>NC_140583.1:555907745-558407745 GCF_964204655.1 Triturus cristatus
TCTTGCGTCCGTTACCTGTGTCCAGCCCTGGTTCCGCTGTTGATCATGCACATTCGAGTGGCCTATGGATGTCTGCCTATCCAACACAACGGTAGCTGAACTGGATTATAAGTTGTGTGTGTGCCCTTTGTTTGCCCATGACCAGGAGTGTAACCGTGATACCCGTGCATGGGATGCCTTGATATTTGGCTATGTGCTGGCAGTTGGGCATGGGAGATTGCACAAGTCCTTGGGTGCAGTGACCACATCGAGGGGCTCCCCTATTGGTCTGTGTTGCGTATTGGTGAAACAGCGTGGACAGAGCACATCTGTCCAGACCAGTTAATGGATTGGCTCACCCTCATGTTTGTTGACAACGACGTACTCTTGGTACTGATTGCCCAGGAATCTGCGCTCGCATTCATGGACGAGTAACTACGTTCCCGCAGCCACAACTGATTGTAACCCAGAGCACAGGACCCAACACCTTGTTGCATCTTAGAGGAATGGTCACATATCCCACCACAACAGTGGACATGTCTGCATTCGCCTGGACCCAGAATGCATGTGCGTGCACCTACGCGTGTTGACACACACCTGTGCAAGGTGAGGCAGTCCCATGGGTGGAGATGCACAGCGTCATTTGGCAATGTACCTAAATCTGACATAGTGCTGGAGGGAGAGTACTCACATGGCAATGTAGTACTACATGTGACCTTGTTTGACCCTTTCACCTGCTCACTGTCAGCAGAGCAGACAGTCAGCGCAGTCCGGTGGTACAGCACTATGCAGATCCCATGGGCTGTGAGTCATATCCCCTGACATGGGGCAATAAGCATTAGCCAAACATCACATGACTCATCCAGCAAGGCAAGGTGGGCTGAGACTGTTGCCATCCGTAATGATTGGTGTTAATTTTTGCCTCCCCATTTCTTGCACCTCGACATGTTCCTATGCTTCCTGTTAGTGTCTGAAGCATTGTCTGCATGTTGTGGCCCTTGTCTTGCCTGTACTGACACGCACATGCTAACAAAGTCTACGCAACTTCACTAGTGTTGTACTTAGAAGAGTGTTGATTAAAATGACAAGTCGTGTGCCTCAATGAGCATTGTCTGTACACAGGGAGGGACTGGCTGACACATTACACTTGGGGGTAAGTCCCTCTTGACAACTCCACCTCTGTGAGCCAGACATTGTGGCTGGGATAGTTGCTGGTAGACCTGTGCTCTTACGTGTCTTCAGCAATGTGAGTATGGTGTCCAACTTCTTGCCATGTGGATCAATGTGATCCATCAAAACAGGCTGTTTCCACACAGTTGATTGTGAGTAGGTATGCGAAGAGATGTTCTGTTGTCACATGTGATAGGGGACACTACTTTGGGCCTGCTTCAGAATTTGACATTTTTACACCCAGCCCTATATAATAAATGGACGTGGGGCTATGTTGGGGGGTTGCGAGAATGTTGTTCATGAGCAATGAGGCCACAGCTCATTCACACCTTCAAAGTCATCTAATTGGCCATGTGGGTCAGGGTCAAACATGCACATTGATGTCATTTCCCAGGGTGTACCTTTTTGTGCAATCAATGTCCCTACATAAATCCATACTTTTATACTTGATTGAACATAGACATGACACATCTGTGTGATTTGGAATATTTTATTCACATTCTGTGGAGTGTCTGGGCTGGAGCAGTACATGGCCATGCAAACCCCACATTACATGGTTGCCCAGTGGAGGGCGAACCAGAGTTCTTTGGGGAATTATATGTTAATCGGAAGAGGAAGAGTTCCATCCGCAGCCTGATTGCTGTGTCATTGGTAACCAGAGCAGTCCATGTCGGAGTCCAGGTGAATGTTGCAGAGTGTTTCAGGGGACAGTAGAAGGTGTTGTTCCAGGGCATGATGCAGAGGGCTGAACTAAGCAGGCACAGGCCATATGGCGGGGATGAATGCTACAAACTCCTTTCGCACACAGAGTCATTACCATCCACATCTTAGTCCTCTGATATGTCTTCTGTGTGAGGTGTGTCAGGTGTGTGTGGTGGTGTTATGGCTGCATCACTGGGTGCCACTGACACATCAGGGGGCGGAGGTGTTATGGCTGCATCACTGTGTGCCACTGACACATCAGGGGGCGGAGGTGGTATGGCTGTACCACTGTGTGCCACTGACACATCAGGGGGCAGAGGTGTTATGGCTGCATCACTGTGTACCACTGACACATCAGGGGGCGGAGGTGGTATGACTGCACCACTGTGTGCCAATGACACATCCGGGGGCGGAGATTTGTGTGTCGAAGTTCCTGCTGCAGTCATCTGGGACAGGCTCTGTGGCACCAATGGCAAGATGAGGATCTGCAGGGCATGGAAGATCGCAGCTACATCTCGCTGGTATTCAGTCATGGCAGCCATCCTTCCAGCCGGCATCCGCTCCATGTGATGTTGTACTCGTACATTATCATCTCACAGTTTCCTGCTATGCCAGATGTGATTGGCCATTTTCTATGCACAAGCGGCACCAGTTATGTCCTCTGTCCTTTAGTGAAAGTGTTGCACTTTGTACCACATTGTCGTCAATGTTGATGTGCTGAGATTGCTATCTGTGTGTGCTGCATTGTGGGAGAGTCACCCCTGCAGCTAGTGGCCCATTATTCCTTTGAGGCGGTGTGCCTTTGACTTGTGTGCTTTTACGGTTCTGAGATGTTGGCGACGGTTTTTGTACTCTTGTGCATTGTTTGTCTGCAGATGTGTTGTTGACGTCAGGGGTTGTATGTGCATGTGGATGTGTCAGAGTGTGACCTGCTACTTTGAGGATGTGATCCACACTGGGCCACCTCAGTGTCGTGTTGTGCACCATGTCATGTATTTTGGCTGCAGCCATGCTATTGGTCATGCAGTGTCACTTGCATTGTCAGTGTGGCTCACAGAGCCGCTGCTTTGCTGGATTCAGCACATGTGCATGGGTAGGTTGTGAGATTAGTGATAGGGAAGGGGGCCCCTTTCTGCACATACTGGACAGGGGCCTACTTGGTGTTTCTATGTGTGCTGCAGTGTGCCAAGGGTATCAGGGACATGTTTTACAATCATTGTGGGTGTGCAGTGTGCTACACATAATTGTGCATGTGTGCCATTGTGCCCATCTCCCCCCGTCCACCCTGGTCATTACTCACACTGTTGCTGTTGGGTCAGGTCATATCGAGCGGTGTCCGGACTCCCAACTCCTTGCACTGTCTCCACACTGCTGACTGTGGCCACCATTTCCTTCGGCTAATCCAGCTCCTCCTGTGGTGCAGGACTCCCACCTCCAGTCGCTGTTACTGACTTCCTGTTGGCAGCGGGTTTCTGCTTGGTTTGGCTTTTCACATCATGCCAGCGCCTCTTGACCTCCTCCATTGACCTCATCAACACTCTGACTGCATTCACGTTGTTCACGATGGACTGCCATATTTCTGTTTGTATTGCCAATGACACAGTGGCGGTGACAAACATTTGTTGGTAGTGTTCTATCACCTCCGTGATGATGATCTGGTTTTCCTGCGGACTGAACCCCGACTTCCTCTTCCTCTTCTCCTTGCCCTTCCCCGAGCACAGTTTATTCTGGTTTTGGTGTGGTTTTTTTTGTTGCTTTTATAGTGCATTTTCCCGCATTACGCGTGGGAATTTCAGGCCTGTCGCTGGTTATCGCGATTTGGAACCTCCCAACTTTTTCCGGTGTCACGTTAATTTTAACGCCGTCATTTGGCACGTTATCGTGAGACTATCGCATGGTACCGCCGGGTTGAGAATACAACGTTAATACGGTGTATTTTTGTCGCAAAAGACTGCGATGTGCAAAGTTGCGTTAAGCTAATTTTGCGATAAATATCACACGTTCTTGAGAATATCCCCCTTTGAATCAGAATTTTGTGAACTGACCTATTAACACATAGGTCGATTCACAAAAACAGAATAGATTTGGCAAAAGTCGGGCACAATGTGCAACTACCTCTACATAATCCATTCTTTGTACATCTGACCAACAGTCTTTTAGCAGGTGACATATAGCTGTCTGTAAGGAGGAGCATTGGACTGTCCCACAGGTATGATTAAATTAATGAGACTCGATATTTGAATGTTTAGATGCATGTTTTCAGTTCGGGTATTTTCTGCTTTGTGCTGTGTGTACTTTCACTCAGGGCAATATTGTAGAGCCAGCCAAAAGCTGCAGATTGACTGTAATGTCATCACAGAATATTGGGGCTTGAATGTGCAAAAGCCCTTTATTGAGACAGATGAGTTGGCTGATGGAGACTGACCAGAAAAGAAACCTGAAAGAAGCTTTCACCGGGTCTCCTGCAAAGCTTTCATCAACATGGTTCCAGAGTAGAATGTTTGCATTAGGAACATTTTCAGGACCCCTTGCCTATTGATTTTAAAAGTGTTTCCAGGTCCCTGAATGTTTACCTAAATTTATTGGAACCAACCCTTATAATAAAATGAACCTGCCAAGCCAAAATATACACAACCTGTTAATCTATATAATTACTGATGAACCACGAGTCCTGCCTTGAGTGAAAATAATGTATGGTACAATCCCAACATTTTGGCAGGAGAGCTGGTTGATGAATGTGTGATAACAGAGGGTGATGCTGAGCTCTCCTTCTGGTAGCATGGCTGAATATCAACCATCAAAATATAGCAATACAAAAATATTGCAGAAAAAATATTAAGGTCCATAATTTCAGTTTATATACACATAATGTAAAGTACCAGAATCTTGACTACAAAAATAAAATGTACCAAAATGTTCAGGTTACAACGTTAAGCATATATATAAATAATAGAATTAACATTATTTTAACTATGAAAAAGTAGGGTTAATTTTTATAAAACTTGGAACTAGTTTTTAAAGAATAGATAACAGTATTATAACATTAAAAACATGTATATATTAATAAAACAGGTTGTATAAAAATGCAATTCATAAAAATAAATGGAATGTTAAAATAACTTACAAATAATATATAAAAAAAAATGTATATTCAAGTATATTTATTATACTAATGAATGCACTGTTAAATAAAGATACATTATTATTTGAAAATAATAAAACACAATATTAACATACGCAACTATTAATATTTGAAACAATTATACACATATTCTATATATCTTAGAACAATTAAAGAATAAGCTAAAATATGTTTATTAAATGTTGAAACATATATAAATGATAGCAAGCATTTTTTAAGATTGATGCATAATTAAGAAAAAAAATTGCAAAGTTTAAATAAAATACTTCCAAAATATATTACTAAAAAAGAAGTAAATAGGAAAACTAGCACTAATTTTGGAACATTAAAAAATAAGGGACATTTCAAATACATCACTGTAACTCCAATCCTTAAATGTTAGATAAAATACATATAGTCTGGGAGTGGAAATCCGATATACTCCTTTAAGTACAATCTAATAAAAATTGAGAAAAATGCATATACAGGGAAAGGGACTGATATAGTAATAATACTCCAGTCTAATATACATTATGAAATCAGTAAAGATTATTAGGGACATATTTACTATTCTAACGTCAGTCTAATAAACGTTGTAGAAAGTGCATACGGGGCGAGGTGGTTAACATTTACTACTACAATTAAGATGCCTAATCAAGGGGCACTGCCAGGGCCTGTATTATACATTGTGCCCTGGAATTGCAACAGGCATGTGCGCCCGCTTTGAGCAACCCCGGGGCACAATGGTATTACAGAATGGGCCACAGACACTTGTATGCCCCCTTCTGTAGTACAGATAGAGCTGGCGAACATGTTGCATTAACGTTATTGTGAGAGGGAGTTCCCTCATTTACCTGGGGGTGTGGCCCCATGCAAATGAGGGAATCACTTTGCATCTGCACTCATTCCATATTACCAATGTGGGCGCAAAGGAAAACATGCCTTTAAGAGGCGCACTTTCAGTGTGCCTCCTAAAGGCAGCCCTCCATGGACTCCT
The DNA here is from genome assembly GCF_964204655.1 of Triturus cristatus. Classification (NCBI taxonomy): domain Eukaryota; kingdom Metazoa; phylum Chordata; class Amphibia; order Caudata; family Salamandridae; genus Triturus; species Triturus cristatus. The sequence goes on from NC_140583.1 coordinate 555,913,715, forward strand.
CAGACATCCTCCTATTTTCCCCCTGTACAATGAAACATGGAGCAGCTTTTAAACAGCTGCTCTGTATTTCACTTGACTGCGCTGCCCCCAGAGCAGCACGAGTTCACGGCTGCCCTGTGGTCAGCACATTCATAATAACATGGCCAGTATCCTTGTTTGAGCAGGGCACACCTTTTGAAAGGTGCCCCAAGGTGCAATCAAAGAAAATATGTGCCCCTGGGGCCTACCGATCTCTGACCGACTCTCACCCACAGCCAAAAAGCAAGTAACCTCAGAATCATCATTGACAACAAGTTGGACATGTCCACACAAGTCAACACAGTGCACACCCTGCTTCCACACCTTGAGGATGCTGAAAATGATATTCAAGTAGCTATCCAACAAAATCAGGAAAAACATTACCCCAGCCTTCCTCACCAGCAAACTGGACTACAGGAATTTCTCTATGCAGGAATAGCCAATCAACTCACAAAACGACATCACACCTTTCAGGATGTTGCAGCCAGACTGATATTTAACCTCCCACACCAGTCTCACATCACATCACAGCTGAGGGAAATCCACTGGCTCCCACTAATTAAGCACACACAATTCAAGCTCCTCACTCCTACATAGAAAGCATTATACAACACCTGCCTAGCCTACCTGAATAGCCACATGGAGTTCCCCTAACCCTCCTGGCACCTCTGCTCAGCTAGATTCTCACTAGCATATGTCCTATGCATACAAAAAAGGAGATCAGGAGGTCAGACTTTCACATACATCACTCCTAATACGTGGACGACCTGTCACACCATATTAGAGCCTCCTTTCCATTCTTGAATTCCGCAAGAGTCTCAACACAATGTGTCTTTGCGCTCTTGGTGCTCACAGGTGCAGAGGTTGGAGGTAGGAAGATGGAAGAGGTCAGCGGAGGTAGAGCGGCATTCCTGGCTGTATCTGGCTTGAGAGAGCAACTTGGCACAGTAGCACAGTATCCCGACTCAGCAGCATGTCTGGGCCGACTGGACGGCCGGCCCTACAGCATTTTGGCAGCTGGGTTGGGCTACAGTCCGGTATCAATTTATAGACAAGCGACCGCGGCGGTGACCGCGTACACCGGTGAGTGTCTTAGCACTCCAATGTTTCAGGGATCTGGTGATGCGGCAGTTTGGTGGTTGCTTTGCGGAATTACCAACAGCATCAGCAATCCCAAGATTTGGTCTTTTTCTGCAGCATTATCAGTATATCAGCACAAAGAACTTGTTCCCACCTGCCCTAGCTTGCCTCATTTACTCGAGAATCTAGTGCTATATTTACTACATGGCCTGTCGCATTATACCTTCCACTCCTCACGGTATTTCTCCCGCTCCCTCTAAGTTGGCATGTGGCGTGTCTCTAAGGAATGTGGCAGACGTTACGTCACCATGCATGTAGGTTGAGCCCCGATTCAGCGGAAACGGCCTGGCTAGGTCCCGCTATTGCTTGCGGACGGTGTGCTCCCCACCTTGTGGGCACTCACACCCAGTGTATGGAGTAAATATCCGCTAATCACACTGTGCATGAATAGATCTGGTATGTCCTGGGAGGAGTTGCTTTAAAAGGAATTGAAGGAGTTTGTGTTTCACAGCACATGTAGGCAGCCGTGCTTGTGCCCTACCAGCCTCTCCTGCTCAAAAGTGATTTAAGTTGTTGAATTGTGCATTAACGTTGGGGAGAAGGCGGCAATCACCCCCCTAATCCCTCCAACAGTATCCGCCTAATCTCCTTCACTTGGTTACAACAGCAACCCTTCTCAAGGAAAGTTCTTGCTGTTTAGCACAACTATTGAAAGTCAGGTCAGGAAAATCCTGACACCCCCAGTGAATAAATCACGGAAGCTTGCACTGCCGAAGGACTCAAACATACCCACTAAAAAACTAAAAACCGCAAATGGTAGTCTGGTGGCAGTATCTCCCTCAAACGTTACAGCATAGTTTTCTGGAAACTCTAACAAACTTCAAAGATTTACGTTTCTGAAAGATCCTATGGCAGTAATGTATGCAACTCAGAAAGACGTGCCAGGCCTGCCTTGTCCCATCATTCCATTCAAGTCAGACAATGGAACTAACTTTCACCTAATTGGCCCACTAATTCAATCAGGGCAAAGGATGGAATATCAAGCAAGCCTGCTGCAGCAGTCACCGCTGCAGGAACAGGCCCCTGTGGGGCTACCTACTAAAGCAGTGCTAACTCCTCACTGCAAGCCTACTAGTAATCCTGCGCAAGTAATTGCTCAGGTTCATAGATTTCACACTGCTTCGAGTGAAGGCACACAACACTGCCCAGCCCCAGTCTTTGTACACAGCAAGCTCCATGAACCTCTTGCTATCAAAATGACAATGATTACTGCCATTCGGAGGGATCATGGTCATGTTTCATTTCACTCTCTGGCAACTCCGATTTTATTCAGGCCCTGAAAGTTAAAACTATAATCCAAAAGGTGACCCTTCAGGTTTAAAGAGCCTTAACTCTTCTGGGACGATGCAATCAAAACCAGAATCAAGCAACAGAGTGGAAGCGAGGCTACCTTCACTAATGGCAAACAACATCAATCATCATCAAACATCAATAGGGCTGAACCTGAGGAGAGAGACACGCCTCAGGAGATTTCTCCAACTCCCTTTCCAAGTCAAAGTTTAAGTTCGAGGATCCTTGCATACCAGCAGGAAAGCAAGTCCATGAAAAACTATCTCTCCGTAGGTCACCCATCACATATGTACACAAGACCTTTACAGTACCAGGCAAACAATCAAAACGTACTCCACATTGGTGGGAAAGTCCTTTAATGACTCTCCAATCATCTATTGAAGTCATGAATCTTCAATCAGATAAATTAGATGCTCAAGCATCAATCAAAAACTAGAAGCACTAACTTCATTAATTACAAGGGGTGAAGCTGTATATACACCATGCCCAACTAAATGTACATGCAGCCCGATAATTGATAAATTGCCCTCACTTCAGACATTTTGTGGAATTTTCTTGCATCAAATAGGGCTATCACTAAAAACAAATCAATTATCAAGAGCCAGCATAGTAGTTCCCAAGATATACAACAGGTGACCTTAGTTCTAGTGGAGCCACAACAGGACTCACTAATCAATCATGAAAATTCAGACGGTTTACTTCAGGGGTCAATAAGTCAAGCGAATGCTCCTACCATGACTAGCAAAAGCTCTTCTTCCTTAAAACTCACTAAGCGGCAACGCAAACATATAAGGAAGGCAAGACATAAAAATGCACAGCCTAAGAAAATAGCCAATATTTATCAAGCCTAGTACAACAGATATGGGCAGCACTGCTGCCCACGCATCTCATAGTCTCTTGGATGCTACAGGAATATCAACTATCACATCAAGTGTGGCTTCTGCAACTATGCCACAGCAAAATAATAATGTAGATTAATTTTCATCTAGTACTCCGGTCCAGAACAACGCACCCATGGAAAAGGATCATAATCAGGATTTAAAGGAAGGGCCACTTAGATAATCAAGTTGGGCCCTTTTATGCATTTTCATCAGCCCAGGATAGTGATTTTAGTTAAGGGTGGGTGGTGAACTCCGCTCCACCAGTGGAGTTTGTGGAGTTTTACCAACTCTGTGCTCTGCTGGGAGCGTGGAGTTCGGCAAATATCTCTGCCTCCCACATAGCGTAGAGGAGTTCACCACCGCCAGCCCACCCCTGCAAATAATCTACTTGCAGCTCTGCTTTCATGTATTTTAATTAAACTTTCAGTCTAGTATTTCACCTGTACATTTAACCACCTGAATAACGTACACATTTGACTTGCAATTTTATGTAACAGCTGATGGAAACTAAGAAGCTTCCAGGTTTATTAAGTCTCGTCCTAATCTCACCTTCACAGTGACACATTACCATTGTGTGTATGGGATAACAGCTTCTGTAGTTATCTTTCTTTCGTTTCTTTAATAAATAGGGTGTACGCTGTCCAAAAAAAGGGCGTTTTGGAGTTGGAGCAGTGACGTTCCACCACTGATAATTTAAGATGGCTGCCCTAACATCGGCTACAGCATTTGCTGTGATTATACTAGCCGTTGAGCAGGTTCTGTAAACAGGAGATTTGTTGTGCAGTCCCTTGCAATAATTTTGGTGGTTGCTTTATGGACTTAAGAGGCAGACACAAGGTAAGAACTTGAACGTAGCAACCATTGCTTCTGGACAGTTGTCCTTAAGCTACTCACCGCACCATCTTCCACCCACCTCAGCGCTTCTATTCGCCCCTCTGTTTCTGCGATCCTCTGACACCCTCCCCTTCAGACTTACTGGTCCTTTTTCCAGCCCACCACTCCCTGCAGCCTCCGCTCTCCTCAGAACCACCCTTCCACACAGCTTCAGTGCTCCTCCATAGCCTCGGTGCTACTCTAGTCCTCCCTGTTCGTCTAAGCCCTCTCCAACAGCCTGTGCCTGTTAACTTTCTTCATCTTAAGGGTGAAACGAATTCCACAGAGTTTTTATGGAACTCCACGGAATTCCACTTAGAGCAACTCTGCGAGCTCCACCCACCCCTAGTTTTAGTCATTCTGCCATCTCAGTAGCGGGTCCAGTACAACAATCTCCAATACATAATGATACTGGATTACGGGCGGTACATAATAAGTTGAAGACAGACACCCCTTACCATAATCAGATCTCAATTAGCATCAAAGGTCAAACTCGCAAAATGTCTTTAAAATCTTTAAACTCAACAAGTTACTCAAAAACCATCCCTTCTGTTGGGATTTCAGATGCCTCAACTTTGACCTCAAGAGAAACCACAGCAGATTTACAACTAGATGTACCCTAGTGCTTTGATGCTGTTGGCAAGAAAAGTAACCTAAAACATGTATTTCAAATCTTCTCTCCAGCATGTCCCAATGGTAGGCAGCCCAAGCTACTATTTCAAACGGATTAAGTTACTCAAGGTCATTATGATGTCCTCAATCTAAGAAATTTTCAGATTTTTGGAGAGATTCCCGTGCTTAATTGCAAAATAAATTGCAGTTGGATTTCTGCCATTCAACAATAGTCATTGATCAGAATTCACTCTTACTACATAGAAAACAAATGAATCAGTAGACTTAATTCTCTCCTTTGCCTCGGTTTTTGCAAGTTAGTAGATAAATGTGCTAAACAGACCCCAGCCTATCAGGTATCCTCTCCCATTGTTGGAATAAAAGCGCTTATCTCCCTTGCCAGCCAAGCTGGTTATATTGATATTGAGGGGTGCAAGAAGTAACAGACAAGTTACTTACCTTTGGCAACACCTTATCTGGTAGCCACATGATCTAGCTACAGATTCCTTACCTTTGAACTTCCAGGAGTCAGGATGGATTTGGAAATTTTGGAGCAGTACCCCTGCGCACTGTGGATGGCGTTGGTCGACTCCGCGTGATGTCATCGGTGTCGTGTTTGTCGTGGTGGTGACATCTGAGTCATCAATACAACCACCACTCCGGTGTGCTGATGTCAGGACTTTTCACGAATTTCCACGCCAGAAGTGCATAGCCATGAAGTGACTGACCATGGTGTGTTAAAAAACGAACAGCTAGGGCCCTAAAGGGGATTTCCCTGACACCTAAAAGCCCCACTCCGCAGTGAGGTGAGGATGGGTGGGTCGGTAACTAATCTACAGCTAGATCATGTCTCTATCAGATAAAGTGTTACAGAACTTGTACATCTGATAGAGAAATATAGCCGCAGATTCCTTACCCTTGAAAAGATACCCAAGCAATACCATCCCTGGAGGAGGGACTGCAAAATGGTTCAGACCAGCAGAAAATTCTTTAAAACAGAGCAACCAAAGAGGCCCTCTCTGAGAACCTTTTAATCCAGGCAGAAGTGTCTGGCAAACGTGCGCAGACATGCCACATGGCAGCTTGGCATATATCTGAAACAGGAACCCAACGCTGGAGAGCCATGGTGGCCGCATTTGCCCTGGTGGAATGGGCCCCTAAGCCCTTTAGGGGGCTCCTTTTTCGCTAAGGCATAACAATTTTGTATGCATACGATAATCCATAGAGATATAGTCCTCTTCTGGACAGCGTGGCCTCCCTTTGCACCCATGTACCCTATGAAGAGTTGGTCATCGACCCGGAACTCTTTGGTTCGATCAAGGTAGAACAACAATGCTCTTTTTGGGTCCAGAGGGTGGAGACGTTCCTCTTCTGTTCAAGCTACACCGGGGGAAAGTCACAAGCTCAAGCCGACCATGGTGGAAAGTGGGCTGGATTCAGGGACCAGGTTAGCCCCAGCATGAAAAATCCAGTTTGCGGTAGAGGAGGTCGTGAGGAGAGCGTCATGGATGGTCATCGCTGTAGCACAAAGATCCTGTGGGGCATTGCAGATGATCGTTGCTGAAGCTTCGAGTTGACAGTCACCATGGGCTGCCATCGCTATAGCGCGTAGTGCAGATCTCACGTTTCTGGCCATCGTTAATGTTCGCTGCAGTGCAAACAGTCAGGTTCACTGGAGCTTCGCGTTGGCGGTTGTCGTGAAGAGCCAAAAAATGCAGGGATTTTCTGGAGGGCACTCTGATGCCACTCCAGGGCTCAGGATCAGGTTGAATTGTCAGTTTAAATTGCAAGCCTAAAATGTGTGAAAAGAGCTACTTAAGTTGGTGGCAAAATAACTGCTGCAGGCCCACTAGTAGCATTTAATGTACAGGCCTGCGTTACATGTAGCACATATTTACTGGAGACTTACTTGTAAATGAAATGTGCAATTAGGTGTAAGCCAATTACACCATGCTTAAAGGAGAACAAGCACTTTAGCACTGGTTAGCAGTGGTAAAGTACACAGAATTCTAGGACCAACAAAAATGAATTCCATCAAAACAGGAGTGAAGGCAAAACATTTGGGGGGGAAACCACACTAAGTCTTTCAGGTCTAACACAGACCAAATAAAATAAGAGGCAGGTCACTTTTTGATAAAAGAAAGTTATGTTGAAGATTACTTAAACACGACAATGGCTTAAATTAAAGGCAGTTTAAATGAAGTAAATGACAATCCCACCAAGTCTGGCTGTTAGCCAGATTAACCAACAAGCATTAAAGCAACAAATAACTGATGCCAATTCTCAAACAGCTTCAAATGCGTTTAAACCACGCCTGGCGACCATAGTCCATGAAACAAAGCTCTCAATGATGGAGCGAACCCAGACCCGCCCGAAGGTGCTCAGGCTCGCTACTATCCCAAAAATTAAATACATGGGTACTGCCACTTTCAATGCGGCTCCATCGAATGATTGCAGAAATATTGACATAAAGCACCTTCTTCAGGGCAGAATTTCTTGGCATTCTCAGAGAGGAAAACTTTGTTACTAATCCCTAATGCACATGCAAAAAATGTAAAATGTCATGGAATGATCAAAAACATGAGGACAATTGGGTCAAGGAAGGGCTGAAAGTGTCTGTAGCAAATGAGCTAATGTCTGCGGATGTCTAACCTAAAGTCATATCTCTGGGTGTAGTATAGACAGGAAGACATCAAAGGGCAGGCAGCACCAAGAAATACCAGGAGATAAAAAAAAGTAAACTAAAATAAATGTAAACTTATATAAGGATGAGCTCTTCGTAATTGTAAGCAAACTGTTGGAATTAGTTCCAGGTGGAAAAGACATAATTTTCATTAGAGGTATACACATTACAGCAAATACACTTGTGTAGTGGTCAATCTGAAAACTGTACATGAGTTAGGCCCTTTTGTACAAAATTCATGTGAGATACTTGCCTAATATATTTTCCATACAGTCAAACATTGAACACTGCTACCAAAACGCATATTGCAATAAAACACATCTAGCTTTACCATCTCTGCAAGCCAGTCTCCCGAGTACCAAAACTATGCAAAGAGCGTAAATGGAAGAAATGTAAAAGTTATGAGATATACTCGAGATTTGACTCACCCCAAAAAAAAAGTGGCCTACTTTTCAGCATGTCTGTAGCGAAGTACGAAATGAGTAAAATAATAAAGGAGACAGGTGACAAAGTGAAAGGAAATATTCAAAAGCAGTCATCAAGATTGGGTGTTAGCGGATCGAAAAATTATTGCATTACGTTAAGTACTGCATTGCTTCTATAGCTGAAGAGGACACAAGGCCCATCCAGTTGTCAGCATCTGCACAATGAGCTAATTTTAACAGCATAAAGTAAAACTCTACACGCAACATTTGCAATCGTTATCCTAGTCGAATATTATGGTCAGAACAAACCTTTCAAAATTATGGATATAGCCTGCACACCTAGTCTAATCCAATTGAACAAATTCTCTGTAGGGTAAAATGTATCTATTGTGTGCTGCCTTGAGACATTGAAAGAAATAAAAATCTTCTCAGGGGTGTCACTGATACACCTGGTCCTTTTAAACCAACAAAGAGATTGGCACAGAAGCTGTAATATAAAAACAACGCATTTATTAACCTCAGATGAGTGAGAAGTCACTGCAGGAGGCATTCTAAGGAGTACAGAGAACAGGGGCCTTATATACCTACACAGGGGCTCAAAAGAAGGCGGTACAAGTACACATGAGAAGAGTTACACACATAGATGGTCATACAGAAAATGCACAGTCAACAAGTAGGAGGAGTAATGAGTTGCTGACATCAGTTAGAACAACAATTGGTTCTGTCGGGTAAGAATAATTTCTTTAGATATTGAGTCACTTTTAGTCATTCAGAACACAACAGCAGCAGCAGGTTCGGCCGTGGGGAGACAGGACGTATGCCTGAGCCCCTCTCTCACTAATTTACAATCGTGAAACTACACCCAGAACCCTCCTGACGAGTGACTAATGCGCTCAGAGGGATCCGGACGCAAGTCTGCTTCCAACTAATGCGAAACCCGACTACGAGACACTGTTACTGGAACCCGCCAGACGTGCGATTTATGCGCACAGAGAAGTCAGGACGTATGCCTGCGCTTGGCTTTTGATTAATGTGAAACCCGATTACAAGACCCAAATCAGATACTGGTGTGACTCAGGAGATCATTGAACACCTGCCAGTCCAAGATTTCGAACCAAGTCCGTTAAGCAATATCGGACCACACTAGGCTGTCAACCCAACCTCCCCCCTTTCACCATGTCCTGATGAAGACCCGCATTGACTAACTAGTTGTGCACCTTCAGGGTTGAAACGTCGACGAATACTGGATCAGTTGAAAGACTCTGCTAAAAAACTGACTCAAACCTATTTGCAGACCTATTCAATTACCTGTTTCTCTGGCCTATTTAAATTGTCGGAATTTTAAGAATCACTTTGTATATAGCACGCACTATCACTAGTTCACTGAGCACCACATGTCACCTTGTCACCAATAACTCTTTAATTGTTCTCGTTCTTTGACAGCCATACAACTCAATTCAAATATTTATAAATGACGGAATTTATAAAATCATTCATATTTTCTATGGTCTCATTGTGTGTATGTGTATTTTTATAAATTGCTGTTGTGTTCTGAATGACTAAAAGTGACTCAATATCTAAAGAAATTATTCTTACCCGACAGAACCAATTGTTGCTTTTGCATAACTGCCCAGGTTCTGAGGGATACTGGGTTACCCCATTGCTATTCTAGTGACATCAGTTAGAACAGCCTGACAATTCTATACTAGGATCAGGTGCATTCTACTAGCTAGGCTCTTCTGAGCATGTGCGAGGTTCTGGAAGAGGGAGAAAGAAAATGACTAGCACATAGCTAACTAAAATGGCTGCAAAGTACAAAATGGCTTTCAGCTCATGCTTACAGATTCCTGCAATCTTTCACAACCTGACCTGCACCTGTCAGGTTAACAAACTCTGAAGTGGTGTGTATAGTCCCTGTCACACACATCAAGGTACACAACACATGCCCCTATGGTTCAACAATTAAGTAAACATTTTAACCAATTATTTGATGCAATTATGTTGCAATTTATTGCAATTTTTTATCACTTTGTTGTCTGCAACCATTGTTTTTAAACATTGCAACTCCAAATCATACAATGATCATGATACAGTTCTCTCATTACATTGTATGACAAAGAAATAACCATCATGGTGTATTCAATACCGTGTTCCCAATGCATTTCAGGGAAGTCCCTTCATCGGGGGAACTCTGGGCATCACGTAGTTTAGCTAATACGGTGATGTAAAAGACCTTGGGTCAACAAGTCGGAAAAACGTGTTTGTGATTAATCCATGCTTCCGCCGTACAACCGCTTCTAGAATCCCCGACGCAACAGCATTTTACAACTAGCCACATAAATGGGGCATGTGTTGTGCACCTTGATGTTTGTGACAGGGACTGTACAAACCACTTCAGAACAAACCTTGGCCATCCCTTCCTGGATATTGTATTAAAAGTTGGGTATGCTATTAAAAGTTGGGTAGCCTTCGCGGCCATCACCTTTAGCTGAAGCTACCTAAGGACGTCTTAACAACACTGAAAGAGAAAGGCCAGGCCATCCCCTGCAGGGAACATATTCCATGCACAATTGTACTTGATATACAAAATATTAGAATAGCGATTCATTCTCTTTCTTTAAGCCCAGTTAGATTCACTGACCATTTCTAATATGGCTTTTTTCCTGTAGGGAAAAGGTAGCTAATTTTGCATTTTTATGTTGTGGTGGAATTGCTCAGGGAATACAAGACACAAAAGTGTTTCTCTAGTCCCACTCTCAATACCATTAGAACGTGTTTTACAGGAAAGTCCATTTGACGAGGGATCGTGTTCGATACACTTTTAACTGGTTACTATCAGTTTGGAAAGCAACTCTTTTTTTTTAATCTTGATTTTATGCTCTAACGTCTAAGAAGCTGATTCTCGTTTTGTGGATAACTCTGCTCCCCTCCACCTGTGGCCTTATTCCATGAATATGGGTGATTGCTTCTACTATTTGTTTTTATCAAATGGATATGGGGAATTAGACCTTATAATTACTCTTTACATCATATGTTGACACAGTAAGAATTTTAGTTAAAAAATAGAACAATTTGTCAACTTACTTGATTTTAACAAAGCTGCCAGTGCCTCAATAGCTGCCCTGCAAAAAAGACATTGTTTGGTCATAATTATTGTCAACATAAAGGTTTCTATTAACTCACAACCGTTTAATGAATCCACATACTGTGAACTATAAAAATAACATTGTAGAAAATGTAGGTTTTTCATCAAATATTGGAATTTAATTGTTCATAAAATGCTTCGCAGTGGAAGTAAATCTGTTGTTATTGTTGATCAAGACATAGTTCGCCACATTCAAATAATTGCAAATGAAAATAATGTAAGATTAAGACAATTGCTCTCCAAGAGCACTTGAAACAAAAGTGATTGAAGATTGTTCACCTGTTAGTATTCATTTACTCCATGGGTCTCGGTCTTTGAGTCTCCATGTATAGGTTGAAATACAGCTGTGAGTCCTAATGTATTGCTTAGTGGGGGAGAATGACCACAGTGAGGGACAGTCAGCGTGGGAGAAGGAAGAGGTAAGGTACCATACAAGACATTTTCACATTAGACCTTGCAGGCAGATAGCTCGGCGTGTTCATATTCCTGCTACAAAGATTTTTGACTAAGTTGCATGTTATATATTTTTCTACGTGCACGAATTAATGATTCTTTCACCCTTCTAAGGTCAATCGAATTAGTACCAATTATCTGGGGGAATTGCATAATTTTGTCACACGTTTTACATCTACCTGACATGCAACTGACTCTACCCCAGCCCTTCGGGGACAGGAATACCTCATTGGTGGAAATGGTCCCACACGCCATGAAATTGAATTTACGACCGCAGTTCACATTTTATTACAATAGTGCCCAAATGTGCAGAAATTAAGAAGCAAAAGCACTCGGAGATATTTTGGAGTTTCTACCTGCACCCGGGCACATTGCTTTAATGCCCGTTACATAAAACAGGCACGCTTTATTAACCAAATCACGTTTACCGATTTAACAAAGAAAGAGCGAGAATACTGTGTTGAATATTTAAACACATTTACGCCTTGGCCTGCAAAGTTACACTTCACAGAAGAAAGGAAGGCTCTTTGTGCTTTGGTCTATTACTAACCAAGTAATTTAGTAAAGTGTGTAACATTCTAGGAGGATTGCACACGTGTATCTGACTTAACAAAGAGGCCCCTTCACTGACATAAAAATCAAGTAGGGACATCAAGTCAGTAACTCAAATCGGTTTGGAAGCACCGTGACTTCTGCAAGATGCACCCATGAGAGTGGTATCCTGTCAATACGTTTGGATCCGAAGCAATGAGTGATGAAGTTGTGGGAACTGAAAATGTAAGGATTGGCATATGATCACATATATACTGCGTTATGTGCACTCCTTTCCACTCGAGCATCTTGGTTGGGGCTAAAAGTTGTAAGTGGAAAGGAATGTAACCCCTGAGATTTAAGTTAACAAGAAATATATTTATGAATTGTTTCTAGTGTGGTTGGGTGCTTTGGGCCATCCGCAAAATCATGCACTCTAATAACCATGTAGAGGGCATAATGTATAAATACAACATGAGAAAGTGGCCTCAGTAAACTGAAAGCATTGAAATGTATCTAATTTTCCACAGCCAAGATATCGTTTTTTAATGAGCGTTTCATGATATTAATGCATTTTACAATAGATAGTTCAATCCCGGAGCATGAAAATGGGGCATTTATGAAGTGGAATCCCCCTCCCAGACACTAAGTAATGGGGGAATGCTGTTGAAAATTAAAATCAGCCCTGGCACAAATATACAAGCTAGTCCCACATTGCAGGGCGATCATCGCTAGAATGATATGTGGAGAAAGGGGGAATCACTGGAGTACATACTGCCCAAAGCCTGCAGCCCACCGAGAATATACCAGGGTGGCAGAACTGCCAGTCCACTTCCAATGCTAGAGCCACAATAACTACCTTTGGCTTTAACTGGGACTTCAGGGTTGACTACAAACTTCATGCATGGCTTAAAGGAAGGAGGGTAGTCAGGTCTAACAGGACCATTGTAGCAGAGTATTTTCGTTCTGACTGGAGAAGGAAGGGTGAAGTGGACCGGAAAGAAGGGCATTAAATAAAGGAAGTGTTTGCTTGGTACTGAAAGTCAGAGGCAGTTCAGTTTGAAAAGGTATACAGACCAAAGCCATGAAACTGAACTCATGGAAGGATTTAACAAACTAGGCTTAGTGGGCCTGAGAGAAATGACCCTTCACACTTAAGCATTTTCCATTAAAATGCTGTGCTGGAAAGGAAAAGATACGGAGCAGGTACCATAAGCAAACCTCTTAAACATTTGACTGCTAGGATTTAGCCATTTTTTAGATTTGTGACAGGTCCCACTTAAGTCCTCATAATTTTATTCCGCAAAAGACATCCGGAAATAGGAACAGTGCTGCACAAGAAAGTGTGTGAGTTCTTTTCAAAAGTAGCATCAACAATAGATTTGCTGTGATAAGTTCACCCTCTTTCCAGTCTTCAGAAACCGAGTGTTGTAAACAACCTGCTTTTCTGTACAGATTGTTTTTAAGTGGTGGTCAATATTTGCTATTTATATAATTTCTGCCGTCTTGTAGGAAAGGAAAGAGGTGTGGAGCCCATGTGGGGTGCACTTAGAAAGTTTATCATTTTGGAAACATATATATTTCTGAATTCTGAAGGTGGTCATTTGTGTACATTGCCAATGATTTTCCTAAATAGACTAATTATGGTAAACAAAAATAATTAATGTAAATTGGAAAATTGATGACCATTTTCATCTGTAATTTCTGCCCCGCTGGCAGATCTAAAAAAGTAATATGTCATAACAGGCTAACAGGGTAACCTCGCAACCCTAGACACTTTTCAAACCTCCACCCATGGGGTGCCCCAGGTGTGGATCACACTACTTTTTCGTACCTACAATGACCTGTAAACATCAGACTTTTTTCTAAAATCACAAATTATCCACATATATCTGTGTGGGAAATTTCTGGAACCTGCTGTGTTTTAAATGTGTCTACACAGTGTTCTGTGCACCCAGATCAAAACTGTATTCCAGTTGAGTAAGTGAGCCATCATCAGTTAGAGAAAAGACACCAAAATGCAAAGTGGAAACATCAAGTTACTTGCTTTGTATTGCAATCCTTCTGTGGATTCGGCTAACTGTGATATTTGGGCTTGGGTTTTGCAAGTGCCATGCATAACTTACCAACCCTAAACATTTTTGAAAGCTAGAAACCCAGGAAGATTCCTGGGTAGTGTGATCTGTGACAATACCATTAGGTTTTCTTACCCAGAATACCTTACAAAATGGCAGAGCATTAAACTAACCCCTCCTACAACAGCCACAGAAAGAGGAGAAGGGATAAATAATCTACAGAAATAAAAATAGGACTGGTACCACCATGAAACTGAAAAGGCAATCATCCTGTGAACAGGAGTGAAAGACGACTGCTACTACGTCTCACATGTTTACAAAGACTTCTAAAATAGACCAATGTAAATAATTATATAATAATTAAATAAATAAGTTAGGTAAGACCAGCATTACCAGAAGAACTAATTATATAAATAATTAATTAAATATTTACAATTAAACAGCATTCCCGGAGTAAATAATTGTATAATTAATTATTTAAATCATTCGATAACCTGCAGTCCCAGAATAAATAAAACAATTTATATACACATTAATACTAAGGAATGACAATCATCACCAGTATAAAGAGAAATTTTGATCTGATAAATAAGTGAATTCTGGATTGCAAAAAGACTAACACCAAGAAAGTAGGACAGGATATTTAAAAGATATAATAAGCCATGATAATTGGTTACGAAAAGCTTGTATTCAAAGGCATAGATAGTATCATTGACTGCAAGACAGAATGTTTCTAAAAGGAATATTAGACCTTGAAAATGGGTAAACTTAACAAATGTGCTCTAGGGAATAGATAGTATCATTCATTGCAGGGCACTCTCAGCAGTAATTATGTGAGTACCTTTCGCACTAAAACATAAACGCGGGCAAAATAGCTGGGGAAACTCCTCAAGAGGAGTTATATATATCCACCATCTACAAAATGAAAGGCGCAAATCTGATTCCTGCAGGTAATAACGCCCGAACAATAGCGTATCCCTCCAATCTCTCTAAAAAAGCTTCCAAAATCTTTAAATACAACCTGCTTAGGAAAAACCCTGAAACACATATCTCAGACCCCTCCTTCAAATCAAAAAACGGAGTGATAATTTTCTACACTAGATCACTAGCTAAATGGCGCACTGCGATGTCGAAATTGCTAAACATCAAAGAATCAAGAAAATCCCTTTCGGAACAAAGTTGCTTATAAAACCTTCGAAAAAGCTAAAGGCCACACTAAATATAACCTACTACAAAAATGGCACAGTACTCATCCAAGCAGCAAACAAAGATCTTGAGCTATTTGATGAATACTTTACCACGCTAAAAGATCAGGTCTATAACATCCCTATCTCAGCTCACCAACAAGGCGACAGCTTAGACACCTTCAGCCATACTCCTCGGAGGGTAAATGAAAAGAGACACAAAAGAACAGATCAGGAGAGTCGACACTCTAGATCCTCTAGTACTAGAAAAAATAAAAAGACACACGTTACAGCAAACAATCCAAGAGTAGACATACGCAAAGCAATCATCAGTAATCCCATAGAAGCAATCCAAGTAAAATCTAACAAGCCGCCCAATTTGCACACATCAGCGGCTAATACCTCCACAACTTTACAAAACGCTGATCTCGCAGACACAGCACCCAACAATCAGTACCCTGGGATGATAGATCACACGACCGATATTAATACAGGGCCTGCTCTTCAGATCAAAAAACATAACCACTGAAAGAACTAAAGGAATAAACCAACAGCCGGAATATGAACCATCCAATATACCACTCCACATGCCAGCAGTCTCGTTGCCAAAACACCAACTCTCACCACCCTCAGGAAGGAAATAAGAAATGCTCATGGCCAAGACAGATAGGATAGCTACATACATGCAAAACGCTATTAGGAACATGAAGAATACTCTACTTCTCTCAGAAAGTTATCTCTCCAAAATTATTCAGAGCCAAAAATCGGCACACACTCTCCACAATAAGCTCAACACAACCCCACTGCCTCTTTCTAATAGGATTTACCATTGACGTATTTTCCTTAGATATCTGTCGGACATTGTAACCCAAAACCTACTACTTTCTTACAATACGACTTCCAACCTCCCCGATAAGATAAGTGATCAGAAGATTCAAGTGGTCCCTATTAATGTCAACAGAATAACACATACAAATCAAAGAAAAACAAACTCTAATAACCTGAAAGAAATAACACTAAGCCCAGAGGGGTCCGACTCAAACTCTGACCTAGAAAACCCTACAAAAAAAAAAACATGCCTACTTAACAACTGTCGCTCAGTAATGAAACATGCTGCTGACATTGCCAACCTAATCATGAACCAAGATATTGACGTGTCTGTTCTAATGGAAACATGGCTATCTGAATCATCCACCCCATGCCTAGACCTTCTGGTGCCACCTAACTATAACATTATAAGACTAGATAGCATAAACAAAACGGGAGGAGGAGTGGCCTGTATCCACAGATCAAACATCACCATCTCTAAAGTTCTCTCAGACCCTATCGACTCTTGTGAATACCTGGGGCTCACAGTACAATTCACAGACAACCAATTATACAAATTACATGCATTCTATCACCCACCAGGTAAAAACCTAACTTTCATAGACCAGCTAATGGAAATTATTACAACTAACTCAGAACCTCACTCCAATGAAATATTCCTAGGATACTTCAATCTTCACTGGAACGACATCCAGGATGATCAGGTCAACATTCTTAAAGAATTCCTGGCCGACCACTCACCAGTGCAAGCATGTGCCCTACCAACCCACTCCAAAGGAGGTACATTAGACTGTATTATCTACAAAGAAAAGGCGATCCAAGCCATCTCAATCATTCACTGTGACTGGTCTGATCACCACATCATCACTTTCCAAATACCAGCCAAAAAAAAGAAAACAATCTTGCAACTAATCAAACCCAAACATTGGGTGAGAGACACTAAAGATCTGAACTCGGAGAATCTAACAATACAAGGCAAGAAGTAACTTCAACCCCCTTCTGAACTGGCGGGCTTCAGCGAGCTTACAGAGCATTACAATCGTACGATATCTAAAAGAATTGACAATATAGCCCCTCTAAAACTTAAAAAAATATAGATCAAAGATAAAAACCCATGGTTCAATGGATCACTTAATGAAGAAAGACGTAAACTCAGAATAACAGAACGAAAATGGAGACAAACTTCTTCATCCCCCCACTTAAAACAACTGAGAATGTCCAAAACAACCTACAATCAAAGTGTACATCAAAAAAAGAATTTTTTAGAAATGAATTTTAAAACGTAAAGAACAGACCGAGGAAACTCTTCGATCTACTAAAAGAACAATCAAACAAATTAGCGAAATCTTCCCTCTTAACATCTAAATCAGAACTGAACTGCGAAGATTTTTCAACATTCTTTACTAATAAAGCCAGAGCATTGGTGAGACAACTCGGGAATGAAGCTGAAAAGCCTCAAACTTAAGGAGTAAATAAGTGATGAACCCTGCACTACCGACACAAGTAATGCCCAAAAATAATGCCCATTGGTCAACCTTCAAACTATATGATCAGCATGACATTACCAAAATATTATTATCTCTAAAACCAAATATTCATTACAATGACCCTCTGCCGGCAAAATGCTGGCCCTCTTGCAACCACATGGTCATTCCCTACTGGACTAAGATAATTAATGAATCGCTTGCCCAAGGATCAATTCCGGACTGCCTAAAAATTGGCCTGGTCATCCCTCTCCTAAAGATATCTACAGAGAACTCATCGGACCAAAACAACTTTAGTCCGGTAACAACTATTCCCCAACTAGCCAAAGTACTAGAAAAATGTGCTCAAAATCAATTATGTCAACACATTACTGAATTTAAACTACTAAATGACTGCCAATCAGGGTTCAGATCAAATCACAGTACAGAAACAGCAATCCTACACATAGTAGATGACGCTCTGCTGGCCCTGGACCGTAATGAAACCTGTCTCCTGAGCCTTCTTGACCTATCATCTGCATTTGACACAGTAAACCATCTCAAATTAATAGAGTGTCTGGAGAATAGGATGGGCTTATCGGGAACAGTCCTGAAATGGTTCTATTCCTTCCTAGAGAACAGATCAGAAAGATTCCTGGTGGACAACAAACTATCCCCACCATCTCCGATTTAAATACTGGTTCCACAAGGATCAACTCTATCCCCTCACTATTAAATCTTTACATCGAACCATTAACTGAAATATTGCATAAGGCCAACATTTCCTTTCACATGTATGCAGACGACACCCAACTGTATATGAAGATATCATCACCGGAAGAGATCAACACTAAGAACCAAGCACTTAAGAGAACCGTTGAATGGCTAGCTGACAATCATCTGAAGCTCAACTCACAAAAGACGATTTCATTATGATCTCCGCTCCTAAAAGTTCAGCCTAGATTAAAGAATGGACCAAGATGATTATGGCACTAAACGGTATTCCAACTATAGTTGATTCATGCTAGATAAAGAACTAAACATGCAAGCCCCCATCAACACAATGGCAAAAACCGAGCATTTTCATATGAGTTACCTCAGAAAACTGAAGCCATTTATCGATCTCGGTGATCTTAAAATGGCAGTCAAGGCGCTGGCCATATCAAGAATTGAATATGGATGCACAACTCTATCAGGACTTCCTAAGATATCAACAGCTCCACAAAAAGCTTGTCTCAATGTAGCAACTAGACTTATAACGGGGACAAAAATACGCCCACATCACTCCACATCTGAAAGCGCTCAACTGGCTACCATACAAGGCAAAAATAGAGCTAAAAATTGCATGTATTACACACAAGGCAGTACACCACAAAACCCCTCATTACCTGGCCCATAAAATTACGCTGTCCGGAGGCATTAGACCCTCAAGGGGATCTGACGATTTTCAACGGAAACCAGCATTCTTGCATAAGAAAAGAACTTACGATATGGCGTTCACGGGAGCTGCACCAAGGATTTGGACTTCGCTCCCACTAAATAACAGGAGAATCACCTATGCTCCACGATTCAAAAAGGAGACTAAGTCCTTTCTGATGTGTAAGTTTCTCCCATAACGAACAACGGGACTACTACAACTCTATGGAATTGTGCTGTCAACCCAGCGAAACACGAATCAAGCTACTGTCATGGATTGAACTCTAATGGCTATCCTCAGCTAGGGTGGATACAGTTAGTCCCTTCGTCCACTAACACTGATGTTGTCCATAGACAGGTACCTCGATCCATCCACAGATATATTTGATTAGCCTAGCAATTACTATAACCAGTTTGGATATCTAAGGCCTTAGGAGTGGTCTTATTTTAAAATGTAATTCTGACACAACATACTTGACTGTAATGATTTCTGTTATTCTTCATTGTATTCGTTTTCTGTATGGATAAGCATATGCCAATGTTAGTGGAATATGTAGACATGGTATTGACGTGAAAGAATTGGATATGCTGATGCTGAAGGTGGTTGAAATATAAAGCGCTCTGACACCCAAAATCTGGGTATTGTTTGCGCTATAGAAAACATTGAATAAATAAAAATAAAATCTCAATTATGTCTACAATCACCCAAATCCCTCTCTCGGTCTTGGAGAGTGGCAACTGCATAGTCCAGAGTCAAATGGTACTCAGTAAATTCTACCAATTGTGATCATTTCCTAAAACTAGAGACCCAGGAGAATCAGTTTGGCTTCTTTTGAATCCAGTAGGTTTTCTTACCCAGAATGTCATGAAAATGTCATAACTATGATTAAAATGAAAACTAATTTCCTCTCACTTCCTATGGGAAATCATTGCAGTTTTGGACCTCAGGTCAGCCAACACCAAGGGAAATGTATGAGCCCCTACTCTAACAAGTATAAGACCATATTTGTGTACCCAGAATTTCCTTTCAATGTCATAGCATGAGCAAAAAATTTACATTTCACCATATTTGTGTGATAGAAAATGTTGTAACTTGCAGTCAAAAGCAAAGGTTCTACTTTCCTGCATTCCCACACTTCTTCTGAGGAAAACGATATCTACAATTTGTTGGATTGGCAATTCATATCAGAAAGGAACCGGGCAAAACCTGATCTGTGTCAAGTCAATGCAGTGTTAGGCTGAGGTAGACCAACCCACCCATGAGCTACTGTTTTTCAAGGAAGACAAGTATACAGTATAGTAAGACTTTTTTCACTGGCTGGAAGAGCGAGAGGTTTCTTTCACATATGTGTAGAAATGTTTGACCCATTATTTGACATTTGCAAGACACCCTGTGTAAAAAATCATGCTACGATCCATGCAAATCACACAATCCTTGATTCCACTGGGAATCATATTTTTAGAAATCCATGCGTTGCTACAGTTTTTGGAGTGCCAGATGACCACAGTCCCAAATGCTGCTGGCACCTTCCATGAAAACAGAGAGAACATTAGGTGTTTTTAGGCACAGTTTTTATGTTCATGTGACAATCTGGAGAAAAAAGCATCCTGGGGTCCATGTAAGTTACATCACTCTGGATTCCCCTAGTTTCTAAGTTTTAGAAATGCCCACTGTTGGTACGGTTCTCTGTATAAAAGCTGAACCAAATACTGCAATGATCCTCCTTGGCAAGTGACAGTAAAATGTGCATTTTGAGGCATAACTTTGATGTTCACTGCTCATTATTCTGTGTAATATAACATGCTTGGATGCTTTCAAGTTGCATCATCCTGCTTTCTTCTGAGCATCTACATTTTAGAATTGCAAAGATTAGTAGGCTTCACTGGGTAGTAGCCATCCTGAAGCCCAAGTACTGCAGCTATCACCCACTTCAAGTGAGAGGAAATTGAATTTTGTTTGTGTGTAGTTTTGACATATGGAACATGTAACAAGGGATTAACCTCTATTCTGCTTTGCTTCTGGGAAAGAAAGACTGTCTAGGACTCACTACTAGCCCATCACCCAATACCCTTATTTTATTTGTTTTTAAAATGTTTTCATCTGAGTAGTCAAGTGGGCTTATGCCCTGTGGGGCAAAGAGTGAATAAACCTCTAATCTGACACCACCAAAGGGTGAGCAGAGAGACTGTCTTGGGCCAAGAGTGTGGGTGGAGTCCGCACCTACCCCACATATAATTATTAAAAGCATCACTGGTGCTCTAGTGAGCATCATACTCCCCACACTAAGGGGG
Organism: Triturus cristatus; assembly: GCF_964204655.1. Taxonomy (NCBI): domain Eukaryota; kingdom Metazoa; phylum Chordata; class Amphibia; order Caudata; family Salamandridae; genus Triturus; species Triturus cristatus. Next base: position 555,935,024 of record NC_140583.1, read on the forward strand.
CAGAATGGGTTAAACCTTCAATGTGACACTTGGATGGCAGAATTGCTGGTTTGAGCTAGGGATGGCCCTTCACCCCCATATATAATGCAAAAAAGAATCCCTGGCCATCGATAGGGCTCTCATTGCCTCCGGTGGGCAGACTGGGGGTAAACTCCTGGATCTGCCTCCTGAGCAGCAGAAGGACCCTCTAGCTCCTGGGCTGTAAATGTATGGCTACAATGCAATACAGGCCTTCCCCAGCTCCATACGTAATTAAATAAAATGCCTGGAGTCCAGTGATGTTGTCCTCCCCGGGGTGGGCAGATTGGGAATAAATTCCCCCAAAAGCCTCATAGAGGAGCTGAAACACTGTCTGTGCCTCTGGGCTGAAGGGATGCAGATCAAATGCATTACAGGCCACTGCCCACCACATGTATAACACAAAAGAGTAATCATTGGTGCCTAGTAGTGCTTTCTACCCCTGTGAAAGATTGTCTCATCCCTGGGGTGAACAGATGCGACCCATCACCAATTAAGGGCCACCCCAAGACCCATAAATAACATAGAAGTGGTACTCCCAGGTGACTAGCAGTTTGACCTGTCAAAGTTCTTCTGGGGATAATTGTGGGGGTGCTGCAGTATTAGCTGCCAAACTCATAATTTCGGTATGTGCAGTAACGTTTTTTTTCTCATTGAGGGCCCTAACAAACAATGTGTGATGTTGTAGAACTGCTTGATAAAACCCCTCACATGTAGATTTTGCTCCAGCAAACAAAAGAATTCATATGATATGCCAATTTTAAAGATAAAAGTCAGCATAGGCGATAAATATCCCACACAATAAATTCCAAACACCTCAGCGTTGGATTTGTATTGGATGCGATAACTATCGCATCAGACAACAGGGCACTTGCAATGAAGCCCCTAATGGGAACAAGCATTGGTATAGCCAAATATGACTCACTTTTGGGACCTTATAAGTGTTTAGCGAGAGCTATTGCTTTGCCAATGTTTTTAAGCTATGCCGTAGAACAGCATGGCTGCTGTGCAGCATTTTGAAAAGTTATAATAAAAAAGTGCTATAAGTATTTTTGCTACAGTATATATAACAAAGAAGACATTATGTACAACTGAATGACCCTATTAAAAAAAACATAAAAAATGTCATCTCGTTTTTTTTCTCCTTCCAATGCTGGCAACTTCTTCCTACCAGTTTTAATGCTTGGTATATCTTTATTTTGTTGTGTGGGGGGAAATATAAACAATGGTGGGGAGCGGGTTGGGAAATAGTACTTGAATTACAACACGAGCAGTGGACAGACCCTAAGGGCGAATCAACAGATGCCAGATTCCGAGGGCAGGCTGAGATGGTGCTTAGTGATAATGAGGTGGTGGTGTGCTGAAGCAGAGTTGATGCTCAGGTGATGCTGAATGATACTGAGGTGTTGCCGAGTGGTGCTGAGATGGTGGTGTGCTGGTGCAGAGGTGATGCTGAGTGATACTGAGGTGGCGCTGAGGTGGTAATATGCTGGTGCGGAGGTGGTGCTGAGTGACACTGAGGTGATACTGAGGTGGTGGTGTGCTGGTGTGGAGGTGAAACTTAGGTGGAGGTGCACAGGTGGTGCTGTGCTGATACTGAGGTGGTGCTACGGTGGTGCTGAGTGACACTGACGTGTTGCTGAGGTGGTAGTGTGCTTGTGCAGATGTGGTACTCAGGTGGTGCTGAGTGATGCTGAGTTGGTGCTGAGTGATGCTGAGTTGGTGCTGAGTGATGTTTTGTGGTGCTCATGTGAGGCTGTGCTGGTGCACAAGTGATGTTGAGTGGTGCTGAGTGATGCTGAGTTGGTGCTCTGCTAGTGCACAGGCAATGCTGCACTAGTGCAGAGTTGATGCTGCACTGCTGCAGAGGTGATGCTGCAGAAGTAGTGCTGTGCTGATGCTCTAGTGAGGCTGTGCTGGTGCTGATTTGGTGCTGCACTGGAAGTGGTGCACTGATGAAGAGGTGGTGCTATGCTGAGATGGTGCTGTGCTGATATCGGGAGGGACTGGGCCAGCAGAGGCAGTGATGGAGGTAGTATAACATCATAGGATGAATGCATTAATAATCCTGTAGCCATGGGAAATCAGTTTTGGATCACATGCACCTTACACTAAACATATATAAAATTCCACAATCTAAAATAAAAGATGGCACCATCCCACACTTGGATTTTAAATGCTCATCTAACTGAGGAATTCACATGCTTGTTAGTTCCATGTGGCCTTAATGATTAGATGGGTGACCGAACACTCCCATTCCTTTCAGATTCTTCACAGAAAGAATCCATCCTCATGTCCCTCCCTCCAAGTGCCCTTTCTTGTGCCTTAAAATTAGAGATGGGAAAACAAATTTTACTCAGCCTTCAAAATGATCAAACAAACACTCTGATGTATAGGATCCCAGGCTAAATTGACTGATACAAAGTTACCAAGCAGTATGTCATTACATGGGTAAAGTACATAGAGTGCTTACATTTATATGTACAAAATATTGATTCAGTCAAAAGGCAAACTGTTTGCGGGGACATTCAGAGCCTATAAAAAACATCCTTGCTGCAAAACCACGGGAAGGAAATGGCTAGAATTCTTCAAAAATGAAGCAGTTTCTCAAGACAAAAAAAAAGAAAGCACCCTGCACACCCACAATGACTCTGGATCATGTCCCTGATCCCCGTGGCACACTGCAGCACACATACAAACAGCAAGTAGGCCCCAATCCACTATGGGCACAAAGGGGTCCCTCCCCACACAGCACCAATCTCACAACCAACCCATGCATACGTGTTAAAACCAGCAAAGCTGCGTGTCTGTGAGCCACACTGACAATGCAAGAGACACTGCATGACGAATAGCATGGCTGCAGTCCAATCATCATGGCATGGTACACGCCACGACACTGAGGTGGCTGAGTGTGGAACACATCTGGAAAGGAGCAGGTCACACTCTGACACATCCACGTGCACAAACAACCCCTGAGGTCAACAACACATCTGCAGATAAACTATGCCCCAGAATCCCAACTCCCACCAAGAGCCACAATTAGCCAAGTCTGCAACATCTCAGCACTGTAGAAGCACAGAAGTCAAAGGCATACTGTCTCAAAGGGATAAGGGGCAGCAAAATCACAGCTGCAGGGGCGAGTCACCCACAAGGTAGCACACACACATAGCAACAACAGCACATCAACATTGATGACAATGTGGTACAAAGTGCAACACTTGCACTGCAGAACAGAGGATACAACTGGTTCAGCTTGTGAGTAGAAACTGGCCAATCATATCTGGCATAGCAGGAAACTGTGAGATGAGAATGTACATGTACAACCTCATATCCGTGATGTAGTTCAAATGTCCACTGTCCTGCATCAAATAGTCAGCTCCTCCAAAACAGTCACAATGTACATTGTCAATGTCATGCAGTCTGTATGTAAACTTGAACAATGCGTCAACATTCATGTCAACACAATGTTAAAATGCACCTCCCCTCACATTGCAGAGGGACAATCAACACCTCCTGCAGAGTAGACCAGAAAACTCATCAGTGATGATGAAGAGGACCTCCACACCTTCGACACCGATGCCCTACAACAGCTCATGGACAGCTACGGCAACTCCAGGAGCAGGGCAGCCCAGCTTCATCGAGGAGTTCCCACCCCCTGCACAGATCACACAGCAGGAAGCACCCACCACCACGGCTGGCTGCCAGAACCTCACCCAAGAACACACGGCATTCCAAGGCCAGGTGATAGATTGCCAGAAGGAGGTGGCTGAACAGATGCGGGTGGGGTTTGACCACATGGCAGCCAAACTGGATGACATACGTGGGTGTCTAAGTCACATCAGGGACCACTTAAACTCCCTAACGGTCACCCACAGTTTGCTCCATAATGTCCAAAAGTCCATGCCCGACACCGCTGGAGTCATGCCTCTGAGAGGAGAGTGGCCTCAGCGATGTCAGCCGAGATTTGGCACAGATGCTGAGGATAATGGAGAACATGGAGCAGATGCATGCGGAAAGATGGCTGCCACGGATGCACTCCAGCGAAAAGTTGTTGGGATCTTCCATGCCCTGCAGATCCTCATCAACGCATTACTGCCACTAAGGCAGTCAATGATAAATGCAGCTGGTACTTCCACACACACATCTCTGGCCCCTGACGTGTCAGTGGCACACAGTGCTGCAGACCAAACATCAGCACCCACATGTCAGACAGATGACAGAGATGACGAAGATGCGGGTGATTCCACCTGTGTAGTAAGAAGAAGGCAGTAGCAATCCTCTCTGCCATATGCCCTGTTTCAGCTTGGTGCTGCCCCCTGCATCATGCCCTGTAACAACACCTCCCACTGTCCCCCAAAACACTCCGTGACACTCACCTTGGACCTAGACATGGACTGCCATATTCTGTTTGCTTAACAATGACACAGCAATCACAGTGCGGACTGTACTCAACCACTTCCGATGTACTTGTCAATCCCTAAATGACTCTGGCTGTCCCTACACTGGTCTACAATGTAATGTGGGGCCATGTACTGCTCCGGCTCCGACACTACGCCGAATGTGAATAAAACATTCAAATTGACACAGATGTGTCATGTCCATATTCGATCAAGTATGAAAGTATGGATGAATGTATGGACATTGATTGCACAAAAACGTTACACCCTGGGAAATGAAAGCAATGCGCATGTGTGACCGTGACACACATAGGCAGTGAGATGACTGGGAATGTGTGCACTAGCTGTGGCCTCATTGCTCTGAAACAACAATCGCGCAATTTCACAACTTTGCCCCATGCAAATGTTAGGAATAGGGCTGTGAATGAAATGTCAAAGACGTTGGCAGGCCTAAAGTAGTGTCCCCCATCACATTTGGCAACAGAACATCTCTTCGCATACCCACTCACACTCAACTGGGTGGACACAGCCTGTAGTGATGGATCACATTGATCCACATGGCAAGAAGTTGGACACCATTCTCACATTGCTGAAGACACGTAAGAGCACAGGTCTATCAGCATCTATTCCAACCACAATGTCTGGCTCACAGAGGTGGAGCTGGCAATAGAGACTCACCCCTAAGTGAAATATGTCAGTCAGTCCCTCACTGTGTACGGACAATGCTCATTGAGGCACACAATTTGTCATTCTAATCAACACTCATCAAAGTTGAACACTAGTGAAGTTGCGTAAACTTATTTAGCATGCGCGTATCAGTACGGGCAAGACAAGGGCCACAACATGCAGAGCAATGCATCAGACACTAACAGGCAGCATTTGGTCACGGTACAGTTCCATGTGACAGTCGTTGTGCGTGTGCCGGGGATGTTCTGCCATTGCGTTGGTGGCTCTCGCAGAACCGGCACTCTTCTGACCTGCAACAGTTATGTGGATGATATGCCACAGCTCTGAGCGAAGAGTCGTATGTGTGTGCAACGGTTGGACGTATGGGTTGTTGTTTACGTAAGTGTCAGGGGCATTCCATGCAAGAGTACCCCGAGAAGGACTTCTGTGTGTGGGATGTGGATACGTTGCTCTTTCATTTGCGCTGTGCGTAGTGTGGGAGTCTTCATCATCTGCTATGGCATCTCTCTCAGGGGGTGCCTGCCGCATGCACCACCAAGGTCGGAGGTGCAGATGTCCTTCCGCCTTGTGTATTGATGCAAAGGTGCTTTCATTCCTAATGCTAGTCTAACTACTGCTTGCATTCTGGAAATGTGATGTGGCTATCACGCTGCACATAAGGCTAGGCCTAAGGCTTGTGGTGCACCAATAGCGATACACACACGACAGTTGACATGTGTGTGACAAGAGCCTGAGCGGTCTTGCGCTCCTTATACAATCCCTTCCTGCGCAGCAGCCCTCCAGGTGCATGCAACATTGTAACATTGTCGATTGAGGGCCATGTGGCGCCAACACTGCGACAGAGACACACGCATCAGTTGGTTTCCTGTCCAGCCCAGATATGAACCACGCTCAGAGCCCAGGGATAATTATTCACACCCTTACGCTGGCCTGGCGTACGCCGACCCAGCCCACTCTGCTTATGTGTAAATGGGGACGACATTGCTACGTGTCGCAGTTCTTCCCCACTGCCGAGGTGACATGGCTGCGTCTGCCTGGCATATTACGAGACTCAATCATAAAGGGTCCATGACTTGCGTTCACATGCTTGGTGGCATCGGATACACTGCAGCCGGCACGGGCCTACCGCCACGGGACGGTGACTTTTGGTGCACTGAGGTAGGGGTACCTTAAGTGCTAAGCGGGTGTGCAGCCTGCGATAATGTGCTGTCCTGGCAGTCCGGACTGGTAAGGATTTGTGTGGTCCCTGCTGGACCGCAGTGTAGGCCTGAGCCAGTGGGCAGAGCGGGCCTACTGCCACATGGTGTTGCCTCGCGGTTCACAGATTTAGTGGCACTTAAAGAGCTGGGCGGGTGTGCAGCCTGCGATGATGCCGTGTGCACTGATATGATCTCTGCCATTGCAAAATCAAGACCCAGAATCACATGTGTGACCTAGTGGCCCCTGGTGTGGGTCTGCATGATGTGGAGGCTGCCAAGTTTGCGGGCCCCTTGCTTGGAGCTTGCACCGGCACGTGGTGGGCCCTCTTGGAGATACGCTGGTGGCGGAAGGTGTGCAGTGAGGCCTGGGTGTGCAAGGGCGGGTAATCACTGCTGGGCAGTGGGAGGGACTGAGATGCAGCAGCCTGTGTGAGCAGGGGCGGGCAAGCGATGATGGCGTGTGCAATGATATAAACTCATTCATTAATCTGGACTCTGTTTCAGATAAGGGACCTGGTGGACTGCAGTGTATACCGGCACATAGTTGGAGACACACCGGTGGCAGCAGGTGAGCAGTGAGGCCTGGGTCCGAACTGTTGGCACTCTCTCTCCCTCTTTCCCTTTCACTGTCTCTCTCTTTCTCTCTCTGTCTCTCTCTTTCTCTCTCTCTCTCTTTCTCTCTCTTTCTCCCTCTCTTCCTTTCACTGTCTCTCTCTCTACCTCTGTTACTCTCTCTCTCCTTCTCCCTCTCTTCCTTTCACTGTCTCTCTCTCTCTTCCTCTGTTTCTCTCTCTCCTTATCCCTCTCTCCCCCTTTCTCTCTCTTTCTCCCTCTCCCTCTCTTTCACTCTCTCTCTCCCTTTCTTTCTCGCTCTTTCTCTCTCTCACTGTGCTTAGATATGCGCATGACACACCTTCTTCTCTTGCAGGCAGTGACTTACAGAATATCTGGAGAAGACCCGCCAGGACTCTTCCAAATAGTTGTATTGAGTTTAATTTTAATAAAATGTTTTGTTTGGAAATTCAGAGATGAATTAATGATTCTCCTTTTTCTGACCACACATGCATGATAATTGTTGTAATTGTGCGACATCAGGCGAATTGTTTTGTTCATGATGTCGTGAAGTTGATGTGAAATATCAATATTGGGGGTGCCTGAGGTAGGGCCCCAAGGGGGGAGGAGGGGGCCTGGGGGTGGTGGTGGTGGGAGTTGTGGCCCTCTTGGGGCTCCGAGCTGCATGATCAGTGGCTCCATGGCATCTGTTGTTCTCCAGGTGTGGCTCTGGGATGGGCTCCCTTTCATACTGCAGGTAGTCATCCGACTTAACACCAGGTAGGAGCAGGTGTTAAATCCCTGCTGCTAACGCGCCTTATTGCATGTTTTGTGATCTTATCGCCGATCTGGCTGGTCGTTGAGAATGTTGCGAAGTGATGTTGTTGCGGCTTTTTGCACGGGAACACGTACTCTGCATCTCATTAGCGTTAGTTGCAGGTGTCATACATGGCTGTGTTTTTTGCGGTTGCTATCGCAGGTAAACTGGTGATAACGGCTGTTAGCACTAGCTTGTGGATTGGGTGAAAAATGTATCGCCATTTTGGCTGAGATAAAGTGCCGATACCTCGATACCTCAGCGATACGTCCTTGAGAATATGCCCCTCTGAGCATTATGATGCTGCTCACACCTTATGCAGTCTGGAGACCACACGACTTAGATACCTGTTTACTCTGTGGCTGGGGCTCCATGCCAGCGGCAGGATACCTGGAGCCACTGTAGTGTTCTGTGGGAAGTGACGGCCAAGAAGAGGAGACACCACTGCGTTAATGCCCAACCCCTAAGCGCACGTCATCTAACAATGGAATGACGTCAGATCAGGGAGGAGTAGCAGGAGCAATGGAAACAAGCACAGTACCTGACTCTTTATCTCGAACTGGAAAAGCAAACTCCAGGGAGGATGGTTAAGACAGATGCTAAATTAACTTTTGCGATACCCAGGGCTCGTTTTTACAAATAATTCATATTTTTGTGCAGTTTAATTTAAATGAGTCTCCGATTGGCTTGAAACTATACGTTTACATAGGACCGGCATTTCCTTCTGTTAATGAGAACATTTCCAATGAGATTGTAGTATTCGGTTCCAGAAATATTTGTATACTATTTAAGCAGAAATAATTGTACACTATTTAAGCGACACAACACTAAAAATTGGTCCCATTTGCAGGGCTTTTTTTAAAAGGCAGATCACATAACATATGTGCGCAAGCATCTGGGACAGCCCTTTTGAAGGGGGGGTGGAGGCTATATAAGGATGTGTGTTAATGGACACCACAAGCAACAACCCTGAAAGGAACACACTATTTAAGCAGAAATATTTATACACTATTTAGGCGAATATAGCATGTTACTACACATGCTATCACATCGAGTTCCTTTACAATGTGGTTGCTACAATGACCGCGTTGTTAGAACGCTTTACCTTTACAACACAAGCCATTAGATCGACTTGCTGTAGGGGGCACGCTGGATTCAGGAATAGTATAATTTATTATTCTAACTCCAGCCTGCGTAACAGTAGGGAAGGTGTTGGAATAGTAAATTATACTATTCCTTATGATAGAACGCCCCCTACAGTGGGTCGATCTAATGACTTGCGTTCTAACAACAAGGTTGTTGTAACGACCACGTTGTAAAGGGACTGCAATGTGATGACTGTGTAATAAACGATGTCTCCCTATTTAAGCAACCCGACACTAAAACTCAGACCACACCGCCCATTCGCAGGACCATATTTATTAGACAGATCACATAAAATGTGTGCACAAGTGTCGGCGATTGCCGTTTTGGAGAGGGGGGCAGGGCTGTACAGTGACGTGTGTTCATGAACACCACAAGCAACAACCCCCAAAACGAACACGTCATTTTGATTGCCTCGGTCCTGAGCTTCTGTAAGACGCTAAATTGGAAAGTCAAAATAAGATGGTGGGGCTGCTAATAACACTTGAAACAAAAGCTCCTCTCAGGCATCCTGTGAATTTGGGCATACTGCGTATAGCACCAACAGGAGGCAACACTCCCCACCCCCCCACACTAGCATGCATGTCTACGCATAAATAAAACACACCACACAAATTTTGTTTGGGTAAGAAACTGCTGCAGGTTTATTACATGCACCGTTATGTAATATGGTGGGTTATCTTACGGGCGATCCAAGGGCAGGCAACCAACTGGGCCGCCTGCTCGCCTGATGAGCCAAGCAGCACTGGGGCGAACTCCATCTGTGCTGCCCCTTCGGTGATCCTCTTCCCGGATCACGGTCCCTTATTACTCACGCCCCTTTCAGGGCGGAGCGTAGCAAGGCAAGCCCCCGGTTGTTCAGGCCCACAACCGCCCGAAGGACTAACGGGGCGACGACACGGTTTTCCAGGAACCTCCCATGAGGTTCCTGGGCTCTGGCACCCCCTATGGTGCCGAGCAGAGGTACCCTTTGGTACCCATTTGCTTCCAGATCTCTCTGTAACTCCGCCACAGCTCTGGAGGCGGCCACCGTCGCCGCCAGAGCCCCCAACCAAAATAGCTATAGTCTTGCCCGCTAGGTCTCCTGTCTAGAGCTTCCTGCAAATCTAGATGCAAGGGAACATCCCTGCTGGTTAATGATGCCCCCTCTATATCCCAGTAGCCCTAGACGTTAGCATTGGTCTGCTGTGTCTGAAGAAACAAAGCGCCCTTTGTGCCTGTGAAGTTGTGCCAAGCACTATACACCTCATGCCGCAAAGGTCCACTGCGTCACAAGACTCAGCCCGACCCACTCAGGGCGGGACAGTTTCAGACACCCTGGCTCAAGATGCCCCACCTATTTGCTGATCACACTGGATGCCGCCCTTCTGGCACCGTGTTTGGCTGGACACGTGTCTCCGATCTCTGGGACAGCAGCTCACTTGTTAGGAGACCGTTACTACCCCCGCTAGCCAATTAGGCTATTAGGGCAGGAAGGGTTGTACTTAACCTTGGCACCATCCCTTTCCTTGCTAAATCAATGTGCACATGGATGTCCATAAAGGCGTATGAACATTGAGCACGGCGGTTTACCTACAGCGAGGAGACTCTTCTGTTCAATCTAGAGGTCAGGCCGTGCCTTACTGCACTTCCGCCTTTGATCTCAGCACGAATATTATTTAATACATTTTTTAATGCCTATTTCAAACTGTGTGAAAACACCCAGAGGCTCAATGGGTGTATGCGCAAAGGAAGGAAATGGTCCTAGTAGAGCTTAAAGTAGCGTCGTTGGCTTTCCTGCCTTCCAGTAAGGAGCTACAAGGAAGTTTGATCCGAAGCTGCAAAACACAGAAATGGATTGTAATATCTGCAGAACCCTCAAGGGAGGCTTTAGACAGTTTGTTATTCTACCATAAATACCAGGGCGCCGCTGGCCACAAGCCCGACCGGTCAGCCCGTGAGCCCTAGCACAGCTCAGCAAGCCTGGGACCCCGCATGCAGATCAGCGCTTGGGAAGGCATGCGATGCGCTAGGTAACATGGCACAACTTATGTAAGTGCTGGGACTTGAACCCGGGGCCCCCTGGCCACGTCTATGCAAATCGCTATCACACACGATGAGTGCGTACCTCATAGCTACCTACCCACCAATGTAACACTGGAGGGGGAGAGGGAGAGGGGGTGCGCCAAGGGGCACAGGCAGGCCCGCATCGGTGGACCCCACCAAGGCACTACCGCACTGTGCACGCGGTCACCGCTGCCCCCTGGGAACAGCAGCGGGACAGCCCCCCTCCCGCAACACAGCGAGACTTGCAGTCGGCAGGACGAAACCCAGGGCCTCCAAAACCAAAACCTGTGCCCGGTCTGCCAACCCACCCGCGCTCCAACTGTGAGCCAGCACAATCAGACCCCGATGACTCTCCCCGCGCTGCGCCCGTCCGGCGCCGACATGCGGGACAGGAGTCGGCACCACCGGCGCGCTGGAAGCACAAGCCCCTCCGATCAAGGCACACCAAACTCCCAGCACATCAGCATAGGCGGAGCTCCGACCCGCCAGGGTGACCACTGCCCCTGGCCGCATCCCTACAACGAAACCCTCCAGGGGCCGCCCAACGGCGGCTCTGCAGGGAAGCCGAGCAAAGCCACCTATTTTGTTTTTTTTTGCAACTGGTGCGGGTCCAACACTGCTCATGACAGCATGGTGAGAGAGGGGGGGGTTAGCCATTAGAGGTGTTGGGCTCACCTCAACTTAGGGTCAAAACAACCTCCGAAACTTGGAGAGGTAACCCGCCGCAGTTGGTCCGCATGACCCCTTAGACAGACTTCGACTGAAGTAATTCCGCCCCCCCGCACAGCGCCGCCTCCTCCCACAGCGCTCAATGCCCACTCGCCAAAACCCAATGCAATAACTCGACCACAGAGAAATGCAGGGGTCAACAATGCCCACAACTGAACCAGTGCCAGATCAGGGGCCCCACCGCATGCCCTGAGGGGAAAAAGGGTGGCATTCGAATTAGCGACAAACAGGCAGAGTGGCACACTTATAGCGAGGGGACTCACCGCCAAATGCCCTGCAGGCACCCACGAACGCGACGATATGTGGCTCACGACGATAAATCACGACGCCAGACAACCAGTCGAGACAGCGTGTCCGGGGCGCAAAAGAGGAAGGACAGAGGGTGGTGGATGCCTATATACCTCCCACCCCCCGTTCCTCGCGCCCCGGAAATGACGCGCCATTCGCGCCGCCGAAACAGGTTGCCTGAGTAGGGGGACTCCTCCTCGAGGGGTCCCCATAATCAGAGGAAGAGGGGTGGGATGGTGCCTTGCTGGCACCAGAGGCCCGCCCTTCTAGGGCACCCTGCGGGCGCCAGGGCAGGCGCAATCTGCCCGTGCCTAAAAACGAATGTGTCCGCCTGTAATGCAACTGGTTCTCATGTAAAGCGCTCTGATACCTTCGGGCCGAGTTCGCTCTATATAAAACTGCAAAAAGGAAAAGGTCTAAGAGGTTCGTTCCAAAACGCACTTCAGCTTTAATTAACAAAGGGAGAAACAACCTTTTCAGAGCAGGCCCTGGTGTGCGGAAAAGTTGTCCTTGCTACCTGAGGGATATCTCGAATGGAAAGGGCTTTCAACCCACCCTTCAGCCATTAAATATTTCCCTGCGTCTGACATCAAAGAGCTTCTCGGTGAAAGATCTGCCTGCAACAAACCATTACGGGAATTGTTCTTTAAGAGATTCCTATCGAGCTTCACACAGCTTGTTTCGAAGAATTCTCTGAAAAATTCATGGATGTATTTATCGTGACGCTTAACCCTCCCAGGGACGACACGTGTATTGTACTTCTGCACAACATGCTCGATTCTTTAACACTCACGGTTTCTTGCAGAAGACATTACATTAGCCTCACTCTACATTATTCCCTGCACATTGTAAGTCAGTCCAGAGGGAAAGACGTGTGAACTGTATCTGCCAAGCAGTAATGAAGGCGGTGCGGGTCAGACGGCTGGCACACCCCGGGGCACCCATTTCCATGGTTTTTAAACATTTATTTTTAAGTGCACAGACGGTTCATATGAATAATTTCGTGACTTTGTTTTCCTTCTCACTCAAACAGCAGTTCGGGGGCCCCGTTTGTTTGAGCTGTGGCTCCGCAGCAGCTTGTTAATTAGCAGCGCCCAGCCTCCCCTCGAGTGCACCTGCGGCGACGCGGCCAGGTATCGCGCGCTTCAGTCACGCGGACGGGCCCGCTCCGCCCCGCGGAGTCTCTGAGCACGCGTTCACGGTTCCTTTACAGTAGAAATACGTTTGAGATGTTAAATGAGTTTTAAAGCTGTCACATTCATTAACACCCGGTGACACGCTAACTGAGCTCCCATTGGCATGGTGGCGGTGACAGAGTCGTGTTAATCACTGCGCAGCTATACTGAGCGGTTGGTGGCGGGAGTGATAAATAGAAGCCAACAGGTCAGCACCGCTGAATACGCGATGTTCCCAATTATTAATAAGAATCAATTTTTCCGATAAGAAAACACCACAGGGCGATAAGGGGATGCAGGTTAAAATGTATGCAGCTATACTGCATCTTCGGTGTGGAAATATGAAAAGTGTTAAACTATTATTTAACCAGTATACTCACTCTTGTTTCGGACATGGTTATGTTCATAAATATGATCAGTTTCCCTCTGTGTAGTTGAACGCTTGTTTTTTTAAGCACAAAAGGCCTGGTTTAATTAAACAGATCTAGTGAGTAATTAAAGAGGGCTGAATTTTGAGATGGTTTGCTAATGACATAGTAGTTTATTTGTATTTGTTTCTTTGCCCTTCTGTATTCCATTTCTCATTACCGATTTAGAGTAGCTGTGTCAACCTGCTAAAAGCTGCAAAAGAGTCACTCTCAAAGGCACCATATACACTGAGGGCCATATTCATGGGGATTTGGGGCAGGGCAGCACAGCACGTCACGTGTTGCCCTGCCGTGCGTCAAAGTGAAAGGGGAGGAATGCCCCATATCTATGGCATATGCCGTATGCTTGTCCTTTGCCACTTTGACTAGCGCCCTTTCGGTAGTCTAGTGCCAAGGCAGGCACCCTTGCACCATAGTACAGGTGTGCCTGCATTGCATGCAGGATTTTCTTGTGCAGGAAAGGCCACCTTCCTGTACAAAAACAATACCAGGAGGATGATAATCCTGAAATCAGAGAATCCACTTTAACAACTGATTGGCATTGCTCAGTAAACCCTTGAAGTGGATATCTTTTAGAAAGAAAACAAGGAAATTAGTTCTTATCCACTTCTTTGCAATCGCAGTCCATGACTTTTCTAATAGCACTATGAATCTGGACAATTTGAGGCTCATTAATCTTAAACTTGAAAAATAACTCTTCTGCTTCTTCAATGAGACATCAAGGAAAACTATATTTTATTCAGGTATTGCAATACCTCTTTAATTTCTATTCCCCAAATAAACCTTCCCTTAATTTTATGGCATGACACGGAGGCTCACATTATACAAATCTTCTTTATTGCCAGCTCATAGCAACAACGGTTGAAGAATATAGAACTTCAGTAACAAATCTTAAAAAGATATAAAGTCCCCCCACAAAGTATTCCCCCTTCTTTGTTGCTGCTGCTCACAAGTTAAGTAAAACCTTTACATCTAATACTTATCTGTGTTTATCTTGTTTTGAACCCTCCCTACCCTGTAGAAAGGAGTAACAATATCTCCTCTTGGGGAGGAGCCTAGCCGGCAACAGAGATGGCCGCCTGAGCCCTCGGCTCCGCCGACTCGTCCGCTTCCCTCCCGTACCGCTTCCTCTCCTGATTGCTGAATCGTGCCTGTTGTGCGGTAACGGGTGGGGGAGGCGACGCTGCATCCGATGGTGGGCTCCCCATCGTCCCTCCTGCACCGGGGGTGAAGAAACGCCCTGAATCCCCGCAGACGCCTACGGAGTGGGTCCAGTCCTTTGTTCTCGGCGGCGTCCGGCTAGAGGGCAACAGCAGCGGCCATTACAGGAGAATCTGAAACCGCCGGCGAGACGCGATAGGCCACCGAGATTCCCAGAAGTAGCGCAACAGTTTCTTTCGGAGCCTCGCCGCTACGCTGCTTTACCACCACCGATGCAACAAATGTATCCCCCCCTGTTGGAAGTTCCTCTTTGATCTCTCGCTACGAAGTGTGATGGAAGGGGCCATCTTTATCGAGTGATCGGCGCTTATACACGGCGCCTGGTTGGACCGTCCCTGTGCTGTCCCTGTGCGTGGCGCTGGGCTGGGGGTTGCTGCCCTGCCCCTGTGGTTTGGCGCTGCCTCGCTGGGAGCTGACCTACTAAACGACGCCTGGACATGTACGCCAAAGACTGGGCTCGAGGGTCGCCACACTCTTGCGGATTCCGGGAACAGGGAGCTGGCATCTCTTCCTCTCACGCTATGCCCGTGAGTATCGGCGACGTCCTGGAAGCTTTGGCTGCTATGCGAGCTGCTTTCTGTTCCAACGCCCGTGACCTGGAGCGCCGACTAGACGATGCTGTGCCCGTTCTCTCCTTGGCTGACCGTACGGGCGGCTGTGCGCGGAGCGGATCGCTGAGCCCGGGACTCGGCAGTCGTGTGCAGCCTCTCCGGGGAGACGTGGAGGAACTGATTGTGAGTGAACTTACCATCACCGCCGCTCGGACTGTCGCAACTATGAAGGACACAGTGCATTCTATCTTTGGACGGAACCTAGAGGTTCGCCGTCGGATGCCAGGACTACCACCGCCAGCGGGTATTGCTGACAAGATCGCTCTGCTTACTCTGCACATGTTGCCCGGGAGTGAGTTGCCCAATTTCGGTGGACTATCACTGTATGCCTACCCGTACTGCACTCTTGGGGATAACACTGTCCTGCTTTGGATGGCGACTACTGGCTGTTGTTGCCATCTCTCTGGGTGTTCACATCGGAGGCTCTTCCTACTCTACGGGACTACGCTGCAACTGCATTATGTTGGCGCACTGGCACGTAGGGGTCAGGGTTGAGTTTGTCTTTTTCTTGCCCTGATACTGGTACCTACATTCCTGGGACTGTGCTGGACTGACGAGAACGCTAGACTTTGGGTATGGTTTGCATGGGGGTCCGGGAGGTGATGGCCGGATACACTTCTGTTGATTTTTTCTTTTGTTCTCTTGGGTTGGCCCTCCTCCGTTGATAAATGTTTTGCACCGTTCTTGTGGGTGGGGCAGCCGGGGAACTAGGTTTCTCTGAGTGACCGGGACATGTATCGGTGGTGCTAGAAGACTATTGCGGGGGCTCACGCTTATCAATCACGGCTTGAAGATTCCTTCTTGATATTTTGGATGTTTCGGTTGGGTGTAGCTGCCTTACTTACCCTGCGCGCTGCTGCTGTGACCCCAGTTCTCTCGTTATACCGGGCATGTTATTACTGCTGGGCGTTAGACTACTGTTGCTATTATGGGTGCGAGATGGCGGAGCTGGGGGACGAATAGTGGGCTCCTCCCCACCTTTCTTAATTTTATAAGAGTTTTCTGATTCTCTCTTTTTCTTACTTTCTATATTTCGGGACTCCTTTTCTTGGGCGACAGGCACACTGCTAGGGGGGGTAAGGCCGTAGCCAGCTGCAGGGGTGCAGGGTGGGGGGCACTTGGGGGGTGGGGTTGCTTTTCTCTTTCTTGTTTTTCCTTTTTGTTCTATGGGCCTTCTATTCTTTGTCCTTTTTCCTTCCCTGGGGTTCGGACGTTCCTTTCTGGGTGCCACGCAGCGACTCTGGTGTTTTCTACTGCTATAAGATTACCTATCCTGATTGTTTAACACCAGTATTGACTTGTTGTGCTACGATATCCTGCTTATGTCTATCCTACTAGAACATTTTTAAAACTAGACCTCAGTCCTTCTGTAATGTATCCTCTGTGTTTTCAGTAAGTTGTAATGTACCGTATGTGTGAGCCTCCCCGGGCTCCTTGTTGACTTGTATTTGCCCTTTTTCTATCAATAAAGGTCTTCAACAAAAAAAACAAAAAAAAAAAAAAAAAAAAAAACAATATCTCCTCTTTATCCTGGTCCTATCTCTCTGATTTAACCTGATTAGATATAAGTGTCTTTCCATGTTTTTCTACTCCTGGGGAGGAGGATGGTTCATATATTTAATACTTCTTTACCTTAAATAGTCAGGCTGCAGGTCCTCCCAACTCCGTACCCGACACAATTTGGTATTTCTTTCGGTTCCTTAAGGCCGAGAAAACACCACTACAGCGGACTGGTTTCCCTTTGAAAAGACTGGTCCAGCGCTTCTTTCTACAGCGGGCTGACTTTCTTTAAAAATAGCAGAGCCTACGTCTCGCTGCTATGGCAACGGGAAAGCAACACAGCGAGCTGGCTTCTCCCCGAACCCTGGCTCGCGGTGGACACCTCCCACTGAGGCCGACGAGCACGCAAGGTAACTTACCCATAGGCAACAGCCTTGCGGAAGTCACCTCGCGGGTGCAGAGTTTTCAGCCTCTGCATGGAGCCCGACATGAATGACACAGTCGCTGACAGCCCTCCCTCTAATTAGTGGCTGCCGGCTCACTTAAATAAGTGCAGCTGTGCTACACACAGCAATCGCACCACCTAATTATTATTAAAAAATATTAAGAAAGACAAACAGACCATGGAGGCATTGTGATAGAGAAAGGACCTCACTCTTAAAGGAAAAGCCCTTAGGAAATGTTCAGGCACCCTCTGTACATGCCGTTGGCCATTTTAATAGCTTGGGATAAAGTGGCAGTTATAGTCCAAGCAACTGTGAGAACAGCTGTTTCTTTGCACAGAGTATTAGTATGTTGATAAATATTTATCTACTTCCATGTCCCTTGAATCTATATGGAATACTATGGAGGATAGGCTGGAGGGGCTTATAAACAAAGCTTCGGACAAGGTAATGGGTTCATTGGACAACACAATTACCAAATAATTGGAGGTCCTCTCCAAGAAAGGTTGGCCAGTTGCTGGCACAGTACACCCTGAAGGGGCAGATGGGGCAGCTAAGGCCCAGAGGGAAAGGGCTGTAGTGGGAAACCTGCCTAAGGGAGTAAAAAAGCCCAAAGCCTCGAACAAAATGACATCACACCTTGTTGGTGACATGGACCGTGCCTTGGGCACCACAGATGGGCAAGAAAAAGGCCCTGTTATCAAAAAGGGGGGACTAGCGGGCTTTTGTTTACAGGAGGTCCAGCATACGTGCCCAATTAATCATGTCAAAAAGAAAGAGTATGCAGTTCCTCAGAGAAAAGGGGGAGTGAAAGTGTGGAGAAGAGACCGTGAGAAAGAGGAATTCCTCTATTCGGAACTAGGGTCCTCACACACCCAGCAAGCTAGGTGTCATGCTTCATCATATGGACCTGCTCCTCGTCGGGCCGGCGCTGCAATGCCCGACGGGCACCCTGAAAAGGGGCTCTTTAGCGGAGATCTTTAGTTCCTGGCCGTATGATGCAGTGTGTGTGAGAGGGACCTAGTGGTGTAGATGTGAATGCAAGTGTGTGGTTAAAACAAGTTGGAGAATCCAAAAATAGAATTTTATTAGGAGTGGCTCTCCACTTGATTAAAATGATAACAGAGTGGCAGCTGGCTGATATTATGATTCAGCTTGGCTATGCTCTTCTGTGGTGGTCAACATGTTTCTTGCCCTGTGGTCCTAATGATCCGTGGCAATTCTTCAGGACCTACTGAACTGTCAATGATCTACACAACGTGGTGAGTACAATTGTTACCTGCCACACGTTATATGGAAAACGATCTCGCCATATGTCTAAGGGGACCTATTTCGTTTCCTAGTTACCCTGTGGACACTTGTTAGGTTCACTCACTCTAAGATGGCCGCCATCATAACTGATTCACTCTATGGATGCAGCCTCGTACGCCATACACTGACACGTGCTTCTAGCTAGCCGACCCACCATTCAGTCTGCATGGCTACCGAATTGTCACACCCAAGCTTTCAGGACAATGTGTTCCACCCTGTAACTCAGCAGGTTTTACATCACTAATCAATGAGAAATGATGATTTTACTTATAATGATCACATCTTAAGATGGCCGCTGCATTTGACACTCCCTTACATAGATCCAGCTTCACGCGCTCACACTACACACTTCCGGGTAATCTGCCCGCCCCAAACCAAACACACCAGCCTGTATATCTATCAGGTACCTTGCCGGGTATTACTCCTCCCGGGTTGAGTGGCGCGAGGGTAGGTTGACGGCCCATTCCGGCAACAACCTTCAAGTAAGTGTAACGGCGATACTGCAATGCGCCCGTTTGATAGTGATGGGTCATGAGAGTGGTTTGTATGCGTGTCCGCGACTCACGGGGCGATGGTAAAAAGTGAATGGAATCCCGTAGCTGAACCTGGGAGTAATGACTAAGACGCGGTGTTGTCAGTGCTCCCTTGTATATAGGTTTTGACACTATACGCTGTCAGTGTACTGCACTAGCTGTTCATCTATCGGTTCTTTGGCGCAACTTGCTTGGCACTCCGTGGGGTCTGGGAGCAACCCAGGGTTCTCGCCGGTTCCTCTTCACCGTGACGGCAGACCGGGCTTGCCCTAGACTCAACTTGTGGTGTGGGCGACTGCGTTGCGGTGCCTTTATTCTGTGGCTACGCATCTCTGGCTGGCAGATACCTTGTCCGGGCTGGCATTCACGATCCATGCGCCTCTGGTGTGACTCCTTTTAAGTTTGCCTCGTGGTGCTTCTTTATTATTTCATTATCCCGCCTGTTTCATGACTCGCATTACTTCAGCTCATATGACGGGATCGCACACGGGCGATATTGTTTTACGTGTGCTGACACTACATGTCGGGCCAGTTGCCCTCCATGTTTTACTTTGTTTTCCATTTAACATTTTGTTTCTCATTAGGACACCAGAATCTTGGTGTCCCGGTGGCGCCACGGCCACGGACAGGAGCAGGGATTCACACCACAATAGGTGAGTGCCCTGTTACTCCTCAATGAAGAAACTCGTTGTTACTTTACAATTACTTCCTCATAGGGAATACAACACTTCCAGTCTTCTGTTTTTATGTTGCTTGTTTTTATATTCACTTTTTGAGGAGAATACCTATTCACTGTATAGGATAGTTGGGCACTTGGTGACAATGTACGCATACTTGTGTCATTCGGTCGAGGGGGTAATCACTACTGTGTGAGATCTACCTGTACAGTACTAATTTTAATCACTTCCTATGCTTGGGTTGCCTTCCTAAAAACTTTCCTTTTTTTCTTAGGTCCCCTTAGACATATGGCGAGATCGTTTTCCATATAACGTGTGGCAGGTAACAATTGTACTCACCACGTTGTGTAGATCATTGACAGTTCAGTAGGTCCTGAAGAATTGCCACGGATCATTAGGACCACCGGGCAAGAAACATGTTGACCACCACAGAAGAGCATAGCCAAGCTGAATCATAATATCAGCCAGCTGCCACTCTGTTTTCATTTTAATCAAGTGGAGAGCCACTCCTAATAAAATTCTATTTTTGGATTCTCCAACTTGTTTTAACCATACACTTGCATTCACATCTACACCACTAGGTCCCTCTCACACACACTGCATCATACGGCCAGGAACTAAAGATCTCCGCTAAAGAGCCCCTTTTCAGGATGCCCGTCGGGCATTGCAGCGCCGGCCCGACGAGGAGCAGGTCCATATGATGAAGCATGACACCTAGCTTGCTGGGTGTGTGAGGACCCTAGTTCCGAATAGAGGAATTCCTCTTTCTCACGGTCTCTTCTCCACACTTTCACTCCCCCTTTTCTCTGAGGAACTGCATACTCTTTCTTTTTGACAAGAAAAAGGCCCAGAATTGCCCATTCCCATTGATAGCAATAAATGTTTAGAGGATGAAATTAACCTCTTGTCCTCCTTCGATTTTGATACAAATATTGAGGAGAAAGTGGTGAGAAATATGGGAAAAATTGACGAGGCATCAAAGGCCTCTGGGTTACAAATGGGTTAAAAATGGGCATTGTGGACCCACTCGGGGAAAGCATGTTTGACCCATTCCTCATTAAGACCCCCTTGTCTCTGGAGTGGGCTCCATCTCAGCACATTGCAGAGAGCCTCAGCTTTTGGCTTCAGAAGGAAACTCCGAAAGAGGCTAGGTCTTGTCTAAGATCCGATTGCCCACGCCCTTCCCTACCAGATAAAGTCACTTCAACCCCAGACCTAATGAAAAGGTGGTGGCGCTCATCACCAAGGGTGGAAAGGTCCCTAGAAAATGTTATGACCCAGGCCTAAAGTCCTACCAAGACTGTCTCCTTGACAATACTGGCCCACTGACAAAGATGTTCGAGATAGCTGAGGTGGCTTATCTTGAAGACACCCTCATTGACCCCAAGGAATTCCGCCAATGGACGCAAAGAGCCCGCTGCCTCCTAAAGAATGCGAATATTGCACTCTTAAATGAGAGAAGAAAAAGCATATTACTCAAAATAGATCCTAAACTGGCTGAACCGGCCAGTATAGAAGGAGGAGCTACTTCCCAGGGTTTACTCTTTGGTGACGACTTCATTAGAGATATGGCCAAGTATGTGGGAGTATTCAGCGCAATACAAAATCATAGAAAGACATCAAGAAGGTCTTCCAAGACAAAGTTTTTGTCAGGGCCAGGAGAATACGGGGTTGGTTCCTTGGACATAGCCAAAGGTCATCAAGACCCTACCTGGGACATGGTGCAAGGTTTACGCACCCAAGCTTCGCCACCCATTTGACCTTCTACCCCCAGAAACAGAGATCTTGTGGGAAAGACTTCAGAGGCGAGCAGAGACAAAGAGGCTTTTCAACAGGTAAGAGCTTCAAATACTCCTATAAATGGTGGGAGGCAGACTATCTCAATTGTGGGAATTGGAACTTAGTGAGTCAGGATTCCTGAGGCCTAGACACAGTGAAAGGATACAAGATCGAATTTATAGGTACACCAATACAAAAGAAAATTCCTCTGGAAATGGTTTCATCACAGGAAGATTCAATCTTAGTATCACATGAGGTAGAGGACTTATTGACCAAAGGGGCAATTTGAGAGTGAAAAGGGTCAGGCCTTGTCAGTAATATCTTTCTAATAGAGAAGAAGGACAAAGGGCTGAGACCAGTGATAAATCTAGAAGAGCTGAAGAATGGGTGATCTACCACCATTTCAAAATGGAAGGAGTGCACCTCCTAAGCGATGTGTTAAGAAAAGGAGTCTGGCTAACTCAGTTAGACCTAAAGGATGCATATCTGACTACCCCGATTTGGCCACCGCACCAAAAGCTTCCTCAATTAACCTGGATGGGCAAACTTTGGCAGTTCTGCAGTCTCCCTTTTAGGCTTTCCTCTGCCCCTTTGTGTTTCACCAAGATCCTTCATCCCATAGTGGGTTGGCTCAGGGAGAGAGGGGTGAGACTACTAATCTACTTGGATGATATCCTAATTATGGCTCAGTCCAGGGAGGTGGTCTCACATCACACAGACCTTACCATAAGGTTATTTGAACACCTGGGTTTTGTTATTAGCAGGAAAAAATCTTGCATGGTACCAAGGCAGGAAACGCAGTTCTTTGGTTTTCTCATAAACACAATATGGGCGGAATTTAAATTATCAGGGGAAAAGTTAAGGAAACTTTGCAAGGAATGAGGAAAGTATTAGGGAGAAAGAAATTCCCCTTGAGAGCTCTAGCAAGGATCCTAGTTCTTCTGTCTTCAATGATGAAAGCGATTTATCCAGGCCCCTTGTACTACTGGGCACTGCAAAGACTCAAAGCAAAAACACTGAGAACAGGTCAATCTTATTCTCAAATGCTGTCTCTGGACCCGGACTCAAAGAAGGAAAAAGAAGGAAGTATTATGGTGGATGAGGAATGAAGAAGCATGGAATGGCAGACCCATTTTTGTAAATGAACCAGAGATAGTGATAGAATCGGGTTAATTTGCAATTTGTTGCTTCACCAAAGAATTAATGAAGTGTTCAGTGATGTTACGCATGGACAACACATCTGCGGTCAGATATGTCAACAAGATGGGAGGCCCTCACTCCAAGGGGCTTGCCGATTTAGCCAAGGTCTTCTGGGGTTACTGCTTCAGCAAGGGCATTTCAGTACTAGTGGACTATATCCCTAGATTAAGCACTGGTTTTGCAGACAGACTGTACACTCAGCTGCCAAACATTTTCAGCTGGAGGCTGGAGGCTGGACCCTAAGACCTGGGAGATTGATGCTTACCTTCAGAATTGGAGGGGCCAGGCACCTTATGTTTTCCCTCCTTTTGTCATGCTACCAAGACTACTATTGCACGTACAATAGAGCGAAGAGAACGCTGTAGTGATATCACCTCTTTGGAGGTCACAGGCCTGGTTCCCCATCCTACTAGAAATTAGCATAGATTTACTAATCTTAATTCCAACTTTCAGGGAATTAATTTCAAGTCCAGAAGGAGTGTCACATCCTCTTGTACAGCAGGGGCTACTGACGCTGATGGCCTGGAGGATTTCAGGAGACAGTGGCAGATCCCAGGCCTTTCGGCAGACGCTTTAAGATTCATATCGGAGTCATGGGCTCCTGGCACAAGGAAAGCATATAGACTGGCTTGGGAGAAATGGGTTTGTTGATGTCTTCGAAGCAATTACAATCCCATTTTAACTGATTTAGTACATGTAGTTAATTACTTGTCAGAATTATTCATATCAGGACTCTCTTATAGAACAGTGAATGTTTACAGATCAGCTATTGCAGCAGGTCACTGTCTTGTAAATGGAGTCTCTGTGGGACAGAACTCGAAGGAATTTGCATCACAAGCCCCGGACTCAGGATGTGCGTGGCTCCTCTTGCAATTGTTGTTTGGATTGAACATGTACGATGGGTGCTACATAGACATTTCTGCAATATGGGAGGCAGTGAACTGAGTTCATAAGTTTCTCAGTTCCATGCGTGACCCGCTTATTATTTTCAGATTTCTACTTTATTTTCTGTAACTTGTAATCCTGATTCTATAATATGATAAGCAGGACTTTAAGTCCCAGAATACAAAGCAAAACAAACCTGACCTGAATGAGCTGCTCCTAACTACACCTTGAAAACACCAGAGAGCTGCTTGCTTTCCCTTTACCATAACACATTGACTGGGTGAATATTTGTGAGAAATAATAAGAGACTGCGAAGTGTCAGTTTGATGAGAGATGTCTTAGCTAGGGAAATGTACCTTGATAGCTTCAAACCCAAGCTTTCACTGATTACGAAGTCACTTTGATTCACTTTGGATACCAATCTCACCCTCGAGGCACACATTGCCAAAAGAACAAAGACAGCCTGGTATCAGCTCTTTCTTCTAAAGAAAGTCAAACCATTGCTTCCAGAAAGCGACTACAGAACTACTGATCAAACCTTAACACTCTTGCATCTCGATAGTGGTAATGTCTTGGGGCAGCTTAATTACTTACTAATCATATGTTAATCAATATGCTAATATGTTAATCTGTGTGTTAACATGTGGCTGCATAATTAAATAACTGGGCCGCCCCCATATAATTGAAGTAGAATCAATGATTTACTTATAACCTGGTTTTAAGATACAGGAAAGTGCGAAGGATTGGCCCACTCCATGGCATCTCAGACTCCACACTGGCACCCCTAAGGACCATTCTACATAGTGCAGCGCATCACATCCAGGGCCTGAAGAAATATGATCACATCGTCCTCATCCTGATGGAGTTCCACTGGCTCTACTTGCCAGCCCGCATCATCTTCAAAATCAGCTGCATCCTTTACAAGGCTATCACTATCAGCATACCTACTTATATTGCAGACAAGCTCACGATCTCTGGTGAATACCGAACACTAGCAACCAGCACACCATCAGACTGCAGACTAAGAAATGTATAAAAAAAAAAGAACAGCAGGCCTTTTCTATCTGTACACCCAGGATCTGGAACAGCATCCCTGTATCTATCAGAACTGCCACAACGCTGCTCCAAATTAGTAGAAATGTGAAACCTCCGCTCTTTAAAGAACACTACATCACAATGCATTAACCATTCATGTTAGACCTAGCATCCTTGGCGTGGTTTTCCCCTGTATTTTTGCCTCTGCCTCCTGTGTTTTTGCTGTGTACTAGACTTCGTTTTTGCTGGTCTAGATGCATTGGGCACTTTGCCACTGCTTATCAGTACCAAAGTGCACGTGCTCCCTCTGTAAATTGTTATAATGGATTGGTGTTTCCATGATTGGCTTATTTGATTTATTACTAAGTTCCAACTACTCTGCACTGTGTGTGCCAGGGCCTGTAAATCAAATGCTGCTATTGGGCCTGCAGCACTGATTGTGCCACCCACACTGTGGTAAATAAAAATTCCTTTACCTGGACTGAATTTGATACATAATCATAATAAAATAGCTCAGTAAAATGAGAGGCAGAATCCGTGATATTAGAGTTTCTGAATGGGCTTTATTCCAATAATCGATTATAATCGGATGCCTCAAGTTCCATCACCACGGGGTTCAGGAAGTGAAGTACATACTTTATTGACAAGAAGTAACTTTTATAGTACATACGTTATAATGAAGCAAATACAGTAGGCGTAATAATTGATAAGGAACTTGACGTGGTACCTGCGTAACCGAAAATGGGTGTAATAAGGAGTAAAAAGACACATGATTGGTTATGATATCATGCATAGGTGGATCTATAAGATAATACTTGGCATAGATGCGCGCGTAGCAGCATGACGTGTAATTGACGTGTAACTAGGGGGTGAAGGGAACTTGACGTTAGCTCTACATGTGGAGACGAAAAGTCTGGGGGGTCAGGTCAACCTAATCCCAAATCATATCTAACATCCTATGTTTAAAGAACTATGTTATCCATAAAGAAGGACTCTCGGACAGAATCTATTCTATACTGACTGTGCGTGTGTGTACAAGCGTCTAAGTGTCTACACTGAATGCGAGGGGGTAGGAATATTCCATGGTGACAGGGCTATGAATTACTTGCATGAGGACAGAGAAGCCGGGCCTTTTGCTTGGTAACTGGAAGAATTTTTACTTAAGCTACTAGGCAGGAATGCATCAGCTGAGGGGGAAGCAGATAATTCGAAGGTGAAATACAGCTCTTGGCAGAGAATAGGCTGATGTCAGGCTTCGTGAGCCGCGCAGAGAATGAGACAGAGTTCATGGTCACAGATGCAGGCTCAGACTGGAGCTTTCAGAGGCAGAAGGCAAAAGGAGTTTGATGACAGAATCAGGGCCTACTTGCCTGGACTGTAAAATGGCATAAGTGAACCATATAAAGCCGGTGGCCTTTCATATTTAGGAATGGAATATCCGGCCTATTCATGGCGGATCTGACAGAGGACATGTTGACGGTGGACGCACATGTATTTGCGTCTTCATAACTGGAACTGGAGGGAACATACATGTACTTGTGACATGCACATAGAACCGTTGGGGTCCAAGATAGGGGACATAACTGACCAGGAAAATCCACATTTCCACATTCCCTCCTTGTCCCCCTACTTGCCCTTCAAGAGATATCGATCTTCATCAATCCATCGATCTGTTCATATAGCATCATTTGTTCTTCTTTCTTCTTCCGGGATCTTGAATGAAATCTTGTTGGTGGAATACACGATGTGGCACACAGACCACAAATCGCTGGTCCACATTGTAGACATAGACAGCAACTGAATAGTATGAGAAAGCCAATACCTAGGAAGGATAAAACTCTCCATCCCCAGGCTGATATCACACTCCAAAACCAACTGGACCAAGTCCAAGTGCCTGGGTTCTGGTGTATCTGGTTTACAATCTTATGAAGGCGAGTGATGGCTTTATATACAGATGGCGAATTTTCTGGTATGAATACGCAGCAACTTGATCCGATGACCCTACAAGCTCCGCCCCTATCAGCCAGGATGACGTCAAGGACAAGACGATTTTGAAGCACAACAATCCGCATAGCAGACTGCTCTTCTGTTAAATTGCCTAAGGCGGAAATAGTCTCATTCACTACTGCTTCAAGGGTTCTGGTTAATCTACGTATCAGCTTACTATTAGTAACAGTACCTATATAGGGAAAGATGCCTTTATTAAAATCTACATACTTGTCCCATGCCGTTTCAGTATAATCGACAATGGGGAGATCTCTCCGCTTTCTGTTGTGTACTAAATGAATATTTCTGTAGTAATCAGGAGGAGCTAGAAAAACAGGTGGCAAAAGGAATGCAATGTAGCAGGTACCATCCCAATCTGGAGGTAGACGCATATATGCAGTCTGACCACATATGAAGTAGGAGTGGCGAGAAGCCCAAAATGAAGATTTGCCTTGATCACGGAATTCTACTATAGTATTGCATTTACTATGGCCCATAGGTATGGAACCAACCTTTCTTACACACAATTCACCCTTCGCTGGGAATACTGACATGGTGGGCAAGACTAGTTCAACTTCGGATACGACATTTAGAATCATGAGATTAGGTGTAAAATTACCTAATCCATATACTTCATTTTCTAGATCAGTTCCTGTTCTTTTGGGGCGACCCTCCTTGTCAGGGTAGCAGACCTTGAGTAAGACTAGGTTCAGGTTTCCCCATATCCAATGATCTTGGTAAACTGCTGTGTCTGAGTCTATGGAATTGATTAAACTAAACCACGCTCCACAGGAGCCATTATGTGTGAATGGATGTGGAAAGAAAGGCAGGACTCCTTCATAATTCTGATAGGGAGGGAGTCGGCCACACACCCAACAATTGGTGGCATTACTAGTCTGATGGGAATGATGTAACATACTAATGAAAGTGTTATTGCGCAGCGCAAGTCTATAAGATAATTCATGCGGAGGTAAGTCACTAAAAGAATGTTCAGTAGTAACATTATAAACATGTCTAGAAATAGGGTAATATATGTGCAACAACATACTCGTAATAATTATTAAAAGACTCAATAAAAACAGAATTAATAATGTCCCCATACAGTGGCTACGCAGTGATTTACAATACGCCTGTCGTTTCAACATTTTCCGGGTATTTTCTCTACTCAGGTCCAAGGGATACATGTCAGAGACAATTCAACCGCTTCACCTGGGAGAGGACTTAAACAATCAAATTGCTCGACTGTTTGGGCCTAAGCTTTAGTTTGTAGTTCTTAGAGTCATTTGGTTCAACAAAGGGAAGTTTTGAATCAGTCTGTGAGGGAGTGCAGGGCACAGTGTCTATATCCGAGGATAGTCCATGAAATTTCTTGATGTGGCTTGAATGAATCCAGCCCTTGCGGCCCTCGATCTTCACGGCTGTCCTCGTGGTCAACAGGACCAACTTGGGTGCTTTCCACCTGGGCTCCAGCTGGGTCTTTCGGTCGAAATTCCTCACAAACACAAGATCACCCGGAACAACGTCATGGGGTTTCACCTCAGTGTTGTCGGGAAAGGCTGCAGCTACCTGTGAACGACAAGATTGTAGTGCAGACATCAAGGAAGCCAAGTAATCTGTCAGCATATTACAGTCAATATCAGTTATTTTGCGAGGTATAGGCGTCCCCCACATATTCGGTGGTCTGCCGAAGATCACTTCATACGGGGATAGCCCTGTTCGAGAGTGTGCTACCATTCTCATGTAAAAGAGTGCAACGGGTAGCGCTACTACCCAGTCGACACCTTTTTCTCTGCATATTTTGGACAATCTGATTTTCAGGATCTGGTTATGTCTTTCTACGAGACCTGCTGCCTCCGGGTGTCGGACACAGTGGAATTTCCACTGGTATCCTAACAGAAGTGAAACGTGTTTCATTAATTCGGATGAGAACGGCTGGCCATTATCTGAGTAAACAGCACGTGGTAAACCGTATCGTGGGAAGAATTCTCGAACCAACTGTTTGGCAGTAGTCGGGGCAGTGTAATCTGAAACCGGATATGCCTCTGTCCAACGGGACAGAGCGCAGACAACTACAAGAACATATTTGAATCCTCGACATCGTTCCATCTGGATATAGTCCATCTGGAGTACTTCAAAAGGATGGTTAGGAGTATGAAATCCACCCTGTTCTACGGGAACGCTTTTTCCTGGGTTAAACTGACAACAGATCATACAGGTACGGACCTTTTGTTTTGCTGCTGCTCGTAAATGTTTATTGAACCAAATGTGTTGAATGCTGTCTAGCATAGCTTTTTCTCCTAGATGTGCTGGACTATGTATAGTGTTGATTATAACTTGGACCATTGAGTCAGGAAGGAACCATACAGACTTTTCCTTCATCATCCATCCTTGGTCCGTTTGGATCCCTCCTAATTCAGTCCATTTCTTTATTTCATCTGGTGTAGCATGTGTCTGTATGTCAATTACGTCAAGAGTAGGATCTTTAACTGTCATGCAATGTGTCGGGACTATTGTCTTTGTCATGTCGGGGGTTTGAGTTTGAGCAGTCTGTTTAGCTGTTCTGTCGGCTAGATCATTGCCTTGAGAAATGATATCAGTAACCTTCGTATGAGCTTTACATTTCATGATTGATATTGCAGTGGGTAGATGTATTGCATCTAATAAGGCATGAATGAGGGGTCCGTGCTGAATGTGGGCACCGTGGGAAGTTAAATAACCTCTCTCTCGCCACAGCACGCCGAAGTCGTGTACAACTCCGAATGCATAACGTGAGTCAGTGTATATGTTGACTTTTTTATTCGTGGCTTGAATACAGGCTTGTGTCAGAGCGATGAGCTCTGCGGCTTGAGCTGACAAAGTATTTATACGATTAGTTTCAATGACTTCAGTATCTGTTGTGACTGCGTAAGCGGCCACTAACTCTCCTGTACTTGTTCTCATGCATGAACCATCTACATACAATGTCAGGTCTGGGTCTGATAATGGGACATCGGTTAAGTCTTGTCTGGGTTTCGTTGTTATCGTAATAACTTCAATACAGTCATGGGCTAGTGGGTCTGTTCCTATTACAGGTAGAAGTGTGGCAGGATTCAATGTGTTACAGCGTCTGATTTCTATATGTGGCTGAAACAATGTAAGCTCATATCCTGTAAGTCTGGCTATAGTCAAGTGTTGTGTTTGCGTTCTATTCACAAGAACCTCTACTGCGTGTGGTACTTGAACTGTCAATGGATGTCCTAACACTAACTTGTCTGATTGCTAAAGCTGTCGCTGCTACTGATTTCAGGCATGCAGGCAAAGCCTGAGCTACGGGATCTAATGTACTAGAAAAATAAGCACATGGTTTGTGTGCTCCTGCTTGTTCCTGTGTGAGTACTGACAAGGCAGTACCTTCGCGTTCTGTAACAAAGAGTGTAAACTGTTTTCTGTAACATGGCGTTGCTAAAACGGGTGCTTGACATAAAACTTTCTTTAAGCTTTCAAAAGCTTGTGTGTGTTCCTGAGTCCAAGGGAGAACAGTCGGTGTGGCTGCCTCCTGTGTGGTTAACTGAATGAGTGGTTTTGCTAGAAATGCGTACTGAGGGATCCACTGCCTACAATATGAAGTGAGGCCTATGAAAGCTCGTACTTCCTTTTGTGTCTTGGGTATTGGCATGTTAGCTATTAACTGAATGCGGTCGGGTGTAAGCTGCCTTCCCTCCTTGGACAGCGAGTGTCCAAGATAAACAACTCGCTGGACACAGAATTGCAGCTTAGAAGGGGACACCTTGTGCCCCTTTTCGGCTAAGAATTGTAAAACTGTCAGTGATGCTTTTTCACATTCAGGTTCGCTTCGGGCGGTGATCAGCAGATCATCGACGTATTGAAGCAGAGCGGTGTTAACTGGCATGTGGATACTGTCGAGTTCTCGTTTCAATGCTTGGCTATAGATGCTGGGGCTTTCTGTAAATCCTTGAGGTGCGCGTGAGAATTTAAAACTGCGCCCATTTAAACTGAATCCGAACAAATATTGACTTTCCGGATCTATTGGGACGCTGAAAAAGGCATTTTTGAGATCAATTACAGTAAAGAATGTTGCTTCGGAATCAATAGCTGTCAATAATGACGAGATATCTGGGACCACAGGGAATTGTGGCACAATGCATTTGTTTAACTCGCGCAGATCAATAACCAATCGATATACTGGCGGGGCTGTAGGATCTGTTCGTTTAAGAATCGGAATTATCGGTGAATTACATACATTGGAGTCTGTTTCTACAACTACTCCTTGGGCAATTAGCTCGTCAATGATTTGTAGTAAAGCCACTACAGCATCTGGTGGTAACTTGTATTGTCGCATTCGTGGTAGCACCACTCCTGCCTTTAGTGTGACTCGATATGGTGTAATATTCATGCAACCAACATCAGTAGGGCCTTGTGCCCATAGATGTGTAGGTAAAGTCTGTAGTCGGGGATCCATGTCTCTAGACACATAGTGACCTTTAAAATCACGTAAAAACAACCTTACTCCTTCCGGAGAACAACATATTATGGCTCCTAGGGCTTTCAGAGTTTTAATTCCTAACAGATTTTCTGGGCATGATTTAGTAAGCAATAAATCTGTAGTTCGTGTCAAAGGTCCTATCGTAAGTGGAAGAGGCTGTGATACTTCATTAACAATAGGTTTTCCTGAAAAACCAAGGGAGATATTCTGAGAGCCTGAGAGGGGTGCCCCTGGAACTTCACTACGTTTTATAGTTGTTCGACTTGCCCCTGTATCGAGTAAGAATTTTCTATCTTGACCTAATAATTCACTATGTACATAAGGTCCTTCTTGATCTACAGGAATCTCAATAAGGGGTAAGTCAACTTCCCTCTCTAGGCTAGTTCATGCGTAACGCTGATACTCAGGATATTCATACTGTGCAGTCTGATACATTTGTCGTGTTGTGGTCTGTGTGGCAGCAGCAGGCAACGGTGGTGCAGCTGGCACAAACTGTATTGGCTGTTGTGCGGCTGGCATGGCCTGGGCATGCTGCATAGCTCCTTGTTCATTCTGATCTTGTCTGAGTGGCCGTGATCTTTCTTGTGTTTTACCTATGGCGATATTATGTTTTAAAACTGGACAATCGTGTACGTAATGACCTGGCTTTTTACAATAATTGCATGTCCCTTTTACCGGTCCTGCTGAATCGGAGTGTGTCATACCCTTTTTATGTCCTTCAGCTGGTACTGTCTGGGCAACTAGCATTTTCATTTTTGTGTCTTTCATGCGTCTGTGTTCATGTTCCTGTTCCTCTTTAATTCTATTGTGATGGTACTGTAACATTTGTAACATTTGTGTTGGAGTGTTACCTTGCCAGGTACTCTCGAATTTTAATACTCTATTCTTTACCGGGGACAGAGCATTTTCTACTAATTTTGTTACAAACAGATGCGGGTATGATTCGCTACTTGCTTTTATGCCACTATTTATACCAAAACATTTTTCAAATCGGGCATAGTAATCACTAGTGTCTTCATCTTGCTTCTGTTTACAGGCTGAAATTGTACCCCAATCTTCCTTTTTCGTAGTTAATAAACGTGGCAGTACCTGTACTAGCAAACCTGGTAGTGCTTTAGTTTTATCCCCGAGTCCTGCTCCTGCAGTTCGGGCCTTTTCTTCCGCTTCTAACACTGACCATTCTATCTTTTGGTCTCCTACCTCCCACTCTTTTTCCTTGAGTTTCTCATAAATGCCAGCAGGCATCAACACCTTTAATATCGTCATAATGTCGGGATAGGTATACTCTCCCATGAGTAACATGTCTTTAATTTCTCGGTGAAAACCCGCTGGGTCTTTGTCATGACTAGGTACCACTTTCTTCATTTCTAACAGTTCTATTTTTGATATGGGCGTATATACAAATACGCGCCTAAACTCGTCGCCCTCGCCTTTTATTGGGTGTACTTCTCGTAAGGGATTCTGTCTATCCATGTGATACGTTGTTCTTTCCTTGCTGGGCAATGAGGTATGCTCTGAGCATACAAAAAGAATATACTGCTTTCTTGACATTAGAATTTCTTTAATTAATTCAGTACCTGGACCTCTCCATTTATTTGTAAGCAATTCAGTCAATATGTCAGGTAACGGACCAGGGTCCGAATGCTGACTCCGATATAGTATAATGAGTTGTTGAATCATATAAATCCCAGCTAACCTCTGTTCATCTGGGGTGAGATTCAAAAATGTGCGTACTACTGTAGCATCACTATATTTTCCGGGACTGTCCACCCAGTGGACAGCTGCCCTGGCTAAATCTTGTTCATCCATAGAATCGAGAAAATGATAACCCCTTCGTTCTCGGAGTAGTTTGTCAGCAGTTTGGAACGAATGCTCGTTAGACCTTATATTAATTATAGGTATTTGGAAATTCCTGTTATTATCTGGACATATCGGACGTATTGAGTCAGTATGACATCTAGTCTGATCCCTATTACAAGATCTTCCTCTACCTACATAGGCTATGGTGTCCAACTGTCCTGCGGGCGGTCCTGACCCTTCTTCCTCGCTTTGTTCGAACTCGTCTGTCTGTAATCTCTCTTCGTGTATCCGTTCTATTTCTTTACGGATCTTTCGGCACATGGCTATTATACAATTTTGCTTATCGTGTCTTCCTTCTGATATATTCTGGCTCCATCTTGTAAGAATATGCATTGCATCCGGGTCTACCCCCGGTCGGTCTTGATTTCTGATCACACAGTTTACGAGGAAACGTAACAGTTCCCCTTGTATCTCTACTTTCTGGAATTCCATAGCTCTGTTAATACATTCTGGATCTCGCCCTGTTTGAACAAAATGATATATTTTATCTAGATGTGCAGTCATTCCTGGTAACTTCGCTAAATACCCTGCGGCTCGTCTGATACGTAATGATGCCAGGACCATTTCGTCCTCTTTACCGACCACCGGGTCATATCTACAATCTATAAGAAGTTGCTTAAGCGCACGTTCACTTACGAATTTGGGTGTACGTGAATGCGCTGACTCTTGAAAAACAAGTTTATTTATTCTAGGTGGCGTAAAAGTATTGCTAGCACCTCCCGTGGCCCCATCTGGGGCGTCGGGTGTGAAAGGATTCGTCGAACGTGACACAGCAACTATAGGTGTGGACACAGCCATGGAAGTACCTGTAGGGACAGATGCGGAAACAGATGTGCTTGCCGGAACTTGTGACTCGATTTGTTGCTGTAGGGATACGAGTGCTGGATCTTGGCGTTGGATCTCCCTGGTATGCGGTCTATGTTGGGCGGAATTTGCATACTCAGGAGCTACGTCATCTAAATATGAGGAAAGAAAAACATCTTCTGCTGTTCTAGGATGCCCCTTAGGATGTACCTTAATTGGAAATAATGGGGGTGGCAAGTCTTTCGGTATCTCTGGAGCAGCCTTAGGTAATCCTTCGGCTAGAAGGGGATACATACCATTCATAAGGGCATTTCTTTGTCTATCTACTTGTTCCGATTTCACTCGGATACCTTCCTCAATTAATAGATTTTCTTGAACTTTATTTGAACTTTCTTTACTCTTCTCTTCCTGTCTACGTGCTTTTTCTGTACGTCTATGAGATTCTTTACGCCATAACTCAACAGCGTCTTTCTGTGACTGTCTGACTTTTCTTTTCCATAATTCTTCCTCGACTTTCATGATGCACTCTGCATCCCAGGTTCCCGCTGCGGGCCACCTCTGACTTTCCGGCAATCCCTTGGTGTAGTCTACCCATAAATCAAGAAATAATATAGCGTCTAAGCCATGTTTGTGGTACATGAAGTGCCCTGGAGTATCCCTAGGAGGAATAGGGACGGCTTCTTCAAGTACCCCTTTCCTAGTAGTGATCTGTCTTAATTTCGAAAAGAGCGGCATATTGACAACTGATCCGATACTTAATTTTGAACACACTTAATACAAAAAGCACACTAATGAACAACCATTCATACCACAATATGCAAGACGTTTAACACATTAAACATTAAAACATTAAACCTTTAACTGAAACAACAATGATGATCGTCTGCATAACTAAATCACCATGCTTAATTCTTGACACTTACTAGATACTTCGGAATACTTGATATACTGCTAAACAGTACAGATACACTGCTAAAACAGTGCAGACCGGATTTGTGTACCCAAACCCGTCTTGACCGGCACAACCTATGTGCACGTCAGAAATGCCTCCCCAGTAATGGTACTCACCGGGTAGCTTCGGAAACGGAAGGCCTCATTAACTTGAACTTGAACCGGACTGGACTCGACTCGACTCGTCGGGAACTGGACTAGACTTCGAACTGGTGGGTCTCGATATACCTTCGATCTTGCTCTCTCAGCTAGGCTCTGGTCGGGATACTTCGCACTTCTCACCGCCTCGTCTGGGTGTTGATCGTAGTCTCAGTCGCCCCCGCTTTGACCGGAGGGAGATACAGGAAATCCTGCTGGTACGCGTAATTGTCCGTCCAGCTGTGGCAGGAGACCGGGCCTACAACTCACCGCCGGCGCGTGAGATGAGAAAGTGTCCCTGTTCGGGCGCCATCATGTGGTAAATAAAAATTCCTTTACCTGGACTGAATTTGATACATAATCATAATAAAATAGCTCAGTAAAATGAGAGGCAGAATCCGTGATATTAGAGTTTCTGAATGGGCTTTATTCCAATAATCGATTATAATCGGATGCCTCAAGTTCCATCACCACGGGGTTCAGGAAGTGAAGTACATACTTTATTGACAAGAAGTAACTTTTATAGTACATACGTTATAATGAAGCAAATACAGTAGGCGTAATAATTGATAAGGAACTTGACGTGGTACCTGCGTAACCGAAAATGGGTGTAATAAGGAGTAAAAAGACACATGATTGGTTATGATATCATGCATAGGTGGATCTATAAGATAATACTTGGCATAGATGCGCGCGCAGCAGCATGACGTGTAATTGACGTGTAACTAGGGGGTGAAGGGAACTTGACGTTAGCTCTACATGTGGAGACGAAAAGTCTGGGGGGTCAGGTCAACCTAATCCCAAATCATATCTAACATCCTATGTTTAAAGAACTATGTTATCCATAAAGAAGGACTCTCGGACAGAATCTATTCTATACTGACTGTGCGTGTGTGTACAAGCGTCTAAGTGTCTACACTGAATGCGAGGGGGTAGGAATATTCCATGGTGACAGGGCTATGAATTACTTGCATGAGGACAGAGAAGCCGGGCCTTTTGCTTGGTAACTGGAAGAATGTTTACTTAAGCTACTAGGCAGGAATGCATCAGCTGAGGGGGAAGCAGATAATTCGAAGGTGAAATACAGCTCTTGGCAGAGAATAGGCTGATGTCAGGCTTCGTGAGCCGCGCAGAGAATGAGACAGAGTTCATGGTCACAGATGCAGGCTCAGACTGGAGCTTTCAGAGGCAGAAGGCAAAAGGAGTTTGATGACAGAATCAGGGCCTACTTGCCTGGACTGTAAAATGGCATAAGTGAACCATATAAAGCCGGTGGCCTTTCATATTTAGGAATGGAATATCCGGCCTATTCATGGCGGATCTGACAGAGGACATGTTGACGGTGGACGCACATGTATTTGCGTCTTCATAACTGGAACTGGAGGGAACATACATGTACTTGTGACATGCACATAGAACCGTTGGGGTCCAAGATAGGGGACATAACTGACCAGGAAAATCCACATTTCCACAACACAAGCAGCCTTTTCAAAGGGTTCTCAGACCTGCCAATGCAGATCTACTGCCATGTCGACCTAGCAAGTGCACCCACTTGCCAGGTCCTAACCTTACCTTACCTTTCATTACGTGTGAGTCAACCCTAAGGTAGGCTCAAGGGAACCCCTGTGAGCAGGGTGCAGTGTATATGAAAGGTAGGACATGTACTGGTGTGTGTGACATGTACTGATATTGAAATACATTGTATTTCGTTTTTCACTACTGAAAGGCTGTCCCATAGGATAGAATGGGAGTTTATTTGTAACATCTTATAAGTATAACTTCCCATTACACAAAGTAAGAAGTTGGAGTTTAGTATGCCTGAACTCGGAATATAAAAATGCATCTTTTAGTAAAGATGATTTTTATATTGTGTGTTTGAAAATACCACTAGTAGAAAGTGGGTATTTTTTTGCTTAGCTATTCTGTGTGTCACTGCTGGGTTGTGGATTGACTATTTGGCTTTGGAGTGACAGGGGCTGGGGATGTGCTTTCACTGTAGACAGCCACTTCGGGGGTTGAGGTGTGTCCTGCCGTTCCTGGATGAGTCAGGGCTGGACTGAATAGACCTGGGTTGCATTCAGAGTAGGGGAGGAGATTTCCTTGCACCTGAATGGGCCTGGTCTGCCTTAGACACTGCTGTCTCCACCCCTGCCGGGAAGCTGGACCAGAGAGGCCAGAACTGGTTTTGGCTGAGCATAGAGCCTCTCAGCCACAACAGAACCAATACAATGCTATATAAATATTGGGGCCCAGACCCCAGAACTTTGGATTACTTCTGGACTAAAGAGAAATCTCTACCAAGGAGAAGAGCTACCCTTTGCTGTGTGATGTCTGGGGTTGGCCTGCAGTGGCTGTTTCTGCCAAGGAGAGGACTAGGACTTTGCTCTGTGCTGTGTATCCTGCTTGAAGAAGATCTTCAAGGGCTTGCTGAGAGCTTTTTTTCACAAAAAGCAACCACTATTGAATTGGCGAAATACCAGATTCAGAGTAGTGGAAAGATGTTGTTCAACTATCTACTTGACAGGTGGAATATCAAAGATATTGAAGTAAAAGCCTCACTCACATAATAGTGACATGCTTCATCATAGGCAATTACTCCACACCCAGAGAAGATGGTACTCTCTGGGCGGACTCAACCAAAGATATACTGGGAGTTCTTAGATAAATGAACCACTGGTTAGGCAGGGAACCAGATCAGATTAAAAATACCTATGAGTGTACCCTATTTTAAATTATTTATTATTGGGCACTCATGATATCAGTAAAAACTTATTGTCGGGGTTTCTTTGAACTCGATTTGTTCAATTGTACCCGCTACCGTATGCCAACATGTTTCGGCCCGTCTTGTAGCCCAATCGGGTCTGGGGGCCTTCGTCAGGGCGATATCTTTCTTTTCCTTATGCTATAAGGTCCCTGCGATTAAGCTGTACATGTGCTTACATGCAACTCATTCGTACGTGAGGCCTAATGCACTCACCTGTCCGTATGTGCCTTCCGACTTCAGTAGAATTTTTCTATTGGACATGGAACACAAAGTTAACATGTATTTCTTTGACAACACAACAACATGAATCTATCTACAGCCCGTCTTGTGCTCGTAGTCATTGATTCTTAGTTGTAGTGATGGTGTACCACCTGACTATGTGCTCTCTATGTTAGGGCTTAGTATAATACATTAATCATTCCAGTTTGCTCACCGCCACATCACATCCACATCTATACACCACACAACGTGATCATCATACTGCTTGTGATTAACTATGAGTGAAAAGGATTGTGGCTATAATGTCTTTCCTAGTCATCAATCCTATAGCTCTCTATTCAGGCACCCATTCCCTTGTTGTGTTGTTTATTCATTTCTTAAATATATCACCATGCATAGTGATCGTGTATATCTCTTTCATCCAGTCGATTATTAAGAACTTCCGGCGCTCACCTACTGCCCTGTGCCTACTGGCATCATGCAGATCTCGTGTGTTAGGTGCAGTCCTGTAGTCAAACACTGCGTCAGAGATAAATAAAGGCAACTATTATCACGTTCAAAACCGATCTAATGATAAACATCTCGTTCTCTACAAGATTCTAGTTCACGGAACCTTATTACCTCGTTTCTATCTTGTTACGGTTTAGAGAAATATATACAGGGAGGTATTTATTCTTATTGCGCTTCCGTGCCAGTATTCCTGCTTAGTTCTTCAAATCCTGTGTTGCAGGGTGAACTTTCCCCCTATTTGTATATGTTTTGTTTGCTGTCCCTTTTGTTATAGCTAGTCTTTTTTTGAAAATATTTAAACAGAACAATTTGGAACCATTGGTAGGCTCTACATGCGTCTCTGCTATCAACACAAATCATACGCGATAACAGGCGTCTGAATAACAAAGTGTTCCCTCGCTGTCACTTACTTCATCAAGGACCCTGCACCGCCGTTGCACCTAG
Source organism: Triturus cristatus (assembly GCF_964204655.1). Taxonomy (NCBI): domain Eukaryota; kingdom Metazoa; phylum Chordata; class Amphibia; order Caudata; family Salamandridae; genus Triturus; species Triturus cristatus. The sequence continues at coordinate 555,973,857 of NC_140583.1, forward strand.
TCAACCACACCGTCTGCCGTCGGGGATGTGAGTACGGCGGTGTCGGCTTTTAACCGAAGGTGCACGAGCCTGATTGGAGGGCGGTTCTGACCCAATTCTCTAACGTCACGCAACGTAATCACAGCTGTTCGGACTTTTATGAGGCTGAACTACAAGACTTGTGGGAAATGTAGTTTATTTATGTCTGGTGCGCCGTGTTCGATCCCCCTCACGGCGAAGGATTTGTTAGTTACAATTTTGAGGAGTATTTTGTTGATCCCTCGTGTGGCTATTTTAATGATAATCGCTTGAAGTGTGTAGAGTTGCTATTTCGCCGTTATCTTTGGGGAAATAGCGTGTCTCACCTCACGACCAGTGTTAGTGGGTATGATGTAGGCAGCCCCACTTGAGTTTCGTATATCTGCTAACGGCAGGTCATTCTAATCAGTGGATTAATCTAGTTGACTGCACGTTTGTTGCCTAATTCCGACTTTCATGGTGTTATCCCCTTGTGTTCCTAAATTCTATATAACGAGGACTGATGTTACACCCCAATCTTTTGTTGTTATATATGTCGGAGGTTTTATTGTCTTTCCAGGACTATGCCTCTTGTCTTTTGCTCCTGTTTGTCATGTTTTAGGGATATGTATACTATGTGGCCCAATCTAAATTAAACCATCCCGCGGAATTTTCTTCTTATTTCCTGTTGTTGTTTTAAACGGGCAATAGATCTACTTTTGATTGCCATATTCAGAGATATGTAGGCTATGTGGCAAAGCTACGTCATAGAGCACCATGGAATTTCCTCGTTCAGTCCTGATGTTGTGCTTGACAAGCGATAGATCCACCTTTGCTCTAGTTTTAGCAATTGTTTTTCGTTGCAGCTGTCTGGTAGTCTCTCAATTACAGTCCAAGTGAAGTCATCTTCACTGTGTTTCTGCGTTTGAAAATGTCTCATCATTTTCGTGATGGTTTTACCGCACCTAAATGTACTGCGGTGCTCATTGATCCTGATCTTGACCTTACGTGTGGTCATCCCGATGTATATTTTATTGCAGATGCACGTCATTAGGTAAACCACATTGTGGCTGTTGCAATTGCTGAAGGACCTTTGTTCCCATGGTGTTTTGAGGCCCACGTCGATTGTTTTGCTCTGTGTTGTTAATTTGCATACACTACATGATCCGCACGGGTAGTGTCCGGTTACCTCTGGTAGATTCCAGAGTGTGCTCTGTTGGCCTGTTCTGCCTTGTTTCTTTTTTGGTCTGGTATGTACAACAGAGTCTTTGATGGATTTACCTCTCTTAAATGCAAACAGTGGTTTCTCTAGTTTAAGACCCCCAGAGTTCAGTGTTCTCCAATGTCGTAGAACTATGTTCTTTACACTGTTGGAATCTGTTCCGAATGTGGTTACGCATACCAGTCTTGCTGAGAGCTTGCCTCCTATTTTCAAGTCTCAGTGACACAAAGACTTCACTTCCTCTGTCCTCCTGTATCTGGAACTGCTGTTTCAGGTGCCACAAATGGAAACTGTAACACTGATGCTGATGAGCAACGCCCCAGACCTGGAACGAAGCTGTGGGCACCACTCGTGATGAGAACGACACATAGCCCCGACTTGCACCGAAGCCCCGCCGCATGCCAACGCTTCACCGTATTGACTTAGATGCCATCACCGAGGCCGCTGCCTTTACAGGAGCCCAGGGCACTGCTCATGATGCTCACGACGTACTGCCCCAACTTGCACCGTAGACCCAACCTCATTTGCCGCCAGTGCTTCATCATCGCAGAGCTGATACTGGACGTGGGTAACTTCCTGAATTCATCAACACCACCCCATCATATGGATCTGACGCCTCGCCACCTCTCCCGCTACAGTAAGGAACCCACGCCTCACCTCGCTGACAACACTAAGGAACCAACGCCTCACCAGTTAGGAACAGAGGCCTCACCTCCCCTGGGGTCGTAAGGAACCAACGTATCACCTCCCCTTTGGTCATAAGGAACCGACGCCATCCAACGCCAATGAAGCATCCCCTTCCTGACGCCACCTCATGGTCGGCCCCCTACTTTGCACTTTTATCTGTCACAAAGTCATAATAGCTCCAGGTGGAGTTATTTGTTGCTAAAGGCTTTATTTGTGTAAATAACTTATTCTTGAGGATATCTTGGTATATGTATTGTGGATTTTTGTTGATTTGATCTTGTTTGGTTCAGATAAAGATTACTTGTTTTTTAAACTGGTGTGGTGTCCATTTGTAGTGTTTTCACTGTATTACTGTATGTGTGCACAAATGCTTGACACATGCCAAGCTACCAAGGGGGTGAGCAGGGGTTGTCTACAGGCGTAACTCCCTTGCCCTGGCCAGACGCAAGTGTCCCAACTTGGAAAAAGGTGCAAACCATGGCCCACTAGAGACCCCCAGTTTCCCCTCCTTTTAGTCAATGACTCTATGCTTGTATTTAACCATGTGCAGTGCTTCACTGTTTTTCGACTAGGTTTGTGCTATAGAAATACCATATACAGACTTACATACATACATGCACCAGCAAGCTGTGGCTGTGCCGGTTGCTGCTCTGAATGAGTGGTTCTCTGTGTGTAGGGTTACTCTGAAATATCTCACTCTACTCACCCCCGTGCTCTTCTGAGCCTCCATGATGTGCAGCCTGGTTCTGAATGGAACACTCAGCAGCCACAGAAATAGGCAAAGACAGTAATCGTTAAAAATAAGTTTAATTCATGCTTGAAATATTGTGGAGAACCAAATAGTGGTGCTTTCTTAAGGTGTAGCGCACAGCCATCTTTGAGCTGAGAGCCACAAGCCCTCAAGTGGTGCTGATGCCTGTCTGTGATGACCTTTTTTTCCTTGACAGCATCCCTTATAAATGGGTCTAGGGTTTTGTTAGGGTTAGAGGATGAGCTCCTGTCGATGCTTCTGCTAGTGTTCTCTCTTATATTCCGGCAGGTGGAAGCTGCTGACTGATTCCATGCATTGGGCTTACAAGGGTTGGGAGTTTTGTACAACTTGTCAGGAATCAAAAACAGCAGTTGATCTCTAGTGCAGCTAAGTACACCGACAGCCAATAGATACTGCTGGACTGAGGTGGAAAAGGACGTGGAGGGTTCACTTCACTAAGTCCACATCTGATGGGCAGAGTAGTTGACATGCATACATGCCAGACTATAGGGGGCATATTTATAACATTTTCATGCAATGACAGAGCAACCCACCTTGCTGTGCTGCGTGAATGGGAGGGGGCAGGAATGTGCCATATTCAACATTATACAGCACATTCCTGCTCTATGCCTGCGCTGGTGCACAAACTGCTGCCTATTGCCAAAGCAGACATCCTTGCACCATGGCGCAATGGTGTCTGCATTGTAGGCATGAATATTTTTTAGCACGATGTGGCACCTTCCTTCCCAGAAAGCATTCCTCAGAGGTGTTTTCCTTATATTAAGTGAGCTGCAGAATGCACCACACTTAGAAAGAGGAAACAATGAGGAGAAATAAAGATGTTTCTCTTTGGAGCACCTCTGGTGGGGAGGCGTACAATTCTGGTGCATTCCCAGGTCTACCAATGTTGGTTAATCTGGGAATGTGTCAGAATCCATGGATGGATTCATGGGAAAACCCACACTCCAGCCTTGGTACTCCTCCCTGCTGCAGAGTAACGCAAGGCAACGATTTGCACTGCTTTGATTTACTCTAGATTTATTAAGCCACTCAGGGCTCCTAAAGGGGGCCTTGGGTCAGTGCTTAATTTGAGACTGTGGTTTCTGGTGCTCAGCAACTGTACTTAAACATCAACACCGGCACTTTTCATGAACACCAGTTAAGAACACATTCATTTGTAAATGAGATATTCGGGTAGATTCAGTGATTTACCTAGAATCAAAGGATGTTGAGCCGACAGCAAGACTCGAACCTGGTTTCTCAGCTCTGATGTCAGTAGCTCTGGCCATTAGGACACACTCTCTCCCCACTTTCATGGTTTGTAGTTGCAGGAAAAAAGGGCTGGTGCAAGCTGCCTCTTGATGAGAGCACCATGGCTTGATAAATATAGTTTATTTGTATTTGATTGGGTTATTTGTAGAGTGCACTGTGACTAGAATGGTATCCCGGTGCTAATATTGCTACAGCCATCATAAAGGCAGAAGGAACAAGCATTTGCAATGCAATAGGTCTCGCATTTGCGAGAGTTTGAGCTATTAGCAGTGTAAATGACAGTGCCTTTTATTTATGTTTTTAAAAATCCAAACAAAGAAAAAGCATTGTCATTTACAATGCCAATAGCTCAAACTCGTATAAATGCGAGACCTATTGCATTGCAAATGCTTGTTCACTTGTGCATCGTGTGTTCAATTAGGAGCACAAACAGGTTTTGTACGGATTTGTTTTGATGTTATCATTGCTGAGACTGTAGATGTCATTATATGAACTATGTATATCATTTAATGTTGTCAGGTTTCAGGGAAGGCGAACCTGCTGAAAATCCTCTACGATTCCTTAACCTATAAGCAGCATTATGGCCAATACAACAACGCCAACGGAAAGAGCGAGGGACAACAGGGAAAGGAGAACAGGAATAAGGGTGACAGAAAATGAGTACTGACTTCTTCAGGGTAGAAGTGTCTCGGTAACGTAAGCAAGATCTCTTTTTCAGCATTCCTCGTCAATTAGAGATATATAAAACGCACAATATTGTAATTATCAGTCTTAAACACAACTTATGTGGCATGCCTGTGTGTAAAGTCACTAAAAAGTGCTCAAAAGTAAGGGGCAAAGAAGATGAGAGACCATCAGTACCCAAGGTACAAAAAATACATGATAATGTACTAGTTCTGGAAAACGTCCCAAAGACCGACAAGAAGTTTAGACTCAGTGTGCCACTGGAAAGGATGTGATCATACCATCAATATCTCGATAAATAATAACTCACCATAGGAAATATGGAAAACTCTATGGGTCTTCCTAGTTAAAAACACGTTTGAAATAGAAACTGTGACAAACAAAAAAAAAAGAGAACGGTCAATGAGGAACTTGATAATTGTGATGCTCAAAGGTATGAGTATCGTAAATACCCATGTGCTCACCTGTCAAACAGCAATTAACCGGTGAAAAATTGGGGTCGTTATACCTGTTAGCAGATAATTCAAAACGTGATTCTCTATGTTGAAAAAAAACACAGAGTTAGATCGAGGGACATAATAAATGTAAGTATCAGAGCGAACGGGCTGAAGTGGTGACAGCAGCTTACCAGTGAATGTATAATAATCCCAATGGCAGCCAATTTCTGAGAAATGCTTCAGTGAGTGTCCGAGTTAACCGCGAGGCGGAAATGAAACGGGGTTAAAACAAAGTTGAGCGGATGTAAACCTCGTCACATGATAGAGATGAAAAGAGATGATGGACTAAGTGTAGTTCCATCTAAAAACGTAAATAAGCGTCCCAGTGGGAAACGTAGTTTATAATGTGGAACTGAAAACCGGGTAAAAAACCGCGACACCTGATGTAAGTAAAAAGTGATGCTAAATTAAACAAGAGTAATAGGAAACCAACTAAAGGGAAGAGGAAAGCAGCAAACAGGAAGGAGTAACAACTGTGAAACACGTTGTATAAAGCTGTGAGTAGTGGCAGAAATGGTAAACAATTTACTGTTTACATTTAATGTAAAAGTAACGGCCGCGCGGCCGTGAAAATGAAAGTAATAGCGATCGCGATCAAAGCGAAAGTGATCGCGATCGCTTGGATGGGAGCGCTGCGTGTGGCAACTGCAAGCACGTGAGTGGTGCGCGCGCAGCAGTGATTGGCGGCTGCGCGCGTGCACGCTCACGTGCACTCAAGCTTTAGGCCACAGGCAGCACTCTAAAAATCCCAACTATAAAATGTCTCTCCGAGCCAGCGCAAGCGCTGGGGCTCAGCGAGACCTAAAAAGGAGACAATAACAGATATCGAAGTGTCCTCCCAGTGTTATTTAGGGAAGAGCCAGGTTTTAAGGGCTTTCTTGAACTTAAGCGGTTCAGTCAGATTTTACTTGAAATGGTAACTTATTCCACATATGCGCAGCTTTATTTGTGAAGGCACGTCCTCCTTGACGCACCTTGCTAAAGCTCTGTTTTTGGACAAGGTTAAGTGTAGCGGAGCCTAACTGCCTTCCTGGAGTGTATTTCCTCAGCCTAACCTGCAGTAGCTTTGGGCCCTTATTTTAGAGAGCTTTGAATACAACACAGAGTGATTGTAGTTGTTGCGTCACCCGTGCGTCCACTTGTGTGGCACAAGGACGATGCATAACCTTGATAAATATGCGCCCTGGTTTCTCACCGACAGTGTTGGTGTGTACATAGAGGCCCCTATCATCCACCGGTGTAATTGCCAAACGTTTAAAACTGTATACCGGAGCTTTGATAATCACAGCTTTCTTTCTTGAAAGCACGGTGTGATATTGGAGAAATGGACAAATCTCCCGGTACACAATAACTCTTTTATGTGCATTTAGGGAATTTGTAGAAGAAAGAATTTGGTGCTACCTAAACAAGAATGGACATTTAATTTTTGACCGCTAGGAAAAAACGACACCTGCCCTCCTTTGCAAAGCAAATTAACTATGAAAACGCTCTCCGCAGCTCCTCTGGAGAGGAATTCCCATAAGTTAGACGAATGCACCTTTACTTCTTTAGACCAATGTATTCTCTGTGCCATTGCAGGCATCTCGCCGAAACTGCGACGTTTTATCAGGTGAAGAGTCATTTTGGCCTGGATCAGCAGAGTCAAGAGAGGAGGCAGAAGCTTTTGAAGTACGCCTGGGAACCCATCGAACACATCCCAAAATGTGCTGATTGTTTATTTGTAAGGGAAGCTCTGCTTTCCTGTGGGTACTACTTAAACAATCCGGCTCAGGTAAATGTTTGGTAAATTTAAATCTGAGGCAGCCTTGCTGATGGCTGCTGGTGGGCTCTCACATCCTGTTCTCGTTCACTTGCTGTGTGACATATTACGAAAGATAATTTCGACGCAGCAGGGTTTAGAACATACTTTATTCTTGACTTGAACCCAGTACACCGCGGTAAGGAGACAGGAAAATTAACATCCTCCCGACTTGGTGCTCTCTCCTCTGGTGACCTCATATCATTCCAAAACCCAAGTAAGACACAAGCCATGGAACCCTACAAGCTCACCAGCAGGTGCGAACTCACACAACATAACACTTCCCCTTCCTCACAAACCAAAAAAAAACAACTAAATATCAAAATAAATAACCGACTTCAATGAGGTATAAGACCCCAAGTTTACACCCAGTTTAAGAATATAACACATAGCTAGGCAGCATGCAAAACTGCCCTAAAAGTTAACACAAGTAATTAATCGTGTATGTGAGTAATATAATGTTCCAAACGTTTAGGTTTTACACATGTCCATCCAACCCTAGTGACACTAGTCTGTCTTTCACTTACACAACTCTCCCCTTCCGGTTAATTTGCGCTAGCTTCCTGTGATTCAAGAATAGGTTGTGCACACTCCACAGGATCTTGTGGTGAATGGACAAGTAAGGGTTGGTCTTTGATACACAGCCCCTCTGAAGGAACCAGATTCTCAACCCAATCATAATTTTTTGGTTGTGCACTCACCTCTGTGACTGGACTGGCACCTCTGCTCCTCCCAACTTCTTCAAGAACAGCACTGCCAATACCTTTGAACAGTGCTTTCTTATTTGCATGCCACACCTTGGCATCACTGAGCATAGCTGAATTACACAGAATCCTCACTACTTTAAGGGGAGCAGAACATTTACTTTCACCCTTAAATGTCAACCTTCCTTTCTTTACTTTGACAACATCCTCAACACACAAGTACACCTTCCTAGTCCCATGTTTCTGGTCATACTTGTTTTTATATTTAGTTTGATTGATTTCGAGGGAATTCCTCACCTTTTTTGCTGACCATGAGGCAGTCTTGGTACAACTCAACCACCCCATATTATCTTTACTTTGTAGTGATCTTCCCCTCTTCAATTCGAAGGGAGAATGCCCTGTGGATTCACACTGTGTGATTCTGTACGCACCTATAGTCTTCCTCAACTCGTCCACCCAATCCATGTGATTGCTTGTTGCCAACTCAATAATCCCCTTCATCACCCTGTTAAAGCTCTCGACGCTTCTATTTCATTCTGGATGATCAAGGGAAGTAGTTCTCTGTACTACCCCTATTTCCTTTATACATTTTTTAAAACTCTCAGTAACAAATTGTACCGCATTGTCTGCAATCAAATCCTTCGGCAAACCCTCACATCCAAGTACTTCACCCAAGAAATACAACACGTTCTTTGAGTCCGCCATCTCAACCACCTTTACTTCTGGCCAATTAGAGACGTGATCAATCAACACCAGAATGTATTTTTACAAACCCTTAATATCTCTTACAGGACCAAATATATAAATTCCAAATCTTTCCCACGGCATCCCTGGAATTGCAATGGGGTGTAAATGTGCTTTGTAAGTAGCCAAACTCTTATCCAAATTGGTACACTTTACACATTCTCTGATGACCCTTTCAATATCCTTATCAACACCAGCCCAGCAGTAAGATTGTTTAATCCTGCACTTACTTTTCACAATTCCAAGGTGTCCTTCATGGCACACGTTGATCACCTTGTCACGGAATGCTTTAGGTGAAATCAACCTGACACTTCTGAGCAACAGACCTTCCTTAACGAACATTTAATTCCTTACTTCTCAGAAAGGGACCAACAGTTTACATAAATGGGCTTTCTCTGGCCATCCTCCATGAATATAGTCAATGACCGCTACCAACTCCTCATCTTGAGAAACGCGCTCAATCCATTCTCCATGAGAAATGCTATGTAACTCTTCACCAACAATTGTTGCCACTACCCAATCGTCCACTTGTTCTTAACTTCATCACAGACATGTAAAGGACATCTGTTTAAGAAATCTGCAATTCTGTTACGTACACCAGGCACATACTTAATCTCATACACAAAGTCCAACAGTTGCACCGACATGCGTGAAATTCATTGAGACACATTATTCGGACCCTTGGATGTGAAGACTTTAGTGAGAGACTTGTGGTCTGTCCTCACAGTGACACAAGTCCCCCATACGTACTGTCTAAAATGTTCGAGTCCCCAAACACATCCCAGAGCCTTCCTCTCGATAATGGAGTACTTTTCCTCCATTGGGGTGAGGGCCCTGGAAGAAAATGCAACTACGCACTCTGTACCATCCTCCTGCATTTGGGATAAAACAGCACCCAACCCTCTACTGCTGGCATCCGTAGTGATAAAACTCTCAAGTTTAGGTTCAAATCCCTGAAGTGCTGGTGCAGAACAAATATCCCTCTTGATGCCTTCAGAACTGAGCTGGCACTCATCTTTCCATACAAGTTTGAAACCCTTTTTAAGCAGCTGTCTAATACAAAACATTTTGTCAGTGAAACTTTAGACGAACTTTGAAAGAAATTCGGCCAGACCTAAGAAAGATCTGACTTCTTCTTTGCTCTGGGGAACAGGTGCTTTCCTGATGACATCCACCAATATGGACTTTGGACAAATCCATAAGGAACTGATCCCATGCCCCAAGTAGGTTACACTTTTCCTCGCAAACTTGCATTTGGATTCTTTCACTGTCAAGTCATTCAATTCCAATGTTCTAAGTCCATCCAGCAAAACCTTATCATGCTCCTCTCTATTCAAGCCCATAACAAGAATATTGTCCTGAGAGAAGACTACATTCTTCATGTCCTTAAATACTACGTGCATGAGATGTTGGAACATGGCAGCAGCCGATGCCAACACAAAAGGAACTCGTTTGGATTGGAAGATACAAACTGGGGTGACAAAAGCGGTAAGATGTCTGCTGTTCTTATGCAGTGGTACCTGGTGGTATTCAGAGGTTAAATCTATTGTGGAGAACCACTCCATGTTCCTTGTGACTGACAACAATTCTGAAATTCTGGGAAGAGGAAATACATCTACGAAAATGTTTTTATTGAGCTCTCTCAAGTCCACACATAAACGGATCCAGCCGTTCACCTTGCGCACTATGACAAGGGGGGCGATCTAATCCAAGGACTCAACACGCTCAACTATCTCCTTATCAACTAACTTCTGAATTTCACCAATCACCTCCTCCTTGACACTCATAAGAATGTTCCTCACCTTGTGAATACAAGGACGTGCGTCCTCCTTTAAAATAATTTTGTGACAGAATCCTTTGAGTTCTCCTACACAGCCAGTGAACACCTTTGGAAACTTGGTTACAAAACTACCACTCTCATCTCATTCCTTTTTTCCCACACATAATACCGGATCATGACTGTTGGGATCATGTAGTATACCCAACTCTCCTTGATCCCACCAACCAAGAACACACAGACCAGAAACAGACACATAAAGTTTGCATTTGTCTCGTCTCCCTTTAAGCTCAAATAACAACTTGCAAAAACCCAGTAGGTCAATGGGCTCACCAGTATAGCTTACAGGATGCACATCATGGGTTTCTAACCTATCTTGCATACTGGCTTCTTCCTTTGTCTGCCCTCTGCTCAATTAGACTCCTCATGTAAACAAAGGACTTGGGAGTCTTCTACATCAGATCCCAAACACGTCCCTCCCTGCTCAAACTCATCAACCACACATTTCACTGAACTTGACTTCCGACACACATGTGCATAATGGCCGCTTAACCTACACTTGGCACACTTCTGTCCTAAGGCAGGACACCTCTTATGAGTGCCAAATGTGAAGTGCTTCCACACCTGTAAAATTTCCCTTTTAAGTCAGAGAATTTGTCTTTCTGGTTTTGTTTGTACCGCCCTTTCTCTTTCACGTGTTCTTTTTCAATTTTTTTCTTAGCCTGTTCAGTAATACATGAAAAATTACCTTTTACAATCTTGACCATATCCTCACTGTTCTCAGTTTTGCTGGATATCACTACGGTTTTGGCACACCTGGAAGTAAGTTCGGCTTTGCTAAGAATAGCAGTTATCTCACGTTGGCTAGAGTCTCCATTGATCCAAAGTTTGTCCTGAAGATGAGTGTCGTTACAGTGCATAACTACCTTATCACAAATCAATTCTTCTACTATCACCCCGAATTTAGAATACAAAGCTAGTTTCCTTAATGCTGCCACTTAGTCTTCAATTTTCTCGTTAGGCTCTTGTTTCCGGTGATACAAATTAAATCGGTGCACCCCTTTACATACAGTCGGCGCAAATTATGCATCTCACTTTGCTATAGCCTGTGTGAACACATTCCCTTCATCTCTTGAGCTGGGATTCTTCTCTATGCGGTTTATACCCGTAATCCACCAGGATCCAAAACATTGTAAAAGTATCTGCTTTTTCCTTTCAGGTGATAATTCTATGCCTTCAAAGATGTCAATATAATTTATGAGACAGTCCTTCCATTCCTCCCAGAAAAAAATACAGGAGGAAGGCAAAAAGTTCTGGGATGACCCTGCAAAAAAGTCCAACACTGGTTGATTGCCTTCTCAAGAACCTTTGCTGGAAAGAGAAGCAGGGAGATAGACCAGTAGTCCTTCAGTTCTGCTGGGTCAGTGGATGGTGTCTTCAGGAGGGGCCTTACTTCAGCATGTTTCCAGTCCTGTGTTAAGGAGGACGAGGTGATGGAGGTGTTCAGGACTTTCTTGAGCATGTTGCCAATTGTCTTGTCCTCAAGGTTAAACATGTGGTGGAGACAGTGGTCTGTGGGTGCTTGATAGTGCACGGAGTTCATGATATAGATTGTGGCTTGAGTTGTGAGATGGTCCCGATGGGTGAGCAGGAGTTCTGGATTTGTGTTTGTGGGTGGAAGCATGATGATGCTGTCGGTGGGAGTAGGTTGGGGCATGAAGGTTTCGAGGTTACTGAGTTCTTGTTGTGGAAGAAGTCCTGCAGGGTGTCAGTCATTTCTTGGGAGGGAGTGATGTTGTTTCCAGTAGCTGTGGGGTTGGAGAACTCTTTCACGATGGGGAAGAGCTCCTTGCTGCAGGTTGTGCTGGCTTGTAAGAAGTCTGCAAGGACGTTTTTCTTTATTTCTTTCATGAGAGAGGTGGTACTGGTTAAGTGCTGTCTCGAAGGTGGTATGGTTTCCTGTTTCTTTGCTGGTGTGCCACTTCCCTTCTAGTTCCCGGCAGTTGCATTTGGGAGATATCAGCTCTGTGGTGAACCAGGTTGCTCTTCTGGCAGGACCTTTGGATTTGGTTGGCTTGGCGAGGCAAATGTGTTGGTGCATTCAGTGATCAACTGGGAGTTCTTCATAGGCCGTTCTGTGTTGGATGTTGTGCCTAGGAGGTGGGAGTTGAGAGCCTCGTTTCACTGGTCTTCTCATATCTTTTTCCAGTTTCTGCACGAGGAGCTGTGGGGCATTGTGCCAGTGTTGGTAGGTCCTGATATGATGAAGTGGACGCTGTAGTGGTTGCTCCAGGAGAGCTGTGAGACGTGGTTGTACTTGACACTGTCACTGGACGTGAAAAATGGGGTTGAGTGTGTATCCTGCAAAGCAGGTAGGGTCGGTGACAAGTTGCTTGAGGTTGATGTTTCTCATCCTTTCCAGGAAGTCGGTAGTGTTGTTGTCGATGGGGTCATCGAGGTAAGGTCTCTGTGAGGAAGATGAAGTCCGGGGTGTAGGATGAGATCGTGTTCCAGATCTCCACGACGTGCTTGCCAATTGATCATGCGTTGAGTTGAATGCAACAGAGTGGTGCTATGGTGGTCAAAGTCGGTGTGGTGGACGTAATCGTGCATGCAGTGTCTCCAGCGTTGTTGGTTGCTCTGGTGTTGCATGAGAAGATACAGTGGCGGCAAGCGAAAGGTTGTACTATTGAGCATGGAGAGGTGCAGCAGCAGTTGTTGTTGCGACATCTGGGGTCCACTGCTGTGAGTTCGGCACCAGTGTAGCTGTGGGTGAAGGGCGATCTAGCATTCCTGGTTCTGGGCATGGTCCAAGTGTAGACGGACCCAGATGGGGTTGCCTTTGGAGTGTAGGTGGCGCTTGCCTGCTGCGTGCGGTTGCAGGCGGCCTCCATTAAGTAGGTCCTGGGTGGTGGGTAGGGCTTGCAGGAGGCAGGAAGCAGACAAAACATGGCAGCAAAATAGGCTGCAGCGGGAAACAGCGCATCCGAAATCAACAACCACAGGCTAAGAGATATAGCAATAAAGCAAAAGTAAATGTAAGGATTAGTACAGTGACAAGGAGGAAAAACAAAGATACACAATGGCAGAGACAAAGGCTAAGCAATCTGTGCAAGTAAAGACCCAGGAAATAGGAAACAAAACCACATGGCTGGGAGCGAGACCAGCAGCAGCAGCAGGTGCGTAGCTAGGGGGGGGCGGTGGGGGCAGACCGCCCCAGGCGGCACTATATTTAGGGCGGCCGCTCGGCACTGGTGGCCAGTTGCGGCTGCGGCGGCCTTTATAATTAATTTAGGGACAAAGTGTGTCACTAAATAAATTATAAAGTCCGCCGCAGCCGCAACGGCGCTAGCGGTGGGCGGCCCAGTTTTAAAGAGTGCACTGTGCAAGCAGCGCGCTGCGCACTGCGCGCACCTCACCTACCTGGTTGAAGTGCTGAGTGCGCCAGTGTGTCAGCGCCTGCTGCTGCATTGCAATCATTGCCACCGCATCATGACGTTGATCATCCCAGCCTGCTCTAGGGCCATCAATCCTGGAGAGCGCGCGCCAGCGCTGCCAATGACGGCCCTGAGCTACATTTTTGCCCGGCCCTCGCGATAAGAGCGTAGCGGTGACGCATCACGCGCTTCACCACTACGCACTCTCATGAGGACCCAATTGTGGCCTGGGGCAGTCTGCTGCGGCAGCGTGGATAATTCGTTTTATATGCAGCCAGGAGAAAAGAAGTTTGTTTATTCCTAATCACCTTTCCTGACTTATCACATGCTTATCACATCAGGCTGTGACACAAAGTTTGACTAATGGAGTAGTAGGTAAGAGAATGTGTGAGACTTTATTTATTTTTGTTTTAAAAATATGCGCAGGCCCAGCAGGACACGTACTTCGTGTGCGCTTCATTTAAACAGTTTTTATCATTATCATGGCTGATGCTGAGCAGAACAACAATAAGACAATAACAAATGTCCCAATAACGCTGGTGATTAATGATCCGCTGGAGAGCAATAATTTGTCTGTTAGTAGTTTTTAAATGCAGATGAACTGTATTTTGTGTGGAAGCTCAGTGGGTTACTGCCTTTGTCACAGAGATCCCCCTGTTACTTGCAGTTCAGAAGTTACAATCCTAACATAGGACAGTGACCAATGAACTGTCACCAAAGAGCTGCATACAATACAAACATGAATGGTATAGTTTTTTTGTTTTGTGATATAGTTAGAACTTCCTCAGTCTTTCATCATTCTAATGTTGCTAAAATGAGTATTAATAATTAATAATATGATATACAATACATAATAGTAATCAAAAAAGGAAAAGGGGGGTTAAATGTGGTGTCAGAAAGAAAAGTATGGCCATACACATTAGAACTTCAGTAGAAAACTTTTGTTGCTTTATATTCACAATGAAGCAATTTATGAGAAGTGAACACTGACTCACATTACATATTATTCAAAATAACAATCTTAGTACATATTTCTAAAAAGTGTCCCAGTGAGAAAAGAAATATCAACCTAAACAAAAAAGGGGTGACATAAAGTGCAACATAGAAAATGTTTCAATTATTCATTACAGAGGCAATCATAAAAAATTAACAAATACAATTATCAACACTCAATCCTCATAAGTGTCAGAGAATGATTTGCCTTTCTCGTCAACGGCGTTTTGACCCTATGACAGATAAAGGGTCTCGTCAGGACAATCTAATATAGGGACACCTAAGAAAAAATAATGAAAAATATAATAAAAAATTTCGTCAGAATAAAATGCTCTTTTTTGCAAAAAGGTAATGGAGCATTAGTGTTTGATCTCTCTACCTGGTCATCAAAGATGGTATCTAGCATAGATATATTTAGTGTCACCGTGCTCGATGTGAAACAAAATTACTCACAAGGGCCCAGCCGGGTACTGTTAATGTGAGGATAGAAAAACTATTAGTACTGAAGGGTATATTATAAGGATGCACAATATTGACAGTGCTCAAACTTGTTACTCACCCCTGTGACAAGAGGAAACAATTGCCCAGTCGTTGAATATCCTATGTTTGTTAAACGATAGGGAAGACTTGGCTTGAAGATCAATTTGCTGGCTAGGAAATGAATAACGGGACCCACATGTGCGAACTGCTTAATAGCTGTCGCTTGTTTTCAAGGAGTTCTGTAAGCTGTAACAAAATATAAAAAGAAAAGGGAGACCACCTCATGTCAAAGGTTTACCCAGTATCTATTTAAAACCACTGATAGGGAAAAACGAAACCGTCCATACCTCTCTTGAAAGCTTCCGGGTGTATGAATCTCCCGTATTACGCTACAGCAGGAGAACAGCGTTCAATCTGCCTGGTACGGTCATGGTGATTGGAGGGGGAACGGCAATATTTAAACATGATTGGATGTCGGGCAGCCAATCAAAGTACCGCGTTCTCAGTGAGACTGCGAAAGGGAGAGTTTTGTGTTGCTAAGCAACCAGTACAACTCGTTCAAATACGAGCAAATAAAATGTCTGTGGCTCATTATCAATAGAGTTCAGGCACCACGGTGATTGAAGGGGAAAGGACAGTGTTTAAACAGAAATGAATGCAGGTCAGCGGATAAAAACATCGTGTTTTCAATGAAAACAGCGGAAGAGAGAGTCTCGTGTTGCTAAGTCACTAGTACGACTCATTCAAATGTACGCAAATAAAATGGCTGCAAATCATTGTCAATAAAGTTCAGGCAACTCCATAGTCTTTCTATTCAAATGCACGTGGACACTAACATATTGTCTGAAAAGCCCATGATCCATTCTACACTGGATTGTAAGAAAAAATTATACTACTACACATTATGAACAGTTTTAAAAGATGGTTCACAATTGGTACATCAGTCACGTTTCGTGCAGAAAAACTTTCTTCCTGCCTACAATTGAAAAATGTATGACCAGTTAACACTTGTTATCTCTACAAAAAACATTATGTTTCTTTATAACAATCACTCATTAATGAAAGGTCAACATATATGTCATTAAGTCTACTCAAACCATGTTTCAATTAATCACAGCCGAAAACAATCATTGCAATATTAATTCATGTGTCCATACAAATATCCCATCTTTTGTATACAACCCAAGTTCATCCAACAAATATTTCTCAAGTATAGTGAAAACCAGATGTTATTTAAGTAAGACCCTCGAGGGCAATATTCAGGATTGTATCAAAGACTAAAAAGGACAATTTGGACCATATATAGATTGATAGAAATTCAAGTAAGGCTAGTAATGAATCCACGCCATTCCTCAGCTGAATTCAATCCTTGTGTTATAGAGTTAGTACGTTCGATCCAGCGGCATTCTAGTCTTTGTAATATTTGTGATAAATCTTCTCCTCTGTTAGGGGCCGCCACTTTGTCCATCCCTTGCCAGCGAATGTCATTTGCTGTATGGCCCTTCTCTAAGAAGTGGTTGACTAGGGGGGCGTCAAGGACCAAAGTCCTGATTCTGCTTCGATGTTGCCCTATCCGCGCTTTCACAATCTGTTGGGTTTGTCCAATGTAGGGTAACCCACAGGGACATAGTATACAGTATACAACATTTGCAGTTTGCAAAAAAATATAGTTGCTGATCGACTTTGCCATGTGTAAATTTTTTTGTATTAACCGTAAATTCGCAAGCCACACAATTGCCACATTTATAGTGGCCTTTTAAATCTGGTAACCCCCAAGCTGATTCCAACGATCTCGTTATTTGTGATGGATTTTCCATTGATGATCTGATAAGATGATCCTTTATATTCTTGCCTCTTTTAAAGGCAAACATCGGGGCATCAATGCTGGAATCTATACTTTTGATAATGTGCCAATTCTTTGTGATTAACTTACGAATTGGATTCGTGTGTATACGGAAGGTGGTAACACAGATCAGTTTGTTTACTTTAGATTTCGCTTTAGGAATGAGTAATGTTTCCCTTGGGCAGAACCAAGCTCTTTTCAGAGAATTCTTAACCAACTTCTTTGGATAGCCCCTCAATAACAGTTTTTCTCTCAGAATATATGCCTCTTTCATATAGTCCTCTTTTCTAGTGGAGTTGCGACGTAGTCGCAAAAACTGTCCATGGGGTAGACCGTCTCTTAGTGCACGCGAGTGGTGACTGTTGTAGGCAAGTAATGTATTGCGCTCCGTGGGTTTTCTGTGCAATGAAGTGTACAATTTCCCATCATCATGTAATATGTTTAGATCTAAGAAAGCAATACTTGAATCATGTATGGTAGATGTAAACTTCAAATGTGGTTGGACAGAATTTAAATAGAAAACAAAAGCATTGAACTCAGAAATAGTGTCCGACCAAATCAAAAATTTTTTGTCTATATACCTTTTCCAACAGGTAATCTTGAAATGGTATATATTGTCGTCATTGAGGACAAACTTATGTTCTAGGTTGTCCATAAAGATATTCGCCAGATTTGGTGCAAAAATTGCCCCCATGCTGGTCCCGGAACACTGTTGGTAGTATTCACCTTCTGACACAAAATAATTGTGTGTTAAAGCAATCTGCAGGAGTGCAATAATAAAGGAAGTTGGAACACGGTTAGGTTTAGTTCTTGCCTCTAGTAAATCCTGGATAACCTGTATACACTCTTGTTGTGGTATGTTCGTGTATAGTGAAGTAATATCTAGAGTAGCTAACCAATATTTTGTGATGTCATATGGTCTATCTTCAAGGAGATTGATCATATGCATAGAATCTCTGACATAAGTCTCTTGAAGAGGGACATAATCTTTGACAAAAAAGTCTATGTATTGACCAATAGGTTCAAGAACTGAACCACATCCTGACAATATAGGACGGCCAGGGGGATTGGTGATATTTTTGTGTATCTTAGGGAGAGTATACAGAACCGGAGTTCTAGGGCAATCGATATTAAGATATTCAAATTCTTTTTTATTTAAAAAGCCTTCCTCTAGGCCCTCTGTTGTTATTCTTAATATCTCTTTTTAATTCCAACAAGTGGATTCATATCCAATCTTTTGTAATGTTTTTCTTCCCCTATTTGTTTTCTAATTTCAATGTCATAATCGTCTCTGTTCTGGACAACAATCCCACCCCCTTTGTCAGCGGGTTTCAATACAATTGATTTATCATTTTTTAGTGTCAACAAAGCTTTGCGCTCATCCAAACTGATATTATATGGGATAAATCGTTTGCTCTCTTTTAAATTATCGATCCCTGCCAAAATTACCTTCTCAAAGGCTAACAGTTCTGGTGGCATCATACCATTACTTGGGTAAAAAGTTGAAGGTGGTCTGAGTCCTGTGCCAGAATCTTTTATAGGGATATCTTTTCCCATAAAAAATATTTTCAAACAAATTTTACGGAAGAACTGATAAATCTCTGTCTTAAGATTGAAAAAGTTGGTACGTTCAGTTATCATAAAAGATAATCCCTTACTTAGCAATGAAATTTCAGAAGAGGATAGGAGGTGTTGGGGAAGATTTAGGAGGATTTAGGGGAAGATTTAGCAGCAACATCGAAGCAGAATCAGGAATTCGGCCCTTAACGCCCCCCTAGTCAACCACTTCTTAGAAAAGGGCTATACAGCAAATGACATCCGCTGGCAAGTGATAGACAAAGTGGCGGCCCCTTACAGAGGCGGAGTTTTATCACAGATATTACAAAGACTAGAATGCCGCTGGATCGAACGTACTAACTCTATAACACAAGGATTGAATTCAGCTGAGGAATGGCGTGGATTCATTACTACCCTCACTTGAATTTCTATCAATCTATATATGGTCCAAAATGTCCTTTTTAGTCTTTGATACAATCCTGAATATTGCCCTCGAGGGTCTTACTTAAATAACATCTGGTTTTCCCTATACTTGAGAAATATTTGTTGGATGAACTTGGGTTGTATACAAAAGATGGGATATTTCTATGGACACATGAATTAATATTGCAATGATTGATTTCGGCTGTGATTAATTGAAACATGGTTTGAGTAGAATCAATGACATATATGTTGACCTTTCATTAATGAGTGATTGTTATAAAGAAACATAATGTTTTTTGTAGAGATAACAAGTGTTAACTGGTCATACATTTTTCAATTGTAGGCAGGAAGAAAGTTTTTCTGCACGAAACGTGACTGATGTACCAATTGTGAACCATCTTTTAAAACTGTTCATAATGTGTAGTAGTATAATTTTTTCTTACAATCCAGTGTATAATGGATCATGGGCTTTTCAGACAATATGTTAGTGTCCACGTGCATTTGAATAGAAAGACTATGGAGTTGCCTGAACTTTATTGACAATGATTTGCAGCCATTTTATTTGCGTACATTTGAATGAGTCGTACTAGTTGCTTAGCAACACGAGACTCTCTCTTCCGCTGTTTTCATTGAAAACACGATGTTTTTATCCGCTGCCCTGCATTCATTTCTGTTTAAACACTGTTCTTTCCCCTTCAATCACCGTGGTGCCTGAACTCTATTGATAATGACCCACAGACATTTTATTTGCTCGTATTTGAACGAGTTGTACTGGTTGCTTAGCAACACGAAACTCTCCCTTCTGCAGTCTCACTGAGAACACGGTTCTTTGGTTGGCTGCCCGACATCCAATCATGTTTAAATATTGCCGTTTCCCCTCCAATCACCGTGACCGTACCAGGCAGACTGAACGCTGTTCTCATGCTGTAGCGTAATACGGGAGATTCATACACCCGGAAGCTTTCAAGAGAGGTATGGACAGTTTCGTTTTTCCCTATCAGTGGTTTTAAATAGATACTGGGTAAACCTTTGACATGAGGTGGTCTCCCTTTCCTTTTTATATTTTGTTACAGCTTACAGAACTCCTTGAAAACAAGCAACAGCTATTAAGCAGTTCGCACATGTGGGTCCCGTTATTCATTTCCTAGCCAGCAAATTGATCTTCAAGCTAAGTCTTCCCTATCGTTTAACAAACATAGGATATTCAACGACTGGGCAATTATTTCCTCTTCTCACAGGGGTGAGTAACAAGTTTGAGCACTGTCAATATTGTGCATCCTCATAATATACCCTTCAGTACTAATAGTTTTTCTATCCTCACATTAACAGTACCCGGCTGGGCCCTTGTGAGTAATTTTGTTTCACATCGAGCATGGTGACACTACATATATCTATGCTAGATACCATCTTTGACGACCAGGTAGAGACATCAAACACTAATGCTCCATTACCTTTTTCCAAAAAAGAGCATTTTATTCTGACGAGATTTTTTATTATATTTTTCATTATTTTTTCTTAGGTGTCCCTATATTAGATTGTCCTGCGAGACCCTTTATCTGTCATAGGGTTGAAACGCCGTTGACGAGAAATGCAAATCATTCTCTGACACTTAAGAGGATTAAGTGTTGATAATTGTATTTGTTAATTTTTTATGATTGCCTTTGTAATGAATAATTGAAACCTTTTCTATGTTGCACTTTATGTCACCCCTTTTTTGTTTAGGTTGATATTTCTTTTCTCACTGGGACACTTTTTAGAAATATGTACTAAGATTGTTATTTTGAATAATATGTAATGTGAGTCTGTGTTCACTTCTCATAAATTGCTTCATTGTGAATATAAAGCAACAAACGTTTTCTACTGAAGTTCTAATGTGTATGGCCATACTTTTTTTTCTGACACCACATTTAACCCCCCTTTTTCTTTTTTGATTACTATTATGTATTGTATATCATATTATTAATTATTAATCCACACGAGCCACTGTTTCCTTGCAACGAATAATACCCAGGCTCCATGTGAGTAGGGTTTTCTTGTTTGCTAATCAGGCTAAAATGAGTATGTTTGTTTGGGCAGAGATAAGTTTTTATCAGTAAAGCTGACCCCCATGGAATACTCTTTTAAATCCTAAGGTTGTGTTTCCCCAGACCAAACCCTCTCAAAATTTACTGCCCACCAGTATGGATGACATGTGATTCCTACACCTTGTAATCCTCATTGGCTTATGTGACATTCCCTGTAGACTGATTTACATACTTGTATAATTCATTGTCTCTGTATAATGTGTTCGTAGTGTAAAGTGCTGACACACTACACTGATATGAGTAGCGCTGAACAACAAATGCATATGAGAGAGGGGCTACGGAGCGATGAGGGGCACTGGTGGAGGGTGGCAGTGAGGGAATCTGAGGAGGAGGTAGTTGGAGGGGATGTGGAGCGATGAGGGGCACTGGTGGAGGGTGACTGCAGGGCTCGAGTCGGGGTACCAGGCGGGTGGACAGCGTCCCCTCACTTATTTTAACGGGAGCTCGATTACTGGAGCAAATGGAGCCACACAGTTACTCTTAGGCCTCTCTGGGGCGAGATCGGAGCTCATTCAGAACGCTGCTCACGCGCTGGCTTCTCTGATGCAATGGCATCTAAGGGGTGAGCGAGGGGGGGCAATGAGTCTGATGGTGCAAGCCACCTTTCGTGACATCACTTGCTGTTGTGACGTCAGCGTCCCCCCACTTCTTTTTTTAGGACTTGTGCCCTGGGTGACAGTGAGGGAATCCGAGGAAGAGGTCATGGTGTGGAGGGGGAGCGAGGGTGAGATGAGGAGCACTGGTGGAGGGTGGTAGTGAGGGAGTCTGAGGAGGAGGTCATGAGGGGGAGAGGCAACAGAGAGATAAGGGGCACTGGTGGATGGTGGCAGTGAGGGAGTCCAAGGAGGAGGTCATGAGGGGGAGGGGCTATGGGGAGATGAGAGGCACTTGTGGCGTGAGGCAGTGAGGGAATCTGAGGAGGAGGTCACTAGGGGGGCCATGGAGGGATGAGGGGCACTGTTGGAAGGTGGTAGTAAAGGTATTTACGGAGAAAGAGGTTATTAGTGTGGCGCCAAAAAAGACTTTCGCATCAGCGCTAAAGCCGGCCCTGTCATGGCCTTTCTGTTTTTGTTTATTTAGTTAGCAGTCGGGTCATAAGGGCTACTGTGGAACATACTTTAATGTGCATGCTAATTATATTTACTGCTATATTCAATGTTTTAAGTTTGAAGGAGATTTTACTAATGTTTTTACTAGGAAAAAGCAAAGTGGAGCCCGATGGTGCCTGATATGGGGTTGGGGCCCAAGGTCAGCTGTGAGATAAGGTGCACTGGAGAGAGGAGTAGTGGATAATCAAGCCTGTAAGGGAGAGCGTTGCCGAGTCCGGGGTCAGGTGGAGGTAGTAATGAAGAGGGATTCTCCCTGAAGGCTCGCACAGAGGGAGCCTGTAAGGCAGTGCATTGCAGAGTCCGGGGTCAGGTGGAGGTAGTAATGAAGAGGGATTCTCCCTGAAGGCTCGCACAGAGGGAGCCAGTAAGGCAGTGCATTGCAGAGTCCGGGGTCAGGTGGAGGTAGTAATGAAGAGGGATCCTCCATGAAGGCTCGAACAGATGGAGCCTGGGTAGTATCACTTGCCTGATACTCCCACCTCAGAAACCTCCTCTTCCCATCAAAGGAACATTACATGGAAAGTGATAATATTTAGAAAGAGATTTGGAAAAGAGTGAGTTTTACTGGTCCTATTTTTCTTGTTTCTTCTGAATATTCAAGAAGTGCCGCAGCGCCGGAACAGTTTGGCCCGGGTCTTGGATAGAACAAGTTCCCATGGCCCCCACAACTGTGTTTAAGGATTGTGATCATAATGTGTCGCCCCTCCCTGTATCTTAGCTTTGGGACCCCATGCAGGCTATGCACCATGTGTGTGCTGAGGCTGCTGTGAAGGAGAGATGCACTATTACAAGCTGGTTTTTCGGTACCAAGAGCACATATCTTTTCATTCCCAGGGAGTTGGTTGCTGCTGTTTGGAAGTAATTACAGGGAGCGACCCCTGGTTGTTGCCTTTGGGCCACCAGAGTGGGCTTTGTATCCGGTCTGTGTTGGCCAGGTGGAGCTGACTGACCCCTTTGTGCTGCGTTTAGTTTTAAGGGCACGCAGTGAGTCATTCCCTGTGAATAATTAATTTGCTGTTTTTGAAAGATAAAGAATCACAGGCTTCGACACTGTTAAGTTGGTTTTGGGTCCACAGAGCACATCACGTTTGTGCAGGTCCCCACTGCTTTAATGGGGGGGGGACCATGATGTATGGTCATTTAATGTCAGCTGTAGATGAAGGTTACATGAACAGTGTCATGTATGTGCATGTTTGCATTGTGTTGAGGGGATTACCAGGTAATTGTTCACGCAGCTCTCTGATGGATGTCACATGCGGTTTTTCTGAGTCCCCAGATAGATCATGCAGTCTGTGTGTTCTCTTTTGTACTACCAGTCACCGGTGTATTCAACTGTGTAGCCTTGGACCGTGTCATGTATGTGCATGTAACTTGCATGATCAAGGTAACTATTTGCGGCGATACTACGTGTCTCTCGGAACTCTTTGAAGTGCATGCCCCGCCCCCCGGGGGGGGGGCGGCAATCTGAGGGATAGCCCCGGGCGCCACAAGCTCTAGCTATGCCACTGAGCAGCAGGGGGGGCACGGGAGGGGGTGAGGGAGAGGGCTGGGGGGGGGAGCAGACATGAGGACCAGCCTGCACTGCGTTGCGCGATACCTTGGTAAATCTGGGCCCCTGTATTGGTGTGCTTGGCTAGGAGTTGTTTTTGGCAGTTTCACTTTCTTTGACATTGGTGGGGGGTGATGGTGACAAAGGGGCCTTGTTTTCAAAGGGCAAGTATATTCATAGAAGGAGATGCGGACTGCTGCCTAACAGCGTCAACCCTGCCGTTCCCTGAGCGGCCTCTTAAGGCAGACGGAAACAAAAGGTCACTGAAACCAGCCCTTAAAAAAACGATCTAGAAACTTCACACACCCCCTACTTTTAGCTTAGCAATGTAACACAATGGACTAAAACATGCAAGATTTAATATATGCCTTAGAGCATTGTCTAAATTCTACTGGAGGAATTGTTTTCACGTGCGCAGATGAGCCGACAGCGGCGAGGGATAGGTCTCGAGCCGCTGAACTCCCGCCGGTCGAGCACATTCCATCAGGGGATAGTGTGAAAACAGGCTGTGGGATGCAGATGTTGTTCCGTATGAGCACGAGCCAAAATTATGTCAAAGAGATAATGTTTTAATGAAGCGAGGCCCGTAACATTAGGCTTCCCCAGAACACCCCGTGCCTTCAACGTGCCGACCCTTCACGCACAGGGTAAGACAGGACTGCGTGTCTCTTCATCTCGACACTACTTGGTGTCGCTGTCATTCCCTTGCAGCGCACATAGGGAAGGTGTCTGCTCTCCTTTCATCCTTGCTATCAGTTACGAAGAAACAGGTAATTCTAAGCGTTCAGTGCGAGTGCCAAGACATCACCTGAGTTTTGTGATAGCAAGAGTCGAGGGTGGATTTGTAACTCAACATATGAGATAAACGAGGTGCTTGCATCGTATTGTTCATTTTGTTAGGCGCAGTGCAGAGACCCTTGAGCTCGTAGAGTTAATTGCTAAAAGATTCTATGCAGAGTAAACGCAATTACTATGTCGGTTTATGAGCTCTTCCGTTTGTTACTTTCATTATAAATTAATTTAGGACTATTTGAATCTGTTTCGCCAACCTGTAGGCACCTTATTTCCGTGTTCTGGATCTCCATTCATGCTTTACCGAAATGTAATTGTGCATGGTGCCGTTGAGCCTGGGAGGGATGATCCGTCTTCGCCCACGTGTGCAGCACCATCAGTAGATCTTGCTGAGTGGCGCCCAAGCACTCACCAGCCCTCAGGACACAGGGGCTAAAAGTGGGGTAACTAACCATGTTTGGCAGCATGCAAGTGACATCATGGTGCATGAAATCGCTGCCCATGACGTCTTGGCACGTGACATCACACGGTGCATTCAAGGAAGTGACCTCACAAGAAGTGAAATCAGACATTAAGGCCGACACATATTTTTAGTAGGTCTATGATGAGTACATTTAAGGGCATTAAAAGGTATAGCAAATGAGATTTTGCAAAAAAAGTGGCGAAACCCTGACGCAAAGAAATTGGCAAAAATGAGAAACAAGTTATGTTCTGCTTAACTGGTTGCAAAGTCTGCATTTTAAAATATCGTATGAGGTTATGGCACCTGCAGCAGACATCTTTGTGTGACTGGTAAATCTCAGGAAATAATAATACTGGTAAGATAATTATTGAGGTTGATGCATTTGCTGGAGAGATCAGTCCTTCTAGTGCCAGTTTTAAATTAAAGTAGCATTGAGGGTTAATGTGTCACTTGCTAAGCACATCATGTAACATGCAGAGGACTTTTTTTAATGTAGATAGGAGAGTGGGTTACTGCTTTCAACACAGAGATCCTTTTGTTATTTGCAGTTCATAAATTGTAATCCTTCAAATATAGCACAGTGAGCTATGAAGGACATGCGACTCCTACACCTTTTAACCCTTACTGTATTACATTACACGTCTTTTACATTGATTTACACACTTAAATGATTAACTGTCAATGTATAATGTTTGCCTTTGATGTAAAGCTCTCTTGGGATAAGTAGCGCTATAAAATAAATAAAATAGTGGTATTTAAATTCTTATTTGTGTAAATACCATGCCCGGGTGGTAAACTACCGGTCCACTGGCAGAGATTTGCCACTCCGTGCTCTGCTAGGAGCACAGAGATTGGCAAAAATGCCACCACATAGCAGAGTTTACCAGTGCCGGCCCACCTCTAGTTTCCTGCTGCCTCTTGCAGGAGCTGCCAGCGCTTGATTGAAGCTGCACTCAACTCCTAAGGGACGCCAGTCCTAAAACACAAGAGATCTCCAGCTCTCTTCCTCGTCCTCCTCGCCCTCCCCCGGAAGCCTTTGTGCTGATCAGAGCATCTCGGCAGGCACAGTTCGCTGCTTTCGCACAAGAATGCATAGAGCTTTTGCTGACAGGGTTTTGTTAGAATTGAGGCTTGCCTCCCCTCCCCCCAACAGGCCTGGAGAATTATAGCTGGGTCCTGGGGGTAGACGGTACTGCTCCGTGGTCTCTCTGTGCAAGTGGCGGGAAGGAATTTGCTTCTGCTGAGACTGCCAACTTTACTGTGCTAGATGGTGCCAGCCCAGATACCCAACACTGACAGCAACAAACCTGGAGGGCAACTCTTCTGCAGTGCCAGCTCTAAATAGATACCCCCAATCGCCCAGGCATGTTCTTCGGAATACACCAGCTGAGGAGGCCTCTGAGAATGGTGGGCACAGGCCTAGTTGTTGGATAACTGCAGTGCGCTGTGGCTCCAAATGAGCCGTGTGCATGTGGACCGTTGAATTCCGTGCAGTAAAATAGGCGTGCATGTTCGCACAAACCCAGTCCTATGAGAAGCCACCTGGGGATTCCGGATCCCAGGCTGGCCTACGGACTATGATGTGCCCATGGTAACTTCCAGTAGGTCAGACTGGCTCCAGCATTTCCTCTGAACGCCTCTGTCCTTCTTTGTTGAGTTGTATGTGGGCCACCTGTATTGCCAGATGCCGAACCGAGCAGGCTGTGCCGCTAATACCGAGGCCCAGCAAAGATGGAAGTCCAATTGTGTTCGTTTAAGGGGCTACCTGATGGTTTAAGCAGGATGACAAGACTGTCTTACATACCTGTGTAATGGCATTGACAAGCAAAAAACAATGACACTGAATGCTTACACCTGCACAAGGGAGAAGATGAGCTATGTGCATTCATCAATGTTTTGCTGCAGTCTGCGGCTCCAATATTTCAATGTGGGTCCGGGTGAGCCTCTCTCTCTCTCCTCTGACCCTGTCTCAGTAGCTTGTGTGGCTGAGGGGGCATACATCTAGGACTGAGAGGGTAAGGCTGGGGGTGGTGGGTGTTACTGAGTTTTAGAGCTATGACTATCTGAATACAGGAGTCTCAGGGTTGGCTCAAAATTATTAATAGGCCTTCATTTCATGTTAGCTACTACTGCCAGTGCCCCATGGACACAGAAAAAGCATGTGGTGCACTATGTCCTTGGGGGCACTTATGGCCTCCCATGTCCAGAGGGACACTGAGGTACCTTGGGAGACTGCTTCCCGCCCCCAGACTGGATTGACTGTTGAGTGCTTCATGAAGTTAGCATGCACCTCAGAAGCACCCCTTTGCTAGCTGTATTTAATTGAACCTACTATCAACAGAGTAGCCCCCACAAGGTTTTATTTTCCTACAGTCTGAGCCTTTGAATGTTTTGGGAGAGGTTGAAATGTAAAACAATTGCCCTGCCATTTCAATGGGATGCGCACTGTCAATCCTCCATTCCTGGCTGCACCGTGCCACCAGTGCGAGCCTGGTAACTGAAGACCACCTCAGGGACGGGCGGCGTGTAACCATGTATCATGCTTAGGACTAAACTCATCTCAGATCTCCACAAAGACTTTCCTGGCATGTCATTCATGTGGTGGGAAGCACTCTTTCCTCGTACACACACTCAATGGCTGCCCACTATGTGAACACAAAGTGTCTGGCACCATACCTCTCTCTCGCCTCCCCTTCCATCCCTCAGCGGTTTCCATGCCCAGGGTCAGCACTCAGGACCCAGTAACTCTCGGAAGGCCTCTACCTCGTTCCTCTGCACCAGTGCCTAAGTGTGTGCCTGCAAACTCATATGAGACACATTTACTCACTCAGCAACTGCCCCTTCTCTGGCCATCTCTCTGCTGTCGATCCGCACAAACCTACTTGGTGTCTGGAATCTCTTTACGTACCACATTCCCTCTATTTGTATGCTCGGGGAGTGGGCACACTGTCAGTGCCCAACACCTCTCCAACTGCAGCTTGAAGCATTTATGGGCAGCATCCCTGTCGCTCCATGTGCACATTTGGTGGTCAGCATTCTCCCGACTGATGGACAGCTATAGATCCGGAAATAGGCGAGAGATAAGAATGCATGAGGTCCATTTGATAGAAAAAATTCAAAAGTGAAATATCTATCTATCCATCTATCTATCTATCTATCTATCTATCTATCTATCTATCTATCTATCTATCTATCTATCTATCTATCTATCTATCTATCTATCTATCTATCTATCTATCTATCTATCTATCTATCTATCTATCTATCTATCTATCTATCTATCTATCTATCTATCTATCTATCTATCTATCTATCTATCTATCTATCTATCTATCTATCTATCTATCTATCTATCTATCTATCTATCTATCTATCTGTGAAAATATATATGTATATTATACTGACACACACACACTTGGACAGATAGATAGATGGATAGATAGATAGATAGATAGATAGATAGATAGATAGATAGATAGATAGATAGATAGATAGATAGATAGATAGATAGATAGATAGATATTTTACTTTTGAATGTTTTCTATCAAATTGACCTCATGCATTCTTACCTCTCGCCTGTTTCTAGATCTATAGCTGTGGCTCAGTAGGACACCTGGATCCTGGAGGGCACAATGCTGGCCGATGGGCTCCATCCATACCTACTTTTATGAAAAAGGTATTGTGGTCATCTGTAAATTCAGCTGGCACTGCACACAGCACTCTCACTGTGGCAAATAAAACAGGAAAGAGTTGTTTGTGGTTCTATTCCTTTTCCAACATCGCCAACATGATTCCTTTAGTCTTGGCAGAATTTCCATATAGCATAATCTGCCTTTCTGTCTTACAGAAATGATCAATGCCGAACACTGTTTTGGAAGACCAAGGATATATACTGCATCATTTTACATCCTGATGAGATATATATATATATATTACCTACTGGCGGTCGCCAGTAGGTAGTTATAGTTAGGACCAAGTTTCCATAGGGAGAGCATTTTTTGGTTTGCTTATAACTTTGGCGCCGTTTGATGAATCTTCATGAAATGTTCCAAACTAATTCTTTGTTCATATCAGCTCTGTTGAAAGTTTGGGGGTGATTCGTCAAGGAGGGGGCCAAGAAAAAAGGGGGGTCCCAAAACATGTTTTCTCCATGTTAATTTCCATTGGAAACTTTAGACCAAGCTACAGGTCGAACGGGTGAAAGGAATTACCCCAAATTTGGCAGAGAGAAGGGTCTTGGTCTAGAAAGCACGCTTTTGTCTATTTGGTGTAAATCCGTTCAGTAGTTTTGTTGAAATATCGAAATTTGCAGCTATCGATATCTGGGAATTCTGCCATCTGATTGGCTGAGGCATTATGAGCACGAGCTTGATGCTTATTGGCTGCGAGCTATTGCAACTAGGAAGGGTTGGCAGCCATTTTGTGATTCCGTTGAAATGAGTAAGGGGAAAAAAAAAGGGCAAAAAGAGTAGGAAACAGGAGGATAGGAGCACTGTAACCTCTGTGGGGGAGTGCGAAGCAAAGTAGTCACTCCTACCGGACTGAAAGTGTGGTGTTGCTCAGCTGAGATGAGACGCTGCTACACACGGCTATGAAACAGAGAGACTAAACCGTGAGGTCATTGCTGTGAAGTGATGTGCTCTGGTCTTTGTAGCATACCTGTGAAAGTAGTGTTAGTAGGCGTTTATACCATACAGGGAGTGGGAAGCAAACTACTGACCTCTACCGTGCGTTTATACTATACAGGAAGTGGGAAGCGAAGTACTCACGCCTACCGGTGCGAAGAGTCTGGGATCAAACCGAGCTGATTGCTGTAAAGTGATGGGCTGTGGGCACTGTAGCTTACTGGCCGCTGTAGTATAACTGTGTAAGTAGTGTTAGTATGTGTTTATACTATACAGGGAGTAGGAAGCAAACTACTCACCCCTACTGGTCTGAAGACTCATGGATGAAACCATGAGCTCATTGCTGTAAAGTCATGTGCTCTGTGTAGTATTCCAATGTAATTTAATCATAGAATGTTAGTATGTAATGCTACTAGAATGTAAGTATGTAATGTTAGAATGTAGGGCTGTCATGAGGGGAATCTTGAGGAGTTTGTACACAGTGCTGGAGAAGACGGTTGCCTTGCTGTCTGGTCCTGTTGGTGGCTGTTAAAGCTGTCTTCTTTTCCTGCAATAAATCTACTTATCGGATCCACTGCTGTCTTCCTCTTCACTACATAAATTTGGCGACAAGCGGGAGAATGTAAAAAGAAGGCAGCACTCACCAAGATTTTGAGCTTGCTTGCGTTCTGCTGAAGACCCGTTTTCTTGGTGCAGCTGTTTCTGCTCATCCCAGGGTCATCGGCTCATCGAACTATGTCATCCGACCTTGGGTAGGATTTATATTTTTTGATTTTGGGCTTCCTCTGCCTCTTCACTACACTCTGGTTGCTGTACTACACTTGTGCAAGTAGTGTTAGTATGCATTTATACTAGTTCTGTAGTTATGAAGTAACCAATGCATCATGGCCCTATGGAGCGCCACCACCCAGGTGCAGCTTATACAATGTCACGGGGTGTGCATCCGCGGGAAATTTAGGTTTGCTATTACAGGGTGGGAGCATGGCTTCCACCCTGTGATAGTAAATTCTTGTTTGCCTCGTTGATGCGAGAGGAGTAAAACCTCGTATTGCTTCAATAAAGCAGATCCGGATGGTAAAAATGGAGAGAAAAAAAAACAATGAAGCGGGGTCTCACCCGTTCATTTAAATGAGCCCACTGGTGGGTAATGTTCCGGGGCCAATCCTATTATTATATTGCGGGGTCTCTGCAACTCTGGGGACCTTAATCTCACATGTAAATTAGGCGCGGAAGAGCACAGAGAAGTTTCGCAGCCTAGGGGATCGACACCTCCCCGGGTATTGTTTACGAATTGTACGGGGGGCTTCGAGGCCAACTAAAGACTGGGAATCAGCAACCTCTTTACTTCAATTTGCAGGGTGGGCCTTGCCAGTCCTTGAAGCCTCGGTGGCCCTAGGCAGTGCCTTATTGGTTCTGTAATCACACGGGCAGTACTCATGGTGTTATAAAGTGATACACTCATAGAGCCCTTGCCGTTGTAGAATTACCCAGGCTTCATTTATGTAATAGTCTGTTGGTTTATATTTGGTAGGTGCACTGCAAAATTACAAATGTTTTCCCTCATAACCTCCTATCAACTGCCGATTTTCACAATAAACTACAGACAAGTGTTGTCAGAAAAAGAAGACCCATCCACTCACTTATTTATTGGTAAAAAAAATTACTTTTACTAAAACAACACAAATAAATGGAAAACGTAACTTTATTCAAACAAAGAACAGTAAAACATGAAATAAGTGGGTGGGACTCCTCCCGAAGCAGTGTACAAAACCTGCAAGAGAAAAAAGAAACATAAGTATGTGTGCCATGTCCAAGAGAAAAAGAAAGGTAGCCAGAATGAAAGGAAGAAAGTGAGAATGGTACAGAGAGCGAGTGGGTGGAAGGGAGAAGGGGAGGGAGAGTCAAAAGAACAGGGGGAGGAGGAGACAGAGCGTCGGCCTACTGCACCCAGCCTTCACTGTTCTCCTCCAATCACCTGTGTGTCTGGGATGCTGGGGTCCGCGAGAAACAGTGCGGTCCAGCAAGTCTTCAAAATCAAACAGAGATATGAATGAGACCAGAGATTATATTATTATCTACGGCAACATCGCTTGCCTGCACCTGTGCACCCAGGCTGCTGTACCTCAGCCCCTTTCCCCGCACTCTGCTCAAATGCAGCTCCTGCGCACCGATGCTTCACTGCTCACCTGCGACAACCGGTGTGTCCAACGACGTGCTGGTGTGAGCTCCGACTCTGGGGTGCCTCTCAGGGTGGCACAGCAGGTCTCCGGTGTGGGACGGTGTCTTGATACCACGATGGAAGGTGTTAGAAAGGCCAGAGCATTATCACCAGTTGAACACCTGCTGCGTGCTTTTTCATGCAACTAACTCAGTGTCTGAAAGGGAGAAATAATATAATGGTGGAAACGTCTTAAGGTAAATGAAGGTTTATTTCAAGCTTAAGAGAGAACACCAGTTGAGTGCATCCTTCCTTCTTGAAGTACGATCTACCAACTGTTAGTGGTAATCGTGGTTCAAAGAGGAGTTGGCGTGCACGAGAATACACAAGTATAAATAATAATATGTTATGCCAACGTTCACATACAAAGGAACAGAGCGCATGCTAGAAGCATAATGTGCGTGTGCAATGCAGTGGCACAAGCCAGTGTGCATGTACACTTAGTAGTCAGCTCACTACAGTGCCCCAGAAGCCAATGCCACGTGTCTGTAGGGCAGCGCTGCCCACTGGCTCAGGCCTACAGTACGGTCCAGCAGGTCCTTAAAATGAGACAGAGATGTGACTGAATGAGGTCAGAGATCACATCATTACGCACAGCAACATTGCTTGTTTGCACATGTGCACCCAGGCTGATGCACCCCATCCCTCTCGTGGCAATTAGCTTAATTGCAGCCCCTGTGCACCCAGGCACCACTGCTCCCCTGCTGTTATTGGTGTGTGTCCAAACACGACAGCCAGCAGGGTTCACAATTCAGATGTAGTTTTGATTGCCAAGATGATGTACACCTCATGAATCTCTTTTTTTTACTGCGCATTGGGATATGCGAGGTGCATGCGGCCATATCACTTGAAGCAGTGTGGAAGAACTGGGACATGTGGCATCGTCATTATCCTATTTATATGTACGCAAAGTGGGCTGGGCTTGCGTACGCCAGGCCAGCGTTGGGGTGTGAATAATTATTCCGGGGACCTTAGCGTTGTTCAGTTCTTGCCTGGGCAGGAAGTGTACTTATGTGTGTGTCCCTGTTGCAGTTTTGACGTCGTACAATCCTCAATTTACATTACTGTAGCATGTACCGGGAGGACGGCAACTATCACTAATGAGATGCAGTCCGAAAACATTGAATGGACAACATCACATGTCGTTGTCAAGCTTGTGGATGTGCGCAGACACACATGTCAATGGTGTGCGGTATTATTGAAAGTGTTGCTAACGCGAAGCGCACACATTTGAATGTGCTCAGATGGAGGGAGGATCAGCAGTGAGGTTACGTCATACACAGTGATAATGCTCATTACAGTCAAACAATGCATGTCAAACGTGAAGCTGAAAGTCTCACATATGACACACTACTATACTGGTAAAGCCTGACAACAGAGCATACTGCAACACAAATCTACACATTACTCTTTACTGTTTGTCACATGTGATCTAGGATGTGCACTCTGCCCGTGGCTGATGATACCCCTTCGAGCCACAAATACCCAGGCCGAAAAGCAGCACAATAATGCACGCACACACACACCAGGGACATCGTGTAACACACATTTGTTTTTTGATGCAACGTTTCAGATGAATGGCTATCACACGTGGAAGGCTACTGTACAGAGCATGATTATTGATCAAGATGATCATTGCATGTTGTGTGTACTATAAGATATGTGTACACAGCAAAAAACCTTTCAAAAAAGCTCTATAAGCAGAAGAGGTGTCTCTCATCAAACGGTGTAGAGAGAATGACTAAAATGGGTGGGGTCCTCCAACTGTTACAATGGGAAATGTTATGAACCAATCAAAAGCTTTTTTTTAAGGTCACATGGCAATAGCGCACTGAGCGTGCAAGGAGGCCGCACCCGACGTGATTTTGAGAAAATATATTTACTATAATATACTTTTATTACAGTTAGAAATATATAAATGTGGAAAATATTTTAGATTATCGCTCGCTCTCATATACACTTTAAACTTATTTAGATATAGTCTTGAGACATAAAAAAATAAATGAGGGAATGGCGTACCCGGCGTGATGCCATATGTCTATGACGTAACACAGGGCCTGGCAGCGTGCACTCGTCGCATACGGAACGTGCAGCCGACGCTACCCTATACGTACATGACATAACGCGCGTATTGGTACCATGCACCCGTTGAATACCGAACTAGGATATGGCGCAACCTTATACGTATATGATATTAGGTGGCACACAGTGATACGAAGCCGTCGGATATGAAATCCGCATCCTTAACGAGTTTCGCAATATGGTGAATAGGATTCGCGTGGTGATGGAGCTTGATACACTACTGGTACCGGAGTCTATTTTTCTAAAAAAAACAAAATACATACTTTTTTTGAATATATAAAAAATTACACTTTTTCATATTAAAAAAAAGGATAATTGACTTCCAAAATATTACAAAAAAATAAAAATATATAGATTTTATA
The DNA here is from genome assembly GCF_964204655.1 of Triturus cristatus. NCBI lineage: Eukaryota > Metazoa > Chordata > Amphibia > Caudata > Salamandridae > Triturus > Triturus cristatus. Next base: position 556,008,007 of record NC_140583.1, read on the forward strand.
AATATTAAAATATGAAATGAACATTTAAAAAACCTTTGAAATTCACTGAAAAAACCATAGGTTTTACAGACGTTATAGTTAGGAATTAGAATTTAAAAAACCTTATAAATTCACTGAAAAAACCATAGGTTTCAGGGACTTTATAGTTAGTTGGACATTTGACTCATATCAAACCAGAGAAATGTGGCCGATATAGTTAGTTGAGCTAACTATAACTCGCGCTCCTGCAATGCACTGGTGATGACGTCACATATTACATCACTCATGACATGGTCAGTGACATCACATGACATCTTAAATGACATCACTGATGACATCACTGATGACATCATCCACATGGTAATCTGATGCACATACTGATGCCCTAATATAAACGTTGATACACATCTAAGATGGCCGCAGGGAAGGAGCTGCAGGGATGAGCTCCAGGTCCGGGATCACTAAAGTGCAAATCCCGAATCGGACGGACCACAGCAGCCCCCCCCTGACTACAGCAACTATAACCAACCACTCACCGGATATCAGACGAAGACACTGATCCCGGTCGACGAGTCCGTGGCGTAGCGGATGGTGCGAAGCCTACCCGGGGGTCCCTGAAACCACTCACAAACGAAGGAATCTAGGAGGACGGCTGCTCAAGAGGGGAGAGGCGCGGCAACCACGGTAGATAGGCTCTCTCGAGCTGAGGCACCACATCTGAGACGCAGCGCCTGACCAGGCAATGGCCGCCATTCTCGGAGCCCCATAGCGATTCAGCCAGCCCCATGAACACGGGAGGAACCCCAGACCCGCCCTCGTTCGAGTGAAACAGGTAAGTGGCGACCCTGAAAAGGACCGGAACACTGCGTGATGGCAGCGGAGCCTCGGGTCTCAACGTGGCTGAAACCCCCAACTGCCTGACCTTGGAATGGCCGCCAGATTCAAACCGAAAGCAGCAGAACCATGAGACCAGGTCAGATTATCAGTACCCAATTAACTTTGATTGGTATCACTGACAATTACAGACAAGAATTTAGAGAGAGGAAGGAAGAAGGGAAGGAAAGGAAGGAAAAAAAAATATACATATATGTGTATTTTCTTTTTTTTCTTTTTGCAAAAAGAATATGATGGTCGACATGACCATTTGTGAGTTATAAAAATGTACAAAACCTATCAATGAAACTGACACTATGACCCGAGCCCTGATGCCTGATCCACTACTGGTCGCTAGATGAGAAACAAAAATCGACCGGCTATAGGCATCTAGAAGAACGTGGACTACCGTGAGCCTTAAGATATGTATCTAGGGGTCATTTGAGAACTAGGTCCTCACGCTGACGTACGGCAACGTATGCACCCTCGCTATCCCCACCCAGGATTTAAATCTCTGATATGCGATCACGGCCGGACAGAAAGATCCCTGCCTCCTATTGAGAATACTTCTAGAGACACAGACCCCCCACACCAAGAGATCAGACCAACCCCAAATCCCTAACACAGGCACAGAGTAGCCCTTCTCAGCACGCCCCCTCCCCCTCTGCCCTCTCCACCAAAAGGCATTCCCCCTGTCTCCTCAACCCGCCCTCTGCCCTCCGCCCTCCTGATGGACCACATTCTCTCCTCAGCACGTCACTCCAGCCTATTACACATTAGAGAATACTCGCCTACCCCCACAACACAGAAAAAATGCCACCGAACACGCAATTGGCTGCTGCCCCACAAACCCCAAACTATCTGAGTCCCCATGGACCGAACTCCTTTGCTATCACTTTCCCCCCTATCCTCTCCATCAAAACTAAGAAACTCTTCAAACACAGACTACTCAGACAACACCCCGAAACGCTATTTGTAGACACCTTCCACTGCGCCGCTAGAGGCCAGATAAAAATGGACTTCATTTTCCCACACAGAAATACCTGACAACTGGTCCCAAATTTTCAACACACACTTCATCATCTCCAAAACCACCACTACATCCCACAGCCGCAAATTGACGACCTCTCTCTCTAATCACCAGCCGATGAGCGGCAATATCTCCATAACCATCTTCGTTAACGGCACAGTCCTGATACAGGCTAAGAGAGTTCACCTTGAAGCCTTCAACTCCCTCTTCCACGCGTTAAAAGAGGCTCCCGTGATCACCTCCCGATCATGACCGACCCCACCCCTCCCCCAGTGAGCCTTCCACGACAGGGGAGGCACCAGGCCCCTCTAACACCTGCTTCGAGAGACCCCGCGCCGCCATCCCGAGACTCCCACTACAACTCGCCACCCCCGAATGTCGATTTCTCCCCATCTGGCAGACGACCCGCCCACCCCTGCCCCACCAATCCCATACCTACTTCCAGGATGGGGCATCCACCTCTAGCTCAACCTCCTTACAACCACTCCCCACCCTCATACCACACGAAATCCATCTGGAGAAAGCACTCTCCCTGCCCTAGAACCCTCCCTCACCCAAACCTGGCAGCTCCTCCCCTCAGAACAATCACGACCGGGTCACACACTCCACCTTCAACAACCATCTCTACAGGGATCCACCCCACTCCCCCAATGGCAATGCTGCCCCTGACACCATCCCTCTAATCTCGGACCCCCCCTCTCACCTAAGGGCATCGCTGCACCAGACACCCTCCCCCCCTCCTTGGATAAAATGACACAACGCCTCATCCTCCTAGAAACTCAGCTTGAAATCCTGCTCCGAGGCCTGAACAAAACTATATCCAACCTGACCTTGTCCCAAAAGCCCACACATCCTCCCACCGAGCTATCTAGTCTCACCCAAACCAATCAAGACAAGGTTCCACCCCCTAGCGAGCCACATGGTCCCCCTAGCCCCAGATTCTGGTCCAACAGAAAAGAGAAGGATAACTGCTATGAAAGATCCAGAAGAGCAACACCCTCGCTATCCCCGCAGGAAGTAGCCCACCTAGTCTCATCATACGACCCCCCGGGAAATTCCTCCCCCAAATCCTTGATCCAAGTAATTACGGGATTTAGAAGTGAACATCGCTCCTCGAGAATCCCCAGACCCCCAGCCCACCTAGCCTTCCTTCCTAGAGCTAAATCCTCTGAGAACAGGAGCAAGGAAGGACCCCCCGTCAACTGCATGCTCATTAACTGCAGATCTGCCTCTAAACAGGCAACTGAACTCGCAGAAGCCATCCTCTCCCATAATATAGACATAGCATTCATAACAGAGACCTGGCTCAATGATCTCTCCTACCCCAGCAGGGACATGCTGGTGCCTCCTGGATTCACAATGATTAACAAAGACAGGCAAATGAAAAGAGGTGGGGGAATAGCAATTATCCACAAAAACAACATCTCCATCACGGAAACTTCCTCCTGTCTGTATAACTCCTTCGATTGTCTCTCAGTCACCATCAAAACACACAACACCAGGCCCACTCTTTGCCATCTTCTTTACCACCCCCCAGGCAACTCCTCAGAATTCGGGGTTCACCTTTCCGACCTGATTACCCATTGCGCTCTCGGCAACTCTAACAACATTATTCTGGGCGACCTCAATCTTAGATGGAATGAAACAAAAAACCCACTCATTCAAACCCTAAACAACCTACTACTAGAAAACAATCTGACCCAACACTGCTCAGAAGAAACTCATCATAGAGGTGCAATCCTCGACGTAATTATAGCCAGAAGCAATGCAAACTCCATCGACCACACCCTCCCCGTTGACTGGTCCGACCACCACATAGTTCTTTTTCACATCAACCACACGTTCTTGGCCAAGCAAATCCCCACGCAAGACCCCCCAAATGGGTTAGGAACAAAGCCCAGATCCCTCGTGCTGACCTAGAAGAAAGAATTAGCGTGCTCCTTCCAAACACCGCGGACCTCCTCTCAACTACGGAACTCACCTCTCTCTACAACTCCAATATGACGCGCACCCTGGATCACCTTGCCCCCTTGAAACTAAAAAAATCCAGGACCATTCCCTGCAGATCATGGTTCTCCTCCGATATCAATGATGAAAGAAGACAGCTAAGAACCGCTGAAAGAACTTGGAGGAATAATCCCTCCGCCTTCCATCGTGATCAACTCCAAGTAGCACGCAGGAAGTACAAAAAACACGTCACGAACCAAAAGACAGCTTTCTTCTGCTCTGCTCTCGATTCCGCTAAAAACAGTCCCAAAGAGCTCTTCAATATCATCAAGAATCAAACCTCTAATCCTACACCCTCCTCAACACCGGCATCCAAAGAACGATGCGACAACTTCGCCATCTTTTTCAACGACAAAATCGCTAAGATTGATCCCTCACTCAACTCAAATCTCATGCCCTCCACCGAGATCAATTCTAACAAAACTCTTATCGGCTCCTCCGTGAACCCCCCTAAACACTGGTCCTCCCTCACTCCCATCCAGGAAGCAGAGATAATCACACAAATCTCCAATGCTAAACCCTCATCCCACGCCCTGGATCTGCTACCTCCTCACCTGACCAAAGACATGAAGCTCGTCCTAGACCCACTATGGTGCAGGATCAGTAACAGCTCACTGAGCTCTGGAATCGTACCTGACTGCCTCAAAGTTGGCCAAGTCACGCCACTGCTGAAAAAAACAGGGCTAGACACTGAGGATCTGAACAACTTCAGACCTGTATCGAACCTACCTCTTTTGTCCAAGATCTTGGAAAGATGTGTACCCCCCCAGTTAACCCAACACTTGGGTGACATCAATCTCCTTGATCTCCATCAATCGGGCTTTAGAAGAGGCTGCAGTACCGAATCTGCAATCCTCAATGTCATAGACGATCTACTCAAATCCCTTGACTCGGATCAATGCTGCCTTCTCATCCTCTTAGATCTATTGGTCGCATTTGACACAGTGGACCACAAACTGCTTATCAAGGCTCTTCAAAAAAGAGCCGGTCTTCAGGAGACGGTCCTTCACTGGTTCACTTCCTTTCTCCACAACCGCTCACAAAGAATTAAAATTAAAAACTTCGAGTCCGACCTCCACCCCGTCATCAGGGGAGTTCCTCAGGGGTCAGTGCTCTCCCAGCAGCGTTTCAACATTTACATTGAACCACTCACAACTCTACTCAGGAAATCCAACATCCCCTTCCACCTATATGCAGATGACACGCAGCTTTATCTGGAAACCACTTCAATTGAGGACATCCAAAGACTTAACACCACGCTCATGGAGGTTCAACACTGGCTCACGAGTAATCACCTGAAACTCAATCAAGAGAAAACGGAAGTACTCCTCATCTCCAACAAAGACGAAAACCCCCAAATCGAAGAATGGCTCAAAGCAATTGACGCCCTCAATGGTAACCTCACCTTAGCAGATTCAGTAAATTCCCTTGGGATCACCCTTGACCCGAAACTGGAAATGAAGAGACACATTTCAAAAACCGCTAAAAGTGCCTTCCTCAACCTGAAACTACTATATAAAATAAAACCCTTCCTCCCACCCAAGGACCTTCAACAAGCCACACAAGCACTAGTGCTCTCCAGAATAGAGTATGGGATTGCGACCCTGACAGGGACAGCAAAATCTCTCCTCGCCCCCCTGAGGACAACCTTCAATGCAGCTGCCAGAATGGTTACAGGTACTAAGAAATTCGAACACATCTCTCCAGCTCTCCAAGAACTTAAATGGCTCCCAGTTGAGTTGCAAGCCAGCTTTAGAACAGCCTGCATCACACACAAAGCGCTACACACAGGCAAACCGGAATACATGGCCGCCAAACTTAAAAGTGCCGGCCAGGCAAGAAGCCTCAGGAGCTCCAACTCTTTACTACTCATCCCGACAAAAACTCGCAAGCAGAAAACCGCAGCCAAATCATTTCCTGGAAACACACCTAAAATCTGGAACTCCATCCCCCCCACATCAGAACAACCCCCTCGTTTCCAAAATTCAAGACACTACTCAAAGCACTCCTCCTTGACCGCTCTTGAACGAACCGATAGAGCATAGGATGTTCCTCAGCCAACACCCCACCCTACCTTAATGTGGGACCAATGCCACTGTCACGGATCAGGAAAACTCTCTTTGCACGATCCAATTGAACAAGGAATACACTATGATAATCTTCTGGTTTATATTGCATCCTATTCCCCTCTGCTTATGTACATGTTCCCCACCCTGCGTGTTTCCTCTTGCTCTACCTATTACCTGTACCGTCTACTCGCTCATAATTGTATATGCTGTAAAGCGCTCTGATACCCTCGGGTCCAGCCAGCGCTATATAAAACTCCTAAATAAATAAATAAATACACGCACTCTAAAATACAGACTACTATTTTCGAAACCATACACACAAGAATGCCAGATACTACATACCACCCACTATTTCCTAGGTCTACACACATCCAGTCATGTATACATGCAGTTAATCATCAATACAGTCCTATAATATGCACTTATACATCTATACATAAAGCCACTCATCCATACATTTGCTCACACACCTAGTCAGTCATGCAAAGATTCTATCACATACCCATTTACTCATGTATACAGTTAGACACATCAACTCCGTTATTTATACACACACCACATCACTTATTTATGCAGATACTAACATATACTTACTGTCTTATACAATCACTGATATAAGCACTCATTTATACACCCACTCTTCAAATAACTTACTCTCATGTATAGTCATTTATATACTCCAACACTCACATATACTGTCTTAAAACATATGTAGTTACTCACACATATACCACTGAGACATTCATTCACTCACCAACACACCCATACACACTCTAACTCACCCATAAAGCCCTTCCCAGATGCACATTTTAATCTATACAACCAGTGAATCACCCACTCAGACATCTATGCACATAGTCACACACCCCCCCACCCACCCATACCGACACTCAGGCACCCATACAGATACTCAGACAACAAATCAATAACCCATATAGACACTCATGTAGCTACTCACCAACCCATGCAGTCGCTTATACACCAACTGCGACAATAATACAGACTTTCACACAGTTTAGTCACTAACCCATACATTCAGTAACACATGTTCAATCACTCACTTATACTGTCAGTCACGCACCTTCTAATTAATCCATTCAGGCACTTGTAAATCCACACTTTCTTCAATAAACCTTGGCATAGATATATATGAAAAATATTTAAACTTTACAGAAACACACATTCATTGGATGATGTCATCAGTGATGTCATTTGAGATGTCTTCAGTGATGTCACTGACCATGTCCTGAGTGATGTAATATGTGATGTCATCATCAGTGCATTGAGGGTCTTGGCCTCCGACAACCTCTCAGCAATTATGCTGTGTGGGACTTACTGGAAGTAATGGGAGGGGTAGTTGACCCCCAAGGGCGTTCTCAACACCCACTCACAGACCCTCAAAACCATGCACACACCCACTCAGAACTCCACAGCTTTCACACACCGACTCACACATTCACAGACCCATTTACCCACCCATACAGTCACTCACACATCCACTCGCAAACCCTCAAAACCACTCACACAACCACTCACAGACCCACACATCTTTCACACACCTACTCACACACACACACACACACACACACACTCACAGATTCACTCAGACACGCACGCACCCACTCACAGACCTGCTCAGAGACTCATGCACCAATTCATCCACCCACTCAGACAACTACACACAGACCCACTCAGACACAAAGGCCATGTGCAGTACAGGGCTCCATGCATGTCTGGGTTGGCTGCAGGGCCTGGCTGTAACCTAGGCCATGCAGCTATTCCCCCGCTATGCACAGCCACAGACTGTGTACAGTGTGGGATTGGCAGCATATGGGGTGTTGGCCGCAGGGCTTGGGAGCAGGCCAGGCTCGCGGGCACCCACCCCAGCGTTAATAGAACCAAAGACATTCTCTAAAAAATAACAAAAGTTACAGGGCCATCATTGATAAAACTGGCATTTTAAAAAGCTTAGAAATTCACTGGCATTTTAAAAACCTTAGAAATTCACTGAAAAAAACAGGTCATAGGGACATTAAAGTCAGGCTCAGATTTTACTCATACAAAATCAGCAAAATTCAGCAGTTATAATTACCTGAGCAAACTGTACCATATGTACCTGCAATGTGCTGCTTATGACCTCACATATTACATCACTCATGACATGGTCAGTGGCATTACTCATGACATCACTGATGACATCTCATATGACATCACTAGTGACATCATCCAGAGAACCACTCACACACCCACTCACACCTCATACAACCTCTTATATGCCCACTCCCAGTCCCACACAACAATCACATACCCATTCACAGACCCAGACCAGTACTCACATACCCATTCACTCCTCCATAGAGGCACTCATACACCCAATCACTCACTCATACAGCCACGCACACAACCATTCACTTATCCATACAGTCACTCATACAACCAGTCACTCACCTGCACAGTCACTCACGTAACCACACACTGACCCATACAGCTACTCACACACAGAATTATTTACCTACACAGCTACTCACACACAGACTCGTTCAGCCACACAGCCTCTAAACACAGCTCCTCACTCACTTATGCAAACACTCACATACTTACACATCCACACAAGCACTCACACATCAGCTCACTCATCCATTCAGCGACCATTCATGCAAACATTTATCCATGCAAACATTCATGCAAACATATTCTCCAATACAGCCACTCACACACCAACTCACTTAACAAAACAGCCACTCAAACAGCCACCTACTCACCCATACAGACACTTAAACACCCAGCCAACCACTGACACAGCCATTCAGACACCCACCCACTCACCCATACAGTCACTACACACCTCCTTACCCACCCATAGAACCACTGACATTGCAACTCACTCACCCAAAAGCCACTGATACAACCACTCACTCACCAATACTGCCACTCACACAGCATCTCACTCACCCACACAGCTACTCACAAACACACTTATACACCCATACAGTCACTTACACACTCATACACACAAAGATACATACAGTCACATAGTCACACACATAATATATGCTAGAAGTAGTATCACTCAGTAGTAGTGCACCTAGGGCCTCATGTAGGTAGCCAAATACCGGTCGGTAACGGCCGATTTTCGGTAAATATGCCGTTACCGACCGGTATTCAGACAAGTGAGATGTAGGAGTCCAAAAACGACTCTTCGGTAAATATGAGGCGGTAAATACCGAATCATATTTACCGAATTCTAAAATACCGAATCAGATTTACCGAATACATACTTAACGAATCGGTAAATATGAAGTGGTAAATATGAAGTGGTAAAAATTAAAATGACATGTAGGAGCACTCGGTAATTAAGAAATCCAAGAAAATCGGTAAATAAGAGTCGGTAATTAACACGGATTGAAAGCAGGTGGTAACCATCAACAGTGCATATAAGCAATCCCAAAATGCAACAGCGTGGACAACATGGCCGCTATGTATGTCATTGCAAGGCGCCTACGTCTATAGGCAGCAGGACTGAGGGCTTGGCGACGTGAGGAACGCATCTACAGACAGCGCATCACACTATTCCAGCTGACTGATGCAGAGATACATGAGAGGTACAGGCTACTCCCCGAAACCATCATGGACTTAATCAGGGACCTTCACCCACTCCTGGACCAGCCAATAAGAAGGGCGCACGCCATACCCCCACATGTGCAGGTGCTCTGCAGCCTACAACTGCTGGCATCCGGCAGTTATCAGGTGGTGATAGCTGCGGTGGGTGGTGTATCCCAGAGTTGCCTGTCACGTTTCTTCAGGAAGTTCCTGGATGCCATGATGCAGAGAATGCACCACTACATCAGCTTCCCCAACACACAGGCTGCACTGCAGAAAACAAAAACAGACTTTTATCACATGGCACAGTTCCCCCATGTCATCGGCTGTATTGATGGTACACACATCCCAATCTGTCCACCAGCTGACACAGAGCACATCTACAGGAACAGGAAGTCCACCCACTCCATCAATGTGCAGGTGATCTGTGATGCAGGGAACATCATCACAGATATTGTTGCAAAGTTTCCTGGGAGCACCCACGACTCGTACATCTTCCAGAATAGTGGGATCTACACACGACTGAGTGCCGGAGAATTTGGAGAGGGATACCTGCTAGGTGAGTAACAGTGACGCCCCTTGCAACCTGCAAATCAAAGTGTAAAGAGGCATGTGACTGATGTTTCCCTTTTACTCATCTAGGCGACAGTGCATATGCATGCCGGTCATTCATCCTCACTCCCTACCTACACCCAGCAACCCAGAGTGAGAGACGATACAACGTGGCACACAAAACAACACGCAATGTGGTGGAGCGCACGTTTGGACTACTGAAGAGCAGGTTCCGCTGCCTCCACAAGAGCGGAGGCGCACGCCAGTACACACCCATCACCTGCTGCAAGATTATTGCCACTTGTGCAATGCTGCACAACCTTGCCACGAAAAAAGGTACAGATGTGGAACTAACATATTTTGAGGACAACGAGGATGAGTCAGGCCAGCCACAGGGCAACGCAGCTAGAGTGCCAACTGCAATCGATGGGAGAGAGAGACGGACAGAGATCACATGCAACTATTTCTGAGTAAGTAAGGGGACACAGCCAGTTGTGACGTAGTTTTAATGTGGCACCACGCCATGAACACATGAACAAGCCAATCTGGCAATATACCATCTATACAAGGAGTATGTCCAGGGTTACGTCACCCATTGGGAAGTGGCTAAGCAGGGCCACATCAATGTTTGCGCATACGCGCTGCAGTGGTGGATGGCACGGCCTGTGCATCCTCACTAGAGCCAACCCCAAGCCGCCTGCTGCTCCTGCGTCCTTCTGGGACGGGGGGTGTGATGCTGCTCCTGCTGCTGGTGTCGATGCTCTCCGCAGCATCCCCTGCAGCAGTTGTCGACGCCTGACTAGTTAATAGCACCCCTAGTGCACTTGTCACCTGCATCATCCCCCGAGACAGGTCGCTGCAGCAGTGTGTTAGGCCCTCCTGCATCGTCACAGAGCGCCAGCACAGTAGAGAAGTCGCAGTTGCCAGACGGTTGAGTGCCCTGTTGGTAGTGTCCCTTCTCTGCCGTTCCCGGCGCCGTGCTTCGATGTCAGCATCTAATTTGCTGCACAACTGCTGGATTGACTGGGACATGTCCCGAATGCCCGCAGCCATGCCGCTGATGTTATTGTCCATGTTGACTAATGTAGTTTTCATCACCCGCATGTGCCTCTGGACTGACATGACTGCCTTTGTTTGCAGGCGCTGTTGTTTCAACATTTGGCCCTCGAGACCCAAGAAGACACCATGGCCGTCAATGGGTGCTGGTGGACTCTGGACACGCGACCTGCGGCGCCCTCTTGCTCCCGTCTGTGCTGCCTGTGAGGTGTGTGGCACAGTGGCATGGCTCCCTTCCTGGGGCCTGGTGAGTTCTTCAGGGCCCATGCTGTCATCTGACGAGGTGTCTAAGGCTCGTAGCCTGGCTGCTGGACGCCTCCTCATTCCCACACCTGCAAGCGGAGATGTGGCCGGTGATTCAAACATGAGTGGCGATGCTGGCTCTGGGTGAGGTGATGCTGGCTCTGGGTGAGGTGATGCTGGCTCTGGCTGCGGCGAGGCTGCCTGTGTTGGTGGTGCGGCTGCCAGTGGGCCTGCTCCCTGGTCTGAACTTGTGCTGGCTAGAGGTGATATTTGTGGCCGGTGTGCCGTCTCTCCTGCAGCATGCCCTGTCCTGCATGATGTCACATCTGTGGACAGAAATACAACATTGGCTCAGTGTCCCCGAAGGGCTGCATTGAAAGCGTCACAATAAATCATTTCACATTCCAAAATGTCCTCTGTCTCCTTGTGCCTCGAGTGCGTGACATGCCTTGTTGCCCTGTAACATTTACGTCATGGTTGGTGTTTCCATGACTACATCTCCCGGAATGCATTGCCTGTCTGCACTGACACGTGTGGACTGCAGTGTGATTCTCGTTTCACAATGGGGGATGTGGGATAGGGATAGGGGGTGCTACATTGCTGTGCTTTCGTCTTACCTTGTTGTGTGGCGGCTCTGGCAGAGCTGTCGGCATCCCCAAGACCCACGACGCTCTCTTGCTCGATTGTGGCCCCCACCAGCTCCTCCAGTTTGGTGAGGGCAGGTGCCCTGTTGGTTCCACCTCCAGTCTGGCTGGCCTCCTTCTGGATGTCGCCCATCTTCCTCTTGGTTACAATCCTCAGGTCATACCAGCGCTTCTTTAGGACCTCTATGTCCCTGTGGGTCACTCCCACAGCATTCACCTGGGCCTGGATGGCCAGCCATATGTTGCGCTTTTCAGCCTCAGGCACTTGCAAGGATTGCCTTCCAAACAGCTTCTGGTGCTGCTTCACCACCTCCTCCACCAGCACCTGGAGTTCCTTGGGGCTAAATTTCAGCTTCCTCCTCCTTTCCCCTCCGTCTCTCTGTGTTCTCTGGCTGGACATGATGTTCGTTTTCCCGCTCGCACAGGCACCGGCTCCCTGCCTCTCCTCTGCACTCCAAGCCTCTCCAGGGTCGGCTAATTATGTACACCTGCCTGGGTGTGGCCACTTCCTGGTTGGGTGGGCTGTGGTTGCACAGGATTAGCTGTTTCGTCAAGTCATGTGATTTTATTTACCGATTCCGTACATACCGATTCGGTATTTTCCGATTCGGTAAATACCACCTCGGTATTTTCCGATTCGGTAAATACCACCTCGGTATTTACCGATTCGGTGAATTCCGATTCGTGATTACCGAATGTTACCGAATCGGTAACTGTTACCGAATTTTTACCTACATATAACTTACCGATTCTAATTTACCGATTCGGTACGGCTCGGTATTTAAGAAACGGTAAAATTTATTTACCTACATGAGGCCCCTAGTAATTTAATTACACTTTTGTAATAAGTTAGTATGTATGTCAGCACCCCTAACCTCTCAAATACACTTACACTCATTTGATAATGTCATCAGAGATGTCATATGAGATATCATCAGTGATCTCATCAGTGATGCCACTGACAAGGTCATGAGTGATGTAATATATGAGGTAATAAGCAGTGCATTGCAGGGGCGTAAGTTTTAGTTAGCTCAGGTAACTATAACTACTGAATTTCACCGGTTTTGTATGAGTGAAATCTGAGCCTAACTATAACCTCCCTGCAACCTTCATTTTTTCAGTGAATATAATATATATAATATATATATATATATATATATATATATATATATATATATATATTACCTACTGGCGGTCGCCAGTAGGTAGTTATAGTTAGGACCAAAGTTTTAAGTAGCACTCGAACTCGGCACGTTTTTTTCCCCAATAAAAAACATTTAATGGCATACACAGCTTTGCTTCCCAGTCTTTTACCGCATGCGACCACAGCCTTACGCGTTTCGTGGCTTCACTTCGTCAGAGGCTGCAGCGGTCGAAGGAGCATGCCGGGCCACACCTTCCTTTTAAACCCACATTATACGCTGTAATTCAGCTGCTCTGTATGAGACGGTACATCAGGGTTATGGGGGATGTAGTCCGTAAATATAGTCCTTGGATGGATGCTCCTGTGATTAAATGCTGAGTACAAGCTCTCCATGAGCCCCGAGAACAAAGCTGTGCTAAATCCTTGTGGCGGGCTCCACAACAGATCCCCACAATGCTGGGACCCGGTGGCCCCCTCAACCTGGGGTGGTGCTCACTCAGCGACTTGGACGGCCGCTCAATATCAGGCTCAGTGGGGGACCAAAGTTTTAAGTAGCACTCGAACTCGGCACGTTTTTTTCCCCAATAAAAAACATTTAATGGCATACACAGCTTTGCTTCCCAGTCTTTTACCGCATGCGACCGCAGCCTTACGCGTTTCGTGGCTTCACTTCGTCAGAGACTGCAGCGGTCGAAAGAGCATGCCGGGCCACACCTTCCTTTTAAACCCACATTATACGCTGTAATTCAGCTGCTCTGTCTGAGACGGTACATCAGGGTTATGGGGGATGTAGTCCGTAAACTTAGTCCTTGGATGGATGCTCCTGTGATTAAATGCTGAGTACAAGCTCTCCATGAGCCCCGAGAACAAAGCTGTGCTAAATCCTTGTGCCGGGCTCCACAACAGATCCCCACAATGCTGGGACCCGGTGGCCCCCTCAACCTGGGGTGGTGCTCACTCAGCGACTTGGACGGCCGCTCAATATCAGGCTCAGTGGGGGACCAAAGTTTTAAGTAGCACTCGAACTCGGCACGTTTTTTTCCCCAATAAAAAACATTTAATGGCATACACAGCTTTGCTTCCCAGTCTTTTACCGCATGCGACCGCAGCCTTACGCGTTTCGTGGCTTCACTTCGTCAGAGGCTGCAGCGGTCGAAGGAGCATGCCGGGCCACACCTTCCTTTTAAACCCACATTATACGCTGTAATTCAGCTGCTCTGTATGAGACGGTACATCAGGGTTATGGGGGATGTAGTCCGTAAATATAGTCCTTGGATGGATGCTCCTGTGATTAAATGCTGAGTACAAGCTCTCCATGAGCCCCGAGAACAAAGCTGTGCTAAATCCTTGTGCCGGGCTCCACAACAGATCCCCACAATGCTGGGACCCCGTGGCCCCCTCAACCTGGGGTGGTGCTCATTCAGCGACTTGGACGGCCGCTCAATATCAGGCTCAGTGGGGGACCAAAGTTTTAAGTAGCACTCAAACTCGGCACGTTTTTTTCCCCAATAAAAAACATTTAATGGCATACACAGCTTTGCTTCCCAGTCTTTTACCGCATGCGACCGCAGCCTTACGCGTTTCGTGGCTTCACTTCGTCAGAGGCTGCAGCGGTCGAAGGAGCATGCCGGGCCACACCTTCCTTTTAAACCCACATTATACGCTGTAATTCAGCTGCTCTGTATGAGATGGTACATCAGGGTTATGGGGGATGTAGTCCGTAAATATAGTCCTTGGATGGATGCTCCTGTGATTAAATGCTGAGTACAAGCTCTCCATGAGCCCCGAGAACAAAGCTGTGCTAAATCCTTGTGCCGGGCTCCACAACAGATCCCCACAATGCTGGGACCCGGTGGCCCCCTCAACCTGGGGTGGTGCTCACTCAGCGACTTGGACGGCCGCTCAATATCAGGCTCAGTGGGGGACCAAAGTTTTAAGTAGCACTCAAACTCGGCACGTTTTTTTCCCCAATAAAAAACATTTAATGGCATACACAGCTTTGCTTCCCAGTCTTTTACTGCATGCGACCGCAGCCTTATGCGTTTCGTGGCTTCACTTCGTCAGAGGCTGCAGCGGTCGAAGGAGCATGCCGGGCCACACCTTCCTTTTAAACCCACATTATACGCTTTAATTCAGCTGCTCTGTATGAGATGGTACATCAGGGTTATGGGGGATGTAGTCCGTAAATATAGTCCTTGGATGGATGCTCCTGTGATTAAATGCTGAGTACAAGCTCTCCATGAGCCCCGAGAACAAAGCTGTGCTAAATCCTTGTGCCGGGCTCCACAACAGATCCCCACAATGCTGGGACCCGGTGGCCCCCTCAACCTGGGGTGGTGCTCACTCAGCGACTTGGACGGCCGCTCAATATCAGGCTCAGTGGGGGACCAAAGTTTTAAGTAGCACTCGAACTCGGCACGTTTTTTTCCCCAATAAAAAACATTTAATGGCATACACAGCTTTGCTTCCCAGTCTTTTACCGCATGCGACCGCAGCCTTACGCGTTTCGTGGCTTCACTTCGTCAGAGGCTGCAGCGGTCGAAGGAGCATGCCGGGCCACACCTTCCTTTTAAACCCACATTATACGCTGTAATTCAGCTGCTCTGTATGAGACGGTACATCAGGGTTATGGGGGATGTAGTCCGTAAATATAGTCCTTGGATGGATGCTCCTGTGATTAAATGCTGAGTACAAGCTCTCCATGAGCCCCGAGAACAAAGCTGTGCTAAATCCTTGTGCCGGGCTCCACAACAGAGCCCCACAATGCTGGGACCCGGTGGCCCCCTCAACCTTGGGTGGTGCTCACTCAGCGACTTGGACGGCCGCTCAATATCAGGCTCAGTGTGGGACCAAAGTTTTAAGTAGCACTCGAACTCGGCACGTTTTTTTCCCCAATAAAAAACATTTAATGGCATACACAGCTTTGCTTCCCAGTCTTTTACCGCATGCGACCGCAGCCTTACGCGTTTCGTGGCTTCACTTCGTCAGAGGCTGCAGCGGTCGAAGGAGCATGCCGGGCCACACCTTCCTTTTAAACCCACATTATACGCTGTAATTCAGCTGCTCTGTATGAGACGGTACATCAGGGTTATGGGGGATGTAGTCCGTAAATATAGTCCTTGGATGGATGCTCCTGTGATGAAATGCTGAGTACAAGCTCTCCATGAGCCCCGAGAACAAAGCTGTGCTAAATCCTTGTGCCGGGCTCCACAACAGATCCCCACAATGCTGGGACCCGGTGGCCCCCTCAACCTGGGGTGGTGCTCACTCAGCGACTTGGACGGCCGCTCAATATCAGGCTCAGTGGGGGACCAAAGTTTTAAGTAGCACTCGAACTCGGCACGTTTTTTTCCCCAATAAAAAACATTTAATGGCATACACAGCTTTGCTTCCCAGTCTTTTACCGCATGCGACCGCAGCCTTACGCGTTTCGTGGCTTCACTTCGTCAGAGGCTGCAGCGGTCGAAGGAGCATGCCGGGCCAC
The DNA here is from genome assembly GCF_964204655.1 of Triturus cristatus. Lineage (NCBI taxonomy): Eukaryota > Metazoa > Chordata > Amphibia > Caudata > Salamandridae > Triturus > Triturus cristatus. The sequence goes on from NC_140583.1 coordinate 556,024,688, forward strand.
ACCTTCCTTTTAAACCCACATTATACGCTGTAATTCAGCTGCTCTGTATGAGACGGTACATCAGGGTTATGGGGGATGTAGTCCGTAAATATAGTCCTTGGATGGATGCTCCTGTGATTAAATGCTGAGTACAAGCTCTCCATGAGCCCCGAGAACAAAGCTGTGCTAAATCCTTGTGCCGGGCTCCACAACAGATCCCCACAATGCTGGGACCCGGTGGCCCCCTCAACCTGGGGTGGTGCTCATTCAGCGACTTGGACGGCCGCTCAATATCAGGCTCAGTGGGGGACCAAAGTTTTAAGTAGCACTCAAACTCGGCACGTTTTTTTCCCCAATAAAAAACATTTAATGGCATACACAGCTTTGCTTCCCAGTCTTTTACCGCATGCGACCGCAGCCTTACGCGTTTCGTGGCTTCACTTCGTCAGAGGCTGCAGCGGTCGAAGGAGCATGCCGGGCCACACCTTCCTTTTAAACCCACATTATACGCTGTAATTCAGCTGCTCTGTATGAGATGGTACATCAGGGTTATGGGGGATGTAGTCCGTAAATATAGTCCTTGGATGGATGCTCCTGTGATTAAATGCTGAGTACAAGCTCTCCATGAGCCCCGAGAACAAAGCTGTGCTAAATCCTTGTGCCGGGCTCCACAACAGATCCCCACAATGCTGGGACCCGGTGGCCCCCTCAACCTGGGGTGGTGCTCACTCAGCGACTTGGACGGCCGCTCAATATCAGGCTCAGTGGGGGACCAAAGTTTTAAGTAGCACTCAAACTCGGCACGTTTTTTTCCCCAATAAAAAACATTTAATGGCATACACAGCTTTGCTTCCCAGTCTTTTACTGCATGCGACCGCAGCCTTATGCGTTTCGTGGCTTCACTTCGTCAGAGGCTGCAGCGGTCGAAGGAGCATGCCGGGCCACACCTTCCTTTTAAACCCACATTATACGCTTTAATTCAGCTGCTCTGTATGAGATGGTACATCAGGGTTATGGGGGATGTAGTCCGTAAATATAGTCCTTGGATGGATGCTCCTGTGATTAAATGCTGAGTACAAGCTCTCCATGAGCCCCGAGAACAAAGCTGTGCTAAATCCTTGTGCCGGGCTCCACAACAGATCCCCACAATGCTGGGACCCGGTGGCCCCCTCAACCTGGGGTGGTGCTCACTCAGCGACTTGGACGGCCGCTCAATATCAGGCTCAGTGGGGGACCAAAGTTTTAAGTAGCACTCGAACTCGGCACGTTTTTTTCCCCAATAAAAAACATTTAATGGCATACACAGCTTTGCTTCCCAGTCTTTTACCGCATGCGACCGCAGCCTTACGCGTTTCGTGGCTTCACTTCGTCAGAGGCTGCAGCGGTCGAAGGAGCATGCCGGGCCACACCTTCCTTTTAAACCCACATTATACGCTGTAATTCAGCTGCTCTGTATGAGACGGTACATCAGGGTTATGGGGGATGTAGTCCGTAAATATAGTCCTTGGATGGATGCTCCTGTGATTAAATGCTGAGTACAAGCTCTCCATGAGCCCCGAGAACAAAGCTGTGCTAAATCCTTGTGCCGGGCTCCACAACAGAGCCCCACAATGCTGGGACCCGGTGGCCCCCTCAACCTTGGGTGGTGCTCACTCAGCGACTTGGACGGCCGCTCAATATCAGGCTCAGTGTGGGACCAAAGTTTTAAGTAGCACTCGAACTCGGCACGTTTTTTTCCCCAATAAAAAACATTTAATGGCATACACAGCTTTGCTTCCCAGTCTTTTACCGCATGCGACCGCAGCCTTACGCGTTTCGTGGCTTCACTTCGTCAGAGGCTGCAGCGGTCGAAGGAGCATGCCGGGCCACACCTTCCTTTTAAACCCACATTATACGCTGTAATTCAGCTGCTCTGTATGAGACGGTACATCAGGGTTATGGGGATGTAGTCCGTAAATATAGTCCTTGGATGGATGCTCCTGTGATGAAATGCTGAGTACAAGCTCTCCATGAGCCCCGAGAACAAAGCTGTGCTAAATCCTTGTGCCGGGCTCCACAACAGATCCCCACAATGCTGGGACCCAGTGGCCCCCTCAACCTGGGGTGGTGCTCACTCAGCGACTTGGACGGCCGCTCAATATCAGGCTCAGTGGGGGACCAAAGTTTTAAGTAGCACTCGAACTCGGCACGTTTTTTTCCCCAATAAAAAACATTTAATGGCATACACAGCTTTGCTTCCCAGTCTTTTACCGCATGCGACCGCAGCCTTACGCGTTTCGTGGCTTCACTTCGTCAGAGGCTGCAGCGGTCGAAGGAGCATGCAGGGCCACACCTTCCTTTTAAACCCACATTATACGCTGTAATTCAGCTGCTCTGTATGAGACGGTACATCAGGGTTATGGGGGATGTAGTCCGTAAATATAGTCCTTGGATGGATGCTCCTGTGATTAAATGCTGAGTACAAGCTCTCCATGAGCCCCGAGAACAAAGCTGTGCTAAATCCTTGTGCCGGGCTCCACAACAGATCCCCACAATGCTGGGACCCGGTGGCCCCCTCAACCTGGGGTGGTGCTAACTCAGCGACTTGGACGGCCGCTCAATATCAGGCTCAGTGGGGGACCAAAGTTTTAAGTAGCACTCGAACTCGGCATGTTTTTTTCCCCAATAAAAAACATTTAATGGCATACACAGCTTTGCTTCCCAGTCTTTTACCGCATGCGACCGCAGCCTTACGCGTTTCGTGGCTTCACTTCGTCAGAGGCTGCAGCGGTCGAAGGAGCATGCCGGGCCACACCTTCCTTTTAAACCCACATTATACGCTGTAATTCAGCTGCTCTGTATGAGACGGTACATCAGGGTTATGGGGGATGTAGTCCGTAAATATAGTCCTTGGATGGATGCTCCTGTTATTAAATGCTGAGTACAAGCTCTCCATGAGCCCCGAGAACAAAGCTGTGCTAAATCCTTGTGCCGGGCTCCACAACAGATCCCCACAATGCTGGGACCCGGTGGCCCCCTCAACCTGGGGTGGTGCTCACTCAGCGACTTGGACGGCCGCTCAATATCAGGCTCAGTGGGGGACCAAAGTTTTAAGTAGCACTCGAACTCGGCACGTTTTTTTCCCCAATAAAAAACATTTAATGGCATACACAGCTTTGCTTCCCAGTCTTTTACCGCATGCGACCGCAGCCTTACGCGTTTTATGGCTTCACTTCGTCAGAGGCTGCAGCGGTCGAAGGAGCATGCCGGGCCACACCTTCCTTTTAAACCCACATTATACGCTGTAATTCAGCTGCTCTGTATGAGACGGTACATCAGGGTTATGGGGGATGTAGTCCGTAAATATAGTCCTTGGATGGATGCTCCTGTGATTAAATGCTGAGAACAAGCTCTCCATGAGCCCCGAGAACAAAGCTGTGCTAAATCCTTGTGCCGGGCTCCACAACAGATCCCCACAATGCTGGGACCCGGTGGCCCCCTCAACCTGGGGTGGTGCTCACTCAGCGACTTGGATGGCCGCTCAATATCAGGCTCAGTGGGGGACCAAAGTTTTCAGTAGCACTCAAACTCGGCACGTTTTTTTCCCCAATAAAAAACATTTAATGGCATACACAGCTTTGCTTCCCAGTCTTTTACCGCATGCGACCGCAGCCTTACGCGTTTCGTGGCTTCACTTCGTCAGCGGCTGAAGCGGTCGAAGGAGCATGCCGGGCCACACCTTCCTTTTAAACCCAGTGATGCCACTGACAAGGTCATGAGTGATGTAATATATGAGGTAATAAGCAGTGCATTGCAGGGGCGTAAGTTTTAGTTAGCTCAGGTAACTATAACTACTGAATTTCACTGGTTTTGTATGAGTGAAATCTGAGCCTAACTATAACCTCCCTGCAACCTTCATTTTTTCAGTGAATATAATATATATATATATATATATATATATATATATATATATAACCTACTGGCGGTCGCCAGTAGGTAGTTATAGTTAGGACCACGTTTCCATAGGAAATCCGCAACATTCTATTTTGAATAACTTTGGCGCCGGTGGACGAATCCTCGCGAATTTTTCAAAATAGGTGGGGCGCTACGCTCCGCTCCTTCCTTGAAAGTCTCGGGGGGATTCGTCAAGCGGGGGCTGAGATAAAAGGGGGGTCCCAAAATGCGTTTTTCCCATGCATTTTTCCATAGGACCTTTAGACAGGGCTACAGCCCGAACGGCTGAACAGAATTACTTGAAATTTGGCAGAGAGGTAGTCCCTAGGTCAAGGAAGTGCCTTTTGTAGGTTTGGTGTAAATCTGTTCAGTAGAATCTGAGAAAATAGCCTTTTAATCAATATATATATCTGTGGCAGCTTACGGTGCGCTTACGGTGCGCTTACCGTACGCGTACGGTGGCGTGCGCGAGCGCGATTCTGATTGGCCCTTAGATCTTAGTAAACATTCGAATCGGTCGAAACCAGGAAGCGGCGGCCGCCATTTCGTGTTTTTCACTCAGAAAAAAAAGAGTGATATCTTGAAAAGGGGGCAAGGTGGAGAGTTACAGACCCCCTAACATTTGTAAGGGGGTCAAAGAAGGACAGAAAAGTTCAAAGAAAACATTTATTATTTTTTTTTTAAAAATCACGGGGTAAGCGTACGGTAAGCTTACGGTAAGCTTAAAGTATGCGTACGGTAGAAAAAAAAAATAAAAAGAGAAATAAAATTCAGATTTAAGTGTTTAGATATTAGGGGGCTCTAAAAAGAGCCGTTGTGTTTATGAAGTGATTTTTTAGTGGTACCTACAAGTAAGTACCGATGCAGAGTCTAAGGTTCAAGAGGAAGACTCTGTTCCCTTCATCATTGAAGTGTACACCATCTCCTCTATAAATGTCTTGCATGTCGTAACGCAAGTTGTTGTGGTAAATGGAACCCATACCATAGTCACGGAGGAAAGCAGAAACAGATTTGTTGACGTGCTTTCTTGCTTTGTCAATCTGCGGACAGAAATGATTGGACCAGTTCCATTTTTGCCTTTGGCATATGTTAGAAAACACAAAGGCAGTTTTAGGGAAAAGTGAAAACAGTTGTGCAAAGGTCTCCTTCATAAGCATTTCCCGACCTACCCCAGTCAAAGTGTCTAGGTCATTGCCACCACAGTGCACTATTATGAGGTCAGGGTGTTGGATTTGCATGAAGGATTTCACCAATGGCATCAATTGGTGCCACTTTAACCCTCTCTGACCAATCCATTTAATGTCTACATTTGGCAACGCAAGGTCTCTCACCATACCTGTTTTCTCTGCATACTTTTCACTCCAGAAGACATAGCTGTGCCCTACAATCCACACTGTGAACATCTTCCAAGGAGATCTGGATGCACTCAGGAGGTGTAATTCAGTAGAATGGTAAAAAGAAATGAAAGACAGTTTGGAAATGGAGGCATACATATTTTTTTTCATAAAAAAAAGAACTGATTGGCTGTTTCATACCATTCCAGAATAAAAACTAGGCTGCATGTGTAAATTAATAGAAGCATGTTTTGTATTGGTACAGAAAAATGTGTTACCAAAGAACAGTAATTTGGATTTGCTGTTAGGTTTGAAAAGTCAAGCACTCTTGCTCTGTGGAATTGAAACATTGTTTGGCGAACTTCTGACCTAACTCCACACAGCAGTGTTCCATGAGCTGTTGCTATGGTAGCAGGCAGAAGTCAAGTTGGGGGAAGGGTACTAGGCAGAAGTCAAGTTGGGGGAAGGGTACTTTTGGAAAAGGGTTGGTTTTCAACCAATAGAAAGAGAATAGGAGAGAGGTGTAAAGAAAAGAGATCCTGGCTCTGATAATCTGCTGTTTGAGTGCCACATTTCTTTCACAGCTAACTAATTTTAAACGTGAGTTTAGAGTTTGAGTGGGGATGTATATGGTAAATTAACCCCTTCAGCGCTGCGGGAATTCCCCCGCGGTGCTGAAGGGTTCGAGCGCGGGCGGGGCCATGACGGAACGGTTCCGTCATGAGCACAGCGCAACCGATGCTCATGACGGAACCGTTCCGTCATGGGCATGGAAGGGGTTAAGAAATGAATAATAGAAATGGAATTCCTTTTGTTGAAGTTGTGTTTATCATTTTCTGTTTTGGGAGAAATTTAAATGTGAGGAACATGTAAAATAATATGGACTATGTTTTCACGATAAATTAAGGTGTACTGGTATACAAAAAGAATAGTTTAAGGGTTTGAGGTTGGACTCAGTAATGCAAATACATTCAGCATCACTAAGGCTGGTTGCCCTTGCTGGAATGTAGGCAGTCACCCAGGTTACACATGGTGGTGGTCTGAAAAAGCAGTTTGGACATGTGCAATTAAAAAAATCTGAAAAGTGGATTCATAATGTGTCAGTCTGTAAAAGTGATTATCACTTGTCAAAAAAAAGAGCAGTAAGTGTGCTTTCAAATTGGCAAAGAAATTTCGTTTTGTGACTAATGTGAAAATATGACTCTGTGTGCATATAGGAATTACAGGCAGAGATTTATTGTGTACTGCTCTGGTGATTTCATTGTTGCATTAGTAGTAAAAAGGGGGAGTCATTTTTTGGTGAAGAAGCAGACTCTTAGCACACACCCAGCTGCTTTCCATGTGGAATCATGCACAGTATTTACAAGCGAGTGGGGTTTGAGGTTTCAGTCTGTAATGCAAATACATTCAGCATCACTAAGGCTGGTTGCCCTTGCTGGTATGTAGGCAGTCACCCAGGATACACATGGTGGTGGTCTGAAAAAGCAGTTTGGACATGTGCTTTTTTAAGAATCTGAAAAGTGGATTCATAATGTGTCAGTCTGTAAAAGTGATTGTCACTTGACAAAAAAAAGAGCAGTAAGTGTGCTTTCAAATTGGGAAAGAAATTTCGTTTTGTGAGTAATGTGAAAACATGACTCTGTGTGCATATAGAAATTACAGGCAGAGATTTATTGTGTACTACTCTGGTGATTTCATAGTTGCATTAGTAGGAAAAAGGGGGAGCCATTTTTTGGTGCAGAAGCAGACTCTTAGCACACACCCAGCTGCTTACCATGTTGAATCATGCACAGTATTTACAAGCGAGTGGGGTTTGAGGCTTCAGTCAGTAATGCAAATACATTCAGCATCACTAAGGCTGGTTGCCCTTGCTGGAATGTAGGCAGTCACCCAGGTTACACATGGTGGTGGTCTGAAAAAGCAGTTTGGACATGTGCAATTAAAAAAATCTGAAAAGTGGATTCATAATGTGTCAGTCTGTAAAAGTGATTATCACTTGTCAAAAAAAAGAGCAGTAAGTGTGCTTTCAAATTGGCAAAGAAATTTCGTTTTGTGACTAATGTGAAAACATGACTCTGTGTGCAAAGAGGAATTATAGGCAGAGATTTATTGCGTATTGCTCTGGTGATTTCACAGTTGCATTACATGGAAAGGGGGAGCCATTTGTTGGTGCAGAAGCAGACTCTTAGCACACACCCAGCTGCTTACCATGTTGAATCATGCACAGTTTTTACAAGCGAGTGGGGTTTGAGGTTTCAGTCAGTAATGCAAATACATTCAGCATCACTAAGGCTGGTTGCCCTTGCTGGAATGTAGGCAGTCACCCAGGTTACACATGGTGGTGGTCTGAAAAAGCAGTTTGGACATGTGCTTTTAAAAAAATCTGAAAAGTGGATTCATAATGTGTCAGTCTGTAAAAGTGATTATCACTTGTCAAAGAAAAGAGCAGTAAGTGTGCTTTCAAATTGTCAAAGAAATTTCGTTTTGTGACTAATGTGAAAATATGACTCTGTGTGCATATAGGAATTACAGGCAGGGATTTATTGTGTACTGCTCTGGTGATTTCATAGTTGCATTAGTAGTAAAAAGGGGGAGTCATTTTTTGGTGCAGAAGCAGACTCTTAGCACACACCCAGCTGCTTTCCATGTGGAATCATGCACAGTATTTACAAGTGAGTGGGGTTTGAGGTTTCAGTCTGTAATGCAAATACATTCAGCATCACTAAGGCTGGTTGCCCTTTCTGGTATGTAGGCAGTCACCCAGGATACACATGGTGGTGGTCTGAAAAAGCAGTTTGGACATGTGCTTTTTTAAGAATCTGAAAAGTGGATTCATAATGTGTCAGTCTGTAAAAGTGATTGTCACTTGACAAAAAAAAGAGCAGTAAGTGTGCTTTCAAATTGGGAAAGAAATTTCGTTTTGTGAGTAATGTGAAAACATGACTCTGTGTGCATATAGGAATTACAGGCAGAGATTTATTGTGTACTACTCTGGTGATTTCATAGTTGCATTAGTAGGAAAAAGGGGGAGCCATTTTTTGGTGCAGAAGCAGACTCTTAGCACACACCCAGCTGCTTACCATGTAGAATCATGCACAGTATTTACAAGCGAGTGGGGTTTGAGGTTTCAGTCTGTAATGCAAATACATTCAGCATCACTAAGGCTGGTTGCCCTTGCTGGTATGTAGGCAGTCACCCATGATACACATGGTGGTGGTCTGAAAAAGCAGTTTGGACATGTGGTTTTTTAAGAATCTGAAAAGTGGATTCATAATGTGTCAGTCTGTAAAAGTGATTATCACTTGCCAAAAAAATGAGCAGTAAGTGTGCTTTCAAATTGGCAAAGAAATTTCGTTTTGTGACTAATGTGAAAACATGACTCTGTGTGCAAAGAGGAATTATAGGCAGAGATTTATTGCGTATTGCTCTGGTGATTTCACAGTTGCATTAGATGGAAAGGGGGAGCCATTTTTTGGTGCAGAAGCAGACTCTTAGCACACACCCAGCTGCTTACCATGTGGAATCATGCACAGTATTTACAAGCGAGTGGGGTTTGAGGTTTCAGCCAGTAATGCAAATACATTCAGCATCACTAAGGCTGGTTGCCCTTGCTGGAATGTAGGCAGCCACCCAGGTTACACATGGTGGTGGTCTGAAAAAGCAGTTTGGACATGTGCTGTTTTCAGAATCTGAAAAGTGGATTCATAATGTATTTTTCTTTTCCAGAGGGGGAGAAAAAGGTGAATGCTCAATTGGTCACTTGCATACTTTGTGGTCTGGTCCACTTTATCTCTAAAAGATTTAAAAAAATGAGTTATTAATTTCTCAAGGATCTTGAGATGTGGTAATTGATTTTTAGTGTTTTAAAAAAAAAAAAAAAAAAAAAATTACGCTTACCGTACGCGTACGGTAAAAAAAAATAAAAAAAAGTTTCAAAGAAAAAATAAAAAAAAGTTGAGAGGTAAGGTTGGCTCTTATAAGAGCCGTTGGGTTCATACAGGGATGGAGGAAAGAAAGAATGGGAGTATTATAAGCGTCTACAAACATGCTGGTCTATCTTATTGTTAATAAGGGTAAGACTGATCTCCCCAAAAACAATAAGACCACCACATTTTGTACACCTCATTTCAACGCTCCCAAATCGAGGGTTGATGTCCACAGGAGAAGAAAAAGGTGATGCTCCCACATCAGAGGAAGGGCTCAGCTGAGCTGCCGATGATGTACTCGGCTGAGCATCTGAGGCTGGGCTCTGGTGACTTACTGAAGGGTTTTCTTCAGCATGTCGAGCAAAGGTCCTTGGGTGTCTGTCCTGGAGGTGTCTCTTCATAGAGTGATTTCCAAAGGAGTATTTCCTCCTTGGATTTCCTCTTGATAAAACACGACCACAAAGTTTGCAAGTGACCAATGGAGCATTCACCTTTTTCTCCCCCTCTGGAAAAGTGAAATACTCCCATACAAAAGAAGTCTTTTGTTTCCTCCTTCTCTGGATCATGGTGGTGCTGCTGGCCTCACTCTCAGAAGAGGTCTGCTGTTCTGCCATTGTATCCCAATGTCAATCCAGCTCCTGCTCCTAGAGAATCACATGCAGAAATGAGGGGAATGGGTGTGGTGTGGGAAGAATCTGGAACTGAAAGTAGTTTCAACCAATGAAAAGTGTTCTTTCAAGCAGTAATGAGGGGAATGGGTGTGGTGTGGGAAGTTTCTGGAAGTGAAAGTAATTTCAACCAATAAAAAGTGTTCTTTGTAAGTCACATGACCTGCCGTGCGCGCACGTGACGCTTACGGTGCGCTTACGCAGCACGTATGTCACACTCGCGCATGCGCATTACACGCCCCTGCGTAACCGCGACGTTGCTTTCGGGTGTACGCGTACGTCACGCACGTATTGCGTATCGCGCATGCGCATTACACGCCCCTGCGTACCCGCGATGTTGCTTCCGGGTGTACGCGTACGTCACTCACGTACGCGCACCGTACTTATGACGTACGAAGCGCGTACCGTCAGCTTACCGTACGCGCACGGAAAAAAATGCATAAATAAAAAAAAAAAACCTTTCCATAATGCAGGATAGAGTACATATATTATTTTATACAAAGGGTTACAAAAAATGACAAAAAAAAATTTGCATTTAAAAAACCGTACAAATTCACTGAAAAAAACATGGGTATCACACACGTTATAGTTAGAAATTAGCATTTTAAAAACCTTGCAAATTCACTGAAAAAACCATGGGTTTCACACATGTTATAGTTAGGGATTAGCATTTAAAAAACCTTGCAAATTCACTGAAAAAAACATAGGTTTCACACACGTTATAGTTAGGAATTAGCATTTAAAAAAACCTTAGAAATTCAATGAAAAAACCAAAGGTTTCACACATGTTATAGTTAGCTGGACATTTCACTCGTAAAAAACCAATGAAATTTCCCCGTTATAGTTAGTTCAGCTAACTATAACTTGCGCGCCCGCAATGCACTACTGATGACGTCACATATTACATCACTCATGACATGGTCACTGACATCACTCATGACATCACTGATGACATCTCAAATGACATCACTCATGACATCACTGATGACATCATCCTTGTGAAATAGTAGCAGACCTCTTCTTCCCCTAATATAACCTTTAATACACACATTTAAAAAAATGAAACTAAAATGTTCGAAATAATGAACATATCAATATCAGTTACAACAACCTATTCAGTAATTCTAAGAACCACATACACTTCCACTCATTCACCAACAGTCCTATACAGTCACTCATACATGTAGTCACTCATCATATGTATTCATACACCTGTACATCCTGTTACACAACGCCACTCATCCATAGAGTTACTCACACACAAAGTCACTCATGCTAATAAAGAATCAAACATCCATTTACTTGCATATACAGTTATACACACACCACCACACCTACTTCTACAGAAACTTACACATACTTAGTCTTTTAAACAATCACTTATAGAAACACATACTTATTCATACAGGAACTCTTTCAATCTCTTACTCTCACATATACTCAGTTATATACACCAAAAGACACATATAACAGTTAAAAACATATGTAGTTACTCATGGAGACACTATTGAGACAGTCTTTCACTCACTAACACACCTTTACACATACTCATCCACCCATATAGTCATGCACACATGCTGTCTTCAACACATACAGTGAGTCACTCATTCATGCACCTATGCACTACGTAATACCCCCCACCGAACCATGCAGACACTCAGACTGATACTCAAAAAACCAACTAATAACCTATATTGACTCCCATTTAGCTACTCACCAACCCATGCAGCCACTTATACACAAAGTGAGAGACTGATACAGATATTTACATATTTAAACATTACTCACTAAGCCATGTATTCACTATGATACATTTTAACAATCAGTTACACAATACATTTTTCAAAAAAAATCATCCATTTAGACACTTATATACCCATTTAATCTTCCATCGAGCTTGAGATATACTTATATCAAACCTATTTAATTTTCAGAAAAACACACATTCACTGGATGATGTCATCAGTGATGTCATCAGTGATGTCATTTGAGATGTCATCAGTGATGTCATGAGTGATGTCAGTGACCATGTCATGAGTGATGTAATATGTGACGTCATCAGTAGTGCATTGCGGGCGCGCAAGTTATAGTTAGCTGAACTAACTATAACGGGGAAATTTCATTGGTTTTTTACGAGTGAAATGTCCAGCTAACTATAACATGTGTGAAACCTTTGGTTTTTTCATTGAATTTCTAAGGTTTTTTAACTGCTAATTCCTAACTATAACGTGTGTGAAACCTATGGTTTTTTCAGTGAATATATATATTACCTACTGGCGGTCGCCAGTAGGTAGTTATAGTTAGGACCACGTTTCCATAGGAAATCCGCAACATTCTATTTTGAATAACTTTGGCGCCGGTAGACGAATCCTCGCAAATTTTTCAAAATAGGTGGGGCGCTACGCTCCGCTCCTACCCTGAAAGTCTCGGGGGGATTCGTCAAGCGGGGGCTGAGATAAAAGGGGGGTCCCAAAACGCGTTTTTCCCATGCATTTTTCCATAGGACCTTTAGACACAGCTACAGCCCGAACTGCTGAACAGAGTTCCTTGAAATTTGGCAGAGAGGTAGTCTACAGGTCAAGGAAGTGCCTTTTGTAGGTTTGGTGTAAATCTGTTCAGTAGATTCTGAGAAAATAGCCTTTAAATCAATATATATATCTGAGCCAGCTTACGGTGCGCTTACGGTGCGCTTACCGTACGCGTACGGTGACGTGCGCGAGCGCGATTCTGATTGGCCGTTAGATCTTAGTAAACATTCGAATCGGTCGAAACCAGGATGCGGCGGCCGCCATTTTCTCTCTCGCACTCTGACAGGGGGTTAAAAAACAAAGTGCAAAAACATGTAAAGGGGCTGTTTAGACAGCTCCCAAGCACCTAGCCATGTCGAGGGAGTCCCCAACGATCCCCCAAGTGTAAAAAGCCAATGTTAATTTTTTCGAAAATTTCGCCGATTACGCCTACCGTACACGTATGGTAATAAATAAAAAAAAAAAAAAAAAAAAATATCCACTTTCTCCCCACCCCGTGTGCAAATGGTGCCCGAAGGGCACCTTTTGTGCATGGCTAATCACTTTAAAACAAAACATATATTTAACCTGTCACAAGGATGCTCATCATATGTCTTCCATGTGTGGACGGTGCGCGAAGCGCATCGTGCGTTCATGGCCCATCTAGCGTAACGTGGGCACGCGGTGCGCGCGCACGGAACGAACTGCGTTAAGTGGGCGCGCACGCCACAAATGGCGTAAAGTAACTTAGCATTTAAAAAAACGTACAAATTCACTGAAAAAACCATAGGTTTCACACACGTTATAGTTAGGAATTAGCATTTAAAAAACCTTGCAAATTCACTGAAAAAACCATAGGTTTCACTCATGTTATAGTTAGCTGGACATTTTACTGATAAAAAACCAATGAAATTCCCCCGTTATAGTTACTGTAGGCAACTATAACTCACGCGACCGTAATCCTCTGCTGAAAAAAAAATATTTGTTATATATGTATAGCTAAAATTTAATGGAAGAAGACATGGGCAAATAAGTGTCTAAATACAGTATTAGCATCAGCAGAGGATTGCGGTCGCGTGAGTTATAGTTGCCTACAGTAACTATAACGGGGGAATTTCATTGGTTTTTTATCAGTAAAATGTCCAGCTAACTATAACATGAGTGAAACCTATGGTTTTTTCAGTGAATATATATATACATATATAAAATAAATTCACAGAAAAAAACATAGGTTTCAGGCACGTTATAGTTAGGAATTGGCATTTAAAAAACCTTAGAAATTCACTGAAAAACCATAGGTTTCAGGGGCGTTATAGTTAGCTGGACTTTTCACTCTTACAAAACCATTGAAATTCCCCCATTATAGTTAGTTCAGCTAACTATAACTCGCGCACCCGCAATGCACTGCTGATGACGTCACATATTACATCACTCATGACATGGTCAGTGACATCACTCATGACATCACTGATGACATCTCAAATGACTTCACTGATGACATCATCCAGTGAATGTGTGTTTTTCTGAAAATTACATATGTTTTATATATGTATATCTCAAGGTCGATGGAAGAATAAATGGGTATATAAGTGTCTAAATGGATGATTTGTTTTTGAAAAATTGATTGTATAACTGACTGATTAAGTGTATCTTAGTGAATACATGGCTTAGTGAGTAATGTTTAACTGTGTAAATATCTGTATCAGTCTCTCACTTTGTGTATAAGTGGCTGCATGGGTTGGTGAGTAGCTACACGAGTGTCTATATAGGTTATTAGTTGGTTTTTTGAGTATCAGTATGAGTGTCTTAGTATGTGTATGGTTCGGTGGGGGGTATTACGTAGTGCATAGGTGCATGAATGAGTGACTCACTGTTTGTATGTGTTGAAGACAGCATGTGTGCAGGACTGTATGGGTGGATGAGTGTGTGCATGGGTGTGTTAGTGAGTGATAGACTGTCTCAATAGTGTCTTTATGAGTAACTACATATGTTTTAAACTAGTATATGCGACTATTGGTGTATATAAGTGAGTATATGTGAGAGTGAGAGATTGAAAGAGTTCCTGTATGAATAAGTATGTGTTTCTATAAGTGATTGTTTAAAGACTAAGTATGTGTAAGTTTCTGTAGAAGTAAGTGTGGTGGTGTGTGTATAATTGTATATGCAAGTAAATGGATGTTTGATTCTTTATTAGCATGAGTGACTATGTGTGTGAGTAACTCTATGGATGAGTGGCGTTGTGTAACAGGATGTATAGGTGTGTGAGTACATATGATGAGTGAGTACATGTATGAGTGACTGTATAGGACTGTTGGTGAATGAGTGGATGTGTATGTGGATCTTAGAATTACTGAATAGGTTGTTGTCCATTGTTTTGAACATTGTAGTTTCTATTTTTGAATGTGTGTATCAAAGGTTATATTAGGGGAAGAGGAGGTCTGCCACTCTATCACAAGGATGATATCATCAGTGATGTCATTAGTGATGTCATTTGAGATGTCATCAGTGATGTCATGAGTGATGTCACTGACCATGTCAGGAGTGATGTAATATGTGACGTCATCAGCAGTGCATTGCGGGCGCGCGAGTTATAGTTAGCTGAACTAACCATAACGGGGGAATTTCAATGGTTTTGTACGAGTGAAAAGTCCAGCTAACTATGACGCCCCTGAAACCTATGGTTTTTTCAGTGAATTTCTAAGGTTTTTTAAATGCTAATACCTAACTATAACGTGCCTGAAACCTATGTTTTTTTTTCAGTGAATTTCAAAGGTTTTTTAAATGCTAATTTGTAACTATGCCTACAGAGATAGGACATGTGAAGAAAGAAGAAAAACCGCACAGAAAGAAAAAAAAGAAATGCAGAAAGAAGCAACAGAAGTCCTCAAAGACGAAGAAAAGTGCAGGAAGAAGGATAACGTGCAGAAAGAACAAACAGAAGAGCAGAAAGAAGCCTTGTTGCAAAATCATCCTGTACCCTCAACTTTTTCAGACGGATACTGGTGGTAACTGAGTCTGACTAACCAGTCCTAGAGCCAGTGCTATGTTAAAAGACACTCAGAATACAGTGAAAACACCTACATACACTAGGGAACACTATGCGTTGGGGTCCCCCTGTGATCAGCATGACCTCCTCTGTAAGCCCCTAGTATATAATAGGGCAGGGGATTAAAACTACCTCTTAAAACGCGCCACAGGGCGTGTTTGCACACGTCACCTCAGGCCCCGTCCCCTCACTTCCCCACTGTGTAAACACGCCCATTAAGTCCCCTTGAATCCTGAGGGTCCCTAGGGTCCAACTAGACCACTAGGTACCTCCAGTAAGCGCCACAGAGTTGCGTTGCAGAGAAATGTAAAAAGGGGCACGGCCTAGACCACCTCTCTACAACGCAGCGGAGGGTGCTTACTGGAAGCACCTGGTGGGCTAGTTGGCCCCCAGGGTCCCTCAGGATTGAAGGGGAATTATTTCCCCAACTTAAAACGCACCACAGGGCTTGTTTGCACACGTTAACTCAGGCCCCGTCCCCTCCCTTCACCACTGTGTAAACACGACCTGTGGCCATTTTTATTGGGAGATTAAGTTAATTTGAATCCTGAGGGTCCCTAGGGTCCAACTAGCCCACTAGGTACCTCCAGTATGCGCCACAGAGCTGCGTTGCAGAGAGGTGTAAAAAGTGTCACGGCCGGACCACCTCTCTGCAACGCAGCTTAGTGGCGCTTACTGGAAGCACCTGGTGGGCTAGTTAGCCCCCAGGGGCCCTCAGGATTGAAGGGGAATTATTTCCCCAACTTAAAACGCACCACAGGGCGTGTTTGCACACGTCACCTCAGGACCCGTCCCCTCCCTTCACCACTGTGTAAACGCGCCCTGTGGCCGTTCTAAATTGAGAGATTAAGTCCCCTTGAATCCTAAGGGTCCCTAGGGTCAAACTAGCCCACTAGGTACCTCCAGTAAGCACCACAGAGCTGCGTTGCATAGAGGTGTAAAAAAAGGGCGTGGCCTCAGAACACCTGTCTGCAATGCATCTCCCTGGCGCACACTGGAGATACCTGTTGGGCTAGTTGGCCCTCAGGGACCCTCAGTATTAAAGGGGAATTAATTCCCCAACTTACAACTGGCCAGGGGGCGCGTTTGCAGAGTGCTGCAAGGAGGGGGCATGGCCTCCAGCGCGATGCCAGACTTTTATTTATTTTATTTTTTTAAGGAGGAGGGCTGTGTGGCCCCCCTTCTTTTTCTAATTTACTGGCCCTGGGGACCCCATCCCCCAGGGCCTGCACCCTATTTTTTTTTGTTGAAAAAAATTAATTTGGCCCTCCCAAGGCCTTAATCGGCCCCGGGGACCCCAACCCCCGGGTCACGGCCTTTTTTTATTTAAATTCTTTAGGAGGGGGCTGCGTTGCCCCCCTCCTCAGGCCACTTATGGCTCCGGGGACCCCATCCCCCGGGGCCGGTCTTTGTTTTTTATTATTTTAAAAATATATATATTTATAGAAACACCTAGGACATGCTGGACAAACCGTATGTACCTATCACCATGACGATTTGCGTGATATTCATTAAAAGGCGACTATGCATAGAATTAATCCACATGGAATGTATTTACACCGCTAGTGAAGCTCTGATGTGTCTGACACCCTACCGTGCCTAATCCCGGCGCCCCCGCCGGTGGGTACTCTCCAGGTAGATGCCCTTGTCGTTTATTTATACAAACATGGGTAGCTATTGACGGGCACATTTAATATACACGCACACCAAGCCATTCAAAGGGGATTCGACAAAAATTTGACCAAACTATGCAAGAACCCCCCCTCACGGTTAGTAAAAAACACATCCACCGCCGGATGTGTAATATTTTTTATTTTACTCTCTGGAAAGGAGACGAACCTCACTTGAGAGTCACAGCGTGCTCCTGGCTGAGCCCAATGCTGTGTTACACCCACCAGTGCCCGCCGATTGCCTCACACCTCTGTGTTGTATTCCACAAGCTAGTGCGTATGCTATGACACTCTCTAGCCCATGTGCACTGTAACACCACCCCGTGAATATGTCATGCCACACTTGCCTTCGCACGTGTTATATTGCCCCATCTAACGTGCCTTCCTCGATGTGTATGTTATAACGCACAGCGCTATGCCATACATATTACAATCTGGGATCCATATCTTTGTCACAGTGCATATGCAACGTTACACTCCCCAGCACATATTTTATATTACAACTTTAGAGACTAGTTATGTTACACAACACTGCCCTGTGCATATTACACTCCAAGGCGCATATCGCATAGCACGCGCTAGTGCCTGTGCTTTCTCGCGCTCTCCAATGAATCTGTCATTGCGCACAATGTATTGCATATTATATTTCATGCCCCGGTTCATCTTATATCACACTTTTTGGTGCATAGTTTATACCACATACTACTTCTAGTTTTCATTTTCAATCGTTCTCTCAGGACTATGTTCTATATAACACTGCGCCCACCTACCCTTTTCACGGGCATTACATTTTCGAATGGGGGTGGAGGGTCAGGGGGTGTTTCTGCCAAGTGAGCCCGGATTCACAGTCACAAACGTCCTCTTCTTCCTGAATAAAAGTGAGATTATGCTGCATACTTGTTCATATTTTAAGTAGTTCGCATAGACACACATTTTAAAAACAATAAAGTTCCTAATACCCACCTTCTCTGAACAGTTAGCTTGCTGCCCCATCCACCTCCTCCCTATGCTCTGTTGTCTGAATCCATGGACTAGCCTCCTCCCTCCTGTCATGAATGGTCTGATGTGCTGCCACTGCCCTCCATTTAGCATGATGTACCAGTCCACTCCTCCTGCCCTCCATTGCCCAATTCTATGGCCCATCATTGACCTCCTGCTTAGCCTCTGTGCTTAGCTTGCTGCCCCTATTCTCCTTCCCCCTACCCTCCGATGTCTTTGTGCATGCTCCTGCTCCATCCTTTTTGCCCACTATGTTCCATGGACCTGCCACTCCTATCTACTCTGAGTGTTCTGTTGAGCTGCCACTCCCCTCCCACCTGCCTAGCATTGTCAGATGACTGTAACCTGTCCCTGCCACCTCCACCCTGCCTGTCCACATGCCATGCCCCTATCCCCTTCCTCCTGTCCTCCATGGTCCATTTTACTGCCACACCCTTCTGCACTCCCTGATCTGTTTTTTTTTTTTTTTTTAAATCCTCATTTTGAGATTGTATAGATAAGGAGGTTTCTGGAGTCTGATGATCTTTTTTTGTTAATCTTTGCCTTCACAGCCCCATCACTTTCCGAGATTGCCTTTTTGGGGAGTATCCCTTTCATTGTTTTGATCCATCAGTTTTTCTCCACTTACCCTTTATCGTTTCCAATATTACCATTGGTTGGTGGGGGGGAGCTAGCCAGTTTGACTACTCTGCAGAAATCATTTCTGCCTGGTATTATGGTTTGTTGCGTTAATCATTGGATTTGTTGTTCAAGACCCAGTAAAATATTTTAGTTACTTTGAAAATGTTGTTCCCAAATTTCCCAAAAATGTGTTCTCTTCGTATAGCCCCTGTTTCTATCGAGGTTGTTGATTTTAATGGTGTAATTTAACCAGTTTGTGTAACTTGGAGCGACCGGTTTAACCCAATTAATGCAGATTTCTCTCCGGGCTAATAGCATGAATACAAAGAGTAAATTTTCCTGTTTTTTATTTAACTTATTTCTATCAGCACCTGTGTTACTGTGTATCCCCCAAAAAATGAGAGAGGTACTTACAGTTATGTTGGTTCTTAGTATCGTATTCACTGTCTTACCAATCTCCTCCCAATAGTTGGTTATTGCGGGGCATTTTTGAAACATATGGATGTCATCCGCTCTTGCTTCTCCGCACTTGGGACAGAGCTTAATATTGGATCCTTTGAATTTAGACAGTTTTTTTGGGGTCCAGTAAGCCCGGTGAACTGTAAACAAGTGATTCCTTCTTAATGGTGCTGATTTTATACAGGACCAGCATTTCCCCATAGATTCTTGCCATATCAGTTGTAGATCTATCTCTTGATCTGGTATGTCTTTCCTCCCAAATTTTTCCGCGATTGAGAAATCTTCCTCTCCTGATTCAATAAGTGTCCAATACCACTTTGATATTTCTTTTCTTATTAGTGTGGTTCTTATCATTTCGCTTTCAAGTGTCTTGTTTCCGGTATTTTTCTCTTGTAGTGACTTGGCCCAATTTGATAGTTGGTAATATTTAAATTTCGATATCTTACCGTCTGTTAGTTCATATAGCAAGTTCCATGGGATTATCTCATTTCCTTTTAATATTTGTCCCCATAATACTATTCCTGCTGCTTTAAGTGGCACTGCTAAAGAGTCTTTTAAGCATTCCGGTGACCCTGGAGAATCCCATATTGGTGCTTTTGTACTGTAATACGGTATATTTACTGAGCTTCTTATTTGGAACCAAAGTCTAGCGGCGTTATATAAAATCTTCAGTTTTATTTTTTTGAAAAATTTTGGATGTCCGAATTTAAACAGGAAGTGGTCTGTTTTCTCAGGCATGTTTTGCAGGAAACTTGGGTATTCTTGATACTTTCTCAATAATGATCTAAAATTCTTAAATTGGAAGGATCTATAATATTCAAATAAATCAGGACTAGCTATCCCTCCTTGATCTTTCTTCCTCCTGAGTTTACTCCAGATAAAACTTGCAATTTCGCCTTGGATCTTCTTCATAAATTCTTGTTTAAAATCCAATGGTATGGTATTGAAAAGGTATGTGAATTTTGGGATAATAGACAGTAGGCTTGACCATGTTTTAAGTAGTCTTCTCATTTCTTTAGCAATTATCGTTAAATTTAGTTGCGGGACTTTGTCCATTTCTTTTACCAGGGTGATTCCTAGATATTTTAGTTTGTCCCTACTATACTGTGAAAGTGCATTACAGTTCCAGCTCATTGCTTCAGTTTTTTCTTTGTTTGTTAGATAGCCTGAGACTTTACCAAAGTCACTCATAATCTTATCCAATGCTTGGTAGGCACTTTCGTAGCTTTTTGTAAATACCATTAAGTCATCAGCATATAATGCTATTTTCTTTGACCAGTTTTGATATTTAAAAGCAGAGATCTGTGGGTGGTCCCTAATCAGAGTGGCCAGTGGTTCGATATAAAGATTAAAAAGTAACGGCGACAACGGGCAACCTTGCCTTGTACCACGTTGTATTTTAATGTTGTTAGTCAGGTTGCCGTTGACTATTATTTTAGCCCTTGGATTCTTGTATATTTCTTTTATCGCATGAGCGACACTTTCCCCTAGATCATATTTTCTTATTGCTTCGTTTAGGAAAGCCCAATTTACCCTATCGAACGCTTTAGCGGCGTCGTAGGTGATTATAGTGAGGGGGAGTTTTTTGGAGGTGGCGATATCAATTGCTGCAAACAACTCATGAGTAATTTCATGAATTTGCCGCCCTTTTATAAATCCTTTCTGATCTAAATTAATCAATCCAGGCATAACGTTAGCAAGTCGTTTTGCTATGACTTGTGTGAAAATTTTATAGTCGCAGTTAAGTAGCGATATTGGTCTATATGACTCGCATGTTTTTGGATTTTTCCCAGGCTTTAAAATAATACTGATTATCGCGTTGTTCCAAGAATCTGGCATCTTTTCATGATCTATATATATGCTATTCATTAGGTCTGTTAGTTTATAAACTAGATGCTCTTTTAGTGTTATATAGAATTCATTTGGAAGGGCATCTGGCCCAGCGGCTTTTCCTCTTTTTAAATTGCTTATCGCTTCTCTGACTTCCTCAGGTTTAATCCTTTGATTTAACTCTGTCTTTTCTTCATTTGTTAATTTTGGAAGGGGAATAGCTTCTAAATATTTAACGATTTGTTCTTTGGTTGGATTTATATCTTCTTTATATATGCCAGAGTAAAATTTTGGGAACTCCTGTCTTATTATATTATCTTCGAATGTTTCTAGTGATTGTTCTGATATCTGGATCCATGGTATATTATTCCTAGATTGTTCACATTTTGTTTTCCATGCCAATAGTTTTCCGCACCCTTCCCCATATTCATAATTTGCTAGTTTACTGTTTTCCCATTTTTCTCTCACAATGGTTTCTAAATAATTTGCTAGCTTTTCTTTTAATCTTCGATGTTTTATCTCTAAATCTTCCTTTTTTCCTGGGGAGGTTTCGTTCTCTAGTTGTAACTCCGCATCTGATCTGTTGTGCTGCAACTGCTCCTCCTGCCTGCCCCGCGCGGTCTGTTGTGAGGCCCCTTCCCCTGAACTCTCTTGTCTGTGCCCAGGTCCTGACCCTCCCTTCTATCCTCCATGGTCCTTTGTGCATGCCCCTGCACCCTCCTTCTTGCCCATCATAGCCATTGTGCTGCCACTAACCCTCCCGCTTGCCATGCATGGTCTTCTGTGCTGCCATGGCCACTCCCACCTTTCCTGTGTGGTCAGCTAGCTGCCCCTGACCCCCTCCCACCTTCCCTCCATGGTCTGTGTGTATGCCACCATAGTCTCATTGTTGCTCTCCATGGTGTGTCTTGTTTCTAGTGCCCATCCTGCCTGACCTCCATGGTCATCTTGCTGCTCCTGCCCTGCCACCCTGCCCCCAGCCCTCTGTTTCCATGTGCAGACCCCCTATTCCCTCCCTCCTGGCTTGTCTGTTCCATTGTAATGCCCCTGATCCGTCCCTCCTGCCCATTATGGTCTGTTATGCTGCAGCTTTCTCTCCTGTCTGTCCATTATGGTCAGCTAGCTACCATAGCCTCTTTCCCATCTGTTCTCTGTTGTCCATGTGCATGGTCCTGTCCCCTCCCTATTGCTTTCTATGGATTGTTGTGCTGCACTCCCATCCCGCATGCGCTGTGTGGTGTATTGTGCTGCTGCACACCCTGATGCCTGCCCTGTAGGGTCAGTTTGGTGCACCTCTCCATGTCCCTCCTGTCCTCTGTTATCCGAGCCCATGTCCCTACCCCAATTCCTCCTGCCTACCATGATTCAATGTACCATACTTGCGAACATTTTGAACTTGGTAAGAGGGAGATTTTGAAAAAAAACTGGGGTATTGATTTTCCCCTTTGAGTTACATTGAAAAAGAGGAGATTGTAGACAGGAGACAGATCAAATAAAGCCCATTTGAGCTTAAAAACATTTGACGTTTCCTTGGACATTCTGTCATTAGGCTATACTTGGGCTACATCTAGGTGATATTTGGGCTACAATTGGGCTCTTTTGTCTCTGGTGGCCATCTTGGGAGATGTATTTGTTATGAAGTTTCCTAATTTCCTCATTTACTGCAGTCTCCTCAGTGGGAATATGTTCAGTTTTTTATTTTGGTTCCATCAAGAAGGCATTCAGATGTGTCACACATTTGCCATAAATTCTGAATGTTAGCACTCTAGTTGCTCATTAGATCACTGTAGTAAAACTACTGCTCACCAGGGAAGTCTGCTGCTGGTATTCAAAGTGCATGTTTCAGTCTGCATGTCAGAATTTGTTTATGAAATAGAAGAGGATTTGAGAAGTCAAAATGTGCCCTAATTTTTCTTTCTGCAGAACTAATCATAATTTCTATTGCAAAATGAACCCCCTTATTTTGTTCCTTTGTAAACTAAATGTTTTAAGTGTTACCATTTTATTCCAATCAAGATGGCTTCAGGTGTGCCACACTTTTGTCATAAGTAAGACTGTTAGCGCTCTAGTTGTTCGTTAGAACACTCTGGGACATTCTGTCATTGGGCTATACTTGGGCTACATCTGGGTGATATTTGGGCTACATTTGGGCTCTTTTGTCTCTGGTGGCCATTTTGGGAGACTTATTTGTTATGATGTTTCCTAATGTCCTCATTTACTACAGTCTCCTCAGTAGGAAATACTTTCATTTTTTTTACTTTGATTCCATCAAGAAGGCATTCAGATGTGTCACAAATTTGCCATAAATTCAGAATGGTAACACTCTAGTTGCTTATTAGATCACTATAGTAAAGCTACTGCTCACCAGGGAAGTCTGCTGCTGGTATTGAAAGTGCATGCTTCAGTCTGCATGTCAGAATTGTTTAATGAAATAGAAGAGGATTTGAGAAGTCACTCAAAATGTGCCCTAATTTTTCTTTCTGCAGCACTAATCATACTTTCTGTGGCAAAATGAACCCTCTCATTTTGTTCCTTTTTAAATTAAATGTTTTAAGAATTACCACTTTATTCCAACCAAGATGGCTTCAGGTGTGCCATACGTTTGTCATAAGTAGGACTGTTAGCGCTCTAGTTGTTCTTTAGAACACTCTGGAAAGCTGCAGTAGAACACAAAGGAATCAACTGACAGTCTCTGCCCTTGTTGGATGTACATGTTTTACTGATAATGTCAGACTTCATTCTCACATGACTGAGAAAGATAATGTGAATCTACAGAAAATATGCTCTCAGTTAGCTTATAGATCACCTTCCAAACCTCTGTGGGAAAAGCATGAGAAAATAGTTTTCTCTCAAACATGATTCATGATATCACAGCAGAAGGCTTTTTCACATGGTAAAATCACCTTAGAACACACCACAATTCCTAAAATGAGTATGGTACCATCAACAAATGATTTATAATGTAACTAAAGTCTTAAAACCTTCTATTAACTGCAATGCTTTTTAATGAGGTGCTATCGTGTATATTGGTCCCAAGATGGCTGCCAACACTTCTTGGATGAATTGCTGACAGCCAATCAGATCTCACGATGAGATGTGTGGTTAGGCTCCGCCCAGATATATATGTGATTTTACTTTTGATTTTCTCAGGAACTACTGAACAGATTTACACCATTTAAGCAAAAGGCACATGCCTGACCTGAGGACTACCTCTTTGCCAAATTTCAAGTAATTCTGTTCAGCCGTTCGGGCTGTACCTTCGACTAAAGGTCCTATGGGAAAATGCATGGGGAAAACGCATTTTGGGACCCCCCTTTTTTCTCAGCCCCCACTTGACGAATCACCCCGAGACTTTCAGGGTAGGAGCTGAGCGGAGCGCCCCATTAGTTTTGCAATTTTCACGAAGATAAGTCAACCGGCGCCAAAGTTAATCAAAATAGAATTTTCAGATTTCCTATGGGAACTCGGTCCTAACTATAACTATCTACTGGTGACAGCCAGTAGATACAATACACACACACACATAGATGTATATAAATATGTATATATATATATATATTCAATGAAAAAACCAAAGGTTTCACACACGTTATAGTTAGCTGGACATTTTACTCGTAAAAAACCATTGAAATTCCCCCGTTATAGTTAGTTAAGCTAACTATAACTCGCGCGCCCGCAATGCACTGCTGATGACGTCACATATTACATCACTCATGACATGGTCAGTGACATCACTCATGACATCACTGATGACATCTCAAATGACATCACTGATGACATCACTGATGACATCATCCCGTGAATGTGTGTTTTTCTGAAAATTAAATATGTTTTATATATGTATATCTCAAGGTCGATGGAAGAATAAATGGGTATATAAGTGTCTAAATGGATGATTTGTTTTTGAAAAATTGATTGTGTAACTGACTGATTAGGTGTATCATAGTGAATACATGGCTTAGTGAGTAATGTTTAAATATGTATATATCTGTATCAGTCTTTCACTTTGTGTATAAGTGGCTGCATGGGTTGGTGAGCAGCTACATGAGTGTTTATATGGGTTATTAGTTGTTTTTTTGAGTATCAGTCTGAGTGTCTGTATGGTTCGGTGGGGGGTATTACGTAGTGCATAGGTGCATGAATGAGTGACTCACTGTTTGTATGTGTTGAAGATAGTATGTATGCAGGACTGCATGGGTGAATGAGTGTGTGTATGGGTGTGTTAGGGAGTGAATGACTGTCTCTACAGTGTCTTTATGAGTAACTACATATGTTTTAAACTAGTATATGTGACTATTGGTGTATATAAGTGAGTATATGTGAGAGTGAGAGATTGAAAGAGTTCCTGTATGAATAAGTATGTGTTTCTATAAGTGATTGTTTAAAAGACTAAGTATGTGTAAGTTTTTGTAGAAGTAAGTGTGGTGGTGTGTGTATAACTATATGCAAGTAAATGGATGTTTTATTCTTTATTAGCATGAGTGACTATGTGTGTGAGTAACTCTACGGATGAGTGGCATTGTGTAACAGGATGTATAGGTGTATGAGTACATATGATGAGTGAGTACATGTATGAGTGACTGTATAGGACTGTTGGTGAATGAGTGGATGTGTATGTGGATCTTAGAATTACTGAACAGGTTGTTGTAACTGGTATTGGTATGTCCATTGTTTTGAAAAGTTTAGTCTCTATTTATAAATGTGTGTATCAAAGGTTATATTAGGGTGAGAGGAGGTCTGCCACTCTATCACAAGGATGATGTCATCAGTGATGTCATTTGAGATGTCATCAGTGATGTCATGAGTGATGTCACTGACCATGTCATGAGTGATGTAATATGTGACGTCATCAGCAGTGCATTGCGGGCGCGCGAGTTATAGTTAGCTTAACTAACTATAACGGGGGCATTTCAATGGTTTTTTACGAGTAAAATGTCCAGCTAACTATAACGTGTGTGAAACCTTTGGTTTTTTCAGTGAATTTCTAAGGTTTTTTAAATGCTAATTCCTAACTATAACGTGTGTGAAACCTATGGTTTTTTCAGTGAATTTCTAAGGTTTTTTAAATGCTAATTCCTAACTATAACGTGTGTGAAACCCATGGTTTTTTCAGTGAATTTGCAAGGTTTTTTAAATGCTAATTCCTAACTATAACGTGTGTGAAACCCATGGTTTTTTCAGTGAATTTGCAAGGTTTTTTAAATGCTAATTTTTTTTTTTTCTTCTATTTTTTAAACATATTTTTAATTTAATGTTCTAACCTTTTATAAAGACTATGGTTACATTTTTAAAATTCTTTAATATGTTTTTTTAAATATATTTCATAAAATAAACATGTTAAAATTTTTTGCAGTACATTTTTTCCTTTTTTTTTTAGTACGTGTACCGTAAGCTTACGGTAAGCGTACGGTTTACGCAATGCCCGTAATTTATCTATGCTGTTTGCGTATAGTTACGCAATTTGCGTAGCCGCGCGTACTCCGCGTGGGACGCGTACGCGTGTACGCTACACGCGCACGTTACGCGGAAGTGTCGGGTAGTGACTGTTATGCGCATGCACGCAAGCGCGTGTCTTTTTTACGCGCATGCGTACTTTTTGCCGTAAGCGCACCGTAAGCGTACCGTAAGCGTACGGTAGGTCATGTGATCATGAAACACAACTTTTGATTGGATGAAACTACTTTCAGTTCTAGAACTCTCCTACACCACACCCATTCCCCTCATTTCTGCTTGTGATCCCTTAGGAGAAGGAGCTGGGTTGTCTTTGTGATACGATGGCAGAACAGCAGAGCCCTTCTGAGAGTGAGGCTAGCACTAGCAGCACTACCTTGAGGCAGAGAGCGAGGAAACAAAAGACCTCTTATGTATGGGATTATTTTACTTTTCCTGAAGGCCAGCTAAAGGTAAATGCACCCTTAGTGACTTGCAAGCTGTGTCAGCGTGTACTTTCAAGAGGTAATCCTGACAGGAAGTATTCCTTTGGGAATCATATCATGATGAGGCACCTCAAGGATGTACACAAAAGGACACATGCTCGACTTTTTGGAGGTAACCCTTCAGAAAGTCAACCAAGCACATCCACAGCAGCTCAGCCTGGACCATCATCTGCAGGGCTGACTCCTTCTTCTGCAGGTCAGGTGAGCCCTTCATCTGTGGGGGGAGCATCTCCTTTTGCTGGCCCTCTGGAAATTAACCCTCGATTTCTGAGGGTTGATATTCGATGTGCCTCTTGTCATGATCTAATTTGTCATAGGGAGACCAGTGTTTCCCTAGTGAACCTCAAAATAGATCAGCACACTTGTCACAGAGACTAATTTTCCCATTCTTTCTTTCCTCTCTCCCTGCATGAACACAACGGCTCTTTTAAGAGCCAACCTTATCTTTCATCTTTTTTTTATAGATGTTATTAAAAACTTTTTTTTTTTTTTTTTACCGTACGCGTACGGTGCGCGTAATTTATTTTTTTTTTTTTTAAAAACACTAAAAATCAATAATCACATTACAAGGACTTTGAAACACTTCAATTATTATTATTGACTTACCATACCCACTCAAAAAAATATTTATTCATTTGTTTTTTTTAAAAAAAATTGCTTTAAAAATGGTTCTAGTTTTCGAAAATTTTCTATATCAATCTGAAAAAAAAGAAAAAAGTATTAATATTTTTTAAACATTTTAAAATACAGTACACGTATTTACATATTTACCCAAAAATATTTTTGCCTTATTTTTGCTGTTTTCAGAATATATTGCATTTCACTTTAAATTGTGAAAGCAATTGCATTCATCATTTAACAGCGGGCAAAAAAAAAATAACAATCTCAAAGATTGTATTAAAAAAGCCCAGAATCTCTTCTCACTTAAACTTAACATTACAGAAATGCATAATATTCTAAAAAAATATCATCAAAACACAATACTTATTTCTTTAAAATACCGTCTGATATTTTTGTTTCAGAAGTATAATCACAATATTATATCTCAAATAACTCCACAATACATCTGATTCCATTTCCTTTAGGCCAAATAGTAATTTTAAAATTTTTTTGGGATTAAATTTCCAATGGTAATCCAATAAAATTCTAAAGTTTAATTTGTCCAGATCTCACCGATTCTCTGTAACATTTTGGTTCCCGAAAATGTTTTTAATAATTTATTAAGTCCACAATAGAATTGGTTACTTTTCCGCATGGCCAAATAGTAATTTTGAAAATCTTTTTTGAAAAAATTTCCAATGGCACTCCAATAACATTCCAAAATTTAAATTGTGCAGATGTTACCGATTTTCTCTAAATTATTGGTTTTTGAAAGTTTTATTAAAAATTAAAAAAGTCCACATTACAATTGGTTATCTTTCCATTAGGCCAAATGATAATTTAAAAAATCTTTTTTTTTGAAAATTTCAATGGTAATCCAGTAAAATGGTAAAATTATTTTGTCCAGATCTTGCCAAGTCACTCTAAAATTTAGGTTTCAGGAAGATTAGATAGGAATTTGCTAAATCAAAAGGCAAACGTTGTTTGAAAATCAATTGGGAATCATTACATAGTGTCCAACCTTTTTCACATTTAAGATAAACTGTGTAATGTCCAGAAGTAACAGTAGGTCCATCATGGAAAATTATTGCAACAGTTACAAAAGTTTTTCCTGAAATTGATAATTGCTGTCCTGTAAACTTCTTTATTAAAGTATCCAATTTTGAACCATCAGCTCTACATCGTTGCATCATTAAAATTACATACTGTCCGTATTCCTTTAAAATTAATGTTGAAAACATGTCAGATTTACACTCACCGTATTTCATGCTATGATTAGCATCTTTAACTAATTTTGCAAAAGTGACTGTTTTGCTCTCTGGCAATGTCAATTAAATAAACCTTTCATTATCAACATTAGAGCCACATATATTATAACAGTTTTCACAACTATGTTCCCATTTATAAGAGAGACCAAATACATTTTCAATGGGAACCCCTTCTTCTTCCAGTACTTGAAGAAAATACATCAAAAATTCGTGTGCATCTTGCTGTTCATTTTGAGAAAACTGTGTTCGTCCTGAACATATATCTAAAAGTTTTCTAATTTCAGTAGCACTTTCTATTTGAGTTTTATCTTTACTCAGCTTTTGAAAAAGGAGACTCAGCTCAGAACAGAATCTTTTTCCCTGATTTACTATTATCTGCTCTTGCAAACTTTCCAGATAAAATGCAACATTCAGCACTACATTTGCGTAGCAGTTGACACCAGAGCTATTTTCAAAATGACATCCTACAACCTGTTCTTCATTTTCCTTTTTCTTTTTGCTTGCAATTACATCACTCCTCTTTTTTTTCCTCTTCTCTACATCTTCATTACAGATATTCTCATTTTTACAGCAGATTATCAGAGCCAGGATCTCTGTTCTCTACACCTCTCTCCTCTCAGCAGAACCAGATAATGGCAAACTTTCCCTCTATTTTTCCACACATATACATGTAAGTTTCAAATCTCAGTGCTTCCCCCTTTTTTTCAAATGTAATCACACATTTCTATTGGTTGAAAACCAACCCTTTTCCAAAAGTACCCTGCCCCCAACTTGACTTCTGCCTAGTACCCTTCCCCCAACTTGACTTCTGCCTGCTACCATAGCAACAGCTCATGGAACACTGCTGTGTGGAGTTAGGTCAGAAGTTCGCCACACAATGTTTCAATTCCACAGAGCAAGAGTGCTTGACTTTTCAAACCTAACAGCAAATCCATAGTACTGTTCTTTGGTAACACATTTTTTTGTACCAATACAAAACATGCTTCTATTAATTTACACATACAGCCTAGTTTTTATTCTAGAATGGTATGAAACAGCCAATCAGTTCTTTTTGTTTTGAAAAAAATATGTATGCCTCCATTTCCAAACTGTCTTTCTTTTCATATTGCCATTCTACTGAAAGACACCTCCTGAGTGCATCCAGTTCTCCTTTGAAGATGTTCACAGTGTGGATTGTAGGGCACAGCTATGTCTTCTGGAGTGAAAAGTTTGCAGAGAAAACAGGTATGGTGAGAGACCTTGCTTTGCCAAATGTAGACATTAAATGGATTGGTCAGAGAGGGTTAAAGTGGCACCAATTGATGCCATTGGTGAAATCCTTCATGCAAATCCAACACCCTGACCTCATAATAGTGCACTGTGGTGGCAATGACCTAGGCACTTTGACTGGGGTAGGTCTGGAAATGCTTATGAAGGACACCTTTGCACAACTGTTTTCACTTTTCCCTAAAACTGCCTTTGTGTTTTCCAACATATGCCAAAGGCAAAAATGGAACTGGTCCAATCATTTCTGTCCGCAAATTGACAAAGCAAGAAAGCACGTCAACAAATCTGTTTCTGCTTTCCTCCGTGACTATGGTATGGGTGCCATTTACCACAACAACTTGCGTTATGACATGCAAGACATTTATAGAGGAGATGGTGTGCACTTCAATGATGAAGGGAACAGAGTCTTCCTCTTGAACCTTAGACTCTGCATCGGTACTTACTTGTAGGTACCACTTAAAAAATCACTTCATAAACACAACGGCTCTTTTACACTTTTACAGACTGACACATTATGAAACCACTTTTCAGATTTTTTTTAAAAAGCCCATGTCCAGACTGCTTTTTCAGACCACCACCATGTGTATCCTCGGTGACTGCCTACACTCCAGCAAGGGCAACCAGCCTTAGTGATGCTGAATGTATTTGCATTACAGACTGAAACCTCAAAACCCCACTCGCTTGTAAATACTGTGCATGATTATACATGGAAAGGAGCTGGGTGTGTGCTAAGAGTCTGCTTCTTCCCCCAAAAAATCGTTCCCCCTTTTTCCTACTAATGCAACTGTGAAATCACCAGAGCAAAACGCAATAAATCTCTGCCTGTAATTCCTATTTGCACACAGAGTCATGTTTTCACATTAGTCACAAAACGAAATTTCTTTGCCAATTTGAATGCACACTTACTGCTCTTTTTTTTTGGCAAGTGAAAATCACTTTTACAGACAGACACATTATGAATCCACTTTTTATATTTTTTTAAAAAGCCCATGTCCAGACTGCTTTTTCAGACCACCACCATGTGTATCCTCGGTGACTGCCTACACTCCAGCAAGGGCAACCAGCCTAAGTGATGCTGAATGTATTTGCATTACAGACTGAAACCTCAAAACCCCACTCGCTTCTAAATACTGTGCATGATTCCACATGGTAAGCAGCTGAGTGTGTGCTAAGAGTCTGCTTCTTCCCCCAAAAAATCGCTCCCCCTTTTTCCTACTAATGCAACTGTGAAATCACCAGAGCAAAACGCAATAAATCTCTGCCTATAATTCCTCTTTGCACACAGTCATGTTTTCACATTAGTCCCAAAACGAAATTTCTTTGCCAATTTAAATGCACACTTACTCCTCTTTTTTTTTGGCAAGTGAAAATCACTTTTACAGACTGACACATTATGAAACCACTTTTCAGATTTTTTAAAAAAAGCCCATGTCCAGACTGCTTTTTCAGACCACCACCATGTGTATCCTCGGTGACTGCCTTCACTCCAGCAAGGGCAACCAGCCTTAGTGATGCTGAATGTATTTGCATTACAGACTGAAACCTCAAAACCCCACTCGCTTCTAAATACTGTGCATGATTCCACATGGCAAGCAGCTGGGTGTGTGCTAAGAGTCTGCTTCTTCCCCCAAAAAATCGCTCCCCCTTTTTCCTACTAATGCAACTGTGAAATCACCAGAGCAAAACGCAATAAATCTCTGTCTGTAATTCCTATTTGCACACAGAGTCATGTTTTCACATTAGTCCCAAAACGAAATTTCTTTGCCAATTTGAATGCACACTTACTGCTCTTTTTTTTGGCAAGTGAAAATCACTTTTACAGACTGACACATTATGAAACCACTTTTCAGATTTTTAAAAAAAAGCCCATGTCCAGACTGCTTTTTCAGACCACCACCATGTGTATCCTCGGTGACTGCCTTCACTCCAGCAAGGGCAACCAGCCTTAGTGATGCTGAATGTATTTGCATTACAGACTGAAACCTCAAAACCCCACTCGCTTCTAAATACTGTGCATGATTCCACATGGCAAGCAGCTGGGTGTGTGCTAAGAGTCTGCTTCTTCCCCCAAAAAATCGCTCCCCCTTTTTCCTACTAATGCAACTGTGAAATCACCAGAGCAAAACGCAATAAATCTCTGCCTGTAATTCCTATTTGCACACAGAGTCATGTTTTCACATCAGTCCCAAAACGAAATTTCTTTGCCAATTTAAATGCACACTTACTGCTCTTTTTTTTGGCAAGTGAAAATCACTTTTACAGACTGACACATTATGAAACCACTTTTCAGATTTTTTAAAAAAAGCCCATGTCCAGACTGCTTTTTCAGACCACCACCATGTGTATCCTCGGTGACTGCCTTCACTCCAGCAAGGGCAACCAGCCTTAGTGATGCTGAATGTATTTGCATTACAGACTGAAACCTCAAAACCCCACTCGCTTCTAAATACTGTGCATGATTCCACATGGCAAGCAGCTGGGTGTGTGCTAAGAGTGTGCTTCTTCCCCCAAAAAATCGCTCCCCCTTTTTCCTACTAATGCAACTGTGAAATCACCAGAGCAAAACGCAATAAATCTCTGCCTGTAATTCCTATTTGCACACAGAGTCATGTTTTCACATTAGTCACATAACGAAATTTCTTTGCCAACTTAAATGCACACTTACTGCTCTTTTTTTTTGGCAAGTGAAAATCACTTTTACAGACTGACACATTATGAATCCACTTTTTAGATTTTTTAAATTGCACATGTCCAGACTGCTTTTTCAGACCACCACCATGTGTATCCTCGGTGACTGCCTACACTCCAGCAAGGGCAACCAGCCTTAGTGATGCTGAATGTATTTGCATTACAGACTGAAACCTCAAAACCCCACTCGCTTGTAAATACTGTGCATGATTATACATGGAAAGGAGCTGGGTGTGTGCTAAGAGTCTGCTTCTTCCCCCAAAAAATCGCTCCCCCTTTTTCCTACTAATGCAACTGTGAAATCACCAGAGCAAAACGCAATAAATCTCTGCCTGTAATTCCTATTTGCACACAGAGTCATGTTTTCACATTAGTCCCAAAACGAAATTTCTTTGCCAATTTAAATGCACACTTACTGCTCTTTTTTTTTGGCAAGTGAAAATCACTTTTACAGACTGACACATTATGAATCCACTTTTTAGATTTTTTAAATTGCACATGTCCAGACTGCTTTTTCAGACCACCACCATGTGTATCCTTGGTGACTGCCTACACTCCAGCAAGGGCAACCAGCCTTAGTGATGCTGAATGTATTTGCATTACAGACTGAAACCTCAAAACCCCACTCGCTTGTAAATACTGTGCATGATTATACATGGAAAGGAGCTGGGTGTGTGCTAAGAGTCTGCTTCTTCCCCCAAAAAATCGCTCCCCCTTTTTCCTACTAATGCAACTGTGAAATCACCAGAGCAAAACGCAATAAATCTCTGCCTGTAATTCCTATTTGCACACAGAGTCATGTTTTCACATTAGTCCGAAAACGAAATTTCTTTGCCAATTTAAATGCACACTTGCTGCTCTTTTTTTTTGGCAAGTGAAAATCACTTTTACAGACTGACACATTATGAATCCACTTTTTAGATTTTTTTAATTGCACATGTCCAGACTGCTTTTTCAGACCACCACCATGTGTATCCTCGGTGACTGCCTACACTCCAGCAAGGGCAAGCAGCCTTAGTGATGCTGAATGTATTTGCATTACTGACTGCAACCTCAAACCCTTAAAGTATTCCTTATTTTTACCAGTACACCTTAATTTATCATGAAAAAATAGTCCATAATATTTTACATGTTCCTCACATTTAAATTTCTCCCAAAACAGAAAATAATAAACACAACTTCTACAAAAGGAATTCCAATTCTATTATTCATTTCTTAATTTACCATATACATCCCCTCTCAAACTCTAAACTCACCTTTAAAATTAGTTAGTTGTGAAAGAACTTTTTAGAGCCCCCTAATATCTAAACTCTTAAATCTGCATTTCATTTCTTTTTTAAATTTTTTTTTCTTCCGTACGCTTACCGTAAGCTTACCGTACGCGTACCCCGTGATTTTTTTAAAAATCAATAAATGTTTTCTTTGTACTTTTCTGTCCTTCTTTGACCCCCTCACAAATGTAAGGGGGTCTGTAACTCTCCTCCTTGCCCCCTTTTCTTGTTTTCACTCTTTTTTTCTGAGTGAAACACACAAAATGGCGGCCGCCGCTTCCTGGTTTCGGCCGATTCGAATGTTTACTAAGATCTAACAGCCAATCAGAATCGCGCTCGCGCACGCCACCGTACGCGTACGGTAAGCTTACGGTAAGCGTACCGTAAGCTGGCTCAGATATATATATTGATTTAAAGGCTATTTTCTCAGAATCTACTGAACAGATTTACACCAAACCTACAAAAGGCACTTCCTTGACCTAGGGACTACCTCTCTGCCAAATTTCTAGTAATTCTGTTCAGCCGTTCGGGCTGTAGCCCTGTCTAAAGGTCCTATGGAAAAATGCATGGGAAAAACGCGTTTTGGGACCCCCCTTTTATCTCAGCCCCCGCTTGATGAATCCCCCCGAGACTTTCAGGGTAGGAGCGGAGCGTAGTGCCCCACCTATTTTGAGAAATTCGCGAGGATTCGTCGACCGGCGCCAAAGTTATTCAAAATAGAATGTTGCGAATTTCCTATGGAAAAGGGGTCCTAACTATAA
Organism: Triturus cristatus; assembly: GCF_964204655.1. Lineage (NCBI taxonomy): Eukaryota > Metazoa > Chordata > Amphibia > Caudata > Salamandridae > Triturus > Triturus cristatus. The sequence goes on from NC_140583.1 coordinate 556,059,450, forward strand.
CTACCTACTGGCGACCGCCAGTAGGTAATATATACACACACATATATGTATATAAATATATATATGTATGTGTGGGTACATTATCTACTGGCGGTCGCCAGTAGATAGTTATAGTTAGGACCGCGCGCACGGTGAAAACCCTGAAAAAAATAAATAAAAAATAAATACATAACTTAGCATTTAAAAATCCGTACAAATTCACTTAAAAAACCATAGGTTTCACACACGTTATAGTTAGGAATTAGCATTTAAAAAACCTTGCAAATTCACTTAAAAAACCATAGGTTTCACACAGGTTATAGTTAGGTGGACATTTCCCTCGTAAAAAAACAATGAAATTCCCCCGTTATAGTTAGTTCAAATAACTATAACTCGTGCGACCGCCACTCTATCACAAGGATGATGTCATCAGTGATGTCATGAGTGATGCCACTGACCATGTCATGAGTGATGTAATATGTGACGTCATGAGCAGTGGATTGCGGGCGCGCGAGTTATAGTTATCTTTGTTTTATGTGTTATTATTGGTTTTTTACGAGGGAAATGTCCACCTAACTATAACCTGTGTGAAACCTATGGTTTTTTAAGTGAATATATATATATATATATATACATATATATATATATTTATATATATATATTACCTACTGGCGGTCTCCAGTAGGTAGTTATAGTTAGGCCCTATTATCCATAGGAAACTCGTAACCTTCTTTTCCCAATAACTTTGGCGCCAGATGACGAATCTTCACAAAATGTTTAAAACTGGTAGGGTGCTCCGGTCAGCTCCTATATTGAAAGTTTGGGGGTGATTCGTGTAGCGGGGGCCGAGAAAAAAGGAGGGTCCCAAAACGTGTTTTTTTCTTGTAATATCCCATAGGAAATTGTGGAACAGGCTACAGCCCGAACTGCTGAACGGAATTACACCAAATTTGGCAAAAAGGTACTGCTTTGCGCAGAAAGCGTCCTTTTTAAAAATGGTGTAAATCCGTTCAGTAGTTTTTGAGAAATTAAGAAATAAAGATAGTGAGATCTATGGACGGGGTGGATCTGCGCACCCTCCGGATCACGAGCTACAGAAAAACAAAGGCAAAATACAAGAAAAGGGGGCAGGGTAGAAACACCCTGACCCCCTAGGCCTGCTCAGGGGGTCCTTCAAGGACCCCCAGGGCCAACAAAAAGCATTTTTTTTTTTTTTAAATAATCAGAATAACACACGCTGAGTGCTTGGATCCATCCACTAAATTGAAAAAAACGAGCGCAGACTACCGCACTTCGTTATTAAATAGCCCCCAGGTGGGCCAAGTCCCGGGGGCATGTGCAAAAATAGTTGTGGGGGCACAGGGGGACCCCCACAGCCCCGGGGACTGCCGCCCCCGGGGGCTTTGTATAAATAGTTGCGGTGGGGACACAGCCCTCCCCGCAGCCCTGGGGACCGCCACCCCCCAGGGCTTTTTTAAAAAAAAGAATAGACTGTGTGGAGGGGCTCGAGCCCCCCTCATGCCCGGGGACCTCCACCTCTCCGGGTCACTAAGCTTTAAATGCAGGGGTCCGTAATGGACCCCCAGCCCCGGGGACCACCACCTCCCTGGGGCATTGCAATTGTTGTTAGGGGGGCCACGCGGCTCCCTCCTGGAGCCTTTTATGGCCCCAGGGACTGCCACCCCCCAGGGCCGGCTCCTGCAGTGTCCCGGGGTGCCCACCTCCGGGAGACTGCTGTTTGCAATGACAGGGCATGAACCTCGCAGCTCTCGCCATGTCATTGCAAACTGCTTTGCTTCATTGAAGCGAGAGCAGTGAAACCTGCTCTTGCTTCAATGAAGCAAAGCAGATTGCTTTTCCTTATGGGGAGCTGCATGTTAGCAGCTCCCCATGTGGAAAAGCAATGCCGGCTCCCGTAAGACTCGGGGAGCCGGCAGGGACCATGGGGCATTGGGGCTCCCCCCATGGTCCCCAACATATGAGATAGGCCCCGGGGGATGGGGTTCCCAGGGTGAATAGAAATTAATGGTAGGAGCCATTTTTTTTTTTTACGGAAAAATAAGGAGTTGCGTACCTAGCGCAGCACTCAGCGCGGCCCGTAGTGTGCACGCAAGGGGTACGTGACTCCTAGCTCGAAAAGCTATGCTGGCTCCCGAAGGTCGCTGGGAGCCAGCAGGACCGGGGGGACATTGGTGCTCCCCCCACAGTCCCCAATGTTTCAGATAGGCCCCTGGGGATGGGGTCCCTCGGGCAAATAGTAATTAATGGTAGGAGCTGGTTATTTTTGTACAGAAAAATAAGGAGTCGCGTACCTAGCGCGGTGCTCAGCGCGGCCCCATAGTGTGCACGCGAGGGGTACGCGATTCCTAGCTCGAAAAGCTATGCTGGCTCCTGAAGGTCGCAGGGAGCCGGTGGGACCGTGGGGGCATTAGGGCTCCCCCCACAGTCCCCAACGCATCAGATAGGCCCTGGGTGATGGGGTCCTCGGGGCGAATAGAAATTAATGGTAGGAGCTGTTTTTTTAAATGGAAAAATAAGGAGTCGCATACCTAACACGGCTCCCAGCGCGGCCCCCTAGTGTGCACATGAGGGGTATGCAACTCTAATTCACGCTGGGTGCGCGACTCCGAGCTAAAATATTAAAAACATTTTTAATAAAAACCTAGGTTATATGTTAGGATATTGGGTGGCTCTAAAAAGAGCCCTTGTGTTTATTGGGAGATTTTTGTAGCTACATGTAAGTGCCAATGCAGAGTCTTAAGTTGTTGAGAAGGACTCTGTTTCCCTTATCTGTGAAATGTACATCAGTCCTGTAGATGCCATCCATATTAAAATGCAGATTGTTGTTGTATATGGACCCCATACTATGGTCTCTGAGATAAACAGAAACAGCTTTATTGACATTTTTTCTAGCTTTCTTAATCTGTGGACAAAATTGATTGGACCTGTTCCATGTCTGTCTTTGGCATATGTTAGAGTACACAAAGGCAGTTTGGGGGAAAAGCAATATCAATTCTGCAAAGGTGTCCTTCATAAGCATTTCCAGAGCTAACCCAGTCAATGTGCCTAGGTCATTGCCACCACAGTGCACAATCATGAGGTCAGGTGGTTGGAGATGCAAAAAGGATTTAACCAATGGCATCAATTTGTGCCACTTTAATCCTCTCTGTCCAATCCATTTAACCTCTTCAGTGCCCATGACGAGATAGTCTCGTCATGGAGCACGGTTGCGCTGTGCCCATGACGAGACTATCTCGTCATGAACCCCACCCACTAGTGCAACGCCCGGCACAGGAGGGGGGAAGGGCGTGGCACTGAAGGGGTTAATGTCTACATTTTGCAAAGCTAGGTTTTGTCAATACCTCTGCTTTCAGCATACCTTTTGCACCAGAAACTATAGCTGTGTCCAATAATCCACACAGAAAGCATCTTGAAGGGATTTCTGTATGTAATCAGAAAATGTCTGCAGCTGAGGTAGGCAGGTGGAAGAATAAAATCTATCTTAAATGGTGGGCAAGATGCTGTTTTTAAGAAAGTAGAGATTTGATTGGATGTATAACAACACTCTCCATTCGAAAATAGGGTGCATTTTACTTTGTTTAGAAAGCATATTTTTTCTTGCTTATTAACACATGTTGGAAAAGTACAGCAGAAAGGATAAGGGCAAGCATTGCAAAGCCAACCACACCTGCTGTTGTCATTTGTAACATTGTGTGGTGAACTTGTGACCTGGCAGCTAAGTTGAATGTTGCATGACCTGTTGCTATGGAAACTGACATTAAGGACAAGGGGTGAAGATGTCAGTTGAAAAGCATTATTCTCTATGACCATTGGAAATTTGTTTTTCAATGTGAAAAACACTGAGAAGCTATGCAATTTGTGGTTTATGTCTAGATGTATGGAAAACTAGAGGGAACATTTGCCACTACTGGTTCACCCTTGCAGAGTGTGTTTATCTATATTCACTGTGTGAAAAAGAAAATCCTGAGTGAGTTTGTGAGATTTTTCATTCAACAGGTTTATTTAAAGGTGAGTTACATATTTTTGAGGTTAATTTAAAAAAGATTTGATACTTTTATGAAACTGTGTTGTTTAAAATATATTATAAAATGCACAGATGTATATTGGGATTATTTTTATTGTACTTGAAGTTTGCTTAAAAAACAGTAAGTACAGTAATATATTTATTTAAGTGTGTTGGAAGATATAGTTGAATGAAGGCTCTTATTTACTATTAATTGGTTAAATATGTACTAAGAAGGTGTATTTTCTAAAATATTCATATAAGGTGTAGTTTATAAGGCATGATTATTTCTTCTGTGTAAAAAGGTATAGTTTAAAAATATTGCATTATTATAGATAGTGTGGTAAATGAGGTACAATTGTGCTGTTTGCAAGATGATCATATAAGTTGTTAATAATTATGAATCTGTTATTAGTTGGTACAGTTTGTGCAGTTTTAAAAAATCCTTATAAAAAAGTGTTCTTTATTACTGTTCTTCATTAAGTTTGTTGAGAGGTACAGTTTGATGAAGTTGCATATTTGTTGATTTAAAGGCAAATATGTAGCTGCAAAGAAAGTCAGTACATTTTATTCTTTCTGGTATGTAGTAGTTAGTATGTCATGAGTCAGGTATTTGTTTACATTATATTTATATTTATATTTGTATGAGTTAATGATACGTATCTAAAATATTAGAGGACTGCAAAGAATGTGAAAATGTGATTTTATAAGTGTATGAGAAGTGATGTTGTGGTTCTATAATGTGTAATTTCATAGTTAGCATATAAGTAAATGTGCACAATCTATGCGATACCTTAACCCCCTGCACACTACTGATTCACTCCTTCAAAAATCCATACAGTAGCCATGCAGATAAGCAATCACACTGTCTTTCCCTGTCCAATCATCCTATCATCCTGACAGCACCATGTCTGTATCCACTCTCTGTGCTGAAACACAAGCACTTAAAAACTCACCCTTCTGTCAACTACCACCACTCCTACTATCTAGTCACTGTGCATACACCTATAGAATGCTTCAGGCATTAAGACACATAGTGCACCATGAAATATGTGCAATGTATGCAGGCCTGTATCCCCCAGCAGACTACTGATTCACCCTTGCAATAAGCCAGGTAGTATTCACGCAGTGCTCCAATCAGCCTATAAGACTCTGTCCACTCCTGCAATTATCCTGACAGAAGCATGTCCTTAGCTAATCGCTGCGCCAACACACACGCACTTATAAACTGTCCCTGCTGTCAACTACCACCACTTTAACTATCCTCTCTGTATTCATGCACTTGTAGAACGACTCAGGCATTAAGACAAGCAGTAGTACAGTGAAATGTGCACACTCTATGCAGGCCTCTAACCACCAGCAGACTACTGATTCGCCCTTGGAATAAGCCAGGTAGTATTCATGCAGTGCCCCAATCAGACTGTCACTATCTGTTCACTCCTGCAATCATCTTGAGAGAAGCATGTCCTTATCTAATTTTTGTGCCAACACACAAGCACTTAAAAACTCACCCTCCTGTCAACTACCAGCACTCTTACTATCTAGTCACTGTGCATACACCTATAGAATGCTTCAGGCATTAAGAAACATAGTGCACAGTGAAATATGTGCAATGTATGCAGGCCTGTAAACCCCAGCAGACTACTGATTCACCCATGCAATAAGCCAGGTAGTATTCATGCAGTGCCCCAATCAGGCTGTCACTCTTTGTCCACTCCTGCAATCATGCTGACAGAACCATATCCTTATCTAATGTCTGTGACAACATACAAGCACTTATAACTCTCTCTGTAGTCAATGAAAAGCAGTGTAACTTTCCAGTCACTATCCATGCACTTGTAGAGCGACTCAGGCATTAAAACAAGCAGTGCTACAGTCAAATGTACGCAATCTATGCAGGCCTCTAACCATCAGCAGACTACTGATTCACCCCTGGAATAAGCCAGGTAGTATTCGTGCAGTGCCCCAATCAGACTGTGACTCTCTGTGCACTCCTGAAATCATCCTGACAGAAGCATGTCCTTATCTAATTTTTGTGCCAACACACAAGCACTTAAAAACTCACCCTCCTGTCAACTACGAGCACTCTCACTATCTAGTCACTGTGCATACACCTATAGAATACCTCAGGCATTAAGACACATAGTGCTACTGTGAAATGTGCGCAATGTATGCATGCCTGTAACCCCCAGCAGACTACTGATTCACCCTTGCAAGAAGCCAGGTAGTATTCATGTAGTGCCCCAATCAGCCTATCAGTCTCTGTCCACTCCTGTAATTATCCTGACAAAAGCATGTCCTTATCTAATTTCTGTGCCAACATGCAAGCACTTATAAACTCTTCCTGCAGTCAATGACAAGCAGTGTAACTTTCCAGTCACTATCCATGCACTTGTAGAGCAACTCAGGCATTAAGACAAGCAGTGCTACAGTCAAATGTGCGCCATCTATGCAGGCCTCAAACCACCAGCAGACTACTGATTCACCCTTATAATAAGCCAGGTAGTATTCATGCAGTGCCACAACCAGACTGTCACTATCTGTCCACTCCTGCAATCATCCTGACACACGCATGTCCTTATGTAATTTCTGTGCCAGCACACAAGCACTTACAAACTCACCCTCCTGTCAACTACCAGCACTCTTACTATCTAGTCACTGTGCATACACCTATAGAATGCTTCAGGCATTAAGAAACCTAGTGTACAGTGAAATATGCACAATATATGCAGGCCTGTAACCCCCAGCAGACTACTGATTCACCCATGCAATAAGCCAGGTAGTATTCATGCAGTGCCCCAATCACCTTATCAGACTCTGTCCACTCCTGCAATTATCCTGACAGAAGCATGTCCTTATCTAATCGCCGTGCCAACACACAAGCACTTATAAACTCTCCCTGCTGTCAACTACCACCACTTTAACTATCCTCTCCGTATTCATGCACTTTTAGAACGACTCAGGCATTAAGACAAGCAGTGGTACAGTGAAATGTGCACAATGTATGCAGGCCTCTAACCCCCAGAAGACTACTGATTCACCCTTGGAATAAGCCAGGTAGTATTCATGCAGTGCCCCAATCAGACTGTGACTCTCTGTGCACTCCTGCAATCATCCTGACAGAAGCATGTCCTTATCTAATTTTTGTGCCAACACACAAGCACTTAAAAACTCTCCCTCCTGTCAACTACGAGCACTCTCACTATCTAGTCACTGTGCATACACCTATAGAATGTCTCAGGCAATAAGACACATAGTGCTACAGTGAAATGTGTGCAATGTATGCACACTCCTAACCCCCTGCAGACTACTGATTCACCCTTGCAATAAGCCAGGTAGTATTTATGTAGTGCCCCAATCAGGCTGTCACTCTTTGTCAACTCCTGCAATCATGCTGACAGAACCATATCTTTATCTAATGTCTGTGCCAACATACAAGCACTTATAAACTCTCCCTGTAGTCAATGACAAGCAGTGTAATTTTCCAGTCACTATCCATGCACTTGTAGAGCGACTCAGGCATTAAGACAAGCAGTGCTACAGTCAAATGTGCGCAATCTATGCAGGCCTCTAACTACCAGCAGACTACATGATTCACCCTTGGAATAAGCCAGGTAGTATTCATGCAGTGCCCCAATCAGACTGTCACTATCTGTCCACACCTGCAATCATCCTGAGATTCCTGACACAAGCATGTCCTTATCTAATTTCTGTGCCAACACACAAGCACTTCAAAACTCACCCTCCTGTCAACTACCAGCACTCTCCCTATCTAGTCACTGTCCATACACCTGTAGAATGCCTCAGGCATTAAGACACATAGTGCTACAGTGAAATGTGTGCAATCTATGCAGGCCTCTAACCACCAGCAGATTACTGATTCACCTTTGGAATAAGCCAGGCAGTATTCATGCAGTGCCCCAATCAGCCTATCAGTCTCTGTCCACTCTTGCAATTATCCTGACAGAAGCATGTCCTTATCTAATCTCTGTGTCAACACACAAGCACTTAGAAAGTCTCTCTGCTGTCAACTACCAGTAGTGTAACTATGTTGTGTGTGTGTGGTTGTGTGTGTTTGTAGTTGTGTGTATGTGGCTGTGTGTGGTTGTGTGTGTAGTTGTGTGTGTGTGTGGTTTTGTGTGTGGTTTGTGTGTGGTTTGTGTGTGTGTGTGTGGTTGTGTGTGGTTTTTGTTGTGTGGTTTTGTATGTGTGTTGTGTGTGTGGTTGTGGTTGTGTGTGTGGTTGTATGTGTGGTTGTGTGTGTGGTTGTGCATGTGGTTGTGTGTGTGGTTGTGCGTGTGGTTGTGGTTGTGTGTGTGGTTGTGGTTGTGTGTGTGGTTGTGGTTGTGTGTGTGGTTGTGGTTGTGTGTGTGTGGTTGTGTGTGTGGTTGTGTGTATGGTTGTAGTTGTGTGTGTGGTTGTGTGTATGGTTTTGGTAGTGTGTGTGGTTGTGGTTGTGTGTGGGTGTGGTTGTAGATGCGGGTGTGGGTATGTGTATGGATGTGTGGTTGTGTGTGGTTGTGTGTGGTTGTGTGTGTGGTTCTATGTGTGGTTCTATGTGTGGTTGTGTGGGTGTTTGTGTGTGTGGTTGTGTGTGAGGTTGTGTGGTTGTGTGTGGTTGTGGTTGTGTGGTTGGGTGTGGTTGTGTGTGGGTGTGGTTATGTGGAAGTGGTTGTGTGTGTGGTTTTATGTGTGGTTGGGTGTGTAGTTGGGTGTGTGGCTGTGTGTGTGTGGATGTGTGTATGTTTGTGTGTGTGTAGTTGTGGTGTGTGTGGTTGTGTGGTTGGTTGTGGTTGTGTGTGTGTGGTTGTGGCTGTGGTTGTGTGTGTGTGGTTGTGTGTGTGGTTCTGTGTATGGTTGTGTGTGTAGTTGTGTGTGGTTGTGTGTGTGTGGTTGTGTGTGTGCTTGTGGTTGTGTGTTGTATGTGTATGTGTGGTTGTGTGTGTGGTTGTGTGGGTGTGGTTGTGTGTGTGGTTGTGTGGTTGGTTATGGTTGTGTGGGTGTGGTTGTGGGTGTGGTTGTATGGTTGTGTTTGGTTGTGTGTGGTTGTGTGTGTGGTTGTGTGTGCTTGTAGTTGTGTGTGTGGTTGTGTGTGGTTGTGTGTGTGGTTGTGTGTGTGGTTGTGTGTGTGTGGTTGTGTGTGTATGTGGTTGTGTGTATGTGGTTGTGTGTGGTTGTGTATGTGGTTGTGTGTGTTGTGTGGCTGTGGTTGTGTGTGTGGTTGTGTGTGGTTGTGTGTGTGGTTGTGTGTGTGCTTATGGTTGTGTGTGTGGTGGTGTGTGTGGTTGTGTGTGTGGTTGTGTATGTGTGTGGTTGTGTATGTGGTTGTGGTTGTGTATGGGGTTATGGTTGTAGTTGTGTGTGGTTGTGTGTGTGGTTGTGTGTGTGTGTTTGTGTGTGTGGTTGTACGTGTAGTTGTGTGTGGTTGTGTGTGTGGTTGTGGTTGTGTGTGTGGGGTTGTGTGTGGGGTTGTGTGTGGAGTTGTGTGTGGGGTTATGTGTGTGGGTTTATGTGTGGGGTTGTGTGTGGGGTTGTGTGTGGGGTTGTGTATGTGTGTGGTTGTGTGTGGTCATGCGTGGTTGTGTGTGTGGTTGTGTGTGTGGTTGTGTACATGGTTGTGTGTGTGTGGTTGTGTGTATGGTTGTGGTGTGTGTGGTTGTGGTTGTGTGGTTGGTTGTGGTTGTGTGTGTGATTGTGGCTGTGGCTGTGGTTGTGTGTGTGGTTGTGTGTGTGGTTGTGTGTGTGGTTGTGTGTGTAGTTGGGTGTGGTTGTGTGTGTGGTTTGTGCTTGTGGTTGTGTGTTGTATGTGTATGTGTGGTTGTGTGTGTGGTTGTGGTTGTGTGTGTGTGGTTGTGTGTGTGGTTGTGTGGGTGTGTGTGTGGTTGTGTGGTTGGTTGTGGTTGTGTGTGTGTGGTTGTGTGTGGTTGTATGGTTGTGTTTGGTTGTGTGTGGTTGTGTGTGTGGTTGTGTGTGTGCTTGTAGTTGTGTGTGTGGTTGTGTGTGTGGTAGTGTGTGGTTGTGTGTGGTTGTGTGTGTGGTTGTGTGTGTGGTTGTGGTTGTGTGTGTGGTTGTGGTTGTGTGTGTGGTTGTGGTTGTGTGTGTGTGGTTGTGTGTGTGGTTGTGTGTATGGTTGTAGTTGTGTGTGTGGTTGTGTGTATGGTTTTGGTAGTGTGTGTGGTTGTGGTCGTGTGTGGGTGTGGTTGTGGATGCGGGTGTGGGTATGTGTATGGATGTGTGGTTGTGTGTGGTTGTGTGTGGTTGTGTGTGTGGTTGTGTGTGTGGTTCTATGTGTGGTTCTATGTGTGGTTGTGTGGGTGTTTGTGTGTGTGGTTGTGTGTGTGTGGTTGTGTGGTTGTGTGTGATTGTGGTTGTGTGGTTGGGTGTGGTTGTGTGTGGGTGTGGTTATGTAGAAGTGGTTGTGTGTGTGGTTTATGTGTGGTTGGGTGTGTAGTTGGGTGTGTGGCTGTGTGTGTGTGGATGTGTGTATGTTTGTGTGTGTGTAGTTGTGGTGTGTGTGGTTGTGTGGTTGGTTGTGGTTGTGTGTGTGTGGTTGTGGCTGTGGTTGTGTGTGTGTGGTTGTATGTGTGGTTGTGTGTGTGGTTGTGTGTGTAGTTGGGTGTGGTTGTGTGTGTGTGGTTGTGTGTGTGCTTGTGGTTGTGTGTTGTATGTGTATGTGTGGTTGTGTGTGTGGTTGTGGTTGTGTGTGTGGTTGTGTGGGTGTGGTTGTGTGTGTGGTTGTGTGGTTGGTTATGGTTGTGTGGGTGTGGTTGTGGGTGTGGTTGTATGGTTGTGTTTGGTTGTGTGTGGTTGTGTGTGTGGTTGTGTGTGCTTGTAGTTGTGTGTGTGGTTGTGTGTGGTTGTGTGTGTGGTTGTGTGTGTGGTTGTGTGTGTGTGGTTGTGTGTGTGTGTGGTTGTGTGTATGTGGTTGTGTGTGGTTGTGTATGTGGTTGTGTGTGTTGTGTGGCTGTGGTTGTGTGTGTGGTTGTGTGTGGTTGTGTGTGTGGTTGTGTATGTGGTTGTGGTTGTGTGTGTGGTGGTGTGTGTGGTTGTGTGTGTGGTTGTGTGTGTGTGTGGTTGTGTATGTGGTTGTGGTTGTATATGGGGTTGTGTTTGTGGTTGTGTGTGGTAGTGTGTGTGGTTGTGTGTGTGTTTGTGTGTGTGGTTGTACGTGTAGTTGTGTGTGGTTGTGTGTGTGGTTGTGGTTGTGTGTGAGGGGTTGTGTGTGGGGTTGTGTGTGGAGTTGTGTGTGGGGTTATGTGTGTGGGGTTGTGTGTGGGGATGTGTATGTGTGTGGTTGTGTGTGGTCATGTGTGGTTGTGTGTGTGGTTGTGTGTGTGGTTGTGTACATGGTTGTGTGTGTGTGGTTGTGTGTATGGTTGTGGTGTGTGTGGTTGTGGTTGTGTGGTTGGTTGTGGTTGTGTGTGTGGTTGTGTGTGTGGTTGTGTGTGTGGTTGTGTGTGTAGTTGGGTGTGGTTGTGTGTGTGTGTGGTTTGTGCTTGTGGTTGTGTGTTGTATGTGTATGTGTGGTTGTGTGTGTGTTTGTGGTTGTGTGTGTGTGGTTGTGTGTGTGGTTGTGTGGGTATGGGTGTGTGTGTGGTTGTGTGGTTGTGTGTGTGTGGTTTTGGGTGTGGTTGTATGGTTGTGTTTGGTTGTGTGTGGTTGTGTGTGTGTTTGTGTGTGTGCTTGTAGTTGTGTGTGTGGTTGTGTGTGTGGTAGTGTGTGGTTGTGTGTGTGGTTGTGTGTGTGTGGTTGTGTGTGTGTGGTTGTGTGGTTGAGGGTGTGAATGTGCATGTGGTTGTGTGTGTGGTTGTGGTTGTGTGTGTGTGGTTGTGTGTGTGGTTGTGTGTGTGTGGTTGTGTGTGTGTGGTTGTGTGTGTGGTGTGTGTGGTTGCGGTTGTGTGTGTGGTTGTGTGTGGTTGTGTGTGTGGTTATGTGTTGGTGGTTGTGTGTGTGGTTGTGTGTGTGGTTGTGGTTGTGGGGTTGTGGGTTTGGTTGTGTGGTTGGTTGTGGTTGTGTGTGTGGTTGTGTATGTGTGGCTGTGTGTGTGTGTGGTTGTGTGTGGTTGTGTGTGTGTGGTTGTGTGTGTGGTTGTATGTGTGGTTGCGGTTGTGTGTGTGTGGTTGTGGTTGTGTGGTTGTGGGTTTGTTTGTGTGGCTGGTTATGGTTGTGTGTGTGGTTGTGTATGTGTGGCTGTGTGTGTGTGATTGTGTGTGTGGCTGTGTGTGTGTGTGGTTGTGGGTGTGTGGTTGTGTGTGTGGTTGTGGTTGTGTGTGTGTGGTTGTGGTTGTGGGTTTGGTTGTATAGTTGGTTGTGGTTGTGTGTGTGGTTGTGTGTGTGTGGTTGTGTGTGTGGTTGTGGTTGTGTGTGGTTGTGTGTGGTTGTGTGTGGTTTTGTGGTTGTGTGTGTGGTTGCGTGTGTGGTTGTGTGTGTGTGGTTGTACGTGTGTGTGTGGTTGTACGTGTGGTTGTGTGTGTGGTTGTGTGTGTGGTTGTGTGTGTGTGCTTGTATATGTGTGTGTGTGTGGTTGTGTGGTTGGTTGTGGTTGTGTGTGTGTTTGTGGGTGTGGTTGTGTGTGTGTGTGTGGTTGTGTGGTTGATTGTGGTTGTGTGTGTGTGGTTGTGTGTGGTTGGTTGTGTGTGGTTGTGTGTATGTGGTTGTGTGTGTGCTTGTGTGTGGTTGTGTGTGTGTGTGTGTGGTTGTGTGGTTGTGTGTGGTTGCGTGTGTGTGGTTGTGTGTGTGTTGTGTGTGTGGTTGTGTGTGTGGTTGGGGTTGTGTGTATGTGGTTGGGGTTGTGTGTATGTGGTTGTGTGTGTGTGGCTGTGTGTGTGGTTGTGTGTGTGGTTGTGGTTGTGTGTGTGGTTGTGTGTGTGTGGTTGTGTGTGTGTGGTTGTGTGTGTATGGTTGTGTGTGTGGTGTGTGTGTGGTTGCGGTTGTGTGTGTGGTTATGTGCGGTTGTGTGTGTGGTTATGTGTGGTTGTGTGTGGTTGTGATTGTGTGTGTGTGGTTGTGGGTGTGGTTGTGGTTGTGTGTGGTTGTGGTTGTGGTTGTGTGTGTGGTTGTGTGTGTGTGGTTGTGGTTGTGTGTGTGGTTGTGTGTTTGGGTGTGTGTGGTTGTGTGTGGTTGTGTGTGTGGTTGTGTGTGTGGTTGTGTGTGTGTGCTTGTATATGTGTGTGTGTGTGGTTGTGTGGTTGGTTGTGGTTGTGTGTGTGTTTGTGGGTGTGGTTGTGTGTGTGTGTGTGGTTGTGTGGTTGATTGTGGTTGTGTGTGTGTGGTTGTGTGTGGTTGGTTGTGTGTGGTTGTGTGTATGTGGTTGTGTGTGTGCTTGTGTGTGGTTGTGTGTGTGTGTGTGTGGTTGTGTGGTTGTGTGTGTGGTTGGGGTTGTGTGTATGTGGTTGGGGTTGTGTGTATGTGGTTGTGTGTGTGTGGCTGTGTGTGTGGTTGTGTGTGTGGTTGTGGTTGTGTGTGTGGTTGTGTGTGTGTGGTTGTGTGTGTGTGGTTGTGTGTGGTTGTGTGTGTATGGTTGTGTGTGTGGTGTGTGTGGTTGCGGTTGTGTGTGTGGTTATGTGCGGTTGTGTGTGTGGTTATGTGTGGTTGTGTGTGGTTGTGATTGTGTGTGTGTGGTTGTGGGTGTGGTTGTGGTTGTGTGTGGTTGTGGTTGTGGTTGTGTGTGTGGTTGTGTGTGTGTGGTTGTGGTTGTGTGTGTGGTTGTGTGTTTGGGTGTGTGTGGTTGTGTGTGGTTGTGTGTGTGGTTGTGTGTGTGGTTGTGTGTGTGTGGTTGTGTGTGTGGTTATGTGTGTGGTTTTGTGTGTGTGGTTGTTTGTGTTGTTGTGGGTGTGGTTGTACGTGTGGTTGTGTGTGTGGTTGTGTGTGTTGTATGTGTCATTGTGGTTGTGTGTGTGGTTGTGTGTTTGGTTGTGTGTGGGGTTGTGTGTGTGGTTGTGTGAGTTTGTTGTGTGTGTGTGGTTGTGGGTGTGGTTCTGTGTGTGTGTGTGTGTGGTTGTGTATGTGTGTGTGGTTGTGTGTGTATGGTTGTGTTTGGTTGTGGTTGTGAGTGTGGTTGTGTTTGTGGTTGTGGTTGTGGTTGTGTGACAGTAATACTAAAAGCATCTCAAAATAAAGGAACACAAACATCGAGTTTGTGGAAAGAGAAAGCACGTTGTAAGTCAAACGGGCGCAGCAAAGCATTAACACAACAACAAAACAAACAAAATCACTTAGCGAAGACTGAGTGCTGATAATGGGTACACACAGCCCATCATCTTAAGAGTTTGATTGCAGCCAATGTGCCTGGCCCCTCCTTGTGAGTTTCACCCCATATTTCATGAGTTGTAACTGCTGCACCCACCATAGCGCTTTGAGATCTAAAGCACTACATAGGTCTAATCGATTAACCAGTCGCCAACATGCTGTGCTTTTAAAGAGAATATGCCAAAAGTTTCCAGCTTCCTCATCATGTCTTCATGAAAGCGCCAACAAAAGGACTCCCGGAATGGTGCAACGGACATGAAGCAGCTGTTGCAATCAGACATAAACACTGTGAAAGTTGTCCAGTTTCACAGTAACATTTCCTCAATGTTCTTTCTTTAAGTCACAAAACAGTAATACTAAAAGCATCTCAAAATAAAGGAACAGAAAAATCGAGTTTGTGGAAAGAGCAAGCACATTGTAAGTCAAACCGGCGCAGCAAAGCATTAACACAACAACATGTTCTTTGATGTTTGATGTTCATTGAACGAGAACATCAAAGGGGTGCCGCGAAAGTGATCGCTGGCAAAAGTGAAAGTGAACGCGGGCTCTTAATGAGCATGACGAGGTTTGCCAGCCTCTGCTCCTAAGCGCGCGTCTGCGCACATGCACTGTAGCCCTAGGCTGGCCATGGTAGCACTTTTTGAGCCCTCACAAAAAGACTTGCCAGTCCAGCGCACGCGCTGGATCAGGCGAGACCTAAAAATGGTTCCTCGAAATCTTGAAGAAGTGGTAGCTGATGAAGTTCTAGGGAGACGTACTAAAGCCCCAGTGTATTCTTGGAATTGTAGTAGTATATGTAGTATACGTCAGGAATCTATTGATACTTTTCGGAATTTCTTACAAGAGTATATTAAAAAAAAGTCTTAAAAAAAGATGAAGATGTTATAAGGACTAGGGGCCATATGTATCAACACATTTCCCCATAGACACAGAATGGGCAAAACCCTTTGATACATCTGACCCTAGATCCTTGCAGAGTGAGAAAAAATATTGGTTTGCAAGGTCATTCTCTGACTTGTCTTTCTAGCAAAGTATGTCAACGTGTTTTTCATCATCTTAGAATGTTAGCAGTACATAATTCTCAAATGCAGAAGTTGGTCAGAAGATTGTATTACGCAAAAACTCCAGCAATATTTTTAAATGAATTAAACAGTGCGCTTGTGCATGGGTCAGTATCAGATGTAACAAAAGTTTGTGATGAAATAGAGTTTCATTACTTTGGTCCTGAAGAAGAGAGTAGACAAAGTGAGACATTGATAGAAGTAGGCATTGAAGAAAACGTGGAAAAGATTAGTAAAGAGAAATTTGAAGAAGTAATTACAAAGTTTAAGATAATTTCATGTGAAAGGCCAAATTATACTTGAATTTGTTGTCGATGAACTCACTATAAGAATCAGACTAGGACTGTTGATCTGTATTTAAAAACTGAAAAAGAAAATAATGATAAGTGGAAGAAATTTGCAACTTATTTGTTGGTAGAAGACTGCTTTGATTTGGGTACTAATCAACGTATTTGTAAATATTGTTATAACAAATTAGAGGATAATAAAATGCCAGGAAGAGCTGTCCATAATGATATGGAGTTGGTACCTATTCCTCAAGAACTGATGGATTTAAACACGTATGAGTGTATTCTAATTCAATCTGTGCACCCGTTTCAGGCTATTGTTCGTATGGAGCCAAAAACAGGTAAATTGCCTGCCACAGAATTACAGAGAGGATTTAAAGGAAGAGTTGTATATTTACCTCTAGATTTAAAGATAAATATTGAAACTATTGGTGTAGATAAAGAAGAAAGTGAACCCTTAATTATTCTTGTGAATGGTGTTCCTACTAAAAGTAAGAAAATCTGGCAGGAATTAGTGGATGTCAGGAAAGTGCAAAAGGCAACATTGTATCCTATAAAAAATAATGAATACTACAAAAATGTGTATGTGGAAGAAAAAGAAATACTTTTAGGGGATAATAGTGAAATGTCAAGTGGTCAAATTGAGAAAGTGGACATACCCAAAAGTGAAGAAATTTATGAACATTATAGTGTACATCCTTTACATTCTATCATCGTCATGGAGAACTTAAATGCATGCTAAGGAATTTAGGAACTCCAACGTGGTTTGTTACACTAAGTTGTGCTGAATACACAGGGGATGATTTACTCCAATTTCTTCGAGAAGCAAATTCAAACATTAAAAACATTGAATTCAAGACTCCTAGAGAATTGTGTTCTTTGGATCCTGTAAATGTATGCAGATATTTCAATCATAGGGTTGAAGCTATGATGTCTTTTATCTGCAACAAAAAGAATCCTCCTCTTGAAGAAGTTATTGATTTCTTTTGGAGAAAGGAGTATCAAGCTAGAGGTACTCCTCATATACATATGCTTCAATGGATCAAGGATGCACCCAAATTTGGAACTGATTCGGATGACACTGTTTTATCTTTTATTGAAGATTATGTTACATGTGCTATACCTAAAAGAACAGAAGAAAATACCTTAAGGCAACAAGTGTTACAATTCCAAAGTCATCGATGTGGGAAATACTGTTGACGGAAATACAAGTCGAAGGAAAAGTTTTATACCAAATGTCGTTTTGGATTTCCACGTCCAGTAATATCCAAAAGAAGAGTGAACAGTTTCGTGTCAGTGGTGAGACATACCATCACTAGAAAATCTCCCAAAAATATGTACAATTTGAGAAGAAGTGAAGAATCGAAGTATATCAATGATTATAATCCAGTTATTCTGTCAATGTGGAATGCTTATATGGACATCCAGTATGTTGCGGATAATTCCATTGCTGTGACTTGGTATGTAACAGTATACATAACAAAATCAGAAAAGACGGAGTTGAAAGAAATGTGGGAAGAAATTTCCCACGAGAAGAGTCTCAGTAAGAAATTGTACAGCTTTGGCTTGAAGATGCTGTCACATCAAGAAATTGGATCGTACGAATGTTCGGATCAGTTATTGTCTGCAAGTTTATATTCAAAGTAAAGAGGAATTATTTGAGTTAGTCGACGTCTGCAACGCGAAATCAAGTACTTAAATCTATACAGGAAATTGAATATTTAGCATTAAATGAACCGGAAAACACAGATATAGTAAAAAAAAACCATGTTGGATACATACTATCCAAATAGAAGTTCTCATCTTGAGAACATATGTCTCTATCTCTAAGTACTGCAATATAACAGTTTTAAGAGAAATACTACCGAGAATATAAATGAAGGAAAATATGCAGTGATTGGTTCAGATGGATGTTTGGTGAAACATACTAAAGGAAATCTCATTAATCATAGAAAACTGAGCTGTGATACTCCTGATAAAAGAGAATTTTACTATTTAGCACTTTTACAACTCTTCAAACCTTGGTGTACGGAACTGGAATTACTTGGAGATTTTGAGTGCTATGAAGATTCTTTCAATGCATGTAAATATAGCATTGAATGCACATTTTTTACAAATTATCTCAAAATGCTGAATGAAGAAATGGATCAAGAAGCTACTATTGCAGCTGAGATTGCTAGAGATAGTTCTCAAGATAGTCAAAGTTCTGCTCCACTGAGTCAGGAACCTCTAGTAGAACCAATTCTTGAAAATGAAGCAGCCATCGCTCTGAGTGAAGTGGAAACAGCAATGCATCAAGCTCAAGAAGATATGATGGACCTGGGAATCTTGGAAGAACAACTAAATATTGAACAGAAAGAAATATACCAGAGAGTGAAACAACAGATCAACCATGGTTTTTTTAATGAAAAGAAAGAATGCACATGCACATCATTTCAATCTATCCAAATGTATGTCAGTGGTCAAGCTGGTACAGGAAATAGTTTCTTAATTAAAGTTTTGCCCGGTTACCTACAGAAAACAACGGACTCAGATTTGTCTTGTGTTGTAACTGCTCCAACTGGGTTGGCAGCACACAACATTAAAGGAATTACATTGCATTGTTTACTAATGCTACCTGTAGAGCATGAAAATAAATTGGAATATCACAAGCTATCTGGAGAAGCTTGTTATGAAGTTTCAAGAATGCTAAAGAAAATGAAACTTCTAATTATTGATGAGGTTAGCATGGTCTCAAACTTAATGCTGACCTTTGTGCATTTAAGAATGCAGCAAATTTTAAAAACAGAATACGATGTGTTATTTGGAGATAAACATGTCATAGTTTTTGGTGATCTACTTCAACTTACACCTGTAAAAGGACAACCAGTGTTTAAAACACTTCTGCATGAAGACACCAGAAAGTCTTTGGGAAGCATTGGAAACGTTAACATTTGGTCATATTTTGAATACAAAGAACTTATTAAAAATATGCGACAGGCAAATGATATAGATTACTGAACTATTATTCAAGAAATAAGAATTGGAGTATTGACAGAAAATGGCAAACAAGCTTTGGAAAGTCGGCTACTTACTACCTTGTTTGCAAATGAAAATATAGTTCCTGAAAAAATATACAAGAAAATTGCAGAAAAAAAATCTGTAATCTGCCTAATGCCAACACTGCGAGAGTGTTCTACATTCAATGAAGAACTTTTAAAGCTTGAAAATGAACAAATAATAAGAATGGAAGCGATTGATAAAATAGAGCATGAAGGAGTTACTATTATTTTAACTGAAAAATTACAAACAAAATTGGATAATTTGGAAAAATCTATATCTAAAACTGCTGGTTTAGAAAAAAATGTATATGTATGTGTAAACTGTCGGGTCATTTTACGGCGTAATTTGAATGTGGAAAAAGGTTTAGTAAATGGAGCAATGGGAAAAGTGGTTGAATTTGTCAATTATCAAAAAAGAGATGGGATTGAATCTTTGAAAATCAAATTTGATCAGATTGAAGAAGTAAAGTAAATTGGTTGTTGTACTGTTCGTTTTTTGCTAGTTAAAGATTTGTATGTTCATAGGAAACAGTTTCCTCTTTCTTTGGCATATGTGGTGATTATTCATAAATCTCAAGATTAAGTGTAGACAGTGCTTTGGTAAACATTGGGAGTACGGTATTTGAAGAGGGTATGGCATATGTTGCTTTGTCCCAAGTTAGGACTTTATCTGGATTGAATTTGATTGATTTTGATGAGAGATTAGTGCAGATTCAAATTGTGTAAGAGAGTATAATCGGTTAAGAAGACTATATGCTCCAAATTTAGGTGAATATCCTGTATATGAAAAGCGTGTAGTTGGTCGAAAACAGAGAAAACGGAGATATGAGAATATCTGTAGTGAAGTTAAAGAGAAGATAATGTTGAGATTCCAAGCAAAAAGCACAAGGAGACTATTGAAGAGATTGTTGGATATCAATTAGAAAATAGTTCAGGGATCAACTGCTATGCAAATGTTGTTGTAAATGTTGTATTTTCTTTAGAATATCTGCAACAGCAACTTATGGAGCATCGAGAAAAACTGTTTTGTTCTTTGTTGCATTCTATTTTTGAAAAATTGAAAACTGATAAAAGTAAAATCCAAAGTGTTTCTGATATTCGGAATCTTCTGGATATATGTAGTGGTTCTACACAATTTACGCAGAATGTGCAACAAGATGCTCAGGAATTTCTAATGTATATGCTTGCAGTATTGGAAGATGAAGGAATATAAATTGAAAATCTATTTGGAATTCATTATATTTGGCAACATGAATGTGAAAATTGTAGATTTACTTCTACCACTAACATAGACACTGAGAGATTCATATATTTGAAAATACCAGACTGTAAAACAGTGTCTTTCAACAAATTAATTAAAGCAGCAAATCAAAACATGGAGTGTAGCCAAAGCAAATAAGAAATGTAATCAACATTATTTATAGAACGATTTGGAGAATATATCATTTTAATGATACAATGTAGTACAGCTGATGGAAGAAAATTGGAAACTTTAATTAAAGGTTTTGTAGCAAGTCAACTATCAATATCAGGAAGAACTTTTGTAGCAGTAGCAATTATTTTCCACGATGGACCTTCTACAACATCTGGACATTACACAGTCTATTTACAATGCAATAAAGGATGGACATATTGTAATGATGCCCATTTGTTTTTTAAATATTGTTTGCCTAAGGAATTACCAAATTCATACCTAATATTTTTAAAGCCAAAGTTCTAAGAACATAATTCGGCCTTTTGGGAATATGTTAATATGTATTAATACCAATACTTTGGACAATTTCAGTATGAAGGATTTCAGGAATATCATTTGGCCTACAGGAAAGGTATTAATATAAATTAAGCGGTTTTTCAGAGATATTTTGTCAGCAAATATTTTAAATGACATCACTTAGAGTATATGGAAATTATAAAGAATTGTTGATTGAATTATTGTTTATCTTCTTTGATATTATATTGACAAAATTCTCTTATAAAGAAGCATTTTATACATACGAGAGTTGCATTATATACTATGTTAGTGAGGATGTTATTCATATGCAATGTGCAGAGATAGTTGACTATGTTTAAAATATTTTGGACACAGATTTGTTTTTTTTAAACAATCGTATTGATTGTTGTTTTTTTTGCCCGCTGTTATGTGATGAGTAACATTGAAATCACTATTAATAATTAGGCCAGGGCTAAAATTTCGTTCAGTTCGCGGAAATTGCAATAATTTGACATTTCGCGTTCCGCGGAAAGCGCGAAAATGTCAACATTTCCGCATTTCGCAGCTTGGATATAATTTGTTTCTTGCTCGCGCTGTAAAATAATACATTATCGCGCGCGCGCAATCGCCTTACCTGAATCCCTGCGTTCGCCGACAAGTTTTCTTGATCCGGTCGTGTTCTCCATGAGATGTTGTATTGTTTTTAGCCATTTGCGCTGTCTCGCGACAGTTCGCGCCCGCAGTGACGTCATGCGTCGCGCGATCACGTCTTTCTTCTCGCGATCATGCACCACGAGACAACTGAAAACAAGATCGCCGCGCCCGCGAGCAACCACATGGGTAAGTTGGCGAGCCGCAACCATGCAGAAAATTTCACGAACATGCGGGAACAAAACTTCCGCATCTTTGCGATATTTCCACGTGTTTGCGATAATTTTTAACATTTTCACGATAATTTGCGAAAGTGGATTTTGCAAATTCCGCCCACCCCTATTAATAATAAAATTCAATATATTCTGAGAACAGCAAAAAAGGCAAACTAAATAATTTATGTAATGGTAAAATTAAGTTGTGTTGCAAAAATTATAAGATTATATATTTTTCTTCTCTTTTACAGATCCTACTTCTAAATTTGCACAATGACTCAGTTATTAGGACACAAAGTGCTCCAGTCAAATGTGCGCAATGTATGCAGAGCCCTAACCCCCAGCACTGTACCGATTCACCCTTGCTATCAGCCAGGTAGTATTCATTTGGTGCCCCAATCAGACTGTCACTCTCTGTTCACTACTGCAATCATCCTGACAGAAGCATGTCTTTATCGAATCTTTGTGCCAACACACAAGAACTTAGAAAGTCTTTCTGCAGTGAAGTACCAGCACTGTAAGTATCCAGTCACTATCGATGCACTTGTACAGCGACTCAGGCATTAAGACAAGCAGTGCTACAGTCAAATGTGCGCAATCTATGCAGGCCCGTAACCTACTGAATCACTCTTTCAATAAGCCAGGTAGCATTCATGTAGTGCCCCAATCAACCTATCATTCTTTGTCCACTCCTCCAATCATCCTCATACAAGCATGTTCTTATCTAATTTCTGTGGCAACACACAAGCAGTTATAAAGTTTCTCTGCTGTCAGCTACCACCACTCTAACTATCCCCTCAGTACTCATGCACTTGTAGGATGACTCGGGCATTAAGACTAGTGGTGCTACAATCAAACGTGCACAATCTATACAGGACTCTAACCCCCCGCAGACTACTGATTCACCCTTGGAATAAGCTAGGCAGTATTTATGCAGTGCCCCAATAAGACTGTCACTCTCTGTCCACTCCTGCAATCAACCTGACAGAAGCATGTCCTTATCTAATCTCTGTGCAAACACACAAGCACTTACAAACTCTCCCTGCAGTCAACTACCAGCAGTATAAGTATGCAGTCACTATACATGCACTTCTAGAATGACCCAGGTATTAAGACACACAGTGCTACAATCAAATGTGGGCAATCTATGCAGGCCTCTAACCCTCAGAAGAGGACTGATTCACCCTTGCTATAAGCCAGGTAGTATTCATTTGGTGCCCCAATCACACTGTCAGTCTCTGTTCACTCCTGCAATCATACTGTCAGAAGGATGTCCTTATCTGATCTCTGTGGCAACACACAAGCACTTATAAAGTTTCTCTGCAGTGAAGTACCAGCAGTGTATGTATCCAGTCACTATCCATGCACTTGTACAGCGTCTCAGGCATTAAGACAAGCAGTGCTCCAGTCTAATGTGCACAATGTATACAGGCCCGTAACCTCCAGCACAGTACTGATTCATTCTTGCAATAAACCAGGTAGTATTCATGCAGTGCTACAATCAGACTATCACTCTCTGTCCACTCCTGCAATCATCCTGACAGAATCATATCCTTCTCTAATCTCTGTGCCAACACACAAGCACTTAAAAACTTACCCTACTGTTAACTACCAGCACTCTAACTATACAGTCTAGGTTTCCTCATGTCTATCCCATATACTTTTCCAATCACTTATCCACCACTATACTTATCCTTTTGCTCTGCCAATACCAGCAGTATCTTCTTATCCTATCGCTCGGCCAATACCTCAGCACTCATAAATTGATCATGTATTCTACTTGCAGCACTGTAATCATTCCAATTACTAGTAACCACTAACAGAAGTACACCTCCAATATTCCATACAGTATGCATGTATACTTCCAAACAGGAATATACTATTTATACATTCATGAAAATTCCCACTTACTATCCTTGTAGCCAAAGAATCCTCCTGTTACTCCCATGCAGTTCCTCAATCACCCATCCAACACTATCTACTTATCGTATTACTCTGCCAATACATAAGCACTTATGGAGCAGATTTACAAGGCCTCTGCGCCACTACTACTTCACTTTTTGTGACGTAGTGGTGGTGCTTGGGGCACCTCCATTTTTACAAAGAGAGGAAAAGCCACCCTGCATGGGTTTTCCTCTCCTTGTAAATATAGCCTTTTTATACGCAGCACTTTCTGTTGAAAGGGCATTCCATGGTTGTTGCTGTGTATGTTTTCATACAACACCCATAGAACCAGACACATGTCTAGATTTACAAGAAATCATAAATCTGGACATGTGTGTGAATGCTGTACCACCCTAGAGGTGGCGTAGCAAGGCGCAATAAGGAGAAATCTTTTCATTTCTCCTCATGTTTTCCTCTTTCAATGCGTACTGTATTCTACGTCACACATTGAAGGAGGACAATGCCTTCTGTGATTGTTTTTGTACAGGAAGGTGTTCCTTCCTGCACAAAAACAATCTGCCTACAATGCAGGCATCCATGTGGTTTGTTACACTAAGTTGTGCTGAATACACAGGAGATGATTTACTCCAATTTCTTCGAGAAGCAAATTCAAACATTAAAAACATTGAATTCAAGACTCCTAGAGAATTGTGTTCTTTGGATCCTGTAAATGTATGCAGATATTTCAATCATAGGGTTGAAGCTATGATGTCTTTTATCTGCAACAAAAAGAATCCTCCTCTTGAAGAAGTTATTGATTTCTTTTGGAGAAAGGAGTATCAAGCTAGAGGTACTCCTCATATACATATGCTTCAATGGATCAAGGATGCACCCAAATTTGGAACTGATTCGGATGACACTGTTTTATCTTTTATTGAAGATTATGTTACATGTGCTATACCTAAAAGAACAGAAGAAAATACCTTAAGGCAACAAGTGTTACAATTCCAAAGTCATCGATGTGGGAAATACTGTTGACGGAAATACAAGTCGAAGGAAAAGTTTTATACCAAATGTCGTTTTGGATTTCCACGTCCAGTAATATCCAAAAGAAGAGTGAACAGTTTCGTGTCAGCGGTGAGACATACCATCACTAGAAAATCTCCCAAAAATATGTACAATTTGAGAAGAAGTGAAGAATCGAAGTATATCAATGATTATAATCCAGTTATTCTGTCAATGTGGAATGCTTATATGGACATCCAGTATGTTGCGGATAATTCCATTGCTGTGACTTGGTATGTAACAGTATACATAACAAAATCAGAAAAGACGGAGTTGAAAGAAATGTGGGAAGAAATTTCCCACGAGAAGAGTCTCAGTAAGAAATTGTACAGCTTTGGCTTGAAGATGCTGTCACATCAAGAAATTGGATCGTACGAATGTTCGGATCAGTTATTGTCTGCAAGTTTATATTCAAAGTAAAGAGGAATTATTTGAGTTAGTCTACGTCTGCAACGCGAAATCAAGTACTTAAATCTATACAGGAAATTGAATATTTAGCATTAAATGAACCGGAAAACACAGATATAGTTAAAAAAAACCATGTTGGATACATACTATCCAAATAGAAGTTCTCATCTTGAGAACATATGTCTCTATCTCTAAGTACTGCAATATAACAGTTTTAAGAGAAATACTACCGAGAATATAAATGAAGGAAAATATGCAGTGATTGGTTCAGATGGATGTTTGGTGAAACATACTAAAGGAAATCTCATTAATCATAGAAAACTGAGCTGTGATACTCCTGATAAAAGAGAATTTTACTATTTAGCACTTTTACAACTCTTCAAACCTTGGTGTACGGAACTGGAATTACTTGGAGATTTTGAGTGCTATGAAGATTCTTTCAATGCATGTAAATATAGCATTGAATGCACATTTTTTACAAATTATCTCAAAATGCTGAATGAAGAAATGGATCAAGAAGCTACTATTGCAGCTGAGATTGCTAGAGATAGTTCTCAAGATAGTCAAAGTTCTGCTCCACTGAGTCAGGAACCTCTAGTAGAACCAATTCTTGAAAATGAAGCAGCCATCGCTCTGAGTGAAGTGGAAACAGCAATGCATCAAGCTCAAGAAGATATGATGGACTTGGGAATCTTGGAAGAACAACTAAATATTGAACAGAAAGAAATATACCAGCAAGTGAAACAACAGATCAACCATGGTTTTTTTAATGAAAAGAAAGAATGCACATGCACATCATTTCAATCTATCCAAATGTATGTCAGTGGTCAAGCTGGTACAGGAAATAGTTTCTTAATTAAAGTTTTGCCCGGTTACCTACAGAAAACAACGGACTCAGATTTGTCTTGTGTTGTAACTGCTCCAACTGGGTTGGCAGCACACAACATTAAAGGAATTACATTGCATTGTTTACTAATGCTACCTGTAGAGCATGAAAATAAATTGGAATATCACAAGCTATCTGGAGAAGCTTGTTATGAAGTTTCAAGAATGCTAAAGAAAATGAAACTTCTAATTATTGATGAGGTTAGCATGGTCTCAAACTTAATGCTGACCTTTGTGCATTTAAGAATGCAGCAAATTTTAAAAACAGAATACGATGTGTTATTTGGAGATAAACATGTCATAGTTTTTGGTGATCTACTTCAACTTACACCTGTAAAAGGACAATCAGTGTTTAAAACACTTCTGCATGAAGACACCAGAAAGTCTTTGGGAAGCATTGGAAACGTTAACATTTGGTCATATTTTGAATACAAAGAACTTATTAAAAATATGCGACAGGCAAATGATATAGATTACTGAACTATTCTTCAAGAAATAAGAATTGGAGTATTGACAGAAAATGGCAAACAAGCTTTGGAAAGTCGGCTACTTACTACCTTGTTTGCAAATGAAAATATAGTTCCTGAAAAAATATACAAGAAAATTGCAGAAAAAAAATCTGTAATCTGCCTAATGCCAACACTGCGAGAGTGTTCTACATTCAATGAAGAACTTTTAAAGCTTGAAAATGAACAAATAATAAGAATGGAAGCGATTGATAAAATAGAGCATGAAGGAGTTACTATTATTTTAACTGAAAAATTACAAACAAAATTGGATAATTTGGAAAAATCTATATCTAAAACTGCTGGTTTAGAAAAAATGTATATGTATGTGTAAACTGTCGGGTCATTTTACGGCGTAATTTGAATGTGGAAAAAGGTTTAGTAAATGGAGCAATGGGAAAAGTGGTTGAATTTGTCAATTATCAAAAAAGAGATGGGATTGAATCTTTGAAAATCAAATTTGATCAGATTGAAGAAGTAAAGTAAATTGGTCGTTGTACTGTTCGTTTTTTGCTAGTTAAAGATTTGTATGTTCATAGGAAACAGTTTCCTCTTTCTTTGGCATATGTGGTGATTATTCATAAATCTCAAGATTAAGTGTAGACAGTGCTTTGGTAAACATTGGGAGTACGGTATTTGAAGAGGGTATGGCATATGTTGCTTTGTCCCAAGTCAGGACTTTATCTGGATTGAATTTGATTGATTTTGATGAGAGATTAGTGCAGATTCAAATTGTGTAAGAGAGTATAATCGGTTAAGAAGACTATATGCTCCAAATTTAGGTGAATATCCTGCATATGAAAAGCGTGTAGTTGGTCGAAAACAGAGAAAACGGAGATATGAGAATATCTGTAGTGAAGTTAAAGAGAAGATAATGTTGAGATTCCAAGCAAAAAGCACAAGGAGACTATTGAAGAGATTGTTGGATATCAATTAGAAAATAGTTCAGGGATCAACTG
The DNA here is from genome assembly GCF_964204655.1 of Triturus cristatus. Lineage (NCBI taxonomy): Eukaryota > Metazoa > Chordata > Amphibia > Caudata > Salamandridae > Triturus > Triturus cristatus. The sequence continues at coordinate 556,086,374 of NC_140583.1, forward strand.
CTATGCAAATGTTGTTGTAAATGTTGTATTTTCTTTAGAATATCTGCAACAGCAACAGCAACTTATGGAGCATCGAGAAAAACTGTTTTGTTCTTTGTTGCATTCTATTTTTGAAAAATTGAAAACTGATAAAAGTAAAATCCAAAGTGTTTCTGATATTCGGAATCTTCTGGATATATGTAGTGGTTCTACACAATTTACGCAGAATGTGCAACAAGATGCTCAGGAATTTCTAATGTATATGCTTGCAGTATTGGAAGATGAAGGAATATAAATTGAAAATCTATTTGGAATTCATTATATTTGGCAACATGAATGTGAAAATTGTAGATTTACTTCTACCACTAACATAGACACTGAGAGATTCATATATTTGACAATACCAGACTGTAAAACAGTGTCTTTCAACAAATTAATTAAAGCAGCAAATCAAAACATGGAGTGTAGCCAAAGCAAATAAGAAATGTAATCAACATTATTTATAGAACGATTTGGAGAATATATCATTTTAATGATACAATGTAGTACAGCTGATGGAAGAAAATTGGAAACTTTAATTAAAGGTTTTGTAGCAAGTCAACTATCAATATCAGGAAGAACTTTTGTAGCAGTAGCAATTATTTTCCACGATGGACCTTCTACAACATCTGGACATTACACAGTCTATTTACAATGCAATAAAGGATGGACATATTGTAATGATGCCCATTTGTTTTTTAAATATTGTTTGCCTAAGGAATTACCAAATTCATACCTAATATTTTTAAAGCCAAAGTTCTAAGAACATAATTCGGCCTTTTGGGAATATGTTAATATGTATTAATACCAATACTTTGGACAATTTCAGTATGAAGGATTTCAGGAATATCATTTGGCCTACAGGAAAGGTATTAATATAAATTAAGCGGTTTTTCAGAGATATTTTGTCAGCAAATATTTTAAATGACATCACTTAGAGTATATGGAAATTATAAAGAATTGTTGATTGAATTATTGTTTATCTTCTTTGATATTATATTGACAAAATTCTCTTATAAAGAAGCATTTTATATATACGAGAGTTGCATTATATACTATGTTAGTGAGGATGTTATTCATATGCAATGTGCAGAGATAGTTGACTATGTTTAAAATATTTTGGACACAGATTTTTTTTTTTTTAAACAATCGTATTGATTGTTGTTTTTTTTGCCCGCTGTTATGTGATGAGTAACATTGAAATCACTATTAATAATTAGGCCAGGGCTAAAATTTCGTTCAGTTCGCGGAAATTGCAATAATTTGACATTTCGCGTTCCGCGGAAAGCGCGAAAATGTCAACATTTCCGCATTCCGCAGCTTGGATATAATTTGTTTCTTGCTCGCGCTGTAAAATAATACATTATCGCGCGCGCGCAATCGCCTTACCTGAATCCCTGCGTTCGCCGACAAGTTTTCTTGATCCGGTCGTGTTCTCCATGAGATGTTGTATTGTTTTTAGCCATTTGCGCTGTCTCGCGACAGTTCGCGCCCGCAGTGACGTCATGCGTCGCGCGATCACGTCTTTCTTCTCGCGATCATGCACCACGAGACAACTGAAAACAAGATCGCCGCGCCCGCGAGCAACCACTTGGGTAAGTTGGCGAGCCGCAACCATGCAGAAAATTTCACGAACATGCGGGAACAAAACTTCCGCATCTTTGCGATATTTCCACGTGTTTGCGATAATTTTTAACATTTTCACGATAATTTGCGAAAGTGGATTTTGCAAATTCCGCCCACCCCTATTAATAATAAAATTCAATATATTCTGAGAACAGCAAAAAAGGCAAACTAAATAATTTATATAATGGTAACATTAAGTTGTGTTGCAAAAATTATAAGATTATATATTTTTCTTCTCTTTTACAGATCCTACTTCTAAATTTGCACAATGACTCAGTTATTAGGACACAAAGTGCTCCAGTCAAATGTGCGCAATGTATGCAGAGCCCTAACCCCCAGCACTGTACTGATTCACCCTTGCTATCAGCCAGGTAGTATTCATTTGGTGCCCCAATCAGACTGTCACTCTCTGTTCACTACTGCAATCATCCTGACAGAAGCATGTCTTTATCGAATCTTTGTGCCAACACACAAGAACTTAGAAAGTCTTTCTGCAGTGAAGTACCAGCACTGTAAGTATCCAGTCACTATCGATGCACTTGTACAGCGACTCAGGCATTAAGACAAGCAGTGCTACAGTCAAATGTGCGCAATCTATGCAGGCCCGTAACCTACTGAATCACTCTTTCAATAAGCCAGGTAGCATTCATGTAGTGCCCCAATCAACCTATCATTCTTTGTCCACTCCTCCAATCATCCTCATACAAGCATGTTCTTATCTAATTTCTGTGGCAACACACAAGCAGTTATAAAGTTTCTCTGCTGTCAGCTACCACCACTCTAACTATCCCCTCAGTACTCATGCACTTGTAGGATGACTCGGGCATTAAGACTAGTGGTGCTACAATCAAACGTGCACAATCTATACAGGACTCTAACCCCCCGCAGACTACTGATTCACCCTTGGAATAAGCTAGGCAGTATTTATGCAGTGCCCCAATAAGACTGTCACTCTCTGTCCACTCCTGCAATCAACCTGACAGAAGCATGTCCTTATCTAATCTCTGTGCAAACACACAAGCACTTACAAACTCTCCCTGCAGTCAACTACCAGCAGTATAAGTATGCAGTCACTATACATGCACTTCTAGAATGACCCAGGTATTAAGACACACAGTGCTACAATCAAATGTGGGCAATCTATGCAGGCCTCTAACCCTCAGAAGAGGACTGATTCACCCTTGCTATAAGCCAGGTAGTATTCATTTGGTGCCCCAATCACACTGTCAGTCTCTGTTCACTCCTGCAATCATACTGTCAGAAGGATGTCCTTATCTGATCTCTGTGGCAACACACAAGCACTTATAAAGTTTCTCTGCAGTGAAGTACCAGCAGTGTATGTATCCAGTCACTATCCATGCACTTGTACAGCGTCTCAGGCATTAAGACAAGCAGTGCTCCAGTCTAATGTGCACAATGTATACAGGCCCGTAACCTCCAGCACAGTACTGATTCATTCTTGCAATAAACCAGGTAGTATTCATGCAGTGCTACAATCAGACTATCACTCTCTGTCCACTCCTGCAATCATCCTGACAGAATCATATCCTTCTCTAATCTCTGTGCCAACACACAAGCACTTAAAAACTTACCCTACTGTTAACTACCAGCACTCTAACTATACAGTCTAGGTTTCCTCATGTCTATCCCATATACTTTTCCAATCACTTATCCACCACTATACTTATCCTTTTGCTCTGCCAATACCAGCAGTATCTTCTTATCCTATCACTCGGCCAATACCTCAGCACTCATAAATTGATCATGTATTCTACTTGCAGCACTGTAATCATTCCAATTACTAGTAATATATTAATAGAGTGGCATAGCCACTAACAGAAGTACACCTCCAATATTCCATACAGTATGCATGTATACTTCCAAACAGGAATATACTATTTATACATTCATGAAAATTCCCACTTACTATCCTTGTAGCCAAAGAATCCTCCTGTTACTCCCATGCAGTTCCTCAATCACCCATCCAACACTATCTACTTATCGTATTACTCTGCCAATACATAAGCACTTATGGAGCAGATTTACAAGGCCTCTGCGCCACTACTACTTCACTTTTTGTGACGTAGTGGTGGTGCTTGGGGCACCTCCATTTTTACAAAGAGAGGAAAAGCCACCCTGCATGGGTTTTCCTCTCCTTGTAAATATAGCCTTTTTATACGCAGCACTTTCTGTTGAAAGGGCATTCCATGGTTGTTGCTGTGTATGTTTTCATACAACACCCATAGAACCAGACACATGTCTAGATTTACAAGAAATCATAAATCTGGACATGTGTGTGAATGCTGTACCACCCTAGAGGTGGCGTAGCAAGGCGCAATAAGGAGAAATCTTTTCATTTCTCCTCATGTTTTCCTCTTTCAATGCGTACTGTATTCTACGTCACACATTGAAGGAGGACAATGCCTTCTGTGATTGTTTTTGTACAGGAAGGTGTTCCTTCCTGCACAAAAACAATCTGCCTACAATGCAGGCATCCATGCACAATGGTGCAAGGGTACCTGTGCTAGCACATGGCTACAGTTTGTGTGCCAGTGCAGAGGGAAGCACAGATATGCGACATATTCATGTAAATATGTCGCATGCCTGTGTTTCAGAGGTGCTGCAGCATAGTGCAGCAAAAGGGCTTGCGGTGCCACATTACAGCAAGTCCTCATACATCTGCCCCAATAAATTCATCATACACTACTAAAGCATTCTTTCAGTCAATCCTACTGTACACATATATTCAAGCAACCTTTCAGACATTACCATACAATGATAGTTATTTTTTTAACCAGATAAGGTAGTTCTGAGAAGAACTTTTTTTTTCTTCTTTTTTTTGTATTTTTTAAACAATTTTGTATTTTTTTGGTGTTTTTTCATAAACTTAACAAAAAAAGAACAAAGTAAACAGAAAACTTTTGGAATTAGATGACATTCCAAAAAACCCCCCAAAAAATAAAAATTAACAATAGTGATTCCGTTGAGCAGCACAAACTGTGTCTACTGACTGCTCTCCGTAGCAGATAACTTTCTTGCACTTGCAACAGTGCTGCTCCAAAAAGGCAAATTCTGGACGAATATCCACAGGAGGTTGAGAAGTTGACGCTCCTGATGTACTTTGTCCTGCTGCTGGTGGATTTTTATCAGCGCGCCTCATTTCCTCCCAAGCCAGATAGCGAGGATGCTGAGTACGCAAGTGCTTGTACATACTGGCAGCCCTGCAAGAGTGCTTCTTCTGACTGCCTCTTGATAGTACTCTGCCACAAATAATGCAGGTCGCATTGACTTTTTTTTCTCCTGCTGGGTAAGTGAAAAACTTCCACACCATTGATTCTGGCCTTTTCTTTGGTGGATCCTCCACCAACAGTTCTTCGGCCGAAGATTCTTCCACCTGCTGGTTCTGCTCTGATGCCATTTTCTTTTGAGTTCTTAAAGAAACACCAAAAAAATGCAAAACTTGTTTCTGTTGAAGAAGGGATGCTCCACTGAAAATCCTCTAACAAGAATGAATAAAATGGGTGGGGTCCTTCAATACTTACAGTGGGAAATCTTATAAACCAATCAAATCTTTTATTTTGAGATCACAAGGGATCCGCGCACCCTACGCTCAGGAAGGGCGCACCTGACGCGACTTCCTCGGAAATATATTTAAAAAATATATACGTTAATTACAAGTAGAAATATATTATTTTTATGAATACCTTAGATAATCTCTTGCCCTAATATGTACATTAAACACAGATACATATCATTTTAGAATATAAAAACTTTTGCGGGGTTCACGCACCCAACGCGCCCCAGCACGCATATGATGTCACGCGGGGCCTGCCACCGCACAAGCGTCGTGTTCTGTAATGCGCATGTGTCGCGAATATGTGGGAGAAAGAGTCGCGTACCAGTCGCATACCAATCGTGCACACCACGTAATATTATACGCATTTGACGTAACTGGAATCCTTCATGTCTTTTTTTAAATGGCTGCTAAAATGTGCACCCGCCACGTTGGCTATGCAGTGGGTGCGCGACTCCCAAAAAATGTCAAAGAAATAATATAAATGAATTAAAATAAAAATATAATTATACTATATTTCAGATTTAATTTTCTTTTATTTTTTTTAATAATTTTCAGAAAAATATATAATATTGCTTAATAAATATTATATTTACAAATAATCAGTTTAAAAAAATCTAGAAATTCAATACAAAAAATATGGGTATAACTACTATGATACCTACAAATTTTCATTTAAAAAACCTTTGATATTCACTGAAAAAACAAAAGGTTTCAGGCACGTTATAGTTAGAAATGAGCATTTAAAAAAACCTTTGAAATTCACTGAAAAAATAAAAGGTTTCAGGCACGATATAGTTAGAAATTAGCATCTAAAATACCTTAGTAATTCTCTGAAAAAACCATAGGTTTTAGCGTAATTTTAGTTAGTTGGACATTTCACTCGTACAAAACCATAGAAATTCCCCCGTTATAGTTAGTCCAGCTAACTATAACTCGCGCCCCCGCAATGCACTGCTGCCGATGTCACATATTACGTCACTCATGACATGGTCAGTGATATCACTCATGACATCACTCATGGCATCTCAATTGACATCACTCATGACATACTTAGTGGTATCGGTATGAAGACTCGGGATGAAACTGTGAGTGTAGGTCGTGAGTTTATTGCTGTGAAGTGATGTGCTGTGGGCGCTGTAGGATACTGGCCGCTGTATCATACCTGTGTAATTAGTGTTAGTGTGCGTTTATTCTATACAGGGAGTGTGAAATGAACTACTCATCCCTATTGGTCTGAAGAGTGGAATGTAGTGTTTTAGGAAGCAGAAATAAAGGAATAATCGTGAAGAATATAATGCAGAATATTGCAATGCTAGAGAAGGAAAATTGTAAAATGAGTTGTGTCTAAGAAAGTGGTTGTGTGTAATAAAGGGATGGAGCTTGAAAATTATATAGAAAGTGTCTTTATTTCAGTTCCATAATTGGACCTACTGGTGCAAGAGCTAGGGTAGCCAGCTGATGCAAAGTTGAACCACTTCTGATGTAATCGAAAGTAAGCTCCGGCATCGGTGAATTGTATATTACATGTTACAGTTGCATGTGAAATAAACAATAGCTATTACACTTGAATGACTCTAAATTCTATAAAGAAAATAAAGGTAGGATACGATTAGTACATGTATTGTTTAAGAAAAGAAAGAAAGAAAAAAGAAATTGCAAAATGAAGTCATCAATCTTTTTATGTACCTTAGCAGTGCTTTTTAGTAACAGAAAATTAACAACAGTAGAATAGTTAGCAATCTGTTGTACAGTAGATTCAATGTGGTGCGTGTCAGAATTGGTACTAGTTCTACCCACATTGGAACTTTGAGGATGAATACAAACATTTCGCTTCTGAGAAGCACATTCAGTACCTTTGTAGTCAAACCGTACATTATTGTCTTCAGCTGTTTCAAAAAAACATTCTTGTGTAGAGAGCTAAGGCATCGAGCTTAGACAAACTCCAATTGCTTCTGCTGTAGTCAAATCGAAGCTCCAGCATCAGTGAATTGCACATTATATGTTACAGTTCTATGTGACCTACAGAATAGCTATTAGACATCAATAAATACATTGTATAATGAAAATAAAGGTAGTCTACAATTACCACACTGTGCCAACCAGGTCCTAAACAAAGTTGTCTTTTTACATTTTTATCGTGAGGTTCTGAGCAGAGACTGACTTTGAGTAAAATTGTGTAAAAGGGCTTTGTGAATAACAGGCAGGCAGAGAGGTGTGTGCACAAAGAATAGACGTGGTTTCTAAATGGGTGTCGGGTTTAGGTTAATTTTGGAACTAAATAGCATATTTGCATAGGCCATACATCACCGATTCCTAGTTAGACTGGAGACGTAAGGGGGAATAATGAGGATAGAGTTCGAATGTCTGAGTCTACTCAGAAAGTTATTATACCAAAGAAGTAGGATTGTAGTGTATTATAAAAAATGTAAAGGAAAAAGTCAAAAAAGATGGAAAAAAATCCATTCAAGAATAATGTGAGTTTCTTACAAGTCTTGGAGATTCCAGTCCAGACGTTCTTCAGCTGCTTGAGATGCATAATGTTCCAAGAGGCTATTGTTGCCATCGTGTGGGAAAAGCAACGCGATCCAATTGATATCCTTGAAGGGACAGTAATGTTCCTCGAATGTTGGAGCAGTAATTTGAATGGGCAGGCAGTCTGCGATGTCTTGAAAGGTCACACATTGCAGGAGGTCTTTTGCGGCTGCGCAGGAATCCCATTGCACTGTGATTCCTTTTTGCATTGCATTACCCATTGTTCTGCTGCCAGAACAATCACTTTCATGCTTTTCAAGATAATCCATTACCTGCTAGATATCTGGAGCGATTGTTGAGATGTTGGCAAGGCATACATCCATTCGCCAGTCGAATGGGCAAGTTTTGCAATCAAACGATGGTTGTACGCATATTATATAAGTGTAGATAAATGTTATGTTGTAGCTAGCTCCGATAATAGATAGAGGCAGACAGCCGAAAAGTTTTTCCGTTTTTTTACAGTATTGATGTAGCTTGGCGTAGAGGCGTATTCTGTCGGACATAGTTGTTACCATAGAGAGCGTAGCCATTTGTAGAAGTAGAATTAGTAGTAGGATGGCCACAAAGAGGGTGCGAATTATGGACACTGTTCCTGTTATTCCAGAGATGATCGAAAGAATGTCTGAATGAAGTCTGGTATTAAAAGAAGAACAGTTTGAAAGCATGTTAGAAGGCTGTAGGAGACCGTGTTAAAAAAGTGTGCCAGACCTTGAGTGTGACGTGTTGAAAATTGTGTAACAATTCACAAAGTGTAATGGGAGGTTCGTATTTAAAAGGGAGTGTATTTTACTTGATGTTCATGGTATCTGCAGTCGATACATTTCTTTTGCAGAAGTGAGGAACACTTCTGTTGTGAAAAAAAGCGCTTTCAGTTTGGTTTGTTTAATGAAATCTGTTTTCAAAGTAGGGATTGAAGGTCAAGTTGAAGTTTGGGAGTTAGTTTGTGTGGGTGGGAATAGATATTACCACAGGAAGTTACTCGGTTTGAAACAGTAAGGACATACGGTATGCCAGCTCACATTCCGTACGAGTGCATGTTATTGAGAAGCAGATAACTGCCGTTAGAAAGCTGTGTGAATGTTGGTCTGATTGTGGGAGTCGGTGTCCTTTTAAGAAAGGACGCAAGATTGGGTGCTGTAAGCTTAGAAGCGCCGTGTAGTTGGACATTCTTGGATAATAATGAATGACTGCTATTGTGGTCGCACTTTTTACCTGTGAGAAAAACTTCTGTATGCTCTTTAAAACAGCGATATGTAAATGGGAGAAACCACTGCTTGAGAATAAGCGCAATACTTCATATAATCACATACAACATGACAAACAACATGTACACCTAGCAGACACAATGACACTACGTACTGTGGGAACCGTGGCTAGCCATGTACACAAAGCAAACATTGCATGGCACCTCTGCCACACAATGCAGAATGCCGGGAGGAGAAATGGGAGCAAATTATGTGCGAAGGTGGCAAGTAATTCTCGATTATAAAAGTATACAATGCAAACTCTTGAGGGGATGTGCCGGACAGACTTGAGTATGCAGAGCACAGACATGTAAATGTCAACATACATTGATGGTCTGTTGAGGTAAGTGGACAGTGAATGCAACCATGATAGTACAGTCAGCAGGGAAGATTACGGCATGGTAGTGCGTACGTGCCTCCCCCCCAAATGTTTAGGGAAGTGGGCTGGCTCGCCATACGCAAGGCTAGCGTAGGGGTATGAATAAAAGGTACGTTTCTTTGAGTGTGGTTCTCTTCCGAATTGGCGAACGTGTCTGCCAGGTCTGCGCAGCTTACACCGCCACGAGGCTGACACTGTGAGCGAAGGTGGGTGTGTGAATGATGCTATCATCCTGCTGGTACTCAGAAACCGTCATGGCTGCTGCGACGCATACATGCCCCACAGTACACCTTTCGACACCGCTGTATGTGAAAGAGGGCCGACTACGTGCTGGCGGAAGGTCCTGGGCCGAGGTTTGCGAGCTCGGAAGGCTCCTGAGATTAAGGATGGCTACCACGACACAGGCACACAGAGCCCAGCCTGAGGCCCAGGAGTGTGGAGTGCTCTGTATAATAGTAACACAGTAGTCTGACAGGTACCGACAGTGGAACGGTGTTTTGATACCATGGTGGACGATGTTAGAACTGTATCTGAGAGTGGAGCTGAAGGTACTTCCTTCGACCAGCTGCAACCAACTGTAGGTCCCAATAGTAGAACGGTGTCTTGATCCCATAATGGACGATGTCCGATATTACCTGCTGCTGAGTTTTCAGAGAACTCCCTCTGTTGAGGTGCATCACACTCTGTGCTTTCATAGCTAACTGCTGTACAGGATTATTGGGCTTTGTTGACTGCAGTCGGTGGAGTACTCTGCGGTACAGCATGTCCGAACAATGAAACGGGGTCTTGACTCTATGATTGAGGATGTCAGAAGTTAAAGTCTGTGATTATTTTGATGAACCCCCTCCCATCAGGTGCAATCAACTCTGGGTCCCAACAGTGGAACGGTGTTTTGATCCCAGAATGGACGATGTCCGATATTACCTGCTACTGAGTTTTCAGGGAACTCCCTCCGTTGAGGTGCATCAGACTCTGTGCTTCCGTAGCTAACTGCTGCACATGATTATAGGGGTTGGCTGACTGCAGTCGGTGGAGTACACCGCGGTACAGCAGGTCTGAACAGTGGAGCGGTGTCTTGATATCACAATGGACGATGTTAAACTGCATCTGAGAGTGGAGATGAAGGTACCCCCTCCGATCAGGTGCAACCAACTCTAGGTCCGAACAGTGGAATGGTGTCTTGATCCCACAATGGACAATGTTAGAACTGCATCTCCGAGTGGAGATGTAGGTACTCCCTTTGACCAGCTGAAACCAACTCTGGGTCCCAACAGTGGAATGATGCCTTGATGCCATAATGGATTATGTTAGAACTGCATCTGAGAGTGGAGATGAAGGTACTCCCTTTGACCAGGAGGAACCAACTCTAGGTTGCAACAGTGGAATGTTGTCTTGATTCCACAAATGTCCGATATTACATTCTGCTGAATTTTTACAGAACCTCTTCTGTTGAGGTGGATTAGACTCTGAGCTTCTGTAGTTAACTGCTGCACATGATTATTAGGCATGGTTTATTGCAGTTGCTGGAGTACACAGCGGTACAGCATGTTCGAACATTGAAACGAGGTCTTAATTCTATGATTAAGGATGTCAGAAGTTAAAGTGTGTGATGATTTTTGTGTATAGCTTCTGATGAGGCGTAACCAACTCTAGGTACCAACAGTGGAATGGTGTCTTGATCACACAATGCACGATGCCCGATATTACCTCTTGCTGCTTTTTGACACAACTCCGTCTGTTGAGGTGCATCAGATTCTGTGCTTCTGCAGTTAAGTGCTGCACATGGTTATTGGGCTTAGTTGACTGATATTGCTGGACTACACCGTGGTAGAGCAGGTCCAAACAGTGAAATGGGGTCTTGATTCTATGATTGAGGATGTCATAAGTTAAAGTCTGTGATGATTTTTGTGTACCCCCTCTGATCAGATGCAACCAACTCTGTGCTTCCGAATTCAACGGTATGTGGCTGTGAGTTGTAAATGACCACTGGATTTGGTGTAGACTGTAGTTTGCAGGGTTCACAATTTAGATTGCATTGTGATTGTTTAATTACAGAATCCAGTAGTTAAGTAATTAGAACATCTAGTGAAACATACACAATATTGTTTTAGTATAATTGCTTCAAAAAGTTTTTTTATATCAGTTATAGGTTTAGTGAAATGACCAAATTTATCTTGGAAGTCCAAAGGAACAGTGAATAGTGTAGACTGTGGAGAGATGAAATCCCAATTCGAATTGTTTTGATTTATTCATTGTGGAGTTCCCTGTAATTTATGTTGTTTTATTTTTTAAAGAGGGAGTGAGAAAAAGTATTGATGGTTGACTGCTTTTAATTAACAATGCAGGCAGTAGTGTTCACAATTCAGATCGAGTTGCTATTGTACATGATGCAGTCCTGTAAGAGAAGAGATTGCTGTAGTGTGCTCTGCCTGCACCACTCATACGCATCATTGCAGGCTCCGCACACGTTTTCTTTGCTCCGAGTATTGCAAACTGTTGAGCTCAAGACAATGCCACGTGGCTGTGGGCCCTTGCTGACCGCTCTCTCTGGCCTATACTGCAGACTTCAGTGTCCACATTTGACATTGAGTCGGTAATATAGATGATGCAGTCCTGTAGGAAAAGACATTGCTCTAGTGCGCTCTGTCTGCACCACTGATATGCATCATTGCAGGCTCCGCACATGTTTTTTTTGCTTTGTGTATTGCAAACTGTAGAGGTCATGTCAATGCCACATAGCTGTGGACTCTTGCTGAACGCTCTCTCTGGTCTATACTACAAACTTCAGTGTCCACATTTGATATTGAGTCGGTATTATAGATTATGCAGTCCTGTAGGAAAAGACATTGCTCCAGTGCGCTCTGTCTGCACCACTGATATGCATCATTGCAGGATCTGCACACGTTTTTATTCTTCGTGTATTGCAAACTGTAGAGCTCAAGTGAATGCCATGTGACTGTGGGCCCTTGTGACCACTCACTCTGGCCTACACTGCAGACAGCAGTGTTCACAATTAAGATTGAGTCGCTATTGTAGATGAGGTAGTCCTGTAGGAAAAGATATTGCTCCAGTGTGCTCTGTCTGCACCACTCATATGCATCATTGCAGGCTCTGCACACGTTTTTATTTAGTTTGTGTATTGCAAACTGTAGATCTCAAGTGAATGCCATGTGGCTGTGGGCCCTTGTGACCACTCACTCTGGCCTAAACTGCAGACAGCAGTGTTCACAATTGAGATTGAGTCGCTATTGTAGATGATGCAGTCCTGTAGGAAAAGATATTGCTCCAGTGTGTTCCGTCTGCACCACTCATATGCATCATTGCAGGCTCTGCACACGTTTTTATTTAGTTTGTGTATTGCAAACTGTAGAGCTCAAGTGAATGCCATGTGGCTGTGGGCCCTTGTGACCACTCACTCTGGCCTACACTGCAGAGAGCAGTGTTCACAATTGAGATTGAGTCGCTATTGTAGATGAGGTAGTCCTGTAGGAAAAGACATTGCTCCAGTGCACACTCTTTTTGGTTGCTTCGCTGACGACAAACTGGGTTGGTGAAGTCACTTTACGTATCTGTGGGTCCTTTGTGACCGCTCTCTATGGCCTACACTGCAGACAGCAGTGTTCATAATTCAGATTGAGTCGGTATTGCAGATGATGCAGTGTTGATGCAACAGATATTGCTCCTAGTACGGGCTGTCTACAGCACGCATTATCAGTGGCTGTGCACATGCTGAATGCTTTTGATGTGCTTATGTGAGTGCACTAGAACTGATGGAGCGTTTATGATATAATCTTTTTGTGTATTATTTCAGATCTATTGATAGTGTGTCAGTATACCACAAGTTGTTGTTCTTTTACGATGGAATTATTTCTGTATTATTTCACATCTACTGTCCCTACCTTACTGCAGCAAAAATCATTGATTCTTTTAATATTGAATCTCTGTGTGTGATCCAATGATTACTGTTGTAGTTGATACTAGCAGCAACAATTGTCTGAAGGCTGGTTTAGACTTACCGCACACACATCCAGCACAGACGTCACTAGATATGTCACCATGGTAATAAAAAGGAGTCAAGCTTAAGTGCCCGTATCCACTTCCACTATCTATCTGTGTCCGTGTCTTCATTATCTATGCATGATACTGTCGCTGGGCCATACTAAATTACGTTGTGTTGTGGACAGCGTATTGAACCATGTTACCCATGGTATTGGAGAAAATTCCGGTAATGTAACTTTTAGGTGTATGGGTATCATAGGTGGAAGGCTACTTTACAGAGCATGAATATTGATAAAAATTATGGTTGCATGTTGTGTGTAGTGTAAGATATGTGTATATTGCAAAACGTTTTGAACAAAGCTCTCTAAGCAGAAGAGGTGTGTCTCATGAAATGCAGTACAGATATTGATAAAATGGGTGGCGTTTTTGAACTGTTACAATGGGAAATGTTATGAACTAATGAAATGCCTTTTTTTTATGGTTACATGGCAATCGCGCAGCTATTGTGCAATGAGACCGCACCTGATGTGATTTTGAGAAAATATATTTATTATAATATAAGTTTATTAGAGTTAGAAATATATATTTTAGATATAGTTTTGAGACAAAAAAATGAGGGAATGGCGTATGCGGCGCGACATCGTACGTCTATGATGTAACACAGGGCGTGGCAGCGTGCACTCATCACATACGAAACACAAAGCGGGCACAACCCTATACGTACATGAATTAACGCGCGGCTTGGTAGTGCGAACCGGTCGCATACCAAAGTAGCAGCTGGCACGACCTCATATGTACATGTTGATACGCGGGACTCGGTGCCACAAACCCGTCGGATACGAAATGCGCATCATTTAAATGTGGTGGATAGGATTCGCGTGTTAATCGAACTTGGTAGACTACCAGTACGGGACTGTAGTTTTCTCCAAAAAAAAAAAAAAGATATACATATTTTGTGGGGAAGATATAAAAGATTACATAATTTGTAAAGTTTAAAAAAAGGATGATAGACTTGCAAAATATGAAAAAACTATTTGAAAAAATATAGGTTTTATAAATATTAAAATATGAAATTAACATTTAAAAAACCTTTGATATTCACTGAAAAAACCATAAGTTTTACAGATGTTATAGTTAGTTGGACATTTGACTCATGTAAACCAGAGAAATTCGCCTGTTATAGTTAGTTGAGCTAACTATAACTTGTGCGCCTGCAATGCACTGCTGATGATGTCACATATTACATCACTTATGACATGGTCAGTGACATCCCTCATGACATCACTCATGACATCTCAAATGACATCACTGATGACATCATTCATGTGATAGTCTGACACACCTCTTCACACTGTAATATAACCTTTGATAGACGCACTCTGAAATACAGACTACCGTTTTGAAAAGCATAGACACACCAATACCAGATACTAGATATCCATCCACTGATTCCTATCTATATATTGTGAGCCAGATATACACTGATACAGCCACTCATACATTGTGTCACTCATTACATCAGTATAATATCCACTCATACACGTATATATACATTTACACAGTGCTACTGATCCTTAGAGTTACTCACACATCTATTCAGTCATGCCAAAAATCAATCATCCACCCATGTACTCACCTATGCAGATATATGCACAACACCTACCTTATTTGTATACTTTCCTTATTTATATAGATACTATCACAAACTTACTCTCTTATACAATCACTAATACATGTACACATTTGTGTATGTAGACACACTTGCAATCACTGTCTTTCACGTAGTCAATTATACACCCCAACACTCACATATAGTGTGTAAGAACATATATAGTTACTCACATATATACAACTGAGACATCAGTTCACTAATCAACACACCTTTTCACACAGTCAGCTATCTATACAGCCCTTCTGAGATGCACTTTTGAATCTATAGAACCAGTGAATCGGCCATTCAGACATGTATGCACAGAGTCAGACACCACCCACACACCCACATAAACAGCCAGACCCCCATACAGATACTCATACAATCAATGAAAAACACATATACACACTAATGTAGCTACTCACCAAGCCATGAACCTGCTTACACACCAAATGAGAGACTAAGAGAGACATTCACACAGTCTAGTCACTAATCTATGCATTTAGTAACATACATTCGATCAGTGACTTATAGAGTCAGTCATGCATCTACCAAATAATGTATTCAGGCACTTTTACATCGACTTATTCTTGAATAGACCTTGGCATAGATATATATGAAAAATATTTAAACTTTACAGAAACACACATTCACTGGATGATGTCATCGGTGATGTCATCAGCAATGTCATTTGAGATGTCATCAGTGATGTCATGAGTGATGTCACTGACCATGTCATGAGTGATGTAATATGTGACATCATCAGCAGTGCATTGCAGGCGCGCAAGTTATAGTCAGCTCAACTAACTATAACAGGCGAATTTCTCTGGTTTTATATGAGTCAAATGTCCAACTAACTATAACGTCCCCGAAACCTATGTTTTTTTCAGTGAATATATATATATATATATATATATATATATATATATATATATATATATTCACTGAAAAAACCATGGGTTTCACACACGTTATAGTTAGGAATTAGCATTTAAAAAACCTTTGTTGATGTCATTTGAGATGTCATCAGTGATGTCATGAGTGATGTCACTGACCATGTCATGAGTGATGTAATATGTGACGTCATCAGTAGTGCATTGTGGGCGCGCGAGTTATAGTTAGCTGAACTAACTATAACGGGGGAATTTCATTGGTTTTTTATGAGTGAAATGTCCAGCTAACTATAACATGTGTGAAACCTTTGGTTTTTTTCATTGAATTTCTAAGGTTTTTTAAATGCTAATTCCTAACTATAACGTGTGTGAAACCCATGGTTTTTTCAGTGAATTTCAAAGGTTTTTTAAATGCTAATTCCTAACTATAACGTGTGTGAAACCCATGGTTTTTTCAGTGAATTTGCAAGGTTTTTTAAATGCTAATTTTTTTTTTTTCTTCTTTTTTTTTTTACATATTTTTATTTTAATTTTCTATCCTTTTTTAAAGACTATGGTTAAATTTTTAAAATTCTACAATATGTTTTTTTTTTACATTTTTTATAAAATAAACAGGTAAAATTTATTAGCAATACATTTTTTCCTTTTTTAAAAATTTTTTTTTAGTGCGCGTACGGTAAGCTTACGGTAAGCGTACGGTTTACGCAATGTCCGTAATTTATCTACGCTGTTTGCGTATAGTTACGCAATTTGCATAGCCGCGCGTACTCCGCGTGGGGCGCGTACGCGTGTACGCTACACGCGCACGTTACGCGGAAGTGTCGGGGAGTGACTGTTTATGCGCATGCGCGCGAGCGCGTGTCTTTTTTACGCGCATGCGTACTTTTGCCGTAAGCGTACCGTAAGCGTACGGTAGGTCATGTGATCATGAAACACAACTTTTGATTGGTTGAAACTACTTTCAGTTCTAGAACTCTCCTACACCACACCCATTCCCCCTCATTTCTGCTTGTGATCCCTTAGGAGAAGGAGCTGGGTTGTCTTTGTGATACGATGGCAGAACAGCAGAGCTCTTCTGAGAGTGAGGCTAGCAGCACTACCTTGAGGCAGAGAGCGAGGAAACAAAAGACCTCTTATGTATGGGAGTATTTTACTTTTCCAGAAGGCCAGCAAAAGGTAAATGCACCCTTAGTGACTTGCAAGCTGTGTAAGCGTGTACTTTCAAGAGGGAATCCTGACAGGAAGTATTCCTTTGGGAATCACACCATGATGAGACACCTTAAGGATGTACACAGAAGGACACATGCTCGACTTACTGAAGGTAACCCTTCAGAAAATCAACCAAGCACATCCACAGCAGCTCAGCCTGGACCATCATCTGCAGGGCCGAGTCATTCTTCTGCAGGTCAGGTGAGCCCTTCATCTGTGGGGGGAGCATCTCCTTTTTCTGGTCCTCTGGAAATTAACCCTCGGTTTGCGAGGGTTGAAGTACGGTGCGCCACTTGTTATGATCTAATTACTTATAGGGAGACCAGTATTTCCCTAGTGAACAGTAAAATAGATCAGCACACTTGTCGTACCGTCTAATATTCCCAATCTTTCTTTCCTCTGTCCCTGCATGAACACAACGGCTCTTTTAAGAGCCAAACTTACCTTTCATCTATTTTTTTATATATTTTTTTTTAAACTTTTTTTTTTTTTTTTTTACCGTACGCGTACGGTACGCGTAATTTTTTTTTTTTTTTTAAAAACACTAAAAATCAATTATCACATTACAAGGTCCTTGAGAGACTACAATTAAAAACTGAAAATGTGATTGTAGAGAAGTGGAAAAAAGGGACCATGACATTATTGACTTACCATACCCACTCAAAAAAAGATTGATTCATTTAATTTTTTTTTTAATTGCTTTAAAAATGGTTCTAGTTTTCGAAAATTTTCTATCTCAATCTGAAAAAAAAGAAAAAAATATTAATATTTAATAAAACATTTAATAATACAGTACACATATTTACATATTTTTCAAAAAATATTTTTGCCTTTTTTTGCTGTTTTCAGAAAATATTCCATTTCACTATAAATTGTGAAAGCAATTGCATTCATCATTTAACAGCAGGCAAAAAAAAAATTTACAATCTCAAAGATTGTTTTTAAAAAAGCCCACAATCTCTTTTTGCATAAACATGCATAATATTCTTAAAAAATATCATCTAATATCAATACTTATTTCTTTAAAATACCGTCTGATATTTTTGTTTCAGAAGTATAATCACAATAATATATGTCAAATAACTCCACAATACATCTGGTTCCATTTCCTTTAGGCCAAATAGTAATTTTAAAATTCTTTTTTTATTTAATTTCCAATGGTAATCCAATAAAAATCTAAAGTTTAAATTGTACAGATGTCACCGATTCTCTGTAACATTTTGGTTTCCGAAAGATTAATTAATAATTAAATAAGTCCACAATAGAATTGTTTACTTTTCCGCATGGCCAAATAGTAATTTTAAAAATCTTTTTTGAAAAAATTTCCAATGGCAATCCAATAACATTCCAAAATTTAAATTGTGCAGATGTTACCGATTTTTTCTAAATTTTTGGTTTTCCAAAGT
Organism: Triturus cristatus; assembly: GCF_964204655.1. Classification (NCBI taxonomy): domain Eukaryota; kingdom Metazoa; phylum Chordata; class Amphibia; order Caudata; family Salamandridae; genus Triturus; species Triturus cristatus. The sequence continues at coordinate 556,104,908 of NC_140583.1, forward strand.
TTCCTTAAAAAATGGAAAAATTCCACATTACAATTGGTTACCTTTCCATTAGGCCAAATGATAATTTGTTAAATCTTTTTATTTGTAAATTCCAAATGGTAATCCAATAAAATGGTAAAATTGTTTTGTCCAGATGTTGCCAAATCTCTCTAAAATTTAGGTTTCAGGAAGATTAGATAGGAATTTGCTAAATCAAAAGGCAAACGTTGCTTAAAAATCAATTGGGAATCATTACACAGAGTCCAGCCTTTTTCACATTTAAGATAAACTGTGTAATGACCAGAAGTTACAGTAGGTCCATCATGGAAAATTATTGCAACTGTTACAAAAGTTTTTCCTGAAATTGATAATTGCTGTCCTGTAAACTTCTTTATTAAAGTATCCAATTTTGAACCATCAGCTCTACATCGTTGCATCATTAAAATTACATACTGTCTGTATTCCTTTAAAATTAATGTTGAAAACATGTCAGATTTACACTCACCGCATTGCATGCTATGATTAGCATCTTTAACTAATTTAGCAAAAGTGACTGTTTTACTCTCTGGCAATGTTAAATAAATAAACCTTTCAGAATCAACATTAGAGCCACATATATTATAACAGTTTTCACAACTATGTTCCCATTTATAAGAGAGACCAAATAAATTTTCAATGGGAACCCCTTCTTCTTCCAGTACCTGAAGAAAATAAATCAAGAATTTCTGTGCGTCTTGCTGTACATTTTGAGAAAACTGTGTTCGTCCTGAACATACATCTAAAACTTTTCTAATTTCAGGAGCACTTTCTATTTGAGTTTTATCATTACTCAGCTTTTCAAAAAGGAGACTCAGCACAGAACAGAATCTTTTTCCCTGATTTACTATTATCTGCTCTTGCAAACTTTCCAGATAAAATGCAACATTCAGCACTACATTAGCGTAGCAGTTGACACCAGAGCTATTTTCAAAATAACATCCTACAACCTGTTCTTCATTTTCCTTATTCTTTTTGCTTGCAATTACATCACTCCTCTTTTTTTTCCTCCTCTCTACATCTTCATTACAGATATTCTCATTTCTCCTTTTACGAGAAACTACACGTTTCTCCAACACAGGATACTGACCTAAATGAGGAGCACAGCTTCTTCTTAATCTATTATACTCCTTTACACAATTTGTATCAGCACTAACTTTTGAATCATCAAAGTCTATCATGAATAAACCTGATAATGTTTTCACTCGTGACAAAGCAACATATGCCATACCTTCTTTGAACACAGTTGAACCAATGTTCACAAATGCACAATCTACAGTCAATCCTTGAGACTTGTGAATAGGTACAGCATATGCTAGCGAAAACGGAAACTGCTTCCTACGTACATATAAGTCTTTCACAAGCATGAAACGAACTGAACAATGACAAATGTCTTTAACTTCTTCTATCTGATCAAATTTTATTTTTAAACATTCAATTCCATCTTTTTTCTGATAATTAATAAAACCCACAACTCTTCCCATAGCTCCATTAACTAAACCTTTTTCAACATCCAAATTTCTCCTTAAAAATACTCTACAGTTCATGCAAACATATAGATTTTTTTCTAATCCAGCTGTTTTGGAAATGTTCTCTAGTGAATCCAATTTATTTTTCAGTGTGCCTGTTAATGTGACAGTAATTCTTCCATCCTCAATTTTGTCCTCTGCTTCCAATTTCCTGATATCTTCCTTTTCCAATTTCAAAAGCTCCTCATTGAATATTGAGCATTCACGTAGAGTTGGCATTAAGCAGATTACACTTTTGTTTTCTGCAATGTTCTTGTATATCTTCTCTGCAACTATTTCTTCCTTTGGAAATAAATTATGTAGCAGCCGACTCTGTAATGCTTTTTTGCCAGCTTCTGTGAGTAGTCCAATCCTGATATCTTTCAGAATACTTCCATATTCTTCATCGTTTGCTTGCCTCATATTAGTTGTAAGTTCCTTGTACTCAAAGAAGGACCAAATATTTGTATTACCGATGCTTCCCAATGACTTCTTCGTGTCTTCACGTGTCACAGTATTAAACACTGGTTGTCCTTTAACTGGAGTAAGTTGCAAAAGATCTCCAAAAACTATGACGTGTTTTCCTCCAAATAACACGTCATAGTCTGTCTTCAGAATTTGCTGCATTCTTAAATGCACAAAGGCAAGCATTAAGTTCGATACCATGCTCACCTCATCAATAATGAGAACTTGCATCTTCTTCAATACTCTTGAAACTTCCAAGCATGCTTCTCCAGTTAGCTTGTTGTATTGTAGTTTGTTCTCATGCTCCACTGGTAACATTAGCAAACGATGTAAAGTGATTCCTTTTATGTTATATGCTGCTAACCCAGTTGGAGCAGTAACCACACAAGACAAAGTAGAATCCGTTTTTTGCTGTAGGTAGCTTCTGATGACGTTTATTAGGAAACTTTTTCCAGTTCCAGCTTGTCCGCTTACATACATCCTGATTGGATGAAATGATGTGCATGAGCACTCTTTTTTTTCATGTAGAAATCCGTGATCAATTTTTTTTCTGATCTCTTCATAAATTTGTTGCTGCTCTTCGTTCAGTTGTCTTTCCAAATTTTGTAAGTCTATAAATTCTCCTTGAGCTTGATTCATAGCCGTTTCCACTTCATTCATGGCTATTGATGCTTCATTTTCAACGATTGGTTGTCCTAGGGGATCTTGACTGAGTGTTCCTGAACTTTGGCTGTCCTGAGAACTGTCTCTAGCTATTTCTGCTGCAATTGTAGTTTCCTGTTAAATTTCTTAATTTAACATTTGCAGATAAGTTGTGAATGTTTTGCATTGTATGCTGTCTTTGCAAGCATTAAAAGAATCTTCATAGCTTTGAAATTCTCCCAGTAGTTCATCCTCTGTACGCCATGGTTTAAACAGCTGTTAAAGAGCCAAGTAGTAAAATTCCTTTTTGTCAGTAGTGTCGCAACTCAGCTTCCGGTGATTTATCAAACTTCCTTTTGTTTGCTTCACCAAACATCCTTCCTCACCAATGACTTTATATTTTCCATTGTTGATGTCTTCTGCGGCTTTCCGTGAATAAATGTAGTTCTGCAGCACTTCATAGAGACACATGTTCTCCAGATGATGACTTCTCTTGGGATAATATGTGTCCAACATGTTTGATTTCAAAATATCTGTACTTTCTGGGTCATTCTCGGCCAAATATTCAATTTCTCCAACAGATTTCAGTACCCGATTTCTCATTGCTGCAAGGCCTAAACTTGCCCAAATTATTCTTCTTGATTTCGAGTAGAGACTTGCAGAAGATAACCTATCTGAACATTCGTAGGATCCAATTTCTCGATGCGATAACATCTTCAAACTGAAACTGTACAGCTTCTTACTGACAGTTTTCTCGTGAGAAATCTCTTCCCACATTTCCTTCAATTCTGTTTTTTCTAATTTCGTAATGTAAGACGTTACATATCGAGCAACAGCAATGGAATTGTCAGCTACATACTGTATATCCATGTTAGCGTTCCACATGGATAAAATCACTGGGTTGTAGTCATTTATATTTTTTGATTCTTCTTTTCTTTTAAGGTTGTAGGTATTCTTAGGTGATTTTCTTGTGATAGTATGTCTCACAGATGACATAAAACTGTTAACTCTTCCATTTGAAAGAACAGGTCTAGGAAATCCAAATCGACATTTAGTGTAGTATTTATCTTTGCTCTTGTATTTCCGTCGACAGTATTTTCCACACCGATGACTTTGGAAACGTAAAACTTGCTCCTTTAACTTTTTCTCTTCTGTGCTTTTTGGTATAGCACATGTTGCATATTCTTCAATGTAAGATAACACTGCTTCATCAGTATCTGTTCCAAACTTTGGGGCATCCTTGATCCACAACAGCATATGAATATGAGGAGCACCTCTTGCCTGGTACTCTTTTCTCCAAAAGAAATCCACTACTTCTCCTAGAGGTGGATTTTTTTTATTGCAGATGAAGGACATCATAGCCTCAAATCTATGATTGAAATATCTGCAAACATTAACCGGATCCAATGAGCACAGTTCTCCTGCTGTCTTGTATTCAATGTTTTTAATGTTTGAATTTGCCTCTCGTAGAAAATCCAGTAAATCATCCCAAGCGTACTCCGCACAGCTTAGGGTAACGAACCATGTTGGTGTTCCTAAATTCCGTAACATGCATTTTAATTCACCATGGCGTCGGTACCAATATTCATTTGTCCCACGCTGACAAGCCATCAGATTGATCAGTTGTGTTTCCAAATGATCATCTCGGTGCTGCACTTTCTCCATAAAATCCTTAGCAGACACATTTTGCAAATGTACTCCACTTTTTAAAATGTGATTTACTGCATAAGACAATGCAGACAAGTCGCTTTCAAATAAAAGATGGAACAAATAAGGAATACTTTGTCGAAATCTGGGATCTTCAGCATATAGTCTTGTAGTCCGATACTCAGAAGCTGGAATCTGTTCTGGACGTTCATCGTATCGTCCTCCTTTTCCTTTAGGAAACAGCTGGGGAAAACATCGAGCTTCCAAGCTCTCCTCCCATACACTCCCAGGAGTTCCTTTTGCTTTCTTCATCTGAAATAGATCAATATTGTCTCCCATAACTTCTTTTGAATGAAGAGGATGTATGCTAAAATGTTCATAAATTTCTTCTTCCTTTGACTTGCCCACTTTTTCAATTTGTCCAGTTGGTGTTTCTGTGTCTTCTTGTAAATCTTCTTCTTCTTCTTCTATATAAATTGATTCATACCATTTGTTATTCCTTTTCAAATACAAATTTGCTCTTTGTACTTTCCGTACATCTACCAGCTCCTGCCAAATCTTCTTATTCTTTGTAGGTACACCATTAACCAGAATAATTAATGGTTCAGTTTCCAAAGTATCCGCATCAATAGTTTCCATATTTTTTTTCAAATCCAAGGGCAAATACACCACTCTACCTTTTAAACCTCTCAGTAAATCTGAAGGAGGTAATTTACCAGTTTTGGGCTCCATACGTACTATGGTCTGGAACGGATGAACACATTGAATGAGTATAGACTCATATGTATTTAATTCAGAAAGTTCAGCAGGAATAGCATCCAATTCTAAATTATTATGTACAGCTCTGGTCGGCATTCTATTTTCCTCTAACTTGTTGTAACAGTATTTACAAATACGCTGAACTTCACCCAATTCAAAACAATTTTCAAGAAATATATATGTGGCAAAATCCTTCCACTTATAATTATCTTCATTTTCACTCTTTCTGTAGAGATCAACATACTTGGTTTGTTTTCTATAATGAGTTCTGCGGCAACAAATACAAGTAATATTTGGTCTTTCATTAGAGATTATTGCAAATTTTGTTATGTGATCATTATGGGCCTCATGTAGGTAAATAAATTTTACCGTTTCTTAAATACCGAGCCGTACCGAATCGTTAAATTAGAATCGTTAAGTTATATGTAGGTAAAAATTCGGTAACAGTTACCGATTCGGTAACATTCGGTAATCACGAATCGGAATTCACCGAATCGGTAAATACCGAGGTGGTATTCACCGAATCGGTAAACACCGAGGTGGTATTTACCGAATCGGAAAATACCGAGGTGGTATTTAGCGATTCGGAAAATACCGAGGATACTACCACCTTCCCTTAACTAAGTAGCAAATATCATAATTATGTTATAATAGAAGGTCTCTTAGGCTTGAATAGGGGACCCCATACCTCAAAAATCAGCTCAGTGAAATCACATCACAGGAGCATCAGGAGCCGTCTCGCAGGAAGGCCCGTCTTCGGTCTGAATAATAAACATGATGTCTGTGATATGAAAAGCACCAACTGTCAGGTATTTGCAGCTGCGCGTGTGTCATGGCTAAATAGTGGGTCGATCAACCTAGAGTGGAAAACATGCATTGTGTAAAATTCCAGACTGTGTGTCACAGCATGTACAGACCAAGGTCGCTGCGCAGAGCTTGGGATGGGAACAACAGAATGCACTCGTCTGAAGGAAGTCTCGAGTCAGCAGTTTATTCAAGAAAGAACATGTAAACGCAGTGTCGTGTGCAAAGACAAAAAGATGGCTACATAACATTCAACGTGGTTATGCTAACTGAACAATGTATGTACGTATTCAGGGAGAACTCACTACACGCCCCCTTGAGCGAAGCAATATTTAATAGGCAAGAAAAGAGAGAACGCAGAGTTCAGTTTCGTCAGAGCAGAACAAGGCGTAACCAATGCAGCGCCAAAGTCCTAAAGTCCAATTAATTGCAGCAAAAAATTCCAAAAAACACAATGCAAGTATAGTAAAAAACTCAAGCCTACCATCAGGAAGAGAAAAAAGAGAAATAAAAGAAATAAATGTTGCGCCAGGGTGCTGTCCAGTAGCACAGGCGCAATGGACGACAATCCAGTTAATCCATGAATGTATAGGCAGCATATGTGGCCACGGCTTCCAACAAAAAATCGTTTGCAGGGCCACTAAAAGTCTCAGCCATCCAATTAAGTAAAGAAAAGGAACATACGTGTTCTCCAACCAACGGAGCCTCTAGCACAATCAGAGGGCACCCGGAATGTTCCTCCAAATAGCTCATGGACAAGAAGTCGTAGGCTGCCGCTGAGATGTCCCAATTACCCAGGATACCATGCGCCGCACCACACGCCATGATCCGGACACCAGAACAGGACAACTCGTGAGACACTAAGGGCCTCATCAGTCGATCGAAATCCGGCACCGGAGACACCATGTTGGTCAAGCACAAATCCAGAGGCCATTCAAAGGGACAATCCAGGCAGTGTAATACAGGTTGTACGCAGGTGAAGTAGGAATACCTGAAGGATAATCCATAAGCCAGGCTCAAAGTCGCCAATGGCAGAGTACCATAAAAGTCAAGCATCCTATCACGAAGAAGATGCAGACGGGACAGGTGCTCGTGTGGCACAGAAGGAGCAGCCATTCCGGAGTACGAAAAGGAAAAGCAGCACACCTGCCACTAGCGCCAGGAGCAGCGGGACACCTCCAAAGATGCTCGAGAACAGTGGATGAACAAATGCCGGAATTACACCAAAAATAGGTTGGAAAGAGGTCACGAGACCCGAGCCCACATGTGTTAAAAAATGAGCCAGGCCGGTCGTGGACGAGGCATTGAAAATAGTTTGGATCAAAGAGCCGAAATGCAGGGGGAGGTCAGTATTCAGAGGCGCCTGTACCTCAGTGCGCGTATTAGCAACGTGAAGGACAAATGTTTCACGAGAGGAAGTCAAAGGCACCTGTTTGTGGGACAATAGCGCTCTATTCTGCTCAACTTGTTGAACTCTGCTTTCAAGGTTGGAATCGAAGGCCAGATGGAAACATCCAGCCGCACATGCGGGGGTGGAAGAAGAACAGTATTGCAGCAGACAACTTTATGCGAGACAGTTATGTACGGGATTCCCACTCACATCCCGCAGCAAGCTTCATTATTCAACACTAAATAAATACCGTTTGCAAGCAGAGTGAAAGGAGGTGTAATCACAGGCACTGGGATACCTCGTAGGACGCACGCCAAATTCGGGGCTTGTACATTGCATGCGCCGTGTACTTGCATGTGCCTATTGTCTCATGTATGAATCCTAGAAGAGAGAGTGCTGAAGCTATTATCTATAACGGCTAAAGCCTTCTCCATGTTTGCTTGGTCAATAGCTCTCAATCTGGGAGCCGCCTCACTGTGCGACAACTTGCAGACTTCGTTGTAAATAGCATACGCCCACTTTTTGGTTGTGCCACCCACAGGACCATTCACAAAATCATTCAATTCGGTATGCACATTGATGGAGTGGGTGGACATCCTGATCCTGTAGATGTGCTCTGTGTCAGCTGGTGGACAGATTGGGATGTGTGTACCATCAATGCAGCCAATGAAATGGGGGAACTGTGCCATGTGAGAAATGTCTGTTTTTGTTTACTGCAGTGCAGCCTGTGTGTTGTGGAAGCTGATGTAGTGGTGCATTCTCTGCATCATGGCATCCAGGAAATTCCTGAAGGAACGGGACAGGCAACTCTGGGATACACCACCCACCGCAGCTGTCACCACCTGATAACTGCCGGATGCCAACAGATGTGGGCTGCAGAGCACCTGCACATGTGGGGGTATGGCGTGCGCCCTTCTTATTGGCTGGTCCAGGAGTGGGTGCAGGTCCCTGATTAAGGCCATGATGTTTTCGGGGTGTAGCCTGTACCTCTCATGTATCTCTGCATCAGTCAGCTGGAATAGTGTGATGCGCTGTCTGTAGATGCGTTCCTCCCGTCGCCAAACCCTCAGTCCTGCTGCCTGTAGATGTAGGCGCCTTGCAATGACGTACATAGCGGGCATGTTGTCCACGCTGTTGCATTTTGGGATTGCTTATCTGCACTGTTGATGGTTACCACCTGCTTTCAATCCGTGTTAATTACCGACTCTTATTTACCGATTTTCTTGGATTTCTTAATTACCGAGTGCTCCTACATGTCATTTTCATTTTTACCACTTCATATTTACCACTTCATATTTACCGATTCGTTAATTATGTATTCGGTAACTCTGATTCGGTATTTTGGAATTCGGTATATATGAATCGGTATTTACCGCCTCATATTTACCGAAAAGTGGTTTTTGGACTCCTACATCTCACTTGTCTGAATACCGGTCGGTAACGGCATATTTACCGAAAATCGGCCGTTACCGACCGGTATTTGGCTACCTACATGAGGCCCTAAATGTCTTACTTACAGAGGGTTCTACATTCTCTTCCACTTCTTCCTCATTTACTGTGTCCTTCTCTGCACTGTTTTGTTCAGGACCAAAGTAACAAAACTGAATTTCATCAACAACCTTCTCTACATCTGATACCGTTCCACGGAACAGAGCCCTATTCAATTCATCTAACTTTATTGCTGGACTTTTAGCAAAATACAACCGTCTCACAAACTTTCTCATTTCAGTATGATGAACAGCCAGCATCCTAAAATGATGGAAAACACTATTACACACTTTTCTAGATAGACAAGCCAGAGAATGACCCTGCAAACCAGTATTCTCTCTCACTCTGCATGGATCCAAACTTTGAAGCACCTTAATCTTCTGTTTTACACTTTTTTTGCTATATTCTCTTAGAAACTCACGAAATTTATCAATAGATTCCTGACGCACAGTGCAAATACTACTACAATTCCAAGTGTACACTGGGGCTTTAGGACGTCTCCCCATAGCCTCATCCGCCATCACTTGTACCTCATCTCTTGGAACCATTATCTCCTTCTCCATTATGCAACCATTTTTCACTTCATAAGCATGACCTCTGGTGTCAACTGCATGCAGCAAACTATTACTTTGAAAATAACTCTCTTCATTAAAAAAAGGTTCACTACTTGAACTATGCATCCATTTTCCTAAAAACACTTTAGAAAAGTTTGTTCTGTTCACTACTCTTTTCCTTTTGCTATGTGATTTCAGTACATTAACCATTTTGTCTAATGTACGCATCCTATTCAAAATTAAAATGAATAGTTTCCTTTTTAATTCTAATGCCTTTGCTGCAATGGCTTCAATTTCTCTTTTTCTATTATAAAACTTAGCCTTTTGCTTATATTTCTTCACATCCTTTATCAAATTGGACATAACTCTTCTCTGAAACATTTTTCTACGTATCTCTTTAAACGCTGTTTTTCTGTTTAAGTTAATCTTTTTAGTTGCAGAAGGTATATTTGCATTAACTAAATTCTCAATTTTTTCCTGTGCTTTTCGATTGAAATCATTCTTTCCAGTACAGACATTTTGTACATTTTTCCTTTTTTTGAATATGTTTTTTAGAACATTTTTTGTCTGCTTACCAGAAGATTTTTTCTTTTTCCCAACATGAGCATCTTCAACTAACTTAGGTCCTCCAGTTGTCTTCAAATATAGGTTTTTTTTGTGGTCTTTTTTTACTCTGGATTTTGTAGGCATCTTAAATTTTGTTCACTGCTCTTCAGCAATACCTGAAAAAAACTAAAAAAAAATTCCTTTATTTTATTTAAATATATTACTACATTTGTTTTCACATTAGTCACAAAACGAAATTTCTTTGCCAATTTGAAAGCACACTTACTGCTCTTTTTTTTGGCAAGTGATAATCACTTTTACAGACTGACACATTATGAATCCACTTTTCAGATTTTTTAAAAAGCACATGTCCAAACTGCTTTTTCAGACCATCACCATTTTTAACCTGGGTGACTGCCTACACTCCAGCAAGGGCAACCAGCCTTAGTGATGCTGAATGTATTTGCATTACTGACTGAAACCTCAAACCCCACTCGCTTGTGAATACTGTTCATGATTCCACATGGTAAGCAGCTGGGTGTGTGCTAAGAGTCTGCTTCTGCACCAAAAAATGGCTCCCCCTTTCCTTCTAATGCAACTGTGAAATCACCAGAGCAATACACAATAAATCTCTGCCTGTAATTCCTATTTGCACACAGAGTCATGTTTTCACATTAGTCACAAAACAAAATTTCTTTGCCAATTTGAAAGCACACTTACTGCTCTTTTTTTTGGCAAGTGATAATCACTTTTACAGACTGACACATTATGAATCCACTTTTCAGATTTTTTAAAAAGCACATGTCCAAACTGCTTTTTCAGACCAGCACCATTTGTAACCTGAGTGACTGCCTACACTCCAGCAAGGGCAACCAGCCTTAGTGATGCTGAATGTATTTGCATTACTGACTGAAACCTCAAACCCCACTCGCTTGTGAATACTGTGCATGATTCCACATGGTAAGCAGCTGGCTGTGTGCTAAGAGTCTGCTTCTGCACCAAAAAATGGCTCCCCCTTTCCATCTAATGCAACTGTGAAATCACCAGAGCAATACGCAATAAATCTCTGCCTGTAATTCCTATTTGCACACAGAGTCATGTTTTCACATTAGGCCCTTAAACGAAATTTCTTTGCCAATTTAAAAGCACACTTACTGCTCTTTTTTTGGCAAGTGATAAACACTTTTACAGACTGACACATTATGAATCCACTTTACAGATTTTTTAAAAAGCACATGTCCAAACTGCTTTTTCAGACCAGCACCATTTGTAACCTGGGTGACTGCCTACACTCCAGCAAGGGCAAACAGCCTTAGTGATGCTGAATGTATTTGCATTACTGACTGAAACCTCAAACCCCACTCGCTTGTGAATACTGTCCATGATTCCACATGGTAAGCAGCTGGGTGTGTGCTAAGAGTCTGCTTCTGCACCAAAAAATGGCTCCCCCTTTCCATCTAATGCAACTGTGAAATCACCAGAGCAATACGCAATAAATCTCTGTCTGTAATTCCTATTTGCACACAGAGTCATGTTTTCACATTAGGCCCTTCAACGAAATTTCTTTGCCAATTTGAAAGCACACTTACTGCTCTTTTTTTTGGCAAGTGATAAACACTTTTACAGACTGACACATTATGAATCCACTTTTCAGATTTTTTAAAAAGCACATGTCCAAACTGCTTTTTCAGACCAGCACCATTTGTAACCTGGGTGACTGCCTACACTCCAGCAAGGGCAAACAGCCTTAGTGATGCTGAATGTGTTTGCATTACTGACTGAAACCTCAAACCCCACTCGCTTGTGAATACTGTGCATGATTCCACATGGTAAGCAGCTGGCTGTGTGTTAAGAGTCTGCTTCTGCACCAAAAAATGGCTCCCCCTTTCCATCTAATGCAACTGTGAAATCACCAGAGCAATACGCAATAAATCTCTGCCTGTAATTCCTATTTGCACACAGAGTCATGTTTTCACATTAGTCACAAAACGACATTTCTTTGCCAATTTGAAAGCACACTTACTGCTCTTTTTTTTGGCAAGTGATAAACACTTTTACAGACTGACACATTATGAATCCACTTTTCAGATTTTTTAAAAAGCACATGTCCAAACTGCTTTTTCAGACCAGCACCATTTGTAACCTGGGTGACTGCCTACACACCAGCAAGGGCAACCAGCCTTAGTGATGCTGAATGTATTTGCATTACTGACTGAAACCTCAAACCCCACTCGCTTGTGAATACTGTGCATGATTCCACATGGTAAACAGCTGGCTGTGTGCTAAGAGTCTGCTTCTGCACCAAAAAATGGCTCCCCCTTTCCATCTAATGCAACTGTGAAATCACCAGAGCAATACGCAATAAATCTCTGCCTGTAATTCCTATTTGCACACAGAGTCATGTTTTCATATTAGTCCCAAAACGAAATTTCTTTGCCAATTTGAAAGCACACTTACTGCTCTTTTTTTTTTCGGGGCAAGTGAAAATCACTTTTACACACTGACACATTATGAAACCACTTTTTTTGATTTATTTAAATGCACATGTCCAAACTGTTTTTTCAGACCACCACCATGTGTATTCTCGGTGACTGCCTACACTCCAGCAAGGGCAACCAGCCTTAGTGATGCTGAATGTATTTGCATTACAGACTGAAACCTGAAAACCCCACTCGCTTGTAAATACTGTGCATGATTATACATGGCAAGCACATGGGTGTGTGCTAGGAGTCTGCTTCTTCCCCCAAAAATTCGCTCCCCCTTTCCATCTAATGCAACTGTGAAATCACCAGAGCAATACGCAATAAATCTCTGCCTATAATTCCTCTCTGCACACAGAGTCATGTTTTCACATTAGTCACAAAACGAAATTTCTTTGCCAATTTGAAAGCACACTTACTGCTCTTTTTTTTGACAAGTGATAAACACTTTTACAGACTGACACATTATGAATCCACTTTTCAGATTTTTTAAAAAGCACATGTCCAAACTGCTTTTTCAGACCAGCACCATTTGTAACCTGGGTGACTGCCTACACTCCAGCAAGGGCAACCAGCCTTAGTGATGCTGAATGTATTTGCATTACTGACTGAAACCTCAAACCCCACTCGCTTGTGAATACTGTGCATGATTCCACATAGTAAGCAGCTGGGTGTGTGCTAAGAGTCTGCTTCTGCACCAAAAAATGGCTCCCCCTTTCCATCTAATGCAACTGTGAAATCACCAGAGCAATACGCAATAAATCTCTGCCTGTAATTCCTATTTGCACACAGAGTCATGTTTTCACATTAGTCACAAAACGAAATTTCTTTGCCAATTTGAAAGCACACTTACTGCTCTTTTTTTTGGCAAGTGATAAACACTTTTACAGACTGACACATTATGAATCCACTTTTCAGATTTTTTAAAAAGCACATGTCCAAACTGCTTTTTCAGACCAGCACCATTTGTAACCTGGGTGACTGCCTACACTCCAGCAAGGGCAACCAGCCTTAGTGATGCTGAATGTATTTGCATTACTGACTGAAACCTCAAACCCCACTCGCTTGTGAATACTGTGCATGATTCCACATAGTAAGCAGCTGGGTGTGTGCTAAGAGTCTGCTTCTGCACCAAAAAATGGCTCCCCCTTTCCATCTAATGCAACTGTGAAATCACCAGAGCAATACGCAATAAATCTCTGCCTATAATTCCTCTTTGCACACAGAGTCATGTTTTCACATTAGTCACAAAACGAAATTTCTTTGCCAATTTGAAAGCACACTTACTGCTCTTTTTTTTGGCAAGTGATAAACACTTTTACAGACTGACACATTATGAATCCACTTTTCAGATTTTTTAAAAAGCACATGTCCAAACTGCTTTTTCAGACCAGCACCATTTGTAACCTGGGTGACTGCCTACACTCCAGCAAGGGCAACCAGCCTTAGTGATGCTGAATGTATTTGCATTACTGACTGAAACCTCAAACCCCACTCGCTTGTGAATACTGTGCATGATTCCACATAGTAAGCAGCTGGTTGTGTGCTAAGAGTCTGCTTCTGCACCAAAAAATGGCTCCCCCTTTCCATCTAATGCAACTGTGAAATCACCAGAGCAATACGCAATAAATCTCTGCCTGTAATTCCTATTTGCACACAGAGTCATGTTTTCACATTAGTCACAAAACGAAATTTCTTTGCCAATTTGAAAGCACACTTACTGCTCTTTTTTTTGGCAAGTGATAAACACTTTTACAGACTGACACATTATGAATCCACTTTTCAGATTTTTTAAAAAGCACATGTCCAAACTGCTTTTTCAGACCAGCACCATTTGTAACCTGGGTGACTGCCTACACTCCAGCAAGGGCAACCAGCCTTAGTGATGCTGAATGTATTTGCATTACTGACTGAAACCTCAAACCCCACTCGCTTGTGAATACTGTGCATGATTCCACATAGTAAGCAGCTGGGTGTGTGCTAAGAGTCTGCTTCTGCACCAAAAAATGGCTCCCCCTTTCCATCTAATGCAACTGTGAAATCACCAGAGCAATACGCAATAAATCTCTGCCTATAATTCCTCTTTGCACACAGAGTCATGTTTTCACATTAGTCACAAAACGAAACTTCTTTGCCAATTTGAAAGCACACTTACTGCTCTTTTTTTTGGCAAGTGATAAACACTTTTACAGACTGACACATTATGAATCCACTTTTCAGATTTTTTAAAAAGCACATGTCCAAACTGCTTTTTCAGACCAGCACCATTTGTAACCTGGGTGACTGCCTACACTCCAGCAAGGGCAAACAGCCTTAGTGATGCTGAATGTATTTGCATTACTGAGTCCATCCTCAAACCCTTAAACTATTCTTTTTTTATACCAGTACACCTTAATTTATTGTGAAAACATAGTCCATATTATTTTACTTGTTCCTCACATTTAAATTTCTCCCAAAACAGAAAATAATAAACACAACTTCAACAAAAAGAATTGCATTTCTATTATTCATTTCTTAATTTACCATATACATCCCCTCTCAAACTCTAAACTCACCTTTAAAATTAGTTAGTTGTGAAAGAAATGTGGCACTCAAACAGCAGATTATCAGAGCCAGGATCTCTGTTCTTTACACCTCTCTCCTCTCAGCAGAACCAGATAATGGCAAACTTTCCCTCTCTTTTTCCACATATATACATGTTAATTTCAAATCTCAGTGCTTCCCCCTTTTTTTCAAATGTAATCACACATTTCTATTGGTTAAAAACCAACCCTTTTTTAAAAGTACCCTTCCCCCAACTTGACTTCTGCCTAGTACCCTTCCCCCAACTTGACTTCTGCCTGCTATCATAGCAACAGCTCATGGAACACTGCTGTGTGGAGTTAGGTCAGAAGTTCGCCAAACAATGTTTCAATTCCACAGACTTGACTTTTCAAACCTAACAGCAAATCCATAGTACTGTTCTTTGGTAACACATTTTTCTGTACCAATACAAAACATGCTTCTATTAATTTACACATACAGCCTAGTTTTTATTCTAGAATGGTATGAAACAGCCAATCAGTTCTTTTTTTTATGAAAAAAATATGTATGCCTCCATTTCCAAACTGTCTTTCATTTCTTTTTACCATTCTACTGAATTACACCTCCTGAGTGCATCCAGTTCTCCTTTGAAGATGTTCACAGTGTGGATTGTAGGGCACAGCTATGTCTTCTGGAGTGAAAAGTTTGCAGAGAAAACAGGTATGGTGAGAGACCTTGCTTTGCCAAATGTAGACATTAAATGGATTGGTCAGAGAGGGTTAAAGTGGCACCAATTGATGCCATTGGTGAAATCCTTCATGCAAAACCAACACCCTGACCTCATAATAGTGCACTGTGGTGGCAATGACCTAGGCACTTTGACTGGGGTAGGTCTGGAAATGCTTATGAAGGACACCTTTGCACAACTATTTTCACTTTTCCCTAAAACTGCCTTTGTGTTTTCTAACATATGCCAAAGGCAAAAATGGAACTGGTCCAATCATTTCTGTCCGCAGATTGACAAAGCAAGAAAGCACGTCAACAAATCTGTTTCTGCTTTCCTCCGTGACTATGGTATGGGTTCCATTTACCACAACAACTTGCGTTACGACATGCAAGACATTTATAGAGGAGATGGTGTACACTTCAATGATGAAGGGAACAGAGTCTTCCTCTTGAACCTTAGACTCTGCATCGGTACTTACTTGTAGGTACCACTAAAAAATCACTTCATAAACACAACGGCTCTTTTTAGAGCCCCCTAATATCTAAACACTTAAATCTGCATTTCATTTCATTTTTTATTTTATTTTTCTACGGTACGCTTACCGTACGCGTACCCCGTGATTTTTTTAAAAATCATTAAATGTTTTCTTTGTACTTTTCTGTCCTTCTTTGACCCCCTTACAAATTTTAGGTGGTCTGTAACTCTCCTCCGTGCCCCCTTTTCTTGTTATCACTCTTTTTTTTCTGAGTGAAACACACGAAATGGCGGCCGCCGCTTCCTGGTTTCGACCGATTCGAATGTTTACTAAGATCTAAGAGCCAATCAGAATCGCGCTCGCGCACGCCACCGTACGCGTACGGTAAGCGTACCGTAAGCGCACCGTAAGCTGGCTCAGATATATATATTGATTTAAAGGCTATTTTCTCAGAATCTACTGAACAGATTTACACCAAACCTACAAAAGGCACTTCCTTGACCTGAGGACTACCTCTCTGCCAAATTTCTAGTAATTCTGTTCAGACGTTCGGGCTGTAGCCCTGTCTAAAGGTCCTATGGAAAAATGCATGGGAAAAACGCGTTTTGGGACCCCCCTTTTATCTCAGCCCCCGCTTGACGAATCCCCCCGAGACTTTCAGGGTGGGAGCGGAGCGGAGAGCCCCACCTATTTTGAAAAATTCGCGAGGATTCGTGGACCGGCGCCAAAGTTATTCAAAATAGAATGTTGCGGATTTCCTATGGAAACGTGGTCCTAACTATAACTACCTACTGGCGACCGCCAGTAGGTAATATATATATATATATATATATATATATATATATATATATATATATATATATATATATATATATATATTCCATCAATGTGCCCGAAGCATTGGGAAAGCACTCCCAGCGTTTCTCACCATCTGGCAATCACATGCAGGCTCGCCTTCGCATTCCCATAAATTAACATAATTCGCCGACGCGTTTCAGGGCTCACTGCCCCTTCCTCATGGGCTGCTCAATGACACTCTATAGGCTCGCCATCTTTTCAACATGCTTTTTATTGAAGTTTCAACCCTCAGTGGGCGTTCCTGGATGCACATCTTGAGAGATGCATCCTGGCATATGTATTTTTTGATTGCGAGCTTCATTATTTCCCTCTAGTAGGTTTAGCGTGCCATCACTGTTGAGCTTGTTAAAAGTCCTTTGTAGGTTTCAGGGATATGACTGGCAAGTAATTAAAGCATTGGAAACACTGCGCCGTCGACTTGAAAGTTCAAATCCAGCCCCTCTCATTGTGGTGGTGCTCTTCCCCATGGCTGGGCTGCCGTGTGATATATGTTCCATCAATGTGCCCGAAGCATTGGGAAAGCACTCCCAGCGTTTCTCACCATCTGGCAATCACATGCAGGCTCGCCTTCGCATTCCCAGAAATTAACATAATTCGCTGACGCGTTTCAGGGCTCACTGCCCCTTCCTCATGGGCCGCTCAATGACACTCTATAGGCTCGCCATCTTTTCAACATGCTTTTTATTGAAGTTTCAACCCTCAGTGGGTGTTCCTGGATGCACATCTTGAGAGATGCATCCTGGGATATGTATTTTTTGATTGCGAGCTTCAATATTTCCCTCTAGTAGGTTTAGCGTGCCATCACTGTTGAGCTTGTTAAAAGTCCTTTGAAGGTTTCAGGGATATGACTGGCAAGTAATTAAAGCATTGGAAACGCTGCGCCGTCGACTTGAAAGTTCAAGTCCAGCCCCTCTCATTGTGGTGGTGCTCTTCCCCACGGCTGGGCTGCCGTGTGATATATGTTCCATCAATGTGCCCGAAGCATTGGGAAAGCACTCCCAGCGTTTCTCACCATCTGGCAATCACATGCAGGCTCTCCTTCGCATTCCCAGAAATTAACATAATTCGCCGACGAGTTTCAGGGCTCACTGCCCCTTCCTCATGGGCTGCTCAATGACACTCTATAGGCTCGCCATCTTTTCAACATGCTTTTTATTGAAGTTTCAACCCTCAGTGGGCGTTCCTGGATATAGATTATAGATATTTATATGCTTTTAAATGCTATTTTCTCAGGAACTACTGAACAGATTGACACCAGACTACCTCTCTGCCAAATTTCAAGTAATTCAGTTCAGCCCTTCGGGCTGTACCTTCGACTAAAGGTCCTATGGAAAAATGCATGGGGAAAACGCGTTTTGGGACCCCCTTTATTTCTCGGCCCCTGCTTGACGAATCACCCCAAGACTTTCAGGGTAGGAGCTGAGCGGAGCGCCCCATTAGTTTTGAAAATTTCGCGAGGATTTGTCAACCGGCGCCAAAGTTATTTAAAATAGAATTTTCAGATTTCCTATGGAAACACGGTCCTAACTATAACTATCTACTGGCGACCGCCAGTGGATAATATATATATACACAAACACAAACACACACATATATATATATGTTCATATATATATATGTGGAATTCGTTTTTTGGATTCTTCTGAATTTTGTGGGACACAGTTCTAATGTCAAGAGATCACAGGGAGTGGGATATCACTCTTTAAATGAAATGAACACATCAAAGCATTCTTTGTCAATGTAATGCCTCACTTTATCTAGCTGCATACTCTCTGATAAGAGAAACCTTTTCTGTATCTCTTAATACCACTACGTTTACTATCTAGCTGCTTAACCTATCGCAAGCTTCTAACAGTATTTATCGTTTAACACAAGTTCAAGTATATAACATCATGTCTGTAATATCAAGTTATTTAGTTGAGGTTTTCTTTATTATAATTGCCATAGAATTCATATCACTGACATTACATTGGCCGGCTAATAGATGTCTGACGTCTCCGAACTCCAGCTTATTCAATACGTAAATAAGATGTTTTTGCCAAAACTGACATGTGGCTTCCTTTACTGTACTGTAGACCATGCTTTTTTGCAAGTGTGTATATACGTCGTTGCAACATCATGATTTTCTGGATTCTTACTCTTCCTGTCTCTTTATTTCTGAAAGTATATTTTATATCCCTGCTTTCTCCCTTTCTTACTGCTTTCTGTTATTGTCTTTTTCGTTTCTGCATGTTTGTTATTTTCTCTGAGTCAAAATTAAATGATGAAAATAAATACGGAAAAAGCAATAACTAAAAGAAGTGATAAATGGAGAAAGGAGGGATATAAAAGATACTTCAAGAAATAAAGAGACAGGAAGAGTAAGATGGTGGAAGAAAGAGGTATAAAGCAGCCTTGGTAATTTTCAGCCCCCCAATATTTGCAACTGATTGTGGTGGACACCACGTAACCTTTTTTCTGGACTCCGTAGTTATTATTTTTACAAATTAAGCACTGTTAGGAAACAAAACGTAGGGACACGTGTAATAGCGTTTCATTCATGAAAACGCAGTCACTAATTGTGTAGCAACATTTTATTAATGAAATAAGATTTTGCGAAAAGACCTATGTATTAATGGGTTACTATGTAAAATAAGGACTCAGACTAGGGAAACATACTTCATTAGTATGGATGTGGCAGGGTTCACTTGTAGGAGGCCACTACACGACCAGTAGCCTGCTAGGGATAGCAGAACACCATTTTTTAAATTGCCTCTCAATAAAGAAAACCTTTTTATAATGTATCCCGATTTACTTAAAATAAATGAGAATGGGTTTAAAAAAAAATCTTTTTTTAAAGTCTGTTTAAGAGTTGTCAGAACACTGTTTACTCTCAAGAAAACTTTTTACGACATCCACAAAGGGGAAGGGATTCCTTGTGAAAAGGTTGCCACCTCCTTCGAGAAGTTAGTTACTATTCTTTGGCTTGTAATTACAAATCATTGATACACTGCATACCGAATTGCAATGTGGAAGGGATGCACTAAACATGCTCCTTCTGAACTATGATACATTATCCATTTATTTAGTACATACCTAGGGGCAGATTTACAAGAATGTGCCTCAGCATGGCACCGCAAGCCCTTTGGCTGCGCCACGCTACAGCACATTCAGAGCACAAGAATGCAACATATTTACAAGGATATGTCGCATTCCTGTGCTCTCCCCTGCGCTGGCACGCAAACTGTTGCCATGCGCCAGCGCAGGCACCCGTGCACCATGATGCAAGGATGCCTGCATCCTGGGGAGATTGTTTTTGTGCAGGATGGTGCACCTCCCGGCACAAAAACAATCACTACAGGCCTATTTGTCTTTCAATGCGTGCTGTTGAATGCAGCACGCATTGAAAGAGGCAAAAAACGAGTTGTGCCTCACTACGCCACCCCTACGTAGCATTCAGACGCATTTCCAGGTTTACGAATCCTCGTACATCTGGAAATGTGTCTGGTTCCATGGGTGTTGCGTTTGAACACCCACAGCCTGGGACCTGGAACGAGCTATCGTCAGACATCAGACGCGCTCCCTCCCTGAACACCTTCAGGAAGACCCTCAAGACTTGGCTATTCGGCTGAACGGGCCTGCGTACCCCTCCCCCCCTCAGCGCCTTGAGACCCTTATGGGTGAGTACCGCGCTTACAATTCCCTGATTGATTGGTTGATTGACCCATGGAACGCCTCTTTCCCGCAAAGTTCTGCGTGTAAAGGGGCTGTAATTACAAGGACAGGAACAGCCACATAGTGTGTCTTTTCCTGTCCTTGTAAATATGGGGCAGGGTAATGCGCTGCCAGTGCGTAACTACACACTGATCCTGCACCCGAGAAAAATATATATACTCTGTATCCAATATAATATGGCTTGTTGCAAGAAAAACAATACAGAATCAAACAATTATTATGCTTCCCATACAAACATCTATTGACAGATAACGTAAGTCTTGATTGTAGCTTTGTTTAATCCATTCTTTATTGAAAATCAGTTCTCTGCCTTAAAATCATCAAAAGATTGCTTTGCCAAAGCGTTTCATCCCTCATGGGACTTCTTCAGGGCTCTTCAGCATGCTGTCTTTTTTGGCAATGAGTGTAATGCCAAACCTGTGTTGACAGTACAGCAAGTGAGATTTCCATATATTAATAAAAAAGACTTTGGGTCGTTTTTTGGTTACGTCTCCGTGCGGTCACTGAATATATTTGACTGTGGATTTCGCTTTGTATATTATCAGCGTGAATACATCTCAGGTATCAATTTGCTATGTCGCCAGCTCCGTGCACGCCGTGTAAGTGGTAATAGCACAGAAAGTGACGCACTGGCAGCACAAGGGGCTTGCAAATCTGCCCCCAAAAGTCTTGTTGCGGTCGCATACCTTATGATTTTGTGAACTGCGGCGAATGCAACCGCAAAATGGCTTAGTAAATCTGTTCCTCAATGCAGAAGGGAATTAAATTATTCACTTTTTAACGTTTATAATCTTTATAAATTTCAAAAGAAATAAGGCAAATGTCCTTTTGTCAGTTACATTATTCTATCATTAAAGCCTTAAAATGCATTTTACATTTAACATTCCAGCGTAATTAAATTGTACAAAGAAACTTGAGGAAATGTGCCACGACTCCACCACAGTAAAAATATGGGAAATACATGAGCAGGAATTGCTAGTCTACAACTCTGCAGAAAACACAGTCATTGATGGATTTATAGACTTTACGCATCTGTTTATTGGTACCTTTGGAGATGTAAATTTAAGAAACTTAAAATTACATTGTTCAACATTCGTGGCGCGATTAATCATTTTCCTCTATGCCAAAACCCCAAACTGTGAACTTCACATTTATGAATCCTCACCACATGGTGCATGTCATCGCCGTGGCAGTAGGTATTCTCTCTTCATGCGTGTATCATAGGATTACTGCAAAATAGGACTGTGAGCGAGTTATAGCTAACCAGACACCTTAGAAGAACAAACAAGGATTGTATGTCTGGAAAATGGGTTACATTCAGTTTATGACTGAAACTAAATGTATGCATATAAAGGAATATTCAGACGTATTTGGTAAATAACGAGACATATGACATCTATACGTTGGTTTATAGGTGTCTTAAATTAACTGGAGACAAACTACGCACGGTTTGTTCCTGGTTGCTTACAGGTTAATTTTCTTTCCACGTGTCCCTTCTAAATAAAAATTCAGTACTTTTCACAGTTCTATGATATTTATATATGTTCTGGTTCTTCAATTCTTTCACATTCAGAATGTGTTCCAAAGCAGAAGCATCTGTCAAGCAGATATGGTAAAATATACATATTTTCATCAATAGATGAAGACCTCGTGGAATGCTAGTTCTACTGGCCGATATTTAACGGTGCAGGTGTCTTGACCTCATATCAAATGATCATCCAGGTGAGGTTGCAAGTCACTTGAGTCTGAGTACGGCTCTCCACATCCCGCTAGTGAAGATGTTATCAGGTCCATGACCCTGTGATGCACTTTATTCTATGACAGACTGGCGCGCTTAGTGGTTGATGATAGTTCAGGCACCACAAGCCAAGAGCAGAGTGCAGCATAAAAAGTTATTCTTACCAGTCAATAGTTAATTAGCGCTTCAATCCAGAGTTGTGTGTTGTAGCACAAAGGGCATTGTTGTCTATTTATATTTATCGCACTTGTTAAGTAAACTTGTTGATTAAGGACCTTTCTGGGTCTCACTACAGGCCTCAGCTGTTGCAGGCCTATGTCAGCACAATAAAACACACGACAGACAGAGAACAGGGCTTTGGGACAGTACTCTTCAGCCACTGGCTTGGTTGGGCGAGCGCCCTTCGAACACTGGTTTGCTGGCTGGATTGTCTTTCACGTTTGGAGGCCAGCCCACAGCATTTAAAGGATTTTCCGACCCCTTAGTAGTGAGTCCACAAAGCAGATTCTGGAAACTGTACTTTGATATTATTTATTTTTGTTGAACTCCCATTTCCCCTCTTTTTCTTGCCTAGCCTACAACTTTTCTCCTACAAGGTGAGGACAACACATGCAAACTCTTAGTGGACGCATTAGATGGAATGCTATAGACGTATCCAATACGGTACAAATGTGCCATGAAACTGGATATCATAGTGCTCACTACAGCGCTATTTACCAAGACACAACACACATTTTCATACTATAAAACACACTAAGACCGAACTCTAAGCAAACATCCAACGTAGCGGGATATGTCATTGGTTGGCTATAGAGGCACTCAACAGCAATGGCTTCTACCAATTGATTTACAATCAAAAATGACCATACAAATAGAACTCATTGCATTCATCAAACACTAAGGACATTCACCAACAAATCATTGAACCTGACACATTTTTGTAACATAGGAACGTACCGATTTACACTACTGTTAACACATCTTATTTCCTTACTTGCTGACACTCCCCCAAGCGCTGACCTTTTTTCAATTGATGTGTTTGCCTCTTCCTGCTTAAGCCTTCATAACTTTTACCCACAAAAGGTATCCAGGCAAAATGTGAATCTTTTTTCACCACATGTTGGGGATTCTAGAGTTATTCAGTGTTTGAGGAGTTCCCTGGAGGGAACTGAAAAACCACCCAAAATATGGCCTTTTTTAAAAACAAATAATAAACAAGTTTCTGTGCGAGAAAGTGTACAAGTTGTTTTCTAAATGTGGCATCAACACATGGTTTGCTGTGCTAAGATCACCCTCTTCAGGAGAAGGTAGAGTTGTAAAAAAAAAAACATTTTTATAAGTGATTCTCGATGTTTCCTATTTTTTGTGGTTTCCATTTGTTTGCAGTTTGTGTTGCAAACAGGTGTGAAAGCCATGGGTAAACCAAAATGATATACATTCCTGAAAAGGATACACATTTCAGAATTCCACAAGGGGTCATTTGTGTAGCTCTCTCATGGTTTTCCAAGAGACAGCAATCTTTAAAATAAAAACAAATTAAATTAAGCAGGAAAAGGTAGAAACAGGTGCAATGTTTCCATCTGTAATTTTTTGACGTGGTGGCTGATTCACAAAAGTAATATACTGTGTAGTCCGTTAGGCGCCTCTGGTCTCAGGGATCTATATATACACTTTCAATATCAAGTGATACCCAGGGCCAAAAACTGAGCTGCAGCTTACAATGATGTTTTATCATGTACCAACCATGAATCAGTTCATGCAACTAAATCTAATGAATTAAAAATGAGTATGCAGGAAACCTACGTATTTTTTAAATGTGCCCAAGATACTGACATCAGGAAAATATATTATTTGCAGAGCAGTGAATTTATGATTGCACAGTAATTCACATTTGGAAGCCACAAATCTCATGAAATGCAATTGATAATCTCAAACTATTCTGTCTTCCCACACTTCTCTCCATAAACATGATACCTCATTTGTGTTGCTGGGGCTCCTTCCTATGACAGGAAATGCCTCCAAATACAACATGGAGATATAACATTTGTGCACTGAAATGTGACCGATTCTGGTGATGTAGGTAGTTGCAGAATTTGGGCCTAGGCTTGGCAGCTGTTCTGGGGACCCTGCCAAACCCAGACATTTCTATAACCTAGATACCCAGGGGAATCCAGGGATGTGTGATTTGTATGGTTTCGACTATGACTTCTTACACAGAATGAATATATGTATTACGAAATATATTTAAAGCACAATAAAGTGGAATGCTACCCCTAAGCACATCCTGGCACTAAAATAAGGACCTGAGAAGAGTAAATGACTATTTGCTCAGAGTTAAGCAACCAGGGTTTCAGTTGTCTGAAACACATCAACAAATTGTGTCTTTCAGTAAAAAAGTCAACGTGTCTCAGGTGTTAGCAGTCAAGAAATGTCAAACTATTGACTAAAATCACACCATGTTTCCCACATTTGTGTAAAGGAAAGTTTAAGAGTTTGTGTGGATCCAGAAAATTCTTACCACCATGCATTCCTACTCTAAATCTTATAAAAATTGTACCCCATTTGTGTGAGCAGAAAGACTGTGGGACACATTAAGGTTTGGGGCCCTTCCAAGTTAGTTTATTAAAAACGAATTCACTGGTTTCTAGTTTCAGTCTTGCTGAGGAAGCTCAACTTCCTCCAGGACAAGCATGAAGCTGAATTTGTTGAAGTCCCTTCAAAATCAGACACCTTTGCTACGAGGTCATGCTGATGCTCTGGAGGTCTTCGAAGTGCAAAACTTTCAGAGTTTCTTTAGTAGCTCTTACTGGCCTCTTCTAAGGTTCCCATGATCTAAGGTGTAGCACAATAGGGCAAGGACTCACTACAGTAGAGGCCATTAAGAAATGTACACTATTCTGAAGCAAATCCAACATGGCAGAATCTTTGTGACCCTGATTGGAGCTTGTGTGCCTTCCAGGGGTGTCTTTAGGATCCCTTCTCTTCTGCTACAACTGGACTAGTTTTTGGAATGAGTTTTGGAACCAGCCCCCCTTCCACCAGCTTGGGCCACCCTGGTAACAGATGGCCTCAGTAACAAAACGCTTCCCTTCATAAGCTCTCCTTTTACACTTGGCTATGATTGGGCATAACTCACCCTGGTCCCTTTCTGGGCAATGCACCTCCTGAATCGTCCACAATTTCCCTTCCTGTGCTTAGAGGAGTAACATACCTCACACCCAGATCTTCCTGCCAAAATGCTGAAGCCATTTTATTCACAGTGGGAACAGTTTTACCATCTCATTGTTGGTAGACTAAAACTAACTACCCTACTGGAGGTTCAGGCAGACAAAGTGTCAATGTCTAAAAGATACTTCTAGATATTAATTGCAAATGCATCTTCACCAGTGAATTTAATTTTTAATAAAAATTTAAAATAGTGGTTGAATCATTTATAAAATAGTGGTTGAATCATTTCGATAGCTTGTTCCAAAACAAAGATAGCACAATTATTATTTTAATTGAACTTTAATTTTCTTTTTTTTATAGGAGCAGCCACAGCCCATCAAAATGAAAATAGCTTTTGTGAGCTAGTCAGTGTAGATACATGCTAATGCTAAATTCCTTAATGCATCACTTTTAAACATGAGCCACAGTAGTTTATGATCTTCAAGCCCTACTTAGGGGTGACTTATTTAATATTTTAAATTATGGTTGTTTCCTGTCAAAACAGGCTATTTTGCTATGTTTGTCTACAGGTTTAAAAGTTATGGCACTGAG
Organism: Triturus cristatus; assembly: GCF_964204655.1. Classification (NCBI taxonomy): domain Eukaryota; kingdom Metazoa; phylum Chordata; class Amphibia; order Caudata; family Salamandridae; genus Triturus; species Triturus cristatus. The sequence continues at coordinate 556,131,000 of NC_140583.1, forward strand.
TCTACACAGGTGGGCCTAAAGCCATGTTTTTAGTCAGCCTAGTAGAGGGCATAATATGTGTTAAATTTTGCAGGTGACATTTAACTTCCCATGTAACTGGTGTATTTTCCACCATCGTGTACTATGGTCTTACTAGAAAGTTAAATATTCTGATTGGTGCTTAGAGTGCATACAGTGTGGACTGTGCAGCAGTGCCAAGGTATGCAGAGTTTCAAAATCAGCAGTGCCAGTCAGTAAACAATAGAGGTAATCACCCAAAACAGGGCTCTGAGTATTCACTTGGGACATTTATACTGCATCATGATAACTGTGTTTCCAAGTGCGTAGGAGGCTGGTTGGATACATTCGTAGTCCTTCACTTATCGGTATGCCAATAAAGACATTTTGTATTCAATTTAAAACTGTGTTTTTCTTGATGGTAGCTATGTTTGTGAACACATGAGGGACTGGCCAGGCACATGCTTAGTTCCTCATTTATTTTACTGTCTCTACCAAGGACATTGATCTATCTTCATTGCACCAGGGCAAGAAGACAATGTACTGGAAAGAGGATCATGTTGGGTTGGTGGCTGTTAAACCTGACAGCCCTTGGTGTGGTCTTCCCCCAAACATTTTGCTGTCTCCCCTCTGTTTTTTTAAATTTGAAGTTATTTGTTTTAGGACTCTGTACAATTTACTACTAATAACATGCTTGATCTCACTCCTCTAAACATGGTAAAACTCACCTACACTAATTGGGCACATCAAGTTTACTGATAAATCTCTAGTAAAGTGGTACAACATGTAGCCAGGACCTGAAAATTAAATGCTTCTAGTAGACCTGCGGCACACACTGGGCCACCCACTTAGGTAGCTCTTTAAAACATGTCTAAGGTCTGCCAGTGCTGCCCGTGTGCAATTTTAAACTGCTAATTTAACCTGGCAGAATAAACCTATTTCCAGGTCTAAACCACCCTTTTTAACACATATTTGTCACCCCTAAGGAAGACGCTAAACAGCCCACAGGGCAGGGTGCATTGTATTTAAAAAATTCATTTTTCACTATTGTAGGGCCTTCCACTTCTTCAGGATAATATTGGTTTACCTTATTACATTTAATAAATGATAACTTTAATTTGAAAAGAAGTAGAAATGTCATGTTTGGTCTCAAAAGAATTGTAATTCATATTCCTCTACAACGGAAGTCAGATTTTAAGTCACTTTTCTATAAGTGCCACATTTAGAAAGTTGGCTTTTTCTTGACTTAACCATTTGGTGCTTCCAGCCAGTGCCCTAGATCACAAGACTATGATTATCATGGCAGTAGGCCTGAGCAGAATTTTAATTGAGCTAAAGTATTCAGAGTAATTTTGGTAATTTTGAGTTACTGATTTATACAGAGTTACAAATAATTCAGTGATTATTCCTCCTCAGTAATTAAGAGTAATTTGTAGGTTAATCCTACTGCAAGTGCAAATTTTGCGAGCGTGAGGGTGTCATTCATATTTTTCTGCATTTAGCGCTGTTTCTTAGGGCAAAATGCATAGTTGTCTCAGTTTTGGATGCAAGGGCACATTTAGCACTAAGAAAATAGTACTAAATACAGGTAGTGAGTCGAGTAAAAATCCTACCCAAAGAGCACTCACTTGTTTGTGCTCTGTTACTTGATTGTGCGCTATTTTTGGCACCAAATGCATCCCCACACCCATTTTGAACACCAGAGGTAAGTTTTGCAATAAGAAATAGTGTTAATTGCAGAATTCTTCTTCTTGCATTATGCAAGCGTAATCTCATGACATTTTAGATAAATCCATGTGATCATGCTACACGGAATTACGCATGTTAGGCCCACCCCTACATGGCGGTTGTCCTTTGTGTTTTCCACCCAGAGTGTGGCAGATGGGGACTAGATGTGTTGGGCGGAGCTGTTCTCTGTCCACAAGTCAAAGGATCTGCCTCAGTATACTCAAAAAGAACTTAACACTAGCCTTTAGTCATCCCAGACTCCTTGGAACATTGGCAGGGAGGAAGGAAATTCTATAGCTCTCTGTGGGGAAAACACTCTAGAGGTTTCTCCCACTTCAACGCTAGCACCAGATATTAAAAAAGGACCCTCAGACCCATTTGTCAGGTCACACCTGGACTTGTGGAGGACTTTTAGAAGAGCTGCCTTGTACTTCAGTAGACCGCCCTGGTGTGTGAGGCCTGCTTTTTACTTCATAGGATTGTCCTTCTGCTACCAGAGGACTGCCCTGTTGCTTGAGGCCTGCCTTGCTGCTTGTCGAAAAGCTACCAGAGTGACTCCAAAGACTAGTTGGCTGGCCTCTTGTTCTGAGCAACAAAGGTATAAAATTCTTCGAAACCTAGACCCTGCCTGAGGTGAGTCCTGCCCTCCAAGTGTTGCCCGCCCAGTCCTGAAGCCTTGGAAATTGTGCTAAAGGTGCCCAAGCAGCCAAAAACCAACCCTGATCCTCCAAAAGTGCATCTCTGGTTGGCTTGACTTTGCAGTAGCTCCCACTCCGTTCTTCTCTGCTGCAGCAAATGCTGCTCAGCCGTTCCTCTTCGAACGGGTATCCGGTCTTCTGGAGTACTCATCAGCAACATCCTGCAGCTTCGTCCCACTGGAGATTTTTGAGATCCAAAAAAGAGATGAAGTGTGAACATAGAAATCTTCACCAAGACTTTACATTTTGTCTTAAAAAAAAATTCTTCTAAGTCTAATGGTAAGTGCAGACTGGGCCTAGTACATTTAGTTTATTAGAACTGTGCTCCATCTGGGGTTGCCATAACTTTCCACTTTGCACCGATCTCCCACGACTAGATGTCTGAGGTTGACTATTTAATCTTTTAGGTCCTAGTTTTTACTAAAAACTTTAAAAACTCATAACTGTAGTTCTACTGATTGGATTATTTATGTTCTAGGGTCGAATTATTCATTTAGGTTTTCTCTATTTATCTAAATTACTGTGGGATTTTGCTTCTGTTATCACTATTACTGTTTTGCTGCATAAATACTTAACACATAGGGCCACATTACGATGAGACCAGAAAAAAGCCTTCGACCACGGGCTGGAAGCTTTAGGGGTCTCATTGTGGGTTTCAGTTGCGACCGCCACATTACAATGCAGGCATTCAAAAGTGAAGCTGGTCGGTCCTTCCAGCTGGATTCCGACGTCGGCCAGTCGGAGGCCTGCCCATAAGCCCTATGGATGGCATTTCCGCCATAGGGATTATGATGTAGGTTTCCAACAGGCTTTCCATGTCAGGTTTCCCGACATGGAAAGCCTATCAGAAAAAGACATTGGGGCATCTAGCAGTGCCCTCCTTCACCCTGCAGCCTCCCGTTCAGTGCAGAAGGGGCTCCTATGGTAGCCCCCTGCTCATCCCTGCACCATGTGGCTTGCACCCCGAGGTGCCTGCCACACGGTACTGAATGAACAGATCCTCCCATTTGTCTATGATAGCTTGTGCTACGGCCGGTCATCATTATAAGGGCCATTGTCTCTAAGTTAACCCTGACTGCTTTAGTGATAAGCTATCAGAGGGTTAAACCCAGGGTAATTCAATGGCATTGTGGTTCACCCTGACAGCGATTGTGATATCTGCTTGAGAAGGGTTCTCACACCCTTCAACCAAAAACCCAATTTCCTACTGATGCACAGCTGGCAACCTGTACAGAGAATGCTAGATATATGATTGGTTTGGCTCTTGGATGACAACCATGTTGCATAACAGCAAACATAATAATATGGCTGGCTTCAGTAACCCCAAAGAAGTTGGTCACCGATTGGCATATCCTCTCAATGTTACCTTGGAAACAGATACAATTCTTCATTACCTGTGTTTAGAAGCTGTACAAAAGGGGGTGGTGATGGATGGAGCATCAGAACCAATCAAACACTCACACCCAGTCAACAGATCTGGGTTTGATCCATCACCGTTCTTTAGCCCACTCTGCCACCCCAGTTCAGACATGGCCATATGCAAATCAGTCTGACCCTGTGCCTCATGGGAACAGTCCAGCCCGAACTGCCAAGCCATGCCTTCCCTGGACCGGAAACAAGCTTCCTAGGACCGGTTTCTGGCATTTCAGCTGTCTTCAGCCAGGCTTGCTTGAATCCAGTGGCAAAGTGAGCAAGGGACTCACGTCTGAGCATACCCTGCCAACTTATGGGGAACAAAGCGGTACAAAAGGGGGTGGTGATGGACGGAGCATCAGAACCAATCAAACACTCACACCCAGTCAACAGATCTGGGTTTGATCCATCACCGTTCTTTAGCCCACTCTGCCACCCCAGTTCAGACATGGCCATATGCAAATCAGTCTGACCCTGTGCCTCACTGGAACAGTCCAGCCTGAACTGCCAAGCCATGCCTTCCCTGGACCGGAAACAAGCTTCCTAGGACCGGTTTCTGGCATTTCAGCCGTCTTCAGCCAGGCTTGCTTGAATCCAGTGGCAAAGTGAGCAAGGGACTCACGTCTGAGCATACCCTGCCAACTTATGGCGAACAAAGCGGTACAAAAGGGGGGGGTGATGGACGGAGCATCAGAACCAATCAAACACTCAAACCCAGTCAACAGATCTGGGTTTGATCCATCACCGTTCTTTAGCCCACTCTGCCACCCCAGTTCAGACATGGCCATATGCAAATCAGTCTGACCCTGTGCCTCATGGGAACAGTCCAGCCTGAACTGCCAAGCCATGCCTTCCCTGGACCGGAAACAAGCTTCCTAGGACCGGTTTCTGGCATTTCAGCCGTCTACAGCCAGGCTTGCTTGAATCCAGTGGCAAAGTGAGAAAGGGACATACGTCTGAGCATACCCTGCCAACTTATGGTGAACAAAGCGGTACAAAAGGGGGTGGTGATGGACGGAGCATCAGAACCAATCAAACACTCACACCCAGTCAACAGATCTGGGTTTGATCCATCACCATTCTTTAGCCCACTCTGCCACCCCAGTTCAGACATGGCCATATGCAAATCAGTCTGACCCTGTGCCTCATGGGAACAGTCCAGCCCGAACTGCCAAGCCATGCCTTCCCTGGATCGGAAACAAGCTTCCTAGGACCGGTTTCTGGCATTTCAGCCGTCTTCAGCCAGGCTTGCTTGAATCAAGTGGCAAAGTGAGCAAGGGACAACTCAATTGTTGTTTTTCATGTGTTTACAAGCTGACATATTAAATACAGATCTCATTTTTTTACTTGCCTATTATACACTTTGCAGATTATGTTTTCTTATTACTTATCACTGCACATTAGTGCACTGCTTCTAGAGTTCGAGGAGTTTAAATAGATATATGTCCCGTTTCTTTACCACTAAAAACCATTATAAGGTTTGAAGATACTGAGACTGAAATTTAAGTGGGCCAGTGAAAATATGCAAAAAAGTAACTTTGATATAAATACATAATTGTCATTTGTAGAGCGCATGGCTACCAGAAGGCCTCCCAGCGCTTAGGAACACAACCTACACAAATAACGAACATTAATCGACCGAGACAGGAACGTTTTAAGCTGTCTACGGAAGGACATATAGCCGCCCTCAAGACAAATGTAGTTTGGAAGAGTGTTCCAGCTTTTGGAAGCGATGTAGGAGAATTGTCTTCCCCGCTCCTAGACCTATATATCCTAGGGACTACTGCCGTGTGCTTATTTCCAGAACGCAGGGCTCTACTTGGACATTTAGGGGAAATGATGGAGTGCAAAATTGGTGGGCCCTTGGAAGAAAGAATCTTGTGAACGATGCATAGGGCTTTGAACTGAATCCTTTTCAGCTACTGGGAGCCAGATGCATCCTATCACCAGGACTATAAAATAGCCTGTTAATTGCCAAACCTTTTAAAATTATTTTTGTGAACACTGTCAGAGTTGTCAGCACAGAGAGGATTATCAGCACATGTTCTCCTCTTTGACTTTGCCTAGCTCCATTTGTCTCAGTGAGATACGAAGAACCACTTTAGAAAGTGCGGAGCTGCATAACAGCCTGATGCCTGATAGTGGAATACTTGAGCGATGAAAGCCATGACACATACTTGAATGTGAATACACAGCTGGTGTTCATTAGGAAACATATGACAGTTGTGCTGGCTTTTAAAACTGCTCTGTGTAGGTATGGAGGTGCTTTTTATAACACCACAATGTTACAGAAGCCACTAACTAGACATGTCTCTTGATTACAATTATTGTTTGTTAACTATTAACCTGATATTTTAAGCAATAATTGGCAACAAGCAAAACCTAATCTACATACAAAGGATCATATTTACAAAGATACATTCTGTTATAAACATATATTTATGAACAAAAATATCCTTTTTATGTCAGTCAAACTGATCATTGTAAATGTGAAGTTCGGGAACACCCACAAATATGTATCTTTGAACGAATTCAACCCTGGAATGTGGTCAGAAATTAACTTAATCTCTGGACTTGAGTAACTTCCCCAGGATGGGAAGTGTACCATAACACATCATATTAGGTGGGGAACTCTGTACAGCGGGAATAGGAGTCTCCTGGAAATGCCACATGACGTTGCCAGTACCATGCCTAAAAACCTGCTCCTGGTGCAGCTTTCTGAATGCACATATGGCAATGTTTGTGAATAGAAAAAAAGCTAAAGCACACTCAGGTGGAGATGTAAATAAATGTGGCCAGATTTCATGTTGGAAAAAGGGCAATTTTCATAAATGAACATATTTACTAACATTTCAGGCAACGCAGCATACCAAGTGAACTGCAGCATATTTTCAAAGATATGGCACAGTTCTGCTTTCTCCTAGTGTTGGTGCACTTGCGGCTGCCGAGCACCATTGCAGACACCCTTACATCAAGGAATACTTTCCTGCACAAAAACTATCCTTTAAGGCTATTTCCTCTTTGTTTGTACAAAGAGGAAATAATGAAAAAAATATTATTTCTCCTCATTACGCCAGCCTCAGGTGTGCGCACCATTTTTGGGCAAACCGTAGTTTATAAGTCTTGGTAAATATTGGTTGACATCAAAAGCATGGGTGGATGCACAGGAAAGCCCCAGCACCACCCATTTAATGCCTACGCAATGCAAGGTAACACAAGGCAGTGCAATGCTCTGAATTGTGTTACTTTTTTTTCCCAAAGCCACACAAAGGAATTCAAATCAGAATTTGCATGGCTTTGTAAATTCCAACATGGATATGACATTCAGATCATGAGACCAGCAGAAATGCCCTTTGAGTCACTATGGGGTCCTGGGTTCTAGATGAGTTGTAGGTCCAGGTCTTCTTCTTTCCAAGACAAGAGGGCAGCAGGAAGAAGGCCAGCACATCAGGGCAGCAGTTCCTTCTAAGCAGCAGTCCAGCAGAGTGGCAGTCCCTGTCGCAGCACAGCAGTCCTTCTTCCTGGCAGAGTATCCATAAGTCCAGAAGTGTGCTGAAGTGGTGATGTCTGAGGTCCTTCTTCTATATACAGTTGTGTCTTTGAATGTCCTGCTTTCCTGGCCCTGCTCCAGACTCACTACAGGGAGGTATGCAGCCCTTTGTGGGGAGACAGGAAACAGCCTATTTAAGTGTAAGTGGAGCTGTGGCCAGCTCCTCCCTCCCATCCTGCTGGTGATGGCCCATCCAGAAACACCTAAGCTCCCATTGTGTATGGCTGTCTAGAAGGAATACACAAACCCCAACTGTCACCCACACCCAGTCATGTGGCTCAGATAAAGGCTGCAGGCACCAAGCTAAGGCAAGAAACTGCCACCTTTCTAAAAATTGAAATTTAGTATCCAACTTCACCATATGTTTGGATTTTAAATTTTGATTCCAGAGACACCAAACATAAACTGGTTATCTCTTCTCATTTAGAAATTACACTTATAAAATATAATAACACAACAACCATGTTATCCTATGAGAGAGATAGGCCTTGCAGTAGTGAAAAACAAATGTAAAGAGTTTTTCACCACCAGGACACGTAAGACTTAAAAAAACATGTCCAACTTTTTTAATACATTACACCCTGCCCTTATGGCTGTCCAGGGCCAACTCTAGAGGTGACTTATATGCATTAAAATGGAAGGTTTGGGACTGGCAAAAGGGTTATTCTACCAGGTCGAAATTGCAGTTTAAACTGCACACACAAGCATTGCAATGTCAGGCCTGAGATGTATTGCTGGAGGCCTACTGTTATCATCACATTTACAGGCTCTCGGCTCATGTAGTGCCACTCTACCAGGGACTTATAAGTAAATTAAATATGCCAATTGGGTATAAGCCAATGTTACCATGTTTTAGGGAAAGAGCACAAGCACTTTAGCACTGCTTAACAGTGGTAAAGAGTCCTACTGCCCCAAAAAACAAAGTCAGTAAAACTAAAGGTTGAAGGCAAAATGTTAGGGGGAAACCACACCAAGGATGACAGGTCTAACACAGACCTATTGGGGTTGCTAAAGTAGACCCACTTTCTTTGCCAATGCTCTTTGGCAATGCTGTACATCTTTACAAAATGAAAAATACATGCAGTTTTGCTGATGCTGTACAGCATCTGCAAAAAACAGCTGTTGGACTTTGCCCTTTTTGCAGGGTAATCCCTAAACGTTTTGCTTTCCTCCTAGCCTTTTTTTGACATGGTGTTGGTGGTTTTAGGACTCTGGGCATTTTAGCACTGCTGTTCAGTGTAAAGTACATGTGCGCTCTGCGGAAAATATGTTAAGGATTGGTCTACACCTGTGTGGCATATTTATTTTAATTTATCTGTCAGTCCCTTGTAAAGTGGTATCTCATATACCTAAGGCTGGTAAATTAAATGCTACTGGTGGGCTTGCAGCGCTGATTGCGCCACGCACCAAAGCATCCTTTCAAACCTATCCCAGGCCTCTGCCAATGCAGGGCCTGTGCACGCAGTGTTACTGCAGCTGTAACATGACACCTAAAGTGTATACCATGTCTGTGACCCCCCTTTGACTACATGTCAGTCACGCCTAAGGTAGGCCCTAGCTAGCCCTATGGGCAGGGTGCATTGTAGGTAAAAGGTAGGATATGTACCTTAAGTGTGTGACATGTCCTCGTAGTGACAAACAGCCATTTTGGTTTCGCACTACTGTGAGGCTGCCCTCCCATAGGAATGCATTGGGGATTCCCTGATAAGTGTTTCAGTGGTAATTCCTGATATGAGAGGAACAGCGTGGTCAAGTTTGGTATGTTTGGAATAGTAATAATAAATGCTACGCAATGGTGTATGCAGATTTATTCTAGCTATTTTATAAATGACACTTTTAGAAGTAGGCATTTCTGTGTGCTATTTGTCTGCCTGCCTGATGTGGATTGCATGTCTGGCTTTGGAGTGACAAGGGCTGGTGAGGGGCAGGGTGAGTCAGCACTAGGCTGAATAGGGCATCTGCATTTTGAAGTAGTGAGAGGAGTAGTCCCCTGACCCTGAATAGGTCTGTGCCTGCTTATATGAATGCTGGCTCCGCCCCCCCTTAGTGTGTCTGATGACAAGCCCCGACCTGATAAAGGGGAAGAGGAGCCTTGTCAACAAAGTGCTCCAAAACCCCTCAGAACCAGTTTAGGCTGGTTCCCCCAAGCCCTGTGCCAGGGCAGACAAAGCAAATGCTGATATAAATATTGGAGCTGTGACCCCATGAAGATGTGTTGCTGTGTGCTTAAGACCTGAGGAACACCCTACCAGGAGGAATCGCCGTTTGGGGCCAAGCCCCTGCTGACTGGGGGTGGCTCAGGGAGCTTCCCCCCTCCTTACTAAGGAGTCCTGCATGCTGGCCTACCTGTGGTGCCTGGTCCCTGCCTTTTTGTGACCTACCTGGGCTGTGTGGTCTGCCCTATAGGTGGGGAAACTTGACGCAGGACGAGCGCTTTACTTTTTTTTACTATTGCCCTGGTAAAGCACATGTTGAGCGCTTTTTCCTCTTTTTGAGCCCTAGAAGTGGGCTCAACATTCCGCCCGGGCTTGGTTCAGGTCGGGGCTCCCATGTGGAGGAGAGAGCCCAGTATGGCAGAGGCAGAGACAAGTGGTAGGGGATCCCGGTCGGGGATCACCCGAAAAGGCGCAGAGCAAGGGATTGCGACATTCGGTGAAAAACAACAGAGAATTTGTTCCGAGAATCAGAACAGACCGGAAGTCAGGCAGTGAAGGCCTGACTGTGGGTGGGACCCATTGGCGCGAAGGAGAAGCAGGAGACTTTGCCCCATAAGTGGATGGCCCATGCCCAGGCCGGAAGACAGGCAGTGAGAGCCTGGTAGTAGGCGAGGCCAGAAAGAGAAGCGAGTGCTGAGGGCAGGACGGGGCTATCACCGGAGCCCAAGCGGCAGTGCCTGACTGTGGGCAAGGTGTCAGGTAAGCAGCCCGCGCTACTGCAGAAACTTCACTCCCGCCGCAAAACAGGAAGACAGGCAGCAACCAAGTCCCGGTGAGTGGGGCTGAGCCTCTGGTCATTTAGGCCCGGGCCGCAGTGGTGATGAGCAGCAATTAATCAATCAATCAAAACATTTATAGAGCGCGCTACTCACACGCGAGGGTCTCAAGGCGCTGAAGGGAGGGGGGGGTGCTGCTACTGCTCGAAAAGCCGGGTCTTGAGGTGTTTCCTGAAGGTGAGATGGTCCTGGGTCATTCGTAGGTGTGCGGGGAGGGAGTTCCATGTTTTGACTGCCAGGTAGGAGAACGATCTTCTTCCGGTGGTGGATCTGCGAATCCGTGGGACGGTGGCGAGGGTGAGGCTGGCGGAGCGGAGTTGGCGAGTGGGAGTGTAGAATGGGAGGCGGTTGTTGAGGTATTCGGGGCCCATGTCGTGGAGCGCTTTGTGTGTGTGGGTGAGGAGCCTGAACGTGATCCTCTTGCTGACAGGGAGCCAGTGCAGGTTTTCCAGGTGGAAAGATATGTGGCTGTGGCGAGGAATGTTGAGGATGAGACGTGCGGAGGCGTTCTGTATGGGTTGTAGTCGTTTCTGAAGTTTGGCAGTGGTTCCTGCGTATAGGGCGTTTCCGTAGTCCAGGCGGCTGGTGATGAGGGCCTGGGTGACGGTCTTTCTGGTTTCGGTGGGGATCCACCTGACGATTTTCCGGAGTATGCGCAGGGTGTTGAAGCAAGAGGACGAGACGGCGTTGACTTGCTTGGTCATCGTGAGGGAGGAGTCCAGGATGAATCCCAGGTTGCGTGCGTGGTCCGAGGGTGTCGGCGCGGAGCCCAGCGCTGTGGGCCACCAGGAGTGGTTCCAAGGGGGAAGGGGTTTGTCCGAGGATGAGGACCTCCGTCTTGTCTGAGTTCAGCTTCAGGCGACTGAGCTTCATCCATTTTGCGACGTCTTTCATTCCTTCCTGTAGGTTGGTTTTGGCGGTGGCTGGGTCTTTGGTGAGGGAGAGTATCAGTTGGGTGTCGTCGGCGTAGGAGATGATGTTGATGTTGTGTTTGCGTGTGATGGCGGCCAGGGGGCTCATGTAGATATTGAAGAGGGTTGGGCTCAGCGAGGAGCGTTGGGGTACGCCGCAGATGATCTCGGTGGCCGCTGAGCGGAAGGGAGGGAGGCGAACTCTCTGGGTACTGTCGGAGAGGAACGAGGTGATCCAGTCCAGGGCCTTTCCTTGGATCCCGGTGTTGAAGAGGCGGGATATTAGGGTGCGATGGCATACGGTTTCAAAGGCTACCGAGAGGTCCAGGAGGATGAGGGCGGTCGTTTCTCCGTTGTCCATTAGGGTCCTGATGTCATCGGTGGCTGTGATGAGGGCAGTCTCGGTGCTGTGGTTGGCTCGAAATCCGGACTGGGATGGGTCGAGCGAGTTGTTTGCCTCGAGGAAAGCAGTCAGCTGTTTATTGATGGTCTTCTCGATGACTTTAGCCGGGAAGAGGAGAAGAGAGATGGGGCGGAAGTTCTTGAGGTCTTTTGGGTCCACTGTGGGTTTCTTCAGAAGGGTGTGGATTTCTGCATGCTTCCAGCTCTCGGGGAATGTGGCTGACGCGAAGGAGATGTTTATGACATTCCGGAGATGGGGTGCGATGATGGTGTCGGCTTTGTTGAAGATATGATGGGGCAAGGGTCAGAGGGGGAGCCGGAGTGGATGGAGTTGATGACGTTGGTGGTGTCTTCAGTGCTGATGGGGGTCCAGGCACTGAGGGTGGTGGTGGGGGTCGCTGGTTCGGTGACTGGAGGCGGAGTCTGGGGTCCGAAGCTGTCGTGTATATCTGTGATCTTTCGGTGGAAGAACGTGGCGAGGGAGTTGCAGAGTTCTTGTGACGGTGTGATGTCGTTGTTGCTGGCACTGGGGTTTGAGAGCTCTTTGACGATGTTGAAGAGTTCCTTGCTGTTGTGGGTGTTGTTGTCTAGTCGCTCTTTGAAAGATGTCCTTTTGGTGGTGCGGATCAGCTGGTGGTGTTCGCGGGTGGCGTTCTTGAGGGCTGTCATGTTTTCTGTAGTTTGTTCGTGGCGCAAGGTTTTTTCGAGGGTTCGGAAGGATTTCTTTGAGGGCGTCTGTGAACCACGGGGTTTTCCTGTTGCCGGTCTTGCCTGGGTGGTTCTTCAGTGGAGTGAGGTCATCGGCGCAGTGGGTGATCCACTGTGCGAGGTTGTGGGCTGTGTCGTTGGTGTCAGTGGTGTCGGTTGGCAGGTTCTGGCTTAGTGATGAGAGGAGTTGATCTGTGGTGATTTTGCTCCAGCATCTTCGGGGGATTTGTTGTGTGTGGTGGTGGGATGTAGTCTTTTTGAAGGTGAAGTGGATGCATCTGTGGTCGGTCCAGTGTAGTTCGGTGGAGTGGCTGAAGGAGACGTGGTTGCTGGCGGAGAAGATGGGGTCGAGCGTGTGGCCAGTGAGGTGGGTGGGGGTGTTCACCAGTTGTTTGAGTCCGAGGTTGGCAAGGTTGTCGAGCAGGGTGGTGGTGTTGTTGTCATTGTTTTTCTCCAGGTGGAAGTTCAGGTTCCCTAGGAGGATGTATTCTGGTGAGGCTAGGGTGGCCGGGCTGATGAAGTCGGCGATGGTTTCGCTGAATTGTGTGCACGGGCCCGGGGGTCTGTAGATGAGCGTTCCTCTAAGGGTGGTCTTGGGGTCGGTGTGAATCTGGAAGTGTAGGTGTTCGGCGGCGGAGAGTGTGTCTTCGGCGTTGGTCGTGATGTTGATGGTGTTCCTGTAGATGATGGCGATTCCTCCTCCGGGTTGGTTGACGCGGTCCTTCCGGGTGATCTTGTAGCCGTCCGGGATGGCTATGGCGATGTCGGGGGCCGAGGAAACGTTCATCCAGGTTTCCGTGAGGAAGGCGACATCTGGTGCTGTTGTGTCGAGGAGGTCCCAGAGTTCGATGGCGTGCTTTTGGATGGAGCGTGTGTTGAGGAGGATGCACTTGAGGTGGTTGTTGTTGATGTTGGTTCCGGTGGGCGGTCTGCAGGTTCGGAGGCATGTGAATTTGCAGGCTAGGCAGGTGAAGGGTCCGTGGGTGCGCTTCGGGGTGGCTTGGTTGCAGGCGGGTGGTTGTCCGGTGTTGAGTGCGTTGAGGGTGCCGGAGTTGTATCTCAGTTGAGTTCCTTGGTTCCGACGGGGGCCAGGGGTACTGGCACTGGGCGCGGTCCAGGCGTGGACGGGTGCAGACGGGCGCACCTTTGACGCGCCTTCGGCGTGCCCGCTGCGCGCGGCCGCCATATGAAGGGCTGTGGGAGGGAGGAGCAGCTGGGAGGCGGGAGCGGGGTGGCGAATGGGGACAGCGGGGGGCGGGGCCGCAGGGACGCAGTGGCGGGAGAGAGGGAAGTGGCACAGAAGAAAAAACGGGCAAGGGGACACAAAATGTAAACGGGGTGAAAGGGACAAAAGGTGAAAACATGGGGGAGGGGGCACAAAGGTCCCAACAGTGGGGTGAGAAGAATAAAAAACGGGCAGCAAAGGTCACAAAAGTCACGACAGTGGGGTGAGATGCATACAAAGCGGGCAACAAAGGGCACAGCAGTGGGGGGGATCAAAACAGAACGGGCAGCAGGAGGAAAAAGGACTTACACAGCAGACACAAGTGGTGGCAGGAGCGAGGCGGTAGTGCTCAGCTGGGCAGCATCACCAGAGGACCGTGTGGCGGCTTGGGGGGCGACCTGCCTGAGGACAGGGCCAAAAGCAACACCCTTCTTGGGTGCTGGGGGCATTTTGTTTACTATTCACAGCTACACCACAATTGCGGGCAGCTTCATCGAGGGGGCAATTTGGTGTTAGAGAGTCCCGGAGTGGGGGCTCACCCTAGAGCACCGCGAGTGCTGATCCATTTTCCAAAGAGTTGCGGTGTGGCACTGAGAGTGTCCGGGTAATGTGGGCTCAAGAGGCACGGTGGTGCCAGTTCCTTTTTCCATTGGGGGCATTTTGTTGGTGACAAGGAGGGGGTGAAAAGCACCCCACAATCCAAGCCCTGACTATCTGGACAAAGGGCATTTGAGCCCAAGTAAAAGGCTAATTGGCCTGGGGGTCAGTTTCTAAGGTGATGTATGCACCTGGCCAGTGCACTCTGGTGCACTGCGTTTTATTGCATAATGTGTTTATGTCAAATTGTTTATGCCTAAGGTGTTCATGCCTACAGATATTTCATAATGTAGTTAGGCTATGAGGTCTTATTGCGTAATGTGTTTATGCTAATGAGGTTTGGGGCCTAATGTGTTTTACGCCTAATGTGATAATGCTGAGGTCATTATTGAACCAGTAGTTACTAGTTGTGTTTTATGTTTACTATCTGCATTGTGATGGTTTTGACAGTGGCCCAATTGGCCCTGTCCTGTATATAGTCCCCTGTGAATATTGCCTAGTGCCAGTTGACACAGTTTATATGTGTGGTTATGATCTAATGTGTTTTGGATAATACAAAGGCTATTTTTATGTAACCATGTGTGGAGTTTCTATTGTGGTGTGCCTAGTGTGTTGCTGCTGTGTGTATGTGTATGTGTGTGTGTTGCGCAAATGCTTTACATACATTGCCTCTGGGATAAGCCCGACTGCTCATGCCAAGCTACCAAGGGGGTGAGCAGGGGTTATCTTCAGCGTGTAACTCCCTCGCCCTGACTAGAGTGATGGTTTCTGCCTGGCTTTGTGCAAGCCTTAGCCAACCAGAAATCCTATTTCTAACAACAGCACTATGATGCGTACACACATGGGCTTCATCATGTATGTGCCTTTCCATCTCAACTCAAAAGCAGCCCAGCATGATGATGCTCAAACGTGCAAGCATTACCATGCATTTGCGCATATGGCATGATATGGCTGCTATATTTTTGTTCTGAGCTGCGAATAAAAAAATAAGTTAAAGCGTGTGCATATTCAAAAAGAAGAGGTCCACAACACATTGCAGCTAATGGGCCCACAAAGAAAAAGAAAAGTACATTTAAAAAACATGAGAGGCAGTTGCGGGGGAGTAGCTGTGGAGTGCACAAGGGGTGAGAGGGAAAGTAAATGCACAAAGCAGCAAAGGGAATATAAAACACACTGGGGGGAGCAATAAAGGCACGGTGGTTGGGGTCTCATATTAAAGAAAATGACAAAAATCTGAGAAGAATTGGGAAGAGAAGAGAAGCAATAGATGAACTTAGCACAGGGAAGGCAACATGGAGAGAAGAAGATGGGAAGGAAGCAAGAAAACATATGTACTGCAACGAGCCAAAGAAAAAGTAGTTCCTGGAATGTGAGAAGCAACAGTGACTGCCACTAGAGGGCACCAGGGCGCTAGCCCACCTTGATTTTCAAGTTATGTGAATGGTAATTGCCTAGAGCAATTATCATTCACATAAGCTTTTTATTTTTAAATTTTAATTAAATAAGGGCTTTAAGCCAGTGCCGGGTACTGCCTCAGTGCGTGGCTGCCTCTCCCACCTGCTTTGATGAGAGTCAGGCATCCAGGCACTTTTGGAAGGAACACATGCTCAAGCGTCACTTTCACAGGCTGGAAGCAACATCCTTTCCCACTCGTCACCTGTGATGTGGTAGTATAGGGTGTTGCTTTCAGCCTGGTAAGGATTGCAGGCAAGGGACCCGAGGTGACAGTCTCTGTGATCTCAAACAACATTAATTTGCCAGGTATGTGGGATCGTGGGTGTAGGTGCAGGCCTTCCATCATGCCTGCCAACCTGTGGTTCATTTTTACTGTTTTTGAAACAAAATAAATAGCAGGCTGGCACAGCAGTGCATCCTGATCTTGTGAATATAATGTGCTCCTTTGTATTCTTTTAACATGCGGGAGCGTTTCACTTTAGTAGATCAGTTTATATCACTATATTAAGAGGCACTTATTAACAGTTTAAAAAATGCCTCTCATTATAATGGTATAAACTGATATAATAAGGTGAAACGCTCCTGCATGTTAAAAGGATACAAGAGAGCACTTCTAAATATGTCAGTTGAGGATGCACACATCCAGAACTTACATATTTAAAAGTGCTCCAGTCTCTTGTATGCTTTTAGCATGTAGGAGCGTTTCACTTTAGTAGATCAGTTTATGTCACTATATTGAGAGGCATTTATTACCAGTTTTAATAAATGCCTCTCAATATAGTGATATACTGAAGTGCTTAAGTGAAACGCTCCGGCGTGTTAAAAGCATAAAAAGAAATGCCCCGCCACATTTAAATTCCACCAGCCACCACTGGTGAGCAGTGAATAAGAAGGAAGCAAATGAGATTGACATGAAAACAAACCGATAGGAAGCAATACGCTCACCAAAAATACACTATAAGAGTCGGTATTGTCCACAATAGGTCTTCAATAACAGGCAGCTATAAGATGTTTGTAGTTGAGACCTAAAAACAAGAGGAGGTGAGTGGCTCTTTTCCTTTTATTGCCTGTTTTAGTGGACATGGCATAGGTACAGGTGTGAAAGAAAGATGTGTAGTTTTTGGTTAACTAAGGATTTAAAAGGTCATGTGGAGCCTCATGAAGATGGACACACCTCAAATTTAGTAATGAATGAGAAGCGTTAGAGTTGAGGAGGTAATGGTTCGATATATTTGTGTTGGATATAGGCACATCTGAGAATTACATAACCTAATTCTAAGTGCATGATATTGTGAAGTCCTCTTGTCTTGTCCACTAGTGGCCGCTACCTTACGGAGGTGGTGCGGCGGGTAGGGAGAGGAATCTAAATTAAAAAAAGGACTTACTTCAACAGCCGGCCAGCGCCTCTCCTCCGTCCTCTTCATCTTGCTGTCCCGGCCGGAAGCAGAAAGCACCCGGGCACACAGGCTCCCCTGAACCAATCGGAATGCTGTAATGCAGTGTTGTGATTGGTCTGAGTGCCGTGGATCGGCGCTCAGACTGGAACTGGGAGCCTGTGCATGTTCCTCACTAGGCTGTGTAATGCAGCCTGGTAGGAACATGCACAGGCTCTCTCCATCAATCTTTGGTCAGCCCAAGAGGGCCAGCCAAACAGTTCATGTGCACTTAGGAGTGCATATCACTCCTCCCCTGCTCCCCAGCACCTCCTGCACTACTGACTGCAATAGGGAAAATACAATTATAATAAAGATACGTTATTATCATTTTATTTTTCCTTTTGAGCAGTGAGGCGACTCTCCTTTGCCTTAGCCGAGGAGCCACTACTGGTCTTGTATGTAAAGTGTTTTCAAGGTGGTGGCGAGGGTAACTCTCCAAAGACTCATCCAATGTCTGAGCAGTGAAGAGAGCAGCAGCTTAAATTAAATCAAGTCTTTTCTAGTTTGCAACCATTGCATGGAATTAGAATCCTGTAACATTTTGTTTGAATAACATTCAGTAAAAAACAATTATAATCTAGAGCTCTAGAGTAAATTTCTTAACACTGTAAATAGCATTACTATTGCCCTTTTTAAGGGGCGCCAACCAGGGACAGACAGATGAAAGGCTGAGTCTGTATGTCGGCATTCAGACTCATGGCCTAAAGATCACCACACATGTCACTAACGAGCATTTAAGTCACTGACCCATTTTACAAACTCTGAAATAGTTGGATGACTTCTCTCAAGGTGTTGTTCATTGCTTCCTACATTCTGTGAAAGTGTTTAACCAGTTTTGGTGGATTGTTTATATTACACAGATTCTATATTTAAATGTCAATTTAGCCTATACTTCCTCAAGTTTGAGTGTAAGGACTTTTATTTGCGGTTGATTGAGCAATATCAAAGAGGCAGTCCGGGTTGATGCTGAACTATATTCAGGAGTGGATTCAGCCGAAATGACAGATGCTTAATATAAAGTTTATCCAACAAAACACCTCTGCTGGACCCTAAAGGTCTTCAAACGAAAAAAACAACTTGAACTCATAGTGTATGAATGCATATATCTCAAAAGTACTTTCATTAGCATATCATTGAGGAGAACTGCATTCTGGAGTAGCCTATAAAGCGCTGTTAATTAAAATTGCAAGCCTACTTGATTGTCTGGCTGTGCCTCCTGTTGAACGGAGTGATGACTTTATAAAGCAGTTCCAGGGCTCCTTTAAGTCCAAGGGTGACTCCTGTGGCGACTGGATAAATAAAAGGAGAATAACAATTTCTCGTAAACCAACATGCGATTTAAAAAATAAAAGAGCGAAATTCACTCCTTCAACGCACATCATCAAGGCAACAAATGCAGCTATTTGCAAAGAAAGGGACCTGCGTTTTTCTCCAAAATTACATACGACCTCTGTGACACAACAATTACTACACTTTTAAGGCACACAAACACCAACTGCTGCACCAAACAATCTTGAATATCTACCAACAAAGAAGGAAGCCAGGCATCCGAGATCTACTGAGTTCCCAGGGGCATACAATGAAACCTTAATCTGTAGTTATTATGGGAACAGCTGTGATCATCAGGCAATTGGTTTGTACAACAAAAACACGAGCTGGAGAGCATGTTTAGAATTGAGGGTTAAGGCACCACTTCATTCTAGATATTATGTGGAATACAAAATAGCCCCTTCCTAAGCCCCTGCTCAAGTATTATGTTACAGCCCAGGCTTGAGCTCACCACAATGTCAAACGAAACCTGTAAAGGAGAACCTGTGACTGGGGGAGGAGAATACAAGGAGGGGGGGATATTGCATAATCAGCGACAATTCCATGGCTGAGTTTTACTTCAGCTTAAAGTAACTTTTCCAAATAACATATGTTGCTATGTATTACGAGTCATCATAGCGAAGCCACCATATAGTACAACTAGACAGAGTCTCAGATCGCAAATTGCTAGTCGCAATAAAGGAATTGCTTCCAATTCATTCCTATGGGCCCATAGGAATGAATGGGAATTGCACACGCAATTTGTGAGTACCCAAAAGGTACTCGCAAATTGTGGATGCAATTTCAAGAGTGCAAGGGTGCCAAAAAGACACCCTGTTGCACCCCTGAAATACAATTTATCCACATGTTGCACAGGCATGTGTGTGTCTAACATGGGACTTTGAAAAATGCACTTTAGTGCAATTTTTAAAGAAATCACAAATTACCATCAACTTGAGATTGACAGTAATTTGCGATTCCTATTTGCCAAATCACAAACTTTTAATGGTTAATGCATTGCATTTATGGAATCGCAATTTGCAATTCCTTAAATGCAATCGCAATTTAAGTCATCGCAAATTTAGCAATTCCTTAAATCGCGATTTTTGCATTTGGGATGATGCATCCTGGTGCGCTTTCTCCCGCCCACTGCATTTTCTATTTACAAGTATTTCACAAGAGTTTGCCAAGCTGATACACCTTGAGAGATCTACTCCACAAATCTGCTACAATGGATTCGACCACAAGAACCTGTTGTCCTGACTCAATGTCTGAATAGTTTGCTTTAACTCCGAAAAAGCACTTTCTCCTGCAGGAACCTACTCATCACTCCGGTTTCCTTTCTGCAGCAAAATCATAGCACAGGAACTCGGGAACAACATGTATGCAGTCGCGGCCGTCATGACTCATGGGTGGGAGGACGGGGGTCACGCAGCGAGGGGGGCATTAATTTTAAATACAAATAAAAAATAAAAACTTACCTTTGGTGGTCAGGTCCCGTATTGCCCTCGCAGGAAGAAGCTGCAGGCAGATTCCTTCTCCTCCCCTAAGCAATGGAAGCGTTGTGATTGGCTGAGATGCGGACCTCACAGACATCTATGGGGAAGCCGTTTTCTCCATGCAGGCAGCATGCAGCCTACATGGACAAAAGGGCAGAGTGTGCATGACTGGTTTGGTAAGCCCTGGGGCTGACCAAACAGTCAGCACCCACAACATTGGGCTAGCCACTCCTCCCCGACCCACCCACCTGCCTGTCCCCAACCAAACTCTTCTTCTGCTTTCTTGCAGTGCGAGAAGCAGAAACATAAAATAGTATTTATACCATTTTATGTTTCTGCTTCTTGCACTGCGAGAATGCAGTAGGGAGACGCTCCTCCGCCCACATAGTGGAGCTGACCCTGCATGCATGACCACAACGTTGGGTATACTGTGCTATTTTCTTCAAGTCAAATTCGTCCTTAGATTAACTGATGCGGGATGCATTTGCCACTAAACTGTACTACTAAATGATGGATTTGAATTTTGTATACTTCCATGGGTGACTAGAATTTTAAAGCCAAAAACTGTGACATTTTCCAAAAATAGAAGAAGGACTACAATTTTACTTCAACCCATCGCACAGAATGACAGTGATCCTTAGCAGAAAATTACAGATGAGGCAGTAAGAATAAACATAATATGACATTTTTAAAGCCTGTAGCATGCCTGTTAATTAAATTGCTTTCTTATAACAGCTGCTAACTATCCCTGCTTTGCAAAACATAAAAAGATACCTCCCAATGTTTTAAGGCGGTCCACTCTAAAAACCGGAACTTGAGATTAATATCCTAAAATCTGCTGGGACAGCTGGCGAAAAACCGGGACCGTGCAGGCATATTCGGGAGCCTGGTCACCTTAATACTTATGCATAATTTTGTACAATGTTCATGATCTTTCATGCAATTACACGAAAGCAAATTATGCAAATTTCACACACTTCTAGTCCATATATTTTTTAAACGATGTTGTTACTTCACAGGGTCCAATTACTATCTTATGTTGGCATGGTCCACTAGTGGTCTGTCATAGCCATTGATCCTAGTCTAGTGAAAAGCTTGGGATCTAGAAACACCTAGAATGTTAACATTTTTTCACTACCATGTGCTTTAATTGACCCTCCCAATGAATCTTTATTAGAGGGACTCAATCCTAAACGCTGTTAGATAGTTAGGCGCGTTTTTATCTGAATTTCACATATTTCATCCTTGAGCCTTTAGTGGTATCTACCTACCTTTTTTTACTTCCTTCATATCTGCCTCTGACTGGATCTGAGTTTATGTTTTGATCTCTTGACTATATGGAATTATGCCTTATTGTTCCCTGTGATGATGCATGGTTTTTGCTAATTAAATCCTGCTTGATCAAATCTACTCATATTTGTGTTAATAACAAAACAAACGACTAATGGCGTGAAGATAATTAACACAGGTGACTTTAAATATGTTTACGTAAAAATAGGGCAAGACAAACTACAACATGTGTAGTAATGAAAGTAGCATTAGACATGCAAAAAGCATGAATAAATGAAGAATTTTTATTTTATATTCTTTACGTGGACTAAAACATTATGAGGGGGAGATTTGAAATACAATGATGCATTTTATAAAAGCTTGCATGTAGAATTATGAATAACAAAAACACTTATGGAAAATGTTTTTTGAAATGCTTATTTTTCCTATTTTCATAATATAAGAGAGATAATAATTATTAATGATCTTAGGTAGATTATGCTTATGGGTTAATTCGGAATAATGAATCTTTGCCATAATGATTTCCTTATGTGTTTTCTTTATATTTGATTTATGATGGTGTTTTATTTCCTAGAAAAACTGTTGGGTTGCAGTTGATGGTTTTCCTGTGAAGGCCTCACAATCTTGCTGGAGCGATTTTCCTAAAATGTAGGCCTCGGAAGAAATGTATTAAGTCATTCACCAGTTTTAGAATTCTGTTTAGTTTGTTTAGCTGTGCACAAAGTAATCTCTAGGAGTTTCCTTTCCGAGCTAAATATTATTTTTCTGTAAAAGATTTTGTCGACAAATATTGTAAACCGATATGGAGTATGAATGAGGACGTGTATAATGTTGCGATTTTCTTTCCCTGCTTCTGCGGAAGGATGACATCTTCTATATTTACACTGGACCATTTGAGAGAACTTTGATGAGTCAAATGGAGTGAGGATCACCTTATTTTGAGAACCAATAAGATCGTAAAGAATCTGTGAATGATACTTTAGGGAGGTTGGACATTTAACATTTAGAGTATAATTACTAGTGCATGAAAGAGACTTTTTTAGAGTAGCTGCTTCTTCAAGAGGAGGGCCCCTGCTGCTGGTTCTCTGTGCTACTCTGGCTGGCTGTTTCCTTGCTATAGATGACCAAGACTGTCCTGATTACCTTTGCACTTCATCGGCTGGTGATGTTGCCTTAAGCTATACCTTTTAAGACAAAGGGTTAGGTTTTCAACTATTTCACGTTGTGCTTAGTTTTCATTGATCTAGGTTCGTATAAAATCCAAATTACATATTGATATTTGCAATGAATTTTCATTTTGTCACTCTCTCCACTCATGCATGTCATTGATAATGTGATGAATTCGTTATAAACCGTATTTCTCTTACTTGTGATTTACCTGTAACATTTGAAACAAATTAAGAAAGCTATATTGTTTCTGATTGTGTTTGTGTATTGACCATTCATATTCTGAAATATTACATAAAAGTGACTTGATAAGTTATCAGAGTTTGTCTTTAATAATGTGATAATTGACAGAATTTGTAAATATTGTGACAGATATTCTTAGTTAGGTGTTTCCTTTATTATAGGTCCTCATAAAGGGAATATCATCCGTGTTTTCATTATCGAGTCCCTATTAGCTCCACTTAAAGGTCCATCACAGGACCTGATAATTGTAACTGATTGTTATGTTCTTATGGAGCCCGAACGCATGGTTATAAAGATTCAGTATAAAATTGGAGTTGGTGATAATATATATGATTGTAAAAATTATGGCGTTTACGCTGCATCACCTGCATCCCCAGGTAACTCTTGAAGGTTAACCATTGACCTTGGCCTTCCTTCCTCTATAGAGAGCCACCCTAAGAGCCTTTCGATAGCCACAACCACTGAACAGCTGGATCACCATATTATTGAAGGGCAGTTACAGCATACCAAAAATCATTCTCCTCTTACTTGCATATACAGCCAAAGACATCTCATTGGTAGGAGGACCCAGAGAAAAACAAAACTCTTTTATTCTGTGTGGTGAATGAGTACAAACTGGACCTAACATTTTCTACTCATTTTAATCCTTTAAGTGCTCAATTATCATGCATAATAGGGATGGACACCGCGTAGGGATAAGTTACGGAGACACAATGACTGAGGTGATACATACCAGTTGAAGCATATGTTTGCAGCACCCACAGGCAGGGTGTAAGATACTGCATCCTAGAGAGATTGTTCCTTGCCAAGCGCAACATCATATCAGTGGCTTCGAGCTTCTGTGCTTTCTCTCCAAACCTGCCATCTGTAAAACAATATTGAAAGAGACCAAACATTTTCAGCTACTAGTGCATTACAATATACTCAATGAATTCACTGTATACTAATTTTGTCTCGAGACAAGCAGAAACTGAGGCAGGAAACTTTGGACTTTTGTTTTGAGTGTTAACTTTCAATTCAGACCAGGTCTAACTAGCATCGTTAGTTTGGTTAGATGTTGTTATAGCGACTAATTACCCTTCAGGTATCCTAGAGTGAATTGTTAATTAATGCATGTGCTGCAGCGTTTTCTATACCCTTTGACATGATACTTTATCCTGAGTTCTCAAATACCTAGTGGCTGATGGCTTAGAGTATATTACTGACAGAGAATGCTGTTCAAAAGTCTGTGTGTCACTAAGATTTGGTAATTCATTAGCTCAATGTAGGCATTGTTTGTCAGCATGGATGGAAATGCTGGGTATTGGGAGTTAGCTCTTAGGGAATGGCAAATCCTAATATTTGTAGAGCTGTCTAGAATTCCATTTCCCAGACATGTGCGAGGTAATACAAAGCAACAACATTTTACGATTGTAATATTACAGTTTGAACATTGAAATACATATGCCAAAAGTTACAGTACCTCGTTGGCCAACTATAGCTAGAAGTCGGAGCAGTGGTAGAAGGACGCTGTAGTCAAGATTTGGAGCTCGTCCAATATTTACTAGGGTCTGCAGCAAGGCCTCACTGCCTCCTTTGGAGATCATATAATGAATTCTTCGATCTGTTCCTAAGATAAACGAATAACCGTGAACTGTCAACAAGAGGACAGTCCTCAAAGCAGATAAAAAAGACCTCAAAGAAGAAAAGGCCTACATGTCAAAGAGTGAAACTAAACATGATTTCTTTCTGCACCCAGCAAGTACACAAACATTCCATTGGATCATGATGCGTTTTTTGTCCTTTATTTTTACCTACACTTTTTCCTTAAAATAAACCTATCACATTCGTGTATCTCATAAAAATGTGTGCTATTCTTCCCAAATTCGACTTACTCACTTTTTTTTAATGAAAAATATTTATCCTTGTCTCCATGTAGGCTGCTTGAAGAGTGTGTAAGACTGGTTTGGTTGGCCTTGGGACTGGCCAAACAGTCAGCGCCCTCAGAGTGGGCAAGCCACTCTTCCCCTGCCCTCAAGCAGGACCGTCCACCAACCCGCCCCCAACCAAACCCTTCTGCTTTCTCGCAGTGTGAGAAGCAGAAACATAAAATGGTATTTATTATACCATTATATGTTTCTGCTTCTCGCACTGTGAGAAAGCAGTGGGGCGACACTCCTCCGCCCACATGGAGGAGTCGCCCCTGGTGCTTGGTTGGAATGGTCATTAAGGAGAGAATGAAGGCCAAAGAAATAGTCAATGACGTCAATGTTCTTTCTTAAGGGCGCACAAGGATAACGTGCATGGTGCATTAGCCAGCTAGAGGATTAGACTCTTAGGACAGCAAGGAACAATCAGGGATTTAATGACCTTAAGAATCAAGATCTTATAGACATACAATGATAAAGTACACAATCCATTAACAAATGCATTAACGTACAGGCAAATATTAAGGTGGAGAAGGTGCAATTTCAAAAAAAGCATATTCAAAGACTGTTGTAAATATAATCTTAAAGACACACCACAGTAAAATGCTTGGAGCCTTCACCAGTACTCTACTATGCGAGGCTTAATTACACTAGGTGTACTCACAAACATTGACGGTAGCTGTTGCATCCATACACTTTAAAGGCCTTCTAAATATAAATGCTTATTGCATTGGGAGATTTACGGTGAAATTGGATGGAAAACATGGTGCAATACAAAGTCAGTGACAATGTCAGTATATAACAATGATCTTAGAGAAAAACTCATTTAAAGTACATTGTGCTTTAGCAGGACCATTGCAAAAGTAGGCTGACATAGACATAGTACAATCAAGGAGCATAGTAGATAGGAATTGCATACAAAAACATAATGCTCACAAACAAAGTGCTTCATGTTCTGGCCTAGTTATAGTGCTTGGTTGAAGTGGTCAAGGAGGACAAAGTTCAAGGCAAACAGAATAGTCGATGACATCCACGATCTTAAAATGCACAAGGATAGGGCGAGCCAACATGGCGGACGTGTGCTGAGTGAGCTCCGTCCAGCCTGCCGAATATCCGTCGTTTATCCTGACAACCCCCGCGTTTGAGTGCCTGCCACGACGTCTCTGCAGTGCCGGGCCATCCACAGTGTCGCCCGGTGTAATTTTGGGGCGCCTACGGTGGTGAACGACGGAGTGCCCGAGTTTCGACCGATGTGAGGCCTTGAGGGGATGCGGCCTGGCTGCCGGCAGTTGAGTCGAGACATCGCGCTTGAGCCTGCTGGCGGCGGCGGGAGTGTGGCAGGTGGCCTAGGCCCGATTGGCACAAGGAGAGTGGAGGGACGCACCCTGGAAACGCCTGCAGGGCTGCGGTTGCCAGCGGGAGATTGTCGGCCGCTCCAGGCGCGGCCCGCGGTGATGCCTAATTGAAGCAGACAACGGAGTGCCCGAACTTCAGCCGGTGTGAGGCCTTGAGGGGGCGCAGCCTACTTGCTGGTGGTGGAGCCGGGACATCGCGCTTGAGCCTGCTGTCAGTGGCAGGGCTGCAGCGGGCAGTCTTGGCCCCGTGTGGTGGTACGGAGAGTGGAGGGACACCTCCTGGAAGCGCCTGAAGGGCTGCAGTTGCCAGCCTGAAATTGTCGGCCGCTCAGGGACGCAGCCGCGTCGGAGCCCACCTGAGAGACTCGGCTGCTGGATCGGGCCGCGAAAGTGAGGATGTTCACTGGAGAGCGGGGCCTGGGACCGGAGATCGGGTCCCGTGGCTGTTGAGACGTGCCCGTTCCCTATTGCCCTGGTGATGAGTGGCAGCAGTATAGGCCGATAGTGAGGGCGGCCGGTCGCTGCGATGAGATCGGGCCCACTCCCCTTGCAGCTCCCCCTCCCATTGTATGCCATCCAGGGATCAGCAGCACAGTCGAGCCGCGTGAGGGGTGGCGGAGTGAGAGGCAGGGAGTCACTGAGATGGCGGGGGAGTCACTGGACCCGCCTGGGGCCTTAGCAGCTATGCTCCTTCTTCCCCCCCACTGAACTCGCCTGGACCCTAGGGAGTGTCCGCATCGGTGGCAGACCGGACCACGTGGCCGCTTCCTGGATCCCAGGGACTGGCAATCTCTGTCTTCCGCCACTGGGGCCCACAGTCTGGACAGGCCTACCCCACAGAAATTCCAGACTTGGAGGACGGCAGCGCCGGGGGGCCCTCCATATTGACCCAGTGTGCCATTGTGTTGGCGGTCAGTCTGACCGCAAGTGCATTCCTGGGAGCGTCTGGCGCAGTCTGACATGGGGCAGCCCCTGGGGTAGCCCGCTGGCCCTGGTCCCAGGGCGTCTCACTACAGGCTCCTGTTCGGCGGCTGGGTGGGACCACGTGAGCCCATTGCTGGGTGATTACCGCTTTTGCCCCCTCACTGGTTCACCCGGGGCCTTTGTGGAGAGCCCAATGGCAGCCATGACGAGGGATAAAGGGAGCAGTGGCTCGACCAAACAAGGCCCCATAGATAAGTTCACGGGTCCGTGAGTGGTGAGTGGGGCATCCGGGGGCCAGTCAGGGGCCATGCCGGACAATGCAGCACTCATGGCAGCCATCACCCTGTCTAGAGACATGATGGATGCCAAGATAGCGGCTGTGGGGTCCGACGTCAAGCTGCTGCGGCAAGATCTGCACAACGCCGTGACACGTATCACCGAGGCTGAGTCCCGAATCTCCAGAGTGGAGGATGATGTCAACTTATTGAAGCAGAAAGTAGATACTATGGAGTCCGTTCAGTAGAGGCTGGCGCTGTGAGTGGAGGATGCGGTGGGGAAGGCCAAGCGCAATAATCTTCAATTTATTGGGTTTCCAGAGGGCTGCGAGGAGGGCAATATGGAACGCTTTCTTACGAAATGGCTGGAGAGCTGGCTTCCCCCAGAGGTCATGTCCCAGTGCTTTGTTGTGGAGCGTGCTCACAGGGCGCTCATACAGAAGCCTCCGCCGGAGTCTCGCCCACGGCCAGTTATAGCCAAACTCTTGAACTACCTGGATCACAACGCCATATAGAAACAAGCCCGGGCTAAGGAACCCCTGCTCTACGATAACGCCCGCATCCTTATTTTTCCTGATTACACGCGACTAGTACAGCAACGGCGCCAATCGTTCATGGTGGCAAAGGCCTGCCTGAGAGACCTCAAACTTCCATATGCCCTCCTGTTCCCAGCCCACCTGCGAGTGGTGTATCGTTCCCACACTCACTTCTTTGACACCCCGGAGGAGGTCTTTAAGTGGATGGATGAAACGGTGCGGGTGAGGGCACACACGCCGCCTGGAAGAGAGTCGGACTCCTCCTTGAGCGAGGTGTCCCAGAGGGGCTCTCGTGGTCAGCAGCAGAAGGGCAGCAGATGGTCATGATCCCGGCGGCGCTCCATATCCTGTGGAGCCTCATCTCGGGGGGCCCTACCACCGGGCGACAGACACTGGAAGCATAACGTATAGGTTTGCGAGGTGCTGCAGAGTCTTGGACTATTGGTTGATTATTAGGGGAGTCCTAATGTGGGCGGGTTTCTTCGCCGGGCCTGTGCTGGGGGGGACGTGCCCTGAGGACATGGGCTGTAAGTTGGGGATCCATTGGTTGGGGTGGCCCTCGTCCCCGTTGGGGACTTGGGTCCAGCTCCGTCGCGACAGATGCTTCAATGTTTTTGAGGTATGGGGTGAGGGATTTGTTGGGTGGGGGTTGTTTTTGTTCACAGGTCGCACTTTTGCTACAGGTCCGTAGCTCTCCACATGTACACAGCTACGGCCTATGGTCTGCTATGCTAACAGCTACGCTCTCTCATGGCTAGTACACCCAACACACGGCAGGTAACCCCAGGCACCCTGCGCATTCTTAGCTGGAATGTGCACGGGGCCCTTGACAAAATCAAATGCAAGGCCATACTCCATCAGGCCAAGCGGGTTGGGGTCGATATCCTCATGCTGAAACACACTTGATGGGTAACAAGGCACTCTGCCTGCAGCGTTATGGGTTCCAACAGGTCCATCATGCCGGCTTTACGAGGGGTTCAGGGGGGGGTAGCGATTCTAGTGCACCGCAGGGTTCCCTACACACATGTCCAACAGTGGACCGACACACAGGGACGCTATTTGTTTATTCGGGGAAAGATTGGTGAAGACCCCGTGGTATTAGGCAGTGTTTATGCTCCCCCGCCCTTGTAATGGACCCTGGTGGAGAGACTCCTCAATATATTGGGCGATATGCCGGAGGTGCTATCTGTGGAGGGTGGAGATTGGAATGACGTCATGGACTCGGGCAGGGACAGGTGTAGGATTGGGGGTAGCTTGGAGAGTAGCCATCCCATGAAACTGCACTCTTTGGTGACGGGACTTGATTGGATTGATGTATGGCGATGCTTCCATGGGGATAGTCGGGATACACCTATCTCTCGGCGGTGCATGAGTCCTTCTCTTGACTCGACTACCTCTTTGTACCCCGGGCAGCAAGGGAGGGAGGCAACCGTTCCGGTGGCGTCTCTCAGTTTGGCACTTACAGAACGAGGATTACGGGGCAAACATGTGCAAAGCCATCGATCATTACTTTGCGTCCAATGTGGGATCTGTCGCTAGTGCGGGGACTCTGTGGGAGGTGCTGAAACCCACGCTGAGGGGGGTAGACATCTCCTGGTGCGCGGGAGCGTGTAGAAAACGCAGGGAGGAGCTGACGTGTGCAGAAGTGAATATAGAGGCACTTGAGCATCGGAGTCAGGAGGCGGGAGGGAATCGGCTTCGGAGACAACTACTCCTGGCCCAACAGACGTGTGCTGCTCTTCTGATGGATGAAGCCCGACAGGTTTGGTTGGCGACGCGTAGTAGGGTCTACCAATGGGGAACAAGTCCAGCAAGATGTTACACCGACTCTGTCAGGGAACCTTCCATTCCCAGGCCCTTCCGAGTATTCTGGCCCAGGCAGGAATGTCGATTACAGATTCCCGGCTATAGCGGAGAGTTTCGGCGCATATTATGCAGAGCTTTCTCCCCCCCAGGAATGCTTGTCAGACTCCACCATAGATAAGTTTATAACTGACCTACCGCCCACAACAGTGTCGGATGAGGTGCGGGACCAGCTGGAGCTGACGGATGAGGAGCTGGGCACGGCCCTGGGAGAGCTTAACCCAGGGAAGGCGCCAGGACCTAATGGGTTCCCAAGTGAATTCTACCGACGGTATTCTGTGCAGCTGGCCCTTCATTATCGGGCGGTGTTAGAGGAGGCTCGGGAGAGGGGCCTACTCCTCCTGGACTGGAGGCATGTGGAGGTGGTGGTATTCCATAAGCCCAGCCATCCGCCTGAGCAACATGCCTCATACTGCCCCATTTCTCTCTCAAACGTGGAGGCCAAAATCCTGGCCAAGGCCTTGGCCAATCGTCTTCTGCCTCTCATTTCTGTACTCGTACATCCCTATTAGGCTGGGTTCATGCCCCAGAGGGTGACCAGACACAACATTAGGCGGGCACATGTGGCGGTGGCGGTGATCCGGAGGATGGGAAAACCAGCGACTCTACTCCTAGCGGATATGGATATGGATATTGCGTTCGACTCCCTGAGCTGGGTATACTTATTTGCCTTACTGCGCAGACTCAACCTCGGCCCATGCTTCCTATTGTATCTAAAACTCCTGTCGACAGATCTGACGGTGTCAGTGAGGGTAGCAGGTGCGACCTCATCCACCTGTTCTATTGGGCAGGGCACACGGCAGGGCTGTCCCCTGTCCCCGTACTTATTCGCTCTTGCCATGGAGTCGCTGGCGGCCTGGGTGCGTGTTGATGGGCAGGTCCGGGGGTTCGAGTGGGCCCCGGGTCCATCAGACAGTGATGAATACAGGCCCCAGCTAGGCCCGCAAGGCACAAGGGTTCGCTCTCCTGTAACGGAATCTATAAGGAAGTTGGCACGGAAACTGCAAAGTACAAAAACAACGTTTATTAACCCTTAAGGGTGGTCCTACAATCCACACAACACTCTTCAGTATTGCATGGAGTAGCACAAAGAACTTGCGTACACAGTCCCCTTTTATACACAACAGAGGGGCTCATAAGTGGGTGGATACAACATGAGGTCGAAGAACATTACCATTTATGGTCATTCTCGATACTGAATCAATACATGGGCGGAGCCAGCACACTCCTTGAGCCCGCGAAAACACATGGTCAAGCAAAGCTAATTATAACAGATGTGGTCAGTTCTGGGCATGCGCTAGATGGACAGGAGAGCTATTTATAACTGTTACTAGGCAGATTACAAGAGCAACTAACACAGAGGTCGGACTCTCCTCGTGGCGGACACGTGGCAGCATGGTAATACAAAATGGAGTCCGGACTTCGGTCAACATAACGAAGAAAACATGATCTAAAGGGAAAGCATTAATGTTTTCAGTAAATGCTTAATCACATTCTGCCTTAATTTACAACAGACGACCCTTTCAGCATTTACTGAAGACATCCGGTTTCCAAGAATAATCATCATATATGTCAATTATCATCATTCCTTTAACCTATTTAGCTAGACCCTTTTGGTGAGCAACATCGGCAATAGCTTTCTTATCTGGAATGCAGAATGAAATGCATACAGAACAGCACAATGGTCCACATTGAATACACATACAGAAAAAGAACAGAATTGCTATAATAATACAGAGACCAGTTAAAACCTTCCATCCCCAGGCAGTAACCAATGCCCAAAACCAACCAGAAAAGGACCAAGTGCCGTTTTCTGTGTGGATTTCAGCTGCTATTTTATGCAGCTTGTTAATGGCGTTATAAACGGATGGCGTATGATCAGGAATGAACACACAGCAGCTACGTCCAATAATTTTACAGGCTCCTCCTCGATCAGCTAGCATTACATCTAATACCATACGATTCTGCAATGCAACAATCCTAGTTATTTGTAACTCTTCCGTAAGATTCCCAAGAGCAGCAGCAGTCTGATTAGTCACAGCTTCTACCACTCTTGTTAATCTTCGGATCTTCCTACTATTCAAAGCGGCTCCAACAAAGAAAAACAGTCCTAAGTTAAAGTCAATATACTGTTGCAAGCTAGTATCAGTTTGATCCACATCGTCAATCGATAAAGTACGTTTATATCTATTTACAGTCACATTATTCAACAATTTCAAATCCTTATGATATGACGCGGGTGCTAGGAATACAGGAGGTAATAGGAATGATACATAGCATACCCCAGACCACCCAGCCGGCAAACGGTAATAGCCTTTATTTCCACATACAAAGTAGGTATTATGGGACGCTAGGAAGGTACTGTTGTTTAATCCGTCAATATTCAATACGGTTATGCAATCACTGACACCAACAGGGATAAAACCCACACTCTGGACACACAGGTCCGCTTGAGCTTGTGCCACTTGGATCACGAATTTGTCCTTCCCCGCAGTGTCTCTAGTGTTCGTGAAGATATAGGGAATGGATTCATTGTCCGGTCGGTACTCTTCCCATTCCCAAATTGTCCCATTCGCTTGTGGATACCCATTCTTGTCTTGATGGCATTCTCTATTAAGTCTGAAAAGCAATCGTCCCACTGTCGGTTTCCGAGTGGCAAAAAGCAAAGTGTACCATGCTCTACAAGAGCCATTATGAGAGAAAGGAAGTGGTATGAATGGCGTACCTCCTTTCTTCTGATGGGCCGGCATCATCCCACATATCCAACAGTTCGTAGCATTCGTAGCAACGTGGGTATGATGCAGCATCTGAATGAAAGTGTTATTCAAATAGGACTGTCGATGCTTCAACTCTTGATACGGTAATGTATAAAAGTAGTGCTCCGCAGGCACCGGAGTTGTCAACACAAGTGTTTTCCGAGCAGGAGTTACCTCCTCCACAAACCATGTGGTTATCCCAACAACAGCTACTGTTAGCATGAACCCCAACGCACAAAGGATTTTCTTCTTCTCCATGTCAAAAGAAACAGTACCCTGGTATCTTCCTGAAACTAAAAAGTCTGTCAGAACTCTTCCCCTTGGGCAGCGGTTGATTTCTTCACCAGCGGGCCAAGACGGGTGTCACTACACTAATGCAGGGCTGATCCCCCCCCCTTGCCTCATCGGCTCTCCATTTCACTAACCCAAGGGCCGTTCTGACAGTATGTCCCGGTACTGAAACTCTCACTTCCTTGGTCGCAGATGATATCGCCTTCTTCCAGAAGTCGTGTGGTCCGGAAAGAGCTCCTCAGTGTCATTCGGCTCCGCAGCACGGCCTGTCTCTGCTGCTAGGATTTCTCGTTGATCGGTCAGCACGGCAGACTCCACCAATCCGGGCGGTACCTTTCGACAGTGCAAGGAATGGATCCAATTCTTCCTGTTCGAGACTCGCACTGCCGTCCTCGTTGCAAGGAGGACTTGCTCAGGTCCTACCCATCTCGGCTCCAAACTGTTCGTTCTGTCGAAGACTTTCACCATAACATGATCTCCAGGCCGGAGATCATGTCCTTTGCCGGTAGACCGATCAGGGAGCGCCTCTCGGACCTGTTGATGAATAGAAACCAAGTTGTCCGTTAACTGTGCCAGATAATCGCTCATCATTACACAAGGTACATCATACACAGCCTTAGGCCTTGGCGGACCCCAAATATTCATTGGGCGTCCAAATACTATCTCGTACGGCGTAAGGCCGGTTCGAGAGTGTGGCACTGACCTAATTGACAATAACGCCAGTGGCAGGGCGTCTGGCCAAGTCAAAGATGTTGAAGCCTGGATTTTGGCGATCTTAAGCTTCAGTGTACCATTATACTTCTCGACTAGTCCTGCAGACTGAGGGTGGAACACGGCGTGGAACTTCTGGGTGATGCCTAGGCCCTTCAAGACATACTTTATAACATCCGCTACAAAGTGAGGGCCATTATCACTCCACAGAAGTCTACAGACGCCGTATCGAGGGAAAAACTCTTTTAGCAGTAGCTTCGCCGTGGTCATTGCAGTATTATCTTTCGTAGGGTACGCCTCAACCCATTTGCTGAAAGCGCAAACCACTACTAGAACATACTTCAAATTGTTATAGCGCTCAAGCTGGATGTAATCCATCTGCAGAACCTCAAAGGGTGCAGTGGGTGTCGCAAATCCTCCTGCTGGAGTTCGAGTGCCTTTCCCTGGATTATACTTCAGACAGATCATACAGGTTTGCACCACCCTCTTTGCCGTGCTAGCAATCTCTGGATGCTCCCAGACTTGGGTAAGCAATTTCACAATTGCGGAAGCTCCAACATGTGCTAGCCCATGTGCCATCTGAACCATAGGTTGTACAAAGGCCGTGGGTAATTTCCATCTATCCATCTGCTTATTTCTCCAACAACCCTCATCATCCAGTTCTCCTTCACTAGCCCATTGTTCCCGCTCTTTATCAGAAGCGGTCCTTTGCATTTCTCGCACTTCTTCCTTCGCATCACGCCATCTTTCCACCTGTGACTTTACTACATACATGGCAGTAGCGCCGGGCTGCATCGCAGTCTCCCGTGCTATTCGGTCTGCTAACGCATTCCCTTCTCCAACTTTATCAACCACTTTCCTATGGGCGCTACACTTAACAATGGCAATTTTCTTCGGGTATGTCAATGCGGTTAAGAGATTGTGGACTAACTCTCCATGCATTATCTGTACCCCATGTGACGTTAAAAACCCTCTCTCCTTCCAGAGTAGGCCGAAATCGTGCGCTACTCCGAAGGCATAGCGGCTATCTGTGTAAACATTCACACACAATCCTGTACTGAGCTCACATGCTCGTGTTAATGCTATCAGTTCCGCTGCTTGAGCTGATTTCTGTGGTATGCGTGCTGTCTCCACTATCGTTTGTAACGTGGTAATTGCATACGCTGCTGAAGTCGTACCATCTGGTAGCTTCAGGCATGATCCATCTACCCACAACTCTCCATCTACATCTGAAAAGGGCGTATCCTGGAGATCAATACGACCCTTTGTTTGTTCCTCAGTCACAAGAATACAGTCATGCACTTTCTGTGCCTCCGGCTGGGTCTCGGGGTATGGCAACAATGTGGCCGGGTTTAATGTCACGCACCTTTTCAACGTAATATGAGGAGCCAAAAGCGTCAACTCATATCCCGTTAAACGGGCACTGGTCAAATGCTGTGTCTTTGTTTGGTTAAGCAGGGCATCAACAGCATGGGGAACTAACACCAACAGCTTATGGGACAACACGATTCCTTCACTCTGCCGTATTGACACAGCTGTCGCCGCAACCGAGCGAAAACACCCTGGTAATGCTCGGGCGACAGGATCAAGTACGGCCGAAAAGTATGCACAAGGGCGCTGCTTATCACCATGCATCTGCACTAAGACTGATAATGCACATCCATCTCTCTCATGCGCATACAACGAAAAGGGTTTTGTATAATCAGGGGTCCCTAACACTGGTGCTGAACAAAGGGCCTGTCTCAATTGCTGAAACGCAGCATCACACTCATCTGACCAGGGGATCGGGATGGGCGTGTCTTTTGTCAAGAGAGCTAGTAATGGCTTGGCTATGTGTGAAAACCCCAATATCCACTGTCTACTCGGTGTGTCCAAAATTACTTGAATACGATCTGGCGTGAGTGCACGCCCCTCCTTAGACAAAAGGTGACCTAAATAAATCACCTTTGGTCTACAGAATTGCAATTTCTTCCTAGACACTTTATGATTGTGGGATGCTAAAAAGGAAAGTAGGGATAACGTGCTCTTCTCACACAACTCCAGGGTGTCAGCCGCCAACAAGATGTCGTCGACATATTGAATGAGGGCGACCCCCTCGAGTAAAACAAAGGAGTCCAACTGTCGTTTCAAAGCCTGACTGTAAATACTAGGGCTTTCCGTATAGCCTTGGGGAATTCTACAAAAATGATAAGATCTATTGTTTAATGTGAACCCAAAAAGAAATCGGCTATCAGGGTGAATGGGAATGGAAAAGAAGGCATTCTTCAAATCAATCACTGAAAACATGGTCGCCGTAGGCGGGACCAAGGTAAGCAACGTCGTGATATCGGAAACCACCGGGTACTGAGGTATCACGATCTTATTTACCTCCCTCAAATCAATTATGAACCGATAGACCTTTGCATCCGTGTCCTTTTTCAAAATAGGGAGAATCGGACTGTTACAAATATTATAGGGAACTTCTTCCACTACCCCTACTGCGATCAAATCTTGCACAATCTGTATGAGAGCTTCCTCGCCCTCCTGGGAAATACGATACTGCGGGAGGCGTGGTAACACCGCCCCCTCCTGGACACTAATGTGGACCGGAGGAATCACCATTTGTCCCACATCTGTGTCCGAAGTCGCCCATAAAGCTCGGGGGAGGGTAGCCAACAACGCATCCTCTGATATCGTACACATCCGCCCAGACCGGGGATAGTTGTCATTTAAGATCACCCTCACACCCTCAGGGGAACAGCGGATTGTAGCCCTAAAGTGCTTTAACATATCAAGGCCCATAATGTTATCCGGTGTATACGGGGCAAGCAGAAACGGACAGGGCGCAGAAAAACAATCAACCTTAAATGTAAGGGGCTGTGACAGAGGGCTTCGGGAGAGTGTACCGTCAAACCCTACCGATGTAACCATTGAGCCGGATGGGGGAGCCCCCGGAACCAAGTACCTAGACAATGCACTACGTGTCGCTCCTGTATCTACTAGGAACTGATCAGTAGAACCTAAAACTTCAGCCGATACATAAGGACCCGTCTGATCGACCGGCACCTCAACTGATTCAGACCCCCATCCAACGCATTCCTATGCATGCTGCGAATCGTGATATCCCGATCGATCGATGTCCGACACATGATACTGGTGCTGGCGATCGAAAACATTTGAGCTATCTCGGTGCTGCCCGGCAATATCGAAACGGACATTATCGTTAGAATTCCCTCTAAAGTTCGAGAAGCCCCCTCTACCTCTCGGGCCACCCGGAGTGTGCCCCTGACGCGAAGCACGCAACGCTGGGCAATCCCTGGCCCAATGGCCCAATTGCTTACAGTACGCACACTGGTTCCTATTCAAATCAGGTCGGCCCGAAGGGGGACCATAAGATCCGCCCCTTCCTCTATTATTATTACCCCTGCGGGGCGGGCCATATACTTGTGCTAACATCACCTTGGTTTTGAGATCTTTCGATTTCTTCTCCTCCTGGCCCTTCGCCTCGTGCTCCTGACGCTCATAATACTGAGCGATGGTCAGAAGGGCCGTCGGTGTCGCGGAGGACCAAGAACTCTCACTCGCTTTTAACCGGGCCGCCACTGCCGGTAGCAGGTTAGCCACATACTTGTCCGCGAAAAGGTGGCGGCCTGTGTCGTCAGTAAGCGACTGGCCACTAAAATCATGAAACGTCTCCTCAAAGCGCGTAAAGAAGTCCGCAACTGACTCGTCAACTTTCTGTTTACATGCCGCTAACATATTCCAGTCAATCTTTTTAGGGGGGATAATCGTCTTCAACTTAGCCACAATAGCCGCAGGGAGATCTAAAATATTCTGGGGTGGTTTCTGTGCGGGCTTCCGTTCCCTATCCTCATCCTCAAGGTCAGACCACCGGGCCTTGAAGGCAACCGCATCATCCACCTTTCGGACAGAGCGCCACGTATCCGGTGGTAGGATAAGGCCAAAGAACAGGTCTATATCTGCTAAGGTCATAATGCAAGAATTCAAGGCCCCCTCGACTTCTTCATAGAAGGCCGCTGGATTCTTGCGGGGGTCAGGCAACGCATTCTTTAATGCCATAACATCGGCCCTATGCCATGGAGTGTAAACCCAATTATACACAAAATATCCCCTTGCATCGGCGGAGTTAATGTCCGAGCTATTCCCCGCTCCTTTAGGAGGAACATACAAAGGCGCCGCCTCTCGCATTGGTTTAGCATGCACTACGTTATCCTTATCTGACTGGA
The DNA here is from genome assembly GCF_964204655.1 of Triturus cristatus. Taxonomy (NCBI): domain Eukaryota; kingdom Metazoa; phylum Chordata; class Amphibia; order Caudata; family Salamandridae; genus Triturus; species Triturus cristatus. The sequence goes on from NC_140583.1 coordinate 556,168,463, forward strand.
AGGTGGATGGGTGGCCCCCTGTCGCAAACGAATCCGACTGCTTCTCCTCCTCCGTTTGTTGGCGTGCTTTCTCTCTAAGGGCCAGCACCTCGTCCCGTAAGGCGAACAGCCGCCGAGCCGCCTCTGGAGCCTTAGGGGGAGAAAAAACACCATCATGCAACGCTTTAGCATCCGATGTCACCTCTTCAGGCTCAAAGACACTAGAATATTTTCGGAAAGCAGCAATTACTTCCTCAGCAAAATGAGACAGGAAATACACCCTCTCTCTATCTTGCCACGACCCCCAAGTATGGAACAACTCCTCCTCAGACACCTTGCCCTTAAGTGCACGGAGGGAAAGTTTCCGAAGCTCAGCCATATGCTCGGCCGATAACATGGACCGTGTGTCTACCTTACCCGAAGCCGGGCCAGAATCTTGCGGCCGTGGAGCAGACGCGCCAACATAAGGGGGCGGAGAGCGATCTAGCAAATAAAAATCATCATCAGGATTATTAAGGACAGGATAAAGTGGCTGACGAACAACATATTGACCCGAGACCTGTAGCCTACGCTCTTTCTCTTGTCTGTCCGTTTGCTCTTTGTCCTCCCGGCGCTTCGCTTCCTGTGCTCGCACATGATCATTCTTTCGTTGCTCCTTATCAAACAGCGCTTTCTCACGTTTCTCTCGCTCACGCACTTCCTTCACCCATAATCGCACACACTCAAACATATCCTGACGAGCACGTCGCTTACACATACACTGTTCCACATACTCAATCTTACGTATATCAAACGATCCATACAAAGGCCATCGCAACTCAGGATCCTTCTTCGTGTATTTCCTCCATAGCGTGCTGTACATTATGGAAGAAAGACCATGCTTCACATACATATCCCTATTAGGAGTCCCCTCTGGGGGAGCTGGAGCAGATTCCTCGAGGTTCAACCGGTTACCCAAACAGCAGCACCACTTACGGAGTGCGCTAAAAGCAGGCATGCTAGGAATAATGCAAAATATGCAATATTATAAAGAAAAAATGGCACTTAATCGTTGCGCCGTTCAAAGTTTACACAGCTCCGGAGAAATTTCTCCACATTACCTGCCTATATGTGTTGCAACGCATATATTTTCACAAAGACAAATTCAAAATATGACTAGTCATCATCAATCAAACTCAAATAGCCAACCCAGGCTTCAAAAACTCGGAGCAAGTACCGTACATCGGTTCTTACCAATCAAGAGTCCAGGTTCCAACTGCCAAGCTCCACAATCGCCCAAACGGCTCTCACGGCAGGACCGACAGAAGAGGTCTCAGTCGATGACTGGCGCCACCCAGACGGTCAGCTCGGAAGGGAAGGAAGAAAAACCTCGGGATGCCAGGGCTAAGACGCCGCTGGCAGTGATCACGTCCCCGGCCAAACTCCTCACCTTCGTCGCGACCAGTCCTTCGAGCATCCGAGTCGCCGATGAGCCCCACGTGACGGGCGCCAATTGATGAATACAGGCCCCAGCTAGGCCCGCAAGGCACAAGGGTTCGCTCTCCTGTAACGGAATCTATAAGGAAGTTGGCACGGAAACTGCAAAGTACAAAAACAACGTTTATTAACCCTTAAGGGTGGTCCTACAATCCACACAACACTCTTCAGTATTGCATGGAGTAGCACAAAGAACTTGCGTACACAGTCCCCTTTTATACACAACAGAGGGGCTCATAAGTGGGTGGATACAACATGAGGTCGAAGAACATTACCATTTATGGTCATTCTCGATACTGAATCAATACATGGGCGGAGCCAGCACACTCCTTGAGCCCGCGAAAACACATGGTCAAGCAAAGCTAATTATAACAGATGTGGTCAGTTCTGGGCATGCGCTAGATGGACAGGAGAGCTATTTATAACTGTTACTAGGCAGATTACAAGAGCAACTAACACAGAGGTCGGACTCTCCTCGTGGCGGACACGTGGCAGCATGGTAATACAAAATGGAGTCCGGACTTCGGTCAACATAACGAAGAAAACATGATCTAAAGGGAAAGCATTAATGTTTTCAGTAAATGCTTAATCACATTCTGCCTTAATTTACAACAACAGGATCACGCTTTATGCGGATGATGTCCTCTTCTTCCTTACGGCAGTTGACAAGACAGGGCCGCGGCTCCTGTGCATCATGCAGATCTTTGGGGAGACATCAGGGCTTTACATAAACCCTCACAAATCCACGTTATGGGTCCTGGGAGATCGGATGAGAGCGGGCGCGTGGGCTTTCTCGATACAGTTGGGGGTAGGTGGACTGAAGTATCTGGGCGTGTTTCTTTCGGATGTGCCGGCAATCTCCTGGGAGTGTAACCTGGCCCCGGTGTGGGAGCAGGTCCGTGCAGACCTCAAGACCTGGTCCCGTATGCCCCTGACATTATATGGTAGATCGCGATATTCAAGATGGTGGTTCTCCCCCGGCTCATATAACAGCTGCAGAATCACCCATACCTGATCCCGCCCGATGGTTCCGGTTGGTGAATGCCACACTTGGGCAATTCCTGTGGGAGGGGGGAAAGGTACGTGTGGCTTTACGAACATGCTTCCTTTCCACATATAGTGTAGGGCTCGCGTTTTACCAGGCCTCGTACATGCTGGTCCCCAATGAGTGTTGGTACGGCGATAGGGGAGACCCGGCCTATGCGCTCGAGCGGCAACTCATGGGAGGCCACTCGCTCCATGCAATTCTGTATTCGGCACCGCTGCGGGGCGCGTTGCCGCCGGTCATGCGGGTGGTGTTCATGATCTGGAGACAGGCATTATGACGAATGGGATGGTGGAACACCTTGATGAGGGAGACTCCCCTCTGGAATAATGGGTGCCTACCCCAATTGGCGGCCTTGCAGGGCTTCCGGAGATGGGACAAACATAGGTATCCTAGTCCTGGGATACGTTATGAGGGGCTCCACACTCAAGTCCTTCCAAGACCTCCAGAAGGAATTCCTTATGCCACGATCGCAGTTTTACCGCTATCTTCAGCTTCGGCATGACCTGTCCCCCAGTTAGGTGGGCCTGGAGTCTCTCCCCGAATTCAGTCCACTGGAAGCGAAAGTCTTTATGGGGGATCTGAAGGAGAAGAACATTTCCCGGATCTACCAATCCCTGGTCACGCATTGCTCCCCCACACTTCAGAGGCTTCGGGGGGATTGGGAGGCGGATGTGGGCGCACTGGAGGAGGAGGACTGGAGGGAGGCTTTGGCGGTGCCGCGGGGAGCGGCCATAGCGATGCGACTCTGCCTCGTCCAATTCAAGTACCTACATAGGGTCTACTTCACTAGGGCGCGCTTGTGGCGGGCGGGCTGATTGCGTCCCCGGAGTGTCTTCGGTGTGGCCCGGGAAGAGGGCACGTTCATCCAACCGGTCTGGCGGTGCCTCTCCCTGGATCGTTTCTGGAGAGGGTTATTTGCCTGCCTTTCGGCGGTACTGGGGTTGGAGCTTCCTCTTTTGCCGTGGCTGGCCCTGCTGCATGTCATGGAGGGAATAGGGGGCAATGTGTACAAATGCCACCTCATGCAATTGGGTTTTACAATGGCAAAGCTAGACATCGCCAGGGCGCATAGAAGAATGGATTAGATTTTTGTATGGGGCTAGAACAACCTGTTTTTGTGGCATGGGGTGTCCACGCAAGCACTACAGGATTTGGAAACAGTGGGCGGATTATCGAGGCCAGTGGTTGGACCCGTCTGCGGTAGCAGCAGCTCATCCGTTGGGGTGATTCCCTCATTTATATTTCACCTGTGGAGATGCCGGGGGGTGGGCCAGACGGGAGGTATCTTAGTATTTTAAGACTTTTCTGGTTGATTTATAGGCTACGCATAGGATTGTATGGACGATGTGCGACCAAGTGGGGGGAGTGGGGCTGGGTGGGAGTTGGGGGGGGGGTTTACAATATTTTGTATTGCTTTGATGGTTTCTGAGAGTATCCTGATTTCATTCCTAAAAAGTCAATTGCCTTTGTATCTGTATGGTCTGATTTTGCAGATGTCTCTGCTGTGCAGAGCCCTGCGACATATGCGCGACTTGATAATTAAAAATAAAAATAAAATATGTTTTAAAAAAAAAAAAAAGGCACAAGGATAAAGGCTTAGGGCCTCATCTATGAACACTTTTGCGCTGACGGAATGTCAAATTTTTTTATGTTCCGGGCTGTGGAATGTGCCTCGGCATATTTACAAGCCTTGTAAATATGTGCCCCTTTCACGCAGCGTTCCATGGGTATTTTTGTGTGGGTATTCCCACACAACACATAATGGGGTGGTATTAGGGAGGCGTAACGAGGAGAAATGTTTTCATTTCTCCTCGTTTTTTCCTTTTTCCATATGTGCTGCATTTTGCAGCATACATAGATAGAGAACACCACCTGAATTGATTGATTTTGTTCAATAAAGTGTCCCTTCCTGCACAAAATCAATCTGCCCCGCAACACAGGTATCTAATGCAGTCACCCTTCCACCATGGTGCAAGGACACCTGCGTTGGCGCAGGGGAAAAGGACAGGAATGCACTGTATGTCATAGATATGGTGCATTCCTGCCCTTTTGTTTTGACGCAGGGCAGCACAGCAAGATTCCTTGCGGCGCTGCCCTGCATCAAAACCCCATGAATGAGGCTTTAAGACTGACGACATCATAGTACGGTCAGGGAGGATAGTCATTACCAATTGCAATCATCATTCAAAAAACTTTGTGAGACTCGGTACTGAGTGCATTTAGCAGAATCCAGTCCTGGAATAAATTAGACGATGAGCAGTGTGAGCACTTAATTAAAAGAAGGGCCAAATATTGACAAATTACAATCCGTAAAATGTATAACCTGCAAAATCTACTTGGCCAGTTTATTTTTTGCCAGTGACATGCATTTCATGAAAAGTAATGTGCCCTGTACTTTTATATGCACTTTTTTCTTAAAATGAATCTATCGCATTTGTGTATCTCATGAGAAATGTGTGCAATTCTTCCCTAATTCGCCTTACTTACTTGACAAATCATGGGTCCACAATATAACTTTTAATTGTTCACACTATTGCCACACATGGGTCATACGCTAATTGCAAGAATCCCCGCTGTGCAAGGAAAGGTTTGGCAGCTCCAAACTCCATCCACGTTACAGTACTCACCTAGTGGGATGCATTGGCAATTTATATTGTGTATACTATAACAGAGTTGCCTCTTCGTGCATACAGAGCAGATGTTAACATTAGGTGAAGATCATAACACGTACACGTGTATACTTAACACCATTATCCTGAACACCAAATACTGACATTCTAAACACGTGAGTAAGTGGCTATGATTATGAACCCAAAAACTGGAATTTCTATTTGCATTAAAGTGGAAAAAAAACATTTAATTAACTAATACGAAACCTAAGGCTATAACTCACCCTAAAAAATGAACCTAAGAGGAGGAGGAGCCTAGCGCTTGACCAAGATGGCCGCGTGAGCTCTGAGCTCCTGAGACCCTCGCGCCCTCCGTCGACTATCCTGCCTCTAATCCTGTCGGTATGCATGGCATCGTGTGGATGACCTGTCAGGGAGGCGATTGATGCTACCCGCGGTCGGATCGCCCACCGGGAACCGGACTTATGCCTGGCGGAAGATTGCGGCCTATCTCCGAGGGATGCCAGGGGCTAGAGTTGGCAGGATGCCCGACTTCTAGTTGAACAACAACGGCCAGGCGAGGTGTGAACTGTCGGACGGAGGTCCCCGTCCTTTCACTTTCGCTTTCTCTCCCTTTGTCAGCCCTGCCCCTGGAGAGCTCTTGGTGGCTTTATTACCCTATGGACGCTCTGCAGGCTACTCTGGTGGCCCACTGCAGAACTGATCACTCCTGATTCCTTTCATTGAGAGGGACCCATCTTATCTGAACCGACCTGCTTGGTATCAACCATGTCGGGCAAAGCAGAGGTGGATCGGCTGAAGGCTAAGTCTACCAGGCGGGGAGCCTATACCCAAGTCAATAGTATGGACCGCTATGCTCTGCAGAAGGGATCACCGAGTGGGTCGAGCCAGTCGCCGGATACCCAGAAGGCGGCCTCGCCTTTGGCCCCGGAGCTCTCACTACAGGATGTCATGGGCGCGCTCGAAGGGATGCAGACTTCGATTGGGAGACAGTTTGATGCCCTGGCGCATAAGGTGGATGCCATCTTGGTGGATGTTAACCTGATCCGTGCGGACTTGGGCAAAACGAATGAACGGGTTAGGACCCTGGACCTCAAGACCACGGGCCTCACCAATGATGTCACGGAACTGCAGATCGAGGTTCGTAAGCTGAGGACCAAGAGTGATCTCGCCGCCCGCCGGCTGGAGGACTTTGAGAGCCGGGCCAGGCGCAACAACGTGCGCGTCATCGGGGTCCCGGAGTCCTCGGATGAGGCTTCGGTTGACCTGCTTGTCGAGGACTTGGTGCTTAATCATCTGCAGCCTAAGGGTCTTGGAAAGTTTTTTGCGGTTGAAAGGGCCCATAGAGTGCCGGGTGGGAGGCCCAAGGTGGGTGCCCCACCGAGGCCGATCGTCGCTCGGCTCTTTCATTTTCGAGATCGGGACGCTATCCTGCAAGCATCGAGGGTGACGGGCCCGGTCCCCTTCCAGAACGCGTCGGTGAATTTCTATCCGGACTTCACCCAGCAGGTGCAGAGGCAGAGACAGGGCTTTCTGGGGGTGAAGAGGCGGCTCCGGGAGAGGGATCTGAAGTATGCCATGCTCTTCCCTGCCAGATTACGTGTGGTGCACAAAGATCGGACATTCTTCTTTGACTCTCCTGTTATGGCCGATGAATGGCTGGACGCTTTGCCCCGGCGACGGACGGGGGAGGACATCGCCGAGGATGGGGACAGTGGCCGGGATGGGCAGGGCTGATTTTTCGGAGCCGATCTGACTCGATTTGGTTATATTTGAAGACTTGAATAGAGTGCAGTCAATGCAGAGGGCTGCGGGAGGACGAGGGGTGCTCTTTTCCTCTTTTAGGGTACTTTTTGTAGATTTTGGGTTTTGTAGGGCGACAGGCACACTGCAAGTTGGGGGGGCTTTGTAAGCTGCAGCAGGGGTGCAGGGTGGGGGGGGTTTCTGGGATTTTGGGTTTGTTGTTGGGGGGTTTATTTCTGCAAGGCATGGTGATTCTTTCCAGGACTGCTCCATGGTGGCTCTTCGGGTGTGGGGTGGGCCTCTTTACGTTTGAGGATGGGGGGTAGGGGTTTAAGTGTTATAAGCTGGAATGTTACTGGTTTGGGGGATCGCATTAAGCGTGGGATTGTTTTGCAATTCTTGAAACGGTCAATGCCGGATGTTGCCCTGCTGCAGGAGACGCATCTTATAGGTAATGCGTGCTATGCTCTGAATAGGAAGGGTTATAAATTCATAGCACATTCGGGATTCTCCTCTGGGTCCAGGGGTGTGGGCATCCTAGTCAGAGCCTCGCTACCGTTTGAGGTGGACTCCACCATTGTTGATGATAGGGGGAGGTTTGTGGCGGTGGCGGGGCGGTGGGAAGGAAGAACTTTGGTTTTAGTTTCGGTTTATGTCCCGCCGGCCCTGCAGGCCTCCACATTCACAGATCTGGGTAGGGCCCTGCTGGATCTCCCGGGGGGTATGCTTGTGGTGGGAGGTGATTTCAACGCTGTTGGCTCCGGCCTGCTGGATAGATACCCGCCCAGAGACACAGGGGGGGCTCAGAAGTGGCTTCCAGACTTCCTAGACACGCTTGGCCTGATAGACTGCTGGAGGCTCCGGCACCCCACACAGAGCCAATACACGTTCCACTCCGGGGCACATGGTAGTCTTTCCAGGATTGATTACCTACTCACTCTGGCTGCGCATGCCTCATTGGTCTCCGAGGCGAGGCACATGGCGCGTGGTATATCTGACCATTCGCCAGTGTGGATCCGGCTGGATCTAGGTCGGGAGGGAGGAGGAAGGGTGGCCCCTATCAACCCGTGGTATTTCCGAGACCCCAAGATGCGCAGCGCGCTGGTAAAGAAAGTAGATAATTTTTTCAAGGACAATCAGGGATCCGTGGACTCGGCAGTGTCGCTGTGGGAAGCATTTAAGACCGTGCTCCGAGGGGAAGCCCTCTCCCTAGTAGTAGCTGCCAAGCGGCGGAGAGATGGCGAGGTTCTGCAGGTTGAGGAGGAGATCGCGGCTCTGGAGGGAGCGCTGGAGGAGGAGGTTACAGAGTCCTCACTGCATGAGCTTTGCTTGAAGCAAGCTGAGTATAAGGAACTGGTGACGAACGCCGCTAAGACCCTCAGTAGGGAACAGCAGGGCCGTTTGTATGATGTAGGTGACAAGGCAGGGAAACTCCTGGCTTGGCTGGACAAAAAAGAACGGGTCAATAGAGTTGTGCCAGAGTTGACGGGAGAGAGGGGAGAGGCGATTGTGGAACCTGAAAGGATTGTAAAGTGTTTCTCGGACTATTTCTGTAGGGTTTATGCCTCAGTGTCGGATAGGCCGCCCGAGGACTCGTGTGACCTCCTCCGTGATATCGAGTTGCCCTGTCTCTCTGATATAGATAGGGACGATCTAGATGGTGACATAACGGTTGACGAGGTGGCGGGGGCTATCCGCGCGTTAAACTCGGGCAAGGCCTCGGGACCCAACGGCTTGCCGGTCGACCTGTACAAGCTATTTCCGGATAGGGTCGCCCCTCACCTGCGCGCCATGTTTGTGGAGGCGCGGGGGAGTGGGACCCTCCCGTTGGACCAGCGACTGGCGACGATCGTGGTTATACACAAAGAGGGCAAACCCCGAGATAAGTGCGCCTCATATAGGCCTATCTCACTTCTTAACGCAGAGCCGAAAATTCTGGCTAAAATCCTGGCGACCCGATTGATTAGGGTACTCGGTGACTTGGTCCACCCGGATCAATCCGGCTTCATCCCGCACCGAAACACAGCGTTAAATCTTCGGCGCCTTCATGGTGTAATCGCCAGGGCGGGCACGCTGCGTGAACCAGCTATTGTGGCGTCTCTTGACGCCACGATGGCCTTTGACACGGTGGAATGGGCATATTTGTGGGCCGTGCTGACCAAGTTCGGCTTTGGCCACGGTTTTGTGAGCTGGGTGAGGTTGCTGTATGATTGGCCACTTGCGAGTGTGGTGGTGAATGGTCGGGCGTCGACTCCGTTTCAGCTTGGGAGGGGTACTCGGCAGGGTTGTCCCCTGTCGCCTTTGTTGTTCGCCCTCGCCCTTGAGCCGCTGGCTGCGTGGATACGTTGGCACCCGGATATACGGGGCCTTAGATGGTCGCCTGAACACGAGGACCGTATTTCGCTCTATGCTGATGATATCTTGCTGTATCTTGCCTCACCCAAGAAATCACTTATAGTGGTCTGTGACGTACTCACATCTTTTGGTAGGAACTCGGGTCTTGTTATCAACTGGAGTAAATCGTATTTGTATGTTCTTAGTGGCGAGGTTCCACCGATCCCTAGAACATGTTCGATACAGGTCGCTCAGCAGGGCTTCGTGTATTTGGGGATTTTTATCTCCATGGACTCTGCTGTGCGATATGAGAAGAACCTGCTCCCCCCCCTGGCACGCCTGAGGCGGGATGTTGAAGGCTGGCGGAGGCTGCCGCTCTCCCTCGTTGGGCATGCGGCCCTGTTCAAAATGATGTCTCTTCCCCGCTTCCTCTACGCACTGCAGAATACTTTGGACTGGGTTCCGGCCAAATACTTTCGGGAGGTCGAAGGCCTCCAACGAACGTTGCTTTGGGATGGGCGGCCGCGAATAGCTATTGCAAAGTTGACGCTTCCATGGTACGACGGGGGCATTGCGCTCCCAGACATCCGACGGTACTATTGGGCCACCCAGCTGAGCGCGATTAATCATGGGTTTTATGGCCCTGCCCTCAGCCCTGGGTATGCCATGGACAGGTGGTTGCTGCGTGGTGGTAACTACTACAGGGCGTTGTACTCGCGGTCCCTAGACTCGTCCCTCACGGGGCCCACTGGTGTGGCAGTGCGTGTGTGGAAGATGGCAACTGACTCGCTGGGCTGGAAGGATAGGCTCACCCTCGCTACCCCGCTGTTTGAATCGGAGAGACTGGGAAGGCTTTGGCACACAAAAGGGTTTGATAAATGGGACCTGATCGGCATCTCCAGGGTGGGAGATGTGCTGAATAAGGGGAAGGTGAAGTCCTTTGAAGAGTTGCAGACGGAGTATGAGCTGGGGCCCTCCGAGTATTTCCGATATATTCAGGTGCGTCACGCCCTCCGATCAGTCCTCGTAGAGGGCGAGAAGGTGCCTGAGTCCTCTCCTTTGGAGGACCGGGTCCTTGATGGCCATATGCCCGAGAGCACGATCTCGCTCATCTATAAGAAACTGATCAACGTCCGGGCGGACATGCTTCTGGGGCTGAGGGACCAGTGGACTAGGGATGGCCTCGAGTTGGATGATGAGGATTGGCAGTCGGCTGTTTCCTCTCCTAAGGAGGTCGCGATCCCGTCGCGTCTGAGGCTGGTGCAGCTTAAAATACTGCATCGAGTGTATGTGACGGGACCAAGGCTGGTTCACATGGGATTCTCGGGGGATGGCCTATGCAGGAGGGGATGTGGTATGGTGGGCACTTTCCTGCACATCATTTGGGAATGTGGTGTCATTACGGAATTCTGGAGGAGAGTCTATACAGTGATGGGGGAGGTGACGGGCATTGCTATGCAGCCGGAAGCGCAGTGCTGCCTCCTGAATGTCTGGGCGCCCACTGACCACGATGAGGCACAGACCCAATGGGTGACTCTGGGTAACATGGTCGCTAAGAGAGATATCGCGCGATTGTGGGGCTCCGCGGGGCCCCCCACATTGACCGCGTGGAAAGAAAATATGGACTGGAGTATGTTAAGGGAGAAGACGGTCTATTGCGCTAGAGGCCGCCCCCGGAAGTGGCACGCCATCTGGGGGCGGTGGAATCAATACAGGGGGGGAATATGTCTTGCCCCGGATCTGGATCCTCCCGAGGAACAGCTTTCCTCCTAACCTTCTTTCCAGCTCAGTATGGTTTATGGACTTTTTTGGCCTCTGCTGTCCCCCTTCTCCCTCTTTACACTATACTGTAACTGGTAGATGAGTGGGGTCCGGCCTCCCCTGGGGGGCTTCACCATGGGCTTTCAGTGTTCTTGCCTTGCTGGGGTTTGTTGTGTGTTTTTGTGTTTACTTAAAATTGAACCTTTGCACTTCTCCTTTCACGGTACTGGGGACGCATCTCTGTTTCTATATATCGATGCTGCCGAACCTCCGGGTTGTCGGCTGAATAGCTGTGTCCTGACTTTTGCAAATAAAGGTTTTTAAAAAAAAAAAGAAATTAAAAAAAAAAAAAAAATGAACCTAAGAATAACTCTGAATGTAAATCTAACCTTACCCTAAAGTTAATGCTAGCTCATGTCAGACTCTAGCCTTAACTGTAAGACTAATGTTTGTCCTAAACTATCCACAGTCGTGTGGCCTGACCCAAAGACAAATGCTAGCGCTTCAGTTCATAGTATGAGAAGATCATTTTAGTTTACCTATTAAAAATGACACAGTGGTGTTAAAAATTCTCGACAAGCTGGAAAATTATTTTTAAAAATTTATTTTTATATACCTTTTGTATATTTCGGCACATACTAGTGTTTGACATAGAACAAATTCAAAATTTGAGTATTTGAAATTTCATTTTAGGTTGACCTTAATTCAAAGAGACAATTTACACAATTATCAATGAACTTTGACACTTCACATTTGTAGAATTCTATGTCACGACCAGAGGCAAAGGATTATGCTATCCTTTCTTCACTTTATGGCATAGCAGCCACTTCACAAAATTTTAACAACTAGCATTCCCATGAAGCATTATGAATGCCATAAAAAATAACAGTTTCCAACCGGAGAACAGTCCTGAAGCTCCATCCAATCAGGACATCCCAGACCAGCACATAACCCATCATCTTTGTCTATTCGACCTCTTTCTTTGCTGCTCACAGCCGAGATAAGTGCTGTTTTTCCTTATCTCCTCATGCCTGTGTTAATATACTAATAATTCATTGTTACTGCCTAATTGTCAAGATACACTTTATTTGATAGGCTGCGTATTGTTTAATGATCTCCGCTTCACAAGCGGTGGCTCACTTCGGCCTCAGGAATACTTGACACTCAGTTGCGGCTGCTTGCTATTGTGGTGTGGCTCTGTGGTGCAGTCCTCCCGCACCTAGGGGGTACTTGACAGCACAACATTGTTTCGTGGCACATGCTTCAAAGTCTGGTAATTCCAGCAGAATTAAAGCTGCATGCCATGGCTTGGGATTCTGCCATGCCCCCAAGTGGGGTCTGAGTCACTCGATCGGGCCACTTACATACTTTCCTAAAACCCGGTACATAGGGTCGGTACTCTGCATGCTTGAGCCAAACACTCCCCTAGGTGGTCTGTAATTAATTTGCAGGTCTTTGACCTGTGGGGACACACTCTCAGACAGAACCCCCCACATTCCCGGGCCTGGACCCAACAGCAGGAAAGCTTTGCCCGCAAGTAATCTTAGAACCCAAATCTATGACTAGAGGTGAGTGTCTGAAAAGTTTCATTGCTCCGTCCATCATCTCCTTGTGTTTGCTTTGTTTGCCCTAAGTTGCAAGGGTATGCCGAGACGTGGGTCTCTTGCTCACTTTGCCACTGGATTCAAGCTAGAACATCAAAACCGGTCCCAGGATGCTTGTTTCCGGTCCAGGGAAGACCTGAATTGGCAGTTTAGGCTGGGGTCAAGACTGATTCGCATATGGCTGAGGTAGAACTGGGGTGTCAAAATGAGCTAAAGAACGATGATGGATTCAACCCAGATCTGTGACTTGGGGTGGGTGTCTGAAAAGTTTCAGTGCTCCGTCTATCATCTCCTCGTGTTTGCAAGTAATCTTGGACTGGCACCCAGCCTCCAATATCTGCAGCACTCACGCTGTAAAGTATATTTTTCCCCTTATTTGGAAGCCTCTGGAGAAGGTATCCTGTATTTACCTCAGAACAGAATGTCCCTGTTCCTCCTTGGAAGGGAAGGTGGCTCTTTCACCTGACATAGATCCCTGGATGGCCACCTTCCTGCAGAAATCCATCAAGGATCCGAAAAAGGGGAGAGAAAGGTCCTGTGGGCATGCCAGGACAAACTCCTGGATACCCTAAGGCCCTTAACTAAGATCTTGGTTATGGCCGAAGAGGCCAAGACATCAGGCTCCCTAATCTCCCCAGATAGCCTCTGGGCGTGGGCACAGCGCACCACCATTTTTTTGGTGATGTAGAAGAGCCAGATGCTCAGGTGCCTGCACCAATTCGAGTGAGTATTCTCCCTTCTAAAAGTAATGGGCCGTCGGGCAATTGTTTTCCTGACTTGGACTTCCATCACAGGGGACGTGTGGGTCCTACAGACGGTGAGAGTGTTCCAAATAGAATTTTATGGGGTCCTCACACAAGCCGCGGTCCTGCGACCCATCCACATTTCAGAGGCCGAGACCGCTCTGGTGGATGAAGAGGTGACCTCCCTCCTTGCCAAAGGAGCTATCTCACCCAGGGTTCCACACCCCAGGGGTTTTATCAGCAACATCTTCCTGGAAGACAAGACCAATGGGGGTCAGCAGCCGGTCATCAACCTGCGCAAGTTCAATGAGTGGCTAGTTTATCGCCACTTCAAGATGGTGGGCATCTACCTCCTTTGGGACGTTCTCAGGCCTCTGGATTGGATGGTGTGTCTGAATATCAAGGACGCCTATCTCTCAATTCCTGTTTTCCCTCCTCAGCGAAGGTTCCTACAGTTTTTTGTGGTGCGACCAGTCATAGGAGTTCACCACTCTGCCTTTCAGTCTCTCTTCTGCCCCGTGGTGCTTCACAAAGGCTCTCAAACCAGTCGTGAAATACCTGAGGACACAGGAGATCCGCCTAATCATCTACCTCAATGAAATCCTGATATTGGCCTAATGCCCACGCAAGTTGGCACTTCAGCTCCACATGGCGGTCAACCTTTTGCAGAGCTTTGATTTCATGGTCAACGAAGCCAAGTCCCTTTTAGTTCCCTCTCAGACGATGATTTTTCTGGAATTCTTGATCGACTCAGTTGAAGCGTCCCTCAGTCCCGTCTCAGAAGGTGGCAAAGATTTGTCGCAAATTGAGGCATACTCTTACCAGATATCGAGTCTCGTTGAGGTAAGTGGTGGGCCTGGTGGGTCTTCTCTTTTCCTCCATGCAGGTCATCTTTCCAGAGCCTCTCCACTATCGCACATCTGTGCAAGGGTCTCTCTTACTCTCGGTTGGTAGAACTGCCAGAGGAGGCGGGAGAGGAGATTGGCTGGTGGTTAGCCAATATGGAGGTGAAGGAACAGCCATGCAATCTTCGGCACCGCACTGGTCATCGTCATATAGTCAGACACCAGCAGGTCCACTTGGGGTGCCAGATGCGGCAAGTTTTCCACAGGAGGTTTGTGGTCACCTTCCTAACAACGATTACATATCAATTGCTTGGAACTCCTCACAGGGTCCTTTGCCATCTGATGCTGGACCAAGGATATCATCCAATCCTGTGTACTTCTCAGGATGAACAACATATTGGCAGTGCGATACATCAACCATCTGGAGGCCACTCGGTCGAAGGCTCTCTCCGACCTGGCCAACAGTTTCTGGTAGTATTGTCTGGATCATCAGGTTTTGGTCCTTTCTGGTCAGGCCAACCAGGTGGTAAACTTTCAGTCTTGTAACTTCTAGGACTCAAGCCTGTGGAGGCCCCATGGGGGAGTGTTTTTAGACCACCAGGAAAGGTGGGGTCCGTTTTTAGAGGACTTGTTTGCGTCCTGCCTGGATCACCAACTTCCCAGATTCTTCAGTTGGAGACCGGACCCCTTGGTAGTAGCCATAGATGCGTTACTCCAGGACCGGACACTGGAGAAAGGTTACACCTTTACCCTGTTTGCCATGATCACAAGGGCTTCAGCTCAGGTTAGGGGACAGAAGGCAGAGGTGTTGATGATCACGTCAGTATGGAAGTTGCAAGTTTGTTTTCCTGGTCTTCTGAAACTTTCTTTGGATTTTCCAATCCTTCTCCCCCTATTTCCAGTGCTTCTGCTTAATCTGGACCAGAGTCCTCATCCATTGATCTTGGAGGGGTCATTATCACTCATTGCTTGGTGGATTACAAGGGACGATGGCCGGTTCCAGGCCTTTCAGTCAGAGCTGAGGGAGCCTTGTCCAAGGCTTTGGCCAACAGTACAATGAAACGATACAAGCCCACATTGGGATCGATTGACCAGTTGGTGTTTATGACAGAGTCCCAATCCTGTAGCATTGGATGTGACCCACGTCCTTCATTTCCTGGCCTCATTGGCAGAAGACAGCTTGGCATATAGGACAATCAATACTTTCCAGTACGCTATTTTGGCGGGACACATCTTAATGGATGGTTACCCAATAGGGGAGCACCCATTTGTGTCACCTCTATTAAGCAATTAGACTGTCCCTTCCCTAGAACCGAGGTATTTGGCACTCTAGGATGTCAAGCAGGTATTTAATCTCTTTTTGTCATGGCAACCAAACCGTTTTTGTCCAGATAGGAGCTCTAAGCAAAGCTGACCATGCTGCTTTGTCTGATCTCCTGTAGATGGGTTTCAGATGTGAGAGCCCTCTGGGGTAATTAAGGCATATGAGGAGATGTCTGAAGAATTTCGCCCTCTGGGGGAATGTCAATCCCTCATCAATTTTGTGGAAACCACCATAAGGCAGTATCTTCCCCCACTATTTGGGTAAGGTGGGTGATGCAAGAAGCAGGCATTGATCTGCAAGTTTTTGGGCCTCATTTGACATGTGGAGCAATGGCTTCAAATGAATTTGCTTTAGGTGCTCTTTTGGAGGATATCTCCAATGCCGTGGACTGGTCTTCGGACTCTACCTTCAAAAGGTTTTAATTTAAACCAGTACTGGATATGGCTCACTTTGTAGTAAGTTAGCTTTGAACTAGCATAATCTTCGCCTCCAGACATGACATGGAATGAAAAAGTTCTTATCTGTCATAACAGAAAGTTTGAATTTTATTAAGGACTTGGAGGCAAAGATTATCCCACGAAGGGATTCTGAATCAGATTAAACCCTCCCCTTGACTAGCAAGTACTAATTCTTAGTATTTCAGTGAAGCTTAATGGTTTTATTCTTCCTTAGTTGTTTTCGTCTGGATTTGTTTCTAGATGCCTAGAATCATTGCTTTGTTTACAGGCTTAAACCTTAACCATGGGTTGTAGTTAAAATATGTCCTTTGGTTGTAGGAATGGATGTGAGTAAACAGGAGTCATAAAGAAGATGCAACGGCTGGACTCGTGCTGTCAAAAGAGGTCGAATGGACAAGGATGATGGACTATGTGATGGCCTGGGACTTCCTGATTGGATGGAGCTTGGGTACTGTTCTCCTATTGCATATTGTTGTTTTTATGGCATTCCTACGGTTTCATGGGAATGATAGTTGTTAAAGTTTTGTGAAATGGCTGCTATTCAATAAAGTAAAGAAAGGATAGCATAATCCTCACCAGTGAGTCCTTAATAGAATTGAAACGTTCCGTTACGATAGATAGGATATTTTTCATTCTCAATTCAGTTGACATCCAGTAGCAGATATTTACCCATTAAGCTCAGGTCATGGGTGACATGATTTTGCTAGATGTCTTGGGTTGTCACTTCAATAATGTCAGGAATGGGGTTAATAATTTGAACCCACTCTGGTTAGGGCGAAACACGGTTACGCGATAATCGTTGCCCAACTCCTAATGGCAGCTGGCAATCCCCACAGAAGTGTGTGTTAAGTTCAAACAGTACCAACAATTGTAAAGTAAAGAAAACAACACAGTAAAATTCCTAAATAAATTTAGAAAAGCAGAGAACCATTTAATGAGCAAAAATACACCAAGATCATTAAAATAGGATAGGAAGAAACAGATATAGGAATTTACTATTTCTTGGTGTTTGTGCTTTAAAATGTATGACAGTACCAATTAAAACACACTGTTTGTATTTGACCTGGAACTAACCATGATTTCAGGGTGACCACAAGGGAGCAGATGTTAGACACACCAAGCATGTTGTCCTGGTCAAAGTTTTTGCACAATATTTAATGGGGTAATGGACCAAAACTGTGACCAGTGAGGGTCTCTTAAAGTGTGATACATCATTTTCTAGTTCCTACTGATGCCAAAGTGTTTGGCATGAAAAGTTTACAGTGGGCCAATCCTGGATTTTATAGCTGCAAATGTGAATTTGTTGGTCAGATAGATTTGCTGCCTTGTCAAATTCCAAGATTTTACCCTCTGACCTTTTTGGAAAGCAAAATCCTCATGTGGGGCAAAGCTTAGCTCTGAAGGTGAAATAACTCCATAAGAGAGGATACCTTCACTGGAAGGTCCCACTGGTCCAGTTTGCAGTGCTGCAAACAGCCCCGAAGAGTATGAACCTGGTTTTCTTGCCCGCCTATGGTACAACGATCTTGGGCAAGTCCCAGAATTAACCCCTGGTGTAGTGGGCGTAGCGGGGCTACATGGAGGTCCACGGAGTTGCAAACAAACTCTGTGGAGCTTCACTACGCCACCCGCCTCCACCCCCCCCACCCACGCATGCACAGTTTTCACAAGGATTAGCGAGACGGGGAAGAAGAGGAGGGCAGCCCCGGGATGCTGCAGTACAGGTAAGTGGTTTTAAATTCATTTTTTAGTAATGTTTAATTACTTGTTATAATGGGGGTGGATGCTGGGGCTGGCCAACTCCGCTCCAGTGCGGAGTGTGCGGAGATCTGCCTTCTCCGCACTCTTCGCGCATCGAGGAGAAGGCAAATCTTCACACTCTCTGCCCGGGGTTAATCAGAATCTTGTCCAGTTTCTCTGTTGGTCCCACTGTTCTCCAAATGCTTGGAAAGTTATGGCAGGATTCCAAGCACCATGAGTCTCCCCCAAAAGGTCTCCTTCAGGGCTAAATTATTTGCAGTCAGCTAGTCCCTTTTGGAGTCAGGGCTACCTTTTGGTGTCCTTGAAGCAGGCAAACAGTTAACAAACTCTTGACATTTGGAGAGCAGTCCAGCCCCTGGATGTCAACGAGTTTCAGGAGTCCTTGAGTCCTTCAGGAGTCAAGAATTGTCTTCCTTTGAGATCTTATTTAAGTAGAGTTTCCCAGATCCAGGAATATTCTGAGAAGGTAGCGGTTCAGGTGCCACATTTGTCCTAAGCACTCACCCTTGACTGCAGAAACTCCATACCCAAACTTGTGTCATGACAGCAGAATTAATCTGCCACCGTGTAGGCCTGTCTTTTGCTCCCTAGCCAGTCTTTTTTTTTAATGATCTCCCCTCTCAATTGACAAGGTCAAAACTGTTTATCCCCCCTCTTGTGGCAAAAGCCTGGCTGTATGGGTGTGTTATGGGAATAAACAGGAGAATCTTTTCTTGGCAGAACAAAGTCAAAAGAAGTGGTGCTAAGGCTGCTGTTTGTTCTGGGCCGCTCCCTGGTGTTAGGCCATTTTGTGGCTCCCCTCAGACAGCACAAAGTATATATCTAAAATTTACTTTTCCACCTATATCATCAAAAATCTAATTTCACTTTGAAACCACATTTCATCCATTAAGTGAGAAACATCTTTGAAGACTTTTTCTACCAAGGTCAGAGAGTAAATAATGATTTTAATTCCATCTAAGCCTAATCAGGGAAAAGTCTGGCAAAGCCTATACAATGAAATATTTTTGGGGTTTATTTCACTGCAAGAGCAAACTAGCCACAATATGTTGGGTGCCCTTATGTTAGCACCCTGCCCTGTGGCCTTATAATGCTCCCTTTAGGGATAACTTATGTACATATAAATATAGGTTTTTCCTACATTTTCCTAGCCATATGTTACAGAAGGGAATTTAAACTGATGTCTATCCAGAGCACTATGATGCTCCTGGCAGATAAAAACATTACTCAGATTTGTGGGTGTTAAAAATAAACACTGCAGCCCAGATAGGATATTTAACCTTAATTCTATAAGTCCATTTTAGGTACCATTTACGATGGACTTCCAAGGAAGCTAAATACACCTACATACAGCACATTTTAGGTGAACCACACGGGGACTTTACCACTGTTTTACAGTGGCAAAGTGCCCAGAATCCTAAAGCCAGTAAATTCAGTCAGGCAACGTAAGGGTAACACAACAAAAATTTGGTAATTTCTTGTAATTATGTAGAACTTCACGCTTCAAATTTCAATATGAGATATTTCATCTAATTCATGTAATGGAACCTGGACTTCCTGCAGAACATTTGCAGTCAAATATTTAGCATAAAAATGCATTCACCATGAAAAACATATGCAAGGGGGGCTTGTACAAGATGGTGGCAGAGTGAGTCTCGTCTTACAGAGTGCCAACCAGCCACAATTTTATGAAGGGTGGAACCTGCGGTCAATGGGAGCCCAGGGCTACATTTTGTTCTGCTACGCCTCTTGGCATCTACTCAGACTGTGGAGGTGGATGCCACTGAGTGACTGAGGCACCTCGGATCTAGCAGAGACAGTGCCTGACCGGGAAGCAGTGAGTACAGCATGCAAAGGCCGCTGGAGAGGAGTGTAATGGTAGGCCCTCTCTCCCCATGTAGGGGGTGACATACCCTTCTTCTGAGTTGGCAGTGCCCCCGGCCTGCCTTCAGGCTGGTGAGCGTACTTGTAGGCCCGGGGCAGAGTGTGGCAGTTGGCGGGTGTGACCACCCACACCCAGGGTGGCAAGGTCTCTAGGTGATCGGTGGCCTACCGGGCCCTCTATGTCTCGGCTGTTCCCGCGAACACGATACTGGCCTTGCACTCCTCTGCATTTCCCCCTCCCCCTCCATTTGAATGGGGAATGTAACAGCAAGTGGGGGTCTCAGGATTGGGCCAAGTTGCAGTGGGCCCTGTTTCACATCTGGGATCATGATGTTCCCGCCGCTGTGACTTTGATCCCCCCCTGTTTGACTTTATTGCTCAACTGGGAGTGAGGCGTGAGATGAGGGTCACTTGGCACAGACCTTCTGCAGCCCACTTGCGGTGAACTGGCCCATCTCCTTCTTTAGCCTTCCTCTCCCCCCATCAACTTCCTTAAAATACTAGTGGGCAGATGGTGAACTGGTTTGAAGCAGTGTTGGACACATATTGGGGGAGCGATGTGTTATCATTGGCACCCCCTACACAATTATTAGTGGCTGGCACCCTATTGCCACTGCTGGGGATCACGGAGGAGGGAGATGGCACCCCTTTTGCATCTGCATAGTTCCAGTGGGCAGTGGACTGCGCCTGATGGGTTGAGGTGCAGCGGAGCCCTCCCCCGTGCATTGTGTTGCCCTGCACATCTGTCCTGGTCATCACACATGGGTCTAGATCCACTGTTGCTAGGCCCATGCCTTGCAACAGTGGATCTCTATTCGGATGCTTGTTGGAACCCCTGACCACACATATACCAGGAACACGTCTTTGGTCCCGGATGGCCCTGGTGTGCTTTGAGGCAGCTTTATTTGTCTCAGGTGGCACTTACCTGGTTTGCCATGTTTTCGCATTGCACCGTGAAGAAGGACCCCTCTCTGCAGGATCTTTTTGCTAAGAACTTGGCGAGGATGACTGACCAGGCGCCTGAGGTAACTGTCTCAGTGCCACCTGCTAAGGGCACTCGGATGGACGAGATGATCCCTGGAGCTGCCCCATAAAAAAAGTATTTTTGGAGCAGCTCTTTGGGACTCTTCAAGATGACTTTGCAGGCCTCAAACAAGACACAGCCAAACAGATTAAGGACATTCAGCGCAATGTGGAGAATCTGGGCCAGAAGGTGAACTTGCTAAGCAGGGCCAAGACGCCAAAGAGGAAGAACTGGATGGCCATGTCGAGAACTTCTGGAATTACGGGATCATAATCTGGAGCTACGTTATCAGCTTGAAAACCTTGAAAACAGGTCCTGGTGTCCAAATATACACATTACGGGTGTTCCCTTGCAGGCAGTCTCAAGTAACTTTGAGGAATTTGTTACCCGCCTCTTCAGACATGTGGCTCCATTGATGGAAAACCAGGAGATTGTCCTTAATTGCACTCATTGAGCTGAGCGCCCGGCCAATGTGCTGGGTCAGCCTCAGGACATACTCACCTGCTTGCATTACTACTGCCAGAAAGCGGCCATTATGGCTGCGGCACACAACAACGCGCCCATTGAATTTGAGTGCTGTCCCAGGACCCAGCAGCTGCTGGTTTTGACTCTTAGCTCTCCAACCGGTGCAGGAAGTCCTCTGAAGCTGAGAGTCGCAGGCAACCTGCTTGTTTACTCAGGCAACTACAACATGGGATAGAAGTCACGGAAGCAGATGGCGATCACTGACTTTTCTTTTGACCTTGCTCTTGTTTATCTATCGCTGGAAGGACCCCCCACTTAGTTGTTGGATACAGTTCTCATAAGAGGCTAGGGGCAACATCCCTTTGTTTTAAACCTACAAGTCCTGACAGCGGATCTCCACCACTCTTTAAGGCAAATGGTTGTACAGTGTTTTCGCCCACAACATGGACCCTTCTATGATGGTTATTGTTGTCCTCTGGTGGGGGATGCTTTTGACTTCATGTTTTCTTTTCCTATTCTATGTTTCCTTTTCTCGTTTTCCCCCTTGTTCCTATTTTGTCCAGGATACCGTTTATTGCCCGATCTAACGGCCTGGCCTATCCCTATCTCAGACATGCAATACATTGCACCGTCACATGTAAACTTATTGTGATATCCATACTTAGCCTTAATGTAAGAGGACAGAATTCCCAGGTAAAGCATTTGGCACTCCTCTCATTCCTTAGAAACACCAAATGCGATGTGTGCTTGTTACAGGAAACTCGCCTGTTGCAGGCGGATTGGAGGCGGATGCATTCTCCCTGGTTTTACCATCAATATTTCTCATCACGGGTGGTCAAGAAAGCTGGGGTTGTGATTCTGTTAGCCAAATATTTCCCAGGATGGGTGGTTTAGATATACAAAGAGATACCAGGTAGGCTTTGGACCTTGCGAATTGATGTGAAAGGGGTTAGGTACATTGTGGCTACCATATACATACCCAACAATCATCAAGAAGCCTTCATTAGAGACTCCCTGGGCCAGCTGCTAGCCACTCCGTACATTGATGTAGTGGTGGGCAGGAATTTTAACATTGTAATGGATGCACAGAGGGACAGGTTCATACCGTGGGTGGGTCAGGTTGGTGACCTTACTTCGGCCATGAGACAGTGGTTAGGGGAAGCTGGTCTACAGGATATATGAAGGTAAATGCACGGCTACTGAATACACTTTCTTCTCTGCCGCACACCAAACACACGCATGCATCAATTACTTTCTCATGTCCCTGCGCATTACACAGGAGTCAGTTTGGTGGATATTGGCACCGCATGACTATCTGATCACTTGCCTATAATATTACAATATGAGTCACGTAGAGACCCACCAGCCCCCAAGATTTGGTGGCTCAACACAAAACTCCTTACCTATGATCGTATTCTCACCGACACCTCAGCAGCTATAACTTCATTTCTGCAAACTAATGACACACTAGACACCTATCTAACTACCCTTTGGGAGACCTTAAAGGTGGTGGTGTGGGACACTTTATTGCGTCAGTTGACGGAAGCAGCTACGGACACTGGATATGGGTAGGACAGAATATGCTCTGCTTAGGTTAAGACAGAAATGTTATGTTGGGGACAGCAAAGTGGAATGAATGCTGGTGCATGGCTTCAGAGCACAAGCAGTGGATCAGAGAATCACTGAACTGCGGGGACCAGATGGTTCCCTGTGGTTTTTAGGATGAGGACATTGCCTATGACTTTGAGGAATTCTACGCCGCCTTATTGCAGCCGACACCCTATTGAAGTCCCATGAGGTAATCTATCTGTCACAGGGGCTACTTTTCACAGTCCCACAAGCTGCAAGCACCTCTCTTGATGCAGACATTACCACGCAGGAGGTCCTGGTGTCTATTCAACTTTTGCAACCAGGTAATCCCCCTGGGCCAGACTACTTTAGTGCTGAATGTTATAAGGAATTTAGTGTGCAGCTGGCTCCTGTACTGGCACAACTCTTTAACAAGTTTAGTGCAGGTGGGACACTGCCAGAGTCGATGCGCCTCGCCACTATCACTGTGATCCCCAAAGCCGGCAAGGATCCCAAGCATTGCACGTCATATCAGCCGATTTCCCTCTTGAATATTGACGCCAAACGTTTCACAACCATTTTGGCACATAGACTGGGTCAATATGCACAGGGGTTGGTTGGCCTTGACCAAGCTGGGTTTATCCCGGAGCAAGGATGTAGTGACAACACAAAAAGGTTGTGCATTTTTTGGATAGGGTGCAACGTTCAGGATTTTGACCGGGTTCACTGGCCCTACTTACACTTCATACTCCAGGGTATGGGCTTCGGCTCGCGATGTTGTCAGTGGGTCCACTGCTGATACACCTCCCCCAGGGTTTGAGTGCAGATGAATGGAGTGCTTTCTGCACCCTTCGCCATCACCTGTGGGACTCGGGAGGGCTTTCACCTATCACCCCTGCATTTCGCTATTTATATGAAGCTCTTTGCAGAACGTGTCCATGCCATCACCCACATTACAGGTATCCACATGGGTGGCAGAGAGCATAAAATTATCTCATATGCAGATGACGTCCTTCTGGCTCCTACCAACCCCCATACTTCATTAGAGGCCGTCATGGCAGAACTGGACGCATTTGGTGGAGCCTCCGGTTTCAAGATCAACCCAGCAGAAATCCTCCTTTCTTAACTTTACTATTTCCGCCTTAGCACAGGCCTGCCTTACTTCCCAGTTTCCCTTTAGGTGGGCAGATCATGTACTACCATATCTAGGCCTACAGGTACACGCCATGCCCGAAAACAAGGCTGAACACAATTATGGCGGCCTTCTAATGACCACGAGAATGGATCTTACAAGATGGAAGTGCTATAACCTCTCTTGGCTAGAACACCTCATAGCAGTCAAGATGGCACTTTCTGGCCATAATTCTCTATGTAATAAAAACCCTTCCCCTACAACCCCCTCCCACACTGATATTAGACAACTCTGGGAGGCCAAGTATTCAAGGATGTCGAAGACCCTTGCGTATCTTCCACATGCGGCTGGTGGTCTGGGGGTCGTGAGCCTGTGCTGCAATTATCAAGCTGCACAGTTACAATATATCGTGGAATGGTTTCAACCCGACACTGAAAAACATTGGTGCTTCATTGAGCAGGCTGTTGCTTGCATAGACATGCCGAAGCCTCATAGGCCAGTGGGAGTCTATATCTCCCTGGTGGTATGAGCCACTGTTGGGGTTTGGGATAGAGTACAATTGAAACAAGGCCTGTCTACTCCTTCGTCCCCATAAACACTGATAATAGGCAGCCCAGATGTTCCATTGGCTACATAGGGGAGTGGCTTCACAGTCTGGCAAGATGCTAACTGCAAGCGTGTAGATCTTTTTGATGTAGTTGGTCTTATGGCATTCCCAATGCTTCAATCAGCTTTTGGTATCCCTGGCATGGCATGCTGGCAACACTTGGGTGCTGCAGCCTTGGCTTCGTCCACATGCTAGCCGGGTGCTCACATCATTTGAAAAGTGGCTTCTTACTCGCTCACAAGAAGATCCTATCTGACCTATATGCCTTCCTTCTCACCCCTCCAAACTCAATGAGAGGGGAAGTGTGGGCGTCCTCTCATGGACAAATAGTGGAATGATATTTTGCACTGTGATTGAGCCTCTGCTCTCAACACCACTAGAAAGGAAATGTTTATAAAGATAGCACACTACTGGTATTTTGCCCTGGCCAGGTTCGCAGTGTGAGATCCAAGCAAGGATGGAAATTGTTGGCAGCACTGTGGCCAGCGGTGCATCCTCACACAGCTATTATGACAGTATCCCAGACTGGAGTCCTTCTTGGAAGGGGTACTAAAGGCAGTGAACACTATATTCAATACTGATATCCCTAGAGTCCCTAGCTACATACTTCTGGGTCTCACCAATTCGATAACATATCCACTGAAATCCTGTGGGGGCAATGCGTTTGCCTTGGCACTGGGAGCTGCTACACAAGTTCTTCTCTCTAAATGGGGCACAGAGGTGGTAACAACAAACTTATATTGGCTGCATAAACTATGGGAAATATTGGGAATGGTGAAGTTAACAGCGTTAGCCACGCATAACCTCCCCTTATTTTATAAACGGTGGCGACCATGCATTCAATACCTATTGGAGGAATAACGCAAACTGTCTTGCCCGCTTTATCTGAGGAAACTCCGCTTAACTTCATCAGGGGACCCTTTTTCACAGTTGTTGCCTGTGTGGCTGCTACCTCACAAACTCCTGCCAGTACATGTCTTGAATGGTATCCTCTATCCTCCTACCCTCAGCATTACTGCTGTCCTTCCTCTCTGTCTCCCATAATCTTGTGTTCTTCTTTTCTAAGATACATATATGCCCTACTGTTCAGTGAACACCACCGCATAGTGGATATAGGTGGGCTGATATTTTATCACATGCTTCTTTGATTAATAACAATAAAATAATATAAAAACTAAAAACATATGCAAGTACAAGGTGTGATTTTAATAAAAATGTGTCTCATGGCAAATCTCTAAAAGAATCTTTTTACAGTTATTACAACTACACCTGAAAGACAATAAGCCTCCTTGATGCCAGTGCCAAGAATTTGGAACATCCTCACACTGTAGATGCATCTTAAGCAAAATTCAGTTCAGCAAAGTGTGGAATGCTTAAAATGTTAATTGCCTGTTCTTTGAGAGTTTCTTCATTTTTGTTTTTTTCTTATTTATTCATGTGCATTTAATTAACTATTTGTGGTTCACCTTGACAATGATTGTGTTTAATATTTGAATGGGGCTTTCACCTACCCCTCTCAACTAATAGCCCAATTTCTTACAGTTGAGAAATGGCGTACCAAGTCATTCCATTTTATCATGCTTCATGTTTGAGAACAATTATATATTATCCTATTACTAACTCCATTCTTACATATGTCGTACCCATTTCCCATCTTCATTTGTAAAATATACTTCAGAGGCCTGGCCCACTTTGTATCAATTTAAAAACCTGTTTCAAAATGAGGATACATAGATTCAATATGGCTTTCTTCCTCCTTCGTGTTACCCATGATCTATTGAATTTACTAAAATAATCTGGCTTTGAGCCATCACTCTCCCTCTGTCATTAATTGTGTCATTCACATTTTAATTCCGCCCAATACATCATACAGCATATGGCACTAGGTCAGCCTACTTTAACCAATGGCTAATTATTCTGTGAATTGTAGAATTCTGCTCTGCTTGATGAGTACCAGCAGTTTCCCCAACAATAACGTTTTGCAAAAACCATCACAAGTACAAGTACTGACAAATCCAAAAAGCTGTCAGCCAATACCAGACCTATTTGATTTGCCAAGGCTTGTTTCTATATGGTATGCCAACTATTGTATTCAAGAGTCCACAGTTCCCTTCAATTGGAATTCAGGGTGTGGACAAACTAAACAGAGAAGCTATTTTCATTGGAAACAAAAACATGTATTATCTTAAAACTGTAGATAACTGTTTCCTTTTGCATGTTATTGATGAGATTATATCTGCTTCTGAGATGCTTCATGCAAATGTAATGACACTTTTACGCATGCAACTAGATACAAAGTAGTACTTGTTTTAATTGTAGGTATGAAATAAATTAAGTGTTTCTTTATGTACTTCATTTTAAATTGTAAGGTAATTATTCAAATGGTAAAGCATTTTTCAAAAGTCTTACCAGCTGAAAGCAGCTCACTCAGAACGGTAAGGATATTCAAAGTGGCTTCTTTGTCACAAGAGTTCTACAAAAAAATGGAACAAGGAAACAGGTAAATAATGGAAACTATACATGCAGCAACCCCATAATTCTAACCTTCGCCCGTAAATCTGCTTTATTCTCAGCACAGGACATTAAAGGTTCAGTTTGAAGAGATTTTGAGATCCATATATATATATATATTCACTGAAAAAAAAATAGGTTTCAGACACGTTATAGTTAGGAATTAGCATTTAAAAAACCTTAGAAATTCACTGAAAAAAGCATAGGGTTTAGGGTAAGTTATAGTTAGTTGGAAATTTCACTCGTACAAAACCATAGAAATTCGCCCGTTATAGTTAGTTCAGCTAACTATAACTTGCGCCCCCGCAATGCACTGCTGATGACGTCATATATTACATCACTCATGACATGGTCAGTGACATCAATGATGACATCACTCATGACATCTCAAATGACATCACTGATGACATCACTGATGACGTCATCCAGTGAGTCTGTGTTTCTGTAAAATGTAACTATGTTTAATATATATAGGGAAAGGTCTATTGAAGAATGAGTGGGTGTATAAGTGTCTGAATGGATGATTTATTTAGTGGGTGCGTAACTGAGTCTATAAGTGAGTGATTAAACGTATCTTACTGAATGCATGGGTTGGTGAGTAAACTGTGTGAATGTCTGTATCCATCTGTCTGTTGGTGTGTAAGCGGTTGCATGGGTTTGTGAATAGCTATATGAGTTATTGATTGATTGTCTGAGTATCTGTATGGGTGGCTGAGTGTTTGTGTGGGTGGAGTGTGTGACTGTGCATAGATGTGTGAGTGGGTGATTCACTGGATGCATGGTTTCAAGAGTGCATCTGTGATGGACTGCATGGGTGGGTAAGTGTGTGTATGGGTGTGTTAGTGAGTGAATCTATATCTCAGTGGTACATGTGCGAGTAACTACATATTTAAAAGGCAGTATATATGTGAGTTAGAGTATTTAAATAGCTATAAGTGAGACTGTGTGATTGTGAGAGTGGCTGTATAGATGAGTGTGTGGTTGTATCAGTGATTATATAAGAGTGTTAGAATGTTCTAGTATTTGTATGAGTAAGTGAGCAGGTGGGTGTATAACTATATAGGTGACTAAATGGGTGTGTGATTATTTATTTGCATAACTGACTAGATGTGTGAGTACCTCTCTGGATGAGTGTCTATATAGGTGTATGAGTGCATATGATAGTCCTGTACTGAGTGACCATAAGTACAAGTGACTGTACAGATGAGTGAGTGGATATGTGTGTAGACCTAAGAATCAGCCAGTGGGTATGTAGTTGTTGGTGTTAGAGTGTCAATGGTTTAGAGAATGGCCATCTGTAATTTACAGTGGGTGTATCAAAGGTTATATTAGGGTGTGAGAAGATGCATCAATTTATCACATGGATGATGATATCAGTGATGTCATCAGTGATGTCATCAGTGATGCCACTGACCATGTCATGAGTGATGTAATATGTGACGTCATCAGCAGTGCATTACGGGGGCGCGAATTATAGTTAGCTGAACTAACCATAACTGGGGAATTTCTATGGTTTTGTACAAGTGAAATGTCCAACTAGCTATACGTTACCCTAAAACCTATGGTTTTTAAAGGGAATTTCTACAGTTTTTTAAATGCTAATTCCTAACTATAATGTGTCTGAAACCTATGGTTTTGTCAGTGAATTTTTAAGGTTTTTTAAATGCTAATTCCTAACTATAACGTGTCTGAAACCTATGGTTTTTTCAGTGAATTTCAAAGGTTTTTTAAATGCTAATTTCTAACTATGGCTACAGAGGTAGGACATGTGAAGAAAGAAGAAAAAAAGCACAGAAAGAAGCAAAAGACAGGCTGAAAGAAGCACCAGAAGTCAACAAAGACGAAGAAAAGTGGAGGAAGAAGGAAGACGTGCTGAAAGAACCGACAGAGGAGCAGAAAGAGGCCTTGTTGCAAAATCATCCTGTGCCCACAACTTTTTCAGACCGGTACTGGTGGTAACTGACTCTGACTAACCAGGCCTAGAGCCAGTGCTATGCTAAAAGACACTTACAATACAGTGAAAACACCTACATACACTAGGGAACACTATGCATTGGGGTACCCCTGTGATTCGCATGCCCTCCACTGTAAGGTCCTAGTACATAATAGGGCAGGGGGATTAAAACTACCTCTTAAAACACGTTACAGGCGTGTTTGCACAGTGGTGAAGGGAGGGGGGCCCCCTCCACTGGCCATTTATGGCCCCGGGGACCCCATCCCCTGGGTTTTAAAAAAAATATATATATTTAGAGGGGGGCTGCGTGGCCCCCCTCCTCAGGCCATTAATGGTCCCGGGGACCTCATCCCCCAGGGCCGGCCTTTGCGTATTTTTATTTAATTTTTTACAAAATGTATTATTGGGGAGGGGGGCTGCATGGCCCCCCTCCCTGGCCACTTCTAGCCCTGGGGACCCCATCCCCGGGGCCTGGCCTCTCATTGGGGACTGTGGGGGGAGCCCCAATGCCCCCACGGTCCCAGCTGGCTCCCCGCCTCCTGCGGGAGCCAGCATTGCTTTTCCACACGAGAGGCTGCTAAGATGCAGCTCCACATGTGGAAAAGCAATCTGGTTTGAATTTTGGAAGAGAGAGCAGATTTCCTGCTCTCTCTTTCAAAATCCAAACCACAGTTTGCTATGGCAGGGAGGGAGCCGCGAGGCTCCCGCATTGCCATAGCAAACAGCAGTGTCCCGGAGGTGGGCACCTATACAGAGAGGCACATATACAGAGACGTCTGAACACAGCCCTTGGGTTAGTACATAGCTAAGAGAAAAATCACAATGTCAGAAGTAAATTATTCTTAGTGTTGTCATAAATCCTTTTATTCATCATTTGGATTGTACAAGTGAATTGTGCAACACAGCCAACACGTTTTTCCCATGCATGCTTCTTCAGGGCAAATTGTAATCCAATAAAGTCCTACAAGGTATTGACCCGAAAAAAAGGATGAGGCTTAGTTTCAATTTGTGGTTCAAATATCAGAATATCAATGATGGCAACAAAAATGTAGAGATCAAGATTTGTAGAATCAAGAACTGGAGCGCATAACGTGTCACGCTATACACCAATAGGCTTTATGTGGCCGGCAAAGCTTCACTTCCGCGTCCCTTTCAAATCAAAACCCAACGTTTTTGTTGCCATCATTCTTGTTGGTAGTAACACATTTAATACATAGGTAAAGGGAAACTATTTCAAACCAGAGAAAATAAACCAATTTAATGGGAAATTATTTTGCCGTGGGAAGGCGGGACCTATGTCCGGCTTGCAAGGCAACATGCAACTTTTGTTTAAAAAAAGGGGCATTTTGCAGGTGTATGCAAAGTAAAGAAGTCAAATGGGACAGTCTTTGAGGTTTATGATGACAAGGGTGACAAGGATAACAACTAAGAATTTGAGTGTGGGCAATCGTCCTGCAAGTTAGCAGTGGTGAATGCAACAATCCAGCTTATGACATGTGTAAATGGTGAGAAAACCAAAGTATTATTTGACTCTGATGCAAAAATGATAATTGTTCCAAAGAAATGTTATAGTGACAAACTCAAGGGAAAAGTTATTGAAACTAGAAATCGGATCCTATGGCTATGGGGAAAAGCCCATCAAACTGCATGAGTATTTTCTGTGATTACTATATAGTATAGGCAACATTCAATCAATGAAAAAATGTATGTGTCACAAAAGGGTGATTGCATTCTGAGCTGGTTCACCAAAGAGTCTTGGGTTTGATGCTTGATCCAAATAATGTTCCTCACTTTTGTCAAAGGAAAATTTTGAAATGCATAATGTTGGTCTACATGTGACGTCTAAGGGTGCATTTCTACAGTAAAAAAAATAAATCAGAATTTCCACAAGTGTTTCAGGAAAAACTCGGGTACATGAAAGTCTATGTGCCAAGATACATTTGGTTGCTGATGCTCAACCGGTAAGTTGGAAAGTTCTGAGTGTTCCAGTTGCTGTGAGAGATGAAATGTGTTTGGAATTGGAGAGATTTAAAAATGACTGAATCACTGAATAAGTCCAAGGAATACAATGGTTGGCACCTGTGATAGCGGTTGGATTAGGTTATGTTAAGTAGTTTTGTAGAACGCACAGCTGCCCCAGCAAAGGGGCATCCCAGCGCTAGCAGCAGCAAATAGGGAGACAATAAGAAGAGACCCACAGGGCCTAGGGCGGGGGTAATAGATGGGTTTTTGAGTGCCTTACGGAAAGCTGAATACTTATTCAGACTGAGGATGCACAGTGGGAGAGAATTCCGAATTTGGGATTCTAGTGTACGGAAGGAGCGCCCACCGGCATTCACCCTAGGAACAACTGCCAGATCTTGATCTATAGACCAAAGTTGGCGGGTGGCTGTGTAATGTAGGAGCAGGTTGGGCAAAATACCTGGGGAGGAAGATTTCAGAATTTTTTAAGTGATACATAGGGACTTCAACTCCACACAGCTGGCCCCTGGCAGCCAATGTAGTCGTTGGATTGCACATGAGGTAGAGCAAGTTCTAGGGAGGCCAATCAGAGTTCTGGCCACTGCATTCTGGACCCTCTGAAGTCTCAGAATCTCAGTCTTATTTGACCCCAAGTATAGTGAGCTAGCATAGTCGAATCTAGACGGAATGGAGGCCTGGATGATAACCTGCCGGGTGGGCGGATCAAAAACCCTAGCAGTGGTATGAGCCCTTGCATTATTCCAAAGCAGGTTCCTGCCACCTTCTTCGTTTGAACTTGACCCTACCCGTTTAAGATCCTTAAGCATGGAAAAGATGCTTTTGGAGGGGTTGCTACTGCGCCTGATCTCAGCCACGAAATAAGCTGTCTGTTCTGACTGGATGGCCCTGAGGTAATTCTTGAGAGCTGCCTGATAGCACCCCTTTGAGATAGCATCATAATCACATCTCCACACTAACCATGGGCGGACAACTACGCTATGCTAGCGATGTTTGCATAGGTTGTGCTACGTGAATTGCATGTAGCACAGTGCAAAATCGCGTCGCGTAGCAAAATGACATCCCGGCGAGACTTTTTCCTCGTTCGCGATCAGCAATATCAAGTTGCCGATCGCAAGCGTGGAAAATAAACCTCCCAGCGAGATTCTCAATGCGGGGAGGTCAGGTTTCTTATTGCGAGTGGTCGCGTATGCTCGCGACCGCTCGCGATTAGAAACTACCAGTCCGCGTTGAGAAAGCTGCGGCTCGAGTAAAAATCTACTTGAGCGGCAGAAAATGACTGCTTGCACTGTGCAAGATGTCCTTTGCAATGATTGCACAGTGCGGAAAAGCATCTGGCACTGTGCAATCATCGCGGACAGCGTACTACGCAGTTCGCGTAGTGCTATGTGTATCTCGCATAGTGCGAAGTGCACTTCGCGTAGCTACGCATAGCGCTACTACGCGAACTACGCCCAGGGTTACTCCACACCCACTCTAACCTTTTACAAGCTCCCTGCATGCTAGCAAGCTTGTCATTATACCAAGGGCTGGACTTCGACTTATGGCCCTTGGACCACTTTACAGGAATAAGCGCGTCCAGTGGCCTAAGAATCCAGTCCGAGAATGCTTTATCAGCCACATCAGGGTCCTCTGAAATGCTGAGGGTATTTGCAGAATGGAGGGCATGGAATTGATCAATATCTAATTTATGCCAGGGGCGCTTAAAAGAGAATTTCTGAGACAGACTTCGAGCAGGTACTACACCTGAGAGTGTCATGGATATTAGACAGTGATCAGACCAACACACCGGGACAGGAATGTTGACTGTGAGGGAACTGAGAATAGAAAAGACTGGGTCCAGCAAATGGCCAGCAGAATATGTGGGACCCTGGACAAGTTGGACCATCTGGCATGCCTTAAGGTCAGCTACAAAATTACACGTTTCCGCGTCCTGAGGACTTTCTAAATGCAAGTTCAGATCCCCAATGATATTAAAATTGGCTGCTCTCATGGCCTGAGAGCTGACTATATCTATAAGTGCAATCCTAAACTCTTTAGATGGTCCTGGTGGGCGATAGACTAGTAGCCCACAAAGTGTATAACTAGCATTGAAGGAGATCCCAAAACGAGGGCACTCACAGCCGGCCAGATCCATTTTATAAAAAATGCAGGTATAACAAGATTTGAAAACAACTGCAATACCACCCCCCTAGACTCTCTTTTTAGGGTCACAATGCTAACGATGTGGGGAAGTGCCAGAACTGGCTCAGCCACCATGTCAGAAGACAGCTAAGTATTCCGTAAGGAAAAGAAAATACAGAGATTCGTCTTGCAGCAAATCGAAGACATCATTAAAATGCTTAACTAGGGAATGACATTTAAGACTAAGACGTTTGATATCCTGGCCAGAAGAGGTAGACAGGATAGGGGGCGAGGAAGTGGCCCAGGAATGGAAACCACACCTTATACAACAAAACGGGCCCTCAGGTAGCTTGTCCGAGGGTTGAACACAGGAGTTCACTAATTTCCTGATGGGCAAAAGATCCTCACAGGAGTAGTTAGGCTTATCTCTGGACAAACCGACAGTGCGTCTGGCGTCGGCCAGGCGTGGACGGGCGTAGACAGGCTTGTCTTAGCGCGCCTTTGGCGAGGCAGCGGCGCACCCGCTGCGTGCGTCCGCTGTGTGGCCACAGTCTCACCATAATTATGTATGAGAGCTCGCATCACTCGTACCACCCCCAGCAACCCTGGAAATGAGTCACATGAAGTGAGGCCAAGAGAAAAAGGTTACCGCCCTCCACACAAACGGCACACAGCCATGATAGAATGGGGCAAAGTAACCAACAGGGAGGGGAATACAGGTAATAATAAAACAAGCACAACGCTAACACATGCGTTAGAAACAGGATAAAACAGCAGAATTAATAAAATACACCGTATCGGCATGAAATTCAAAGAAAAACGCCAGGTCAGGGTACAACTACGTAGCCTCACCAATTACTGCTGCGTGGCCGCAGACTCATCATAATTATGTAGGAGAGCTCGGATCACTCGTACCCCCCCCAGCAACCCTGGAAATGAGTCACATGAAGGGAGGCCAAGAGGGAAAGGTTACCACCCTCCACACAATCGGCACACAGCCGTGATGGAATGGGGCGAAGTAACCAACAGGAAGGGGAATACAGGTAATAAAGACCAATGGGTGTTTTAGTTAATATGTTTACCTTAGGGTACTTAACAAAAGTGTGGTCATAGATATGTTCCCTTAACCAATATTTCGGGTATGCTTACATTGTTGGATGGTGCTAAAATCCTTTACATCATAGACCTTACATCAGCATCTAATCATATAGATCTTGGTGAGATGCCCAGCGATATCACAGCCTTCATCACCCCCTTTTGGACTTTCAGATATGAAAGACTGCCTTTCCATTTGGTATCTGCAACACTAGTCTTTCAGAGAGCCCTAGAGAAGGTACTGAGAGGTTTGGATGGAATAAGGATCTATCAAGATGACATTTTAGTATTTGGGAAACATGTAATTTAACATGACTTAAGGGAGAGACAAGTACTATGAAGACTTAAGAATTTTAGTCTTAGTGTGATAATTGAGAATTGTAAGTCCAGGAGCGATTATCATCATTATTATTATTATTATTATTATTATTAACATTTATAAAGCGCATAGCTACCCTCAGGCATCCCAGCACAAGCGATAAAGCAGACAACTAATCAACTTATAGAGCTACTTGCTGGAAAGCCAGGTTTTTAAAAGTTTCCAAAAAGGCAGGATTAGGGGTTCAGAGAGCATCTGTAACGGAAGGAAGTTCCAGAGCTTTGCCACATTATAAGCAAAGGATCTTCCTCCACTTCTTGTCCTTAGAATTTTAGGAACAACTACCGAATTGTGGTTGCGTGAGCGCAGCTCCCTAGAAGGCTGATATGAAGTTAGGAGGGTTTTATTTTTTTGGGACCTTTTCCCCAGATTGTCCTATGGGCAATGCATAAAGCCTTGAACTTTATCCTTTTAGGAATGGGTAGCCAGTGCAGGGCTTTAATAGCTGGTTTGGCTGATTGGGATTTAGGAATGCCCATAAGCATCCTAGCAGCACAATTCTGCACCACCTGCAATTTTCTAATTGTTGCCTTTGGAGCTCCCAAGTAAAGGGAGTTGCTGTAGTCCAATCGTGACAATACCAGAGCCTGGATTAGAATCCAGTTGGCATTCATATGCAGCAGCGGAATAATCTCCACAGAGCTCTAAGTATCCCGAAGCATACCCCTGTCACCTTCACTGCTTGGTGGTCAAACTTGAGGGCATTATCCAGCCAGACACCCAAGCTCTTCACTCTGGTTTTAGGGACAAGGGGCAGACCAAGACACTTTGGCCACAACTGACCGAGGTCCATACTAGGGTCGCCTCCTAGAAGCATAAGTTCAGTTTTACCTCTGTTAAGTCGGAGGCACGATTGTTCCATCCAGAAGGCAACTTTCTCTAAACAAGTCTCAAAGTCTGAAGGGAAATTTCGAGCCCCATTGAGCGTAATGACCAGCTGAATGTCATCAGCGAATGTCACGATGTTAATGTTATGAGGTAGGACAATGTCGGCCAGTGGTTGCATATAAACATTAAAAAGCGTAGGGCTAAGTGAGGAACCCTGTGGGACTCCACAATTAGGTTCAACCTCCTCAGAGCAGGCATCACCAGAAAAGACTTGAAAAATTGTTTTTCCAAGGTAGGATTGTATCCATGTTAATGCCTTGTCCTGGAGCCGCATCCTTCTAAGTCTCTCCACCAAGATGGAGAAGTTGACAGTCAAATGCTGAACTTAGATCAAGGAGGATGATGGCAACTGCTCCTCCCCTATCCAAGATCTGCTTGGAGTTCTCCACCACAGTCAGAAGTGCGGTCTCAGTTCCGTTATTGGGACGGAACCCCGTCTGTGTGGTATGTAGGCGGTCATACCTTTCCAGGAAATTGGAGAGAATGGAGTTTACATATTTTTCCAGAGATTTAACCATTTCTGGGAGCAGCGATATTGGGTGGTAGCTGGCCAAATCCGCGGGGTCAAGGTTTGGTTTTTTCAGAAGCGCCCTGACCATTGCGCATTTCCATGGGGTTGGAACCACTCCTGAGGATAATGATAGGTTTACCAATTCCAAGATACTGGGAAGGATCGCATTTCCAGCTCTATGTAAAATAAATGGAGGGGCTGGATCCCGTGGAGAGCCTGATTTTCATTGACCAAAAATTTTCAAGCGCCATGGCTGGAAATTCCTCAAGCGTGGTCTATGGAGAAATTACAACGGGTTTAGTACCATTCCATTTACTATTTGGGTCCCATGAGAGGTTAAGGAATGTCCTAAAAATTTGCATTGGACCTTCTTGGTCCAGTACAATTAGAGGGATGTGAAACCTTCATAGTGGTTTTGATAGACATGTACTCGAGAAGGTCTGAAGTTCTCTGTTGAGAGAGACTAGTGAAGTTGTTGAAGGATGTGTTTGGGTGGGATGGCATACTCAAGGTGTTGCTTACAGACAATGGTGTGCAATTGATGTCTTAAGAAATGGAAACATTCTTGTATGAGTGCTATATAAAACATAAGAGTTGTTCACTGTACCAACCCAAAACTAATGGAATGGTGGAGCGCTTTAACAGAGTTCTGAAAGCGACTATACATATGGCCAAAGAAAGTGGTTTGGTATGGAATGAGGAAGTTTGCAAGAGGGTTGAGGCATAAATAGTTACTCCTCACTCTATCATGGGGAAGACACGAGGCAGACAAGGTTGGTCAGTGACCTATGAAGAAAGTGCAGCAGGATGGGTTACTCTATAGAATGACAGAGGAAAAGAAAGTGCAAGCTATTATGATAAAAGAAAGTCTGTGAAGAAAAGAGAAGTACATACTTGTAGTTGGGTCATGATAAGAAAACGAGTGAGTAAGGAGGGAGGCGCTAAACTCTCTAAGCCAATAAGGGTCATAAAGATTTTCACAAATGTAGTAAACACAGAAATGTATTGTATCTGGAATATGAACAGTAAGAATACCTCAGGATGGGATCTTGGGTGTTGAAGAACTGAAGAACATGGTTAGAACCATGGTGAGGACTCCCAGAAACAGCAAAGCTTTTGTTTATTTGAAAGATTATATAAGGTGATTTGGATCACTGAGACTGGGAATGTACCAAGAAGATGCAATTATATTTTTGTGCTGCTTGAGGAAAGTAACATTATTGCTATGTTTTTATTTACTATTTAAGAAAATAAATATTATCACTGTATTATTACATCTGTTTTCATGTTGGATGTATTGTTTTTATTTTTATTTATATATTTCTTAGGTGAAATAAGGGAGGTATGTAATATATGTTAAACTTATGCATATGCTATTGGAAGTGTCAGTAGGTCATGATGTACTGGACACTTTGTGGCTGGGAGGGGGAAGAATAAGACAGGGCTGGACAGCAGTTGCAGTGGCTGGATGGAAACTCTCATGTAGAGAATAAACACCTCCTAATTTACATGACATCACCTGTTTTCTCTACCAACGCACCTTGTTACACGATTGTGTTTGAAACACCCCCAAATTCCATGCGTTTAGGCTGGTGCATTTGCTAAGTACAGTCAGTTTCCACTTCTGCATGTTTCAGCTGGAAAAAGAGCCATTCATTTTTATTTTTTTAATTTTCCCAGGCAACAGGTTAAACTAGCCAAACTCATTTTAGGGAACGTTTCACAGGTGCAGTGTTTATTGCAAAACTTTGACTTTCGATAGGTGTTCAAACGCATATTCTCACATGAAATGGGTCTCTGAATCACAGTCTTAGACGTGGACGGTGATCTATTTTACCATCAGATGTCTTTGTAAATTGTACATGGATAATACAGGTGTCAAAAAATATTTTTATGCACATATGAAATGAGCCAATGCCAAAATCAAGTCAATAAATGAACCTCAGTAAGTCACTTGTGGACTGTCTATTGATACACCTCTTGCTTACAACTGAAATGTATTCTCCCATGAAGCACATGTACAATAATCCAAAAGGGTTGATTGTATGCCTCAGTGACTCACATTTGAGCGGCAGTCAACAGTTGTAGCATTTCAATTTTTAACTTTTTTTTGCTGAACATTTTTGTGAGATCTGGGAATAGAGAACATACAGCAATTGCAAGGCCACAACCTAAATTAATTTTCCTATAATAATAATATTAAAGAATCAGTTTGATAAGAGTTCATGTATACATATCATCCTATGCTGCAACGGAATTTTAAAGATTGCAGTAATATTTAAAAAAAATCAGTGTTTTCAATCTTGTTAATCTCAGTAGTTACTTGGTACTAACAAAATGATTGTATATTAAAAGACATAATTTATTATAAATATTAATCATCTCATTAATTTCCATATTTATTATTAGACCAGAAAACAATTGCTAGCAGTGTCCACAATATGCTGTATTCTTCCACAGCATCATGAATAGTAGTAAAGTCTTGCCATGAGAATGTTTTTCTCCATATGGGCGGTAATTATTTCTATGTTACATGTTGGTTCAATAAGTTATATAAGTATAACATTTAAAAGATGTATTAAAAAGTTTAGTTTATAGTCTTAGGCAGGGGTTCTTGCAAGTCAGCTCTTTAGTCGCCATTACTATATATGTTGCAAACAATATCACTGATTAGGCAGCTCCTACATTGGCCACTTTTCAATTCAGAGTGTCGAAGAAGGTTTTAATCATAATTCAATGTGATGAATGATTCAAAGTGAAATGAGCCATTATTGAAACATCTGGGGGCTATTCATAGGATCATACATCTTACGTTGTTAACTACAGCTTTTATCAACCTTTTGCTTCTACTTTTCTCTAAATGGAGCATCTTCCCAAGAATACATTGGCAGTTTTATCCAATGAGCAAAAAATTAGATTCAAACATGTTTGCTGTGCTGTTTAGTAAGCTGTTGTAGTTTTATTGTATTTGCCTGAACGCAATGCTAAGCAGCAAAAACATATTTAGACAGATAACTAATGAATGTGCATTTAATTATCATCTGGACAAACTGGAACACAAAACTAAGCAGCATTAACATTTGATTGTGTACTAAGTAGAATTGTCAACACATCTACATCGCATTGTTGAATTGTACCAGCAAACTTCCAAATAATGACTTGTGATAATTAAATAAGTTCAACGTTATTAAAGTGGGTTGCATGCGCAAAATATCAGCATGGGACCTAGATATGAGCCAGGAGGAATTCTTTAGGGAGATTTCAGTAAGTGGGAATTTCTGAAACCAGCCAATTTCACCACATTGT
Organism: Triturus cristatus; assembly: GCF_964204655.1. Classification (NCBI taxonomy): domain Eukaryota; kingdom Metazoa; phylum Chordata; class Amphibia; order Caudata; family Salamandridae; genus Triturus; species Triturus cristatus. The sequence goes on from NC_140583.1 coordinate 556,207,598, forward strand.
TACTGATTTTACAAATTACCATTAAAAAGGAGATTATTATCTGAACAGTGTTGCATACAATATAGATCTGCACATTGGGAACCACTACCATAAGTCGTGCTGACTCTGCTATTAACGGGCAAGCGACTAAGACACAAGAGAAATGGAAGCCAGCCTTTAAATTAAAGAAATGAACAAATACATTTAATATTTAGCTGTTTCAACACCCAATAAGGTTCATATCTCGCCCATTCTAGAAAGCTACATGAATGGGTGGCATGAATATGTTTAATAAGTGTTATGCCCTACAGATGGATAAGGTGAAATGACACAAGGCAAACACAATTTTAATAAAAGTAGTAACTGGTTTCTAAAAGAGGACAAGGTGTGATCTACAAAAGGGATACATTTCACTTTTCATTCATTTCAAACCTCAAAATGTATCTACAATGTCAAACTGTTTGACTTGATGTCAGGTTTCGAGCAACCTTCTTGGCAAGATACAATGCAAGCAGCATTCTTTTTTTGCCTCCCACCAATGAACACATACACTAGACAGGAGGACATATGGTAGAAATGAGGATAAGAGATACAACAGAGATGCAGGACACCACCCTCTGCCCTTCATAATCACTTGTGTAGTCAAGGAGGTCTGCAGGTTTTAGTGGATCTCTCATCAGTATCTCTGCATAACCAACTTTCCAAGCTTTGACAGGTTACTGGGATTTCCAGAAAACTAAAACTATGCAAGTTTATGAACAATGAGTATAGTTTCTACTTACTTACTGTAGCACTAGAAAATAAGGAACATCATTACTATCATGTGATACCTTACACTTATATACTTAGTGATATATACAAGGACTGGTATTTTTTCCTATATATATATATTAACATTTAAATATTTTTTAAATGTCCTCCTAGCAGTGTGTCCAGTTCTAGGAACTCTTACCAGAACATACAACCCCAGTCTTTTGAGTTCAAACAAATGCACAAGATTTAGCTCAACATTTGTATTTAAATCACACACAACTTTAGGGTACCTCTATGCAAGCTATAATGTCTACAATCCAGTCCTCTAGGAAATATTTGTCTTGTCGCATACAAACTAACATCTATGTACCAAGGTGCAGGTGCAACAGCATTGTAGTATAAATTCCTAGCAAGAAAAGTTATACCTGAAGGTTAGAAATGGCCACCACCTTCTCTATTATATTCTTCACATACAAGAGCAATCCAAAAGTGCATGTGAATCTGGGTAATCAATCTGAATAAAGCCACAGTAGTACACACATAACTCAGTCACAACAAGATAATGGATAAAGAATAACATAAGTAGTGTAGTTGATACAATTTTAACAAATATCTTAAAACATAAGTCTCTTGTTCTGTCAAAGGAGAAAATCATATAGTTGTGCACATATGGAATAAATGTGGTTTGTAATTTGTAGCAAAAATATGTTTTAACCAGTTTAATGTAAGCCACATTCATAACGAGCCTTAGTTCAGAATGAGAAGCAAGATGCAGAAAGATGCCTGATTTTGTGTAGCAAATAGAAAAATAATTGTTGCTATGCCATAAGTGTCTCATTATTTTCTAATGACTGCTCATTTTCAGGGGAAATATTTCAGGAGAGCTGGAAGATTAGTTCTGCATTTCATTGTTTAAAAACTGGTTGTAATTCTGCATCATTTTCTGTTTTTCAGACTGGCAGCAGAACTTGTGACATCAAAACTCAACTGTTATACTCAACAGAGTAGGATAGCTATGTTACTTTCTTAATAGTGGTGACTAGTAATGTCAAAACTAAACTATAAGATTACAGATTCGTTTCATATCTATATAACATCTAATGGGGGGCCCAATGCCCTCACTTGGCCCCAGGGACCAGCACCTCCATGGGGCCAACAATTAATATGAATATGTATAGAGGCAAATAAGTGTGATTTCCAATGTTAATTCCCATAGGAGCTTGTACCACAACTACAGCCCAAACCGATGGATGGAATGACACCGAATTTGGCAGGAGTTAGATTTTTGTTTGTAGATCACATTTTGAGTTATCTGGTGTAAATCCGTTCAGCAGTTGTTGAAAAATGTAAGGGAAAGAAAATGTCATGAGTGATGTCATTTGAGACGTCATCAGTGATGTCATGAGTGATGTCACTGACCATGTCATGAGTGATGTAATATGTGACGTCATCAGCAGTGCATTGCGGGCGCGCAAGTTATAGTTAGCTGAACTAACTATAACGGGGGAATTTCAATGGTTTTGCACAAGTGAAAAGTCCAGCTAACTATAACGCCCCTGAAACCTATGGTTTTTTCAGTGAATTTCTAAGGTTTTTTAAATGCTAATTCCTAACTATAACGTGCCTGAAACCTATGGGTTTTTCAGTGAATTTCAAAGGTTTTTTAAATGCTAATTTCTAACTATGCCTACAGCGATAGGACATGTGAAGAAAGAAGAAAAAATGCACAGAAAGAAAAAAAAGAAATGCAGAAATAAGCAACAGAAGTCCTCAAAGACGAAGAAAAGTGCAGGAAGAAGGATAACATGCAGAAAGAACAAACAGAAGAGCAGGAAGAAGCCTTGTTGCAAAATCATCCTGTACCCTCAACTTTTTCAGACGGATACTGGTGGTAACTGAGTCTGACTAACCAGTCCTAGAGCCAGTGCTATTTTAAAAGACACTTAGAATACAGTGAAAACCAATACATACACTAGGGAACACTATGCGTTGGGGTCCCCCTGTGATTAGCATGACCTCCTCTGTAAGCCCCTAGTATATATTAGGGCAGGGGGATTAAAACTACCTCTTAAACCGCGCCACAGGGCGTGTTTGCACACGTCACCTCAGGCCCCATCCCCTCCCTTCCCCACTGTGTAAACACGCCCTGTGGCCGTTTTAAGTTGGGAGATTAAGTCCCCTTGACTCCTGAGGGTCCCTAGGGTCCAACTAGACGACTAGGTACCTCCAGTAAGCGCCACAGAGCTGCGTTGCAGAGAGATGTAAAAAGAGGCACGGCCTAGACCACCTCTCTGCAACACAGCGCAATGGCGCTTACTGGAAGCACCTGGTGGGCTTGTTGGCCCCCAGGGTCCCTTAGGATTGAAGGTGAATTATTTCCCCAACTTAAAACGCGCCACAGGGCGTGTTTGCACACGTTAACTCAGGCCCCGTCCCCTCCCTTCACCACTGTGTAAACACGCCCTGTGGCCGTTTTTAGTTGGGAGATTAAGTTCATTTGAATCCTGAGGGTCCCTAGGGTGCAACTAGCCCACTAGATACCTCCAGTAAGCGCCACAGAGCTGCGTTGCAGAGATGTGTAAAAAGTGGCATGGCCTGGACCACCTCTCTGCAACGCAGCTCAGTGGCGCTTGCTGGAAGCTCCTGGTGGGCTAGTTAGCCCCCAGGGGCCCTTAGGATTGAAGGGGAATTATTTACCCAACTTAAAAGGCGCCATAGGGCGTGTTTGCACACGTCACCTCAGGCCCCGTCCCCTCCCTTCCCCACTGTGTAAACACGCCCTGTGGCCGTTTTAAGTTGGGAGATTGAGTCCCCTTGAATCCTGAGGGTCCCTAGGGGCAAAATAGCCCACTAGGTACGTCCAGTAAGAACCATTGCAGAGAGGTGTAAAAAGGGGCACGGCCTCAGAACACCTGTCTGCAACGCAGCTCCCTGGCGCATACTGGAGATACCTGTTGGGCTAGTTGGCCCTCAGGGACCCTCAGTATTGAAGGGGAATTAATTCCCCAACTTACAACTGGCCAGGGGGCGCGTTTGCAGAGTGCTGCAAGGAGGGGACGTGGCCTCCGGTGCGATGCCGGTCTTTTATCTATTCTATTTTTTTAAGAAGGAGGGCTGTGTGGCCCCCCTTCTTTTTCTAATTTATTGGCCCTGGGGACCCAATCCCTCAGGGCCTGGCCCCTAATTGTTTTTTTAGAAAAAAATAATTGGAAGGGGGCCACGTGGCCCCCCTCCCAAGGCCTTAATCAGCCCCGGGGACCCCAACCCCCGGGGCATGGCCTTTTTAAAAAAAATTCTTTAGGAGGGGGGCAGCATTGCCCCCCTCCTCAGGCCACTTATGGCCCCGGGGACCCCATCCCCCGGGGCCGGCCTTTGTTTTTTATTATTTTTAAAATATATATATTTATAGAAACACCTAGGACATGCTGGACAAACCGTAAGTACCTATCACCATGCCGAATTGCGTGATATTCATTAAAAGGCGACTTTGCATACAATGAATCCATGTGGAATGTATTTACACCGCTAGTGAAGCTCTGATGTGTCAGACGCCCTACCGTGCATAATCCCGGCGCCCCCGCCGGTGGGTACTCTCCAAGTAGACACCCTTGTTGTTTATTTATTCAAACATGGGTAGCTATTGACGGGTACATTTAATATAAAATGCACACCAAGCCATTCAAAGGGGATTCGACAAAAATTCTACCAAAACAATGCAAGAAACCACCGATTAATAAAACACACATCCACCACCGGATGTGTTGTACTTTATATTTTACTCTCTGGAAAGGAGACGAACCTCACTTGAGAGTCACAGCGCGCTCCTGGCTGAGCCCAATGATGTGTTACACTCACCAGTGCCCGCCGAGTGCCAAAACACCTCTGTGTTGTATTCCACCAGCTAGTGCGTATGCTATGACACTCTCTAGCCCATGTGCACTGTAACACAACCCAGTGAATATGTCATGCCACACTTGCCTTCACACGGGTTATATTGACCCATCTAACTTGCCTTCCTCGATACCTATATTATAACGCACAGAGCTATGCCATACATATTACAATCTGGGATCCATATCTTTGTCACAGTGCATATGCAACGTTACCGCTCCCCAGCACATATTTTATATTACAACTTTAGAGACTAGTTAGGTTACACAACACTGCCCTGTGCATATTACACTGCAAGGCGCATATCGTATAGCTCGCGCTAGTGCCTGTGCTATCTCGCGCTCTCCAATGAATCTGTCATTGCGCACAATGTATTGCATATTATATTTCACGCCCCGGTTCATCTTATATCACACTTTTTGGTGCATAGTTTATACCATACACTATATCTAGTTTTCATTTTCAATGGTGCTCTCAGGACTATGTTCTATATAACACTGCGTTCACCTACCCTTTTCACGGGCCTTACATTTTGCGATGGGGGTGGAGGGTCAGGGGGTGTTTCTGCCAAGTGAGCCCGGAGTCACAGTCACAAACGTCCTCTTCTTCAGGAATAAAAGTGAGATTATGCTGCATACTTGTTCATATTTTAAGTAGTTCGCACAGACACACATTTTAAAAACAATAAAGTTCCTAATACCCACCTTCTCTGAACAGTTAGGTTGCTGCCCCATCCACCTCCTCCCTATTCTCTGTTGTCTGAATCCATGGACTAGCCTCCTCCCTCCTGCCATGCATGGTCCGATGTGCTGCCACTGCCCTCCATTTAGCATGATGTACCAGTCCACTCCTCCTGCCCCCCATTGCCCAATTCTATGGCCCATCATTGACCTCCTGCTTAGCCTCTGTGCTTAGCTTGCTGCCCCTATTCTCCTTCCCCCTGCCCTCCGATGTCTTTGTGCATGCCCCTGCTGCAGCCTTTTTGCCCACCATGTTCCATGGACCTGCCACTCCTATCTACTCTGAGTGTTCTGTTGAGCTGCCACTCCCCTCCCACCTACCTAGCATTGTCAGACAACTGTAACCTGTCCCTGCCACCTCCACCCTGCCTGTCCACATGCCATGCCCCTGTCCTCTTCCTCATGTCCTCCATGGTCCATTTTACTGCCACACCCTTCTACCCTCCCTGGTTTAATGTACTGCAACTGCTCCTCCTGCCTGCCCGCGCGGTCTGCTGTGAGGCCACTTCTCCTGAACTCTCTTGTCTGTGCCCAGGTACTGACCCTAAATTCTATTCTCCATGGTCCTTTGTGCATGCCCCTGCACCCTCCATCTTGCCCATCATAGCCATTGTGCTGCCACTAACCCTCCCGCTTGCCATGCATGGTCTTCTGTGCTACCATAGCCCCTCCCACCTTCCCTGTGTGGTCAGCTAGCTGCCCCTGACCCCCTCCCAACTTCCTTCCATGGTCTGTGTGTATGTCATCATAGTCTCACTGTTGCTCTCCATGGTGTGTCTTGTTACTAGTGCCCATCCTGCCTGACCTCCATGGTCATCTTGCTGCTCCTGCCCTGCCCCCTTGCCCCCAGCCCTCTGTTTCCATGTGCAGACCCCTATTCCCTTCCTCCTGGCTTGTCTGTTCCATTGTAATGCCCCTGATCTGTCACTCCTGCCCTTTATGGTCTGTTATGCTGCAGCTTTCTCTCCTGTTTGTCCATTATGGTCAGCTAGCTACCATTGCCTCTTTCCCCACTGTTCTCTGTTGTCCATGTGCATGGTCCTGTCCCCTCCCTATTGCTTTCTATGGATTGTTGAGCTGCACTCCCATCTCGCATGCCCTGTGTGGTGTATTGTGCTGCTGCAAACCCTGATGCCTGCATTGTAGGGTCAGTTTGGTGCACCACTCCATGTCCCTCCTGTCCTCTGAGTCCATGTCCCTAGCCCAATTCCTCCTGCCTTCCATGATCCAATGTACCATACTTGCGAACATTTTGAACTTGGTAAGAGGGAGATTTTGAAAAAAACTGGGGTATTGATTTTCCCCTTTGAGTTACATTGAAAAAGAGGAGATTATAGACAGGAGACAGATCAAATAAAGCCCATTTGAGCTTAAAAACATTGGACGTTTCCTGGCTGAACCGGGTCTGTTGGCATGTATGGTTGTACTACCACTGCCCCTTCCTTCTGCCCACAATTGTCTATTATATTGCCACAGCCTCTCTTGCCAGTCCTGTATTGTTGGTTTGTTGCCCCTGCCCCCCTTTCCACTGCCCTCCATAGTCTGTTGTGCTGCCACAGCCCTTCCTGCCTGCCCAGTGGGGTCAAATTGTTACCTTTGCACCCTCCTACCTGCCTTCAATTTTCAGAGTCCGTGCCCCTGGCCTCTGCCTCTCAACAGTATCCTAATGAACAACTAGATTTCTAACATTCTATATTTATTACAAAAGTGTGGAACGCCTGACGTCATCTTGATGTAATCAAAACTGTAATACCTAGAGCATTTCCTTTAGAAATTACATATATGAGAGGGTCTTATTTGCATCAAAATTATGGTTGGTGCTCTAAAAAACTAAAATGAGGACAAGTTTTCTGAGTTTTCAAATAGTGACAAAGCACTTTTAAATTATTTGTTATCTTTATGTTTTTTTATCCAGTTGACCGCTTGATTAAATGTTGCCCTTAGGGTAGAGGATGTGGTGTTACTTTCAGAGCTACAGACTTTGCGACTGGGGAACCAGGTTGGAGTTTCTGCTTCAGCTCAACATTCTGTGATTCTGGTCAAATCACTTAATCTCCCCATGTCTACAACCAAAATTCATTTAATCTTGTGTGATGTAACCAATGCTCATGTAAGGCACTCCAATACCTGACAAGTCTGCCCTATATAAAACTGCAAAAACAGAATAAATAAGTGTTTTGCACACTTCTGTCATTGGGATACATGTGGGCTACATCTGGATGATATTTGTGCTGCATTTGGGCTCTTTTGTCTCTGTTGCCCATCTTGGGAGATTTATTTGTTATGAAGTTTCCTAGTTTCCGCATTTACTGCAGTCTCCTCAGCAGGAAATGCTTTCAGTTTTTTACTTTGATTCCATCAAGAAGGCATTCAGATGTGTCACACATTTGCCATAAATTCTGAAAGTTAGCACTCTAGTTGCTCATTAGGCCCTGTAGTAAAGCTACTTCTCACCAGGGAAGTCTGCTGCTGGTATTCAAAGTGCATGTTTCAGTCTGCATTTCAGAATTATTTTATGAAATAGAAGAGGATTTGAGAAGTCAAAATGTGCCCTAATTTTTCTTTCTGCAGCACTAATCATAATTTCTATGGCAAAATGAACCCCTCATTTTGTTCCTTTGCAAATTAAATGATTTAAGTGTTACCACTTTATTCCAATCAAGATGGCTTCAGGTGTGCCATACTTTTGTCATAAGTAAGACTGTTAGCGCTCTAGTTGTTCGTTAGAACACTCTGGGGCATTCTGTCATTGGGCTATACTTGGGCTACATCTGGGTGATATTTGTACTACATTTAGGCTCTTTTGTCTCTGGTGGCCATCTTGGGAGACTTATTTGTTATGAAGTTTCCTAATTTCCTCATTTACTACTGTCTCCTCAGTAGGAGATACTTTCAGTTTTTTACTTTGATTCCATCAAGAAGGCATTCAGATGTGTCACACATTTGCCATAAATTCAGAATGTTAGCACTCTAGTTGCTCTTTAGATCACTGTAGTAAAGCTACTGCTCACCAGGGAAGTCTGCTGCTGGTATTGAAAGTGCATGTTTCAGTCTGCATGTCAGAATTTTTTAATGAAATAGAAGAGGATTTGAGAAGTGCCCTAATTTTTCTTTCTGCAGCACTAATCATACTTTCTATGGCAAAATGAACCCCCTCATTTTGATCCTTTTTAAATTAAATGTTTTAAGAGTTACCACTTTATTCTAATCAAGATGGCTTCAGGTGTGCAATACGTTTGTCATAAGTAGGACTGTTAGCGCTCTAGTTGTTCTTTAGAACACTCTGGGAAGCTGCAGTAGAACACAAAGGAATCAACTGACAGTCTCTGCCATTGTTGGATGTACCTGTTTTACTGAGAATGTCAGACTTCATTCTCACATGGGTGAGAAAGATAATGTGAATTTACAGAAAATATTTTCTCAGTGTAGCTCATAGATCACCTTCCAAAGCTCTGTGGGAAAAGCATGAGAACATAGTTTTCTCTCTAACATGATTCATGATATCACAGCAGAAGGCTTTTTCACATGGAAAATCACCTTAGAACACACCACAATTCCTAAAATGAGGATGGTACCATCAACAAATGATTTATAATGTAACTCATGTTTCAAAACCTTCTATTAACTGCAATGGTTTTTAACGAGGTGCTATCATGTATATTGGTCCCAAGATGGCTGCCAACACTTCTTGGATGAAGTACTGACAGCCAATCAGATCTCACAATGAGATATTTGGTTAGGCTCTGCCCAGATATATATGTGAGGTGTCTGGGAGCAGTATCTTGAATTACAGATTCGATTTCCTCTGTAGGCCGAGAAAGGAGTACCGGGTTGTGTCTTACATAGTAAGCAGCCTTGGAAAGCTCCTGTACGCTTTATAGAGATATAATCTTCGCAGGGCCTGCTACACATGCTGTAACTGTCACAACTATTTGCCCATTTCTTTACTTCTGGTGCATACTTTCTGTAAGACAACTTGGGTTCAGTTATCAAGAGAATGCTGGGCTCACCTTGGCAGGAGATCTTCCTCTTAGATGCTTCTTTGTTCTGTAAACCATACCGAGCACCATGATTCACAGTGAGCAAAGGCTCCAAATTCTTGTGTACACACCGCCATACTGAAGCTTTCATTAGGGCACAGCGCTGAGATAAACATAGCACCTCACAGCCTGCGGTAGTTGTATACAACACATTCCGGGCAGCAGGCACAGTATGCAGCATGCTCTGAATTTGTCTCTTGCAAAGCAAACCTAAAATGTTATTTTTTATTTTTTATCTTCATTTGGGGTTCGCCACCATCCTGAGCAACATCTAAAAGCATGTTTAAAAAAAGCACATGCACTTATTTCCCTTTAAAAAGGAGAGTGCTGGCACTTCTCGGCAGATTTGCAGTACTTCTGATTGTAGGCCTATCGGTGCTTTTCAGAGAAACAAGAAAGAGGTGCTCTGGTGTAGTAGGTACCTGCACTTCATATTTGCATGTCTAGGGCTGGCCAAACCCTCCTTTCGTTTGAGGCGCACTTCGCCCTCCGCAAAGTTGCTGAAAGAAGCCTTGGTTACTATGTAAACGCAAAACAACCCAGGAATGCCCACTGTGGTTAAACGTATGTCTGTGGGTTTTTTCGTATCTGAGATAGCTGCGTAACGGCTAGCAATAGCTATTTCCTTGTTATTGCATCGGCAGAGGGCGCAAGCATTCAGGAATGCCAAGGGGCCGACATGTGCAAGGCTTCACCCGCTCGCACTGGCATAGGGAGATGAACTGCCCTCTGGTGTATATTGAGACTTGATAATCCTAGCGAAGGGGACATCGGGGCTAGAGTGACGTAGCTGAGGCAAACGAGGCCAGTGTCTTGCATGAGCTCCCAGGCACGCCCCAGTTGTGTTGTGCTTCGTACATGCACCAGGCCTGTACGCTGCAAGGGTGCGATTAGGCCTGTGTGCGCCACACATCCCTGTGTGCCCCCGTTCACACTTGTCCTAGGACAGCTAGCTGCCCTTCACCCCTTTGAGCACAAGCTGCCACTCATGCAAGTTCAACCGGTGTCCGGGAAAGTAAAGCTTACAAAAAGTTATGCTTCCTGCCTATTTAAGTTTGTGTATTTTTTTATGAAGTGGGCATGATTAAAGCGCTTGCGGTGTATATATATATATATATATATATTTATATAATTTCGGCCGGATTCGCAGACCATGCACGCAATCGGCTGAAATTATTTTAAAAAAATGCTTTTTTTTGGCCCTTGGGGTCCCTGTGGGACCCCCTGAGCAGGCCTAGGGGGTCAGGGTCTTTCTACCCTGCCCCCTTTTCTTATTTTCCAACCTTTTTTCCACTGTTTTCTTGTGACTCTATTACCGAGTCACAGGATGGATGGCAACACTCCTGGTTTGGAGTGTTGGCAGCCAACCAGAAACAAGCTGGTGCCCGGGAGAGTTCGCGAACCCTCCTCGGTGTTCAGATATTGATATTTTTCTTTTTTTATTTCTCAGGAACTACTGAACTGATTTAAACCATTTAAATAAAAGGTCGCTTTCTGAACCAAGGGCTACCTTTTTTGCCAAATGTGGCGTAATTCCTTTCAGCAGTTCAGGCTGTAGCCGTCTCTAAAATGTCCCATGGAAATTAACATAGGGAAAATGCGTTTTGGGATCCCCTTTTTCCTCAGCCCCCGCTTCACAAATCACCCTGAAACTTTCACGACAGGCGCTGACCATAGCGCCCCATTCGTTTTGAACATTTCGCGATGATTCGTCAAAAGATGCCAAAGATATTGGCAAAAGAAAAAATGCTTTTGAATAGAAGCGAGGTCCTAACTATAACTACCTACTGGCAACCGCCAGTATGTAATATATATATATATTCACTGAAAAAAACATAGGTTTCAGGCACGTTATAGTTAGAAATTAGCATTTAAAAAACCTTAGAAATTCACTGAAAAAAACATAGGTTTTAGGGAATGTTATAATTAGTTGGACATTTCACTCGTACAAAACCAGAGAAATTCCCCCGTAATAGTTAGTTCAGCTAACTATAACTAGCGCCCCTGCAATGCACTGGTCAGTGACATCACTGATGACATCACTGATGACATCTCAAATGACATCACTGATGACATCATTGATGACATTATCCATGTGATAATTAGATGCATCTTCTCACACCCTAATATAACCTTTGATACACCCACTCTAAATTACAGTTCTCAAAACCATAGACACTTCAACACCAATAGCTACATACCCAGTCACTGATTCTTAGGTTTACAGACACAGGCACACACACATCCAATCACTCATCCATACAAAATCCAAACCACAGTTTGCTATGGCAGGATGGGAGCCGCGAGGCTCCCACCCTGCCATAGCACCTCGGGACACTGCAGGAGCCGGCCCTGGGGGGTGGCGGTCCCCAGGGCCGTCACAGGCTCCAGGAGGGGGGCCACGCGGCCCCCTCCCAACATTGGCAAAGCCCCGGGGAGATGGTTGTCCCCGGGACATGTGGGGGGGCTCGAGTCCCCTCACACATTGTCCTTACATTATAAAAATGACAGGCCCCTGGGGGTGGCAGTCCCCGAGGCTGCGGGGGGGCCATGTGCCCCTGAAAATATTTAAGAAAAGCCCCGGGGTGGTGGTCCCCGGGGCTGTGGGGGGGCATGTGCCCCCTGCAAATATATAAACAAAAAGCCCCAGGGGGTGGCAGTCCCCGGGGCTGGGGGCCCCATTGGGCACCCCATCCACAGTATAAACATTGCCCCCGGGACTTATTAACAAAGTGCGGGAGCCCATGCTTCGTTTTTTAAATTTTCGTGGCAGGATCCGCGGATCCTCCACACATTATGCCAATTTCTTTAAAAAAAATGCTTTTTTGGACCCTGGGGGTCGGCCCCCTGAGCAGTCCTAGGGGGTCAGGGTGTTTCTACCCTGCCCCCTTTTCTTGTTTTTTGCACCAGTTTCCCTGTTTTCTTATGCCTCGGTTACCGAGTCACAAGATGGCTGCCAATACTTCCTGGTTTGGAGTGATGATAGCCAATTAGAATAAGGCCCGTGGTCGGGAGGGTCCTCGGATCCTCCGTGCCTCTAAATATCGAAACTTTTATTTTTTGATTTTCTCAGCAACTACTGAACGGATTTACACCATTTAAAAAAAAGGTCTCTTTCTGAACTAAGGGTTTCCTATGGAAATTAACATGGAGGAAACATGTTTTGGGACCCCCCTTTACTCTCGGCCCCCGCTTGCCCAATCACCCCGAAATTTTCAAGACAGGAACTGACCGGAGGGCCCCGCTAGTTTTGAAAATTTCGCGATGATTCGTCCACCGGCGCCAAAGTTATTAGGAAAAGAAAAAATGCTTTTTGAATAGAAACAAGGTCCTAACTATAACCACCTACTGGCGACCGCCAGTAGGTAATATATATATACTTTTTTAGACGAGTACAGGCACCTCTGAAGGGGCCGCCAAATACAAAGAGAGGCATTGACATCAAATCCCAGAGGCCAAAGAGGACGCGGAAGAGGAAGAGGAACAACAAAGTAAGAAGAAAACAAGTCAAGCAAAGGTGGAAGAAGAGGCAGAGGATGGGGGAGCATGGGACAACAGGCGAAAAGCTCCAAGACATCAGAATGATGGACAATGAAACGGTGAATAGAACAATCATAAATCTCTCAAAAAGAAACATGAGTGATACAGAGAAAAGAACTTTGTGTTTAGGTCTTTCATTCTATCCCTCTATGCCCTTTAAGAATGCAGAGACTCATGTGGACCTCTTCAGTTTATATGTAAACTCAAACCCAGCAGTACCAAAATGCAGCAGGGTGATAAAGTGATTGATGGAACATTGGATTTGAATATAAGTGATGTTGTTACTCTTATAACGATGCATCAACTTGAATCTAATATTAGTAATGATATCAATGAAATGTCTATTGAAAATGCATTAGAGGATTTGAATATCTCGTATGACCATACAGCTGGAACACAATTTAAACCATGGTCTACATTTTGTCCCCCTCTAGGGCATGATAATCTAGGCACTTTTCACGATGTAGTGAATAGCCACCTTATAAGATTTAGACGGAAGGAATGGTTTAGAACTCAAGAAAGACACAACCTCACACTATAAAAAAAAACAAGACTTTTTTATCTTTAGGAGAGGATTCGGACATTGTGATCCGCTCTGCGGATAAAGGGGGGAATGTGGTCATTTTGGACAGGGAGAAATATGTATCAGAAGCCCTCTGACAGCTTTCTGACTCCAGCTTCTACACAGTAGTCAATAAAGAGGTATACTCATCGAGCATAGAAGAGATCTGGGAAAAATTGAGTAATTAGAAGGACTCAGGTATACTTGAATAGGAGGAGTACTGCCATTTAAAACTGGATTTTCCCATCCTCCCTGCTCTGTACATCCTCCTGAAGGTGCACAAAGATAAGAACAACCCCACAGGGAGACCCATAGTATCATCCAAAGGGAGTGGGACAGAGAATATCTCTAAATACTACTTCCTTAGGGAGTTTGTCAACAATCTCCTTTCCCATGTAAAAGATACCAAAGACTTTCTTGATTAAAGTGGAAGGTCTACACTGGGAGCCAGATTTTCTTTTGGTCACCTTAGATGTCAGTTCCCACTATACCATCATAAACCACGAACAAGGGATTGAGGCATGCAAACAATTCTTACAAACCAGAAACATCAAATAAAAGGCACATACCACCATGGTTCTTGAAATGATTGCTTTCTGCCTCACCAATCACATCTTCATGTTCGATGGGACATTATATAAACAAATCACCGGAACCACGATGGGGACGTGCTTTGCCCCTAGTTTCGCAAATTTGTTTTTGGGCAAGTGGGAGAAGGAGGTCATTACAGAGAACCCTAATTATACTGAGGTGGACATGTCGTCATGTGGCGCTGGTACATTGATGACATCTTCATGGTGTGGAAAGGCAGTGAAGAGGGAGCCACTGACTTCATTAGAAAACTTAGCAATAACATCTATAACATCACTCTTACTAGCACTACCAGCAGAAACGCAGTAGAGTTTATTAATTTAAAGGTAGAGGTTGTGGGGATACTGTCCACACTAGACTCTACCGTAAGGAAACAGCAAGCAACACTCTGTTGCATGCCCTCAGCAGTCACCCAGGTCCTCTCAAATGGAGTATCCCTTATGGGGAGCTGCTGAGGGCCAAACGCAATTGCAGCACAGATGTTACCTTTAAGGAAGAAATGTCCACCATGGTTAAAAGGTTTTGTGCTAGGGGCTATCTGCAATGGGTACTCAATCAAGCTATCAAAAAAGTAGAACAGGTACCCAGAAGCAACATCATACATATGAGGACTAACACTACAACGAACATACAGGATCAGGAGAGTGGCACAAGGGTTATACTAACATACAATAGGAACGCTAGAAACATCAGGCGGACTCTGTCCCAACATTGGAATATCCTCATATCGGTCCTCTTTTGAATGAAAAACCCAGTATCACTTACAGGAGAGGCCACTAGTACATAGTGACATTACCATCCAGGACACTAGGAACATACAAGGTCTGAGTGGTTTCTTTCCCTGTGGGCACTGTAAGGCCTGCAGAAACAGCTACATGAAGAAAGAAGTTTTGGGAGCAGGGCGTAGCAAGAAAAACTTCAACCAATTCCTCACATGTGGCACTCCATTTGTAATCTAATGGTTGGAATGCCCGTGCAAACTGACGTATATTGGGAGTACTATCCATCCGGTCAAGAAACGTGTCCTCGGATATATGAGGGCAATCACCAATAAAGACCAACAATACCCAGTTGCACATCACTTTGGAAAAGACCATTTCTCCAACAGTACCCTACTCAGCTACTTTGCGATTGAGCATATCCTCAGACCAGTTAGAGGGGGGGATAGAGCCTTGAAGTTAAGACAGCATGAATCAATGTACATAATTGATCTTCAAACAAAGAGCCCCTGGGGTCTCAACCTCGATGAGGAACTTAGTGTACATTTATACACAAGATGAAGCATAGTTGTGGTCCACTCCTCGTCTGAGAATTATGGTCTTATTGCTTACGTTTAGTTGTACTCAATGCATTGGGGCAATTTGGTACATGACTTGGTCATGTAGTGTTTTTAACATCTCTTTCTCCCTTTTGTTTCTTTTATTTCAGGAGGAAAGGAAGGGGACCACACTACCCTGGTAGCTATTTCACGGGTTCCCTAACCTTTTTTCCGGTGACACATGGCGACACAGCTTCACGTCAGTCAAGACTTTACACCTGTGGTTTGATTTAATTTCATTTTGTGTTACTGGTCCTGCTCTTATCACGCTGAAGTACTGGGTATTTTAAGCCCAGCGGTGCAGGGGAACACACCCTATGACTTCGGGTTCTTCCTGTTTCAGACTTACAGAAACACAGAGTCTTCTGGGTGAAGTCAAAGATCAGTTTATTGGCTGCAGACCAATTACAGGTATCCAAGAAGTACAACAGCGTGTATGTTCTTAGGAGACTGCTAAAAATTACAGAAATGGGCTTCTCCTTAAATACAAAATATCATGCTTCAGGCACACATTCCTTGGTTTATGATATGGCCATATAAAGGTATACATTACAAACGAAAAGGCAGAGTCATGATGACCATCCCACATTCCAGTTAAGCCAGCCCACAATTATTTACCCAGCAAGGCTCAGATCCCACATCAGATATAGGGGTGGGCGGAATTTGCGGAATTAACCTTCGCAAATTATCGCGAGAATGTTTAAAATTATCGCAAACAAGCAGAAATATCGCGAAGATGCGGAAGTTTTTTTCCGGCATGTTCGCGAGATTTTCTGCATGGTTGCGGGTCGCCAACTTACCCATGTGGTTGCTTGCGGGCGCGGCCATCTTGTTTTGAGTTGTTCTCGCGGTGCATGATCGCGAGAAGAAAGACGTGATCGCGCGACGCATGACGTCACTGCGGGCGCGAACTGTCGCGAGACAGCGCAAATGGCTAAAAACAATACAACATCTCATGGAGAACGCGACCGGATCAAGAAAACTTGTCGGCGAACGCAGGGATTCAGGTAAGGCGATCGCGCGCGCGCGAGAATGTATTATTTTACAGCGCGAGCAAGAAACAAATTATCGCCAAGCTGCGGAAACCGGAATTTTTGACATTTTCGCGCTCTCCGCGGAACGCAAAAATGTCAAATTATCGCAATTTCCGCGAACGGAACGAAATTTTTGCCCAGGCCTAATCAGATATCGATAGGCCCCAATAAACATGAGCATCTCCTGTTTGGAAAACAAGCCATAAAGCAGGAACAGTCAGATGTGAAAGAGATTAGCTGGAGGCTCGTGTAGGATGAAAAGGCTTTATGGTGTGTCAAGCCCTGATGCTAATCACAGGTGGTCAGAGGATGGGGAGCTCGTGAGACCGGACTGACCTGGGGCAGCGGAGCCAAGCTGCCCAGGTCACAGAGAAGTCAAAGGAAGGCACATGTGTTCTAAAGGCCCGTATTTGCTTCATGATATGTAGCCTATGTGAGGGCAACCATAAGATGGCCACCGCTCAAAGATGGAACCCACGTAGTGATGTATAATAACGTATACACAGTGCATTCATAGCTAAAACGTTACACAAAGCACTTGTACATACCGCATTGACCATTCGCGGTTCGCTAATACCGGGATAGACAGGGGTTCGGGCCCTGCCTCCTACGCGGTCCCAAATGTTAAAGTACGACAACGCAATACATTATATTATATATCTGTTTTTTCTCTCCTATCCCTTACTTCTCTTCTCCTTTTTGCGCTTCTTAACTTGCAGTATGTCTACCGTGTGCTTGGTTGGCTCTACTCACTGAGTACAGGTTTGGATTACATTAGTATGTTTTTTCATGTGCAGAAATAGGGCACTGGCCCCTTTATTATTGGATCAACAGTATCTGCACTAGGAGGTGTTATGAAACGATTTTGTAACATTATATTCATGTCCTAGGAGAACATGGTCAGATTCATCCTATGATACTTAGGGCACGTGCCCATGATTAATCACATATATATTTTTAACCATGTACATGTACTTAATCCAAGTGCATTGTGGGAGGGAGATGTGTAAGTGTATGGTCCACACTGTGTGTGGGCTTTGACTTGTGCCCGTTGATGTATATTAGGGGACCGGGTTGAACCTAGTAGAGTTAACATTTTATTAAACCCACTGAGGTCCCATTAACGGATATTAACACTATTTGAGTATGGATTTCAGGACAACTGTTTTATGGGTTTTTAGGGTGTCAATCACCTTCTTCTATTACTTTCATATTAAATTCACATGTTTTGTTTATTTTTCGTACTAGCACTTCACAGGTTAGCGAATTTCCACATGCTGATTTTGTTCATTATGTAGTGAGGACTTGTGTACAATGAAGTTTACTGATTAATGTACGGCAGCACAGAGAGACGCCATTCTGTTAAAGGTGTTTACTGAAATGATAAGTGGATTTACAAAAGATTATTTTATGAATGTTATTATATGTTGCATCCAATATATACTTTCATTGCTCCATTTATATTGTACTGTGCAATTCCAGGAGGTGTATTACATATTTACTTGCATGACTATATGGAACTTTTACTAGCTCTAAGATGGCCGCCGCCTTTTTGTGTAACATCATGACTAATGTGAGTCCTTTCTCTGTTGTGTTACCTTTGATGTATGTGAAAACAGGTATTTAATTTTGGCTGATAATCAACCTCCTAAATGTGAGCAAGGCTTTACTCCGAAACGCGTAGCGATAATAAACTTCCTGATTTAGAACTTTGCACAAGTTCTGAGAGTGCATTAATTTCATGTGGTTATGAAGGATTCTTTAAGATACCGGGTGCTCTCCCGGGGTACGCATCACCCTCCACGGCTCCACGGGTCCCGAGGTTTCAATGAGCGTTTTTCTGTGTGAAAATATATATATATATATATATATATATATATATATATATATATATATATAGATTACCTACTGGCGGTCGCCAGTAGGTAGTTATAGTTAGGACCTATTATCCATAGGAAAATCGTAAAACATTCTTTTCCCAATAACTTTGGCGTCGGTTGACGAATCTTCGCGAAATTTTCAAAACTCATGGGGCGAAAAAGTTTCAATATCTGGGCAGAGCCTAACGACACATCTCATCGTGAGATCTGATTGGCTGTCAGCACGTTATCCTGGAATTGCTGGCAGCCATCTTGGGACCAATATACATGATAGTACCCCATTGAAATGCATTGTAGTGAATCGAAGATTTTGAGGGTTACCAAAAGGAGAACTATAAAGGGTGATAACAGACTTTAGTTGCATTAGAATTCATTAGTTGATGGTACCATACTAATTTCAGGAATTGTGGTGTGTTCTAAGGTGATTTTACCCTGTGAAAAACCTTCTGCTGGGATATCATGAATAATGTTTGAGAGAAAACTGAAACTAAAATGAGAGCATATTTCTGTAAATTCACATTATCTTTCTCAGTCATGTGAGAATGAAGTCTGTCATTCTCAGTAAATCATGTACATTCACAACAATGGCAGAGACTGTCAGTTGATTCCTTTGTGTTCCACTGCAGCTTCCCACAGTGTTCTAAAGAACAACTAGAACACTACCTAAAGCCTTACTTATGACAAAAGTATGGCACACCTGAAGCCATCTTGATTGGAATAAACTGGTAACGCTTAAAACATTTAATTTAAAAAGGAACAAAATTATGGGGTTCATTGTGTCATAGAAATTATGGTTAGTGCTGTAGAAAGAAAAATTAGGACATGTTTCAAGTGTGATCTCAAATATCTTCCTGTTACATTTCAACAGGAGCAGCCTGTCAGTTGATGCCTTTGTGTTCCACTGCAGCTTTTCAGAGTGTTCTAAAGAACAACTAGAGCGCTAACAGCCTTGCTTATGACAAAAGTATGGCACACCTGAAGCCATCTTGATTGGAATAAACTGGCAACACTTAAAACATTTAATATAAAAAGGAACAAAATTATGGGGTTCATTTTGTCATAGAAATTATGGCTAGTGCTGTAGAAGGAGAACTTAGGACATGTTTCAAGTGTGATATCAAATATCTTCCTATTATATTTCAACAAGAGCAGCCTGTCAGTTGATGCCTTTGTGTTCTACTGCAGCTTCCCAGAGTGTTCTAAAGAACAACTAGAGCACTAACAGTCTTACTTATGACAAAATTATAGCACACATGAAGCCCTCTTGATTGGAATAAACTGGTAACTCTTAAAACATTTAATTTAAAAAGGAACAAAATGAGGGGGTTCATTTTGTCATAGAAATTATGGTTAGTGCTGTAGAAAGAACAATTATGACATGTTTTAAGTGAGATCTCAAATATCTTCCTGTTACATTTCAACAGGAGCAGCCTGTCAGTTGATGCCTTTGTGTTCCACTGCAGCTTCTCAGAGTGTTCTAAAGAACAACTAGAGTGCTAACAGCCTTACTTATGACAAAAGTATGGCACACCTGAAGCCATCTTGATTGGAATAAACTGGCAACACTTAAAACATTTAATATAAAAAGGAACAAAATTATGGGGTTCATTTTGTCATAGAAATTATGGCTAGTGCTGTAGAAAGAACAATTATGACATGTTTTAAGTGAGATCTCAAATATCTTCCTGTTATATTTCAACAGGAGCAGCCTGTCAGTTGATGCCTTTGTGTTCTACCTCAGCTTCCCAGAGTGTTCTAAAGAACAACTAGAGCGCTAACAGCCTTACTTATTACAAAAGTATGGCACACCTGAAGCCATCTTGATTGGAATAAACTGGTAACACTTAAAACATTGAATTTAAAAAGGAACAGCGTGATGGGGTTCATTTTGTCATAGAAATGATGGTTAGTGCTGTAGAAAGAAAATTAGGACATGTTGCAAGTGTGATCTCAAATATCTTCCTGTTATATTTCAACAGGAGCAGCCTGTCAGTTGATGCCTTTGTGTTCTACTGCAGCTTCCCAGAGTGTTCTAAAGAACAACTAGAGCGCTAACAGTCTTACTTATGACAAAATGATGGCACACCGGAGGCCATCTTGATTGGAAAAAACTGGTAACTCTTAAAACATTTAATTTAAAAAAGGAACAAAATGAGGGGGTTCATTTTGTCATAGAAATTATGGTTAGTGCTGTAGAAAGAACAATTAGGACATGTTTTAAGTGAGATCTCAAATATCTTCCTGTTATATTTCAACAGGAGCAGCCTGTCAGTTGAGGCCTTTGTGTTCTACTGCAGCTTCCTAGAGTGTTCTAAAGAACAACTAGAGCGCTAACAGTCTTACTTATGACAAAATGATGGCACACCTGACGCCATCTTGATTGGAATAGACTGGTCACTTAAAACATTTAATTTAACAAGGAACAAAATGAGGGGGTTCATTTTGCCATAGAAATTATGGTTAGTGCTGCAGAAAGAAAATTTAGGGCAGATCCTCAAATCCTCTTTTATTTCATTAGAAAATTCTGACATGCAGACTGTAACAATCACTTTCAATACCAGCAGTAGACTTCCAGTTATCTCCCTGGTGATCTAATGAACAACTAGATTGCTAACATTCTGAATTTATGGCAAATGTGTGACTCATCTGAATGCCTTCTTGATGGAATCAAAGTAAAAAACTGAAAGCATTTCCTACTGAGGAGACTGCAGTAAATGAGGAAATTAGGAAACTTCATAACAAATAAGTCTCCCAAGATGGCCACCAGAGAAAAAAGAGCCCAAATGTAGCACAAATATCACCCAGATGTAGCACACATATAGCCCAATGACAGAAGTGTGCAAAACAGTGTTCATTTTTAGTTTTTCTGCAGTTTTATATAGTGCAGACTGGTTAGGTATTGGAGCGTTACATCTTACCCATTATTGCGTATTTTGCCCGAAGTACATGAGCTTGATCTTGCGAACTATTGAACTTTACGATTCTGTTAACCTGAAGTTGCTCTGAACCGGGCTTTGTTTTTTTTGTTTGTTTTTTTTTAACATACTTTATTGACGACTTTAACAGTTTTGAAATGTACCAGTCATTCTACAGAGACAGTCTTTTACCTTTATACGAAGCACCTTATACATATGACTTATAATGGTTATGTGTGACATTTCGTGAACGATAATATCGAGGATACTGATCATCAATAGTGTCGGTAACACCACAATAATTGATCTGGCAATATAAATTGACAATAGAAGACAACTACATTCCAATCAACAAGTGAACTGCATTAAACCATCCCCTCCCTCCCTCCCTAGCCCGCCCTCTCCCCACTCCTGGTCAATCGTGTTTTGGTTTCACCAACTATCATTCTGTGGCTTCAACGATATAGGTCAAAAAGAATAGCATTATTTCCGGGTTTAGCAAAGCTGTGTGTCTGAGTCCCGAAACCTATCATGGAAGGTTCGTATAGGAATCCTGCGTGTTACTGGGTTGGGATATTCAGCGGGGGTAGTAGATCGAGCGACTCCAGCTTAAGCAGCATGGCCTCCCAGTCCATCGAGATGGGTTGTTTCCTGAGCCCCCTATCCTCCTCTCTGCGAAGAGCTGCACCCTCCGCCCTCCCCCATTGCATCATATCACTCTGCCATGTGTATACAGCTGGGCTCCTAGGAGACTTCCATCGCATGGTAAGAGCTCTCACTGCCACGATAAGGGCCAGATCTATGAACCGTAACTGTGCTTTCTGCACTTTAGGGCGTCTGCGGAGGCCTACGAGGCAATATAATGTGTCTTCCGGGACAGGGAGTCTAGTGACTGTGCTCAAGGCGACCCGAACCCCCACCCAGTAGTCACGAAGGCAGGGACATGACCATCACATATGTAGGAAGTCTGCCTCCTCCCCCCTACAGCGGGGGCAATGATGTGGGGATTCTGGAAATATACGATGAATCCTCTCAGGAGTAAGGTATGCTCTATGGAGGATCGTCGTCTGTATAAACTTCAGTCGTGCATTACGTGATACTTTTTTGGGGTGTTTCACCATACATTCCCAGGCTTTATCCGTAAGGGCACCACTGGAATCCTCAGACCAACGTGCCCTAAGGGCAGTGAGTGGGATTGCTGCATGTGTTCGGATCCCAGTGTACAGCCATCTGACCAGGTGTCCCCCCTTGAACCGGGCTTTGTAACACCCATTTTTACCTACTGGTTTTAATTAATTCTCACTGTATTGTATTAGGAAAGAGTATTTACTGTGTTTATGTACACTTTTATGATCTATGTTTTTAAATCAGATCGAATAAAGTTTAATGAATTCTATGGCAGGACAGAGGCAAGGATTATGCATATCTTTCCTCACTTTATTTGCATAGCAGTTCAAAGAAAACATAACACAACAATCATTAAACAAAAGACTACACAACCCATGAACCATTAGGGGGGTAGTCTCCAAGGCAACTATAGTCCAATAATATCACAGTTCATCGTATATAATATCGTGACGTCCCTTCTGCTTCCTCTTTCTTCACTGCTCGTCAGTTAAGTGCATTCCTTACATTCTTGGCTTAATCTGACTTTGTAGCTGTTTGTATGGCGGTTTCTTGTGCACGTTATTAGCATTATTGCCTTGGTATTGTTTCATATTCCCTGCGCAGCAGGCTTTTGCCCGAGGGCGTTCTGCCCCTCGCAGTTTCCCCCGCTGTGCGCTCTGCGCACGGTGAGATCCTGTCAGGTGCGTCTGGTCCGAGTGAGGCAGCTCCGTCGAACGTTCCTGCTGGTCTTTACGCGCGTTTGGGAATCCGGTCACTCCTTTAGTGTCCGCTTGATTCCCGACCAACCCTCGCCTAATTTTGACACTGCTACGCGGTGATTTCCCCACATGACCACGTTAGTGACCAGCCCCACCTGGCGGTGGTGATTGGTATTGCACCTCAGTCTATTCTTATAACAGCTTCAGGGAAAGCCCAGATGTTGGAGCACCGGTTAGGGGCTGCCTTAAGGATTTTAAGGGTATTTGTTTTGTGCTCACACCCTCTGCTATCATGTCTTCTCCAGAAGATCATTTTTACTCCTCCTACCAGGAAGTGGAGGAGGAATGGCCCCCCAACTTCTCCCTTCAGCAGTGGACCAAGCCCTCTCTCTGGCTATTTCTAGGGCGCTGGCTCGTCTTAGGGATCAGGTTGATAAGCTGGCGAAAAGCATCCCTGGGGTGTTCAGTGACCCAGATCTGGTGGTGGCGGGTCCCAGTAGCTCCCAGATGGGGAATAAAAGGGCCGTTAAACATAACGCGGGGCACTTGGAAGGACTTGATAAACTTACGGAGACCTTCCTCAAGAATGTGTGAATGCTAAAACATGCACCCTGCTGGGAGGAGGAGTCCGGAGAAAATTGCGACGCTGTCACCACTATTGTAGACCCCGACGGCGGGTTTCCCTTAGAGGGAGAGGGTGTATCGAAAGGTATGGGTGGGCGACAATTTCCGTTCCGCTCGCGGAAATTGTGAAAATTCAACATTTTCGCGTTCCACGCAGAATGCGAAAATGTCTAAACTTCCACGATCCGCGAGGGAACGGAAACTGTTGCCTAGGCAGGTGTGCTTTCTCCCCATATCTGCTGCTTGCTGTCATCCTTGATGGAGCTCTGCGCATCCATGAGTTTCTCAAGCGCAATTCCTGTGTAGTTCCTGACACCAGGAGGTTCTGTCTCCTCATCTGCTGCTCTGATCCGTCTCTGGCCCTTTATAAAGAAGAGGTATGTGAACTGCATGGAAGCCCCTCCCGTTTGGCCCCACACCCCTACCCCAGCGGTGTGCATCATCTTCCCTCCCTTTCCCCCACTATGATGGACAGCTCACTCGAGGAACCCCGGCGCCCGTCGGCGCTGTGGCAACATTACAGACACACATGGTCGCTGTAGACAACTCTTCTGGCCCTTTACGCAGCTGTAGTGTAGGTAAAGCACTATACATTTACCCAACAAGGTAGCACTTACTGATTAGCCAGTAGAAAGTACTCCAGTTGAGTAGAGGTATTGCACAAAACGGTGGCATCTTCTTGGGTAAATATGCAGGGCAGGATTCATTCTGGCACGATGCTCCTGTCACAAAAATAAAACCTCAACAGGAAGCACTTGCAGATATAAATAAAGAAGGTGCCCGAGTTGAAGCTCAAATTCAGTAACGCACTGTACTAATCATCAGCACAAAACATTCGTGAGCATGGTCGAGGCTAACCAGGTGTGCTGTCTTCCCATATCTACCATCAACAATTTGCTGTCATCTTTGATGGAGCTCTGTGCATCCATGAGTTTCTCGAGCGCAATCCCCGTGTAGTTCCTGACACCAGGAGGTTCTGTCTCCTCATCTGCTGCTCTGATCCGTCTCTGGCCCTTTATAAACAAGAGGCATGTGAACCGCATTGAAGCTCTCCCATTTGGCCCCACACCCCCCACCCCAGCGGTGTGCATCGTCTTCCTGCCCTTTCCCCCACTATGATGGACAGCTCACTCAAGGGACCCCGGCGCCTGTCGGCGTTGTGGCAATGTTACAGACACATATGGTCGCTGTAGACAACTCTTCTGGCCCTTTACGCAGCTGTAGTGTAGGAAAAGCACTATACATTTACCCGAGGTAGCACTTACTGATTAGCCAGTAGAAAGTACTCCAGTTGAGTAGAGGTATTGCACAAAACGGTGGCATCTTCTTGGGTAAATATGCAGGGCAGGATTCATTCTGGCACGATGCTCCTGTCACAAAAATGAAACCCCAACAGGAAGCATTTGTATTTGACCTTCAACTCGGGCACCTGCTTTATTTATATCTGTAAGTCTTACAGTTATGAATAAAGCAGGTGCTCGAGTTGAAGGTCAAATTCAGTAATGCATTAATCAGCACACAAAAATCTCCGCGATCACGTGAAATTTCGCGTGATCGCGGAGATTTTTTGCCGTTTCGCGATATTTTGTAAAAAAGGCACTTTCGCAAATTCTGCCCACCCTTAATCGGAGGACGATTTCTCCTCCGATGAGGATAAGGACTTGGGGCATCCCTGGCATCCAGAGTCCCACTCCTCTCAGTCCCGGGTTGGAGACGGGGTCCACTCGGACATGTTCAAGCCTACCCAAATTTACCATCCTAGGTCGGCGGAGTGGACCCCTGACACCAAAGTGGCAGAGTATGTGGTGGGGAAAATCCATCAACCCCTTGAAAGGGAGGTCAGGAATAGGATGAGGGGAGAATGCCCCAGGCCCTCACTGAAGGGGAAGGTGGCACACACGCCTGAAATTGATGAGAAATTATGTACCTTTTTCTCCAAGTATATGAGGGATCCCAAGAAAGGAATTGATAGGTCTTGGACGTGGTAGGGCCCTTGATCCAAATTATTCAATTGGCGGAGCGTTCAAAAGAGTCAGGATCCCCTTTGTCCACGGATATTGTGGCTGGTTGGGGTCACTAACCTAAACCCTAAAACACTACCTCCTCCACTACCCAAACACCACTGCACTACCCTAAACCCTAAAACACTACCCCCAGCATGATACCCAACACTACCCAAACATAACTGCACTACTCTAAACCCTAAAACACTACCACCAGCATGACTCCCTACATTACCCAAACACCACTGCACTACCCTAAACCCTACATCTACCCCCAGCACAACCCCCTAGACTACACAAACACCACTGCACTACCCTAAACCCTAAAACACGACCCCCTACACTACACAAACACCACTGCACTACCCTAAACACTAAATCTACCCCCAGCATGACCCCCAACACTATACAAACACCACTGCACTACCCTAAACCCTAAAACACTACCCCCAGCACGACCCCCTTCACTACCTAAACACAACTGCACTACCCTAAACCCTAAAACACTACTCCCAGCATGACCCCTTCACTACCCAAACACCACTGCATGACCCTAAACCCTAAAACACGACCCCCTACACTACACAAACACCACTGCACTACTATAAACCCTAAAACACTAGAACCCTGCACGACCCCCTACCATACACAAACACCATTGCACTACCCTAAACCCTAAAACACTACCCCCTACACTACACACACACCACTGCATTACCCTAAACCCTAAAACACTACCCCCAGCACAACCCCCTACACTACCCAAACACCACTGCTCTACCCTAAACCATAAAACACTACCCCCAGCATGACCCCCTACACTACACAAACACCACTGCACTACCCTAAACCCTAATACACTACCACCAGCGCAACCCCCTACACTACCCAAACACTACTGCTCTACCCTAAACCATAAAACACTACCCCCAGCACGACCCCCTACACTACCCATACACCACTGCACTACCCTAAACCCTAAAACACTACCCCCAGCACGACCCCTTACACTACTGCACTACCCTAAACCCTAAAACACTACCCCAGCACGACCCCCTACACTACCCAAACACCACTGCACTACCCTACACCCTAAAACCCTACCCCCAGCACGACCCCCTACACTACCCAAACACCACTGCACTACCCTAAACCCTAGAAAAAAAAACACCCCATGCCCAATCCCCCTTACCTCTCACTCCTCATGGCTCCTCGCTCCTCATGGTTCCTCCTTCTCATCATCTCTGAGGGTCAGTGCACGTAATTGTGAGGAAACGGAACAGCCTCTGTTTCCTTACAACAACGTGGATCGTCTACATGTTTTTTAGAATGCATGGTCATTTACCATACATACCTTTACAACAAAATTTGTTGTAAAGGCATGCGTGGTAAATGACCATGCGTTCTAAAAAAATGTGTATTAATGACTTTGCGATGTACAAAGCATGCGTGGTAATGCATGCGTTGTAATGGTGGAGGAGTGTGGCTCAATGGTTAGAGCGGCAGACCCTGAAGCAGAGTTCTGGCCAGGGACCAGGGTACGATTCCCGCCTCGGCGGGGCTCGGGCTCAATTTCCTCAGACCTGTCTATTCTCGCCTCGGTGCCTATTCTAATCACGGGCCCCACGCTGTAACTCTGGGCAATAGCTTGCTTAGCCTCAACACCGGCCCCAACTGCGCTAAGGAAGCCTGGCTTCACCCTGGGGGTGCCCAGGAGTGGACACTTCACAGGGAAAGCCAGGAGGGGTTCCACAGCGGTATGAGTATCAGCGCCAGGAAACCGCAAAAGGCGACACCGCAAGGTGGCCGTCTGGTGACAGTGCGCTCTATAAGTACCTTGACATTTACAATGGTATCGCGAATTTAAAAAGTGGTTGTAACGGCTGTTTACTGATCAAAGCTGTCCCCTGTTCCTCAGTGAGAAGTTTATTTGATTAATTAGGAGGAAGGAATGTGTTTTTTTTACCGAAAAGTTCATTCCCAGCTGTTGTATTGTGAAAGTGTCCACGTGGCCTGGTTTCACTTCCGGTGAGAAAGTGGAAGAGTTTGTTTGCATCTAATGAAGTTCTGTTTTTGGGCGGGGCCGGCGCGACACGTTATCAGAAAACATAGCTAATGGAAAGCGTCCTCCCTGAAGTTTGGAGCAGTGCCATGAGAGGTCAACGAGTGTGCCTCCCACCGTAGTATGACCATACCGCGTGACCCATGTGGCGCCTCCAGAGTACGGGAGGCAGAAGCGGCATCGCAGGTCCTCTTGTAGACCGTTGTAGCACTAATTCTACATTTTGGTACTAGGGCATTTTAACTTTGTTGTTCCTGCCAGATACAAAGAGAAGATCCTGTGTTATTCAGTGTCCTCGTTACCTTTTTTGTGGGTTGTGGTGCTTGTCACTTCGCTGCCCCGCCGGTGTACAAGACTGGGCACCCCACCTCGTGTGCCATCTGCAGGGCCTCTGCCCTCAGATCACTGGTTTTGGTTTCTGGAGTGGCAACATAAACAGTTGCTCCCAAAGGACTAGCCTGAACACTTAGGTGAATATCCCCTGCACCAGCATTCCATGGAAATTCTTTCCTAGCTCTCCCATGACAACAAGGACGTTACAATAGCACAGCTCCGCTCGCGACACCGTATGACGTCATCGGAGCCATAAGAGGACTTCGTCGGCATGCTGATGTCAGTTCCACCCATTTTTTCTGTGCCACCGAGGCAAACAGGCGGACCGAGACATTTTCACATGTATACATAGTATAATAAATATACATATATTCACAAAAAAACATAGGTTTCAGGCACGTTATAGTTAGAAATTAGCATTTAAAAAACCTTAGAAATTCACTGAAAAAACATAGGTTTCAGGGGCGTTATAGTTAGTTGGACATTTCACTCGTACAAAATCATCAGCTAACTATAACTTGCGTGCCTGCAATGCACTGCTGATGACGTTACATATTACATCACTCATGACATGGTCAGTGACATCACTCATGACATCACTCATGACATCTCAAATGACATCACTCATGACATCATCCAGTGAATGTGTGTTTTTCTGAAAATTAAATATGTTTTATATATGTATATCTCAAGGTCGATGGAAGAATAAATGGGTATATAAGTGTCTAAATGGATGATTTTTTTGTAAAATTGATTGTATAACTGACTGATTAAGTGTATCTTAGTGAATACATGGGTTAGTAAGTAATGTTTAAATATCTAAATATCTGTATCAGTATCTCACTTTGTGTATAAGTGGCTGCATGGGTCGGTGAGTAGCTGCACGAGTCTCTATATGGGTTATTGGTTGATTTTTGAGTATCAGTATGAGTGTCTAAGTGTTTGTATGGTTCGGTGGGGGAGTATTACTTAGTGCGTAGATGCATGAATGAGTGACTCACTGTTTGTATGTGTTGAAGACAGCATGTGTGCAGAACTGTATAGGTGGATAGGTGTGTGTATGGGTGTGTTAGTGAGTGAATGACTGTCTCAATAGTGTCTTTATGAGTAACTACATATGATTTAAACTAGTATATGTGAGTATTGTTGTATATAAGTGAGTATATGTGAGAGTGAGAGATTGGAAGAGTTCCTGTACAAGTAAGTATGTGTAAGTTTCTGTAGAAAAAAAGTGTGGTAGTGTATTTATAACTGTATATGCAAGTAAATGGATGTTTGATACTTTGTTTGCATGTGTGACTATGAGTGTGAGTAACTTTTTGGATGAGTGGCGGTGTGTAACAGGATGTATAGGTGTATGAGTACATATGATGAGTGAGTACATGTATGAGTGACTGTATAGCGACTGTTGGTGAATGAGTGGATGTGTGTGTAGATCTTCGAATTACTGAATAGGTGTGTTGTAACTGGTATTGGTATGTCCATTGTTTTGAAAATGTTAGTTTGTATTTTTGAGTGTGTGTATCAAAGGTTATATTAGGGTGAGAGAAGGTCGGCGACTCTATCACAAGGATGATGTCATGAGTGATGTCATTTGTGATGTCATCAGTAATCTCATAAGTGATGTCACTGACCATGTCATGAGTGATGTAATATGTGACATCATCAGCAGTGCATTGCGGGCGCGTGAGTTATAGTTAGCAGAACTAACTATAACGGGGGAATTTCTATGGTTTTCTACGAGTGAAATGTCCAACTAACTATAACGCCCCTGAAACCTATGGTTTTTTCAGTGAATATATATATATATATATATATATATATATATATATTACCTACTGGCGGTCGCCTGTAGGTAGTTATAGTTATGACCTATTTTCCATAGGAAATCCGCAACATTCTATTCCCAATAATTTTGGCGCCGATTTACAAATCTTTGTGAAATGTTCAAAACTTTTGGCCAGCTCCGGTCCGCTTCTATCCTGAAAGTCTCGGGATGATTCGTGTAGTGGGGGCCGAGAAAATAGGGGGGTCCCAAAATGTGTTTTCCCCATGCAATTTCCCATAGGACGTTTAGCCGCAGCTACAGCCCGAACTGCTGAACGGAATTACACCAAATTTTGGCAGAAAGGTTGACCTTGGTTCAGAGTCTTGCTTAAATGGTGTAAATCCATTCAGTAGTTCCTGAGAAAATCAAAAGTAAAATCACATATATATCTGGGCGGAGCCTAACCACACATCTCATCGTGAGATCTGATTGGCTGTCAGCACTTCATCCAAGAAGTGTTGGCAGCCATCTTGGGACCAGTATACATGATAGCACCTCATTAAAAAGCATTGCAGTTAATAGAAGGTTTTAAGACTTTAGTTACATTATAAATCATTTGTTGATGGTACCATACTCTTTTTAGGAATTGTGGTATGTTCTAAGGTGATTTTACCATGTGAAAAAACCTTCTGCTGGGATATCATGAATCATGTTTGAGAGAAAACTATTTTCTCATGCTTTTCCCACAGAGGTTTGAAAGGTGATCTATAAGCTAAACTGAGAGAATATTTTCTGTAAATTCACATTATCTTTCTCAGTCATGTGAGAATGAAGTCTGACATTCTCAGTAAAACATGTACATCTAACAAGGGCAGAGACTGTCAGTTGATTCCTTTGTGTTCTACTGCAGCTTCCCAGAGTGTTCCAAAGAACAACTAGAGCGCTAACAGTCCTACTTATGACAAACGTATGGCACACCTGAAGCCATCTTGATTGGAATAAAGTGGTAACTCTTAAAATATTTAATTTAAAAAGGAACAAAATGAGTGGGTTAATTTTGCCATAGAAAGTATGATTAGTGCTGCAGAAAGAAAAATTAGAGCACATTTTGAGTGACTTCTCAAATCCTCTTCTATTTCATAAAAAAATTCTGACATGCAGACTGAAACATGCACTTTCAATACCAGCAGCAGACTTCCCTGGTGAGCAGTAGCTTTACTGTGATCTAATGAGCAACTAGAGTGCTAACATTCTAAATTTATGGCGAATGTGTGACACATCTGAATACCTTCTTGATGGAATCAAAGTGAAAAACTGAAAGGAAACTTCATAATAAATAAGTGTCCCAAGATGGCCACCAGAGACAAAAGAGCCCAAATGTAGCACAAATATCACCCAGATGTAGCCCAAGTATAGCCCAATGACAGAATGTCCCAGAGTGTTCTAAAGCACAACTAGAGCGCTAACAGTCTTACTTATGACAAAAGTAAGGCACACCTGAAGCCATCTTGATTGGAATAAAGTGGCAACACTTAAAACATTTATTTTGCAAAGGAACAAAATGAGGGGGTTAATTTTGCCTTAGAAATTATGTTTAGTGCTGCAGAAAGAAAAATTAGGGCACATTTTGACTTCTCAAATCCTCATTAAACATTCTGACATGCAGCCTGAAACCTGCACTTTGAATACCAGCAGCAGACTTCCCTGGTGAGCAGTAGCTTTACTACAGTGATCTCATGAGCAACTAGAGTGCTACCATTCAGAATATATGGCAAATGTGTGACACACCTGAATGCCTTCATGATGGAACCAAAGTAAACAAGCATTGAAAATGCAATAGGTCTCACCCTCGTTTAAGTTAAAGCAATTCTGTTTGTCATTAGGTGGCTTTTTAGCATTGCTTGTATTAGTGTTTTTCAAACTTACATGTACATAACATGCATATGCATGTATATATGTATATGTATATTTATGCATGCGTTTATATTTGTATTTATATTGATATGCAGATTATATATATGTTTTATATGTATGTATATATATACACACATACATATATACAAATGTATATGAATATATAGATGTGCATCTGTGTGCGGTAAGATATGTAGAGAGAGGTAGAGAGGTAGAGGTATAGAGATAGAGAGGTAGAGGTAGAGAGTAGTAGAGAGAGAGGTAGAGAGGTAGAGAGTAGAGGATGAGTGATAGAGAGCAGAGAGTGAGTAGTAGAGACTAGTAGAGAGAGTAACAGAGAGTAAGTAGTAGAGAGTAGTAGAGTGAGTAGTAGAGAGTGAGTAGTAGAGAGTAGTAGAGAGTGAGTAGTAGAGAGTAGTAGAGAGTGGCTAATAGAGAGTGAGTAGTAGAGAGAAGTAGAGAGTGAGTAGTAGAGAGTGAGTAGCAGAGAGAGTAGTAGAGAGTAGTAGAGAGTGAGTAGTAGTGTGAGTAGTAGAGAGTAGTAGAGAGAGAGCAGTAGAGAGTGAGTAGTAGAGAGTAGTAGAGAGCAGTAGAGAGAAAGTAGTAGAGAGTGAATAGTAGAGTGTAGTAGAGAGTGAGTAGTAGAGAGTGAGTAGTAGAGAGAGAGAGTAGTAGGGAGAAGTAGAGTAGTAGAGAGTGAGTAGTAGAGAGTGAGTAGTAGAGTGAGTAGTAGAGTAGTAGAGAGTAGTAGAGAGTAGTAGCGAGAGAGTAGTAGAGAGTGAATAGTAGAGAGTAGTAGAGAGTGAGTAGTAGAGAGTGAGTAGTAGAGAGAGTAGTAGAGAGTGTGTAGTAGAGAATAGTAGAGAGTGAGGAGTAGAGAGTGAGTAGTAGAGAGTAGTAGAGAGTGAGTAGTAGAAAGTTAGTAGTAGACAGTGTGTAGTAGAGATTGAGTAGTAGAGAGTAGTAGAGAGTGAGTAGTAGAGAGAGTAGTAGAGAGTGAGTAGTAGAGAGAGTAGTAGGGAGTAGTAGAGTAGTAGAGAGTGAGTAGTAGAGAGCAAGTAGTAGAGAGCATGTAGTAGAGAGTGTGTAGTAGAGAGTGAGTAGTAGAGAGAAGTAGAGAGTGAGTAGTAGAGAGAGCAGTAGAGAGTGAGTAGTAGAGAGAGTAGTAGAGAGTAGTAGAGTAGTAGAGAGTGAGTAGTAGAGAGTAGTAGAGAGCGAGTAGTAGAGAGTGAGTAGTGGAGCGTGAGTAGTAGAGAGTAGTAGGGAGTGAGTAGTAGAGAGTGAGTAGTAGAGAGTAGTAGAGAGTGAGTAGTAGAGAGAGAGTAGTAGAGAGTGTAGTAGAGAGTAGTAGAGTGAGTAGTAGAGAGTGAGTAGTAGAGAGAGAGTAGTAGAGAGTAGTAGAGAGTGTGTAGTAGAGTAGTAGAGAGTGAGTGGTAGAGAGTAGTAGAGAGTAGTAGAGTGAGTAGTAGAGAGTGAGTAGTAGAGAGAGTAGTAGAGAGTAGAAGATTAGTAAAGAGTAAGTAGTAGAGAGTTGGAAGTAGAGAGAGTAGTAGAGTAGTAGAGAGTGAGTAGTAGAGAGTGAGTAGTAGAGAGCGAGTAGTAGAGAGTGAGTAGTGGAGAGTGAGTAGTAGAGAGTGAGTAGTAGAGAGTAGTAGAGACTGAGTAGTAGAGAGTGAGTAGTAGAGAGTAGTAGCGAGTGAGTAGTAGAGAGTGAGTAGTTTAGTTTAAAAGGAACACCATGAGGGGGTTCATTTTGCCTTAGAAATTATGATTAGTGCTGAAAAAAGAAAAATTAGGGCACATTTTGAGTGACTTCTCAAATTCTCATCTATTTCATTAAAACAGTCTGACATGCAGACTGAAACATGCCCTTTTAATACCAGCAGCAGACTTCCCTGGTAAGCAGTAGCTTTACTAAAGTGATCTAATAAGCAACTAGAGTGCTAACA
This sequence comes from Triturus cristatus, assembly GCF_964204655.1. NCBI lineage: Eukaryota > Metazoa > Chordata > Amphibia > Caudata > Salamandridae > Triturus > Triturus cristatus. Next base: position 556,241,320 of record NC_140583.1, read on the forward strand.
TTCTGAATTTATGGCAAATGTGTGACACATCTGAATGCCTTCTTGATGGAATCAAAGTAAAAAACCTGAAAGTATTTCCTACTGAGGAAATTAGGAAACTTCATAACAAATAAGTCTCCAGAGATGGCCATCAGAGACAAAAGAGCCCAAATGTAGCACACATATCACCCAGATGTAGCCCAAGTATAGCCTAATGACAGAATGTCCCAGAGTGTTCTAAAGAACAACTAGAGCGCTAACAGTCTTACTTATGACAAAAGTATGGCACAGCTGAAGCCATCTTGATTGGAATAAAGTGGTAACACTTACAACATTTAATTTGCAAAGGAACAAGTAGTAGAGAGTGTGTAGTAGAGAGTGAGTAGTAGAGAGTAGTGGATAGTGAGTAGTAGAGAGAGTAGTAGAGAGTGAGAAGTAGAGTGAGTAGTAGAGTAGTTGAGAGCGAGTAGTAGAGAGTGAGTAGTGGAGAGTGAGCAGTAGAGAGTAGTAGAGAGTGAGTAGTAGAGATAGTAGTTGAGAGAGAGTTGTAGAGAGGGAGTAGTAGAAAGTAGTAGAGTGAGTAGTAGAGAGAGAGTAGTAGAGAGTGAGTAGTAGAGAATAGTAGAGAGTGAGTATTAGAGAGAGTAGTAGAGAGTAGTAGAGTAGTAGAGAGTGAGCAGTAGAGAGTGAGTAGTAGAGAGTGAGTAGAGAGTAGTAGAGTAGAAGAGAGTGAGTAGTAGAGAGTGACTAGTAGAGAGTAGTAGAGAGCAAGTAGTAGAGAGTGAGCAGTGAAGAGTGAGTAATAGAGAGTAAGTAGTAGAGAGTAGTAGAGTGAGTAGTAGAGAGTGAGTAGTAGAGAGTAGTAGAGAGTGAGTAGTAGAGAGTAGTAGAGAGTGGGTAATAGAGAGTGAGTAGTAGAGAGAAGTAGAGAGTGAGTAGTAGAGAGTGAGTAGCAGAGAGAGTAGTAGAGAGTAGTAGAGAGTGAGTAGTAGTGTGAGTAGTAGAGAGTAGTAGAGAGAGAGCAGTAGAGAGTGAGTAGTAGAGAGTAGTAGAGAGCAGTAGAGAGAGAGTAGTAGAGAGTGAATAGTAGAGAGTAGTAGAGAGTGAGTAGTAGAGAGTGAGTACTAGAGAGTGTAGTAGAGAGTGAGTAGTAGATAGTAAGTAGTAGAGAGAGAGAGTAGTAGGGAGAAGTAGAGTAGTAGAGAGTGAGTAGTAGAGAGTGAGTAGTAGAGTGAGTAGTAGAGTAGTAGAGAGTAGTAGAGAGTAGTAGCGAGAGAGTAGTAGAGAGTGAATAGTAGAGAGTAGTAGAGAGTGAGTAGTAGAGAGTGAGTAGTAGAGAGAGTAGTAGAGAGTGTGTAGTAGAGAATAGTAGAGAGTGAGTAGTAGAGAGTGAGTAGTAGAGAGTAGTAGAGAGTGAGTAGTATAAAGTGAGTAGTAGACAGTGTGTAGTAGAGATTGAGTAGTAGAGAGTAGTAGAGAGTGAGTAGAAGAGAGAGTAGTAGAGAGTGAGTAGTAGAGAGAGTAGTAGGGAGTAGTAGAGTAGTAGAGAGTGAGTAGTAGAGAGCAAGTAGTAGAGAGCATGTAGCAGAGAGTGTGTAGTAGAGAGTGAGTAGTAGAGAGACGTAGAGAGTGAGCAGTAGAGAGAGCAGTAGAGAGTGAGTAGTAGAGAGAGTAGTAGAGAGTAGTAGAGTAGTAGAGAGTGAGTAGTAGAGAGTAGTAGAGAGCGAGTAGTAGAGAGTGAGTAGTGGAGCGTGAGTAGTAGAGAGTAGTAGGGAGTGAGTAGTAGAGAGTGAGTAGTAGAGAGTAGTAGAGAGTGAGTAGTAGAGAGAGAGTAGTAGAGAGTGTAGTAGAGAGTAGTAGAGTGAGTACTAGAGAGTAAGTAGTAGAGAGAGAGTAGTAGAGAGTAGTAGAGAGTGTGTAGTAGAGTAGTAGAGAGTGAGTGGTAGAGAGTAGTAGAGAGTAGTAGAGTGAGTAGTAGAGAGTGAGTAGTAGAGAGAGTAGTAAAGAGTAGAAGATTAGTAAAGAGTAAGTAGTAGAGAGTTGGTAGTAGAGAGCGAGTAGTAGAGAGTGAGTAGTGGAGAGTGAGTAGTGGAGAGTGAGTAGTAGAGAGTAGTAGAGTGAGTAGTAGAGAGTGAGTAGTAGAGAGAGTAGTAAAGAGTAGAAGATTAGTAAAGAGTAAGTAGTAGAGAGTTGGTAGTAGAGAGAGTAGTAGAGTAGTAGAGAGTGAGTAGTAGAGAGTGAGTAGTAGAGAGCGAGTAGTAGAGAGTGAGTAGTGGAGAGTGAGTAGTGGAGAGTGAGTAGTAGAGAGTAGTAGAGACTGAGAAGTAGAGAGTGAGTTGTAGAGAGTAGTAGCGAGTGAGTAGTAGAGAGTGAGTAGTTTAGTTTAAAAGGAACACCATGAGGGGATTCATTTTGCCTTAGAAATTATGATTAGTGCTGAAAAAAGAAAAATTAGGGCACATTTTGAGTGACTTCTCAAATTCTCTTCTATTTCATTAAAACAGTCTGACATGCAGACTGAAACATGCCCTTTCAATACCAGCAGCAGACTTCCCTGGTAAGCAGTAGCTTTACTAAAGTGATCTAATAAGCAACTAGAGTGCTAACATTCTGAATTTATGGCAAATGTGTGACACATCTGAATGCCTTCTTGATGGAATCAAAGTAAAAAACCTGAAAGTATTTCCTACTGAGGAAATTAGGAAACTTCATAACAAATAAGTCTCCAGAGATGGCCATCAGAGACAAAAGAGCCCAAATGTAGCACACATATCACCCAGATGTAGCCCAAGTATAGCCTAATGACAGAATGTCCCAGAGTGTTCTAAAGAACAACTAAAGCGCTAACAGTCTTACTTATGACAAAAGTATGGCACAGCTGAAGCCATCTTGATTGGAATAAAGTGGTAACACTTACAACATTTAATTTGCAAAGGAACAAGTAGTAGAGAGTGTGTAGTAGAGAGTGAGTAGTAGAGAGTAGTAGAGAGTGAGTAGTAGAGAGAGTAGTAGAGAGTGAGAAGTAGAGTGAGTAGTAGAGTAGTTGAGAGCGAGTAGTAGAGAGTGAGTAGTGGAGAGTGAGCAGTAGAGAGTAGTAGAGAGTGAGTAGTAGAGATAGTAGTTGAGAGAGAGTTGTAGAGAGGGAGTAGTAGAAAGTAGTAGAGTGAGTAGTAGAGAGAGAGTAGTAGAGAGTGAGTAGTAGAGAATAGTAGAGAGTGAGTATTAGAGAGAGTAGTAGAGTAGTAGAGAGTGAGCAGTAGAGAGTGAGTAGTAGAGAGTGAGTAGAGAGTAGTAGAGTAGAAGAGAGTGAGTAGTAGAGAGTGACTAGTAGAGAGTAGTAGAAAGCAAGTAGTAGAGAGTGAGTAGTGAAGACTGAGTAATAGAGAGTAATTAGTAGAGAGTAGTAGAGTGAGTAGTAGAGAGTGAGTAGTAGAGAGTAGTAGAGAGTGAGTAGTAGAGAGTAGTAGAGAGTGGGTAATAGAGAGTGAGTAGTAGAGAGAAGTAGAGAGTGAGTAGTAGAGAGTGAGTAGCAGAGAGAGTAGTAGAGAGTAGTAGAGAGTGAGTAGTAGTGTGAGTAGTAGAGAGTAGTAGAGAGAGAGCAGTAGAGAGTGAGTAGTAGAGAGTAGTAGAGAGCAGTAGAGAGAGAGTAGTAGAGAGTGAATAGTAGAGTAGTAGAGAGTGAGTAGTAGAGAGTGAGTACTAGAGAGTGTAGTAGAGAGTGAGTAGTAGAGAGTGAGTAGTAGAGAGAGAGAGAGTAGTAGGGAGAAGTAGAGTAGTAGAGAGTGAGTAGTAGAGAGTGAGTAGTAGAGTGAGTAGTAGAGTAGTAGAGAGTAGTAGAGAGTAGTAGCGAGAGCGTAGTAGAGAGTGAATAGTAGAGAGTAGTAGAGAGTGAGTAGTAGAGAGTGAGTAGTAGAGAGAGTAGTAGAGAGTGTGTAGTAGAGAATAGTAGAGAGTGAGTAGTAGAGAGTGAGTAGTAGAGAGTAGTAGAGAGTGAGTAGTAGAAAGTGAGTAGTAGACAGTGTGTAGTAGAGATTGAGTAGTAGAGAGTAGTAGAGAGTGAGTAGTAGAGAGAGTAGTAGAGAGTGAGTAGTAGAGAGAGTAGTAGGGAGTAGTAGAGTAGTAGAGAGTGAGTAGTAGAGAGCAAGTAGTAGAGAGCATGTAGTAGAGAGTGTGTAGTAGAGAGTGAGTAGTAGAGAGAAGTAGAGAGTGAGCAGTAGAGAGAGCAGTAGAGAGTGAGTAGTAGAGAGAGTAGTAGAGAGTAGTAGAGTAGTAGAGAGTGAGTAGTAGAGAGTAGTAGAGAGCGAGTAGTAGAGAGTGAGTAGTGGAGCGTGAGTAGTAGAGAGTAGTAGTGAGTGAGTAGTATAGAGTGAGTAGTAGAGAGTAGTAGAGAGTGAGTAGTAGAGAGAGAGTAGTAGAGAGTGTAGTAGAGAGTAGTAGAGTGAGTAGTAGAGAGTGAGTAGTAGAGAGAGAGTAGTAGAGAGTAGTAGAGAGTGTGTAGTAGAGAGTGAGTGGTAGAGAGTAGTAGAGAGTAGTAGAGTGAGTAGTAGAGAGTGAGTAGTAGAGAGAGTAGTAGAGAGTAGAAGATTAGTAAAGAGTAAGTAGTAGAGAGTTGGTAGTAGAGAGAGTAGTAGAGTAGTAGAGAGTGAGTAGTAGAGAGTGAGTAGTAGAGAGCGAGTAGTAGAGAGTGAGTAGTGGAGAGTGAGTAGTGGAGAGTGAGTAGTAGAGAGTAGTAGAGACTGAGAAGTAGAGAGTGAGTTGTAGAGAGTAGTAGCGAGTGAGCAGTAGAGAGTGAGTAGTTTAGTTTAAAAGGAACACCATGAGGGGGTTCATTTTGCCTTAGAAATTATGATTAGTGCTGAAAAAAGAAAAATTAGGGCACATTTTGAGTGACTTCTCAAATTCTCTTCTATTTCATTAAAACAGTCTGACATGCAGACTGAAACATGCCCTTTCAATACCAGCAGCAGACTTCCCTGGTAAGCAGTAGCTTTACTAAAGTGATCTAATAAGCAACTAGAGTGCTAACATTCTGAATTTATGGCAAATGTGTGACACATCTGAATGCCTTCTTGATGGAATCAAAGTAAAAAACCTGAAAGTATTTCCTACTGAGGAAATTAGGAAACTTCATAACAAATAAGTCTCCAGAGATGGCCATCAGAGACAAAAGAGCCCAAATGTAGCACACATATCACCCAGATGTAGCCCAAGTATAGCCTAATGACAGAATGTCCCAGAGTGTTCTAAAGAACAACTAGAGCGCTAACAGTCTTACTTATGACAAAAGTATGGCACAGCTGAAGCCATCTTGATTGGAATAAAGTGGTAACACTAACAACATTTAATTTGCAAAGGAACAAGTAGTAGAGAGTGTGTAGTAGAGAGTGAGTAGTAGAGAGTAGTAGAGAGTGAGTAGTAGAGAGAGTAGTAGAGAGTGAGAAGTAGAGTGAGTAGTAGAGTAGTTGAGAGCGAGTAGTAGAGAGTGAGTAGTGGAGAGTGAGCAGTAGAGAGTAGTAGAGAGTGAGTAGTAGAGATAGTAGTTGAGAGAGAGTTGTAGAGAGGGAGTAGTAGAAAGTAGTAGAGTGAGTAGTAGAGAGAGAGTAGTAGAGAGTGAGTAGTAGAGAATAGTAGAGAGTGAGTATTAGAGAGAGTAGTAGAGAGTAGTAGAGTAGTAGAGAGTGAGCAGTAGAGAGTGAGTAGTAGAGAGTGAGTAGAGAGTAGTAGAGTAGAAGAGAGTGAGTAGTAGAGAGTGACTAGTAGAGAGTAGTAGAGAGCAAGTAGTAGAGAGTGAGTAGTGAAGAGTGAGTAATAGCCCTCTCCTTTATTGCCAATGCCCGGCGGCGCGAGCGGGAGGAGGTGACCCGGGTGGAGGCCGAGATTGCGGAGTTGGAGGGTGACCTGGGGAGCGGGGTAACAGACGCCAAGTTACATGTTCTGCAGTTAAAGCAGGCGGCCTACCGGGCCCTCGTCACGGAGGCGGCCAGGGGCCTTGGTAGAGAGCAGCAGGGGCGCTTGTATGATGTGGGTGATAAGGCCGGCAAATTGATTGCGTGGCTGGATAAGAGAGAGAGAGCGAGCCGCGTGGTGCCTTTGATTGAGAGTGTGGATGGTGCGTGTGCCACGGAGCCGGAAGCCATTGTCTCCTGCTTCGCGGATTATTTCCGCGGAGTCTACTCCCCTGTTTCTCCCTGTTCGGAGGAGGATTCCCATGCCCTGCTTCGGGACATTGCACTGCCCTCCCTGACGGCGGAAGACAGGGATTCGCTGGACGTCCCTCCCACCTCGGACGAAATTGCCTCGGCTATTCGCTCGGTTGCATCCGGCAAGGCCATGGGCCCCAATGGCATTCCCATTGAGCTCTACAAGCTACGCCCGGATGTGTTGGCACCCCACCTGCGTGCGATGTTCCTCGCGGCCCACTCGCGGGGCTCCCTCCCACCGGACCAGCGTCTGGCTACAATTGTGGTAATCCACAAGGAGGGGAAGCCCCGTGAGCGGGTCACATCCTATAGGCCGATTTCGCTTTTGAACGCGGAGCCCAAAATCCTTGCCAAGGTGTTGGCCAACCGGTTGGTTGGCGTGGTGGGCGACTTGGTCCACCAAGACCAATCGGGCTTTATCCCACACCGCAACACGGCGCTAAATCTACGGCGCTTGCACGGAGTGCTCGCGCGTGTCCCATTTGTGCGGGAGCCGGCCATCTTGGCGTCCTTGGACGCCACCATGGCGTTTGACACGCTCGAGTGGCCATATCTCTGGGCGATGCTGGCGAAGTTTGGGTTTGGCCCGGGTTTCATCAGCTGGGTCAAGCTACTATATTCGGGCCCGATGGCGCAGGTGGTGGTGAATGGGCGTGTGTCGGCCCCGTTCGCGCTGGGGCGGGGCACGCGACAGGGTTGTCCCCTGTCGCCTCTTCTGTTCGCCCTGGCCCTGGAGCCCCTGGCGGAGTGGCTGCGGTGGCACCCTTCCATCCGTGGTCTCCGCTGGACCCCCGAGCACGAAGACCGTGTGTCCCTCTACGCGGACGATATCCTTTTGTATCTTGCCTCCCCGCGCAAGTCACTGATCGTCCTAGTTGACGTTTTGCACTCCTTCGGTCGCAACTCAGGCCTCGTCATTAACTGGGCGAAATCCTGTGTCTACGTGCTTTCTGGGGAGGCTCCGGTCCTGCCCCGGGACTGCCCGATCCAGATTGCCTCCCAGGGTTTCCGCTACTTGGGTATATATATCACTCTTGACCCGGAGGCCCGCTATGAGCGGAATCTGCTGCCCCCCCTTCAGCGTTTGAAGGAGGATGTGGTGCGCTGGCGGCGACTCCCGCTCTCGCCGCTCGGCCGAGCGGCCTTGTTTAAAATGATGTCCTTGCCGCGCTTCCTCTACGCCCTCCAGAACACCATGGACATGGTCCCGGCACGCTACTTTCGTGAGGTGGAGGGCCTTCAGCGGCGCCTGTTCTGGGACGGGAGGCCGCGTATTGCTCTGGCTAAACTGACGCTCCCGTGGTATGATGGAGGGGTCGCCCTCCCGGACATTAAACGGTATTACTGGGCCTCCCAACTAGCTGCAATTAATCATGGCTTTTACGGGCCTGCCCTGAACCCGGCCTTTGAAATGGACAAGATGCTCCTGCCCGGTGGCGATTACAATCGAGCGCTGTACTCTGGCGCGCCCGACTCCCGTCTGACGGGACCGACGCGTGTCATGGTGCGGGTTTGGCACGCGGCTAATGCGGCTATGGGGTGGAAGGACCGTTTGACCCGGGCGTCTCCACTGTATGCCTCTGAGAGGCTGGGCTCCCTGTGGACATCGAAGGGCTTCGAGAAGTGGGACACGATCGGAATCAGCACAGTGGGGGATCTCTGGACGAGGGGGGGATTCAAAACTTTTGAGACGCTGCAGGCGGAGTTCCAGCTGCAGGGCAGTGAGTACTTTCGGTACCTACAGGTCCGTCATGCGCTGGGCTCCGTCTTCCCGGATGTCGCATCTATTCCGGAGTCTTCCCCCCTAGAGGACAGAGTGCTAGATGGCCATGTCCCGGACAGCACGATCTCCCTCATATACAAGAAGCTGATTAACGATAGATCGTGCCTATTAATTAGTCTACGCGAGGCTTGGGTGGCTGACGGGCTGGAGCTGGACGACGAGGATTGGATTTCCGCGGTGGCCTCTCCGAAAGAGGTGGCCATCCCGGCTCGCCTTCGTTTCGTCCAGCTCAAGATCCTTCACCGGGTCTACGTGACGGGGCCACGGCTTCTACGTATGGGTTTCGCTGGTGACGGAATGTGTAAGCGTGGCTGTGGTGTGTTGGCGACTTTCATGCACATGCTGTGGGAGTGCCCGAAGGTGGAGCGATTCTGGCGTGGTGTACATGAGGTCCTGCGTGTGGTCACGCGTGTAGTGCTGCTGCCTGAAGCGAGGAGGTGCTTGTTGAATGTATGGGAGCCGAACGACTACTCGGTTCCGCAGACGCGGTGGGTGACTCTGGGATACATGATAGCGAAACGTGATATTGCTCAATTGTGGGGATCCCAGAGGCCCCCTGCGGTGTCGGCCTGGAAAGAGCACATGGATTGGTGTATGTTCCGTGAAAAGGTGGTGTATGTGGCGAGGGGTAAGCCTGGGGCGTGGGTGAAGATCTGGGGCCCCTGGAACGCCTACCGTGGGGGTATTTGTGAGCCGCCACTGCTGCCGGCTGCCTCGCCTGCTCCGTCTCCCTAGCGGGCCCTCTCGATCGGCCGCGGGCACGCGGCCCCCCAGTCCTTGATCTCCTCCCTTCCCCCCCTTCAGTTTTTCCTGCCAGTCTGGATCCCCCACTATGGAGCAAGTGTTGTCATCCTGAATCACGGGTTGCCTTGCGGTTGTGGTGTGTTTTATGTTGCTTTATCTTTAAAACGAAACTGTATTCTGTGGCATGAAGCCGTGAGGCCTGCACCAGTTATTACTCCTATGTTCCTACTGAGCACCGCTGAGAGACCTTTACTGCCTGTATGTACAATGTTTGAGATACTCTAGCGGCCGGCCGTGTGGTTGTAGGCCCATACCTGTAACTTTTTTACGAATGCAATAAACGGTTTCAAAAAAAAAAAAAAAAAAAAAAAAAAAAAAAAAGAGTGAGTAATAGAGAGTAGTAGAGAGTAGTGGAGAGTGAGTAGTAGAGAGTGAGTAATAGAGAGAGAGTAGTAGAGAGTAGTAGAGTGAGTAGTAGATAATGAGTAGTAGAGAGTGAGTAGTAGAGAGAGAGTAGTAGAGATTAGTAGAGAGTGAGTAGTAGAGCAGTAGAGAGTGAGTGGTAGAGCAGTAGAGAGTAGTAGAGTGAGTAGTAGAGAGTAGTAGAGAGTGAGTAATAGAGAATGAATAGTATAGAGTAGTAGTAGAGAGTAGTAGAGTGAGTAGTAGAGAGTGAGTAGTAGAGAGTAGTAGCGAGTGAGTAGTAGAGTAGTAGAGAGTGAGTAGTAGAGTAGAAGAGAGTGAGTGTTATAGAGTAGTAGAGGGTAGTAGAGAGTAGTAGAGAGTGAGTAGTAGAGAGTGAATAGTAGAGAGTAGTAGAGAGTGAGTAGTACAGAGACAGTAGTAGAGAGTGAGTAGTAGAGAATGACTAGTAGGGAGTAGTAGAGAGTGAGTAGTAGAGAGTAGTAGAGAGTGAGTAGTAGAGAGAGAGTAGTAGAGAGTAGTAAAGAGTGAGTAGTAGAGTAGTAGAGAGTAGTCAGTCAGTGTCAGTCAGTGTCAGTCAGTGTCAGTCAGTCAGTGTCAGTGTCAGTGTCAGTCAGTCTGTGTCAGTCAGTCAGTGTCAGACAACCAGTGTCAGTCAATCAGTGCCAGTCAGTGTCAGTCAGTCAGTGTCAGTCAGTCAGTCAGTGTCAGTCAGTCAGTCAGTGTCAGTCAATCAGTGTCAGTCAGTGTCAATCAGTCAGTGTCAGTCAGTCAGTGTTAGTCAGTCAGTGTCAGCTAGAGCAGCTCTGCTGACCTGGTTCTCTGGCTCTAAAGCAGCTCTGCTGACCTGGTTCTCTGGCTCTAGAGCAGCTCTGCTGACCTAGTTCTTAGGCTACAGAGCAGCTCTGCTGATCTGGTTCTCTGGCTCTACAACAGCTCTGCTGACCTGGTTCTCTGGCTCTAAAGCAGCTCTGCTGACCCAGTTCTATGGCTCTAAAGTAGTTCTGCTGACATGGGTCTCTGGCTCTAGAGCAGCTCTGCTGACTTGGTTCTCTCCCTCTAGAGCAGCTCTGCTGACCTGGTTTTCTCCCTCTAAAGCAGCTCTACTGACCTGGTTTCTCTGGCTCTACAGCAGCTCTGCTGACCTGGTTCTTAGGCTCTAGAGCAGCTCTACTGACCTGGTTTCTCTGGCTCTACAGCAGCTCTGCTGACCTAGTTCTTTGGCTCTAAAGCAGCTCTGCTGGCCTGGTTCTCTGGCTCTAAAGCAGCTCTGCTGACCTGGTTCTCTCCCGATAAAGCAGCTCTGTTGACCTGGTTTCTCTGGCTCTACAGCAGCTCTGCTGACCTGCTTCTCTGGCTCTAGAGCAGCTCTGCTGACCTAGTTTTTAGGCTATATTCAGCTCTGCTGACCTGGTTCTCTGGGTCTACAACAGCTCTGCTAACCTGGTTCTCTGGCTCTAAAGCTGCTCTGCTGACCCGGTTCTATGGCTCTAAAGCAGTTCTGCTGACCTGGTTCTCTGGCTCTAGAGCATCTCTGCTGACCTGGTCCCTTGGCTCTAAAGCAGCTCTGCTGACCTGGTTCTCTCCCTCTAAAGCAGCTCTGCTGACCTGGTTCTCTCGCTCTACAGCAACTCTACTGACCTGGTTTCTCTGGCTCTACAGCAGCTCTGCTGACCTGGTTCTCTGGCTCTGGAGCAGCTCTGCTTACCTGGTTCTCTGGCTCGAAAGCAGTTCTGATGACCTGGTTCTCTCCCTCTAAAGCAGCTCTGCTGACCTGGTTTCTCTAGATCTATAGCAGCTCTGCTGACCTGGTTCTCGGCCGCTAGAGGAGCTCTGCTGACCTGGGTCTCTGGCTCTAGAGCAGCTCTGCTGACCTTGGTCTCTAGTTCTAGAGCAGCTCCGCTGACCTGCTTCTTAGGCTCTAGAGCAGCTCTGCTGACCTGCTTCTCTGGCTCTTCAACGGCTCTGCTGACCTGGTTTCTCTGGCTCTACAGCAGCTCTGCTGACCTGGTTCTCTGCACTCACGATGCACGCACCCGACTTCGTGAAAATATATTTAAAAATAATATACGTTTATTATAGGTACAAATATATTATTTTTATGAATATCTTAGATAATCTCTTGCCCTAATATGTATATTAAAGACACATACATATCATTTTGGAACATACATTTCTATTGCGGGAGTCGCGCACCCAGCGCGCCCCAGCACGTATATGACATCACGCGGGACCCGCAACTGTAACGTAATGCGCATGGGTCGCAAATGCGCGGGAGCAGGAGTTGCTGACTGGTCGCATACCAATCACGCACATCACTTAATATTAAAATGTAACTGAAAAACATGCAGCCATTGCACACTGTACGCGGATCCTTCACGACTTTTCTAAAATGGCGCCTAGAATGCTCGCACCCACCGTGATGTGTAAGCTTTGATTAATAGGGTACGCTGAATTTTACAGTGAGTGATGAAAGTTTTGTGTATGATGAGGTGTATCAGACTGTCACATGGATGATGTCATCAGTGATGTCACTGACAATGTCATGAATGATGCAGTATGTGACATCATCAGCAGTGCATTGCGGGCGCGTTAGTTATAGTTAGCAGAACTAACTATAACGGATGAATTTCTATGGTTTTGTATGAGTGAAATGGCCAGCTAACTATAACACCCCTGAAACCTATGGTTTTTTCTGTGAATTTCTAAGGTTTTTTAAATGCTAACTTCTAACTATAACGTCTCTGAAACCTATGGTTTTTTTCAGTGAATATATATATATATATAAATATCAGGACACAGTTGCTCAGCAAACGAGGGCGCACTCTGAGACCATAATACTCCAGCAGGCAACATGTAGCAGTTCAACCATACGAGCCATGCCTGACGCGTTTCGGGTAGTTCCCTTAATCATAGGCTGGACTCACGATATTTTGCGCCACTGCTGAACTTTATTTAAAACATCTTCCCTCCAATGGGCTCAATGCTAACAACACCCACTGATTGCTGGGAGTTGTAGTGTCCAACAGTCTGCCTCTTGCCCTCGTGGGATTCGGTAAGTTTCCTTCAGCTTTGAATAAGCTGTGAAGTGCCGCATATGCCCGCAATCCATGGTGACAGTCTCCCCACTACTAACGTCGCTTGGATAGCGCGTCGTGGCCCCTATGCAGATCCAAGGGTGGTGCGCCCTCCACGCCCGAAGCCGGCGCGAATACATCAGGACACAGTTGCTCAGCAAACGAGGGCGCACTCTGAGACCATAATACTCCAGCAGGCAACATGTAGCAGTTCAACCATACGAGCCATGCCTGACGCGTTTCGGGTAGTTCCCTTAATCATAGGCTGGACTCACGATATTTTGCGCCACTGCTGAACTTTATTTAAAACATCTTCCCTCCAATGGGCTCAATGCTAACAACACCCACTGATTGCTGGGAGTTGTAGTGTCCAACAGTCTGCCTCTTGCCCTCGTGGGATTCGGTAAGTTTCCTTCAGCTTTGAATAAGCTGTGAAGTGCCGCATATGCCCGCAATCCATGGTGACAGTCTCCCCACTACTAACGTCGCTTGGATAGCGCGTCGTGGCCCCTATGCAGATCCAAGGGTGGTGCGCCCTCCACGCCCGAAGCCGGCGCAAATACATCAGGACACAGTTGCTCAGCAAACGAGGGCGCACTCTGAGACCATAATACTCCAGCAGGCAACATGTAGCAGTTCAACCATACGAGCCATGCCTGACGCGTTTCGGGTAGTTCCCTTAATCATAGGCTGGACTCACGATATTTTGCGCCACTGCTGAACTTTATTTAAAACATCTTCCCTCCAATGGGCTCAATGCTAACAACACCCACTGATTGCTGGGAGTTGTAGTGTCCAACAGTCTGCCTCTTGCCCTCGTGGGATTCGGTAAGTTTCCTTCAGCTTTGAATAAGCTGTGAAGTGCCGCATATGCCCGCAATCCATGGTGACAGTCTCCCCACTACTAACGTCGCTTGGATAGCGCGTCGTGGCCCCTATGCAGATCCAAGGGTGGTGCGCCCTCCACGCCCGAAGCCGGCGCGAATACATCAGGACACAGTTGCTCAGCAAACGAGGGCGCACTCTGAGACCATAATACTCCAGCAGGCAACATGTAGCAGTTCAACCATACGAGCCATGCCTGACGCGTTTCGGGTAGTTCCCTTAATCATAGGCTGGACTCACGATATTTTGCGCCACTGCTGAACTTTATTTAAAACATCTTCCCTCCAATGGGCTCAATGCTAACAACACCCACTGATTGCTGGGAGTTGTAGTGTCCAACAGTCTGCCTCTTGCCCTCGTGGGATTCGGTAAGTTTCCTTCAGCTTTGAATAAGCTGTGAAGTGCCGCATATGCCCGCAATCCATGGTGACAGTCTCCCCACTACTAACGTCGCTTGGATAGCGCGTCGTGGCCCCTATGCAGATCCAAGGGTGGTGCGCCCTCCACGCCCGAAGCCGGCGCGAATACATCAGGACACAGTTGCTCAGCAAACGAGGGCGCACTCTGAGACCATAATACTCCAGCAGGCAACATGTAGCAGTTCAACCATACGAGCCATGCCTGACGCGTTTCGGGTAGTTCCCTTAATCATAGGCTGGACTCACGATATTTTGCGCCACTGCTGAACTTTATTTAAAACATCTTCCCTCCAATGGGCTCAATGCTAACAACACCCACTGATTGCTGGGAGTTGTAGTGTCCAACAGTCTGCCTCTTGCCCTCGTGGGATTCGGTAAGTTTATATACATTCACTGAAAAAACCATAGGCTTCAGGCACGTTATAGTTAGGAATTAGCATTTAAAAAACCTTAAAAATTCACTGAAAGAACCATAGGTTTCAGGGGCGTTATAGTTAGCTGGACTTTTCACTCGTACAAAACCATTGAAATTCCCCCGTCATAGTTAGTTCAGCTAACTATAACTCACGCGCCCGCAATGCACTGCTGATGACGTCACATATTACATCACTCATGACATGGTCAGTGACATCACTCATGATATCACTGATGACATCTCAAATGACATCACTGATGACATCATCCAGTGTATGTGTGTTTTTCTGAAAATTACGTCTGTTTTATATATGTATATGTCAAGGTCGATGGAAGAATAAATGGGTATATAAGTGTCTAAATGGATGATTTTTTTTGAAAAATTGATTGTATAACTGACTGATTAAGTGTATCTTATTGAACACATGGCTTAGTGAGTAATGTATAAATATGTACATATCTGTATCAGTCTCTCACTTTGTGTATAAGTGGCTGCATGGGTTGGTGAGTAGCTACATGAGTGTCTATATAGGTTATTAGTTGGTTTTTTGAGTATCAGTATGAGTGTCTGAGTGTATGGTTCGGTGGGGGGTATTACGTAGTGCATAGGTGCATGAATGAGTGACTCACTGTTTGTATGTGTTGAAGACAGCAAGTGTGCAGGACTGTATGGGTGGATGAGTGTGTGCATGGGTGTGTTAGTGAGTGAATGACTGTCTCAATAGTGTCTTTATGAGTAACTACATATGTCTTAAACTAGTATATGTGACTATTGGTGTATATAAGTGAGTATATGTAAGAGTGAGAGATTGGAAGAGTTCCTGTATGAATAAGTATGTGTTTCTATAAGTGATTGTTTACAAGACTAAGTATGTGTAAGTTTCTGTAGAAGTAAGTGTGGTGGTGTGTGTATAACTGTATATGCAAGTAAATGGATGTTTGATTCTTTATTAGCATGAGTGACTATGTGTGTGAGTAACTCTATGGATGAGTGGCGTTGTGTAACAGGATGTATAGGTGTATGAGTACATATGATGAGTGAGTACATGTATGAGTGACTGTATAGCACTGTTGGTGAATGAGTGGATGTGTATGTGGATCTTAGAATTACTGAATAGGTTGTTGTAACTGGTATCTGTATGTCCATTGTTTTGAAAATTTTAGTTTCTATTTTTGAATGTGTGTATCAAAGGTTATATTAGGGGGAGAGGAGGTCTGTCACTCTATCACAAGGATGACGTCATCAGCATTGCGGGTGCGTGAGTTATACTTAGCTGAACTATCTATAACGGGGGAATTTCAATGGTTTTGTATGAGTGAAAAGTCCAGCTAACTATAACGCCCCTGCAACCTATGGTTTTTTCAGTGAATTTTTAAGGGTTTTTAAATGCTAATTCCTAACTATAGCTTGCCTGAAACCTATGGTTTATATAGTGAATTTCAAAGGTTTTTTAAATGCTAATTTCTAACTATGCCTACAGAGATAGGACATATGAAGAAAGAAGAAAAAACGCACAGAAAGGAAAAAAAGAAATGCAGAAAGAAGCAACAGAAGTCCTCAAAGACGAAGAAAAGTGCAGGAAGAAGGATAACGTGCAGAAAGAACAAACAGAAGAGCAGAAAGAAGCCTTGTTGCAAAATCATCCTGTACCCTCAACTTTTTCAGACGGATACTGGTAGTAACTGTGTCTGACTAACCAGTCCTAGAGCCAGTGCTATGTTAAAAGACACTCAGATTACAGTGAAAACACCTACATACACTAGGGAACTTTATGCGTTGGGGTCCCCCTGTGATTAGCATGACCTCCTCTGTAAGCCCCTAGTATATAATAGGGCAGGGGATTAAAACGACCTCTTAAAACGCACCACAGGGCGTGTTTGCACACGTCACCTCAGGCCGCGTCCACTCCCTTCCCCACTGTGTAAACACGTGCTGTGGCCGTTTTAAGTTGCGAGATTAAGTCCCCTTGAATCCTGGGGGTCCCTAGGGTCCAACTAGCCCACTAGGTACCTCCAGTAAGCATCACAGAGCTGCGTTGCAGAGAGGTGTAAAAAGTGGCATGGCCTGGACCACCTCTCTGCAACGCAGCACAATGGCACTTACAGGAAGCACCTGGTGGGCTAGTTAGCCCCCAGGGGCCCTCAGGATTGAAGGGGAATTATTTCCCCAACTTAAAACGTGCCATAGGGCATGTTTGCACACGTCACCTCAGGCCCCGTCCCCTCCCTTCCCAACTGTGTAAACACGCCCTGTGGCCGTTTTAAGTTGGGAGATTAAGTCCCCTTGAATCCTGAGGGTCCCTAGGGGCAAAATAGCCCACTAGGTACGACCAGTAAGCGCCATTGCAGAGAGGTGTAAAAAGGGGCACGGCCTGCACCACCTCTCTGCAAGGCAGAGCAGTGGCACTTACTGGAAGCACCTGGTGGGCTAGTTGGCCCCCAGGGTCCCTCAGGATTGAAAGGGAATTATTTCCCCAACATAAAACGTGCCACAGGGTGTGTTTGCACACGTCACCTCAGGCCCCATCCCCTCCCTTCACCACTGTGTAAACGCGCCCTGTGGCCGTTCTAAGTTGAGAGATTAAGTCCCCTTGATTCCTAAGGGTCCCTAGGGTCAAACTAACCCACTAGGTACCTCCAGTAAGCACCACAGAGCTGCGTTGCATAGAGGTGTAAAAAGGGGTGTGGCCTCAGAACACCTGTCTGCAACGCAGCTTCCTGGCGCATACTGTAGATACCTGCTGGGCTAGGTGGCCCTCAGGGACCCTCAGTATTGAAGGGGAATTAATTCCCCAACTTACAACTGGCCAGGGGGCACGTTTGCAGAGTGCTGCAAGGAGGGGGCATGGCCTCCGAAGCGATGCCGGTCTTTTATTTATTTAATTTTTTTAAGAAGGAGGGCTGTGTGGCCCCACTTCTTTTTATAATTTATTGGCCCTGGGGTCTGCATCCCCCAGGGCCTGCACCCTAATTTTTTTTGTTGAAAAAAATAAATTTGGAAGGGGGAGGCGTGACCCCCCTCCCAAGGCCTTAATCGGCCCCAGGTACCCCAACCCCCTGGTCATGGCCTTTTTTAAAAAAAAATCTTTAGGAGGGGGGCTGCGTTGCCCCCCTCCTCAGGCCACTTATGGCCCCAGGGACCCCATCCCCCGGGGCCGGCCTTTGTTTTTTATTATTTAAAAAAAATATATATTTATAGAAACACCTAGGACATGCTGGACAAACCGTATGTACCTATCACCATGACGATTTTCGTGATATTCATTAAAAGGCGACTATGCATAATACAATGAATCCACGTGGAATGTATTTACACTGCTAGTAAAGCTCTGACGTCCTACCGTGCCTAATCCCGGCACCCCCGCTGGTGGGTACTCTCCAAGTAGACACCCTTGTCGTTTATTTATACAAGCATGGGTAGATATTGACGGGCACAAATACACACCCACACCAAGCCATTCAAAGGGGATTCGACAAAAATTTGACCAAACTATGCAAGAAACCCCCCTCACGGTTAATAAAACACACATCCACCGCCGGATGTGTAATACTTTTTATTTTACCCTCTGGAAAGGAGACAAACCTGACTTGAGAGTCACAGCGTGCTCCTGGCTGAGCCCAATGCTGTGTTACACCCACCAGTGCCCGCCGAGTGCCACACACCTCTGTGTTGTATTCCACCAGCTAGTGCGTATGCTATGACACTCTCTAGCCCATGTGCACTGTAACACCACCCCGTGAATATGTCATGCCACACTTGCCTTCGCACGGGTTATACTGCCCCATCTAACGTGCCTTCCTCGATGCCTATGTTAAAACGCACAGCGCTATGCCATACATATTACAATCTGGGATCCATATCTTTGTCACAGTGCATATGCAACGTTACACTCCCCAGCACATATTTTATATTACAACTTTAGAAACAAGTTAGGTTACACAACACTGCCCTGTGCATATTACACTCGAATGCGCATATCGCATAGCACACGATAGTGCCTGTGCTATCTTGCACTCTCCAATGAATCTGTCACTGCGCACAATGTATTGCATATTATATTTCACGCCCCGGTTCATCTTATACCACTCTTTTAGGTGCATAGTTTATACCATATACTATATCTAGTTTTCATTTTCAATTGTGCTCTCAGGACTGCGTCCACCTACATTTTGCGATGGGGGGTGGAGGGTCATGGGGTGTTTCTGCCAAGTGAGCCCAGAGTCACAGTCACAAACGTCCTCTTCTTCCTGAATAAAAGTGAGATTATGCTGCATACTTGTTCATATTTTAAGTAGTTCGCACAGACACACATTTTAAAAACAATAAAGTTCCTAATACCCACCTTCTCTGAACAGTTAGCTTGATGCCCCATCCACCTCCTCCCTATCCTCTGTTGTCTGAATCCATGGACTAGCCTCCTCCCTCCTGCCATGCATGGTCTGATGTGCTGCCACTGCCCTCCATTTAGCATGATGTACCAGTCCACTCCTCCTGCCCTCCACTGCCCAATTCTATGGCCCATCATTGATCTCCTGCTTAGCCTCTGTGCTTAGCTTGATGCCCCTATTCTCCTTACCCTTGTTCTCCGATGTCTTTGTGCATGCCCCTGCTCCATCCTTTTTGCCCACCATGTTCCATGGACCTGCCACTCCTATCTACTCTAAGTGTTCTGTTGAGCTGCCACTTCCCTCCCACCAGCCTAGCATTGTCAGATGACTGTAACCTGTCCCTGCCACCTACCCCCTGCCTGTCCATATGCCATGCCCCTATCCCCTTCCTCCTGTCCTCCATGGTCCATTTTACTGCCACACCCTTCTGCCCTCCCTGGTCTGTTATGCTGCAACTGCTCCTCCTGCCTGCCCTGCGTGGTCTGTTGTGAGGCCCCTTCCCTGAACTCTCTTGTCTGTGCCCAGGTCCTGACCCTCCCTTCTATCCTCCATGGTCCTTTGTGCATGCCCCTGCACCCTCCTTCTTGCCTATCATAGCCATTGTGCTGCCACTAACCCTCCCGCTTGCATGCATGGTCTTCTGTGCTGCCATGGCCCCTCCCACCTTTCCTGTGTGGTCACCTAGCTGCCCCTGACCCCCTCCCACCTTCCCTCCATGGTCTGTGTGTATGCCATCATAGTCTCACTGTTGCTCTCCATGGTGTGTCTTGATTCTAGTTCCTATCCTGCCTGACCGCCATGGTCATCTTGCTGCTCCTGCCCTGCCCCCTTCCCCCAGCCCTCTTTTTCCATGTGCAGACCCCTATTTCCTCCCTCCTGGCTTGTCTGTTCCATTGTAATGCCCCTGATCCGTCCCTCCTGCCCTTTATGGTCTTTATGCTGCAGCTTTCTCTCCTATCTGTCCATTATAGTCAGCTAGCTACCATTGCCTCTTTCCCCACTGTTCTCTGTTGTCCATGTGCATGGTCCTGTCCCCTCCCTATGCTTTCTATGGATTGTTGTGCTGCACTCCCGTCCCGCATACCCTGTGTGGTGTATTGTGCTGCTGCAAACCCTGATGCCTGCCCTGTATGGTCAGTTTGGTGCACCTCTCCATGTCCCTCCTGTCCTCTGTTATTCAAGTCCATGTCCCTACCCCAATTCCTCCTGCCTACCATGAGCCAATGTACCATACTTGAGAACATTGTGAACTTGGTAAGAGAGAGATTTTGAAAAAAAACTGGGGCATTGATTTTCCCATTTAAGTTACATTGAAAAAGAGGAGATTGTAGACAGAAGACAGATCAAATAAAGCCCATTTGAGCTTAAATACATTGGACTTTTCCTGGCTGAAACAGGTCTGTTGGCATGTATGGTTGTACTACCACTGCCTCTTCCATCTGCCCACAATGGTCTATTATATTGCCACAGCCTCTCTTGCCAGTCCTGTATTGTTGGTTTGTTGCCCCTTCCCCCCCTTCCACTGCTCTCCGTAGTCTGTTGTGCTGTCACTGCCCTTCCTGCCTGCCCAGTGTGGTCAAACTGTTGCCTCTGCACTCTCCTACCTGCCTTCAATTTTCAGAGTCCGTGCCCCTGGCCTCTGCCTCTCAACAGTATCCCAATGAACAACTAGATTGCTAACATTCTATATGTATTACAAAAGTGTGGAACGCCTGACATCATCTTGATGTTATCAAAACTGTAATACCTAGAGCATTTCCTTTCGAAAATACATATGAGAGGGTCTTATTTGCATCAAAATTATTGTTAGTGCTCTAAAAAACTAAAATGAGGACATATTTTCTGAGTTTTCAAATAGTGACAAAGAACTTTTAAATTATTTGTAATCTTTATGTTGTTTTTATCCAGTTGACCACTTGATTAAATGTTGCACTTAGGGGAGAGGATGTGGTGTTACTTCCAGAGCTGCAGACTTTGCAACTGGGGAACCAGGTTGGAGTTTCTGCTTCAGCTCAACATTCTGTGATTCTGGTCAAATCTCTTAATCTCCCCATGTCTGGAACCAAAATGAATTTGATCTTGTGTGATGTAACCAATGCTCATGTAAAGCACTCCAATACCTGACAAGTCTACACTATATAAAACTGCAAGTACACAAAAAATAAGTGTTTTGCACACTTGTGTCATTGGGCTACATGTGGGCTACATCTGGGTGATATTTGAGCTATATTTGGGCTCTTTTGTCTCTGGTGGCCATCTTGGGAGATTTATTTGTTATGAAGTTTCCTAATTTCCTCAGTTACTGCAGTCTCCTTAGTAGGAAATACTTTCAGTTTTTTACTTTGGTTCCATCAAGAAGACATTCAGATGTGTCACACATTTGCCATAAATTCTGAATGTTAGCACTCTAGTTGCTCATTAGATCACTGTAGTAAAGCTACTGCTCACCAGTGAAGTCTGCTGCTGGTATTCAAAGTTCATGTTTCAGTCTGCATGTCAGAATTGTTTTAAGAAATAGAAGAGGATTTGAGAAGTCAAAATGTGCCCTAATTTTTCTTTCTGCAGCACTAATCATACTTTCTATGACAAAATGACCCCCCTCATTTTGTTCCTTTGTAAATTAAATGTTTTAAGTGTCACCACTTTATTCCAATCAAGATGGCTTTAGGCGTGCCATACTTTTGTCATAAGTAAGACTGTTAGCGCTCTAGTTGTTCGTTAGAACACTCTGGGACATTCTGTCATTGGGCTATACTTGGGCTACATCTGGGTGATATTTGGGCTACATTTGGGCTCGTTTGTCTCTGGTGGCCATCTTGGGAGAATTATTTGTTATGAAGTTTCCAAATTTCCTCATTTACTGCAGTCTCCTCAGTAGAAAATACTTTCAGTTTTTTACTTTGGTTCCATCAAGAAGACATTCAGATGTGTCACACATTTGCCATAAATTCAGAATGTTAGCACTCTAGTTGCTTATTAGATCACTGTAGTAAAGCTACTGCTCACCAGGGAAGTCTGCTGCTGGTATTGAAAGTGCATGTTTCAGTCTGCATGTCAGAATTGTTTAATGAAATAGAAGAGGATTTGAGAAGTTACTCAAAATGTGCCCTAATCTTTCTTTCTGCGGCACTAATCTTACTTTCTATGGCAAATGAACCCCCTCATTATGTTCCTTTTTAAATTAAATGTTTTAAGAGTTACCACTTTATTCCAATCAAGATGGCTTCTGGTGTGCAGAACGTTTGTCATAAGTAGGACTGTTAGCGCGCTAGTTGTTCTTTAGAATACTCTGGGAAGCTGCAGTAGAACACAAAGGAATCAACTGACAGTCTCTGCCCTTGTTGGATGTACATATTTTACTGAGAATGTCAGACTTCATTCTCACATGACTGAGAAAGATAATGTGAATTTACAGAAAATATGCTCTCAGTTTAGCTTATAGATCACCTTCCAAACCTCTGTCGGAAAAGCATGAGAAAATCGTTTTCTCTATAACATGATTCATGATATCACAGCAGAAGGCTTTTTCACATGGTAAAATCACCTTAGAACACACCACAATTCCTAAAATGAGTGTGGTACCATCAACAAATGATTTATAATGTAACTAAAGCCTTAAAACCTTCTATTTAACTGCAATGCTTTTTAATCAGGTGCTGTCATGTATATTAGTCCCAAGATGGCTGCCAACACTTCTTGGATGAAGTTCTGACAGCCAATCAGATCTCACGATGAGATGTGCGGTTAGGCTCCGCCCAGATATATCTATCTTTTTAACTCTAATTTTCTCAGGAACTACTGAACGGATTTACACCATTTAAGCAAAGGCACGAGTCTGAACTGAGGACTACCTCTTTGCCAAATTTGGTGTAATTCCGTTCAGCAGTTCGGACTGTAGCTGCGTTAACAGGTCCTACGGGAAAATGCATAGGGAAAACGTGTTTTGGGACCCCCCTTTTTTCTCGGCCCCCGCTTGACGAATCAACGTGACATTTTCAAGATAGGAGCGGACTCGAGCTGGCCAAAAGTTTGGAAAATTTCGCAAAGATTTGTCGATCGGCGCCAACGTTATTCCAAATAGAATGTTGCGGATTTCCTATGGAAAATAGGTCCTAACTATAACTACCTACTGGCGACTGTTTAAAGATTATGATCTAAATAAACATATCTTTGACTTTGACTTTGACTGCCAGTAGGTAATATATAGCTCAGACACTGTTTATCCAACAACATTTTTCAGTTTAACAGTTCCCTGTACAAACAGGTACATAGTACTGCGATAGGGACATGTTTTGCACCAAGTTTCGCAAACCTCTTTCTCTAGGTCAGATGTAAAAAAAATACAATTCCTCACCTGCAGTTTATAGTTTAGAATGCCCATACCATCTCGGGTACGTGGGCAGCACCACACACATGGTCAAGAAAAGAGTGCTCGAGCACATGAAAGTGATCACTAAGGGTAATCCCCACTACCCGCAAGAAAGACATTTTCAGGAGAAACAGTACTCAGACAGCACCGTTCTCTCCTTCTTTGCAATTTAGCAAATTCCCCACAATTCCAGAACTTGGGACAGGACAAAGAGACTCAGGAAAAAAGAATCCAGATACATTCTGGATTTAGAGACAAACAGGCATGGGTCCTCAATTTAGACGAAGATCTTGGGGTCCATTTATGTGACTGAGCTAGCATTCTTCTCCTCCCTGTCAGTTAATTATGTTTGATGCCTCCATGCTGTTTTTTTTATCTTATCTTCATCCAGTTTTTAACTTTTAACCTGATTGCTGTTTTGTTCTTCATTCTAGGGTGAAAGAAAGGAAGGGGCCTTGATATTGATATGTGAAGGCAGCTCAATGGGTTCCCTTCCCTTTTCTCCATCTTCTGGGCTCAGGGGGTTCACATTACAGATAAGTACACTTTTGTACTTGTATTTTGTGCACATTGTTTCATCTTGCTTTGATTACCATTTAGTCAGCACTTGTCTGCCAGGCATATGCTGTTTCTTCAGCCCTCTGTGTACCTATGTTTCTCAGTCCCCGTCCATATGACAAGAGTGCACATTTCCAGCACCTCCCTGCATGAAAGCTGGTTGCCTTTTGCCCACCTGCTGTGTCACCCTAGGTTTCTCTGTCCCGTATGTACAAGAAGAGTGCATATTTCCTGCACCTCAGCTGGTTGCATTCTGCCCACCTGAGGTGTAACCTCCTCACATTCACGACTTGACTCCTACCCCTCTTGTTGTACAAGTCACCTGCACCCTGCCCACACGTTGTGCACCTACACACATTTCATGCTCATACACACAGTGGAGGGTACTGCAGAGTTGTATTTCTCTTGCTTCTCCTCCAGGTTATCCTACGCCAGCACCAATGTGATTCAGTGGCAGCGGCAAGCTCCATGCCTGTACACTATGCTCCCTCTTGGTTT
This sequence comes from Triturus cristatus, assembly GCF_964204655.1. NCBI lineage: Eukaryota > Metazoa > Chordata > Amphibia > Caudata > Salamandridae > Triturus > Triturus cristatus. The sequence continues at coordinate 556,265,058 of NC_140583.1, forward strand.
TTGCAATACCATACTCTTACCTCTTTCCTTCTCCCACACTTGTGATGGAGCATGCATCACACACACTCCACTACATTGCAGGTATTCTTCTTTTTGGAGTATGTTTTCAATCAATGCTCTTGCATGTATGTATATATTGGATTAATTTGTAAATGTAACAGTTTGCTTAACTGTATTTTGACTTGTTTTTGACATTTCTTTAGACAGGCGTATGCATTGGATTATGTCATGTTATTTGCTCTAATCATTTTGTTATATGATCAAGTATCCAATAGTCAAAAACGGCCGCTATTGCACAAACCCTATGCACTGCTGATAAATCTTGTGTCTTTTTTCGTTGTTTATGCCACTTTACCAATACACTTGCACTTCCCCTATCCTTGGCAGGGTATGCTCAGACGTGAGTCCCTTGCTCACTTTGCCACTGGATTCAAGCAAGCCTGGCTGAAGACGGCTGAAATGCCAGAAACCGGTCCTAGGAAGCTTGTTTCCGTTCCAGGGAAGACATGGCTTGGCAGTTTGGGCTGGACTGTTCCCATGAGGCACAGGGTCACACTGATTTGCAAATGGCCATGTCTGAACTGGGGTGGCAGAGTGGGCTAAAGAACGGTGATGGATTAAACCCAGATCAGTTGACTGGGGGTGAGTGCTTGCAATGTTCAACACTCCGCCCATCATTTCCTTTGGTTTTGCTTTGATCGCCGTAAGTTGGCAGGGTATGCTCAGACGTGAGTCCCTTGCTCACTTTGCCACTGGATTCAAGCAAGCCTGGCTGAAGACGGCTGAAATGCCAGAAACCGGTCCTAGGAAGCTTGTTTCCGGTCCAGGGAAGACATGGCTTGGCAGTTCGGGCTGGACTGTTCCCATGAGGCACAGGGTCAGACTGATTTGCATATGGCCATGTCTGAACTGTGGTGGCAGAGTGGGCTAAAGAACGGTGATGGATTAAACCCAGATCAGTTGACTGGGGGTGAGTGCTTGCATTGTTCAACACTCTGTCCATCATTTCCTTTGGTGTTCCTTTGTTCGCCATAAGTTGGCAGGGTATGCTCAGACGTGAGTCCCTTGCTCACTTTGCCACTGGATTCAAGCAAGCCTGGCTGAAGACGGCTGAAATGCCAGAAACCGGTCCTAGGAAGCTTGTTTCCGGTCCAGGGAAGACATGGCTTGGCAGTTCGGGCTGGACTGTTCCCATGAGGCACAGGGTCAGACTGATTTGCAAATGGCCATGTCTACTCTGAACTGGGGTGGCAGAGTGGGCTAAAGAACGGTGATGGATTAAACCCAGATCAGTTGACTGGGGGTGAGTGCTTGCAATGTTCAACACTCCGTCCATCATTTCCTTTGGTTTTGCTTTGATTGCCATAAGTTGGCAGGGTATGCTCAGACGTGAGTCCCTTGCTCACTTTGCCACTGGATTCAAGCAAGCCTGGCTGAAGACGGCTGAAATGCCAGAAACCAGTCCTAGGAAGCTTGTTTCTGGTCCAGGGAAGACATGGCTTGGCAGTTCGGGCTGGACTGTTCCCATGAGGCACAGGGTCAGACTGATTTGCAAATGGCCATGTCTGAACTGGGGTGGCAGAGTGGGCTAAAGAACGGTGATGGATTAAACCCAGATCAGTTGACTAGGGGTGAGTGCTTGCAATGTTCAACACTCCGTCCATCATTTCCTTTGGTTTTACTTCCTCTAGCCTCTCATCTGATCAAGACCGCAAGACGGTCCAGATGCATTATGAGTTTATGCAGCAAACTTTTTCCGGCACAGCTGATCATGTCCTAAGTCTACTTCCTATTTTTTGCCTGATATATGTGTGTATACATTCACAAATATACACATATGTATATTTATACACATATATATTTAATGTCAAAATAAATGATTTGAATGTAAACAAAAATCCTATGAGATTCGAGTTTAAGTCCTGCCTCTTATTTTCTATGGGAGGGTGTTGCAGTGCCTCTGGCTGACCATATGTGGTGCTGGACTAACTATTGTTCCGTTTTGGCAGTAGCAGCTTCCACTCATAAATTTGGCTCCACCCTCCGTTTGAGTGGGCGGAGACAAGTAAGTCTGCTCTTTTGAGAAACTTTACTCTAGAAAATGGTGAACAGCGAAAAGTACTGAAGTTACTAAAAACTCTAATAGTAAACTCACCCATGTAACTTACTCACAAGGGCAAGTTGCTTTGTTGAATAGCCCCAATTGTTTCTAAAACATGATGCTCTGCAAGACACAATTATTTACCGTTTTTCGGTTGTTTTTTCATTTCATGCATAGAATACAAATTTCATGTGGATATGAATTTCATAAAATGATAATGTATTTCATATTTAGCTTAGGTTCCAAAGTTTGTGAAAAAAAACTGAATGAAGAAATAAATAAATATATACATAAATAATGTAACTAACCTTCCATGAATGCCACCCCATTCATTGAAATGACTCTACTTCTGGCAAATGTCACCACTCTGCTGCTATTATGTCCATCAGTTAGACATATACATATGATATAATATATGGGATACTTCAGTGCCTGAATAAAATACAATTTCTTTATAATACACCCAGACACCAATTTTAAGAAATGGTTTAGTCATTCAGCTGTAAAAATGTTGACTTCTGACGTCACAATGTCTGCTGCTAGCAAACGAGAGGAAAAGCAGATCAGGTCACAGAGCTTAATTAAACCAGCAGTTTAAAGTACAACAATGAAACATGGCTTTTCTTCCTTCTTCTCTGTTTTTCTAGCTGTACTATGACAAGCAAAAAGATTATGTCTACTGCACCATATTTATTTTTGAATTCCTTGAGTGATGTTTAGAAAAGTTAGAATCTTTCTGCATGTTTCTACAAATTGCGAGCTACTGCACCTTTTTTGTTTTTTAAAATTGACTACTACTAAACTGTTTCTGATATCTTTTAGGAGCAAATATCTAACAGCTTTAGCACTAGTGATTCTATTTGTGTAGTCTTGATATTTGCAAACATGCTATCTCTTTCATATGAAAGAGCTATAAACCTAGGATTTAAGTGGGTTGTGGGAAAGGTGATGGTGATGGTGTGACCATTTATTATAAGGAATCAGCTCATCTTGAGTCTAACCACCTGCTAGGAGATTCCCAGACTGGTTTCCGCCCCGGCCATGGAACAGACACTGCCTTGCTGGCAGTAGTGGAGGAGGCAAGGAGCACTCTAGATACAGGAGGGTCAGTGGCAGTGATCCTCCTGGACTTGAGTGCTGCCTTTGACACCGTGAGTCATCAGGTGCTCCTCCAACGTCTGTCAGAGGTAGGTGTCTCAGGGACGGCCCTGAAATGGTTGGGATCTTTTCTTTCTGACCGTTTCTACCAAGTCTGGGAAGGGTCAGAGCAATCTGCCCTAATCCCTCTTCAATGTGGAGTCCTGCGGGGCTCATCGCTGAGCCCTACCCTATTTAATATATATATGACTCCACTTGCAAGAGTGGTCGCCCCTTCAGGGGTGAAGATCGTCAGTTACGCTGATGATACTCAGCTGGTGGTGGGCCTCACTCAGCTGGCGGAACAACCTGAGGTGTTACACGACTGCCTTGCCAATGTTTATCGCTGGATGTCTATCTCCGCCCTAAAGCTTAATGGAGGTAAAACCGAGCTGATGCTCCTGGGCAATTCCAGCCCCTCCATTATTGCGAGCTGCTGGCCCCGGTCTCTTGGTGACCCACCATCCCCCAAGAAGGAGATCAAGTCCTTGGGAGTATGGTTGGAAGAAGACCTGTCCTTCAGGACTCATGCCAGGAAGACCGCAGGGGTTTGCTTTGGTTTACTGAGATCAGCCAGAAAGGTGCTACCTCTGCTTCCTGATCCAGCAAGGAAGCTGTTGATACGTGGCCTGATTCTATCGAGGCTCGATTATGGGAATGCGCTGTTTCTCGGTGCTCCTGAAGCGACCTTCAAATCTCTCCAACAGGTGCAAAACGCAGCTGCGAGAGTCCTTATGGATGTTCCCAGAAGGCAGTCTGCTGCTCCGGCCCTCAAAGCGCTTCACTGGCTCCCCGTGAAGGAGCGGGTGAAATTTAAAGCGCTATGTACAGCCCACAAAATTTTACATGCTAACATGGCCCGTCCTTACAAACCCCCACGTCTGCTGCGCTCGGACCAAAAACACCTTTTGCAGTTAGCGAGAGTAAGAAGAGCTCGTTCTGGGGGCAGGCGTTTCTCTGTGCAAGTGGCCTCTCTTTGGAACTCTCTGCCCCTCAAGATTCGCTCAGAGCCCAAGATCCTACCATTCAGGAAACTTCTTAAGACCCACTTGTTTCCATAGTAGTGATTAGCTGATTCTCTTCTTCTGGTCTGTTGCGCCGGGATGCCCTCGGGTAAGCTGAGCGCATTATAAATTTCATATTATTATTATTATTATTAGTTCTATCACCTTATCAAGGAACTCGCCTTTGGCATCATTCCGCTATATAGGTTTGGAATTCCTGTGTGAATTCAATTGCAATATCCTTAAACTTTATAGCAGGGAGTACCTTATTTCATATATCTAATTAATATAAGGTTAAAAAATTAAACATGGATAAAAAATAAATATTGCTTTATGATAAAACCTTCTTTTATTTCAACATAAATAGGACCTTTTTAATTAGATTATTTTAAATGAATTCTATACATTTCTTTTTGTACTGTTTAATACATTATAAGTACATTTACTTTGGATGTGTTTTAAAAATAAATTCTTACAAAAAACAAGGTACATTTTTTAAAATAATACATATTTGATTTAAACATAGGTTAACAGTACTGCAGCATTTTTGTTGTGCTCTACTTTCAAATAAATATATAACTGGTATATTAATATTTCACCTAATTTATTTTTACTGTCTTTTTCAAGTTTATCAAATGCTTTAATTTTTCCCTGTACTCTAAAGTAAAAATATTATGTATTACAAAATTATTATAAGTGATGTATATGGTTAACTAAAAGTTAATTAAACATATTTTAATAAAAATGTGATTACAATATTTTGAAATAAAATAATGAGTATGTTTCATTTTTAGATAATAAATTTGGCATTCAATTAACTGTATTTATATGATTAACTAGTTTCAACAATTTAATTTATTATAACATTCTTTCCTATGGGTTTTTATTTTATGTTGCTATCTCTCCTTTTTAATGGAAAGGCGTGGATGTACCAGTGGATGGTCATTTGTGGTGGTGGATTTACTGCAGCTCCGAGCTGTCGTACTTTTGCTACTGTTTTGAGCCCTCTTTGGATGTAGTAAGGTGTGAAAAGCAGTTTGTGAATAGCAATGGACTTTCTCTTTTGTTGGTGGGTGAATGCTGCTTTCTTAGCCCCTCCTTACTCATCTCTAAACTCCTCCCTTTTAGTCTGAAAAAGCCCCCTTTTCAGCCACTCTCACTGGTCTCGCCCAAATTTACTACTAAGGGGCTGATTACGATCTTGTTCGGAAAGTATACCAACCGAATCGGTTCCAGAATGCTTTCGGGGATGTCTGACTGAGCGATTTGGATGGATCTGGACACGATTTGGTCAGACTCCCATTGACTTCAATGGGAGCCTATGTCCCGAACATGAACACAGGCTCCCATTGAAAAAAGCGGTGACTGGAGAAAAAAGTGCACCCTGTGGAGGTCACCCCATGAAGACTCTGGGTGAATGGGTGCCTGCTACGGGCCCCCAAGTCTGATTCTGGCAGCTGTTTTGTTCCGGAGAAACCGAGTTGGAAGGGCTGTCCGAATTGGTCATCGTACTCACTTGCTCGGAAGCCGAGTCCAAAGAGCTGTTCAAATCGGCCCTGGAAAGGCTCGACCTGCCTGAATGCCTTTCGGAACTGATTCAGACAACCCTTATGGTTTCTGGGCATAGTAATCGGTTGTTCGGAACTGGGAACGATTTGGACGGAAACAAGGCTTCCAAATTGGAGTCGGCAATCCCGAATCCGATTCTGAGCCCCTCCGAACGAGATCGTAATCGGCCCCTCGGCCGGAAACAACGTTCCCGAATTGGATTTGGAAAGGCCAATTCCAATTCAGAGCTCTTCCGAATGAGATCATAATCGACCCCTAATTAGTAAACTTACATGTGTGAGGATCTCCCATTAGAAAATATAGCAGTTAAAGTGTTTTAGGTGGAGGTTTACACTCTTTGGTTTGTGAATTTCATTTTGTAGTAAGTAGTAATACTGAATACTACTTTACGTACTACAAAAGGCAGTTTGTGAATCAGGTTCTTCGAATTTATATCCTTATAGAGTACCCGATGTAATCTCTGAGGCACCAGAATGTCAATTATTGAGAAGCCACTCGCAATACTCTGGTCTTAAAAGCACAACACACAGAAAGGAATGGATATTACATACCAGAATTGCGCTCAGTCCTTTGTTTCTTGACAAGTAAACAATTCATAGTCAAAAAGGCTATGTGCGTAAGGCACAATACATGCTACTGAGTTATAACTGAGTAGTAAAAATATTAAGCAGTATACATCTGAAAATATTTCAGATCATAATATGGACATTTAGAACTATAAGCCTTCTTTACGAGTAGACCTCATAATTCCAGTATGCGTGATAACTACTGCTACAGCACATTCCAAAATTAAGAGTTTATTGGTTTACATCAGATTCCCTTAGTTTTCCCAGGCTAAATTTCAGCAGGTTATGTCTGCCAAAATTTATCAGGGAAAAATGTGTACTAATTACCAGGACATACAGATTTTGGTAAGGTAAGCACCAAAAACAGCATCTTATTTCTGATTCCCAGTGGTGCTGCATTACATTGGTTGCAATCAATCCTGACCCAAAAATGGGCCACTCATAATTAAGGGTCTCAGGAAGGGACTGGGTGACTTAACTGATATGGATGGGTTTAAGGAACATTTTACCAACCTCTAAAAGGGGGACATAACATACCTTTTTCATATTCATTGCACTAGATTGTGAACTTCGTGAATGTGGAATTCCAAGTCACAGTGGAGAATACTGCGGGAGTTCCCAATACCCATTCACTGTGCTTTCCCACTTAAACTTATAAGTTTCACAATAACACATAGACACACGTTAGCTTGAACACATGGCGGAGTTCACAGGACTGACCTACTCAGATGAGGAGGTAGAAAGAGTCCTTGCTACCATGGGACCTCTCTCTGGTATTAATCCCAGAGTTAGTACAGAAGCTACCCAATGCTGGGATGAACTATCAGAACTGAAACGAAATCAAGTCAAAACAATCCTACACGGCGTAATGATGTCAGAATATCTACGATCTAATGCGGCTCCTCGAGGACTCATTGTGAGAAATGAACCCTTTATTTTTCAGAATGACAAGGCATTCATCAAAGACTGGTCTCTAATATCTTGGCACTGTACGAGAGATTGGCTTGTACTAATTATTAAAACAGCTACCAGACTAGCCAACGAACTTAAAGATGAAATCCACACAATCGAAGTTAAATTAAAATCCTTCCAAACACCAGCAGAATTAAAGAAAAGGCTAGAAGATCTGAATAAGGAGATGGCCGATTTTGAGATCACTCTGAAGGAGTCGAAATATCAAAAATACAAAAAAGATGTAAAAAATTTCAAACATGATCAAGTATATCCCTACACCAGAGAAGATTACCAACCGACAAACAGGAATCCTGGTTACAACACTGACTCAGACGTATCAGACACAGGTTCTGATAGTTCAGACCATAGCACTGGAAGAAGGAACAATAACAGAGGACGGAGACATTTTAACCACCCCTCAGGAAACAGAGGTGGTCATAGATGGCACCAATATCAGCCTTCACCTTTTGGAGCTCCACCTTTCTATTATGGCCCTACGATGGGACCTCAACAATTCCAACCACAACCCTTTCCTTTCTGGAATCCAGGGTTCCAGAATGAAGGATTAAATCAAAGAGGTCCTTTTTTAGGCCGTGGCAGAGGACAACAAAGAGGACGTCACAAAGGAAAGAACAACGTACAATGGGCACAACCCTTAACGTCAACACGGATGAACACCAGGAGCATGGGCCTCCCCGATCAGTAAACAATTTGAACAATGATCAGTCCATAAGTATCGTTGTCAACCTATCTAAAAGAACCTTATCCACAGTTGAGACACAGGTCCTAGAAAAAGGTCTAGGTTATGTACCTACTCCTACGCTAGACAAATTTGCACTTATTTGCGAAATGAATGAATTCATAAGAAAATTAAAATTGGAAGTATTTTTTCAAGATAAAACATCTAAAGATTCTCAAAAAGGAGACACAGGCCTACATAAAAAATCTACATTCACGCCTCTACCTGCTATGCTACCAGTAGAGCTTCTGGCGTTTGAAAAGGCTGTCCTGAGAGAACTCGACGACCTGGATCCCACAACATCGAAAGTATTCCATAATACTACCAAGATTGAACAAGATGCAACAAGGACATTAGCTAATGACATTTCAATCACCATAAAACCAGCGGATAAAGGTGGAGGAGTAGTGATACAGGACTCAGAGACATATAGAAATGAATGTCTAAGATTACTAACTGAAGACCGTAATTACAGAAGAATTGAGATTGATCCTACTGAAAGGTTACGTGTTAACATCACAAGTATGGTAGAGGAAGCTTTGATCCATGACTGGATAACCCCAAAAGAGGGTGCGTTCTTGATCAACAAAAATCCAGTTATTCCGTATTTTTACACCATACCAAAAATACACAAATAATTACAGAATCCCCCTGGACGCCCGATTGTATCGGGTATTGGTTCAATTTTAGAACCACTATCCAAATTTGCTGATGCCTTCTTACGTCCTATTGTACAAGCAACAAGTACTTATCTTAAAGATACCAAATCAACCCTGGTACTACTGAAGGAATTGAATTTTGATCCAACTACAAACATTCTTGTTTCCCTTGATGTGGAAAGCTTATATACAAGTCTTCCGCACAATGAAACTATGAGAATACTAGAAGATACTCTATACCAGAATATATGGCCATATAAGACACCACAACATTTTGTACTGGCCTGTTGTAATTTGGCCTTACAAGAACATTTCTTTAGGTTTGAACATTTCATGTTCAAGCAACAACACGGTACCAGCATGGGAAGCACTTTTGCTCCAAGTGTGGCTGGCCTCTATGTTCACCATCTGGAAACTAATAAGATCTTGAATGCCGCCAACCCCCATCGAAGTAAGATCCAAGGATGGTGGAGATACATTGACGATATACTCATGATATGGAAAGGAACTGAAAATGAAGCACTGGATTTCCTCATGTGGCTTAATGAACAGGACTGTTTTTTAAAATTTACACATACGATGAGTAGATCGGAATTAGTATTTCTCGACCTCAACATTCATGTTTCCAGTGAAGGTTTGCGGACAACCACTCATTTTAAATCCACTGCAAAAAATTGCCTCCTCAGATATGACAGTTTCCACCCCAGACATTTGAAAGCCAATTTACCCTATGGACAGTTCCTAAGGCTGAGAAGGAACTGTTCAGAGAAAACCGATTATGTTGAACAAGCAAAAGAATTGTCATTGAAATTACAACAAAGAAGATATCCAAGATCTATTGTAAGACAAGCACAAAAGAGGGCAGGCAACAATAACAGAGAAGCATTGTTGGAGACATATGAAAAAGAAGTATCGTTACAACCCAAACGTCCCATTTGTCTAACAACGTACAACACAATGTCGGACCAAGTAACAAAAGTGGTGAAGAAACACTGGTCCACCCTCACTAGCAGTGGTCTTAACATACCTTTACCAATGTTTTCACATAAGAGGAGTAAAAACTTGAAGGACATTCTGGTACACACACGTCCAATGACACAACAAATTAACCAGCAGATAAGCAATCTCCCTGAAGGCCACTATCCATGTGGTAATTGCAGTGTATGTCATTTAACCAAGAAAATCACGAGATTTACTTTCAATACAGGGGCAACCTGGGATCTCAGAACCTTTACAAACTGTCAAACCACTGGAACAGTATATTTAATCACCTGTCCGTGTAACCTCCACTATGTGGGAATGACCACCAGGAAAACCACAACCAGAATTACTGAACATCGCAGCACTATCCGATGTTTGAGATCAAGCACAAGAATGACTAATCATTTCTTAGAGAAGAAACATTCTCCAAATGATATGCAATGGATCATCATTGAAAAAATAAGATCGGGTGATAATCTTGAGCAACGTCTGCATGTAAAAGAACAAAGATGGGTGTACAAACTACATACGGACACCCAAGGTCTCAACGATAATATCCCATGGAATGCATTGAACCCATGAGTAAGACCACATGTTGACAAACATTCGAATGACTAAAGTAAATTGGATGTTGGGTGATAACTGCCAGTATAAGAAAGCCTAATTCACTACTTCAAGATGGCCCCTGAAAAATCATAGGGCTGACAAGTAAAAACCTCTGTTTCAACACAATAAATTAAATATCCCTAAACAGAATTGAGGATAAACCTATCCGTGTATGTAGAGAACTGGCACGAGTTTTATGTGTTGGACCCTATGTACCATCTATAAGAAGGATTCATTTACCGTTCCAAGATGGCCCCTAAGAAACGCTACGGATAAATAATCAATTTTTCATTCAATAAGCACAACCTTGATTTCTTTGGGTTTTGTCCAAATGAGGTTACCTTGAACTACAATATGAATTCCTTGTTTCAAAACTACTTGCTAGCTTCTTAGCTAGTTGCCAATATCTTAACTTAACCACCCACCACTCCAAGATGGCGCTTAAAAACCAATACGAAAGAATAATTATCTTTCGATGTGGGCAGGCTTGATAAATTCAACACCGGTGTTTTGGTTTTACACGAACGTGTAGATCTCAAATCACAGTACAAATGCGCTTACATTAAGAAATATATGTTAGCTTTTGAGCTAAAATGATAATATATAAGTTTGATTTATCCACCATTCCAAGATGGCGCGTAAAAACGATATGGAAGAATAACTATCTTTTCATTTTGGATGATAGATACAACCTCGTCCTTTGGGTCATCTACAATTTTGGTACATTTTCCTGACAAAAGAATGAGGTGTTACTTGACATCTGGATGGCAATAAGCTTCATTTTTGTCCTAAATATATCTAATTATGTATCGATTCACCATTACAAGATGGCGCCCAAAACCAAACGGGCATCCACACCTGTGAATCATTCACTAGATTTTCCCGCCAGTAGTAGCATTTAAAAGAAAGCATCGATAGAGCCACACCAGTATGCGGTGTTCCTGGGAGTCACTAGGTTCAATAGCTGATGGTGCATTCTAGACAAGTAAGTTGGCGTAAAAATACCGGACCATATCCCTTCGATTTACTCTCACGCATCGAATAGAAAGATCTGCGCTTAAACTTACTTCCTTAATCATTTTCTAGATATCTAGAGCCTCCTTGCCCCAGCAAACACCATGGAGTAGAATTATCCCTCCTGAAAAGTAGGTTTACTCGTGTAATCTACCGCAATCTTGTGTTTTTTGTCTGTATGTGTATGTATCTGTGTGTTTGCACTATAGTCACTTAAGCACTTAGTAAATCTGCACTTTTTTAAGATTCATAAGTAATTTTAGTTATATAATTAATGTAAAGTAGTTTTTGGTCCCTAGTCCACATTAATTTGTGGACTTTGGGAGTGCAACTAACCTTTTGTGTCATTGTATTTCTATACAGAAACTACGACCCAATACTTCGAAAGAAATCCTGGCATTATGGGTATCGTATTTGATTAACAAATAGTTTAATAACAATACAAATTAGTGATTTGTTTGTAACAACTCGGAGTGGTACACGCAAGGCTGGTCCTTGCGCGGTCCTGAGGAAGTGGTTGGGGTAACCACGAAACATGTCGACCAAGTAATTAGGGACAGGCACACATAACGTTACTGTACTCTATTACTAGCCCCATTTTAATCTACATTTTCCGGATAGGAGCAGAATAAAATTAGGGTTCACTATCCAGGTAATTTTTATTATAATTTTCCTTTTTTTCACTCCACATAGCACAGCACAACACATCACCACACATAGTTGAAAATATAAGTGCTCCTGCGTATTTCGCCAAGTTGCAGCACGCCCCAGGCAGTAGATGCCTGGGGGGACCCCTATGATGAAGCATGTCACCCTGGGGCAACCCTAGGTGAGTGAGGGGACTATAGAAAAACAAAAGGTTTTTTCTAGTGTAGGACTCTATTAATTATGGAGCACCTATCTTTGTCCAGGTAGGCTTTTTTAGGATCCTTCTAGGTTCCTTATTTTGTTAGGAATACTGTGCAGCACCTTTCTCACTAGCATCGTCGTTGCTGTTCTGTGGGCACTGACTCCTTCAATGCAGCAAGGAGGAACGGGGTCTGATAGACAGATACAGGTGGGTTACTGCTTCTGAGTCAACAGATGTGAAGCAGACTGTGACTTGAATACATAAATGCACAGATAAAAAAAGATAAAGACAGTGAGGCCATTCTCTATTTCTGCTACTGGGCACTATCTCCACCTCTTCATAGAAACGGTGTGGGTGAGATGCATCTTCTGGGGAAGCTACTCAACCACCTGTTGAACTTCAGACCTCATCATTCCAGTATGCTTGATAACTACTGCTACAGCACATTCCAGAATTATGAGTTTAGTGGTTTACATCAGATCCCCTTAGTTTTCCCAGGCTAAATTTCAACAGGTCAAATCTGCCAAAATGTTCTAGGAAAACATTTACACTAATTACCAGGACATATAGATTTTGCTTTGGTAATCGCCAAAAACAGCATCTTATTTCTGATTACCAAACCAGTGGTGCTGGATTTAATTGGTTGCAATAAATCCTGACCAAGGAGATGCATCTTCTGGGGCAGCCACACAACCATCTGTTGCACTTCAGGGTGAAGGAGAGCATGAAGGAAACCCCCTAAGCAAAAGAGTAATTTCAGTGTGGGACCATCATGAATGGTGAAGAAGAAACTATTAGTTTCTGTCAATAAATTAAGTCAAAACTATCCCAAGCATAGGAAATACAAAAAATATTTCGGGCTTGTTTCTAAAGTACAATACTGGTTTGTACTAACATACAATACATAAGTTTGGCTAGTATTTATCCTGAAGGGCCTCTTCTTTACCATATTTTCAATGCGAGAGCACTGCATAAGCCTTCCTCCTCCCACTTCCTGCCGCAGTGTTAGGTGAATACAGCACATTAGACAAAGGTGCCCACTTGCATTGACTGCTCCTTATATTCTGAGCTCTGAGGTTTTGCCTATCTCTATTATCTAGCTGAAAACTAAACTGGTCCCCTCTGTTTCACACCGTACCTTAACATGCAGAAAATGTCTCTGAAAAATACCATGTTCCCAAATTCAGTTGTAAACATAAGTTCATGATAGAATTTTCCAGTTTCACACATGTGAGATATTCAAAAAGGCATTTTGGTGGTCTTGTGACTCCTATCCATCAGTGCAAAGTACAGCACCCTTGTGAACCCCATTACAGAGAAGGGTATTATGGCTGTTTCAAGGGGTGGAACAAATACATTTGTGGGCACTCGCACACTCCTTTCATTCCCTTTTCCGTCCTGAGAACTGTAGGATTTTTACTCCAGGCAGGTGCTAGCGCAAATCATCTTCTCAGGGTGGGCAGGGGAATGGACCTCCCTCAGATTTTCTGGGTGTGGAAAAAGGGAATGAATGTTTCAAAAAGTGTGTTTTTCCCCACAGGGGATCCTTTAACCCCAGTACAGAGTTCTCTGCTATGGAGAACTCCACACAGAAGGAATATGATCCCACTGGGAATGTCACATGAGCGTCCCAAAAAAGTACCTCACAGCTGCGCCTGAAGTAGCTTTCTAGACATACTTCTGAGAATGTTTGTGAATATCAAGCAGTCAGAACCTCCAACCATATTATTCCGACTATCTTTGTGAATTCGGCCCTAAACCTGTTTTTTTTCTATCGCTGTTGCTAGACATTGAAAAGGTATTAAACCAACAATTGCCTGTCTTTGTCACACAACTTTGTTTTATTTTGCACTAAAAGAGAACCGCTTATGGAGATCGAAGAGACCAAAATATACATACAAAATACGGGGTATCGATCTATGTGTAGGCAGCAAACTATAAAGCTGATTAGATTATTCATACTTGAATCTATTGAAAGTCAGGCTTCAGAAAGAATAGAGTACAACCAACGGCAACCCTAGAGATGAAACCAAGCTTTAAATGTAAGAATAATCTATATATTTATGACAAAGCCTTCTAATTTCTCTGGTGCATCCTTACAGAGTGTGTGTTTTTTTTCGCATAAGCGTCAGAGGTTTGTCGACTGCAAATCGGCTTGTGATTATTTTTTAATAATAGTTTTTACAGTGTGCAGGAAAGTACGCCACAACGTGCAGAAGACAAAGAAACGTCCCCACCAAACACTCGAGAAGGTGTTGATTAATGGAAAGAATTCGTCTATCATATAAATGGATATGACAATGCTCGGTTCAACAATACCAACAATCAATCACATTTCATTAGCGCAGGTATAAGTCCTTGAGCTCAGCTAAACTCTCTTCAAGGACAAACAAATCCAGATTCAGGATTCAACATCCACCAGCAATCTGAGATTTACAGTTCCCGCAGATAAATATTGAACTACAATTCAGTAGAATAACTAAAAGCATTTATAAATAACAGACTGCTCTCGATGAAGGCTGAGGTAACAAATCAGTTTTTTGGAATAAATTAGTTTCCCACAATAAAAGATAATAGGAGTGTGCAAGTGCGATCAAAACTATCATAATGGCAAGTGACTGGAGGGATTGCATTAATTGTGAGAATATAATAGACGTACCGGCAGTAAAAACAAGTGGACTATATGGCTACAAAACGTACTAAATGTAGGGCCAGTTTTATTTTGTGAAAAAGGAAGTGCCCGGGCCAGCCAAGGAGGCCACTGCAGCGTGCATGCTGCTCCAGCCAGCTGCGCCAATGCAAGTACAAGCACAACTACTAACCATCACACCTCTGCAAGTGTAACAGTTCAGACTATTCAAGGCCTCCCACAGCAACACGATTACATGATTTGAGCAGCAGCCTAAGGCACAAGTTGGCCTCTGAAAAACTGCTGATTTTTGTATAAATACAGATTATCCAATTCATGTTTTGCCACCTGAGTGTGCTTAAATTTTGTTGAGCACTTGAACCACTTCTCCATACTTTTATACATTGATTACTGTGTGTACTATCCACATACTGTATTGCCTTTGTGTTCTCATTATATTCTATCAGCGGGCGGATATTAACTTAATTCTAATATCAAACATTCCACATGAAGCAATTGTGGCAAAGCAAAATTAGCATGCAGATGACCGTGGGCAATATAGGCAAATTCATCATGTTTTTGTAATTTGCGTACTCTTCTTCAGCTCCTATATTAATCCACTTTTATTTTGCTATCTGACAATTATCACCCTCCCACAAGTGCACTGTAGGAATAACCAAAGTTACCTGTCTTTATCTATGTCTTTATCTCTTCTCTGTTCTCATTTTATTCTTTCTCGTATTGCTTCCCTCTTTCTTCTCCTCCTTCTTTCCCTGCCTTGTCTCCATTTCACTTCCATAAACTTTTGAAAGACTCCAGCACACAGAGACACAGGATAGTTTGTCTTCTGAGGTTGACATAAAAGGCTAAAGTATGTTTTGCCTGGGTAGCCAATTCTCTACCAGTGATACGTAAACCAAAAAGTGGAAAGCGACACAGGAATGAAACTGAATGCAGCATTTCTGTGAGAAATGGAGTATCTAGTTGGCAAGTTTAAGTAGGGGCCCTCACTCTAGTCAGGGTATGGGAGTCAAACAGCTAAGATAACCTCTGCCCACCCCCTTGGTAGCTTGGCATGAGCAGTCAGGCTTATCTCAAAGTCAATGTGTAAAGCATTTGTACATACATGCACAGTAACAGAGTGAAAACTCCACAAAAGGAGTCCACACCAGTTTAGAAAATAGGCTATGTTTATCTGAATAAAACATGACAAAAATCCGAAATACACCGATCAAGATATCACTTTTCAAAGATTAAGTTTAGTTTAGTTCATAGAAATCAATGGATTTGTTTCATTTAGCACAAAGTACCTCGGCTGCGTCAAAAATCAAAGACAAAGTAGGCCCAGGGAAGGTGAGGCACCGAAAAAGTGAAGCGATGCATCAGTTCCTTACTCCTAAGGGGAGGTGATGCATCTTTTCCTTACTGCCTGGGTAGGTGATGCATTGGTTCCTTACTGGAAGGGGAGATGACACGTCTATTTCCGGACACGCAGCCTTGGTTCCTTACTGTGGTGCGACATCGATGAAGAGTCGGCGTTGTGGGATCGTGCATTGAAAATCCAAATGCATTGCGTTGATGCAATGGCTGCAATGCAGGTGCTGCATCGATTTCACAGCCATGAAGTAGGCGTGATGCCGATTCTTCAACAACGAAGCAAATGCTGCGTCAGAGTCGAAGCGGGTGCCACGGACGTCAGTGACACAGTGCTCAGGATGCATGCTGTGGCAATTTTTCAGCCACAAGGCAGGTGCTGAGTCGAGAAAACAGGCGATGCAAGTCGATGCATGGATTTTCTCACCAGGTTACACTTCTAAGGGTATCATATTAAAAAAAGCCCTTGTTGCATGTTACACATCGTCTGAGTTTTAGGGGTTCCCCACTTCTTTTTATGTGGGGGAGGTTTTAGTACCTACTTATGAACACACCCATATATGTAGTTAAAGATAAAGGTTGGTCCTGGACTAGAAGGTGTAAGAAAAATAATAAAAATGTATCTGTTTAGGAAGTGCGTCCCTTAAGCAACCATCAAGGATAGATTGGCAGGTCCTCGCCAAGTTGCTTACTCTCTCATCATCAGCACTTTCCTAAAAAGGAATGAAAACCACCACCCAAAACATGTGTGAGAAAAAATGTATATATGTAACCTAAAAACAATCAACTGTGTATGGTACATATCTAAACATATGTGTTTCCCCATGGATCCCGTCAAGGGAGGAGAGCTTCTTCATCACAAGCACGACAAAGTTTAACAAGATTTGCAATGCAATTGGTCTTGCATTTATGCAAGTTTAAGCTATTGGCATTGTAAATGACAATGCCTTTTATTTATGTTAGATAAAAAAAAAAACTTAAATAAAAGGCATAGTCATTTACAATGCCAATAGCTCAAACTCGCGTAATGAGACTGCAATGAGATCTGTAAACAATCAAGAGATAGACTACTGAGAAAAGAACCCATACACTGAGCTAAATGTGTAACCCTTTGAGCATACAATAATCACAGGTGTGAATAGTGAAAACGTACACGATATGCGAAGCGCGCATCTGATAAAATTAAGATCTGCTGTTTAATGTTAACAATAAACATATCAGTAACAAAGAGAGGATCAAAGAGACCGCAATTTTAAGGATAGCAATGCTCGCTGCCACGAAAGATGTGGCAAATCTCCGAGAGAAGGCCACAGAGGGTAACGGGCACTAGAGAGATAATAGAGCCAAAAACCGTATTGGCACGTCCAGTGGGGCTCAAGCAACCACACGTAATGAAACCCTAGTACCAACATCAAGAGGCCAGACAATCCAAGCAGGGTAGAGGTGGCAGCAATGGCACTCAACAAGCGAGGACCAAACAACTTCAAACGCAAAACCCGGTGCTTTGATCACCTCCCCTTCTGCACTGATACCACGCAGCACAGACACAGCTTTTCTCCCGCCCCTCAGGCACTGCAGTGCCAGGAAGATGGCAGCGCCAGTCTAACGCCCAACCTCTGAGGTCCTGTCACATTCATACCCAGTATTCTTGAACTGCAACTCATACACAAAATGATCATTTTAGTAGGCCCTGGGGCCCCACTGACCTGCTTTACTAACGATCATAGTTCAAATACTCACCACTGGGCACGGCGTCTTCCGTGCATGAGTCACCCAACGTCGGACTGCTGTGCCCGTCTATTTGAAATTGAAAACACATGACTGGAAGCGGGATAAGTCAGCTGACTTTATCCATCAGCGTGGGCACCACATTAGAATGTAAAGTCAGACCTGGGACATGATGGTAAGATTAATCCCAGTGTAATTTTATGATTAAATTGCGTCATTCTTTCTGTCAATACTTTGAGCAAACAGGATTCATATACTTTAAGGCCCAAGAGCACTTAAAGATTTTGGTTATGTTGGTTTAACAAATTAACCGGTCATATTCCGAGGCATACAATGATATATGGGTACTCCATTATCACACCAGAACTTATTTATAGGTGTATCATATACTCATATGTATTCTCCCAATAGCAAAGATATAATAAGCTAAAAAAGGTGCAGGAAATCAGTTTCATTCTGCACCCATCCATCTTTCTAAATTCTGCAGCAAAAGGCAATAGCATGAAAAAGGCAGGGGCTCCAACAAACGCCAGTCTACTCAGGAGCTATCGTCGTAGACTACGCCATTCAGGCCAATAATTGAGGCTCCCTTCATCCATATTTTCAGCAAAATTCCAGTGTGCTTCTTTTCTAAACAGGATATCATCAGGGCCAATGTCACCTATGATCACCATTTCCAATACTGTCCACCTAAAATCTATGGGGCCATGTCCCATCTCTTGGAAATGTCTGACTACTCGTGTCGTGAGTTTCACTGCTTTTAAGGTACATATATGTTCCTGGATTCAGATTATAACTTTCTAGAGGGTAGGCTAATATAATGTATGCTACAGCCGCAGGTCAGCCTATATATATAACGTAGTTTGAATTATAATTGCAGAACCTGTTTTGGAACCATGTGAAGCCAACATACAGTACCATGTGCTGCGCCTGTGTTAGACTACAGATTGTGCATCCTGCTAAGTTGGCGAGAACTTGCCAATATCTCTTTGGTGGTTGCTTACGTGAGGTATTTCCTAAACACATTCATTTTTATTATTTTTATTACACTTGTAAGAATCACCTTCTAGCACAGGACCAGACTTGATCTTCAAATACACAAATGGGTGGGTTCAAAAGTAGATACTAGAACCTCCCCCACCTAATAAGAAGAAGAGGGGTATTTCAACTTGATATATAACGTACAAAAAGCGCTTTTTATGAATATGATACTGATGTTGAGTGGAGGGCGCCATTGATGCCAGTTTTGCCCTCTAAGGTTCCTTCTTTATGAATAGTTACACTTCCAAGAGCCCAGCAACTGGATTTAGCACCCTTTGGCAAGTTAGGGCTCTCAACAGAAGAGCCCAGGAACTGATAGGTGTATTCTTTGATGGCACTGAGACTTCTTGACAGGAGACACGCATGCACATGCCCTTGGAGAACCTTGGAAGCAGGATGTAGAAAGCAAACCCCAGTGATTTCACTCACAGACAAGTAGCAGGTCAGCACAACAAAGCAATAGGCAGTGCCAGCCCCTCCTACAGCATCCAGCTCTTCTTTGTGGCAGAATGTCTTCAGTCCAGAAGTTTTCGGATTTTGGGGTGTCAGAGGTCCAATACTAATATCCATTTCTGCCTTTTAGGTAGGCAGACTTCAAAAAGGAAAGTCTTTGTAGTGCACACAAACCTGCCTCTCCCTGACCTGGCTCCAGACAATCTACAGGGGAGTAGAGACAGAACTGTGAGAGGAAAGGCACAGCCCTATTCAGGTATCAGTGCCAACTTCTCCCACCACTCTAGTTCAGGAAGGCTCATCAGTCTTGTGAGGGGCAATCAGGATATGCAGGGAACACCTCAGCTCCCTTTGTGTGACTGGTTAGACTGAAAGCACAAGCGTCCAACTGTGGGCCAACCCAGATGTGTAGTCTACAGACAGGCAGAGCCACAGAATGGTTAAGCATGAAAATGCCAATTATTTAAAGTGTCATTTCAAACACGCATTTTAAAAAACAACTTCACCAAAAGATGTGTTTTTGAATTGTGGCTGACAGACCCCAAACTCCAAATCTCCATCTCCTCCCAATAGGAGATTACACTTAAAAGATATTTCAAGGCAATCCCCATGTCACCCTATAGTCCTGGCAATAGTGAAAAAACAAAATTATCAGTATTTCACTATTAGGACATGTAAAGCACACCAGTATATGTCCTACCTTTTACATGCACTGAATCTTGCACATAGTGCTGCCTTGAGCCTAACTTAGGGGTGACTTGTCCACATACTGCTTCAACAAATTTGCACAGGTATTAGCCCTAAAACTACTAAGAAAACCTTTCCTACTTGTCACTGTGTTATGTTACATTTCATTGTGTACAGTAGACAGTTCAGCCTGTGAGGAGACATATCCAACTGGAGAAATTAGGCAAAACAAAGGCTAATTAAGACTATTAGTATTACTATTAGCACAGCAATGCTAAAACTATACAGCATCTGCTGTATCCTATTTCTTCTGGGATCAAAAACAAAAATTAAAAGTATTTGGGACTCAAAATTCATTTTTCAAGAATTTCTTTTTTAAAACAATAAGAAATATTTTTTTCTTTTTTTAAAACAATAATCAAGCATCAGAGTTAAGAGTTTTTTTCAGTTTGTGTTTTCAGTTTATGACTCAAAACTAGTTATTCAGGTGCATACTTTCCAAAGGTTAAAGTTTTAAGCAGGGAGGGAATTCCAGAGCCTAGCAGCAGCGAAGGAGAAGGCTCTGCCTCCCCATCTAATTCTCTTAAACCTAGGCACCACCAGCAGATTTTTACTGGCTGATCTAAGCTGTTTAGCAGGAACATAGCGCCAAAAGAGCCCTTTCAATCTACCAGAGCCTAGGTCATAAAAAGCCATGTGAGTAAGACAAAGAACCTTGCCGAGACTGAGTGGTATTTAGGAAGATCCATCACCAGCCTGGCTGCTGCATTCTGTACTAGCTTAAGACGATGCACAAGGCCCTTATTATTGCCTTACAATGGTCCAGTCTGGACAGCACTAAGGCGAAGGAAAGGAAGTAGGACATTTTCCTAAGAATCCTAATAATCCCAAAACAGGTGGACACCGTTCTATTAATCGGAAGGCTTAGAGAGAGATACATGTCCACTATGACCCCCTAGGTTCTTTCCCTGTGATACAAGACAAGGACAAGAACCAAGCGTATCTGGCCACCAATCATTGGACCAAACATTAAGTTGGTTTCCAAAGATCAAGACTGTAGTATCCTGGTTTGTTATGGTTCATGATGTGCCAGTGGAATGCTGCCTGAATGATGCAAGATGGAATGTTGGGAGTGGGAACTCACAGTTGGAGAAGGGCTGAGCACCTGGCTGGCTGCTCCTGGTGGGGCTGATCCACTGCTTGGCCAGTGGTTATGCAGAGGACAGTCATTAATGGTTTCTTCTTCTATTCTTCCTTCGTTTCTTTTTCTGTTTCATTCATCTTTTTGTGTATGGAAAGGAGGATGGGTAATGGTTTTAAGTTTACTTTGCCAACCTCGTTATCTTTGTGTCTCTCTCACTGCCCTTTCTGGTCTCCTTTTGGTTCTCTATTTCGTGCATCTAGTTTCTCCATCTTGTTTCTGCTTTTTTAAGTTTACTTTGCCAACCTCGTTATCTTTGTGTCTCTCTCACTGCCCTTTCTGGTCTCCTTTTGGTTCTCCATTTCGTGCATCTAGTTTCTCCATCTTGTTTCTGCTTTTCTCTTTTTCACTTCACCTGTTACATTTTTCTTTTCTGTTTTTCTTTGAAAGAAAGGAGGAAATGTAGTATCCTGGTTTGTTATGGTTCATGATGTGCCAGTGGAATGCTGCCTGAATGATGCAAGATGGAATGTTGGGAGTGGGAACTCACATTTGGAGAAGGGCTGAGCGCCTGGCTGGCTGCTCCTGGTGGGGCGTATTTACAACTAACCTACATCTTGTAACAAACTTCAATAAATCTACTTGAAACTACTTCTTGGTTGTGGGCTTGATTACTACAAAGACCTCTGTTTTATCCCCGTTGAGCTTGAGATAGTTCTCAACCATCCAAGAGGAGACTGCCTGCATACAGCATTTGAAGTTAGTGGCAGATTCCCTGATGTAGTGGGTAATAGACACCATGATTTGTGTGTCGTCGGCATAGGACAACACCTCTGATCCAAAGGATATGATAACCATGGCCAGTAGGGTAACATAAATGTTGAAAATGGTAGGGCTCAAAGAGGAGCCCTGCAGGACTCCACATAACAAACGGTTAGGAGCCGAGTAAAATGGACCCATTTTCACAATTTGTGCCCGATCACTAAGGAAGGAGGAGAGTGGCTTGAGGGCCGTGCACTAAACCCCTATCTCACTTCATCAGTTTCTGGATTCACTTCTATAACTTCTTCTCCAACTTCCCCTCCAACTTTTCCCCCCTCTAAATCTTTGTTGCAAACTTGAGCTTGACTCTGTCAATCAGTGGGTTTTGTCACCACTTCTTCATTTGCTGTCTTCACTCTTCTCATTTGAGCTGCATGGATCTACAAAGGGATTCTGGCACACTATACAGCAGTGTTAGTCACAAGCAAGAATTGAAGCAGCCCATTACAACTGGGCTCATAGCAGCTCACACAGACTTACTTCTAAGCCAGAACCCAGTCTCCTGATTGCAGAGGTTGGCTCTGAGTTTCTTTAGTAGAGACTGTTGCCAACTTCACCTGATGAGAGACACCTTTCACGACATCAGCCAGTCATTTGCATTATTCTTATAGGATATAATCTGTTCTTGACACTAATATTGCTGAGGGGAAGCATGGAATCCTCATTGCTCTGCCCAGTAACACTTCATGGGGTGAGAGACCAGTCTTTTTATCCAGAATTTGTCAAATACTCATGAGAATAAGAGCACAAGCATCAGGCCATTTTCATTAGTGGCAGCACACAATTTATTCATCTTTTTTTTGAATGATCCATTTATTTTATCTAAAATTTCAGATGGTGGCAGATGATACCTGCAATGGAATTTCTGCTCAATTTGGAGAGCTGTACAAATCAGCTACAGAATCTCATTTTTAAAACATGTTCAACAGTCCTTTAGAATATAAGTAGGAATGGCAAAACTCTAAAAAAGCATTTAGTGACTGTCATGCTTTTGAATCACCAAGTTGGATATGTTTCCACCAATTTAGAAAACAAGCAGACAATCACAATAACATATGAAAGCCCATTGGAAATAGCCATCTCAATGATATCTGCTTGAAGTCTAGGAATGGTTTACTGATTTGCCAATTTGATTCATAATAGCAATGGTTCTCTTTCCCTGGTTATTTCTTTGGCTAATAACTCATCTTTGACACAAGTCGTCTGCTACACTTCTGACGTTAACGTTGGACCAGTACTTTTTGAAAGTTCTGGTCATCAAATCCCTCCCTACTTGTGTATGGCCATGCAGATAATGGGCAATTCAATATAGCATTGAGTCAAGAAGTACATATTACCATTCAGGAGTAACAAATACATACTTGAAATTCTTTCTGGAACAAGCTAATTCAGATTTTGTTTTTTCTTCTGTTACATCTTCCTAGAGATCCTGCAATTCACTTAATCTGGCCTGAGTTGGGCTCAACAAAAAGGAAAACATTTATATAATTTGCATTTTCAGAAGTGTTTGCACTGCGTAGTTTCTGATTCTTGCAGAGTAATTTTCTCATTTAATCTCACAGTTGCATTCTCAAAGGCAGAATAACTTGCCACTTGATCAGCATAATTGTTGCCCATTGTGATTTTGAGTTCAACAGCTTCATGGCCTGTGTGCTTTATCACTTAAATTACTCTTGGTTCTTGTATTGCTTACAAAACATCAAAAATGTAGGAACTACTCCTGATGAGAGGAGTAGAGAATGTCATAAAATCACTTTATGGTCATAGCTGCCCAAAATGATGTACCACTCCAAATTCATTCTGGCTGTCTGAGTGAATTGCCAAACTCAACTTCAAACTTGTTAAAGCAATCAACTTATGGTTGTAGGATTTATTTTCAGAATTGCAGAAAGGCATTCTTCTGAAGCTTTCCTTTTTTATGTGATGACCAATAAAAATCACTTCTTTTTTACAGTAATGCATCCTTGTAGGTGAGACCTTGTGACTATTGTCAGTAAGATCATTCAAGAGTGCAATTGTATCTAGTCTGTAGTCTTCTTTTGTCCTTGATTCCACAAGTAGGTCATCAACATCTGGGACCAAGACTGAGTTACAGGGTAACTGCAAATTGTAAAAAAAAAATCTTTAAATTTGAGGGAGTTTCAGTATAGCCCTGTGTAATTCGCCACCAAATGATGACTTTATTATGGAACCGAAATGAAAAATGATATTGGATATCCTCATGCAGATCAATGGGGAAGAGCAGTTGGCATACGTTAATGACTTTGTATCATTCTCCATCCCTAGGAATTTGAATTAATATAACAGACGGACTTGGTACCAATGGATAACATGGAATGAATATTTGGTTTATCTTTCAAAGGTCCTGCACTATCCTCCCTTTATCACCCAGTATCAGTTTTTGAATGCCCATCACAGGAGAGGTGCAAGGACTACCAAGCAAACAATTTGTTCTATCATTTTGTTTATCAACTGGTTCATTCCCTCTTCTGCTCCTTTTGGAAGATTGTATTGACAAATTCTAGGATAAGCAGTATTAGATTTGACCTGTATTTTGACTGACTTTCCACTTTTTATCAACCCTATCTCATTACCTTTCAAATCCCATGCCATGTGACATGATTGATAATCTGCTTATAGCTAATTGGACTTCTTTTTCCAAGGTTTGGGACCTCCACAGAATGAACTGTAGAGCAGATAGCACCACTATCAATCAAAAATGATACAGGTGGACATTCACCTCACCATCTACATATTGGTCACTCTGGCCTACCTCTAGGATTGAGCCAAACATGCAATTCTCCTACCTGCTCAGATACCCTCATTGTGAATTTATCTCTGATGAAAATGGAGAAAAATCATTGCTTAGAATCAAGGGATTCTATTAATACCCTGGATTTTATGGCATCTCATTTCACATATTTTGCAGCACAACTGGAGCTTTCAGCATATTTGTATGGAACTGCCCTCGATTTGGCACATTCTGCATAGGAGTCTGTTGGGCTGGGACACAACACGCTGCTTGCATTTTATTTATGTTTCGCTGCATCTGGTAAACAAAATGATTCTGGATTTGATCCGGATTCTGTTACACTAGCACTTCCAGAGCCCAATTTTACCACAAGAGTGACAAGCAGTGCTCTTCATTATCAAATTAATATTTGTATTCACTGTGTAATTATTATTCACATTTGCTCTACCATAGCCATCTCTCTGTGCCACATAATTCCTCATCCCAAAACCTGCAAAGGCTTCACTCCAATCATTCTAGAATTATCAGACTTCACAAAATCGGAATCCGCACCAAACATCTGATTTTTGTTGTCTCTCTGAATATGTTTAATTTGTGCAATCATTTAACTTCTCCTGAATCTTTTTCTGATTCACATCAAAATAGTTAATACAATATTTAGCATACTTCAAAACCTTTTGAATTCTCTGGGTTTGCCAGCACATTACACTGCTGAATACGAGAACTAAGCTCCATGTGGAAACCCAAAATGAAAGCCAAGAAGAATTCTCCAACACCTTTTTTTCTGGCTCTCCAACTCCACTGTATTTGCTAGAATTCTACATAAGTATCTCATAATAAGCATGCAATGATTATTCAGCTCTTGTGTCGCTCTCATTATTTTTACCCAAGTCACTTTCCTTCTGGCATTTCTTTTTCAATGTTCCATCGCCACGATGAATGCCTTTTTACCACTAGTCAGGTCCCTTTCTCAGTTTCAAAAACTTTGTTGTAAAGGCAAAGAGATCATCCCTAGTCAAAGATATATCCGCATTATTACCTCTATGCAAGTCCTTCAAAGAATATTCTAGCACTGTCTCTGGTTCTGACTTATTAATGACCACCTTTCATTTCTTCCATGTCTCTGTGCCTTTCTTTTTAGAAGTAACTCTCTTCTTCCACTTTTCTTTGTATTTTTTCAAAGGTCTCCAATTCCTAATTTTCTCAACTAAACCTTTAATGTGAGCTCACAAAGTCAAGAAAACCACCTCTTTTATCTCTGCTTCACTTAAATCCATTTAAAAATTTCTCTGTAACTTTCTTGTCCTCAACTTTAATATGTGCTTCATTCACATACCTTGGCTGTGGAAGCTTAACAATTATGTATGTGTATAGTTTTGGATAGCACAGTATCTTTTCTATTGCATTAATTTTGTGTTTTTGTTGTATTCTTAAGTGTGAAGCTGGACACAAAGGGGCTGTAAACTGCAGGTTTATTCTCAGTAGAAGATCTCATCCAGCAGTCAAGACCAGCAGAATTAACTGACACTTCAACTTCAAGTATCAACAAGTAAATCCCCAGTTAGACTATGACATACGCACATTCTAATCACAGATCAGGATAAGAATATTCAAGTAGAACACAAGTGATGATGGAACATTAATTACTATAGAGAGGAGAAGTACAGAATACCACAGTTATGTACTGTGTTGTGTCGTAGTCGCTTAGGTCTAATGGAAATCTTTAATATACATTATTTTTCCTGGTTTATCACATTCAATATGTTTCGAGGCACAATATAATTTCTTTACCTTGTGACATCATTTATACATGTTAAGTATCGAACGTTTAAAAAATCGGATAAAACCAATGTGCTATGTTCTAGTTTTTCTTGCTCTATAACTGTAACATCGGGCTTTAGAAACTTGAAAAGAGAAGTTGTGCCTGCCAAGGGTTGGATACTGTACTGTACTGAATAAAATCTTCATTTTTAATTTTACTTTCACTGTGTGTAACTTCTTTAAACACTAATCCACACAACGCTTTTCTCCAGCTAATAAGAGGGAGTGTCCAAGAATTCATACATTAATATTCTGAATGGAATAACTACATGACGCAAAGATGCCACACAGTGACTCTGAGTGCCTCGAAAATTCTTCCCATTATAGTAGAATGTCACATATTACAACGTGTACGGTTTACCGAATTTGGGGCAATTAAAAGGAAGCATAAAATGAAGTGAGTTTAACTTTTTCTTATTTACAAGACTTTGGCACATCTAAATGATCCTCCTTGTGTTACATGAGTCAGTTGCTGAACTACATTCCATGACAAATATACAAAAATGAGATCTATTTGGGAATTAAGAAAAAAATAAACTGGATGTTGCAATATTCAAACAAATCAGAACATTTTCCCTGACCAAAGGAGATCTCATATGCACATTGGACAAAGTATAGGAATAATGTAAAGATGGGGGGAAAAAATACTGAGAGGTGCATCTGTGTGATAAAACAAACAATGTGAAGCATAATCTTGAAATGAACAGGTCACTTCAGGTAGCAAATAATGATTAATCCAATTTTATCATGGCTACACTAAAAATTATTTCAATTAATATATGTGGCCTCAATGATATGAAAAAAAGACAGAAAGTAGCCATCGGGTGCGAACATCGTTTGTTTACAGGAGACACACATTGAGGGTTCCCAACTTTACCTGCTGAAAACTCTCGGGTATAAACTTATTGTTGCTTCGACACAGGGGGCTCGAACAAAGGGAGTAGCCATTCTGGTAAAAGAAGGGGGGAGTCATTGTACAATCTTTATCTGATAAAGACGGGCGATGGGCAATTACTGAACTACATTATAATAATGGATTAAATAAGTTGACGTTATGCACTATCTACGGAAGTGTAAATGACGATCCAGAAGTATTGATTCATGTTTACAATGAGCTCGTACACTGGCCTAGTCCCCTGATAGTTTGTGGGGACCTCAACTTACATTTTCCAGGAAACTGGTTGTCGGGGAATGAGTTTAAATATCAAGGCAGGAAACCTAAAGTTTACCGGGCACTTCAAGATTTGTGTACACTACATGATTTGATAGATATTTGGAAAGACAAACATCTTATGGATCCCGGGTTCACATATTATTCTCATCCACATTCACGCCATGCCCATTTAGATTATATGCTTATCTCAAACTCCTTGAAAACTAATTGCTCTGTGGAGAAATTACCGAGAGTCTTATCCGACCATAACCCATTAGAATTAAATCTAAATTGTACTAAAAACAATCATACAATTAGATTATGGACTTTTGAAAGGGTACTTTTGAAGAATGAGAACTATTGTCAAAGGATGAGAGAATGGATACCGACTTTTTTATCGGATAATGTGGGTAGTGCACCGATCAATGTGGTTTGGGATACCCTGAAAGCAGATATTAGAGGGGAAACACAGCAGTTCTCATTTCGTATTAATAGAGAGTGTAAACAACACATGGCCATATTACTGGAAAAACTTAGAAGCGCAGAAGAAGACCTAATCAAAACTGTACAAGAAGGCAGGTCAACAGAAAATGAATTGGCCAGGATAGCAATTACTAGAAATCTTATTTCTGAGATTTTTATAGAAAAGGCAATAGCTAAAGCAACATCATGTAAAGAGAAGGTTTACGAAATGAGCGAACAAGTGGGACACCAATTAGCGGTTCGTACAAGAGAAGAATTTTCTGCAACAAAAATAAAAGAAATCCAAGATCCAGAACTAGGCTTGAGAACAGATTCATCGGAAATTAGAACATCATTCCAGAAATTCTATCAAGATCTTTATACAGAACCAGACAAAGAGCAGGACTACCCAGAGGCATATCTAGAGTCAACTATCCGTAATAAATTTAAAAAAGAGGATCAAGATAAGTTAGATAATCCCCTTGTCTGGGAGGAAATTCTTCTCCCTCTAAACTCATTGTCAAACGGTAAAGCTGCTGGTGTTGATGGGATCCCGACGGAGTTTTATACAAAATTTGTAGAACAACTCAGGGCTATCATGATAGATTTATTCGCACATATCTTTCAGGGCGGGATACCACCAGCCTCTGGGTCGGATGCTAAGATTGTGATCTTTCCCCAAAAAAACAAAATAGCCACAGAAATGGGATCTTACCGCCCTATAACTCTGATAAATGGGGATTCCAAAATTTATTCGAAACTTTTGGCCTCTCGGTTAGCACCAATGATACACAAAATCGTGTCTGAGCGTCAACATGGGTTTATTCCCGGTAGATCAACAATCGACCATGTGCAGAGAGTTATCTCCTTATTTGATTATGCAGAGACAACAGGAGACACTATTGGGCTTATTCTGCTGGACGCGGAGAAAGCATTCAACAGGGTCTCCTGGAGATTTCTCTGGGCCTCCCTGTCTCACTCTGGGATCACCGAGAAATTTATAAAAGCTATACAAGGACTGTATATCAATCCGGGGGCTCGTGTTTTGAATAATGGGCTTCTCTCTGAAAGATTTACTATTACCCGGGGAACTAGACAGGGATGCCCATGCTCTCCTCTCCTTTTTTCAATCTATATCGATTCATTCATTTACCGGCTAGAGAACCATACGTTAATTTTACCTATTCAAACACATAATCATAAAACCAATATTTTAGTTTATGCAGACGATATAGCAATTGTCACCTCCGACCCTCATAGTGCTATAACTGCTATAGAAGATGAGGCACAACAATTTGGAAGTATTTCCGGATACAAATTTAACCCTGGGAAAACTCAGATTGTTTTGAATGATAAAATCAAGATGAGGGATATAAGAGTCATCGATAATGCAGTTTATCTAGGGGTTAACATCAGTGACAAAATAGAAAGCATAGTCAGTATTAATTTAAACCCATTAATTGCCCACACTAAAAAAGAATTGGCTCGATTGAACAATCTGCATTTGACAATAGGGGGTAGATTCAATGTAATTAAAATGTTGTTTTTGCCAAGATTTTGAACTATCTGTCTGGAGTTTCCCACAATCAATACATGCAATTTTTTCGGGGTTAATTTGGGGATATAATAAACCTCGTCGGGCCCTCAGATGGATTACTTTACCTAAGGAAAGAGGAGGATTAGCATTACCCAATTGTAAATTATACTATTGGGCCACTGTTCTAAGGTATAGTGTTAACTTGATTTCCCTGGACCCCTATGATCATATCATACCGACACCTCAAGAAATTATTTTAGGTGAGGGTTGTGAAGGATGTTTTTGGCGACACATTAACGAGTGCTATTTAAAAAAAACTAAGTTTAAGACTATATCTAGTGTATATAAAGTCTCCTGCAATGTACGAAAGCTAATTGGGCTGGGACGTTATTCATTCTACACCCCCTTAAATAATAATAACGATCTTCCTATGATCTTTCAAGATAGCTGTATGAAACGGTGGGTCATTGCCGGGCTGAGGCAGTTAGGCTGTTTCTATACTCAGAATGGTCTTAAAATATTTTCGGAGCTACACCTCAATTATGGAATCAGCAACAAAGATTTCTTTAAGTTTCTTCAAATCAGAGATTTTTTATCCAAGAAGGGGGGGGCGATTAAAATTTCAATCGAGTCAAATCAAAGATAACTTATGTAGAAAATCTACCCCTAAGATCGGGGAATTATATGACGCTTTGAATTCACTACTCCCGGATGATATGGAGAAACAATACACAAGTTGGCAAACAAAATTAGCAATTCAATATGAAACTCCCTCTTTAGCGTTTGAATTATCGCAGACATCTTTGATGTCCATTAAATTACAAGCCCAATTCTATAAGACATTTTTTTCCCTATACTATACTCCTCATAAAATCGCAAAGTGGGGACCTGGAAAGGGAACTACATGCCCGCGATGTATGTTATATGAAGCTGATATTATTCACATGTTCGCTTCATGCAATATGCTTACAAACTTGATAACAAAAATTTCTGGTTTTCTTTCCAAGATATTCCAAATCAGGATGAACATAACAACGGAAGAGATTATATTAGGAGTCGCAAACCAGAAGAGGCTAAAGCATATGCAAGGCTTTAATCTTCGTTGCTATGGCCGTTTTACGGATGTGTATTGCTACATACTGGCTTGATCCGAACCCACTTGCTTTTATACATTGGAGAATTAGATTACTGGCAACATGTAGTCTTGAGGTGCCCATTTACAAAAATAAAGGGTATAATAAAAGAACAAGAGGTATGACAATCTGGGAACCTTTACTGTCATGGATACATAACCATACTTAACTATGACTTTGTTTTGTGACCTTAAATGTTTATTGTATACAGCACCTATGTTTCTGATAAGCTTCTTTATGTGATGTAGAGCCTTTGGTCTGGGTGGTGGGAGGGAGGGGGGGGAATTAAAAAAATGAAATGCTTCTGTTGCAATAAAACATTTTTTTTTAATAAAAGGAATAATGTAAAGAAAATTGTCAGATGCTGAACCCACAGGAGATGCAGTTTTCAAGGCAGAATGACTTGGTTTGCTATATATCTAATTTCCACAACTGCAGCAGATCAGATAACCTCCATAAGGTGCAATGTGTGGATTTTTGACAATAACTAAGCAGATCTTCTGGCATCTGTGCTTGCATCAGCTAAGACTAGAAAATACCTGTACTGCAGATAACAAACATTGACCATATCAAAAGTAGGTCGCTATGCAATCATAGAACTGCGTCATAAATTTATTAATTTCTAAATGTGAATATTATCATAATAAAATGGGTTCTTCAATTTTAGATTTGTCAACCATGAAATAATGTATGCTGTATGAACCTTCGACCAAGGAAGAGAAAGGGCCTTGGAGAAGACAGGGACTTGCAGGGGGCCTTGCAGATAGTGGTGGCCCGCATGATATTTTTTGAATCAGCATTTCCTGCATATTTTACTCTTCATTGACAAACGATAAGGCAGAATTTCAAATATTACCATGTAATGGCCTGACTAGTTAATGTTTATAGGCTTCAAAGAGAGGATGTTTGGTATACCCAAAATTATCAAGTGCAGGATTTTATATTTATGAGCCGTGAGCATACATAATTGATCCAGACTGTTGTTTCAAAGGAAATGATGAAATTCATAGAAGAAACAGTCCTCTTTCTTTCTCTCAGTTAATATTAAAATTACCTATGTTTAAATTGGTCTGCTGCATTGTTATGTATTTGTGATTTTGTATATGAATTTTTCATGCCATGAGAGATAACCAGTGCAAAAGAAAATTGTTTCTTAGAGAAGATATTGAGAGTGACTTTTAAGAACTTGCAGGATGAGAAGGATGGAGTTTGCAAATTTTATGTTTTATCCACTCAGAATGAGTAAGTCCATGATGACATGAGAATGTCACTAAGAGAAGATTCTGAAGGGAAAGATAGATCACAGTTGAGTTTTTAGGTTTTTTCACATATAGCTAAGTGATTAGCATTTACAGATCTGCAATTGTGACGAGGGCTTTAATAGTGGTTGAATAGTATTTTGTTCTTGTTGTAATTTAGATAATTTGTGATAGATTTCAGCCTTTTTGGGTTGCTCCTTAGTTTAAATGCATAATTGTTCTCAGCAGAACCCTTATAATGAGGATAGTCTTATCGTGACCACATGTTTGAAACAAGCATTCGCAATGAAACAGGTCTCGCATTTACGCGAGTTTGAGCTATTGGCATTGTAAATGACAATGCCTTTTATTTATCTTTTGGTTTCTGGAAGATGAATAAAACAAACTGTTATTTACAATGCCAAAAGCTTAAACTTGCGCAAATGAAAGACCTATTGCATTGCAGATGCTTGTTTTAAGATTTTTGATTCCAATCCAACCCTGCGTGGCATGTAATGCCCGTGCCCAGGGCTGGTTGCTGTCCTGGCCGATCTCCCATTTGATGCCTCGTGAGCCCTGTGTTTGTGTGGGGGGTGGAAGAGGCAATCGCAGAGTATAGGGGGAGTGGTGAAAGTGTTTGTTTATAGCACTCGGGAGTGCACCTCTGTGTATAGTGACTTGGTGTGCTGCCCGCACCGAGGCCGGAGTTTGTGTGCAATGGGTAGACGGTGCTGTAGCGATGGTGCTGCTGGGGGGTCAACACACCTGCGGCAAAAATATGTGCACTGACCCTAGTCCCGCAGACATAGCCTAGGTGGTCAACGCGCCTGCTGCAGGGATCTGGTTGTGAGGTTCTGCAGGTTCAGTAAGATAGCTCACTGGGTTAAAGCACCGCATGGAAGCATGCCTGCAACCTGCATGCATGCTTAGTGAGCTGTACCGGTTGCTGAGTACTATGTTCTTCCTACAGGCCTGAGGGCTTTTCTATCAAAACCATCAATAGAGACTCCAGGGGTGGGGGATAGCGGTTATTTACAAATCAGCATACAATTGCACTTTTGAGAAGGAATCCATCTGGGGCTGTGAAAGTGCGAGATTCAAAATCTCCACTAGTCCTCATTTCACCCTTTCCGGACTCTACATCTACCGGCCCCCTGGCCCCGCTGCCAGGTTCATTGAGGAATTTCTAGATGTCGCTCACTCTCTAGTGATATCCTCTCCTAATTTTACCATCCTGGGAGACCTTAACTTACATTTTGACTCCTTGACCGACTCTACTATTAAGAACCTTCAGGCAGACCTCACAGCCCTTCAGCTAAACCCGCTCATCCAAACTTCCACTCACTCTGCCGGACATTTATTGGACCCAGTTTTCTCCAACCTCTCGGATGTCTCGGCCGCCCCCCCCAAACCCATGGGGTGGACCGACCACTCTCTTATCCAATTTTCTCTGAAAATCAGAGACTCGATTGTGAAAAACACAAACAATTTCCGAAACAAGAGGCCATGGCACAAACTGGCTCCTAGTGACCTTACTAGTAAACTAGGTAACTTCCACCTCATCCTCACAGACGGAGATATTAACTCCGCCTACGCAGCCTTTAAAAATTGGATCAACTTAGGACTAGACTCCCTAATACCAGCAAAACGGACAAAAATCCGTAACACTCCATCCAACCCGTGGTACAATGAAATTCTTCTAACCATGCGGAAAGATTGCAAAAGAGCTGAACGCCAGTGGAGAAAAGAATACAAGGATACTGACAAAGCTGCTTACTTGCGAAAACTGAAATCGTACCATAAAGCGGTTCGCACCACCCGTGCTTCCTACTATGCGGAAACAATTAGCTCCAGCAGGAACCCCTCAAAAACTATTTTTGAAATTGTACATAAACTTAAGGATAGTTGTAATCCTGTCCCTGGTATTACCTCTGCACAACAATGCGAGGAACTTGCCACCTTCTTTATGGAAAAGGTAAAGAAAATCTACACTTCCTTCCCTCAGAATCTCTCGGACACCTTCATACCTCGTGAGCCTCTGCCAGACAATCCCAATTTGTCTCTCATCCCTTGCGTAACACACGACGAACTTGCTAAACTGTGCACTAAAATCAAATCTGGATCGCCCACAGATGCCATGAGACCTGCCAAATTCTTAGAATCGCTCGAGTTCTTCCTTCCTCTTCTTACTACCTTACTTAACTTATCATTCTCCTCAGCGGTGGTTCCTACATGCTGGAAGCAGGCCTGGGTCTCCCCTATCATAAAAAAACCCACCTTAGACCCATCTAAACCAGAAAACTTCAGACCTATTTCACTGCTTCCATGGGCCTCAAAATTGGCAGAAGCCCATGTGAACAAGGTGCTAGCTAACTACATGACACAACACCAAATTTTAGATCCATCACAGAACGGCTTCAGGCCAGGATTCAGTACCGAATCCGCCTTGCTGACCACCATCAAACATCTACGGAACATCCTGGACGCCGGTCAAAGTGCTGCGCTGGTTTTACTTGACCTTAGCGCAGCCTTTGATACGGTCTCCCACTCTATTTTATTGAAACGTCTCGAAGCCATAGGTATCAAAGACCTTGCTCTAGAGTGGTTTCGATCATTCCTGACAAACAGATCTTTCCGGGTCTCTGCCCCCCCGTTCATATCCCAGCCTTACCCCATAGAGCAAGGCGTTCCTCAGGGATCGGCGCTCAGCCCGTCCCTATTCAATCTTTATGTCCAGCCTCTCGCTGACATAGCAAAAGAATGGGACCTGACGCTAGTGTCGTATGCCGACGACACCCAGCTCGTCATTTCTCTGACTGAAGGCCCCTCGATCTCAGCGGCGAGATTTAAGAACGGGTTAGAGGCAGTTGTACGCTGGATGTCACACAACTGCCTCCAGCTGAATGCTGGCAAAACAGAGGTGTTGCTTCTGGGTAAAAATCCTGACTACTGAACTGATCAATGGTGGCCGTCCGCACTGGGCCCCACCCCCCCCAAAACTGTGGTAAAAAACCTTGGTGTCTGGGTGGACGCATCTCTCAATTTCCAGACCCACACCAAGAAACTGGCTGCCACCTGTGTGGGTCTGTTGAGGAGCCTTCATCTGATCCTTGGCTTTTTTGACCACCATACGCGCCAAATGATAGTCCAATCTACCATCCTGGCTCGACTGGACTACGCCAATATCCTTTTTCTTGGCCTTAATAAAGCTGAGATGGCGCGGCTACAACGTATACAAAACTCCGCTGCCAGGGCAGTTGTAGGCCTCCCTCGTAGGTGCTCTGCTAGAAACACCATCCAGAAACTACACTGGCTGCGCATGGAAGCCCGAGTTCAGTTTAAAGCCCTCATTACTGTTTTTAAAATTCTCAAAACTGACTGTCCTGGCCTCCTGCGTCCACTCCTAGAGCCCTATACCCCTCAACGGGCCCTACGTTCCTCTGGTCAGAACTTGGTGGTTATTCCACGTATAAGGTTAAGCAGAATGGGTGGTCGCTCTTTCAGAGTCTTGGGCGCAAGACTCTGGAACTCTCTGCCACATCACATTAGCTCGATGACTAACCTGTTGGCCTTCCGCAAAGCGATCAAAATATTGTTATTTTCCCCATCCTAATCTCCTATAGCCCGTCCTTTCCTTCTCCCCTCGCAGGTTTTCGTTATAGTTCAGCGCCGGGACGCCTCGTTGCTGGGGCAGCTGTTCGCGCTCAATAAAACGTTATAACATAACATAACATAACAGGTCACACTGGTTTCGTTTTCTACAAGACAGCTCATTGGAATAATGCACCTACTGCAGAAGTATCCAATCGTCATGTTTTACGCTTAGTGTGGTAATATTGAATAAATAGAGGTAGAGACGCAAGGACTTGATGGCTGAAAATTTCCCGCCCAGACCACTGGGACAGCAGATGGGCAGAGGCACTGAGCGGGACCCGCTTCCTTTCCAAAGCTCAACCAGTGCGTAAACGCTCCACTGCCCCAGAAAGTACATTAAATCTGTGCTTCAAAGGGTGGTGAAGGCAGTGCCACCCTCTGCCCAGAGGGTGCTTGTGAAATCTCCTGACGGTTTTTAACAAGTGCCTGGACACACCCGGGGATTGGCGCTATATAAATACCTGTATTACTAGGCATGCTTCACTCCAGGTCCCAGTGTTTTCACATCAAACAGGCGGTGTGTCCCACAGGTGCGGCCAGGAACTCGGTGCACGGTGATACTGTGTGTAGTGTACACACAAGGGCAGCACTGGCCTAAGAGCAGGCCGTGCATAGGAGGCAGCCCCAGGGCTGTGTACAGTGTACAAATGGGGGTGCGGGAGGCCCAGGAAGCAGGCCGTGTGTCTGGGGGGTAGTACAGTGGAATAGAAATGGTCCCAGAACATACATAAAATTGAGAAAGATCAACAAAACAACTATTGCAACGAGTAAGGCAGAACCATAGTGTTATTTAATCACACTTGGAACAGGCACATAAATGCATATGATAAATCACACTATTTACAAAAGTGCGGGGTGCCACGGGGAAGGGGAGGGAGTGACGAGTTAGGTAGGGTAGTAGGGTAAGTGACATATAAATGTTCATAACAATGGTACAAATCAATTGCTGGGCACCTTACTGTCGTGCCAAATAATCAAGATAAGAGTCATTCATTGACAGAATTAAATGTTTTGCCAAATAGCCATATACAAGTGAAAGTACACAGTGCTCAACGCACTATTGAGGGTACTGGCATGGTGAGATGCCGACGTTTCGACCCCTCTTCCAAGGTAGGTAGATTAATTCCTTACGGGTGGGGTCTTCCTCAGGACAGAGAGGATGGTGGAACGGGGAAGGTAGGCACCTATACAAAGATATGGGTGGGAATTAAAAAGTGATAATGCCAAGCGAAAATTCAACTGCAGGGCTGGATATGGATATAACTGCCATAATTACCAGTTTAACGAGCATCTAGTCAGTGACAGCTTGGCATCAGGGCAAAAAAGGCTCCACAGTCGGGTGGGAGTGAAAATCACCTAAAAATGAATTTAAAAGTGACAATGAAGTCAACAATAGAGTTGACTCAAAGGAGGGGAGTGGGTTATGACTCCATATAAATGTAAACTCACGTGTATTACTTAGCACAAAAGGGAGGATTAGATTACTCCGTCAAATCACACCGCAGCGTAGATCGGTATGTTGGGTGAAGTGAATCACCGGGAGAACAGCCTCTAAAAACCAAATGGAGAGAGCGCTCTTTGAATGGGAAACCTGGTAGGTAGTCCAAAACTAGAGAAATACAAAGCAAACAGGACCTGGTCCCCCATCCTATCATCCGTATACTAAGATGGAAAAAAGCGGGACTGGCAATTCAATAAATGGAAAAATAAACAAACATTGATTAAAAAGGAAAATTGGAAAGGTCAATCCAGCGAGAATCGCTTTGACCCTATGCGTGGAAAGGGCGCAATAATCAGTATACCTGCAGACGGACTAAACGTGTTATACACGAGATCCTAGTGACGGGACTAACAATTAAAAAGAAGTCAATACTGGAAAGAAACCCAAAGGCGTAATACTAATGGGAATGGCAAAATAAACTATTAATATGAAAACGGACTGATCGTATGAAAGAAGGACATACTCATTGGTCGAATTAGCCAAAATATAGCGGAGTATACTTCAGGCGGTTCCCTTACCTTGAGACGGCGTACGAGTCTGAAACCGCTCAACTCAGACAGCTTACTGACAACGCGGGGCGGCTCCCTGAAATGGAGAACGCTGAAACCGCGTGACGTTACACCGGGTGCAGCCGCTAGATGCTGCCCTTAACGGGAGAATGGAAGAAAGACCATTCGGGTAGTTCGAAACCGAGGCTTGAAGAATTAGTATGGGTAAATTAATCCCAAAATAAATAAACAAAATGAATAGGTGTGTCAAATGAAATATGTGTGTTATTAATAATTGGGTGAGTGGAATGCATCACTCGAGGAGCGTCGTCGGGGACCGGTGGGTGGGCATGATCGGTCGTACTAAGGTTAGGGAAGGAAAATCAATATGTGAACATGTACGTAGGGGATCCTAAAAAAAGGAGCGATTGTATTTTGAAGGAGCATAATTGATTAGCAAACATATGAGCACATTTGGATTGCACTGTTGTACAGACTAAAGGGCGTGCAGCCAAAACTAATGATCTGTTATTAGGTAAACAAACAGGTAAAGTAACTTTTGCACAATAGGTGCATTAATTGAAGGCGTCTCAACGTTTAAGATGACACATTGAACCAGAAAAAAATTATATATTGATTCACTTGTAGAAAATATGAGAAAACATAAAAAAGGAGTGAAAGAACATTGGTTATTAGAAAGCAAGCATATGAGCTTATATCAATTAACATTTTCTAATGAAGATGCAAGAGAACCAGATGATAATTACATTGGGAGAAAAACGTCAGATAGTCATGTAGATACATGAATTTAGCTTGCTGGATAATGAAAGTATGGCAAAAGACAAATGATAGTTCCAAAGGGAAAGAAACAATCGAAAAAGTCATGTGCATAATGGGTACATTCATCATAAATGTCTCATGGTCAACATCATAAAGTGTCTCAGGAATAACGTTGACAACAAGTTAGATTACAGGCTGGGGAAAACAGAACAAAATGAACCTTGTTCATGAGTTAGAGAATAGCTAATTGAGCATTACTAGGTTCTTGTTCGTTCAAACCCGTTAGAATAGTGTCAAAGCGTATCATCATTTTTGACTCTCTAATGAGCAGGATAGAGGAAATATTGCCTCCCCGAGGTCCCAGTTCTGTCTTTTCCAAGACAATCCATTTCATTTCATCGGGGCGGTGTCCCAGTTGGTGATAGTGTTCAACTAGAGGTGCACCTGTCACATTGCATCTTATTCGACTTTGGTGTTGAAGAATTCTTGCCTTGACTTTCTGCTGTGTCTGGCCAATATATAGTTGGTCACATGGACACAGGATCCCATAGATGACGTTGCTGGAATTGCAGTTAGTATGTGATTGCAATGTAATGGTCTGATGTTTATATTCAAAGTTCTTTGATTGCATAGTTGTGGGGCATGCTTTACACGACCCGCACTTGAAGTGACCTATGATTGCTGGTAAATTCCAGAGTGACCGAATGGTCGGTTCAACTGGGTCCTCAAGGAAGGAATGCACCACATGGTCCTTGATGCTCATTGCTTTCTTAAAGGAATGCATCGGTAAATCAGGTTGGTCAATCTCCGTGGATATAATGTTCCAATGTTTATTGATGATCTTTTTCACTGCATTACTGCGAGTGGAGAAAGTTGTGACACATATCATCTTATTATTTTGGCGTGATGTATTAGGATGTTTGGGTGAGAGCAGAGTGTCCCGTGGGTTGTACCAGGCCCTCTTCCGGGCCCTCTTTACCAGGCGTTTTGGGTAACCTCTTAGGATTAACCTGGCCGTTAGGTTCTCAGACTCTGTTGTGTAGTCTGTTCGTTTTGTACAGTTCCTGCGGATCCGCAGGAACTGTCCCACTGGGAGATTGTCGCGCAAACCGCGCGGGTGGTGGCTGCTGTACCTCAGTAGGGAATTTCTTTCCGTTGGCTTCCTATATAGGGTAGTAAGAAGTTTCTCATCTTCATAAAAGATTTTCAGATCGAGGAAGGGTATCTCCTGTGTGCTGGACTGAATAGTGAACTGAATGTCTTGGTCGCACTGGTTTAGCCATTGGTGGAACAAATTGAGTTGGGTAGTCTCACCATTCCAAATCATCAATATATCGTCAATATATCTCTTCCACGAAAATGGGTTGTTGTTGAGGACGAAACGCTTCTCAAAGTTATCCATATACAGGATCGCTAGATCTGGAGCGAAGGCAGCCCCCATCGCGACTCCTTTCGTTTGAACGTAGTACTTTCCTTGGAAGTAAAAGAAATTCTTTTTCATAGCGATGGTCAAAAGAGCTATGATAAAATCCGTAGGTACCCTTGTTGGTGCTGGTCTTAGATCCAAAACTGTCCGCATAACCGCCAGTTCAGGTTCCTGCGGAATGCTGGTGTATAGCGAGACAATATCACAGGTGACAAGTATCTGCTCACTTGGGTTGAAGGGTTGTTGGTCAATCATTGCAATAACTTGCATGGTGTCACGAAGGTACACCATCCAGAAACTACACTGGCTGCGCATGGAAGCCCGAGTTCAGTTTAAAGCCCTCATTACTGTTTTTAAAATTCTCAAAACTGACTGTCCTGGCCTCCTGCGTCCACTCCTAGAGCCCTATACCCCTCAACGGGCCCTACGTTCCTCTGGTCAGAACTTGGTGGTTATTCCACGTATAAGGTTAAGCAGAATGGGCGGTCGCTCTTTCAGAGTCTTGGGCGCAAGACTCTGGAACTCTCTGCCACATCACATTAGCTCGATGACTAACCTGTTGGCCTTCCGCAAAGCGATCAAAATATTGTTATTTTCCCCATCCTAATCTCCTATAGCCCGTCCTTTCCTTCTCCCCTCGCAGGTTTTCGTTATAGTTCAGCGCCGGGACGCCTCGTTGCTGGGGCAGCTGTTCGCGCTCAATAAAACGTTATAACATAACATAACATAACAGGTCACACTGGTTTCGTTTTCTACAAGACAGCTCATTGGAATAATGCACCTACTGCAGAAGTATCCAATCGTCATGTTTTACGCTTAGTGTGGTAATATTGAATAAATAGAGGTAGAAACGCAAGGACTTGATGGCTGAAAATTTCCCGCCCAGACCACTGGGACAGCAGATGGGCAGAGGCACTGAGCGGGACCCGCTTCCTTTCCAAAGCTCAACCAGTGCGTAAACGCTCCACTGCCCCAGAAAGTACATTAAATCTGTGCTCCAAAGGGTGGTGAAGGCAGTGCCACCCTCTGCCCAGAGGGTGCTTGTGAAATCTCCTGACGGTTTTTAACAAGTGCCTGGACACACCCGGGGATTGGCGCTATATAAATACCTGTATTACTAGGCATGCTTCACTCCAGGTCCCAGTGTTTTCACATCAAACAGGCGGTGTGTCCCACAGGTGCGGCCAGGAACTCGGTGCACGGTGATACTGTGTGTAGTGTACACACAAGGGCAGCACTGGCCTAGGAGCAGGCCGTGCATTGGAGGCAGCCCCAGGGCTGTGTACAGTGTACAAATGGGGGTGCGGGAGGCCCAGGAAGCAGGCCGTGTGTCTGGGGGGTAGTACAGGCAGCATGAAGGAAGTGTTTGCCTACAAACAGAGGAGACAATAGCGGGCACTAACCCCAGTGCACCCCACGCATACCTAGCAGCATCCTACCCCTGGTGGGCAGAGACTCTGACTTTAAGCATCACAGGCTCTCGGGCGGTGGGAGGGGTTGCATGTATCATGTATGGGATGATGGTCTGCAACTCTGGCAGCGACAAGAACATAGTCCGGAAATGCTGCTTTGTAGCGCCAAGGTAGCACAACAATCATTTAAAATGCTAGAATGTTGCATTGTAAAAAAGAAAGAC
Organism: Triturus cristatus; assembly: GCF_964204655.1. Taxonomy (NCBI): domain Eukaryota; kingdom Metazoa; phylum Chordata; class Amphibia; order Caudata; family Salamandridae; genus Triturus; species Triturus cristatus. The sequence goes on from NC_140583.1 coordinate 556,306,694, forward strand.
TGTCCTTGAAGCGGGCACCACGCTCCGAATTAAAGCAAAAAAATCCCAAAAAACAGAGGGCGGTGTCCCTAAAGAGGGCGCCGTGCTCCGGAATAAAGCAAAAAAAAAAAGAATACATGGAGTGCGGTGTCCCTAAAGTGGTTGCTGCGCTCCGAAATAAAGTTAAAATAAATAAATAAATGTAGCAAGGTGTCCTTAAAGCGGGCGAGTGAGATGCTACTTTAGTGGCGTACGTAAACAAGTTGTCGACACGTTGGATGGCCCCGGTGGCGCCTAAGAGAGCTAGCGACAGGAGGACTTGGCTTCGCCTGGGGTCCGTAAACAAGCTGTTGCCATTGTGAGAAAAAAATAGTGCCTACTGACGAATAAAGGAGACCCTGTACGCCGCAAGTAAATGATCGGGTCCGGATGGGCCATCGCAGAAGGAGACAGGGTGGTAACAAAGAAGCCTCATTAACAATCAAGAGCCAGTGTTTAGCATGAATCATGATGCCAGCCAATGAAAATCATGGGCGGGGCTTTAAATCCACTTCTGAAATGTTATTGATTACTATACGCCTCGCAGAGCGAGCAATGTGTGCACGCTACAACGCTAGGCGACACCTAAAAAAATTGATTAGAAGATAATGAAAAATATTAGATGACCCAGACAATAGGAGAATATTTAGAATCATGGATGACAAACAATAGGTTAGAAAATGGTCTTGGATCATAACAACAACTCCTCATGTTATTTCTTAAACATACTATCAAATTGTTTATCCTGTGGATACTAGGCATTTAAGTTCAAAGTATTCTCAGAAACCAAACTGCACTGTGGCAGAAGATTGGATAGCAAGTTGATTTGTTTAGAAACGTACATGTTTAAAACAACATCTGCATTTTAGTGTATAGGCAAACTAATTGTATGACTCCTGGTGGGTTAGACATAAGATAATGTACAATATAAGAGCTACCCACTGGGAACGGGTGTATAAACAGTATTCTGCAAAACAATGGTTTACTGAGGATGTTTTAGAATGTTAATTAATTTTGTTCAGGTATAACATGTTGCACTTTGTAGGGTAAAGAAATGACTATAACAACAGAACTAGCTTCTTAATAGTTCCAAGATTTTAGTCAACTTTAATAACCATATTCACACAAGTATTCCTGATATAATATATACAAAATAACAGAAACAGTATTTGATGTCTCAGTGTTCACACACTTAAAGAGAAAGCAAAGGATAATGCAGAAACCATGAACAAGAGCATTCTAGGTATCTCAATTAATTTGTTGCCCCAACTTGTTATTATTCAATGTATGAAATTCTAAGTCTGTGTGTAGGGGTGTGGTAAGTAAACAGATATGGTATCTTCTACATTAGATGACCAATTGTGGCAACAGATTCACTGTGAAACCCAGCATATTTTTGTTGCTATTTCTTGACCCTACATAGTGCAACTTGTTATACCTGTAAAATGAATGTCACAATACCTTCCTAGTGAACCATTGTTTTGAAGAATACGGTTGGAGCTAAGGACTGAGGTCAACCAGGAATAACTCCTGGTCACTATGCCACCCACATCAAAAGGCCTACCATTGATCATGTCAATATTTCACCTTCTCTCTGTGGGCTATGAGCCTTCAAAAGTAAGCCATAGGGGCAATTTCTGAGGTCTGGAAACACTAAATAAGTTTTCTTTGGCAATAAAGTTTCAAATAAAATGAATCCCAAATCAGCATTTGGAGAGGCATGATACAAAACAAGGGGCAGATTCATGATAGATTTTCAACCATCTAGGATTGCACAGATGGAAGAAAATGAATATATTGCAAATGTGATGAATGACAAATCCATTTGGAGGTTCTAGTGAAACCATCTGCAAATTCTAGTGACATAGGGCTTACATAGGTTCTTGTAAGTGTTTGAGTGGGTCTCTGAGTGGATGTGTGAGTCTCTGATAGGTCTGTGAGTGGGCGTGTGAGAGTCTGAGTGGGTCCCTCAATGGGTTGGTAAGTGTCTGAGTGGGTCACTGAGTGGGTGTGTGGGTCTCTGAGGTGGTCTGGCAGTGCATGCATTAGTGCGCGAGTAAGTCTGCGAATTTATATATATATTATTAACTCAGCGAGGTTGGCGACTATGCCGCAACGCTTCACGGGGAGGGCCCGTTGAGTGTCACGATGGGTCTGCGGCTCCAACCATGTGAAAAGACAGTTTGGGTCATTTTCATCCTCAGAGACACCTACAATGCAACCATCTTCCAATCTTCATTTTCATCCCCCAAAACATGGTCATGGTTAACAAAATGGCAGCCACAGCTTTCTTCACAGGTTGTGGCCAGCCAATCACAGCACTTCTCCTGGCACGGGGGTTCATGAAGCTATGCATAGGTGTTGCACAGGATCCGTGTTCCTATATATACAAGTTTGGATTTCTTTTAATATCTCAAAAACTACTGAATGGATTTACACCAGTTCACAAAAAGGACCAACAGCTACCTTTTTGCAAAATTTTGTGTAATTCTGTTCAGCGGTTCGAGTTGTAGTCTAAAATTCCCATGAGAATTAACATGGAAAATGCACGTTTGACTCTCCCTTTTTCTCGGCTCCTGTTTGATGGATCACTTTGAAAGTTTCCATGCACAACTAGAATGACTGGCACACTGTTTTTGAAACTTTCGTGAAAAGTTCTCATATGGCACTTGTTAGACCTGGCATCATTGGCATGAGTCTCTCCTCCATTTTTTTCTGTTTGCCTCCTCTGTTTACGATGTTTTTGCTGGATTATTGCTTTGGGCACTGTGCCACTGCTGATCAGTGCCACAGTGCAAGTGCTCCCTATGCTAAATTGTTACGTTGATTGGTGTTACCATGATTGGCTTGGTTGACTTACTGTTCAGACCCTAGTCTAGTGCACTGCGCGTGCCAAGGGCGTGTAAGTTAACTGCTGCTGGTGGGCTTGCAGCACTGGTTGTGCCACCCACAGAAGCAGCGTGCAAAATGTGTCTCAGGCCTGCCACCGCGGCGCCTGCGTGCAGTCCCTGACTGCCATGTCGACTTGGTAAGGAAACCTACTTACCAGTCTCTAAACCTTCCCTTTGCCACATTTCAGACACCTCTATGGTAGGCCCTAGGGCAGGGTGCATTGTTGGTAAAAGGTAGGTCATGCCCTGATGTGTGTGGCATGACCTAATAGTGAATTACAGCCATTTTCGTTTTTCACTATTGAAGGGCTACCTGCCTCCAATAGGCCAGACTGGGCAGACTGATTATTAACTCCATTATAATCTATCTGACTCAGGGAGCATGGTAGCAAGTCGGGTTTAGTATCCCTGAACTCAGAATTTAATAACACACCCTTTAGGATGGATGGTTTTTAAATTCTATGTTTGAAAATAGCACTTTTAGAAAGTGGCTATTTTCTTGTCCAACTATCTACCGGTCTCTGCTGGTTTGGTGTGTGTGTCAGGGGCTGAGTGGCTCCAGAGGTCTGAGTGAGTCAGTGTGGGGTGAATGGGGCGTTTACACGTAGAGTGAGGGAAGAGTAGCCTGCCCTGCCTGACACAATACTGGCCCCGCCTCCTGCTGGGCGACTGATAGCCCTGCTCCTACCAGTGACAATACTGGCTCTGCCTCCTGCTGGGCGGCTGAGGACTCTGCCCTGCCCAGTGAATAGGCCAGGTGCCTCTGCCTGGCAACACCCACAACAAACCTGAGATGGTGGGAATCGCCCTGCTTGGACAAAGGGAACAAAGGGAAAAAGGGGTATAAGAGAAGGACCCCTGAACCAAGAACTCAGATCACTTCTGACAAGGAAACCTGTACCAAGGACAAGAAGCCTGCTGATCTAAGGGCTTGCCTCCCCTTTCTGCCAAAGTGCTGTTTTGCTGTGGAGGAACCTGAAGGCTGCTTCTTTATTTTTGCCAAGGAACAAGGAGAGAGGAACTTGGTGTGTACTCTCTGAACACTTGCTAGGAAATCTCCAAGGACTGGAAGAGTGCCAGTCTCCTGTTGAAGTCACAGGGCCAAAGGACTTCACCATCTACTGAATTGCTGAATTGCTGGAAAGTGTTGTTTCCAGTACACAAGGGAAAATCTGCAGTCTCGACGCCGCCGGGCCCGATCGACGCCAGCAGCAACTCCAGTGAGCAGTGGGTATCGGCCCCGGCTCCAAGTGACCCCGTCTCGACGCCGGTATCGACGCCAGTGAGGAGTGAGTATCGGCTCTGCCTCCAAGCGACCCCGTCCCGACGCCGCTGCTGATCGCATCGACTAGACGCCCGTCTCGACGCCGTGAGCGCTGCTCCGGCCCGACATCCCTCGACGCCGCTGCGGATTGACCAGACTCCGAGGCACGATCGACGCCGACCTCGACGCCGACATCTCGACGCCGTGGATCATCGTTTTCTCCGTTTCTCAAGGTACTGTACTTGTGGGGTCTGTTGCGACTCCAGGCTCGACGTAGCGCTCCTCGCGGTCAACGCCGAACCTTGGGAATCTTGTAGACTCGACGTCGTGTGACTCCTGTGGGGGTTACATTGTTGCCAAAGAACTGTGCTCAGAAGAATACTTTGCTAAAGAACTATTTGCCAAGAAGAAACCTTACTTGAACTATTATTTTTCCTTCCAAAGAGTATTTATTAAGACTGTGGTATATTTTTGTCGTTACTTGGTCTTGTGCTAAGCCTTATATAAAAATACTATTTTTATAATAACTTCTGTGTCGTGTCCATCTGTAGTGTATTCACTTTATTACTGTATGTGGTCATAAATGCTTAACACACTGCCTCTGAGATAAGCCTGTCTGCTCTGCCAAGCTACCAAGGGGGTAGCAGGGGTTATCTGAGTGTGTAATCCCCTTGCCCTGACTAGAGTTGGTTGGTCCCTATTTGTCAGAAGTGTATACCTCTGCCAACTAGAGACCGCCGGTTCTAACATTGGTGGCAGCGGTGGGATTTGAACTTTGCATTTATGACTCATGTGCAGTGATTAGTGTACGCTACATAGTGAAAGCAGACCATAACGCAGCCACAGTCTGTTTGGTAGGATTGCCTATTTTTGTTCTCCGCTTTCCTGGAGCTTATTTTCTTAAACACTGCCAGTTTTGACCATGGAGAATGCCGGAGCTGCTACACCTGTGGAGAATGTTGTGGGGGAATTCGATAAGGAGAAGATAGATTCCTACACGCTAAAAGATCTGAAAGGATTTTGCAAGCAGTTTAAAGTTCCTACCACAGGTGTCTCAAAGAAAGAGGGCTTCCTCAAAGCGCTGAAGGCCTGGTTAGAGGCCAGAAATCCCTCTGATCCGGTGGTGGTACCGGAAGAGGAAGAAGAAGAGGAAGAGGAAGAGCCCACAGGTGGGCCAGTATCATCTCCAGGCAGTAGTGCGTCCTCTAGGAGCCTTTCCCCCGAAGAATTAGAAGACAGGGAGAAGGAGAGGGGGTACAAGTTAGAGATGGCAAAACTCAAATTAGGAGGGCAGTTGGAATTAGAGAATGCAAGAAGCAAGAGAGAAGCTGAAATGGAGAGCAAAAGATTAGATTTTGAGAGAGAGAAATTAGCGTTTGAACGTGAGAAGATGGTGAGGGAGATGGAGCTTAAAACTAAGAGTTTAGAGTTGAATCCCTCTGGTGGCAGCACTCCATCCGTGCCTGCAGAAAGTAGGTTTTATTTTCCTAAGGATGTGATCAAAGATTACAGTAAGAATGAAGATATTAGCCAATGGTTTAAAGCGTATGAGTTAGCATTGTTGGCCCACCGGGTCCCTGAGAAGGATTGGGGAACGGGGTTGTGGAGCCGCTTTACAAACGAGGGGAGAGATACCTTGTTGAGCCTTCCTGCTGAGGATAGGATGTCTTATACTCATATGAAAGATGCTTTAATGCTGAGATATGGCTTAACTCCAGAAAAGTACAGACAAACCTTTAGAGAATGTAAGAAGTTGCCTGGTACTACGTGGGTTGAATATGTGTCTTTTTTCTGCAGAACCATGGATGGTTGGATAAAGGGTAGCAAGGTTGATAGTTATGATGCTCTTTATGATTTGTTTGCTTGGGAGCACTTGTCTAATAACTGTTTTCCAGAGCTACGCCAGCACCTTGTTGACAGCAAGCTATCTAACCCTAGAAAACTTGCTGAGGAGGCGGACCGCTGGGTCAGTACCAGGGTCCACAAGGGTCCAGTGGGAGACTCAGCCAAGGGTGGGCAGGGTCCCCAGCAGAAGAGTGGGGGGGACAGGGGTAAACAGAGGGAGTTTCAGAAAGGGCCCCAAAGTAGTCCCCAAGGGAACCAAGGGAAGGGTTCCCAGCCTCCCCCTGTAAAGAAACCAGAGGCCCCGACAGGTAAACCTGTTCACAGGGGCCCCATGACCTGCTATGCCTGTAAGCAGGTGGGACACCGTTATTATGATCCCCAGTGTCCCATGAAGGATTCGAATGCACCGCCGCGTGCACCCCCTCGTCAGGTAGCGAGTGTAGCCCTGGGAGGGGAGGAGATGGGTGCCCCCGGTGGGTGGGGCCCCGCAGAAATGTCCCTGGTCTCTTTAGGAGACGTGGAAATGGTCCCTCCAACCCCTCTGCCTAGTAACACTAAGAAATATAGGCAGTGGGTGACCATTAATGGCCATAGGGTGGAAGCTCTCAGAGACACCGGAGCGAGTGTGACAGCTGTCAAGTGTCACTTGGTGTCCAGAGAGCAGGTGGTCCCTCATGCATTCTACCCCGTTGTAGCTGCTGACAACTCACAGAGTCAGTGTGAGGTAGCTCAAGTTCCCTTTGAGTGGGGGGGGTCTCAGGTACTCTTCAGGTTGCTGTGAGGCCCGCCATGCCTGTTGATTGTCTCTTGGGCAATGATTTGGAGGACTCCCCTTGGGCTAAGGTGGAGAGAAAAGCGCATCTGGAAATGTTGGGTCTGCCTGAGTGGGTGTGTGCGACCACCCGGTCCATGTCAGTCAGTAAGGGTGTTGATGGGGGCCCGGAGCCTGAAAGTATGGCCCAGGTCCCAACCGTGAAGAGAAGAGGCAGGGGGCGCGGGAAACCGTCCCCCATCGTTCCCGCGGTCCAGGAGGGAGCAGACCCTGAGGGGGATGCCCTGGAACCGACAGGAGAACAAGTGGCCGAACTGGGAGACCTGCCCGAGCTGACCCATTGGCAGCAGGATGGTGGTCCCTCCAGGGAGGAATTTTGTGCTGAACAGAAAGTGTGCCCTTCTCTTGTGGGTATGAGGCAGCAGGCCTCAGCCCAAACGACAGGTGATCAGTCAGGATCACATTGGGTCTACTGGGAGAACGACCTCCTGTATAGCGAGCCTAAGGCTGCTGAACCTGGGTCAGCCCGTGTGCTGGTGGTACCCCAGCGCTTCAGAGCCTTCCTACTGGGGTTGGCTCATGACGTTCCGTTAGCTGGACATCTGGGGCAGGACAAGACCTATGACAGGCTTGTCACCCATTTTTATTGGCCCCAGATGAGAAAGGATTCAGATATCCATTGTAGGACCTGTCAAACTTGCCAGGCAAGTGGGAAAAGTGGGCGGAAGCAGAAGGCTCCCCTCCAACCTTTTCCCGTCGTCAGTACCCCCTTTGAGCGAGTGGGAATTGACATTGTGGGGCCACTGGACCCCAAGACAGCCATGGGCAACAGGTTTATCCTGGTCTTGGTGGACCATGCCACCCGGTACCCGGAAGCCATCCCTCTCCGAACAGTGACGGCCCCCGTGGTGGGACGGGCACTGATGGGTGTTTTCTCCCGCATGGGGTTCCCCAGAGAGGTGGTGTCAGACCGGGGCACCAACTTCATTTCGAATTATATGAAGTCTCTGTGGAAGGAGTGTGGGGTAACCTACAAGTTTACCACTCCTTACCACCCTCAAGGTAATGGGCTGGTTGAGAGATTCAACCGGACCCTAAAAGGCATGATCATGGGTCTTGAAGAACCAATGAGGCGTAAATGGGACGTCCTCTTGCCATGCCTGCTGTTTGCTTACCGTGAGGTGCCACAGAAGTCTCTAGGGTTCAGCCCCTTTGAGCTTTTGTATGGTCACCCGGTAAGAGGACCTTTGAGTCTGGTCAAAGAAGGCTGGGAGCAATCTCCCAGGAAACCTCCCCAGGATGTATATAGTTACATGCTGGCCTTTAGGAACCAGACTCGGCGCTTCAGAGATCTTGCTCAGGCAAATCTGGAGGCCAGCCAGGAAGAGATGAAGCGGTGGTACGATCAGAATGCCACTCTGGTTGAGCTTCAACCTGGTCAGAAAGTTTGGGTCATGGCCCCTGTGGAACCTTGTGCGCTCAAGGACAGGTGGACTGGACCGTTTGAGGTTGTGGAGAAAAAGAGCGATGTCACCTACTTGGTGGACTTGAAATCTCCCAGGAACCCCTTAAGGGTCCTGCATGTCAACCGGTTAAAGCCCCACTTAGAAAGGTCCGAAGTGGGCATGCTCCTTGCCACAGATGCTGGGATGGAGGAGGAGAGTGAGCCTCTTCCTGACCTCCTGTGCGCAAAAGAAAAAGATGGGTCAGTGGATGGTGTTGTCCTCTCTGACACACTGACCCCTGAGCAGCAGCAAGATTGTCGCCATCTGTTGGTACAATTCCCTGATCTGTTCTCCTTAATCCCTGGTGTCACTCAGTGGTGTGTCCATGATGTGGACACCGGGGACAGCACTCCTGTGAGGCACAAGGCCTACAGGGTGACTGACAAGGTCAGAGCATACATCAAGGAGGAGGTCTCCAAGATGTTTGCCTTAGGGGTGGTTGAGTCCTCTAGCAGTCCTTGGGCCAGCCCAGTGGTCTTGGTCCCAAAGGCTGCAGCGCCTGGTGCTTCACCAGAACTTCGGTTCTGTGTGGATTACCGAGGACTCAATTCGGTCACCAAGACTGACGCGCACCCCATCCCCAGAGCTGATGAGCTCATCGATCGGTTGGGGGCTGCCCGGTACCTTAGTACGTTTGATCTAACGTCTGGGTACTGGCAGATCGCCTTGACTGATGGGGCGAAAGAGAGGTCTGCATTCTCCACACCAGATGGGCACTACCAGTTCCGGGTGATGCCCTTTGGGATGAAGAATGCCCCTGCCACATTCCAGAGGTTGGTTAACCAGGTATTGGCCGGACTGGAAGATTTCAGCGCCGCCTACCTGGACGATATAGCAGTGTTCAGCGCCAGCTGGGAGGAACACTTGCGCCACCTCCAGGAAGTGTTGTTGGCCCTGCGCAGAGCAGGCCTCACCATCAAGGCCAGTAAGTGCCAGATTGGGCAGGGTTCAGTGGTGTACTTGGGGCACCAAGTAGGGAGTGGCAAGGTGGCCCCCCTGCAACCCAAGATAGATACCATCCTGGCTTGGGAACCGCCCAAAACCCAGACTCAGGTGAGAGCCTTCTTGGGTCTCACGGGTTACTACAGGAGGTTTGTCAAGGGGTATGGCAACATTGTGCACCCCTTGACCTCGCTGACTTCCAGGAAGCAGCCGAGACTTGTGATCTGGACTGACGCCTGTCAGAAAGCCTTTGACACCCTGAAAACTGCAATGTGTACAGCACCGGTCCTCCAGGCACCCGACTTTTCAAAAGAATTCATTGTCCAGACGGACGCTTCAGAGCATGGTGTGGGGGCTGTTCTAGCACAGATGAATGAGGAGGGCCGAGACTTACCTATCGCCTTCATCAGCCGGAGGTTACTTCCCAGGGAACAAAGGTGGAGTGCGATAGAGCGTGAGGCATTTGCTGTGGTCTGGGCGCTGAAGAAGCTAAGACCCTACTTGTTTGGGTCTCACTTCCGGGTTCAGACGGACCACAGGCCCCTCAGATGGTTAATGCAGATGAGGGGTGAGAACCCAAAGCTGTTGAGGTGGTCCATTTCCCTACAGGGGATGGACTTTACGGTGGAACACCGCCCTGGTACAGATCACGCCAATGCTGATGGTCTGTCCAGATTTTTCCGCCTTAGTGATGAGGACTCCCTGGGTGAAGGGTAGTTCTCCCCACATTTCAGCTGGAGGGGACACGTGTTAGACCTGGCATCATTGGCATGAGTCTCTCCTCCATTTTTTTCTGTTTGCCTCCTCTGTTTACGATGTTTTTGCTGGATTATTGCTTTGGGCACTGTGCCACTGCTGATCAGTGCCACAGTGCAAGTGCTCCCTATGCTAAATTGTTACGTTGATTGGTGTTACCATGATTGGCTTGGTTGACTTACTGTTCAGACCCTAGTCTAGTGCACTGCGCGTGCCAAGGGCGTGTAAGTTAACTGCTGCTGGTGGGCTTGCAGCACTGGTTGTGCCACCCACAGAAGCAGCGTGCAAAATGTGTCTCAGGCCTGCCACCGCGGCGCCTGCGTGCAGTCCCTGACTGCCATGTCGACTTGGTAAGGAAACCTACTTACCAGTCTCTAAACCTTCCCTTTGCCACATTTCAGACACCTCTATGGTAGGCCCTAGGGCAGGGTGCATTGTTGGTAAAAGGTAGGTCATGCCCTGATGTGTGTGGCATGACCTAATAGTGAATTACAGCCATTTTCGTTTTTTCACTATTGAAGGGCTACCTGCCTCCAATAGGCCAGACTGGGCAGACTGATTATTAACTCCATTATAATCTATCTGACTCAGGGAGCATGGTAGCAAGTCGGGTTTAGTATCCCTGAACTCAGAATTTAATAACACACCCTTTAGGATGGATGGTTTTTAAATTCTATGTTTGAAAATAGCACTTTTAGAAAGTGGCTATTTTCTTGTCCAACTATCTACCGGTCTCTGCTGGTTTGGTGTGTGTGTCAGGGGCTGAGTGGCTCCAGAGGTCTGAGTGAGTCAGTGTGGGGTGAATGGGGCGTTTACACGTAGAGTGAGGGAAGAGTAGCCTGCCCTGCCTGACACAATACTGGCCCCGCCTCCTGCTGGGCGACTGATAGCCCTGCTCCTACCAGTGACAATACTGGCTCCGCCTCCTGCTGGGCGGCTGAGGACTCTGCCCTGCCCAGTGAATAGGCCAGGTGCCTCTGCCTGGCAACACCCACAACAAACCTGAGATGGTGGGAATCGCCCTGCTTGGACAAAGGGAACAAAGGGAAAAAGGGGTATAAGAGAAGGACCCCTGAACCAAGAACTCAGATCACTTCTGACAAGGAAACCTGTACCAAGGACAAGAAGCCTGCTGATCTAAGGGCTTGCCTCCCCTTTCTGCCAAAGTGCTGTTTTGCTGTGGAGGAACCTGAAGGCTGCTTCTTTATTTTTGCCAAGGAACAAGGAGAGAGGAACTTGGTGTGTACTCTCTGAACACTTGCTAGGAAATCTCCAAGGACTGGAAGAGTGCCAGTCTCCTGTTGAAGTCACAGGGCCAAAGGACTTCACTATCTACTGAATTGCTGAATTGCTGGAAAGTGTTGTTTCCAGTACACAAGGGAAAATCTGCAGTCTCGACGCCGCCGGGCCCGATCGACGCCAGCAGCAACTCCAGTGAGCAGTGGGTATCGGCCCCGGCTCCAAGTGACCCCGTCTCGACGCCGGTATCGACGCCAGTGAGGAGTGAGTATCGGCTCTGCCTCCAAGCGACCCCGTCCCGACGCCGCTGCTGATCGCATCGACTAGACGCCCGTCTCGACGCCGTGAGCGCTGCTCCGGCCCGACATCCCTCGACGCCGCTGCGGATTGACCAGACTCCGAGGCACGATCGACGCCGACCTCGACGCCGACATCTCGACGCCGTGGATCATCGTTTTCTCCGTTTCTCAAGGTACTGTACTTGTGGGGTCTGTTGCGACTCCAGGCTCGACGTAGCGCTCCTCGCGGTCAACGCCGAACCTTGGGAATCTTGTAGACTCGACGTCGTGTGACTCCTGTGGGGGTTACATTGTTGCCAAAGAACTGTGCTCAGAAGAATACTTTGCAAAAGAACTATTTGCCAAGAAGAAACCTTACTTGAACTATTATTTTTCCTTCCAAAGAGTATTTATTAAGACTGTGGTATATTTTTGTCGTTACTTGGTCTTGTGCTAAGCCTTATATAAAAATACTATTTTTATAATAACTTCTGTGTCGTGTCCATCTGTAGTGTATTCACTTTATTACTGTATGTGGTCATAAATGCTTAACACACTGCCTCTGAGATAAGCCTGTCTGCTCTGCCAAGCTACCAAGGGGGTAGCAGGGGTTATCTGAGTGTGTAATCCCCTTGCCCTGACTAGAGTTGGTTGGTCCCTATTTGTCAGAAGTGTATACCTCTGCCAACTAGAGACCGCCGGTTCTAACAGCACTAAAGATATAGACAAGTCAAAATACACTAGGTCCTAACTACAACTACCTACTGGTGACTGCCAGTAGGTAATATAAAAAGATTTCTATATAGATAGATATAGATATATAACTATATCTATATCTATATTTAGCTAGCTATCTATCTATGTATCTATCAATCTATATATATATATACACATATATATGTATATATATAGTTGGATACATATGTATATATTGATTCTGTAGCACAAACCTAACCAAAAGGCAGCGAAGAATTGTCAATTAAGTTCCAATTTTTTAATGATTACAGACTTCTGTTAGATCTAAATTGTTATGTTATGGTAAATTTTGAGTTATATTATGTTATATTATGTGGATTTTTATGGTGCAGCTTCCAACCCATGAGGGTATACAGGTGCAGTTGCGTGGGCCAGCAGTACTCCTAGTACAATAGCGAGGTCTTCAGCTTTGTGCGGAAGTTGGGAAGTGACATGGCATTTCTGATGTATTGAGGAAGTTCTCTCCAGTTTTTGGTGGCGACAAAGGAAAATGTGTTCTCCTGTCTTGCTTCTGCGGATGCAGTGGATTCGTGTGGGGGGAAAACCAGTGGAGTGTAGTTGTCTGGAAGACTGGTAGAATTGGAGTTGGGCATTGAGGTAAGCAGGCCCTGTGTTGTTGAGAGCTTTGTAGACGTAAATGAGCAACTTGAAATTGTAGTGTTTCTGGCATGTGTAGTTCAGTGAGGTATGGAATAATGTGGGCATTTCTGGGTACATTAAGGATGAGTCTGGCGATTATGTTTTTGATGGTCTGCAGTCTTGGCGTGAGTCGATTGGAAATGCCAACGTAGATTGTGCTGCTGCTGTCGAGTCTGCTGGTGATGAAGGCCTGGGTGACGGTGTGCGCCTTGTGCTCATGAGAAGCCATTTTAAAATTGTGCAAATCATCTACGGATGTGGCAGCAGGATGCGATCATGGCATTGACCTTTTTGATCATCGCAAGCTTGTCATCAAGGATGATGCCACAGTTTATGGTGTGGAACTCAGATTGGCTGGAGGAGGCGCAGTGGGAGCTCTTATTTCCCAAAATTAGGATCTCAGTTTTGGCCGTGTCGTGTTTGAGGCAGGTTTATCACATCCAGTTGGCAACGTCAGACATGCAAGAGGTGATGTTGGTCCTGGTGGTGTTGTTCATGTTAGTGAGGGAGAGGATGAGCTAAGTGTCATTGGCATATAAGACAATGTTGATGCTGTGGGTTATTGTGATGCAGACAAGGGGTGCCATGTTTACGTTGAACAGGTTTGGTCTGAGCGAGAAGCCATGGGGGACTCCACAGATGAGCTTCTTGTATTTGGAGGTGAACATGAAGAGACTGACTCGTGTCCTGTTGGAGAAGAAGGAGGTGCCCAGGGAAGGCATGCCATTGGATTCCTGAGTCCTAGTGTGATAATGAGGGTACCGTGGGAGATGGTGTTGAATTCCATCAAGAGGTCGAGCAGGATGAGAGTGGCATGATGAACCAAATGTCATCCGTTGCTGCAAGGGGGGCGGTATCTCTGCTGTGGCTGCTGTGGAACCCGTGTCTTTGTAAAGTCCAGGAGGTTGTGCTGTTGAAGAAAGCCAGAGAGCTGCTTATTGATCTCTTTCACCAGGACTTTGGCTTAGAAGGGCAGGAGCAAGATGGGCCTATAGTTGCTGAGGTGTTTTGGGTTGGCTGAGGGTTACTTCAGGAGCGCTGTGACCACTGCCTGGTTCCAGCTGTATGGTCAGTTTCCACTGAGTTGATCAGTTTGCTGCCCAGGTTGTACATGCGGAGTGGGCAGGGGTCTGAAGGGAACCCTGAGTGGATGGTCTGCATGGGTCTGTGGTGAGGGTGCTCCAGTTTGTCAGGAGGTGGGTGCTCCTGGTGGTGGTGGGTGATTGTGTGATGATGTCCTCTAGAGTGAATTGAGGGCAGGGTTTGGTGTGAATCTTGAGTATTTTGTCGTGGAAAAGGTTGGAAAAGTCATCGTAGAAAATCTGTGAAGGGATGTTGGTGTTTGAGACTGCTTTAGGGTTGGTGAATTATTTGGTGATGTAAGAAAGTTCACTGCAGGAGTTGGAGCAGGATTCAAGTTTGAGCATGAGGGTCACTTTTGTGGCTTCTTTGAGCTGAGTAAGGTACCTTCCGAGTGGGGATTTGTAGGTGTCTCGAGAGGGGTGGTATCGACTGGTTTTCCATTTTCTTTCCAGTTGTTTGCAATAGCACTTGGAGTCTTTTAGGTCTTCCATGTAACAGCATACTTGAGCACAAGTTTTTGTATGCCTGGTCTTCTTCATGGGGGCCAGGGAGTTGGTGCAGTCTGAGATCCAGTTGTTAAAGGAGGATAGGTCGAACTTTAGGTCACCTGTGAGGATTGGCATATTGGATCTGAGGGTGTGGGTCCAGTCTTCTTCTGTTATGTTGTTCCACTTGAATATAAAGATAATAGTTGTTTTTTGTTTGCTGGGTGGGGTGCTTTGAAGTGTACAATGGAGTGGTCAGTCCATGTGAGCGGGGTGAGGTGATGGAAGGTTATCTTTTTGCTTGTTTGTGAAGCCTGAAATGGTGGACGATTTTGTGTCCAGGGAGGGTGGCCACAACAATGGAGGTGGTGAATGATGGTCCGAGCCAGGTTTTGGTAAGAAAGAGGATGTCAGGGGAGTGTGTGTTGGTGAGACTGAAACCTTGGTGGTGTGTTTGCAGAGACATCTGGTGTTGATGAGCATGCCGGTGATGTGGGTTGACATGAGTGCCGTGAGTGGAGTAGAGGTGAAGCTGCAAGAGAAGCGGCAGTGAGTGCATGAGAATGGTCCTACAATGCAAAGCAATGTGTTACAGGGGCAGTAGTCATGCCGGTGTACGGTGTTGATCGATAGCATGTCAGTTGAAGTGTAGTGGTGGCGGTCAGAAGGATCCGACTCTGTGGTGCTAGGCACACACTAGGCGTGGACAGGTGCACATAGGCTTGCCTTTGGTGCATCGTTGGTGCACCAGCAGTGGTCCTACTGCGCAGCTGCACAGGGGCCACCATTAAGTAGGTCCTAGGAGGGGAAGGAGCATGAGTGGTGGGCAGAAGCGGGAAACTGCAGTGGGAGTCCCAGAAGCTAGGAGGAGAAAAATAGAGTAAAAGCAGTCATCAGAAACGAGTTAAACAAGCATAATTTTGGGCATAGAAAGGCAAGATAGAGGTCAAAAAGTGTGCATAAAAGATTAGGGAGAGTAAACACAGTGGGCACCAAAGACTGGGCAGAGCAGGCAAAACGGGCAAAAAACACAAACAGGCACAGAAATAAAAGCATAAAAGGCAGGCAAAAAGACTAGACAGATCAAGCCAAATGGGCACAAAAGTGAAAAAGAAAAACAGATCCAGAAGCCAAAAAGGCACAAAAGCCAAAGCACAAAGAGAGAGAGGCACAGAAGCCATGCACAAAAGACGGAGCACGGGTCAAATCAAGAGTGTAAAGGAAGGCGAGCAGACGGAAAGGAGGAGTGCAGCAAGGCAGGGGACTAGAGGCAGACAGCTGGATCCAGAAGGGCCTTAGACTGGTCCGAGGACCAGTCCAAGGGAAGTGGGAGCTGGGCCCTAGGCAAAACTGAATACCTTAAATAGTAGCAGCTAGTTCTGCATTTATTAATGACATGATATGATGGTATATATTGATATGATTTCAGAACGATGAATGGCAAAGTGGGTTCCACACACATTTAAGCCTCTGACCCAGAGCTCATGAACAGATCTTTACAGAGTAAGCTAAAGAAGATAGTGACAACATCTTAATAATTTATGCCATCTGACCACATCTCTCTAAAAGAGTTTGATAAATTTGCCTCCTCCATGGACCCCCTCTATGGACTTCCCTTTTATCACATGATCTCCTAAAACATATCTCTGTTACCATACTTGATGTAATTCTTCTTATCAACTTTCCTTTGTTTTCTGCTTTATTCTGGAGCTGGAAACCTCACAAAAAGAAAGTTTCTGGCCTACTTGGTTGAAAACTTTTCATTTTCTTTTCTCTCTACAGGCACATGACATGCCCTAACATTTGTTTCATACTTTCTTAAGGAGAAAATAGTTGAAACAAACACTTCAATTTTCATTTATTTTACATTTCAACTCAAATTATGTTTTTTCCTTCTGATTTTACAAAGACTGTACAAGCTCAAGTTAGGGCTCAAACAACCCACCTTTGCTTATTACTGTCGACAAAATTTGATGCTTATTTTTATGAACAGTAGTCAACATGACTAATACATTTACCCTTAATACAGTAAATCAAATTTTCAGTTGCAGTATTGTATATGACTTCAATTTGAAGCCTATAGCGTGAATGCCCAAATCAGAGTCCAGTTGTTGAGCGCTCTGATCTCACAATGCTGGTGTAACCAGAGTGGCTAACCACTGTAACGAGGTTCCCCAGGGGAAGCGCTTGCTTCCTCTTTGATTCACTGCCTCATCTGAGTCTGCAGAGACCCCACAGCAACAGCTAAATGGCAGTGGGTGGTCTCACCCACCGTCTCCTACTTCTTCTATGTCTTCTTAGACCTGACGGGGATGAGAGAATAAGGGTTGCACAATTCCCGCAAC
The DNA here is from genome assembly GCF_964204655.1 of Triturus cristatus. Lineage (NCBI taxonomy): Eukaryota > Metazoa > Chordata > Amphibia > Caudata > Salamandridae > Triturus > Triturus cristatus. The sequence continues at coordinate 556,323,512 of NC_140583.1, forward strand.
AACCAATATCTTCTATGTCAACGCGGTTCTGCTAGTGCAGCTATGGACAAAGAGATGGTGGGACTATGCAAAGGGTGGTGGGTGTGGGTGGCAGGTAACTACATATTGTTTGGACAGTTTTGTTAATGGGGAATTGGATAGATATATGCAGTGTATCGTATGGGGGAGTGGCAGTAAGTAAGCTATTTATTTCCAGGGAGGTTTTTGTTACATTTTTTTAAATCAATGTTGTTTATAGCCCCCCACCAATACTTCTCTGCCCATGCATATATATCCATTATTCTGTCTTTATTTTAATACCCCTCCACTCACCTAAAAGTGCAACAGCTACCAGTCGGTGTATCTCTTTTAAGTCTTTCCCACCCTGCTGCCATCCGGCACCATGTGACTGCAGCATTCCTCAGGAGTGACCGCCCACTTTGCGACAGGAGATTCATTTGCTGTTATGTAAATCCTTATCTCGGGAAGCAAATCTTTTACAGATCAGCGTGACAAAGATTGTACACAGCAGTTTGTGCTTCTGTAGGAATTTGGGGAGAAAATATTGAATAAAGAGAAGACTGATCTATTGGTGGCACACGAAAAAGGTACTCTAGGAGGGGTTTGCAGTCAGGGTTTTTCTCTCAAGCAAACATCCTTGCCTTGATGGGAGAGAATATACATATTTTATCATAGTTATATTTACCCCACCCTAGATAAGCCTGATAGTAAAAACTCAAACAATGCAGACTATTCTAAAACAATCTGTGGTTAACACGAGCAAGCTTTGTCAAAGTCAATAATTTTTCTATTTGTATAGTATAAAGTCTATAGGACAGAGCAGGTACGATATGGGTAGCTGATTCTTTAAAACGCATTATTATTCCCGTAGAACAGCACCATGCTAGGAAGTTGGGAGCTTTCTGTGACATGCATAAACTACAATACAATTAAGATAAAAAGTATGTACAGCCTCTGCCTTTCTTCGCACCTTCTATTTGATTTTTGGAAATAGCCAAGCTCTCTGTAGGGAGCAGGAAATTGATTTTAAATTAAATGGTGAAATGTCACTGATCTTACTTATTTGATGTTCACATAAGACTAATTGATAAATTACACTAGGTAACTGGCCACTAAATGTTTCCTCTTGCAGCTTTAACTTGGGATGGAATGAATACATTCCTTGTAAAGTGTAAAGGATGGGAGACATTTGCAGTCAGAAGCCTCCAATTCATCAACCGGTAAGATAAAGCTGATGGAAGAGAACTGTCGGGCTTATCACCACACAGGTAGTACACAACAATCTTGGCTGGTACTTAGCAACATCAATTTAACTGAAATAAAGAAGAATCATTGTATGTCTTTTATGTGTAGCCCTATAGCATCTTACAGAAATTCAAAAACACATTAACAGCATTGCAATTTAAGTTATTATTGAAAGTTCTCTAATATACCGAAGCTTAACTGGTAGAAATTCGTTTGATCTAATTACCATTCATTTTTGTTTAACGACTTCAGGTATATGGGTATATGTCCAGTAGAAAGAAGATGAAATGTTGCTCTCATTAAAATAATACCTCCCAAAAGAACAGACCTCATTAAACATCAATAAATGGTTCAAAGCTGCAACTTATATGCAGCAGACTTAATCAAGGCAGTTATTTATTTGTTCTGAAATCTAGATGCCACCGGTTCGACCCAAAAGAAACCACATTTAACTTGTTTCTTGTCATGGCTATGACCAGTCCCAGGCCAGGAGGGCCACCTTCTGCAAATTCAGCTTTTTCATTCAATGACATAAAAAAGAAGCGTTTAAAGTTTCAGGAACTCATTTGACTTTATCCTTAAATATTGTGTTTTTTTCAAAAATGCGTATTTGAAAAAGGCTACATAAAACGCTAAAAACGTAACCACAGATAAAGAGTAAATGGTATTAGACATACTTGCAAATATTTTGACATTTTGGCCCCCTAGAGCAATGATAAATGTTGACAGTGCAAAAATTATGTAAATGTACAAATGGTGCTGTCTGGCTGGAAAAGACCTTAAAAGGCTATGACTACCTTCTACTATATATATATATATATATATATATATATATATATATTACACTAAAGGTGAGAATGTCACAGAAGTAGGACACAAACCTGAGAAATATGTGCTTTCGGAAACTAACAGCATCAGGAAGGTCCACAGCTTGAGAAGTAAGGGTAAGAAGATAAAGGCCCTCATTGTGAGTTGCCAGATAATTCCAATGGGGCAGGTAAGAGGAATTATCAGTGCATTTCTAATTGGAAGTTTTGTGACACCATCGCAGCATGGGGTCTTTCTCCCAGAGATTTCACCTACTATAGGCATCCAAAGAGCCTTATCAAGAGTGACCGCTGTACTCATGGTGGCGGTCCGACCACCGCCACACTTCTGACCCGGCTGCAAAATTCTGAGTGGGGTGGTCAGAGAGCCACTAGACCATCGGCTCTGTCAGGATCAACGATCCTGCTGGGCCAGCATTCCGCAACCAGAATGAATATGCTGGTGGCCCCACTGCCGGCACCACCAAGGATATTCTGAGTTGTCTTTTCACCACCTTTTTCATGGCAGTGAGCCCTCCATGAAAGGGGTGACAGAGAGGCAACTAAGGGGGCCCTTACATGGTCCCATGCTGCATTTGGACCTGAGGTTGCATGCAGGGGACACATGTTGTGCCTCCTGTACTTATACCCTAGTTCCTGCATGGTATGGCATGCATGCAACACCATGCAGGAACGTGCTGCATATGCAGTCATGGAAGCAGGCTGCATGTTAGGCTCTCATATGAGCCTAACAGTCCACTGCAGTGAAACCGCTGCAGCACCGCTCGCCCGACCCCGATTACTTTTAATCTGGCAGGCGGACACACCACAGCTTTGGTGATCCTACACTAGAAGACGTGGTGGCAGCACCCCTGGAGGACCACCAAAGTCATAATGAGGCCCAGAGTTCCCAAATGCATACTGGGGAAGAACATGCAGAAATCAGCCTGGTAAATCTAATTTCCATATGTTATTCTGCCAAAACACATGTTTCCAGATATTCCCTGTCCCCAGAATTATAACTCCATAGTGGGAACTATTATGGGCCACTCGTAATAAAAGCATAGAAGTAAAGCACTTTTCAAAGGGAAAGTCTGACTCTCAGTATATTGTAGAGGATGATATAGCCAATAATCATGGTACGGCAAAAGAAGTTTAAAAAGGCAATTTAATTTACTACGAATCAGTATGAGGAGCTGGGAAAACTGAACACATTGGCAAACAGTTTTTGGAGCATAACTACCTCGGAGTTTCCAAAAATGACTGAATTAAGGAAGTTTTGACCAGCTTTGTGGGAAAAGTATATCATTTGTTGGCAATTCACAGTCTGAGAGGTAGCTGTGACATATTTGATCGGTGTAATATACTGCAGCTACTGAAACTGATGCTTCAGAAAGCTTTAATGTTCAATTTATTCTACCAGAAATGAACGGCTAGTGGGAACTAAACAAATTTTACCTGTGTTAGGTATAGCTGTTTGTTGACTGACAACAATAAAATATCCTGTGTTTCTGAGGTGGCAGAAAAACCGAATCACATAAGGTACAGCGATGAGTACCTTTTTATTTGTTCTAAGCAACCCTTTGGAAATTTGCCGGGTTTTTGATATGAAAGGCGTTTAAATAAAAAACTTTAAAGTAATTATTGATCTATAAGATCTGCTTTGCTGTTATCACTGATGAATTCAATGCCCAAGTATACAATGGTAAATCGTATGTTCCCGAAACAAGGCAAGAGACAAACTTTGACACATTCAATCTCAGAAAGGGCAATTAAACAGGAAATGTTGATCATCCCTGAACTTTTCAGCGAATTAGGTTTTAAATACTAAATGATTGCTCGTTTGGATGACACCTGCAGCACAGTTTTTTCATGAAAGAAATACAAACTTATGCAAATAAACAAAAGGAAGTATGGTCCAACAAACCAAAACATCTTCATCACCTCCAAACTATCTTCTCTCGCCTAGCTAAAACCAGCATCAGTATAAATTAGAGCAAACTTCAATTATCAAGTCCACAAGCGTAGGCATAGCAGCTGCCCAACACATTGGCAGCAAAAAAGATCATATATTTACTAGGCCTGGGCAAAAATTTCGTTCCGTTCGCGGAAATTGCGATAATTTGACATTTTTGCGTTCCGCGGAGAGCGCGAAAATGTCAAAAATTCCGGTTTCCGCAGCTTGGCGATAATTTGTTTCTTGCTCGCGCTGTAAAATGATACATTCTCGCGCGCGCGCGATCGCCTTACCTGAATCCCTGCGTTCGCCGACAAGTTTTCTTGATCCGGTCGCGTTCTCCATGAGATGTTGTATTGTTTTTAGCCATTTGCGCTGTCTCGCGACAGTTCGCGCCCGCAGTGACGTCATGCGTCGCGCGATCACGTCTTTCTTCTCGCGATCATGCACCGCGAGAACAACTCAAAACAAGATGGCCGCGCCCGCAAGCAACCACATGGGTAAGTTGGCGACCCGCAACCATGCAGAAAATCTCGCGAACATGCCAGAAAAAAACTTCCGCATCTTCGCGATATTTCTGCTTGTTTGCGATAATTTTAAACATTCTCGCGATAATTTGCGAAGGTTAATTCCGCAAATTCCGCCCACCCCTAATATTTACCTGCACCCTGCCAAGTCAGCTGAAAGGTGCTGCAGAAAGACTACCAGTGATGGTAAAACAAGACAAAACACACAAAAAACCCTACAAGCACACTATCACAACAAAACAAACCTCGATACCTCTAGCTATTACTCTAATGATATCAATCAGATGTCCTAAATGCCAAATAATACACACTCACTAACAAAAACAGAGATCATATCCATGACCTTCTAGCAGGCCACAACCCATACCTCCTGATTATAAAAAAAATCTTTTGAACCTGATGCAACTTCCATACTACATACCGAACTCTCTTCAGAAAGTAGCTAGAAAAGTTGAACAGTGTTGGGATCGTAGTCTTCCTATAAAATTAGTCTACACTCATCCAACATTAAAGACTTCACCATTTTTACATTCGAATCACCACTTTTCTCTGCTCCCTTCCTCCTCGTCTGTTAGCCTTCCTCACACAACTGCTGCATAGTAGGACTTTGCCTGACATCATGCATACTCACCAGAAATGAAACACTTGATTCCCACCAACTGGTCACCGGAATCGCCCAGATGGCAGGCCATGTGGTAGGCGCAACATTTGCCTCAAAAAATGACCATCACATCATTAAATTTTCACTTAGTCTATAATCCACAGTCCAATCAGCTGGAGATGACAATCCAACCATAATTGCCTAACCGTGCAAGAAACGTGAAATTAATCCATCAAAAAATTTAAGAGTTCCCACTACACTCAATGAATCTCTAATGCCACATGTCCAATCAAAGACGTATTCAAAATAAAATTCTCAATGAATTGCACAACAGTACCAGCACCTTAACAAATGTAAAACAGTCTCAGAACCACTCTGATGCCTTAGCAAACCTCTTGAATGATAAAGTCACTTATCTTAAATCTTGCTATCCTTTCAAAGGCAATCAGTACTTTTATAATGTCTTCTCCACGAACTATGGTAATCTTGAATAAACTGCTTAAACGGTGACTCTTTAAAAGATAAATAAACCAAAACATTTAATCAATTCCATAAACATGCATGGGTCCCCAGCAAATCCCTGCTCTCCATTACTCCCAAAACAATACTACAAGAACCTTCTGTTGTTATACCAGAGAGCAGGATCATCAAATACTCATTTTCAATTGGTGAATTTCCTAATTAACTATAAGCAATCTACAGTATGTCTAGGGGGGCATTTGGAATTTTGCTTTGATCACCTAGGGAGACAACATTCTTAAGGTAATTAAAATAAAATCACAACCGTTTAGAAGAGAAGATATTCAGAAAGAGACAATAAGTAAGTGTAAAGGACAATACAATTAAATCAGTTGAGGACGAGGGAATTGGGAGTCGGGAGTAGTTTAAAAACAAAAGTAAATTTGGACGAAATTAAAATAATTCATCCAATGATATTTCAAAAAGTAATACAAAACAGTGAACTCAAATTTATAACTGCAAGACTAATCTTGTAAGATGAATCCTGAGGTAATGAATTGTTCTGAAATAAACACATGGAATTCAAACATATATAAAAGAGCTAGGGATGTCATCCAGGGTAACTTAGCAAACTGCAGATCAAGTAACTAAAGGACCACTCATAAGTAAGCTCTTTGAAAAAGTGGCACACTGCCTGACCACAACCTTCCAAGAATAGCATGCTTTCTGACCTTGAAGATGTGAACTTGTGCACTCGCAATGCACATTGTTGTCATTTTAAATGTCATCAATGATGTTATCAATGATGTCATAGAATATATCATGAAAGATGTAATATGTTAGGCCATAAGCAGTGCAAGGTAACTGTGCAAGTTCTAGTTAATTCAGTTAAATCTACCTGGTGAATTTCAGTGCTCAGAGTTTAAAATGGTATTTTTAAGTGGCGTTGTTACTTAACCATGGCATCAGTTTAATCTTTCTTTTCTGCTCAGTGAATTTATAGTGTTTATTTAATGTAATGTAAGATTTTATTACAATACCTAACTATGCCACCTCCCTGCTCAACCCTCCACCATGCACTTTCTTCGGTCATGGATGGTATGGGTTCGGTCACAGGGCCTAGGTACCCACCCCACTTGTTTGTTTTTTTCAATTGTTTTCTGAACCAGCCGCATTCTAACAGAAGTAAGCGGTTTGCGGTAGCTCACGTGACAGTCCAGCAGTATTTTGGCATGGTAAAAAATAAAAATTGGGCCCTAAGAGAGAGGGAGTCGTTGCAGTGATCAGGAGACTCCTACCATGCCCCCTTATACTTTATTTATTTCAATTTCAGGTCACAGGAAGCAAGATCCCCATGTCCTGTAATAGCAGCGACAGCATTTTTCTTCATGTTGTGGCCAGCCAATCAGAGAACGAGCACACATGAGACCTGCATCAGCCTCTTGCTTCCAACGGAGTGAGGTGGCTGACAGGAAAAAAAAGCCCCCTCGGCCAATCACATCACTCTATTATTTGAAGTTGTACATTTCGTAGACCTTTTCCTTGTTTGCTGTGGCTCTATCGATAGCTCTTACCGTTAGTACGTCTATAACACTGTTTTTAGCGATTGAAATCTGTCTTAGCTCATTTACAGTGTCTCTTCCCTCCTGGATGGCTTTAATTAATCCTCCTTCTGCAATAGCTATATTATTCTGAAGTATTTTCATTTCTTGTTTTGCTTTTTTATTAGCATTCAATGAGAACCTAAGTGTTTTACCTCTGATTTCAGCTTTAAGGGTGTCCCAAACGATCTCAATTCGTGCACTATCTGTATTTGCTTCTAGGAATCTAGGGATCCACTGTCGCATAGACTGGCAATACGCCTCGTTTGTTAATAATGCTCTTTCAAACGTCCATGTTTTAATGTTATGTCTCATTAGTCCAATTTCGATAGTTAAGAGAAGGGGATTATGGTCGCAGAGTACCCTTGGTAATTTTTCAATAGAACAGCTAGCAGCTAAAATACTAGAAACCAGAAAATAATCCAGCCTTGCATGACGTGCATGTGGATAGGAATAATACGTAAAACCCGAATCGTTCGGATATTCCGCCTGCCAGCTGTCTATGAGACCATGAGTTAGGCATAAGTTTTTAAGAGCTAGAAAGATTTTTGGCTTTCTGCCTTTGTACTCAAATCCAGACTCCTCTGACCAATCGCTAGGTAAATTTATAATAAAATTCCCACCGATTATTACAGGGAGTGACCAGTGGACAAGTTTGTTAGATATGTGATCCAGGACTTCGGGGTCATCGCTAATGTTGCTATATATTGTGCAAATTGTCATTTTACCCCCGTTGTACAGCTGGCACTCAGTAATAGCCCAGTGACCATATTTATCAGACATAGATCGAGTAAATTGCACCATACCTGCCTTCCCCAGAATAGCGACACCCTTTGTCCTAGCTCCTTGTGTTGTGGCTGTAATCAGTTTAAAACCCAATTTGTGAAGCAAATGAATTTGTGACCCCTCAATATGTGTTTATTGAACACAAACAATAATAGCCCCGAATAGTTGTAGCCCGATAGCCGATCTTTTTCTTTTTTTTTTTAATCGTTGAGGCCACAAATATTGATCGTTAAGATTTTTAACTTAACTATATTGATATTTTTCTTTCTCTAACACATGCTTACTTGACTTCTCTGTATTAATCCCTTTTCTGTGTTTTCTCCCCTTAATGCCGGTTTCTATGCTGGACTTAAAATTTATCAAAAGTAACAAAAATCCCGATCTGAGCTTCACCTCCCCTACCCCTAACACCCCCTTCCACGCCCCACCACTATGTAGACAATCAGGCTCAGTCCTGAGCCTGTTCTGATGGCATCTGTTTGCATCCTCAAAACACCCCCCTCCTCCTTTACTTCCTTCAGGTTTTTTTTTTTTTTTCAGTGTTGCAATGGTACACATTCTAATTTCTACTGCTAGTTCTCACTACCCCCTTTTTTCCCTGTAGTAATTTCCTATAGCCAATTCTGCGCTTGAATTTCAGAAGTAAAATAACAGTATTGTCCTTGAAAGTTAACTTTTAATTTAGCAGGGTTTTGTAAGAAGACGGTGGTGCCCATTTTCTGGAAGGGCGCTATCAACTGTCTGAGTCGCCATCTACTCTCGACTGTAGCGTGAGCGAAATCTGGACAAACAAAGTATGAAAAGTTGTCCCAGCTCCTTTTCTTATCGGGTCTTGCTAGTTCAAACACGGATTGTCGCAGAAGAAAATTTCCAACAAAAATTAAAATTGCTCTTGGGTATTGCTGGTCATTTGAGCGCCGTCTTGATATATTTAGAGGAAATCTATGCACTCTCTGGATTTCTTTCTCCCACTCCCAATGACCCAGTTCGGGTAAAGAGTTCTTTAGCAAATTAATTGTGAATTTCCTGATATCCTCTCCTTCGCTAATCTCCGGAATTCCGAGAAGTCTCAGATTATTACGGCGCTGCCGATTTTCCGCCTCTTCCAGTTTCCACATTACGTCGTTCAAGGTGCTTTCCTGAGATGTAGCAGTTTTTTTTATAGTTTCCACTGTGGTTTCCAACAACTCGGTGCGATTCTCCAGTAAACTTAACCTGTCCGCAATCTCTGTGCAGGTCTTCCCGACTTTCCTGATCGAGCCCTGTATTTTTTTTTAGGCCACTCGGGCTTGCCGGTTCTCCTGCTTAGTTTCATCCTGGAATGATTTAAGAGACTGTAGAATCATGGATAGGGATGGTTCGCCAGATGAATCAGAATCCTTCTGACCGGACAAGCTCGCTGATTGTTTTCTGGATGCTTTCCCATTCCCACTCCCAGATATACAACAATCTGGTAATGCCTGTGTGTCCGAATAATCCCATTTTAGCTCTCCCTCTTCTTCTGTCGTTTTCCGTCTCTGAGGACCTTTTCTTCCATCTGAGAGCTTCTTAGTTTTCCTGGGTAGTTTTTTTTTTCCTCCTCGTGCTGACTACAATAACTTGTGGACGTATCCTCATCTCGCTCTCCATCACTGTTAGAGCTTGAAGACACATTTTCTGAATCTCCGGACTCCTCGTTCAAGGAATAAAAGTTTTCTTGAGGATCTGGAGAGAGATAATCCGCCTCTTGATTGTTTTCCCCCCAGCATCTTCTTCCTTTCTTTAATAGAGAGAGGAGGGAAAGTTGTGATAGGAACTTCTAGAACTATAGCTGGGGTAGCACCTGGAATGGCCGTATCAAACGTGTTTCCTCTGGTGAAGGCTTCCACCTTCCCTAGTTGCTTGCCTGAGCCCAGTCCCGGTGCACCTAATACAGTTGTATCGCCGGTGGATCCCCACGAAATCCGTGGATTATTAATCTCAGGCACCTTGACTAGGGTGATGCAAGAGCCTAGAAAATCCGTAACGGGCAACTCGAGATTAAAAGGGTAGCGTTTTCGACTAATTTATCAGTGACACCATTTAAATCCTTCGAGTAAACTTGCCCTTTTTCAAGTTCAGATTCATTTATATTCTTGGCTGGGAACATGCTCGTTATGACTAACTGCTTTTTGCTTTGATCTCCTAAATAACCACTTTTTGGCAGCGAGTTTTTGATCATTTCTTGCTTGCCGCCCTTACCGGTTTGGGATTCATGCTTCGTCTTGTCAAATTCAGTTTTCTTCTTAGATTCGGGTTGTGCAGCTGCGGAGATTACCTGTGTCGTTGAGCGGGTCTTGTTACGAGCTCCGCGGGCCGCCATCTGACTTGCTAGCTGCACTCTGGATGCTCTGGGTTCTCTGGCATCTGCGTTGCCTAGCAGCGCCGCTCCAACGTGCGTAATCCCGCTGCCTGCAGCCGCCGTCAGGAGGAGCCGTGCGAGGGACTCCCAGCATCTCCCCCGGTCCGCGTCCTGCAGTGTTCCCGTCAGCGATCGTCGGGTCGCCAATCGAAGGCAGCCTCTGCACCATCCGCCCAGTGAAGGCCAACCGGTACCTCCTTCGCACATCACCAGTATCTCCGGGTGAGAGAGCCTTATTACCTTGTTTTCTTTTGAGAAATCCTCAGGGTCATCGGGTGAGCTGCGAGGGTGAGTATCAGAGGACCTCACTCAGCCACCATCTTGCCTCCTAATTTTTTTCTACTGTGTCTCTTACGTCAGGGGAGAGAAACATACTTTGAATAGCGAGTTTGCTTTATTTTCCCTCTGGTTTCCCCACCAGTGTTTCCTTTTGACTAGCATGCATATTCTTTTTAGTACAATTTTTTTCCCCTTTTTCCTGCTTGTTTCCTTTACAGGTTAATGTCTCGACCTTTTTGCTGGCGATCTTCAAAACGCTTTCCTCCCTTTGTGCTGGTGCTGATTGGGTATTCAATCACGTCTTGCCTCATCCGCCTCGCGCAGCCATCCCAGGACAGTGAGCTCCGTGTGCGTCTCCGTAGCTGAGCAACCCGATCTGGCAGCCTCCCAACCCAGAAATAGTCCTCAGCAGAAGCCGAGCCAATGATTCCCAGCGCTCGCAGCAGTCTCCGCCAAGACCCCTGGCAAGAGCCCCTTGCCCTGTCCTTTGCACGCAGCGTTTGGCAACATCAGCCCATCGAGGAGTCCCCACATGCACAGTCCGTCACAATCGGGAGAAGAATCCGATGGAGCAGCGGGAGAAAAGGTGATATTAGTAAAGCCAATGGCACCCACCACTATACGGATGACCAGGTTTGTAGCATTTACACGCATTTCCAAGTGAAGTGTTACAAGCAGGTCAGATTGTAGTGATCTGAGTTTGTCTGTATGTTCTGATGTCCAATGTGAACTGGTAAAATCAGGATGAATTAATTCATATAATGATTTGATGCGTTGTGCAAAATCAGGAATGTATGTCCTGCCAAAATTAAGGAACCCTAACAAGGATTGTAGTTTTCTTTGGGGTTGCAGCAGATCACACTTCTTTAGGAAATGTGGTGCAATACTTTTTCCCTCATGAGTAAGTTCAGAGCCTAGAAACAGGACACTTAGAAATGTGATATTACATTTCTTAAAGTTGAGCTTGTAGCCAGATTCAGTAAATCCTAATATTATACAATCCACTCTGGCCAAATGTGTTTTGAAGTCCATCAGGTAGCTATCATCTACATAGGGCAATGTGTCTGGGTCAGTATCATGTACAATTGACACAATGTGGGCAGCTAACAGTCCTGGACAGTTCTTAAACCCCATGGGGAGTCAAGCAAAGGAATGTTGAAAGGCCAGCACTGAGAACGCAGTCAAATCGCTGGTTTCAGGTCCTGTATTTTGACAGAAAAAAACAATGGAAATATCCAAGGTAATTTTGTATTTTCACAGACTATATTATTTATAAGTGACATACTGTGTTTATTTCATATTGCAAATGCGTGTGAATGTCGATTTAAATGTCTTTAGTCGAATACTATACGATATGAAAGAGCCAGCTTTAAGACAGGAAAATTGGCTAATTCATTTGGTAGACACAGTGTTCAATAACTCCCAGGTAATCTAATTGAGATAGTATTTCTCTAATAAGTGCTTTAGCATCCTGCTTTATTGGGTATTGTGGTTTCACTTGTGAGCTGGACCTTGAGGGTATTACATGATAAGTAGCGTTTTTATCCCAGCTGACATGGTTGCTATATAAAGCTGGGACTAGAGCAACAGCCCATTTTGCTGCATAGGCGTGCTTGACCTCCTCAGGGACAAGCACAGAAAACAATGTTAGTATTACATCTTCACTTTGTGGGAACATTCAAACAAACTCTGGGGACCAATCAACCTCCGCTCAGAGAATGCCAAATGATAATGTTAAATTTTGCAGAATATTACCCAAATGGTGCACTGAATGTCACCTTCAATTTGTATATCCAAATCATATAATCTGTCTGGAGGGGCTATGCACCTGTAAGGGGTTTTAACTGTAAGGTATTGATCAGTTGCTTTTGCTGCCAGAAACTCCTAGAGATTCCGGCACACTATTGTGACCTTTTCCACACTGTTGAGGAGAGTCATTGCCCACCTCCTGTTCAGGAGGAGAGTTTTTATTGTTTGTGGCATATTTTGCAGTTAAAGCTGCAACTTTGTTTTTCTGAAATTGGAATTTAAATTGCAGAGGTTTCTCCTTCTTCACGTCAGATGAGCTTTGTGAGTCCTTTTTCGGTTTCATGTACTCTTCCTGTCTGTGCTCTGAATGTCCACCTCTCTCGTAGGGTTTCTCAAATGATTCCTGAAAAGGCTGATACCTATTAGGTGCTTTCAACTATGTGTGATCTCACAAATTTTAGCATCTGTCGGAGGGCTCCGGGGACAGAGATCCTCCTCAAGATCTTGCTTTTTCTGTAGGTTTGGGTTTCTCATATAATTTTTTAAGAAACTCCGGGTTGTGCTTGAGAGTGTCTTGAGAGTGTCTTTGTTGGAACCAGGTTTGACAAATTTTGGTTTCTTTGGTCTGGTTCCCAAATATTGTGACTTATATAAGTATATGCTTCAGCAATAATTATAGGTAGCTCCTGTTTCTGGTGGACTGGTGCAACCTGCACAAGCTGCTGGCTAAAAGTCAGAAATGCTGCATTGCCTTTAATGTTTGACAGAATCATCAAGTTTCCCATTAATTTCATCACCAAATCCAGGGCAGCAGGTGCCCCGTGTTTGTTCTGTATTTATTTCAACACCTCTGGCACTACTGACATAGACAGAGTACCATGTGTGGTGGTATAAACTGCAGCAAAGACTGTGCCCAAAGCGTTACAGTCAAATCTTTGGGGAACCATCCCATGGTGTAAGCACATAGTTAATATTCTGTGCTTGTGTTGTAGTCCCGTAAGGGAAAACACAGCTTTGATCTATTGTTTTGGATTATCAGGAATTTTACCCAAAATAGAATGAATAATTGCAGGACTTATTGTTGGTACTGCAGGCAACTGTGGTTGCCCTATCAACCACAGTTGACTGCAGTAGACTCTGCAGTAGCTGGGACAGCCATCAAGGTGCGAGAAACATACTGGTCTTAAACAGGCACAATAAGGAGAAATGATTAATTTCTCCTCGTTTTTGCTGTTTCTATGTGTGCTGAATTCTGGAGCACACGTAGAAAAAGTAAATCACCATTAGTGATTTTCATGTGCAGGAAGGTGTCCCTTCTTGCAAATAAACTATCATTAGATAATGATGAGTTGCAACTTCTATATGTGCTGCATTCTTCAGCACACATAGAAGTTACAAATTGCCATAACTGATTGTTTATGCGCAGGAAGGGACACATCATCGCAAGATCATATGGGGAGAAGTAAATAAAAGTGCCAAGGCTCAACCTATAGTTACCATCCTCATTTCATGGTTGAAGAAATGCTGTGATGTGAATGGGTGCTGAACCAGAGATAGCTGTTCTTCGGTGCTTTGGAGGAGAAGGACGTTTGTTTGAGTTGTACTCAGCAGAAGTTACATTTTGTGGAGCTGAAAGAGACTGGTGTCTTTATCCACATTTAAGAAAGAACTTCAAATAAAGATATTGAATAATATATTTTATAAACTTTGTTGTGAAATGTCAGCAAGTATACTAATGTTGGTAAACGTATACCACGTCATGTTTACAGAGTGAAAATCTGCTTTTGGAGAAGTAGATGTGTTAATATGGATTTTCAGTGGTACACATTATAATGGAGAGAGATGTGGGTGAGGTCTGTAGATTATGTTAAAAGAATAGAATGAGAGCCTCATTTAAGAAAAGTGACTCATTGCTGCGTGAAAACAGCGATGCGTCACTTATCATTGCGCCCTCCTTGCGGCATAGTGGATGCGTCATATTTACAATATGATGCATCATGTTGCAAGGAGTTACAGATATGTCAGTATTTCTGACGTACCTGTAGGCGCAAAAATGACGCATTGCTGGAGTGTGTCAAAAAAGTGACACAACTTCAGCAATGGGTCATTACACATGGGCAAGTCCCATGTGAGATGTGCCTGCGTCAGTCTTACACCTGCCATGAGGCAGGCGTAAGATCTTGACGCATTTGCATCCTAGAAGTGGCGCAGTGAAATCTTATAGATTTCACTGTGTCTCTTCCACGACCCTTTCTTGCATCGGAACGCCCACCCTGCATACATTATACCTGGCGCAGGTATAATGTGAGGCAGGGGTTTACAAAGTGACGTATCTACCTAGATACGTCACTTTGTAAGTATGACGCAACATGGTGCATTTTTTACGGCGCTGGTGCATCACAAAAAGTGACACACCGGTGGCGCAAAAGTAACGCAAGGACTCATAAATAAAAGTGTTTTCAACTGTATAAACTTGTAAAGAAGTACCGTTTTTTTTAAATTATAGCACAAAGAATGTATTAATATAAGCTCTACTGTTTTTATTAACCTCATTGTATATATATTTTAGCCCTTTGAGATCTTTCAGTGGTGATATTGCTATTTCTAGAGTGAAATACTGTAGTGAGTATCAGCAAAGGTGTGACAAAATAAATGTTTTACTTTATATACCATTATTGAAGCAGCCTTCATGGCATGTAATAATTTAGTTGAAAAATATAAGAATAGACTGGTTGAGGGTGTGGAATTTTCCAGGAGAAAGGAATAACAAATTACTGGTGCACTAGATATACTTGGTATAAATATGTGATTGTGGATGAAAATGTAGTAAACGTTAGACAATAGTGTGATGTATTACTGTTATAAAATATTGATCATATGTAACTTTTATGTTTTTTGTTACTTTAGGAGAAAAATGGAAACTTGCCTCTGAGGAAGTAATTATCTGCTTACAGAAGCAGTAAAAAGGAGCCTTGTTAATGCAAGCAGGGTTATTGTGCTGTTCAACTATAACTACCTCTTTAGGCACAGTATATAATTAAAGGTGATTGTTTTATAGTTGTTGATGTAGTTTGTTCAATATAGTTTTTGTCATCTTGTATTATTAAATTGTTTTGTTGTAATAAAAGAGTTTAAAGTTACTTTTGATTTCTTTGTTTAACACTTATTAATACATTTCAATTTTATAATAGTATTGCAATATTGACTAAAACTGGCAGTTCTCAACAGAGAGGATACTCTGTTTTCTACTCTACTATGGACATTCATCACTATGAAGAGAGGTATGTGCAGAGAGCAGTCTCTACCCTCAGCCGACTTTGCACATGTGTACTCTGGGGAGATGTCTCAGCTGAGAGGGCTGTGTGTTTTCATATCATAGTCTCAATAGTTGCATGTAAGACTGATGTCTCAGCATACAGGTAATTTCCTCCTCAAACTTTACTTGCACATCAGTCATCCTGGGGAGGGCTGTGACTAAAGCGGTAAGCCTCTTTTCATACCTAATTTGCAAGTCTCTCTCCACACTACTACTACAGACTTATCATGCAAGAGAGATATGTCAGCAAACAGAGCAGTTCCTCCCTACAGCCTACTATGCATACCTGTCAACATAGGAAGAGTTATGAGCAGAAAAATATTTTTTTCTCAAACCCTACTACATACACCTCTCACTCGGGTAACATAGCCTGTCCAATGCCATACTGCACATTTCAGTTGTTAGCAGAGAGGAGAATGTTCCCTATACACTACTGTATATGTCTGTCATCCTGGAGAGAGCTGTGAGTGGACAGTCAAACATATTCCCATGCCCTAATATATATGGTTATTTTCATGGGGAGAGGTCTCAGTGGAGAGGCCAGTACTTGTTATACTTACTATCGAATAGTAAGGTCTCATATGTGATGTGTGTACTTTCCCCACCCTACTCTGCATACTGCTGAGCCTGGGAAAGGATGTGAGTGGGGAGTGTCTCTTTATATCCTACGTTACACACTGGTTACCTTCATGAAAGGTGTCAGTAGAGAGGAAAGACTCTCTCAATACTCTACTGCACACGGCTGTTAGACTGTGGAGAGGTGTCAGTGAGATTGCAGTGTCTCTTTACATCCTACTCTGTTGCCATACTGTGAAAAGGTTTCATAGGAGAGTCTACTTAATCCCTGCACCCTAATGCGGACCATAAGGCATAAGCACTTTAATAAAGGAAAGTGTAAATTCTTCCTCTAAAAAAGGATTACAATCTTGTGAGACTCTTGCGGGATCATAAATTAAGTAGTGGGTTAGACAAAATCTCAACGCAAGGTGTTACTGGAGAAACTGTCTCTCCCCACACCCTACTATACATGCTTGTAGCCCTGGGTAGTGGTGTCACTGAAGAATTCAGTCTCTCTCCGCACACTATTATACACTCCTGTCATTCTGTGAAAAATCTCATGGGACAGGCCACTTTCTACCCACACACTACTAGTAGGGACAATAAGGCCTCACTTTCTACCCCCACAATGCTAGTGCAGACAAAAAGGCATAAGTATTGTAATGAAGGAAAGTGTAAATTCTTCCCCCCAAAATATTTTACAATCTTGCGTGACTCTCGCAGGATCTTATAAAAAAAATTATAGTGGCGTATGGAAAATCTTTCTCAAGAGAAAAGCTAGTGTATGGAGGCTTGTGTGTTTGCACTGTCTAATACTGACACCCTACAGAGCTACTATGCATTAAAAACAATTTGAATGTTACAGCTCGTAAGACTCTTGCAAGAGCTGGAAAAATATATGCATGAGAGCTGGTGTTTGTAGGCTCTGTTCCTGCAAGACTGTTGGGGGTGTAAGTATTCCAAAAAAAGGGATATATACCATGAAATAATCACATAATGTTGCAATAGGGTGACTCTGACAAGAGCCTTTGCATTTATATTGTGTAATGTTCAGTTACAAATAGAACTGGATGCATTACTTTATGTTATTAAGTAAGATCCTGTTCTTTTCTACAGTGAAGTTCACTCCATCTCACTTATCACACGTGGCATATCAAACCGGATATTGTTATTATATATAGAGCCCATGCCATGGTCACAAAAAAAGCTGAAATTGTTTTATTGACATGCTTCCAGAGTTTCTCAATCTTAGGACAAAACTCTTTTGATACCAGCCATTTCTGCTTCTGACATATATTCGAATATACAAAGGCAGGTCGAGGAAAGAGAGACATGAACTGTGAAAAGGTCTCCTTCATTTGGATTTTAAGTGCAACACCCATGACTGTGCCTAAGTCATGCCTACAACAGTGCACTATCATCAGGTCATGATGCTCACAATCCAAAATGCTCTCAACCATTGGTAACAGTTGATGCCACTTTATACCTTTATGGTCAATCCAAGTTATGTCGAAGTTTGGAAATCCAAGATTCTTGTCAATACCACAATTAAAGGCATATTCTCTAGCCCAGTGAATAAAGCTGTGTCCCAAAATCCAGAGGCGAACCATGGTGAGGTATGATGACCCCAGTCACCAGAGGAGCGCTCAGCAGAATGAGTAAACTTTAGGAGCAATATAGAGATAAATGTGGAGAGAAGAAATGGGATGGTGACATTAGTAGATGGTTGGCAGTGGACATACATTTGTATGGTGCACAGTTACTTTATAAACATTATGAGCTTTTCTATTTGCTGCTTTTCAACGTTTGGTACAATCCCACAAGAGTCTCGTGAGAGTCAGTGATGAGCTTCTGTGGGTGAAGCTTGATGTTGGGGCCTGGTACGATCCGACAAGACTCTTGCAAGAGTCGATTGAAAATTTACCAAGTGATCCTGTCTTCTTTGCCTGATCTAGCAAGAGTCTTGCAAGCTCCATTGTACAGGGAGAGAAAAGAGTGTATATTACTACAGTACAAGTGCTATTAACTGGTTAAAATAGCCATAAAGCAACACAAATAAAGCAAAGGTTTTGAATGTTAATAATTAAGCTAAAATAGTTTTAGAAAGACCACTGAATGGGATTTTGGTTTATTCACTACTCTATTATAGATTAGCATTATATAATATCTGAAAATATGATAAAGAACTATGTACAATAGATAAGAATGAAATTTGGAACTCTATGATCTCGCGAGTGTCCCCAAAGTGTCTTGCAATCCACTCACAAGAGAAGTGAAATCTCAAAAGAGAGCAAATAAACAATTTCTATTCAACAGTTATCTGTTTAATACTCACACATATTTTACAAAGATTTTGCAAACTGAACCATATCCTGTTTTACTACAATAGAAAAAAACATTATTTTACTCAAATTATGTCTGAATACAACATATATTATAAAGTGATTCTACCATACATACACTCACAAAAATAATTAACTTTAAAAAAAAAACTAGAAATTCACTGAAAAAACAGTTTAAAGTTCTGTTATAGTGAGGTGTAATAAAAACATGTTTTTTTAAAAAACTAAACAGAAAAATTCACTGAAAAAACAAAGGCTAAAGTAATGTTATAGTTAGGTGGGTTTCTCAGTTACAACGTTAATGCTTTAAACAAAAAAACTTTCCTGGTTGAAGAGGGGTGAAACCCCGAAACCAGTCCTAGGATGCTTGTTTCCGGACCAGGGAGGACCTGGCTTGGCAGTTCGGGCTGGACTGTTCCCATGAGGCACAGGGTCAAGACTGATTTGCATATGGCCAGGTCTAAACTGGGGTGGCATGGTGAGCAAAAGAATGATGGATTTTACCCAGATCTCTTGACTGGGGTGAATGTTTTGATTTGTTCTGCATTCCGTCCATCAATTGTGTGTCTTTTGCTTTCTCGCCCTAAGTGGACCAGGTATGCCCAGACATGGGTCCTGGGCTCACTGTGCCACTGGAATCAAGCTATCCTGGCTGAAGAGGGGTGAAACCCCGAAACCGGTCCTAGGATGCTTGTTTCCGGTCTAGGGAGGACCTGGCTTAGCAGTTCGGGCTGGACTGTTCCCATGAGGCACAGGGTCAAGACTGATTTGCATATGGCCAGGTCTAAACTGGGTTGGCATGGTGAGCAAAAGAATGATGGATTTAACCCAGATCTCTTCAGTGGGGGTGAATGTTTTGATTTGTTCTGCATTCCGTCCATCAATTGTGTGTCTTTTGCTTACTCGCCCTAAGTGCGCCAGGAATGCCCAGACGTTAGTCCTGGGCTCACTGTGCCACTGGAATCAAGCTATCCCGGCTGAAGAGGGGTGAATCCACGAAACCGGTCCTAGAATGCTTGTTTCCGGTCCAGGGAGTACTTGGCTTGGCAGTTTGGGCTCGACTGTTCCCATGAGGCACAGGGTCAAGACTGATTTGCATATGGCCAGGTCTAAACTGGGGTGGCATGGTGAGCAAAAGAATGATGAATTTAGCCCAGATCTCTTGACTAGGGGTGAATGTTTTGATTTGTTCTGCATTCCGTCCATCAATTGTGTGTCTTTTGCTTCCTCGCCCTAAGTGCGCCAGGTATGCCCAGGCATGGGTCCTGGGCTCACTGTCCCACTGGAATCAAGCTATCCTGGCTGAAGAGGGGTGAAACCCTGAAACCGGTCCTAGGATGCTTGTTTCCGGTCCAGGGAGGACTTGGCTTGACAGTTTAGGCTGGACTGTTCCCATGAGGCACAGGGTCAAGACTGATTTGCATGTGGCCAGGTCTAAACTGGGGTGGCATGGTGAGCAAAAGAGTGATGGATTTAACCCAGATCTCTTGACTGGGGGTGAATGTTTTGATTTGTTCTGCATTCCGTCCATCAATTGGGTGTCTTTTGCTTTCTCACCCTAAGTGCGCCAGGTATGCACAGACGCGAGTCCTGGGCTCACTGTGCCACTGGAATCAAGCTATCCTGGCTGAAGAGGGGTGAAACCCCGAAACCGGTCCTAGGATGCTTGTTTCCGGTCCAGGGAGGACCTGGCTTGGCAGTTAGGGCTGGACTGTTCCCATGAGGCACAGGGTGAAGACTGATTTGCATATGACCAGGTCTAAACTGGGGTGGCATGGTGAGCAAAAGAATTATGGATTTAACCCAGATCTCTTGACGGGGGGTGAATGTTTTGATTTGTTCTGCATTCCGTCCATCAATTTTGTGTCTTTTGCTTTCTCGCCCTAAGTGCGCCAGGAATGCCCAGACGTGGGTCCTGGGCTCACTGTGCCACTGGACTCAAGCTATCCTGGCTTAAGAGGGGTGAAACCCCGAAACCGGTCCTAGGATGCTTGTTTCCGGTCCAGGGAGGACCTGGCTTGGCAGTTCGGGCTGGACTGTTCCCATGAGGCACAGGGTCAAGACTGATTTGCATCTGGCCAGGTCTAAACTGTGGTGGCATGGTGGGCAAAACAATGAAGGATTTAACCCAGATCTCTTGACTGGGGGTGAATGTTTTGATTTGTTCTGCATTCCGTCCATCAATTGTGTGTCTTTTGCTTAAACAAAAACAAAACACAGAAATTCAGCAGTTATGGTTAGTAGCGCTAACTATAACTGGCGTCCCCGCATGCACTGCTTATGGTCTCACATACAACATCACATGTTCTATGACATCATTTATGATATCACTGATGACATCTTATATAACGTAATTAATGACATCGCTGATAACATTATCAAATTAGTGTGTTAGTTTGTTTTATAGTTTACATAGGGGTGGGTAACGACCATAGTACTTCTCACCTATTTTTTACAGCCTGTGTCCAGCTAAAGGGTGTAACTGTTTACAAAATGAATGTGCTCATAATGTAACATAGCTGTGTGGGGGAATTGAACATGTTATAAATGGTTGCATTGAAAAGTAACTCAGTATGCAGGTTGGCTTGTATTCATTACGCTCCACATAACATTTGGGTTCTGCAGAAAAGGCTTCCAACAGGAGAAAGATTCGACATAGAATATACTAGCTTTTGAAAACAGCCTTGAATAATTAGTGTAAATTGTGTTAGAATGATCATTTATACTTAAAATAGAAGTGTGTATGCACCAGGTACTAACCCATGTACGCATTCTTGTTTTGCTTCAGAAAACGGCCCATCTGTAAAGTTTTCACCAAAAGAATAAAGGGTGCATGTAGAATGTCCTTTAGCCCCTTCAGATGTTGGTAATTGTAAGCAAACAGTACTGTTTTTGCAAACTACTGCAAAGCAGATCCTTATGAATACTCTCTCGTATTTCTCAAGAAAGTTTCAGTGTTTGCTAACAGTGTGGTGTAGAATGAACTCTCTCCTTAGAGCAAACACTGTTTACAAAACTCAGTTCTCTACTGATATGAACTTCATTTCTTAATATAGGTCTGGTGTGTGTCAGGGGTTTCATACAGATAAAAGTTGTCTTAGTACAGCATTTGTTTGAGAATTGACATTCACTATTTTGACTTTCTGTGAACAGTTGAATACTGATCAAACAGCGAACTCAATGAGGATTTCCATATATCAGTGGTTGATTGTTAATGTGAATAATTCTACCTGTTGGTGTATGCTATAGCGTTGATATTGCACTTAATGCTTGTTTTCAACACCTAAGGGAGTTATTTCTGTGTTGGTAGTAATAATGCCTGATCTTCTCCTGAGTTTTTGTACTTACTGTCAGACCTCTAATGCCATAGTAATTTATACAAAAATATGTGGGAAAACAAAGCTTGGATGATGTCATCAGTGATATCATTAGTGATGTCATCAATGATGTTATTTGAGATGTCATGAGTGATGTCATAAATGATGTCATAGAACATTTCATGAGTGAAGTCATAAGCAGTGCATGGCGGGGTACAACTTATTGTTAGTGCTACTAATTATAACTGCTGAATTTTGTAATTTGTTTGTTTAAAACTTTAATGTTGTCACTGAGAAATGTACCTAACTATAACGTTATTTAAATGTATCTATATACCTTCTCGATATTTTGGTAGTCTATATTTTGCCCGAAATAATATGGCAAGATGATACTTTGGAGTCAATATTTTGACATATAAACATAAACACCCACTACTTTTCATTGTCTACTTAGGCCTTCTTCCCAACCTCATCAATTGATGTAATCTGACCTGCAACAACTATGCTGAGAACACTCACCTTACCCTGAAACTGAACATCTGTCATAAGTTAACAGTTCCAGACTTTGCAAAGTCCTACTCGATACGGAACAATAGCTGATACATAATCACCTCAAACACAACTTCTCAAAAACGGAATTATTCACCTGTAGAGCATTTAAAAATTATAAACTTATTTTCCCTTTCTCCCGGAAATACGCCATTGCTGATGACATTAACTAAAGGGAAATACCTCTGCATGATCAAAGACTCCAAACTTTCTCATCAACACCATATCCACACCTAGGAATCTCTCCTAACATTCAGGCAGCACTGGCCCTTGGGATAACAAATGCCTTCTAAATTTGTCTCGTTACAAAACTAATTACCAAGATACAAAGAATCCAGAATGTAGCAGAGAGATACACAGTGATGGCTAGTGAATTTTGAAAGTGATGAGGTGCAAAGCAAAATTCTATGTTAGGCTGTGCAAGTGGAACAACCCAAGCACAAATGTCACAAGGGGACTTTGAGGCGGGGACAGCAGGTCAGGGGTGTTTAAAGGTACATAGATGTGGAACTAACAATAGTAAATCTAGGCTTACGTATATAAACTTAACCTCACTACATTTTGGCAGTCGATATCCTGCAGCACGATAGTTATGTGGTTGGCATTCTGACAAACTACCCCTCTTTTGTACCTTCTAAACCCATCTATTTCATTCCTTCCCTACCTCTATTAGTCTGTTCAACTAGCTAATTCCTTTCCATTTCTCTCCCCTTACTTTGGCCTCTCCTTACCCTTCATTCTCCTGCCTTGGCTTTCCTAACCCAGCTTTTTCCCTCTGCCATCCAGTCCTTCCTGACTTCCAGGTCCTGTCCTGTTCCTCCTGTTCTCTTTCCCCAAAGATTTAAAGTAATCCATGTCAACTTTATCTCTTCTATTCAGCACCTTTCTTTTACCTCCTCCCAGTGTGTTGTTCTGTGTGGCTGTCTTCCTTGGGAGATTTCAAAATGCCCTCCGTAGGAGTAAATAGCTTAACCAATCCTGTTTTCTTTACATTCTGGCATTTGCCATTCAAATGCAAGACTCCAAGTGCCAGAGTTCAGAGGGAAACCAAATAGGTTACTTATATCAGTGAAATGGTACAACTTCACCTCTCTGTCCCGCCAATGTCTCAAACTTAATATCAGTTATTTTTCCTGATCAGCCTCTTTCCCACTTGTCTCTCACCTTTCTCATATTTTCCTTTCTACTTGTTTCTCTGTCAAAGCAACATCATTCATTTCCATTTCCACTCCCCTCACTCTTTACCTCCTTCTTCCTGCCTCTGTTATCAGGATACTCATCCTTCATGATGAGCTCTCAGACATGGACTCTAGGGGCGGAGCGTGGCTGAAAACAGTATTTTGCAAGAGCTACTCATTGGAAGGAAAACACATGTAGGGCAAACTGGTATAATATAAATATGCTCAGTTTGGTTTACAATGTGTAAAAAGCCAAATGTTCATTGTTGTTAGCTGTTGTCTCTACAATGTTCTGATACAAATATTTTGGTTGCAAGTTGCACATATCAGACAGAGACAGATTCCATTCGATGTTAAAGTTAAAAGTATTCTGAGACAAACTGGCTCTGTCTGAAATGATTGATCACAGAATCATAATACATGCAAATAAATTATTTATGACCCCATTCTCCCTGACCATCCATGGGCTTCTTCTCAGACATTCAAGATTTGGAATATACCCCAAACAAAATAAAGATCACCCACAGCCTTCAAAAAATGTCCATCCCAAATCCAGGAACAAAGTGCTTAAGCCACAACCTTGACAAGCTAAATATACAACGTGTTCGCCACAGTATGCCTAAGTCAGTATGGTGCAGGTTGAAAACATGGATGGACCAAAATATTGTGGTAACATTATTATGACTGCAAACATATCATGGGAGATAATATCAATGTTAATATTATCAATGTTTCAATTATTGTTTACTAACATATTGAGTTAGTTAATATAATTAATATAGTAGGCAGAGTATTCATAATTTAATTGCTTTTTAAATATTGTTTTCTCATTAGGTGTGCTGGATTTGAAATGCTTTTTTGTTTGTCATTTTGTAAATATTATTTTTTGGGCCGTGGTTTATTTTTGGGAATTGGATAGTTAGTGTATTCACTAAGTGAAGTGGTATTTTTTGTAACAATATATTTTGGGGTTGCACTCTTGTGGGATGTTTTTACAATACAATAATTACACATTGTTATTTAAGTTCTGTGTTTTATTTTAATTATCATTTTGTGGGTGTTGAAACTTATGGTTTTTATTACTTTCAAGAGAATGTAATGGTTCATAATTGGCAAATTTATTATAGCATTTGAATGTATACATTTTCAAATAGAATTTATAAAAAAAAGATTATGCTAACATAGTATGTATGGGAAACAATTCTTCTTTATGGACTTTCACTCATGTTTTGTGTGATATAAGGTAAAATGGTAAATGACACACCTCCAAATGAATGCACCTAAGATAGTGTTTTTTTGGAACTTATATGGTAGAGTAAATATGACCTCCCCAAAGTGTGCGTCTTCTCAATTGTATTAGGGACTTGCGTTAGAATAGTACATCTAACTCCAAAAAATGTATGCACTTTAACTAAAGATTGTAGGGCTAGAGTTGGAACAGTGAATGTGTCATCCTCCCACTGGTTAAGTCATCTGAGTCAGAATAGTATATCTGACCCACCTCAAATATATGTACTTTTCCGAATGTTAATGGGACTGGCACTATAATATTAAATGTAGCCTTTAGCCATCAATTATGCCCTTTGCCAAAGGTTTGTGGTAATGTAGTTACGATTATAAATGTGACCCTTCCTCAATGCATTTTCCTCAATATTTGTGAGATTGGAGTGTTGGAATAGTTTATCTGAACCCCTCTCAATTTCTGCACTTTCCCCAATGATTGTGGGACAGAATTGAGGATAGTAGATCTGACCCTCAACAACATAATGTACTTTTCCCAATTATTGTAAGACTGGATTTAGAATAGCAGATCTGAGCCCCCTTTAATTTATGTACTTTGCCTGTAAACCTGGTTGAGGATTTGTAATTCCTGTACTATTGTTCTAATTTCTTTATCTGCCACTAGGGAGTCCTTACAGTTTCAATGGCCTCATTAACAGAGATTTTTTTTCCATTGCATCCACCACAGTATTATTTAGTATACTTCCAGTGTATGTGTTTTTATTAGTGTTCTCTTTAGAGTAGGTGTTTTCCAAATAGGTTAACAAGGGTGTTTCCCTTTTTGAGATGTTGTATAGGCATTTTGGAATCTGTAAAAATATTTAATTTTATTAAAAATAGATTTAGTGCAATATGTTTGTATTTTTAGGAGTTCTTATATTAATGTATTATTGTTTTTGATATTTTTTTTAATATAGAGCTTGCTTAATAATGGTGAGTTTGCATGTTTGGATCTACACATGTGTAGATCTACTCCTACATCTAGGTGTAGAGCTCCACCTTTTTGCTATTCATCATTTTCAAATGGATATTTGCACTTAGATATACTTTTAAGAGTCTCTGTGGAGGGGGTGGAGACTCCTACGATTGAATTTACAAGTGTACAGTTACAATTAATAATTTTACACCTGTTTTTGGAGATGTTCACTACCAAGGAGGAGCACGTATTAAAGGAAAATGTAAGATAATTTAATCCATTTATTTTTTTAAGAATAAATATTTGTATTTTAGTGTAAAAATAAATATGTCATTTAGTTTTAATGAATCAATATTAACCCCAAACTACCTAAAGAAAAAGATAACAACAAACCAATTCTTAAAATTAACTTTCTAATACATAGTAAATTGAAAAGAAACATTAATTCATTTTTAAATATTATTTTTTGGAAAAGTAAATTAAAATCAGCCACATCATTAATATTCATATTTAATTCAGTTGTATTTTCAATAAAACCTCAGAATTTAAGACTTTTAAAATTAAGTTTAAATAACCCTGATCGCCTTCAACATCCATCATCTTTATATTTCTAAAATAACCTTGAAATAAAGGAAATCCTATCACGGCTATTCCATGCCTTCATACCTTAATAGTTCATCAAGCCAGAAAATTGTATCGCTGAGAGTGAGATCCCAGACTGTGTGGTGCAGCTAGCGGTGTTAAGGTGGACATCAAACTGCTTATACCGCTTCTTGGGGCTCTGAGTTATTATCCATGCAACATAAGTTGTACATTTGTTCACAAAGTGGGCATATGTATTTAAGCTATGTTTGCAAAAGATATATATCATGTGTGTTTCTATCCTCTTTAGATGTTCCACACAGAACAAAAGTTATCCAGTCTTCCCCCAAAGTACTGTGTCATTCTATTACAGGTTTAGCTGCTGCCAATCTACCTCAGATGGTGGAATCCTGTAGGGGCTGTTTAGCTTAAAATGTACCTCCTGGATCCAGATACATATGTAGAAAGTGAACACAGACAAAATACACTAAGGCCCAGTCTAAGAGATTTCTGGAAGTTGGATGATAAAGATGATTTTGCGTTAATAAAAATGTGTGCTTAATCTTTCTGCAAATGAACAAAAACACTGAACTTTGCAGAAGCTGTACTTTTCTGTGCTTGACTAAACTAAGCCCGAAATAGGCCTAACCTCTATCTTGGATCGCATTGCAGCTAACATGTGAGTTTTATTTTCTCAGCTCATTGCACATAACCAAAAAGTGCTCAAACATAATGCTTCATTTTGACGAGTTTTTCTCGAAGATGTCTCGAGGAATCCTTTTGCTATGTGAAAGGCTCGTCACATTATGAAACTGTCATTGTTTTCAGTATAGCTAGATTTTGTATTAGCATATCATATGACATTAGATGGGGGATGTATTAATGTTAATTTAGTGGATGGTTTTTGGATGTGCTAGAAAATGCTGTATTGCATTTTTTTCTGATTTGTCACTTCTTGCAACAATTTTGATCACCTTATGCTGATCAAGCAGTTTTCACTGTGTATGTTCCTATAAAACCCCCTGTAATAGAAGGTCACCCTTGTCTGGTTTGTCCTGACTCTAGAAACTGAACTCCTGTCTGTCTCATTCTAAACCTGAGGCCAATTCCCCATAAGGATTTACTTTGTGTAAGAAATGGGGTTATTAGTTGAGAGGGGTGGAGGACCCAATCAAATAATAAACACATTCCTTCTCAGACTGAAGCACAAAAGACTCACAAAAAAACCTGTGCTTCACCCTCTGGAAGCTTGGCACAAAAGCAGTTAGGCTTAACAGAGAAGCAATATGTAAAGTATTTGTGCAGCACTCAGTAATAAAGTGAAAACACAACATAAAAAAATCCCAAAGGAATTTACTAAAAAGAGTTGTTTTTAATTAATAAAATGACACCAAAACAGCAAACCTTCAATCAGTAGAAGCAGAGGTATGGGCTTTTAAAGTTTTACCTGAATATAGTGCCAAAACTCACTTAACACTACTTGCAGTTATCTGGTCGTGCTGGACTGGGAAAATTCAAAAGCTGAGGCTGAAAGTGATGAAGCAATAGTGTAATACAGGGACCAGGTTCGTGCTGCTGAAGAGTTACCTTCTCAAGGCCGTACAAAGAGCTGCTGTAAATGATGGTGGGGGCCTAGAGGAGGTGATTGTTGGCACGAGGAGTAGGTCGGGCATCGTAGACGGTCGCATTTGCAGTGCAAAGAGCTGGCTGTTGCCAGAGTTTTGTGCTGGTATTTGGCCCGGGCTGTTGCTGGTCTAGCGATGGAGGTCATTGCAGATGGTCAATGTCGACGCAAAGAGCAATTCCTGCTGGAAATTCACGTTGGCAGTCAGAAAACAGTCGACGCTTGGCTTGAAGAGGTCACTTTGTGGTTGCAAGGAGCTTAAATCTTCTATCTATTTACCTTTTTTTCAGGAGGAGTACATAATGATGCCAGCCAAAGGTTCAGGACCTGGGAGGTACCTCTTGGGCATCAGTACTCACTCCAGCAGAGGTCAGTTGCAGGGCTCAGGATGGTCTAGGCAGGTTCAGTCGTTTGTGCTGGTCAGATGAGCAGTTGTTGGGGAATTCCCTATCTACCCCCAAAACTGGTTCTGGTTAGTTCTTCCCCTTTCCTTGGTTTTGCTCCCAAACTGCTTAGGGTGACAAAGGCAAGGACAGGCCTAGTGTCAGATATAATTGTGTGTGCTGCAGGCAAGGTCCTCCAAAGTGCAATCAGGGAAGGGTACAACTCCTCCCGAGTCATCCTGTCAGGATGGCCCACTCCCTTCACACCTAGGCTTCTTTTGTCTCACTGTCTGGAAACAATGCACAAGACACAGAGCAGAAAGGCACAGCTGGTTTAGGCAGACCAATGGCAACTTACTAAAAGTGTCATTTTTAGATATGTAACTTAAAACTTAAAATCTGACTTAACCATTAAAAAGCATTTTAAAGTACAATTCATTTGAGTGAAACATTATATCTCTATCTGGTCCCAAACTGACTCTATCACTTAAGTATAACAATGTAACCCCGTGTTAGCCTATAGGAGATATAGCCTTATAACAATGAAAAATGACTTTAGGAGAACATGTAAAATTTAAATACATATTTTCTACTTGTTAATACCAGGCACCCTGCCCTACAAGCCTTTAGGACCAACCTTAGGGGTGACTTAAAAGTATTTAAAAGGTTTAGGCCCGGCAAAAGGTTTACTTTGCTGGGTCAAAATTGCAGTTTAAAACTGAATTCCAGGCTGAAGTTACATGTCTAAGACATATTTGAAAAGGCTACTTTAGTGGGTGGTATAATGGGCACTGCTGTCCACTATTAGCATTTAATTTTCAGGCCATGGGTACATGTGGTACCATATGCTAAGATAGGGAACTTACACGTAAATGAAATGTACCAATCAGGCGTAGGACTATTTTACTATGTTTTAGGGAGAGAATAACCAATTTGCCACTAGTTAGCAGTGAAAATGTACAGTGTCCTAAAATCCAACAAAAAAACGGATCCAGCAAAAGAAAGCGAAGGTAGCCAAAAATCTGTAGTGACCCTGCAAAGGGGGCTGTTGTGGTGGCAAATTGTCCTTCTTCCTTTAAGGACAATTTGTCTATGTCGCGCGCCTGCTCTCGAGCACTTCTCTCATTTGCATATGTCATTCATTCTGGAGTTCTCGTGCTTCTGATAGTTTGACAGTTGCAGCGGGAACACCAGGATGAGCGGTTGTGGGGTGTGCTACCTATCACGCATGTACTAATAAAGGTCTTCAAACCTAACCTTCGTTCAAGAACCATCATTTCTACACAAGAACCCCACTTTCAACAGGGGCCAAGCCCAACAGTGCTTATTTGCTTAAAATGCTGGTTATTTAACTTGTGTTTGGGTGCTCTTAGGGACACATTGTCTCGTAAGTTTTTGAGTTTTACCCAGTCCTGCGTAGGCGCTTTATCTCAATTATCTGATAATTAGCATCAAAATGTACATATGACTAACTTTGCCACCTCACTACCTGGCTCACAGTAACGGACAAGTCAGTCATGCAACTGAGTTGATCCCAGCCCCCATGGCTTTCCTGAAGTGACTGATTTCACATGCAGGCACACCTGACATGTTACTCTATGCCATTTCACTGCATGAGTCCAAGGTGTTCCATGACACAAAACTCACCACACCTGACCTCTCGTTAAGAGTTCTTGAAGCGCTGCAGCAAAAACGTTAATGTTTCTGCTTGAAATACAGTTCAGTAAAGTCTGATGAGCAGAAGGCCCCCTGCTTCAAGACATGCTTTGCCTTCTTTTGGAGCAGGTTTAGTACATTTTTCGTATTAGCTAACTGTTTCATAAATCATTTTTCAATGAGGAAATTATTGGGAGGTGGCAGCCGTCAAGCAAAATACAATAAAGAGGTTACACTAGGGTAAATCGAGCATAACTTGTCTCTTGCAGCAGGAATTGACCCTATATTAATGGCTCCTACACTCAGGGATAGTAAGAACCATACAAATAATGCAATGTGCATTTTCTAAGCCGCGGACACCTTGTACCGGCTCCAGTAGCTTTGCCACCGGCACCTTCTGTATACAAATTGGATGGAATATTGGGCATGATGCAGCCATAGGCGAAGCAAAGGAGACAACTCCTGAAGCTTGGCGCCTGGCCATCCATGCAGTGCGTGAGGCAGGAAATAATAATCCAACCCAGAGTTGAGCAATGGGCAGATTCTTTCAGCAGTGCACAGCCTTCAACACACATTATTCCCAGTTTTGTCGTACGTGAGTCATGTACATTTCAGGCTTGGCTCATTGTCTTAGACATAAAAAAGGACTAAGATTGAGTTACTGTTACTTTAATTGCTTCTCTGAATGGTTAAGTATATCTAGTTGCAAAATGGCAAAACATTATTTTTTAAGAGATTCATTGTGTAGTCACTGCCCTGTAAGAACAATTCACCATCCATAGAGTGTAATGGAAACATACAAAGCAGGGATTTGTGATGAATCCCATTAATTTATACGAATGAGTTAATTTCATGCAAAATAGTTTTGATGCACCGCCATTAAAGTACCACTGTACCAAACTGTAAAAATCACAGTCGGCTGAATACGTAGAGTTTGTCTTTTCTTCTTGAGAGTCATTGTAGTGATCTGTTGGTCAAGTACTAATGTGCCAGCAGATGTCCTACGTAACCAGCCACTCCCCGAGGGCTGGCCTCTACACTCACCCCAGACGCATCCATCACAGGTGTCACCGATCAGGTGACCCTGCTAATAAAAAGCGCCTTGGGCCAATTCCAGTTGCCCCAATTATGGGCCTCATTAAGATGTCGGGCTGGTCCATCTGACCGACAGGCCATCAGTCCGATCGCTGCATTTTGGTGCATGCTGTAGTACGGGGGGGGCGAAAGACTGCTGCCTCTGACAAGATACAAGATCCCGTCGGGTTCGGTCGGAATCCTATCCATACAGTGGAGGCGGTGCCTCCACAGGCACCGCAGTAGGGATTAGGATGTCCCTTTCTGACTGTCTTTTCATGGTGGTCCCACCGCCATGAAAAAGCAGACAGAAACAGACTTTGGGGGCCCCAATCATGACATCCGTCCCCTGTGGACTACTGCTAAGTGGCCCGGGGGGCACATGTTGTGCTCCCCACACTTCCATGCACTGTGTTCCAGGCATATGGTGCCTAGCACACGGTGCATGGATGTGCACAAAGTGCTTTTTTCTACTGTGGCTTGGGCTGCGTCCCTTTTCCTGGGCCGCAGCACAAGCTGCAGTAGAAAAAGCACTTTCTGACCACTGTGCTTGTGATCTCACAGTAATAGGGCATTTTTGACTGTGACTCATTGTTGGTTGGTCTCCTGCACGATGCGATGGCAGTGGGTGGTGCGGCCGGCGCCATTGTATTTAGGGCCTATGTGTCTGGTTGGTCATTTGCATGGCTGCATGGTGGCCTATGGCCCAAGACACTGCATTGGTGATGAGAGGGTTGGACCTGTGTGTAAGCGTGCAGCAGCTATGAAGTTAGGCAAGAGGGAAAGTGTAGCCTGTGCAGAAGGCACCCCTGCCAGCATGCTGCACCCAGTGGGTGAGGATGATGGTGCCCACAAGGGAATGACCCTGCAGCAGCTGCCTGCCACAAGCCTGCACCGGCACACTTTGTGGGTCATCCCCAGATGTGATGAGAAGGGGCGACCTGGTCCAATGTTCCGCTGCCCTGACCCCAGTGAGGCAGTTGCAGACCAGGAAAACTGCCTGCTTGCCCTCCAGGCGTGAGGTGAGCCTGCGGATTTGAACTGTGTGAAGACGGGTGGGACATTGACCTGTGAAAGGGTGCGGTGTGCAGAAGCAGACAAAGGGTGCCCTCAACGTGTGAGGTGCAACACCCTCCATGCGACCATCTGTCCCAGCATGAGGATGAGAGAAGCACCCTCCCAATGAGGTGCATGCAAAATACTAGTGAAGCCTGCAAGCAATCCAAGTTATGTCGAGAGACGGTCCGACATTAAGACTGTTTCCGGCAGTTAAGTGTGGCACCCTGCCAGCATGGGGAAGACCGAGGCCACCCCTGCATTTAATGATCCAGCACCGGCAGTTCCTGCTTGAGCAATGCAGCCTAGGCAAGCATATGACTGTAGAGTGAGGCGGCCTGACAGAGTTAAGGTGTGTTGTGGTGAGCCACCCTGCTGCACCTGCATTGAGAGCTCCGTCTAAAGCTCCAGACCCCAGGCAGGCCTTGATTGTAGTGAGCTCAGTGCACCCCAGACAGCCACCTGCCAACCACCGTGGCGAAGAGCAGAGACCTTCGTTGGCAGCCCGGCTACCTGAAAGCCTGAGACCCGTCTGTCAGTGTAAAAGAGGCTGCTCCCAGTTCTGAATATAGGCTCCCACCTCTGCAGCAGTTATGTGCAATGAAGCTGCACTTACCATGAAGCAAGTGTTTGGGCAAAGAAAGAGGCTGCACTCGCATTAAGTTGCATTCCCTGCATCTGCTCCACTAACGCCTGCGTGGGAAAAATTACCTGCAGCAATGGGGAACCCGCCATGGTCTCAGGATGAGTGACTGCAGCACCACCTAGTGGCCGTTCCCCCACATTGCACCCAGCATGCCTGGTTGGATGAAGAAAAACATGGTGATCTCCACCAGATCTGTTGCCAGGAATACAGTAATCTGGTCTGTCCCACAAAAGGCATTCTCATTGAGCTTGCATAGCAAAGAATCAGCGGGTGAGAGCAGCCCGCATGTGAAACTCCAGATTTGTGTATCCCCATAAAATGGATCGCAAGGCAGCTCAAGGTCAGAAAAACAGACTGACTTAGTGAACACAGCAAAGCCACACATGCCCCAAGTGGACGCCTGTAGTTGCCACAAGGGGAGAGTCTGAATCCCCACAAAGAGTCCCAAGGAGCTCAAATCTGCCCAGCCAAGGTAGAGACACTATAAGGCAGCTGAACTCAAAGCAGCAAAGCATAAGGACAGGCAGTGCCTAAGAAGAAAAGGAGTACAGCAGTACGAGTCATTTAGCCACAGGCTGCTAGAGAGGGCTCAAGGTACATTGGCCTGAGAGAAGAGGCAACCCGCAGAGAGAGTGACTGTGGGCCCGACCCAGAAATGAGAGAACCCTCAGAGAAAGAAAAGGAAATGAGGCCGCATCAGCCGGCCACCCCAGCACAGATTGGCCACAGTAGGCCCACCGAGCATGTCTCATGAACTGACCAACTTTGCCAAGCATGCCTGCACTTGGCAGGGACCAAGTGCCAAGACAGCGAAGCCTCAAGGTGCAAGCAGTGCATCCTCAAGTGAAGACGAGGCAAAGGAAGAAGGGTGACTATCCACCTAGGGAGCAGACAGGACCTGTGAGAGGTCCACAAGCAGAAAGAATAACTGCGGGAGGTCTACGAAGAGAAAGAAGACCGACGTATATTCGTGACCTTACAACCTACAGTGGGAAGCCTGTGGTTTTCCAAAATGATGACTGTGAAAAAGAGGAACATATGAACGGACCACGGTGGAGAGTATTCGATTTGAATTACGCGTTTGGACGATTTATACTTCTATCTCAAGGTGAATTTAGACGCAGGATCAGAAAATAGCTCTAAATTGGAGAGAGTGGCCTGTTGCCTTGCTGTGAGCTTGGATATACAGCTGAATAGTTTGCCCTGAAGAAGTCCCGTGGAACAGGGACGAAATGCGTAGGCTGTGTTCTAGTTGTGTTAAGTCCTTTGTACTACGTATTTGTGACGCATTAATAAAAAATAAAAAAGAACATGGAAAGCTTTTCCTCCTTTTGTTGAGAAATGTATGCTTATGTTGTTCCGTATACTGTATTGACTTGTTGCTTATAAGCATAGTACACATACTACAATAGTGGGATTACTTATTAATGAATCCTGTTTTAGTTGAAAAAACTGTTTAGGACGCCTAAAATTTGTGTGCTCCTCTGTTTGTGCATTTGCTGAATCAAGATTGGGGTTTTTCATAAGGGTTGACTCTGAGAGTGAGCACTTTGTAAAATAATAGGACTAATAGTGTGCAGGCGAGTTTAGACCACAACCGTTTTTGCAATTTCATACAATGTCCTACCAACAGGACTAGAGTCTGCACTTAAAAAATGAAACCTGAACGTTTCATTTTTTTTTTTTAAATGCCATTGCCGTTTTACTTTGAGGAAAACAGGATGTATTTCAATAAAAAGAGTGCTTAATTAAAAAGCAATCACAGACATTTGTAATCTGATGTCTCCAGCAGGCCACCATTCCTGTGAACTCTACAATTCCTAGGTAGGCCTATTACAGCCCTATTAGGAATTGCTATTGCCAACTTGTACATTTTGTACATTAGGAATTGCGATTTCCCAATTGCGATTCGCAAAGAATCCTAATTAGGAACTTGTAATCCGCAAATTCTGGACATATGGCCCTTACTCTTTGCAGAAATGCTGAAACTCATTGCTCCTGCACTGATTATCTATTACCACATGTACATAATTTAGCAATTGAGATTTCCTAATTATGGTTCTTGCTGGGTTACAAATCATAGTGATTCTGAATGGGTGGCAAAATGACCTACTTCATGAATATTAATGAGGTAGATCTCAGTTTGAGACCTATTAGGCATGATAGCCATCACAGGGATGGTGGCCTGCTGGGATCAGCAGGCAACCATGTCTGTACTAGCTTTTAAATAAAGCAATCTTTTTTTTAAATGCAGCCCATTTTCAGGACGTGTTTAAAAAGAAAAAAAGAAACTATGAAGTTTCATTTTTTATTGGTAGGCAGTGGTTGAAGGAAATGGGCCAATTAGGGTCACCTGGCTCACTAATGACCACCTCGCAGCCTTCCATATAAAATGAAGAGTCGTTCAGACAGTAGAGAATACAAACCAATAACTGTTTATTCAAAGTACACTCAGAGTGGTGCCCTGTCTGCCCAGTCGCCAGGAGTGCTGCAGAGGGACTGACATCAGCAAGCATAAAGATATATTATGTATATTTCAGAACCAATGAAGGCATGCCAACCATGGAATTTTCCAAGCAGATGCAGCAAAACAGTGAAGTACAAAGAATAAGTTTCAATTCTGAGGCCGGGCACACACTATCTACTACTCAAGGTAGCTCTGACTATGCCGGCCACTAGACAAGTGGGAGAAGGCCTCTATCTAGTGTGAAAGGTATGCGTTAATAAGAACAGTGTATTCATTAGTGAAGTGAATCCAAGCTTCTGGGAAATTAAACCCAGCTAAGGCCTCTTCTCAGAAATGACGAAGGATTCATTTCGATTATAGCTTAAAATGGCGCCCACATAGAAAATGGCGCAGCGAATGCTAACCAACATAGCACAATGCAGAAACATGAATTTTTCTATTCTAACATGGTCCATGGGAACAATGCCTGCTTTTAAAAATATTTTTTCATTCTCAAAGGGGACAGGTTCCAATGCAGACCACTTTCCATTTGCGAATGGGTTACCACCTCCTACAAGGAGTCAGTAAAGTATTAATGTTTTGCGTCTAGAATTCAGTCGCAAAAAAATAATGTTCGTCTTCTGCTCTGACCCTTGCTGACATGACAGACTCTTTCAGTTTCCCTGATGATCTCTACACAGATTCACAAATGTTATTATTATATTCCTTTAATTCAAAATCCCCATCAATCTCATATTAATCAGATACTGGGTGGCTCTCATGCTGTCAAAGATGAACGTTTCAAAAATGTAAAATTTCAACTACTCTGCCTTTTGTACCCCTGCCAGTCTGATACATAACATTATGTTTTTTGGGCATTCTGGCATGCTCTGACATAGCAGAACCTTAGGAAAATTATCTGACTACAACATGAGTACAAAAAATCACCTACCACTTTCCACTCAAACTCTTACCAGCTCCCTAATAAATGCAACAGCCCTCGGCAAAATATATTTTTGCCAACGCCTGCTTGTATGACTATACAATACACGAAACACAAAAAAGGTGATGGGAGGCTGTTTTCAATAAGTCCAACCACTGGCAATTGCTAGTTATGGGCTCATCAGCAGAGTACAGCTTGATTCCAGAGAAACAGTGAGAATGGAACCCACCTTTGGGTAAACCCATGCCACTTAGAGCAGTACATTAAACACAAAAGTTGAAGGGAGGCTGCTTGCATTAAGTCCAACCATTGCTCGGGATAGCACTCCAATCCATTGTTCTTTTGCTCACGATGCCACCACAGTTTGGACCCAGTCATATGCAACTCAACATTGACCCAGTACCTCATGGGAACAGTCCAGCCCAAACTGCCAAGCCAGGTCCTCCCTGAACTGGAACACAAGCAACCCAGGACTCGTTTTGCCCTAGTTACAGGCTCCTCAGCTGGGTATAGCTTGGTTCCAGTGATACAGTGAGCATGGAATCCATTTCTGGACATACCCATGCCACTTATGGCAATACATGAAACACATGAAAGGTGATGAGAGGCTGATTTCAATAAATGTAACAACTGGCAATTGCTCGGGGTTGCACTCCAATCCATCATTTGTTTGCTCACCATGTCAACCTCAGTTTGGACTCAGCCATATGCAAATCCGTCTTGACCCTGTTCCTCATTGGAATAGTCAAGCCCAAACTGTCAAATACTAAAAAAAAATCTATTTTACATGAAAACCATCAATTGTACCAATATGACAATCTAACCCATGTAAAAGGTCTCACCGATTGACAGCGAGACAACAAGGAGGATGGATGTCGGTCAAACACGAAGCTCATTTAAAGATTCTCACTCTTGAGGTTTTTCCACAATCTTAGAATTCTTTGGGACAACCTTTGCCCACGTGTCGGTACCAGGCCCGCACATTACAATCTGACAATTGCTGAAACCAATATCTGGTAATTACCTACAGATTATTTCCTTCTGAGTTCAGTCATGGACGTTAACAGTTGGGGATGGAGATAGGGTTATTCAAGATGTATTCTTCATTTCATAGATTGATAGGATAGGCAGCAGCACCACTCAAAAGCCTGGCTTTACAAAATAGGTAAAAATAAATAGCAGTTCTCACAGTCAGTCAAGGTGCAACCTCTCCTATTTATCTCATCTAGTACAGCATGTCACCATAGCTCCCTTCATACGGTTGGCTTAACTGCATCTTCTCACTATATAAATGCCTCCAAGGCTCCTCCTAGGTTCTTTTCCTTTCAGCTACTTGGACTGCACTATTCGAACTCTCTCTAGCTCTCAATCTGGGGACCTACTCTTTAAAGAAGTTAAATAAACTCTAGACACTGGCTATCTTTCTAAATGGAAACCAAACCCCTGATTTCCATTCTGATGGCTAGAACATGGCCAATTTGATGTAAATATGCAGATGATGTAAGTATATGTAACTGTATGCTTACCTAATGATATCTGTAAATGTCACTTCCATCCCTGGTAGACTGTAATACAGTGATGATGTCAACAATTTTTCAAAATACCAATTACGAGATGGATGTTTCATTGTATTACATTATTACCTTCCAAAAACTGAAAATCTCTGAGCTTCCACCATAAAGACGTTTTTAATGAATTAGGTCCTCACTCTAACTCCATAGGAATAGTGAGGAGTAAAACCACCCTGGTGAAATACATATGCCACATCTTAGCATATTACCCCCAACACTTTTGTTCCACAGGTCAGAAGACAAGACAGTTTGCGCTTCGTCCCGGTATTGCAGATTAACGTATAAATGAGGGAGTTTTTTTGCCAGATTAAGCTGTCTCATCTTGCTTCAAGGGAATTAAAGAGAATTGGAGAGGAGAAATCATAATCTGTAAGATATTGAAACAAAACAATTTTTACACAATCCCAATCGTCACATGGTTATTTCCCTTTATCACTGACCAAGTGATTTCCTGGTTCCAATCAAGAAACACTCTTTAATAGCTATTTTGTATAATAGGTTGAAGCAAACATTTTGTCTGGCTCTCAGGGTTCACAGCTCCCAAATAGCAGACAA
This sequence comes from Triturus cristatus, assembly GCF_964204655.1. Taxonomy (NCBI): domain Eukaryota; kingdom Metazoa; phylum Chordata; class Amphibia; order Caudata; family Salamandridae; genus Triturus; species Triturus cristatus. The sequence continues at coordinate 556,361,895 of NC_140583.1, forward strand.
TTTCTGGGTTTTGAATAATGCTGCGCTAATCCCAGGAAGTACACCAATTTGGTCATTACATCGATCAAGATCTCATAAAAGGCAGAATACACCATCAAAACAGTAAATGAGGAAGTTGCAATTTAACCTAATGCTTGGTCCTCTCTGAGCCAAACCAAGATATTTCAGTTTTCTTCGATGTAGTTCCAAAGGGTTGATGAACTTAGCATAAGGAGAGTGATAGTGGCCATGGGTTTCTTGTATAGCTTTGGATATTTACAGATTTCCAGGTTGTCCATTAAACATAAATGTTCCCTCTTTGGCAAAAGGGTTGTCTGTTTCAATTAATATTGTCATTAGGGATTTTGCCTCCACTACTATATCTTCCCATTTCAGAAACTCTAAAATGCCTTTGCCCAGTTGATGACTTCACAGGAAACTATACTCTTCCAGGGCAACTTTCAATTGTTAGATCACCCGGATTCTAGCACATTCCTGAATACCAATGCTCAGTTACAAGGGGTGGTAGTTACAGCTCATAGCGAGTTTCTTATTTGGGGGCATACTGACAAGGGCGTAGTACCACCGGAGTGTCACTTTTACCAACTGTGCCCTGCTCCATATTTACAAAGCGACGCTTGCAGAACTCCAACAAAAGGGTCATTCTCTGTGCTTCTTAAACTTTCATCATCTCTGTCAGGAGACCATCAGTTTGTGGGACCCACCATTGTTTACGTCTTCCAACAGTTCTCCCCCTTTACTAATCCTAACCCTACCCCTATGAATAGGACTACCTCTACCTCTTACCTTATCATAGGCCTGCCATAACCAGTGGACTAATGCTGAATTTTGCTCTAAACATACCGCTAGTAAATCCCTACTCCTGACAATAATTCAAAGATTATGTCTAAACATAACTATTATTCCTTAACATAAATATAAATCAAAGCATACCTCTTACCATAAACCTACTACTAGCAATCAACTTTTCCCAATCCCATTTTGCACCAGAATCTACCCCAGTGCCTCATCATAACCCTGCCCTTAGCCCTATACCTAATTACTAGCCCTTTTACTCGCAATTTCAATGTCATGTTGTCTACATAGTGCAGTGTACATGTATGCAGTTGATTGAGTTGCATCTATTTAGTCACATGTTGATGTAATAAGGATGCACCATACACATGGGGACAACATTATAGCAGCAGTCATATAGATTGCTGAATTTGTACACAGCTTCCTTGCACTCAGAGATGTGCACTGCCTCCCATTTGATATGCACATTGGAGTTTAAATTATATCTGTAGCCAAAAAGCACCTCAGTCAAAAGTCTAGTACTATAAACGGAATTAACTATAGGATATTCACCCATTCTCATTCTATGCTCTTTCATACACAACTATTACTATGTTAAAAATCCAGAAAATGTATTTACAAGAACATATGCTATCAGACGTAGAAACCCCAGGAATGTGATTCTCTGCTGCCCAACATCAGAAATTAAGTTGATTTATTACATTTTAGTTCATTTATGTGTAAGCATCTTTTTTGGTAGAAGTATAGTCTTTCTGGTTAATCCACTAGAGCAAATTGCAGTGAGAAAAAGTGAATGTGCCTGGATTCCCTTCAAATACCACTGATTCGTTTATAAGGTGTAAAAACTAGAAAATCAGAGCTAAAATGCGATCTAGGTTATGAATAATATTTAAATTAAAAGTAAGAAGCCAGTCGCATTGGAATGTGACATATTTTCCATAATGTAGAATCAGCTTGACTTTGCCAAACTTGTCATTTAGTCAAACCAGATTACTTAGCAATTCCAAATAGCAATACTAGCTCAATAAATAATATATGATCCACATTAGAATTTATGCAAAAAAAACAATTGATGGACAGAATGCAGAACAATGCCATACATTCACCCCAGTACAGGGAGATCTGGGCCTAAATCCATCGTTTTTTTGATCACCATGCCATTCCAGTTTGGACCCAGCTATATGCAAAGCAGCCTTGATCCTGCACCTAATGGGAACAGTTCAGCCCTAACTGCCAGGCCAGGTCCTCCCTGGACTTGAAACAAGCATCCAAGGACCAGTTGCAGGCTTACAGCCCTCATAAGCCAGGATAGCTTGACTCCAGTGTCATGTAGAGCACAGGACCCACATCTGGGCATACCCATACCACTCAGGGTGACAAATGCATAAAGAACAATTGATGGACAGAATGCAGTACAATGTCATACATTCACCCCAGTTCAGAGATCTGGGCCTAAATCCATCGTTTTTTTGCTCACCATGCCATTCCAGTTTGGACCCAGCCATATGCAAATCAGTCTTGACACTGCGCCCAATGCGAACAGTCCAGCCTGAACAACCAAGCCAGGTCCTCCCTGGACTGGAAACAAGCAATCTAGGACCTGTTCCAGGCTTTCAGCCCTCAACAGCCAGGATATCTTGACTCCAGTGGCATGGAAAGCAAAGGACCCATGTCGGGGCATACCCTTCCCACTAGGGGTGACAAATGCAAAAAGCACAATTGATGGACAGAATGCAAAACAATGTCATACATTTACCCCATTACAGAGATCTGGGCCTAAATCCATCGTTTTTTTGCTCACCATGCCATTCCAGTTTGAACCCAGCCATATGCAAATCAGTCTTGACCCTGCGCCCAATGGGATCAGTCCAGTCCGAACTGCCAGGCCAGGTCCCCCCTGGACTGGAAACAAGCATCCTTTAACCCGAAGCTCTTGATTGGGGGTGAAGGTTTTGATTTCTTCTGCATTCCATCCATCAAATGTGTGTCTTTTGCTTTCTCGCCCTAAGTGCTGGGTATGCCCAGACGTGGGTCCCGGGCTCACAGTGCCACTGGATTCAAGCTATCCTGGCTGATGAGGATGAAAACCCCGAAACCGGTCCTAGAACACTTGTTTCCGGTCCAGGGAGGACCTGGCTTGGCAGTTTGGGCTGGACTGTTCCCATGAGGCACAGGGTCAAGACTGATTTGCATATGGCCAGGTCTAAACTGGGGTGGCATGGTGAGCAGAAAAATTATGGATTTAACCCAGACCTCTTGACTGGGGGTGAATGTTTTGATTTGTTCTGCATTCCGTCCATCAATTGTGTGTCTTTTGCCACGTTAAGATTTAGACAGGCATTAGATAAACAAACTTCATTCTTCAGAAATGCCATATATATAAAAATATCTCATAGATGTTAATAATTTGTACCAGATACGCCATTATGAACTGCAAAATCCTTCTCAGCGACACTCTATGTAGCAGTAGCTAACAAACAAAAGAATTTACACGCTTCTATTGGAATATTCAGCTTGCATATTTACTCTAGAGTTGTACGCAAGGGAACGAGGGCATTTTAACTGGACTATATGCATGAGGTACCATTGATCCCGTTGGCAGTCACTGAGTAGCTGGTGTCCGCAGCAGGTAGCATCACACGCATGCTTATTCTGAGCTGCGGCTTTGATCATCCAGCCAACCACCAGGCAGAGACCGCATTTGAACAGGTGCACATTGACAATCCCTGAGAGAAGTTCTGAATAAAAGACCAGGGCAATGCAGCACGGCAATGTTCTGCAGGCTATGTGCTAAAGAAAGCCACCAGGGGCTGGAGATTGGCAGATCATTCTGTACCAGAGCAGGTTTATAAACACATGCTGCAAGCATCATTTCAGACTGTAAATGTAATCCTGTTCTCATTTGAAGCTGACATACAGAAGAAACAAAATGGGAAACTGTTGCAAACTGGTAATGACTATTGCTAAAAGCAAACAAACAAACAAATGTTTTGTGTTTGAATCTGAATGTGAAAGTGCATGGAAATTAGCCAAATTCCTCTCAGATTTACAGCACTAGGCAAGTCAGTCGCCTGTTTTTATGCTTGTTTTTTAGGGTTTCAAATCCTGTGCAAAAGGAAGAGAATTATAGGAAAGCGATTTCGAGGAAAATAGTATTTATGAAGGAAGCATTTCCTAACACTGTGAAATTCACAGACAGGGTAGAAAACGGTCTGTCATTTTTAAGATGGTCATAACTTCTGTCTGTTACTCATCTCTAGGTTTGAAGGTTTCAGGACTTAATAATAGAGCTGTAATTGTCACTTCAGGTGAATGCAACGAATGTTGGTGTTTACAACTTTAGATTTAGCACTAACAGCAGGATGCACTATGAGGAGCTCTTGTACATTAAAAGCTCTTTTGTTTATGAAAATTAAAGTGCTACTGAAAAAATCTGGTACCATATTCATAAAAAATCTGTAAAGCATGGGCAGAGATTTACTCTGCCTGGGCTTACTTTTCTATTGTTTTTTTCAGAGATATCCATGAAGAGCACCAAGAAATGTGCGCTGTTGTAAAGTACAACAGGACCCACTCAAAGTCTCCATTTTAGTTTTACGTTTGGAATTTACATATTTTTCTAATGGTGACTTTTTACGTTTTACACTTAAACGATTATGTACTGAGATGATATTTTATATGCAGTTCATTTCTTAGTCAGTTATCGTGTTGTGTGTACACTCTGTTCAAGGCTAGGCACATTGCCCTTGTATTTGACTGTCCGGTTGGAGACAGCTTTAATGCTCCAGACAAACCATCACATCAGTTCTGCACCTTTGACAAGTGGGATTGGAACAGTGCTTTTGCTATAGAAATAGTCCCTGTATTACATTTGACAGAGGAGAACTTCTGCTGGGATTGTCCTGTAATGCAATGCATTGTGACTGAGATGCAACTCTGCTGACTCTAACCTCTATTCTGCAAATGACGATTGCCTTCTATTTATCAGATCGGCCTCCTTGCACATCATACCCAGGTATGGGGGTTAGGCTATCTAATGGATCTGAAAGAGGGTATTAGATAAGGAGTATACTCATATATGACCTGGTCAGTGTGACTGCTCTCCCCCATGCAGCATGACCACAGAGAGTTGCCCCCTGAGAACTTCCTGTTGCAAGGTGTTCAAGGCCCTCCTCCACCCGCAGGCTCCTGCCTGCACCTCATGCCTGGTGGTCCAGTGGAAGAGCACTCCGCTCTTCTGCTGTTCTGCCTCTGCCTCTCTCACCTCTTTTTTCTCTGTTTTTCCTCCTGCCTCTTTTCCTCTCTGTCCTCTTTTCTCTCTTCTTTCTCTGTCTCTTCATTTTTCTGTGTTTTTCTTTGCAGTGCTTTTTCTCTTGCCACTGCTGCCTAAACGCCCCTCCCCCCTCCAGTGTGTCCTACCCACCTCCCAGCTTACCCGCCCTCCCCCAATCCCATGCAGCTCCACCACTTAGTGTTGCCCCCTGGCCCCTGAGCTTCCTGTTGTAGGGTGCTTGAAGCCTTCCTCCACCCGCAGGCTCCTGCCTACACCTCATCTCTGGTGGTCCAGTGGAAAAGCACTCCGCTCATCTGCTGTTCCGCCTCTACCTCTTTTGCCTCTTTTTTGTCTGTTTTTCCTCTTGCCTCTTTTCGTGTCTGCCCTCTTATCTCTCTTCTATCTCTGTCTCTTCATTTTTTGCATATTTTCTTGCTGTGCCTTTTTGGCTGCTACTGCTGCCCTCACGGCCTCTTCCCACTCCAGTATGTCATGCCCGCTTCCCAGCTGACTGACACTTCTCCTTTTCCCCACATAATGGTGGCTGCTGCGCGCCTACACCACGTGTGAACCAAAGGCAAGCCCATCTGTGCATGTCCGTGACCCGACCGCGACCAGTGCCATGGACCCTGGTCCTCCAACCCACCCCCACTACGACTCCAGCACCCTCCATGCTCTCAACCCCAGACACAGCGAGAAAAGCCAGCTCTCAACGCTGAACAACCCCTCTAACCAGTCTACACTGCCGCTGCACCTTCAGCCACCTCCATACCCCAACACCAGCCTACAGCCATCCGGACTAAACCACCCAAAAACCTCTCAACTGCAACCTCCTCAAACTACACTCCCTACACAAGCATGCCATAGAAATCTGGGATCTCCTCAACACCGTCTCGCCCGACGTCGCCTTCCTCACAGAAACCTGGACCAGTGCCAACTCTGCACCCGACATCACCACCAGGATTCCAGGCAGATACAAGATCCTGCGCAAGGACCGCCACAGACACCCTGGAGGAGGCATCACCATCATTCACAAAAGCACCCTAGGCATCAGAATCTGCAGGAAGAAAAGTAAGAGTCAGTGGTGTGCTTTAAAAAAATCGAAAGTGGTTGACTTATACTTGCAGGAGGATGTTAGACTCAGGCCTCATTCTACTTGTCTAAGCACCATGGGATATCAAGTGCCAGAAAGATAGCTGGTTCCCAGATCGGGCAGCTTATAGTATATCATTAGAGATGGCTGTGTCCCAGGATACTTTCACATTCTTTTGTAAAGATTTATAGGAGGCTCTCACTGACCGGATTTATAGAGAGAAGCCTCCTTTGAGGGCAATGATTAGATTGCACTTGCCTGTCTTACAGTCCCTGTCGTACCACGTGGGCTCTGTACCCAAAAGTGAACTCCTTTTAGGAGGGGGTTTACTGAAGAACCGAATTCTGAATTCCTCAAAACACTTAGCATGGGCTTCCATGATGTTAGGGGGTACAAACTCAGGCTCAGCGAGAACGATCAGGATGGGTACCAACTCCGAGTACAATTGGATGTAGACACTCTAGTTGTTAACAACACACTCCCATCTCACCTTAGTAATCGTTAAGTCCCAGCAAGGAAAAAATTGTTGCCTGGCCAACTAGACTAGATTGTTCCCTAAAACAAGAGACAAGAGAAAATGGACACTTTTAAACCAAGACAAGACTCCTATGTCAGCAAGGTTTTCCCAGGAAGGTAAGTGTACAATGATATAGTCAATATGACTGTGGTACAGATTACTTGTAAAGGTGAAGCGCCTCTCTACATCTGACGATGTTCTCCCATTGCTAGCTCTCAAATGGTAGCACAGACAAAAATCCAGCAACTGCAGAGCAACCTTAGAGTGGGTTGGAATGCAGGTGTGAATGCACAGTGTATCTGTTTACTTTCGCTTTCTCCTTTGTCGGAGAAGTGAAGTTCGAAAAGACTGGTCAGCGCCAAGCCTCCTTTCAAGGGTAAGTCGCCTCTCCTTGCCTGTCCTGCCAGCCTTTTCCCAGGTGTCTAGTCTCTATCACTCTCTTCTATGGCCGCTGCTACCTCCAGCAGAGGTCATAGCATAATAAAGAGAAGTAAAATGGGCTAATTGAAATAAATGAATCATACTGTTCAGATCGAAAAACAGATGCATTTTTTTTAAACAAAGGAAACAGGAACTCCTTTATCTCAATATAGATCTAAGCACGTGGCATGTGTATTGTGCAATGCGCAATTTAAGAGACAGTTTCCAAACATTCTAATAATAGAACATTAAAAATGGTCAAATATTGGGCTTTCAGAGAAAGCAAGATGGAGGTGGCGTAGAGCTCCGCGGTGGAGCCTCTTTTCCCGACTCCCCACACGGAGCACTTTGAATGGGACAAAACGCTATTTGATGTCAGATCTACCTACCTGAAGGCTGATGATATCGGAAGATGCCTACTTGGGGGCTGTGATGCCCCTCCTGGCTGTTGGCACTTCGGCAGCTGATGTAGCCGAGGTGCTCTGTCTTCAGGTTCCGGAACCGTGGACTCGCGTAGCAGCTGCGGGGACGCGCTGCATTTTTTCGAAGGCGGGAGCAACACAGCACAAGTCGGCTGCAAGGGGTTTTCCGCTCAGACAGTTAATTGATTCTCTGCACTGTTCTCTGCTGGTGTGGGCCGGCTTAGCATCGGCTGCCAGCGGAGGAGTTTTTCATAGAATACGTGGTGTGCTCTCAGCTGGCCTACAGTATTAGACAACAACAGGAAAATACCACCTAAATCCACGAGGAAGCAGAATGAGATGGAGGGGATTAATGTTAATCAGCCACACGGGCTGAGACAAGAACTTTCTCCTGCAAACGCGGAGGTGTGTGCAGGTAAGCTCCAAGAGACTCGCACTTTGAAAACACAGGGGTGGCTAAGCGGAGGAATCTTCAATAAAAAAGTCAAGTCGGGGACAAGAAAGATACTGACACAAAGGTTCTAGAAGAAGCAGGGCAGCTTATGAAGGAAGTAATTTAAATGTCACACCAACATTACCCCAGACAGCCATAACAGCATTTTTCAAAACCAGAGATGGACCTGGGGACATGGATCAGATCAATTTACAAGTTAAGGAAGTGAATAGAAATGAGGAAATTATCTCTAATGCAGGCTCAGATGGCATTTCCCAGGCCAATAGGGAGGCTCATGTTGTACAGAAGACACAAGGGACACAGGTGGATAAAGATGATAATAATGATACATCTCATGACCAGACAGCGGAGCCTGCTGATGCTGATGCAGGACATAAAATATTGCCCCCAATGCCAGCATCATTACATGTTGAGGTACTAGGTACTCAACCCCAAGATAAAAGACTAGTGGATTGTCCACCTGGGGGTCCAGGCTGCAATATGGATGCCGATAAGCTAACCCCAGCTGATGCTATTTCAGATACTATTTCTGATGGGCTGGATAAATATTATTCCCTGCCAGAAGACTCTCATTCTGGGAATTCTGATTCCGAGATAGCATATAGTGACTCTGATCATATTGGCACCACCTCAGGCTTTAGTACATTGGAAGCCCCTGAAACTGCCCGTAAGCATCTTAAAAAATCTCAGAGTGCTTCTAAAGGTTCTAAAGGGCATAAGGAGACACGGAAAAAGAAAAATAGTGGTACCTCTGGCCTAAAGTGGGACTAATTATAATCAGCAAGGGGGGAGAAAGAAGGATCCATGATCCACTCAGCTTCTTTACTTGAAATCTAAATATCAATGGGGTAATGGATCACTTGACCTGAGTAACCAGGGTTTATGATATTCGTATAGTGTACCAATAAAAAACCCTCATTCACGTACGCAGGTTGAGAAAGCGGTATATCTTGATTCTCCGCTCTGCTATTGATTACGTGACAGCATCATCATAGGGTTAGTTTCATGCTTCCTCCACCAGGAGGTTGAACCACTGGTTATTACAGTAGTGATCAAGAGATAGGTGATAGTGTTAAAGTGAAGTGAAGGGGGGTGATATTAAAATCTCGTACAACCAGATAACAATTTTAATCACACTGGATTCGAGATATTTACAAGGTCTTGTTGTGCACTGGGAGATTAATTAGGGTCTGGTGCACTTTAGGGTGTCCATAAAAAGGTCAACATGTTTCAGCCCTTACGGTTGCCCCTGAGGGTCAGGTGGGCTTTCTTCAGGACCTAAAAAGGGAAAGAAAAGGAGGCTTCTTCTTGTTGGAGTCTCCAGATAATGGGGTATATTGACCTGATTGATATATGTTCAATTAGAACCTGTATAGATAAGAAAAGAGAAGAAAGAAGAACAGTAAGTACTTCTTTCCTGGTGTGCTATCTCTCTTTGGAAGAATAAAAAATGCAAATGTATATAACAACTAAAAAATGGCAATTTTTTAGGCAATTGTAGTCATCATGTTATGGCAAACATTCCCTCATTTCATAAGATAAGAATCGAGTCTCAAAGTTATGGTCAAATACCCCATGTGAAATCCATTTTGTCATATGAATAGAAGTTCATAGTGCTTCTGCAACTGAATGCTAACTGTTAAATATTTATCATTGAGAGTATTGGGGGAGAAAAACCAAAGCCAAAACGACGTGGTATGCAAATACTTTGGGTCTGTGTTCATGATTAAACAAATATGGCTTCAATTATGCTCAGCGTGCCATTGTTACAGTGATGTATCGCTAAGGTCAATATGCTGAACTAGAAGTGTAGCCGTTTATTGTGTTAGCCGTGGATCAATAAATCATATGCGATCCCATATCTACAATCATAATCCTAGTTGGCAGACTTACACAGTAGTTGCGCTAGCAGAGATGTTGCGCTGTGCGGTGGTGGTGCTTGTTTATATCTGTAGATAATCTTATGTGTTTGTGTAACGGTATTGAATATTGGACGATTATGCCCATATATAGTAACTGGGGAATATCAAAAAATATGATACCGGCAATGTGTTGGTGCCGTTGTTTTAATTATGCAGACAGTCGAACATGCAAATGGGTGGTTACGTAACTTGTGTATCGCTAATGAATAATGCCTCCAAATGGCCAGTATTAGCTGTCTGTGGTGTTAACAAAGTGTCCTGCGTTTCCAGTAAGACGGAGGAGTCTTTATACATGGCGCGCAATGAAAGCGAGAAGTTTCTGCGGTGTCATCAGTTCGGCGCTTACCATGTATTTGAACTTCCCATTAGGATATTATTGGGGGCGTGAGTATAGTCATACCTTAAGTCCCAGTGTGCGGGCTTCATCGGGCGTTCATAAGGCTGTGCCTGATTAGAAAAGACAAGTATGTGCACTCGTAAGCTAGTGTAAAGTAATACGTTACGGTTTAGGCGTCCTCCTCTCGTACTTCTTTTGCAGTGCAACACGACTTGTGCTGGCTCTGCCTCTCTCGGCCCGGTTGTATTTGGTTACAGGCTGGTGGGATTAAATAGACGTGTATGGGAAGTGAAGAAAGACTATGTATCAGATTGTAAAAAACACGGAAAAATTACTTCTATTAGATCCCTAAATGAAGCAGAATTAAAGGAAGGATTAACGTGCAGAAGTTGTCTTGGGTTGAGAAATAAGTTCTGTAAGTGTCCAGTGAATTTATGCCTCGCATCTACAAATATGATTAATCCATTGTTGAGGTGTATGGGAGTTTAGTGTCTAATACTCAACCAGGGTATGTTATCATTTAATCCTTGTAAATTAGTTTTTAGACGAGGGACCCATCTCTGCTCTTTTTCAAACAGTATCTGTTCTGCATTGTGATTTTTTGTTTCTAGGGTCTCTAGAATCACCCATTTCAAATCATTGATGGTGTGTCCCATTTCTATGAAGTGACTATTCATTTTCGTGGTGTTCTTTTTGACTTCACGTTACTCTTGTGTTCGCATATTCTCTGTTTTGCTTTACAGCAAGTCATCCCTATGGATCGTAGTGTACAAGGGCATGTAATCATGTAGATTACATGTGTAGTATTGCAATTAGTGTGGTATCTGATCGTCCACTTTAAGTTTGGCAGTATTTGTATGCTTTTCGTTGCTGTGGTTAGGTGACAGACAGAGCAGGAACCACATGGGCAATGTCCCACCACAGGAGGGTTGTTCCATAATCTCTGTAGTGGTTCATTTCGTGTTGATGGTGGTGGTCTGGTATGCACCAACATGTCCTTCAAATTTCTGGTTCTCCTATTGGCCAATCTGGGTTTGGGCCAATTTAAGGATCCAGAGGTCAAGATGCACCAATTTTTATTTATAGTCTTTTTGATGTTGTTTGAGGCTGTGTTGTAAGTACTTACACAGGTGACCACATCTTTATCTGGTTCTCTTTTTTAATGGTTTCTAGGAGACTGTCTCTTTGCTGGTTTCTCGCCCTTTTCTGACATTTGTTGATAGTTCTTTCTGGGTAGTCGCGCTTCTTCAACTTTTCACAGTGGTCTTTTGCTTTGCTTTTATAGTCGTGAATGTTACTGCAATTCCGTCTTAGACGCAGAAACTGGCTGTAGGGAAGGTTTTCTCTAAGCGGTCTTGGGTGGAAGCTTTTATATGAAAGTAGACTATTCTTAGCAGTTGGTTTGAAAAATGTTTTGGTTTGAATCTTTTCATTTTCCACAAAGATGGTGATGTCTAGGAAATCTAATTTTTTGTTATTTGCTGGATAGGTGAACTTTAGCCATTCATCCCTGGTATTGATCCACCGATGGAAGTTGGTTAGGCTTTCTCTTTCATCTTCCCAAATCAGGATGATGTCATCTATATAGCGTTTCCAAAAAACAATCCTCTGTAGGAATGGATTTGTGGTGTTTTGCATGTGGATTTCCTCAAAATTACTGACGCACAGTCCCTCTACACTTGGAGCGAATGTGCTGCCCATTGAAGTACCGTAACATTGTGAGACTATTCAGATACTGGGATTATTGGCCCTCTTGAACTAGTCTCAGCCCCAGCCGGTAATTCCCTTTCTGAACATCTTGGGAAACCTGCAACAAATGAAAAAACTGTGGCGAGTCTTATTCTTGAGACTATTAAGGAACATCGAGCAGAGACCAGAGCTGATGGGAAGAAGGCAAGACAGGGCATAAAGAAACTGGAAGGGGCTGTCCGGAAAGTCGAACGCACTTGTGGGGAAATCTGTGAAAGACTGGACGCAATGGAAGTAAGAACTGTAGCAGTTGAAAAGGATTTGGAAGTTATGAGAGAGCAAACAAAGACTCACGAATCCCAACTATCTGACGTGATGTGGAAATTGGCTGATTTAGAAAATCGTCAGCGAATACATAATCTCCGAGTCCTTGGGATTAAGGAAGGCATGGAGGGGGATGACATTCGGGGCTTTATGCTAGGTCTTTTTAAGGAATCCTTTCCGGAGCTTATTGGGTGGGATTGGGATCGGGAGATCCAGAGGGTTCATAGGTTTCCCTTTGCTCGCCACAAAATACCTAACAGAGATGTAAATCAGCCGAGGGCAATTTTGTTTTTTTTGTGGTAATTTTTCACTTCGGTAGGCTATCTTTGAGAAAGCTCGCCCGGAGGCTAGAAGGCAGTTTAATGATGTTGCTTTTTTCGTACACCCTGATTTTTGCCACATAACTGTGGTGCGCAGATGGCGATTGTGGCAGTTAATTAAGCTGTTTCAAGAAGCTGGTTTTGAGGCACATTTACTGGCACCAGCGAGGCTAAAAACGATTGTGAAAGGGGCTGTTACACTTTTTACCTCGGAGAGTCAGGCTAGAGAGTATCTTGAACAAGTTCAGGGAGAGAAGAGAAAAGTATAAGAATTGTCTAAATGGGGCTGGTTATGTGTAATGAGTTCTGATAAAATCGAAGCTATCATGGCTTTTCTCCTCGTAGGGCCCCTTTCTTCTTTTTTGATGGCGAGGTAGAAAATGAATTTGAAAAAGTGTTTTTTTGTGTGGGGGTTGGAGGTGGAGGCGCCGTGGCGCTGTGTGCTTTCTCTATCATAGAGACCTGGGAGGTCTGGCTGCTTTTACAGGGTTGGGGAGGGGGGAGGTTGTGAGGGGTGGAGGGGTGGGGGGTTTCGTTTTTTTTGGTGTTAAAGATGAAAGCAAATTACAGCTAAAGAATGCTATGTGTCTTTTTTCTGTGTTTTTGACATTAGAATAAATTGCTAAAATTGTAAAAATGGGAATCCAATACTTCTATAAAATTTTGACAGGGAGCCTTTGTGGTTATGTTGTGAATAATATGAATATGAATAGCATGAAGAGAAGCAAATTAATGAATAATGGCTAAGCTCCGAATTGCAACTATAAATATTTGTGGCCTTAATGATGGGACTAAAAGAAGAAGGATCCAAGAGGATCCTAAAGTTTTACAAGTAGATCTGCTGTGTCTTCAAGAGACTCATATAGCCTGTAAGGATTATAAATTACTTGATACTTTAGGCTGTAATTTAATTGCATATACTACACAGGACAAAAGGACCAAGGGGGTGGCAATTCTGATGAAAAGTAAAGTTATTACATGTGAGAGAAAGGTTGTGGATAAGCATGGCAGATGGATAATTATGGAAATTAGGGGGGGGGTGGTATATTCACTTTGTGCTCAATATATGCCCCCGTTTTAGACGATCCTTCGTTACTGAATTTTTTAGCCATTGAGCTCCCTTCTTGGCCTGTGCCTTATTTAGTCTGTGGGGATTTAAATATTAATGGATCTAGAGGCAGGTCAAACAAAGCTGAGGCATTAAATAAGACTCGCAAACCTCAATCATCTAGGGCGATGAAAAATCTGCTTAAGGATGTAGGTCTGACTGATGTTTGGTCTAGCCTGAGGGGCACTGAGTCCGGATACACTTTCTATTCTGCTCCTCATCTTAAATTTGCTAGGCTAGATTATTTTTTGGTTTCACCGTCCCTTTTGAAGGAAGCTCGGATAGAGCTATTCTCTAGGGTAATATCAGATCATAATCCCTTAGTTTACGAATTTCCACTGCTAGGAGTAAGGTGGGAACATGATAAATGGACTTTTGAGAGAGCACTTCTCTCTGATCAGGATTATGTGAATTATATGAGGGGCTGGATTAGTGAATTTTTTAGGTATAATAAGGACAGTGCACTCCCAGGAATGATTTGGGATGCTTTTAATGCGTCAGTGAAAGGGTAGACATTGCGATACAGTCTGAATAAACAAAAAAAAAGCACAGGACACATCAAAAGTTATTATCAGCAACTAGCTCTTCTGGAGACCAAACTAATCTATGTGGTAAATAATGGTGGGGATCCCTCTATAATAATGGATTTAATTATGGTTACTAAAGCTGCTTTGAATGATTTTTATATGGAAAAAATGGTCGGCAAGTATCTTGCTAAAAAACAACAATGCTGGGGAATATAGTGAGACAGTTGGCCGACTATTAGCAGTTAGGGCGAGGCAACAGATAGCGTCAGGACATATAAAGCAAATTAGGATCCTGCAGGGGGTTACAGTTTCAGATGCTGCAGAGATTAGGGATGCTTTTAAGGAGTATTAAGAGGTATTATATACAGCTGCAGCCCCACCTGAAGAAAATGAGATAACGCAGGAGCATGAATATGCACCAAAAGTGAGGTTTCACAGGAGGAGGCCTTTTTCTTGGGTGCTGAAATCTCTCAGGAGGAGCTCTATTCGTCTCTTCAAGCACATCCATCAGGAAATGCCACCGGTATGGATTCCATACCATTAGAATTTTATAAAACTTTTGTTAATGAGGTTGGCCAGGAAATCTTGGGATTATTTAGGGAGGTTAGAAATGGGGCCATATCACCAGCATCATGGGAGACCGCCAACATTATTATTTTTTTAAAGAAAGGGAAGGATCCTATTAATATGCACTCCTATAGACCGATAACACTGCTAAATAGCGATACAAAATTATATTCGAAGATATTTGCATCTCGTCTTAACAAGGTTATGCAGCAATTAGTAACAGTTTGGCAGCATGGCTTTATTCAGGGGAGGGGGACGAATGTTCATGTCAGACGGCTTATTTCGCTATTTGATGCATCAGAAGTCCTAAGGAAACCTATATGCGGCCTTTTTAGACACCGAGAAGGCTTTTGACCGCTTATCATGGAGTTATTTATGGAGGTGTTTGGAAGCTAACGGTCTAGGAGCAGGGTTTATTAGAGCCATTCTGGTTCTATATGTTAAACCTATAGCTTGCTTACAGATTATGGGAGGGGAGGGGAGGGGAGTCTGAGGTGATTTTAATAGGTAGGGGAACTAGACAGGGGTGTCCATCTTCCCCCCTGTTGTTCGCGTTATATATAGATCCCTTTCTTTGGTTTCCTGAGGTTTCCCTGAATATTTTTCCAATTAGGCTACAAGGTGGGACACAAAATTATTGGCATATGCCGATGATGTGGCGATCATTACCTCTGATCCTGATAGAGCGATGGCCGAAGTCGAAATGTTGGCTGAACACTTTGGCATTTATTCAGGCGATCGGTTGAACAGAGCTAAAACTCAGATACTAGTAAATAGGTATACCTCTGCTGCCGACAGGAGGATTGTGCAAGAAGCTATATATTTAGGTATACATGTAAGGGCAAAGGTTGAAGATATTTTAGATATAAATCTTACTCCCATAATCGGTAAAATCAAGAACGATATGTGGCAATGGGACAATCTAAAATTGGCCATAATTGGCATATGCAACCTGATTAAAATGACGATTCTGCCTAAATTACTATATGTATTCCGTACAATCCCACTTGAAATACACAATGATTGGTTTAGGCAGATCAAGAGGGAGGTTGCTAGATTTATATGATCCTATAAGTGGACTCGCAGATCGAATACATTCTTATCTCTTCCGAGGGAAAGGGGGGGCTTGGGTTACCTAATTTTAAATGATATTACCTACCAGCTTCTTTACTATATTACTGGCCTCTTTTTGGTATCAGGAAAACCGATTCTAATTATGTTCCATCAATATTTGAGAATCTGATTGGCTCACGGGCCAATGGCTGTTAGTTAAAAATAGATGACCCTAATTATTTGAAAAAGGCTCATTTTAAGACTAATTGCAGCATTTCGAAATTGGTCGGTGACCAGGAAAAATTTAGGGCTTGGCAGATATAGCAGATATACACCATTGATCGATAATGATCAGCTACCTGTGGCTTTGTCAGATGAGTATTTGCAAAGGTGGGAGAAAGCAGGGGTTAACAGGATAGGCGATCTTCTGATTAGGGATCATATTGCCTCTTTTGAAGAAGTCAGGGCCAGATTTAATATTGGACATCGGGAATTTTTTAAGTTTTTACAAATAAGGGATTTCCTTCTTAGAAAAGCAGGTGGGGCAGCTGGGTTTTCAACAATACCATTGATGGAAGCTTTAATTCGCACATCTGGTTTCTCAATTTCGTCTTTGAATAGCTTGTTGTTGGAGGGTGTAACGGATGACCTTGAAAAGCATGCACTGAAATGGCTGGCTAGGGTAGATGTCGCTGATTCCTGCTTTTTGAAGTCACAGAAATGGGCAAACTTGTACTATGTTCTGCATATTTGCGGGCACACCATTTTAAGACTCTTTTTGACTTATATATTACACCTGCAAAAATTGCTAAGTGGGGTGGTACGGATGGGACTCAATGCTTTAGTTGTAAGACATACGAGGTGGATATGACCCTCATTTTTTCCACATGTCCCAGTTTAGTCTTAATAAGGAGAGACATTCCTGGCTTTCTGCAATATGTGTTAAAAAAAGAAGTACTGCTCTCTCCTCAACTTATGCTACTAGGGGTAACGGCACAAGATGGTCTTGGCAGTGAACATTTATTTATAGCAATGTCAGTTTTTTGGCTATGTGTCGCTTCAGCGTGGCTGGAATCTTCCCCCCCCCAACTTTTCAGCAATGGAAAGCCCGACTATTACACATATTTAATCTGGAAAAAGCACTCTATGAACAAAAAGGTAGAAAAGGTAGAAGCAAAGGGCTGAAGATTTGGAGTCCATTAAAAGATTGGGCTAATGTATTAATTCAGGAGAGGTAATTTGTTTATTATGATGAACTATTCAAATTTAATAATATGTTTTTCTCTTTCATGAATATGTTCCCTGGCATAAGTTAGAGGTTAGCTGTCTTTGTTCTTTGCAACTCATTATTTATATGATCATATTGGTGTTATGACAAGGAATATTGTGATATATAGATTTAAGCTGTTATTTGCATTCTTTTACTTTTTTGTCTGTGGTATGTCTTTTTATAAAATAAAAATATATTTTATTTTTAAATGCTCAAATATAGACAGTAGCAAAGTGCCTCAAAGAACTAAACCAAGCAAACTGTTGCTCTCTAGGAGAATTTGGATAATTGCAGCATTTCGTAAACAAAACTAAGTTAAAAGAGTGGTGTCAGTCTTTTCCTGTGTCACTGCAGATGCACTGTATGAGTTGTGTTTCTGACAACACATTTAGCAACACACTACTGGGTGTTATACACACTTGCCTGGTTGCTGGTTGTGAAAATGGAAATACTTGTTCCTATTTGCTGTCTCAGAAGATCCTTTTTTTCAGAGTTCCTGCCTCTGTTTTATGTGTAACTGCAACAAATGATGGAGAGAATGCTGAATGATTCAAACAATCTCCCCCAGTCAAGAGATCTGGGTTAAATCCACTGTTCTTTTGCCTACTATGCCACCCCAGTTTGGACCCAGCCATATGCAAATCAGTCTTGACCCTGTGCCTTATGAGAACAGTCCAGACCGAACTGCCAAGGCAGGTCCTCCCTGGATGGGTTACAAGCATCCTGGGACCGGTTTCGGGGTATGTCATCCTTCATCTGCCAGGCTAGCTTGAATCCAGTGGCACAGTGAGCAAGGGACCCACATCTGGGCATACCCGTTCCACTTAGGTTGAAAAGTGTAACTGCAACAAATGATGGACGGAATGCTGAATGATTCAAACATTCTCCCCCAGTCAAGAGATCTGGGTTAAATCCATTGTTCGTTTGCCCACTATACCACCCCAGTTTGGACCCAGTCATATGGAAATCAGTCTTGACCCTGTGCCTCATGGGAACAGTCCAGACTAAACTGCCAAAGCAGGCCCTCCCTGGATAGGAAACAATCATCCTGGGACCGGTTTCGGGGTATGTCACCCTTTATCAGCCAGGCTAGCTTGAATTCAGTGGCACAGTGAGCAAGGGACCCACGTCTGGGCATCCCTTCAAAACTGCAGCCCCGCCCAACCAGCAAATACAATCTGCAATCTGAGTAGCGCAATATAAATCAAGCAAGAGTGACCAGTAAAAAAACTACAATCAACAGTTGGTCATCACTTAATCCATGCATTAGTCACATGGGTTTCAGCCCCCCCTCCCAAGAGCTAAGGACCAGAAAAAAGAGGGTGGTCAACACCTCACCAGACCACAAGGGAATTTCAAGAACCAACAAAAAGTGTCAAGCGGAGCGAGACTTAAGCTAAGAATAGTAAGAAAGTCTGGGTATACACAGCGACCTTTCTTCCAGGTCAAGGCCCAACATAGGCAAAAACGATTCACCTGGATTTAGGCTCAGGACAAATGAGCATAAGAGACCAGCTACATGAGAGGCTTACAAGAAAAAGAGGGGTAGACACAAAAGGTCAGGGGGGGTGGCCCTCCCCTGCCTATTCCTGGCTATGAGGTGTGCAGGAAGGGCTTGCCCTTGGCCCTGGGTTTGCCTGCATGCAGTCTGTGCACTTCTCTTGCTGCGGGGAATCATCTGCACTTTTATAGCACTGTCAGGGTTAGCTCCCCTGCTGCTGCACAAGCGCCTCCTGACACGCTGGGTTCTGGGACAGAGAGTCCCTTTAGTAAAGAGCAGCGCATCTGGCGCCGCAGGATATCGTCAGTGCTTTTCCAGCGCCTTCAGGGACTCCTCCCCCTTGCTGCTTCACAAGTGCCTCCTGGCTCACTAGATTCTGGGGCAGAGAGTCCCCTGACTGAAGCAAATTGCAACCTGCGCTGCGGGAAATCGATGACGCTTTACCAGCATTGTCAGGGGTTCCATTCACCTCCCTCTGCACTAGTGCCTCCTGGCGCACTTGGTCAGATAGATCCCAAGGGAAGCTTTTCTAGTGCTGTCAGGGGCTCCTTCCCCCTGCTCCTGCACAAGCATCTTCTGGCGCACTAGGTTCTGGGGCACAGAGTCCACCGAGAGAAGCAAAGTGTGCTGTTGTCCCTTTTAGCTGGTCCCTTCCTGCATGTGTCCAATCTGTTTCTGCCACATCAGTCTCTCTGTAACAATCTCCGTCCATACGCCCATATTTGACTCTTTCCATCTTGTTATGTTATCACTCTTTGTTGATAAGTTTCTCATTCCTTTTTTTGTCTCTTCTTATAAACCTTTTAATTATGTATCTGTTCATTGTTGTCTGTCCATCCTTCTCAGCATCTACCTCAATATGTTTCTGACCTTATCTGTTTGTGTCTTTTTCTCACCTGGCTATGTATTCTGAACATAAGTGTATCTCCCTGCCCCATCCTTTTCCCAGGTCATCATAGCACCCAAACAGTTGTCCTTAAAAGCAAACATTGGCAAAGCCAATAGGTCTTGCCTACATGAAATGTATTGGCTTTACTAATGTTTTTTAGCTATTTTTCAAACGGCTGAAAGTAATCCAAAAAAGCTGTATGACACAGCTAGCATTGTCCATGCTTTCAGTTATGCTGCACTGAAGCTAGCGCTGATTTATAATATGGCTCGAAAAACACTGATAAAGCCAAGAGATCTCACATAGGTAAGACCTATTGGCTTTGCCAGTGCCTGGTATGGAATGCCATATGGAAATTTATAAGTATATATATAACTTTGGCGCCGGTTGACGAATCCTCACGAAATTTTCAAAACTAGTGGGGTGCTCCACTCCGCTCGTACCCTGAAAGTCTCGGGGTGATTCGTGCGAGCACCCTAACGTGCGCGAGCGTAATTCTGATTGGTGGTTACATGTTAGTCAACGTTCGAATCGGTCGAAATCAGGAAGTGTCGGCCGCCATTTTGTTTGTTTTCAGTGCGAGAGTGAAAAAGGAAGGTGGCGAACGTGAAAAGGGGGCAGGGTAGAGAGGTCCTGACCCCCTAGCCTTTGTCAGGGGGTCCCTGAAGGACCCCGAAGGCAGAACATTTTTTTTTTTTTTTTTTTTTTTTAAATCGCGGGGGTGCGCGCACCGTGCGCGCACGGTGAAACCCCCCCCCCCAAAAAAAAAAAATTTAAAAGGAAAAAAGATATATAAAAAAATATATTAATAAATACATAACTTAGCATTTAAAAAACCGTACAAATTCACTGAAAAAACCATAGGTTTCACACACGTTATAGTTAGGAATTAGCATTTCAAAAACCTTGCAAATTCACTGAAAAAACCATAGGTTTCACACATGTTATAGTTAGCGGAAATTTTACTGATAAAAAACCAATGAAATTCCCCCGTTATAGTTAGTGCAGGCAACTATAACTCACGCGACCGCAATCTTCTGCTGATGACATATGTGTCTTTATGAAAAAAAAATATTTGTAATATATGTATAGCTAAAAATGTATGGAAGAAGACATGGGCAAATAAGTGTCTAAATACAGTATTAGCATCAGCAGAGGATTGCGGTCGCGTGAGTTATAGTTGCCTGCACTAACTATAACGGGGGAATTTCATTGGTTTTTTATCAGTAAAATTTCCGCTAACTATAACATGTGTGAAACCTATGGTTTTTTCAGTGAATATATATATATATATATATATATATATATATATATATATATATATATATATATATATATATATATAGTGTTTACAATAGCTGAAGTGCTAATGTTATAGAATGGAGAATAATGCCCTTGCCACGGTGTTAATGTGTCTAGATTAGGAAGCATTTTAGGACCATACAAAAACTGTGAAAATGGGCAATATAAATGCACTGAATGTAACATAAGTTGTGGTAGACAGAAAAGTCCAATAGGCTAATGCTTTTATTACAGTGATTCTTTAGGCTATGTGTTACTTTGGGTGCAATGGTTACAAAAGAACCCAAACGCGCTCACGAATGCTTGCATAGTAGTAAAATACAGCAATAATCGGTGTTCAGTGGGCTTCCTAGACCTTTTTGCTCCTGCGTCTTTGCAAATTCTGTACCATTCAAATCATGACCCTAGTGTCTGCAAGGTAACTGCTGTTGTGACTGCTTGCTTAGAAGTAACATATGGCAATAATTGTGATCAGTGGGTTTCCTGGACCTTTTGACCACTGTGCCGCTGCACCTGCTGCACCACTCAAATCATGACCCTAGGGCCTGCAAGGTAACGGCATGTGTGACTGCTTATTTAGTAGTAAACTATAGCAATAATCGGTGTTCAGTGGATTTCGTATAGCTTTTGGCCCCTGTGCCACTGCACCTGCTGCACCATTCAAATCTGAACCCTAGTGATTGCAAGGTAACTGCACTTGAGGCTGCTTGTTTAGTAGTAAAAACAGTGCTCAGTGGGATACCTAAACATCCAGTAATACATGCGCTCCAAGAAAGGCACAGTTGCAAATGGAATACATAATTATTGTGCAGCTAAACAAACAAAAAAGCTTTAATAAACAGTGACTTTATCCAACTCTCCAAACCAAGATGCCACAGATGTCATAAATAAAGCATATGCTTTGCACATCAAAGTGAAAACCAAGCATTGTTAAATTATGTTACATTGTGGCTGGCTCTTTCTTGTGCAAAGATTTAATCCTGCGCTTGACTGTGAATGGGCCATAAACAGTAAAAATTGCCCAAGGTCACCATATGTTAGGCTGATATTGAGACTGAAATGTGTTTTTGTACTTTCTTCCTATAAAGACAGCTTCACAAATTAAATGGACACACCAAAGTAGAGGAATTTTGAAAAAAACTGCAAATGTTTTGTACAGATGAAGAACTAGTTATCTTTTGAGATGGCTATGTCTAAAATGAAATAAAAATTAAAGGGCACAAGCAGGCTTCATGGAGAAAGTACGCTGCATTACTCTTTCCTATAAGCGCACTCACTTTGAAGTCAGCCGAAAGCATAATAAACACCAGGCTCCCACAAAAACACAGCTTGACATTTGACCTCGGTATTTGAATGCCTAGCAAATGTGATGAGATAAGAACAAAATGTAAAGGCATATTTATTACAGAAAATGAGTTTGTGGAAGAATACTTTAACAAGCATTTGCAATGCAATAGGTCTCGCATTTACACGAGTTTGAGCTATTGGGATTGTAAATGACAATACCTTTTATTTATGTTTTGTTTTTTAAAACATAAATAAAAGGCATTGTCATTTACAATGCTAATTGCTTAAACTCTCACAAAAGCGAAATCGATTGCATAATTATTTTAATTAGTTTTACATTTATAGTTCAAAGTAAAATATTATATGTTTTTTTTAATTCATAAACATCAATTTTTCCTGCCCTTCCACATAAAGATGTTTCCAACAAGGTGAAAAGATCTCCACCTCTCTGTGAAAAGTTTACCCTTATTAATTCAGTCTTAGATGTCTCTAATTCCTGTACTGAGGGGTAGAGACATGTACTTCCACACGTAGGTGTAATCCTACACCAGAAAGGGTGAACAGCGAAAAAGTATTGACACACATCTCGGTGCAGGAGTAGATTTACAGGTGAGTATGTAAATCTACAGGTGTGCGGTAACTTTTTTAATAGGGCCCTGGGGTCTGAATAGCGAGAGACCTTCATTATTTCTGAAGAATTGCCTGAAGAAAGGGCTTCCAAGCCAGACTGACCTGCTAATAAATGGGTTATTGGTTTTGTATTTGGAAATATTTTGTATTAAAATGTCCCAAGATGTTCTGACTCCCCAGACTTTGACATGGGCAGAAATGTTCGCTTCTGGGATTTCTTTGAGGGCTGAGAAGCAGTGCTTTTTTCCTGTGGCAGCCAGAGGACAGCGGTGAAAAGGCTTGGAGAGCAGAGGTTTTTTTTCTCCAATTAATTGCTTTCACGAATCGCCGCCGACAGCTGTAGGGCTCTGCAAACGTTGCTTTATTTAATGTAGCCGTATTCAGCCATAGGCCATCATCCGACAGGTCGGCTTTGAGGCATCTGTGAACATGCGATTTAATAATAAACAGCAATAGTAATGCACAGCACTGGGGCCAATAATTGGCTGGGTACAGAGCCCACAGTCTTCCCTTCCTGGGCATTTTACATTCCCATCTGAAGAATGTAACCTCCTCCCCCCACACACACACATTTAAAATTCACTAAGTTACATTTGCCTTTGAACCAGAAAGCCATGTGAGTTTTCAATGTGCGCTTCACAGAGAAGGTTGACGCATGCTGTTACTTGTCATTCGGGCCCTGCAGTTCACACACAATACGTATTATAAAACTCTAACGAACGTAGAAACGATAACCAGCGGAAAAACAGAATATGCGGAACACCAATAAAACTTTCTGCTCTTTTGAATGATCAGTCATTGACGTGATGCTCATGAAGGATTCCCCTAATTTAATCAAGACTTACACTTGCATACCTCGGAGATGCCAGGGCGCAGGTAGCTTGGAGTTCCCGCAGTCACCGGGGCGAGTAATACTGCACACGCAGGAGATAAAACACAAAAACAGACGGATTCAGTAATGCACGTGTGCGGACAACACTCACACACGGACAATTGCAGTGCTGGAGGATTGCTAGCCGTCAGTCGCAAATGAGTGATTACGTCGGAATGCAAATTGCGCTCTCCGATGCGCCCTCACAAATAAAGTGTACTGAGACGGGCACGCATAAGGAGAACACACACAGATTCTGGACCCTCAAAAATGCACAAGTGCACTTGATGCACATCCAGAACACACTAATCAAGTCAAAAACTGACACACACAGTGAACCATGCACTGTAGCAAAGAACCACGAAGTAGTCCATACATTAAAAGATACTGCCCTGCAGCGGAACTTAACTGAGAAGTTAGGCAGTGCTGCTTCAGGAATAAACGGAAGTTTGTATCAAATCAACAGCCAATAAAAAGGCAGCTAAGGAGAGCAATTTCACAGTTAAACTAATGGCAAGCACCAGGACGATTTTCCTGGCAATGGGCGGAGTTTCACCCATCATACACATTATTTGAGGTCTCGGAGAGACAGCGCATGCGCTGCCTAGGCAAAACCCAAAAATGCGTTTAGCATGGGGAGGTACTAATTCAAGCTGCACAACCTAAAGCAAATTTAGCCAGAAAATGTGAGTTACAAGCCACAAAGCCAATAGCAAGCCACAGGCTCAATGCATACCCAGATCAACTTTCTGAAAGTTTCCACAATGTCTTTCGCATATTAGACAAATGCGCTATCTGGTAGGCGATGACCTACAATACGGCATGACTTACATGCTTCTATGACTTTGCTGCTCCGTGGTTCTGGTTTTCTGGAATGTGTGTGACACTGGCAAGGAAAGTTACTATTTAAACTCCTGGCCCCAGTACTCACAAGCATTTACCTGCCTGCAATCCCAACAGATGTTTTCAGCCAAATGTCAGATAGACAAAGTGGTGAGCAGCTGTCCAGAAGGCTGTAATATTAAGGAATGTACCCTTTAATTTTGGAAGAGATCACTGATAATGAAAGTGGGTTGCTGTTTCCTGTATGCATAATTATTTTTAATTTGTTTGGGGACAGATAGGGCATAAATTGAGGGTACACGCGAGAGGATGGCATCTACCCACTCTTTTCACAGGGTGGACGCCATCTCCCCTACCAATAAGATGAGCCATACAGAAATATGCTTAACTTATCCCACAGTAACTCTCTGACACCGGGGTTTATTCAGCTGAGCCCACAAGTCCTCTGCTTTCATTCTGAGCAGCAAGTTGCAGGCGAGGTCGCTTTGTTATTTTAAATTCCAGCTGAGCCTCAAACAAAGGTCACCATTAAGGGGCCATCAGGCCTCCTTTTGTTGGAGTATCCTGGCTGGGAGCTACATGGTACCTCGAGCTTTTACACTTATTTTATCAAGACACGCCATTTGTCAAGACCAATGTCATCACCGCCCTAGGAGCAGTAACGAGTGAAAGAGCACCGGGCCTAGATGGTATCCCGGCCAACATATTTCTTTACGATAAGTCAAGATGGTGCCGGTATATCGTTTTGTGGCAAACGCAATTGCCCAAGGTGCACCAGTGCCCGACTCTTGGAAAGGGGCAGAGATTATCCCCATTTTAAAAAAAGGGGTCAAGTCCCACCCAGGTAACTACAGGCCTATTAGCCTAATAGACTCCTTGCAAAAAATAGTGGGGCGGCTAGTCTTAAACAAGGTTCAACACTGGTTAGATGAGATGGGCATTTTATCTCCAGTACAGGCTGGGTTTCGGGCACGTATTGGTACTATTGATCAGGTGTTCAGATTTCTTCTATTGTATTGGAGGATGGTGGTCTTAGGCAAGGGCAGCTTGTATGCTGCCTTTGTCGACCTTAAGTCAGCTTTTGAGCTTGTTTTCCGTAGCAAATTTTGGATAGTGCTGCAAGAGTTGGGGATGTCCCCTGAACTGCTTTCCCTTATTGTTAGACTCCATGAGTGCAAATTTGCCCAAATCAGATGGGGCACTCAGGGTAACGTCACTAACCCCTTTCCCATAGAGAAAGGTGTGCCCCAAGGCTGTGTCATGTCGCCCACACTATTCTCTCTATTTATCAATGGAATCGCAAATTTTTGGGAGTCTACTCCTACTGATGCCCCACTACTGGCAGGAGTAAAAATTCCTATCCTAATGTTCGCTGATGACACGTTAATTAGTTAAAAATCCCAGAACGGTCACCAGCGAGCCTTAAAACTTTTTGAAGTGTTTTACTTCATACGGGGTTTGGAAATTAACGTGTCAAAAACTACATTTATGTCATTCAACCCACACAAAGGATTTTGAGGAGGCATACTTATGAGTAACCATCCCCTGGAGCAAGTTAGTGCCTTAACATGTCTGGGGGTGATAATCCAGAATGATCTGAAGTGGGATCGACAGCTCGACATGGCTACGTTGAAACACCGGCAACTATCTGGAGCTTTACAAACTGAGTTTAACACCTCTCTGACAAAACCAGTTAGTCTGGTGCTCCAAATATATAATATGAAAGTGGTCAGCTCCGCCCTATATGGGGCAGAGCTTTGGTGGTTTGAGAAGCTGTCCAAACTAACAGTCGCTTAAAACAGGTTCTTCCGTAAGGTCATGAGCCTCCCGCAAAGCACCCCAGCACGCCCACTGCTCTAAGACTTAGGCAGAAAGCTCTGGCCGACATAGCGAGATTGTGCCCTATGTTATATTGGTGAAGAATTTGGTGTACTCTAGAATTGGCAACCTATGCTGCTGGCCTAAAAGATTTAATTAGTGCAGACTGCTTTCATAAAATTAATTGGCTACGGGAGGTTAGAGCCTCCCTAGCAAGCATGGGCATGGCTACATTGTGGGTAAACCCCAAACGTGCAATTTTCCACTCTAAGGAGATTCTAAAAGAAAAATATTGGGATCTGGTGATCCGAAATACTTATAGAAACTGTGACATGTCATCACTCACGGGAAGATTCATAGAAGTCAAACCATGCCCAAGCCTGGAGCAGTATTGGGACACAATGACCAAACCGTACGATCGGAAGTTATATTTCCAGTTTAGGATAGGTTCATTACCAATAAGATCTTATACAGCAAGTTGGTTGGCTCAGGGCGATGAAGCTTGTCCCGCCTGTAAGGCGCAAGTGGAGTCATTGGCCCATCTGTTGTTTGTTTGGCCTGCATACGATGCCCCTCGTCGATTGTGGATGACGCCAATCTGTAGGACACTGGGTGCCACAAGGAGTGCTGACGCACTAAGAATACTGCTGCACACGAATACCTCATCCCCCATTGCCATTGCAGTAGCGAAATTTCTGGGATGGTCTTGCGCTATTAGATCACGGGCACTTCATGCACATTGATGGTTTTTTCAGTCTATTCTATTCTGAACTGGTCCATATGAAATATGTGAACACGTACTAAATGCTCGTGATTTAATCTCCTTAGCCCAGTATTATTTAATACAATGAATTGCAATTTTTTATAGTTTTTAATATAATTCTAGCTGTTTTTAAATTATGTTATCCTGTTTTGCTATTCCCGATCCAAGATCTGATGTGTCCAATCATGATTTTTAAATTACGTGTTTGTTTTGTATTTTATGGAGTTTGTATTGTATGTATTGTGCTTTTATGACACATAAGTCAAATAAAGCTTGTTGGATTGGATTGGTACCTCACACCTAGAAGTTAATGTAATGGGGGAAATACATGCACACAGCTTGTTATAACGCCACAGGTACTTAAGAGAAGCATGCTTTTGACTTTGTTCAGTCCCTCTATAAAAGACATATGATTGCACCCTCAGAATATCAGATGTGTTGGTCTGTCCCAGCATTAACACAAATAACAATTTAAATACCACTATTTTGTTTTATTTCTTTTATAGCGCTACTCATCCCAGTCTAGGGTGTCAAAGCACTTTACATGCACACATCATACAATGACAATAAACCATATGTGTGTAAATCAATGTACAGGATGTGTTACATAAGACAATGAGGGTTACAAGGTGTAGTACAGTGCTTAATTTGTAAAATATTAAGTGCCAGGGCTCTGACCGGGAGGCCACTGCAGCTTTCACCACTGATTGCCCTTGTCATCCCTGCCAAGACAGCTACTAACCATCTCTCTCGCATGTAAATGCGACAGTTCAGATTATTCCAGGTCCCCAAAGCTAAAGGAATGGCTGTGGAGGCAGGTATTAGTAATTTTAATGTATATTGTATTCCTAACTGTTGTTCTGCTCATCTCTAAATTAGATGAGCAGCGCCACCATGCGGTAGACTGTTCTAGGTATGGTGTTGACAATTAGGTGCCAGTGCCGAGCACCGGAAACCAATTAAGTGCCGGAGCTTAGCACCAGAAAGCCCCGGCTTAAATTAAGCACTGGAGTCACATGTCCTTCATAACTCACTGTGCTACATTAAAAGGATTAAAATTTATGACCTGAAGTAGCAAAAGCATCTCTGTGTTAAAACCAGTAAGCGATGTACCCATCTACATAAAATAAAAATATGTCATTTGTGTGTCACATGATCTTCATTGCAGGAGAAATATGAACCTTCTATGTTACTTTGATTCAAAACTGGGACTAGATAAAACACAGCAAGCTCATTAACCTCCGGAGTTATCTTACCATTATTAGTATTCCCTGAGTATTACTGGGCACACAAAGATATATGCAGTAGTTGCCTTGACCCATAAGGCTTTTTGAAATGCTGACTTTGTAGCCAAATAAGCAGAACTAATTTACTGTCAAGGTTTTCCATGTTGCCAATTTCTTTGTGGCAGAGTTTTAAATTAAATGTATAAAATGAGGCCCAGATTTTGCGTAGGGGATGTGTCACTTTCTTGGTACAGCTCCGATGCAAAATCTTATTTGTTAAATATTGTAATGTAATCAAATTAACTCATGATAGATCTACTAAACTAATGTGTGATCTGATAGTACTTCTTGTGATGTCACCTCTTCTGAGGTCATGGGTTGTGATGCCACTTCCTGTGATGCCATGTGCAAAGTCATGCTCTGTGATGCCAAGCGCCATGATGTCATTTGCATACTGCCTAACTTGGTTAATGCCCCCACTTCTTTTTTTAGGACTTGTGCTCTGGGACGGATTATGCTGAATTAAAAAGGTCTAGGGGTTCGTGGAGTAGCTACACCAAAACAAGCAGAGGTCCACTCTGCAGTCGGCCGCTGAGCTTCGGGTCTGTGTTTCTTTCCAAGGATTCAGCGAGCTCTGTCCAGAAGTGCCACTGTGCAGTTGTGACTTATAGTTAGATGCTTGAACTACTGAAACCCGATATGAACACATTGCCACTTCAAAGAAGTAAGATCTATTTTAGTCAGTCTAAAAGGCATTGGTGAATTTAGTTGGCTTTTAAGCACTGTTCCTAGTATACCCTTTCACTGAAGGTAAAAGTTTGTGAAAAGAAGAATCTGACGTTTTAGAACACGAGTCTGTCTCCTGTTTCCTCCAGTGTTGGGCCCCTTGTACTAATTCAATGTGTATTGACTTAAACGTACTGTTGATTTCTCATCCTAGGTTTGGGAATAGTGCTCCGTGTGAAAAGCATATGGGGAGCGAAGACCTTTACATGAAGGTGGGGTTACTTTTCACATGGGCTGAAACTACGGCAGTCACCTTTCGCAAAAGAAACATAACCGCCATCTGTTTACGCTTTGCTATAGTGTTTGTGGCAAGTACTAGTAGGTGAAAAAGAATTTGTGTAAAATTCTCTGTTGTCTTTTGTAAAGTGGCAATTAGCCCTCTGTTTGTTTTAGAAATCATTTATACATTATTTAGACAGCTCTCAAACACTTTTTAAGTGATTTTTTCTGTTTATTCTTTTGAGTTTACATTTCAAAATGTACAAATACTGGATTTTACTGCTGTTTCCATTTTTTTAACAGGCGGGGACATAAAAATATATTCCAAGCCCATAAAAATAGGCTAGCTGGTGATCCAGCGTGACACCTAATCAGGGATCAATACTCAATAACATCACATACCATTGGCCCATACACATTCACCCAAATCCGTGATGCGCTGCGGGTCAAGTTTTAATGATGATGTTCAGTTGTTTTCTTTATACAAGCTCATATCTGACACTTCTAAATACATAACTTGAGCCTGCATATCAACTCTCTTTCCTCTGGTCGATGGACCATTAGTTGAGAAGTTGATGGTAATAATAGAACTATCTAACTATCTATCCAGTTAGCTAAATAATCACAAACTCTCAATAAGATTAATAAAGTGTATCTCAAATAAATGTGAATAATTAATGCTCATCACATACAGGTTACAAATGCAAACAAAGAATCTCACAAAAGGGAGAGAAAAACATCAGCAAATGCAAACAGTGCCATACTCATGATCAAATAAACAATATACATATGACGGAGGTGATAGATGAAGAGACATAAGTTTCAGAGACAAAAATAAATTTGCAAATGATTATGCAAGGTACAAGTCAGAAGGATAATACTAACCCAAAGATCAGTGAAATACCACCCCCCTGGCCAAGGAGGTAGTGGGGGTCCCCTGAAATAGAGTCAGGGAACAAAGATTTCAGGACTCAGGAATGGGACAGGGACAGGAACAGCTAGGCCTCTCTGCAAAACCGATGGACAGCGGCGAATTACCCCTCACTTCTGCTGCCTTCTCTCGCTCAACTAAACCACACCCCCAAAGGCACCCCAGTTATACCCTAAAACTTACATGTCCAACCCACAATAGTTGAAACAATTCATAAAATTCTTTAGTTACAGCGAGGGGTTTCAGAGAAAGCAAAGACTATGGCGCTCAAGCAGATGACCAAAATTAGTTTAAAACGGAAATGAAGAACTGATGCTTCACGGTGCCACCAGTACAGAGGTGGACCCCAAACCTCCGAAAGAGTTTGAGCTGAAGGCCCAAACAGTATAAATATAAAACAAATACTGGGCACACGTAATGGATAAACAATTGATACAATAATGAACAAATATCTTGAAGTCGACACCGGTGGTTCCGTTAAAGCAGTTTATGCCAGAGATATTCGTGAGAAAAACAACAACGCCAGCCGACACGTGTTTCGTCAACAGGCCAATGCCTGTGACTCTTCAGTTAGATTGAGACGAGCACAGGCTGGTTCCTGCACTTACAGGCCCCGCTATCGCACAGACGCACCCGCCCGTATATGTCAAGTTTCTACTTTTATTTACCACCGGCTCATGTGCATACCCATTTACCGGGTCGGAATTATCACCGGTTCACCGATAGACGCATAACGCTTTCTTCAGCCCTGAAGAGTCACAGGCATTGACCTGTTGACGAAACACGTGTTGGCTGGCGTTGTTGTTTTTCTCACGAATATCTCTGACATAAACTGCTTTAACGGAACCACCGGTGTCGAATTCAAGATATTTTTTCATTATTGTATCAATTGTTTATCCATTACGTGTGCCCAGTATTTGTTTAATTAATAACATTCGGCTTCTTATTGGATGAGCCGGGGGGTGGTCTTTCACACTATCATGATTTCCTTCAAAATCTCTATAGTCTTTTGTTTTAACATCCTTTCTCATGACATAAACTTTGACTCATTCATTCATTTAATACATGTAACTTTTTCATTATTTCTCATGTGTCTCTCAGCTATGTCCGTGGAAGAAGTCTTGAGTCCCACGGCCAGTCTCATTTTTTGGCAGGCAAACAATGTTCTCTGTAGCTGAACAACCTTGACTTTTGAGGCATTTCTGCAGCACTTAGCTTTTCTATTTATTTGTCGGGTAATTCATTTTCTCTCCAGCCCCCATCTATCATGTCAATTTTAAACATTGCAGGCCTGTTCGGCACACTAATGACAAAACAAACATAAGCATTCATGAATTACATGAACTGCACTTTTCACTGTTTACCACCCACCTTTGAACTATCCCATGTTAATGTTTTTCCTAGCAAAGCTTTAAGCAAAAGCAGCATTATTTATTATTATTTTTAAAGCAAGATGCAAGATGTGAAATGCGGCCTAGTCATGCACTATTTCTTGTTTCTTTCCAAGCGCAATGTAAAATGCGGCTTCGTTTTTTCATGCATTATTTCACATTTAGTGCACCATGCTCAAAGCTGTTTCCCATGTGTTTTGTGTGATTTGGATGTTAGGTTCCACTGCACACTGTTAGTATGTATTATGGGAGTGTTAATCCGAGCAGGTTTCTTTTTGCGAAAACCCTGCTGCATCACTGGCAACTCTAACTGAAATAGTTTCTCCATGTCTGCCATTAGTGGCGAACAGTAAGTAAACATGCTGATGTTCATCACAGAACAAACGTCAATTCCACTCTGTGCCATGAGTTTGTACCATATGGATATTTAAATGTTACCTTATGAGAGACAATCAACCTGAAGGATTTTCTCTGTCAAGTGGTACTCTTTTACCATGATTCTTCAGCAACCGTTGAAGAGTGACAAGAAATCACATTTAATCTAATTTAATTTTTGATGTTTTGGCAATTTGTGGGGGTTTTAGGACCTGATACTTTAGGGCTAACCTGTGACAGGCCAAGGTGCAAAGAGTTTTACTTCAGTTTAAAAATCTCGTCTAGGCCATCTATATGCCCTGCTCGGTGCATCTCAACTGAAGAATGCTTACCTACATCAACTCAGTAGAAGTCTTACTTTAGCAGCCTCTGGAATATGAAAGTATGAGTGAACCTTGGCCTTGTCAGGATTCAAATATGGGACAAGGGGATTATTTGCAAACCCAGCGTTCTGACTGAAGTGGATGGACTGTGCTACCCACAAGGCCATCTCTTTTGTGTAAATATGAGAGAACAGCCTGGGGCCACCTCCTGAGCCCCTGCTGCCTTCTGTTCAAACCAACAACCTTGCTGCTCTCTGATATTTCAGGTACAGAGGACTTGGGAATCAGCACACATGCCAGATCTTCCCTCAGGAAATGTTGCTCAAGCTTGCGCTGTTGTTAAAAGTGTGAGTGACTGAGGGGAGGCTTGTCAATGGTATGCTTACTGAAACTCCCCACCACTTGTCCTCTTCCTTTCTAGACAGTTGAGTCCTCCTTGCCCCTTACTCAGCCAACTTGGAGCCTGTCATTTGCCCTCACTAGACCCGGCTCGAATTCCAATTTACTCCTCATTCTCGCTAGAACCCACAAGGGTCCCTCTTGCACTTAATTCCCATTGGACTCCATCCTTGTATCTTTACCTTTATAAAGTCTGCTGGAGTGATGCAGCCTCACCTTGTCCCACACTCATTCTGTAAACCTTCCAGAGTCCAAATTTGTCCCACTAAAGACAGTTCTGAGACATCTTTTTTCACTTGTTTGTTTAGACCGTGCTCCGACCCTATAGTGACCCACTGTAAATCTTGCTGGTATATCCCATGCCCTCATTTCCCATTCATCTTATATTGACCCTTCCATGCCCCCTCTCTCTGTCTATAGCTCATTAGACCTCCATCCCCCAATCTTTTGAAATATTTCCAGGGCACTCCACCTTAGTCTTGCCTGCTTCCACAATCCCAGTTCTCTATTGATAATGCTCCTGGAATAGTTGTCTGTTTAAATACCTGCTTCCCTGCTTTGTTTACATTACTGCTTTATTTTACAATTCCCCATCCCACTTCGATGTGGGCTCTATTTATTTGAACCGGTCTCTCTGTGGCCTTCAAGCCCCTCCGTGTATTTTGCCAAGCTCTGCAGGTGGTGAGGAGTGTGTCACTTGTTCAAGAGGCAGTCAGAGACCCACACCGAAATAGACCACATAATTTTGGAACAGACATTCAAAATGCATCCCTTCTAGTCTCTTGACACTAGAAAGCTTCTAAACAAGATTCAGTTTTGGGAGAAATCCTCATTTAGTCATTTAGGAATCACAGTGCTCGCCCCTGCTTTCTTGCTCCAGTTTCACATTACAAGGGGGAACCTGTGAGAAGCAACGTCAGAGGTCGAGGGTGGGTCCAAATAAACGTCTGAGAGACTCAGGGTGCATTTGAATCAGTTTAGACCAGGCCTATTGGAGCATTCCCTGAATTGTAATTACCCGGCGGCCATCTTGAATCTCACAGGTCCTTGCAAGATCTAGCATCCGCCTGTACGTGGTCTTCCTATAGCAAGCATTTGCAATGCAATAGGTCTCGCATTGACGCGAGTTTGAGCTATTGACATTGTAAATGACAATGCCTTTTATTTATGTTTTGGGTTTTAAAACATTGGTGGCATTGGTGATGGTGATGGTGATGGTATTGGTGGTGGTGGTACTTGTGGTATTGGTGGTGGGGGTATTGGTGGTGGTATTGGTATTGGTGGTGGTGGTATTTGTATTGGTGGTATTGGTGGTGGTGTTATTGGTGGTGGTGGTATTGGTGGTGGTGATGGTATTGGTGGTAGTGATGGTATTGGTGGGGGTGGTGGTATTGGTGGTGGTTTGGTGGTGGTTGCGGTATTGGTGGTGGTTGAGGTATTGGTGGTGGTGGTATTGGTGGTGGTGGTATTGGTGGTGGTGGTGGTATTGGTGGTGGTAGTGGTATTGGTGGTGGTGGTATTGGTATTGGTGGTAATGATATTGGTTCTGGTGGTGGTGGTATTGGTGTTGGTATCGGTGGTATTGGTGGTGGTAATGGTGGTGGTGATATTTATCGTGAGCTACGTTCCTACTCCACACCCCGCCTGAGCCCGGTGCCCTCCGACGAGCTTGCCAACAGTGGCGTTTAATCTACCATTGAACAGGAAGACACACAGCTTCGCAGATAGTCTGTGGCATGAAGGCGCTACCTATAACCAGCCTTTGATATAATAATACAAGACCACCTTGCGGTGCAAAAAGACTTTAAAGAAGTCTCACAGCAACCACAAGTTGGGACCACGGGTCAGGCGGGAGTGGGTTTCTATTCTAGCTCCTGGGTAGTATTAGCGATTTATAAACTGTACCGATGGGCATTCTGCGTAGTTTGTGTCAGCGCTTTACCATACTGAGGCATTACGAATACCAGGCCTGAGGATGGTGCTTTAGATGAAGAGCCTTTGCCAGACATGTTGGCTTAGCTCCTAGTTCGTAAGGGATGTGATGGTGTTTCTGGTAGTGTCTGACTGCCAGCATGTGAGGGAAGTGAAAGGATATCACTGGTGTGAGAGTGCTTCCTACTGTTAGATTGCGAGGCGTGTGAGAGTGATGTCTGTAAGGGGTGTGTGAGAGGGCTTGAGTGAGTGTGAGACTGTTAGTCTATGAAGAGTATGTAAGTATTGTAGGTAGAGTGAGGGTGTGAGAGAGTGCTAGTGGGAGACTGCTACTCTGTGAGATGTGTGCAAGTGTTGTTGGTAGTGCAAGACTGCTTGTTTGTGAGGGGTATGGCTGTTGTCAGTATTGTGGAACTGCTAGTGTGAGAGAGTTGTGAGAGGCTGTTGATAGGAGGATAAGAGAGTGTTGAAAGTAGTGTGAGACAGCTACTTTACAGGTTGCGCATGTTTTGTCACTCGTGTGAGACTGCTACTTCATGAGGCTATACAACAGTTGTCGGTAGTGTGAAACTGCTTGTCAGTGTGAGGGGTGTGAGAGTGTTGTAATAGTGCAAAGCTGTGCGAGAGCTGTTGCTAGTGTGAGACTGCTACTTTATGAGCTGTGTGCAAGTGTTATTGGTAGTGTGACTGCTAATTTGTGAGAGATGTTAGAATGTTGTCTGTAGTGTGTAACCGATATAGTGTGAGAGTTCTTAGAGGCTGTCTGTAGCGTGAGGGTAAAACAGTGGTGCCAGTAGTGTGAGACTGCTACTCCACAAGAGTGGTGCGAGAGTGTTAGCAGTGCCCAGTTAAACCCCACCATGCAGGAAGGAAACAGCAGGTGTGGGCGGCGGACATTCTCGGCCCCAGATCTCAATCTAGCTCTCCTCTCCACTCCTACCCCTGGTGGAATGAAGCCTGAAGACACACGGACAATTACACCTCTAAGTTTTAAGTATAATGTTTGTATTGTTCCAATAAACCATTCTTCTAGTGACGACAAAGGTCCTCGATTAAATGAAAAGAGGTCAAGGCACGCAACATCATTCACTGGATGTAAAACCTGCGACTTGAAATATAACCCGTAGGGACAATGTTTCATTATTTGCAGACTGTTTGGAATTTAATAGGCTACACTTGAGATTGATAACACAAATATTTGTTACACACACACACGTTTTCTTACAAATATATTTCTATGTATATGTACATCTACCTATTTGATTGTGTGATTTATGTATCAATAAATATACGGAGATACAACTACATATCTGTATATAACGAATATAACATATACATACACAAGTGTGAGTGTGTATGTGTCTGTATGTGTTAGTTTCTCTATGTATAATTAAATTATAGTCTTTCTTGTTGCACCACACTGCCTTTGGGCAACTTTTGAGGGCCCCTAGACTCTTAGAAGACTCATAAAATGTAAAAACATGTGAAATACAGACACGCAGGTTAGAAAAGCGTGGAAATAAACAAAGATTCCATGCACTTTCTAACCCAAAACACAAAGTGCGAACACACACACACGCAGTATAGGCAGGCAGCACCCTGTGGATCTCGTAATCGCAGCAGGAGCCGGACTCACCCCGGTGATGACGGAACATCGTGAGGCGCTCAGCAGCAGCAGCAGGGTGCAGACCTGCAGGGGGCTGCGTATGGCTTGAGCTGAGGTGAAGCTCCTTTCAGAGCTCAGGGCCAGTGTAGCTTGAGCCCCATAGGAGAAACTCAATAAAGAAAATTGAACACATGAGTTGCAACAACCAACTAAAGGGGCCAGTAGTGGGAGGTTACAAATGACGACATGGCCATACTAAGGAGGGTCTAATAAGCCTATTAAGGAATCAGACGCCAGCATTTACATTTACATACAGATGCGTCACGTTGTAAATGTGTCGCAACTTGGCACATGGTTTATGCCGCCGCTGCATCACCGAAGTGAAGCAACGGTGGCGTAAATGTGTCGCAAGGGGATTGTAAATCTGCCCCGAAGTATTTTGGTTACCATGCACATCACAGGAACGTAGGAGTGTTTTGCATTCAGTGCGTTATGTGCTCATGTGAAAGTGAAAACAAACCCGACTCACACTAGATCTCGTTTTTTTTTTACGTTGGAGTTGCCGTTTTGGATCGTTAGGATACTTCTCCCAATCCTCATGGTGAGCACGTTGTTCTCGGCGAAAGGTACGCATATTACTGTAATTACATATTGTCTAGAAAAATTATAACTTGAAGAGTTATCTTAAAGTGCATCTTCAAAACGGCAAACCTGTTGTGCCTTATTATGGGATCTGAAGGGCAAAGCAACTCAGAGGATTGCTAAATGGCACTACCGTATGCAGAATTTTCAGTTTATGACAGTATATTTACCATGGGGGAAGAATATTTTTGCGGATTGTTTGTCACGTTTGCCTTTGGAGGTGGTAATGAATGAGGAGGATAGCAAAGACGATGATTTGTGCATTGTGTCATGTACTACTGCAGAGGAAGTTGTTTGCTTTGAGGAGGAGGCATGGTAGAAGCAATTAAGCAAAATGGAGTGTTACAGGAGTTGATATCATATTTGATTAAAGGATGGCCGAAAGGGAATTCGGAGGACAATCTTAAAATGTACAAGGAGTTTTTTGAAGAATTGTATCAATTGGCATAGTAAGGAATGCCAACTTACTGGTGGTGCCTCAAAGTGTCAGAGTTAAGGTATTGGAATTAGTACATGATGTTGGATTGAGAGCCATGGAAAGGAGGGTTAGTGATACTTTTTGGTGGCCAGGTTTGGACAGGGAGGTGGAGCATTGGCTAAGAGTGTGTGTGGGGCATGCTCTTAGTGATAAGTCACAAATGACTGTCCTCAGTCCTGTTGAAGTAGTGCCTGTGCCAGAGAAACAATGGGTTAAGTTAGGCATGGATAATATTGAAGCAATGAATGTATTAAAAGAAGGCCAGAGACATGGCATTGTGTTAGTTGATTATGGTTCTTGTTGGCCAGAAGTCAAATTTGTTTGGAACGTCAAAACTTCATAGTTGTTCAAGTTTTTGCACGATTTGTTCTTGCGAGAAGTTGTTCCAAGGGAGGTAGTGATGGGCAATGGTGTACAATATATGTCTGAAGAATTTGGCAAGTTCATGAATAAGTGGAGTGTAAAATGTGACAACCTCGCTGTATCATCCCAGGAGTAATGGTCTGGTGGAGAGGTGCAACCGTGTGATCAAGGACAATGTGCAATTGTCATTGGAAAGTGGATTAGATTGGAATAAGGAGTTGGGGGATTTAATATAGGCATTGGGTAACACGCTGTGTGCGACTACTGGTTTCTCGCATTTTGCCATACTCAAAGGAAGGGTAGCAGCTAATGAACTGGTGCATCCATGGATGAATGGTTTGGAGGTGTCAGAGGAAAAAAAAAACATGTGTGGGTTCCAAACGGGAGAGTGCGAAGAGTAAGCATGTCTCTGAGGAGAAAGGTCGATGATTAGAAGTCAAAGTAGGGGGGGCGTGGCTTGGACGCCGAG
This sequence comes from Triturus cristatus, assembly GCF_964204655.1. Classification (NCBI taxonomy): domain Eukaryota; kingdom Metazoa; phylum Chordata; class Amphibia; order Caudata; family Salamandridae; genus Triturus; species Triturus cristatus. Next base: position 556,400,030 of record NC_140583.1, read on the forward strand.
TAAGTTGGCCGCCTGAGCTCGGAGCTCCGCTGCGCCGCGGCGGATTTTTCTTCCCATCTCGCTAATCTGCTGCCGTTTCGTCAGACTTCCTTCGGTCCCAGCGAGCGGAATATACCGTACTGATGATGTGACCGCCAGGCTTGTCATACACGCAGTTGTACCCCGCTTTTGCTGCTTCATGTAAGTGCCTCAGCACGACCGCCATTTTACGATCGGCGCGATGCGCGCCCGAGGCTGAAATGGGCACATGCATGTCTCCTCAGAGCGTGGGATATTGATAATGCTTGATGGCTTCTTCCTCCTGCCTCCAATTCTCCTGCCTTACCAAACTTTCAACTTTTCTTCATTTCGACACCAGCACGACTTTGTTTCCTTGTTTATGCTCTGAAGGAGCAGTTACCTCATGTTGGCCATACTAGTGGAATACTTCCCTTCTGCTCATCACTGCTGCCTCATGAGAAACCACTACTTTCATGTATCCCACACAAAACGTTGCTCCTAATGTACTCTTTTTGAGGAATTATTCAGTTTTTTATTTTCTTTTTTCCTCCCCAAGGACTTTATACTTTTTGGTTTGTCCGGCAGAGTGAAGTTCACTCCATCCCTACTGCGTTTACTGTGATTATGCTTCCTCTGTGGTTATGTCAAAGAGATATATCTTTATCTGGCAGCCAGTGAATTATCCTTTACAAGCTTTTTTGAGCACTAGTGTCGGGACTTCGTCCGCAATATACAACTAAGATTTGGCGCATAAGACCTCCGCGCTGACTTGTGGTCTCCCTGCCACTATTGGAGGAAGATTTTAATAACTGGTTGGAACTGCCTTTGAATCCTGGATTTCCATGGTTTTTACAGTTGTCTTTTACTGCTCCTGCTGGCCTCTTTGTTTCCTTACTAAGCATCTTGAAATCTTTGTATTCTGCATACGAAGTACATCGGTGATTTAGTTATTACTCATCCCATCATCTGCACGTTCAGGTCTCTATGGGCAAACTACGTAACCCAAAGTTTGTCTTTGTGCCTTCGAAGAGCTCTCCTACAGCCACCTCTTCCTCAGCGGCTGATTGCTCTCCTCCCACAGATCAAATGGCGGCAGCGTCTTCCAGACTTTCCTCTCCATCACAGTCAGCCTTAAACAAATCTTCTCCCTCTACTTCCTCATCTAAGCGCTTGAAACAGGACTCCCCTCCTCTTCCACCTGTTAAGCCACCATCCCCTATATCTATGGAAATGTTGCTGGAGGAGATAAGTGCTTTACATCCGTTTGTGGAAGAGACCAATACGAAGATGCAGCTTCTTGAGGCAAAATGGTCGACTATGGAAACTCGTGTATCCTCCGTGGAACAGCAGGTTACAGAAATTCACACTAACTCTCAGCGTATTTCCTCGCTGGAAAAGGCTCTTCTCACCCTCCAACAGCATACTGAGGACTTGGAAAATAGAAATAGGAGGAATAACTTGCGTATATATGGCCTGCCGGACCCTTGGAGGGAGATGACCCTGTTGCGTTCTTCTCCTCTTTTCTTCTGAAGCTTCTGGACATTCCTGCTACTACTTCTCTAAGTATCCAAAGAGCTCATAGACTTGGCCCTCGTTCCTCTTCTTCAACTAAACCACGAGGTGTCATCATCCTCTTTCTCAAATTTACTGATCTCCTTCTGGTCCTTTCTGCAGCTCGATCCAAACGCCATGTTTCCTGGATGGGTCAGAGAGTATTTCTCTCTCAGGATGTTTCTAATGCTACCGCTGCCAGAAGGAAGGAGTTTTTGTCTCTTCGGGCTCCTCTACGCTCTCTTGGTGCTAGATATGGTTTATTTCACCCTTGTACCTTCAAAGTGACTCACCAAAATAACGCCTGGACTTTTCAAGACCCTGCTGAACTCAAGAACTTTATTCATATCCAGACTAATGCTGGCATGGACACCTCCAACCCTGCTAATGGTTGATTATTTAATCTCCCCGTTTTCTTACAGGTTTTACTGATATGTTCTTGTATTGGCATCTGTTTTGTTTCCTTGATGTGGTTCTTCTTTATTGGTTGTTGGATTGTATTCCCTTTTTCACGTGTCTTTTGCCTTTGTGTTGTTTTGTTTAACATAATTTTTGTATCATCTGTCTTTTTCCTCACCTAGATTGATGGGTGTGTTCCTTTCCATCCCATACGGTTCGTCTTATTCATCTTCCGTCCTGGTGCAGTTTGTTCTCCTGGCTTGGGAGGTCATTCTTGTCGAATCCTTCCATAACCCCATTATCATCTTCTTTTCCCTCCCTCAGGTATGTTTCTTTCAGTCATCCTATTTGGATATGTACTGTCTCTTCTTGTACTTCTTTTCTCTCGCCCTTTCCCCTCTTTCCTTTCTCTTTCTTTTAATGTATCTTTCGACTCTCTTTTTTCTCGTTCTTTTTTCTCATGTATCAATTGGCATTCTTTTGTTATTTCTTGTCTTCATGGCTTTTCTTTTTTGCTTACAATTTTACTGTTTTTACTTTCAAAGTTATTTCATGGAATGTGAAAGGTTTTGTTAACCCTATTAAGCGACAGAGAATCCTTTCCCACCTAGCTTCCTATAATCCTGATTTAGTCCTTTTACAAGAAACCCATCTTTCTGAGGCTGAATCTCTTAAGCTGAAGAGAGGCTGGGTGGGAACGGTCTTATTCTCTCCTTCATCTAATAAAAAGAATGGTGTTGCTATTTTATGTCACAAGAAACTAAAATGTAAAGTTCTTTCCCAAGATACCGATACTGAAGGACGATGGGTTCTAGTTAAGTTATTAATCAACTCTGTATCTTTGACTGTATTCAATGTCTATGGCCCTACCCACCCTGATTGCAACTTTTGGCCTTTAATTACTTCGAAGTGTTTTCAGTACAGTGATACCATGTTTATCTTAGGAGGTGATTGTAATCAAATTGTTGATCCATTTCTTGACCGCAAATCTTCTGCCCGCTTTACACCTCACCAATCACATACACAATTTCTAGACACTATTTCTAAGTCACATCTCATTCACTCATGGAGACTTTCCCATCCTGACACTCTAGACTACTCCTTCTTTTCACCCCCCATGCCTCTTTTTCTCGGATTGATTACATCTTCCTCTCTCAATCTCTCTCTCAAAATCTCCTATCTTCTTCTATTGAACCAATAGTTATCTCAGACCATGCTCCTATTGTCACAACCCTTGACCTTCTTCCTCCGCATCCCAAATCTTCTCGCTGGCGTTTTAATAACTCCCTTCTCATGGATCCTCTTTTTTCTTCTTCTTTTCTCTCCTTTGCTACAGAATTCTTTTTACTCAATTCTGACCCCTCTTTAGCTCCTCATGTTATCTGGGATTCTTTCAAGGTAACCGCACGTGGCTTTGTAATAGACTTTGTTTCCAAAAAAAAGAAGCACTTCCTTAATAAACAGAAAGACTTGTTGGCTCATATTAAATCCCTAGAACACAAATTCTATACTTCCTCTAACAACTCTCTTTTGCCAGACCTCACACGTGCCAAACTTGATTTCAACAAACCTACTACCGATAATGCCTCTTCAATCTTACTACGGAGCAGCGCTCGTTACTATGGAGGTCGCAATAAATCGGGTAAACTTTTAGCTAATTACCTCAAATCTCGTAAGGAGCGTAATTCTATAGATTCTATTTACTGTACCGATAATCTTCTCTTACACAAAGAACAGGATATACTTACCCAATTCCAGCTTTTCTACCAGTCTCTTTATACTCCTGAATCGCCTCCCTCTGTCTCTCTTATTCACTCCTATTTTGATAGACTCCCTACCCCCTCCACCTCTCATCTCAACTTTCTTGGTCTTGAGCATGATCTCTCTATTACCGAACTTGACAGCGCTTTAAAGACTCTTACTAAAGGTAAATCCCCGGGTCCTGATGGCTTCTCTGTGGAATTTTATATGCTTTTTTCTGACCTTCTGCTTCCTAAACTTCTCACACTCTTCCAATCCTTCTTTGTCTCCGGCACTGCGGCTGGTACTTTCCACGAGGCTACGATCTGCCTTATACCCAAGGAAGGACTCGTGACCCTCAATTCTGTAAGAATTACCGACCAATATCTTTAGTTAATGTGGACTATAAATTATTTGCTAAACTACTCGCTTTACGTTTAGATCCTCTTCTGCCCCATCTCATTGGCAAGGAACAGTGTGGTTTTGTTATGGGCAGACTTACTTCGGATAACTCTCGCCTTTTCCTCAATGTCATAAATAAGGTCCCATCTCTCTCCATCCCTTTAGCTGCTATCTCTGTCGATGCTGAGAAAGCGTTTGACAGAGTGGACTGGTCCTTTTTGTTCGCCGCCTTGCGGTGGCATGGCTTTGGCCCTAATTTCATTTCTCTCATTTCTTTACTTTATTCAGCACCCAAAGCGTCTGTTTTAGTCAATGGTCATCTATCCCCTTATTTCCCGCTCCAACGTGGGGTTCGCCAAGGATGTCCTTTGTCTCCATTACTTATTGTTCTTGCCCTTGAGCCATTTCTTACGTCTATTAGGAATAATATATCTATTTCTGGTTTTCCTTATGGCAAGACCCATTTGAAACTCTCTGCATATGCAGATGATATTCTCTTATTTATTTCCGATCCTGAAAAATCCATTCCCGCCCTATTACTTGAATTTAATTCCTTTTCGCAAGTCTCTGGTTACAAGATCAATTCTGATAAAACGGAGATTCTCCCTCTTACCAAATTTTGTCTCCCTCATCAGTTCTCTTCTACTGGTTTTGCTTGGAATTCTTCCAAAATCAAATATCTCGGAATATGGTTCTCTAACTCCATTCCCTCATCCATTCAGTTGAATATGTCTATTGTCTTATCCCGTATTGATAAATTGGTATCTTCTTGGAATCCTCTTTTTCTTTCGTGGTGGGGTCGGCTTGATTCGATTAAAATGATGATATCCCCCATTCTTATATACATTTTTTCCATGCTCCCCATAAATATTCCTGATATTTACTTTAAACACATTGATTCCTGTCTTTCTAAGTTTCTATGGAATCATAAAAAATCAAGGGTTGCTTTAGTTGCTCTTCGCAAACCAAAATCTAATGGCGGAGTCAATTTTCCGGACTTTCGTCTCTATCGTAAGTCTTTTTCTCTCTGTCAGGCCTCTAATTGGCTTATTCCAGAACCTTCTCCTCTTGCCCCTCTTTGGCTCTCTATTGAACGTTCATTGCTTTCTCCGTTTTCTCTCCCTGAGGTCATACATTTCTCTGCTAAGAACTTATCCACTTCTCTCCCCTTATTCAAAAAAAATTCCTCTCTTCTACACGCTTTGGTCCGTCCTGTTCCAATTACTCGTGAATCCTTTTTAGCCTCCCCTATTTGGTACAACTCGCTTATTCTCCTAAACAATCGACCTATCTGCTGGACTGCTTGGAGATCAAAAGGTCTTGTGTGGGTTAAGCAACTTTTTGATGGCCTTCTCCCGTGCTCATTTCCCCGATTCCGACTCTTGTTTCACTGCCCTCAATCCTTTTTATACAAATTCACTGTCCTCATGGCCCTTATCCTTGATGTTTATTATTCCCTTCCTTCGTCATCATCTCCCATATCCCAATCTCCTCTACTTCAGATTTTGTCTACTCTTCCCAAAGCTTCTCTTATTTATAAGTTTTTCTCCTCCCCTAATCCGAACCGTCCGAAATCTAAATTGGATTGTGCTTGGGAGTCAGATCTGGGCCGTGATTGGTCTATTGCTCTTTAGGATAAAACTTGGTCCAGATTTTTAAAAATTTCTCGTTCTGCCTCCCTGACCCAGTCTATGTTTTTTCTATATCACAGACTGTATCTTTCTCCAGTTTCTATTTCTCGCTTTTCTCTTGTTAAGGACTCTAATTGTTGGACCTGTGGCTCCCCTAATGCTGATCTTCTTCACCTTCTCTTTCTTTGTCCTCCTGTTGTTACACTGTGGGGTCAGGTGTGGTCCTATGTCTCTCGCCTATTTTCGATATCTACTCCCTACTCTATCCCTCTTCTCTTTTTAGGTAGTCTTTCTGATACTTTAGATATTCCTCCACACTCCTCTGGCCTATTAGATCTTATGCTTGCTCTGGTTTTCCAACACATATCTTTTAACTGGAAAGATCCTAACAAACTTTCTGTACAATGCTGGTGGAATTCTCTCTGTCATTACCATAGGCTTGATGTGCGCTTTGCTGCTGCCTCCACTCCTACTCTTAACAGAGATTTATTTTGGTTACCCCTCAGAACATATCTCGACCGCATGGCTCTGAGACGTACCTCTCATTTATCCTCTGAGAACTTTAAACCTCCATGAGCGACTCTTCCTCTGTCCTCCTTCTTATATTTTTCTATTTACATCTATTTTCTCCTACATTCAAATGTTCTCTATTCCAGACTTTCTACTCTTTCTACTTTACCTATTCTATTTGCCTGATTTTCTCCCTATTCTCTCTATAATGCCTTCTGCCTATCCTTTTTGCTTTCCCTTCCTTCCTCTCTCCTCTTCTTTCTCTCTTTTTTCCCTTTTCTGTCTATACAAAATTTTTATAAAATGCTTTTTATGCTTCTTTTGTTAGCGAGTATTGATCTACTGTTCTTTAATTCAAAATGGACAATGTTATTTGTATGATCAGTATCTCGTTGTTCTTTCCTAATTTTCTCAAATAAAGCATTTCAAACTAAAAAAAAAAGAAGTCAAAGAAGGGGATTGGGAGAGTGTCAGATTGCAGGATATAATTGCTAAAGGGCATTTGACATTTTTGAATTCCTAAACGGTTTTGTGTGTGTGAAGAGGAACGTGGTAAGGTTGAAGGATGGCAAATGGTGGAATACGGAGAAGCTAGCTATACAAAGGGGGCAAAGAGTCCTTGTAGATGATGCAGAGGCGTTTGTGCAGGAAAGGTTCTCCAGGGATATTCCTGGTTGTAGTTGTCATCCACACACACGACCTTCAATGGAAAAGGTGGCACTCCAAGGGGTGCACACGAGACCTTCCCGGGAAAAGGTGACGCCAAGGTGGTTACGTAATTATGTATCTCGGATTTTCGGACACGCTATGTTCTAAAATGTAGTTAAGTTTAGTTTTAATTTATTAATGTATCTATTTATTTCTTAATATATTTCATTGTATAAGGGGAAGATGTGTGAATTGGAATGTCTTAGAATGTCGAGTAGAATGTATGTTTTCAAGGGTCTGCGGTTGCTGGTTTTCCTGCCGCCCTGCTGGTTGTATTGTCGATGCTGATTCCTGGTGTTCGTGTCTCTTTCAAGCCGGCACTTTGCAAAGTTAAGTGGGGGAAGAGGACAAGAGGATGAATGCCGTGTTTTTTCAGACCTTGCTCTGTATTTTAGGTAGGATCAAATCTTTCATTGTAGGCAGAGCTTCCTCATGCCAATTGCAACATTTTCCACTTTGTTCTGGGCAAAGTAATTTTCTCTCAGCAGGATTTGGTTTCCAAACCCACTGCCCATCTTCCTTCTCTGCATGCCGCTGCTGCACAGATCCCGGCCTCCCCTCCTGCCTCTAATGGAGTAAAGTGGGCCCAGTATACGAGGCGCGGATGAAAAAGGCGGTTAATCCTATCCAACCCGTACGTCACATTGCTTGTTTGTGTTACATTCATTGAAACGTTTTACTGCTAAAGTCATTATCTACCTTCATATGTTTGATATGCCAGTAATATTTTGACATTGAGGACTGCAGTTGCCTTGGTTACCAGGCCCACCTTTCGGTGTAGATGCCACAATGTCCATCTGATACGGTAGGCCGGGTAGGAAATAAATCTAGTCAGCTAAATAAAGAGAGTAATATTTGTCATCATGACAATATTCTGCAGCGCACACTCGATGTCTTGTTTAAAAATACACTCAGTCTGCTGAGCACTGTTGAACTAAGGAGAGGGGGCAGTTTTCGTCTGGTGAGATCAGAAAACAGCTGTGTTGCACTCAATCTGTAACTGATCTAAGATAGCACCACCAAAACTAATTGAAGCAGCTGGGCCAGATTCTGTCAGGACGCCACTTACAAACCAAGGATGTAAAAAAAAAAGAAAATCAACAGAGCTAGAAATGTTACAATCAATGTAATTCTATTGAGTTTAGAAAAGAACTGACTTATTTTGTCTTTGCAGAATGGTGGTGAAAGTGTTGTTGGTTTTTTTTTGCAGTTTTATATAGCGCGACCTCGACCCGAAGATTTTGTAGCGCTCATTGGTGATAGGCACGGGGAGATGTAGTGATCTGGCAAGAATCACAGACTGGAACCTGGCTCCCAAGCTCCCTCGTCGGCCGCTCCGGCCGTTACTTCAAACCCTCTCCCCTTTCAGGATCATTGTTTGGTTTGATTACATACATGATAAAGACAGCCAGAGTGCACTTCAAGAGCCTAAGAGTTAACACCTGTCTTTATGTGGCATGAGTTATACAGAAATATCCTTGCACTGTAGAGTCCCGATACATGATAGCACATGAAACATGAAAAAATCCATCTGCCATGCTTCTGCGAATAAAAGGCCCGGTTAAAATATGTCACATGTTGATTTTGCGCTTGGTAGCTTAGATCCCGCAGTGATCACGGTACGTATGTTTTTTCTAAAAGTACATCAATAAATGAGACCTGAATATAATTAATTATTTTTATGAAAACGGATGTTAACGTAAAATATATTCTTACCACTCACACCCCCTAAAGATCTATTTTTTCTCCCGCTGTTTTTTTGTTTGACAGCTCTACTTAGAGTCCACACAATATATTCTATTCTTCATCACGTGTTTGGCATTATGATGGCATCACCAACACAGAACATAACTTTCACTGGTTTGTATAGACCTTTAGGTAACATTAATGAATAATGATAGCGATATATTGGTGTTGTCGTCAGTTTATAATATATATATACAATCAATTTGGAAAGACTTTCAAACATTACCATTTTGACGAATTAAAAATAAACGAGATTCTTTCATTATCATCTCTCCTGGATAAAGGGCGAGGGGCTGTTCATTAGCATATGATGAAGTGATTCCACCCACACTTGCAAAACCTGCAGATTCTATTATCTTTCTTGAGAACAAACCGGGCACCATTAACACGCGAAAATAAGAGCATACCGAACCATAAAATCATGCGCATGCGCCTAGTTTTATGTGTCAAGGCAAGCGCTAAATAATGGTTAGTTATAGTATCTTCAATTCCAAAGGCAAACTTGCTGTTAGTGAGATGGTTTTGTGACAGAGCTGTTGCATACCTTGAAAATGTATTGAGGCATATTCTAACTGCTACTTTAATAAACATTTGGAGAATGTCTCTTTTGGGTATAACATTTCCAGTGTGTAATGGAGACCTTGTTATCTTTTTTACTTCTGCAAAAACAACAGTTGATGGACAGAATGCAGAACAATGTCATACATTCACCCCAGTACAGAGATCTGGGCCTAAATCCATCACCCAGGATGCTTGTTTCCGGACCAGGGTAGACATGGCTTGGCAGTTCGGGCTGGACTGTTCCCATGAAGCACAGGGTCAGACTGATGGGGGTGAGTGCTTGCAATGTTCAACACTCCGTCCATCATCCCCTTTGGCTTTGCTTTGTTTGCCCTAACTTGGCAGGGTATGCCCAGACGTGGGTCCCTTGCTCACTTTGCCACTGGATTCAAGCTAGCCTGGCTGATGACGGCTGATTAGCCAGAAACCGGTCCCAGGATGCTTGTTTCCGGTCCAGGGAAGACATGGCATGGCAGTTTGGGCTGGACTGTTCCCATGAGGCACAGGGGCAGACTGATTTGCAAATGGCCATGTCTGAACTGGGGTGGCGGAGTGAGCTAAAGAATGATGATGGATTAAACCCAGATCAGTTGACTGGGGGCGAGTGCTTGCAATGTTCAACACTCCGTCCATCATCCCCTTTGGTTTTGCTTTGTTTGCCCTAAGTTGGCAGGGTATGCCCAGACATGGGTCCCTTGCTCACTTTGCCACTGGATTCAAGCTAGCTTGGCTGATGACGGCTGATTAGCCAGAAACCGGTCCCAGGATGCTTGTTTCCGGTCCAGGGAATACATGGCTTGGCAGTTCGGGCTGGACTGTTCCCATGAGGCACAGGGGCAGACTGATTTGCATATGGCCATGTCTGAACTGGGGTGGCGGAGTGAGGTAAAGAATGATGATGGATTAAACCCAGATCAGTTGACTGGGGGTGAGTGCTTGCAATGTTCAACACTCCGTCCATCATCTCCTTTGGTTTTGCTTTCTTTTTACTTCTGACTAGGTAGCTTAATGATATTGTTCGGTCCTAATAAAAGACAGCAGAAAGCCAGGGGCTGCACAAGATATGTGGTACTGCCAGTTTAAATGCCCAGCCAAAACGCAGCTCTGGGCTGATCTATGGAAAGTCCCAATCTTATGATGGCCACAAGGTGATCTGAATTCCACAGGCCCAGGACCTTCCTGCGGATTGGGCATATGATTGCATACTGTAGGAAAATTTTGCATGATCATTTCCAGTTTTTGTGGACTGATGCAGCAGTTTATTTTGACTATGCAATGGCACTCTGCGCTTATCAGGCTCCAGGGCATGTGCTCTGACCCCTAAAACAGTTCCAAAAATTGGTTATACTCCTAATTGACATATTTTACTTATTTACAAGACCCTAGCATATGTTGGAAAGTGTACCCACGGCCTGTAAATTAAGCGCCACTAGTGAACTGCAGCATCCATTATACCACCCACTACAGTAGAAACCTCACTGCAGGCCTACCATTTGTAGCCTGGCTGTTCCAGTTTTAAACTACAAATTCAGGCTGTCAAAATAATCATTATTAAAAGGTCAAAACCATCCTTTAAAATATTTATGTCTCCCCAATATAGGCCATATAAGCCCAAGGGCAGTGTGCAAGGAATTTGAAAGTAGGGCATTTCAATCAATCAATCATTCAAAAGATATGTTTATTTAGACCGTTGGCCTTTAAACAATACAACAGTTTATGTCTGTTGCATTTTAAAGAGCATTATAAAACATTTTTTAAACAAAAATGGACAGATACATATTAAGCGATCTCTTCCATCTAATATTTATGAGTCTTCCCATTTAAAATATACATTCACATAAAATGTCTAAAAATGGTCCCATAAAATCCATAAACCCTCATAAATGCTAAAACTCTATCAACATTGTGCTGACTGCCCTCATGAATATACCAATGGCACATACTATATCTAGAAAGCCAATGTCAGTTAATAATTTTACAGCATGCCCACGAGTCAGAATCCCATATTTCAAGAATATTCTGCATAACCGCTGTTGTTGAATTTTTGAGCAGCCCAACAAAATATGCAACATATCACATTTTGTGTTCAAACCACAGGTACATATTCCACCTGTATGAATCATTTTTGCTTTAACAATATCACTTGCCTTACAGGGGTTGAGCCCAGTTCTTACTCTCAACACTTTATTTCTAAACAGCTGATTTGGTAAGATATCCACATAAGAAAAACTCACTTTATTCCACCATGAGTTTAACATAAAACGTACCGATTTTTTCCCACTTAAATAATGGTAGTCGTATTCGTGGGACAATTTTTTGCCTAGTGCTTTCAACTCACTCTTGGAAATTCTGATTTGTAGATTCTGTGGACACAACATTACTTTCATTTCTTTACAAACGGTATCTAATTTGATCCTAACACTTTTTGCCAATTGTAGTTGACTTTTCACAATATCATTCTTACACGACAGAGAAACGTTTTGTACCTCCTCCCCACTCAATTTTCCCCAGAATCTCAATAATGCTTTTGTAACCAGCATATTCCAGGATATCATGCCAGTTTCCAGACTTATTGCTTGAATCATGGCAGAGCTGGGGAGTGACAGTAAATACTTTAAACACTTTCCCTCCTCGACAGCCTACTTATTTTTGCCACTAATGTATAGCAGTTCAGCTCCATATTGCAATTGCGGGGGATCATTGTTACTGGTCTGTATGTCATTTCTCTAAAGACCTTGTTGAATTTTTTCAGGCCACTCACCGAGGTTATAGCCCTGGTCTTCAGTGCCTCTAAGTGTGTTTTCTATTTCAAGGACCTCTCAAACCAGACTCCAAAATACTTGCATTCATTAACTAATTCAAGTTTCTCCGAAAAAAGGGCATTTAGAAATGTAAAGTTACACTTGTGCTCACAGTGAATATCCCCCCAAAGCTATTCTTACTGTAGCCAGGTTGGCTGTTCCATAGGAAATAAGTGGATTACATTACCACATTTAATAATGCTAATTTTGGTTAGATAACAGCTAGAAATATAATTCACAATCTCTGTTTAATAGTTATTTCAATTCCAATTTAATAGTAACATTGAATTAGTGATAAATATAGCTATCAAGAGTTACCTTTTCCATACTTGAAAACTCCAGAGGCTCATTTGAATGCTAAATAACTCCCTTGTTGAGGTGACAAACTGCTCTGAGAGCAGGACAAATACCTTGAGTGTGGGTAGGGGTTTCTATTCCTCAGGGTGGATGACCAGCTGGGCTATGTCTATCTCACAAAAAGGTAACTGGATAGTGCATTATGAAAATACAACCAAAAGTAAAGGGAGGGGAAGAAGCACTCATGTGTTAAGACGAGAACCCTCACTCACCCTAGGGTGACATGCTTCATCATTGGGTCCCCTCCTCACACTGGGACCACAAGGTACCCAGTGTGGGCTACAACTCCCCTGTAGGAGAGGAGCACAAGGTGTTTATATGTCATCCAATCTAGGGCTATGAGTGAGAGGCAGAGTGCAAAAAAAGGTAGCTAAGTGTAAGTTAAGCTATCTCCTGGTGGGCAAGATTAATCTTTATTGGTACCCCCAGTGGACAGGCTAAAAAAAGCGAAGTGAAAATTGAGTTATGGATATTTCCCTATTAGAAATCAAACTCATATCTGCCTCTGTAGACCAAAAGGTTCTTGGCGTTCCTCAGGACCATTCTCTATGTCACTGTGCTCTAGTTGTGCAAAAATAATAATAAATGAACACTATACTTTGACTGGTATGGGGATTATCAGTGTACCGGATTCTAGTCAGGTCCACATGCTGTAAGGATATAGAAAAAAACACTTCAAAACACAGTATACATCATACTTGTAACCCAATGTTTACAAAACACCAGTGTCCCTCACCAACACTCCAAAAACGTGTAAATACATAATCTATCATTGTATATAGCATCACCAATTTGAGACTATTAGTCATACTCCACCTTCATAAGTCCTGCCATTGCAGGTATCAGGACTCTAAAGGTGTATAAAATCACAATAACAATTGTCACATGTCACCACTCTTTTCTGGTTATCTCTACCTTTCAATCTGAATTCATATGCTGAGTACTTAAGAGGCACGTAATAGGGTGTCTAGCTCCTATATTTGGGTCAACGAAATATAGAGATCAATTGCATTTTTACTCTTCTGTTGTGCCCATTATTAGGTTCATCGTATCTGGGACAATAATATGATATGCTGTACAGGCTTACATCAGGTACAAAATCTGGGCTTCCCAGTGAGTTAAGACTTCCATATAGCACAGCGTGCACATACATCTATGGTTAACTGGAAGGACAGCATACGTGCTCACCAAGCATCTTTGTTGTGTGTGCGCTACGAGGATCACCACGCTCCACCACTCAAACAATCAAGAAGTTAGCATGATAGGGACGGGCCCCGCAACTAATTAAATTTTATGCTAACATGATTCGGGACGTGCCCCGACGGGCTCCATACCAGCGCCCTGTCTCCCACCGCATGAATGAAAGGCTTGATGGGGATAGCGGGCTACCGGCATCTCTCTCTTAGCGCGACCCAGTGGAAATTACCGCATTGTCTATTTCCGCTTTTGTCCTAAGAATACCTGGAAATGTAGTTCCCTAGGTGCTATGTGTTTCAAATAGCAACATTTGCATCAAAGAACACCCTTACGTACAATTCTGTGTCAGGAAATTGTCAAAAAAGTGTTGTGCATGACCCACACAGTGGCCTATAGGTGCATTGAAGGAGGAATTTCATAGACAAGACATGTTGCGGACCCGTGAAATAGACTAATGGTTTATTTTCGCCTTTTGCATGTGAATAGTGAAAAAAGATATTCTTTACTACGGAACTCATATCCATCGGTGCTATGAAGTACCGAGATTAACTTGGAAAACTCCTGCATACAATTAAATTAAAAATTAAAGTTGTGTATGCCCCACTAGGAGCTCTGAGGTTACTTGATGAAGAATTGTTAGATAATTTGAGTATAGGTAAATGCTGTATGTTGAACAATTAAATAAGACAATATTGGTGGAACTCATGGAAGTTACATTAGTCAATGGCCAAATATGTCTAAACAAATAGGAGTTCAACTCTCTTATGAACCGAGGTCACATAGATGATCATCACGTCATTGAGCCACTACATTGGGGTACGTCCACCATACAGGTGTTCACCAAGTATATTATAATGAACACCAAGGGATGTCATCATTAAGTCCTGTCGTGTGACTCTTGATACGAAACACCCAACGTTGTTCCCTCCGGAATAGGACCTTCTCAAGGGGACCCATTAGTGTACTATATTTGGGTTTGTCAAAGACAAACCAAGATCGATCATCTCCTGTGTGACCCATTTCCAGGAAACCTCTTGTTAGTCATGTATTGTATTTTTACATCTAATAGAACTGCAATGTTCAACAATCCTACTCTTGACTCTACGTGTAGTCATGCCAATATACTTAAGTGAATAGGGGCATGTAATCATGTAGATGACACCCCACAAATTATAATTAGTAAGGTTGGTCAAATGCCAATGTGTCTGTAGGCCCATTTCTAGCTGTTTAGTATGTCATGTGAAGGGACACACCAAGCATGAGCCACATGGGAAATGGCCTACCACAGGGGATCCTCTCCACAGTGACTGTTTTGTCTCCTGCATTGGTCTACATCTTGGTTGTGTGTGGACTAGCAGGTCCTTTAAGTTACTACTCGGTTTGAGAGCAAATAATGGTCTGTCAAAAGACAACTCTCCTTTGTTTAAGATATGCCAGTTCTTGTTTACTGCTTCTTTGATGGTGTCTGTGAGATGGCTAAATGTGGTCATACATGCCAATCTGTTTGCTTATCCTTGTGGTGTGTCTCCAGAAGGGCCTCCCTATTATTATTGTGTGCTCTCTTAGCAGCTCCATGTACTAGATGATCAAGGTAATGTCGTGTCTGTAATTCTCTGCTTTTGTACAATTTCTGCTCAACCTCAAGAATTGGCCCACGGGGAGATTGTTCAACAGTGCCTGGGGATGGAAGCTTGAATAGCTTAGTAGAGAATTGCGTGCCATAGGCTTCTGGAAGAGTTCGGTGTTAATTCTGCCATCTTTAGGATATAGCAGGAGATCCACCAGTGAAGCATAAGTTGAGATTTAGTGTATTCAACCATCCTGAGAAGGTGTGAAGGGACGCCTTGTCACCTTCCCAGATGACCAGAATGTCATCTACATACTGCCTCCATAACTTGAGATTTTGTTGGAATGGATTGGTAACAGAGTCAATGTGCTTGGTCTCAAAACCGTGCATGTACAGATCGGCCATGCTTGGAGCACATGTGCTGCCTATGGAAGTCCTGGTTATTTGCCAGTACAACTGGCCTTCAAAAGTGAAGAAATTCTCCTTCATTGCCAGCTTGGCAGAATGCATAATGAAAGAGTTAGGTGTCTGATCCTAGTGAGGGTATAGTTCCAGGAGATGGTATATGGTGTCCAGATTATTGCCCTGTGGAATATTAGTGTGCAATGATTCCACGTCATATGTGACCATCAGGTTAGAGTGTGGATCAAAGGATACTATTTCTAAAAGAGATAACACCTGTTTGGTGTCCTGAAGCTAAGATGGCATGTCGGCTACTATTGGGCGTTGGAAGTGATCCACAAATTGTGATGGAGGTTCAAGTAAAAAACCAGTTAGGGTAAAAACGAATAGATGTATGTGCACTATGTGCTATGTAGAAGTCATAACTCACAGCGAAACCCTGATTTTGTAGCTGATATAAACCCGTACAGCATATCATATTATTGTCCCAGATACGATCAACATAATAATGGGCACAACAGGAAAGTACAAATACAATTGATCTCTATATTTTGGTGACCCAAATATAGGAGCTAGACACCCTATTGCGCGCATCTTAAGTACTCAGCATAGGAATTCAGATTGATAATCAGAAAAGAGTGGCAACATCTGACAATTGTTATTGTGATTTTATACACCTTTAGAGTCCTGATACCTGCTACGAAGGGACTTATAGTCTCGAATTGGTGAGGCTTTATACAATGGTACATTATGTATTTACATGTTTTTGCAGTGTTGGTGAGGGACACTGGTGTTTTGTAAATATTGGGAACAGGTATGATGCATACAGTATTTTGACGTGTTTTTTTCCATATCTTTACAGCATGTGGACCTGACTAGAAGCTGATACCACTGATAATCCCCATACTTGTAAAAGTTTGGTATTCATTAATTATTATTTTTGCACAACTAGAGCAGAGAGACATAGAGAATGGTCCTGAGGTATGCCAAGAACCTTTGGTTCTATGGAGGCAGAAACATGTTGACTGGATTCTAATAGGGAAGTATCCATAACCCTTTGTTCACTTAGCTTACTTAAACCTGTCCACTCGGGATACCAATAAAGATTAATCTTGCCCATCAGGAGATCATTTTAACTTACACTTAGCTACATTTTGTTTTGCAGACTGCCCCTCACTCATGGCCCTAGATTGGATGGCATAAAAACACCTTGCACTCCTCTCCTACGGGGGAGTTGCAGCAGACACTGGGTACCTTGCGGTCCCATTGTGAAGAGGGGACTCAATGATGAAGCATGTCACCCTAGGGTGAGTGAGGGTTCTCGTCTTAACACATAAGTGCTTCTTCCCCCCCCTCCACATTTGGTTGTGTTTTCACAATACACCATCCGGTTACCTTTTTGTGTGATAGATTATAAGGAGTGGTATCGTTGATGGTAACAATTCCTCCCTCTAGAACCCTTATTGTAAGATAGCATTAGGGCTATGCCCAGGAGCATCGGAATTCCTAGAGTGGAACCACCAACTACTAGTCGGGCGGTTTCACTTCTACTGCAATGTCAGTGGGACGCTTGTCCAACCGACATCGGAATGCACCCCTAAGCTAGAAAGTAAAACTTACAACCAAGTCAAACCTGGTTTCCTTATCTGACTCATGCTCCATCGTGGTTGGCCTTAATTCAAGCTCAGTTCCCGGTCAAGCACATTTAGATGGCCACAGTTGGTGCTTAACACTTTTTAGTGCTATGTTTATTTACAAATTTAAATCTCTGATCCCTCTTATTGTTTTTTTAGTCATTTTCCCTTTATTCATTAGCATATTCTCTATTTTTATAAGCTTGAGTGCGATTTTTATTTTTGGGTGTTTTCGGCTTTTTAACTGTTTCGGTAATTCTAAATCTTTCACACATTTTCTCAAGTTAAGCCTATCTGCCCTGTACCATAGCTACTAGGTGTGGGGCTCAGGTTTAAATTACTGGAACATGTACTGGACCTAACTACTGTTTCTTGAACATGAAATACCTTGAAGATACAAGAATCAAGAGGCGTTCAGCAAAACAGAAACAGTTTTTAAATTGAACAATGCAACCAAGAGCACATTCATATGTCAGAGGACTGTCTCCATTTACAATCGGTGTACCATAGAATTTTATACTGTTCATTGAATGCAAAAAAATAGTTCAGGTGATCCTTTTTTGTTAAGGAATGTGAACCTCTGTCTTCTGAGCCATAAATTAATGCATTGGTTAAGGAACCCAGATGGGCCTTGACTTTGCGTGGACACAATGTGTCCAGTGGGTAACGTGCCCAGATGTCCGGCATGGAGAGTGTGTGATCACTGCGTGTATTGTGTGTGCTGTGCTCTGATTGATTAAATGCTCCTAACTTCATGTGGCATCTGACTTATGGTGTTTTGGGAATGTGCGCACCCCTCAGGCCAGGTGTTCTTTATTGCGGCCAATCTTCCTGGACTACTGTGGTGTCGCTGCACCTATCTGTGGGACTAATCTGGGACTCCTTTACATATGTTTGTCTGCTGGCTACGTGGTACCCCACTTGTGATCTGGCAATCAGTGCTCTCAGGTATGGGTCTCAGGGCCTGTGTAGCTACATATTTCGGAGTCGGGTTCGATGTGGAATTCACAACGGGCGAATTTGTCAATAAAGATGTGATTTTGTTTTTATACATAAATGTATCGTTATTCATACTGACATTGACTTTTTTAATATTAACACTAGAATGGTAACATTATTACTTGTGGTGGACTATGATCCACCCTAGCTAAAAACCCACTTTCTCACACATACAGATTAACATTATATCCTAAGAAGTAGAAAAGGCCTTCCTGTAGGCTAAATTAGAGTATCCACCATAAGCCCATGAATTTGGCTAAACTTCTGGCCCGGATGTCATCAGCAGATCCCTTCTTTTTGAGAATCATTAGGCTAATTTCAATTCATTATCAAATGTCAGTCCCACATAATGATATGAACTGTTCAATTCCAATTTACCTTCTTCTAATCTCCACTGGTGCTTATTTGTATGCCAACAAAACAAAATATATTTATATTTCCTAAGTTGACCTTAAGACTATTTGTCGTTAAGTACACATCCAAGAGATTGAAACCACAATTTGGTGCCCACTTTTCCCCAGTTTGCAATCAACAAATTTGTTTCAGCAATCCTACTTATTTGAGAAATTATTTCTGTTTTTTAAAACCGCCCAAAACTCAGGTTGTCTCTTAGACTCTGTTTGTTAAAATGTGGGTAATGTTGAAGATATTTCTCAATTTGCTTACTTTTGAGTGCTCTAGTGAGCTACAACTTCTTCTACTTGGGTCCAGATTTTGAGAACGGTAGATCCTGCATGTACTGTGCTGCATAACAAGTTAATGTTTGATGAGACAGGGTTTAAACTATTATTTGAGCAATCATTTCAGATTTTTAAAACTCCCAAAAGTTAGGTTGTCTATAAGACCCTGTGGGTACAAACATTGCTAATGTTAAAGATATTTCTCCATTTTCTTACTTTTGAATGATCTAGTGAGGTATAACCTCTTCTTCTTGAGTCCAGATTTTGAGACAGTTGATCCTGCACGTACTGTGTTGCATAGCAAAGTTAATGTTTGGTGAACAAGGGTTTAGCCAATTGAATAAAAATCATTCAGTGTTTTCAAAAGCAGAAAATATTGTTACTGCATAACAGAGAAGTTGCCCCAGTTATACAGATCTCAAATCTGGACATGCAGGCTCAGAAGTTGGAGGCACAAGCTTGTGAGAGTCATTTTAGCCCTGGCAAATGTGAACCTTTTGGTGAACAGGCCCTGTGTGTTTTTTTTAATTGTAAGGTTGGAGTGTCATGTCAGTTCAGATCTTGTTTCATTTAAGATGTTTTGTTGTAATGTTCTCTAGTGAAGGGAAGTGGCTGTCTTCCTGTTCCTATAATTGATGGTGTGAAGTTAGCTGTCTGCTGTCATGCTGTAGTTTCTTTCATGTGGCAACCTCTGTGTATTCAGCTGTCTCTACCGAATCATTTCAATAGGATCTCTTCAGCTTTTGCTTCTATGAACCAAGTAATATTCTAACCATTGATGATTTTGAGGATGTGAAGTTCACCTAAATCTACAACAATTTGTAATTTCATTTAATATAAAAAGTCTAGCTGTGTGGGCATTCATTTTGTTGTCTAAGGCATTTTCTACTTGCCATTGGCTTTGTTTGATCTCACAACTATATCGGTCAACACCCATTTTTGTTTTCAAAAACACAGCTATCGCAGTTATGAGGGCACCTTGCAAAAACATTTCTGTCAATTCCTTGTAGCATAGCTTCACCCATGACCTGTCTTAGAAATTGGGTTTCTGGTTGGCAGAGGTATGCACCCTGTCCAGGCAGGAACTACAATCCTAGTCAGGGTAAGTCAGATACACACCTTAAATTAACCTCTGCTCACCCTCTGTGAGCTTAGCACAGAGCAGGCAGACTTAACTTAAGAGGCAATGTGCAAAGTATTTGTACAACACTTCGAACAGGAACACAGTGAAAACATCACAAAAGACTCCACACCAGTTTAGAAAAATAAATTATGATTTTATGAATAAAGCAAGACCAGAATGACAAAACTTCAATGAGTAGAAGTCGAGATATCAGCTTTTAAACGTAAAAGTATAAAATAGCACTTACAAGCAATATATGCCTATGGGGTTATCTGGCCCTTCTGGACTGGGGCAAAGTCAAGAGCTCAGGTTGACTGCAATGGTGTGTGGGCCGGATACAGGAGCCAACTAAGGCCCACTGAACAAAAGTGCCTTGATCCTGGTAACAACGCGTTATGTAGGGTGCAGCCAAGAGATGTGTTGGTGTTGATCCCGCAGTTGAGGTGATGCATAGATTTTCTCCACACAACGATGGTGAAGCACTGGGTCCGAGATGCCTTGGCTCCGAAGCCGATGCACCAGGTTTCTCCATGTAGTCGAGGGGATGCTTTGATCATCTCTCACTGCAGCACGGCAATGTAGTGGTTTCGATGCATCAGTTCCTAAACGTTGCGCTGGTTCCAAGTTAGATGCTCTGGTTCTGTTCCTGAAACGGTGACAATGCATTGGTTCTGCTTCATGCGGCAGAGAATGCATCATATCAAGCACCTGCATAAACTTCCAATGGACCAGGCACAGGAGCAGGGGGTAAGACTTTGATATCCCTCAGTCTTTAAAACAGTAGGCAAGCCAGTATGCCCTTGGAGATCTATCTGGGTTCAAGCAAGAGTTCACTTCCTCCTGAGCAGGGCAGAGGGTAGCAGTTCAGCACAGCAGAAAAAATAGTCCTTCCAAAGCAGCAGTCCAGCAGAGTGAAATTCCTAGTAGCAGCTCAGCAGTCTTTCCTCCTTGCAGAGTTTATATACAGGTACAGAAATGTCTGATTTAGTGGGATCAGCGACCCAGTGCTTACACCCAGTTGTGGCTTTGAAGTTGAGGTGACTTCAAATAGGGGCTTTAAAGTGCACAGAGGTCCTCCTTTGCAGCTCTGGCTCCAGACTCATAACAGGGGATGCAGCCCTTTGTTTAGGGACAGTACACTGCCTATTCAGGTGTAAGTGCCAGCTCCCCCCTCTCATCCTACCCGGGATGAGCCATCTGGATGCGGAAGGTCACACCTAACCTTCCTTTGTGCGTGTCTGTCTAGAGGGAATGCACAAAGTCCAGCTGTCACCATCCTAGACATGTATTGGAGACAAGCTGCAGGCAGAGAAATGTCATCTTTCTAAAAGTGGTATAAGTAGCAAAGATCCCTAATTAAGTGGATGGGATCCAATACTCTGGAAACAAAAAAATATTTCCAGGACTTTATCCAATTGGACATATAGAAAACCTTTTATTGCGAAATTGAGATAGCAAAATAAGGATGATCAATCCCACAGGCAAATGATATCCCTGAGTCTTTAAAACAAGAAGCAAGCCAGCATGCCCTTGGAGATCACTCTGGGTTCAAGCAAGAGCCCAGTCACTCCTGAGCAGGGCCGAGGGTACCAGCAAGTGTTAAAACCACAGAGAAAATAGGCAAAGAACATGATGTGACCATCAACAATTTACACAACAAAGGTAACTTTTTTCATGAAATAGAACACTGTGGCACCCAAGAATCATATATAGATATTAGAGGGTCAGTTTGGTTTTAGGTTGATGACATTTTGATCCATTATTAATATAGAATCATTATCAGGACAACAAAAATATATGTCTGATTATATAAATAAAGAAAAACACTTATCACAGTGTAACTTTGTCATAATATAATTGGAGCTTAATATTTTGGTGTGTAATAGACGATAACTACCAGTAGTACCAATCCATAATACTCCAATAGAGCAACCAAGTTAGGGTAAAAGTATTCAAGAAGTTGCAATGGGTCATATTGTTAAAATAATATATATTCTGATTCAATTCCCAATGATATCATCAATGCCCAATGCCTCGTTGCCAGCGAAGGCCTGACCTTTGTTCCTTATACCAGAGATTACCCTTGGTCCCTACTGATTCTTGGGTTTCCCCTGTGGTTACTTATACTATCTTTCTAAAAGCGGTATTTCTAAAATAGTAATGATACACTCAACTTTGCAAGCACAGAGGATTTGTCATTACCATCCCAATGATATGAAACATGACAGAGCTACTCCTTCTCAATCAGGAATTACAGCTTATAAATGTAATAAGGAATTCCTAAAGTTAATTTAAGAGAGGTGTAGGCCTCACATTAGTGAAAAATGAATTTGGGTGTTTTCCACAACCAGGACATGCAAAACCTAAAATTGCATGTCCTACCTTTTAGCAACACAGCACTATACTCTATGGGCTACCTCGGGGCCTACCTTAGGGTTGAGTTAAGGTTTCACAAGGACTTTTAACAGCCAGTTCAACATGGCAGTTAAACTGCACACACAGGTACTGCAGTGGCAGGCCTGAGACATTTTTAACATGCTAATTTCAATTAGTGCTGCATTAGTAGCATTTTATGTACAGGCACATGTAGTACACTTCAGTAGGGATTTGTAGATAAATAAAATATGCCAATCATGGATAAGTCTATCAAACCATGAGGAAGACCACCCTTAGGCTGTCAGGTCTAACACATGTCACCCCAGCTGAAAGTGGGGAGAGCTACCCAACCGCTTGGGAGTTCCCATCACTAAGGCGGAAGTACATGGAAAGACTATCAGCATTAGCGTGGTCTACCTCAGGTCTGTTTTTCACTGTGAAGTCTATTACCTGTAGGGAGATGGGCCACCTCGACAATTTTGGATTCTCACCCCTCATTTGCATTAGCCACCGGTGAGGCATGTGGTCAGTCTGAATCAGGAAGTGAGCCCCAAACAAGTATGGCCTCAACTCTCAGTTCCCAGACATATCAAGGCTTTCCCTTCAATAGCATTCCACCTCTGTTCCCTGGGAAGTAACCTCCTAGAGATGATAGCTACAGATTGGTCTAGGTCCTCATTATTTACCGTGATAAAATTGTCCCTATGCTGTGTTCTTAGGCACCTGTTTGAACAATGAATTCCCTTGAAATGTTGGGGGCATTGAGCACTGGGGCTGTGCACAAGGCCTACTTTAAGGAGTCAAATGCTTTTTGGCATGCCTCTGTAAATCATATTTCTGGGCTGCTTCTTTGAAGTCATCTCTATCAATTCTTTGCAAACAAGCCATAGTAAGTGCGCTGTGAGGCCCAATAAAGCTCTCACCTCAGTTTAGTTTGTGGGGGTTCCCAGGCCATGATTGTCCCTATCTTGGCCTGTAGGGACTCCACCTTACCTCTGCTCACCAGGTGTCCTAAGTACACCCATGACCCCTGCCCTATCTGGCACTTACTGTTCTTGATATCTTGATAGACAGGCCTGCCTGTAATAGAGCCTGAAGCATTTCTTGCTGGTGAAAAAGGTGTCCATTCCAGCTGATACTGAAGGCAGCTGTGCCATCCAAGAAAGCAGCACTGAAGGCCTCCATACCAGCCAAAACCTGGTCCACCGGCCTCTGGAAGGTGGCAGGGGCATACTTTAATCAACACAGTCTCACTCTAAATTGGTTGGGTCGTCTGGAGTGGAGAAGGCTGACAGCTCCTTTGCTCCTTCACTTAGGGCAATCTGCCAGTACCCTGACGATAAGTCAAAGGTACTCAGGAACTGTGCTGTCCCTAACCTGTCTATCAGCTCCTTAGCCCATGGGATGGGATGAACATCAGTCTAGGTGACTAAATTGAGCCCCCTATAATCAACACAGAACATGAGTTCTGGTGTCGTGCCCAGTGGGGCAGATTTTGGTACCTGCACCACAGGACTGGAACAGGGGCTACTGGAGAGTTCAATCACCCTAACTACAGCACGTTAAAAACTTAATCTTTGATGCTGGCCCACACTTTGTCAGACAGCCTGTAAGTTTTATTCTTGACAGGGAGGCTGTCTCCTGTGTCCACATCATGGGTACACAGGTGGGTAGTCCCAGGAGTGAGGGAAAACAGATAGAAGAACTGTCCCAGCAACTGGTGACAGGCCCTCTGCTGGTCTGAATTCAGGGGAGAGGTTCACACCTTTCACTGACCCATCCTACGCTTTGGAGGGTAAGAAATCACAGAGAGGTTCACTGTCCTCCTCTTCCCCTCCACCTGTCACCAACAGCATGGTGACCTCAGACCTCTCAAAGTGTGGTTTGAGACAGTTGACATGGAGCACCTTGTGGAGGTTCCTGAGGGTCTTGAGGTCGACCAGGTAGGTGACCTATTCCTTTCTCTCACTTAGCTCATAAGGCCAAGCACAATGGTCTTGGAGGGCCCTGGGATCCACAAGTTCCATCACCCAGACTCTCTGCCCAGGCTGTAATTACAAAGGGGTAGCCGTTTGGTCATACCACTGGTTCATCACATAGCATAACATAACATGTGTATTTGTAAAGGGCACGTTCAACTAAGGGTATCTTGGCACTGAATAACAGAAGTTTATTTTTTCCCAACTCAATGGTACTCCTTTTATTGTCCTTGAAAGCATGACGGACTGAGTGGACCCACTAGGATTTGAACCTGTGCTCATAAGGTCGAACGCAGGCCATTAAAGTGGATGCATTTATCCACTAAGCCACCAGACCCAGCAAGACTGAATGGCTGGACTGACTCACCTCCTGGCTGGCCTTCAAGTTGCCAAAATCTTGCTTCCAGAACTTGGCCATCTGGCTTCTGGATCCCAGCATGCATCTAACTACATGATGGGGAGGTTTCCTGGGAGCTTGCTTTCTTCCGTCCTTCACCAGTCTGAGAGATACCCTTCCATTATGACCATACAGAAGTTCAAAGGGGCTAAATCCAACCCCCTTCAGTGGTACCTCTCTGTAAGCAAAGAGAAGGCTTGGCAAGAGGACGCACTACTTACACCTCAGGGCCTCAGACAGGTCCTTGATCATGCCTTTGGTGGTCTTGTTGAATTTCTCAATAAGCCCATTGGTTTGTGGATGGTAGGAGGTGGAGAACTGGTAAATAAAACCACACTCCTTCCAAACTGACTGCATGTAAGCAGACATGAAGTTAGCGCCCCTGTCAGACACCACCTCCTAGGGGAAACCCACTCTGGTAAAAATCCTCATTAGGGCCTTAGCCACTGCATGTGCAGTTTCAGTCCTCAGTGGTTTAGCCTCCAGGTTCCTTGTGACATGGTCCACTTGTAGCAAGATAGAGCTGTTGCCAGAGGCTGTCTGGAGATCCATAGGGCCTACATGTTGATTCCTACCTTTTCAATGCGGGTTCCAACGACAGGCAAGGGATTAAGGGGTGTTTTCAGCCTCTTCCCTGTCTTTCCACTGGCCTAGTAGGTCAAACAAGTCCTACAGAATGAAACTGAGGAAATCTTCATCCAGGGCCAATAAAAGTGGGGTACAAGCTTGCCAATGGTCTTGTCCTGCCCCAGATGTCCTGAAATGGGTATCTCAGGAGCCAGTAGGAAGGCCCTCTAGCATTGGGGAATGGCCAGTGCCCGTGTTGTCCCATACACTGGTGCTTTAGACTCAATATACAGCAGGTTTCCCTCCCAGTAAATTTGGAAATTACCAGAAGCATCCCCTGCTGCCTGGGCTTTGGCCCATTGATTCATGTCCTCCATGGTTGGGCACTCGTTCTGTGCCTTACAGAGCTCATCCTTTGTGGATCCCCCCTCTACTTGTCAATGAGCAAGTTCAAGGCAGGTCACCAAGGGAAGTAATGTCCTCCTCAGTGGGCTCTGGGGTGGCCTCCTCTGGCAACCCATCCACCTCAACTGGGAGACCTTTGGGGCCTGGTTTCCGACACCCCTTACCCTTCCCTCTTGTGGCAGCTGTCTGAGCCATTCTTACAGGCTCCAGACCTCCTTGACTGCCTTCATGGGCAGCCATGGACCTGATGGTAGCACATATCCACTCAGGCAACACTAACATTTCCAGGTGTGCCTTGAGTTCCACTTCCTTCCAGGTAGTGTGCTCAAGGTAATTCCCTAATAAACAGTCCGCAGGTATAGCAGGGACCAGAACAACTTTCAGAAGACCTGAGACCCTCACTACTCTAATGGAATGTGTGCCACTGGATAGTGACCCTCCTGTTTGTCAAACTGATGAGTTCATGAGAAAAGAGAGGCACTCCTCTTTATCCTTAGTTTAATCGATGTTCTTCAACCGTAATGTTTTATCGGCGTGCAAAAACCTGCTTCGCGCTTCGTCTCTATGCGCTGTGACTTGAACTGTATTACCACAAGGAACCCCTTTTCTGATTCCACCAGGCTGCACTGCCACGCACGTGGTTTGAGTCCAATGTATCAATTTCTTGAATTTACATGTTTACTCCTTGTTTCATCATACTTTTTAACCCTTTTACTCTTCGTTCATTATCAATAAATTTTACTCAATCTTGTGAGTGTAGTTATTCCAAAAAAGCACAGAGTTCCATGTAGGGTTCCACTTGCCATGATTTTAATAAAATAGCCCAATGCATTTCGGAAAATCATTTCCCTTCATCAGGGGCATCTATAAATACAAGGATACATCATTATAAAACTTGTTCAAAACAGGAAGCTTCATTAGCAATCTAACAACAACAGTTTACTCAATGCTGCACGTTAAGGTACCTTTTATGCTCTATTTCATTACATCATTAAAACTAAGCTCACAGATTTCTCAATCCGTTTACCCCTATTTACACTACTCAATGTGACAATTTGTAACAAAGACGTAACGACAAACGTGAACCATTGTAGGCTTACCATGGCGTGTGGGTCCCGCATTTATTAAAATCTTCCTTCCTTCATTCTCCGTCTACCGGAGCAATGCTAACACGTTATAGAACCTTGTTGTATTGAACAAACCTTCACTTTTATGTTCACGCCCATACTTCAGCCTCTAATTCGCAACCGGTGTGTACCTAACAAATTCTATCACTGACATTAACGAAGGACTATTCAGGAAATGTAGTTATTCCCACAGATGTATTCCTACAACTCCCACAATGCTTTGCAATCGTACCCATTATCTTTCTTTTGTGCCGTAATCACTATGTATATGGGTTGCTGTTTCATTGCTGTAAATAAAACCACTTCTATCTATTTTATCTTTTTTAACATATGTATCTAAATCCGCTTCTGTCTTGATAAAAAGAACTGTCCCTTGATTAGGTGCTTCTCACTCCCTCATACTCCACCATGGAAGGGAGCCCAAGATCTGTGCCTTAACGCTGTTAGAACTTCGAACTAGTTCTTCCGTGGTAATCCATATGTCTTCATTATTTAATTCTGGGTGCAATCTCATGGCGAGACGAAAGAATCAAACTGATGAGTTCATGAGAAAAGAGATGCACTCCTCTTTATCCTTAGTTTAATCGATGTTCTTCAACCGTAATGTTTTATCGGCGTGCAAAAACCTGCTTCGCGCTTCGTCTCTATGCGCTGTGACTTGAACTGTATTACCACAAGGAACCCCTTTTCTGATTCCACCAGGCTGCACTGCCACGCACGTGGTTTGAGTCCAATGTATCAATTTCTTGAATTTACATGTTTACTCCTTGTTTCATCATACTTTTTAACCCTGTTTGTCAGCCACCACAACCTGGTGGAATTCATTGGGTATAACTTGCTCTGGGGCCACCAGTTGACTCCTTACCATAGTCATGCTGGCTTATGTATCTCTCAGAGCCTCATCAATTTACCCATTGATGGTAACCCATTGCCTATACTTTGCAGTGTTGGAGGACACATGGTTTTTAGGTGTCACCCAGGGTGACCTCACTGAACTCCACCCACTTACTGGGACAAACTTCTCTCAAGCACGATACTTACCACCTCTGGTGTCTTACCTCCAGTGGGAGTCTGTGCTCTGTTTGGGCACTTGGAATCCCCTTTGTAATGCCTGAATTTGAAGCACTCACAGCGTTTGGTATTCTTTGCTTAACTCTTGTCAGAGAAGCTCTTTTACCATGGCCAGATTGGGAATAAGGCCCTTTCCTCCCCTGTGAATTGTTTTGTGGGCCTTGAGAGAACTCTTTCTACCTGCACCTTTCTTCTGGTGAGAATCCTGACCAGCCTTTTGGGAGTTCACCCAGATGGCTTCTTGGACATTCTGGTGCTGACCCAGATGTCCGCCTCCTCAGCAAGCTTCCTGGTGTCAGTCAGTTTGCTATCACCCAGGTGTTGGCGCAGCTCTGGAAAACGAATATCTAGCATGTGCTCCTTCAAAATCAAGTTTTACAGCCCAGAATAATCTTCAACCGCGATGGCCCTCACCAAGCCCTTCAATGCCTTGCTAGCATATTCCAGGAAGTCCACCCATGTTTGTGAAGAGATTTTGTGGCTGCTCCTGAACCTCTGTCTGTAGCTCTCAGGTATCCGTCCGGACTTCACTACCTGTAGTATCAGGAATGTGCTCCTTCCCACCGTGGGCTTGTATTTCCACAAGCTACCACTCCAGAACTTTTCAGAAACCTTGTGCACCTTGAGAGCCACCTCATAGGTGGAGAATCATTTGTGAATGTCAACCCTCACAACAAAACTGGGTACCAACTACCAAATAATTTTGGATGTGAACTTTCCGTTCTCCAGCAGACGCCGCAAGTAGGCTTCCATCACTACTGCTGAACTCCACTTGCATGGCTCTAATGCCCAGCTCTCTAAGGCTTTGCTCATGGGGCATCCGCCTCT
This sequence comes from Triturus cristatus, assembly GCF_964204655.1. Lineage (NCBI taxonomy): Eukaryota > Metazoa > Chordata > Amphibia > Caudata > Salamandridae > Triturus > Triturus cristatus. The sequence goes on from NC_140583.1 coordinate 556,428,788, forward strand.
CCTCCACGGCCAGCCTTTTCTCCTCTAGAGCTTGCTCTCTCCCCAACTTGGAAAGAGCTTGCTCCTTCTCCAACTTTCTTGCCTCTATTTCCTTCTCCAACTTCAACTTGGCAGGCTCCAGTTTTAATTTCCTCTCTTGCCTTCTGTCCTCCAGCTCTCTGGGGAAAGAGCCCTGTATGACGCACTGCTCCCTGGCTTGGGTATTATCGCTAATACTGGTAGGATGCTTCCCCTCACCTCCACAGGTAGCAGTCCTAGACTATGCTGCGAGTCTTGGTCCAACACTTCCTCCTCATCCAGCTGCTCATCCTCCTCATCCTCCTTTGGGTCTACCTTAAAGCAGCGCAGGCTTTTGCCCAGGCCCTCAGCACATTGTGCAGCTCCACATTCCTAGTGGAGCCCTTAGCAGGAAACCCAAACCCCTTCCAGAAATTCCTGAGCTGGACTACACTAAAAACGTTCAGGTTGGCGAGCTCAACATCCATTCTTGAAGTTGCAAATGTAGATCCTCCAGTCAGAGACATGATTTTGGGAAGAAAAACATTAAAAATGGCAATCATGGAGAATTAGAAAGAGTTTGAATTGGTCTAGATATGGAGTAGTAGTGTATAATAAATTATTGTATGATACTGCACAAAGCACAAGTCCTAGCCTTACAGCTAATCACCAATGTTTGAAATTGGGCTTCTGGTTGGACGAGGTATGCACTCTGTTCAAGCAGGGGCCACAATCCTAGTCCACATAAGTTAGATACACACCATAAACGATTCTTGTGTTCACGCTCTGATATCTGAGAGCAAGCAGGCTTAACTTAAGAGGCAATAGGTAAAGTATTGTGTGCAACACTTCAAACAGTACCAGTGAAAACACCACAAAAAGGCTCCACACCAGTTTAGAAAAATGAATTATGAATTTATAAATTAAATAAGACCAAAATTACAAAAATCCAATAAGTAGAAGTCAAAATATGATTTTTTAAAGAATAAAAGTAAAATTACTGCTTAGAAGCAATAAGTGTCTATGGATATTATTTTGTTGTAATGGACCAGGGCAAAGTCAAACGCCCAGGTCGACAGCGATGGAGAATGGTTCAGGGACAGGCGTTACTCAAGATCTGCTGAATAAAAGTACTTAGATCCTGGTTGCAACAGCAAGATGCGGGGCACAGCCGATAGATGCGTCTGTATTAATCCCGCAGGCAAGATCATGCATCGGTTTTCTCTACACAACGATGGTGATGCGCTAGTTCCGAATTGCATTGGTTCTAAGGTTAATGTGCTGATTTTCTCCACAAAGTTGAGGGGATGTGTCAATTGTCTCTCTGCAGTGGCGAAGATGCGGTTGTACCAATGGTAATGCGCTGGTTCCAAGTGTGGTGTACCAGTTCTGTTCCTGCAACAGCAACGCAGCATCGATTCTACTCACGCAGTAGAGGATGTGCTGGTTCCACTGGAGGAAGCACCTGGATCCACTTTCAATGGACCATGCACAGGACCAGAGGTTAATACTTTGATAACCCTATGTCTTAAAACAGGGGGCAAGTCAGCATGACCTAGGAGATCAATCTGGTTTCAAGTAAGTTATTCCATTTCTTCCTCAGCAAGGCAGAGGGTAGCAGACAGCAGGGCAGCACAGCAGAAAAGCAGCTCTTCCAGATCAGCAGACCAGCTGGCAGTCTTTGTAGTAGCACAGCAGAACGTCCGCTTAGCAGAGTTCTTCACAGGTCAAGTACTGTCAGTTGTGCCTTTAAAGTGGAGGTGACTTCAGGGAGGGGTTTGAAGTGCACAGTGGTCCAGACTCACTACAGGGTGTATATGCAGCCCTTTGTGTGGGGGCGGGACACTGCCTATTCAGGTGTAAGTGTCAGCTACTCCCTCACTATCTGCCCAGGATGAACCATCAGGATGTGTATGACCACTCAGTCATATCTAATCATCCTTTGGGTTGTGGCTATCTAGCGCAAATTCACAAAGTTCAGCTGTCACCCACTCCAGACATGTATTGGGCACAGGCTGCAGGCACACCAAGCTAAAAGCAGAGTAATGCTATCTTTCTTAAAAGTGCATTTCCAAAATAGTAATGATAAATCCAACTTTGCCAGCAAAAAGTATTTATCATTACCATTCCAATGATATGAAACATGTCACAGCTCCTCTTTTTTAATCAGGAATTACAGCTTATAAGTGTAATAAGGAATCCCTAAAGTTAACCTTTTAAGAGGGTGTCGCACTCACAGTAGTGAAAAACAAATGTGGCTGTTTTTCACTTCCAGGACATGCAAAACCCAACAGTACATTTTAGCTATTCTGTACTCTACACTATGAGCAAACTAGGGACTACCTTAGTGGTGACTTCAATACAATAAAAGGGGAGTTGTCAGGCTTGGCAAGGGGTTTTAAATGCCAAATTGGCATGGCAGAATACACTACACACACAGGCTCTTCGGTGACAGACACAAGACAAGAGCTACTTGTGTGCCTGACATAATTAATGCTGCAGGCCCACTAGTAGCATTTAACTGGCTCTGGGCACATGCAGTGCACTCTACTACTTGGGACGTATAGATACATTAAATATGCCAATTGCGGATAAGTCAATCAAACCATGTTTTACGGGAGAAGCATGTGCACTTTAGCACCATAGCACTGTTTGGCATTGGTAAAGTGCTCAGAGTGCTAATTCCAGCAAAAGGTAATCAGCAAAAAGTTGAGGCAAACTGGCAAAACGTTTAGAGAAGACCACCCCAAGGCTGACAGGTCTAACAGGTGCGCTAAAGACCTAAAACATACTGGTACTGGTATTGTGCTTGTGCTGCTTACAATGTCTGTATTGTATTATCTCACAAGGACTGAAGGACGCCAGATGGAACAGATATCCACTATTGCACAGTTTCTCCATATTAGTGCCATGGCAAAAACTTTTGTCCAGGTATAGTATGCAGTTATAAAAATAATATAGTATAAACCTTTAGAAGTTCCAGGCAAAAAAAGAGGGTATAACCTCAGTCCGTATGTAGTTTTTCATAATGTGGCTTTTATATTGTTTTTTATGTCATGTTTTGTTGTTGTTTTTTACTTTTGGCAATATCCAACACTTTTAAGAACTGACATGCTGACCTTTTGTGTTGTTAGGTGTGGATAATATTTTTTTAGTTGCATAATATAATTCTACCAACAAATGGCACAAAGATATTTTTAGCAAAACATAGCAGTTATTGGGGCACATGGAGATGCGTAATGCTCAAATTGATGAAAAACATCAGCATTCTTAAAGTATTGTTGATTTCAAAATTTGTACTTTCGATGTCTAAATCCATTCCTTCACATTTAAAGGAACGAACATGCATTTCATCCTAAAAGGAATAGAGCACTTGTCAAATACATCAAATGCTTAAAAAATGCACATTTGAACTTGAGTGTTCTATAGGAAATTATGCCCATATGTTTAAGGATGATGGTCTATTAGAAAGTCACTTTGAACACAATTTTGCTTTGAGGAACATGGCAGGAGAATTGACCTGCTACCACTAAAATAAGGAGTCAATTAAGAGCTAGACTAACAGTGTACTGTGTCACAAATGGGATGGAGTACCCTACCTGCCAAACAATCGGTCAGTCCGCCTCAGTTAGAGATGGAAAGACCTTAAGTATTTAATTGCCGGAGACGCAATTGGCTCTGTTAAAAGAATACTTCCTACAATAGCCAATTGGAGTATGGGCTATCAGAGGAAAGGTATTACACTATCCACCCCCTTAAGAGTAGATGGTGTAATGTCTTTTGTTCCTGTTTTTCCTGTCAGGAAAACCTGGTGGTAAGAGACAGGAAAAAAAGACTACCACACATTGGGAGAAAACTCCCAGTTGTGAGGGTCATTAGGTTTTTTTTTTTTTTTTTTCAAGAACAAACTCCCATCTTGAAAGTTTGCTTTAGAAAAACTGAAAAATGTAAATAGTATGGTGTTCAGCTGTTACAACCGATGTCAGCCATGCACCAAACATTTAGCAAATTGAAAGGAACCGACATGCAAGTGGTTCCTTTAAATTTACAGGGCTGAACGATGATCTCTACGTTTGGCAGGCGGAGTACACTCGGGGTAGTGGAGGAAATATCCTCTTTCATCCCAACACTACTCTCAACACTGCTCCATCGCTAAACTTTAAATCAGACCCTATGTCATGTAAACGTATCATACAAAGAAATGTGTGATAGATAACTCAAATGACACAATTAACTAGGCAAGAGAAAAGAAAAATACATTCTCAGTGTAAAATCTGTACAAGAGGAAGAGCGAACGAGCAGAACTTGGTTGCATGACATTCTTTATTTTGGTAAAGATTAAACAAATTCAAAGTGATTAATCTGATGCCAGTCTGTGGTTGTGCTTCTCATAATATAAGCATGTGGAATTGTTCTGACATCTGGTTTCTTTGGGATTTAAAAACAAATATTCAAGTTCACTCCTCAGGTAGCGTGTGGTATGGTATTCCACTCCTCAATGAATGTCTAATACACTTTGTTGTGCACGGTATTAGGTATACAATATATTTTGCCAGTCATATAAAGAACCCATTTACTAAAGCCATTCAAGATATCTCCATGAATCCTCATTAACTACCAAGACCAGGTGTGGGCGCAGCCTTCTCCAAAGTCATTGCACTTGAGTAATGAGGGGTGTGACAGAGGGAGAGCGGTATGGCATGTTGGAGCAGTGTTTAATTTCAGAATTTTTTTTTTATTTAGAAGAAGGAATATTGGTGGAATTTACAGAACACTAAGGACCAGTAGAGGCTACATCCCTGAAAATAGGGTGCAGCCTGGAGTCTTAGGACCATCCGAGCAAATGCATACATTTAATAATCTGCATCATCCACAGTGTGATGTCTTCAGTGGGACTAAGCCAATCATTATGTAACAATTTCCAAGACATCAAAACATTTAGCGAATATTTTTGCATTAGTTTTGCAGCTCCAAACCGCAGTCATATTTAAGCAATGTTACTATGAGTTTGACAACATAAGAAATGAAGTTCAAGCTTGTGTATCTAATTTAAGTAAGGTTTTAGACAAGTACAAGTGCTCTAGTTCATGTGTGCCATATTCCAGATGTAGAAAATACAGTTTATTGCACACACAATAAAATAATTTCAAAACATACCTTCTGTATCAAGAGATTGTCTACAAACATGTTAAGACTCAAATCCATTTCTATTAGGAGACAGATAATGGGGAATAACATGGAGATATAGAGCACTTTGAGCGCCTCAGTTTAAGGAATAGCCTTGAAAGGGTGCCATAGGCACTAATTCAAGCCAGGAGAATGGCCCCTCATACCTTGGTTTAGCAGTTAAAAACTATTGTTCGGGTGCAGTGGGCCCATCTCGCTTGTATGTCACTGCACATGCGCACTATTAATAGTTGATCGGTTTCAGGAATATGCTTTTTATCCCACTCATTTCAGGAGAAATGAGAGGGACGGATGTATCACATATTCACGTATGCTTTTACAACTCATGCCTTAACAACACAGGCATTACAACAAACGTGTTGTTCCCACACACTCTATTACAATGCAAGTTGTTACAACAACTTGCCTTAGGGAAGCTCTGGACTTTGGAATAGTAAATCTTACCATTCCAACACCAGTCTGTGCAACAGTAGGAAAGGTGTTGGATTTAAAATCCCAAAATGTGTTGCCTTAACCCGTTCCGTGCTCATGACGGAACCACGCCGTCATGAGCCACGGGCGCCGTGTGCTCATGATGGAGTGGTTCCGTCATGCTGCGGCCGTTGGCGGCCGCTCCGCCCACGCGGCGCTAATTCCCCGCCTGTGCGGGCGATTAGCGCAGTGGGTGGAGTCATGACGGAACCACTCCGTCATGAGCACAGCTCAACCGTGACTCATGACGGAGTGGCTCCGTCATGAGCACAGCGCCACCGCACTACCCCCAAACCCCCCCCAGCACTGCGGCGGAATTCCTGCCACAGCCAAGGGGTTAAGCAAGTTGTTGAAACGACTTGCATTGTTATGGAACGCGTTGTAACGACGCGTTTGTTGTAGTGCCTGTGTTGTAATTGCACTGAGTAGTTCTGTCTGCGTTGTAAACGCTGTTTCCAGAGAGGGACACTCTGTTTTTTTTCATGCTATGGTGATCTCTTGATGCTTCTATTCTGTAGTGACTACTCTTTCCGCTTCTCAAAATGCACTTTGTTCAGTATATTTTGTATTTGCTTTTTTTATTTTTATATTGGAATTCAGTAGAAGGCACACAGAAGTAGACATCTAACCCAAGGGAAAGTCTAAAATTAGTTGAGGAAGGATGGAAAAAAGGTCCTCAAGTTGCTCGTGCGAGGTTGACATTATGGAAGTGATGTATTGCTAGATGGAAAAGGTAAAAACAAAATATGAATCTTCAACGCATGATCAGTCACTACCTCCAGTTACTGTAGTGTAAGCCAGGCGTGCTCTCTGTTCACTGCAGAAACTGCAAATGCTAAAAGTAATTTAGATCTCAAAGCATTCTGCTGTGCTGAAAGACACTCTGCACTATATTCGGCTTTAAGCATTCAGAATATTTGATAAGGTTAGAACAAGCTTTATGACCTATGCGAAATTTAAAAAAGCTGACAGAAATTCTATCTTTCCTCCCATGAACCTGAAAAGAAATGTTGCATGAGTTCAGTGTCAGAAATAAAACACTAAAGATGCACATTTAGACTGACTTTGTACTTGCAATCCAGAATGTTAACTCAGCCTGCTGCAGCTGGGTTATTTTATGAGTAACCTGGGCAATCTTTCTAAATATGGTCACTATAACAGTAAGATTGTCGTTCATCTTGAGTTGGCTTACGTGAGCTGAGCTTTTATACATTCTGAATGAAAGCATCATTTTAAAATACACGATCAATTTGAATGTTAGCTTTGGTGGAATTAATAATTACATATTCACCTTGATATCTGTGGTAATCTAGAACACAAAAACTGTCATTTTGCATTATATCTATAACTGCGTTTTCAAATCTTGAGGGAAATTGTCTTGAAAATCTCGTAGCGCTATAAATTTAGTTAGACTAAGTGATGTTGCTCAATGGAACCCATCACTTAGCTTTTCCTCCTGTTCTACATCATAAAGCAGTACTGCCTTTTTTGTCTCAACCATATTTTCATTGCTGTTCGGTCTTGACCCTCACCATGCAACAGTTCTGTAGGTAAATGTTTAAACTGTGGGTGTTTGATGAGTGTCTTCTGAACATTACTTTTTTTTATTGCTTTAGTATGTCACATCTGTTTCAGCTTTCATATGTGTCATCAGAATGTCTTGGTACTAAAACAATACAATGCTCAACATCCTAGCTCATTTAAACCTAATGTTATAATCATAACTTTTTTTATATTGTTATTCCTACTATGCTTCTGCCTTCCTTTACAAAACACGTTTACCTATCGGACATTTTTCTCAATTCCCTAGCAATTCAAGTTGGGAGATCTCAGACTTAGATGCACCTCTTCCTACCCCCATAAAATATTTGTTTGTTTATATAAAATAAACATTTCATAGCCAATGCTTAATGTATACGCTTTGCCTTTGTGGTCATGGCAGATGGCAACTTTTTTCCCAGACAGCAAAATGTCATGTTGCACGGGAAGTAGCCAACTGTTTATCCTCATCAGGAACGCATAGCTGTTTTCCATCCAATATCTCACGCCATAATGCCTAGTGTATGATTTTAGCTTTGTTCCTTTTTCAAAAGTAAAACACGAGCTATGGAAATAAAAACAGAGAAATTAAGGAAGAACAGATAGTTTAACTAGTGATAAAAGTTCCCTCATATTCAAAATGGATTCAGATGCAAACAGGGTGCTGGTGCCCCTACCTAGAGACTGAGTCGCCATATGAATGTAATTACTAGGCAACAAAGGCACATGTCATTCTTAGAAGGTAAATATGAACTGGTTGCTGGCTCCTGTTGAGCCCTTATGCAGTGCTGTATGTAGCCCACCGGAAGTTACTTAATCAGAGGGTAGACTGATGGGCTGAAAGGTCAGTCTTGCTGTCAATGTGCCTGATTCAAGAAAGGGAGTGAAGGTTGGTAGAAAGGAGTACCTGAACCAAAATGTTCTTCTCAGTCTAGAACTTGCAGCACGGTAATACAGTGTGAAGCATCCTAGACTGAGTTGTGTGCTATACATGCTGTGTTGTCTGCTCTTGATGAGCATGCTATTTGGAAAAGGTCGCTCAAAGTTGGAATGGAACCAAAGAAAGATCCCCAGAGTTAGATAAAAGTGAGACCAGCCTAAGCTGCTGACAATTGATTCCTTGGGTATTCTGATCTACATTACCATTGCTGAAGAAATGCTGGAACCAATTCTGTAAGGTAGCAAAGCACATATTACTGCAGAAGTAGACCCTCAAGTGTGCTAATAATGAATTATCATTATGGGCATTATTTCTGTAGGTGGGTCTACACAGGATAATTCTCTCCCCAATGCCCGGGGTGGATGCTGCAAATACATCATGACAGCAAGACTGACACCAGCCTAGAATCCTAGTGCTAAGTTGCAAAAGTAGTCTTTTATTTTTGTTGATGCCCTAAAGCAGGGATAGATGGGAGAATTGCCTTGCATAAGCATCCACCAAACACTCGCACTGTGTAATAAAGTGGGGTGTTGGTTGGAAAGGATTTGAGTTCCTCACAAATAACTAGGGTTGGGTGGAGCTAGCAGAGTTACATAAAAACTCCATGAGATTCCATGGAGTTCCACCAGTGGGTGAAAATATGCATGCCGCGCTGCTCACTTAGCAATTTGGCACATGTAGCACGAGCAGTGCTGAAAGATCAGAGCGAATGGCACTGTCCAGTGCGCAAGAGTGCTCAGCCATTTCAATTGATTGTGCCGCCACTCGAGTAAATAATCTACTTGAACGGTAGCAAATCTACTTAAGAAGTAGCCCTCTTACCGTAACTGATCACAACCACCTGTGACAGCCCATGTTAGAAATTAGTGCTGGAAGATTGCAAATCTCCCTTACATTAATGAACATTTGCTGGGGAAAAAAATGTGCGGGCTTTGGCTGAAACTCAGTGTTACAAGAGTAGCACAGAATCATCAAATTCTGCCAATTTTGAGGGTGGAATGAAATATTCCACCCACTCCTATAAATAACAAGGCTTAAATATACTTTTTTCTGGGAACTCAGTACCTCTTTGTAGCACTTGACTCTTTCAGGGTAGCAAAGCAGAGCAGGTCAAACCTTACTCTGGGGAGGTGTGGGCTAGTAAAGCAGCCTCCAGGAATACAAACAATATCACTTAACAAATTAGCCAGTGCCTTTATTTAAAAAAACTAAAGTGATTTTATTATGCATGCATTACCCAATACCATGCATTAGTATACCATTATGTACATGATGCCAGGTGAAACTACTTACAGTGACATATGTGAACATTCGGTACCACAAACAAGCCCCGAATCCTAGAACAACAATTGCTACACCAAACATCAATCAATCAATCAATCAAACAGCTTTTGTAAAGTGCAACACAGTCACCCCTAGGGGTGTCTGGGCGCTGTGTCTCAATCGAAGAGCCAGAGACATATGTAGAGTACCATATGATGGGGCACAGATTTAAACGTCAGATCTACTAGCTTTCAACCAATAAAAGTAGAAACATATGATCGAAATCCCACTCTATAAGGATAAGTAATAATTGACAACCCTGTATACCAGACTGGACTGAGATAGCTCAATTATTCTAAACACATTTCCAGAAGGATCTTTTCATAGGTATATATCATTGATTATATCTAATGTCTCAGTCACAATTTTATTTTCATTGTTTCTATTACAACCAAAGTAAACAATTAGGAAATCAACAAAACAAAAGACCACTCTACTGGCATTTAAAATTCAGTGCATTATACATTAGATCAATAAACCCAGTGTAGGCAACACAGTGCTTTTTGTGGTGTGGTGTTTATACATTGCCATAAAATCAGACAATAATCATCTCCTGTTCTCATCAGTACAAAAGTCATCTGACGCCAGTATTCTCTTTTAAACTGTGTATGTAAGTGTCCCTCCGTCTTGTAGGGATCTAGCTCAGCGGTCTTGCTTGTGTGTATTTCTAATCTTATTAAAAAAATCACAATTGGCAATGCCTCTCTCCTAGATGTAGAAAGAAACCACTTATTACATCCATGTGTAATAAGGGAGTCAAACTGACCATGTGTGCCCAGTTCCAAGGACATCATGATCAGCTGATAATGTAACTGATTCACATCCAGTCTTTTCAGCCCACTATTAAGTGTATGTATCTTCTAGGGAAACAAACCTGCAGAGCTCCCTTGGTTCACCTCAGGAGGTGGTCACACTGAACGCAGAAAGCAGTGGTGGGTCACTTGAAACGGGGGCTGTGGAGCGGGGGTAGGGGGATTGAACTAAAATAATTTTTAAAAAATGTACCTTCTCTGCTATGCCGCCTCTCCTGCCACCGCATGTCTATCCTCCGCCCTGGAAGGAAGGTTTGCTGGGAACGCAGAAAGCACCCTAGCTTCCAGATTCTCCCAAGAAATGACGACACTGCAGGATCAGCATCGTCATTGGTCTGAGCATCCTGTTTGCACACTCAGGCAGTGCCTGAGAGCCTGGGCATGCTCTCCAAGGGGCTGTGCAACACAGCCCAATGGAGAACATGCCAAGTGCCAATGATGGTTTGGCTGGCTCTAGAGGGCCGGCCAAACCATCATGTGCACTTATAGGAGTGAAAAACACTACTCCTCTGTTCTGGCATCAGGGAGTCAACTCCGCCCAACTCCAGAAAGAAAAAGAAAATGATAGTAATATCTTGTTATTATCATTTTCTTTTTCTTTTATTCACTGCTGCAATAGCAAAGGGGTGACGCTCCTCCGCCCTAGCGGAGGACCAGCCACTGGCAGAGAGCAAAGGAGTTACTTTGTATCTCTCGCTGCATACTTACATGCGGATGTAAAAAATGTAATACAACATCCCCAGAGTAACACATATTCCTTTTAACCCCTTCAGTGCCACGCCCTTTCCCCGCCCTGTGCCGGGTGTTACATTAGCGGGCGGGGTTCATGACGAGATAGTCTCGTCATGGGCACAGCGCAAACATGCTCCATGACGAGACTATCTCGTCATGGGCACAGAAGAGGTTAAAAGGATTATAATTTACAAAAACACTTAAGAAAATATATACAGGTGTCACAATACACATAAAATCAGATACTTAACTACAGTAACATTACTAAATAAGTTGCCCCAAACTATTGTTAATAGTTCACTACTGAATACCTCTTTATGGAACATACATCAGTCTACAAACAATTTTAAGATCATCATAATTCAGCTGTTAAATATCACTTCTCTCTGCAGCCACACCCTTCATATAAAATTTGCAGTACTATGTTGCACCAACATCAGCATTGTTCCTTAACAAAGACTAAGGGCCTGATTTATAAATGGTCAGACAGCCCGTTCTTCCGCCTGGTGTAGGTACTGCCCACTACATTTATAAATTGCCACCAAGAAGACAGTCATATATAATGCATTGACAGGAACCGCCATCATGGTGATTCCTGTCAATGCCTTTCAATTTTTGATTCAGACATCTGTCAGCAGGATGGAGCTCTGCACCAAGCAGTTTTTCATTTTTATTTTCATTATAAAAATCCTGAAATGGGGTTCACTTTTTGACAGAAATGCCCCATTCGCCATGTATCATCTCACACAGAGAGGAGGGAATTATTTCTATTTTACTGTCCATCATAGCCAGGGTTTGCCTAGCGGTGACAGACAGTACAAAAACAGCTTTATGTCCCCCATCCTAATTGGTGGAGATGTAGCCATTTCCAGATGGCTTTTGTGGTGACGGAGTAGCAGTGGCGGCTCGTCCAATATGGCAGAGGAGTGTCGCCCCACTGCTCTGCGAGCAGTAGTTAAAAGTAAACTAAAATGATAATAAGCATTATCATTTAAGTTTTGCGTTACCTGATGTGGCGCGAGGCTAGACTGCAGGAGCAGAGGTCAGGAGTCGGAGTGGATGCTCCACTCTAAAGTGTGCATAACTGTTTTGCCGGCCCTCTCAGGCCGACCACAACAGTCATGCGCACTTTGCATGTTCTGCCTGTTCTTCATGTTCTGCATTACAGCCTGGGTGCAGAACCTGCCCAGGCCCCCATTACCCGTCTGAGGGCCAATCCATGGCGCTCAAACCAATCACAGGACTGCACTGCAACATGGGTGCTTCCTGCTGCTGAGGAGTGAGGAGCAAGAGGCGGTGGGAGCAGAGTGAGAGGCAACGGCCGGCTGGAATGGCCGGCCTGAAGGTAAGTGTTTTGTTTGTTCTGTTTTTAATTTACAAAGCCCTCCTCCCCGCGTCACGCCACCTCCGGTAAATAGCTGCCACAACTGCGGAGTAGTAGTCACCACCATAGCCAAACCTATGGTCCACCTCCATGAAAATCTGGCGGCATAGGCACTCCATCACCATTGCGATGGAGTACCTATACTGCCAAGATATAAATCGGGCCCGAATGCCTCATTCTCTGGTGCGAATCCAACAATTCCTAGCATTAGCCAGTATATCAGATACTAAATATTGTATTTTAAAATTACAATAAGATCATAAGAAAAATATCAGTGACTAAAAGATATAGACGGGGAAAGTATATATACGTAAGTACAGTTTAACTGTACTTAACACCACATTTCAAGGTACATAGATGTGGAGTTAAGTATGTTAAATATATACTTACGTAAATATACTCCGTTGTCAATATTTTAGTCATCAATATTTTTGCTATAATATTTCTGCAGCATAACATTAAATACTCAATATTCTGATATAGAAACAAGGACAGGCATCAGTCAATTTTATATTATATCATAATGTATAGGGCAGTGAAATAAAAAATTAGATTTGTCTTCTACAATATGATTGAGACAAGATACAAAGACCATTGATAACGTAGTACATTTATCTCTAAAACACCCAGACAGAATTTTAGAAGGGAGAGCATAAGTTGTAGTTAGTACGTATTTTATTTTCCACAAACGGCAGGAGCATGCAGTGGTCCTGTAGACTACTGTCTGCTCCTCTTGAGGCTGTCTCAAAGAGAAGCTGTCCAAAGGAGACCGCTTCAAACAGCTTCCCCTTTGTTACCATCTCTTTGAAGGAGATGCAGGGTCGGGCTGGATGTAGGGCAATGCGGCAGTGCCCAACATGCAGGTTTGACAGGCCAGTATGTGAGCCATGTTTTGTGGGGTGTGTGGGCCTATTTTAAGGCCTTCCGGAGTGGTTTTACGGTTGTTTTCTCTGACATTAAAACAAACATCGCCTGAAGCAAGCTCAGATTCGAGCCTTGCAAAATACTTATACATTGTGTCTTTACAAGTTCAAAACTGCCCGAATTTACAAACAAGGGCCATTTTCCCAGCTTCCTAAGTCACTAGTGGGGGCCACTTTTATTTTGGTGTACAAGCCTATTTTCTGTCACAGTTTGATATAAAAAAAGAGCTAGTTACAAGGAAGAGCCCTTAAGAATTTATTTCAGAAGATTGTACCCAGTCCCCAACAAACTGCACTGCTGTGTCTATGAATATTTCACCATGGTCTACTATCTCTACCATTCATCAAAGGCACAATAGTAAATACACAGTGGATTCGCCAAGTTTCCTTAGTACTGATTTGTTGATAAAAAAACATTCATGAATCTTCATGTTCATTGGACTTTTTATGTCCATTTGGAGATGAGAAGGTATTCACCTCGATCAAGGTACTCTCTGCTAGAAGGGTAGCTCAACAGGCTGAATGTTAAGAATTTCAACCTTACCTTTTCTATTTGTTGCAATCATTATCCTCTCCTTCTTTCATCAGTGTTGGTTCCCCTGCAGTTCACCAGCAATATCAGTTCACCTATTGGCAACTTTTATTTTTCCGTTTGCTTCACCAGACTGATGCATTGCCCCATCACCTGGCTATGTGCCCATGGGACATATTGCACCGTCTAGGTCCATGAAATTCTGATTATTGCACAATCTTTCAGAGAATTTTTTCTTCAAAAGACCATCATATTCTTTCTTATACAGTGGCTGAGCTTCGTGGTCAACTTAAAAAAACTGGCCATTGTCCCGATGTCCCTTCCCAGATCGTTGGTAATCCGAGTATTCAGCTGTCTAGTTATCCAAGATGAAGAAGGGTTTCACTTAAGCCATCGGGCCCCCTTTTTGCCTCAGGGTCCTCTCTTCAAAGGTCCTTGCACATAAGTCGATTGAATGGTGTTGCTGCTACAGAGGCACAGCTTCATGGTCAACTTAAAACATGTGGCCATTGCCCCTTCCCAGGATTTACGATCCTGATTTCTTATAAACATGATTTTTGGTGATCTGAGTATTCAGCTGTTTATTTATTCAAGATGAAGAAAGTTTTGACTGACACCTAGGCCATATTGTTTGGGGTCAAGGACAATAAGTTTTCATGTTTATTTCGGTAGTGGGACAAGTAGGCCAAATCCATTGTAGCACATACCCTTTGGCTATCAACAGTACTGCATTATGGATCAGAGCAGAGACATTGTCTGCAGTTATGGTAATATTTATGTCTGCAAGTTAACATTGTTTGAACATGTATTTATGGTTCACTAATGTAAAACCTTTATTATTAGTTTGAGCGCTCCAAGGAAATGTTGTACACTCGGACTGCACTACTGACAGTGGTTCCAGTATAAAAATGTGTACACCCAGTTGCAGACTTTAACAATATGAGGCTACATATAATGCTCCCAGAATGTTCTCTGATTATATGCAAATATTTTCAAAGTTTGAAAGCAAGATTGGTAATACTGTGTTTTCACAATAAAAGGCAACTATGAAAAAAATGTTTTGCTTAACTACTGTGAAATTTTAGGTACCATTTCTTTGAACCATCATTTAGTAAAGTGTGTTTATGCATGCTAGTATTTCCAAATAATACTCATCATGGAAAATCAGTGTAACCAGTTTCAACAAGATTATGGGAAACATGAAAATAAACAAGCATTGGCAAAGCCAATAGGTCTGACATTCATGGTCAGTCTTGGTTTTGTCAATGTGTGTCTTGTTTTGGCATGGTTTTGTAAGACTTTATTGTTGCAGGAGCTGCCAGGCCCTTACCATTATAACAAACATAGTCAAAAAGAAAACATAATTTTTGGTCTAAAAACACATTTCCACAGTAGTCTCTAGCACTGAACAAAACAACAGGGTGCTGACATGCTCCGTGTGAAAGAGCAGAATGCAGTCACTAACAGTGAAGTCTTCCTGTAAATAGAGGGAGGGATAGAATGTTATTACAAAATAAAAGGTATTGGTTAACCCCAACCCTAATTAGGGGCCCAATTCACAAATATTTACAGAAGTAGGCAAGGAAATCGTACTACTAGTAAATATTTTTGAACTACGTTTTAACATGAGCTAATATGCATGTTTAGATTTGCTCATGTGAACATCTGTTGAACCTAGTTCACTTTCCTTCCAACTACTTTATTCCTCAACCCTGAAGAAATTTTACATATGCCCTTGTCAGGAGTAAATGTCCAAAGTTTCCCAGAATGGGAAAAGATTAGAGAACAGCTGGTGAAAACCCATAAAACAGGCAAGTTAGTAGGTTTGCGCAAGTTAGTAGGTTTGTGCAGACTCAGAAAGGCAATCCAAACATGAAACTATTGCTTACTACTACCTCCAGTGCCAGAATGTAGATTTAAGGAAATGTTAAGTTAATGGAATTGTAAATATTCAAACCCTACTGTAGTATGTGCATTGGCATAATCAGAGAGGGTATTATCAGAGCTCATACATAATAGGATTGCTGCCATAATTTGTTGCCGCACTATATGGCGTCAAAGGGACAAATGGGTATTTTTATAGTAGATTTATGAAGCAGCCTGTCCCATGGACAAGTAGATATTTTATAAAAGTCCACACCCCCGCAGTGCCATAAAAGAGATAGTCTATCTGTCAAAAGCAAGACTCATTATAGTTTCTGAACAAGTCCAGGAACGCTATCAGTCAGAAGTGGCCAAGATGTTTAAAAGATCTTGTGGCCCTTCGGCCAGCCCAGTGGTGTTGATGCCCAAGTACAGATCCACAGAGTTGCACTTTTCAACAAAGTCACTAAGACAAATGCAGATCTGATACCTAGAGCTGATGACCTTGAAGTCTGGGCGGGTGTACTTGCATGCCTTTGGTCTGACCAGTAGCTACTGGCAGATTGCTTTAGTTTCTGCCTGATTCAAAGGAAAAGGCTATATTTTCTACTCCAGAGGAAATATTCAAGTTTAAGGTAATGCTTTCTGGGTTGTAGATATTCCTGCCACTTTCCAGCGTCAGCCAACTATGCTCAACTATGCTTTGTCAGGGCTAGAAGAGTTCTGTGTGCCCTATGACATTGTGGTGTTTAGCAATTTATGGAAGGACCACCTGGAGCATGGAACAGATGCTGGTCAGGATACAGGGGTGAAACTGGCAATGAAAGCAAACAAGTATTAGATGGGACAGTACAGAGTAACCTAACTTGGTCATTAGGTGGATAAGATTTGTCCACTGGATGGAAAAATTCAGTCATTGTTGAAGTGGGAGAAACTCACTTCCAAGATACAAGACAGAGCCTTTCTAGGACTTATAGGTTACTGCAGGAACTTTGTAGCTACCTATGGGACTCTTTAACAGCTCAGACATTCACAAAGCTTCCCAAGAAGGTGATTTGGACTAAAGAGTATGAAAAAGGTTCTGTGGACCTAAAGACACCACTGTGCAATGCACCTGCAACGAATGGCCCTGACTACAGTGAATCTTTCATAGTATAGATAGATGCTTCAGACAACAGAGTTAGAGCAGTGCTAGCTCAGATCGACAACAAGGGTAGAGAGCATCTAGTGGCCTTTAGTAGGTGTAGGTTTCTACCTGGGGAACAGAACTGGGTGACTATTGTTAAATAATGCTTTGTGATAGTGTGGGCTTTGAAATGGTTCCAACAGCATCTATTTGGTATTAGGTTCATGGTCCAGAGAGAT
The DNA here is from genome assembly GCF_964204655.1 of Triturus cristatus. Classification (NCBI taxonomy): domain Eukaryota; kingdom Metazoa; phylum Chordata; class Amphibia; order Caudata; family Salamandridae; genus Triturus; species Triturus cristatus. Next base: position 556,445,856 of record NC_140583.1, read on the forward strand.
AGAAAAACACACAAGTGGTTGATGTCCACAAAAGTGGGTGATGTCAAAGAACGGTGAAAATCGCAGGTTGTTTAGACAGTCTGTTTTATTGCAAGGTTTATATTTCACAGTGAAACATAGAATTGGAATAAATATGGGAAGTCAGATGGAATTTCCTAGCGGTTTTGCCACTCCAACAACCTAACCTCTCCAATGGAGGAGTAAGGTTCTAAGTCGTCTGATCTGGGAGGGGTATCTGTTGGAATGGCAAGATGGTAAGTTCACTAACATAGTGTATAGTGGTATTCCCCTGCCCAAAGTGCCCACCTGCAAGTATCTGGTCTCATGGTTTGTGATTTTAGTAATAGCATCACACAAATCTAGCATGCTCCCATTCCAAGTTTTGTGAATCTGTAACTGTGCCTAGGCCTATTTATCTGTGCCACTGGAGTAAAAGCCTTCTGGCCCACTTGTGTAAAGATTTGTTTCTACAAACTCTGGAGTTAATGGGGCAGGGACCCCTTTAGGAGAAGACCAGCCTATTGTCTCTTCGCTGATCACTGCTCAGTGTGGCTGTTAAAAACTAGGAGCAGAAATCTCACACCTTTTTGAGCCTTTTTTTATGGTTGCTGCAGGTCGGAGACTACATTTTTGTGAGGGGCATCCCTCTATCTATAGGTTGAGTCTGGAGCATCTTAGAACAGATACTTGAAAGAAGAACCACACCAACTGGTTATGAAAGTGCAGTCAGTGAATCCACATTTCTTGCCTGCTTCTACTTTATAAAAGTGGAAGCCACTGACGCGCTTGTTGTTCCTGTTCCAATAACTTTTTGACCAAGTAGTGCTCTGCAAAGACCTCAAAGGGCTCTGTATGACCTGCATTGGTATCTGCCTGAGAGTCAGCTTACCTGAGGTGAGTAGACATCACTTGATGTCTTGACTAGATGGACAAAGCAATTCCTCTGACCTGAAGTGTGAAGACGCCAATCTCCCTGCTGAGAGAGGGATGAAGCCTGCCAACCCTGCAGGAGTTTTGACTATTTTCAGAGTGCTAGAAGGGCCTGACTGCAGGTGATCTGAGTGTCTGCCGGAATAAGTAAGACTGTGGAGATATATTCCTGGGGAACAATGGCAGAGTCTATTTGTGCTAAGCACTGCTGAGTTGGAATCGCAAACAGCAGTTGTTCTCGCTGCATACAAGAATTGTTTTATATGCAGGCTGTGCATATAGATATATATATAAACAAATTCAAAAATCAAATAAGTGGAGCCAAAGCTAAGAGCTTTTAACATTTTAAGTGGAAATAGCACCAAAAATCTGTACGTGCCAATGATAGTGTATGGTTGCAGTAGATGAGGACCTAGACACACTGTTAAGCCTCAGTGCCTCTGTGGCACTGCACCTGCTGCACATATGAAACTTATGCATCTGCAAACTCTTTTCCTTTTTTTCCGTCACTATGTAACCTTTTTTGCCTCTTTTTCTGTGATTGGATTTGCATCCTCGACCTCAGTGTCAGTTTCCTTTACACTGTGTTTTTAAGAGCTTCTGTCTGCAGAGGTGCAGACGGACAAGGCTTGTAAATAATTATGTGTAAACACCACCCCTGCTTAAGCTGAAAAAGTGGGGGGTTCACTACGCCACTGGTTGAGAAGACCCCAAATTTCCATGGATCTGTTGCATAAAGATCAAACTGTTTCTTACAATATATTAGGGATTCAATCCAGCTCACATTTTGTGACCCCCTTGTCCCCGGCATCACACCACCAGTTTCCTTGCATTTAGTAGTGCAAGGGCTCTATAACACTTGTGCAGCATAGGGATCTTCCACACCCACCTCAGAACTGCGACCCTCATTTTCCTGGACAACTCGAAATGAGTGATCTTGTAATCGAATTATGCAGAGTCTGCTACTGAAATATACCAAGCCTGTTCGTTTTCAGCAAAAGGACCACATTGCCTCTGATAGTTTCATCCTCCTTCTCCCCTAAATTGCACAGTATATGTAGCCTCCAATGAGGAGTGATATCGATTAGAAATTTGCTGCTTTGGGTAGGTGGCCACAACAAGTACTCCTGTGCCCAAAACCCCATGGACTCCACCAGAAAATCAGGGTTGATTGTTTTAATAGCACCCCCTAACCAACAGTAAAGAACTATGTCCGGGGGTAGGTGGTACTGCTCGTCCGAAGTCATCTAACAAAAGGATTTGTTAATTAATGTAAAAGTTGTCCCATTTTACTAGCCATCTTTGAAACAGCTGGGATGATGCCTTTGATTCTTGTTTGACAGATATCAGTGGAGTTGGAAAATTGGGAGGGAAGGGAAGTAGAGGACATCTAGACCTGCACGTCTACCCAGCTCACTCCACGCCCTGGATGGACACATGGCTGTCACCATATTTACGGAATAACGTTCTCCCTCATAACTATGTCATTATCTCAGTTCATCCAGACCCCTGGGTATTTCACAGATTAATCAAATGTCTAGGGTAAAGTAACTTGTCCTAGTTTTCAGAGGAAATATATGTGCCTTGCTTCCATTGATGGTGATCCTTCAAGTGCTCAAACCACAGTAATTCCCTGAGTTTCTCTTTGAGACAGACTGAGATAAAAAGTCATGTCATGAACATAGAGTGATATAAATATATGTGTGTCTGAGAGCATAGTATGCCTACTGTTGTTGTAGGTCAGCCAATAGCGGATCTAGAGCAGCAGCGAACAAAATCAGGGATGGGACAGACCAGCCTTGTCCCTCTGCAAATATCGAGCAGCAGAAGCTGCAATCTGGAAGTTGTAGGCCTGGGCACAAGCAGTATCTGTATTGCTGAAGGGTTGCAGGGTGAGCCCAGGTAGGGATTAGGCCAGGAGTCCAGGGCTCTTTATGAGGCTCATTGCAGATCAGTGCTCTGATTCAGTACACTCACAGGGGTGGGGAACTAGTGTATGCAAAATGGAGGGAGGCAATCAAGCATCTCCCATCTCCCGGAGGTGCAGCACAGCTCTCTATAAGTCTCATAGTTAGGCAAAGTTCACTCTGGAATTCTCCCCCCTTGTGGACCTGCTCTATGCCAAGCTGGGACGCCCACCTGTGCAGCCTAGGCGGTGTGCAGTATCCCTCAACTGTCCCACTGGGTCCAGAATCCCATCATGGACCAGGTTCCACCTGAGGCCATACGCACCCTCACTCCAAAAGTTCATCAGTCTGGTGTGCACCGACAGGCCTGCACATGCATGGTCTGCTCAAGCACCACAATCTCTGTCAGCTGGAAGGAGAGGCCCACAACTGTATCACCCAGTCACCTTGGCTGCTCCTCTATAAGCACAGATGGCCACATTCAGATTTTTTACCTCCCAGTTCTCCCACAACCGGGCACCATCTTTGTGAGTGTATGCCTCTCTCTCAGGATTCTCCTGCAACAGTGTCCTTTCTTGCTTTGAATTTCAGTGCCTCCTAGCTTCCCCTTTAGAAGCCTGATGAGGGTGCAAACGGGCACATACTGTTAGATACTGCCCCTTGACTGTAGGAGCCTCACAAGAGTGCATCCATCTTGGCACCGTCATTTAATTTTCTTTCTTTAATAAATATTAAAAATAGTCTTTGAATGATATTTGCAGCAGTTTCGTTCCAAAGGTTACAGATTAAAGTGAATAAGTGGTACTTTGACATTTTCTTCGATTCAGCTATAGCCCTGCTAGTGAAAATAGATTTTGGGGCTAGTTACTGGATGGAATATATATATGATTTAAAAGTAGGTAGCACTTGCCCAACTTTGAATAAATCACTTTTATTCACTGGTGTACTCATCTTCCTGGTCATTTTTGGTTTGACTGGGTAAATTGTCAGTATGGACAGAATCTCACACCTGTGGATTCTGCACCTGCTAATATCTAGACAGACATAGGGCCCAATTTACCAAGGTAAGCTGAGACGAAAGTCTAACTTCACGATTTTCGGTATTTGCAAAGGGAAATTTAAAAGGAGTGAAGTCAGATTTTTGTCTCAGTTTTGGTCGTAGTTAAATTTAAGACCAAACCTTAAGTTTTACTCAAGAGATAAAAGTTTACCTTTACTACTTGAAAACGCGCTTTGTGAATAACAAAATTGTAAAGTTGGACTTTCATCTCAGATTACCTTTGTGAATAGACCCCATAGTGTAGGAAATCTACCTATTATGCATGTTCACTCCCGATTGTTTACCTTTTGCCAGGCCTTGTTTCTTTGCTGGTTGTTAGACTTTGCACAGAGCAGCACTGCTGTCCAATGCTAGTGTATGTGCGCTGACCCTTAAAAGAGAGAAAATGGCTAATCCCCGATTATCATATTTAACATTTCTATACAGCCACAGGACATAGGGTGGAAAAACATCCATGGCGTGAAAATATAACTGTCACCTGTGGACTGCGTCACTTATTGTGCCACCCACTAAGATGACATCAGAAAACAAAAGACATAGTTTCAGGCTTACCAAAGTCGCCTGACTGCTGCCATGTAAAACCTGCAGTGCAATCTTTTAAATTAACCTTTTAGACAGGTAAAAATCTCCATTAATTATATCAGCAAGTCACCTCTTTGTAAGCATGGTATTTACAAGTGGGCATGTAGAAAATGAATGTTCTATGTCCCTACTGTGACAAGTGACAAGGCCCTTAAAACTATCTTCACTTTGGCATACCTAGCTGTCCTATCTAGAAAACCAGAACACAGATTGAAATGCTAATACAAAATCTCAGGAATGGGAGCAACTGGAAAAATAGTGAATCCACTATTTTTAGTTATTGCAAATTCAATTCAATATTGAAAGTAGATTTCTAATGAATATTAAGGGAAAGTAACTTTTAGAAAGCTAGTATTTACCTGCTTGAAGTGCCAGAAGGTCGAATTAGTATAAGCCTCTGCCAGTTACCTGCCTGTGCTGAGACTTGAATAGGTGTGAACAAGGTGTGAAATGCTCCCAGAAGCAAACAATAGGCACAACTAAATGGATAGAGAGGACCACTGCCAATGCCACAAAATATGTAGGGTGGGGTCTGTGAGCATCTTGTGACGCCCCACTGTCGAACCCTGCTAGTCAGGTCTGTTAAGGCACATGTAACACTTGCAGCACACTTGAAAGGGAGAGAATAGGATGCCAAAATAATACTTATGGGTGCGCTTTCTGGTTGCTGAAGGACCATGCTTTTGTCCTACCACACCTCTCTCTCTGGGGCTGTGGGTGCAGTGCCTGCTTCAAATTTTATTTTGGTGTTAGCGATAGTAGGACACTTGTGATATCCTTGTGAGACATCCACATTCACTCCCAGCCCTCAGAGTCCATGTTTAGTGTGTCCGAAAACTTTCACCATCTTGAAAATGCCCTCACACCATTTTCGGCCTGTTTGCAGCAAGGCAAATCTGAACTACAGAAAAAGAGCGTGGAGGTGGCACCAGGAACTTTTACCCAATTGCTTAGAGGGTCTTCCACAACCATAAACTATCAGTGGTGCTTAGTGCTTTTTAGTGCTAGTTCTACATACAAATTCATATGTCAGTTTCCCTTTATAGGAGTTTTGACATTGTGGTGTAATTTTGTTAATTAAATTGTTCTCTGTTTTTCTAATTTGAGTTCGTGTTTTTACTTTTGGAAAGTTTTACTTAATTATTGCTTTGTACTGCATAAATATGTTACACATTGCCCTAAGTTAAGCCTTACTGCTTTGTGCCATAGCTATCATGGGGTTCAGCTCAGGTTAAGTAAGTAAATTGGAAGGCAGATCGACTTGGCAGGTTTATCCTAGTCCTCCGGAGATCTTCAAGTTCAAAATGTTTTTGAGTCCAAGGTTTGCAGGGATGCTAGGAGAAGTTCAGGTATACACCACCAAGGGGAACAGGGCATCAAAAACAGCACATGGGAGTTAAAATTCACTCAAGCAGAGGCACCTAGCAGAGACCAGATCCAGGCCAATTGGTGTTGGTCAGGAAAAGTTCTTCTATATCTAGTTTTGGCCCTGAAGCTTTCGCAGGAGGTAAGCCAACTGAAGCCTGGAGTCCAATTATTTGTCCTGGGTACAAGTGGGAGTAGGTCCAGATCTTCAGGTATCCTGACAGGTCTCAACCATCAGGCTCTGCCACAGGTCTTTGAGTGTTTTAAGGTGGGTGTCAGGGGATGCCACATTTATACTGGGTACTGGATTGTGGGTGGGGGTGACTCTTGGACTCTATCTAACCAATAGGAAAAATCTCCCATGGGTAACCCTACTCACTTTTACAGCAGTTCCTGTGTACCACACAAAAAACAGTCCCAACGTGCCCCTCACTTCCTAAATCCAAGATGGGGAAACCCTAGTGCAGAGCCTGTGTGCCCGTCTAAAGGTTTGGCCAGGGTAAGAAGCAGTCCCCTCATTCTTGGTCATTCCAACTCAGTACTGGGAGCAGCTTCCCCACTGGGTTTGACTTTGATGCATGCCTGAGTGATAGAACTAAAGAAGGGCCTATGCGTGTGGCATCTGACATCTGCTTGTGACAGGGTGATTGAAGTAAATTAAGATCCTAGGCACTGCCCAATTGGTCTTCTTGCCAGAAGAAAACAAAGCACCTTCCTACACCCAGGTCATTGTCTCTGATCTTGGGGCAGTATTCACACCTCATCCAAGCCATTCTCCAGCTAGGTGATGGTTAAAGGCTACTGTAAATTATCATCCTTGATATTCAGAGGTAACAAGGTAAGTAAGTCCCTTTTGCTAAATACTTACTAAACATTTGACTTCACCATTGAGTTGGGCTGTTAATAAATGTTAAATTATTTTTATGGAATTATTTTTCTTGCTGGGCCTAGACTAAAATAGCAAAATTAATATTTAATATTTCTTCCAAGTATTTTTCTATGGGCCAGACAGCCTTTCTACAGGGAAAATAGATTTGGTGTGGGGCAGGCTAGTCACTTTAAAGATATGTTAACTTTAGATTTCTAAATGTCCTACTTTTAAATCTCATTCACTGTCCCTGGTTGGGAAGACCTACAAAGGGGGAACTTAATTTTGAAAGGTTGGTCCTTTTCAAGAAAAAGGGTTGCTATTCTAAAATTGCATCAGTCATGCTGCAGTAGTAGACCAGGAGTTCTTTTTGTCTTGCAATACTAGTGGTTGGCACAGTAGTGCTGTAGTCAACAGCTGACGTTTACCTTTCCATGCCATGGGTGTTCTTTGGAAACCATATACTATGGTCTTAAAAGAAAGTTAAATACACCAATTAGGGCTTAGCCAATGTTGACATGTTTTAGTGGCAGTGCACATACACTGAAGCTTGGTTAGAAATGTCCAAGTATAGATTCAAGAAAACCAGCAGCATCAATCCACCGAAAAATTGGGGTTGATTATGACTGTGCAAAAAAGGTCCTAGACAGATGGACAGATGGACAGATGGACAGATGGATGGACAGATGGACAGACAGGCAGACAAATAGACGTACGGACAGACGGTCAGACAGATCATATAGATGGCATAGCACCTGTGTAGGTTAGGTTAGGTCAGACTTTTCATTGAAAGGGTATTTTGCTAATAACTTTGGTGCCACTCAATAAATCTGCATGAAACTTTCCTATAAAAATCTTCACCATTCATGGCAATTTACGTGCAGATCTGTCAAACATAGACAAAAAAGGGATCCCAAAAGTGGCATTTCTTATTTTAACTTCTATAGGAGTGTCTACTTCTTGACATAGACAAAGACAGACTTACAACAAAAACGCCAAACTTGCCATGAAAGTCGAACTCAAAAAAGTGCCTTTGCTTGGTTTCATGTAAATCTGTTCAATAGTTTTGAAAACGTTAGCATTTGAAAATTGTCCTGGTTTGGGTATGAAGTGGTTATATTTTAGGGATATCAGGACTCTTAGTTTGTGAATGTCCTCAGACCTGGTTTCAGGGACTTCTGTGTACCAGAAATTACAAAAATACTCAAATAGTCTGGGCAAGGGAGCATTTTTTCTCATCATCCAATTCAGGTCTGCAAATCCACACCCATGGTTGTGAACCTCTACTACCTGACTGGCTGGCACAACTTGGAGAAAATTGTTGTGACTGCTATTACAGGACATGGGGGCCAAGTGCCATTGTCCTGATGAATGAAAGGAGTAATAATGGGTCAGAAAGCCATCCCATGACCCTCTGGCTCAGGTAGGGGTGACCCAAAGGTACTGCACCTTCCTGCATAAAAACGTATTTAAGAAAGCCTATTTTGCTGCATGGCATTGACTCCTGAGACCTCAAGGTCCACCAACCATGGCAGTCATCTGGGGGTAGCCATGAGTCACACATGGCTTGTTCCTTGCATCCACTCGCAATGCCATTGCGAATCCTGGCCTCCGAGATCACAAAGGCAGTGGACGGGACCAGGGGAAAACTGGGCTGGCATGTGTCTTGTTTAGTTGACATTGCTCGACAAAAACTGGGCCCTTTAAATCAATGGAATTCGTATCCTACTTCAGAAAGTTTTTATTTCGCAGATAACATTCTGAAGTGCGTGCACCTTCGATGAATTAAATGATGCTTCTGTGCAGGCTTATTACAAAAGCCACATTTCATGAGTTCCAAAAGCAGCAGACTTCCTTTCTCTGCTGAACTGTGCGTGTTTTGTTTTTTCAAAGTCTCTCCTCCATGAGAGGAGAAATTAAAAACAATTCCTACGGGGTGATATGTCAGGTTATGCTTGCTTTGCAAAGATGTGCAGTCAGCTATTTTGATAACTGTATCTGGTATGCTGCTGCCAATGTAATACCTAATTATGTGTGATGGAAGCTTTAAATACTACCTGTGCCTTTTGTTTGAGGCCATGTGGAAGAACTTAAGGCTTAGTCTGGGTTTGTGTATAGTGTTGAGCTCTTGGCTGCCCTGGGCCAGTGAGCTGTGTTTAGGCATGTGGGCCTATGCATAGGCAGGTGGGGATGCGTCCAGGTGAGCTGTATATCAGTAGATGATTGCTGCAAACCTGACATATCAACGCAGCACTACTGGCATATAAGGGCTGCACTTCCAGCATATCATGGCACTACCTTACTTAGCACATATGTTTGGTACAAAAGTAGATTTTTATCTGCTGTAGACATTTAAACTTTTGCGTTCCTTTATTAATCGTGCACTTATAGTTTAATTTTAATTTACTGTTGGCTTTTGATCTCAGCTGTGTCACTTCCTCAGTGCAATAATGTCAAAAGTTAAATGACAATACTGTCTACTGAATCAGTGTAAAAGGGTGATGTGATGTCACTTCCTGTGATGTCATCGGTAGATGCAGCTGTGGATGATGTCAGTCACACTAACCCTGTTATGTTGATGAATCGACATCTATGCAGCGAACCCCAGCTATGGGACTACAAAGCTATAGCAAGCTACTTCACCTAGGTCTGCTTACCCATGGCAAGCTTTATGGAAGCATGTTAGCCCAATCGTAGGCTCTGCGAATCCGAAACCAGGTTTGCTGACCCCTTAAAGTCTGACATTAGTTCACAAGCCAGTGCACGTTCTCAGAATCCTGAAAATAAAGTTTTAAAAAAAAGATCAGAGCCCGTGGCCCCTCTGGGATTTGGACACCCATGGTGGCTTGAGCACAAGGCCTGGCACATTTCTCCCTAACTCCCTTTTCATTCCGCTTATTATTTTTTACAGTTCTCAGTCTAATGTCGACGTTACTATAATAGTTGATATTATTAGTGATATTATCAGTGATGTCCTCCAGGATGTAATTTAACATGTCATCAGTGATGTCATATGGGAGGGCATAAGCAGAGCATGAAGGGATGCTCATTATAGTTAGTTAACCCAGCTTTAACTTGGAAGTTCAGTACTTTTTAGGTTTTGTTTTGCAAGCCCACCTGCCCTTTAACTGTGTCTTTTTTTATGTGATTTACTGAGGGTTTCTTCATTTATTTACCTGTAGGTACCCTGTAGGTAAAAGCTAATCATAGCTTCACTTCAATCTTTGTTTTTCTCAGTATATTTATTACCATTGTTGCGAGGGGGAGGGGGGATGGCTGTGACTAATGAGAAGCATGGCCTTGAGTGAGTCACTCTGCCCTCATGCCCCTAGCTTAGTACACTCAGCACTCTTTAGCCCTCTTAGGTAAGATTGTTCATCATCTGAAATTGGATAGTTAGACGCAGCTGTTAAATTTAATTAATAGACAGGGCTCTCTTTTGGCGGACAGCATCTGTTGTCCAATATTCTTTTTCCTAAGCGTAACAAAATACTAGGCTAGAAATTATGCTTTAAAGCTGCTCTCAGTCTAATCATGAAACCCAACGCACAGAAGAAACCTATCCTCACTGTATCAAATTTAAAATAATTGTAATGCTCTTTCTATGCAGAGGCCATTTCAAATACTGAAAAGAAGGTGTTAAGCATAGTTCAGCACATTATGGTGACAGACGCCAATATATTGAAAGAGTTGCTTATATGCAGGGCCACTGGAATAATGCGATTGTGTGGCCGCTGCAATTTTCGCATAGTTATACATTAGCCACATTTGCCACATAATTCATCATCTGCTGCATCATCTGCAGATTTTTTACAAAAAAAGTTTTGTTTCTAGCTCAAACGGTTCAAACGTTACTAAGAATGCAGCGACACGTTTTGCTACGCATTGGAAGGCCGTTTAAAAAGGTTCACTGGTTGCTTATTGCTACATGTGGGTGTTAAAACAAGGTGCAACCAATGCCCGGACAGTGTTAACAAGAGTAACAAGCAGTGGCAAAACCAATGGGTCTCGCCTATGCAAGAGTTATTGGCTTTGCCAATATGTTTTACACCAGAGTGGCTGCTGTTCAGCATGATTAAAAGTTAGTGGTATAAAGGAGAGTGGTGTAAAGTGGAGTGTCGTAAAGCAGAGTGGAGTAGAGTGTTATGGAGTGGCATAGGATGGCATGGAGCGGTGTACAGTGGAGTTGATTGTTATGGAGAGCAGTGAAGCGGAGTGTCATGGAGGAAGTAGAGTGTCGCAGAGTGGTAGGGCATAGAGTTGAGTGGCATAGAGTGGAGTATAGTGTCAGTGCTGAGCAGAGTGTTGTAGAGTGGAGTGACATAGAATGTCGTGGAGTAGAGCAGAGTGGAGGGGCATAAATGGTGTTGCATAGAGTGCTTTAAAGTAGAATGGCGTTGAACGGAGTAGAGTGGTATAAAGTGATGTAGAGTAGAGTGGAGGAGTGTGTCAGAATAGAATGGTGTAAAGTAGTATGGAGTGGCATAGAGGGTCGTTCATTTATGACTGAGATGCTTTTCAGGAATGCAGAAATTACTTTATTGTAACTCATGAGATGTATATAATGTCAGCCAAAACTTTGTACACCGAGAGACTTTCCTCAGACACATTGAGACTCTCCGGCCACTACGTTTAATTAAACCAACTAGTTCCTATTTTGCCAAACGCCTCTTGTCTTTTAATTTCTTTAAGGTAAATTCATATCTGAGCAACACATCCTATTGGCCTTTAAGGAAAACGGGCTGCATTAAAAATAAATGGCCTTATTTATAAAGCAATCACAGACATGGTAGTCTGCTGACCCCAGCAAGCCATCATCCTTGTGAGTCCAGGCCATTCCCGATGTGCTGCAAATTGCGGTCTTCTTCATGAATTTTGACGAGGCAGGTCATTTGCAACCCCATTGGGAATCAATAAATGTGTCTGAGACACATTACTAGATTTCATTTTGTTAGTCTCTAATTATGAGTCGCAAAAAATTACACAATTAGGGACACACAAAATGAAATAGTCGTACAGCTAGCCCTTTATTCCTATCCAGAAATCAGGTGTTTGTAGTCATAGTGTATCCTACTTATATAGGAAATCTGCTAGAGAAAGTTTGGCCTGTGATGGGTAGGAAGTTTCCCTGTGAATGATGTGGTTTATTCTCTTGAATAATAAACTCTGGTGTTTGGGATCACAACGTACTGAAACAAATTTCTCATTTAGTGAGATGCCCTCCTGGACTGCTTCAATTCTATGAGTGAAAGTTAACAACAATGTCTCAACCAGATTTAATTTAAACACATATATATGTATGTACATGACATTACAGAAAGGAGACAAGAAATGGGGGGAGACTCCAAGTAATTTGTTGAATGTGCTCATGGCATCATATATTTCAGACACAAATTATACATGACAGTTATAACAGCACTGTTAGCATAAATGCAAAGGCAACCCTAATGGACTTGGTGCACGTTGTGCTCGTGGCAAAAAGGTGACCGCGCAAGTGGAGAAAACAGCGATAGGCGCAAAAAGACAAGGTGATACAAAATATATAGAAACAAATTGGTTCAACACAATGATTATTCCAGATCATTGATCAGGGTTTAGAGCAATTTTGTGAACCAAAGTTGAGTGTGCGCCATAAATTTCACTGAAATAATGGTCGACGGCGTTTCGATCCTAGTGAATCAGGATCATCTTCAGGACCGGGTAGCCGATTTGGTGAGTGCTGTGGCACATGAAGAGATGTGAACTGAGGGATTAGGGAATAGATTAAGAGGGACTGCGTATCCTAGAGTAAGAGGCAGTGTATACGAACGTCTGCGAGTCTTTGGGTAGTCCACTGGCGATTCGACTAAGCGATCGTCGGAGGAGTGCACAGTCGGAGCCCCGAGCCTCTGCAGGGAGAGCGAGCGTAGCATCCTAGTATTCAGAGGAGGCAAGCAGGAGTCAATCCGTGTAGGGATGGTTTGGCGAGTATCGCCGAGCCGACAAGTACGTGCGCGGTGTCTTCCGGTATCTCGGGAGACCATTATTTCAGTGAAATTTATGGCGCACATTCAACTTTGGTTCACAAAATTTCTCTCAACCCTGATCAATTATCTGGAATAATCATTGTGTTGAACCAATTATTTTGTAATAGTCGGCAGAGGCCTTAAGTCAAGGTGACATTCTCTTTTCTTCTACAGTCTATCCCTGGCGCCGGGAAACCCATTGTGGGTAGCTGTGCGCGGTACAAGCTTAAATAAATAAATAAATCACCTTATTTTTGTGCACCTATTGCTGTTTTCTCCACTTGTCACTTGCGCCGTCACCTTTTTGTCACGAGCACAACGTGCACCAAGTCCATTAGGGTTTCCTTTTGTATTTATGCTAACAGTGCTGTTATAACTGTCATGTATAATTTGTGTCTGAAATATATGATGCCGTGAGCACATTCAACAAATTACTTGGACCCTCCTCCCATTTCTTGTTTCTTTCTGTAATGTCATGTACATACATATATTGGTTTAATCCGGTTGAGACGTTGTTGTTAACTTTCACGTACTTACCCAGATCGCAACCTGGTCTATGGGTTATACTCCTGTGGTTTTTACAAAATTAATTCTATGAGTAGCATGGTGTAGGAAAGTGGAATATTATATGGTATGGCTGGGTGGCCTTACCATGTAATATTATCCCAATACCCCAAAGATGGTCCTTTTAGTCACACTAAAAAATCCTTAGTTCAGTCCTGGTAGAGTGGCAAAGAGCAGTCGGACTTCACTAAAGGAACAGGTGTTAAACATTTCAAAGTACCAACATGGACGATAAGAAATTGACACAACTCAAAATCTGACACAAATTTATAAAAATACACTGTATTTTTATCTTATTTTAGACATCAAAATTAACAGGATATGATATATAGAACCAGAATTATAGCTTTTTGAAGCAATATATTTAATGAGTGCAATAAAATACATGGATAAAATATCACTGCGGTCAAAGGCAAAATACACTTTTGACAATAGGTAACTTATAGGTCGTAATACTTGGAATCCTTCTAGGTGTAAGGTAATGCCGGCCCCCGAACCAGGCCACAACAGTCAGATCAATTTTACCTAGCCTGTGAAGTCTATTTGTCCTTGGTGCCGTACGGGAGCCGCGGGTGGTGCTGTTTTTACCACTTACACGGTGCTGCAAGAAACAAAATGCAAAAACACAAGCGGTACACAGCTGCTGACGTCAGATGATGATTTCAAGATGTTCTCTGTTGCTGCAGCATCAAGTGTGGGGATCGGTTACCGGACTGCTGACCAATAACCCTTGGCAGCGGTAAGCACAGCGAAAAGCTTTGGGCATTTCACTGAGTCCAGGGGTGTAACTTAGCAACCTAAGACTTTGGGGCAGGCACACCTACAATCCCACAATGCACTGGACTACCTGGATTTGGTTGATGCCTCAGAGGGCCTAATGGTCAGCTATTCGTTAGATCCGGTGAGTTTTTTTAACTGCAGTTTGCAAGGGAATAGTGCCACTAATCCAGGGGAGACTGAGGGTGAATCTGGCTTGCACAAGGTTTCCTCTCTTCGAGAGTGTTGAGTTTTAGCCAAGGACAAGGGATGTTCACTTAGTTCCAAGTCTGTTTCCTCTGGGACAAAAAATTCCTCTTTTACTTTGTGCTGGTGAACAAAGTCCTAATGTCGGTGACACAGATCTCCTTGAGGTAAGTTGTTCAGATGTGAGGTTCTGGTGACAGGGGATCCCTTACGTCCTGGATTTAGAGAAGTTAGGGGTTTGGGAGCTAGTAGCCAATGGGCAGCTAGTCCCTGCAGCAAGTCCACCCCTGAAGTGACCACATCCCGTGGTGTAGATCGCCCTTTCTACTCAGAACCCACTATGTTTACCCTCCTAAAGATAACCAAATCTAGTCTTAGGTTTGCAGACCAGGCTGTCCACTCTAGAGGTGTGGTCAGTCTACCTGGGGATGTACTCCTCCTGCATAGGTAATTTCACGCCTTGCCCATGTGCAAGCACACCTGGGGCCAGGAGAGGGCTGTGTCCTACTCAAGGGGACAGCCCATATCCATATCAGAGAATGTGTCGCATCTGAAGCTTACTGCTCTGATGTGCCAATTAACTAGCCATCTAGAGAAGAGGGAGGCGTGACCTCTTTCCTACAAAGCCTTTGTCTCTGACTTCTGGGAGTGATCACAGTGCCTGGCAGAAGGTTAGAATCTTTTCTTTGTGGCAGCACATATGGGAAAGCGCGGGCTGCTCAGCCAGAACTCAGTAAAGGTGGGGCAACCAGGGTATACCCTATAAGGTGCTCTCTCGGTACATGCCACACCACCTAAGGGTGAGAAGGCACTTTGTTTGATACCAAACATGACCTATTTTAGTAGTACCATCATGGAGGTGCCAATTTCGACGGTATCAGGTTTGCAGCCTATGTTATCTCATGAACCACTAACACATGCAACAAGCATTTTTGCCTTCGCAAACAAGCCGATTCGCAGAGGACAAAAAGGCTTTTTCTGATGTATCAAAGGCTTTCTATTATCAACTTAGGTAATCACAATTTTTTGCGATTACCTACATTGCAAATGCATTTAGGGAATCGTAATTTGCGATTCCCGAAATGCGATGCATCAAGCCTTTCCTAAATGCAAACTGTGCTTTTAGGAAACGCTAATTACCATCAAGTTCAAATTGATGGTAATTAGCTCATTCTTTGAAAAATGCACAAAAGTGCATTTTTTAAAGTGACATGTGATGCACACACATGTCCTTAGGGCATGTGTGTGTGCTACATGTGCACCCTTACCATTTTGGGGGGAGTGCATGAGGGGGGCCTTAGGCCCTCTGGCAGCCTTGAAATTGCATGCGCAATTTGTGATTACTAGTTTGGTAATTGCAATTTGCGAATGCATAACCATTCATTCCCATGGGCCTCTAGGCCCATGGGGATGAATGGAATGACATTACCTAATAGCGATTCACAATTTGCGAACCGCTATTAGATAATGTTTAGGAATGACAATTGTTTTTGCGATTCTACATGCATAAGGAATTGCGATTCCTAAATAGCGATTCGTTAACAATCACTATTTAGGAATCACAATTCCTTATGTTGATGCATGTGGCAAATGGTTGTTTCCAATAGGGAATGTCACTATAGGAAGATATAGGCTTCAACTTACATGTCCACACCTTAAATGTAATGCACCCTGCCTCCTGGGGTGATAAGGCCTTTCTTAGGGGTGCCTTACATACATTAAAGGCGGTTTATGTGATTGCGCCACACATGGTGAGGGCACGGTTGAGTACAGGCAATTTGCAGTGCTCCTGCAGTCTGCAATGGCAAGCCTGCTGTCAGTAGGTTGCATTGGTCGCCCAGGATGGCAAAAACCTCTGCTGCGGCCCTGGGAACCCCTTTTCTCACCAATGCCTTGGGTACCCCTGGTACCGTACACTGGTGACTTATAAGGAGGTAAAGCTATTGTCTATTTGGGATTACCATGTTGAACATAACAGTTTTAGAAGAGGGCGCAGGCACTGGGGTCTGGGCAGCGGACTCCAGTGAGCTTTCAAAGCCACAACCATCAGCATTTAGATTAAGAGGTGAGGGAAACCATACAAAAAGGGCCCCTTTCCTAGAGATGAAATAACTTTGTTCTTCTTTTCTCAATTGATCTGGGTATCTTACTGACTTAAAACTAGGGAACTGATGCAGTGCATTTAACATTCATTTCTGATACGCCAAAATTTGCCTATTCATTTTCTATTGTGTCGCGTGCGTAGGCCTCAAAGCATTGACATCCCCTAATCATGCAAAAAGTACAGTCTGATCAAGGAGTGGAGGCAAATGCTTAGCTAAACAGCCAGGTCTATCACATTTCATAAAAAGCCTGTCTGCACAACTTCTTGAATGAAGAAGCCTTTTATCCAAGAGGAAACAAAACTGCGCTGGTTAGTGTTAGAAGAAAGAAGTAATCTAACTGGATACTACTTAGTGGTTAAGCATTTAGATATGTATGACTAA
Source organism: Triturus cristatus (assembly GCF_964204655.1). Classification (NCBI taxonomy): domain Eukaryota; kingdom Metazoa; phylum Chordata; class Amphibia; order Caudata; family Salamandridae; genus Triturus; species Triturus cristatus. Next base: position 556,462,586 of record NC_140583.1, read on the forward strand.
CAAATATACCTTGAAGGATTTACATTCCTTCAGTGCTACAATTATGTCAACTCATCTAAATGCGCATCTCATAGTACGTGCTATTAGACCAAAAACACTATTTGTGTTTTCTTTTTTATTATAAGACCTCTCACATCTGCCCCTCTCTAACAGCTCCCGATGCTGGGTAATTATTGTATTCCCAAGCTCCTGCATTAGCCACATCTGCCATCTTGATTTGTAAATTAAAATAAAATGGAGCTGCATTATGACATATGTGCATGTATGGTGTTGCATGCACTCATATATATATTATCATGCTTGGAGCACCATAGTGTCATGACTCATAAGTGTGCATGCATGATGATGCATTTACATAAATACATTATCGATCTGCATTGGCAAATGCAAACAAAGTGACATTTTGGCTTCATCACTGCTTATTAGTTATCTTTCCTCAGTTTCCCTGCCTTGATCGGTTCTGCTATGTACCCTTCAAAAAAGGGCATGACTGCTGACTTTTTTAAGTGGCAGTATCACTGGCCAACATACATTATAGAAAGAAACGAAAATCTTTTACATCACACCCCATTAGTTTGGAAATACTAATATCCTAAATGCAAATTCCCAGGTTTATATAGCTCTTAATTTTTGGATTAACCTGGTTTTCTAGGCCCCCAGGTTTGGAAAATAAAGAAACAGAAGCATGTAGAAATATCATTAACATAAAATGGTGCACTTGACAGGAGTACTGAACTTGCATTTGCTGTATCATTCAGACATTTAGATGTTTTCCTTATAGTGATACCAAATTACAGTTTTCATATATATAAATATATGCATTTGTGTAGTTTGACTAATTTGTTAACTCTATATAGAGCAGAGAGGGGAGAGGCTGAGCCATCGCCCTCCTACTCACCAGCCCCTGGGGTCTGTGAGGGATCTTCCTCGCACTCACAATGATCGCATACGTGCACTGCCTGAGGGCCAAGCTGATGGTGAGCTGCCTGCACGTCGCCCCGTGGCAGCCAGCCTATGGTGATGATGAAGAGGAGCTGCTCCCGCTGCAGCCCCCCACGATGGGGAACACGCACCTCAGGAGCCACAGCTCGAAGCGGGCCTCTGCCGAGGAGCACACACTATGGACAGGTTTAAAGAATGCCATTGAAAATATTAAATAAGTTGAAACAGCCCCTTTATGACAGTGCACTTACCTTACTTGTGATTCCTGTTTCAACACTCAAGCAGCGTGGACTGTAGGCCGAAGAGGACAAAAGGGAGACACGGTGGGGGGGGGGAGTGGAGGGGGTTGATAAAGCGTGCGCAAACGGAGGGAGAATAAGCTGTCGCCATTACGCCAACGAAAGCCGCTTTTTTATAGTTGCATTGCGCTTTCATTTTAAGTGAAAGCGTGATGCAAAAATAAACACGCATGTCTCTGCCGATCTCCATCTGCTCCGGGTGCCACAGCAAACCACAGGAGAGATGGTGACCCACTGAGAGGCGAGCGAGCGAGCCACTGCTCGTGCCTGCACTGACTGGTGCCATGCGCATGCAGAATATCCAGTCCAGGTGGGTGAGCCAGAAAGGAGACAGAGAGGGGACAATAAGCCTTGCTGCAAATCAAAGGAGCGCGTTTAACATAAAGTGTGACGCGCGCCAATGAAAAACAGAGGCGGAGCTTCCACCCCACTTCCAAAAGAAAACCGACGACAATAGATCTCGCAAGCGAGCAGCGCATGCGCTGCGACGCTAGCGAGACCTAAAAAGAAATGTGTGGACAGCTACCTTTAAAAAAAAAACTCTCACTTGGCTGCAGTGCAGGCTGAAGTGCAGCCTATGTGTTACACGGTAAGAGCAGCTCTCTGGTAATAGTATACACCAAAACACTTTCCGCGTAACCAAGCGCTCGCTGCTGTTAAGCGTGCTAGGCTCTTTATTGCATCATCAGGGCATGACGCAGTGCAGAAATGGAACTAGATGATGATATGTCAACAAAGATTTGCATAGCGCTGATTGCCATTAGTATGGCTTTGGAGCGCTTTAGGGTTCAATACTCCATATACACAATTTCTCTCTTCTACCGCAGAGCCACTGAGGTGCTAAAGTGAAACCAGTGTAATGCCTTTCCACAGTGATTGTATTTAATTGGCATTTGTATAGTGCCTACCACCCCTGATGAGGCGTCGAAGCACTTTTCGGTGAGTAGAACGCTACTTCAGAAACCTAACAGGATTAGTGGTGGGTTGGTATGGGGGAAATATATGTTAGCTGCAAATTTACAACAAATATTTGGAAAGTTCAAAAGGTGGCGTAAAATGCTGAAATAAAGAACTAGGCTACAAGACATCGCCTTTCGCCCCCTCCGCCTGTAACTGAACCCTGAAATCTTCCTGGAATCGAGGTTTCTGTGAGTCAGGCGCTTCTCTAGTCGCCCTTCCAATGAAAACATCTGCTGGGCCCGGCCGCAGCAACAATAAGCCATTTCCGCCGCTGTTCAACCATGAGTAGATTACCAGCTCTTCCCGCCCGAGAGGTGATCCAACAGTAACAGGAACAGGTGATCACGGATTGCGACCGGTTCAGAGATGTTATGGATCCGTATCCGAAATCAAGTCAGTGTGGGGCGTGCATGAGGGGGCCTCCTGAGGTCTCACTAAAGCAGGCTTCTTTATACGACATAATGTACCCCTGCGAGACCTAGCTAGCATCACATTCATGCTTCTTGTGCAAGCGTGAGCCACAAAAATCCATCCACGACTGATTGACTCCAGCACCCGAATGACGCAGGGCATATTTGTTTAGGTGACTATACAGCACCAAAATAGCACTGCTTCATGCCACAGCGAGGCAAGATGAGCATACAGAAACACCAAAAAGATTAAAAAAATAAGATTAGAAGTAAAAATAATGAACATCGTTCATCAAAGGGCACAGATTAGGACAGTGGTTTAATGTATCCCAATAATTTGCCAAAGTTCATTGAAAGTGATCGAAGGAAGCAGTGCCACCAAGAACAGCACGGTGGGGGGAGTGGAGGGGGTTGAGAGAGCGTGAGCGAACGGAGGGAGATCAAGCTGTCGCCATTAAGCCAACGAAAGCTGCTTGTTTATATTTGAATCGCGTTTTCACTTTATGTGAAAGCGCGATGGAAAAATAAACACGAGTGTCTCTGCAGATCTTTATCTGCTCGGGGTGCCACAGCAAACCACAGGAGAGATGGTGGCCCACTGAGAGGCGAGAGAGAGAGACACTGCTCGTGCCTGCACTGACTGGTGCCGTGCGCATGCAGAATATCCAGTCCGGGAGGGCGAGCCAGAAAGGAGACAGGGAGGGGACCAAAAAGCCTCATTGCAAATCAAAGGTGCACGTTTAACATAAAGTGTGACGTGCGCCACTGAAAAGCAGAGGCAGAGCTTCCACCCCACTTCCAAACGAAAACTGACAATAGATCTCACAAGTGAGCAGCGCATGCGCTGTGATGCTAGCAAGTCCTAAAAAGGGAGGACACCTATTCATTCTATATCTAGGGACAGGAGGAACTCAAGGATTTCCTGATGTTCAGATCATGAGATGGGAGTTTTGAATAAGGTTGCCAGGTTCTACTTTGAGAAGGTGGAAAAGTTCTGGGACACATGATGTGGGATTTGCGAATGATCTGTAGATTTTAATTGGGTGTCACACACTTAAGCCCTAGGCAGATTCCTTTTAGACTCAGATGGGTACAGACCTCTTTGCTATATTTCAGTTGTGTGGCTTTATGTACTGCAATACTCCTGATTTTGGAGATCTTCTACAGACATCTCTACAAAGCTGATACATTCAGTGGCGTAGCTAGTCATGTGGCCGCGCACTCGCGGTCCCTGTGCTTGTCACCTCGCCGGCCTCATTGAGGAGCGGGGTGTTGCTTGCTATTACTGCCCCAAGATGACAAGTAAGAGCAGGGGAGGCTTCCGCTCCCAAAACTCGTGCCGCACAGGGCAGACCACTACCCCCTCCACCCCCAGCTACACAACTGGATACCTTCCTGTTTAACTGGATCTAATTAGGCTTTGCCCACTTAATGCTTTTTAGTTCAGGCTTAGTTTAGGTAATTTAGATTGACTGGGAATCATCTACTGATTACTAGATTTTTCTCCTTATTTTCTGCATTGGTATTATTGAATTCCTTTTATGTTTTATGCGTTGACAGATGATTTGGACTGCCAGTAGTGGTTCTGTATTTTTACAATATATTCTTGAGACTTGTGTACATCAGTTTGGCTTTGAATTTGTAATAAACCTACATTTAATCCCATTTATTGACTTTGGGTCCTCACTGTGTAGTAAAATTGGCTACACTGTAAATTGATCTCTTGGATAATGTTAACTCCTCTTTATTCAGCTCAGCGTTCTGGCAATCAAAACACCCCATAATATTTACTGACATAAGTCAAGGCATCATTTTTGGGCAAACATCTGACACTAGGCTTAATGCCAGCAACTCAATACCTCAAGGTAGTACTGTGCTGCCCTTCTTTGGAAACGTTCTAGAAATAATGTAAAGCATAAATATAACAAGATATAGAAGACGGCATAAGATATATATTGAAAAGGCAAACACAAACAATTAAAATGCTTCAAAAATATCTTGAAGCAAACAAAATGCCGAATTTGCAGATAAACCTAAAAACATGATACAAGATTGCAAACCTGATCATTCGTGGTGCCTGTAGTTGTGATCCAAAAATGTTTGCTAGTATCTTGGTTAAGACGGACACAGAGGCCTTTGACAGAAGTCAGGCACACACAGAGCACAATCTCAAGCCAAATCCCAAAAACAAATTCTCTGCCCATTCAGCTTTCTGCCTCCTGGGATTGACACTATTTCTTTTACTGAATTTAACCTAGAGGTGCATTTGCGCCTCTAGAATGCTATATTCACTAATTAAAAGACAAACACCACAGCCAGCTGCCTTCTCGGCCTGCCCAGTACTTGCAGAGTCGGAGCGTGCCTTTACTTAGATCAGATGTTGCATTGCACCAGGGGAGCCATTATGTTCTCATTAGTGTCTCGTGGCACAGTATGATTAATGACGCCCACCTGGCCGGGGTCGCTAAATGACACAAACAAACAAGCAATTCCTTGAAAACCCGGGACGTTTGAACCTCACTCTCCGCCTTCTGGAGTCGCACGGAGGAGGAATGCGTGGATGCATGCATTTCATCGATGTACTTCAATCAGAACTGAAAATGCACGTTTTAAAACGATTACATTTATTTTAAATATCATGACTGCATTGCGAAACGCATGCGCCCTAAAGCGGGCTGTACAGCAGCAGGTGGTGAATTGCAAATTATCAGATGAATAAAATATAAACGCATGCATATTTGAAAAGACAGGTGGGTAGCAAAATACATAATCTTTTCTAAGATTTTTTTTAAAAAAAATTTAAATATATATTTGCACGGTTATCTGCAGTCTGACTCAAACATGAATGTATGTGTGCGGACAGTGATGCACAGGAATAATGCCTAAAAGAATTGAATTGACTTGCTGATCTAATCGATGCAGAAATCTCGGTGGCATTTCATTCGGGTTGGGGGGACTGAGCTTAATATACATGAACACTTCGATTACTACGAAATACGGCATAGTTCTGAAATAGAGAATGAACACGATCATACTATGTATTGTAAGGTATGGCCTCCACAAACGTATATGTTAATTGCAGGATCACGTGATTTTCTAGCCTTTCTCTCAGGAACAGCATCTACAATATCTCTAGAGTGTATAGAAAATGCATGTTTTTTTAGTTTGGAAATATAAAATAAATAAGGACACATGCATTATCCAAAACATAAAGGAAATATTGTTTACTGCAGAGCATCTAAAGGACAGGGAGTTTTTCACCCCATAGTAGAGATTTTCCTTGGGATGCGGTCATATTTTGTAAGATTTTGCTCCAAGACAAAAAATGGAGCATATCGATTTCGCAGTATGTTTGCTGATAATGTAGCAAAGCAGTTAGAGATAGAATCAAAAATGTTTTGCTTCTGTTTTGACGCAGACTTCAACATAGGTTATGGTGTTTAATGAACAAGCAAAAGGGTTATTTGCATTGCTTTTTAAAGTCAGGGAGATTTTTCAGGGGTGGAGCATGGGCATTCCGTGAAACTACCTATAGATGTTGATGCAAAACTATATCTCCAAACACTAGTAGACATTCCTGACACTGGCGCATCAAATAGAACTATTTTATTCCTTCTCGTTATTTCCTCTGTGTATGTGCGCTGCATTGTGCGTCAAAGGGATAGTCTTTTGCAGGAAGGTACCTCTTCCTGCTTAAAAACTATCCTGACCTTAACGCAGACACCCATTCACTAAAGTGTGAGGGTGCCAGCCGATTTGTATCGCCCTTCAGACTCAAATGGTGGTGGCCCACAAGCGTGACTTAGAGAGTGCTACTGGAGGCGACGTGCCCAAGAAAACAAAGTACCGAGTGGCATTAGTGAATGCCTCAACATTGCACACACAAGCACTTTTTCCAGGTCCTGAGGATAACCCCAAAATTACAGTGGGTTTGAAACGCGTTGGCCGTTCATGTGTGTCCAAACAAGTTACACATTATACATTTTTGAGTATCAGGTCACTGAAATAATGAATTTGATTCGCTCTTACAACCTGAATACCTAAGTGTTTGGCCATAGTTTGCCCTGGGTCTGTGCTACATTTCAGATTGTGGTGTACCTTTTCTAAACCTTTCCTTTGAGTTTCTTTGCTTCTTCTTCTTTTTTTACTATCTGTTGGAATTTGAGCTTGCTCAAGTTAGGCATAATATTTTTATTAAAAGATGTATTGTAAGGTCTTTCATGTATGGAAAAAAAAAATAATTATTTGTTTTTCTTTTACGGTTGTGGTCCAAAAATGGTTTGTAGTGTTCATGAAAATAATAACATGAACTGAGTTTCCACCCTTGAAAAATTATTCAATCTTATTCAATCACTATGAGTGGCATGTGTGATTGTTGGAAGTGAATCAGTGAATATTTATTAGTACTGGCAGTTGTTTCGTTGTTTTGATTATTGCTTGGTCCAGCCTTACTGATTACGGGCTAGAACCCTTTATTGATTGCCATTGATTTACCTGCATGGCACAAACACCCTGTGCTAAAAATCCGCATGAATGGCATGACCTAAAGCACTCTGCCGCTTGCGGAACTCCCTGTAGCACAGCGGAGTTTTCTGGTCACTTTGTGTTGTTCCAAGTAGCTGGACTTCACAAACTCCACCCAGAACCACTATGCACATAAAATACTGTTCTGTATAAAATACTGTTCTGTGATCTGCATAGCACACACTCTTTGCAACAAGCATATTGACCCTCTGAGCTTCCTAAGATGAGCCAAAACTGCTACTAGACAAAACTCTGATCTCTCTACAGCAGGGATATTAATCGCCATAGCTATCTTGGCACTTTTATTGTTACCTGAAAGCACAAGGAACTCTGCAGTGCTTTGAAAACTTCTGCACTGCTACAAAACTGGCTGGCAGTAGCAAAAGCGGCCAACAACCTTTCCAGTCTCTGGGGGAATTGCCTGATGCCCTGCGTGGCCAGTCTGGCCTTGCTTCTTGCACAAAAGCTATCTTTAGAGGCATATTTGCTGTCTATGTGTCCTGCAGAAAGTAGCACATATGGTAGGCGGAAGTCAATAAGGAGAAATACAAATATTTTTCCTCGTTATGCCACTGTCTGGTAGGTGTACCATTTTGTCACAAAAAGGGTGTACAAATCTGTGTAAATCTGCGTTTGCATCAATGTATATGGGTGGATGTATAGGAACGTCCATGCTCCACCCATGTACATTTACATTTACTAAACCAAGCAAAGCCACACAAGGTGGCTTTGTGTAGCTTAATAGATACAAAAAATACATTTTGCATTGAGGCGCACCACTAAAGTAACCAAACCCCAATGCAAACTCAGTAAATCTAGGCCCAAGTGTCTATGTACTAAGAACAAACTGATATCAAATCGACTAGATTGAGTGGTCCACAAATAAAACACAATTTAGAAACTGACAGATGTAGACAGAAGCTTCTTGTCCCACCCGAGCCCTCGTTACATTTGAAAATTGTCTGAATCAGACTGCTGAGCAAGGCCACCTCAGAAACGGGGATGCTTTTGAGAAAAGCGAGTTCTGCATTTTGCCATATCTTAGAAAAAGTGAGGCCTCACAACCATTGACTAATTTATAGGTTGGATAGGTAGGTTGGTGGGGAAGCCATAGTACTACACCACAACTAGATAATACTTGAGCAAATGTGACAGCTTGGTGGCGTCCTGCAACAAAAAGCAAATTGATGTGCAGTGGAACAACGTGCAATCATCAGTGATCAATGCACACTATTAATTGAAAAATTGTAGATATTCACTTTGTGCAAACGTACCATTTTGTTGTTGATTTATAAATACCATGTTTGTTTATCTGACACTTAGTAACAAAACTGAACACACAATCACACCAGACTTGCACCAAGAGCCCAGTATCAAATACTGATAGACAAACCTAAAACTCTGACTTTGTTTGGCCTGGATATGGAAGTTTTAACCCGATGTTGCATTTATAAGTGCAATGAACATTTTCTTTAGAGCAGCTGCACTTTAATAGGGTGTCATTGATTAATTTTAAATATTGGCTCCAAACACCCCTCACTCCTGTAATAAGTAGAACATCCCTTTTTTCAATAATTACATTTTATTGAGTCAGATATGATCAATGCAAATGTAGCGCAAATATTATAAAAAATGACAAGAGAAAAACCACTGTTGCTAACGCATGGTTGCACAAGAGTACGATAGCCTGCTATAATGGGATGGGACATCGTAGTACATACAAAAAATAAGAGAAAAAGAACATAAACAAAGCACAAAGAAGACCCAAATATGCTATACAGGAGAAAACCACTTCAAACCAGAGCATAATGACTATAGAATCACGTAAATTAGTTTACACATTAGTCTATGGATCCTAGTTGAAACCCACCCAAATGTTATCCAAGCTCTTACGTGAATGAATGCCCCCGGCTTTAGCCAATGCCAGTCCAGACTTGTATATTTGCTGGATAACAACCGACCACTCAGTGACCCTAGGCAGGGATGGAAGAACCCATGATCTGGCTATAAAAAGTCTAGCAGAAACAATAAATATGGACAGCTGCCATCCTAGCCCAAGATCAAATTACATTCTATATCCCAAACATAATTTCCTTAGGGGTGAAGTGCACTTCAAATCCAAGACATTATGTTATTAATTGAGTCACCCCGTCCCAAAATTCCTGAAGAGAGGGCGACGCAATAAACATATGGAGAATATCAGCAGATGAGCATCTACACTTAGGACAGCGAGTCTTATTAGCACCAGGATTGCCACCAAATTTGATAAATTTCTCTGGTGTGTAATATAACATAAATAGTCTTAAACTGCTGCAGTTTTAGATTTATGAAGTGCACAAAACCATCCACAGTTTCCAAGGCATTGTAAATGTCTGATGGTAGAATCTTACAAGAGACCAACTTGCTCCACTTAGCTGAAAGAAGTGGGCTATCATCAATTCTATGCTCACTGAGCCCTTGATAGAATTAGCTAATTAGGGAATTCCTAGATGCCTTATGCTTGCATGATATTATGCCAGAGCCTTTCAGATTGATTGGAAACTTGCACCACAATTGAAAATAGTCCCTTAGTTGTAGATATTTAAAACAAAAAAATCATGAGGGACAGCATAGGAAAATTGAAGCCCAGCAAATGAGCGGAATCCATTAAAAAAGTACAGCTGCCCAACGGTCTCCACCCCTAGTCTTAGCTAAACTTTACAAGTTGGGTCATTAAATACTCTCAGGAATGCTGGATTGTCCCATAGTGGCATATTGCCATGTATTAACACTAAAGAATATTTGCTGCATATATCCTGCCAAACACATATGATATCCCTGATGAATATTAATCTTATGCATTTAAAGAAACTGGGATCCCCTGGTCTATAGAAAAAATGCCTGCATTCAGACCCTAATATCAGTCCATAACCGAAGACCGAGGAGTCTGGTTCTGCTTGTACTAGTAAATTATGCAATCGGCCAGCAAACGCTGTCAAAAAATATAACTTAAAATTGAATAAATGCAGCCCTCCATGCCTGCACTAAAATTAAACAAGCATTTGCAATGCAATTGGTCTTGCCTTTGGGACCTCATATTGTTTTAGCTATGCAGCACATTAGCCTGGGTGCTGAAACATCTACAGTTCTTTAACATGGATGGAAAGTAAGCACCAAACTGCGTGACACGCCTGGTATGGGAACACATGGAGAGAAATATTGCCTTTCTGCAGGAAATGTTATAGTCTAATGCTCTGTTTTTAATCTAAAATCAGGGCCTACAGTGGTCATATCACTGAAAATACAAGATTAGAAAAAAATATTATTGTCTGCGGGTGCTCGTGGAAGACAATTTCTATGGCCTGGAATCTAGAGAATGCTAAAGTGATTCTGGTATTTTACTGACCTCTGCTGGTCATTTTCTATTAAAAAAGTTAAATAGAGGCAGTTGCCAGAAACATTTAAAAATGGAGAGTCCCTCAGCAGTAAGCAATTCTGGTATTTTACTGATCTCTGCTGGTCAATTTTCATCAAGACAGTTGGAGGCCGTTGAACAGAAATAAAAGTCCCGAAGCGGAAGCAGACAAGTCCTAGGGCTGATCTGGGCAAAGAAAAGCTATCAATTCTCATGATCCCCTAAAACCTCAAACCTCACGCATTAGGGAACACCAAGCACCTAAATGGTTTACGGAAAACTTAAGATTAGCCAAACTCCAAACTCGCCAGGCAGAGCGGAAATGGCACAACTCCTACTCACCTGAATCCAAAGAACACTTTAAAACTAATTTCAGGAAATATAAACACGGCATAATGGAGGCAAAAAAAAAATTGTTCTCTAACAAGGTGTGGAACTCAACGAATAAAACCAAAGATATTTTCAACACAGTAAGGGAATTATCTAACCCTGATCGTGTCACTCCACCAATTCCCGCTACTCAGAAACTCTGCAATGACCTAAGCAATTTCTTCATTGGAAAAATAGAGAAGATTCACTAATCCATGGATACCAAACATCAGGAGATGGAAAATTGGGTTGTAAATACCAACACTGACATCCTGACTACCTTCCCGTGCATAGACCAAGATCTACTCTTGGAGTACCTAAACATAATAAAATCGGGCTCACCAAATGATGTCTGTCCACCTGAAGTACAAAAATCCATTTTCAAAGCATTCCCTAAGATCACCCTCTCTCTTTAGAATCTATCCTTAACTCAAGGGACAGTCCCACAAGCTTTCAAAGAACCAGTGATTATTCCACTTCAGAAAAAACAGGGTGTTGATCCCCAGAGGCTGGACAATTATAGGCCAATATCTCTCCTCCCCTTTTCGGCTAAGGTGTTGGAGACACACATAGCAAAGACTTTCAGCTCCTTTATTGAAAAAACAAACTTCCTAGACCCACATCAGGCCGGTTTCCACACAGCCAACTCCACGGAGTCCATTATTCTGTCTGTAATGGATGACCTAAAGGGGAAGGCAGATGTAGACAGCACTCAAACACTGATTCTCCTGGACCTGTCTGCAGCCTTTGACACCGTCAACCACAACATCCTGATTGACCGTCTGGCTGCAGCAGGTCTCAGTGGCACGGCCCTGAAATGGTTTCAATCATTTCCTTGCGGATAGTAAACAGCCAGTCTGGCTTTCTCTGTACAAATCGGGCACAGTAAATCTGAAGTGTGGAGTGTCACAGGGCTAACCCCTATCCCCACATCTTTTCAATATATATATCCTTCCTCTTATCGTTGCGTTACGACAGATGGGACTGCAAATGTACAACTATGCTGATGATATGCAGCTAGTCTTCCCCATCAATGAATCTACGGAGTCCCAGGAACTTCTTTAAAAATCTATGCTGTTCATCATAAAAGGGATGTAAAAAAATCAATTAAAACTAAATGCCGAAAAAACAGAAATCATCATCCCCAACAATAAACTCCAGCATTGGGACCCCCGTCCACTGGCCCTCCGAGTTAGGCCCGCCTCCGGCATTAAAAATCTCGATAAAAAGCCTAGGCATACACATTGACTCAGACCTAAACATGAACATGCAGATTGGAGCAGTTACTTCCGCTTACTTCCTCCAACTGTGGAAACCGAGGAAAATCAGAAGATTCTTCAGTAGAGAGGCATGTATCCAAATTGTCATCTCTTTGATTATGTCAAGAATTGATTATGCTAACTCTATATACCTAGGTCTTCAGCGCAATCAGATACATCGTCTACAGCTAATACAAAATCAGGCAGCCCGAATTATATTCCAACAAGGCAGACAATGTCCCATCAAGCCGCTGCTAAAAGAGTTGCACTGGCTTCCGGTGGAGCAACACTCCAAGTTTAAAGCCGGTTGCATTCTTTTTAAAGCCTTGCATGGCACCGGCCCTAAGTACATTTCATCAAAAATTCATAAGTACATCCCCCACCATACTTTAAGATCTATGCACATGAACTACTTAGAGGTTACAGTTTGTAGACGCAAAATAACAGGAGGCTCACGCTTCTCAATAATAGGACCCAAACTCTGCAATGCCCTTCCGCCCCCATTGAGACTTTAATCAGATCTCTTTCATTTTAGGAAGATGTTGAAGACCTGGCTCTTCACCCAAGCTTACAGTTAGACCAGGACCATTCGTACCAGTAACTCTTTCTGGAAAGTACCTCCTTCAGCGCCAAGAAACCATTGGTGAACGAGCGCTATAAAAGTTCCTTTTTAACATAACATAACATAACATCTCCAGAGTCCACAAAGTACATATACATATAAGTATATACTAGAGTAAATAAGTATATACTAAAGTATATACAAGAGGTCTCGAATGCTCAACCTAAAAAAATGTATAGCACGCCTAGCCTGTCTGTAACCCCATATGAAACTGCCTATAGCACCTTCCAGGCATTTGAAAAACAAGAGTGGGATTGCCTGAAAAAAAAAGAAAAACATAGGCAAAACGTTCATTTTTATGATGTTGCAATGACCAATTATACTAATCGGGAGCGTGTTACAAAACCATAATTTTGAAATGACTGAAAAAAGCAGAGGCTCATGATTCAATTTAAAAATGCTATCAACATGTGTACTTAATTTAATACCAAAATACAGAGCTGATGAATTAACCCCCATAATTGAGGCAACAGGTTTTATGTTCAACAACAGTTGGATTTTATCTATGTTTAATTTATAACCTGAGAATGTTACACATCTGTTAGCCTGCTCAATTATATGTTCCAATGCAACTAATGGGTTGGATGAAAATATAGCAAGATCATCTGCATACACAGCGATTTTAAATTCACAGCCACCAGAAATCGATGGCTGTATTCCGTCATTCATCTGCAGAGACTGCAGATACGGCTCCAAGTAGAGAGAGAATAAAGGAGGAGACAGCAAGAACCCCTGCCGGGTACCCCGTTAATCTTAAATGGTAATGAAGATATCCCAGCATGAGCAAGCTGGGTACAAGGGGTCCTATATAAGGACTGCACCCATTTACAAAATCGGTCACCAACACCACAGGCTCCCATCGTTACTCATAAACAGTCCCAGACAACACAATCAAAAGCCTTCTAGGCATCAAACAAAATCCTATCTAATCTTTTCTCAGTTTTTTCCACCACTTCAAAAGCAGCAATTGCCATATTGATGTGGCTTTTGGGATCCCTGCCAGAAATGAAGTTATGTTGCTGCTAAGACACCAGGTCTGGTAATAGAGGGGCGAGTCAGGTAGCTAGGATCTTTGCAAAAACCTTTGCATCAGCATTTATCAAAGAAATAGGTCGAAAAGAGCCCCTGTCATCTGGTGACTTGCTCTTCTGCAAAAACACTTTGATATTGGTCATATTCCAAGTATCAGGCACTTCTCTGCCCTTATCAATATATTGGATTATGCTTAGGAGCGGGGGAACTACAATATCCTTAAATACTTTATAAAATTCAAGAAGAATAGATCCTCTTCTGCCACATTACCAGATGGCAATGCCACTAGAGCAGCCTCAATTTTCCCCAACAAAAATATCTTTCTGAAGTGCTGATGTCTAAGATTTCCCATCACTTGCAATCTGAAACCCTGTATATATACCTTAAGACTGGACAAAAGAAACATTTGGGGTTGGCTGTATAGTTCCTGATAGAAATAGTAAACTTGTTCTACAATAGCCGGGGAATGAGCATAAATTATTCCTTTGCTTCCTTTAATACGCTGGATTATACACCTTGACTTTATGTCAGAGATTTGATGAGCAGAACTCTACAAACCCGTTCTCCATACTCATATTGAAGAGCCTTATTCTTGAGATAGCTGGCAGCCACCTTCTCTCTCAGGCTCCGGCCCAATTTATTAATTGGAAGTAAAGGACCCGCTCATCGCAACCACTGGTACTTATCGGCAGAGCATGCAACGTTTCCAACTGTAGAAATGCCTGGCCAAGCAATCTGGTACCAGTTTGCATGCCCTTATTTTTGCTAAAGATGACCTGCACTGTTATGCACCTGATATATGCCTTTATTGTGTCCCACACCACCAGCAGTGATGCTGTACCTATGATAGCACTAAAGCATTCAGTGAGAAAGCCGGACATATGCTTTCAATAATCAGGCATCGAGAGAAGGTGGCAAGGACATATAAACTGACGCCTCTCCCCCACTAACCGCAGTAACATTCAATGACAATAATATAGGGTTATGATTAGACATGATCTTGGAACAGACTTCAATTTCTGCATTGTGGTCAAACACCCTTTTGCAAGGACCATCTCAATCCTGGAATAGTGCTTGTGTGGGGATGAATAGAAAGCATAGCCCGGCTTAGAGGGATATAACGCCCTTCAAATATCTGCCAACCTATAAAGGCAGGCAACTTCCTGGATAGATGACCTTGTTCTAACCATGCAGGGAGAGGCAGAGTGATTAGTAGATTCATCAATGCTATAATCCATCACACAATGAAAATACCCCATTAAAATTATCTCCACGGACAGTCCACCAATTCAAGGCAATATCTATCCAGCATCCCAAGATCATCTACATTTGGCCCATATACAGAACAAACAACAAATATCTGCCCATATATTACAAGCTGGGTGATCACCCACCAACCCCTCGGGTCAGAGGCAGTTTTCAATACCTTAAGCTCTAAGTTCTTGGCTGACATTATAGCTACCCCCGTATGGAAACAGATTGGGATATACTTGTAATGATATTATAACCAAGATGCTTAAATAGGAGTCTTTATAAGCAAGATCAGTCTCTAAGCAAAGCAGGGGTTGGGAGTGTGCCAAGTAACCAAGTCCAGAAGGTCAGTATTGAGTTTCAAAGAAAGTCTTTATTTTCAATCAGTTAACTCTCACGAGATTGGAGTTTTATTGTCAGCCAACGCGTTTCGTTCTCACGAGGAGAACTTTATCAGGGCTCATTATGCGAGTGTCTGTAAATGATGTAATTTTCTACATTAAATTGCGTTTCCCACCTTTTGAAATAGGGCCGACCTGGCTTCCTTACAACCTACACTGCGCCCACCAGACTTGTGGGGAACACAACTTCGTGTAGCAACTTACATCATTTACAGACACTCTCCTAATGAGTCCTGATGAAGTTCTCCTCGTTAGAACGAAACACTTTGGCTGACTATAAAACTCCAATCTCGTGAGAGTTAACTGATTGAAAATAAAGACTTTCTTTGAAACTCAATACTGACCTTCTGGACTTCGTTACTTGGTGCACACCCAACCCCTACTATGCTTAGGATCTGCTTCACAGAGGCATCACTTGATGGCTGATGCCAGGGTTTGCTGCGCAAGGACTTCCGATAAATTTGAAACTAGCTTGTGGTGCGGAAGCATCTGTCCGCCATTAAAGAATCTCTGTTCGTTTGTAAAGATGTGAATCTGTTAGAGAGAGTAGATGTGGACTGTCCTTTTTTATCTCTTCCTATACTAGCTGTCATTTACTGGATGAATTGAGGCCAGATACATTCCAGCACATACATTGTAATCTAATTGTTGCAATAAACCACCCCCAAAAGAGCCATCCAGTACCACAAACACAAATCCATGTGTACCACTAGTATTATCAATTCAAATAGCAGAAATTGACCATTGTGGCTTATTTCACCCCTTAACTCTGCTAACCCACATATTGCAAGATTCTTTGTTGTGCCCCTTCACAGAGCGAGCACCCCCACCCACACCCACCCTCACCCTGCTGCTGAACCCCCAATACCTGAAGAAGAGAATCACCCCCACCTGAACTCCTTGGTCAATGGATAAGACAGCCCTGAGAGACTACATCCTTGTGCCCCTCCAACCACTTGCCTACTGTGCATACTGCCACAAACAGAGAAAAAGTGCACGAGCCCAGCCATGAGTGTAAATAGAAAGAGAAGGAGAAGAATATGCATATTAGCGCACAAACAGTGGCCTCAACAGAGCTCCAGCCAAAAAGGAGCTAGCTCAGAATAACTATCCGTGTATCTACATTGGCACACTGGAAACCTAATTTACAGTGCAGTCCACTTTTTGCTATTAAGAACTTGTGCAGCATCATTTTACGTAAAGCAATCTTAAGCCTGGCTGGTTCCTGTACAAAATCTTGATCCCCAACAGCCTATAGTGGATCAATTAAATGACGGAACCTTCAGCGCCTATCCTTAGTGGCCTTGCACAAATCTGAACAGACTGAAATTGTCATGGTGTCGACAACCATGGGTGAAGCTGTAAGAGCCTTTAGCAAAATTGCCTGCCTCAACAGGAAGTTGCCACCATATATTAGAATAGGACGAGGATTCGCCGGCCTGGCATTATTAGTGGTTGTATTGGAGTTCTGGTTTATGGGAAGACGGTGCGCCCACTACTTTGTGAGTCCATGTCCCAGTCCATAAGATCAGGGAATGCTAACCCAAACAACTGTATGATGAACTCCCGGGGGTAATCACCTTCTTTCCCTTCTGGTATTCCAAACACCCAGAGGCTGTTCTGCCTCTGGAGCCTCTCCAAGTCATCGATTTTGGACTGAACACATGCCAAATGATCATAATGATTCTCAATAGATTTTATGATAGCCGTTCTCACTTCCTTTATGTCGGCAACTTGCTGCTGGAATTCGGGGCTGTCCCGGGGGCATTTGCATAAAAAAGGAGAAGGGCGTCCGAACCCCCCCTCCCCTTGGGGATTACTAATTTTCACGGTAACACCCCTTCCCAAGGGCTCCTTTTCAAATTAATGCTGGGAAAGCCTGTGCAGCCTCCCCTGCTGCCCAGGGACCGCCACCTCCCCTGGCCCTAGGTTTTATTTTGAAACAATACGGGGGCTGCTCCCACCTATTAAAAGCATACATGAATCTTCTTTCTGCAAGCGGGAGCTGTCAAACAGTTCCAGCTTGCAGAAAGCTGAGTTGTTATCTGTTTCTCTGCACGCAAATATATACATGCAGGGAAACAGATGAAAACATTGCTCTGAAAAACAGGGAGTTCCTTTTCAGCAGCCCCCGTTTGTCAGGTCCTTGAGGCTCCCCCCCTGTGATCCCATTGCTCAGTGGGTGCTCTGGGGGGGACAAGATGACATGGCCGGGCCCCTGGGAATCAGGTCCTAGGGGCCAAAATCTGCCCAGGATTCAGGCTGCATGGCCACCCCTGCCAGTTTCTATTAAAGATTTGGCCCCGGGAAGGTGGTGGTCCCCAGGGCAGAGGTGGGGGCCCTGCAGGCCCCCTTGAAATTTGATGAAATTGCACATTTAGCCCCGGGAAGGTGATGTCCCCGGAGCTTGAAAGAAAGCTCCAGGATGGGGGTATGCATGACCCACCCTCCACTGCAAAAATGAAACCCTAGGGAGGTAGTGGTCCCTGTGGCTCGAATGAGTGCATGGAAAGGGGCCTAAGCAGCCTCCTCAAACAAATATTACAGGGACATTTTAGTTAGGTTCTGAATTTACATGCACAAACCATATAAACTCAGCTGTTATAGTTAGAATTATTTAAAGTAATTATATTCGTACCCTAAGGTAACTAAATCTCGCGCTCTCGCCGTGGACAGCTAATTACCCTTCATATTACATCATTGATCTTCTATAGCATCATTGAGATTATCACTGCACCATTTACAATAACATTATTGATGTGAAGACTGTGCATGGCAGAAGCATGAGTTTTAGTTACCTTAGGTAGGGCACGAGTTATAGTTACTTGAAATAACTCTAACAGCTGAATTTCTATGTTTTTTCTGCATGTAAATTCAGGACCTAACTACAAGTGTTAGCGATTGTCCATTATTTTTCTGCCCAATATTCAAATTTGACGCATCTCCACGATGTTAAAAGGTTTGCGGGTGGACTTTGAATGAGTCTCAGGAACCGTTATGTGAGTTGCTAAAATAATTTCTGAAAACATAGAACATCTCCTCATTGGATTTTATTTTGGTCCATTATTGAATGGGCGCCGTCACACCAATTACCAGTTCCCATCAATATGGTGTATGAAGCCAATTAGAGGTGGCCAGAATCAGCACGGTGAGAAATTTGGGCTAATAACCAACCCTTGAGCTTGTTTTACAATTTGTATGCAGGTCAGAAAATGGTGTATTTATTGAAATCCTGCCAAACATCTGAAAACTCCGGTGCACTGCACTCCGTCTTCTATGAGTAAATACAGGCAAATGATGGATTGCTTTGACCTCCTGATCCCAAGCATTTCATCACACTGAGACTTGATAAACTGCACTGGAATTGCATTAGGCAAAGAAGCGTGTTTGCATAAGAGAGCCAGGAGCCTGTGCTACACTGCCCCTCGTGCAGAAGTGTGAACCACGAGTACATTCACACCAGACCTGCAGGTTTACTTTTGTGAACTGTAAACGTGCATGTGCGTTGCTCTGAATGAAATGCATTGCACACAGCATCCCCTGCTGTATTTACAGACGCCAAAACACTTTTCCATGACACGTACAGTTTGGTTTCTCTTTTTACACTGCCACTGTGTTTGTGACCTGACTCCATCCGAAGAATCTTCCCATCTAATACCACCAGAGCGGGTTGTTCCTGTCTAACTTTTGAATAATACAACAGGCACTGATATAATTGTCCAGTGTCAGGAGGGACAATAATTTCCACGCAGTGTCATGAAACGAAAAACACTAGTAAACAAACGCCTTTAAAGACACCACATACCTGAAGAGTGTTGAGCAGGACTTGCAAACCACTACCTCCTTCTCCCGCCATGCCAGCCCAAGCCCTGTTACCCAGTCCCGGGTGGAAGAGGCAAGCCACAGGCACAATGTGGGTATGGAGGAGGACTGCCAAGCGGCCTAGTGCTCCCAGAGCCTCTTAAGACTCACACACCCCTCCCTCCTGCCGGTGCACATGCCACTGCAGAAGTCACGGAGTGCAACTCTAGCCCTCGGCTGGGAGACGAATGCCCGGCTCTCGCTGCGCGCTGACGAGATGCGTATAATCTGGTCAAGAATCTCCGGCGATCAGCAGGCTGCCCGGGCCCAAACCACCCCGGGGAGGGGGGGAGGAGACAGGAGAGCGGCTGGGGACAGAGGAGCCGAGAGAAAAGAGCGGGCTGCCGCTGCCAAGTTTTGAGATTCAAGTTGGACAGTGGCAGGGAAGAAGCTCTGACAGGCGCTGCCAGCCTGTTTATCAGCTCAGCAGGGACTGCAGACAGTGAGCGCTCTTTTCCATTGCTCCCCCACCCCCTCCAAAATGCAGCCAGACACATAACACTGCATAATTAGTAAATGACAAATAGGGGAATGTGCATAAGAAGGGCATGGCTCGCAATCAAAGGCAGCAGGCGGTGCACCTGTTCCACTTTCTTAATCTGACACGTTGCAACCGTTTGTTCTTACCCACGCTCCGTCACGTGGCCCAATCCAGTGAACGTGCGCAGCTGCGAATTATTGACAAGCACAGCAAGGAACACCACACGTTCAGGGAGCCATAGAGGCGCTGTAGTGGTGGTTTATGTAGTCTTAGGTAATGGGGCAAGATCGTGTGTAAGCAGGGCATAAGTCCTAAAAAAAGAAGTGGGGGCAAACCTAGGTAGGCAGTATGCAAGTGACATGCTTGGCGCGCAACATCCCAGCGCGCAACATCATGATGAGCAACATCGTGGCGCTCAACATCAGGGCGCATGACATCACGGCGCACGACATCACGGTGCACGATATCACTACGCATGACATCACACATGGCATCACAGTAATTTACATCATACAATGTGGCATCACAAGCCACGACTTTACAGGAAGTGGCATCACAAGAAGTGACATCAGATCTAAAGCCCTCACATATATGTTTAGCAGGTCTATCATGTGTATGTTTGAGCGCAGTGCGATGATAATAGCACAGTGAGCTGTGGAAGATGATATGTGACTTCAGCACCTTTCAATCCCCCAGTTTTATGTAACAAATCCTGTACATTCATTTACAGACATATTATTTATTGTACATGTAATATGCATTTGTTGATGTAAAGCGCTCTGACACCCTGCATTGGAATGAGTAGGGCTATACTAGAAAAAATAGTGGTACATAAATTATATCAACGCCTCCTCAGGGAAAGTAAGCTCTATATAAATGCAATTTGCTTTATTTAAATACTGGGAAAGACCAACACATGTGATATTTTTAAACTGCATACATATCTCCTAAACAGGGACTGAACAAAGTGAAAAGCTGCCTCTCTTAAGTGTGTGTGAAGTGCTAACAAGGTGTAAACCTTTGTTTCCCCTCCACTTAGAGAGGATGAATAATCTTTCAGCATCCACTTCCTTTCCTGACACCTCAAGCAACCACTAAAGCTTTTACTTCTCCCTCCTGCTACCCATGTCACCATCACCGCCACGGCAGGAAAGCCATTATTGAATGTTTGATGCATGTGCGCATGTATGATGAATGTGTATGTGGGTGCGCCTGCTATGAATGGGTGTATACATGTGTATGTGCTTGTGAATAGTAGATCTATATGTGCACACTTGTGCATGGATGCTGTGAATGTGCATGCCAAATGGTGTGAGTTTGTGTTTGTGTACGTGTGTGTGGATTTATTTAAGACATTGCACATGTGCATGGCCGCTCTCTCCCTACTGCTCATTAGGGGCCCCACTGCTAATTATTCTGTAAAGAAAGTGTCAATCCAATCTATTATCAACCAAGTCTTAGTTTAAGAAATAGGTTGTGTTTTATTAGTATGCAATGAATACAGTGATAAAGGAGATGACAGAATAGCATCATTAATCGATTTTAAAAGTGTTTTGTTATGTGCATTTTAGATAAAATGCTTCTTTTTGCACGGTAAACCCATTTTTTGTGGACAAATGCTGCTGGTTTTGAACTCTGAGTACTGAGATACTGCTATGAAATCTCCTAAAACGTGGGGCTACTCTGACCCCTAAAACATGGCATAAATGACTAATCTCCTTTTGGCATATTTAACTTTTCAGTAACACCGTAGTACATGGTGCAGGAAATACATCGATGACCTGTAAAATTAAAGGGTGCATGTGGACAGCTAGCCTGGCTGATGAGAGGTGTTTACCCAAAACCGGCCCCAGGATGATTGTTTCTGGTCCAGGGAAGACCTGTCTTGGCGGTTCGGGCTGGACTGTTCCCATGAGGCACAGGGTAAAGACTGATTTGCATATAGCTGAGTCTGAACTGTGGTGGCGAATTGAGCTAAAGAATGATGATGGACTAAACCCAGATCTGTGACTGGGGGTGAGAGTCTGAAAAGTTTCAGTGGTCCTTCCATCATCTCCTTGTGTTTGCTTTGTTTGCCCTAAGTTGGCAGGGCATGCCCAGACGTGGGTCCCTTGCTCACTTTGCCACTGGATTCAAGCTAGCCTGGCTGATGAGGGGTGTTATCCCGAAACCGGTCCCAAGATGCTTGTTTCCAGTCCAGGGAAGACCTGACTTGAAAGTTCAGGCTGGACTGTTCCCATTAGGCCCAGGGTCAAGATTGATTTGCATATAGCTGAGTCTGAACTGGGATGGCAAAGTGAGTTAAAGAAGGATGATGGATTCAACCCAGATCTGTGACTTGGAGTGAGTGTCTGAAAAGTTTCAGTGGTCCATTTGCATGTGGACTGCAGCACATACTTTGCCATCCACAGGAGTGGTAAGGAAAATATGACTTCAGACCTACTTGTGTAGCCTGACTACTTCAACTATAAACCTGCAGATAGGCCTGTCAAATAACCCCTTTTGGAAGGCAGGGCACTTTCTTTTAAATATTAAGTACAGTTTTAGTATGTACAAGTAGAACATGTAGAAAGTTATGATAGACATGTTCCTTTAGTGACTGTTCCCTAAAACCTATTTTTACTGCATAGGAGTTATACATTTTCTGTAACACAATCTAAAGAGTAGTTTAAAGGATAATTCTGTATCTTCATACTAGAATAAGACACAGCATGCATTTAACCACCCTTTAATATTGATTAGAATCTAATTCAATGTTAAAGCTATATTTTGGTAAGAATGTATGGGAGCAGAGATCTTTAGAAAGACATAATTACCATACTTGAAGCTCAGATAGGCTAATTAGCATTATAACTTCCAAATCTGAAGTTTGATGGAGAGTTCTGTCAGTCAGGATGGCAGAGGGCTTTACGTCTGCCACCTTGACCGACTACCATCTGCCCAATTTAGATTGCACTGCTGGCCCAGCAGTGACCTCTGTACCATGACAGGAACCAATGTTATGGCAGCTCCTTTCTAGGTACAAAAAGTTTGGTGGACGACTGCTGCCAGTTTTGGTGGTCATCCACCAAACATTTATGAAATTTGCGTTTTCAGAAACAATCTCCAAAAGTGGTTGTTTGTTACTGAAAAACAAAACTAATGGCCCTATTTAAGAAAATTGATTATTAAGTGGTATGGGTTTGAGACCTGATCCTGTAATAATGTGACAATCGCTATCAGGTCCCATTAGGTTCTTTAATAAAACCCCTACTTCAGTCCTGGGTACCTGTGGCACAGAGCAGTAAGGTATAAGCAAAGGAACATGTGGAAAGCATTCAAAAGTGCCAAAACTGTAAATAATTCAGAAATATCACTCTATAACAATCTGACACCAATTTTTAAAAATAGAGTGTATTTTTATCTTTAACTAGTCTCCAAAGTGACAAAAACTACCCAGAACTCTAGAGATATGATTTTTCAAAGTTAGCATAAATCACCGTGGTTCAATCTTTAGAATGAAATAAATTGTTGTAAGTATCTTAGCAGTTTTGAGACAACAAACTAGAACGGCTATTCAAATTCTCTTGGATGGGCAACAGCGGGTTGAGAGCCAGTCACAAGGACCACTCAGTTCCATGGACACAGTTACCTGCTTGGCACAGTAGTCTCAGGCTCTGTAGTTTTATCCTTGATGGCAGTCCAGAAAAGAAGTGGTCCTGATGCTGGGGATGAAGGATGCTGAAGATGCCAAAGATAATGAAGAGGTGCAGTGAGTCTTCCTGGGGCCATCCTGGGGTCCACGATTGCCAGGGGTCATCTCCAGCCTTAGGACTCAATTTCCCATGATGCACCAGTGGAATCCAGTGCATGTCAAGTCACAACTAGTCATTAGTCTCAGCATTTTATTTTTGCAAAACTTTCTTTATTGAGTTTTTCATAGTCTACATCGGTACAGTGCATATTGTCACAATCCAAATCTCATAATACATAGATGCTATTGAAATAATCTGTTACTATTCCCCTCAGGATTGTCTTCAATTGACATGCTTTGTTATTGTGTGCCACTGTTAAAAATTATTACAGGAAATTCAACTATCTCCCCAACTCTCCTACCCTGACCCATAAAAAACGAAACCCACTAACTAATGGTACATGGCTATATCAAGTGTTGTCCGATGGAGAGATTGATGTTTGCATGATGTAGCCAGTACTAGTCAGTAGAGTGCTATGTGGGCTCTCTGTCTTCTCCTGTGGCGCCACCCGGGTCTGCACGTAAGAATTGGAAAAGGTGAAGGGCCTGTGTTCGTGTTGGACATGCAGATAATTGCAGCCCTTCAGAGACGTAGGTCACCAGTGGACCCCACACATACTCAAAGTTTTTAAAGGTGTCTGAGAGGATATCTGTCATGCGCTCCATCATGAGGGCTTGCCATAGGAAGGAATGCCATTGCATCAATGATTCCCTTTGCTTCCACACTGCAGCCATGGCCCTTTTTGCAACTCCTACACATAACTAAAGTGTTGATCGATCTCCTATAGTCTGATGTTTATGAGATCCGTCTAGTAGACCTAGAAGTGGAAAATCTGTGTCATCTGGTATTGGATATCTCAAAATAACCTTCCTCTGTGCCAGGATTTCAGAGCAGAATGGGTGAATCATAGGGCAGTCCCACCAGATGTGCCTAAAGTCACCCAGCATGCCACATCCCCTCCAACAAAAATCTGAGGTATTAGGGAAGACTCTCTTTGGTTTGTTAGGGTAGAGGTACCAGTCATAGAGCACCACATAGTGGGCTTCTCATATCCCCATCAAGTGATTGAGTTTGGGAATGTCTTTCCAGAGCCTACCCCATTGCTCATTTGTGATCGTAGTACCCAGTGTCCGCTCCCAGAAGACCATGTGTCGTGGGTGAGGGGTGCTGAGGTTTGAAAGCACTAGGGAGTAAAGGAAGGAAATATACCCTCTAGAACCATCCCCATTCTTCGCAAAACTTCTCAACGAGGGTGAATATCTCTATTTGCTGCTTCTCCTGTCGGAACCGAGAGTCTAAGTTGGGTGGATTGATAGTGTTCTAACACTGGTAGCTGAAAGTCCCTTTTACAAAGCTCAAATGTTAAGATATCCTAACTATGGAAGAGATCTGAGACAGTGAGACTTCTCCCCTCTCTCCATGCATCAAAGGCTCCCGGGTGTAAGGCTAGAGGAAATACGAGATTATAATGAATTGGTGTAAAAGGGAAGGGAAAGGAGGTCCAAGAAGCTGTTTGGTTGACCTCATCCCACACTCTGAGTGTGGTCCTCTTAGGAGTACTCAGGTATGTATTCACCGGGCATTCAGTTTTGGGTTTCCAGAGGAGGTCCCAGATGTATCTCCCCACTACTGCCCTTTCCATATGAAGCTAATGTTTATTGAACTCTCGTGCTGACCATTCCAAGATTACTCTCAGCTGGGATGCTATGTAATAAAGATGGACATCAGGCAGTGCCAAGCCCCCTAAGTACTTTGGTAGACAAAGTTGTTTATATGGGAGGCAAGAACTTTACAACTGCCAAACAAAAAGTGTGACCATAGAGCGCACGTTGGGCTGGAATCCCCCATCAAGGTCAATCAGCAGACCCTGAAAGAGGTACAAAAGCATGGGCGAGTCATTCTGATGAGGGCGAGATGTGCATGGGTGCCCTCCTTCGAAATTCTGATTTTAATTGTTGGAGGAGTGGGGGATAGTTAGCCTTGAAATTCTGGTAGTAATCCTAATTCCAAGATGTGTAATCTCTTTTTTAGCCCATTGAAAGGGGATATTCACCACCATGCACTCCGTTTCCCGCTGTGGCAGATTTAGGTTGAGCAGGAAAGATTTGGTTAGGTTAATACGACAGCATGATACCTGTTCAAAACTTTGTAGTTTCTCTTGTAAGGCCTCCAGGGTAGGCCCT
Source organism: Triturus cristatus (assembly GCF_964204655.1). Classification (NCBI taxonomy): domain Eukaryota; kingdom Metazoa; phylum Chordata; class Amphibia; order Caudata; family Salamandridae; genus Triturus; species Triturus cristatus. The sequence continues at coordinate 556,488,308 of NC_140583.1, forward strand.
GGATTGGTGATGGTCAATGGCAAATCATTGGTGAAGCGGGAAATCTTGTGTTGCCTGGTGCCGGAGATAAAGAGTGTTATACGTATTGTCGTTGTGAGGGGCTCGATATGAAGGGCAAATAATAGCCGTGACACAGGGCACCCCTGTCTTGTTCCCCTCCTCAGGTGGAAAAGATCAGAGCTCGCTCCATTAACCAGGTCATGGGTACTAGGTAGGGCATCGTTGACTTGAATCACAGACATGAAGTGGTGACAAAAGCCAAACCACCTCAAAGTGTTAAGAGGAAGGGTTAATCCACCCTGTCAAAGGCTTTCTCTGCATACAATGCCAATAAGGCTACCGCAATCAATTTTTTAGTGGATTTTTTGACCAGGTGGCTCACCCTTCTCAAGTTATCATGGGTTTGCCTACCCTCGATATAGCTGCATTGGTTCGGATGTAAATCTGCCATGAGATCTTCGAGTCAAGGAGCTATGATCTTCATGTATAACTTGGTATCAAGGTTGAAGAGCGATATCGGGCGATATGAGCCACATTTTTGAGGGTCGTTCCCCAGTTTGGGGATGACGGAGATGAGGTCTGCCCTCATAGATGAGGTGACCGCCTGCTCTTTTGCCATGGAATTAAAGAAAGGTACTAGATGGAGTATGATCTCCGAACCAAAGATCCTGTAGAATTGCGCCGTAAGCCCATCTGGACCTGGGGATTTGTGGAGTTTAAGACTCGTTATTGCCTTAAATGCCTCCTCCTTATTTATGGAGAACCCATAAATAAGGAGGAGGCATTTAAGGCAATAAGCTCATTTTGCTCTGTGGTGACTTTCAGAGTTTTACTCCATTTAAGTAGTCAAGCTGCATCTTCTCATCATAGGTCTCAGTGATACATGCGTTCTTATAAAAATGGTCCAAGGCTTGAGCCTTCTTTGGGTCTAAGACTGCCCTTCCTCCTGAATCTTGTTGAATGTCCCCTTGGCATTCCTTCTCTCTTCTGACCTGCAATTGCCTGGCTAGATGTGAACCCATGTTGTTCCCCTTCTCATATGCCGTACATTTAAGTCTGACGAGAGAGAGTTCAGACCTGTTATTGTAAATGGCATTAAATTTGCCTCTGAGTGCCATGACCTTTCTCTAAAGGAGTAAGGCTGGGTTTTTCTTGTGCACCTTTTGTGCGGTTCAGAAGGCAGCCTCCAAAACACACCTTTCTTTTGTTCTCTGCTTATTTAGTGAAGCACTGCTTTAAAAGCATCCCAATTGTTTGTTGGATAGGTATTGTGTGAGTTATTCAGGAGTAGATTGTCTCTAATGGTGTTCCATAACTCCTCCTGTAACAATCTGTCAAGTGCAAGGGACCCAGGGAAAAACAGAGGTGGTATTTCAAGGGGGCTAGATCCCAATTCATGGTCAGTGCTACTAGGACATGATCAGATATAGTGATCAGATGGAGGGAGGCAATATTGGTACAAGGGCCTGGCTCACAAATATATATTCTAATCTGGAGTAAGTGTGATGTGAGTACCAAACATGTATAATCCCTTATTGCACGGTGTTTGGTGTGCCAGATGTCTGTGAGGCCTATTGAGTTAAACTCCTGTTTCAGTGTCTTGGAGAAGCTTTGTGCGTGGGCTCCCTGTGAATGCGTGCTATCCATCCCCTGTCCCAGGTAAGGTTGAAGTCTTCCATCAGGACTATCTCCCCTTCTGCAAACCCCCCCAGCATCGACAGCATGGAACTTAAGAACAGGACCTAATTAGAATTAGTGGCGTATATAGAGGCGAACGTACACAGACAACCATGCATTGGGCCCTTAACCAGAACCATCCTCCCTTCTTTGCCTGTTTTACACCCTTCATGTTAAAATTTCAAATAGGAGTGAAAGAGAAGTGCTACCCCGGTATTCATAGTTGAGCCAAAATGGCCACCGGACAGGAGCTCGAGACCGGAGCTCCGGGTTTGGGATAACCGATTGGTTGATATCCCTAGTAAACCCGGCCACTGTCCCCCCGCCCTAACCACCTCCCAACTCCCCACCTATGGATCAGCGCGACTTCTCTCACCTTACACCGCCGATGAACATTGGACTGCTGGGCTGAGCGCTTGCCCTTAATCGATCGCCTGAAGTACAGCGATGCACCCAACTAACGCTGTAGACTCCGGCAGCGATCATTGGCTGTAGGGAAACCATTGAGGAACCGACCAGCACCGCGGGGCCAGTCCCGCACACTGACACTGGCCCCGGCTGGGAAAGCACTCAACGGACGCCAACGGTCACGGAGATGCAGCTCTGGAGGGCCCCGGACTGCAAACTAAACACCGCCTGATCCCCAGACAGGATCCTCAAGGTCCAGGCTTGCCTCCGGTGTGACATGAAGGTAGATAATGAAACAAAGCTGAACTACACAGATCGAGTAGTCTGGATGCAGCCTGCCTGACCTTAAAATGGCGGCCGCTGCAGACTACCGGAGCTAAGGTAGTGTGATTTAAGTCAAGGCAGAAAATAGAAACATCTGTCTCCTTTACATGTCGTTTCCCACACGTTGCCTTCCTCTTCCCTGCCTCATTTCCCCAGCCAATTCGAGTGGACTGCTCCCTGCTTAGAAATCATAATCTAGCTACAAATGGAAGTACCCAGAAAAGAGCAAGGAAAAGAGGACTTCGCATACAAAGAGAAAAAGGGACATTCAGTTAGTAAAGAGCTCAAACCACTAAGACGGCGGACATCTTGGAATGGGGAATGGAGAATATTGAAGAATACTGAAGAATACTTCTACATATGCCCTACCAAATGACATAAAAATACTAACTCCTACGAATACAAATACAAATACAAACCAAAAGCATAAATAGAGAGCCAAGGATACAACAAAGTGGGACAAAAGGAAATGAAGGAGAGGAGAGACACCTCAGCGATGACAATAGACCTGCAAACAGCCGGAGACATTTAAGTGAGGTCACGACCGCAGGAATACCCAGGAAAAGCTCTTCACACTACTCAACAATATGGCCGGAGCCAATTTAAAAGCGGCAGGCACAAACTCTTACATTATAAAGTACCCAACTAACCTATCGAAGAGTGCAGCCAAAAAATTCAAACACAATTTAATTAGAAAAAACCCAGACACGCTGATCTCTAACCCCTCCTTTAATCCTGACAAAGGCATTATTGTAAACGACCTGATATTTTTTACCAGAAAAACGGCTAAATGGCGCGCGACCATTACGAAGATGCTCAACATAAAAAATGTAAGCACTATCCCACATGGTACTAAACTAGTGATCACAACGTCACCTAAACTAAGAGCAGACCTATGCATAACGATCTACAAAAACGGTATTGTGCTTATACAAGCGGCCAACAATGAGTTAGAAAAGTTTGACAACATGTTTTTAACCCTAAAAGAGTGTCTAGATAATTCAAGTTCCCAACAACACCAGACCACACAAGCAGCCACCCTATTCGTCACCAACACAACCACCACAGATATCATAATACCTAGAGACCCTCAAGAATCACAACACACAATGCTGCCAGGATACGCAACCCTGACAGGAAGCACAGGGGATGGGAAGGACACAGAAACAACAGAAAAATCTATATTATATGTTAATACAGCCAAAACGCCAATACAGGGAAAAGAATCAGTACCTCTCCACCAGGATTTGACCTCCCCCACACCCAAGCCAGCCAACGCTAACATCCAGTCAGAAACTAAGGATATGGTTACTAACACCCCTTCCATACCCCTATCGACAACAGCACAAAATGTATCCATGACATTACAAAACTCAATTCCCCAGAGACTGGTATCAAGACCATAGAACACAGGGAACGCATCTCACGTCACACTTAGAGGAGGCACAGACAACCAGTTCAACAACAAAAAAAGGATCTCTGAAAAAACCACAGATCTAAAACACAGGGACACAAATTACAAATCCCGAAATAGGGAGATGCGCACTCCTAACAACAAGCGGTCTACCCAGACACAGAGAGATATCGAAGGTCTTCAAACACAAGTGGGCAAGTTGTCACAAGACATCCTAAGTGCACTCCAAGCTATGGAAAAAAAAATACTAGAAATCACAATAAGCACTCACTCCAAAGTCGAACACATCCAAAAATCAGTGCTTAAGTCGCAAGGAAAGAGCAGTGAGACAGCCAAGACATTATCAAATAGGCATAAACGACCAGACAGAAATCTTACATACCTATCGAAAGAGGAAATCTTAACCTTACTCCAGTCATATGAGTCTAAAGATAGCCGCAGAGGGGAGGAAATTAGATCAGTCCCGATCGATGCTAATAGAACAGCCTGGCCTAAGAAGAGGAAAGTCAACCTTAACAACCTAAAACAAGTCCAGCTAACCGCCAAGTCTCAAGAGCTGAACTCTAGTAACACAGAAAAACCATTGAGATGTCTTCTACTCAACTGTCGGTCTGCAACAAAACATGCCTCAGACATCGCTGAAAGAAAATGGAGACAGCACCCATCATCCCCCCAGCTGAAATCTCTCAGAAAAATCAGAAACGAGTACAACAAAAGGGTCCTCAATTCCAAAAAGGAATTCTTCAGATCGGAGCTGGACAACGCCAAAAACAGACCACGGAAACTATTTGAGATGTTAAAGCAATAATCCAATAAGTTGGCCAAATCTGCCCAAGAAACTACTAAAACTCAACTGAGCTGCGAAGAATTCTCAACATTCTTCACCGACAAGTCAAACACGCTATAAATAGAGCTAAGGATGGCGGCTGACAACCTCCCCAGTCAACCACCTGTACTGAACAAGGATACCAAGACAAATGATCAGGATAGGGGGAAAAACCAGGCACAAGGGACAACATTCGAACTATATGACCAGAATACCATTGCCAAAACTCTCTCGGATATCAAACCGAATAACCACTACAATGTCCCACTCCCTTCAAAATGCCTAAAGAGAATCAATCATATCGTCGTCCCAATATGGACACAAATAATAAATGCCTCACTATCACAGGGGATCATTCCAGAATGCCTAAAAACAGGTCAAGTCATCCCCATCATCAAAAAACCTACAGCAGCCCCAGCAGAGCCAAATAACTTTCGACCAGTAACTAATATTCCATTACTTGCCAAACTAATTGAGAAATGTGTCCAAAACCAACTGAGCCATCACATCGCAAAATTCAAGCTACTAGACGACTGCCAATCAGGATTCAGAACAGGCCACAGTACGGAAACAGCGATTCTACTAATAGTGGATGATGTGCTACAGGCCCTAGATCAAAATCAAACATGTCTACTAGTCCTTCTTGACCTGTCGTCTGCATTTGACATGGTAAATTATGAAAAATTACTAGCCAGGCTTCATGACAGGATGGGTCTATCCGGGAATGTGCTGAAATGGTTTGAATCCTTCCTTCAGAACAGAACACAAAGATTCCTAGTCAACCAGAAGTTATCACCATCATGCCTGAATTCAATTGGTGTCCCTCAAGGATCTACACTATCTCCGTCACTATTCAACCTATATGTCGAACCCCTTACTGAAATTCTCAGAGACGCAAACATATCCTACCACATGTACGCGGATGACACGCAGATCTACATCAAGATCGCATCACTGGAAGACATCAAGCTAATGAATGAGGCCTTAAAAATGTCATTACACTGGTTAACTAGTAATCATCTGAAACTAAATGTGCAAAAAACGGAATTCCTATTAATTTCACCAACAAAGAACCACACAAAAGTGAAGGAATGGACCAAAATTATCACAACATTAAACTGCACCCCTATTCTAGTTGACTCAGCAAAATCATTAGGAATGTCACTGGATAAGAACCTAGACATGAAAGCCCACATCAAATCAATGGCAAAAAGTGCCCGTTTCCACCTAAACTATATTAGAAAAATGAAACCACTAATTTCTACAGCGGACCTCAAATTGGCAGTCCAATCCTTAGTTATTTCAAGGATTGAATATGGATGTACAACTTTAACAGGTCTATCTAAAATCTCCACAGCACCACTAAAAGCTTGTCTCAATGCGGCTGCAAGACTCGTTACGGGATCTAGGAAATATGACCATATCTCCCCGCATCTGAAAGCCTTAAACTGGTTACCATATGAAGCCAGAATTCAGCTTAAACTAGCTTGCATTACCCAAAAAGCACTCCACTACAAAACACCGGGGTACCTAGCCCAGAAAATTGAGCTATCGGGAGGAAGCAGACCAGCCAGGAGTGCCAAAGAGCTGCTGTGGAAACCACCCATCTTTCGGAAGAAGAAAACGTATGCCAGAGCTTTCTCCGGCGCAGCCCCCAGAATCTGGAACTCTCTACCTCCAAACATTAGAAAAATTCCAAATATACCAAAATTCAAGAGGGAGGCGAAGAGTTCCTTCCGTAGGCAAGACTGCTCATCACCAACACCTGATGAAGGTGCTACCAACAGAGAACAACAACGTATGTAGAAATAAGGTAACCAATTTGCCGAGAATAGGTCCTACGATGCAGTACTATTCGGGACTTGCTTTCAGGTAGAAAATCACGATAAAAGACACATCGGAACCATTAATACTGGAAAACTGTTCTTCTACAGTAGTTAGCTTTCAAAAATTGCTATCTGAACACAAGAAGAAAGACTTGTGCAGGAATCTCAGATTGATAAGACACGCCTGCTATCAAAACTGTACATAGATGTTATTGCTTCTTACTAAATGTTCGCAATCCTACCTAGTGTACATGTGAAGCGCTCTGATACCCAAGGGTCATGTTCGCGCTATATAAAACTCTATAAATAAATAAATGTTTATCGGTAGGGGAATACATTATGGGGTATGCCCTTTGATATAGACTGTGGCCGTCTTCTAGTTTCATATGTGTCTCCTGTAGAACCACCACCTCATGCCTTTGATCGAGCAGACATTTCCACAATTTATTGTGATAAGCAGTTGAACTAACATTCCAGGTCAGTTTGGTGATGACCATGACTATTTATAGTTTGGAGATGGATTTGCGGTGTCATCATAGTGATCTCAGTCGACAAGGCCTTCCCCTCCAACTCTCCTCTTGACTTTCTTATTGTTACGCACATAATGAGGGGTACAGGAAATTAGATTAAGTTATGAATCAGGGCATACTATGAACTACATTACCCATGATTCAACTCCTCGACTAGGATTCAGGAGGAAGAGTTGATTGGCAGTTCAGGGTTTAAGCCCGAGGTACATAACAAGCATTTGCAATGCAATAGGTCTCGCATTTACGCTAGTTTAAGTTATTTGCATTGTAAATGACAATGCCTCTGTACCTGACAGTGATGGACGTAGATAGTGTGGTAGTGGAACTGCTGACATTTGGCATGCTTGTGAATGGAATGTGGGCAAGTGCACAGATGTTGCTGTCCAGTGGGTTGTGTGTATAAAAATGTGATTTCATGCCTGCTTGCTCCTGAGAATGCGTTACCATTAGCACAGGAATGGAACTTCGTTAGAATAAACCAGTTTGTTTATATAGTTTCAGCAATTTTGTTTTTCCCCAATTTTACATACGTAACATTTAATTATTATTATTATTTTTTTAAAACAGAACGTTAATAAAGAATACAGCTTGAAACACCATGGAAAGCGTAATGGAGCACCGTTTTGCACTTTTGCTGCATGTGGATGCCTTTAATAACTTTAACTAGAGCATTTGTAAATGTCCCCAGTTACCTCAACGTGTTTCTTACATAGAGCTACTGAGCACTGCAAATAAGTGTCAATATGACAGAATATAGTGGTATTATTTTCCCTATCGCCAGTAGGAAGAAGGCTGCAATAACTGCTGGGGTTCTTACGTGCAAAATGCAGATCACCGCATGTTTCAGAGGAGGGCAATCGAATCTCCATGGCATCCTGCTGGTTTATCATGCGTAATCGCAACAAATACTTTCCTGTAGGATTGACATTTTCCAGCTAGTAGCACTCCTTGCAGAATTTCTTTACACTGCCCCCACTTCTTTTGGGACCTGTAATGTTGCTCTAGTGGCGCAAATGCTAAGGTGTGATTTCGGCTCCTCACCTGGTGCGTGCGAAGGGAGCCAAAATCACAAGACCCGCCATGGCACCATGTGAGTGGGCAGATCTGCTAAGTATTTTGCCAATATGCGTGTTAATTCTGATCCGTTGTGAGACTTTTTTTGCAGTTTAATATGTTATGTTAATGAGATTTATTAAAGCGCACAAATACCCACGGGTGTCTTGGCGCTGGGGATTCCAATCAGCAAGCTCTGCGCATAACACTGAAAAAGCCAAGTTTTAATTTTTTTTCTAAAGCCAGTTAAGGAGATGGCATTCCTAAGTTCCGGTGGAAGAGAGTTCCAGAGTTTAGATGTACCGTAATGGAAACTGCGGCCACCCCAATGTGCAGTACGAATTCTAGGCACCAACAGCAGTCTTGCCCCCATCGACCGAAGATGTTTGGTCGGTTGGTACCATACAAAAAGATTCTGAAGAAAAGAGGGGCCTGTATGGTTCAAGGCTTTGTAGACAAGACACAGTGCCTTGAATTTGATGTGCTGAAGTACAGGGAGCCAGTGCAAATTGCGGATTTCATTAGATACTGTTATATGCCTGGGAATATTGAGCAATCGACGTGCTGCAGAATTTTGAATCATCTGAAGCTTCTTTAGGCACTGTTTGTGGGCATTCAGGTATAGCCCATTGCAGTAGTCTAGTTTAGATTGAAAAAGAGAAGTGACTACTGTTTTCCTAGTATCCACCAGGATGTATGGAAATATCTTCCTTATTTTCTTTATAAGAAAATATGATGCAGAGACCACGGCATTGGTCTGTTGGCAGTGTTAATCTATTGTCAATCAGTACACCCAGATTCTTTACTTTTGCCGCTGGTTTGGGTGGTATGCCCATCTCCGCCGGCCACCACATATTGCTCCAGGTTGGCTGCATGTTGCCAAAAATCAAGACTTCCGTTTTATCGGAATTAAGTTTGAGGCAATCTGTAATCATCCATTTGTTAATAGTACTCATGCAGCTTTGAAACTGCCGAAAAGGGGAGATTTGATATTTATATGCAGCTACCACAATCTGGGTGTCATCGGCGTATGACGTAAAACTAAATCCGAATTCCCGGATCAATGAACTGCCCTGAGGGACACCACAAGGCAAAACATAAGAAGGCGAGTTGAAACCGTCAATAGACACCGTAGATCTCCGATCCTTTAAAAAGGAGGACAGCAGTGCCAGGGGCGCTTCACCCACTCCCAGCTTCTCCAACCGGTGTTGCAAAAGGGTGTGATCAACAGTATCAAAAGCGGCAGATAGATCGAGGAGCACAAGAGCAGCTGTGCCTCCCCCATCCATCACCGCTCTGATCTCTTCGGTCGCTTTAATAAGCGCTGTTTCCGTACTGTGTTCCTTACGAAAAACGAACTGGGAATGATCCAGCAGGCTATTCTCATTGATAAATTGAGACAGTTGAATATTCACAATTTTGTCCACTATCTTAGCTAGCATGGGTAGTCTGACGATAGGTCGATAGTTGATGGGGTTGGTGGCATCTAAAGTAGGCTTTTTTAATAAGGGAAGGATGGACGTTTCCTTCCAACTAGTGGGAAAGATGCCAGAATCGAACATCAAGTTAAAAATTTCTGCAAGCCCAGGGCTCACCAGATCTACTAATCCTTTGAGAAGTGCTGGTGGGCATGGGTCCAAAGGAGATCCTGACCTGGCTTCATTGATATGCTTTCCTACTGCTTCTGCAGAGACCGGAGAAAATTTGAACAAAGTACAATTGTTAAGGTCTGGACCACGCATTTGGGGTGAAAAACAAGGGCCAGATCCATCCTTAAAGACTTTGAAAATATCCAGAACCTTGGATTTGAATGTTGCAGCAATGTCGTTACAACATTTTTGATTGACCTTCTTTCCTGTGTTATTGGGCGTAGCAAGTTTCTTGATAACCGAAAATAGTTCCTTAGGGGAATTATTAGCTCACTCAATCTGTTGAGTGAAATAATTTTCCTTTTCTAGTATAAGAAGTGTTTTATAATTCAATAAGGCTGTCTTATATGCTTGCTTTCCCGACTCACAATAGTTTATTTGCCAACGCCGTTCCATTCGGCGACAGTTCTGTTTTTCCTTCCGAAGTGATTCAGATAACCCGGGGGCAGATGGAGTAGTCCTGTTTCCGGACATTATTTTTGTGGGTACCGAGGCGTTAACTGCCTCAGAAATCCAATTAGTGTAATTGGTGACAGCTGAATCCACATGGCCCTGAAATTGTGGACATGAGGCTTCCAAGTGGGTGCGAAGAATTATTTTGTCCGCTTTATTCCATGCTTTGCAGGTAGAGACAGGTGGCTTAATAATGCTAGCCTGTCCGACCATAATGCATGGAAGACTAAACTTAATAAGTGAGTGGTCAGACCATAACAGAGGGAGGATTTCTTTCACTATAAGCCCGTGGGCTGAGGAAAAAACACCATCCAACGTGTACCGGCCTCATGAGTGTGAGATTGCACTAGTTGGATTAGCTCTAGCGCTCCTAGGGCATCTGAAAGCACCACCGTCTCTCTATTATCTAAATCTTCCAGGTGGAAGTTAAAATCTTCAAGGATGGTAAAGTTTTTATGTAAGAAAATGGGTTCAAGCAGAGTATCAAGATTGGTTAAAAAAGCACTTCTCGTACCTGGTGGTCGGTACAATAAGATGCCTTTGAAGGTCATTTTAGGACTAAGTACAAAAGTACATTGGAGAGCCTCATAGAAGGGAGTAGACACAGGATAGTAGGTGACTAAAAAGTGTTCTCTAAAAATAATAGCCACTCCACCACCTCGTTTTAATGACCTGTCCACTCTAATCGCTCTGAAACCCGCAGGAGTAGCAGTGATGAAATCGGGATCTGATGCAGCATCGGCCCAAGTTTCTGTTATAAAAAGGATGTCCAATCCCAAGTTTTCTATAGTGTGAGCTACTTCGTATCTATGCTTTACCAGCGATCTAGCATTAACAAGACCACCATAAAGCATGGATCTATCATGGGAGACATGGTTCTTTGAACTCTGGGAAGATTGCAAGGCAGAGATCTTTTGCACTTGTGGAAGTGAAAAACCGCATGCGCAGCTAACAGTACTAACCCCAGGATCTAACACACAGCAGTTTTCCTTCGTTTTATCAAGGGAGTGTAGCTCTCTAGTAGAGTATCTAATAGTTTGGGAGGGCAAAAGACCAGGGTTTCGGGCACTAGGCGTGGTCCAGGCGTGGACGGGCGCAGACGGGCTTGCCTTAGCGCACCCGCACCATCAGAAGTTTAAATAATAAATATACGACAGACGACTAGACCGCGTCCTCCCCATAAGTGTGTGCTGCAAGTGACAATATAGCGCAAACTTGACCCGAAGGTATCAGAGCGCTTTACATGAGATGATAACCAGTTGCATTACAGATGGAACGGACGCATTCAGAGCCTCGAAATATTAAAAATGCTGGGGCTGTCTTATTTGTTTTTTTTTGCTAATATTTTCTTTAAGCTGGTTGCACAGCCTGCAGCCAGGCAGCAGAAATGGCATTTAGGTACAGATGATTTTAGGTCTGTCAGTCTGTGGGTGTCATTCTCCCTAGAAAAACTTCGACTGAATCGTAACCCTGACACCATCACACTGCCGCCATGCTTTGGCAGCTAACAAACTGCTGCGGGCCCATTCTCAACTCCTGAGGTACTAGAGCTCTCCTACTCTGCAGCCCGTGAAGCTCAGGATGTGAGTGAACATAAGCATTTATTTCTTCCTACCCCAGGTTAGCACACTCACTTTTGTGAGCTAGAGGTTAAGATTCAACTGACATGATACCGGTTCACGTGTGGCTGGGCCATCACTTCCGGAGTAAAGAACGGCCCTTTCAAGTGAGGCAAGTGCAGGCTGTTTATTCCGTAACATGTGGGCCTTGTGTTTAATGCGGGTCCTAAAGACAGTTTACAGTGACGCCCGCTTAGAGGCTATCGGAGCTTCAACCTATGTTGGGAGGCGGGAGTTAAGGCTGATGCTTGCAGATATTCTTCCGGTTTCTGAAGGATTGGCATGTCATACTACATCACGCCTATTGAAACAAGCACGTTTGAAATCAAAAGAAACAAACGATGCAAGGAGGTGACTCAACATATAACGCTGCCGACTTTGAAGCAGGAGAACAGGGTTCGAGCCTCGGCGTGGGTGGCATCATTTAATTCTAAATAAATAAACTGATATCTCATGTATATTAAATTTAAATAAATAAACAGTGTCAGGTGGGCAGGAAACTGCCAGATGTAGAAATGAGAGCGCCAGCAGCGTGCAAAACAGATGCCACTGAAACAGATGGCACTCAAAGAAGTGCAAGCAGAGGGTTAATAACACAGTAGCTAGGCGCCACTGTATCGGGACTACACGGAAGTTAGGAAATCACTAACAGCCAACAGAAAAAGAGATATCAACAACACGAACAAAACTGAGCCAATAGCAAGCAAAAAGACAAATAACATTAAATTTAACACACCACACAGATCACTTTAGGTCTCGCTGAGACAGCGCATGCAGCAAGGCGAGACCTAAAACCTGCTTCTGTGGTCAATGTGGGGCAGATTATTTTGGTTACTGTTCGTTTCCGGTCTGCCTCTGGAACCCTTGTCAAGTCTCTGGTGAAGTAAGGGTGCTTGCACTACTTATTTGTGATACCTTGTTTATCTGTAGGTGAGTGTGAGATTAACACATCGGATGGCGTTTACAAATACTTTAGTGAAAGGTTCGCTACTTTGAATAAGTTCGGAGTATACTTACATTGGGGAATTTCCCTGACCTATCTTGGCGTGCCGGCGAGCTCAATCTATGAATGTGATGAAGTGCTTTTGCTCTGATCTCCAACATTACCAATTGGATTTTTAACGGAGCTACAGGTCGGGCATTCTCACCGTTTATAGAACATCCTTGACACGAGATGTGGTTGTTAAGATACCTGATCTGTTTTAAAATGTTATATTCCATTTTTTTCATTCTACTGCATATCATGGATTACAAATAACATCCTCTATGGGTGGGATGGAGTAATACTATCCACGTTTTCAGTATTGAGATTCAGAAATTGAAAAGGAGGATGTTATTATTAAGCCGCTGTGTTATTTGTTGACATTTCTAACAGGGGTCTTCGTGAGTCCAAAGGACATGGTTCACAACCTGTGATATAAAAGCACACTATTAATAAAGTGGGTATAGAAGTCTCACTATAGATACATGAGAAAAAAGGGAGTCATTAAGAGTATTAATAAAGATGGTAATGCCCTGCTTTTCTTTTTTACAGCTACAAGTTTCAAACAAGCAAAAAATACCTCCACAAGATGAGAAATCTATATCAATAATATATATTTAATATCTCATCTTGTATTTTGAAATAAGGATATTTTTCTTTACAGGTACCATAGTTTTTTCAAAACCTAGATTAGTAACCAGGTAGTATGTTCCTAGTAACACAGATTGTCTTTTCTTTTGTGTTATAGATCTTCTTAACCCGCTGTTCCCTCCCTGTCCTTCCTTCACTTGATCACCTTAAAATTCTGAGCTAACACAGCAAGCAGAATTAAGGCTATCAAGAGGTGGACCTATTGAGCATCGGTCCGGCCAGAGGAATTCAAGTACAGTCTGTTACACTGATGGAGCCACCCCCCATCTCCCTACTAGTCACTTGTAAGAAATTATTCCATGTACAATCAAACAATTAAACAGAAACCCCAAAATCTAAACGTATGTGAAAATAACTTTCCAATCAAACAGTTAGGTCAGTGTCCACTAATGCAAGCTAAATATGGCTTATAAAGGTCCAGGCTAAGTAAGGCGTCCTAGCTGCACTAAATCAGCTTCTTCATAGCAGTGAGTAGGGTTTAAACAGAGCACTTTGATCCTACCGTTAGTCTTCCCCCCAAGAGGCTTAGTCCCATGAGACATCTTTTCAGTGGGATCCGACAGTGTCTAAAGGAAAGAGAAATGTTATGGTTATCAACTTCTTCTCAGTTTTTACTCATGTTGAGGCTACGTTTGAATGTATTTCAAGCCCTACGAGTCATCTATTCGGTTGTGAGAGTGGGCAGCTCCGGGACAGCTATTTTCTCTATCTCCACTCTCTACTGCAGTCTCCAACGTTCCGTCCGTGGCTTCTCTGGTTAGCTGATCTTCTGAAAGCGACATCCCTATGACCCATGCGGCTTCAGAAAGGCTGGAAACATGATTGTTAGACCTGGGACCTTAGCCTTGGTCTCCCTTCCATTTTTTTGCTGTTGCGTCATGTGTTTTTGCTGGTGTTAGATTCTTTGGGCACTGTGCCACTGCATTCCAGTGCCACAGTGCAAGTGCTCCCTATTATAAATTGATGTATGGATTAGTGACTCCATGATTGGCTGAGTTTGGTTTATTTGTCAGACCCTAGGACAGTGCACTGAGTGTGCCCAGGGCTTGTAAATCAAATGCTGCTGGTGGGCTTGCAGCACTGGTTGTGCCACCCACAGAAGCAGCTTGTAAAGTGTGTCTCAGGTCTGCCATTGCAGAGCCTGTGGGCAGTCTGGTGCTGCCATGCTGAATGGGAAAGTGTACCCACTTGCCAGTCCCTAAACCTTCCCTTTTCTTCATATAAGACACCCCTATGGTAGGCCCAAGGTCTGGGTGCATTGTAAGTATAAGGTAGGACAAGCCCGGATGTGTGTGGAATGTCCTAATAGTGAATTACAGCCATTTTCGTTTTTCACTTTTGCAAGGCTACCTGTTCCCCATAGGCCAGAATGGGCAGTTTGATTATTAAATTTTATAATCCTAACTGACTCAGGGAACATGGTAGAAATTCGAGTTTAGTATGCCTAAACTCAGAATGATAAAATACATCTTTTAGTGAAGTTGGTTTTAACATTCTGTGTTTGAAAATACCACTTTTAGAAAGTAGGTGTTTTCTTGTCTAACCATCTATGCCTGCCTCTGCTAGGTTGTGCATTCCTTGTCTGGAGATTGAGTGACAGGGGCTGGGGGATTCCAGGAGGCAGGGTGACTGCACCTAGATGGGTGGGAGGAGTTGCACCTCGGACCTGAATAGGGCCGTGCCTTCCCTCCACAATGTTGGCTCCACCTCCTGTGGTGCGTCTGATGTCTCTGCCCTGCACTGTGAAAGGAAAGAAGGAGTCATGTAAACAGAGTGCTCCAGGACTGACCAGAACTGGTTTGGACTAGGCAAAGGCCTCTCTGCCTTCAGAGAACAAAGAGAAACTGGGTATAAATATTGGGACCCAAACCCAAGAACTTTAGATCACTTTGGGAAACAAGAAGAAACCTTTGCTGAGGAGAGGAACCAGAGAGACTGAGGAGAGACTATCCCTAAGCTGAAGTGCTGCTTGGGGGATTGGCCTGCAGTGGTTGCCTGACTGCCAAAGAAAGGAGAAAGGTGCTTTGTATGTACTTTATTCAACTTGTGAAGGATTTCCAAGGGCTTGAGAAAAGAGCTTGCCTCCTGCTTAAGTCTCAGGGACAACAGACTTCAACCACCGGCTCCCCAAGAGTTCTTTGGAAGTGCCTGCAGCTGTATTAGGGTCTTCTGAGGGACTGCGTGTCGCAAGGAGCTGGAAGCGCGACTCACGAAGAAGAAGCGTGTCACAGGGCCTGTCACGGCTCAGAAGAATCATTGAGTCACCGCACGGCCATCGGGCGTGCACGCATCATGTCACATCATTGCATCACGGCGTTGCAGGCCACATCGCCACGGATGCGCAGTACGAAACCGACGCATCACCGTTCCTGCATGTAAGGAACCAACGCATCACCTTCCCTGCAACACTTTTGTTGTTTAGCGTTACGCATCCAAAGGTACATTGACTCAAAGTGTCGCATTTTAACATCTAAAGAGAACTAAGCTAATTCTACCATTTTAAGTACAGTATTGTGGATTTTTGTCGTTTGTGGTCTTGTGTTAAATCTATATAAAGAATACTTATTTTTGATATAAAACTTGTGTGATGTCCATCTGTAGTGTTGTCACTTGGTTACTGCATGTGTTCACAAATGCTTTACACACTGCCTCTGAGATAAGCCTGTCTGCTCGTGCCAAGCTACCAAGGGGGTGAGCAGGGGTTATTTGAGGAGTGTACCCCCTTACCCACTAGACGCAAGGGTCCCTATTTGTCAAAGGTACCTACCTCTGCCAACTAGAGATCCCCAAATCTAACAATGATGTTTTTGTTGTGGAAGGCTAAGGAAAAGGCAAGGCTGAAAGGGTAGTTCCAACGATATTTGAGAGAGTCCTGCCTCAATTTTTCATTGATAGGACAAAATTGTACCTATCGTGCCAAAGTGGAGGGGGCAATATCTTGAAAAAGGGAACAGGAGGAGCCCAGGAAGGATATGTCATCAGTCTTCTTTGCTGCTTGAAGAATCGCCTCTTAAATTTTACAGGAGTGAAGCTTAGCTAAGACATCTAAAGGGTGTTTGTCTCTTCCAGGGTTTGGCAGTCCCACTCTGTGTTCTCTGTTGATTTTGATTTTTATCCCGGCAGGGCCCAACAGTTCTAAGAATAAGCCTTCAACAAATGCCTCCAAGTCTGGTCCCTCCACGCCGTCCTCCAGATTGTGGAGGTGAATGTTGTCTTGCCAAGATCTATTTTTGAGATCCTCGCAAGGATGGAGGCCTGAGGCTGCGTATGAAAATGTTTTGTGGTGTCTTCTACTTGGCCAGTGTAGTGATCAAGCAATTGTACCTTGGTCTCGAGATCCAGCATGGAGGTCCCAACTGAATCAACATCTTGCTGGAGTGATGTCAGTTTGCCTTGGATTTCTGCGCAAAGTACGTCCAGGTATGCACTCATGTCCAACTTTATTTCTCGTTTGAAGTCCTGCACAGATGTGAGGCTGTCCTCCCTTGTGAGCACCATATTGCACTCTGCTCTCCCCATGCGAGAAGCCCCTTTCTGCCTCTCTCTGTGAAATGTATTTGGAGACTCTATTGGTCTGACATGTTTTGGGAGGCATAAATTCAGGGTTTACAGCCTGTGGAGGCAATGATAATCCAGTGGTAACTTTTTTTGTCTATCCCTTACTCTGCTGCCTCTCCTTTACGGTGGGCTAGAAATGGGCCAGTATCTCATCATGTGACTCAACCCCCTAACCCATACACTCAATGGGGTACCGTCTAGGCATAGGTGTTACCCACACAGAGTTCCTCAATGTCCCCCTGTCATACACTAAGAGATGCTCCTTCCTTGAGGATGATAGGCAGTGTTGTTACCTCTCCAGGTTAGCTTCACCTCTGCAATGGTGAGGATATAATTTATCATTGCTCAAAGATCACGACTGCTAATGCAATTTTTGCGTGTACGTCTTCTGTAATCACAATCCCATCCAGGTAAAGAAGCACTAGCACCTTCTTGCCTCGTTTCATCTCCTCCCAACAGGTTCAGATATTGAGCAATGCCCGGAGGTATGCCCCAAAGCTCCGGTGGCTGGGGCTGGCATCAACAGACATTCATTGCCACTCTATCTATGGGAGGGTCTCGCTTCTGTAGATTGTCATATAGGCCCTCACCGGGCACAGGTCACAGTCAGTTGCTCATCCTCTGTTGGGCGATTGGCAGCAATAATTACCACCACTGGGTGAGACTCCATATATGCATTGCAGGATTATCTTCTGTTTCAAGCAATGGGTTTATTTAATTGAAGTAGGTGGTGTCATGTGGCGCCGCCATGTTAAAGTCAGACATTGGTGGAAATGGTGCATTGTTTTACCACACACATTCTTTGGTGATCATCCCTCTGACCTTTGTCCTCCACTCGTCTTCTCTCTTGTCAGCCATATCAGGCAAATACAAGCTCACATTTATCATTTACTGTGAGCTGTGGCGTCTTCTGTAAATGTCCCCCTCGCGAGTTCGCCTTCTTAGGGTCAGGCCCCCGGTTCCAGTGGGGGTGAGAATAGCTTGTCGGTCCAGTCTGACACCCTCAACGTTTATGGATGCTCCCCTAGTTTCCCGATTGTTGCATGCTCACCTTTATAGAGCCCCTTCTCTTGTCGTCTCTTTCCGGTCTCTACCACTATGCACACTATGCACCCTATGGGGGAGCTAATCGGGCGCCACTTTGCAGTCCCCGCAGTTGCTTTCCACTCATTTGCAGATGTGGTGTGATACTCCCCTGGGTCTATTTGGCTTACCAACAGCCCCTAGCTTTCCCGCCAGTGGGGAGGGCCAGACTCCAGCATCGGTCATGGAGACTACTTGTGCTGGAGCTCTAGGTGGCCCTCACGGTTTTGCTATTTTGCCCCTGTGCTGGTGAATATCTGACTATTACAAACTAATGGGGTAGTCCATGATGCTCCAGAACTAACTCCGCCCACGGGGTGTATAGATTTTTGCCTACTCCGCGTTCTGCAGAGATCGCGGAGTAGGTAAAACCCTGCACACTCTGCGGGCGAAGCAGAGTTGGCCTGCCCCCACCTCCCACCCGCCCTATAATAACAATTGCTAAAGGTTTAAAAAATACATTTAAAAGCACCTTACCTTATCTGCGGCATCTGCGGCATCCCCTGTTGGCGTCCTCCTCTCTTCATCTCGTTCGCAGTAAGAACTGCGCATGCGCGAACGCCCTCCCATGCGCATTTCTTGCGAGAAATGCACATGCGTGGATGCCCGTACATGCACAGTTTTTACCACAAATGCGATGAAGAGAGGAGGAGGCCAGCTGGGGACGCCGCAGATAAGGTAAGGTGCTTTTAAACTTATTTTTTAAACCTTTAGCAATTGTTATTATAGAGCGGGTGGGAGGTGGGTGGCGCAGTGGAGCTATGCGGAGCAGCACGGAGTTTGTTATCAACTCTATGGCGCTCTGCGTAGCCCCACTACGCACACTACGCTCAGGCTTAGCCTGAACCTGGGTACTTTGTAGTAAAGACACAAAATGGTCCTGATGTCCCTTCTTGGATGGACCAAAAAAGCTGTGACCCCCAAAATTAATTGGGTCAGTCACTGAAAAGTTTACACATAATAATTGTTAAACAAGAGAGAGAATATTCTTCACAACTCATCAGAGAGAAAGACAAAACTACTAGATTTTTGAGAAACAAATCTCATTTATATTCTCTTGTTTTATCGAATAACAAAATAAACAAAACATATAAATGTCAAAGCTATATCAATAGACGGTTGCTCTAAAAGAGAGTGCAGAGGAAAAGTGCTTGTGTGTGAGGTGAATAGGAAAAAGGAAAACTCAAAGAACAGTAATTACAGATCATAGTTTCATAGGTTTGCACAGTGGACACTGGATGCAGTAATGTTGGGAACAGTAAACCAGTGCGCTTGGGCCTGTCTTCAGAGCACTTTTGTATTATTTTTCCACATCCATTTCTGAAAATGATGATGGTCTACTCAAAATGCATCATTCAATTTTGGGGAGGACTAGTACAACATATTACAGGCCACGGGACAAGGGGTGTTGACGTTTCGACCGGAATTAGGTTTAGAGCGGAAGTTCAGACTTCATCAGCAACCATGAAGTGAAATACACAGAGGTTATCTCCTAGCGTGCCGACTTTAATTAAAATCAACAAAATGTTGGTGGTCTACTGACCGTGGGAGGCGCCCAAAATGGCAGACCAAGTCAGTCCACAGCTCACAGTAATGAATTGTCTGTAACATAAATACTTAGCTGTTGGTTCATGGATAAGACATATCTTAATTAACTGCTGTGAATGCAAAGGATTGATCAAAAGGTGAGAACAGAATTAACTTCCCACCGAACTGGTGCAGAGTAGTTTAAATCCCTGGAAGGCTCCTAATGATGGGCAAATGGATGTTTTAGGTTGGCATCCAACAATGTGTGATGCCAAGCAGAGTAAAGGGAACTAATGGCTGAGATTTTCTATACAAACAGAGTACAGGAAAAAATAAATCTTCCTGTACCATGCACCACAGGCCTTCCTGTCCGGGAGGAGCACATGTCCACTACTTATTCGTGTTAAAAAGACAGAAGTATAAATTACTATCTGTCTGCACATCAGTTGTATAGGCGCTCTTATCAGGAGGAAATCTGTCAGGAACGGACGAGGCGAAGTGTGTGCAACCGCTGTGCGGCAGCCTAATTAGCATATTGGCCATCACCAATCTTCATTAGAGCTATAAATGATAGTATCACGAAAGGAGATGGTAAAATACTATGGAAGACAGACTTCCTGATGTTTGTTGGTGATCTGTATATTTCTGGTGAATTCTTTCATACAAAGAAATAATTATTCTGTGATGTGGCAATCATAAATTTCATATATTGAAATACAGACATAAATGCCAGGTATTACAAAACAAGGTGTACGTTACTTTGCAAAATACATCAGCCATAGAACGATATACATATAATTATAAGAAACAAGGTCCCATTCAATTAAGGATAGGTATAGTATCACAATTTTCCAATCAAGAATTGGATTATATGCTTTATTCAATTCAAAAATGATTTGGATATAATACAATTACTACGGAACAAAAATATATACGTGGTGAAATAAGTGAGCAGCCCGTGAGTTGTAAAAAGGAAATCAGCCGATTTCCTAACCGCAGGCAAGTGACTTAAAATGTGACTTCTTGTGTTTGTGAAATAAAGATTACTGAAAGTCACAATTGATCAGCATCTCGTACTCAAATAAAAATTACAATGTATCATCAAGAGATTAGAGATGTGATTGAAAGGAAAGTATGAAAGGCGATTGCACAGCAGGGCGCATTGGGCAATTCCAGGGTAAGGAGGTTAATACCGTGGATGCGTGGGGGAAAGAAGGGAGAGGTATGGTATAGAAAACAGATAAGTAAGGGAGCAACAGGGTGAAAAGGAATGATTCCAAATTTAAGAGGACAAGTATAGGAGGACATAAAGGATGAAGAAATGGGTAGGGAGAGTGAGCTGTGAAAAGTGAGTGTGGTAGTGCCTGGGGAGGGAAAAAGGGGGGGGGGATGACAGACAGTGGGGGGAGAGGAGAACTTACTGTAATTGGACAGCAGGAAGGGGAGAAGATGAGCAAGAATCACTTTGCTCAGATACGATAGTCAGAACCAGCCGGACTGTAGGTAGCACGTGATTGCGTGCGTAAGCAGTGTGCAGTTCTGGTAGAAGGGAGGGAGCGATAAGAGTCCTCAGCACAGCGGAATTATCTATGTGGGCGGAAAAATAAGGGGGTTAAGCACAATGGACTGTCGCAAGCCAGCACAAGGGCCGGTGGTAAAAGGCGGGTAATTATTACCTGGGAATAGTGAAAATATGCTTATAGGACCGTCCCGGTCAAGGAAGGAAGGCGGAGTGTTCGCGATAAATCTCGCCGACCAGTATTACCGGGAGGCCGGACAGCGGAATGCCAACCGTATTCAGCCAATTAGTAGAAGATCTGGAGGCGGGAAAAGGGAGTTAGTGTCGGTGATAGCCGGACAGTGCCGAAAAAGGGGGGGGGGGTAGAACGATATACAGCACAATACATGACAAATAAAAATTATATGTAAATATATGTAAAAAAATACGACATCATGATATTCCTTATAAGCAATATAAAGTGTATGTTTACATATACACATGTGGATACAAAGGAAAGAAGAGTATGTACATTATTTAGGACCAAGTCCTTACATGTATGGATATCTTCGGTTACCAAAAAACAGTTGAAGAGTTCAAAAGTAAGACTTCAAGAATAAGCAATGTCATATAGAGGGATGTTGAACTGCCATCCATTACTAGGGGTGGTGACTTGACGTATTTTCCCTTCTCTTGTCGTCTCTCTCCGGTCTCTACCACTGTGCACCCTACTTGGGAGCCAACAGCTTGCAGATGTGGGGCAATACTCTCCTGGGTCTTCTTGGCTTACCGCCGCCCCCTAGCTTCCCCGGCAGTGGGAGAGCCAGACTGCAGTGTCGCTCATGGAGACTGCTTGTGCTGGAGCTCTACGAGGCCCTCATGGTGGTGCTATTTCACCGCTGTGCCCGTGAGTATCTGACGGAATCCCGCTAGTCCCTTGGTATTTTACACTATCTGAGTGTCGTCTCTGGCTTAGGCACTCATACCTTACACATTGTGTCTTAGGAGGTTTCAGAAGCAACAGCTATGGCTTGACATGTAGCGGAGCCCTCGTAGATCACGTCCACACAGCCATCTTGGTTGGCCACGCCCCCCAGCCTCAGCATTTTCTTGCAGGTAAGTCAGTCTTTCTTGTAGGGGGACTAAGGCCCACTTTAACTTCAGAGTCAGATCCCATGACCTTCCAGGCACCTCATGTTGTTCAGAACTTGGTCTCCCAAGCTGCACTTTGGCATCCAGCAGTGGACAGGAATTTTAGGGCAGATGGGCTCACGAGGATGCAGGTCTCCTTAGTAGAGGTGAGCAGAGTGCTTCATCTTACCTGCAGAATTGGTGGAATTTGGCGATTCTGCATTACTCTTATATTGCAAAGTTCCGGCAAAATTCCACCAATCGCCACAAGGCAAAAAAAATTCTACAAGGCTCCAAAAATTCAAGCACAAGTGAGATTTGGCATCCCCAGTGTGATTTTCTAATGCAGGCAGTCATGAGTGGTTAAGGTCAGAAGGATACTTCTTAAGTAGATTTACTGCCACTTTAGTGGATTTTCTACTTGAACAGCAGCAAAATCCACTTGAATGGCCACTCGCTCTTGCGCACTGCTTGGTGCCATTTGTGCTGGGTTTTACAGGTTTGGGCCCGGCAAAAAGGTTTATTTTTCCAGGTCAAAATGGCAGTTTAAACTACACACACAGGCTCTGCAATGGCAGGCCTGTGACATCTTTTCAGTGCTACTTAAGTGGGTGGCACAACCAGTGCTGGTTGTCCACTAGTAGCATTTCATTTATAGGACCGTGCAAGTAAATTGAATATGCTGTCGTGTAGTTGCTATATTACCCTTACAGGATCTGTGCGTTTGGATTACATAAACTGTAGGATTGGTGACATTTTAGCCTTTCTGTTTTAGCAAGCTCACAGTGCCAGGAGAGAATAGTTTCTGGCAACCTCGGAACATGACAAACCTGATCCCTCAGAATCATGGAAAAAATGTACTACCTTTCGCTCAGTCACTCGTGCTCACTTATTCAGTCTCAGAGAGGTACACAGAAGAAACAGTCGGGCATGTTACAATAAGAATTTATTGCACAGTTGTTCTTCTAGTGTAAAATAGATGTGCTGCAATAACCGTTAGACAGTAGCAGATATATATGATTAGCAGTACAGCGAAAATAAAAGGATAGTACAGTTCTACCATGTTGCAATAATCATGCATATATATATGAGTATAAAATGCATGATAAAAGTGTGCGTACTCCTACGATGTCTATCTAGATGTACCTAAGTGTACCTGGTATATGGGTAGGCGGGAAGCCAAAAATCCCTCTAGGATTTAGTCAAACCCTATTATCTGAAGTGAGAGAGTGTGGGACCGCGTCCTGGTCTGGAGTTGGACACTCCACGAGGGATGTGTCAGCTGGAGCCTCTGCACGCAGGAGCTTCAATGTCTCTGGTCAGTGTTTTGGCCTGGAAGTCTCGGTCACCTCTTCCAACGCTAGCAAGATGTGCCATATTTATACAGAAAGTATCTAGGGTTTCTTTGTCCCTTGTTTCTTGTATTAGCCATTGTTCAATTTGAGGATGACTTATGGGATAAACCTTGTACATAGACATTATGCAGGTGGTGTAGCCTCTGTCTGGTTTTCAAGAACCCTTATGAATATTCATTCATACTGTATGAGTCTAACGATGAAGTTATAGGATGCTATTGTTCAGGGAAAAACCCTCCTTCTGCGCCCAGGACTAGAACTAGGTAAAGGTTCAACCCTAAACGCTCGTTACTGTGTAGTATAAGGGAGATAATGTAGGTGAAGGTATATGATATTACCCGGGCCTACATTAGGGTACATATATAAAACATAACAATGCTATTTGAGTATAAGCCAATGTTACCATGTTTTAGGGGCAGAGCACAAGTACTTTAGCTTTGGTTAGTAGTAGTTAAGCATGCAGATTCCTAAGACCAGCAAAAACGAAGTCAAGAAAACAGGAGGTCTGAAGGCAAACAGTTAGAGGGAAACTACTCCAAGGATGCCAGGTCTAACATGTGTCCCCTGAAGCTGAAAGTTTGGAAAATTACCCAACCCTTTGGGAGTTATCTTCACCAAGGCTGAAGAATCTGGAGAGACCATCAGCATTGGTTATTTTATGTTAAAATTATTTGTAGAGCGCACGTTCACTAATCGGTTTCTTGGCGCTAAATATATGAGTAGCTTGGAGCCTGGTAGGTTATTCATATGCCTGGATAAATAGCCAGGTCTTAAGAAGTCTCCTGAAGATCTGGAAGATTGTACAGGATCTGATCTTAAGGGGAAGGGAGTTCCAAAAATGAGGGGCTAAAACTGTAAATCTACCACCGCCCAGTCTCTTCAGTTTGAAGGTCAGTGTAACCAGGAAGTTAAGCTGGGTTGAGCGCAAATTGCGAGCAGGTCTATATCTCTGAATAAGGTTAGACACAAATTTTGGACAGTTGCCATGCAGAGATTTGAAGATGAGACCCACAATTTTGAAGGCGCAACATTGTAGTACAGGGAGCCAGTGTAGCTACCTCATTAGAGGGGAAGCGTGCTGCCATCTTGATTGATGGAAAATCAGTCTGGCAGCCTGATTTTGTACCAGCTGCAATATTTTGGTTAAATATACGGGAAGGCCGAAAAAAGTGAGTTGGCATAATCAATGTGGGAAATGACCAAAGATAAAACAGCCTGAACCAAAGCTTCCATAGTAAAGAGTCTGCTGATTTTCCTGATCTTCAGGAGCTGGAAGAAGCAGGTTGGAACTACCATCCCAATCTGGGACTTTATTGAGTGGTCACAGTTGATTGTAACACCAAGACTCATGGCTGAAGAAGATGGTACCGGGGGTGAGCCCAGTTCGATTGGCCAGAAATTCCAAGGGTTACCGGCACCACCTGTCAAGATCAGTTCAGTTTTATCCGTATTAAGCTTCAGGTGATTACTGTTCATCCAGTTGCATATATGTAGCATAATGGTCTGGAAATTAAGAATAGAATCAGATGTGTTGTTGATAGTAAAGATCAATTGCAAGTCATCTGCATAATTAAAAGTGCAGACATTTCTTTCTCTTAAGGACAGAATCAGAGGGAGTAAATACAGATTGAACAGGTGCAGGGATAATAAAGATCCCTATGGCACCCCACAAGTTAATTTACCATTAGGCACTGTAAAATGGGAAATGCAGACAGACTGGGATCAACCCTCCAGGGAGGCTATAATCCATCTGAGAGCCGCTCCCTGAATTCCTGTGTCCCTTACATGGTCCATCAGAATTCCGTGGTCGACCGTGTTGAAGGCCGCGGATAGGTCAAGGAGCACCAAGGCCTGAGTGGTACCCTTGTCAGCTTCCTATCTTAGTTCATCTAAAATGGTCAGTAGTACTGCCTCAGTTGAATGAGATGAGCGAAAGCCTGCTTGGAGGGATTCAAGGAAATGCGACTGTTCAATGAATGAACAGAGACAATTTAACACATGACTTTCTAATACCTTTGCCAGGAAGGGGAGCAGAGATATGGGGCGATACTTCAGTGGGATCAGGGGTCTGCCCCCATTTTTTTTATATGGGATGAACTATGACAGCTTCTTTAAAGGCTCTAGGATCGCAACAGGGTGTGGTCTGTAACAGAACAGTGTTCCACCAAAAAGTGAATTTCCTATAGTGAGATGTACTCCCTCAACAGTTTAGCATTCTCATTCCTCATCTGCATTAACCATCTGAGGTGTCTGTGGTCAGCCTGAACCCAGAATTGAGCACCAAACAGGTATGGTCTCAGCTTCTTCAGTGCCCAACCTCTGCAAAGGCTTACCTCTCTATTGCTCTCCACCTCTTCTCCCGGGGCAGTAACCTTTTACTGATGAAGACTACAGTTTGATCAAGTCCCTCTTCATTTCGCTGTGAGATCACAGCCCCGATGCCATGCTCTGTGGCATTTGTCTGTACAATTGATTCTTGGAATAAGTCAGGGGCCTTGAGCACAGTTGCTGTGCACATGGCATCCTACAGGGTGTCAAAACTTTTCTGGCACTCCTCTGTCCAAATCACTTGACATGGCTGCTTCTCAGAAGTCATCTCTGTCAAGGGTGCAACAATGGTGCTAAACCTCCTGACAAATCTCCATAGTAGCCAGTGATGCCTAAGAAGCCTCTCTCTCCTATCTGCATCTGGGGGGTTCCCAAATCAGAATGGTTGCAAATGTTGCCCAGAGGATCCGCACCTTGCCTCCTCTAACTTGGTGACACAAGTAGGCCACTGAACCCTGCCCATCTGGCACTTACTGGCCTTGATAGTTAGGCCGTCCCTCTGCAGAGCCTGAAGTACTTCCCGAGATGGCACAGGTTGTCCTCTCAGCTATTATTGAAGACCGCAATATCATCTTGGTAGGCAGCACTGAAGTTCTCCAACCCAGCCAGGACCTGGTTAAGTAACCTCTGGAAGGTGGCAGGGGTGTTCTTCAACCCAAAGAACTGGAAGTGCCCTTCTGGGGTAGAGAACGCAGATATCTCTTTGGAACCCCTCAATCAAGGCAATCTGTCAGTACCCAGATGTTAAGTCAAACGTGCCAGGGGTCTTGGCAGCTCCCAATCGATCTATGAGCTCATCAGCTCTGGGGATGGGTTGTGCATCACTCTTGGTGACTGCACTGAGCCCACAGTAATCCACACAGAACCTACTTTCTGGAGGGACACCTAGACGGGCAGCCTTGGGGACCAACACCACTGGGTTGGCCCAAGGGCTGTTTGAGAGCTCAATAACCCCTAACTCCAGGATCCTTGATACCTCCTCCTTAATGCTGCCTCTCACTTATTAGACAACTTGTAGATTTTGATCTTCACAGGCATGCGGCACCCAGTGCCAATATCATGGGTACACCACATAGTGGGTCCTTGAGTAAGAGAGAACAAAGAGGCAAACTGCCCCAACAACTGGTGGCATTCTCTCTGTTGCTCTAGGGTCAGATTACAGTATAGGCTGACACCCTCCACTGACCCAGCCTGCTCCTTGGAAGAAAGGAGGTCGGGCAAGGGTTCACTTTTTTTCACTCCATCATCCATGACCAGGAGCATTGTCACTTCAGACCTCTCAAAATGTGGTTTGAGGCAATTAATGCGTACTAACCTTAAGGGTTCCTAGGAGTCTTGAGCTCCACTAGGTAGGTGACCTCACTCTTGCACTCCTTCAACTTATTGGGCCTAGACGAATGGTCTTTCAGGGCCCTGGGCTCCACGGGCTTCCACACCCACACTTTTGAGCCAGGTTGAAACTTGACCAGAGTGACCTTCTTGTAATACCACTGTTTCATGACCTCCTGGCTACATGTACCTTACCTACAGCACTGGTTATTTAGTTGGCATCAGCTGCTTATTGCCTTTTGAGTCATCATACTTAATTTATTGGTACATATAATTACGGGATGGAGCGTACTTAAAGATAACGCCTGAGTTGGATTAAATATGGGAAATTCCGGTATGTTTTTTATTTGTGAGTCACAGTGTTTATTGTTAGTGGGTCTATTGGCTATTTTGACATATTCAGACACCCGTTTAAATTTTTGTTAGAGCAGGTGGTCACACGTTGAATATTACAGATTAATTTTTGGATTATGGATATTGGGACTTTCTTGGATCCTAGCAGCACTACATTTGCTTTCTGTTTTCATCTTGGCATGTTGCACACTTGAGTATATGCTTTTTATCAAGACGGTTGGGGACCCAGGGTGACTTTTTTTCTCCACAAGAGAACGTTCTTAACATAGCTTGAAGCACCATGGCATGGTATTAAATTTAGCTTTAAGAGTTAGAATTTTAAACCTCGATAGTTGAGGCACGGACTACTTTTCATTTGGTTTCTCTTGGTTTTATTTTCAAATTGAACACAGCAACCTCTATAGGTTCAAACCCTTCTTGTTCCTTGCTTTGTTTTTAGTATTCCCTGAAGAAGGGACCCTGGGATCCCGAAATGCATTGGGCATATCAAAGAATTTGGAATTTCTCCAATTCATTGTAACTAAAGGCACTTTAACGTGCCTCAAAAAATGCAGGAGTGCTTTATTGTATTAGGTTGGAATATTGATATTGTTAAATACTATATGTGAATACATATAATTGTAATTGGAATTGAATCTGTTAAGAAAAATATATAAAAGGAAAAACTGCAGTGATAGATTCATGAGTTATGCAACCTGTCTCTAAACAACTAGTGTTGCTTGGTTATTGGTATTAGAAGGTTTGATTTGCCAGGTCGAAATGGCAGGTTAAACTGCATAAGCAGGCTCCGCAATGGCAGGCCTGAGACATGATTAGAGTGCTACTTAAGTGGGTGGCACTACCAGTACTGCATGCCCACTAGCAGCATTTAATTTACAGACCTTGGGCACATGTGGTGCCACTTTACTAGGGAATTACAAGTAAATTAAATATGCAAATTGGGTATAAGCCAATGTTACCGTGACTCATGGAAAGAGCACAAGCACCTTAGCACTGGTTAGCAGTGGTAAAATGCCTAAGGCCACGAAAAGTAACGTAAGCAATATAGGGAGTCTGAAGGCAAAACGTTAGGGGGAACCCATGCCAAGGATGCCAGATCTTACAGAAGCAGATGGGAATGTCAAAGTTTGTGTCTATAGAATTGTTTTTAAAAACCCTTTTTAATGGTAAATTGAGATTTTAAGTCACAATTCTGAAAATGCCACTTTTAGAAAGTTTTATTATAACAAACTGTGGTTCTGTCGGGTAGAGCTATTTCTTTGTAATTGAAAACAATCATATAAACAATAAATTAAATGATGGCGCAAAATAAAAGACACAATTCAACATTCATTTATAGTGACAAGAAATTAATGATTTAGCTAGATTTAGAGTTTATCAAAAATGCATTTTTAATTTATTACAATAGTTTCCATGAGGAAAGGCTGTCTAATAATTCAATCAATGCAACGGCGCAAGAGACCAATATTTACAGTGAAAAGGTGAATAAAGTACCAATGTGACATAATCAGTGTATTTAACAAGTACGTGATATTGTAAGCTACAAAAGAGATATTTAAAAGTTGAAAATAATGAAAACAGTGTCCAATTTCAAAGTATAATACAAGTGTCTCAAGCTCAGGAGGTTATCTACGTTCATTTTTAAAGCAATGAGACCTATTGAGGATTGGACTTATAACAACCGTTAATGTTTTGACCCTGCCATAGCAATGATGTAAGATTGTGTGCGGGTCTTCATCAGGACAAGGAGGGGATCAGACAGCCGAATACGTAAGTTGAATCCATGCCATAGAAGAATTATTGGGGGAAAATTGCATTGAAGTCAGTCAATCCTGAAATAGGATTAGTCCCACTGTACAACTGTTGCAATTTGATTGTGGATCAGAGTGACCCAAAGTCTCAAGAACGCAACTGCCACTTTGGTTTGTAAGGCAATTCATGTTTGTGTCCGGCAGTTACTTTAAAATTATAGAATTGGGCCACTCTGATCCACAATCAAATTGCACCTACCTCCTGGTACCATCCCTGAACTCGGGTTCTGTGTTGATTACCAGAGACTACATGCAATCACTAAGATTGAACCCATTTCCTTAACTGATGAACTCATTGATCAGTTGGGGGCTGCTACGTTCCTCAGCACATTTGATCTGACAACTGATTATTGGCAGATCACCTTAACTGAGGGGTCCAAGGAGAGGTCTGCGTTCTCTACCCTAGAACGCCACTTCCAGATTTTAGGTGATGCCCTTTGCATTGAATAACGCCTATGCCACCTTCCAGAGGTTTGTCATTCAGGTCCTTGCTGGGTAGGATAACTAAGCGCTGCCTAGGCAAACAACATTGCGGTCGTCAATCCTAGCTTGGAGGACCACCTGTGAGACCCCAAATAAGTGCTTTGGGTGCTGCAGAGAGCAGGCCTAACTGTGATGGCTATTAGGTACTAGATAGGGCAGGTTTCGGTGGTCTGGTTGGGTCATCAATTGGAAGAAGCAAGGTGCAGCCCCTCTGGGCCAAAATTTAGACCATTCTTGCTTCAGAAGCCCCCAAGATTCAAACAGAGGTGATGGCCTTCCTTGGCCTCACCAGGCATTACAGGAGATTTGTCATGGGGTATCACACTATTGTTTCTCCCTTGAAAGAGCTGACTTTGAAGAAGCAGAGGAAAATGATCTGGATGCAGGCATTTCAGACTGCTTTTGACATCCTGACAAGTGCTTGGCACTCATGCCCAAGGCCCCTGATTTCCCCAGTTCAGTGTACAGACAGGTCCCTCAGAGAATGGCATAGGGGCCATTGTCTCACAGCTAACCGCCGAGGGCCTAGTTCAAGCAGTAGCCTTTATCATCAGATAATTACTTCCCAGGGAACAGAGGTGGGGTGCAATGGAAAGGGAAGCATTTGAAGTGGTCTGGGCACTGAAGAAGTTAAGACCAGACATGTTTGGGGCTCAGGAAGAGGTGTGGCGCTGTGGCCAGGGCGACTGACGCCGGAATCTGGGGATCATGGCTCGATGCCCGGCACCGGCAGCAGAGTAGCCCAGCACCATGTGACTCTGGGCAATAGCTTGTTTAATCTTCCCGATGACCCCCAGCACCTAGAGACCCTAACGGGTGATTGTTCGTGCTTTACAAATGTGTATTATTATTATTATTATTATTCAGACAGACCACAAGCCCCTCAGATGGCTATTGCAGGTGAGAATCCCAAACTGTCGAGGTGGACCATCTCCCTGCAAGAAATGGACTTTACAGTGCAACATTGCCCTGGAACTGACCACGCCAATGCTGATGATCTCTCCAGGTTCATCTGCCTTAGCGACGAGAACTCCCATGAAGGTGGGTAGTTCTCTCTGCTTCCAGCTGGAGAAGACACCTGTTGGATCTGAGAACTTTTGTATGGATTTCCCCCCAACATTTTGCCTACCATCATCCTGTTTTACTGACTTTATTTTTACTGGCTTTAGGACTTTGCACACTGTGCTACTGTTAACCAGTACAGAACTGCTTGTACTTTCACTTTTAAACATGAAGGAATTGCCTTGCACCCAAATGGAACATTACATTTACTTGTATGTCCTTAGTGAAGTGGTACTACATGTGCCCAGGGCCTGTAAGTTAAAAGTTACTAGTGGACCTGCTGTACTTAAACTGTCATTCTGACCTGGGAAGATAAACCTCTTCCCAGGCCTAAACCTTCCTTTTTAATGGATATAAGTCACCCTGCGGTAGCTCCTAAACAGGCCAAAGGGCAGCTATCAGTATATTTAAAAAGTTGGACATGCACTTTTAAGTTGTACATAGCCTGGTTGTTAAAAACACTTACATTTGATTTTCACTACTGTGAGGTCTACCTCTCCCATGGGATAACATTGAGTTCCCTTAATACATATAATAAGTAGTAACTTTCAATTGGGAGCAGATGTGAATGTTGAGTTTGGTGTCTATAGACTGCAACGTAAAACCCTCTTAAATAGTAAAGTCTGATTTTAAACTACAATTCTGAAAGTGCCAATTTAGAAAGTTTGGCATCTGCGTGTCTCATCCATTTAGTGCCTGCAGACTGTCTCCTTTATCACATGACTAGTTGTAGCTGGCAGTTGGTCTTTGTGCATTGCTCCCAGACAGTGAGAAAAAGGGGGAGTAGATGTTGGCAGGATGGACCATCTCTGTTTTATGTGGGGAAGGACCTGTCACCTACCACACTTTCACATTGCAAAACCTCTGCCTGACCACACTCACAAAGAGTTTGAATCCAGTCTTTAGTGACATAAACAAGATGGGGCCAGAGCAGGGAGGCAGGAACTTCCAGACACCGCTGGGGTTTGAAACATCCAGATCCATCTCCTACATCAAAGTGCAATCCAGATATAAATAGTGAAGCCTCAGACCTCCAGGAGAGATTTTCTCCATTTTGGATTTTATGGAACAGTGCTTTCTGGGAGAAAAATGTCCACACTTCAGGAGAAATGGTCATCATTGAAGGTGGCACCCTGCACCCCATTGGTCAGGGAGCCCCCTACTTGCCAGCCCAGAAGCTTGGATAAATATGGGACAACTGCCCAGCAACTCATACCCTTGCCTGGAAGAAACAAGAAGAAGGACTGACCTGCTGAACACCTGGTCGGCAGAAGATTGGAATCATTTTCCGAATTTTTGTCAAAAAGCTCCATAAATTGACCACCTAAATGTCAAGAGTCAAGCTGGCATCATCAACTTGCAACTCAGCCTGTGATCCAGGTTTTCCCCACTGAAACTCCGGAGAGTTTTGTTGTTGACGAGATTTCCGTGTGTTGACTGAGGCATCATGATGAGCCAAGCCGCCATTGTCGAACTGCAAGCCGACCTAACAAACGACCTGCTCAACGTCGAGAGAAAAAGTTCCAAAAGAGTGATTACGACAGAAGGTAAAAACTTGACAAGACCCTACCACTCACTGCATCCTACCTGCACTCCATTGCGGTCAGCCTGAAACTTTGACTTTGTCCCAGTCAAGCACGGCCAGCTGTGCCATGTTGGCGCTTTTGGCTTTTAAGCACTAGAAGGTATTTAATTTTTTTAATTCATATCTCCTGTCCCCTACTTGGGATTTTTGTTGTTTTCGGTGTCATTTTAATCATAAAAATATTTCCTATTTTCATAATTTTGTTTGGATTTTTATTGTGTGTTGTGTTTTACTTATATAATGTATTGATGTTTTGAAGTGCTTTATACACCTGTCTCCCAAAATAAACATGTTTGCTCGCAGCCAATCTATTTAGGCTTCAGCAAGGGTTAATTTATTGAGAACTTGACTGGACCTTATTTGTGATTGTGGTGTTAATACTAGTTGTAGGCACATACCTGCACCTGCACCTACTAATAAAACCGCCTTACAGTAATAATAGAGCTGGATCAAGTGGAAGCCCACCCATGTGGGAGCTATACTTTAGGAGGCGAACTTTACAAAATTGATGTGGAAACTCATATGGTTGGCACTTTGCATACTGCTGACATGTGCATGGTAGTTGTTTATCTCCATACTGGTAGTGGGACAGGAAGTTTTATAACTGTCATGTTCCCTACTATTTTATAGGGCCAAACAGTGTGGAAACTGGCAGCATTTCTTAACTTAGAGCATAGACCCCAGAAGTATGGATGCCGGGGATGCTGACGTTTAGAGGGTGAATGAGAAATAAAGATGCCTTTAAATTGTGAGTTTATCTTGTCATATTTGGTGTGCATTCAAAGAGGTAATACGTCAGGCTATGTCGTCCGACAAACTGCTGCTTATGCTTTTGGCATGAAGATTAGTGTTTATTTTTTATTTCTCTGACTACAAAGTTAAAGGAGTGCCCTTAATCTGTGATGGATATCTACTTCCTGTGTTTGACAGCTATAATACAATGTGTAACCTACACCAGTTGAAACACCACCAGCCTTGATATCATTGAGCATTCCCACTGCAAAATGAAGAACCATCAGACTAAGAGTGCAAACTTCAGATACAATGAGCTCCAGTGGCATATTTGTAACCGTAACATGAGAGAATGCACCCTGAAATGTTTAGCCACCCTCCGATATGTATTAAATGTACCATTACATATGAAGGCGGAACCAAGTCAAATAGCTGCATCGTATGTATTAATTTTATAATGGGGTCTAGTTATTGGGAGAGGACCAGAGATGGTCATAAATCACTGTCACAATATACAATCTTTATAGTATTGATGTTGGAATAGGAATTTGAAAGTGTTTTTGGGGGGGTAAACTGTATGCCTTCTGCATTGCTCCTTTAACAGTAAAAACATTGTAGTAAAACTAAACCACTTTTTACAAATTTTCAAAATGTGTTTAGTTCTAACAACCAACACCACTCTTCACCAAAAAAATCCTTAAGTTCTTGGCTGTTATGACCAGTGTTACTGGCCCTGTGTGCTTCTAAATGCACTGTGTGCCACAACATCTCTGAAATAAAATCCATGAGAGGGAGGCCCTAAGCCCATCTCTCATCATCTCTAAATCTCCAGCAATGTTAATGGCTGCACAAGCTTTAACCTCAACACTTCCTATGAATGCACCTGAAAAGAAACACTACACCCCAGAGATGGACTGGGACAGAAAATAGGCTGAGGCTCCAAAATTAAAGTAGCACAATTAGTAAATTAGATAGATAAAAGGTAACCTTTGTTTGCAAATGGGGGCCGTTTTGAATTTGTAAATATACGCTGCATAAGTGGTTTGCAAGGTATGGAAGAATGCATGGATTTGATCATGCTGCAGGCAAAGTATGTTTTAATGAAGGGGAAATAGTGAGGAACGTGGTTTGTTATCTGGTGTGGTTGTGTGGACCCACTATGTAATAAAGACAAAATTCATATCAGGTCCATTCAGGTTCCTTTGAAACCCCTTAGCTCCGTCCTGGATAACTCAGATCAGTCAGGCTTTATCAAAGAAACACGTTTCCTTGTTGTCAGTATCCTAGCTCTAAGACTAACCCTTTCAAACATAGCTCATCTTTCTAAACAGAAAATACTAGCAGCCTGAAAATGGGCATCAGTGCATCTCCATCAACGTTTCCTCAGTGGGTGTGTCGGGGGGTTAGAAGGCGCACTCTACCTTTCCACGCGAGCAAAAGGGTTCAAATGTAATAGGTTTTATACACTAGAACAATTTGATTGCTGGCATGACCATGGCTCCCTATATACCTGTGCGATGGGGAATCTATCATTACCATGGTGCAATACAATCCAGGGACGTATGGAGGACTGTATTGCAAAGTGCTTAATGTACTGTGCAGTTTTCTTCGTGGGATGACAACTGTGCATTAGTTAGGATGGGCAACGTAGATACTGACATGACAATGGTTGCTTTCATATTAGGATAATGTGTTTTGCATTGGAAGTGGTGGTTTACGTAATCACACAATGTGACTTTTTGGCATTGGAAGTGTCAATGTACATACCAGGGCACTGTTGAAACTGACATTTAATGTAGAAAATGGCATCATAGCAGTACCTTTTTGTTAAAAACTTGTATTGAAGAATTTATCAAATAATTATTAAAGGCACACACAATAAACACAGTAATTACTCCACATAATGACTAAAAGCCAAGCCTGCGACTAAAAACGACTTTGAATCTAATAGATAAATGTGATGTCTGAAATCTGAATCTTTAGATTGGGTACCCCCCAGCGAGGCGCGCATCATGAACAGCAGACCTGACGCCGGTTGCAGCACATACAGTGGACTGTCTTCTGTCTCAATGAACAGCAATGACGTAGATAAGCATCATTTAAACCTTTGGCCGGCTTTCATTCTCAGAAATGCCACACCGGAGTGTTGCCTCAGTAGAGCAGAATATTTAACATTATATTATTTATTAGCAGCACAGAAGGTATCGATGGACCCTTGTCTGGCCTATACAACGTTATGTGTATCATGTTCTGAAATAGAATGTATCAATCATTCATACATCTTTACAGAAATATCACTTCATTAATACATAGCAATTAGAACTATCGTTAACTCGTCAAAAAATAAGGTTAACACATCTGTATAGCCAACACATAACACAATATAAATCTCTATTTTAAATATCATATGAGAATGCACACATTGGGGAAGCTAGCGATAAAACCCATTCATAACATACATATCATATTCAAGTTTTGCAACAATTAGATCGATTTAGGATTTAACAGCAAATTAATTAAAGTATTTTCATAAGTACAAAGAGCAATGTGCAAAACTGCCGTGGCACAAACCAACAGACGTTCCATGATCCTTATTAGTATACCTTTTATACATACACCTTAGGTAAATCAACAGCAAACCTGCTCATAAATAGCAGTTACCTCTACAGAAATATAAACAACAAATATCACTAGTTGCCTCTAAAAATAATAAAGTGCACAGTACATGCCAATTAATTACAAAGGAAGATTCGGTAACTAAACGGTCCTGTTATTTGACCCTCGTTATCCATTTTTATAAACATATATATCATAATCAAGATAAATAGTAGTTATTTCTGATGAAATATAGACCACAAGTAATATCAGTTGCTTCCATATATTATAAAGTGCATTGTGTAAGTCAGTTTTGAAAGGATACTTTCAGGAATAAGTGGTCGTACAAAGAAACCCTGGTTACCCAGTTTCATAGGGAAATTAATTTGTTTGCATATGGAGGGATGTATGGTCCCAATCCATTACTCGCCATTTTAGTTGAGCACAATATACTGGGTGCACTTGTCCATGACAAAGGGGAAGACCCCGATCCCCCTAGAAGCAAGAGAATTCTGAAAAGGCGTCTGGACAAGTAAGGATTGTTGTTAGTGCGGATAAAAATATATCAGTACACGGTTTGCACTTGGGGAATTTTATATTACCTCACTCTTTTGATTCATCGAGTCAATACAAGAGAGACAGCTAACATATGTTTCGCCCCGTGCACATGGCCATCCGGTCTGGGGCTTCCTCAGGGCGTGAAAAGGGTATTAGTGCAGGACTGGACGGTCCTCAATTTCTATCTCATAGTCATTCTCAATTATCACGAACTAGATTCCCAGTTTTGATCAATCGGTTCAGTCGGCAGCAGCAAATTTGGACTACTTGATCTCAATTTGGTCGACAATCATCCCTATACACGCCATAAGTCTTCGCTACACTATTCTTGGGCACCCAGGAAGGAAAATCCTAGTATATGATGAAACAATTTTGCTGAGGTATTGGCTAGTAGAATGACTATATCCTGATGTGCAATACCGCACATCAGATTTAAACCCACTTACCATGACCAAATCCCATATTTTTTTTTTTAATATAGGTCAACGGATCTCATTTTTCTCTAGAAAAAATATGCAATTCACTAATCAGTGACGCGCCAAATACCCTGGCATCCTATGTCCCGGGTTGATCCTAACCTCAAGCCTAGAATTTCATCTCACAGAGTCCTATCTGATATTTTATATAAATACAGTAAGAGATCAGATAATGAAAAATAATGAAAAAGGTGTGACAGGTCTCCTGTTCCTCAAGTCAGGAGCTCATCACTGAAATAGGATTTAGACTTCTGATTATATCTTTTAAAATAGGACTTAATAAACCTTGTTCTTCGGTAGGTTACACTGTACAAGGGCGGCATGGCTTCTCCTGTGGTACGTATATTTATGTGCTGCGCATCTAGTTCAATGGAACCTGATACATAATTCTTTACAGGCATATGCATGATTTTCTTATTTGAAGAAAAAGTGCTCATGGATACTCTGTTTAGCATGTAATTATGAAATATTTTTTATTAATTACTCTTCTGCAGTGCCTACATAAGCGATGGCAAATAGGCTAATATATTTGAAAAATTATGTAGTAAAATGCACCTGTGGGCACGTGTTTTTTGGGATGGGCAAGCCTCACCACCAAATCTATCAAGTAGAGTTGGAGACGGCGTGTTTCACTTGTGTGTGGCTGGTTTGAATACTTTGTCGGGTTTCATTTTTAGGTCGAGCCCTGAGCCAGTACGCAAGCGCTGCTCTGGGGTTGATCGGTGGTAGTTGACTATGTGAGGGAAGCTCACCCACTTTTTCATTGGCTTGTGTATTTGCCCTTTCTAAATGCTGCCTTCCGATTTGTTCATAGGCTGCTAGGACTCCTTATGATGGCCATGTCCTCATTTGTATCCTTCCATGGTTACTGGCCCCTTTACTTCCTGTTTCATGAGCAATATTTTCTTCCCATGGCCCCCATCCCACTGTCCGTGCCTTCTCTCCCGCCCCTCCCACTCCCGTTGTTTGTGCCTTCTCGCACCCCTCCCACCCGCACTCCAGTTTGCAATGCAATAGGTCTCGTGCAAATGCGAGTTCTATTGCATTGCAAATGCTTGCTGATTCCCGTAATGCCCTGGTTTGCAGACTCTGAATGGCTGAACCCTTTCCCCTGTCTCTCACCTTCTCGATTTTGGCCTTGTAAATGAGAAAAGCAGCAGCAATGCGACTGCTTGTTTGAGTCTGGAAAATAAGACCAATACCCCGTGATTTGCAGAAATGCAATATTGGGACCGGTTGAGTCCAAAAGAAAAGCATCGTTATTGAGGTTTTCCTTAGTGCTACCAAAATGTGTAAAATTTAGCTGCTTCCACACTGCTTATAACTATAAGACCTTATTACATTTTTAGGAATTACACAACCAAATAGAGCAAGAGCAAGAGCCAGCCGCTTGTTTGAACTCTCTATTTTAAACATTGCAATAGTTTCTTGAGCAATGCCATGTCATTTTAAATTAATCAACAGCAGAACAGTATGAAAAGGCTTTGGATGATACAGTCTGAATATTGTGTAAGGAGCAGGTGATTTAGCTTGTCTGCAATATTACACAGTTTCAAGAAACCTACCATTAGGTATAATTGGATAAGTGTTGGTATAAGCGATAATTAGGTAGACTTGGTGCAAGCAAAATCCTGATAGTTATCAGTTTCCCACAAAACACTAGGGCCTTCAGACTAAACTGTGAAGATGTGGTCAATAAGCTTCATACTCTTTTTTTTTGTCCTCATAAGCCTCTTTAGTGGAAAGAAAAAACATTGACGTTCTTCCACTTGCACATCTTGATGGACACCCGAATGCCTCTACTGTCTTATGTTTTACAGCAGTATGGGTAGGTGCGAGTAGAGAGGGAGGTCGAGATTTCTGTTGGCCCTTGGACTCAATGCTCCATCTACCCTCTTGTCTGTTTGTCTGCTTTCTCCCTCACCCTATCCAACCAGCAGACAAAACTGCAATGACCCAATGGGGTCAGCATATTTGAAGATAAACCACTCCTGACCTCCAGGCTCCAGATTCGCAATTGTGGACCACAGGCCTCCTATCATAGAGGGATTTGGAGAGTTAAAGAGACACTTCCCATTTTTTAACAGAAATGCCCATGAATAAAAAAGTAAGTCCGGCAAGGCCAATCTTCCTTTCTCTACCCTTCTCCGCAGCTTCTTCCAAGCTATTCTTGGTCCTTTATACACCCATATAAACGAACCCAGGTCTTCTTGTAGCCTTTTGATCCATTCTGGTTTGAACGGCAAGGGGATAGCATCAAATAGGAAGGTCAGCTTTGGGAGGATTACCATTTTGATTAGATTACTTCTTCCAAAAAGTGATAATTGGAGATGAGACCAGGTTTTCAAAAGTTTCACAATCTCCTTTCGGACTTTATCGAAGTTAAGTTTCGTTATTTTACTAATGTCATGAGATATCCTAACCCCCAGATACCTGATCTCATCCTTTCCGGATTCCCCCTCGATGTTCCAGGACATAATTTCAGACCTCATAACCTGATACCCTTCCAAAGTCTGTTGTTAGGGCCATCAAACGAGGCCATGTTATTGAAGTATTTGTGGTTAAAATCACAATATCATCCGCATAAAGCCCCAGTTTTTTTCCCAGCCAAAGAAACTGAAAGGTAGAATTTCAGGGTCCTCTCTAATCTTTCTTGCCAGTGGCTCTAGGTATAGGTTGAAAAGCAAAGGCGAGAGAGGGAAACCCTGTCTAGTTCCTCTGGATATTGTAACTGGTTTAGATAAAGAGCCATTAACTAGTATCCTGGCTTCTGGGGCTTGGTAAAGACCAGTGAGAGCATTACAAAAATGTGTATCTAGGTTCAGGGAGGTAGCGACTTCTTTCATGTAGACCCAGTTCACGTGGTCAAAAGCCTTGGCAGCATCCAGGGCCACCAAGGCAAAAGGAAGATTATGAGTGGATGCTAAATCTATTGTGCCGATCAATGAAAAGGTCAGATCTTTCAGGAATCTTCCCCGGATATAACCTTTTTGGTCGTCATTTATTAACTCAGCCATTATCCCATTTAATCTATCTGCTATGATCTTAGTGTAAATCTTATAGTCGCTATTTAGCAAGGAAATAGGGCGATAGTGATCACATTTTTTGGGCCATTTTTACAGGCTTCAATATTAGCGATATTGTGGCTTCCTTCCAGGAGACTGGCAGGTCCATATGTTTGACGAATAGCTCATTAAAGAGAGTGATTAAAATAGTAACTAGAGTATCTGCCAAAGCTTTATAGACCTCTTGAGGAATGCAGTCTGCCACGGGGCCTTCCCTTTTTTTAACTGAGCCATTATATTACCCACTTCCAGGGCGCCTATTTCTCTATTTTGAAGTTCTTTTTTTCCGTAGTCAGTGGGTTTCCCTTGCCCTGTCCTACCCACCTACTGAGAATGTCTTTAGATGGCGTAAGATCTTCTCGATAGACTTTAGTGAAATGGTTTTGAAATACCTGCTCAATTCCTCTACTGTCACCTACTAGGCTGCCTGTTTGATCACATATAATTTCCTCACTTCTATTTCTCAGTTGTTCCTTCTTTACCTTCCAAGCCAGAAGTTTGCCACAACCTTTGCTGTATTCAAAATGAGCCATTTGGCTGGCCTCCCATGTCTTTCTCACCCTTTCTTGCACTATGGTAGACAAACTTGCCTTCACTTGTGACACTTCTTGGTGCCATTTCATCCTAGCCTCCTCGTCTATCCTTGGATCAATTAATTTTTCTTCCAAAGAGCAGATCTTCTCCTCCTGTATTGCCACTTTTTGATGATAATTTCACCTTTTCTCTGCCGCTAGTGCCCCAAGTCTACCACTACGAAACGCTTTGTAGGCATTCCATACAACCCCAGGGGCTGCAGATCCCCAATTGTTTCTATTTTAAGGGCTTGTACCACTTCCTCTTCCAACAAGAGTGTAAGATTGAGGGTCCATCTGGACTGGGTATCAACCTTACTAACCTCCAACGTAAGCAACACTGCTGAGTGGTCTGACAGGTGGACCCCCATATGTTCTACCTGCTGTACTTCATCTTTCAACTTACAATCCACCAAAAAATAATCGATCCTAGACTGGTGCCCTTCCTTCTTATTAAAAAAAAGTAAAGCCTCTTTGTTCCCCTTCCTTTTGTCTCCACATGTCCAACAGACCCAGTTGTTCCATCATATGCTTAATTAAACTAAGCATATTAGGGTTAGACTGGGCTCTACTATGTATGGACCTATCCAGTACGTTATTCAACACAACATTAAAATTACCAGCCAAAATGATTGGATCTGACGAGATTAAAAGTTCAGTCAACAGATCTTGTAAGGGACCCACTTCATCGTGATTTGGCCTGTAGTAGCCCGCTAACGTGAATGGTCGAGCCAAGATCTTGACTTTGGCTACTACCCATCTACCCTCTTTGTCGGATGTATAGGAGTCCCGACTCACTTGCAGTCCACGTTTGACTAAAATTACCACCCATTTTGTCACTGCTATTTGGGCTGTACATGCAAAGTGTGCTACCCATTGCGTAGCCTTAAAGAGCTCTACTGCTTTATTCTCAGTTAAATGAGTTTCCTGGGCTATAATAATATTGGCTGAAGAATCCTACAAATACTGGAGTATTTTCGCCCTCCTTCCTCTGACCCGTAAGCCATTTAGGTTCCAAGACAATATATTTATGATCCCTCCCTTCTTCTTACTCATCGAATACTGCTAAAAACTTGTTTCTATAAACATTAAAAGAGACTCTTTTTACCCAACTGCTCCCCACACTGAGCACCCTCCCCCTCATAGAGAACCCCCTCCCCCCCAGCTTCTCCACAGCCGAAAGGCCCTATGGAGTTCCCCCCAAGGCGCGTTACCATCTAGTAAAAGTTTACCATGCCTGTGAACTTACTAATATATATATATATATATATTTTTTTTTTTTATTAGCTTATCCTGTTCGTAATCTTTTTTCTTTTATTTTTTCATCTTATTGTTCATTTTTTTATATATATTTTTTCTCCTTTTCTCTTTTTTCCTCTCCCTTCTCTCCTCTGCTCCAGACCCCTCATCTCTTTCCCCATAACTAAACATCCCATAAACTGGTCATCTTATCCCACTTCACATTACTACTTTTTATTTCAACTTAACTAGGCAGGATAGCAGAGTAGCAGGGTTGCAAAAGGACATTGGAAAATAAGATTACTTTTTATTCGTTTGAAAATCTTTTAAAAACTCGTCTACCTTCTCTCTGGAGTGAAAGATAAGCATTCTATTATTAATCATCACCTTTACGTACGCAGGAAATCTCAACTGCACTACTGCTCCTAAACTTCTCAGCTGGTCTATCCTTTCTCCAAGCTCCCATTGTCTGTTTGAAGTGGCAGCTGAAACATCTGACCTAATTTCATATTTAACCCCCTCCACTTCTACAGATTTCAGGCTCAAAGCTTTTGAAAGTATTGTCTCCTTTAATGAGAAGGTTAAGAAATTAACCAATATTTTCCTAGGCTTCATCCTATTTGCGTTTAGCCTAAACGGGTCTCTATGTACACGCTGAATTTCCTTACTTACTTCTTCATCAGATTCCTCTAGGTGCAGCTCTTTTTTTTATCATGCGTACTACAAAGGCCTTGATATATTCTCCCTCCCTACCTTCAGGGACTTTCAAGTTTTTTTTTTCTTTCTCCTTTGGAACTTTTCCAACCTTTCTACTCTGTCTAGAAACTCATCCTCTGATGATATTAACTTTGCGATCTCAGCTGAATTTGTGCTGACCTTCTCCCTGAGCTCCTTCACTTCCCCCTCCAATAGGACTGTTCTGCTAATGAGGTCATCCATCTTTCTCTACAAGGTGTCACAAGCTTGTCGAATTTCCCTCTGATTCCCTTCCGAGGTCTCAAATCTTGCTCTAATCTCAACTGTCAAAGCTTTTAACAGACCACTAAGTGGTTGATCCTCACTCCCCGAGGTGACCAGGCCTTGACCTGGGGTGGCTAAAACTACTCCCTGCTGTGCTCCCTGCTGTGACCCTCCCT
Organism: Triturus cristatus; assembly: GCF_964204655.1. Classification (NCBI taxonomy): domain Eukaryota; kingdom Metazoa; phylum Chordata; class Amphibia; order Caudata; family Salamandridae; genus Triturus; species Triturus cristatus. Next base: position 556,531,197 of record NC_140583.1, read on the forward strand.
ACCTAGCCGGGGAATGTATTTTCTCTTCGGCTGAAGGCCCGGCCAATATTTGGTACCTATTAGGGGAAATTTTATTTATCCAGTCAATAGCATCAGATGAATCTTCAGGGCATATTGCTCTCTCCCTGGTCTTCTCTTTATTTAACTCTTTTTCCTCTTCCATCCTGCTCCCTGCTAAGAAGAGAGTTTGGGGCACAACCTTGAAATATGTTGTGGTCGAGGCACAATCTAGAATGGTGGGGAGGTGTAAGGAGAACATGGCGCTTAGCCAGTCGCGGAAGCACCCTCGGAGCGCTCAGGGAGAAACTAGCGACTACTATGGCACTGTGAACTAAATCCAAGTAAAATCGATGCGGATGGAATAGGAGTTTGATCCCCTTGTCTCTCCTCTCATTTTTGCCCATTTTTTCCTCGAAAACTACCTGCGTGGCGGGTGGTGCTTGTGCGGTGTTGGGAGTGCTGTGGGCGGAGCTCAGGGAGAGCGGCGTTGAGTGTGTTGCTCTTCGGAGGCAGGGTGAAGGCGGTGTCGGGGCGGCCGTGGGGGAGGGTGGCCCTGGAGCTACGTAGAGGGCGAGACGTAGCTGCCAGAATCCCCTTTCTGGGGAAAGGAGGTCGCAGAGCCAGCGGGCTGGCAGGTCTGCCCAAGAGAAACTGTATATCGGGCAAGTATTTGGAGCTGTCTGATTCCAGTAAGGAGGAACTAGATGAGGACTGGTCCCCCGGGGTCCCTACTGAGAAAAAGACTTTGATCTCCGGTCCCAGCTCCACACTTTAGTCCAGCGGTAAGGAGCAACTGCCTCCACCCCCGTCCCCCCATCCTTGATACGCACTTAGGAATCTAAAAAGAGGCAAAGGTGTTAAAGGAGGCAAGGGAGGGGAACAAAAGGTGGTAGTAAGTCCCGGGAGGGAAGAGGAGGTGGAGGGCAAAGCAACGACATCAAGTAAGACGAGTAAGGCAAAGGGAAGAAAGCTCGCAGTTCAGAAGCATAAGGCTGCTCAGAGGATTAAGGTAACCCCCTCCCTTAAAGCTTCATAGCCTTATTGGAACAAAACCCATGCAATAGAGAATTAAAGACAATGATAAGGGTCCCTGCTGGCACATTTGTGGACCCGAGGTGACACGACTACATGTCTGTATTGTTCAATGCAAAGAAAGTCAAGTGCAAAATGCTTCTCATCGCCAAACCTCATAATATGTTGGTGGTGACGGTGGTAGTCGGTAGCAGAGCTTGGGGCAGCAGTTGTAGCGCAAGCCTCCATCCTATCCATAGTGGCATCGCACCTCAGGCAGTGTCATGTTGTTTGTACGACTTGCGCTAGGTGGCGCACTGGACTTAGGAATAGTATAAATAACTATTCCTACTCCAGTTAACGCAACAGCAGGGAAGGTGTTGGATATAAAGTCCAACACATTCCCTGGTGTTGCACGCCACCTAGTGCAAGTCGTAGAAACGCATTGGAAAGCCACGCGTGGTAACAACGCCTTCATTGTAACAACCGCGTTTGTACCTACCTGCGTGGTAATAGCAGCGTTGTAAACGCTGTTTCCCGCCCTATGCCAATGTGAAAGGGCAGGAATGCACCGTATTGATGAAATATGGTGCATTCCTGTTTTATACCCCTATGCTGGTGCACTTGCAGTCTAGTGACAACGTAGGCATCCTTGTACCATAGTGCAAGGGTGCCTCCTTCTGCAGGCAGGATTGTTTTTGTGCAGGAAGAGGCACCTTCATGGACAAAAACAATCCAGAGGCATTTTCCTCTTTCTATGGGTGCTGCCGAATGCAGCACACATGGAAAGAGAAAAAAACGAGGAGGAATAAAAACATTTCACCTCATTACGCCTGAGGTGGAGAGGCATAACTTTCTGGCACTGCCCCATGGTTTACGCGATGAAGTAAATCAGGGGCAGGGTCAAAATCCATGAGTGTTGCGTGGGAAAACCCTCCACAACACCTATAAAATGCCTACTTGATACAGAGGAAGGCAAGGCAGCGACTTGTGATGCGTTGTCTTACTCCATATCTATGAGGCCAGGTAAAGCCACATAGAGTGGCTTTGATTTGCCTCATAGATATGATTGAGAGGCTTGCATCACTGGAGCATTAAAAAAAAAAATAATGTTCAGGCAATCCTCTCATAAATAAGCCCCCCAGTGTGAAGCTGTTTCTCGAAACCTGGCTAATGACGATGGTGCTTGTTGACAAAGTGCTGACATTCTTTTCCATAGAAAAGGCTCATCAAGTACCTGGCGGACCACCCCTCCAGGTGCTGCTCCCCACCCCCCACATCCCATCAGTGCTCAATTTCTTAATTATCAGGATCCTGACTTCCTGTTACATCAGTTCTGTGGAAGGGACCCTTGCAATATGAAAATGCAGTTATCAGGGTGTACTATATCCTCCTGATGGAAGTACAGCAACTCCGTAGCAACTACTCAAAGAATCTTAAATACCTGCTTCTTTTTCTGGAGAAGCTCAGTGCAACTGATGGTGAGCTGATGCACATTATTTTCTCCCTGGAGGACGTGTGTACCTTGCTGCATGTTAAAGGATTGATAGAGGGCCCCGCTGAGGAATCGAGTGCCTTGGAGTGGTTGGCGGCAAGACCTTGGAAATGCAAGAAAAGATTCATCAGAATGAAGATTCCAAGGTGAGCAAACTTATGTACCCTGAATGCTGAACTGCCTAGCAACTCCAAAGGTGAGCTGTAAAGCTTGGGAGTGCTGAATGATGGCTTTTTCAAATCAGGCCTAAGCTGTGGGAAAGGAGGACATTAGCACTTCCACGTTCCACTGCAAGACTTCAAAGTAGACATGTTTTGCCCGTCATATAGGTTCTTTATTTTCTGGCTTTTGCTAAGGGTCGACTGGCTGGGGTCTCAAATGTGACGTGAACTTGGTGGGGGCACAATTGCAGTTTTATGTTTGTTATTGTAGATTTCTTTATGCATCAACACCATCTTGACGGGGTATCTGGAGGAAAATAACATACTAGACCCCTCTCAGAATGGTTTTCGTTCCGGTCACAGCACAGAATCTGCTCTTCTTGCTGTCACCGCACATCTGAGATGGCCCTTGGATGAGGGTCGTACTTCAGCACTAATTCTGCTTTCAAGGAGTACCTTCCAGGTAGCTGCCTCTCCCTTTGTCTCCAGAATTTATGCCACCAAGCAGGGGGTACTGCAGAGCTCAAGTTTGAGCCCTACCCTCTTCAACCTCTATGTTCAACCACTGGCAACGGTGGCTAAGAACAGAGGGTTCACTGTAGTATTGTATGCAGACAATACTCAGTTGTTAGTCACACTCTCTGATGACATCACTCGGGACACTTGTAAGTTCCGTAGCGATCTTGAGGCTGTATCAGAGTGAATGACTGCCAACTGTCCAGCTCAACACCAGCAAGTTCGAGGTACTGCTGGTGGGGAGAGACTCAGAGCTGTGGAGTGAGCACTGGTGGCCTGCCACGCTGGGGCCGGCACCTGCCCCTTAACAGGTGGTAAAAAACATAGGGGTTTAGATTGATACTGCCCTTTGCTTTCGAACCCAAACCAAGAAGGTGGCAGGTACTTGTTTTGGGCTCCTGCGGGGGCTCAAACCTCTGTTGGGTTTTTTCGATCCCCCAATCAAGCAGGTTATCGTCCAGGCCTTGATCCTGTCAAGACTGGACTATGCCAGCTCCCTTTATCTGGGGGTCAACCAGTCTGAGATTGTCAGACCACAAAGGGTCCAGAATGCAGCAGCTTGAGCTCTCCTTGGCCTGCCAATGAGGTGTACTACTTCTAATGCCATCCGTCGCTTCCATTGGCTGCCTGTGGCCTAGCGCCTAGAGTTCAAGGCTATCTGCATTACTTTTAAAATCTTTCATTTTTCATCTCCATGTATTCTGGCCAATCTGCATACTTTTTACATCCCCTCCCACCAACTTCGTTCTATGGTACAGAATCTTGTGGCTGTCCCCAGGGTGAGGAGGGTCCCTGCTGGAGGGCGCTCCTGCCATGTGTTGGCCTCGAAACTCTGGAATGAGCTCCCCACTTCTATCCGCAGTATAAAGACCTATCTGCCTTTCCGTAAAGCTGTGAAAACATTCCTCTTCCCTCCGTTATATGCTATCTTGTTTGCTACAAGCTATGCAGTTTTCTGTTTTCAGTGCCGGGACGCCCCTTTGCTGGGGCAGCCGTGCGCCCTACAAGTCACCATAACATAACATAACATATCAACTCTTGTGGAATGCACATTGGTGAGAGGGAGTGATGTATTAAATGCTGGGTACAGTTCACCTTGAGCCCACAGCCTGACACCTGGTACATATTTATGTGACACACTATGGGGACACATGCTAACAAACTTACCCCACAATATAATGTGGTAACATGGAATGTGCATGGCATGGCGACCCCTGATAAACATTTTCGAATCTAGGGATACCTTAAGCACCACCACACACATATTGCCCTGCTGCAAGAAATGCATCGTATGGCTGCAGAACTCCAGAAAGTCTGGGCCAAATGGAGAGGGCAGGTCTATGGCACATCCTCCTCTGTATTTGCACATGGTGTGCACCAGTGGTCCTATATGTAGTGGATCAGCACAGCACAGATGTGAGGATAGACATGATATTAGAGAGCCATTAGATGGGGCACAGCTAACATTCCTGGGGATCTATACACCCTACACTGGATCTGTGGAATAAAAATCTGTCCTTTCCAACATTTAAGTCAGCACTCAATAAAGCTGCTAAACTCCATTCTTTATTATTGGACAAAAACACCTTCAGTAAAAGATCTCACTCATGGTCAGTAATAAACAACTACACAGTTCTTAAACCAGCGGCCTACTTAGGTCAGACATTTTCGGTCCACTTGAAAAAAAAGCTAATGGCGTTACGCTTTAGATTTCAGATGCCCGAAGGTGGAATACAAATATTACCTCAATGCCGTCTGTGTGGTAATCATAAGGAAGACCCTCGGATGAACTGCAAACTGGTTACGTTTCTTTATAAACACGAACAGGCTCTGAAGCTTAAATCTTTAAGTGATGGTCAACCCATCAAAGAACAAATGTCTGCCATAACCCAGTCCGCCTCTATGTCATCTCATTGACTGAATTTACTGCTGAACATACCCAGCTGGAATCATGCATGATCATTAATAGTCTACTGATTGGTAGTAAAATAAGTTGTCTTGGACTTGATTACTAATTCATAATATTATTTTAATTGTAAAGAAAATTAATAAGTGTAACTGAAACTGCGTCAATCAAATCAAAACTTGTACAAATAATTTTAATACATAGGGTTTTTTGAGAGAACTTTGATACTTGAGATTAGGTGCTTTTTTTAGTTGTGCGAAATTACATTAATGAAATAATTTTTAAGTATGTTCTTAATCAATGCTCTGAAGTTACTGTAATGATTTTAATTAATTGTACAGTTAATAAAAAAATTACAGTTGTGATGATATACACCCAACTCTAATAAAACAGAATATTTTGAAGCTCTCACTTCTGCACTCTTTCACGGCCCGGCGATGCCGGACCTTAGGGTGGAGACTTTAACTGTGTAGAGGATGTGATCTGGGACAACTCTACATCTCCCTTACAGGGCGCAGCAGTGCTCAGATGACAGCACTTCTGGACTTGGCTAATGCAGAGATGTCTTCACAGTATGTGACAGCTGGAACACCAAACAGACTGTGAATATTCATTCTGGTCTCCAGTTCATGACCTCAACACCAGGCTCAATCCGATTCTCTGCACCAACCAACTTTATCCAGTGATTACCCGATTAGAGTACCTGGTATGGACGCTCTCGGACCACTGCCCACTGCCATTGGTCTTATAGTTGGACAGACTGCACATGTAAATTCCTAGCTGGCACCTTCTAACCAAACAATTATCAGACCTCCCCCTTTCAATGAAGAGCTTCTCTAATGCATCACCCAATACTTCGACCTTAACAAGGAATCCACTCCTCTCAGGGCTATGTAATGGGATGCACACAAAGTAGTGTTAATGGCTAATTTCATGGCTGCCAACTTGGGGCTCCCACGAGCACTACAGGACAAATTACTAACTGTGGTAAGGGAACTACTCCCTTTAGAGAGAACAGTAGCTGCCAGAGAGATGGGGGTTGAGCGTGTCTGACACATTTGTGAGCAGTGTAAGGAAGCAGAGACAAGACTGAATGGACACAACTACAAATACCGACTGAGTATGTTGCATGCGGAGGGCGACTGACTACTAACATGGTTAGAGAAGGAAAACTAAGGGCACACCCCAATTGATACCATGGCTCAATGACCTCCTCAAAGGCTGATATTAATGACACATTCATGCTTACTAATGCACTCTGTACGGAGTTGTTGCCCTTGCCCCCGGCCTGTTACGTGGACTCATAACGGAACTTCCATTACCCTGTCTATGCCCACTCCAGAGAGTTGACATGGAAGAACCCATTTGACTGGAAGATATTAGAGCAGATGTGGCCCTGAAAGCCTGAAATAAGACCCTGGGAATGGAGGGTCAGCCAGTTGAATGCTATGGCACGTTCTCTGCCCTGCTTACACAACCCCTCCTGGAGGTGTTTAATGAAGCCAGATCATGTGGCCAGCTCCCAGACTCACAATTCAAAGGGCTAAAAGTGGTCCTCCCCAAACTGGAACAAGATCCATTAGATGTCTGCTCATACTATCCATCCATTGTTCCTCCCCAACCTTGACTGCAATGTCCTGGGCAAGGTACTCGCCACAGACTGCACCCATTGTTTGGCACACTGGTTCATAACGATCAGTCTGGATTCATACCAGAATGTAGTACTTTCCTCAATATAATACAGCTCTTATGGATCATCCATGACATGCCCATCCATAGACGTATGACAGGGTTGCTGTATCTCTTGACATCTAGAAAGCCTTTAATACCCTGAGATGGAAGTTTCTACTAGCGGCACTGCAATACAGGGGATTGGGGTTGTGGTTTTTGGGGTGGATCCACATATTGTAATCGAATCTGATGGCTAGAGTTTGAATGCATCGGTTGATATCAGACAGTTTCCCAATTTCGAGACAAGAGTGCTTGCTGTCTTCTTTGCTCAATGCGATTGGTATAGAGCCACGTGCCTGCTGACTGTGGCTGCAGGTGCAGAACTAGGGGATTACAGAATTAAACATCTACCACATTGTGTCCCTCTATGCATATGATGCACTGGTCTTTCTGCATGATGTCAGGGCTTCTCTGCCAGACTTGATGCAATTACTAGGCGAAGTGCTAGAAGTGCAAGGAATAGCAGAGAGCAAGCTAGAGGTCATAGTTGTGACCCCTTACTACTCCCAAATAATGTCCATGCAATCACATGATCCTTTTACTACAAGAGCTGGACAACCTAATCCGCCGGCCACGGACCAGACAAGGATTGTCCCATGTTAATGTCCATTGACATTTGGAAAGCCTTTGACTCCTTACACTGGATCTTGATATTTCTAGTGCTGACTAGATTGGGACTGAAGGTCAGCTTTTTGAAAGAGATTGCTTTATTGTACACAGATCCTCTGGCCAGTCTCAAGACCGGTTGTTGTATCTCTACGGAATTTACGGTACATCCTGGCGCCATTCTTTGTTCTGAACTTCATGTACAGAATGTTGTGAAAAAGCCACCATGATCATCTGAACGAAGATTACCGAGGGACGGGAAAATGTGTTTTAGTTATGTGTTTTTTCTTGATGCAATGATGTAATCGCTCTGACGTTGGAGCTTTTTATTCCCTTCCAACGTCACACTTTGCTCCTATTTCTATTCTGTACCCATTCAATGGCTATATTTGCTTGTAGTAATAATGTATGACTATATAACTTGCTCAATTAAAATAAAAAGTTCCCAAAAATCTTATAGAAGATCCGTTTATTCATAATAGATAGTAACGATATGTTTCCGCAGAAATTATTAAATAACATGTAAGTTTTCACACTTGCTTGATTATCATATTTGCATGAAACAATTAAAGTACAAAACAACATGTTAAGAATGTGCATCTTATGAAATCATGGTTGTTAATTTCTTGAGAATTTGACTAAAACACATTTCAATTAAAGTGAGAAGTCCCGGAAGGGAAAAAAGAGTGTTTACAGCGGAGCAATGGGAGCAACAGGTGAGCAGCGGTAAGTAATGGAGGAGCTGTAGGAATGAGTTTGAAAAAGCAGAAAAAAGTCAGCTTGGAAACGATAGGGGAAGCAACAGATACGCTTAGGTGAGAGAGCAACACAGAGAGCCCTGGGGACGGGGATGTGAGTGGGGCAGCAGCACATGAAAGAGAGGACAAGAAAACAAGATGTGACCTCGCCTGGGGTGCTGATAGAAAAAGGTTGAAGTAGTTCTCTGAAAGTAGGCAGAAGAAGGATACAAATAAAAAAAGTATAGTAAAAAAGCTATGCTCCAGCAAAGGTTAAAATACAAGAAGAGGAAGGAAAACCATTGAATAGGGATGAAGCAAATGGAATTGACAAGAAAGCCAATTAATGGTAAGAAGGGGCTGACCCAAAGTCTCTTTTAAGAATTGTATTGTCTCCCATAGGTCTTTGACAACTGACAGCTAAAAGCTGTTTGAAGGGGATACCTAAAAAAGCATTGGGATGTGCACAAGGTGGTGGGACCAGCATCACTGCTCATAAGTGCCTGCCAACTGCGTGATATAGACAACAATACAAGCTACTGCTCTGCGGGACACACTGTAGAAAATGTGGAGCTAACTTTGAACAGGTACAGTACAGCATTTGCTCAGCAGATTGATTCATTTTTGGTAGCAGGAAATCATGTGTCAACGTAAGTTTTATTTAGCATTCTGTGACAAGAGAACTCTCTACATTAGCTGTGAAAATAAAATTAACATCAACATGTTGAAGTCAGATATCTTTTTCGTACTGATGCAACACCCAAGTGTTACTCCACAACATACATCCCCATCTCAGAGGATGAAATAGATGTAAATCGAACCCTTCAAATACAATTGACCAGGGAATTTAAGAATAAGGTGATACCCAATTTCAATGCGTAAAATATATTGAACTGGGATATACGTTAAGCTTTTTTTGCATTTTGGATTAAATTCCCTATTGGATGACAAGATGGCCCAATATCACAGGGACACAAATTTTCCAATCCAGTTGTGCTCCTCCATTTGGTTCTATGGAACCGAATTAAAGCTACAACTCCCACAATGAGCTGAATTATCGAAGGAACATCCAGGGCTGAAACACGCTGTCCTAATAACATTGAATCATCTTGTGATCGTAGTCACATATGCAAATACACATACCTTACCCTGGGTGATGAATTTGTAAAGGTAAATTATACATGAGTATATTTATTCACATTTATGTTTACTACTACACCTAGGAGAACCGCACCATTTTTTGGTATTCACCATTTTCCAGTGTAAATTTACACTCAAGTGTAGTCTTAAATGTGTCCACGCCCTTAAATCAGAAGGTGGAGCCTCCTAGAACAGGATTTACTGGTTAGAATTAGTACTAGTATCTTTACACTTAAAGGTCGAGATCACACATGTAGGTGGAGATCTCTGCCACAATGGCCGAAATCTCCCCATGGAAAAATATAGTGAAAATGAATAAAGTTTATTATTCCTTTAAAAATGATAAACCATTTTAGTGTAGACTATACATTTTAATTACATTAATATTATTATATTTAGGCAGTCATGATAACTTTATTTCACCTCTAAAATAACGGCATAATAAGTATTCTATAAACAATCATCAATATTAAAATCATTATGAATTAAAAAGCACCTGCCAATATACGCAGGATAAAAACATACATTTAAAATGATAAAAATATCAAACAAGCCCAGTCTAAAAACCAATAATTCATGTAAATGTAAACAGGATTTAGTCGGCTTGACCCTTGTTTTGCTTTTGGAGGACAGGCTATGAGAGTAATTACCTCCTTTTTATCCAAGACAAGAAGAACAAAGCTAAACAGAAACATACTAAGTGATCAGCTCATATCTGGAGATAATAAAGAGCTGGACGGCACTGAATTCAAATTTGCACATAAGCGGGAGAATATATCTGTTTCTTTCCTCAGTGTACAACTTACAAAAAAATACAAATTGAATATCACTCTGACGAGATCGCGCATCACATGGATAAGGAGGGAGGGCATTAATAGAAAAGCAATTAGATGGATGGCCTAGCATGAGCGGAATATATTTTAGTCGAAACCTCAGTAATACATATCTATGTTAGGGGTTCATGTCAAATGTCAGGTAAGAGGTTGAAGTATTATTTATACTGGGGGATTAGGTGATATCGTCGAACTGTATTAATGATACAGTTAAGCTCCCACCAGCCTCTACCAAGAGGATCTAATAGTTGATCCTTCAATTCCTTTCTTGATACTGTCAGGCACAGCTCTGGATCCTCGTATACTTTATGTAAGCCGATTGCCTGCAAGTTGTTCTTAATATATTTTAGCCATTTTATTTTATCTACACCATCTAACTTCAAGCAGTTCTTCAGGATATCTCTGGTTAGGTCTAATATTTATTTTCTTCAGACTGAGTGCCACAGAAGAATCGGTGCAATACGAATCTGATCTGTAATGTAAGGCACACAGGATTGCGGGGCACACACCAATCTTTTCAAAAAGCCATCCACTATACGTGGCAGTTTTTATGTATCAGTTATGCCCCAGATAGCTGCCACATAGGATGCAGCAGATATTGTCTTTGCCTCATATATCTCTTTTATTACTTCAATTGGCTTTGATCCGAGTTTTTTCATGAAGCTAAAGAGCCATCCAATACATTTTTCCATTATGAGCCGTCTATTAGTCACCATCATTTGCCAGGTATTTCTCCTATCAAACATGCTTTCGCCCTTCTATAAACATTCTAGGTTGTTTCTATAGTCTTGATCCTGCAACAAGTACCAACAAGCATTGGCATAGTCACTAGGTCTCGCATTTGGGACCTTATAAGTGTGCAACAGGTGCATAACTAAATACTTATAGGGTCCCAAAAGCGAGACCTATTGGCTATGCAAAGCGGCCGTGCGGCCGCGAAAGTGAAAGTAATCGCGGTAAAGCACATGCACTGTAGCTCTAGGCTGGCCTGGTAGCACTTTTTGGAGCCCTCTCAATAAGTCTCGCCAGATCAGCGCATGCGCTGGGTCAGGCGAGACCTAAAGACTTGGATTTGTTTATCTTCAGGTGCATGTTATTCATAAATTTTGCATATTTCTCTATGAGTCTCTGCAGTGCGCTGCCAGTTTGTGCCAGAAGCACTGCGTCATCTGCATAGAGGAGTATCGGGACAGGGGATGACTTAATGGAAGGCACATCTGTGGTACATAGTGCAAATAAAAATGGGGTGAGGATCCACCCCTGTTTCACACCACGGGTAATTATAAAGTGCCTTGTGCATTTGTCTACTCTCCCATAACGGACACAAGCCTCAGCATCGGAGTACAACTCACAAATAAAATTAATTATAGGAATCTCAATTCCCACGTCTTCCATTATTTCGCATAGCTTAGAATGTACCATGTAGTCAAAGCCAGCCAATAAATCGATAAAGGCAATATAAAGATGGCGATTCTTACCCGCTGTATACTTTGCAATTATCAAATTTAAGTTAAGGCACTGATCAATTGTCCCCTTTCCTTTCCTAAATCCAATTTGACTGGGGATTATTATGTTCCTTTTGAGAGCCCAATCCTCCATTCTGTTCAGAAGTAACTACCCCATTAATTTGTCTGTGCTTTCGAATAGTGATATCGGCCTATAGTTTTATCCCCTTTTTTGTAGATCGAAATTATGACTATCTTTTCCCAAGATAGCAAAACACCTGTTCGGGCTATGGTGTTGAAAACATTTGTAAGTAACGGTGCCCACAGGTCCTGGTTATCTAAAAATAAATCAATCTGGACCGCTTCAGGTCCAGGTGCTTTGGATCTACTACACTGGTTAAGAACAGATTTCATTTCTATGGAACTTAAGGGTATAATATCTCTGGTGGTATAGGCGGGTAAGTCTACAGATGGATCATTTACCTCCTCTGTTTTCCCGAAAAGTACTTCAAAATGGACTATGCATGCATCCTCAGTCACATGCCTATCTAGTCTAATCTCTTTCTCCTCTCTTAAAAAAGAGGCGTTAATTATACTCCAAAAGTACCTGCTATTCTTTAGTGCTGCTGCTCTTAGTCATTTCTCCTACGCCTCCTCCTTACAGTAGCTTCAACCTAACTAATCTCACTTCTTTATATAATTGGCCTAGTGATCTCACTAAATTCACATCTCTTGGTTTAGACCTCAAAGCAGCAAAGAGGTTTTTAGCACTTTTGCACATGCATCATTGAACCTGTGAACCTCCCTTCGGTTCTTATGAGAAATTGGGCAAAGCAGGTTGTCTTGAATTTCCACTAGAATCCGCTTAAAGGCTATTGATATATCATTGTCAGCTATGTTTGTATCTAAAGAAATTGTAATTTCCTGCTTCATTTTAGCAACACTTCCCCCAATAAAATTTGGAGTATCTACTTTTTCTCATTTCAAAATAACCCATTTTTCCTTGCAATAGGGGGCTTTGGTAGTAAATTCTTAGGAGATTTCCATCTTTGCCCAAATAGCATATGATAGATAATTGCACCATGACCACTAAAGGCATTAAAGTGTGTCTTAATATGAGTAAAATTGGGTTCTGATAGATTCTGAGACCAGGATATAATCAAGAGTTGAGTAATAGGACCGAGTGGAAAACGTAAAATCTAATTGGCCAGTTTTAATATCATATGGATTAATTGTCTCAAGGCTGTTAGCTAATAATACTTTATTTAGAGTGTGCCCATAATCGTTGTGCTGGAAGTGAGGGAGACTGTTCCCATTAACATCAGTCAAACCACATGCGGTAGAATACAATTATGGGCATTAAAATGACCTATCCAAACTATATCAAGGGGTTTGTGGTAACATTTTATAAAGTGGACATTGTCCATTTCCAGTGGTTCTAAGACCATTGCTAGGTTCCCTACAAAGTTGTTATTGTAGAAACTGATCAGGATCCAGTCCCGGCATTAATAACCCTCTCACAGAAAAATATGGTAATAAGAAGAGGTGTTTAGGACTGTAATTACCTAGTCTAGCTGTATTGGCTACTAGGGTTACTATTCCCCCACTAGAGAGACTCGCTTTAGAATGCATTGTCTGTGTCTGGAAGGAACAGTACCCGTCTATTTGGATCTGGTCAATTTCCCAGGTTTCTTGGAAGCATAGAATATCATATTGAGTCACCAGAGCCAGGGAATCAGAATTACTTTCTTTCTGGTTGTAACCCGCTATGATCTATTAGATAATTTTTAGAACTTCCAGGTCACTTCCCACTCCGTCAAGTCCATTTCATGATTGGACCATAACTTTTTTCCAAGCAAATTTGCTGGGGGTTTAGAGAGCAAATCGCACACATCACGGTCTCCCAATAAGGCATATCCAGTACTGACACGTACGGCAGCACTTATTTGGGGAGAATAAGTGTTTGCATGAGAGCCAAGTGAGTTAGGAGCCTTTACCTTAGTTTGTGCGGTTATAGTAGACCTAGAAGGTCTGTAAAAGAAACCTAACAGAAGTTTAAAGATCTCGGTGTCAAAGGATGGGATGTTAGGCAACAATCTCAATAGATCACCTACTAGTCATTGGTCATTGAAATGTATAACTATACAATCCCTTCCTATGGTTCTCGGCGCAAATCCCACCCAATTCACTCTTCTAGACATAATAAAATATTAGTATAACTTAATCCTGCACATCGAAATTTAGAGAGCCATTATAAGGCTTATGCATTAACTACTAGTGGATTCCTGCTGATCAGGTTTCAATTCTGGGATATTAGCTAGAATAATAACAAATGGGCATGCTGTCGGGGGCAGGTCTAATCTCCCAAAGCTGTTTGAACGGCTGCCCCCTCTGCAAAATTAAGTGCCCTTGTTTAAAGTCAAAAACACCACTTTCACCCATAATATTATATTTATTAAAAGCCAATAAAATAAAATATTACATCATGTTCACTCATCAAATTATTAATTCATTAATATCAATTTAATTTTCAATTTACTAATGTTGGTTAAAATTACATGTTGAATTAATTTTTTAAAATATTTTTAAATAAGCTTTTTTTAAATAAGCAACTACATTTTAAAATAATTAATAATTAAATGTAATTTTATAATTTACACATTTCAGTTTTTTTAGTATAAGTTACAATACCTAAATGGCAATTTTGCAGTGCTTAATCCCGTGAACTTCTATTTTTTTAATGATATTCTAAATTTAGCATTGTAACATGTTCTCCAGGAAGGCAATGGGTATAGGACATGTGCAATGTGTGTTGGGCACAAGGCCTTGCCTTCGGCCAGGTCATGAGCTCAAATCTGTGGAAGCATCTAGTCTAACTTCCTATGCAGACAGCATCTACTTGTGGGCAGAGAAGATAGTTTTTGGTAAATATATATATATAACGGTGTAACTGTAACTTTCACTTTGTGGCATAACGAGGCGCACGAAAGCTGACATGGGTGATCATCAAAATGTCAATGAGCAAGAGGACTACATTAGAGATGCCATTTAGTATTCCACTCACCACCTCAGTCCTCTGTCTATGACACTCAATATTCTCCAATGGGAGTCCCAAGACTTCAAAATCACCACAGCTGATTAACTCACCATATGAAACAGGCATTGAAAAAGGCATTTCCCCCGAAATGCGTCTGCCAGGTGGTTCACAAGCAGCGTATCGAGGAGAGCATATCTCATGTCTTGGTGGTTCACCGCCTGTGTACCCGGAGTGTCGGAGCTGTTTTTAATTCTGAAGCATATTTCTCATGTTTTTTATAAAGTCTTTGCATTTCTCTCTCAAGCAGTTCTGCATAGCTTTTGCAACATTTTTGTTCAATTTCACCAGAAGCCATGACTTCAGTGCATTTCTGCAATATGTTTTAAAACACTATTCTTCGTCTTCCACCTTTTGTTCCCGCCTTTTTTTCAGGAGGTGCACTTTCAACTTGTTCCTCTGCTCCCTGGTGTTCTCCTTCCACTTCTGAATGTGAAGTCTGGTTGGGAGCTTGCAGGTGCTTTCCCATGCCACGTCTAACCATGGAGAACTACTATTGTGTTTTGATTTGTTCCATTGCAGCACCTGCTTGCACTAGATGAAAAGTGACGTTTCAAGCATACATTTCTTTTTGTCTTACTGGAAAAGTGAAAAATTTCCGAGCCACGGATTCCTTTTCCACCCTGTAGTTTGTGCAGATGTACACTGCATTACTCTGACATCATCATCCGTGATGTTCCGGAAGTGGTAGGGCCTATTGATGAAGTGTTAGATGCCATGATGCAGATGCATGCTGGGGGCAGCTCTCTCCCTCTGCAAAACAGCAATTTGTTAATGGTGAACAGCAAATTGCTTTTTGCTTATTTATAAGTCTGTGGACTAATTTGTTGAAGTGTACCCTCATTGGCCAATCAAATGACTGCTTTCGTTTTCATTTTTTGTGTGTCTTATTGGCCTTGCAGGCCTCCCATGCGACAGATAAAAACAATAACTGCTGTTAGTCTTGTGAGGCTTTTGCATTCTTTTCCTGGTCGCGCGTTAGCAAACATGCTACTGTTCTTTCATAGACAGGAAGAAAAAGACACTATGTCTAATTAGGTATGGCACTCTTTTTCTCTTCCCCAGTGCTGGCACACTTTCCATGCACCAATGAATTTAAATTTGCACTTTGGTACAGCAATCTGTATGTTCTGTCAAGAAATGTACTAAAAGGAAACTATTCCAGTACAAAACGATGCTTTAACACTTTTCCCAATCTGAATGTTTTAGTGTAGAATGCAGCACACTTAGACACTTTAGAATGTAAGGAGAAATAAAAGCCTTTCTCCTAATTATGCTTGCCTTGAGGAAGCGTAACATTTTGGATCTCACATCTCTGCGTAAACATGTTAGTATATAAGAATGTGGGTGACTGTATGTGAACCTTTGCCACCCATGGAATGCCGTCTTGATGAAAAGCACCTCAAAGTAGCAGATAGTGCTATTTTGCATTACATTAGTTTATTGTGCAATGGAAATCGTGATTCCATGGAAAAGAACATCCCAGCACAACACTTAGCACTGGGATGTGTTAGAAAAGTAATACAAATCTGGCACATAGTGGTAGTACATATGAGTTTCAATAATCTACTCCATTACCGGAGACTCTGGGACATATGTATTAACTTCTCACATAACACGGTGCTGCAACCTTTTTTGTCCCTTGAGGCATATGTTAATGTGCAAAGTATGGTTATGAGTTTTCTGATGCATGACTCTGTTAAGTTTGGCTGTGAGTTTATTTTGAGCCTAAGGGCCAGATGTAGGTGGCTAAATACAGGTCGGTAACGCCAAAATTCGCAGAAATTCAGCGTTACCGACCGGTACTTAGCCATGTGCAATGTAGGTAACACCGAACGCCATCGCAAATAAGGAATCGGTAAAAATAAGGGAAACCAGTTACCGATTCCTTAATTTGCGATTAGCAGACACCGAAACCCCTAAATACCGAATCGGTAAATAAGAAATCCTTAAATGATCGAAATTCCGATGTACCAAAAATCGGTAATACCGAATTTTAGATTTTTCGGTATTTAGGAGTCGCTAATTACCACTGACTCAAAGCAGGTGGTAATCAGGTGCACTGCATTTAAACAGCCCCAAAATGCAACATTGTGAACACAATGGCGGCCCTCTACGTAAATGCAAGGCGGCTATGTTTGCAAGCAGCAGGACTGAGGATCTGGAGACAGGAGGAGCGAGTGTATAGGCTGCACGTTACACTCTTCCAACTGACTGAGGCTGAAATCCATGAGAGGTGCAGGCTACACCCCCAAACCATCCTAGACCCGATATGGGACCTGCACCCACTCCTGGAGCATCAGACACCAAGGGCGCACGCTATACCAACACATGTGCAGGTGCTCTGTAGCCTGCACCTACTTGCATCAGGAAATTACCCGGGGGTGATAGCTGTGGCAGGTGGTGTGTCACAGTTGCTTGTCCCGTTTCTTCAACTCTTTCTTGGATGCCATGATGCAAAGAATGCATCACTACATACGCTTCCCCAGCACACAGGCGGAACTGCAGAAGACAAAGCTGGATTTTTACCAAAAGGCACAGTTCTCACATGTAATAAGGTGCATTGATGGGACACACATACCAATCTGCCCACCTGCAGCCACAGAGTATATATACCGGAACCGCAAATCTACGCATTCCATCAACATGCAGGTGATATGCGAGGCGGACCACATCATCATTGTGGCCAAATTTCCGGGGAGTACCGATGACTCCTACATATTAAGGAACAGTGGGATCTACACACGTCTGGCTGGGGGTGAATTTGGAGAAGGATACCTGCTAGGTAAATCAATGTGACACACCCGGATGTATACCTTGGCTGAATGTGTTGGTGACTCATATGAATGGCACTTCCTTTCTCACTTAGGTGACAGCGCATATGCCGTGCGGGCATTTATCCTGACTCCATAACTCAACCCATCCACAACAAGTGAGAGAAGATACAATGTGGCACATAAAAGCACCCACAATGTTGTGGAGCACACCTTCGTACTCTTAAAAAGCAGGTTCCGCTGCCTCCACAAAAGTGGAGGTGCACATCAGTACCGCCCCATCATCTGCTGTAAAATAATAGCAACATGTGCCATGCTACATAACCTTGCCACAAAGAAAGGAACAGCAGTGGAACTAACTGACTCTGAGGACGAGGATGAGGACTGTCCACAGCCAGAGCACGGCGCAGCAGGTGTGGCAGCTGCACCAGATGGGAGACACAGACGGGCTGACATAACACGCAACTATTTCTGAGTAAGTAAGGAGACACAGCCAGTTACTGTAAGTAAGTGACAGTGTTTAATTGTCATAGCACACCACCACAACATGAAGAGCTTCACATGCCAGGCCTAGTTTGAATGCAGATTACCAAACCAAAAAGGGTTACATCACCCATTTTGGTAAACCATGTGATGGCTGGCATTACTTCGTGTGCCCACGCGCAGCACTGCTGCGTTCCTTGGGCACACTGTCCTCACTGGCAGTCTGTCTTGTGGCAGCGCTGTGACGTTCGCTGCACCTCCTGGACTCCGTTATAGGGGGCGTGATGCTACTGCGGCTAGTAGCCTCTTCACTATCCCCCCATCACCTATAGTGGCAACCTGGTTTGTCTGTAGCACTTCTAGTGCACTGGTCACTGTGACCAGCCCCCTTGCCACATCACAGCTGCAGTGGGCCACCTCCTCCTGCATGGCAACCAAGTGCCTGCAGAGCAGAGAGGTGGCAGTGGAGAGGCGATTCACCGCCTTGGTGTAGTTGTCAAGTTTTTGCCACTTCCTGCGCCTGGCCAAACTGTCGTCATCCAATTTGCTGCCCAGCAGTCTCACTGCCTCGGACATGTCCCTCATGCCCTCAGCCACAGTATTGTTCATGCTACTGATGCCCTTCTCGATTCGCAGCATGTGCCCATTCATTTGTACCATCTGCCGCTGGACTGACCTTATCGCTTTGCCTTGCAGGCGCTGCACCATGAGCATGTTCCCCTCAAGACCGGCAAACACACTCTGATCCTCGCCCTGTGAAGCTGGACTGGCTGCCCTTGCCCTACAGCGTCTGGCACCTGTGTGGGTGCGCTCGGTGGGGGACTGTGAGCCTGCACCGTTGGCATCCTCAGCCAGCGTGGACTGTTGGCCTCCCAAGCTGTCCTCCTCGGACACCTCCATCTGCTGGCCACTGCATGCCTCCTGGCTCTCAATGCTGGTGGCGTTGATGGTGGCTGTGGTGATGCTGGTGATGGTGGTGATGGTGGTGGTGGTGGTGGTGGTGACTGTGGTGATGGTGATGGTGGTGGTGGTGGTGGGGTGGTGTGCCCTGCAGGCGACAGGACCTCCTCCTCCTGTGTCCTCTCTCTCCTGGGTGCCTTTTCTGTGCTCCTCCCTGCAGCCCTGCGCGATGGCTCGCCTGTGGAGACAAAATGTACATTTGCTCACTTATCTGGCAGCATTTGCGTAATAATACATTTCATACCTGCCAATCAAACTGACTGTACTCTGCTTGCTAATTGCTGATGTGTGTCACATGCCTTTGGGTTCAGTGGACTGACTGTTCTGACATGTGTTACTTCTGACTACATCTCCCATAATGCATTGTTGGTTTTTAGTAAAACATGTACTGGAGTGGGATTCACAATGCTTCAGTGGAGATTGTGGTTAGGGAGTGGGGGGCACAGCATGCAGTGCATGCATCTTACCTTGTTTGTTGCCAGCTCTGGCTGAGCTGTCTGCTTCCCCAATCCCACTCACACTCTCCGGCTGGAGGGTGGACTCCACCAGGAGATCCAGGACAGTTGGTGCAGGTGCTGTGTACCTGCCTCCACCTGTCAGGTTGGCTTGCTTCTTTCTCTCTGCCAGCCTCTCCTTTGCACGCTTCCTCAGGTCATACCAGCGTTTTTTGAGCTCCTCATTGGAGCCTTGGGTTACTCCAATAGCATTGATCATTTCTTGGATGACCAGCCATATCTGCCTCCTCTGGGATTCTGGCACGTGCAGAGACTGTTTCCCCAAAAGTTTGTCGTGGTACTTTGTGACATCCTCAATAAGGACCTCCAGGTCCCTCTCACTGAATTTATGTTTTCTCTTGCATTCAGCTGCCTCCTTCTCCCTCTCCTGGTTGTCCATATTTGCTCAGTGTTGTTAGCAAAAAGTTGGAAGAGTTGCTCCTGGCTTGTTTGCTGTGCTCCCTGCCTCTCAAACAGCTGCAGGATCAGTGCAGCTGCATGGGTGTGCCCACTTCCTGGTTGTGAGGTAATGAGGAAGCACAGGATTGGCTGTTTCGACAATTACCGATTATTTAAACTACCGATTCGCTACTTACCGAATCGTTATTTAGCAATCTGTGATACCGATTGGTAAATATTTTTACCGATTCATTCCTAATCGCTAATTTTTACCGATTATTACCGAATCAGTAATTTTTACAGTTTTTTTTACATACATCTGAAATACCGAGTTCTTAATAGCGAATCGGTAAAATTCACTATTAAGGACTCGGTATTTCAGAATTACCTACATCTGGCCCTTAGTCCAATAATCACGAATACCTCAACAAGTTAACCCTGTTGATGAATTTACGGTTTAATGGTTAATTTTAAGTTAGTGGCTATTTTTTTTATTTGTACTGAAGCACTCAATAATGGATGTCACACAAAAATCCCCAGAAGTTGGCACAGTTGTGTCGAGGGTGGGCGGGAGGAGAAAGCTTTTTGTTAGGAGCATAGAACAGAATCTCAGCACTTAAATATTACTTACATGAGTATACTACAGCCCTGGCAATCTCCATACCTAGGACACCAATAATAAAGGGATACCAGTTTATGTAATTAAGGGCCAGATGCATGAAGAAACCATTTTGCAAGTTCCTAATTGAAAATCCTTGCGATGCGCAATTCAGAAATCGCAAAACGGCATGCATGAAAGTGTGTTGAACACTTTTTGCGATTCCTAGGTGATTGCAAATGACCTACCTCATGAAGATTAATAACTGTGACCTACTAGGGATCGCAAAAATCACAGGGATGGCGGCCTGCTGGGGTCAGCAGACCACCATGTCTGTGATTGCTTTTAAATAAAGCAATTTTTTTTTAATGCCGCCCGTTTTCCTTGAAGGAAAACGGGATGCATTTCAAAAACAAAAATGCCACTCTTAAAAACACTGTAACAAACATTCACAAAGGGGAGGGGGTCCCTTGGGGGCCCCATCCCATTTGCGAATAGGTTGCCATCTACTTAAAGTAGGTGGTAAAATGTGAATGTTTTGCAACCGCATTTCGGTCCCAAAACATTCCTACATACTGGTGCAATTCGGTATTAGGAAGGGATGCCCAAAACACGCCACTTCCTAATAGCGAATCGCGAAGGCATCTTGCGATTCGGTAACTGGTTACCGTATCGACAAATAGGGTTTGCTGCATCTGAAAAGCATTTTTTGAGAATCGGCCCGTTTGTGAAGACAAAAATGCTTGATGCATGTTCCCCTAAATCCTGTCAGAAAATATGTTTGAGCCTGTCCTGGTTTATAGGGACCAGGGTGAGACCTGATGATGAAGCATGTCACTAATAGAGTGGATGAGGTTCTTAGAAAGAAATAAACAAGGATTCCTGATAAAAAGTTTTTTCTAGACACAGATAGGGCCATAGGATACCCATGTAAGTAGAATCAGTAATGGATCTGAGACATGGGGAACATTCATTTGCCAAGGATAATAGAGCTGTACAAGTGGAAGCTAGTCCATGTAGGAACTGTACTTTACATTGCCAAACTTTGCAAACGTTGATGTGGAAACACAAATAGGTGGCACTTTGCATACTGCTGAAAAGTGCATGGTAGTTGTTTATT
The DNA here is from genome assembly GCF_964204655.1 of Triturus cristatus. Lineage (NCBI taxonomy): Eukaryota > Metazoa > Chordata > Amphibia > Caudata > Salamandridae > Triturus > Triturus cristatus. The sequence goes on from NC_140583.1 coordinate 556,552,700, forward strand.
TCTATACTGGTAGTGTGATAGGGACTTTTACAACTGTCATGTTCTTTATGTTATGTTACACATTGCGGGGTCAAAACCGTGTGGAACCTGGCACTATTTCTTAACTTAGAGCATAGGTGCTGGAACTATGGGTGCAGCACCCCCAACATAACTATGCTTAATGCTTAAGTTCATAGGTTAAATGAGCAATAAATATGCCTTTAGATTTTGAGGTCATCTTGTCACCTTTGCTGTGCATTGAAAGGGGTTATATGTCAAGCTATGTCTTCCTCCACACTGATGCTTCTTCTTTTACCATGAAGATTGGTGTTTATTTTTCTTTCTCTTACTGCAAAGTTATAAGGTTTTTTAAAGAGAAATATCTCACACTGTGAAAGGAAAGGCTATGGGATGTCACTTTATTCTAATACACAACAACATTTAAATACCTATGAATAAACTGTACACATATTTCAAAATATATCAACAGTTAGCAATTGATAGATATTTGCAGAAACGCAATTTCTCCAAATATTGTGTGTTTCTGTGATATAGTTTCATCATTAAAAGTGCATGTGAGTGCAAACTTTATGGCAATTTCAATGGAAATTGTGCAGTCTATAATTTACAGTGCACTATTACACCAATTCTTTAGTAATATCTTTGCAACTGTATTCTGCATAAAGTGACACTGGAATCATACCATACCTTTAACAATTGAATTCTGAATGGTTGTGGCCAATTATCTTTAGCAGTGCCTTTTGGGAAACTCTTGGATTTTTCACAATCCCAATGGCTTCAGTGATGTGAGATTGAAGGCACCATCCCCAATATGAAAGTTATTCCAGTACCACTGACATGCTCAAGTGCCCCCTGTGGATGTATGTAAGTAAAAGTTGAACACAAGATGAAAACAAGACTCACAGAACATAAGAGTAAAATTCGTACTAAGAATGAAAATCTACAGTTGCCCTTCATTTCAACATGTTGGGACCCAACTTCAGCCAATTGAGATTCTTAATCCTTGAGACTATGGGCCAGATGCATCAAACATTTCCTCCTCGCAAATGGGCCAAATTGCAGATTCGACCCGTTTGTGATCGCAAAAAATTATTTTTCGATGCAGCAAACACAATTTTGCGATTTGATAATTCAGGGGTATGCATTGCACACTATTTGTAACTGTAATGTGAATGTATCCCAAAAGGTTTAGCCACACTCAGACATGTATTAATGTATCATTAAAGCTGAACACTGTCAAATAGAGGCATCATTTTTTTACTTTATTTTATATTGTGGTCTTTAGATTCGGAGAGGAACCGATATGGTCAAAATGCATAGTCACAATATACAATCTGGGTTTTATTGATGTTGGAATAGGAATTTGAAGGTGTTTTTTCTTCAGGCAAGCTGTATGCCTCATGCAGTGCTCCTTTGATAGTGAAAAACACTGTAGCAAAATTGAACCACTTTTCACAAATGTTCATAACTTTTTTAATAGCAACATCCAACACCACTCTCCACCCAAAAAGCATTTAATTCTCAGCAGTTTTGACCACTGTTACTGGCCGTGTGTATTTCTAAATGCACTGTGTGCTTCAACATCTCTGAAATATAATCCATGAGAGGGAGTCCCTAAACTCATCTCTCATCATCTCCAAATCCCTTCTCCAGCAATTTTAAGAGCTACACAAGCTTTAACCTCAACACTTCCTATAAATGCACCTGAAAAGAAACACTACACCCCAGGGTAGGACCTGGACAGAAAATAGGCCCAGGCGCTAAAATAAAAGTGGCCAAATTAATGAGTTAGATAGCTAAAATATCGGCCTTTATTTACAAATTTGAACATTTTTGAACTTGTAAAGACACGCTGTACATGTGTTTTGCAAGGTATGGAAGAAGGTATGTTATGTTATGTTTTGTTAATGGATACTTGATATAGTGCAACGACTCGCCCCCAAGGGGGCATCTTGGTGCTGAAGCAACAAACCAGTAGAGAAGCAGCTATTAGAACAGCCAGGTCTTGTGATATTTTTTTTAAATCTGACAGCACGCCCCCGGTACCTGGAAGTACAAATAGATATGGGGATGGATTTGATCATGCTGTAGACAAAGTATGTTTTAATATAGGGGAAATTGTGAGGAACATGGTTTATTATTTGGTATGGTTGTGTGAACCCACCATATAATAAAGGTAAAATCCATATCAGGTCCGTTCAGGTTTGTTTGTAACCCTTTAGCTCAGTCCTGGGTAACTGTGGCTCATTGCAGTCAGGCGTTGCCAAAGAAACAAGTATGAAGCATTAAGAAGTACCAAAACAGTTACTAAGGAGAAAATCCAACACACACAAAATCCGACACCAATTTGTACAACTAGGTTGCATGTGTTTCTCTTCAGACACCTCAATGTCAAAGATCCACCAGAGGATTCCAGAGCTATGATTTTTTAAAGGAGCAATAAATCACGTCCTTTTACTCACCACAGTAAATGCTTGTAATCTACTGCGACTCGCATATTAGAGTTAGACACTACAGGTAACTTGAAAACGGCTATAAGGACACTCTTGTGGGTATTAACTCTGACAGGGAGCCAGTTACAGGGACAAGAAAGGTCCAGTTGAACCGTTACATCACAGTTAAAGCAGTCTCCAGTCCATTTCAAGGGTCTATGAGCTAACCGTTATAAGAATAAATGGAATGGTCCTGACTCAAGGATGCTGAAGATGCTGAACCAGTATTGTGGGTCTTCCTGTGGCCACGCCTTGGTCCATGAATACGGTAGGGCAATTTTGGCCTGAGGTGTCGATGTCTCTCAAAGTCTGGGTAAAGTCCAGCACAAAAGTAGTTGCCACTGGTCTACTGGTCTCCAGTTACAGCCAAACCATTGGTTCCCCTTAACTTAAAATAACTTCCATGTTGGGCAACCTAACTGCTCTCCGGCAACTCTCCCAGGTCAAGCAGACTCAAGTGAAACTTTTAAGGGTCAGGGCTATCAGAGAAGCAGACTTTTATGACCCTGTGGCTGTAACAGAGGTTCAGCCAACTTTCTCTTGGAGTCACTTTCTCTGTCTAGGGCTCAGGGATGACTTTTCTCCGAGTGATACACCACAAGCACAGTTCTTTCTTTGCTCTCCCAAGATTCAGCAGGTGCAATCCAGCCTTTGCTGGGTCTGGACAGTTCAGATATTATCTAAGGTCTTGGTGACAGGGGTGCCACTGTTATGCCCACCACAAGCCTAGGGAATTGTGATGACTAACTAGCCAATGGCCTACAACGTCAGCCCATCAGGACCCATTGGTGCCTGATGACAACATCCTGCAAAGTGTGGCATCTAGCTTGCCCAGAATGCACTATTCTGTCTACTCCCAACATGGCAGGAGTCTTCTCCTGGTGTGTTGAGCTCTTTAGGCCAACCCAGAGGTGAGGGTACCTGGGGATTACATGGCCACAAAATAAACGCTATGTGGAAGGCAAGCACTTTTTGGGGGGAAGCACAAAACCTCTACCCAATCACATTACTCCTGGCTCCAAACATGTGGGCAGAGCCAGGGAACGCTGTCAAGCCAGAGTATAAAATACACCCCTCACACTGTCAGGCCAGCCTTCGGACACTGCCTCATTGCCCTGTAGGCCTGTCCGACCCTGCTACACCTAGGTAAACAACACTGCTACACATCATGAAACTAAGGGACTACTAATGCATTGAGGGGACGAGAGATTTAACGGTGTTGAATGGTGGGGAGAAGAGAATTTATGTTAATGTGCAATAGGGCCCATTGTAAGTTTGCTACTCCACTGGTTACGTTTAGTAAACCAGATGATTTTATTATATTTTATTTATGAATAAACTGATGATCCACAGTGTTGAATTTCTGTTCTTTTTTTATTTTTTCAGAGTAATTGCATTGGAATAGTACATACTGTTGTAAGGGATCCAAACAAATAAATTAATGTAGGGTTTTTGATTTCTGAAATTTACCAAACAATTTCTGAAGGCGTCCTTAATGTGTTTTTTGATGCTAAGCCTTTGCATCATCATAAAAGCTAGATATACACCATTTCATAAAGGAAGTCACATTTGCAATTAATTTCATTCCAACCACCAGAGAAAAGGCTACTGGAAGGGATGGTATTTACCATATGTAATTATACAAATTGCCATATCAATATTTGGGACTAGACCTCCACTATCATACAGTAATGAAGAAGACACGTGGGTTCACATTAATGGTGGAGAGATAAAAAAATGAAAAAATTACCATGGAATATGATTTTTCTGTGAGAATAATTTAAAGTAAGTGTACTGTGAGATTATATTACACTTTTGGATAATGCACATGCACGACAATATTTTGTATTATAGTATGACGGCAAATATTAGGAATATACTAGAAATGTTGGAATCGTGATCTTTTTCAGGGATTTATTGCTCCACTTTTAAAGTAACAATGTTACTATTCAGCAATTTGAGAAGGGTTTGAATATTCAGAACCAGTTTATTTGAAACCACAAAAAGGAACGAGTATGAACTTGTATTCACATATGCCAAAGTCATAGCGTTCGTTGCGAACGAAGTGGGCAGAGTGGGAGCTAGATTGGCAGTATTGACAAGAGTTTAGGAATGACTCAAAGAAGCAGATCAGATATGTTAATGGATTGGGGTAACCCAGCAATCTTATTTAGTTTTGCACTGTGGGTAGTGTTAGAAGATTTATGGCACGACCTCCTCAAATACAAGCATAATAAAGTAACTGCCAATTGTTTGACAGAGGAGGATCATTTTCACTTCCATCAGTATAAATTTAAGCTCCTGGGCTTGATACCCCACCTTACAGCCTTTCCTATATTTAATGGCGCATACACCCACTCTGAGTTGTTCTATTCATTCATGTTCCTGCCTCCAGTGAGGTCTTTTACTAGCTAATGGTGCCCATTTGAATTTCAATAGTTTGTGACAAAATAGATGAGCCCAATCACCAGAGCCACAAATCATCCCTGGACACACTATACCATAAACCACCAGACCCAGATTCTATGTTTCCAGTTTCAACTGCCTGCAGACCCTGCAGCAAATGTCAATACCAACACGACCAAAGCAAGAGGACATTAAAGAAACTTGTGGTCACCCCACCAAGTATCTTCCATTCACCTGTATCATCACTAGGAGCCAGGTTTATTATTTTTTCACACAACACAGTAAATGACTTCGCTGTGCTGCACTGTATGAAAGGGAGAGGGCAGGCATTGGCCATAAGGCACATTTCTGCTATCTCCATTCACTTGCAAACCTTTTGCTGCCTTTGCTGCCTAGCACCAATGCAGACACTCTTGCACCATGGTGCCATGGTGCCAAGGAGCCTACGTTGCAGGCAGGGTTGTTTTTGTGCAGGAAGGAACACCTGCACAAAAACAATGCTATGAGGCTTTGATGGGCAGAATGCAGAACAATGTCATACATTCATCCCAGTACAGAGATCTGAGCCGAAATCCAACAAGCATCCTCGGACCGGTTTCGAAACCGGTTTTAGGATGCTTGTTTCCAGTCAAGGGAGGACCTGGCTTGGCAGTTCAGGCTGGACTGTTCCCATGAGGCACAGGGTCAAGACTGATTTGCATATGGTCAGGTCTAAACTGGGGTGGCATGGTGAGCAAAAGAATGATGGATTTAACCCAGATTTCTTGACTGGGGGTGAATGTTTTGATTTGTTCTGCATTCCGTCCATCAATTGTGTGTCTTTTGCTGTAGAATGCAGCACATGTAGAAGGAAGATGAGGACAAATAAATATATTTCTTCTCGTTACACCTTCCCAGGAAAAGCATAGCATTTTTACGCATTCCCAGGTCTGCCACTCATGGTAAATCTGGCCATGCGCCAAAGTGTGTTGGAATACCCATACTTCACCCATGGAACGCCTCCTTGGGGCAGAGTAACGCAAGGCAGTGACTTGTGCTCCCTTGCGTTACTCCAAATTTATCAACCCATGCAGGACCACTCAAGGTGGCCTTGCATAGCTTGGTAAATTTTGTTCAAGGTTTTGCATTGCCCCTGCGTCCCCTTGCGTGGTGTCAAGGGTGACATAAAACTTTTGATAAACATGCCCCCCATTTCATAAAGAAGAATGCAATCCACATCCACAACCTTTCATAAGACTATAGATTTGTGCTGCTTTTTGTCACAGAAACGTGGAGGCAAATAACACTTTAATCATACTTTGTTAAACCATTTAAATGTCTACCCAACACTTGTGGGACACTCTGTCACTGTTTTTTTTATTTTGTATACCATATAAACTAATCTGCATATCATATACACACAAATAAATATATTTTTATATATATATATATGCACACACATATACATACAGATTTTGCAGTCTACATCTTAACTTGCACTTGCAATTTAAGATACGTAGGCAGCACGACTTTGCCAGTCCTTAGACAAATTATCCTGCACATGAGGGCGATTACCAATGGGGACCTCACCTACCCAGTGGTACACCACTGTGAAATATTTCATCAAAAAGATCATGAGCAAATAAAATACTTTGTAATTGATGCGGTACCCCCAAGTAAACAAGGGGGGGTCCGCACAAGATTATTAAGGGATTTGGAGACTAGGTACATAATCATGTTGACTAAGATTCCCAATGGGTTCAATTACGATGAGGAGTTGCATTCCTGTTTATGAGATCTCTTCGGGTTGCGATTGTGTCTCCTGACAAGATCTTCTACTGCTTGGTTTGTCGACAGTAGAAGAGTAGTTTTTCAGTATAAATTTGGCTTATGTTTCTGTTTTAATCAAATAAGCAATGAAATATGCTAAATTGTATTCGAAAAAAATCCTCACCTGGGCACTAGCCGTAAATTCAATGTGTGACAGTGATTACTATAATACAAATCAACAGGGAAAACATATTAAGAATGGAATTTAAAACCTTGGTATGGTGTAAGGTTCAACAAAACTATTAGTACTATAGGTAGATGGAATATTTTATTAGGCACTGGCCATTTTACCCTTGACCCTGCTTCAGGCAGGTCGCTCCCCACGCCGCAACAGCACCACCTGTTGTGTCAGTGTTCCCTGGCACTGCTGCTGCCTCTGCCGCGAGTTCGAGGCCGTGGTTGGCCGTAGGTCTGCTCTTGCCTGTACTGTATTGCTTATGTTGCTTCTGCTTGTATGGTATTGCCCCAGTTTTACTGTTTAATTATTTCTTTCCTCCTTCTGTCTTATTAATAAGTTGTTCAGATTTTTCCTCTTTGTTCCCTTTGTATTCTGTGCCCTGTGCCCTCTTTTGCCTTCTGTTCCCTCGCCGCTCCTTGCCCCCGTCTTCCCGCTGCTGCGTTCCCTGCAGCCTGCCCCCTTGCTTCGTACTGTATTTCCTGTTTTTCACTGCTTAATTGACTCTTTTTTCCTCCTTCCCATTGTAGTCTGTGCCCTGTGCCCCCTTTTTCCTTCTGTTCCCTTGCCGCTCCTTCCCCCATTTTTCCGCCGCTGCATCCCCTGTGGCCTCGCCCCCTGCTCGCCCATTTGTCCGCTCCCTCCTCCCAGCTGTTCCTATCTCCCTCCTCCCCTTCTTATGGCGGCTGCTGCGCGGTGAGGAGAGCGACCCTTAACCCAGCTTCAGGCAGGTCGCTCTCCACGCCACAACAGCACCACCTGTTGTGCCCGTGTTCCCTGGCACTGCTGCTGCCTCTGCCGCGAGTTCAAGGCAGTGGTTGGCAGTAGGTCTGCTCTTGCCTGTACTGTATTGCTTATGTTGCTTCTGCTTGTACGGTATTGCCCCTGTTTTACAGTTTAATTGTTTTGTTGTTTCATTTCTCTCCTCCTTTTGTCTTATTATTAATTTGTTCAGTTTTTTCCTCCTCGTTCCCTTTGTATTCTGTGCCCTCCCCTGTGCCCTCTTTTGCCTTCTGTTCCCTCGCCTCTCCTTGCCCCTGTCTTCCCGCCACTGCATTCCCTGTGACCCCGCTTCGTACTGTAATTCTCCTGTTTTTCACTGCTTTATTGACTCTTTTTTCCTCCTTCCCATTGTATTCTGTGGCCTGTGCCCCCTTTTTCCTTCTGTACCCTTGCTGTTCCCCGCCCTGTTTTCCCACCGCTGTGTCCTTATGGCCCCGCCCCCCTGCTCGCCCATTCGTCTGCTCCCTCCTCCCAGCTGCTCCTCCCACCCACCTCCCCTTCTTATGGTGGCTGCTGCGCAGCAGCGCTGCTTTCGCGCCAAAGGTGCGCCTAAGGCAAGCCCGTATGTGCCCATCCGTGCCTGGACCGCGCCCAGCGCCAGAACCCCTGGCCCCCGCAAATGCCATGTCACCCGGCTCCGCTACGATGCCAGCGCCCTTCAACACCGGATGATCACACACCTGCTTCCTGGCTGCCCTGAAGTGCACTCAAGGACCCTTCTCCTGCCGGAACTGCAGCTTCACCAGCACCCGACCCGCCAACCCGCCCACCGGGAAAGAAGAACTCAACAACCTCAGATGCATTCTTCTCAACACCCGCTCCGCATGCAAACACACCGTTGAACTCTAGGACCTACTCGACTCAACCTCCCCAGAGGTCGCCTTCCTGACGGAGACCTGGCTGAACCCCTCCTCGGCACCCAACATCGCCATAGCCATCCCGGAAGGCTACAAGATCTCCCACAGGGACCGCACCAACGGAGTAGGAGGAGGAATCGCCATCGTCCACAGGAAGACTGTCAGAATCTAGACCAGCAACAACAACACCATCAGCACCACTGAACACCTGCACTTCCAGATCCACACCGATCCTAACACTACCCTCAGAGGAACCCTTGTCTACAGACCCCCCAGACCCCGACCACAGTTCAGCGACTCCATCGCCGACTTCGTCAGCACACACGCCCTCGCCTCCACGGACTACATCCTCCTCGGGGACCTGAACTTCCACCTCGAGAACAACAACGACACCAACTCCACCACCCTGATCGACAACCTCGCCAACCTTGGACTCAGACAACTCGTCACAACACCCACCCACTCCACCGGCCACATGTTCGACCCCATGTTCTCCGCAAGCTCCCACGCCTCCTTTAACCACACCACCGAACTCCACTGGACCGACCACCGCTGCATCCACTTCACCTTCCGGAAACCCACCACGCACCACCGCACCCAACAGATCCCTCCCCGCTGCTGTTGCAAAGTCACCGAAGACCAGCTAACCACCCCCCTCACCCAGAGCCCACCCACCGACTCCTCTGACCCAGACACTGCCGCCACAACCTCAGACAGTGGATCGACGACTGCGCCAACACCCTTGCCCCGCTCAAGAAACCCTCCAACAGCCACACCAGCAAGAAAGCCAGCTGGTTCACTGAAGACCTCCAGGCCTCCAAGCAAACCTGCCGAAAGCTAGAGAAGAAATGGCACAGTGAACGAACACCGGACAGCTACGCAGCCCACAAGAACGCCACCTGCAGACACCATCACCTCATCACATCCACCAAAAGGGCCTCCTTCAAAGACCGCCTAGACAACAATGCAAACAACAGCAAAGAGCTCTTCAACATCGTGAAGGAACTCTCCAACCCCAGCTCCAACACCAACAACATCCCAACTTCGCAAGACCTGTGTGACGCACTTGCCACCTTCTTCCATTGCAAGATCACAGACATCCATGACAGCTTCAACGCCACGACCGCCCCGACAACCACTGAGACCCCCGCCTCCACGACCACCATCCGCACCGACCGCCTGCTCTCCTGGACCAACATTAGCGATGATGACACCATCAAAATCATGAACAGTATCCACTCCGGATCTCCGTCAGACCCATGCCCACACAACATCTTCAACAAAGCCAGCACCACCATCGCACCCCATCTCCTTCGAGACTGCAACCTTCACGGAGAGCTGGAAGCATGCGGAGATCAATGCCTTACTCAAGAAACCCAAGGCGGACCCCAAGGTCCTCAAGAACTTCTGGCTCATCTCCCTGCTCCTGTTCCCGGTTAAGGTCATCGAGAAGACCGTGAACAAACAACTGACCCGCTACCTCGCGAAGGACATATCCCAGTCCGGGTTCTGCAGCAACCACAGCACCAAAACTGCCCTCATCGCCGCCACCGATGACATCAGGGCCCTGCTAGACAACGGAGTAACCGCGGCTCTCATCCTCCTGGACCTGTCAGCCGCCTTCGACACGGTCTGCCACCACACACTACACACATGCCTCCACGACGCCGGGATCCATGAGGAGTCCCTGGACTGGACCATCTCCTTCCTCTCTGGCAGAACACAGAGCGTCCGCCTCCCCCCCTTCCGCTCCGAAGCCACTGAGATCATCTGCGGCGTACCCCAGGGCTTATCCCTCAGCCTAACGCTGTGTAACATCTACATGGCACTGCTCGCCCACGTCACCCGACTGAACGACCTCAACATCATCTCTTACGCCGATGACACCCAGATGATCCTCTCTCTCACCAAGGACCCCCACACCACCAAAACCAACCTCCACGAAGGAATTAAAGCCGTCGCCGAGTGGATGAAGATCAGCCGACTGAAACTAAACCCGGACAAATCCTCATCGTCGGATCCACCCCCTCGGCCTGGGATGACTCCTGGTGGCCGACCACACTGGGAACAGCTCTAACACCCACCGACCATGCACGCAACCTAGGGGTCATCCTCGACTCTACCCTCTCCATGACAAAGCAGGTCAACGCCGTCTCTTCCTCCTGCTTCAACACCCTCCGCATGCTCCGCAAGATCTACAAGTGGACCTCGTCAGCAGCAGGTTGGACTATGGAAACGCCCTATACGCAGGTGCCTCGGCCAAACTCCTGAAACGACTCAACGCATCCAGAACGCCTCTGCACGCCTGATCCTCGACATGCCCGCACAGCCACATCACACCCCACCTGAGAGACCTTCAATGGCTCCCCGTCAACAAGAGGATAACCTTCAAGCTCCTCACCCATGCACACAAGGCACTCCACAACACCGGAACAGTGTACCTCAACAGATGACTCAGCTTCTACATCCCCACCCGCCAGCTTCGCTCCACCGACCTCGCCCTCGCCACAGTCCCCTGCATCCGAAGAGCGACCTTCGACGGCAGATCGTTCTCCCACCTCGCTGCCAAGACCTGGAACACCCTCCCCACCCACCTACGGCAGACTGAAGACCTGCTGACCTTCAGAAGTCTCCTCAAGACCTGGCTTTTTGAGCAGTAGCAGCATTCCCCCACCCAGCGACTTGAGACCTTCACAGGTAAGTAGTGCGCTTTACAAATGCTCTGATTGGTTGATTGATTGATTGATTGATTGATTGATTGATTGATTGATTGATTGATTGATTGATTTAAACAAGTGTACTGAAATAACATGTACTTCGAGATATAAATGATGCCAGTAATAAGTAAATGATAGTTGTCCACTTGTAGTATATAAGTAACTTGGCACTTATGCACTTGCCCATTTGTAACATTTAATATGGCATTTGCCCGAGATATCTTTGCAAATAGGCACTCATGCACTTTCTTATATATTTTTCCCATGTTTTAAATGGATTGGTTGATGAATATTTTTAACACAAGTCGCATCATTTGATAATGATTTATGGATGGAGTTAAAAAAATGGAAAAATGAATTATATTTGTTGTAGAGAAAAAATTCGGAAGTGAAAGTCTTGCTTCTATGTTGTTTGAAATGCTGCAAGTAAAATGTTTTACACTACGTGCTCATGTCATGCCAAAACGAGTTATGGCAGACGGAATAAACAAAAAATTAAGCAACTACAATTGCGTCTGCTCCATTTGTAATGAGACAACAGAAAACAATGAGTAAATATATACTCAAATCACATTATATATTTATATATATATATATTCACTGAAAAAAACCCAGCTATCAGGGACGGTATAGTTAGTTGGACATTTCACTCGCACAAAACCAGAGAAATTCAGCCGTTATAGTTAGTAAAGATAACTATAGCTCTCGCCCCCGCAATGCACTGCTGATGACGTCACATATTACATCACTCCAGTGTGATGTTTAACAGTTATATTTCACATATTGTATAATTTACTCTTGATTATTACATTAATATTTTAGTTTAACTTCTATTAAATCTCCTTGTTTCTTTCGAAAATGTAAATGCAAATATTTGTTTTTAATTTGTACTAATAATACATATATGTAGACAATAATATTCTTACGTTCAAGGTTACAGTTTTTCTTAGATAGTATATAAACTTGTATACTATTAAAAGAAAGTGATTAAAAATTATTTTTATAATAATTGCAGGAATCGCGATACATCCGCGTACATCATAACTTCCGGATTTGCGTATGGGATGTGAATCTAACTTTTTTAAAACAATAATATATATAACTATAGCTTCATTTACTTTATTTAAAATAAAACGGTACAGTTATTCGTAATTCAAATATTTAGGATAGTACTAAATATTGTTGAAATGTAAAACTGAAATAATTTGCGGAATCGCATCTAATACGCAGTGGTACAGCGTGGGGTCGCATACCCCATGTGACACAAAAAAAGAGATTTGATTGGTTATAAAGATCCTGTCATCCTTATGTTTGCTAGATCCCACCCTCTTTCTTCTAATTTTGGGTGTGGTTGGCAATAGCCATACTTTTGTTAACGCGGTACAAAACGGGGTGGTGATGGACGGAGCATCAGAACCAATCAAACACTCACACCCAGTCAACAGATCTGAGTTTGATCCATCACTGTTCTTTAGCCCACTCTGCCACCCCAGTTCAGATATGGCCATATGCAAATCAGTCTGACCCTGTGCCTCATGGGAACAGTCCAGCCAGAACTGCAAAGCCATGCCTTCCCTGGACCGGAAACAAGCGTCCTAGGACCGGTTTCTGGCATTTCAGCCGTCTTCAGCCAGGGTTGCTTGAATCCAGTGGCAAAGTGAGCAAGGGACTCAACGTCTGAGCATACCCTGCCAACTTATGGCGAACAAAGCGGTACAAAAGGGGGTGGTGATGGATGGAGCATCAGAACCAATCAAACACTCACACCCAGTCAACAGATCTGGGTTTGATCCATTACCGTTCTTTAGCCCACTCTGCCACCCCAGTTCAGATATGGCCATATGCAAATCAGTCTGACCCTGTGCCTCATGGGAACAGTCCAGCCTGAACTGCAAAGCCATGCCTTCCCTGGACCGGAAACAAGCGTCCTAGGACCTGTTTCTGGCATTTTAGCCGTCCTCAGCCAGGCTTGCTTGAATCCAGTGGCAACGTGAGCAAGGGACTCAATGTCTGAGCATACCCTGCCAACTTATGGTAAACAAAGCAGTACAAAAGGGGGTGGTGATGGACGGAGCATGAGAACCAATCAAACACTCACACCCAGTCAACAGATCTGGGTTTGATCCATCACCGTTCTTTAGCCCACTCTGCCACCCCAGTTTAGAAATGGCCATATGCAAATCAGTCTGACCCTGTGCCTCATGTGAACAGTCTAGCCCGAACTGCAAAGCCATGCCTTCCCTGGACCGGAAACAAGCGTCCTAGGACCGGTTTCTGGCATTTCAGCCGTCTTCAGCCAGGCTTGCTTGAATCCAGTGGCAAAGTGAGCAAGGGACTCAACGTCTGAGCACATCCTGCCAACATATGGCGAACAAAGCGGTACAAAAGGGGGTGGTGATGGACGGAGCATCAGAACCAATCAAACACTCACACCCAGTCAACAGATCTGGGTTTGATCCATCACCGTTCTTTAGCCCACTCTGCCACCCCAGTTCAGATATGGCCATATGCAAATCAGTCTGACCCTGTGCCTCATGGGAACAGTCCAGCCTGAACTGCAAAGCCATGCCTTCCCTGGACCGGAAACAAGCGTCCTAGGACCGGTTTCTGGCATTTCAGCCGTCTTCAGCCAGGCTTGCTTGAATCAAGTGGCAAAGTGAGCAAGGGACTCAACGTCTGAGCATACCCTGCCAACTTATGTTCAAATATAATAAAAAGCACTTTCAATACCCACCTGTCCTGTGTAAGGAGGAGAAAGTAATATTTGAGAACGTAGTGTAAAACAGACATATTCTAGTCTGTATAGGCTTCTACTTGTATTCTGACATGTGTTGTGCATCTGATAACTCTAACTTCAAAACTATGTAGTTATCATAGAAGTGCACACATCAATCAATCAATCAGCTTTATTCGGCAATTAAGTCATAAAAGCACATTTACAAACATTACATAATTTTTTTTTTATAAATTACCTAAAAAAGGATAAAATTACAATTAAATTTACAAACAACCGTCAAGCTAAGTGTTTATAAAAGGATAAAAGTCAGAGGCATACGAGTGAGTCCAGCCCGTGTCGACTTGTGTTACACAGAGAATGACATCGTGTGGCTTAATGGTCACATTACTTAAATTTACTGCATATGGTAGCTACATCAAATGGTGTTGGCCAAAGATATTAATATTTTATGGCGAAAAGTTTAATACAATTTCAAAGCTTTTGATCTTATGCCCCATGCCCACCCTACGAATTTGGCCACCGCTATACAAATTGGGGGTGCGGGGTTGGTGCATAGGATGCGGAGCGCGGTAGCATATCTTCTGATACCCAAGGATCTACAGATTGGTTTTATCCACTTTTTCCGGGGAGCTACATACATTGGACAGAAAAATAGTACATGTCCTATGTTTTCGCATTCTTCTACACATCTGTGGCAATTATCACTTTTAGTACCTTGCCCCCCCCATCTGGAGGTAAACTCTGCGACAGGTAATGTTCCCACACGTAGTTGAAAGTAAAGCTTACGATCTGAAGATTTTCCAATGAGATCCCAGAACTTCTCTAAGAAGGGATGGGCTTTTAGATCAAGGAAGCGACCTGTTAGATGGGTGGAGAGACCTTGGGTAATTTCCAACTTATAGACCCATTCCCAGTACAGTGTTTTTAGCTTTTCTTTGGTGGGGAAGACAGCATTTCCAGGGTTTTTCCAAAGTTCGATCAGACCTATGCTACCCAGAAGAGATTTTATCCCAGACAGCCATGTTATTTTTTTCGATCTGTCAGATTCAATTAAGTCCAAAAAGCCTCTCCTATAGTGGATAAGTTCGTCAGTGCACCAAAGTCGGCGCCAATATAATATTGGATGAAGCTTTGCCAGATGTTCTAAAGGTTTTTTGCCTAGATCCAACAGTAGGGGTCGCAGTGGCGTACTAGAAGGGAGATTTGTAACCTTGCGTATAAACGCATTTTCTAGGACCTTCAGACTGCTCAAATTACTGAAAGCCCAAAGCTCAGCCCCGTAGAGGCATGAGCCAAGGACCTTCGCCCCGTAGATTTCAAGAACTGGAGAAATTGGCTTAGTGAATGAGGATTTGAATCTAGACAGGAGAGCACCTGTTTTTTGCTTGTGTTGCAACATGGCACGGTCTAATTGGCAGCCCCAACGCGTATCTTTTTATAGTGTTATCCCCAGATATGTGAATGAGGTAACCTCCTCCAAGGGTAACTTATTCATATATATTTTCCCTTTAAAGGATTTTGATCCGTTAAATGACATGAACTTTGTTTTTCCCGTGTTAACTTCCAAGCCTCTTTCTATACAGAATTCTTCAAAACATCCGAGGGCCTTTTGTAAACCACTCGGGGTCTTCGAGATAATTAAGGTGTCATCCGCGAACATGAGGATAGGGATGCGTACACCAGCCAAGGTAGGGGCATCAGTGGGGGTCAGTGAGAGGGGACCGACCACCCCGTCGACAAAAAGGGAGAACATGGTCGGTGCCAAAACGCACCCCTGTCGCACTCCCCTGCCAACCGGGAAGTCTTCGGTCACCTCCCCCCCACCCCCCCACCGCACCCTAGCAGCATTCTCCTCATGTAAACGGATAATCACGATGAGAAGCTCGGGTGCCATGCCCATTTCCCTCAGAACCTGCCAGAGCCTTCTCCGTGGGACCAAGTCGAAGGCTGCTTTTAGGTCCACGAATACTGCATATAGGGCACCATTCCCCAGGACCACCGTCTTCCAATATAGATTAGCAAATCGGAAGACTTGGTCGATTGTGCTTGTCCGTGATCGGAACCCTGCCTGCATTGGGCTTAGGATGTCCTGATCGTCTATCCAAGTTTGGGTTATATGCAGGAACATTCGGCCTATTATCTTTTGGATCGAGTGTATTAGACTGATTGGCCTATAGTTACTTGCGATTGATTTGTCCCCCTTTTTAAATACTGGGACAATGTCTGCACCCTTCCACGAGGGAGGGATGTCAGCTCCCTGAGCAATTGCATTTGCGAGTCGCACGATATAGCTAGACCAGAGACTTCTGTCATTGATAAACATGTCCGCGGGAATACCATCCATACCAGGAGCTTTTCCCCCAACCACTTTGTCTAAGGCTCTGTCCACATCTTTTACAGAAAATATTGCCTTATCATAGTATACGTGGCTGGGGGTCTCACTGGGGGTATTTTCACAGGGTCTGGCATACTGGGGTTTAAAATGAGCAACCCATGCGTTCTGCGCCACATTGTTTTGGGGCCGCTCTGCTATGCCGCCCCTGTCCCACTTATATATGTCCCAAAATTCTTTGCTATTCTTGTTCCTACAAGCATCAAGGAGATCCTTCCACATTTCGCTATCCCAAGTTTCCTTAGCCTCCTTCAATGTCTTTCCATAATGTGACCTAGCGGATCTAACAAGTAGGGGATCTTTCTGTTTAAGTGCACTACCAAGTTCAACCCAGGCTTTCCTGCAATCGCTATTATACCAACCCTCTTTTTTATGAAGCTTGGGGTTTCTTTTAGAGATGGGCTTTAGAAAGTATTTTTGCAGGCCCGCAAAAAGCCTGTTGTGAGTTTCCACCACTATCTGGCTGGGGCTTTGGTCCACTAGCAGGCTATCCCGTGGTGCTAGTGCAGACATGACTTCTTTCTTCATTGCTAGTAGGGCAATTGGGTCTTCGGCTATCCGATCCCATTTTAGGTGGCGCATGTTGTTGGACAGAAGATATTCAGGCTCGCGTGTGCCTAGCTGCGGTGGTATGTAGCCGAGCAAGGACATATTAAATAATGAAACTAATGGGTGGTGATCACTCTCTCAACGAATAACTACCTTCATGTCAGTAAAGTGGGGCCAAAGCTTCATATGGATGAGCAAGTAATCTATTCTACTTGCCCTGCGGCCATTATCAAAAGTATTTGTCCCGAATTTATCAGACAAACTTCTGCCATTAGCTGCTCTCATGTGGTTACCTAAACATAGTCCATTTAACTGTATTGCCGCCTCCGTCCACCTTTTTACAGGCGCGATCTCGAGGGGTGGAATTCCCCAGCTAGCGTCTTCTTCTAAGGTAAGTTGGGATATGTCAAAGTCCAGAGGCTCAAACGAAGTATTAAAGTCTCCTGCTATGATGGGTAAAATATTCGAAGGCAAGGAGTCAATTATTTCTTCCAGTAACTTTACAACTGGAGACCTTTTTCCCCCCGGAAGACCTCGTGCATAAACATTAAAAATTTCTAACTTGATCCCAGACTTTGGAACAATCTTTACAGATAGGATGTCGTCGCTGACTCTAGGTCCTTGAGTGACTCGACAACCTAGATCTTGCTTTAGCCATATAGTTAGGCCGCCAGACGGTCGACCTCTTACGTTTTTTAGAGCTGGGATATAATAGTTAAGGAATCCATTACATGGCGGGGGATCTAATGACCATGTCTCTTGGAAGAGGCATATATCAAATTGGGATATAAAACCAATCCAGTCCGGGTCTACAATTTTGGAGCCTAGACCTGCGATATTCCATGAGATTATTGTTAATGAGCCGCTCTCGTTGGTTCTTCCCTTGTTAGGTCTTGGGCTCCATCGTAGAGGGCCTAGGCTTTCCCTTTCTAGGTGAACCAGATTGTTAGTGGAAGTACTCACGTGAGATATGGCTTCACAGTTTTGTTTTCCAGCTAGACCATCTAGGACTGTGACACGACTCGATGGAAATGTTGCCCCAGTCCTTGTTATTGGTCGGCTTTTCCCCCCTTTCTGATGCTGATCTAGAGTTGTTATCCCTGTAAGTTCATTTGCAGCTTCACCAACCTCAATTGCAGTGGTACAAGCTCTACGTCTTCCTATAGTAATTATATCTGGTTTGTTTTTTTTGTTACACTTGCTATGGGGGTTTAATCGTCAATCACATTCTTCCAATCCTGAAGACCCGTTTGCCTCACACTGCACTTTTGGTCCTCTACTAGAGCTAGGCCAGATGTCAAAGCCTCTCTGGCCATAGTCCACTGGGTAGGGCCGTTGATATTCGCAATAGAAGAAGGACAAGGGCAGGGAAAGGATGGGAGTACGATGGTTGGAATTCTGCCAGTTGCAGATGTGCTCCACTGCCCTAATATCTCTAAAATTGATTATTATACAATCTCCCTCTATTGTTTTTCTCTTTGGCCCTACCCAATTGACTCGACGCACAAAAAGAATTTCTGTTGAAACATGCTGAGGAAGGGGGCGATTGGAGTTTAACCAGTACACACATTTATTCTTCAATTCCCCATAGTCTTCCCTACTACCAAGTCCCAGAGCTTAACTCCAGCCAAAATTATCACATATGGTCTCGACTCTAAGGGGAGGTGTATACTTGGAAATTTTCTGATTGCCGGGGTATTAGATACATCCCTTCCTACTTGTTTTACTACTGGACTGTCACTATTTGACCTCACTATACTCCCCCCACTCGCTATGTTGCCTATTATCGTAGTCTTGGTGGTATCCCGAGTTAGCTGGCGAAGGTATTTTAGTTGGGGTTGGAATAGGAATAATAGCCTCATTGACAGTTACGACACTTTTGTTAGAAGACGTACCAGGTAATTTAGTGCACACCTGACACTTACTAGCATTTTTCTGTCGAGACTGAGCTGACGAATACGACAGCTCCAAACAAGTCAGTCTACTTTCGATACCATCCAGTCTGTCATAAATAGGTTGGCAGGTTTTGTAGAATATTGTCTCAATTTTTCCCCAAAAATCCTCTCCTGCATTTAGCAGATCCTTGGGTGGGGCTAGTGTAGGGGGTATTGGTGCTCCCTCCTTTCCACATTCTACAATTACTTCTGGGAGAGCAGGGGACTTCTCAGGTATGTCCACAGGGATAGTTCTCCTTACTTTCGCGGTTTGTCCACCGTTTAACGGTTCTTTGCGTTTCCTTTTCAGTCTCGAATTTTTCGTGTTCTCCTTATTATTCGGTAGAGGTATTTTTGCCTTCCGATTCATGGCGGACCGGGTCTTCACACTCTCAGGCACACCTGCGAGTTGGGTTAGATCTGATTGTCCCATTTTTGATCTAGTGTTAAGGTTAGCTCCTTCAGAGTCTGGGTTACAATTAATTGATCTTTCGTGGAGGGGAGAGTTATTTCCCGGCGCACCTATTAGAGGGCATGCATCATTAGCAATTCTTCGTTCCATATTGCGAACCGGAGAGTGTACATGAGTCAAAAGACCCAGAGAGGAACGTCTATCTGCGAGAGAACCCAGCGACAAGCGTTTCTCGGTGTAGTCAATTTCTTTGTCCAGAATGGATGACACTCTTACCAGAAATTGGTCTAATGTGCCGACCAGGGACTTCCGTCCCGTGTTGGGGGCAGCAGTCATTGTACAAATTAAGATTGTTTTATACTTATACTTATCTTGTGGCCCTAAAACACGCTATAGGGTGATTTTACTTCGACCAGGTATACAACAGTCCCTTTGGTTACAAGTAACAAGTAGGTAAATAGTTATGGCTGACCTTGATAGTTGTTTCACAGAGGGTGGGCCCGACCCGGCCTCACTCGGTCTCTAACGGGCTCAGACGGGCCCGCCCTTGGTCCGGGCTTCGTCCGGCGCGTCCCGCTCGCGTCCCGCGCAGCGGCAACCAAGATGTAAAATATAGGCGTGGTCCGATAGGCGGGTGGGCGGTACCGCAGCGCAGCTGAATCCTCGCACGGGCTCCTGGTCTGTGGAGTCCCGTGCACCAGCCGGTCAACACCAGCAGCGACACCCGTTAGCCCCCGCAGTTCTTCCTGATATGGCAGCACCTCACAGCAAATTCCAGCGTCTCAGCGCCCTTCTCCCCGAAGACTTTCAAAAGGGTGTCCTTTTTGACAGTCAGCCTATTTTTAAGTTTGTACGATTCAGTCTTTCAGTTCCTCTAAAAATACCCTTATGTTACTTTGCTTGAACTCCAAAGATTTGTTAAATGTAGGCATTCTCCACTTTGTTCTTATAACTTTACTTTTCTTGTTTATGTCATACAACTGCACTCAGTATCCACAGTGTATGTTCAAACCATTCACCGGTGAAAGATTCAAATTAACAGTAACAGTATCTTGGAGATGAGAAACAGCCAACGAAGATGGTTCACGCTGTATCCATTGAAAGAAGCTAATCTTCAAGAATCACACTATATGGAAATCCTACCATACAGCAGAAGATCACCAAGTGTCACTGTTTCCGATACCAATCCTCATACAGCAACTGAAGTCCCACAGTCTAGGCAGTATCAGTATGGATGGTTCTACACAATAGTAT
Organism: Triturus cristatus; assembly: GCF_964204655.1. Taxonomy (NCBI): domain Eukaryota; kingdom Metazoa; phylum Chordata; class Amphibia; order Caudata; family Salamandridae; genus Triturus; species Triturus cristatus. The sequence continues at coordinate 556,573,217 of NC_140583.1, forward strand.
TTCAGTGTGTTGGCGAAGGTACTGTATGTAGTTAGTGCTATTGGTGGATGACGACGTGTTTGGTTCCTCGGCAGAGCTGGATGACAGAAGACAGCAGCACCAGGGTATCAGTATTCTACTCCGAGGGCCAGTTAGCTTACACCAAAGCTAGCATAATTAATGCGAATCCCTTGCATTTTCCGGGTATCCTACGGTTCGGTTAATCGCTCACCCAAAAGCTGGCAAGCTCCCAGGCCACGGGCTTCCTCACAGACCAGTCAATCAACTCAGTAAACAGTCAACATCGCCGCACTTGCGTCGTCAAATCCCCTCAAATGCACACATCATATCAGTTCTACTAGAGTATTGAGTCACAGAAGCAGACATCTGTTATCTATGTATGTGTCTGAGAAGTCCTTGGATAGAGAGTTCAATACACACCTGTGCTGTATAATGAGAAGTAAATAACTTGCAATAAAAACACTTTTATTGGTCTATGCACTTTTGTAAAAATTAATTTTGATACAGCTCCTCAGAAATATGATGATACTTTTCAAATAGTCAAAAGGATGAATGTTATTTATATGAGAAACAAATAACATATAATTAAATGTAAAAAATGTGTCCTTGTTATCATGCATATTATATTATATTCTTACCTTTTAAGTAATTTTGATACATTACTTATTAAAACTATTTTAAAATAGTTTTATCGTAAACTTCAACAGGAGCTACTATAAAGACGAAAAAGAAAAACTTAATTAATGATGATATATTACATAAATTATAATATGATATTTTTGAGAACACAACATAAATGTAAAATTACATAACATTCTCAGTTTCCCTTTTTTTTTGCTGTTCTCATATTAGATTTAACTTCACCATACACAGTGATTTCAATTTAGTATCGTCATAGAACAGCGGGGAAAAAAACAATCAAATTGATTGCAGGAAAATGGCAGCCGGAACGAAGATGGCAGATCAACTCCGTGTCTGAGGATACCTCTTTGTGAGGTTTCACTGGGCTAGCCGCTGATGCATATCTCCCGCCCCCCCAAAGCTGAATATTATTGGCAAGTACAGTGCAAGCATAGAGCAAGTCTAGAGCGGCAAACTTACTGCTGATGCCGCTCTGGGCCGCTTTGGGCAACTGCAGTACCTAATCCTCGCTGGACGAGCGGCACGGTGGAGCACGATACAGGTGCCGATTCCCGTGACGAGCCCTCCCTCTCAAGGCACCAGGCGCAGGTTGGCGGCAGGACTGGCGGCAGATCAAGAGACAGGCATGGCCCGCAACGCACCGTAAAGGAACACGGCCGTACTGAGGCCCCCGCAGCAGCCGGCAATGGAGGAGATGGCAGTAACGAAACCGGGACTGCGGACTTACCGCGGAATTCAGAGGCAGCACCTGGGCCAGGGCCAGGCTCTGACTTGCAATTAGGCAAGCCGATTCTATGGCTTCCGCCCTCGGGCAGAGCAGTTGGCATGCTACGATCCTGCGGGTCGGAGAACTCCATCCCAGGTCTTGTGATGGCTGATATGCTTCATGCAGCAGTTGAGGAAGGCTGAGAAGGTGAGGAAAGATTTGCTTCTCATACCGCTATGCTACCTCTGCCTCATGCATTGGAATCTGGCTCTGAATGTCAAGAAGTTTGTGAAACTTGTGAAGAAAGAGATTTGGCTGGTGTGGTTAAGAACATGAGGAGTTAGGCAGATGGAGGTGAAAATAATGGTATAAGCAGGGGGACCTACTGTGAATCTAATAACTCCGAGGAGAATGCTGAGAATCTAATGCAGATACATATGCAATATGAGCTAAACAGCGCAAGCATAGAGGATAGAAATTCGCCTAGTGGTGGCACCTCTGAGATTGCGGAACGATCAGGCCCCATTGAATATCAGACTAAAGACATTTTAACCGTTGGCGAATTTTCTGATATTGCAGATATAGTGGATATAGAGGAATCTGAAACTGGAATCTGCTTGGGAAATGCACAGAATGACCTACAGGGCGGTGAAGTAAATCAGCAAGTCACCCAGACCAACCCGAATACTAAGGTGGGGGAGCCCTGCATTCAGAAATGCACTCCTCTAAGTGGGGGCAAAGGCACAAAAGCGAAAGGTCCCAAAGCGGCTAAAGCAACTAAAGCAACTAAAGGAGGCAAGGGCCGGGGTGGTGGCGTTAAACTCCAAGTTGCCGCTGCTGTTGGACGATTAAAGGACTCTGTGGTATACAGCACAAAGCCTGGTATTGGTACTGGGATCAGCCCTTTGCTGAAGTGGGTGGCCTCAAAGGGCGCTGTTAAAGCTATTATCTCGAGACTATCTAATTCCGGCAATATGGAGGTTGCTGGAACAGCCAGAGCGGGAGCTGAAGCTGATGCCAAGCAAATAAGCAACACATCCAATCATGGGGGTTCTACACCACAGACAGAAGGTCCTGCTAGTTTTGATGGGGGTAGAGGCAGTCTGATTGGGGGCTCTCAGTGTCTTTCAGTATTACACGCAACGTCGACTATAGCACCGGTAACAATTTTAACAACTCCAGTATTTTCAGCAACTAGGATTCTCACAGCTCCAGAGGCTTTTTCCTCATATGTGGAGCAGAGCGGTAGCTCTGCATCTGTATCTATAACAGCGCCCGCGGCGGACACTGAAAGGGGCAATCAGTTGAGTGACTGTGAGGAACCATCATTGTCTATAATACTGCAGACATTAACTACCCAGAGAGCGGAAGCTCAAGAAAATTATCGACAGGCCACGGCGGACAGTAGTGAGATAAAACAAGCACTGGGGGAGGTCACTTCAAAGGTTGCCCAGCTCTCTTCAGAGGTTACGGAACTGTACGACCGTGTTACAGCAGTGGAAGAGGTTAATACACATACTACGATTGTAACCAAGACACAGGAATCCCAAATTATGCTTATGCAGGCCAAAATTGAAGATCTCGAAAATCGCCAACGGCGCCTGAACTTAAGGATCTTTGGCATTCCGGAAGGGTCCGAAGGCTCCAACCCCCGGGCCTACGTTGTTAGCTTGTTTCAAAAAGCAGTTCCAGATCTGGAGGATTGGGATATGGACATGCAAGTACAGCGGGCGCATAGACTGCCTCTGAGTATACAGCACGGGAAACCTACTAGGTCTAACTATTCAAGACCAATATTGGTGTTTCTGGGCAACTTTCTGTTGCGACAGGCAATCTGTTTAAAGGCACTGCCAGCAGCTCCTGTTAAGTTGGACAACATTTCCATATTCATACGCTCTGATTTGTGCAAACTCATGATGGATAAACGTTGGAGGCTGCGGCAACTAATAGATCCTCTTAAAACAGTCTGCTCCCCAGTGTTTTTGCAAAAGCCCGCCCGCCTTAACATTATTAAAAACGGCCAGTTGCACTTTTCTTCACTGAAGTAGAGACAAAAACAGCTTTAGCCCAAGTGGCAGTTGGACTCTGGTAAATGATTGCCTAAAGTAAAGATGGCACGCCATGGGTAACAGAGATGAAATGAACACTTGATGCTTATTTTTGATATCTGGTTATGCCTGCTTTGTAACTCTTACTTTTTCTTTCTTGGTCTTTTAATTTTTCTTTGCAACTGTACCTGCCTTCTTACATTTGTACATATATCTGGGGGCAGTGGGTGAGTATAGAAAGGGGGGTGCCTTCTTAAGCTGTCAGTGAGGTGATTCCTTCTTGTAGGTACAAGGGTGGGTTAGGAGGGGTGGGTGGCAGGCAGAGAATGGTAGTTGGCTGTTGCCGGTCGATTGGGTGGAGTGGCCAGAGGGGAGCGGGGTTGGGAGGTTAGGGGGGGTTAAATAGCCACACTATTTAGTTAGAATATTATTGAAAATACAAAAGGGAAAGGACTATGAAACAAGGGGGTAAGCAATTAAAGTGAGTTTACAACCAGGATCTAATGTCTGACTTTAAATACATGTGCTGGAACGTAGCAGGGCTTAATCAGGCCAGGAAATGACGGTTAGTAATGGAGGAACTTTGCACCTTTAAACCTCATATGATGGTCTTACCGAGACACATATAGCTTTCAAGGATAGAATGCAGCTTAAACAGATTGGATTTGACTTATTGGTATGCACGTCACAGGTAGTCTCTATTCTAGGGGTAGCCATATTAATGTTGAAAAACTGTAGTGCAACAATTATACTTACACTAGCCGACTCTAAAGGTACATGGGCAATCACTCATTTACTGATTAGGGGACAAAAAACTACCATATGTGTGGTTTATGGTCCAAATACGGATTGTCCAGAAACTATTAATTTTATATGTTCTGGCCTGTAGGATTGGGCTGGTGACTTGATAGAAATGGGGGATTTTAATTGTATAACTGACAAGAAGATCGATACTACCAATACAGCACAATGGGCTAGAATGGGTAAGACTAGGGCTGCAATTTTGGAACTCCTTCATTTGCATCAGTTGGAGGATGCTTGTAGGAGTCTAAATCCAACTGACCCTGGGTTTGCATTTATTCATCCCCGCATAAACATTATTCCCGAATTGATATGATTTTTGTTAAAGAACCATGCTGGATAAATGAACTATCGAAAATTGTCCAAAGATTACATCGGATCACAATCCTGTGATGTTCACCGTACAGATCTTGGGGGCGATAAGGAGCAACTTAGGAAATTTACATTTCCTAGATATCTTCTAAGTAACCCTGAGTATGGGAAATGTATGCGGGATACTTTAAGGGAATACCTAGAGAATAACAGGGGCACTACGGCTATTGCAGTGGTATGGGTTTGTTTGAAGGCGTTTGTTAGAGGGGCCACACTGAAGTTTATTTTAAGGCAGAAGCATCCGGCCAATAGGGAGAAGGAGCAGGTAAATAAGTTGTTATTAGAGCTAGAGCAACAACATGCAAGAGCTATTGTACTTATTGCAGAAAAAAAACCAAATCAGCATAGAACATCATTATGTGTAGCTATGCATTTTCCTATCTACACTTTGCTAAGTACTTCCTTCAAGTACATAAACTCTATTTTTTCTCTCAAATACATATGCCAAAATGTACACTCTCATTTAGATCTGGTAAAATATAGACAACAAATATATAAACTATTTGCTTTTAAACACAAAGGGCCATAGGTATCAACCTATTTTGAGATTGCAAACACTGCAAATCACAAAAAAACAAGGTTTCAATCCCAAAATAGCTTGTCCCAATGTATGACAGTGTTTCGCATCGCAAAATTGATAATCACAAAAATAGCGATTACCAATGTTGCGAGGCAACAAATCTGCAAAAAACCCTTTACGAATTTGCTAAATCTGAGTCTCAAATTGTAAATTCGCAATATCGCATGTCGCAAAATGCGAATTCGCAATACAATGTATCAAATTTGGAATATGTAGAAATCGCCATTTTGCACCTTTAAATTACCACCAACTCAAGCCAGGTGGTAACTAGGTGCAACCTATTTAAACAGGCCCAGAATGCCTCAGGGTCTTTCACAGTGACAGCGCAGTATGTCATAGTGAGGAGGATGCAGATTCAAGCAGAAGCACGGAGAAGGATGAGGAGACAGGAACAAGTTTTCAGACTGCTCATTACCCTCTTCCAGCAGTCAGAGGAAGAAATACATGAGTAGTATAGGCTGGACTCAGCTACTATACTAGACTTGAGGGCTGACCTAAAACCTATGCTTGAACATCCAACCCGCAGGACCCAAACCATTCCAACACATGTGCAGGTCCTCTGTTCACTGCACTTACTGGCGGTGATAGCTACAGCAGGAGGGGTGTCCCAGAGTTGCCTGTCGCGTTTCTTTCATGCATTCTTGGATGTAATGGTACAGAGGATACACTATTACATCAGATTTCCCACCACACAACAGGCATTGCAGCAGACCAATCTGGATTTCTACCAGATAGCCCAGTTTCCCCATGTAATTGGTTGCATTGATGGGACACATGTAGCCCTCTTTCCCCCTCCTCAGATAATGAGTACGTATTCAGGAACCGGAAATCATTCCATTCCATTCACTCAACATACAGGTCATATGTAACGCAAAACACATCATAACTGATATAGTTGCCAAATATCCTGGCAGTACACATGATTCCTTCATTTTTAGACACATTGGAATATACACACATCTCACTGGGGGTGAATTTGGCGAAGGATACCTGCTAGGTAAATGCATGTCACTCACTCTGATATAGTCTTTAGAGCTGTAGAAATAGGACAGTGATTAACTGTATGTCTTTCAACCTGTAGGTGAGAGTGCATATGCTGTGCGCTCATTTATCCTCACAACGTATCTCAATCCGGCTAATAAGAGTGAGAGAAGATACAATTGCGCACACAAGTCAACCCACAGTGTTATCGAGTGGACATTTGGAATACTGAAGAGCAGGTTCCACTGCCTGCACAAAAGTGGAGAAGCACTGCAGTATGGGCCAGAGACCTGCTGCAAGCTTGTGGCTACTTGTGCCACGCTGCGCAACATTGCGACAAAAAAGGCATACCAGCGGAAATCGCAGATACAGAATCAGATGAGGATGAGGTACCAGGTCCACGTCTCAGATCAGAAGGTGGTGCAGGGGCAGCAGTTGGCAGACAGAGACGTGATGAAATAACATGCAACTATTTCTAGGTGAGTAGAATAACTGTGTTTTAATACACCTTAACGTCAGGTAAATTGCATTCACACAGCCTAAAAATCACAAGTAATGTGTTGCTCTTGCTGTTTCACGTCATGTACACAGGACATGACTAATGGAATGACAAAAGTATGTATGCCATTGGTTACTTCACCCATTAGCATTCACCTGTGGCAACACTGTCTATTTCTTCCGTCCACATACTGCAGTTTCACGCTCAGTGTTCTTACTGCCCTCCCTTGATGATGCATCTGAGGCTGTTCCCTGCCTTACACTATGCCGTCTGGGTTCTGTCATTGGTGGGGTAATGCTGCTGCGGCTGGAGACCTCCTCACTGTCCCCTTCCCCCAGAAGTCCTGTGCCAGCTTTGCTTGCTGTCTGTAGCTGGTCAACTGCATTGGTGACCTGCACCAAACCTTTGGCAACATCCTGGCTACAGTGTGCCATTTCAATCTGCATTGATACATTGCGTCTTGATAGTACAGATGTGGCATTGCCCAAATGGTTGACTGCCTTACTGTAATGATCCAGATGGGTGAATAGATGTTGTTTTTCCCTGCGTCTGGATGCATGGTCCATTTGCATTGTGGCGCAGAGCTCTTTCATTGGCTCCAGTCATTTCCTTAATGCTGTCTGCACATGTCTTATTTCCCTATTCAACTGTGTGATTTAGCTCTCTGATGCCTTCCTTTATGTCTGTGAGATTATGATTGACAGACACCAGCTGACTGTTCATTGACCACATGCTTTGTGCTTGCTGAACCTTAACCATTGTGCCCTGCAGGCCAGAAAATACAGAAGAATCAACTCCTACGTCTGTGGTGTTTTGTGCCCTTGGTCTGTGTCTCCTGCAACTGCCATCCCTACGGTGCATAGGAGGCTGATCATGTTCCTGCCGTGCCTGCTCTTATTGCTCTGGATGTGGCTCATTCTGTATGCCTTCCAGTTCTCCCTCCAACTCTGGGAGTGGAGGCACAGTGAAACTGCTTAGTTTTTGCACAGGTGTTGGCTGTGTTGTCTGCTCTGTATCCTCTCCCCCTGCCTGGTCCTGTAGCTGCGGTGCCTCATCAGGTCCTGTGTCGTCACCCTGTGTCACAGGTTCACCTGTAAATACAAGAGCACTACTTATTATCTGTCCTACTTTCTATTGTTCACTAAATAAACTTGGATAAAGTTGGTTTACCTAACTGCTGTGTTTCATTTTGGTTTTACTGTTGTGTGTCAACTGCAGATACATTGCTGTGTGTCATTGCTCAACTGTGTTATGTGTGTGACTACATCTCCCATGATGCATTGCTGGGTGGCCAGGAAATTGCGGAATGGAGTAGCATTGTTACTTTGATATTGAGGCATTCCTGAGTGTGTTTTTTTGCGGGTAATGTGTCAGGGCTGATTTAGCATGCATCTTACCTTGTCTGGTGTTGGGCGTGGCTGAGCTGTCAATATCTGCAACTCCGCTGATGCCTTCCGGCTGTAGGGTGGACTTCACCAAATCCTCAATGGGTGTGGATGCAGGCTCAGTAGATGGACCTCCAGCAGTTTTCTTTTAGCCCCTGCAAGCCTTTTGGCAACCTTGTCCTTAGCCCTTGAGTGCATGTCATACCAGCGCTTGCATAGGTCACCAATGGAGCGCTGGGTAACACCAATGGCATTTGCCTTAGCCTGTATGTCCAGCCATATTTTATGCTTCTTTGACTCTGGGATGTGCAGAGATTTCTTGCCAAAAAGCAGTTCATGGCTCTTCACCATCTCCTCAATGAGGACCTCAAGTTCTTTCTCACTTAAATTTTGTTTCCTTTTTCTCCCAGCAGCCTCCTTTCCCTTCTCCTGTGTATCCATAGGGTATTGGATGGTGTCTTTGCACTACAGATGAAGCTCAGAGTGGTGTGCTCCTGTTCCCAGCCTCTGACACAGCCTCAGGCAATCAGAAACAGCCTGGGCAGTCACACTTCCTGGTTGTGATGTCATCAATCTGCTCCTCAATGGTAAATTTGCAAATTTGCGATTATTTAATAACAATTTCGCTATTAACAAATCGCTATTTTGGAAATCGGTAATTGCGATTGCGATTATTACCGAATCGCTAAATATTTGTGATTTTTTTATTGCAGTGTGTTTTGCGATGCTCAAATAGAGTTTCGGTAAAAATCACTTTTTGGGAATCGCAATTCTCTTTTTTGATACATATGACCCAAATTTCCAAATGCAATGTCAATTAGCACAAATAATAAAACACTATCTATAAATACCAATAGTTTGCAGTGCTGTCTACTTTCTGTTGAGATCTTCCCCAATAGGCCGAATGATGAACTTAAAACTTTGCTGGAGAAATGACATATAAGAATTAGTTAATTGAAAAGGCAACCTAGGTTTGAATCCCAAGTGGGAATCTTTGCAAAGTGTCCATCCTTTGTTACACTTTAAATAAACAGTACAGTGTCCAGATGTAGCAGTGAGTCCTTCATGAAAATAATAGCTGCTGTTGTATAAGTTCTTCCTGAAATAAATATTTTACTTGAGTTAAAAAAAATTATTGTTCTTTCCAATTTTCTTCCATTTTCTCTAATCATTGTAACATTAAAATTAGATATTTTCCAAATTTTTCTGTATGTAATGTAGACAACATCTCTGATCTGCAATGTGAACATCTCATATCCTGATTTGCTGTTTTTATCAATTTGTGAAAAGGTACTGATTCGCAGTCTGGTATTGTCAAGTATTGGAATGGTTTTGTTTGTATTTCAGTGGTAGAAGTAAATGAACACTCTTCACACTTATGGCTCCATTTGTAATTTAGTCCAAATAAGTTTTCAAGGTGCATTCCTTCATGTTCTAATACTTCAAGTATAAGCATTAGAAATTCTTGTACAGCTTGTTGTATGTTGAGAGTAAATGTTAATGAAGCAGTACATATATCTAAAAGATGCAAAATGCCAGAAGCAGTATGCATTTTAGTTCTGTCACTTATCAACTGTTGAAATACATGATGTAGTAAAGAACAGACTCTTTTTTCACGATTTCATGATGAAGATGTGGTAAATAAAACACAACATTCAGAATCACATTAGCATAACAGTTGATACCTGAACTGTTTTCTAACTGGTATCCTACAATGTCATCAACACTTTCAATTATTTTTTCTTTATACTTTCAACTTTGTCTTCAGTTGCTTTCTTTTTTTTAACCTCAGTTGCATCTTTAACATATTTCCAATTTGGACTAACTATACTTTTCTCATATATAGGATATTCACCTAAATAATGAGCATAAAGTCTTCTTAATTGATTGTACTCTCTTACATAATTTGAATCAGCACTACACTTTTTCTCATCAAAATCTATCAAATACAAACAAGACAATGTTCTTACTCAAGACAATGCAACGTATGCCATTCCGTCTTTGAACACTGTACTTCCAAGATTTACAAAAGCTCTGTTTATACTTAAACCTTGAGATTTATGAATAGTTACTGCCTATGCTAAAGACAGAGGAAACTGTTGTCCTCGAACATACAAATCCTTTACAAACAAAAAACGTACAACACAGTGCCCAATCTGTTTTACCTCAATAATCTGATCACATTTTATAATCAAAAATTCTATTCCATCTCTATTCTGAAATTTTGCAAGATCAACAACTTTTCCCATTGCTCCATTTACAAATCCTTCTTGTACATTCAAATTACGCTACAAAATTGCCCAACACTTTATACATACATGTAAAGTCTTTTCCAAAACTGCAGTTTTAGATACAGACTTTTCCAAAGAATGCAATTCAGCCTGTAGTGTCTCCGTTAGAAGAATTGTCACTCCCTGGTGTTTGATTTTAACAATCGCTTTAATTTCTACAATTTCTTGTTTTTCCAGTTTGAGAAGTTGATGATTAAATGTTGAACACTTTTGCACTGTAGGCATTAGACAAACTATAGACTTATTTTCTACAAGCATATTGCACATTACTTCTGTTGCTGTTTTTCCAGTTATAAACAAGTTCCTTAGTAGCCGACTTTCTAAAGTTTGTATGTTCCGTCAAGACACCAATTCTTATGTCTTGAAGAATATTTCCATAGTCTTCATCACTTGCTTGTCACATATTCTTACCATATTCTTTATATTAAAAATGTAACCAAATGTTTACATTTCCCATGCTTTCAAAAGATTTCCTTGTGTCTTCATGCGGAAGTGTTTTAACCCCTTCGCTGCTAGGCCTTTTACCCCCCTGTGCTAAGCCTTTTTTTGGCTATTTGGGGTAGTGCGCGCTTAGACCCCTGTAACTTTTTGACCACATAAGGTATCCGTGCCAAATTTGCGTCCTTTTCTTCCAACATCATGGGGATTCTACAGAAATGCAGGGTTCATGGATTCCCCTGGAGGGGTCCCAGAAATTAGCCAAAGTATAGCTAAATTTTGGATGTTTTTTGGATCACATGGGAAAAAAGGGCTGCAAATGAAAGCGTCTGGGTTTTTCCCTGCAAATGGTATCAAAAAAGGGTTTGTGGGGCTGAAATCACCATTTTCCCAGATTTTAGGGAATGACAGACTTTTCTTAGAAAACCAAAAATTTTCACACAGTTTTGGCATTTTTCTGGGACATAGCCTATTTTTGCTATTTTTTGTGCTTTCAACCTCCTTCCAGTTAATTGTAGAAATGGGTATGAAAGCAATAATGGATCCTGGAAAGGTATACATTTTAGAAAAGTAGACAAAATTCTGAATTCAGCAAGGGGTCATCTGTGTGGATCCATCAAGGTTTCTTTATTGAAAGTAACAGTTAAATATAGGAAAAATTGAAAATTAGTTGAAAAAAACAGCCTTTTGTGTCAACGTTTTCACCTGTAATTTCTTCTAATTATGACAGCTCTTTGAAAGCAATATACCGTTACATCCGCTGGACCATACTGGTTGTGGGGATGTACAGGACTTGTAGGTTCACCAGGAACCCGACGAACCCTGAGTCAAAAACCGAGCAGCAATTTGCAATGGCTTTTTATTATGTACCGGGTATATAGCAATTATTGTGGGAAAATGTATACATGGAAAAATCGGTATGAAAGACACGTATGTATTTCTGAAATGGTAACAAAATGTAGAGTTTAGAAACAGGAGATATTTGCATATTTCCAAAAATGGGAATACTTATAGTAGCATGAGAATTATCGGTCATTTTAAAACAATGTCTTTCATTTGGAAGGCAGAAATGCATCAAAAGTCAATAGGTAATAACAGTTGCTTTACAAATCTGAATTACCCGAAGTCTCCTGATAAAAATGGTACCTCACTTGTGTGGGTAGGCATAGTGCCCGCGACAGGAAATGGCTCAAAACCCAACGTGAACACACCACATTTTCACAATGAAAAATTACCCTTTTTTTGCAAAGTGCCCAGTTGTAGTTTTTGAACCCTAGCTCTGCTGGCACCTAGGGAAACCTAGCAAACCTATACATTTTTGAAAACTAAACACCCAGGGAATTCCAGGATGGGGTGATTTTACTGCCTCTCACCATTTTATGTTACCCAGAATCCCCTGCAAACCTAAAAGTTTGTCAAAAAACCCACATATTCCTCATATTTCTGTGGTGTAAAGTTCTGGAATTTGCGTGGATCCACCAATTTCCACCCACCCTGCATTCCCCAAAGTCTTCCAAGAAAAATGGTACCCCACTTGCATGGGTAGGAATAGTGCTAGCAACAGGAAACGGCCCAAAACACAACGTGGACACACCTCAATTTCACAGTGAAAAATGACCCTTTTTTGGCAAAGTGCCTAGCTGTAGTTTTTGAACCATAGCTCTGCCGGCACCTAGGGAAACCTTAGAAACCTATACATTTTTGAAAACTAGACACCGAGGGGAATACAGGATGGGGTGACTTGACTGCCTCCCACCAGGTTCTGATACCCAGAATCCCTTGCAAACCTAAAATGTTGTCCAAAAAAACAAATTTCCTCACATTTCTGTGGTGCAAAGTTTTGAAATCTGTGAGAATCCACAAATTTCCACCCACCTTGCATTCCCCAAAGTATTCAGAGAAAAATGGTACCTCACTTGCATGGGTAGGCCTAGTGCTAGCAACAGGAAACGGCCCAAAACACAACGTGGACACACCTCAATTTCACAGTGAAAAATGACCCTTTTTTGGCAAAGTGCCTAGCTGTAGTTTTTGAACCATAGCTCTGCCGGCACCTAGGGAAACATAGCAAACCTATACATTTTTTAAAACTAGACACCCAGGCAATACAGAATGGGGTGACTTGACTGCCTCCCACCAGGTTCTGATACCCAGAATCCCTTGCAAACCTAAAATGTTGTCCAAAAAAACACATTTTCCTCACATTTCTGTGGTGCAAAGTTTTAAAATCTGTGTGAATCCACAAATTTCCACCCACCTTGCATTCCCCAAAGTATTCATAGAAAAATGGTACCTCACTTGCGTGGGTAGGCCTAGTGCCCGCGACAAGAAACGGCCCAAAACGCAACGTGGACACACCTCAATTTCACAGTGAAAAATGACCCTTTTTTGGCAAAGTGCCTAGCTGTAGTTTTTGAACCATAGCTCTGCTGGCACCTAGGGAAACCTAGAAAATCTATACATTTTTTAAAACTAATCACCCAGGTGAATACAGGATGTGGTGACTTGACTGCCTTCCACCAGTTTCTGATACCCAGAATCCCTTGCAAACCTAAACAATTGTAAAAAAAACCCCACATTTTCCCCACATTTCTGTGTTGGAAAGTTCTGGAATCTGCATGGATCCACAAATTTCCTCCCACCCCGTATTCCTCAAAGCCCTCCGAGAAAAATAGTACCTCACTTGTGTGGATCGGCCTAGTGCCCACAACAGGAAACTGCGCAAAACGCAACGTGGACGCACCTCAATTTTGCAAGGGCCAAGCACCCTATTGAATTCCGCTCCTGAAGAACACTACCCTTTCAAGATCTAGTGTCCTCCACTCTGCAGAAAAGGCGGGAGTTCCACCCCGTCACAGCGTTTTTACACTCAAAAGACATCTTGTACTCCTGGGGCCAACCGTTTAGACTTATCTTTAAATGGGAGGGCAGGCTCCGCCAGGTCCACTCTTTCAGGGAGGTCTCATCGCTTCTTCATCTCCCAGGAGACGACCGCACGACTCCGGAGCGTGCTTCCCCCACGGGGCGCAGAGCTGATCCTAGGCGGTGGCAAAGGGTTGGGAACTTCTCTCAGGGGCCGCGTCCGAACATGGAGACTATGGCCAAAGAACGCTCGGCCATCTTACAATCCTTATCAGAAGATTTGAACACCGCTTACTATTGGTTGAGGGGATGACATTCGTAACTTACAGGGTTTCATTTTGATTTCCTAGGATGGACCCTGTGCCGGGCAGGGGTGGCGTGGGGCTCCTGCTATCCATCTTATGCCTCTTTACAGGGCAGTTTGCCCGGGACATTTGTGCACTTTACAAGTACATGTTTCCTATTGTTAGTTTGTTGTTGTGGGTCATTAAATTCTCTCCTCCTCCTCCTCTTCATTTTGCGGGGCTGATGATATTCCTTGCTTCCACTTTCTCTCCGCCTCTGCAGGTCTGGAGGCATTCCTTTGTAGCATTAACAGGGACTGTCTCTGATGGTTTCTGACATTAATATTGTGCCCCTTAACGTCAAGGGGCTGAATAATCCTACTAAACGGCGAGCCATCTTGTCTTATCTCGAGCAGTCGGATGCTCATATCTGCCTGCTCCAAGAAACGCATTTACTTTCCACTGACACGCATAGACTGAAGTCCCGGGCGTTCCCCTATCAGATGTTCTCTTCTAATACCTCCAAGACAGCTGGGGTGGCGATCCTGGTCTCTGCTAAATTCCTGGGCCACATTGGTAGCAAACAGGCCGAGATAAGAGGGAGACTTCTGGCACAAAACGTTACCCTGGGTACCCACACATTCATGATTGCTACAGCATACTTTCCCAATGGAGGGCAAGAGAGCTTTATTAGGGGGGTAATACAAGATCTCACTGGTCTTCCAGTCAAGACAGTGCTCCTGGGGGGATATTAACTTGGCCTTTGACGGTACGACGGACGGGTCGGAGCAACGTTGGGGACAGGTTGGGGCCCTCTCTGGGAATGGAAAGCGGATTATGGCAGAGGCGGGGGTCACTGACATCTGGAGATCTGGAGATTGCGCCACCCAGGATCCAGGGAAACCACCTTCTACTCACATCCCCACAAGACATATGCCAGAACTGACTATGTCCTCACCTCTGACTCCCTGACGCAACAGACACATGACCTAGAGATCCTTCCCTGCCCTCTATCTGACAACTCAGCGTTGAGGATATTCCTGTCCCTACACCACCGGCGACCTACTCATCGATTCTGGTGATTACGTGAGACCATGTTGCAGCGCCCCTCGGTATTACAGCAAATTCAAAAGTGTGTGACTTATTAGTTATACCTTAATGACTCCCCTGCCATCCCTTTGCAAGCTTTTACGGAAGCCTTGAAAGCGGTGGTTCGGGGGGAGTTTCTTGGCATTGCGGCAGCTGATACCAAAGACAGGAGAGAGAAACTGGAGCGTTTAATGGGGGAGGTGGCCGATTTGGAGCGCATTCCTCAGAGGATGGGAGTGCCCAGAGTTTGGAAATTACTTAAAGCAGCTAGGGCTCAGCTCGCAGGAATGGACGTTGACCGGGCTGAGTATGCAGCCCTCCGCCTGAGACATGCAGCCCTCCACCTGAGACATGCATTCTACGTGGGGGGTGACAGATGCGGGTGCATCCTTGCCAATCGACTCCAGGCACAGCGACAAGCGTCACGAGTCACTGCGATACGAGACCTACAAGGAAGGGACCGGGACACTGACCCTGAGATCGTGGATGTGTTTCGGCAATTCTACGTTTTAAAAATGCTGGTAGACAAAGGCAAGAAAGCCGCTTTCGATACCATTTCGCACGACATTCTTCTAAAGAGGCTCGAACGCGCCGGAATCATAGGGACTGCGCTGGAATGGATTAAATCATTTCTTACTAGCCGCAGACAAGCAGTGACTCTTGGCACTTTCCTTTCAACAGAGAAAAGTATAACAACAGGAGTTCCACAAGGCTCTTCACTGAGCCCGCTGTTGTTTAACATTTACATGACCCCGCTCATATCCCTCATAAGCTCCTACAGAATTGAAGTAGCGTCCTATGCAGACGATACTCAAATGATTGCATCCCTCAATAACAACAATACCGATGCCGAATGGAACTTCAAATGCTGCCTTTCTGAAGTTGTTCAGTGGATGAGGGATAATCACCTTAGATTTAACACCGATAAGACTGAAATCCTTCCCATTGGGAAAGATGTAACCTTCCAGACAGATATGTGGTGGCCGGAGGGAACTACTTCCCCACCAGATATGGTTAAGGTAGCTAAGAATTTAGGGGTACAGTTCGATACTGCACTCTCCTTCCTCCCGCACGCTTCGGCAATCGCCGGGTCCTGCTTCAGCATTATTCGATCACTAAAAGAATTCTTTGATCTTATTCCACTCCATGCAAAGAAAACGGTTGCAGTGGCCCTTATTCTATTGCATTTAGACTACTGCAATAGCCTCTTTGCAGGAGCCAACACATCCACAGTAAAATAATTGCAGGTGGTTCAAAACGCAGCAGCATGGCTTGTCCTGAGGCTCCCACGTAGAGCTTCAGCATCTGCTGCTCTCAAAGCCTTACACTGGCTTCCGATTCACAAGAGAATCCTCTTCAAAATCCTCCTAATCACATATAGAGCCACAATCAAATCAGGACCTAGGTACCTCTCAGCCCGTTTCTCCCCCTATATCACTACTAGGACTCTTAGATATTCGACAGCTAACCTCCTCAAACCTCCCACCTTTAAACTAATAGCAAAGGGTGGAAAAACTGTTGCCGCGCTAGGGACCAGGGCCTAGAATGCCCTCCCACTCAAATTAAGACTACAAACAACAGAAATTCAATTCAGGAAGGCTCTGAAGGCATGGATTTATAATGCCCCTGATGCTTGGTGTCTTACAATGATCTAACATAGCAAATACGAGTACGCCCTGGACCCTTTCTCACCTCAATCTCCTTAGCACCAGGATACTCCTCGCGGAGTGACAGTTAGCGCTTTATAAGTTCCAATTTACATTACAGTACATTACGTGTCCCTATACGCAGCCCAATCCCTTTCAGAGGGTGGCCCGGCCTGCAATCTCCGGGGAGTCACAACGGCTAAACTTTTACCGAGCCAGGCGGAAGAGCTTGAGGCCCCTATCTGACTGGAGGAGGTTATCTCTGCAATCTCCCATTTGAAACTCAATAAGTCGCCAGGCCCGGATGGGTTTTCCTCAGTTTTTTATTAAAAGTTTTGCGCAGTGTTAGCCCCACTCCTGGTATGGGTTTTCAATGCGATCGGGTCTACCCCGGCTTCCTCCCTCCCACCCTCCATGATAGAAGCGTTGATAACGGTGATCCCTAAACCCTGTAAGGATAGAAGCCTTTGTGGTTCCTATCGGCTGATATCCCTGATATCCCTTCATAACGTGGATTTAAATATTTTTACCGGTATTTTGGCGGCTAGACTCTCTTGTCACCTTGTGATTGACCCGGACCAGTCCGGATTTGTCCCTGGACGCCAGTGCTCCGACAACACCAAACGGCTTCTCCACCTTGTGGACAGATCGGAACGCTTCCTAGCGGAATGAATGATCTTCTCTGTCGACGCTGAAAAAGCGTTTGACAGGGTCCACTGGCCATACCTCCGGGCGACCTTGGCCCACTTCGGCCTCCCAAACCGGTTCATTGATTGCGTTTTTGGAAGCTATGCAAACCCTATGGCAATGGTACGGGTGAATGGGATGACTTCAGCGGCCTTTCCTATATGTAGGAGGACAAGGCAGGGCTGCCCGCTGTTACCGCTCCTGTTTTCCCTCTACATGGAGCCCATGGCTCAAAGGGTTCGTGATGATCCCGGCATCAGAGGAGCATGTTTCGGGGGGGTCAGAGCACAAACTCTGCTTATATGCAGATGATGCAGTGGCTACGTTGGAAAACCCTAGGGACTCCTTAACAGCTTTCCTGGACGAACTGGATAGGTTCGCCCTTGCCTCGAGCTTTAAGATTAACATGCAAAAGTCACAAGCCCTGAATCTATCTTTAGGGTCTGATACCATGGGGTTGCTATGGCGTTCCTACCTGATCCAGTGGGCCGGCGACTCCATCTCCTACTTAGGGTTGCAAGTCTCCGCTACTATCAACACCATCAGAATATCCAACTACACGGCAATCCTGCGACAGGTTCGGGACTCCCTTAAGTGGTGGAGCCTGCACTCTCTTTCATGGCTGGGCTGCACAGCGGCTGTGAAAATGGTGATCTTGCCCCAAATTCTCAACCTGTTCCACACGCTCCCACTGGTGACACTGACGGGGGTAATACGTTCGATGCAACAAGACATAGAACGCTTTGTCTGGGGGAATCAGAGGGCTCGGTTGCGTCGGGAACTTACATATAGAGACTCGGTGGAGGGAGGGTTGGGTGTCCCTGACCTTCTAGCTTAATGGCGGGCAGCTCAACTGAGAGCGCTGGTGGAGTGGTCTCGCTCGGAATCCGAGAAACATTGGTTATTTTTGGATAGGTCTCTGGCTGGCCAGCCTTTATGCGGAGTCCCCTTTCTCACGCGCGCGGGGCGACCTTGTAACTTGTATCTTTCCGAGGTGACTCGTCCCATTTTGTTGGCCTGGGACAAGACCGCGATCGCTAGAGGGCTTACGATGCTCCCGTCCCCGATCACGCATTGACGTCGGATGGTTTCATCACTAGACTAAAGAGGGTTGCCGCTTCGTAGGTCATTTCTTCGATCTCTCGGGACCCCGCTCTTTCTCTGCCCTCCGTAGTGATCATGGCACCCCCGAAACTGAGAGGTATCGCTACCTGCAGATCCGACACTGGGTTCTCCACAGTGATGTGAGGGGGGTGTGGAACGACACCTTACTCCGTTTGAGAAGTGACTGCTCACACGATATAGTGACGCACATTTGACGTCGGACTTATATAAATTTATCAGAGGAACCCCTGACACTGGGAAGACCCCGAGCCAACTACGATGGGAGGGGAAGTTAGGTAGAGCCCTGACGGAAAAAGAATGGACTGATATCCACTATAGGGCCCGACAATCAGTACATAATGTGGCCTCTGTAGAGACGGCTACGAAATTGGCTACTTATTGGTACTTAACTCCAGTGAGACTCCATAGAGGTAACCCGTCCAGCAACCCGTATAGCTGGTGAGCATGTGGTTCACTGGGCACCCTCACCCATCTGTTGTGGGAGAGTCCTTCTCTGGGGGCTTATTGGCAGCAGATACTTGATGACGTTGACTCTCACTTTGATACCCAGATTCCCAGATTTCCGGTCTATGTCCTGCTGGGCCTCCCTATTGTCATTACCTTTCCCCTTACGTCTCGAAGGGGTAAACAGATGGCACTCACCTTGGGAGCGGCGGTATAAAATGTTTTGACTCAGTGGGGTACCAAGACTGTCCCTACACGCTTAAGATGGCTTCATCGGTTGTGGGCCATCTTGGGGATGGAAAAGATCTCTCTCTTCTTGACTCACCCAGGGGCTTCTTTTCACAACCTGTGGGCACCCTTCCTCACATTATTGACATCAGAGTTTACGGAGCTTACCTGCCCCAAATACCGGCGACTACTGAGACTTGCAGACCCTCCCTAGACTGCCTGCCCTCAAGGCTTCCACCACCTAGCATATCCCATATAGTCCTTGTCCAGAATGCTCTTCATGTTCCCATTTTCTGCATAAGTATTTCTTTCAGGGTAGGTGGAGGCCGGGAGGGTGGGGGGATGTTTCTTCTTTTACTCTGTCTTTGAGTGACCGAACACAGCAATACGATTGCTGGGTTGCACCCCAATGACCATGGAGCGCAATGGCTCTTTCGTCACTTTCTCTGTGTTTGAAATCAATAAAAGAAATTTAAACAAACAAAAAAAACATAGAAATACTTGAATATCTGTATTTCAGACCGCATACTCTCTAATGTTATGTAGAAGAAAGTGTATGTATTCCTGTCTGATCGCAATACAGGGAACATGGGTATTGAGTTATATAGACTGGGCTATAGTTTAATACATCTGTCAATATGAACAAAACATCAGTTTTCTGTACTAATTTCATTAGAGACTCAGGAAACACACATATTACTATGCACAACCTATTTCAATCTTCATTTCAGTACAAAAAAACAAACTACAATACATTTTCGTACATTTTCATACATTTGATATCATATTTCCACCTGATAATAGATCTTGGACTCCACAAAGTCTATCTTGCGTACTTTTAACCTATAGGACACATAAGTGCAAAGGCCACCCTTGTTCCTCCCCTGACTCGAAGAGACCGCTGGGCTAAAGAATGTTTTGCTTGTTATTTAATATAGTATCAGTCCAGGTTTCTTTGGTACATATGATGTCGAATTTATGAGTAAATTCCAGCCAGGCAGGGTTGGTCAATTTGGCTTTAGGATCTGCCACATTCCAAAACAGGATTTCCATTTCTTTAGTTCTAGGCCCAGGCTGAGATGCGCAATTATTGGGGGAGGGGGCGGCATAGGGGCAATCATGGCAATTTGGCATTTCACTGTGAGTTAAGTTATTCCATTCTGAGAATTACAATTAATAGCAATAACTCTTGCCTTGGTGTCAACTTGCTCGACATTGACTGTGGGGTGTATTCCCGTGGTTTGACATAGGGCCTTGTTATTGCTACTGTTGCTGAGCCAATCAATGTCTTCCAGGGAAGGAAAAACCTCAAATCTATTAAACAGGGGTATGCTGGGTTGGGAAGAATTCATGGGATAAGCCAGGGTCTGCGTCTGCTGTCTTACATAAGGAGGATAGTTAGTAGGAGGATAGAAGTAGCCCAAGGGCAGTACATTTCTACCATAATTGGTCACATGAATGGAACCCTGTCAGTGCAAAAAAATCTTTTATTTAGGTTTGGTGTTCTAAATGTGAGGATAATGCAATCGCCAGGGATCCTCTTATCGCTTTTCCCCACCCATCCTACTCTCCTTGCCATTTTAAATTCCCTAAATAGGGCATCCGTTAGGCCGGTTTTGGATCCGAGCCAACAAAGGGTTTTATTGCGTAAGGACTCCCAAGATTCAACTGATTTAGAGGTGGGTTGTGGTACATTTGCCAATATTATTGTGTAAGGTGTGGCTTCTGGTGGTAAATTTAAAGTCACCGCATCTCCATTTGCCCTGTCCTTTCCCTAAGGATAGCACACAAATTAGACATCCTTTGAGAGTCACTGGGTGCTATTTGAGGGGGCGTTTTGTTATGATTTAAATTAGGAGGACTCTTAGAGCCAGCACTTCCCCCTGAGACTGATTGTAAGATACCTGCTGAAGGGGGTTTGGCTGCCCTACCATCATTTAGTGTGCAGTGTGGTATTCAAGCCTACCCCCTGTACTTGACTCAGCAGGTCCTCGATGACCGATGTCATAGCCAACAATTTCTCTAATGGAACCAAGGCCGAGTTTTGATGGTCAAAAGTATTGCCAGAGCCCTGACCCTCCCTAGGCACCTGGGGGTTCACAGGGATGGAACACAACTCTAAGCGCCCCGACAGGTTAGCCAATATGCCATCCAGATGCTCTAGACGACCGTCCAATAGGGCAACGTTTCTATCTATGGATTCCTTAATCCGTTCAAGGGCAGTGTCCAGGGTGGTCACACCAGCAGCAATGACAGTGTTATCCTCCAAGGGGAAGGGTTGCGTTAAAAATGAGGCGTCCATGGTCTGTGTGCCTATAGAAAAGGTCCTCACCACAGATTTAGACTGAGTATTACGCTGAGGCTCCTTTTGGTGTTTTTGTTTCAGTGGACCCGCACCCTTCTTGCTGTTCACGGATGCCTTCGTCTTAACCCTTGTGCCCTCTGTATGGAGGTGGGAAGTCCGGGTCCTGGAGGCTATACCGGGCCCGTTAGAGGTGTTCATATGTGGTGCTAACAAGTCATCATATGCGAGGGCCGGAGTATCCGGTTCGGCCGGTGCTGCCCCCGGATTGAGTGGTGATGAGCAAGAGTGAATTGGAATTTGATTTTGAGAAGTGCCAGCCAGGTTTTGTGTTCTTAATGAGGCTCGCCTCGGGAGAAATGAAGGGTCTAGAAACAGCCGCCTCTCTGTGAGTTCTATTTTGTGGCAGAGCAGTGATTCTGCCCTCATTATAAAGGCATCCAAGGTCCCCTTGACCCCCTTGCTCTTAATCGCTGCTGGATTGCAAATTTTTTTTTTAAACGTCGATGTAAATTGCTCGGCCACAAAAATAAGTATCAGTCACACCACACACAGAATGTAGGGGCAAACAGTGAAATCAGAAAACAGTACCTGGAGATCGATGAAGACTTGTGGGGGGCCTGTTGTTAGAGGGGGGGCCCATCCCAGCCTCCTCCGGGCTCTGACGGGCGTGGACGGGCCTGCCCTTGGCCCGGGCTTTGCCTGGGTGCGGCCATGCACGCTCGCATGCGTCCTGCGCTGAGGGAGTCCAGCAGGGTTTTTAATGCGCCTCTGGGCGCGAAAAGCAGCATCGCGGCAGGCACCGCTGCAGGGCTTCTGGGAAGTGTAGTTTCTCCCGGCTGTTCCCCTCCTGGCTTAAGGACGGTGTGACCGGTGGCCGTTCCCCTCATGGCAGCAGAAGGCTCGGTGAAGCAGCGTCCTGCGCTGTGGGAGTCCAACAGAGTTTTTAGCATGCCTCCGGGTGCAAAAAGCAGCATCGCGGCAGGCGCTGCTGCAGGGCTTCTAGGAAGTGTAGTTTCTCCTGGCCGTTTCCCTCACAGCTTAAGGACGGTGTGACCGGTGGCCGTTCCCTTCACGGCAGCAGAAGGCTCTGTGAAGCAGCGTCTCGCACTGCGGGAGTCCAGCAGGGTATTTAGCGCGCTTCCGGGCGCGAAAAGCAGCATCGCGGCAGGCGCTGCTGCAGGGCTTCTGGGAAGTGTAGTTTCTCCCGGCCGTTCCCCTAATGGCTTAAGGACGGTCTGACTGGTGGCCGCTCCCCTCACGGCAGCAGAAGGTTCTGTGAAGCTTATATATAAGTTAGCATTTCATATTTTAAAACCACATTTAAGTTTCTACCCTTCCCCCCTTCTCTTTTATCCTACTTTCTATAGTAACACTTTCTGCAACATTCAGCTGCACCAGAAGATCGCAAGTTCACCATATTTTGAAGTTCAGCACACTAGCCTACAAATGCAAATATCAGGTGTAGTTGACTTTTGCAAAATATGACCTTATCCTATCTACTGTACCTTTCAAACAATATTTAATAACCAATCAGTAGTTCAGGAAAGTAACACACATTCAATTTTTAAGTACACCATGTTTATGGCCAACCAATCAGTTATCTTCTTTTTCTAAAACAGCACCATCTCCACCATTTTAGATACCTCTCATTCAACCTAGTGACTTACTTAGCTACAGACGTCTTTTCATGCCTTCCACACAGCCATTCAAAATGCTTACAGTATGGATTGTAGGCCACAGCTATGTTTTCTGGGGCAAAAGATATGCTGAACACAGAGGTATTAACAAGGTTTCCAAAATGTGGATATTAAATGGTTTTCACAGAGAGGATTAAAGTGGCACCAATTGATACCTTTGGTTAAAACCTTTCTACATCTCCAACCCACTGAACTCATGATTGTGCACTAATAAAGGATAACTTTGCACAACTGATATTGATTTCCCCTCAAACTGTCTTTGTATACTTTAACATATGCCAAAGACACAAATGAAAGTGGTCAAATCAATTCTATCCACAGATTGAAAAGGCTAAGAAGAATGTCAATAAAGCTGTTTTTGCTTACCTCAGAGAACATAGTATGGGCTCCATCTATAACAACAATCTACGTTTTGATATGCATGATGACATCTACAGAAGTGATGGAGTTCACTTCACAGATGAAGGGAACAGAGTGCTTCTCATCAACCTTAAACTGTGCATCTGCACTTATATGTAGCTTCAACAAAGTCATAATGGACACAACGGCTCTAGTTAGAGCTACCCTATACCCCAACAGTGAAACTTATTTTTTTTTTTTTTTACCCGTTTTGAAATATTTTCCAGATTCACGTACCCATCGCAAATTCGCAAAACAAAAGCACAAATTCAATATACAACACATTTCATTTTTCAATTTCAACTTTTAATTTATATTTTTTTAGATTACTTCTAACTTTATCAATTTTAAAGTGATTATTAACTTCAATCTCACTTTCTCTGTAAAAATGCTCACAACTGCACCACTACCTTCTGAATTGTATACTATTGAATTATTTATTTAAGGTGGATCCACGAATCCACCACAATGTTACACTAGGGGGCCGCGCTGAGAGCAGCGACAGGGTCGCAACTCCTACCACAAGAGAAAAAAAAATGATTTAAGCCCCCCCACTTCCATTAGACGATTCTGGCCCCAGTGACCCCATCCTGAGACCTACTCTCTATGGCTTTTAATAAAAACATGTTGGAGGGGGGCCGTGCAGCCCCCCTCCTGAGGCTGATTTAGCTCCGGGAACCCCATCCCCCGGGGCATGGACAATCCTTTTATTTTTTTTAAATGGGTAGGGGGCATGCCCCCCTACCTGGGCTGTTTCGGTCCCCGGGGACCCCATCCCTCGGGGATTGGCCTCACATTGTGGACTGGGGGAGCCCCCATGCCCCCGCCATCCCTGCCAGCTCCCCGCCTTCTGCAGGATCCGGCATTGCTTTGCCTAAAAGCAATGGAAGTGAGAGCAGTTTTCCCGCTCTCGCTTCCATGCAGTGAATCAGAAGTTTGTTATGGCATGGCAGTGCTCCTGCCAAGCCATAGCAAACTGCAGGACATTCCTGGAGCCAGCACCGGGGTGTGGCGGTCCCCAGGGCCATGAAGAGCTCCTGGAGGGCGGCCGCGCGGCCCCTTCTCCCATCTTGTAGATAGCCCTGGGGAAGTGGTGTCCCCCAGGGCTGGAGGTCCGCAACAGATCCCTCATTTTAACTAATGTATGGCACTGGGAGGTGGTGGTCCCTTGGGCAGTGTGGGGGGGGCTCAAGCCCCCCCACACTTTAATTTTATAGATAGCCCCGGGGAGGTGATCGTCCCCGGGGTGCCAGGGGGCAGTGATGCCCCTGCATTTATTGAATATCGCCCCTGGGATGTGGTGAGCCCCAAGTTAGCGTGGGGTGGGCAGGATCCCCACACGCCTTTTAGACAGAAAAAGCCCTGGGTGGGTGGCTGTCCCCAGTGCTGCGGGGGGGCCACGTGCCCCCTGCATTTATTCAATATCAATTCAGGAAGGTGATAGTCCCTGGGGCACCTGGGGCCCCGTGGGCCCCCTTTATATTGCTACATTGCCCCCGGGACCTCACCCACCCAGGGGCCTAAAGAAAACAAAGATTGGGAGCCCGCACTTAAAAAAGAAAATTCTGTCCGATTCGCACACCCAGCATGAATTCAGCTGATTTTTTATTTTTTTTAAATGCTTTTTTGGCCTGGGGTGTCCCTGTGAGACCCCCTAAGCAGGCATTGGGGTTAGGGTATTTCTACCCTGCCCCCTTTTCTTGTTTTTTCAAGTGTTGGCAGCCAATCAGATTGCAGGCACGAGATCCTCCGCATCCATATTTGTATAGCTGTAAATATTTAATTTTCTCAAAAACTACTGAATGGATATACACCATTTAACAGAAAGAGTGCACTCTGGACCAAGAGCTACCTTTCTGCCAAATTTGGTGTAATCCAGTTCAGCAGTTCAGGCTGTAGCTGCAAATATATAGAAATTAACAAGGAGAGAACACGTTTTGGGACCCCCTTTTTTGTCGGACCCCGCTTGACGAATCACCTCAGAACTTTCAAGACAGGAGGCGTTCTGAGGGCCCCATTAGTTTTGAAAATTTCGCCAAGATTCGTCAAACAGCACCAAAGATATTGGCAAAAGAAAAACGCTTTTTGGATAGAAACAAGGTCCTAACCTTAACTACCTACTGGTGACCGCCGCAGGTAATATATATATATGCATATTGGTTGGGGGATTAAGTCACCTTGAATGCTAAGGGTCCTTGGGGGCTAACTAGCCCACTACGTACCTCCAGTAAGCCCCACACAGTGAGATTGCTGAGAAGTGGTCTTGGTGCATTGCTAGTGGGGCAATGAGGTACTCTTGTGTCCTGAGGACCTCAGGACTAAAGTGGACTTCATCCCCCGAGCAGCAGTGTGCCAGGAGGCGCGTTTGCAGAGTGGTGTAAAAAGGGGGCATGGCCTCAGACCACTCTCAGCAGTGCAGCTATGTGGGGCTTACTGGAGGTACCTGGTGGGTTAGTTGGACCCCAGGGACCCTCAGGATTGAAGGGGACTTAATCCACCAACCCAGAACGTGTCAGGAGGCCCGGTTGCATAGTGGTGGAAAAAGGGGGCTTGACCTGAGTCCACCTGTCAGCTATCCCACTATCTGGGGCATACTGGAGGTATCAGGTAGGGTAGTTGGCCCCTAAGGATCCCAAGCAGTGAAGGGGACTTTAATCCCCATCCAATAGCGTGGCAGGAAGCACGTTTGCAGAGTGGTGGGGAAAGGGGGCGTGGCCTGCTATGAGAACTTAGCAATCCTCCTTTGTGCGACTTACTGGAGGTAATAGGAGGGTAGATGGCTCGTAAGGCTGACCTTAGGGGCTAACTACCCCTCCTGTTACCTTCAGTAAATCCCACACTGTGGGATTGCTAAGAGGTCTTCGAAGGTCACGATCACCTTTTTCCAGGGCCGGAGTTTGGACCGGGTCCTGGGTCCCACTCTGACATGCTAGAGATGGCATTTTGGGTCAGTGCGTGCTCTAGTTGTCAGAGGGGTAGCCCATATAAAGATGCGCGCTGCGCCGAGGCCAGTACCTTGAGAGGTTACTGAGCGCTGACGCTGCTCGACATTGCTCCCGCATTTTAAAATGTATTATTAGCTGCTATTTGTTGTTTAAATTGAATTTGTGTGTGTTTTTAACTGTGCACCACTCGTTTTAGAAGACACACATTTTTAAAAGGAATTAACTTTGCACTTTCCTACCTGCTGTTTGAAGTGGTTGGGGCTCTTGGGGACTGCTCTTTCTCGCTGTCTGGGGCCGGAGTTCGGACCGGCAGCTACTTCCTGGGTCCCACTGTGACATGCTAGAGATGCCATTTTGGGTCAGTGCATGCTCCAGTTGTTAGAGAGTTGGCCCATGTAAAGATGCATGCTGCGCGTACAGCGCCGAAGGCGCACCTAAGGCAAGACTGTCTGCGCCCATCAGCATCCCAAAAGCATCCAGCGCCAGCCATGCTGTCCGAAACTGGTCCCGCGTTGCAGGTAGGGGTTTGTATAATAGCAAAGATCTGTATGCACTTCGCCCGCCCCTATGTTCCCACGTCAGCAGCTGGGATATTCTGGAATGTAAAAACACAGTTTGTCCTACATGTAGCTTTAGACTTGTTGATCCCCATCCTGTTAGGGCGATGGATAAGAGGAGCAGGTACAAGCCAGCCATTTATGCTTCTCTTATTAACGTACACTCGGTTGAGACACCTTTGATCTTTTGGAGGATAAGAAACTCGATTTCCTGTTTATTACAGAGACGTGGCCGGACGAATTCTCTAATCCAACCATTGCACTGGCCATTCCATCTGGTTACAAAATCTCTCGATTGGACAGAGCAAAAGGGAGAGGAGGTGGGGTAGCTATAATATATAGAGATATATGGTTCCTCCAACAGGCAGTCTCAACACTGGGAGGAGGCTGCGAAGCTCTGGACTTTAGTATCAATGTTTAGCCTCATTTTACCATAGGGGGATCTTTGATTTATAGACCACGGGTCCAGCGGGTCCGTTTATCAAAGCTATATGAGACGCTATTGTTCCCCGCACATTGCTTTTCCCCCACTGCATCATTCTTGGTAAATTAAATATCAATTTTGACAAGGCTGATTCAAAGGACACCCTAGATTTATCTGACATCTTGTCCCTTGCTCAACTCACCCAATGGGTTGGCCTTCCAACGCATTTATGGGGCCACACGTTAGATCCCATTTGCTCAAATTTCTCTTTTATAGCTGAGTATCCCACTCCTGTGTCTTGGTCGGATAACTTTTTAACATATTTCTCCTGGGTTTTACCTGATGTAACCTCCCTTCCCGGTCTGAGCGTGAGCCGGTGTTTGCTAAAATTGACCCATCGCTATTCAGCCAAGCCCTGGATTCCACCAGACCTCCTCTCACCAGAGATCTTACAGTTGGGCTAGCTGGGTTCACAAGCTGGATCTCGAACACTGTTGATCTCACAGCTCCAGCTACCCGACATAAGCACTCTAGGGACTCCCCGTCTAACCCCTGGTTCACTCCTAAGCTGAGGTTACTGAAGCAGGAGTGCAAGAAACTGGAGAGGCAATGGCACCAGGGATATCATCTCGAGGACAAATTCATGTTGAGAATTAAACAGAAAGCCTATTACACGGCTATTGCACACGCTAAAAGCCTTTACTATGGGAATAGAATTAACTCCAAGGATATCTTTTCCATAGTCCAAAGTTTCCTGGCCCCAAAAGCACAAGCTAGCACTATTCCATCCTCGGACGTGTGGTGTGAAGATCTCTCTGTTTTCATTATAGAGAAAATCCGAAATATACAGGTGTCCTTTACCACCAGCAATAAAGTCCAGGATGCCCTCCATTGGCCCCTCCCTCTCATTTGTTGGCCGAGTTCACCCCAATAGACCTTTCTAGCTCACTTAAAACTTTAAAGGGCCTGAAATCTGGTTCTTCTTCGGACCCGTGCGCAGCTAGACTTCTGGCCGAAGTGGCGGATACGATCAACCTGGAAGTCAACAGACTTATTGCCATGTCCTTCACTGAAGCTCTTGTCCTGGCCACATGGAATCAGGCGAAAATCCTCCCTCTTTTGAAAAAATCCTCACTCAATCCGCTATGCCCGTCTAATTACAGACCGATCTCCCTTTTGCCCAGCTTGGCCAAGGTCTTTAGGAAAGTGGTCACTAGACAGCTGACTGACTATGTTGAAAGCTCAGGTCTTCTCCACCCGGCCCAATCGGGCTTCAGGGCCTCTTTTAGCACTGAATCGGCCCTAGTGAAAATTTCCAAAGCCATCAGAGACTGCTTGGATGCCAGCGGGAGGGCTGCTTTGGTGTTGCTAGACCTCTCAACTGCATTTGACACGGTTCCCCATGCTCTGCTGCTCTCCCAATTGGCGGAGATAGGGGTTTCAGGCAACGCCTGGGGCTGGCTCTAATCCTTCTTGGAGGATCGGACACAGAAGGTATGGCTCCCACCATACTCCTCATCACCGAAAAAAGTGACCACAGGGGTTCCACAAGGCTCTTCTCTGAGTCCTCTTCTTTGTAATATTTACGCCACCCCTCTGGTTCAGTTGGCGGAGAACTTGGGAGCGAAGATGATTGCCTATGCCGATGACACACAGTTCCTGTTCACTTGGAGGAAAAACGAAGTTTCGACTTTGGCCGCCAAACACTGCCTGTCCACAGTCTTCCGCTGGCTAGCAGGGGCTGAACTGAAATGCAATGAGGAGAAATCGGAGGTTCTCTTATTCGGCAACTTTCTCGCCCGGTTTAGGGAATCATTCTGGCCCTCCGACTCTGCATTGCCTACCTCCTCCGGGAACCCAGTTAAGAACTTAGGGGTGTGGTTTGAGGAGAATCTCCGCTTCTCAATCCAAATCAAGAAGCTGGCAGGTACCTGCTTCGGTGTCTTAAAGTCCCTCAGGAAGTTTCTTCCTCTTCTTCCTCAGGCGGCTAAGGAGTCAGTGATTTGAGTCCTTATTCTCTCTCAGCTCGACTACGCCAACGCCCTTTATGTTGGCATCCCAAACGACTTATTAAGTAAACTGCAAGTGGTGCAGAACACGGCGGCGAGGCTGCTCGTGAACGTTTCCACCAGATGTAGCGTGAGAGTTCACCTACGTGCCTTACACTGGCTGCCCATGGTCAGATTCAAGGCCCTTGTTATCGCCCACTGTGAGCTTTATGCCACTGGGCTTGGTTATCTTCAGAAATGGTTTTCCTTTTACACCCCTGGAAGAGAACTGCGTTCGTACACTCAACTCCTGGCCCAAATCCTGCATTTCCGCCTGCAAAGGACAGATGACAGCTCTATAGCCGTGAAGGCCGAAAACCCATCTATTCCTCTAATCTTGGCTCTTGGCGCATCGTCTCTCTATCAAGGCTCGCGCCGGGACACTCTTGCAGTATCTGTGCGCGTTAGAAATGCTAAATAACATAACATAACACCACTCTGTAAATGCGCCTCCTGGCACAGTACTGATAGGGGGATGAAGTCTACTTTAATCCTGAGGGACTTTGACAGCCAAGTAGCCCTCCAGGTACCTCCTGTAAGTCCTACAAATTCCTGAGCACTGGTTGGAGGCCCAGCCCTCTTTCTCCACCACTCTGCAAACACGACTACCATTAATGAAGCATTTGCAATGTAACAGGTCTCGCAATTGAAAGTTTTAGAGCTACTGGAGTTGTAAATCTGAAAGTGTTTTATTAATGTTTCTTGGAGTGGAGTGGTTTAGATAGCTCTCCTGAGGCGGAAGCCGGGAGCCACATTTGGATATATTTTAAAATTTGCCTATTTGCACTATTGTGATTTTAATACTTGTGTGCTTGCTTGCTGTTGTTCATTGCTGCTCCTTGGGTCTTGGGGTTACCTTGCACAGCGGTCCCAGCGCTGTTGCAGGGAGGGTCACTACAGCGCCGCCATCACCCTCGAGACGATAGGCCACGCCCCCCACAATAAGCCACGCCCCTTTTTCGGCACTATAAACGTCGCGCTGATCCACGAGCCGGCGTTTAGATAGCTCTCCTGAGGCGGAAGCCGGGAGCCACATTTGGATATATTTAAAAATTTGCCTATTTGCACTATTGTGATTTTAATACTTGTGTGCTTGCTTGCTGTTGTTCATTGCTGCTCCTTGGGTCTTGGGGTTACCTTGCACAGCGGTCCCAGCGCTGTTGCAGGGAGGGTCACTACAGCGCCGCCATCACCCTCGAGATGATAGGCCACGCCCCCCACAATAAGCCACGCCCCTATTTCTCTACCAATAAGAATGCCTACTACTTGGAAGTGCAGCGGACGAGCGCAGCGGGCGCGCCGGTAGCGTGCCGAAGGCGCGCCTAAGGCAAGCCCGTCTGCGCCCGTCCGCGACCAGACCACGGCGAGCGCGGCCTACTCTGCCCAACTTACCATAAGCCATGGAGCTTCCCCCTCACTTTATTCTCGGGATACTCTGCTCAATCTGAGTGAGTATGCGTATGAAGGTCTTCTTTCTTTCGCTGACACTGCTCTCCCATTGAATGACTTTGCGATCAGGGGTCTGCTAGTGGGCGGACTTCTTAACGTAAGATCATTGCCGAAGCATGCCACTAAAATTCAACTATTGGTAGAAACTTATCAGTTAGATGCTCTTTTTTGTACCGAGACGTGGACACACTCTGATTGTGAAATCGAACTTGACTGGGCGTACCCGCAGGATTATAAAATCCTGCATCTACCCAGACCCAAAGGTTGGGGGGGTGGGGTGGGAATTATCTATAGAGCCTCCTGGCACGTTAACATCCTAGATATGGACCCGGTTGTCGGGACCGAGCTCCTCGGCCTCTCAATTAACAGTCACTTAGGAGCTACTTTCATGGTAATTATCTGTTATCGCCCACCGGGGGCCTTCAGTGCCCAGCATCAACAATCGCTACTTACTTCTCTCTCCAATATGGCGACTTCTCACAATAAGCTAATTATTCTAGGGGACTTTAACTTATGGCCGAATGGTCCTTTAGATACTGGACTGCATAATCTTTTGCTCTCTTGTGAGAGCGTGGGGCTGCAACAACTAGTCAGGGAACCCACTCATAAAGCAGGGCATCGACTTGATCTTATTTTTTCCACCCCTCAGCTAGTACCCTGGAATGATATCCTGCCCATGGGCTGGACTGACCACTCCCTCCTTAAATTCTACATCAACTGTAAGGGGGCTAAAATGCCGGCACGTAGTACCTCCTCTGAATTCATGTACAGAGACTAGAAAGCTCTGGAAAGGCGGAGAACTACTGGTGCCGTGTTCCAAGTGGAGGACAGTTTCTCTCCAAATTGTCCAGTTGAGGATAACTATGAGGCTTTTTGTCTTAGGATATCGACATCTATTGACTCCTTAGTTCCATTAACTCCTTCCATGCTCATGATGGAACCACGCCGTCATGAGCCACGGTTGCCGTGTGCTCATGACGGAGTGGTTCCGTCATGCTGCGGCTGTTGGCGGCCGCGCCGCCCATGCGGCGCTAATTCCCCGCCTGTGCGGGCGATTAGCGCTGTGGGCGGAGTCATGACGGAACCACTCCGTCATGAGCACAGCCCAACCGTGGCTCATGATGGAGGGGCTCCGTCATGAGCACAGCGCCACCGCGCTGCCCCCCACACCCCCCAGCGCTGCGGCGGAATTTCCGCCGCAGCGAAGGGGTTAAAGAAATGCAAGTACAAGGGTAGAGTAGGTGGAGAGGTGTGGCTCACTGGTTAGAGGCGGCAGATCCGCAAGCAGAGAATCGGCCAGGGACCAGGGTTCAATTCCCGACGCGGCAGGGTTGTGGACCAGGGTCAAAACGGACTCGATAATTCTCGCCTCGGTACCTACTCTAACCAGGAACACACTCGGCAACTCTGGGCATTAGCTTGCCTCATCTCCACAACGGCCCCCCACATTCGCCGGGGATGCCTGGTTTCACCTTGGAGATACCCAGGAGGGACCATCTCACAGGGATAGCCAGGACGAGTTCCCCAGCGGTCTACAGCGCCACGACGCCTCAGGGCAGCAGTGCGCTTTACAAGACACATACATTTATTTATTTATTTATTTTATTTTATCAGCTCCTTGGTTTGATGATTCGTTAAAGGCCCTTAAATTGGCCTGTAAGCAGGCTGAAAGAAAATGGAGACAGGGTTACCTCGATGCTAATAAGCAACTCTGGAAAACCAAACTCTTGGAATATAAAACTGAGATTATGAAATCTAAATCTGATTACTTTTGTTCTACAATTTGTACAGCCGCCAACAGTTCCAAAAGTATTTTCCAGATTCTGAACAGCCTCACTCACCCTGACTGCGCTAAAAAGTCAATCCCTCCCACACAATCCCTTTGCGACAATCTTGCGCTGTTTTTCAAAGAAAAATTGAGACTATCATTCGAAACCTGAGCACTTCCCCCACACTGGTCGGCCCAACCAGCCCTGAGGTCGTCATCATTGATTATGGAGTGGTGAGCCCAGGGTGCCAGCCTATGGACTGCTTGTGGGAGTTTCCCTCCATTACTGAGGCGGAATTCGATAAACTGGCTCAAGGGATTTCCTCGGGCTCTCCTCTCGACCCCATTCCCACTAAAAACTGGAAGACATCCGGAGAGGAACTCTTTCCCACTCTCTGCAGGATCTGCAATCAATCCCTGCGTAGTGGCTTAGTTCCTGCTCCCTGAAAGCAGGCTCTCATTAGGCCACTGTTGAAGAAACCCTCTCTGAACCCTGAGTGTCTACAGAATTATCGACCCATCTCCCTGCTACCATTCCCGGCAAAAATTGCCGAGCGCTGGGTGAGCTCGTGTCTCTCCAAACATCTGGAGCAGAATCATTTCCTGGACGAAATACAATTCGGCTTTCGTCCAGCCCATGGCACCGAAACAGCTCTACTTACTGCCATGGAGGACCTTCGTATGCGTGCAGACAGGGGCCAGGCAGTAGCCTTGATCCTGCTGGACCTGTCTGCCGCATTCGATACGGTCAATCACGTGATTCTATTGGAGAGACTAAGAGAGGCCGGGGTGAGTGGCACTGCCCTGCATTGGCTTCACTCCTTCCTGCGGGATAGGAAGCAGGCTGTGTCCCTCCCCCCGTTTCAATCGGCCTTCTCCCCGGTGATCTATGGGGTGCCTCAAGGCTCGTCCATCAGCCCGATTTTATTTAACGTCTACCTAAAACCACTGATGACGTTAATAAAATCCCATAGGCTAAAAGTAATTAATTATGCCGACGACACTCAGCTCATCCTCTCTTGGGAGGGTGAGGAATCGATTCCTTTGGAATCGTTTCATGTCTGTCTGCGAGACATGGCTGGCTGGCTACACAATAATTCCTTACAGTTCAACGCCTCCAAAACTGAGGTTTTGTTCTGCGCCGGAAGTCGGATTGCCCGCCCGTTCCCGGCGGAGTTTTGGCCCCCTGAAACCTCGGAAAAGCCACAGCCGGTCACCACGGTTCGGGTGTTATGATGGACAACAAACTCAGCATGGAAGCCCAGGTTGCGAAAACAGTGTCCACCTGCTCGGCCCTTATTCGTTCTCTTCGCAAGGTCTTGCCATTCCTTCCCTCACAGGCCCGGGCCTTAATAGTCAGGTGTACCATTCTTAGTCGCCTTGACTATTGCAATGCGCTGTTGCTCGAGGCCCCGTCCGTGCTGCTGGACAGACTCCAAAGAGTTCAAACAGCCGCTGCCAAACTGGCCCTGGGTTGGCCTAGGAGATCTTCGGCCACTGCGGCAATGGCCGAGCTTCACTGGCTCCCTATGAAACAGCGAATTGCTTTTAAATCTCTCTGTCTTGTTTTTAAAGCTTTACATGGAGTCGGGCCCGGCCCCCTGCAATCTATGTTTGACTGGTACATTCCAACCAGAGCCCTCCGATCTACTACGGCCTGTCTTGTCAAAGTACCAAGATTTAAAAAGGTCAGGACAGGAGGAAGATCTTTCAAGGTTGCAGCAGCTAAACTTTGGAACAGCTTGCCTTTGGATGTCCGTCAAACAAGTGAACTTCTCCCTTTTAGGAAACGGGTCAAAACTTGGCTGTTTCCTAAATGTTAACTGTTCACTATCCTACTGTCATCTCCCAGTGCATCTATTTTAGGAGTTGTCTTCAGCGCCAGGATACCTGTAAGGTGATAGCTGCGCTATATAAATGTTTTAAATAAATAAAATAAATGTAGGTTGTGTGTAGTGGAATTATGTGGTATGTTGTGCAGTGAAATTATGTGGGTAGAATGTATGTGGTATGCAGTGTATAGGAATTATGTAGGGTGGGATTATGTGTTATGGAGTGTAATTGTGTGGTATGATAGTCTGTGTTGTGGAATGGTAACCTCAGGTTTAGTCTTCCTCGATTCCATAGAAAGCTAAACTATAAATTCAATGAAACAAAAAAAAGAAGGAACCACTGAGGAGCACTTCTAGACCTAGTCAGAGGTAGAGCAGGGCCACTGGAATTATGCAACTATTTGGCTGCACTGACTTTTTCACAATCATACATTTTCCGCATTTGCCACATAATCCATCATCAGTTACATAATCAGCAGATTTGAACATAAAAAAACTTGTTTCTAGCTCAAACGACTCAAATATTACCAGAAATGCAGCAACAAATGTTACAGCGTGGTTGAAGGCCCTTTGCAAACCTGAAATGGTCACCTGTTACTTATTGCTTAATGTGGGTATTAAATTAGTACTAATGGTGTACAAACCACTCTTGCTTCTTTCTGCTTCTCTCCTGAGTCTTTCTGCATTTCTTTTGCTTCTTTCTGCACCTTTCTTTCTTTTTCTGCACCTCATTCTGCTCATCACATCCGCTTTCTGCTACTCTCTTTCCTCTTTCTGCACCTCTGTTGCTTCTTTCTTCTCCTCACTTGCTTCTTTCTGTACCCCTCTTTTCTCTTTCTGCAACCATCTTCCTTCTTTCTGCACCTCTTTTGCCTCTTTCTACACTTCTCTTGCCTCTTTATGCAACTCTGTTGCTTCTTTCTGCACTTCTTCTGCCTCTTTCTGCACCCCTCTTGCTTCTTCTGGACCTCTGTTGCTTCTTTCTGTACTTTTCTTGCTTCTTTTCCACCTCTGTTGCTTCTTTCTGCACCACTCTTGCCTCTTTCTGCACCCTTCTTTTCCTCTTTGTGCAACTCTCTTGCCTCTTTCTACAACACTCTTCACTCTTGATGCACCCCTCTTTGTGCACCTCTGTTCATTCCTTCTGCACTTCGCTTGCCTCTTTCTACACCCCTCTTGCCTCCTTCTGCACCCCTATTGCCTCTCTCTGCACTTCTGTTGGTTCTTTTGCACTGCTCTTGCTTCTTTCTGCACCTCTCTTGCAAATTTCTGCACCCCTCTTGCCTCTTTCTGTATCCCTCTTCCCACTTTCTGCATGTATCTTGCCTCTTTCTGCAGTTCTCTTCCCTCCTTCTGCACCTCTGTTGCTTCTTTCTATACTTCTTTTGCCTTTCTTCACCTCTCTTGCTTCTTTCTGCACCCCTGTTGTCTCTTTCTGCACCCGTCTTCCCTCTTTCTATACCTCTCTTGCTTCTTTCTGCACTACTCTTGCTTCTTTTTGTACCTCTCTTGCTTCTTTCTGCACCCTTCTTCCCTTTTTTCATCCATCTTGCCTCTTTCTGCACCTCACTTGCCTCTTTCTGCACTTCTATTGCTTCTTTCTAAACCTCTGTTGCTTCTTTCAGCAATTCTCTTGCCTCTTTCTGCACTTCTCTTGCCTCTTTCTGCACCTCACTTGCTTTGTTCTGCACTCCTCTTGCCTCTTTCTGCACCCTTCTTCCCTCTTTTTGCACCTCTCTTGCCTCTTTCTGCACCCCTGTTCCCTCTTTCTGTACCTTTCCTGCCCATTTCTGCACCTCTCTTGCTTCTCTCTGTACCACTATTGCTTCTTTCTGCACCCCTGTTCCCTCTTTCTGTATCCCTCTTGCCTCTTTCTCCACCCCTCTTCCCTTTTTCCCGTCCTCTCTTGCTTCTTTCTGCACTGCTCTTGCTTCTTTCTGGACCTGTCTGGCAAATTTCTGTATCTCTCTTATCTCTTTCTGCACCCCTGTTTCCTCTTTCTGCACCTGTTTGCCCGTTTCTGTACCTCTCTCTCCTCTTTTGGCACCTCTGCTGCTTCTTTCTGTACTTCTCTTGCTTCTTTCTGCACCCCTCTTGCCTCTTTCTGTATCCCTTTTGCCTCTTTGGCACCTCTCCTGCCTTTTTCTGCAGTTCTCTTGCCTCTTTCTGTACCTCTTTTGCTTCTTTCTGCTGTTTTCTTACCTCATTCTGTACCCCTCTTGCCTCTTTCTGCACCTCTGTTGGTTATTTCCACACTGCTCCTGCTTCTATCTGCACCTCTGTTGCAAATATATGCATCCCTCTTGCCTCTTTCTGTACCCCTCTTCCCTCTTTCTCCACCACTCTTGCCTCTATCTGCACACCTGTTCCCTCTTTCTGCACCCCTTTTGCCTGTTTCTGCAACTCTCTTGCTTCTTTCTGTACCCTTCTTCCCTTTTTCTGCACATCTCTTGCATCTTTCTGCACCTCTCCTGCCTCTTTCTGCACCTATGTTGGTTCTTTCTGCACTGGTCTTGCTTCTTTCGTCACCTCTGTTGCAAATTTCTGCATTCCTCTTGCCTCTTTCTGTACCCCACTTGCCTCTTTCTGCACCTCTTTTGCCTCTGTCGGCACACCTGTTTCCTCTTTCTGCACCCATTTGCCTGTTTCTGCAACTCTCTTGCCTCTTTCTGCAGTTCTCTTCCCTCCTGCACCTTACTTAACTCTTTCTGCACTTCTCTTGCTGCTTTCTGCACCCTCCTTCCCTTTTTCTGCACATCGCATGCCTCTTTCTGCAACTCTCTTGCCTCTTTTTGCACTGCTCTTGCCTCTTTCTGCACCCCTCTTGCCTCTTTCTGTACCTCTTTTACTTCTTTCTGCACTTCTCTCTCCTCTTTCTGCACCTCTCTTGCCTCTTTCTGCACCTCTCCTGCCTCTTTCTGCACCTCGCTTGCCTCTTTCTGTACACACAGGGCTACTTTTAAACTGACCTCAGGCTCGGCAGTGAACACATGCAAGGGCAGATAAGGGCTGCTGGCCTCTAAACTGCCATGCCCTATTATATGCTAGGGACCTAGAGGTAGTTTTAATCCCCCGCCCTATTATGTACTAGAGCCTTACAATGGAGGTCATGCCAATCACAGGGGTACCCCAACCCATAGTGTACCCTATTGTATGTAGGTGTTTTCAATGTATTCTAAGTGTCTTTAAGCATAGCACTGGCTCCGGGCCTGGTTAGGCAGAGCCCAGGGTCAGTCAGAGTCAGTTACCACCAGTACCAGTTAGAAAAAAGTTGGGGGTGCCCAGGGCACAGGATTACTTTGCAACAAGGCTTCTTTCTGCACCTCTGTTGGTTCTTTCTGCACATTGCTTGCTTCTTTCTGCACCTTTCTTCCTCTTTCTGGACTTCCGTTGCCTCTTTCTGCATTTCTCTTGCTTCTTTCTGCACCTTTCTTCCTCTCTTTGCACATGTCCTACCTCTGTAGGCATAGTTAGAAATTAGCATTTAAAAATCCTTTGAAATTCACTGAAAAAACTATAGATTTCAGGGACGTTATAGTTAGAAATTGTTATTCAAAAAACCTTTGAAATTCAGATAACTATAACTCACGCGCCAGCAATCCTCTGCTCATGACGTCACATATTACATCACTTATGACATGGTCAGTGGCATCACTCTTGACATCACTGATGACATCTTCCTTGTGATAGAGTGGCGGTCGCGCGAGTTATAGTTATCTGAAGTAACTATAACGTGGGAATTTCATTGGTTTTTTACGAGTGAAATATCCACCTAACTATAACATGTGCGAAACCTATGGTTTTTTAAGTGAATTTGCAAGGTTTTTTAAATGCTAATTCCTAACTATAACGTGTGTGAAACCTATGGTTTTTTCTGTGAATTTGTACGTTTTTTTAAATGCTAAGTTATGTATGTATTATTTTTTTTAATATATATTTATTTTAGATTAAACTACGTATTAAAAATGTTATTTATTTTTTTATGGTTTTTCAATGTGCGCGCACCCCCGCGATTTAAAAAACAAAAAAATTTACATGTTTTTTTCTGCCTTCGGGGTCCTTCAGGGACCCCCTGACAAAGGCTAGGGGGTCAGGAACTCTCTACCCTGCCCTCTTTTCACGTTCGCCATCTTCCTTTTCCACTCTTGCACTGAAAACAAACAAAATGGCGGACAACACTTCCTGATTTCGACCGATTCGAACATTGACTGACATGTAACAACCAATCAGAATTACGCTCGCGCACGTTAAGTACGCGCACGGTGCGCGCACGGTGCGCGCACGGTGCGTGGCTATAGATATGTATGTGCATTTAACTGCAATTTTCTCAGGAACTACTGAACAGATTGACTCCATATATGCAAAAGGCACATCCCTGACCTGAGGACTACCTCTCTGCCAAATTTCAAGTAATTCTGTTCAGCCGTTCGGGCTGTACCTTCAACTAAAGGTCCTATGGGAAAATGCATGGGGAAAACGTGTTTTGGGACCCCCTTTTTTTCTCGGCCCACGCTTGACGAATCCCCCCGAGTCTTTCAGGGTAGGAGCTGAGCGGAGCGCCCCATTAGTTTTGAAAATTTCGCGAAGATTCGTCAACCGGCGCCAAATTTATTCAAAATAGAATTTTGAGATTTCCTATGGAAACACGGTCCTAACTATAACTATCTACTGGTGACCTCCAGTAGATATATATATATATATATATATATATATATATATATATATATATATATATATATATATATATATATATATATATTCACTGAAAAAACCATAGGTTTCACACATGTTATAGTTAGCTGGAAATTTTACTGATAAAAAACCAATGAAATTCCCCCGTTATAGTTACTGTAGGCAACTATAACTCACGCGACCGTAATCCTCTGCTGATGCTAATACTGTATTTAGACACTTATTTGCCCATGTCTTCTTCCATTAAATTTTAGCTATACATATATTACAAATATTTTTTTTTCATAAAGACACATATGTCATCAGCACAGGATTACGGTCGCGTGAGTTATAGTTGCCTACAGTAACTATAACGGGGGAATTTCATTGGTTTTTTATCAGTAAAATTTCCAGCTAACTATAACATGTGTGAAACCTATGGTTTTTTCAGTGAATTTGCAAGGTTTTTTAAATGCTAATTCCTAACTATAACGTGTGTGAAACCCATGGTTTTTTCAGTGAATTTGTACGTTTTTTTAAATGCAAATTTTTTTTTGACATTTTTTTGTAAACCTATGTATAAAATAATGCATTATGGAAAAGTTTTTTTTTTTAATGCTTTTTTTTCCGTGTACGGTAAGCTGATGGTACGCGCTCCGTGAGTCATAAGTACGGTGCGCGTACGTAATAGGAAACGCGTACCGTAAGCTGACGCTACGTGCTCAGCACGTCATAAGTACACCGCGCCTACGTGATACGTGCGTGACGTACGCGTACACGCGCAAGCAACGTCGCGGTCACACAGGGGCGTGTAATGTGCATGCGCGAGTGCATCTTACGTACGCGCTCCGTAAGCGCTCCGTAAGCGTCACGTTTGCGCATGCGTACTTTTTTACGAGCGCGTACCGTGAGCTTACGGAGCGAGCACGGTAGGTCATGTGATCCACAAAGAACACTTTTCATTGGTTGAAATTACTTTAATTTCCAGAAACTTCCCACACCACACCCATTCCCCTCATTACTGCTTGAAAGAACACTTTTCATTGGTTGAAAGTACTTTCAGTTCCAGAAACTTCCCACACCCCACCCATTCCCCTCATTACTGCTTGAGATCCCTTAGGAGAAGGAGCTGGATTGACATTGGGATACAATGGCAGAACAGCAGAGCTCTTCTGAGAGTGAGGCCAGCAGCACCACCATGATCCAGAGAAGGAGGAAACAAAAGACTTCTTTTGTATGGGAGTATTTTTCTTTTCCAGAGGGGGAGAAAAAGGTGAATGCTCAATTGGTCACTTGCAGACTTTGTGGCCGTGTTTTATCCAGAGGAAATCCAAGGAAGAAATATTCCTTTGGAAATCACTCTATGAAAAGACACCTGCAGGATAGACATCCCAGGACCTTTGCTCGACATACTGGAGAAAACTCTTCAGTAAGTCACCAGAGCCCAACCTCAGCCGAGTACATCATCGGCAGCTCAGCTGAGCCCTTCCTCTGAGGTGGGAGCATCACCTTCTTCTTTTCTTGTGGACATTAACCCCCGATTTGGGAGGGTTGAAATGAGGTGTACAAGATATGGTGGTCTTATTGTTTATGGGGAGATCAGTCTTCCCCTTATTAACAATAAGATAGACCAGCATGTTTGTAGACGCTTATAATATTCCCATTCTTTCTTTCCTCTATCCCTGTATTAACCCAACGGCTCTTATAAGAGCCAACCTTACCTCACAATTTTTTTTATTTTTTTTTAAGCTTTCCTTTTTGCAAATTATTTTTTGCCGTGCGCGCACGGTACGCGTAATTCCGCGAATTTCGCGGAATTTCGCAGGTTGCACCGTGCGCGTACGCTACGCGCATACGGCGATTTTTCGGAAAAAAAATAAATTTCATTTTTGCCCTTGAGGGTCCTTCTGGGACCCCCTGACCAAGGCTAGGGGGTCAGGAACTGTCGAGCCTGCCCCCTTTTCACATTATCCACCTTTTTTATTCACCCCCCTGACAGTGCGAGTGAGAAAATGGCGGCCGCCGCTTCCTGGTTTCGACCGATTTGAATGTTTACTAAGATCTAACAGCCAATCAGAATCGCGCTCGCGCACGGCACCGTACGCGTACGGTAAGCTTACCGTAAGCGCACCGTAAGCACACCGTAAGCTGCCATAGATATATATATTGATTTAAATGCTATTTTCTCAGAATCTACTGAACAGATTTACACCAAACCTACAAAAGGCACTTCCTTGACCTGGGGACTACCTCTCTGCCAAATTTCATTAAATTCTGTTCAGCCGTTCGGGCTGTAGCTCTGTCTAAAGGTCCTATGGAAAAATGCATGGGAAAAACGCATTTTGGGACCCCCCTTTTATCTCAGCCCCCGCTTGACGAATCCCCCCGAGACTTTCAGGGTAGGAGCGGAGCGTAGCACCCCACCTATTTTGAAAAATTCGCGAGGATTCGTCGACCGGCGCCAAAGTTATTCAAAATAGAATGTTGCGGATTTCCTATGGAAACGTGGTCCTAACTATAACTACCTACTGGCGACCGCCAGTAGGTAATATATATATATATATATATGTATATGTGTATATATATATATATATATATATATATATATATACATATATATATATATATATATATATACGCAAACCACCATCCTGAAGTAATCGTAGTCTCGATCACACCAACCAGGTACGGACCACTCCGTGGATGTTTAATTCTTCATTTTATTTTGCAGATTCAAAAATAGTGCAAATGCGAGTGCAAAAATCTCAATACGAGCAAGTGCCCAGCATGACGCATTTCGACTGCACACAGGCAGTCTTGATCACATGACGCGCTGGACCTATCAGTGCGTATAAATAGTGAAATTCAAATTAAGCACATGATACAATTTACTCAATTACAGAAGTCAGATAATTAGCATGTAAAACCGGTTATTGCAAATACTTCCCAAAAGGGTAACACATGTTAAACATAAATGAAAAACATATAGTGTGTCGAACAATAATAAAAACATAGTGCTTGTAAATTGTTCTGAATAGAATCTCCAATAACCAGTCCGCAAGAATTCATTACAAATATTAGAGCCAAGATTACATACACACTTCATAATGAAGAGTCTCAATTGGTATAGATTACCACATAGAGTGTAAGTAACCACAATCACTGGCCTAAAAAATAATACCTTTATACATAAATCTAATTCTTGTTTACATGGTAAATCGTTGTGTGCAAAATTGTGCAAAAAAGTGATCTAGTGCTAAAGTGCATAATATTAGAATTTCAGTCAAAAAGATATAAACATATAAATATAGCAGCAGATAATCGATGTCCCTTAAGTAATCTCCTTATCACAAATTTTCAGTCAATTTCATCATGTTTTGTTGTCCTGTCCCACTCTTCAGTTTCAATACCCAGATGTATCTAATGGCAAGAAATAGGATAAAATAGATTTATGGATATTTGCCAACTAACGATCATTTACTCAATTAAGACATATGGCCATATGTAGGTAGCTAAATACCGGTCGGTAACGGCCGAACTTCGGTAAATATCCCGTTACCGACCGGTATTTAGTCAAGTGAGATGTAGGAGGCCAAAAACCAGTTTTCGGTAAATATGAATCGGTAAATACCGATTCATATTTACCGAATTCTAAAATACCGATTCATATTTACCGAATACATATTTTCCGAATCGGTAAATATGAAGTGGTAAATATGAAGTGGTAAAACGGGAATAGAGATGTAGGTAAATTCGGGAATTAAGAAATCCATGGAATTCGGTAATTAAGAGTCGGTAATTAACACAGATTGAAAGCAGGTGGTAAGCATCAACAGTGCATATAAGCAATCCCAAAATGCAACAGCGTGGACAACATGGCCGCTCTGTATGTCATTGCAAGGCGCCTACGTCTACAGGCAGCAGGTCTGAGGATTTGGAGACGGGAGGAACGCATTTACAGACAGCGCATCACACTCTTTCAACAGACTGACGCAGAGATACATGAAAGGTACAGGCTACACCCCCAAACCATCATGGACCTGATAAGGGAACTGCACCCACTCCTGGACCAGCCAACAAGAAGGGCGCATGCCATACCACCACATGTGCAGT
Organism: Triturus cristatus; assembly: GCF_964204655.1. Classification (NCBI taxonomy): domain Eukaryota; kingdom Metazoa; phylum Chordata; class Amphibia; order Caudata; family Salamandridae; genus Triturus; species Triturus cristatus. Next base: position 556,616,533 of record NC_140583.1, read on the forward strand.
TTCTCTGCAGCCTACATCTACTCGCATCTGGCAGTTACCAGGGGGTGATAGCTGCGGTGGGCGGTGTATCCCAGAGTTGCCTGTCCCGTTTCTTCAGGAAGTTCCTGGATGCCATGATGCAGAGAATGCACCACTACATCAGCTTCCCAAACACACAGGCTGAACTGCAGAAAACTAAAACTGACTTTATCACATGGCACAGTTCCCCCATGTCATTGGCTGTATTGATGGCACACACATTCCAATCTGCCCACCAGCTGCCACTGAGCACATCTACAGGAACAGAAAGTCCACCCACTCCATCAATGTGCAGGCAATCTGCGATGCAGGGAACATCATCACTGATATTGTTGCAAAGTTTCCTGGGAGCACCCATGACTCCTACATCTTCCAGAACAGTGGGATCTACACACGACTGCTTGCCGGAGAATTTGGAGAAGGATACCTGCTAGGTAAGTAACAGTGACGCTCCATAACACTTAGTGCAAATCATAGTGTATTGAGGCATGTGACTGATGGTTCCCTTTTACTCACCTAGGTGACAGTGCATATGCCGTGCGGTCATTCATCCTCACTCCCTACCTCCTACACCCATCAACCCAGAGTGAGAGACGATATAATGTGGCACACAAATCTACACGCAATGTGGTGGAGTGCACGTTCGGACTATTGAAAAGCAGGTTCCGCTGCCTCCATAAAAGCGGAGGTGCACGCCAGTACACACCCATCCTCTGCTGCAAGATAATTGCCACTTGTGCAATGCTGCACAACCTTGCCACGAAGAGAGATACAGAGGTCGAAATGACATATATTGAGGACAATGATGATGAGTCTGCACAGCCAGAGGCCAACGCAGCAGGAGTGGCAACAGCAACAGATGAGAGAGTGAGACGGGCAGAGATCACATGCAACTATTTCTGAGTGAGTAAGGGGACACAGCCAGTAGTTGGATGCCATAACGTAGTTTAATCAGGCAGCACTATGCCACAACACAAAGGGAAACCTGTTCCATCAACATTGTGTAATAAACATATGTCAGTCAAGGGTTACTTCACCCAATAGTGTCTTGGTTTTTCGTGACGCATTAGTGTTTGTGCCCACGCGCACCAGTGCGGGATGGCATTGAGTGAGCGTCCTCACTGGCTGTGGGACCAGTGGCACCACCTTGCCGCCTGCTGCTCCGACGTGTGTCTGGGACAAGGGGGGTTATGCTGCTCCTGCTGGTAGTGTCTTCGGTGTCCCCAGCATCCACAGCGCCAGTTGTGGCAGACTGGCTGGTGAGCAGCACTTCTAGTGCACTCGTGACCCTCACCATCTCCCTTGACACATCTGTGCTGCAGTGCGCAAGGCCCTCCTGCATCGCCACTGAGCGCCTGCAGAGCAGCGAAGTGGCAGTTGCCAGCCGGTTCACTGCCCTTGTGTTATGATCCTTTTTCTGATGTCCCCTGCGCGGTGCTGCCCTGTCCTCATCATACTTTGAGCACAGCAGCATGATGGACTGGGACATGTCCCGCATGCCCGCTGCCATCTCAGCCATTCCCCCTGCCATGGCGCTGATGCCCTTGTCAATGTTAACAAATGTCTCATTGAGGCCACGCATTTGGCGCTGTACAGACACCATTGCCCTTGCCTGTATGCGTTGAATTTTCACCATGGTGGCCTCAAGCCCTGAGGAGACTCCATGGCCCACCCCTAGGGGAGGTGGACTCTGCGGCCGAGCCCTGCGGCGCTGTCGGCCACCTGTGTGTGCTCCCTCAGAGTCGGAAGGCACACTGGCATGGGTTACATCCAGGGGTACAGTGGACGTTTCCGCCCCCCTCGAGTCTTCAGAGGATGAGTCTGTTACATACAACCTGGCAGCAACACGCCTCCTCGACCTGTGCAATGCAGGTGGTGAAGATGGTGGTGACACCTGCAGGAGTGGGGATGCTGGCTGGAGTGGCGATGCTGGCTGGGGTGGCGATGCTGGCTGTGGTGGTGAGACTGCCTGTGGTGCCGTTCCCTGGCCAGAACTGGTGGTGGCCTTCTCCGCGCTGTCTTTATGGTGTGCCCTCTCTCCCTTGTCATGGGCAGTTCTGTGCGCAGTAGTGCCTGTAGACAGAAATGCAACATCAGCTAAGTGTACCTGAAGCATAGATTTGCTGCCATGACAATACATTTTTTAAACAGTATCTCAATGTCCTCTGCCTGCTTCTCGCTACTGTGTGTTACATGCCTTGTTAATCCGTGCTATCGTATCATGTTTGGGCTTTCAGGGACTACATCTCCCATGATGCATTGCTAGCATGCACTAATACCTGTACTGGAGTGGGATTCTCATTGCACATTTGGGGAGTTGGGATAGGGGTAGGGGGGACACATTGCTGTGCAAGCGTCTTACCTTGTTTGGAGGTGCCTCTGCCAGAGCTGTCAGCGTCCCCAATCCCCACGATGCTTTCTGGATCAATAGTGGTCTCCACAAGCTCCTCCAGTTCTGTCAGGGCTGGTGCCCTGCTGCGTCCACCTCCTGTCCGGCTGGCCTCTTTTTTCAATTCTGCCACCTTCCTCTTCGTGATGATACGGATGTCGTACCACCGCTTCTTGAGGACATCAATGTCCCGGGGGGTCACTCCCATGGCATTCACCTGTTCCTGGATTCCAAGCCAGATTTTACGTTTCTCTGACTCAGCCACTTGCAGTGACTGTTTGCCAAAAAGCTTCTGGTGCTGCTTCACAACCTCCTCCACCAGTACCTGCAGCTCATTTTGGCTGAATTTCAGCTTTCTCTTCCTCTCCCCTCCATCCCTCTCTGTGTCCGGGCTGGCCATCGTTGCAGTTTCCAGGGCTGAATCAGGCAGTTGCTCTGTTCCTCTCCTCTGCACTCCCAGCCTCTCCAGAGTCTGTGGATTGTGTGCACCTGCCTGGGTGTGGCCACTTCCTGGTTGGGTGGGGTTTAGGTTGCACAGGATTGGCTGCTTCATCAAGTCATGTGTATTTGAATTCCCGATTCGGTAAATTCCGATTCGGTAAATACCGAATCAGTAAATACCACTTCGGTATTTACCGATTCGGTAATTACCACTTCGGTATTTACCGATTCGGTAAATTCCGATTCATGTTTATCGAATATTACCGATTCGGTAATGATTACCGAATGTTTACCTACATAGAACTTACCGATTCATAAATACCGATTCGGTAAAATTCGGTATTTATGAATCGGTAAAAATAAATTACCTACATATGGCCCATAGTGTCTCAAACTACTTAGAGTTAGTTTTTAAATAAATTAAAAAACAAGATAGCCGGTCAAAGTCCCATGAAACTTAAAAACATTCGAGGAAATCTCAAATAAAATCAAGTAAGATCAGGGATGTAAATCATTATTCAATCCTAAAACAAGTCATAGACCATTGTAGATATTCAGAAGATATAAAATTAGTAGCCACCAATATTGAAATGCATTGTTTTTCAATAAAATATATGATAAATAGAATAAAAACTGGATAAGAACCCCCAGGCTTCGAAACCGGCAATAACCACTATCACAACTTAAAAGATCTAGAAAATTCCAGATAAATTTAGTCATAAAAAAGCAGATAAAAGCCATTTGATAGTAAATCTGGGATCTATTATAAGATAATGATTAATGTTAAAACCAGTTATTCATTAAAGAAAATTGTGCAAATCATCGCTATTTTTAAGACCATTTGGCATTTTAGTGTCGAGTAGCATAATAAATTCCGATTCTACTTGTCTCAGTCTTCTTTCTCTGTTGCCTCCTTGAATATTTTTGGGCACTGCGCTAATGACAAAATATTTGAGATCATCAAGATTATTATTATGTACAAGTTTATAGTGTCATGCCACAGGAAAATTAGAATCAGAATTCACCACTGCTCTAAGATGTTGTAAAATCCTGTTAAAAACTTGCAATTTTGTGCTACCTACATAGAATAAATGACAAGTGCATTCCAGAATATAAATGGAATAATCCGTTCTGCAAGAATCGTGTCCTTGTATTTTGATAGGTTCTCTACCAAAAGCAGTCATATATTCTGTAGTATTTTTGCCACATTTACATGCACGACATGAACTGCATTTAAAAAATCCTGATATCAAAGTGAGCCAAGTAGTAGAGAGTGTCACTTCAGGACTGTTCCTAACTAATGCATCTCTCATAGATGGAGCTCTTCTAAAAGTTAGACTGGGAATTTTGGGCAAGATATGCGACATTGTTATGTCAGACCGAATAATTGGCCAATTTTTATAAAGAATCTTGCGAATCTGTCTCTCCTGTCTGCAAAAGTTAGTAATCAATCTTATGTTCTCTATAGATTCAGTAACAGTTGTATCAGTGACATTTTCAATCTGGATAATTGTTGGAATTTCAGACTCTTCCAATGTATCACAATTTACACCAATACTATTCGCCTTGTCTTTCGCTTTTGTTAAATCTGTGGCTTTATATCCTCTTTTTAGAAATCTATTGAAAGCCTCTTTCTGACACTCTTCAAGATCCCCCTCATGGCTACAGATACATTTTATTCTCAAAAATTCACCAAAGGGGATACTTCGTATCAGGTGTTGGGGATGTGAGCTGCTAGCATGTAATACAGAATTTCCTGCCGTAGGTTTCCAATATAACCTGGTGTGGATTCTATTTTCTTTTATATATATTTCCACATCCAGGAATTGTACTTTTTCATTGCTAATATCAGATGTAAATTTCAAATTTAAGGCATTGTCATTCAAATCATTGATACAATCCATGGCTGTCTCAGGTGAACCTTTCCAAATTAAACAAACATCATCAATGAACCTCCACCACTGGAGAACATGTTGGTCAAATATATCTTTGTGAGTGCTTCTGAGGACATGCTCCTCCCACCAGCCCACGTGTAAACACGCGTAGCTAGGAGAGAAGCATGCCCCCATATCCACTCCGCGTAGTTGTTGATAAACCTCCTTGTTGAAAAGAAAGTAATTATGAGTTAAACAAATTTCTACCATCTTGATCAACATCTTATTGTGTTCATACATATGAGTTCTTCTTTGATCTAAGAAATGGCGAATTGCGTTAATGCCATCCTTATGATGAATACTAGTGTACAGTGAACTAATGTCCATCACAATCAGTAGATAATCCTCCTCCCATTTGACTGTTCTTAATTTAGTCAAAGTTATTCAAAATAGAATTTTGAGATTTCCTATGGAAACACGGTCCTAACTATAACTATCTACTGATGACCGCCAGTAGATAATATATATATATATATATATATATTCACTGAAAAAACCATAGGTTTCACACATGTTATAGTTAGCGGAAATTTTACTGATAAAAAACCAATGAAATTCCCCCGTTATAGTTAGTGCAGGCAACTATAACTCACGCGACCGCAATCCTCTGCTGATGCTAATACTGTATTTAGACACTTATTTGCCCATGTCTTCTTCCATACATTTTTAGCTATACATATATTACAAATATTTTTTTTTCATAAAGACACATATGTCATCAGCAGAAGATTGCGGTCGCGTGAGTTATAGTTGCCTGCACTAACTATAACGGGGGAATTTCATTGGTTTTTTATCAGTAAAATTTCCGCTAACTATAACATGTGTGAAACCTATGGTTTTTTCAGTGAATTTGCAAGGTTTTTTAAATGCTAATTCCTAACTATAACGTGTGTGAAACCTATGGTTTTTTCAGTGAATTTGTACGGTTTTTTAAATGCTAAGTTACTTTACGCCATTCGTGGCGTGCGCACCCACTTAACGCAGTTCGTTCCGTGCGCGCACGGTGCGCTTCGCGCACCGTGCGCGCACAGTGAGCACGCGGTGCGCTTCGCGCACCGCGCGCCCACTTTACGCAGTTAGTGCCGTGCACGCACGGTGGGCATGCGGTGCGATGACAAAGCAAGAAAGCACGTCAACAAATCTGTTTCTGCTTTCCTCCGTGACTATGGTATGGGTGCCATTTACCACAACAACTTGCGTTATGACATGCAAGACATTTATAGAGGAGATGGTGTGCACTTCAATGATGAAGGGAACAGAGTCTTCCTCTTAAACCTTAGACTCTGCATCGGTACTTACTTGTAGGTACCACTAAAAAATCATTTCATAAACACAACGGCTCTTTTTAGAGCCCCCTAATATCTAAACACTTAAATCTGATTTTCATTTTTTTTTTTCTTTTTTTCTACCGTACGCTTACCGTAAGCTTACCGTACGCGTACCCCGTGATTTTTTTTAAAATCAATAAATGTTTTCTTTGTACTTTACAGTCCTTCTTTGACCCCCTCACAAATGTAAGGGGGTCTGTAACTCTCCTCATTGCCCCCTTTCCTTGTTTTCACTCTTTTTTTTCAGAGTAAAATACACAAAATGGCGGCCGCCGCTTCCTGGTTTCGGCCGATTCGAATGTTTACTAAGATCTAAGAGCCAATCAGAATCGCGCTCGCGCACGCCACCGTACGCTTACCGTAAGCGTACGGTAAGCGTACCGTAAGCGGGCTCAGATATATATATTGATTTAAAGGCTATTTTCTCAGAATCTACTGAACAGATTTACACCAAACCTACAAAAGGCACTTCCTTGACCTAGGGACTACCTCTCTGCCAAATTTTGAGTAATTCTGTTCAGCCGTTCGGGCTGTAGCTCGTTCTAAAGGTCCTATGGAAAAATGCATGGGAAAAACGCGTTTTGGGACCCCCCTTTTATCTCAGCCCCCGCTTGACGGATCCCCCCGAGACTTTCAGGGTAGGAGCGGAGCGTAGCGCCCCACCTATTTTGAGAAATTCGCGAGGATTCGTCGACCGGCGCCAAAGTTATTCAAAATAGAATGTTGAGGTTTTCCTATGGAAACGTGGTCCTAACTATAACTACCTACTGGCGACCGCCAGTAGGTAATATATATATATATATATATATATATATATATATATATATATATATATATATATATATATATATATATTCACTGAAAAAAACATAGGTTTCAGGGATGTTATAGTTAGAAATTAGCATTTAAAAAACCTTAGAAATTCAATGAAAAAACCATAGGTTTCAAGGACGTTATAGTTAGAAATTAGCATTTAAAAACCTTAGAAGTTCACTGAAAAAACTATAGGTTTCAGGCACGTTATAGTTAGAAATTAGCATTTAAAAAACCTTAGAAATTCACTGAAAAAACCATAGGTTTCAGGGACGTTATAGTTACTTGGACATTTGACTCATATAAAACCAGAGAAATTCACCCGTTATAGTTAGTTGAGCTAATTATAACTCGCGCGCCCGCAATGCACTGCTGATGACGTCACATATTACATCACTCATGACATGGTCAGTGACATCACTCATGACATCACTGATGACATCTCAAATGACATCACTGATAACATCATCCACGTGATAGTCTGACACACCTCCTCACACTCTAATATAGCCTTTGATACACGTACTCTAAAAAACAGACTACCATTTTCGAAACCATAGACACACCAATACCAGATACTAGATACACATCCACTGATTCCTATCTATATATTGTGAGCTAGACAAACACTCATACAGTCAGTCATACATGCTGTCACTCATCATTACATCAGTAAAATATCCACTCATACACCTATACAAACATTCACACAGTGCTAATGATCCATAGAGTTACTCACACATCTACTCAGTCATGCCAAAAATCAATCACACCCATGTACTCACCTATGCAGATATATACACACCACCTGAATTATTTATACACACACCACCTCCCTTATTTATAGATACTAACACATACTTACTCTCTTATACAATCACTAATAAAAGTACACATTCGTGTATGTAGACACTCTTGCCATCAGTGTCTCTAACTTATAGTCAATTATACACCCCGACACTCACATATACTGTCTAAAAAACATATATAGTTACTAACACATATATAACTGAGACATCAATTCACTAATCAACACACCTGTACACACAGTCAGCTACCCATACAGCCATTCCGAGATGCACTTTTGGATCTATACAACCAGTCAATCAGCCATTCAGACATGTATGCACAGGGTCAGACACCCCTCACCCACCAACATAGACACTCAGACACCCATACAGATACTCATACAATCAATCAATAACCCATATAGACACTGATGTAGCTACTCACCAACCCATGTACCTGCTTACACACCAACTGAGAGACTAATATAGAAATTCACACAGTTTTGTCACTAACCCATGCATTCAGGAACATACGTTCAATCAGTGACTTATACAGTCAATCATGCATCTACTAAATAATACATTCAAGCACTTCTACATCCACTCATTCTTCAATAGACCTTGGCATAGATATATATGAAAAATATTTAAACTTTACAGAAACACACTTTCACTGGATGATGTCATCAGTGAGGTCATCAGTGATGTCATTTGAGATGTCATGAGTGATGTCATGAGTGATGTCACTGACCATGTTATGAGTGATGTAATATGTGACGTCATCACCAGTGCATTGCGGGCGCAACTAACTATAACGGGCGAATTTCTCTGGTTTTATATGAGTCAAATGTCCAAGTAACTATAACATTCCTGAAACCTTTGTTTTTTTTCAGTGAATTTCTAAGGTTTTTTAAGTGCTACTTTCTAACTATAGCGTGCCTGAAACCTATGTTTTTTCATGTGAATATACACATATATATATATATATATATATATATGTTGGATATCCCAGGAACTCCACTGTACAGCAACTGCACCTCATTAGACAAATGGAGCACGGACCACAATTGAGTGCGTAGAGTTTAGTTTATTTCACCAAGTCTGTCGGCCATTACGCGTTTCGGCTCCAAAGAGCCTTGATCAAATATATATATATATATATATATATATATATATATATATATATATATAACCTACTGGCGGTCGCCAGTAGGTAGTTATAGTTAGGACCTATTTTCCATAGGAAATCCGCAACATTCTATTCCCAATAAGTCTGGTGCCAGTTGACGAATCTTCGCGAAATTTTCCAAACTTTGGCCAGCTCTGGTCCGCTCCTATCCTGAAAGTTTCGGGGTGATTCGTCAAGCGGGGGCCGAGAAAAAAAGGGGGTCCTAAAACGCATTTTCCCCATGCATTTTCCCATAGGACCTTTAGACGCAGCTACAGCCCGAACTGCTGAACGGAATTTATATATATATATTCACTGAAAAAAACATAGGTTTCAGTGGTGTTATAGTTAGCTGGACTTTTCACTTGTACAAAACCATTGAAATTCCCCCGTTATGGTTAGTTCAGCTAACTATAACTCGCGCGCCCGCAATGCACTGCTGATGACGTCACATATTACATCACACATGACATGGTCAGTGACATCACTCATGACATCACTGATGACATCTCAAATGACATCACTGATGACATCATCCAGTGAATGTGTGTTTTTCTGAAAATTAAATATGTTTTATATATGTATATTTTAAGGTCGATGGAAGAATAAATAGGTATATAAGTGTCTAAATGGATGATTTGTTTTTGAAAAATTGATTGTGTAACTGACTGATTAAGTGTATCATAGTGAATACATGGCTTAGTGAGTAATGTTTAAATATGTAAATATCTGTATTAGTCTCTCACTTTGTGTATAAGTGGCTGCATGGGTTGGTGAGTAGCTACATGGGTGTCTATATAGGTTATTAGTTGGTTTTTTGAGTATCAGTCTGAGTGTCTGCATGGTTCGGTGGGGGGTATTACGTAGTGCATAGGTGCATGAATGAGTGACTCACTGTTTGTATGTGTTGAAGACAGCATGTGTGCAGGACTGTATGAGTGGATGAGTGTGTGCATGGGTGTGTTAGTGAGTGAATGACTGTCTCAATAGTGTCTCTATGAGTAACTACATATGTTTCAAACTAGTATATGTGACTATTGTTGTATATAAGTGAGTATATGTGAGAGTGAGAGATTGAAAGAGTTACTGTATGAATAAGTATGTGTTTCTATAAGTGATTGTTTAAAAGACTAAGTATGTGTAAGTTTCTGTAGAAGTAAGTGTGGTGGTGTGTGTATAACTGTATATGCAGGTAAAAGGATGTTTGATTCTTTATTAGCATGAGTGACTATGTGTGTGTGTAACTTTATGGATGAGTAGCGTTGTGTAACAGGATGTATAGGTGTATGAGTACATATGATGAGTGAGTACATGTATGAGTGACTGTATAGGACTGTTGGTGAATGAGTGGATGTGGATCTTACAATTACTGAGTAGGTTGTTGTAACTGGTATTGGTATGTCCATTGTTTTGAAATTTTTAATTTCTATTTTTGAATGTGTGTATCAAAGGTTACATTAGGGGTAGAGGAGGTCTGCCACTCTATCACAAGGATGATGTCATCAGTGATGTCATGAGTGATGTCACTGACCATGTCATGAGTGATGTAATATGTGACGTCATCAGCAGTGCATTGCGGGCGCGCTAGTTATAGTTAGCTGAACTAACTATATCGGGGGAATTTCAATGGTTTTGTACGAGTGAAAAGTCCAGCTAACTATAAAACCCCTGAAACCTATGGTTTTTTCAGTGAATTTCTAAGGTTTTTTAAATGCTAATTCCTAGCTATAACGTGCCTGAAACCTATGTTTTTTTCTGGGAATTTCAAAGGTTTTTTAAATGCTAATTTCTAACTATGCCTACAGAGATAGGACATGTGAAGAAAGAAGGAAAAACGCACAGAAAGAAAAAAAAGAAATGCAGAAAGAAGCAACAGAAGTCCTCAAAGACGAAGAAAAGTGTAGGAAGAAGGATAACGTGCAGAAAGAACAAAAAGAAGAGCAGAAAGAAGCCTTGTTGCAAAATCATCCTGTACCCTCAACTTTTTCAGACGGATACTGGTGGTAACTGAGTCTGACTAACCAGTCCTAGAGCCAGTGCTATGTTAAAAGACACTTAGAATACAGTGAAAACACCTACATACACTAGGGAACATTATGCGTTGGGGTCCCCCTGTGATTAGCATGACCTCCTCTGTAAGCCCCTAGTGTATAATAGGGCAGGGGGATTAAAACTACCTCTTAAAACAGGCCACAGGGCGTTTTTGCACACGTTAACTCAGGCCCCGTCCCCTCCCTTCACCACTGTTTAAACACGCCCTGTGTCCGTTTTTAGTTGGGAGATTAAGTTCATTTGAATCCTGAGGGTCACTAGGGTCCAACTAGCCCACTAGGTACCTCCAGTAAGTGCCACAGAGCTGCGTTGCAGAGAGGTGCAAAAAATGGCACGGTCTGGACCACCTCTCTGCAATGCAGCTCAGTGGCGCTTACTGGAAGCACTTGGTGGGCTAGTTAGCCCTCAGGGGCCCTCAGTATTGAAGGGAAATTATATCCCCAATTTAAAACGTGCCATAGTGCGTGTTTGCACGTCCCCTCCCTTCACCACTGTGTAAACGCGCCCTGTGGCTGTTCTAAGTTGAGAGATTAAGTCCCCTTGAATCCTAAGGGTCCCTAGGGTCAAACTAGACCACTAGGTACCTCCAGTAAGCACCACAGAGCTGCGTTGCAGAGAGGTGTAAAAAGGGGCTTGGCCTCAGAACACCTGTCTGCAGTGCAGCTCCCTGGCGCATACTGGAGATGCCTGTTGGGCTAGTTGGCCCTCAGGGACCCTCAGTATTGAAGAGGAATTAATTCCCCAACTTACAACTCGCCAGGGGGCGCGTTTGCAGAGTGCTGCAAGGAGGGGGTGTGGCCTCCCGCGATGCCAGTCTTTTATTTTTTTTAATTTTTTAAGAAGGGGGGCTGTGTGGTTCCCCTTCCTATTCTAATTTATTGGCCCTGATGACCCCATCCCCCAGGGCCTGTCTCCTAAATATATTTTTTTGACCCCAATCCCCAGGGCCGGCCACTGTTTTTTATTATTTTTTAAAAATATATATTTATAGACACACCTAGGACATGCTGGACAAACCATACGTACCTATCACCATGACGATTTGCGTGATATTCATTAAAAGGCGACTATGCATACAATGAATCCATGTGGAATGTATTTACACCACTAGTGAAGCTCTGACATGTCTGATGCCCTACCATGCCTAATCCCGGTAGACACCCTTGTCGTTTATTTATACAAACATGGGTAGCTATTGACGGGCACATTTAATACACATGCACACCAAGCCATTCAAAGGGGATTCGACAAAAATTCGACCAAAACTATGCAAGAAACCCCCCTCACGGTTAATAAAACACACATCCACTGCCGGATGTGTAATACTTTTTATTTTACTCTCTGGAAAGGGGACGAACATCACTTGAGAGTCACAGCGCGCTCCTGGCAGAGCCCAATGCTGTGTTACACCCACCATTGCCTGCTGAGTACCACACACCTCTGTGTTGTATTCCACTAGCTAGTGCATATGCTATGACACTCTCTAGCCCATGTGCACTGTAACACCACCCCGTGAATATGTCATGCCACACTTGTCTTCGCACGGGTTATATTGCCCCATCTAACGTGCCTTCCTCGATGCCTATGTTATAACGCACAGTGCTATGCCATACATATTACAATCTGGGATCCATATCTTTGTCACAGTGCATATGCAACGTTACACTCCCCAGCACATATTTTATATTACAACTTTAGAGACTAGTTAGGTTACACAATACTGCCCTGTGCATATTACACTCCAAGGCGCATATCGCATAGCACGCGCTAGTGCCTGTGCTATCTCGCGCTCTCCAATGAATCTGTCATTGCGCACAATGTATTGCATATTATATTTCACGCCCGGTTCATATTATATCACACTTTTTGGTGCATAGTTTATACCATACACTATATCTAGTTTTCATTTTCAATCGTGCTCTCAGGACTATGTTCTATATAACACTGTGTTCACCTACCCTTTTCACGGGCATTACATTTTGCGATAGGGGGTGGAGGGTCAGGGGGTGTTTCTGCCAAGTGAGCCCGGAGTCACAGTCACAAACATCCTCTTCCTCCTGAATAAAAGTGAGATTATGCTGCATACTTGTTCATATTTTAAGTAGTTCGCACAGACACACGTTTTAAAAACAATAAAGTTCCTAATACCCGCCTTCTCTGAACAGTTAGCTTGCTGCCCCATCCCCCTCCTCCCTATCCTCTGTTGTGTGAATCCATGGACTAGCCTCCTCCCTCCTGCCATGCATGGTCTGATGTGCTGCCACTGCCCTCAATTTAGTATGATGTACCAGTCCACTCCTCCTGCCCTCCATTGCCCAATTCTATGCCCCATCATTGACCTCCTGCTTAAACTCTGTGCTTAGCTTGCTGCCCCTATTCTCCTCTCCTTTCCCCTGCCCTCCGATGTCTTTGTGCATGTCCCTGCTCCATCCTTTTTGCCCACCATGTTCCATGGACCAGCCACTCCTATCTACTGCCACCTCATTCTCACATGACTGAGAAAGATAATGTGAATTTACAGAAAATAAGCTCTCAGTTTAGCTTATAGATCACCTTCCAAACCTCTGTGGGAAAAGCATGAGAAAATATTTTTCTCTCAATCATGATATTCTCAATCATGATATTCCTATTGGAGTCCCTGCCACCTCCACCCTGCCTATCCACATGCCATGCCCCTATCCCCTTCCTCCTGTCCTCCATTGTCCATTTTACTGCCACACCCTTCTGCCCTCCCTGGTCTGTTGTGCTGCAACTGCTCCTCCTGCCTGCCCCGCGCGGTCTGTTGTGAGGCCCCTTCCCCTGAACTCTCTTGTCTGTGCCCAGGTCCTGACCCTCCTTTCTATCCTCCATGGTCCTTTGTGCATGCCCCCGCACCCTCCTTCTTGCCCATCATAGCCATTGTGCTGCCACTTACCCTCCCGCTTGCCATGCATGGTCTTCTGTGCTGCCATGGCCCCTCCCACCTTCCCTGTGTGGTCAGCTAGCTGCTCCTGACCCCCTCCCACCTTCCCTCCATGGTCTGTGTGTATGCCATCATAGTCTCACTGTTGCTCTCCATGGTGTGTCTTGTTTCTAGTGCCCATCCTGCCTGACCTCCATGGTCATCTTGATGCTCCTGCCCCCTTGCCCCCAGCCCTCTGTTTCCATGTGCAGACCCCTATTCCCTCCCTCCTGGCTTGTCGGTTCCATTGTAATGCCCCTGATCCGTCCCTCCTGCCCTTTATGGTCTGTTATGCTGCAGCTTTCGCTCCTGTCTGTCCATTATGGTCAGCTAGCTACCATTGCCTCTTTCCCCTCTGTTGTCTGTTGTCCATATGCATGGTCCTGTCCCCTCCTTATTGCTTTCTATGGATTGTTGTGCTGCACTCCCGTCCTGCATGCCCTGTGTGGTGTATTGTGCTGCTGCAAACCCTGATGCCTGCCCTGTAGGGTCAGTTTGGTGCACCTCTCAATGTCCCTCCTGTCCTCTGTTATCTGAGTCCATGTCCCTACCCCAATTCCTCCTGCCTACCATGATCCAATGTACCATACTTGCGAACATTTTGAACTTGGTAAGAGGGAGATTTTGAAATAAAACTGGGGTATTGATTTTCCCCTTTGAGTTACATTGAAAAAGAGAAGATTGTAGACAGGAAACAGATCAAGTAAAGCCCATTTGAGCTTAAAAACATTGGACGTTTCCTGGCTGAAATGGGTCTGTTGGCATGTATGGTTGTATGACCGCTGCCTCTTCCTTCTGCCCACAATGGTCTATTATATTTCCACAGCCTCTCTTGCCAGTCCTGTATTGTTGCTTTGTTGCCCCTGCCCCCCTTTCCACTGCCCTCCATAGTCTGTTATGCTGCCACTGCCCTTCCTGCCTGCCTAGCGTAGTCAAATTGTTGCCTATGCACTCTCCTACCTGCCTTCAATTTTCAGAGTCCGTGCCCCTGACCTCTGCCTCTCAACAGTATCCCAATGAACAATTAGATTGCTAACATTCTATATTTATTACAAAAGTGTGGAACGCCTGACGTCATCTTGATGTAATCAAAACTGTAATGCCTAGAGAATTTCCTTTAGAAATTACATATATGAGAGGGTCTTATTTGCATCACAATTATGGTTAGTGCTCTAAAAAACTAAAATGAGGACATATTTTCTGAGTTTTCAAATAGCGAAAAAGAACTTTTAAATTATTTGTAATCTTAGTTTTTTTATCCAGTTGACCACTTGATTAAATGTTGCATCCAAGGGGAGAGGGTATGGTGTTACTTCCAGAGCTGCAGACTTTGCAACTGGGGAACCAGGTTGGAGTTTCTGCTTCAGCTCAACATTCTGTGATTCTGGTCAAATCACTTAATCTCCCCATGTCTACAACCAAAATTAATTTGATCTTGTGTGATGTAACCGATGCTCACGTAAAGCACTCCAATACCTGACAAGTCTGCACTATATAAAACTGCAAATACACAAAAAATAAGTGTTTTGCACACTTCTGTCATTGAGCTACATTTGGGCTACATCTGGGTGATATTTGGGCTACATTTGGGCTACATTTGGGCTCTTTTGTCTCTGGTGGCCATTTTAGGAGATTTATTTGTTATGAAGTTTCCTAATTTCCTCATTTACTGCAGTCTCCTCAGTAGGAAATGCTTTCAGTTTTTTACTTTGATTCCATCAAGAAGGTATTCAGATATGTCACACATTTGCCATAAATTCTGAATGTTAGCACTCTAGTTGCTCATTAGATCACTGTAGTACAGCTACTGCTCACCACGGAAGTCTGCTGCTAGTATTAGAAGTGCATGTTTCAGTCTGCATATCAGAATTTTTTATTGAAATAGAAGAGGATTTGAGAAGTCACTCAAAATGTGCCCTAATTTTTCTTTCTTCAGCACTAATCATAATTTCTATGGCAAAATGAACCCCCTCATTGTGTTCCTTTTTAAATTAAATGTTTTAAGTGTTACCAGTTTATTCCAATCAAGATGGCTTCAGGTGTGCCATACTTTTGTCATAAGTAAGACAGTAAGCGCTCTAGTTGTTCTTAAGAACACTCTGGGACATTCTGTCATTGGGCTATACTTGGGCTACATCTGGGTGATATTTGGGCTACATTTGGGCTCTTTTGTCTCTGGTGGCCATCTTGGGAGATTTATTTGTTATGAAGTTTCCTAATTTCCTCATTTACTACAGTCTCCTCAGTAGGAAATACTTTCAGTTTTTCACTTTGATTCCATCAAGAAGACATTCAGATGTGTCACACATTTTCCATAAATTCTGAATGTTAGCACTCTAGTTGCTCATTAGATCACTGTAGTAAAGCTACTGCTCAGCAGGCAAGTCTGCTGCTGGTATTCAAAGTGCATGTTTCAGTCTGCATGTCAGAATTTTTGTATGAAATTAAAGAGGATTTCAGAAGTCAAAAGGTGCCCTAGTTTTTCTTTCTGCAGCACTAATCATAATTTATATGGCAAAATGAACGCCCTCATTTTGTTCCTTTGTAAATTAAATGTTTTAAGTGTTACCACTTTATTCCAATCAAGATGGCTTCAGGTGTGCCATACTTTTGTCATAAGTAAGACTGTTGGCGCTCAAAGTAAAAAACTGAAAGTATTTCCTACTGAGGAGACTGCAGTAAATGAGGAAATTAGGAAAGTTCATAACAAATAAATCTCCCAAGATGGCTACCAGAGACAAAAGAGCCCAAATGTAGCCCAAATATCACCCAGATGTATCCCAAGTATAGCCCAATGATAGAATGTCCCAGAGTGTTCTAACGAACAACTAGAGCGCTAACAGTTTTACTTATGACAAATGTATGGCACACCTGAAGCCATCTTGATTGGGATAAAGTGGTAACACTTAAAACATTTAATTTACAAAGGAACAAAATGAGGGGGTTCATTTTGCCATAAAAACTATGATTAGTGCCGCAGAAAGAACTATTAGGGCACTTTTCGACTTCTCAAATCCTCTTCTATTTCATAAAAAAAATCTGACATGCAGACTGAAACATGCACTTTAAATACCAGCAGCAGACTTGCCTGGTGAGCAGTAGCTTTACTACAGTGATCTAATGAGCAACTAGAGTGCTAACATTCAGAATTGATGGCAAATGTGTGACACATCTGAATGCCTTCTTGATGGAACCAAACTAAAAAACTGAAAGTATTTCCTACTGAGGAGACTGCAGTAAATGAGGAAATTAGGAAACTTCATAACAAATAAATCTCCCAAGATGGCAACCAGAGACAAAAGAGCCCAAATGCAGCCCAAATATCACCCAGATGTAGCCCAAGTATAGCCCAATGACAGAATGTCCCAGAGTGTTCTTAAGAACAACTAGAGCGCTTACTGTCTTACTTATGACAAAAGTATGGCACACCTGAAGCCATCTTGATTGGAATAAACTGGTAACACTTAAAACATTTAATTTAAAAAGGAACACAATGAGGGGGTTCATTTTGCCATAGAAGTTATGATTGGTGCAGAAGAAAGAAAAATGAGGGCACATTTTGAGTGACTTCTCAAATCCTCTTCTATTTCAATAAAAAATTCTGATATGCAGACTGAAACATGCACTTTTAATACCAGCAGCAGACTTCCGTGGTGAGCAGTAGCTTTACTACAGTGATCTAATGAGCAACTAGAGTGCTAACATTCAGAATTTATGGCAAATGTGTGACACATCTTAATGCCTTCTTGATGGAACCAAAGTAAAAAACTGAAAGTATTTCCTACTGAGGAGACTGCAGTAAATGAGGAAATTAGGAAACTTCATAACAAATAAATCTCCCAAGATGGCCACCAGAGACAAAAGAGCCCAAATGCAGCACAAATATCACCTAGATGTAGCCCAATGACAGAAGTGTGCAAAACACTTATTTTTCGTGTATTTGCAGTTTTACATAGTGCAGACTTGTCAGGTATTGGAGTGCTTTACATGAGCATTGGTTACATCACACAAGATCAAATTCATTTTGTTGTAGACATGGGGAGATTAAGTGATTTGAACAGAATCACAGAATGTTGAGCTGAAGCAGAAACTCCAACCTGGTTCCCCAGTTGCAAAGTCTGCAGCTCTGGAAGTAACACCACATCCTCTCCCCTAAGTGCGACATTTAATCAAGTGGTCAACTGGATAAAAAAAACATCAAAGATTACAAATAATTTAAAAGTTCCTTGTCGCTATTTGAAAACTCAGAAAATATGTCCTCATTTTAGTTTTTTAGAGCACTAACCATAATTTTGATGCAAATAAGACCCTCTCATATATGTAATTTCTAAAGGAAATGCTCTAGGTATTACAGTTTTGATTACATCAAGATGACGTCAGGCGTTCCACACTTTTGTAATAAATATAGAATGTTAGCAATCTAGTTGTTCATTGGGATACTGTTGAGAGGCAGAGGCCAGGAGCACGGACTCTGAAAATCGAAGGCAGGTAGGAGAGTGCAGAGGCAACAATTTGACCACATTGGGCAGGCAGGAAGGGCAGTGGCAGCACAACAGACTATGGTGGGCAGTGAAAAGGGGGGCAAGGGCAACAAACCAACAATACAGGACTGGAAAGAGAGGCTGTGGCAATATAATAGACCATTGTGGGCAGAAGGAAGAGGCAGTGGTAGTACAACCATACATGCCAACAGACCCATTTCAGCCAAGAAACGTCCAATGTTTTAAAGCTCAAATGAGCTTTATTTGATCTGTCTCCTGTCTACAATCTCCTCTTTTTCAATGTAACTCAAAGGGGAAAATCAATACCCCAGTTTTTTTTCAAAATCTCCCTCTTACCAAGTTCAAAATGTTAGCAAGTATGGTACATTGGATCATGGTAGGCAGGAGGATTTGGGGTAGGGACATGGACTCGGATAACAGAGGACAGGAGGGACATGGAGAGGTGCACCAAACTGACCCTACAGGGCAGGCATCAGGGTTTGCAGCAGCACAATACACCACACAGGGCATGCGGGACGAGAGTGCAGCACAACAATCCATAGAAAGCAATAGGGAGGGGACAGGACCATACACATCGACAACAGAGAACAGAGGGGAAAGAGGCAATGGTAGCTAGCTGACCATAATGGACAGACAGGAGAGAAAGCTGCAGCATAACAGACCATAAAGGGAAGGAGGGACGGATCAGGGGCATTACAATGGAACAGACAAGCCAGGGGTGAGGGAATAGGGGTCTGCACATGGAAACAGAGGGCTGGGTGAAAGGGGGCAGGGCAGGAGCAGCAAGATGACCATGGAGGTCAGGCAGGATGGGCACTAGAAACAAGAGACACCATGGAGAGCAACAATGAGACTATGATGGCATACACACAGACCATGGAGGGAAGGTGGGAGGGGATCAGTGGCAGCTAGCTGACCACACAGGGAAGGTGGGAGGGGCCATGGCAGCACAGATGACTATGTATGGCAAGCGGGAGGGTTAGTGGTAGCACAATGGCTATGATGGGCAAGAAGGAGGGTGCAGGGGCATGCACAAAGGACCATGGAGGATAGAAAGGAGGGTCAGGAGCGGGGCACAGACAAGAGAGTTCAGGGGAAGGGGCCTCACAACAGACCGCGTGGGGCAGGCAGGAGGAGCAGTTGCAGCACAACAGACCAGGGAGGGCAGAAGGGTGTGGCAGTAAAATGGACCATGGAGGACAGGAGGAAGGGGATAGGGGCATGGCATGTGGACAGGCAGGGTGGAGGTGGCTGGGACAGGTTACAGTCATCTGACAATACTAGGCAGGTGGGAGGGGAGTGGCAGCTCAACAGAACACTCAGACTAGATAGGAGTGGTAGGTCCAGTGAACATGGTGGGCAAAAAGGATGGAGCAGGGGCATGCACAAAGACATCGGAGGGCAGGGGGAAGGAGAAAAGGGGCAGCAAGCTAAGCACAGAGGCTAAGCAGGAGGTCAATGATGGGCCATAGAATTGGGCAATGAAGGGCTGGAGGAGTGGACTGGTACATCATGCTAAATGGAGGGCAGTGGCAGCACATCAGACCATACATGGCAGGAGGGAGGAGGCTAGTCCATGGATTCAGACAACAGAGGATAGGGAGGAGGTGGATGGGGCAGCAAGCTAATTGTTCAGAGAAGGTGGGTATTGGGAATGTTATTGTTTTTAAAATGTGTGTCTGTGCGAACTACTTAAAATATGAACAAGTATGCAGCATAATCTCACTTTTATTCAGGAAGAATAGGACGTCTGTGACTGTGACTCCGGGCTCACTTGGCACAAACACCCCCTGACCCTCCACCCCCCATCGCAAAATGTAATGCCTGTGAAAAGGGTAGGTGGACGCAGTGTTATATAGAACATAGTCCTGAGAGCACGATTGAAAATGAAAACTAGCTATAGTATATGATATAAACTATGCACCAAAAAGTGTGATAAAAGATGAACCGGGGCGTGAAAGATAATATGCAATACATTGTGCGCAATGACAGATTCATTGGAGAGCGCGCGATAGCACAGGCACTAGCGCGTGCTATGCGATATGCGCCTTGGAGTGTAATATGCACAGGGCAGTGTTGTGTAACCTAACTAGTCTCTAAAGTTGTAATATAAAATATGTGCTGGGGAGTGTAACGTTGCATATGCACTGTGACAAAGATATGGATCCCAGATTGTAATATGTATGGCATAGTGCTGTGCGTTATAACATAGGCATCAAGGAAGGCACGTTAGATTGGGCATAGGCACTCGGCAGGCACTGGTGGGTGTAACACAGCATTGGGCTCAGCCAGGAGCACGCTGAGACTCTCAAGTGAGGTTCGTCTCCTTTCCAGAGAGTAAAATAAAAGTATTACACATCTGGCGGTGGATGTGTGTTTTATTAACCTTGAGGGGGGTTTCTTGCATAGTTTGGACACATTTTTGTCGAATCCCCTTTGAATGGCTTGGTGTGCGTGTGTATTAAATGTGCCCGTCAATAGCTACCCTTGTTTGTATAAATAAACGACAAGGGTGTCTACTTGGAGAGTACCCACCGGCGGGGGCGCCGGGATTAGGCACGGTAGGGCATCAGACACGTCAGAGCTTCACTAGCGGTGTAAATACATTCCATGTGGATTCATTGAATGCATAGTCGCCTTTTAATAAATATCACGCAAATCGTCATGGTGATAGGTACATACGGTTTGTCCAGCATGTCCTAGGTGTTTCTATAAACATTTTTTTTTTTAAATAATAAAAAACAAAGGCCGGCCCCGGGGGATGGGGTCCCCAGTGCCATATGTGGCCTGAGGAGGCAGGCAACGCAGTCCTCCTTCTAAAGAATGTAGTTTTTTAAAAAAGGCCATGACCCGGTGGTTGGGGTCCCCGGGGCAGATTAAGGCCTTGGGAGGGCCAAATTAATTTTTTTCAACAAAAGAAATTAGGGTGCAGGCCCTGGGGATGGGGACCCCAGGGCAAATAAATTAGAAAAAGAAGGGGGGCCACACAGCCCTCCTTTAAAAAAAATAAAATAAATAAAAGACCGGCATCGCGCCGGAGGCCACGCCCCCTCCTTGCAGCACTCTGCAAACGCGCCCCCTGGCCAGTTATAAGTTGGGGAATTAAGTCCCCTTCAATACTGAGGGTCCCTGAGGGCCAACTAGCCCAAGAGGTATCTCCAGTATGCGCCAGGGAGCTGCGTTGCAGACAGGTGTTCTGAGGCCACGCCCCTTTTTACACCTCTATACAACGCAGCTCTGTGGTGCTTACTGGAGGTACCTAGTGGGCTAGTTTGACCCTAGGGACCCTTAGGATTCAAGGGGACTTAATCTCTCAACTTAGAAAGGCCACAGGGCGCATTTACACTGTGGTGAAGGGAGGGGACGGGGCCTGAGGTGACGTGTGCAAACGCGCCCTTTGGTGCGTTTTAAGTTGGGGAAATAATTCCCTTTCAATCCTGAGGTACCCTGGGGGCCAACTAGCTCACCAGGTGCTTCCTGTAAGCGCCACTGCGCTGTGTTGCTCAGAGCTGGTCTAGGCCGTAACCCTTTTTACATCTCTCTGCAACGCAACTCTGTGGCGCTTACTGGAGGTACCTAGTGGTCTAGTTGGACCCTAGGGACCCTCAGGATTCAAGGGCACTTAATCGCCCAACTTAAAACAGCCACAGGGCGTGTTTACACAGTGGGGAAGGGAGGGGACGGAGCCTGAGGTGACGTGTGCAAACGCGCCCTGTGGCGCGTTTTAAGAGGTAGTGTTAATCCCCAGCCCTATTATATACTAGGGGCTTACCTAGGAGGTCATGCTAATCACAGGGGGACCCCAATGCATAGTGTTCCCTAGTGTATGTAGGTGTTTTCACTGTATTCTGAGTGTCTTTTAACATAGCACTGGCTCTAGGACTGGTTAGTCAGACTCAGTTACCACCAGTATCCGTCTGAAAAAGTTGAGGGTACAGGATGATTTTGCAACAAGGCTTCTTTCTGCTCTTCTGTTTGTTCTTTCTGCACGTTATCCTTCTTCCTGCACTTTTCTTTGTCTTTGAGGACTTCTGTTGCTTCTTTCTGCATTTCTATTTTTTCGTTCTGTGCGTTTTTTCTTCTTTCTTCACATGTCCTATCTCTGTAGGCATAGTTAGAAATTAGCATTTAGAAAACCTTTGAAACTCACTGAAAAAACCATAGGTTTCAGGCACGTTATAGTTAGGAATTAGCATTTAAAAAACCTTAGAAATTCACGGACAAAAACATAGGTTTCAGGGGCGTTATAGTTAGCTGGACTTTTCACTCGTACAAAACCATTAAAATTCCCCTGTTATAGTTAGTTCAGCTAACTATAACTCACGCGCCCGCAATGCACTGCTGATGACGTCACATATTACATCACTCATGACATGGTCAGTGACATCACTCATGACATCACTGATGACATCTCAAATGACATCACTGATGACATCACTGATGACATCATCCTTGTGATAGAGTGGCAGACCTCCTCTCCCCCTAATATAACCTTTGATACACACATTCAAAAATAGAAACTACAATTTTCAAAACAATAGACATACCAATACCAGTTACAACAATCTATTCAGTAATTCTAAGATCCACATACACATCCACTCATTCATCAACAGTCCTATACATTCACTCATACATGTACTCACTCATCATATGTACTCATACACCTATACATCCTGTTACACAGCGCCACTCATCCATAGAGTTACTCACACACATAGTCATTCATGCTAATAAAGAATCAAACATCCATTTACTTGCATATACAGTTATACACACACCACCACACTTACTTCTAGAGAAACTTACACATACTTAGTCTCTTAAACAATCACTTATAGAAACACATACTTATTCATACAGGAACTCTTTCAATCTCTCACTCTCACATATACTCACTTATATACACCAAAAGTCACATATACTAGCTTAAAAAAAGACACTATTGAGACAGTCATTCACTCACTAACACACTCATGCACACACTCATCCACCCATACAGTCCTGCACACATGCTGTCTTCAACACATTCAAACAGTGAGTCACTCATTCATGCACCTATGCACTACGTAATACCCCCCACCGAACCATACAGACACTCAGACACTCATACTGATACTCAAAAAACCAACTAATAACCTATATAGACACTCATGTAGCTACTCACCAACCCATGCAGCTACTTATACACAAAGTGAGAGACTGATACAGATATTTACATATTTAAACAAGCCATGTATTCACTAATAAACACTTAATCAGTCAGTTATACAATCAATTTTTTCAAAAACAAATCATCCATTTAGACACTTATATACCCATTTATTCTTCCATCGACCTTGAGATATACATATATAAAACATATGTAATTTTCAGAAAAACACACATTCACTGGATGATGTCATCAGTGATGTCACCATGAGTGATGTCATGAGTGATGTCACTGACCATGTCATGAGTGATGTAATATGTGACGTCATCAGAAGTGCATTGCGGGCGCGCGAGTTATAGTTAGCTGAACTAACTATAACGGGGGAATTTCAATGGTTTTGTACGAGTGAAAAGTCCAGCTAACTATAACGCCCCTGAAACCTATGTTTTTTTCAGTGAATTTCTAAGGTTTTTTAAATGCTAAGTCCTTACTATAACGTGCCTGAAACCTATGGTTTTTTCAGTGACTATATATATATATATATATATATATATATATATGTATTTTCACTGAAATAAACAAAGGTTACAGAGATATTATAGTTAGGAAAAAGAATTTAAAAAACATAGAAATTGACTGAAAGAAACAAAGATTAAAGGGATGTTGTAGTTAGACTCAGATTTCACTCATACAAAAAATAGAACTTTAGCAGTTATTATTACCTGAGCAAACTATAACGTATGCGCCCGCAATGCACTGCTTATGACCTCACATATTACATCTCTAATGACATGGCCAGTGACATCATTGATGACATCTCAAATGACATCACTGATGACCTCATCCCGTGAATGTAAGTGCTTTTTAAATCTTTTTAGAGACTTACACGCATATACTAAGCTACAGAGTAAGTTAAATTACTATTCTTTGTGTGCTGGTAATTAGACATACTATTTCTAACATATATCATCTGAGTGGCTGTGTGACTGTCTCTATCAGTGTGTAAATGAATGTCTGAGAGGCTGTGAGGGTGTGAGTGGCTGTATGGGTGTGTTAGTGGATATTTGAGTAGCTGTCTAGATGAGTGAGTAGCTGTATTGGAGATTGAATGGGTGTGTGAGTGGCTGTATGGGTAATTAGTGGCTTTGTGAATGCTGCATAGGTGTGTGAGGGGGTGTGTGAATGGCCGTTTCGGTGATTAAGTAGTTGTGTAGTGAGGGAGTGGTATGTTAGTGGCTGCATGGGTGAGTGAGTAGCTGTTTGTGTGTGTGTGTGTGTACAGGTAAGTGAGTGGCTGAATTTGAGAGTGATTGTCTGTATGAGTAGTTGTAAGGGTGAGTGAGTGGGTGTGTGAGTGGTTGCATGGATGTGTAAATGAGCATGTAAGTGGTTCTGTGGATATGTGAGTGGTTGTATGGGTGAGTGAGTGGCTGCATCAGGGGTTTTATAGGAAAGTGAATGGGTATGTGAGTAGCTATATTGGTGAGTGAGTGGCAGAGGTGAGTGATTGTATGGTTGAGTGTGTGGGTATGCATGTGTGTACCTGTATGGGGGTGAGTGGCTGTGTGAGTTTATATAAGGGTGATTTAATGGCTGTGTTAGTGATGTAACTGTATAAGAGTGAGCGTGTACATGCCTGTATGACTTGATGTGTGAGTAGCTGTATTGGTGAGTGAGTGGGTGCATGAGTGGTTGTATGGGTGAGTTATTGGGTGTGTGAGTGGCTGTATGAGTGAGTGGATGGCTCTATGGATGAGTGGTTGGTTGTGTGAATATTGGTATAGGTCTATGAAGGGGTATGTGACAGGTTTTGTGGGAGTGGGCATACGAGAGGTTCTATTGGGTGACAGTGGGTGTGTGAGTGGAACTGTGGATGATGTCATCAGTGATGTCATTTGAGATATCTTCAGTGATGACAAATACCATGTCATGAGTGATGTAATATGTGAGGTCATAAGTAGTGCATTGCAGGGACATACGTTGGAGTTAGCTCAGGTAACAGTAAGTGCTGAATTTCTATGGTTTTGTAAGAGTTAAATCTTAGACTAACTATAACATCTCTATAACCTTTGTTTTTTCATTGAATTTCAATGGTTTTTGAAATTCTATTTCCTTACTATAATGTCCCTGTAACGTTTGTTTTTTTAAAGTGAAATTTTACGTTTTTTTAAATTTTATTTCCTAACAGTGACCTGTAACCATTGAGAGTAAGTGTGTGAGTGAGTGCACGAGTGTCTCAGTGGGTGAGTGAGTGCATGAGTGTCTCAATAGCTGTGTGGATGGGTGTGCGAGTATCTGTGTGGACCTAGGAGTGGCTGCATAAGTGTCTCACTGGGTGTATGAGTGGGTTACGTGAGTGCCTGAGGGGGACAGTGAATGGGTGGATGAGTGTCTGATTGGGTCTGTGAGTGGATCTGAGCGTGTCTAAGTAGGTTTGCGAGTGCCTCCATGTGTGTGTGGCTCAATCTATTAGTGAGTGTATGAGTGTCAAAGTGGGTCTATAGCTGGGTGTGTGAGTCTCTGAATGGGTCTGTGAGTTGGTATGTAAGTGTCTGAGTGGACCTGTGAGTTGGTACATGAAATTTCCGAGTAGGTCTGTGACTGGGTGTGACAGTGTATGAGCTGGTCTGTGAGTAGCTACATGAGTGTCTGGACTGTGAGCAGGTGTACTTATCTGAGTGGGTCTGTGAGTGGGTAAATGAGTGTCTGAATGGGTCTGTCAGTGGCTGTGAGAGTATCTGCGTGTCTCTTTGAGTGGGTGAATGAGTGCCTGAGTGGGTTTGTGAGAGGGAGTGAGTGTCTGAATGCATGAGTCTATGAGGGGGTCTATGAGTACATGTGAGAAAGTCTCAGTAGATGTGAGTGGGTTTGCGAGTGTCTGAGTGGGTCTTTGAGTGGGCGTATCAGTGCGGTTCTGTCAGTGGTTGTGTGAGTGCCTAAATGTGTGAGTGAGTGTCTACGTGTCTGTGTGGGTGTGTCAGTAGCTGTGTCAGTGACTGGGCCACAACAGAGCTGCACCTACCTCTTTATCCAAAAAGATCTCCAGTAAGCCCCACACAATGGGATTGCTGAGAGGTGGACGCAGGCCATGGACCCTTTCTCCACCATTCTGCAAACATGCCTCCTGGTGCACTGCTGCTTGGGGGATAAAGTCCACTTTAGTCCTGAGGCCCTCTGGACTAAAACGGACTTCATCACCCAAATAGTAGGTGGGGGTGACGTGAGTTCATTTGGAGAGGTCCAGGAAGAGTCTGGCTGCAGGATTGTGTATGGTCTGGAGTCTACTGAAGACCTGGGTGGAGATGCCGGCATAGAGGGCCTAAAGGATCTTCTCTAAATCAGTCTCTTTTAAAATACTTAACGTAGCAAAATATTTAGTTTATGAAGTGATTACTCTCTCATACTGTACTTGAGTTCCAATCTTTTTACCACTTACTGATGTAAATTTTAACTGCTCACTATTGACACCTTAGGCACCCTCCTCCGATTTGGCCAAATCGTGTGCTAATGCAGAATCACTTTTTGTACTTTTTCTTCAGCTTTCATTTTATGCTACATCTGAATCAGCCTAAATCGAAGAAATAATACCCGAAGCATACTTTTCAGAAGAGGCCCAGCATGGCTCTGTTCACATACGCAGGACTTTAAGTGTTCCAAAAGGCAAATGTGTCGCTGGGTTGTGAAGGACTCCTGATGAACCTTCTCCATCCCAGTCATGCAATATACAAGCGCTTGCTGCACACAGTCTCCTCTTAAAAGCTCATACAGGGCAGAAAGAAAAGAAGGCATCCTCGTGCCAACCTTTTGGATAGCTCAGATTCAACTGATGGCCTTATGTCTTTCTTTCCTTGGAAATAGAAAAATGCAGTACATCTGGCATGCCATGCCAGCTCACTGGGGGCAATGGGACAAACCACCCAAAATGGGGGACAGACGCAAGAAAACAGGATGGTTACTACCCCGTACAAAATTGCAATGGTCCTTGTGTCTAGTAGAGTATTTCTGTGTGTTTTACTTCACATAAGTTCTCTTGTCAGAAAGCGTCTCACAGCAGAAACGTAACGGACTCCCCTTAGCCTTGGCTTGTGTTTGCTTAGCTGGACTACGCTATCTTTTTAATAGTCCGCGTGCTTCACGCATTTGTGCAGCTGACTGAAGTTTAAAAATTGACAAAAAACAAGTGCAATCGTTTTGGAGAGATGTTTTGCTTTTTTGCAGTTTTAAATAGTGCAAACGCAACTTGAAGGTATTGAAGCCCTTTACATGAACACCAGTTACATTTCACAAGATCACATTCATTATCTAGATGCTTGGAGACTAGTGATTTGACTTGAATCATAGGATTTTCTGGGGTATAACACAAGCCTGTGCAGCCGTGTAGCCCAAGCAAAGCCGCACACCCCCAGCCCTTCAGAGGCTTCCAATGCCTTCAGGGGGGACCCATTCTACCCGACTCCAATACATATTTCGGTCATGGAAGCCTTAGGGGGCCCTCTTCACATTCTGTAGGGGGGCCCCATTTAAACTTACTCCACTGTGTCACAGCACTTCTTTGATGTATATGATTTGCACTTTCTTTTTAACAATGTGCTACTTCAGTACTAGACTTTTATTTCTGTATGTCATCATGTAAATACCCCAAAACTCTGAATGAGCACTTAAGTAGTTATTCATTCACCCAGTGGTCCACTTTTCTCTCACAGCTGGTGCACCTCTGTGGTGGCTCGATGTCTCTTATTTTACGCTCCTTTCTCTTTCTTCCTTGCCGCAGTCATAGCTACTGCTTACTGCTATTGTATTTACCACTG
This sequence comes from Triturus cristatus, assembly GCF_964204655.1. Lineage (NCBI taxonomy): Eukaryota > Metazoa > Chordata > Amphibia > Caudata > Salamandridae > Triturus > Triturus cristatus. The sequence continues at coordinate 556,644,867 of NC_140583.1, forward strand.
CAGGGAAATTTGTACCAGCATTGGCAATACCAATGGTAGTGACCAACCACTGTCAAATGCCATTTTTGACTTCCAAGATGGCTTTCTTTGGGGGTTCAGCCTTATCGCACCCAGAATTACTGTTACTGCGGGTATCGGTAATTATGAAATACAAATTTACTGCACTATTATAACATTTGCATTAAGGAAGTGAGACATATTGGGGTTATTGGTGTAACAGACACAAATTCCGCGATTATTTACTGAATTTCGGGCAGTATTGCGGAGACAAGTGCCTGCCATGATTCACCAGATGCAGTGGGGCATATTCAAAAGAAAATGTCAGAGCACAGAGCTGCACCAAATTTGGCAGTGCCGCGCTCGGACATTTTCAAAATGCAGGGAAGCGCCATATTCACAAGAATACAGTGAACCCCTGTGTTCCCCTAGCACTGGTGCAAAAAAAGCTGCCTAGCACCAGCGCAAGCACCCTGCCCCTGCAGGGACGATTCCTTATGTGCAGGAAGGGACACCTTCCTGCACATAAACAACCATTAATGCCGATTTACACCTTCTATGTGGGGTGCAGATTTGCAGCACACATGGAAAGAGTAACAAATGATGAGAAATTATTAACTTTTACTTGTTGCGCCATTCTAGCGCCTGGTATACCATGGTGTTAGATTTTGGTGATGCTTCAACCTTGTAAATCTTGAGCAGCGTCAAAAAGCATTGGGTGTTGTGGTGGAACGCTTACAGTAACACCCATTGCACACCCCTTCACCATAGAGGACTGTGACGGAAAAGGGTATATTTACAAGGTGACTTAAGCCACACTAATTGGCTTAGCGCCATCTTGTAAATATGGGAAAGGGTGCTGCGCCTCCAGGAGCGTCAAAAAAATTGTCACTCAGGTAGCGCTGAGGGGATGTAAATATGCCCTTGTGTGTTCTCGGAAAATGGGCAGGGGTGAAATGGCAGGTTTGGGATGGGACATTTGAGTCTATAATCCGTTTGAACAAAATGTTAATAGGTCACGGCACTCCATAAAAGTGTCATTTGATAAGCTAACTTCCTCAGACCATCTGTTCGAAGATAATAAATATGGCATCAACTGAATAGAAAGTTAAACAGGTTTTCATCACTTGAAATTCAAGCTTTTACAAAGCGTTGCATTGCTCGAAAGTTCTGCTTTAATAGTTTCGCGTTCCTGACTCCGTAAGAGGGGCTTATTGCATTAAGAGTAAGAGGTAAAAACAGTTAAAATATTTCAAAACTACTACTATGTTTCAAATTTGACTGCGAAAATCTTGCAGTCCAAACACATTCTAAAACAGTTATGAAATAAGTAATATGAGAATATTGAACATATTTCTACTCGCATAATATTAAGAATTATGGAGTATATTCTTTTTGCAAGAGCGCCGCCATCATTCACTCAGTACTGCAACCACCAGATGCTGCTACACCAGTTTCCGTGCAGCTAACAGCTAGTGAGCATGGAATGCTACATTCACGCAAGGAATTCTAATTTAGTCGCACATTTTTCCAAACACTCCATAAAACATGTTTGTATGCAAATGCTGATACGCTAGCGAAAGCATCCCACCTGTTTTCTACTTTATAAAGATGGCATGCTGCGTCAATCCTGCCTGGAATGTGAACCGTTTGACCTGTAGATCACAGGCGGATCTCACTAGCTAGCACTTAACTCACTTGAGGAAGGTCAAAGTATATCATATATAGACTGGACACAGTCCAATTAACTAAATTAGAAGTGCTAAAGTATTTCAAGCTATATGGCACATTTCTATGTGCTTATTTAATGTCGGTAAAGCTATTGAAGGGATGACTTTTTTTAAAATACAAGTTTAGGTACGATTTTGAATAGTTTCTACATTCTATTACCTAAAATAAAAAATTCAAGTCACGGCTGGTTGCATATTGTCTCGTCTCTGTTCAATCGAGTTGCAAGCATATTTAAGAATCCCTGTTTGATGATCTCCATAAACCATAATGAAAAAAAAGCACAGCACGCAGGCCACAAGCCGCAGAACTGTCATGCTGACAGGGTAGGTTGAACAGAAAGCAAACATCGCTTGACACATGCACACCAGGTCACTCTCAGCCTCCAGTAGATCGCATTTCACTCCGAGGGAAGCGAGCCTGCTGTCTGGAAAAGAACGTCTTACTCCGCAGTTACCAAAGTGTTCCTTTCCCTGGGGAGCAGCTTCTTTATGCAACATTATTTATTGCTGTTATTTATTGCTGTCTTCAGTCTTTCATTGCAAAGCGATGCTTGTCATGTTTGTGTGCCTGTGCCATTCTAACAATCCGCTTTGAAATAAGGGTTGACAAAGCAGATACGTTACGGTTGCCGAATCTGGCAAAGACCAACATGACTGGACTGTAAGGTCACACACTGATGGTACTCGTTTTATTTCGTATTCTAGACATGAAGGGTGAGTCATAAAAATAAAAAAATTAATAACCATAATAATAATAAATAACGAGTCTGAGACCACATCTAACCTTAGCACCGCCATTACCACCACTGCCCATGTCAAGCGCCTCCCTGGACACCACACACAGCCTTCGGGTCTCTCACTATCCCCTCCCCCGAGTTGCTTGGTTGGGGGATCAAGGTTGTGTGAAGTGGCATTTTATATTTTAAATCACGATTTTGAATGTTGTTCTGCTGATTCACATGACAGACTAAACCATGACACATCTGACAAACTTGAAGCAAAATAGTCTGTCTCCCTTCATGCAAAGTGAGCAAAATCCAGCATGATGGATCAATGCCGGAACTGACCTTTCTGAGTGGTGGAGTGTAATAGTTGATCGGAATTGCAGCTCGCAGGCAAAGTGAACACACAGATAATACTAGTACTTTCATGGTGCGCCAAGCATGCTTTACCAATCCATGAAGTTTTCCAGGTCACACAAAACGAGGATCATTTTGTGAAAACAGTTGCAAAATGGTGCATTTAGCAGCACAATTTCCCTGCTAAAATGTCTAAAAAGACACAGGTCATATAAGCGGTTCAGAAAATTCACTTTCATAAGGCTTAGCATGTACTATAGCATGCATCTATAATCTCAATCATATAAATTGTGTAAAGAAAACTTGGCAGGACCCAGGTGGAAAATTGAAAACATACATAAATCTTGTGATATTTGGCGGTACAACAAAGCAAAGTCACACAGGTGTACAGGTTCATACCGTAGATACCATGGTCAGGTTATGGAGACCCTAAAAGTTCAAATGGCAGAGGGCACCAACCTTGCAAACTAATATCTTATGCAGCAGTATATAACTGTTCTAAGTATATATTTGGAAATACAATGTATTTTCCCTTAACCCTCAATTTTAAATGAACGCAGATTTTGAAGTCAAATGAACTTTTTTCTTTCTGTTCAAATGCATAAAGATCCCCCCAAATAAATACTTTTTTTTCGTGAAATGCAAACTTTTCATATTTAGTAAATGAACGGTTGCTCCTCAACTATTTATCCTGTTTGTCGCATATTCACACATACTACGGCCAAACATGGATAGTTGCTACCTGCATTCCCTCTGTTGAGGAAAAAATGTTCCTCACATGATGATGGACGGGTACCCTTGTCCTGAGTGTCCCTAACAACGATGTCTGGATCCCTGATCCTGATTTGTGTTGTCATGGGGGAACACGTATCATGAAAGTGCACCTAGATAGAGGCCTGTCTCATGGATTGGACCGGGAGGGGCGTCGAAAGCGTTACTCTTATAGTGGTGAAAGGCTACTGCCTTTGCCAGAAGTTAGGGCATCGAAAAATAAAGTGATGTATGGAAAGCTTGAATTAATCTCAGTCACTAGTGATCACTCGAGCGGCATCCCAATCCATTGTTTTTCACCAACCATGACATCTCAGCTTGGACTCAGCCAAATCCAAATCAGCCTTGACCCTGCTCCAATGGGAAAAGTCCATCCTGAACTGCCAGGCTAGGTCCTCCCTCAACCGGAATACAGGGAACCCAAGACTGATTTCCCCCTTATTATGTGCTCATCAGCCAGGTGTAGCTTGATTCCAGTGTGATAGTGTAGGACAGTGTCTCTTTGGACATGGTTAGACCCCACTTATTGCCTGATGTCTGATGTAATTTCAAACTGTTAGTGTACTGGGTCCCTGTTAACCAGGTTCCCAGTGCCAGATCTCTTTCGCAAAACCTGTACCATGATTGGCACCACTTCAATTACACTTGTACGTCCCTAATAACTGCTACCCCTGGTACCTAGTGCATGAGTACTGCAGAGGGCCCGCTGGGGCTGCAGCACTGGTTGTGCCACCCCAGGGACGCCTCACCAATGCTATGCCATTGCAGGCTATGTGTCTTGTTGCAGAGAAATCCGGAGTCAACAAAGCACACCATGTTTAAAGCCACACTGCATACAATCAATTAATCATCACAGTAAACAATCCAGTGATGTTGTAAAAAGTAATTTTCATCCGGTTTTGTCTCTCTTAGATCTAAAGTCCTGGTCAGGGAAACCGATCGCCCACCGTGTAGCTCCATCCTTGCGGCTCTGCCCCTGCACCTTTCTGGTTCCAGGTAGGTGTTCAAGGCTCTCCTCCACCTGCAGGCTCCTGCCTCCACCCCATCCCTTGTGGTCTAGTGGGAGAGCCTTGCTCCTCTGCTGGTCCGCTATGCCAGCCTTTTTTTATGTGTGATCTCTTTTCTATTTTTCTTTTTTCTGTCCTTTTGCCTTTTTTCCTCTTTTTCACTGTTTTCCTGTTTTCCTTTTTTCCTGTTTGCCTCTGTTTTTCCTACCGCTGCTGCCCCCACAGGGGTCCCTCCCCCCACTGCGTGTCACCGCTCCCGCCTCCCAGCTGCTCTCCCTCCCCTGACCTCTACTTAATGGTGGCCGCTGCACGACAGGGCGAGTAAGACCTCTGACCTCCTGGTCAGTGAAACTGATCTCCCATCATGCAGCTCCATCCTTGCTGCTCTGCCCCTTGCACCTTTCTGGTACCAGGTAGGTGTACGAGGCCCTCCTCCACCTGCAGGCTCTTGCCTGCGCCTCTTCCTTGGTGGTCCAGTGGGAGAGCCTTGCTCTTCTGCTGGTCCGCTCTGACAGCCTTTTTTCTGTCTGCTCTCTTTTCTATTTTTCCTTTTTCTGTCCTTTTGCCTTTTTTCCCTCTTTTTCACTGTTTTCCTCTGATTTCCTTTTTCCTGTTTGCCTGTTTTTCCCGCCGCTGTTGCCCCTGCCCCCCTTCATGTTCCCACTCCTGCCTCCCAGCTGCTCTCCCTCCCCATGACCGCTACTTAATGGCGGGTGCTGCACGACTTTGCTGCTGACACGCCAAAGGCAAGCCCATCTGTGCCCATCTATGACCAAACAGTGACCAGCGCCAGGGACCCTGGTCCTCCCACCCCGATGCTATGACTCCAGCACTCTCCACGCACTGAACCCTGCCAGCCTTCAATGGCAAGCAATGCCCAAGGCCCATTCTCCTGCCGACACTGCTGCCGCACCTTCACCCACCTTAAACCAGACAGCTACCGCCAACCCTCCAGACGCCAACGCACCCTAACCCCGGAGCTGCATCCTCCTCAATGTATGCTCCCTGCACAGACATCCAGTAGTCCTCCTCAGCACCCTCTCGCCTGATGTTGCCATCCTCACAGAGACCAGCGCCAGCTCAGGCTCCCGACATCGCAACCACCATCCCTGATGGGTACAAAATCCTGAGGAAAGACTGCCCCAACCACCCTGGAGGAGGCCTCACCATTGCCCACAAAAGCTCCCTCCGACTGACAACGTCCATTTCAAATGGCGCCTTGCCCCTCATGGAACCTATCCATTTCCATATCCAGCCTAACCCCAGAACAACTCTAAGCAGAACTCTCGACTACAGACCTCCCGGAGCCCACTCCCCATTCACATACACCATCGCAGACTACATCCACGCCATGCCCTCACCTCCACAGACTATGTACTGATCAGAGACCTGGATTTCCACCTTGAAAACCTCAGCGACCCCAACTCCACCGCCCTCCTAGAGAACCTTGCGAACATCGGAGTGAAGCAACTCGTCACCACCCCAACCCACATGGCAGGAAACTCTCTCAACACCATCTTCACCAGAGGAAAGAACATTTGCTTCAGTCACAAGCAGGCAACCTCTCTGGACGGACTACCACTGCATCCACTTCTCCTTCTCGAAACCCACCACACACAAGCCAACGCCACGCTTCCCTAGCAGAAACTGGAGCAAGATCACCGAAGAGCACCTCACCTCTGCCCTCAGCCTCACTCCTCCCCCCCACCATGACAGATGCCAACTCTGGAGCCAACGACCTCCACCAATAGTTTGCCAACTGTGCAAACATGCTCACCCCCCTCCAGAACTCTGACAGACAACACAACACGAAAGCCACCTGGTTCACCACAGACCTCTAAGAATCCAAGCGCTCGTGCCGACGTCTGGAGAAAGCATGGAGGAATTTCAAAACCCTGGAAGCACGCACCCCCTACAGGGCCTTCACGATGGCACAACACCAACACATCAGATCTACGAAGAGAAACTTCATTCAGGACAGAATCCTCTTCAGCTCCCAAAACTCCAAGGAACTCTTCAAAATCATACAGGAATTCACCAGACCCCACAGCGAAACCTCCGATGTCCCTACCTCCGAGTTCCTCTGCAACAAGCTAAGATCCTTGTTCCACAAGGTCAGGGCACTCTACAACAACTTTGACGACCAAGACCAAGGCACTGACCCAACACCATTCACCAGCTATGCCACTCAGCTGACTCTCCTCACCTGGACCTCTGTCACCACGGAAGACACAGCAAAGACTTTGAGGAGCATCCACTCTGGAGCACCCACTGACCGCTGCCCACTGCACATCTTCCTCAGAGCCACCTCCGCCATTGCACCTGAGCAAACTCCAGACCATCCAAAACGCCACAGCCAGAATCATCCTCAGCCTCCCAAGACACGTCCACATCACCCAGCACCTCTGAGACAATCAACTGCACCCTTGAAACAGGAAAGTTCCCTGATGACCGGAAATGCACCGACGTCAAACCCCTCCTCAAGACACTCTCCGCAGACCCGACGGCCCTCAAGAACTACAAGCCCATCTCTCTCTTCCCCTTCGCCGCCAAAGTCACCAAGAAATTTGTCAACACCCAGCTAACGCATTTCATAGAATCTAACAACATCTCAATCTAGATTCTGCAGCAACCACAGCACCGAGACCGCCCTCCTGGCTGCCACAGACGACATATGTGCACTCATCTATCAAGGCCATGCTGCAGCCATCATCCTACTTTCAGCAGCCTATGACACCATCTTACACTGCACACTAGCTGCCAGACTCCACAATGCCAGCATACACGGAACGGCCTTAGACTAGATCAGCTCTTTCCTCTCCGGGCAGAACACAAAAGATAAGATTCCTGCACTTCCTCTCCAAATCCACAGAGATCATATGCAGAGTACCCCAAGGATCCTCCTTCAGCACGACACTCTTCAAAACCTTCATGGCCCCCATCATAAGGATCGATATAAAATATGGACTCAGCATAGTATCCTACACCAACAACACCCAGCTCATCCTCTCCCTCGAAAAAGAACCCAACATCACCAGAACACAGTTTCCAGGAAGACATGAAGGACGTCACATCCTGGATGTTTAGTACTGCCTAAAGTTCAACTCGGAAAAAACAGAAGTCCTCATCCTTGGATCCACCCTCACTGCGTGGGACGACACCTGGTGGCCCCCAGCCCTCAGAAACCCTCCCACTCTCACGGACCATGCCCAGAACCTCTGCATCATGCTCGACTCCTCTCTCACCATGAACCGACAGATCAACGCTGTATCCTCCACATGCTTTAACACTCTCTGCATAATCTGCAAGACCTTCAAATGGGTCCCCTCATCCAGGCAGACCATCCCCATGCACTCATCACCAGCAGGCTATCCCTGTCTGCCAGTCGTCTGCTGAGGCCAACCTGCTGCAAAACGGCCCCCTTCGGCCAGGGACTTAGGCACAGGGGGGCATATATGCTGCCCCCTACATATCCCTACAACATGTGGTAGGCACCGCATGGTGCCTACCATGTAGTGCAGGTATATGTGTGGGGTACAGCACCCGCCGCAATACAAAACATGGGCAATGCGTCCACCACGGTGGCGGTCGCATTGTAATTTGCCCTGTGGAAGGGCTGCCTTGTAGGTGTGTGGTCTCAAATACGATACAATATCCATCTTTGTAATGACCACCTAAGTATCCACCCAATGCATTTCGGGCTACAAGCCCTTCGTCAGGGGTAACTAGAATTTAAAAACAGCCCATCAGAAACCATTTATACATTTTAAGCACTTCTAAATTCATTGATTATGCTGTGCATAATGTACTCAGACATCTGTTGTAGCAAAAACATGCATGTCTGTTATAAATTAATAAGAAATTACCCATGCTGTGAATATGTGTCTCTACACCAAAAAGTCAATAAAGCACCGAAATGTCAATAAAGCAAAAGTCAATAAAGCAAAAAGTGAATACACCATGTACTTAAATGAAACACTGTGTGTAAAAAATATGAACCAAACACCCACCTCAATAGTGCTACAAGCATTTGCTTTAATGCACCTCTTACTCAGCCCTACATAAACACAATGTATTGTGAATAGAAAGGCAGCATATTTGATGTCAAAACATGGCTCTTGTTGAGCTCAATACAATTTGGCTATCTCGAATAGATTCAGTGATGGTATTTTTCCTTTTAGACTTATAGGGTGCAGACATCCAAAGGGTCAGCCATGTATTATACCATAAATGAAAGATATGTAAACCACACTACTTTCTTTTAGCTTCAAACAGGTTTTGAACAGTTTTAAATGATGCACAAGGCAAGTCATTGAGTGCATGCTCAAAAGTTTGCTGTGTCCCTTTAGCATGAGTTGAATAGCAAAGAATGCCTGGTGCGTTGTCAACGAGAGGGAAGGAGTGTGGACTACCTATCTTTCATTTATGACACAGCCCTGTGTGCCATGCCTTCCATGCACTGCATGGGATATAGGTAAGTCCCCCTCAAACAGCAGGTCTTTAGCCCTAAGGCAGGGGAGACATTATCTATCCTATGTGTGGGCATATCAGCATGAGCAGATATGCCCCTACAAAAGTCGAGATCATTCTGAGATGTTGTGAGTAAACTAGAAAGCCATAAAGTGTACATGGTCTGAATACTTGTCTACATGAGTTTCCTAGCTCCATGATGGCTTCACTGATTTCTACGGTGTTTGGTACCAAACAGCTTATCTTAATAAATCCTCACTGATGCCAGTGTTGGATTTATTAATACATTCACACAGGAGACCTTTTTAGAGGGTCCCCTGAAAACCTAACAAGTACTGGTGTGATTCCTGACTTGTTTTTACCAGCCTGCCACTACCAGACATGTGTCTGACCTTATGGGGTGAAAGCCAGTGTTCTCAGAGGACAGAGACATAGCCTGCTCTGGGCGGACATGCTTCACACCTCCTCCAGGACTGGATAACCTTCCTGGGTGGAAGCTTCAAAGCCAATGCCACCTTTGAAATCCAACCCAAGAACCTCAATTTAGTGAGGAGGACAGAGCCCCTTTCCCGTTCCACCTTTGGTGGAAGGAAAGGTGAGAAAATTGTTTTGTTAAGAGGAGGGTTCCCACTTAGCCTGCTACACCTCTAGGATAGGGAAGGTGAGGTAAACCCCTCTTCTGGAATTCCACCATCTTGAGAAGGTGAGAAAACCTCCTATCAGGGCTAGAGTAGTGCCTCTTCTCACTGGAAGGGGTCCCTAGAGGGTGCAGGCATCCTCAAGGTAAGTAGACCATTGACTACTACCTGTCTTCCCTTGTAACAATCCTAAATTCAGTATTTAGGTGGCACCCTGAAACCTGAACATCAGATGCGACGGACAACAGAAGGCCAGGACAAAGAGGACCCTCTGCTCAAGAACTGAAGCCCTGCTGCAGAAGGAAAAGGCACCAAAGACCAAAACTTGAGACAAAATCCTAATTTAAGACAAAATCCTAATTTAAGACAAAATACTAATTTAAGACAAAATCCTAATTTAAGACAAAATCCTAACTTAAGACAAAATACTAATTTAAGACAAATTACTAACTTAAGACAAAATACTAACTTAGGACAAAATACTAACTTTACTACTACTAAATGCCTTCTGTGAATACCAAAAGTAGTAAATTTAGGATTTTGTCTCAGATTACTTCTGTGAATGGGCCCCTATCACACTGCACCCTACACCATTCCAATGTATGCCACTCAACTCTATGCCGCACTATGCCCCTACACTCTTAGGTATTCCACTTTATGCCACTCTTCTGTATGCCACTCCACTCTGCGTTATTTCACTCTATGCCATGCCACTCTATCCCATACCACTCAATGTCACTCCACTCTGCGCTATTCAACTGTTACCACCTCACTCTATATGACTGCACTTTACGCTACACCACTCTATGTTACTGCACTCTACGCCCCCCCGCAACTCCACTATATGCTACTACACTTTACTCCACTCCAGTCCATGCCACACCACTCCACTCCATGATATTCCACTCTGCGCCACTCCACCGTATGTTGTTCCACTCTATGCTGTTCTACTGTACACTGCTCCACTGCATGCCACTCCACTCTACACTATTCAATTCTACACTACTCCAATTTATGCAGCTCCACTCTATGACACGCTGCTTTACACAACTCCACTTTATGCAACTCCACTTTACGTGACTAAACTGTATGCCACTTCACTTAATGCCAATTCACTGTGGCCCACTCTACGCTATTCCACTCCATGCTATTCCACACTACACCACTCCACTCTACGCTACTTCACTTTACCATTTTCCGCTCTACCCCACTCCACTCTATGAGATTCCATTCTAAGCCATTCAACTATATGCCACCCCACTCAATGTCACAGCGCTATAAGCTATTCCACTTTATGCCACTCTACTCTATGTAACTCCACTCTTCACTACTCCACACAGTGCTATTCCACTCTAAGCTACTCTACTGTACAGCACTCTACTCTACATTACTCCACTATACACCACTCCACTCAATGCTAATACACTCGTCTCCACTCGACTCTCTACCACTCTACTGTATGGCTCTCCACTCTATGGTATTCCACTTTATGCCACTCAACTCTGTGCCACTGTATTCTACTCCACTGTATGATATTCCATTGTACGGCACTACACTTTATGCCACTCCATCTATACCACTTCACTCTATGCTATTCAATGCTAGGTAACTTAACTCTATGCCCCTCTACTATACTCCACTCAAAGGTATTCCACTTTAAGCCACTCCACTCTATGTCAATCCATGTTATTCTATACCATTCTATGCCACACCACGCTATGCTATACCACCCTATGCCAATCCATACTATGACACTACAATCTACACAATTCCATTGTTGCCAATCCTCTTTATGTCACTCCACTTAATGCTACTCCACTACACTCTATGGCACTCCACTCTACGGCACTCTATGTCACTCTAATCTATGCTATTCCACTCAATGATATTCCACTCTATGCCTATCTACTCTACATCGCTATACTGCACACCACTCCACCCTATGCCACTCCACTCTATGTTTTTCCACTTTATGCTCCTTCACTGTTCACCACTTAACTGTAAGCCCCATCCATTGTACCCACTCCACTGAAAGCCAACCCACTGTATACTATTCCACTGTATGCTATTCCACTCTATACCACTTCACTCTATGCCCCTCCACTCTATGTCATTCAGCTCTACGCCACTCAACTCTACATGATTCTACTCTACTCCTCTCCACTCAATGCCACTACATCATACACCCTCCACTCTATGCAACTGCACTGCATGCTTTTCCTCTCTACTGCACTCCAATCTACATTTCTCCGCTCTATGCTATTCCACTCCACGCCAATCAACTATATGCCACTCCACTCTATGCCATACCACTCTTGGCTATTCCATTATATGGCACTATCTGCTACTCCAATATACCCGACTCCACTGTAGGCTATTCCTCGCTACTCAACTCTACACTACTCTACTATATGACATTCAAATCGACTCCAATCCATTTCACTCTGCACTATTTTAGCCTATGACACCCTGATTCCACGCCACTGTATGCCACTCCACTTTTTGATATTCCACTCTATGCCTCTCCACTCTGCACCACTCCAATCTATTTTTGCAGTCTATACTGCTCCATTCTATGCCACTCCACTCTACAACACTCCACTCTACACTATTCAACTCTTCACTGCTCCACTCTATGCCACTTTACTGTACACCACTCCACCCTACTGTACTCTACCCTATGCCACTCGACTCTACCTTATTCCATTCTACTCCACTCCACTGTACGTCCTCTACACCACTCCACTCTAAGGTATTCCACTCCATTCAACACCAATTCACTGTACACAACTCCATTGTAACTATTCCACTCTATGACACTCAACTCTGCACCGCTCTATGGTACTCCACGCTGTGCCTTTCCACTCTATGCCATTTCACTGCATGCCAATCCACTCTAGGCTATTCCACACTATGTCACTTAATTCTCACCCACTCCACTCTATACTATTAGACTCTACACCACTTCACTCAACACCATTGTACTGTACACAACTCCACTCTACGCCACTCTACTCTATGCTACTCCAATTTACACTACTCTTCTATACATCACTCTACACCACTCCACTCTGTGGTAGTCAACTCTATGCCACTCCACACTACACTTCCCCATGTTCCACTCTACACCACTCAACTCTGCACCATTTAACTCTACTCCACCCCACTCTATGCCACTGCACTGTTCACCACCCCACTCTCTGCCACTCCCCTCTGTGATATTTCACTCTACAACACTCTACTGTATGCTGCTCCTCTCTACACCACTCCACTCCACGTGACACTACTCTATGCTATTCAACTCTATGCCAGTGCACTCTACAACATTTCCACTCACTGTATTCCTTTCCACCCTATGCTAATACACTCTATGCCACTGTTCCAACTGAAAACAGCGGCGGGCCCCTCTTGCCGCACCTCACACCAGTTCCTGCGATAATTGTAGTGGTTATCGTGCAATCTACCCCAAAACGCCAGCCGCTGTGTGGCGCTACTGTGCTCCAGATCAAATGTCAAATAAAAAATAAGAAACGGGGGTGCACGAAAAAGATAAGTCCGAAAAGGATTCTTTAAGTTAAGTGTCCACTTTAATTTTCATTTAAGTTTTGTATGTAAAAGGTTGGTCAGCCAACGCGTTTCATTCTCTCAACGGGAACTTCATCAGGGCTTGAATCAATATGTTAAACTTCCGTAAGAGGACAAGTCTTAAAATATCCATGAAGTCAAGTACTTCAAGTTTCGGCAGTAACCTCAGCGGAGTGACCAGTACGACGGCGTCTTCACTCTATGCCACTCCACTCTACAGTTTTGCTCTATTCTTCACTCTACACCAATCCACTTGAGGGTATTCAACTCTTCGCACTCCTCTCTATGCCAATGCACTCTACACCACTCCATTTTATACCAGGCTGCTCTTCACCACGCTACTGTATGCCACTCCACTCTATGCCATTCAACTCTACACTATTCAGCTCTACACCACTCTACTTTATGCCACTCTACTCTAAACCACTCCGGTCTACTCCACTCTATCCTATGCCATTCCACTCCACCCTATTCCACTCCACTCCACGCCACTCCATTCTACTTTACTCTATACCACTCTACTATAAAATATTCTGCTGTATGCCACTCAACACCACTTCACTGTATGCCAGTCTACTGAATACCACTCCACTGTAAGTTTCTCTATTCAATGCCACTCACTGTATGCCAATCCACTCTATGCTATTCCACTCTACCCCACCTAAGTTTAGGCCACTACTCTCTATGCCACTCCACGCTATGGTATTCACTCTACACCACTCCGCTCTACACCACTCTAGTGTACACCACTCCTCTCTACGCCATTTTACTGTATGACACTCCACTCTACATTATTCCAATGTGCACTACTCCTCTATACATCACTCAACACCACTCCACTGTAAAGTATTCCACTCCCAATACTCCACTCAATGCCACTCCACTCTATGACACTCCTGTCTATGCTAGTTGACTTTTCACCACTCTACTGCACACCACTTCACTCTGCACTACTCTTTGCCACTCTACTCACTTCACTATACATGACTCTACACCACTCGACTCTACGGTATTAAATTCTATTTCTCTCCACTCTACACCTCTTTATTGTACACCATTCTGCTCTACACCATTTACATGTACTCCACACCACTCTACTCCACTGCGCCATTCACCATTCCATTCTATGCAGCTTCACTTTAAGCCATTCCACTCTACAACACTCCACTCTATGCCACTCCACTCTGTGCAATGCCACTCGGTGCATTTCGACCCTATGCTACTTCACTCAGCACCACTGTACTGTATGCCCATCCACTCTATGCCACTCAATCTACACCACTCCACCTTGCATAATTACAGTCTACGCCACTCAAATCTACAACACTCTGCTCTATGGTATATGGTATTCCACTATACTTCACTCTACACCACTCTACTCTAAGGTATTCCACTCTATGCACTCCTCTCTATACCACTGCACTCTAGGCCACTCCAGTATATGCTATTCAACGCTTGTCCACTCTACTGTATGCCGTCCCACTCTACAGCACTCCACTCTATGCTATTACACTCAATCCAATTCATTCCATTCTGTGCCACCTCACTCTACTCCATTCTACGACACTCAACTGCACAATTCTACACCCTACAACACTCTACTCCACTGTACTCTTTGACAGTCCATGTAACAACACTCCACTCGAAAACACTCCACTCTAGAATTTGCAACACTTTTTATTTAAAAAAAAAACCAAAAAAATAATTCAGTAAAAAAACGAAGCTTAACATTACGTTTGAGTTAGGGAAATTATTCTTTCTATACAAACAATCGTAAGCTACACAAACATTAGGAATTCTAAAGTTATAGTCTCCTTCAAACTATTACTTTATATATTCTTTCTTATCCAACTGAACTTAAACTATGCAATCATTAGAAATTCTAAAGTTATAGTTATACCTTAAATGTGTAATTTACACAGTATCTTTGAATGACCATAACTTTGTTTATTCTTTCTATACAAAACAAACTTAAATTACACAAACATTAGAAAGTTTAAAGTTAAATTTATACCTTAAATTTACAATATTCGAACCACTTTCAAATTACTTTAACATTATACATCTGTACACACTGTTGTCAACTTACTAGCCAGAGTACATCATTGTTTTTCATTGACTTTTTCTTTTTGGGGAAACCTCTCCAAGCCTCTTCATGTTATCAATTTACTCTTAACTTCGCTCTACCACTAACAACCACTAAACCTTAAAGTTAACCTTACCTCCCTTTATCACTAACAACCCCTGCGCCCTATAGTTTACCATTGCCCACCCTTGAACCTTAATATTTGCTTCACTTCTTTTTACCACTACACATCATTGCCCACTACCCATACCCAAAGCCTAAAATTAGCGTTGCCCCCATTTACAGCATCTTTTTGTAAACCATACAGTTATCCTTACCTCGCATTAATACTACCTGCACTCAAACTACTTTTGTCGTTAACATAATTAAGTTATTTTTAAAAATGCTTACGTGCATGGTAAAGGCATGTGTGGTAAAGATGCAAATACCTGCGTGGCAAACCCTGCATGGTAAAGGCTTTGGGTTGTAAAGCTGCTGCCTGTACAATCGCCTCAATGTGGTTATTCATATGCATGTTTGAATGTTTTATTAATTTTTATTATCAGAGCCGGACAGACAACTAAACCTTTAAGATCCTCTTGAAAGGGTCTACCAAAGATTATCAGCATGCAGATTGTTCTACTCCCAAATTTTGCTAAAGGAGGTATTAGACACCATGAGCCAGGTGTACAAAGAAGCATTTTACTGCTCACAAGTGTCCCATTGGGCTGTTTGCAACCGGTAAAATGATTTTGGCCATGTACCAACCCTATTTTGCGGTCAGGAACCTATTACCGACTCACAAAAAAGGGTTTGTGAGTCGCTATTAGTAAGTGGCATCCATTCCTAATTGCGAGTCACACTGGTATATAGGAATGTTTTGTGACCGGGAATGCTGTTGCAAAACATTTGCAGTTACCACCAACTTCATGTTACCCATTCGCAAACAAAGGGGTCCCCTGGGGGCCCCTTCCCTTTTTTGAATGTGGGCACTCAAGGACATCAATATGTGAGCAGAACCAAAGCCCCTCTCTAAATAGTGCTTGTGAATGTTCTTCTGTTGATCAAACAAGATATGGTGATAGCTGCGCTGTGAAGTAGCGGTGGGCGTAAGTAGTGTAATTTGCTATAGTGTGATTAATCTCTATCACAGCAAAGTATCTTGGGATCACACGGAATTACACAATGACTACAAGCATGTGTTTAGCGCTGTGTTCTTAGCCAAAAATACACCCTGCATCCAAAATGAACCCAGAGATGAATTTGTGCTAAGAAATGGATGTAACTGTGTAATTTTCTGTAATTTTTTGCTACAAAAACAACGCAAGATTACTGATATAACTCCAATTACTCCAATGTAATTACATTTTCTCCCAGGTCCAGTCTGACCTAAAATTCTATTAGCAAATGGTGTTCCACCAGAAAACGACCTGGAAAAGGTCCCAGCAACGTATAACGTGTGCACTGCCTTGGGCACTGTTCTATCACATAGAAGAGAGATGGCAGCCCCAACAGAGATGTTCCGGCATCGTACACAGAAAAAAGAGAGTAAAGAGAAACTGCAGCCAAAGCAAAGTGATCTTCGGGACTGCAGGGTAAGCGCAAGTGCATCAGACAGTGATCCCAGACTGAGGAAGGAAGGCACAACTGCAAAGGAACCGCATGGTGCAACAAACAGACAGTCTCCCTCTCCACAAATATTAATGTGCTCCTCACACCACTGGGTCCCAGTGGCACTACACCTGTGGCATTAATGATGAATGCATTGGCTTAGTAAAGTCAAAGCAAAGCTCATAGGTTTAGACCATAACTGAAAATGGGCATTAAAGAGGCATTTGAGAGTCCCCACATGTGTTTTTTATATCAGTAGTTCCCACCATGGTTTAAACAGGGTGTGGTCTCACCAGTAGACTGAGCCATTTAATGGCATGTACCGTCTACATTATTCCACTGTAGTTTTGGTGAAGTCTAAAAATATTATCAGGCTTTTATTTGCAAGAAAGGCTGTCTCTAGATACCAGTAAAATGAATCTTTGTAATGTCAAAAGAGTGTCTCTAAACCATTTCTGTGCGCATATGTGGCCTTTTTACAAACTGTACTTTGTAATATGTCTATTAGCACTATAATGTAGCACTACAATATCACTTCTCATGTACCTCAAAATGTCATTCACTAATCTATGTGCTGAAGTGTCAGCATCTGCCTTTTCTATCTTTCTTGTGCGATGATCTTTGCCCTGCCTCCAAGAGCTCTGCACACGTACGCCTACAATTTAGTGATAACTGTGAGAGGTGCAGATAGAAGTCACTGGAAAATGGTAAAAGGAGTAAGAAGAGACTTAGAGGGGGTTAAGGAGGGGTTAACCCACAAAAGGCCATTCCTATTCACACTCCGCATTTCTGAGGTTACTACAGCTCAGACATGAAACATGAAACACACATTCCCAACCACTGGCACCACAACACCCTCACATAGAAAATAACAGAAGGAGGGACTTAAAATATAGAATCATGTAGGAAATAATGTTAATTGAAATAATGTATCTCTGCTTTAAAAAAAATGTATACATTCATTTCATTAAAAAGATCATATATATGAATACAAATATATATTGTTTAAATTCCAAATATTTTAATTAGGCTTTCACATTTTAGGAATAAATGTAACTATGTTTAAAAAATGTAACTAGTTTTCATAAATTCTACACACTACATTTTGTGTGTTTGAATACATAATAAATAAATATAAACATATTACTTTAAATCTTTAAAAAAGAACCATAATTTGATATGATATATTTAAATTAATTACATTTGTAATAAATATTTAATATAATAATGCTGTGGTATTTGTACATATTTTGTTCTACATTTAGAATAAATATAGTAAATTAATTTGCGTTATTATGTAACATAAAAATATTTTTACTGATTTTTTGTTTAAGAAACTTTTTTAGAGTTGCCTATATTTTAACATAGGGAATCTATGCCCTGGAAAAATGTTTAAAATGTTTGCAGTAGTATTAACTCTGCACTTCAATTCAATTCAATTCAATATCTTTATTTGGTCTTATTAGTACTAGACCATAAAAGTACATAGAAATATCGCATGTAACCATGATCTCACAAAAAGATAAACATAATCTTACATTGAGCTTAACCATGGTATAGAATAGGCCTTGTCTAGCATTAATTGGTCAAGTATAATGTCCTTACAAAGCTAAGCTGCTGGGTTCAACCAAATCCTAACCCATAGTAGAAGTGGCGCCAGCTGAACCGTATCCACTATGAATCACTGGTTTAACTCAAAGTGGGTAATTAGGTTACAGGTGTACTGTGGTAATCGTTGCAAAAAGCGGTATTCCTCGGCCTGTAAAAAAACATTTATTAAATCCCCAAACTCCTGCACTATAAATAGCAGCACTAACGCACTGCGAGTTATATACCTTCAGTGGTGGTAGAACAGTTCCCTTGATGTCTGATCTGATAAGGTTACAGATTGTACTGGGAGATTTTCTTGGTTCAAGGCTAGACTGAGCAAGATGGGGATTTCACGACCCTAATGAACTGAAGGTTAACCCTAGATAACAAAAGTTATCAACACTCATCAATTCTTGCTCGTTGATAAAAATTTAGTTTAGCCTTAATTTACCCGGACCAGAGGACATAATGTGCAACTTAGTATAGTTTGGTTTTAGCTTCAGGTATTGCATAAAGGAGGCAAAGCAGTCCACCTGATGTCTCAGCGCGTTTAGAGTGAGGGCTTGCATTACCGCGTCATCAGCATACAGTAGTACGGGAATTGGGGAGGCTGCAATTTTAGGTATATCTGGATGGGCTGGAAGATAAATGGGCTGTTTAACCGTTAATACGTAAAATAAAAAAAAAGGTGCCAATATACACCCCTACCTCACTCCTCTCTTCAGCGAGAAATCAGAAGAGAGCTCACCATAAGATTTTAGGTGGACTCTAGCTGAGAGATCTGTATGTAGAGAGTACAGAAAGATTACCAAAGGAGGGTCCACGCCTTGATCCCGCAACATTAGCCAGAGTTTGGTTCTGTTCACTGAATCAAAGGCAGGGGATAAATCCATAAAAGCTAAGAAAATAGGGTAGCGCCTAGCCTTAGATTATTTGGAAATTGTCAAAGCCAGGTTCAGACAATGATCGTTAGTTCCTAATTTCAGCTGAAAACCAAATTGAAATGGGGAGAGTATATCCTTGTCAGCTGCCCATTTAATGAAAGGGTCATAAATAACTCTTCTGATGATTTTAATAGTGATGTTGTTAAGTGAATTAGGCCAATAGCACTTAGGTGACATATGGTCCCCCTTTTTAAATATCGGCACAATCGTTTTGTTTTATTCCAGGAAGAAGGAATATTAACTGATAAGCAAATATTAAATGTATTACTGATAAGGGGAGCCCATATCTCAGGCA
Organism: Triturus cristatus; assembly: GCF_964204655.1. Lineage (NCBI taxonomy): Eukaryota > Metazoa > Chordata > Amphibia > Caudata > Salamandridae > Triturus > Triturus cristatus. Next base: position 556,664,649 of record NC_140583.1, read on the forward strand.
TGGATTTCAACAGATCCATAGGTACCTCTTCTGGGCCTGATGCGTTCGCACCCTTGCTATGGAGGATGGCTAACTCCTCTTCTTGCGACGTTAATAAAAGTGGGGAGGGAGTTCTTCAATCTGTTGCACAGAGCATCTGAAGTAGGTAACCCAGTCCGTGCCCAAAATGTTATTTTGCAGGAGAGGGTTGGTAGGGGAGTTCCTAGATCTAATTTGTTTTACTAGATCCCAGAAGGATTTGCTATCCTTTCACTGGGAAGCATGTTCCAATAGCTCCCAGTCATGTTTGTATACTTCCCTCTTCCTGTTTGTGAGTGCAATTTTATACTCAGTACGTGCCAAGGAGACATCACTCCTTTCCCTGGGGCAAGCATTTAGTACTTTCCTCAGATTTCGGCCTGGGAGCAAGCCTCAACGAACCATCTCAGGTCTGCATTAGATATATTGATTGATTTGAGCATGGACTCCCTGATTGTGCATGTTAAACTATTGTAATACGAAGCCATCGACTCTTGCTTGCTCTCCGCTAGACAATTGAGAAATGTATCTAAGTGTGACTTGAGTAAGGCTGCTAATGTGTCTTTGGGCTTTATCAGGCGCCAACTGAATCTTAAAGCATCCCAGGAGGCACACAGGGCATTGTGGTCACCCTACTCTGTGGGCACAATCTCTCCTTTGGAAAACCAGGGTAGCAAATTGGGGCTTACAAACATGTAGTCTGTTGTGGAGGCTCTCCCCCCCTTGAAAGGACGTTAACGTGTTGGTCGCTTCCCCCAGTAGGCTCTTTAAGGTAATTAAGGAAATCTCAGAACCACCCCAGCAACAACCTATGATTCCCTCCCAAGATTTCTGTGACAACGTAGCAATCTATTTTCAGGAGAAAGTCCTGAAGCTCTTCCACGAGCTTGCTCCTTCTATAGACAATGTGTCTGTTAGTGAGGAAACCACGGAGGGCAGTGCTGAACCGGGCATGGAGAAACTTCTACAGGTCACAAGGAAGACTGTTTTGTCTTCTTTTTCACCTATTTCGATTCAACAAACTAAAGATCTTCTCCTTGGTCTTAAATCCAGAGCTCCCTCTGACCCTTGCATGTCCTCCACACTTAAACTGGCACCGGATTTAGTAGCTAATTTTCTGTGCGAGGTATTCAATGGAATACCCTCGTCCGGCTTCTACCCAGCTATCTGGAAGGAAGCCATTGTTCTTTAGCTCATAAAGAAACACAATGCTGACCCCTTGGAGCTAAATAATTTCCATCCTATCTCCCTCCTCCACACCCTTGCAAAAATCCTGGAGAAATGTATTAATATTGGAATTGATGAAGTACATTGACTCACAGGAAATCTTAGATCATTCCCAGAACGGATTCCGCACCGGTCACAGCACCGAATCTGCCCTTATTGCAGCCACTGACTGCATTCGGCTGCAGGTAGACCAAGGGGGCTGGGCGGTGTTGATTCTGCTTAATTTATCCTCAGCATTCGACACCGTGTCCCCAGCGCGCATGGTCCAACATTTGCGGGAAGTGGGGCTCATGGGAAAAGCCCTGCAGCTTCCCCATGCCGTTTTAACAAGTAGAATGCACACAGTCAGCTGCTAAGGCTTCAGAACGAAATATTTTACCCTCCCATGTGGGGTCCCTCAGGACTCTTTGCTTGGCCCCACTCTTTTTAATCTTTATGTGACCCCTCTGGCTAAGCTGGTGAGATCCTACAGATTCCAGGTGCTCTCCTACGCAGACGACACCCAAATTATTGTTTCCATTAGAAACAACCTGCATTTAGTCACAGAGAATGAATGAATCTACATTTCTAAAGTACATGGCTACCAGAAGTCCTCCCAGCGCTAGCTGTTTAATCTATGTATGTCAAACATCATTCGCTGGATGAAGGTTAATTCTTTAAAGATCAATACAGACAAGACCGAGGTACTAGTTTTTGGACCACAGAACTCCATCTGGTCTAATGCCTGGCGGCCTGCAGAATGCGGGCCTCTTCCAGCCCCAAAAATCTGGGGGTTATTTTTGATGAGGTTCTGGCCTTTGACGCCCAAGTCAATCGTACAGCTGGTACATGTTTCTATATCTTAAGAACCATCAGAAAGGTGCTTCCACTCATTCCCTCTGAACTGCATCGGCCCACTATCATCACACTGATTACCTCTCGTCTTGATTACTGCAACGCCCTGTACCTCAATATCACTGCAACATTACTGAATAAGCTCCAGGTGGTACAGAACGCAGCAGAACAACTGATCTTAAATATTCCCAAACATCAGTCTGCCAGAGAGGGGATCAGTACCTTACACTGGCTCCCTATCAGGAAGCGTATTTCATTCAAGGTCTTGAGTACGGTATATAAGGGCATGCATAGTTAAGACTCGCCCCAACTCAAATCCTTGTTTCAATTGTATACACCAGGGAGGACTCTGAGATCCTCCATACGGAAAAAACTGGTCTCGCCCAGATTTCGCAGCTCCAGATGGGACAGCTGCTCTTTTTCGGTTGCTGCTGTCAAACTCTGGAAGTCACTCCCCCCTTCCATTGCCAATGCAAGCTCTTTTTCGGTTTTCAGTAAACTTCTGAAAACATGGCTATTCCCCTCTAAATCAGCTTTTGCTCTTCTCCCTCCGCTCTTGTCTGCCCAGCGCCTTGACACCTTTGGGTATAGTGCGCTTTAAAAATCCCATCCTATCCTATCCTATCCCTAGGGTCTGAGTAGACCAACCAAGCTGTGAGTAGTAATAGACTTAAGAAGCTCTACCACCCTTACCTCCTGAGTGTTGCAGTGACCTTCCATGTGAGTATCTAGTGACCTGAGGTCCCCACTGAGCTTTGTATTGAAATCACCACAAAGAAAAAGATGATCTTGAAGATCACGGTTATCAGCCTTAGTTTGTAAGTGGGATATAAAATTAAATAGGCTAATAAAATGTGCACAACTAGCATTAATGCAATCATTATTATAATAGTTTATCAAATAAAAAAACATATTTTTCTTTGGGACGTGAAATATTAACGCTAAATAAGAAGACCCAGATTTAATCTGTATTACCTCTACCTCGAGACTTAGACTGACCCTATTAGCTCATCTGCCATCTGCACAACCACGAGTTGAAAGAATAGCAGGACTAGAATAACAGGCATAACCCTCAAAATATGGAGCAACAGTGAACCAGGTTTCCTGCCACGCAATTATATCAAACTTGGAAACAAATATCCTCCAGTCCTTATTAATATTCTTCCCTTTAAGACCTGCTACATTCCAACTAAGCGCAAATAGAGTTCTGTAGTGCATGGTCAAAGTAAGAAGTATTTTTACTGATGTCCTTACATAGGGGGGAGCAGTGGATGATACTAATGATTTATAAGTCATAAGTGTACTGCAAACAGTAACAGATGTTAAGACTGCTTTTGGATCAGTATGTCAATCCAAATCAGAGAGTACGTCAAATCTATTAGATGCAGGTAAGGGGCACAGGGCAAAAGATGCATGCAGTGAGGCCTCAGCTAAAAACCAGTGCATTAGCGGATGGTATGCTGACTATGTCTGGCTGTTCGGAGTAGTCTGAATGCGCGTTAATGGCCCCATGGTAGGTAGCTAGGCTTATGTCATGTGCACCACGACCTAGAGATAAATTACATGGGCATTGCCTAAAATTGAAAGGGAGTCTATAGAAAAAACCTAGCAGGACCAGGGTGATGCAGGTACTTGCCAGAGCACTGGGTCTAACATTAAATAACAGATGATGTACCAGGTTTAGAGATCTAAAATTGACCACAATAGAATTTCCGTGGGATTCCAGAGGATTTGGCCCAAACCATGGACATCTACTTACATGCAAGATATCTTTTACATGAAAGAGTGGCATGCCTCTATGTCATACCAGCCAATCGAAGGTTTTATTGAAGAGTTGCTCATATGTTTCACACTGTGCTGGAATGACTTTATCCACTGTGCCCCTCATGGTGTAAGAAAAATTAGATATTGAGGTAGGCAATTGGACTACATTCTGCCTGGTTTGAATATTTTTGTTTCGAGAATGATCTGTATAAACTGATCGGTTACTAAAAGCAAGCGGAGCTTGTGTTGATGAAATATGCTCTACCAAAGATTCATCGGGTATATTGTTCACAGTACACTGCTTATTGGGAGCATTATTTATGGTGCCTGAGTAAGATTGCAATTGGCCAGTACCAACTGCAGCCAATTTGGAATCAATAGCATCCAGGCGTGAGGCCAGGGGAGAATGTACATTATTAATCATTGTACACAGTTTCTCTGAGAAAATCTCCAGATGACTAACCAAAAGGTCATTGATGTGAATAATAATAGAAGACTTGTCTTCCTGTGAAGGCAGGGGTAAAACTGGGACTCCTGTGTTTATATTGAACTAGTCACCGGCTCTGGCTCGAACACTTCTATAGTCTCAGGGGGAGATGGAAGAGGACTAACCATCTGCTTGCATGCCTTGGCGCGTTTGGATATCTTTGGTAATGTAGTGATCACAGACTTATTGCTTGCCTCGTTAGAGGTAGAGGAGGGAATGGCTGTGGGAGAAATAGCCTCACGATTCATTGTAGATACTTGGATAGTAAGAAAAACTGCACCATTTGAGGGTGGAACTGTGGCCGTGTCTGTAGGAGAAGGAGGGGAGAGACCAGATAAACCCGAGCTCTTGCCATCCAAATTTATGGAATGTCTCCATGCTGAATGGGCAATTTTGTTACTGATGGCACTAATGGCCCGTTCTAACATCCGATCAAGTGAGGGGGTTTTACCAGCGGAGATGAAAGTGCTGCACAATCGCCCGCTTTTTTCCTACCCATAATCAAGGCAGATGACCTGTATACTGGGAGACAAAAAAAAACAGCAAGCCTTCATACAGTCAAAAACTTCTGAGATGGGGAGTAGGCCACTATCTAAAGTTATAAGTTATGAACAGTACCACTCAGTTGAAGATTCAATTTCCAAGAGTAACTTAAATGACTTGTGAGGCTTTAATTCAAGTTGAAGCCGTGACATTAAAGGACTTCAAGATTGATCCCAGTCCCGCCTCAAACAGAAGGGCCACTGCTGCAAGAGAGCAGGGCTGCCTTTTCGGCACAGGGAGGACTGACGTTGCCTCCTGCACCACTCACAGGGAATGCTGGGGGATCGAGTCCCACCCAAGCCAGATGCTCAGCAGAGTCTGGTACGCACGGGTTGCGAACGGCCCTTCACAAGGATCCCCGATTTGTCCTGAGGCAGAGACGATTATCTCCGACCAAGATTCCAGAGCCATAAGACCAGAAGGGGGGACCGAGCTTGGCCTCTTCCAGTCTCTGACAGGTATGGAAAGGCCAGCCATTGGCCAAGGCTTAGCCTGGGCGCAGCCCGCATGCATCCCATGCCACTTGAGGCAAGCAGCGCTTTTGAGTGTGTGCGACGCAAGGAAAGCAACAGGCTCCTCCTCCAGGAGAGGCACTCTGGTATACTGAGTCCCCTGCTCCCTAACCTCCATCGGTTCCAGGTAAGAATATGTCCCGCATCGTGGGAGGCAAGCAGCACTTTTTAGCGTACACAAAGTGGGGAAAGCAACAGGCTCCTCCAGGCGAGGCAATCTGGGACTCAGAGTCCCCTGTTTCTAAACCTCCACCCCGTGCAGGTCAACTTTGCACTTGTAAATTAGGCTCCACTCCCTGAATTCAGGGCTAGAGACATGTAAGTCTACACTTTGTAGTAAGTTTACACTTGGAAATGGTGAATAGCCAAAAGTACTAAAGTTACTTTAAAGTGCAGTACCAAATATACATATGTAGCTTAAATCATACGTTACTGTTCAAAGGCCCCAACATATTGAAAGATGTGTTAAGTTAAGATTAGTGACAGCAACAGAATCTTCTGCAAAGAAAATTGTACATTACCTAAAGCAAGTACATTGTAAGAGAAAGATGTCTCATATTGCACATGAATAGTTACATATATAATAGTTTCCATTCCTACAATCCCCTTAAGTACGTAAGAATGTATAATGCTGTGTGAAATTGGGTTGTTGGCTAACTGGGGTTTGAGTCCTGTTAAGCAAACACACAATCCCTTGTGAACCACAAAAAGTCACTAAATTGACCTGTGCTTAACCCAGGGGAGTTTGGCACAAAAGCAGTCAGGCTTATCTTAAAAGGGAAATGACAGCAAAAGAAAAAATCGCTAACCAATTTATAAAAATAGAGCACATTTTAATAAATTATGCAATACCAAAATGACAAAAATCCAATGAGTAAAAATGGAGTTACCTAAATGATCAGGCATCTAGTCGAGCGAGAACGGATGAAAGTCGAAAGATATGGCTGACCGTGATGGATCACGGTTCGGACAGAAAAAGTGGATTGGACCCGGTCAGTGCTTACCTTCAGAATTAGAAACATTTTCTGAGATGGTAAAGTTCAGCAGGGCAATGCTGCAGGAGGTGTGCGAGAAAGGAGTCATTGGGCATCCTTGGGTCAAAGCCACTGTAAAGATTTCTAGCTGAAAATAGTTCCACAAGGCTGGATACTGCTTTGGCAAAGAATCGCTGAAACAGATTTGCTGCTGTGGAGGAGAACATAGTGGGAAAAGCCGTGAAGTGAATCCAACTGGCGATGCACCTTGTGCAGTTAAGTGAGCAGGTTGGTCCCGGTCACCTACTGGTTCTCAGTGTAGTTTTTAGTTAGTTAGATTTTGGCTATCTGGTCACCTTCACCACCACTTCCAAAAGGGTCAGGACTCACTCAGGCTGGGTTCAGGTATGGATCAAAGGTGAAGGGATCCTTTTATGTCCCTGAGGGTCTGCTAAGGAGGCCAGTAATCTAGACCTTTGGAGTCATTCTGGTGGTCCTGGGTTCAAGTTGCAAGTCCAGTCCTTTCTCCACAGGCAAAAGCACCGCAGGGCAGAAAGGCAGAAATTCAGCAAAGCATCAGCAGGACAGCAGTCTAGCAGAGTGGCAGTCCTTTCAGCAGCACAACAGTCCTTCTTCCTGGCATAGTATTCACAGGTCCAGAAGAGTACTAAAGAGTTGATGTCTGAGGTCCTCTGTTTATACCCTGGTGCCCTCCTTTTGGAAAGTGGGAGAAGCTTTTAGACTGTGACTGTGAGGTGCATGGAATTTCCTGACTCCAGTGCATTAGGGTCATGCCGTTCACTGTGATTTTGAGTGCCGGGTGTTTGTCCCACACTGTAAAATCAACACGAACTGAAGGTTTCTCAACACAAGTAGTCTCGACCTGCCACGACCACTCGCATTGAGAAATCCAACCACCCACATTCAGAAATTTTTCCAGGAGGTTGATTTTCCTCACTCACCTCACCAACTAGACTTTGGCAATAGCGACCAAGGAAAAATCTCGGCGAGAGGTGAATTCTCCTCACTCGCCAACTTGACATTGATTAGTGCGAGGGAGGAAAAAAACTCTTCATGCTCCGTGGAGTGCGGAAAACACTGCATACTCCGCAAACAGAGCGGAGCTCATGCCCAGGCTTAGCGGGAACCACACATAGGCTGACCGGTCACTCAAATGCTTTTAGAAAAACTGACCTATTCTCAAACTGCACTTTGTAGTAAATTTAGTATTACTACAACAGTACTACTCGCATACTACAAAATGCTATTTAGAAAACCTATGTGTGCTCTTTATTACTGCTACCCAGTGTTAAAGTGCATGTACTTGTAAGTCCCAGGTAAAGTAGCACTACCTGTGCCCAGGACCTGTAAAGTAAATGCTACTACTTACACGCCTGGGAGGTTGAAATGAGAGGGGGGTAGTTGACGGGGGTTGGTTGCAGGGTAAGGGGGAGGGGGCAGTTTGGGAGCCAGAAGTGACATTTTCTGCAGTTGTTACAGGGCCTGACTGCAAGAACTGACACAGCGCCAGCTAGCCGGGGTGTACACCTTGAACTGCAGTTGATCTGCCATCCTGTGGCTACTGTTTCATGCTACTTTTGTTACAAGTAACTTGTTGCTCAACTGAATGGTTCACTGGGGCGAGATGCCACAGACTATACTCTTTGGGGCAGATTTATGTTTCCTGGCGCATCCCTGCAAATCAGCAGGGATGCGCCAGGAAAGATGTGTCACGAAAGTTTACCCTTGCGCCACAATAGATACGCCGCATTTACAATGCAGCGCATCATGGCGCAAGCATAAACAGATGCGTGACGCATCTGATGGCAGAAGGTTGGCAAGCGTGACGCAGCTCCAGCAAGGCTCGGGGTGCCCTATTGTTACAATGCTGCGTCAATCCTTACGCCTGCTTCAAGCAGGCGCAGGGTTTTGACGCAGCATGGCCGGAAAAGTGACTGAGTGAAATCTTGTAGATTTCACTCAGCCACTTTTCGGAGGCGTTCCTGCGCCGGAACGCCCCCCCTGTGCAGGCACACCCACATGTGGCGGAAGCTTTACAACGTGACGCATCTCCCTAGATGCGTCACGTTGTAAATGGGGCGCAACATGGCACAGGATTTACGTCGCCGCTGCGTCACAACGGCGGCGTAAAAGTGGCGCAAGTCCATTAGAAATCTGCCCCTTTGTATGTAACTCAATAAAGTCTGTCTAAAAAAAAAAGTAAATGCTACTAGTGGGATTGCAGCATTGATTGGGACCCAACACCTCCACTTAAGTAGCACTGTAAACATGGCTCAGGTCTGCCATGTTGACCCTGTCTCAGGTAGGTCGCTCCCCACGCCGCAACAGCGCCACCTGTTGTGCCCGTGTACTCCAGCCCGCTGCTGTTGCCTCTGCTGCAAGTTCGAGGCCATAGGTATCAGTGCGCTCGTTCTGACCCTTTTGTGTCTCTGCACTCGGTAGCTAATTTTGTTCTTTTTTGGTGCTATAATCTGTTTCTTTTCACTCCTCTGTAGTTCATTATATTCTGTTTTGTGCTGTACTCTGTTCTTTTACTCCTCACATTCCCTGCTTTGCCTGTTTTCCCGCCGCTGCGTCTCTGCGTCCCCGCCCCCCGCTCACCCATTCATCCGCTCCCACCTCCCAGCTGCTCCTCCCTCTCACCTCCCCCTCTTATGGCGGCCGCTGCTCGGTGAGGAGAGCGTCCCTTGACCGTGTCTCAGGCAGGTCGCTCCCCATGCCGCAACAGCACCACCTAGTTGTGCCCGTGTACTCCAGCCCGCTGCTGCTGCCTCTGTTGCAAGTTTGAGGCCGTAGTTATCGGTACACTCGTTATGACCCTTTTGTGTCTCTGCACTTGGTACCTAATTGTATTCTTTTTTGGTGCTACAATGTGTTTCTTTTTACTCCTCTGTAGTTCATTGTATTCTGTTTTGTGCTGTACTCTGTTCTTTTACTCCTCACATTCCCTGCATTGCCCATTTTCCCGCTGCTGCGTCCCCAGCGGCCCGCCCCACGCTCACCCATTCGTCTGCTCTCACCTCCCAGCTGCTCCTCCCTCCCACCTCCCTCTCATATGGCAGCCGCTGCGCGGTCACACCGCTGGCGTGCCGAGGGCGCGCCTAAGGCAAGCCCGTCTGCGCCTGTCCACACTTGGACCGCGCCAGAACCCCTGGCACCAGCAAACGCCACGACACCCGTCCCCGCTACGATGCCAGCACCCTCCTGGCACTCAACACTGGACGACCGCACACCTGCTTCCTGGCCGCCCGAAGCACACCAAAGAACGCAGGGATCCGAGACAAAGCTCTGGAATGGACCAACTCCTTCCTCTCTGGCAGAACCCAGAGCGTCCGCCTTCCCCCTTTCCATTCCGAAGCCTCTAAGATCATCTGCGGCATACCCCAAGGATCATCCCTCAGCCCGACATTGTTCAACATCTACATGGCCCCGCTCAACCACGTCGCCAGTCTGCACGACCTCAACATCATCTCCTACGCTGACGACACACAGCTGATCCTCTCCCTCACCAAGGACTCCTTCACCGCCAAATCAACCTCCATGAAGGAATGAAAGCCGCCGCCGAATGGATGAAGAACAGCCGTCTGAAGCTGAACTCGGATAAGCCGGAGGTCCTCATCCTCTTCTCCACTCCCTCAGCGTGGGACGACTCTTGGTGGCCGACCGCCCTGGGAGCAGCACCGACACCCACCGACCATGCACATAACATGGGATTCATCCTCGACTCAACACTCTCTATGACCAAGTAAGTCAACACTGTCTCATCCTCCTGCTTCAACACCCTCCGCATGCTCCGCAAGAGCTACAGGTTGATCCCCACCGACATAAGAAAAATGGTCACCCAGGCCCTCGTCAGCAGCAGGCTGGACTATGGAAATGCCCTCTACACAGGAACCATGCCAAATTGCTGAAACGACTGCAACGCATCCAGAACGCCTCTGCCCGCCTGATCCTCAACATCCCTCGACACAGCCATATCACACCCCACCTGAGAAACATACACTGGCTGCCCATCAACAAGAGGATCACCTTCAATCTCCTCACCTAGGCACACAAGGCACTCCATGACACCGGACCATCATAACTCAACAGACGACTCACCTTCTACACCCTGAACTGCCTGCTCTGCTCCACCGACCGTGCCCTTGCTACCGTCCCCCACATCCGAAGAGCGACCTCCGGCAGCAGGTCGTTCTCCTACTTCGCCGCCAAGACCTGGAACACCCTCCCCATTCTCCTACAGCAGACCCAAGACCTACTAACCTTCAGGAGGCTTCTCAAGACCTCACTATTCGATCAGAAGCAGCACCCCCGTGCCTTGAGACCCTCACGGGTAAGTAGTGCGCTCTACAAATGTCCTGATTGATTGATTGCTTGATTAATTGATTGCCATTGAAGCCTATATTAGTGCACTTTTAAACTGCCATTTTGCCCTTCTAAACCTTTTGCCACGCTAAACCTTTCATTTAAATACATATAAGCCACTTCTAGGGTAGGCCCTTGACCGCCAAGAGGGCAGGATGCAATGTACTTGGAAAGAGGGACATGTACTCTTGAGTTTTACATGTCCTAATAGTGAAAAACTCTTAGACACATTTTTCACTACTGCAAGGCATACCTCTCTCATAGGATAACATTGGAGTTGCCTTTTTACATTTTATGGGTGTAATTTCCAAATGGGAACAGGTGACCAGTGCATGTTTGTTGTCTCTGACATTGGATTTCAAAATCCTAACTTATGGTGAAGTTGGATTTTACATTGCCATTTTGAAAATGCCACTTTAGAAAGTTTGCATTTTCTTGCCTTAGCTATTTAATGTTTGCAGCCTGTCTCTGGCTCACGTGAGTTGGTGTAGCTGACAGTTCGGCATTGTATTTTCCTCCTAGACTGACACACACAAAGGAGAGCTAGAAGAGACTGGATGGGCCAACACTGGCAGGATCATAGGAAGGAACTGGATTCAAATTCACTTGAACTTAAATAGGCGGTGCACTACCTACACAGAAAGGGCTGCATACCCCCTGTGGATAGTCTGGAGCCAGGGCCAGGAAGGTAGGGCACATGTGCACTTCAAATGCATGAGTCTAGAAGCTGATCCCCAGTTCAAAGACACCTGGATATTAGTACTGGACCTCAGACACTAACTCTTCAGTACACTTCTAGGCCTGTGGTTACTCTGCCAGGAAGAAGGACTGCTGTGCCACTGACTGCCATTCTGCTGGGCTGCTGTTCTGAAGAAACTGCTTTGCTGCAGCCCTCATGCCTGGGTGAGAAGAGACTTAGACCGGCCATTTCACCTCCTGATCTAAGCCTCTGGGTTATAAAAGGCACACCAACATCTTGCACCATCCCTTGGACTCAGCTATAGAGAGTTCCTGACCCCCAAGTGGTGCCCTTCAGGTCTTTTAACCTTGGTGTGGCTCAAAGGAGCTGAATTCAATATTTTGGGCTCTTTGTGACCACGATTGGGCCTGTTTGCAATTAGACCTCGCTGCTCGCACCGTGATTCAAAGCAAAGCTCTGGCAGCCTCCTCTTTGTCCTACAGGATCAACCTCTAGCAGAGGACTGCAAACGGGAAGCTCCAGCTAGGCCAGCCCATGAAGCCGGCAGGCTCTTCACGCTACGCAGACAGCCTCCTGTGATGCTCTCCCTGCTCCTCACAGCCCATTCTATCAGGAATGGAGCTCTTGATACAGATTTGAGAAGGTAAACTTCAGCGGGCGTAATCTTGGTGACTGTAGCCAACCTGTGCTCCATGAAAGTGTAACTTTCACATGGTCCAGCACAACCAGACATCCAAAGTTGGCACTTTGTGCTTTTTGGCTCTATTTTTACTAAAATATTTAAAATGCATATCTCCAGTTCTATTGATTGGAATTGTGTAGTTTTGGTCTTGTTTTATTTATTACATTTTAAACATTGTTTACCTTGATGTGGGATCCTTTTTCTGTGGTGTTTTTCACTTTATTGCTGTTTGAAGTGTTGCACAAATACTTTACACACTGCCTCTTAGTTAAGCTTGAGCGATCTGTGCCAAGCTACCAGAGGATTGAGCTCAGGATAATTTGGGGCTGACTTGTTCCTCACCCTGACAAGGTTTGTTGTTGCTGCTTGACCAGGGCTCATATCCCAGTCAACAAATAACCCAATTTCTCATACTACACCTAGGGCCATATTCTCAAGGAGCTATCACCGAGTTAACAGCACTTCAGCGCAGCCAAAGTTGCGATAAATTTACTGCCCCATTCACAAGCTGGTGCTAACAGCCCATATCACCAGTTTTCCGGCGATAGCAGCCGCAAAAAACATCGCCACAGATGACCCCAGCTACTATCGCTAATGAGATGCAGAGTAGGCGTTCCCGTGCAAAAAGCCGCAACAACACCACTCCACAACATTCTCATCGACCAGCCTGATCTGCGATAAGATCACAAAATTGGCAATAAGGCGCGTTAGCACCAGGAAACTAACACCTGCTCTGACCTGGTGCAAAGTCGGACTACAACCTGCACCAGAAAAGAGAGCCCAGCCCAGAGCCACACCTGAAGAACAACAGATGCCATGGAGCCACTGAACATGCGTGCTGGACAAGAGGGCCACAACACCCACCGCCACCACCCCCACGACCCCCCCTCTCCAGCACCCCCCTGGCCAAAGACATTCCACATCAACTACACAGAATGATGTACCAAATAACCTGCATGATGTTGCACAATCACATCTGGTGACATGCATGTGTCATCACAAAAATGAGCATCACGCATTCACCTTCGAGGCAACAAATGATAATTTATTAAAATAAACACAGAACAGAAATGAAGACACATGGCGCCTCCCCTCGGGACAATACGTAGGTCACAGCCTGCAAGACAAAAATCATGATGAGAAGGTGTGTCCTGCACATCAAGGGACAGAGAGAGACTGAAGGAGAGAGAGAGAATGAATGAAAAAGAGAGATAGACAGACAGAGAGTGGGAGAGAGAGACAGACGGACAGAGAGGGGGAGAGTGAGACAGACAGAGAGGGGGAGAGAGACACAGATGGACAGAGAGGGGGAGAGAGAGATAGAGAAAAGAAGAGAGGGACAGGGAGAGAGGGTGCCACCGGTGTGTCTCCAAACACGTGCCGGTATGTTGTGCAGTTCACCAGGTCCCACATCTGAGACAGACCCGTCATCTGAAACAGAGTCCAGATACCTGAATGGCAAAGTACATGCAATTGCACGCGACGTCATCGCCTGTCTGCCCCTGCGCACCCAGACAGCTGTACCCCAGCCCCTCCTGCTGCCCAGAGGTGCATGCCCGCCCCTGTGCACCCAGTCAGCTGCACCCCAGCCGCTCCCGCCACCCAGCGGCACATCCCCGCCCCTGCGCACGCAGGCCTCACTGCTCACCTTCCGCCACTGGCGTGTAGAAAAGAGGGCCCACCACATGCCGCTGCAAGCCACAAGCCCAGGGCCCGCAGGCATGGCACCCTCCACATCATACAGCTCCGCTCCGCAGGTCACCAGGTCTCACATTTGGTGCTGGGTCTTGATTACCACATGGCCTTGGACATACCAGTGCACCCGGCATCATCACAGGCTGCACAACCGCTCAGCCTCATGGGTGCCACTAAGTCTGTGATCCAGGAGGCGACACCACGCGGCGGTAGGCCCGCGCTGCCTGTTGGCTCAGGCCTACACTGTGGTCCAGTAGGGCACACAAAACCTGAACCGTCTGGACTGCCATAACGGGGCATCATCGCAGGCTGCAAACCCGCTCAGCACTTAAGGTGCCCCTACCTCAGTGCACCCAAAGTCACCATCCCGTGGCGGTGTGCCTGTGTCGACTGCAGTGTATCCGGTGCCACCAAGTCTGTGCCCCGCTAGTCATGGACCCTCTATGATTGGGTATCGTGGTACAGAGGCCATCATGTCACCTCCGGGCCATGGGATGTGATGTCGCAGGCCACTGGGCCACCATGCCTGCATGCACACCACACAGATACACCCTGAGAGAGGTTGGAAATGGTGTCGTGCACGTGCGACTGGCCATAGTTATTGGCAGGGTCACATGTGCTGTGACGCATGTGCTGGATCGGTGTGATGTGGGTGGAAACCAGCCGTGAGGGAGTGGTCGTGGCATGCTGACAACTAGACCTGTGAGCAGCAGATCTCCACAGGGGAGTCCTGACACATGTGGCGTTGTTGTCCCCCCCTGGAGCGTAAGCTTAGTGGGCTGGTCTGACGTATGCCAGTCCAGCGTAAGGGTTTTAACAATGACCCAGGGGCACTGGGTGTGGTTCTGTACGGGGCTGGACAAGGAAGTAACAAATGCGTGTGTCGCTGTTGTTGCGTCGGCGCCACCCGGACAACAATAGACAATGTGTCACCCTGCGACCCAAGTCCAATGATTTGAGCCACATGGACGTAAGAGGAAATCACTAACCCTACATTCATCCATACTACCACACTTGAAAGACCATAGAGACAACACATCTGTGTGATTCAAAATGTTTAATGCACATTCAGTGGAGTGTTTGATCTGGAGCAGTACAGAGCCATGCAAACCCCACTTTCAAATGCTGGCCCGTGGAGGGCCAGCCAGAGTAATTCAGGGAATGACAAGTCCAAAGGAAGTGGAAGAGTTCAGTCCGCAGTCTGTTCGCTTTGTCATTGGCGATCAAACAGAATATGGCAGTCTATTGCGAGGTCCAAGGTGAGTGTCGCAGAGTGCATCGGGGGACGATGGAAGGTGATGATGCAGAGGGCCGAACCAAGCTGAAACTGGCCATATGGCCGAGATGAATGCTACAGTTTTCTCCGTACCAGTAAGGCGGTTTCACCCGCATCTTCATCCTCTGCTGTTTTATGGGCCACACGTGTGGGTGGTGCTGGCCTTTCTCCAGCACTGTGTGGCAGTGAGACCTCAGGAGCTGGAGTTGGGATGTCTGCCGCACTGTGTGGCACTGACACTTCAGGGGCGGAGATGTGGATGTAGTGGTAGCAGCAAGATGCATCGGTGCCAAGCCTTGTGGCAGCAATGCCATAAGGATGGTTTTGAGGTCATTGTGGAACCTAGCTATCTCTTGCTGGTGTGCAGCCATGGCAGCTGCTCTTTCCACATTGGCCCGCTCCATGGTCTCCGTGCGCCTCCGCATGAGTCCCAACTCCTGGGCGAGCTCGCTGGAGCCACCCTGACTAGGCCGTCATTCATGTCGCACAGTCAGGACTCTGGCGATGTCAGCCATGGTTCGTTGGAGGGAATGGAGCGGACTGTTGGTGTCCGTTAGGGACTGTGAGTGGTCCCTGATGGGACTTAGACACCCATGTCTAGCATCTAGTTTGTCTGCCATGCAGTTGAATCCCACCCACACCTGTTCAGACAGCTGCTCCTGGCATCCCAACACACGGCATTGGAAGGCCATGTGTTGTTCGTGGAGGTCCTGGGAGGCAGCCGTGGTGGTGGGTTCTGCATGCTGCATGGTCTGTGCAGGGGGTGGAGTGTCCCCGTTGCAGCTGAGCTGCCCTGCTCCTGGAGGTGGGCTGCGGAGACTGTTAATAAACTCTTGGAGGGCGTCGGAGTCGAAGCTGTGGTGGTCCTCTTCGTCATCAGAGAAGAGAGGTTCGGGCTGCTCTGCATTGCTGCCTTCCGGTTGTTGCGATGGTTATCACACGTTCTTGAGAATATACACCCTATACTCTAGTACTAAATGTGGAAGGGACAGGATGAGTTTGTAGAGGGGAGCGGTTTAGGGAGGGTTTAATGGGTGGTTTAGGGAGGGACATTCACCCATCCATAGAAGAGTAAGCACATTCCTATTCACAAACTACACTTCTAAAGCTACTACAGTCAAAAAGGACCCAAAACAGTTGTAAATGTACTCCAAGTCAGTTCTGGAGTAAAGTCAAAACCACACATGGCCATCTACTGGTATTGCAACACCCTTCCACAGAAAGTAATGGAGGCATGAACTTATTATAGAACACCAAAGAAAATAACGATAAAAGGAAGTCATTTATTTCTATGATTTTGAACTATATCTACATTTTATATCCATTTAATGGAATGTTTAAAATAT
This sequence comes from Triturus cristatus, assembly GCF_964204655.1. Lineage (NCBI taxonomy): Eukaryota > Metazoa > Chordata > Amphibia > Caudata > Salamandridae > Triturus > Triturus cristatus. The sequence continues at coordinate 556,681,093 of NC_140583.1, forward strand.
ACATAATAAAAAAAATAATTAATAATAAATATTTTAATACCTTTTTCTATTTAAAATAAATGTAACTTTAAACAAAATGTCTAGATTAATGTAATGCATAATCAATGCACATAGAAATTTACTTTAGGTGTATTTAATAAATACAATTAATTTAATTTAATACTGGTAAATATTAACTTCAAAATAAACTTAATTGTGCTGTAGATTTTTTTCTTTTAACTTAAAATAAATAAATACAATACATTTTCAATAATATGTAAATATGTAAATGTTGTCAATGTAACAAAATATTATTACTATTCAGTGTAACAAAGTATTATTACTATTCAATATAACAAAATATTATTATTAAGTTGACCTCTCCTAGTGTGGAAGGGACTTCTGCCTTTATGTGAAAAGTTAATAGTAGTAACTTACAGTTGTAAATTGGGCTGCACCCCTAAATTCATGTAAGTCAATATTAGTAAAATGACTACGAAGTGTAATAGTTAATGTGCATATGTGTGTTTGCTCATGTGTAACATTTCTTTTGTTAATAGGCCCAAAAGTATTTAACAAGTTGAAATACAGGCTCAATTGATAGTAAGAAAAACGGAAAAGATAATAAACCTTGCTGTTACCTTCCTTTTTAGGTCTCGCCTAGCGTTGCAGCGCGAATGCGATGCCATCGCTTTGCGAGGCATGCAGTATATACTGTAGTGTGGAAGCTTTGTGGAAGCTCCGCCCACTCTCTGCCCATTGGCTTTTGTCTTAAATGCTGCCTTCCGATTGGTTTGAGACTTGTTAGTCCCTCCTTATTCATCATTTTTATCCTTCCATGGCTATTAGTCCCTTTACTCCTGACACTATTTTCTTTTAGGTCTCGCCTAGTGTTGCAGCGCAAATGCGCTGCCATAACTTTGCAAGACATGCAGTATATACTGTAACGTGGAAGCTTTGTGGAAGCTCCGCCCACTCTCTGCCCATTGGCTTTTGCCTTAAATGCTGCCTTCCGATTGGTTTGAGTCTTGTTAGTCCTTCCTCATTCATCATTTGTATCCTTCCACGGCTATTCGCCCCTTTACTCCTAACTCTATTTTCTTTCTTGTCTCCCCACCTCACCGCCCCCTCCCTCAGTCTGTGACTTCTCACCCTCCCCCGTCCACCCCCACTCCCATTTGTGTTTTCCAGCCTGCCAGCACTTCCGTTTTCATCTTTATTATTGTCACCTTGAAATATGCGAGTTCAAGATGTGTGCTGTACAAAAACTTCTCGTGTTTAATGAATTAGATTTTAATGTTACTCTAAATATAATAAGACTTTAGGCAACATTCGGGGTATGCATGGCAACTGACGCCTCTTAGCTCACAAATGGCATTGTTGTCGGGCAGGAGGAGCGGCAGTGTTTTAACTCATGCTTAAAACAAGCACTTTTAATAACTTCCTCACAAATCAGTGCTATAATCTTGTGTACTGAGGTGACGCGCTAAAGAAATGCACTTTTTTGAATTCTGAAGAGATGTTAGCGCACATTTACATCATGTTTACTGTATGATTAACATGCCGATCTTTTTCACAGCTCGCCCACTGGCTTGTATAAACTTGGCTCGTCTCCGGCTGACTGTACCTGTTTATTAATATATTGGTTCGCGCACCTCTAACAAAGAGAGATGAATGGATACATGACAGTGAGCCTGGTAGATGGTAGAGAAATAGACTGGTGCAGACAAACAGACAAAGTCAGTCTCCATTGCGTCACGTCAGAATCATCACTTTCAATAACCTGGAAATCTGCCGGCAACTCCCACATGCCCAAACCTCAACCCCCTCACCTATTCTTTGCAGAAGCAGCAGATTCTGAGCTGTGCTCTGCTGGTACAGAGGAGCTGGGCAGAGTCTGTAGAAGTGCTGGGATCTCTAGCCTCTCCGGGCGGGCACCTAAGCCTTCCGGGTGCCTTCACACTCAGGATAAATGAATACATTTTGTTCTGTGCTTTAGTCGCCCCTCTGTGAGCACTGTCTGGTAGATGAAGCTCTGTGTTAATAAACACATTCAGAGAGGTGGTTGTGTACAAACGAACAACAGCCACAATACCGTACGTTTTGAACATGTAGTTAAATACCTGCTCATCGAGTACCTCATTGGCTGATCATTCCATGGCACTAACAAAATTACATTTAGACACATTCGCTCAACTGTAAAACACTCCCTTCTATGGGTCATTTAACAACTTGGGGCTTTGGGGTTAGGTAACCTACTTTGGATGCTGTGTAAAAGAGTAAATACAAAAATGAATGCAATGAAACTAAGCAACCAGTACTGTCTAAAACAGTGAGAAAACTGACACGCATTCTGGCATTTTGCTTAGTTAATGTCGGTTTTCTCATAGATACGATAGATTTTAATATCTTAATGAAATCTACACACTTTTAACCAATAGCACCGGGTGACCTTTGACAACTAGACAATGAATACATTTTCATGTACCCCCGAAGCCCCCATGCCCCCGCCCCCTTGGCAAACTTCATTGCCTTCTAGTGTTTGGGGGATAACCAAGATACAGGAGAGTGAGTCAAATTGTCTAGAAAATCAAAGCGAAGCCGGGATTCGGATTCACATGCTCCGATCCCGATGGTTAGTCTGTAAACAGTACTTTTATTAATGAGTTTCGCATTAGTAAAGCACCACGGTGTGCATGTGTGGTGACACTTCACCCATGAGGTACATGCCAAGCAATTGTTGACACAATCCACACTTTGCGTGTTTTTCAATATATTTATTATGAAGTGCAGGACCTTTGCAAGGGATTTTGCACACTACATACATTCACTCCAAAAATAAAATGTGTAGGTAAAAAACATTGCCATTTACAATGTCAATAGCTCTAACTCATAAATGCGAGACCTATTTGCATTCCAAATGCTTGTTTCATCTGTTCCTGCTTCATGTCTTTTGTTCTTTAAACACGTTTGCATTTTGTAATTCCAGGTGATGCTCATTAGACAACATCCAACACGTTTCGCTCCTTCATTGGCTTGTAGGCATGTTCGATGGAATGATTCTGAAGAGAGAGTGGAGCATCACCGGCAGAAAGGAGCTGTGGAGTACCAGAAAACCATTCCAGACCCACTAGAAGACATGCCACACATACCAATATGAGACTGACTGCTAGGCGGACTCAGTGACCCAAGACGTCATATCCGATACTCTGAAGCTCCTTTCTGCCTGTAACACGGTGTTCTATCTTCAGTATCTTGCATCGATTTAATAAATCTCCCTTCTTTCCTAAGGTTTGCTGTCTTCGTGCAACAACCTTTTAATTATAGCCCATAATATCACCCACCAGTTTGCTCAATCCTGTAGGGCTTTTATGTCCCTTAACATGTCATGATATTTGCAAGGAGACATATAATCCTGATTCGGGAGCAAATGATGGTTGGGCTTGAACTGGAATTACAATTAAAGATATATAATATTTTTCTCCCTTCCTTTCCACCAGATCCAACCCAGCAGAAATGGTGTTGGCAAAATAATGCACATTGCATGTTTTGCAGCCAGTAATAGGGGAAATCTTGCTGTATTGTCATGAGAGCCCACATCCTGAGGTGACGCTTAAGGAGGTAATCCTCCCCTTTCAATACCATATCTGGACGTGGAGGTACTTAGGAGGTGCAGTCATACCACCCAATATTCTGATGCACTCAAAATGACTACCTTAGTTTGATGACCCACACACATTTATAATCTGCTCAGTCAGTTCACTCCGATCTGATCTCACTTCTGGTTTAGGAAAAATCAGCAGCATTTGAATGCATGCCTACTTTATTTTATGATGGTATCTTTGGGGTCTTAAGTCAGGTTTTCCATGCATGGTTTCTTGCAAGTAAACTGCTTAGTTTGTGACAGAAGGAAGACACCTCTTCTCTGTCTGCATGGCAGCGTATCTAACGGCCAAGTCTCGTGTGTGTGCAGCTGTTGTAACGCAGTGTTCCTTCAGGTTCGCCAAAATGTAATGTAAGTAAAGAGTACGGGCTGAATCTTGTGTTAGTTTTTAGATGACGGCTGCTTTGTACTTAAAAGCAGGTGGCTGTGTCAGAGCGATGTAATAGGACCCCAAAGTAGAGCACATGTAAACCGAGGATCAGCTCTTCCCTTCCCTGGTGGGGTGCGGAGCCCTAAATATGTGAAGTGAATAATAGCTTCCCAAAACAAATTAGGTTACACTAAGACCCCATATAAATATTTAAAGTATAAACTATGGAGAGATGGTACTATGCCAGGCCCTGTGACCTGTCTTTGCCCGATGCTTTTGAAGAATTGGTTTGAATCGACAGGTCATTATATACAGGGATGGTAGATATAGGAGGTTTGCCTGTTCTAGGTATTCCTATATTTCGGGCTGTATTTACCATAATTATATTGCAGGGAAGAATTATGCATTCTATAAAAATCTGCTTCTTCACAGATATCATTATAACATTTTAGAGCCCCTTCCCACACCTAGATCCTGCAGTGTCAATTGTTTTCTCTATCAGCCTAAATAGAGCATAACCTGGTCAAAGTTAAACAAATACACTGGACCCTAGAGAGCGACAAATGTGTCACACCATTTTGCATAGTTGCACCTCTTGAAAAATTCCTGCGTTTGAGTTGTCATATTTAGACCTGTAAGTCAGTGGCCTCAAGTAACAATCCCCATACATGATCTCTCCTTAATAGTAAGAGTTAAGACCTATCTAGGAAACCTTCAACCTTTAGCAAAAAGAAACGTTATGCTAATTTTCCAAACTGTGACACCAAATAGAGTGCTTGCCGTCTGCTATTATAGCTTGGAAATGACTAGCAGTGCTGACATTCACATCTTACAATTGTAGAAGGCGAGCCTAGGTGATGAATGTCTAACAATCTGTCTAGCAATCTGAGTACCGTTCTTTGTCTAGTTCGTACATTTTCATCATTTTTATCGACTGTTAAATCTAAGTTTTAAACAGTCAATCTCTTCTAGAATCCCTAAGCAGTCAGTGAACATTTAAACATTCTGTTTGTGATATATACCTTACCAATGACTGAAGACCTTACTTGGATATTGGTAGGCTATATTCGATTCCACCATGGCAGTGAAGGGATGTACTCCCCTAGCCTGTCAGACTACAGCCTGCAATACTTAGACTTCTTTGTCAGGTAAATGTAAATCTCTGTACCTTCAAAGGAGCCATTGTGTTAGGGGCTCACCTGAAACTTTGTCGTGCGGGAACCATGTTCAATGTGCGACATTCCTAAATCAAGAATTTGTTTTTCAAAAATAAAAACTAAATGCCCCTGGTACCTTGACATTTTTCTTCCACTGTTCAAGGGTCATTTACATTTTCCAAACATGAAAAATGTATGTCGTATCGTCTCCTAACAACAAAATGAATGTTATGATGAGCGTTGATTGACAGACAAATATAGGCTTCATCCAAAGAAAGATGATGGTTTCCCTGACTCTAAACAGAAAGGAGCAGCAAGGGTATATGTCACATTTGTGAGTCAAACAGTAAATAAGGCCTACGATCATACATTTGTTTGAATGTGAGGATAACTATCTAAAGGTACAATATGTCTCAAAGGATGAATGAAAAATGTAAAATGAGTTTTCAGTGTGTGTGATACGCTCTGTGCCATCAGCAGACAACATGAAGGGTCTGGTGAGCCACTTTAATGGTTCAACATCCACTTGGAGAGCCAGGCTAAAATACAATGTAAATTGTGCATAAACATTTCGAATAACATTGGGGCCACCATTCAAATGTGCCTTACTTCCTTGTTAATGGTGAGGCTGTTGGTTCTTTCTATACTTTACCCTACCATTGTTTCTGTTTTATAATGCAAATATAGTGCATCAGCATTGATACTGGAATCAACAAATAACTTGTATTATCCTAAATTGAAACCCTATCAACTTTGACAAAAATTGATTCGAAGTCTAGGAACATCAAAATAGTCTGTTTCCTCTCAGCATAATATATTTAATGACCAGTACATTACACTGAATCCTTCGTTGTTCCTATGGCCTTTCTGAATCCTGCTTGGCCATCTATCAGGTAACATGTAGCTTCCAGAAAGAAAGACATGCTATCACTGGGTCATTTTGGGAAAGGTTTCTCAGTTTACTAGTTGTTCTATGCAGGGAGATCAGTCTGTAATTTTTAAAAGAGATTTTGTCAAGTTTTTTCAACAAATATTGGAGCATATTTGCAACAGGCAGCGATAACTTGTATACCGCATTTTTTTCTATCGCTGGAATATTTTGCCAGGCTAGCGCTGTATTAACAATGCTTAGCGCCATGGCGATGTATATTCCAGCGATAGCGCCCTTTTCCATGGAACATCGCTGGTTTTCCAGCGATGTTCCATGTAAAACGGCGATATGCTTGATGATACGACCCTGTGGTCGTATCACATGAATCCACCTTCCATGTTACAGACGTTAAATTCCTGCGTTAAGGCATACTTAGCGCGATTAAAATAATCGCTTCCCCGTATTGTAAATATCATCAAGCTGCCTTTGCGATATTTACCCATGTTGTTTCCACAGACACGCCTACTTTGCATCTCATTAGTGATGCAAAGTTAGGCGTGCTGGAAACGGGAGCAAAATCAGCAAAACACGCAATAGCGTGTCTTTGCTGATAAGGCGATAAAATTATCGCCGCTTTTCGGCAGAAAACGGCCGCAAAAGCGGCGATAATTTTCTATTGTCGCATTGTTAATATGCCCCATTGAATCTTTCCAAAAATCTAGGACAGACCCAATATTTAAAATGTGTTTAAGAAAAGCAGTCAACAGTAATATCCAACGTAAGGATCATACATAAAGAAGTCCATGGGGGCTAAATGGTTCTGGTTTTTAGTTTAGTTTAAGTGCCTCTGTGAAAGTAAAGCTAGCGATATCACAGTTTTGGTTGTGAATATTTTATTGTATTGTGGTCAGTAAAGGGATTATTAATTTGTGAGGGGGCACCCCTGCCAACTCAATAAACCCACTCTGGTTAGATCAAAACACAGTTCTGAGAAAATGTTAAAGTAAAGAACACATCATAAGTAAATAATACATCACAATAAAATCCCCAACCAATAAAAAAAAAGAAAATTATAATGAGCAAAAATACACCATGATCATCCAAAATAAGAAGCTTTAAAGAAATCAAGCACTATGGAAAAAGAGCAGTTTGTGGTGGGCATAGGCACAATTTCAGGCAGCCGTGGTGAAGCAGAGATCAGATACACCAAGCTGACTGTCCCGACCAAAGGTTTTTCCTTAGAACATAGCCTCCAATTGCTGGTAAAGAGGTTTTTTTCTGGTCTGTGCTGCAGCCCCTAGCTTATCAGAGCAGGCTTCTGGGTACCAGATCTCTCCAGTCAGGACTCCTGTATGGTCTAGTCCTCTTCAGTCAGCTCTGCCCTCTTTGAGACTTGTGTGCCTAAACCAGGTAAGTAGGAGATCAACCACTTGACAGTTGGAGAGCATTTCCACTGCCTGGATGCCAGCAAGATTCAGGGGTCCTTGAGCAGGTGTCAGGAGTCTAGATTCTTTTACCAGCAGGGCCTTCTTCATCTGATGGAATTTCCCCAGGACCTGGATAGTTCTAAGGAGGCGATGGAAGTGGGGACTGATTTAACATATGCATTAGCTATGACTCTACTGCCTAATACTAATCATTTTCTCACAGTTCCCCATCTCGTCTTGCAGGACTTCCTCTTTGCCTTACTGTAACATCACCCAGGATTCCGTGTTTCAAAATGTCAGGACCAAGCTGCCACCAGCCAAGCCTGTGTTCAGCTTCTTTTCCACTCCCCTATTTGGAAGGTTCAAAACTGTTTTTTTCCGGCTAGTGTGGGTCAACCCTGTCTAGAAGGGCCCTGGAGATAAATGGAAGGAACCCTCTTCGGCATCAGGAAGTCAAAAAAGGTTGTGCAGAAGCTGATGACTGACCCTATTTACTCCCAGATAACTAGTGCCTACTGAGTGGTCAACACATTGGCCTTTTCCTAGGCACTGAGGCAAACCAGTGTGCTCTGAGTCAGAGTTGTTACTCTCCTAACCAAAGTTGTGTATTTCTGCTCTGGAGGTGTCATGAATGTCAGAATAAGTTTTCAGCTAGTTCTGGCTCCGGCAGCCACAGGTACATATTTACTTTTTTGTTGTTGTCGTTTTTATTTTTGATAAGCCAATAGATAACATAGTTACACAGAATAAAATAATTTGAGATAAGAACATATCAATTATACTGAGAAAATACATTAGGATTATGTACCACCATTAATTGCCAAAAAAATCATACATTATATAATTAATAAAAAGCAAATTAAGATAAAACTATATATTTCTATGTCCAATAATACTAGCCGAGAATGTCATGTCATAGAAAGTGCCGTATGATCTGCCATAGCCCCCCAAATCTTTATACCGAGTCTCCGTTTTTGGAGCCCTTTAAGGGCATAGAGACTATGCTCCAAATTACATATAGCATACAGCCTTCCTCTCCACATTTCAAATGACAGCATTTCTTTCTGCCGCCAGAGTGCAGTTATACATAGATGGGCCACGGCTACTGCAATAAAAATTAAATACCTTGATTGATATATCCCGCAGCTAACCGTGGACTCATCCAGGACTCCCAAGAGCATGACTGTTGGTGTAATCGAAATCTGTTCCCCAATTATTCCAGTCAAGAAGTTTTCCATCCCCACCAATCAACTGGCTCAGCTCTGGGCATACATAAAATATGTGAAGACTGTCTGCTTGATCAGCCCCACAGCGGATACATTTACCATCATCTGCGCATCCCCATTGAGAAATTTTAGCAGGGGTATAATATAAATTGTAGATAGTCTTGTAATGCTGTGCTTTGAGGTTGGAGGATATCAGAATTTTCTCGCCTAAAGCAATGGAATCTCGTACAATATCGCCTCCTTGAGAAAGTCTCGTGTTCCACTTTTGATTTTGTACCTCTAAATCATCAGACTGTGTTCAATAAGAGCTTGATATAGAATGCCAATGCTCCCGTGCCCCTTAACTGCCTCTATAAGATTATTTTTTGGAGCTAATGATTCTAGATATGATTTCCTCTGCAGATAGGCCTGAATCTGCGAATATTTTAAAAAAACTGTTTTAGGCAAAATATATTCCACAGCCAGGCACGAGTAGGGCAGAACACCACTGCCATTGTAAAAGTCCCCCAAGATAACTATACCCTGTCGTCTCCACCTACCCAGAGTAGCATCCCAAAAAATAGATGGTAATAGTGATGTTGCTGATGTAGGCATATAGTGGCAATTCCTATTGATCTACAAGCGGCTCCGAACCTGCTGCCATACCTTACAAGCAGCTTCAGTGACCTTAAACAAGTTTTGTTATAGTAGCTAGGTTCTAAATGCTGAAAAAAGCCTCCCTCAGCCTCTGAACCCAGCAACATTCTGAAAATCGACAGAGCCTCAGCTACCTTGACTTCCCCTACATCTATGAGTAGAATACGCATGTGTTGGAGCAGACAGGCCCAATAGCAGAACATAAAATTGGGTACAGCCCAGCCCCCACGAAATCAAGGTAACTTCATGTACTTCAATGCACGGCATGGTTTGCCCTGTGCCCACATAAAGCTACCACAGATGGACTGTAATTTCTGGAGTTGGCTTCTGCTAAGCTCCATAGGCACATATCTAAAATAGTAAAGTACCTTTGGTAAAATATTCATTTTTAAGGCATTGCATCTTCCCACTATTGAGAGGTGCAAACATTCCATCCTAGCTAAGTCACTTTTAATATTTTTGGAGCATAGAATCCAATTGGCTGATACAATTTTATCCAAACATGCATTAATTCGTATACCAAGATATATTGCCTCCTCTGTAAATCTAGGATCAATAAAACATGCATTTTTTTGTACATATAATTTGAGTCTTAGCTAGATTTAATTTATAGCCAGACTCCTGCTCAAATTGCATTGGTAACTGTTCAATCTCTAATAATGCTGAGGCTGGTTCAGGGGTAATAATAGCTATATCATCGGTGTAACCTAGGACTTTAAACTCCTCCAATCCATGTTGCACCGGCTTAATAGTGTGGCTGTTGTCTAGCAGATTCAGAAATGAGTTAATATATAGGGAAAATAACAAAGGAGAACATAGACAGCCTTGTCTGGTCCCTCTAGATATCACCACAGGATAAGATTCAATATCAAGCGCACATATTCGAGCCACAGTAGATCTATACATGGCTCCGATTACCTTAATAAAGCTTGATCCAAAACCTTGCCGGCACATGGCTGCCCATAAAAATTCCCAGGAGGCACAGTCAAACGTTTTTTTGGCGTCTAGTAGCACAATTCCAAATGTAACTTGTTGTACATTGGCCAAATCCAGCAGGGTGACAATCCTGTTGATGTGATTGACCATGCCTTTTCTTGGGAAAACACCCGGGAACTGCAGCTGCTTTATAATACAGATATATTGCATTATGATATGAACTCAGTCATCCAGAATAAAATTTGTAATAAGTCTGAGATAACTACTGATATTACTGTGACAAACATGTGTTTCAATGGATTCTATGTGGATCTATGAACTCTCCAATGTTCTATAAATCTGTACATATTTAGACAGATAGTGTGAATGGACAGATAGATGAATGTGGTATGTATGTGGTTGCGTCATTGTTATTTTCATTTTCATGACAACAATAATTATCTAAAATATTATTATTAAAAACAATGTTTGTATTTTTCTATCACCAAAGTGTACGTCTCTCCTATATATGTTTGTTTGAAAATATATTGATGAAGTTGCCCTAGGAACATTACAGTATGTACAATTGCCCTGCCTAGAGGAACTTCTGATCGATAGCAGGGGCTCCTTTAATCCTTACAGTGTATTCCTGTGATAAAGCCATGTTGACAAACAGAAACTAAAGGGTAAATAGGTCTAGCTAGTTGCGTGGCCAAGATCTTTGCATAAATTGTTCCATAGCAATGTAATAACGATATTGGTCTATACAACCCAGGTAAGGTGGGAGTTGTATGCTTCTTTTAAAAAATAATTATATTAGCGGAATCCCAGGATGCAGGGGCCTGCCCTTTTTGTGCCTCTAGAAAAGTTATGAGCATATCTGATTTTAGCTCTGGTAAACACGTTTTATAAAATTCTAGAGGCAGCCTGTCTTCTAGACCAGCAGCTTTGCCTGAGGCTGAAGAGCTAACAGCCTCCATAAGCTCCTCTAATGTGATGGTCTCCTCCAGTTGCTCCCTGTCTTCCAGATTGAGAATATTCCTATGTAAATCCTTAAAGTAGGGCTTGTGTCTCCGATTCCCATTCTGGGCCTCAGTGTATAAATCTTCATAAAATGTCCTGAATAATTTCAGAATCTCCCAGCCGAATCTTCAATCGCCGAGATTGTGCACTTGGCCTCCTTACACCTCATCTTTTTTGCCAAACAGTTACTAGTTGCTTCCCCTAATTCATAACATTCCCTTTTAAAGAGATCATATTCCTTAGCGTTATCCTTAGACCAATGGGAATTTACCTTAGCCTTGCAGCGGGCCACATCAGTTTGCGCCTGAGTCATATCTAAATTCGCTTGAAGAGCTTGTATGAGACTCTTTTCTGCCTTCCGAAGATCCTCGTACATATTTTGAATTAACTGCCTTTTCTGTTTCTGAGTATATAAACTGAAACTTAGAATTTCCTCCCAGGGCCCTTCTTTCAAGGCATCCCAGACCCCTACATGAGAGGCAGAGATCCGATTAATAGTAAAAAATTGATTCAGTCACTGACATATGTGGCTAATAAAGAATCATTGAGTAATAGCTTCCTGTCAAATGAAAAGGACTGATGGGGCCGTACCAGGACACGTATGTCAAGGTTCAGCACCCGAGGATTATGATCCGATGTGATTCTGGGAAAAACCTAGATATATGCATCTGCTAGATATCCTTGGGTTACAAAAAGTAATCAAGTCTAGCCAATTTTCGATGTTGGCATGAATAATGTGTAAAGCCAGGGTCTGGGTGTTTAAATTTGGCCCAGATATCAACTAAACGGTGGTCATGTAGAAACTTCTGGAGGGCCCCGAAAGCTTTGGGTTTGTGCCCAACATATATATCCTTACCTGCTCACACTGTAATATGTGCAAGACGAATATTAAAGTTCCCGCATAATATCAACGGAGTGTGCCAGGACACCAGCTGTACATTAAGAAATTCTAATATCTGTGCCTCGCGAATATTAGATCCATACACAGAACATAAAACAAATTTGTTGTTACCAGCCACACATTCCACTATCACCCACCGGCCATATTTATCAACGAGCACTCTGCCAGTACATTGTATAGTTGGTTTTGCAAGAATGGCCACACCTCTAATATTAAAACCTTGCTTTGTACAAGCAAGCAGTGTATACCCTAACTCAGACAAAACCCTGTGTGTCCCCCAAGGTATGTGGCACCTCCTGAAGGCACACCACATCCGGTCGCTTACCCCTTAAAAGTAAATCTTGGAAAATGTACTTTTATTAAATCCAATAGGACAACATTTTTGCAACCGATATTTAGAACACAATATTATTGCAACGATATGCTGACAACAATAATATTCTGGCCCTACAACATTAGTTTCTATTTAAAAAAATAGAAAAGAGTACCTCTCCAGGGTTCTGGAATAGCGTGTTAACTAATGAGTATTATAACTGTAACAATATCTGTTGTTACCACTGAGGTATAGCTTCTCATAGCTCATACCCAGTAAATAAACCTCACAAAAATTGCTTTGCCTTTTCCTAGCAGACAAGATTCGAGGGTAAGGTACAAGAAAAAAACACTATGTTGTTGTTGCTTCTATTATACCTATTTGATTCTTTTTCAAGAATGCAATCAGCCTTTCTATCAAAACCCTATTAGAACATGGGAATGTTGGGAGCTCCATTGAAAACAATGAAGTGCTCCGGGCTTCTAATGGTCACTTTCAGTTCAGGCCTTTAATCCTGGAGCAGGCCTTTAATGGACGGTATAGTCCGCTACAGCATGCTATAAGGTTATATTGTATCCCCCCATCACGTTATCTTTCCCGATGTTAAAGTGAATGTGTTTTTATCTTGGCTTGTAATATACGTAGAAGGCCAGCCGGCAGGATTTAGCATGGGGTAATAGTTAAGGTGTTTTTAACTAATGAAATGGAATGTGCTGGAGCCAAACTATTTACTTTGAATTGAGAAAGGCCCATGGGGTCGCACATCCATTTGCAAAATATTGTATACACTTGCTTTCAAAGCAGGTAATTTCTCAATAAACACAACACCCACAACATTTCACCCAAATGCAAAATAGAAATGATGTCTGTAGAGCCACACCAGCTCTGTGAAGTGGAAAAGAGCCAATGGGAACCCAAACTTTCCTGGCTCCTGTGATGCTGTATGTGGGTAATAAAGACTGGCTCACCAGTGTTAGGGCTGCTAACTCCAGCAGGTGAGATGTGGTACAGGTGACACCCCTTTCCATTGTACAGAATTAGTCCCTACCAAACCTACAACACAGCCAGGAACCAAATCTACCAAACACTAACTATGGGAGGAGGTTTAAAGTATTCATGTTTTAACAAATGCAATCGACATCTCCCCATCCAGTGACATGGGGAGATTTTAATTGCATTGCATTAACATAAAAGAAAAACAGGAAAGAAATGTTCCCCTTTGGCTAATTACCAAGGAATTACATTTCATCACTCAAGAATGCAATAGCCATATACAGCCCCTCAGACTGCATGATAGCCAAGTGTGAGACCTCTTTCGGAAAACATTGTAGTTGCCAACACCCAACTAGAGAACCTAAAACAAAAAAATGAAAGCCCTAGTTCAATTGTGATTGGAAAAGACTAAACAAAATTCTGGCTGAGACAATACAGACTGCTCTCCAAGATTAAACAAAACTGGGGGACCTAAAAGGACCCATGGCTATGATGATAGCAAACAAAGCAATCCAGCCTAGAGACCAACCATCACGAAGACTCAGGCTTGAGCGGAATCCCTGCCAGGGATACCGCAATAGCAACTTGCATCAGGCTAGTGAGGCTTGTGAGCCTTACTAACAAATCCTCCAGTTGGCAGAAACCAGTGTTTAACAGCAGCAAAAACAATATGGGAATAAGCTGGGCAACCACATTGTCCCTTAGGCATAAATATGAACTTCTGAACGTTGATCAATCAAGTACCTGGATAGAGGAAATATTGTAGGAAGGAACTGCTAGAATAAACTAGATATCTGGGAATGTCATCATAAATATTATATTGCCTATCTGTTTGCAGACTCACTGGTTGCAGAACATGTCTTCCCAGCATGTAAAGTTACTTATTATATATGCAAGTGCCTCAGGAGGGCATACTCTGTTCACAAATGTGATACTCATGTCCTTACTTCATGTGCTCATACTACTTCATGTCAACTCATGGTTTCAAGAAGTAGGGGAGTTTGAAAATGTTTTTAAGTCCCAATCGGAGAAGGGACTTTGTTGTTTTTCTGAGGTAAAAGTCTTCTTCACACAGGACAAACCGGATATTCTATCCAATGCTGTGGACTGCTGGTTGGGTATTTTTTGAGGTCCGTCCCCTCAAAACTCTGGATCTCGGGACCAAGTTTAACAAAAAATTCAAATTTCTTTTGGAAGCCAAAACAACTGCAAAAGTACAAGGCCCTTAGGACCCCAGTGGAGCACTTAGAGACTCTCAGGGTGTCAGGCAGAAGGCAACAGCAGAGTCCAGTCTAGGTCCAGTTGCTACTGATAAGCTGGGATTCTTCGCAGGAATGGCATCTTCATCTTTTTTATGTTCCAGGAGCCAACCAGCGGATCAATCTTATGATCCTTAGAGATCTTTCTGTCCTTGGATTTCAAGTGAAAGAGGGTCCGACTTCCTCAGGTCTTACTCACAGGTCACATATGTCAAGTCCAGTGGGTTCAGTCCCCTGGTCAAGCAGTGTTCTGATGAACGTGCCTTGGTGTGACTCATTTATGCTTGGCACCAGCTAATAGATGGGGTACTGCCTAACCAATGTGGTAAAAGTATCCTAGATCAACCCTACCCTCTTTTTTAGCAGTACCTGTTTGCCCTTCTGAAAACATAGGCATAATATGGTATGTGCCAGGACATTTAGAGGATGGCAAAAGTCTTTGGCCACACTAAACTTGGGGTCAACGGGCTTGGGATGTGTGTAGGAATGTCATGTGTAAATCACCCATGTCATCTCACTGGTAACATTAAAATCTAATTTCAAGAGGGGACTGTGCCCTCAACAAACCTAAGACAGTAGTCTTGTGGGAGAAAAGCTGGTCTTTCACAACCATGCAAGGATACATAAGAATTGTCTTGATATCCTGTTCACTCCCTTTCAAGTGCATCCAAGTGCTACATGTGGCTCAGAAGACCTGTCAAGCAGGATTTGACAGTGTGGTGTTGATAGGATGTACATGGCCCACTCTGTGGAGTTCAGAGGACTCATCTCTATCCAATGAGTTCAGTCTACTGTGTGCTCCTGGGAGGCATTTAAACCTCTTCCCAGGCTAAGCACAGGCTGGAAGCTGCCAGAGGATTGTGTTAATTATCATTCTAACAGTTCAGACCGGTTAAGGGTAATTTTTGATAAATTACTTTTAATTAATATTTATTAAAACTCTTTAATTGGATTTTTAATAACTTTGATAAATAGTGGTTTCAATATTTTTATTAGCTTGTCCCTTTCCTGATATACAGTATTAGCATTTTAATCTGTACTCTGGTTTTCTACATTGTACAGATATGGTCTTTTCACTGTAGGGACATGGTAATATTAATCTACTACATGTCCCACTTTTAAATACCATACACGCTACGTTGTAAAATCCAGAGTTTACATAGGTCTGATTTACTAATATTTAAAAGGGAGGTATTTACCTGTTAAAAGGGATTATTTAACATGTTGCATTGCACGTTTTACAATGCAGCAGTCAGGCTACAATGGTAGGCCTGAAACTATCCTTTCCTTTGTCACACTAGTGGATGGCACAATTACTGTTGCAGTCCACAGGTGACATTTAACTTCCATGCCATGAGTGTATTTCTGCACTATATACTATAGCCTTCTAGAAAAGATAAACCAAATAAGGGATTAGCCAATTTCTACATGTTTTAGAAGTCAGACCACATACACTGGGCACTGAACAGCAGTGTCTCAGTGTGCAAAGTATTACAGCCTGCAACTAAATCCATCTAAAATCAGGGGTGACCATGCAAAAAGGAGCATTTTCTCACAAAGGCAGCAAATAATTAGCCAGTGAAAAAGCCCATGGCACAACTATGATGCTTTCTGAGGTATTTATACATTCAACAGAATTTTGGAGGAGCATTTAAGCAGCAACATTTACAGAGACCCTTCTGTTGAATGTCTTTCCCCTTGCGTAGCTAAGCAGCATAATCATCCCATTGTACAAATAATTCCTCAAAATGACTTGAAAACATATAGTCCCTTTTAGTCCCATTGACTTTAAAATGTACTCCAACTTGCTACTAAGGACGCGGAAAGACTGGATTACAAAAGGAAATATTTGAAACCCAATCTAAGGGGTTTTAGGCAAGGACAAGCATACTTGAGTTCCATAGAAGAATTCAAACTCGTTCCAAGGCACATATCTGGATGAAATTTACTGAAATGGGTGTGAACCCCGTACAACTGTCTCTTATAAAGATATTCTATACAGATACAACATCCCAAGTTAGGGTCAACCAAAAAGGTCGTCTCAGTAAACAGTTTACCCTTGCTAATGGATTTAAACAGTGAGGTTTATTCACTCTTCTACGTTTGCAATACATCTATGATCTCTACAAGGAAGAACTAAGAGCCTCACAAGACATGCCTAAAACTGGATTTCAGGATCTCACTCTTCTATATGTGGATGACTTTATTTTGGTTAGTCCAACCTTGAAGGGCCCTAAGGCTAAATTAACAGCAATGTATAAGTATTGTCAAAACTAAAACAATCGTTTTCAGCCTTTTAGTCCTATTGACTGTAAAATGTACTCCAAATCACTTCGTAGAACCCTCAAAGACTGGATTAGAAAAGAAGACATTATAAACCCAATCCAAGAGGAGTTTAGGCAAGGACCATCTATAGTTGATACATACTCACCTTCCTCCATATAATCCACAAATACAGTGCTTCAAAAAAGATGTGGATCTATGAAGCATACTTGAGTTCCATAGAAGATTTCAAACTCATATCAAGGCACATATCTGGATGAAATTTACTAAAATGGGCCTGGACCCAGTACAACTGTCTCTTATAAAAATATTCTATATAAATACAACATCCCAAGTTAGGGTCAACCAAAGAGGTTGTCTCAGTAAAATGTTTACCATTGCTAACGGATTCAAAAATAGGGAGAATTATTCTATCTCCACTGTTTGCTGGACATCAATGATCACTACTACGAAGTATTAAAAGCCTCACAAGTCATGCCTATAAATGGCTTTCAGGTTTCGACTCTCCTATATGCGGATGACTCTATTCTGGTCACTCCAAAATTGAAGAGCCATCAGGCCAAATTAACAGCAATGTATAAGTATTGTCAAGAAACTGGCCTGAATAAAAAAACAGCTAAAAAACAAAGACGGCTTTGTTCAGGAAAATCAGGAGAGAAAACAAAGTGTTCATCATAAATGGCAAAATCCTGAAAGAAGTTGACTCCTTCACATTTCTGTGTCTGACCATACCATGTACCTTTAAGTGGAATACACATATCAAACTGGCAACAAAGAATTTCCGAAGCCTAGATGAATGCCATCCTCGGCCTTGCTCAGTCACATGGGCACCAGTTCTCTTCTCATATTGACTATATAGCTCAAGCAAAGGTCAGAAGCCTAATCTCATCTCAAGTGCTCTGTAGTATCTTGTTATGTTGGTTACAGTCATGTGAGGTTGTCTATTAGATACAGACGTCAGTGAGGGAATGATATGTAAGGGTTTCCATTGTGAGCCCAAGGTCTGTGAACATTCTGGAGAATCATGATGGATGAGCACGGATGTGTGGTGGTGGGAGTGAATTTGTCCTACTTAAATAGACCTCTGCTTGTTCATCATATATGGATTTCTTCTTCATTTTGTTGGCGATGACTTGGTGCAGAGCAAACTCATCTGCCTAATGAATGCTTCACTTCAAATCACATGCAGTTTGCTTGGAACACCCCATGCAGACACTCAACTACTCTGGATTTGGTTTTTGGTGAGCGTCTGTACTACTGATGGTGAGTGTTTGGCACTCTTTCTTTTAACTATTGCAAATTTGTAAAAGGCAAAGGCGACGGACGTGAATTCTTACCATTACACGCGCACTTGCTTTATGGGAATCCCAAGACCTGCGTGAGCCTCACGATCCATTCGACATCTGTTGTACTCTCGCGTCATCTTTGCTAACATTCCTGAGCCCAGTAGAATCCTGACTTCAGAAGCGAGCAGAACAAGCACATCCTCAGCAGAAAACAATCACAAATTTCGCATTGTCACATACTGGCAGCAATTTTGACAAGTTGGGAAGGATCACTACCACGTTTATACAACCAACGAGCTTCAAACTCGGTGACAGGTACACCATCAATGCAGTTTAATGCATGTATTTCTCAGCCCTGATTTCAACGACTTTGAATGCTCGTTGACCGGCCCACCATATACGCTGAAAAATTAGTGTGCTTGGTGGCTCTTACTTTGACAGCACAGCCTGCACACACCTTTATACGGCACTATCGTAATGAGAGTGATGCTCCTTTGAAGTATTTCAATCGCGGATTCTTGAAATAAACACTTGTTTATCCTGTGAGGTTTTCCAGTTCACCCATTACTAGTGCTCATTAGAGGTTTCTGCTGGGGATATTTGTGCATAAACCAAGCTAAAGAAACAAGTGGAGTGACTACTTCCTTCAGTGGTTTAAGTTTCAAGTCACAGTCTTTTATTATCTCCTGGAATAATTTCGCTTTGTGCCATCATGCAAAACATCCCTGCACCACCATTCTTTCTGATGAACTCCCTTGATCCTCCCATTGCTTAGAAGGAATGGAAAAGCGGTTTGCAAATTATGTTAGGGTTTGTGGTATATCTCTTTGTGCCGAATGTAAAATGTCATTATTGTTACATTGTCTGGGCTCAGAGGGCCATGAAGTTTTCGAACACTTACCTGAACTGCCTGTAGACATAAGTAACAATTAAAATGAGTACGAAATATGTTTAAAAAATTTAGATTTACATTACTTGCCCAAGGTTTCAAGGGTGCTTGAGAGATATCAGTTTGGCAAACACACGCAATGATCTAGAGAATCTGTTGAAGAATATGTGACTACACTAAGAAAAACGGCCTCTTCTTGTAGCTTTGGTGCCTCTGGTAAGGAAAGATTACAAGATCAGTTTATGTTAGGGTGTTGCATGGAAAAAGCCAAAGAAAGCTTTTGGCAAAAAGATGATCCCACACTTTCAGAAATTGTCACTATTGCAAAATGTTTAGAGCACAGTCAAGTATGTGTAGAAGTGATACAAAAAGGTGGTACTAATGGAAAAGATGATATGGTGCAACCAATGTCTGTGCACAAAAAACAAGGCGATGAAAGTACTAAGCCTTTTTAAAAAAAAAACAAGATGGGAAAGATGGTAAAACAAATTTGGGGAAGTGCTACAGGTGTGGTGAATATGGCCCCTCTGCTAATTTTAAAGGGTGCTTTGGTTGGAAGGTCTTTTGCAAGAAATGTGAGAAGAAATGTTATGTATCAAAGTGTTGAAGAAGTGGTAATAACAAAAATAATCCTGTCAGAAAGAAGATTCATTAAGTCCCATTTGAGGTTCTGGGTGACTCTCAGGTGAAGTGATAAATTTACAAGTGCATGATGGTACTTGTGGTCCCTGAGAGAAAGTACAAGTTGATGGTGCATCAGTATTGATGCTGTTCGACACAGGGGCAAAGATATCTTTAATACCTAAGGAATTCTCTGAAAACAATTTGTCAGGAAAAGTCAAATTATTTAAACCCGACATTTGTCGGAAAGGTTATGGGGGCCAGCCAATAAAGCTGATTTGGTACTTCACTGGTTCCTCACAGTTTAAAGATAGACTGACAGTGGATAAGGTATATTTCTCTAAGCGTGGTGACTCTCTTGGTATCACCAGAGAGACCTAGGTGTTTACCTTGACCCAAATGAAAACCCAGCAGTTAGGTTTGAGACAAGTTGAACAGGTAAATAATGTAGGGTATGTCAAACCAAACTTTGAAAAAGAGTTTCCTGAAGTTTTCAAAACCATATTAAGTTGTGTAAAAGATTATGTGCATAAGATAAGTGTAAAAAGGGCTGCTATACATGTAGTAAGTAAGATGAGAGGAGTTCCATTACTAGTTGAGGACAAGATGAAGATAGAATTGGACAAGATGAAGTAAAGTGGCATAATTGCAGAAGTGGAAGCCACGGAGTCGCTCGATCCTGAGGTTATGGCAAAGAAGGCTAATGGCAAAGCTCACCATAATGTGGACTTGCGTGAATTGAATAAGAATGTTATTATTGATCACTATCCATTACAAAATACCAATGAGATGCTGTCAATGTTGAAAGTGGCAAAGTATTTTACGACAGTCGATCTTACGCCAGCGTATCACCAGGATAAGCTACATCAGGACTCACAAGATTTGACTGCCTTCGTTACCCCATTTAAACTTATAAATATTTACGCATGTCTTTTGGTTTGATCTCAGCAGCTGCTGTTTTTCAATGCGTAATGGAGAGGATTTTAAGAGGGATTTCTGGTATCAAGATCTATCATCATGATGTGTTGGTGTATGGCGAGAATGAAGATCAACATGAAAAACGTGTGCATGAGATGTTGTAAAGATTTAAAGATAGTGGTGTGACGTAGAAAGCAGGAAAATTAAAGTTCAATCTAGACCAGCAGAAAATAACCTCGGATGGTTTCGAGCTGAAACAAGAGTAAGTTGAGACCATTAACAATTTAGTCACTCCCACTTCGAAGGAAGAACTAGTCAGGTTCCTGGGAATGAATGAATATTATAACAAGTTTATTGAATATTTTGCAGAGAAGACTAAAAATTTGAGGATACTGCTGAAGGAGGGTGTTCAGTGTCTGTGGAATGATTCATATGAGTGTGAATTTATGTCATTGAAGTGTTCATAAAAAAATGCTTTGTGTCTGCAGAGCTTTGAGCCTGGGCAAGAATCTATCATAATATCCGATGCCAGCTTTAAGGGTCTAGGAGCAGTTCTTCTGTGAAAACACAATGGGGTAAAAACATCTATTTTATTTATTTCCAGGCGTTTAAAGGGTGCAGACTTAAATTACTCAGTCATTGAAAAAGAGGTTTTGGCGGTGCTTTGGGATGTGCAAAAATTAAGATAGTTTGTGTCGGGGAGTAAGTTTCTAGTAAAACTTGATCACAAACCCCTTCAGGAAATCTTTGAAAAATGGGCTGGCTGCTTTTTCTGCATGGATAAGACAGTGGTTGATTGTATTGCAGGAATTTAATTTTAATGTTGCATATTTTCCTGGTACATAGAACTGTGTGGCATACTATTGCTCTTGCTTAAGTGAAAGTTAGTGGATGGAGTTAGAGAACGAGTGTGGTGATGAAGAGGATTTTGAGGTGTGTCTGATTAGAGAAGGGACAATCACGGGGGAATGGTTGACTGAGCTTGACAAAGATGAAAAGTTAAAAGATGTTGTTCAGAGAATTAGGTGTGGGTGGACCAATATCGACAAGTATCAGTCACAAATGCAATCTTTCTGAAGGGTCAAAGATGAATTGTCTGTTCCAGGGGAGTTAGAGTTCAGAGAGACCAGGTTGATTCCTCCAATTTCCTTAATGGAGGTGTTAATATCCCTAGGGCATAACAGTCATCCGGGAATCTCATAAACGAAAGAGAGATTTAGACAAATGTATTGGTGGCCAGGAATGAATATCCAAGTAGAGCGTGATGTGAGAGAATGTTTTGAGTGTACTAGTGCAGACAAAACATTAAAGTGTAGAGTGCAACCTATGGTAATCAGGGAATTGCCCAAATAACCTTGGCAAGAAGTGACTCTGTACATATTGGGTCCCATTCGATATTCAACACTGACAAGTATGTGTTAGTGCTTACTGATACGTATTCCGGGAAGCAGGAAGTTGCAGTAACCAATTCCATTGAAACACGTGATGTGATAGGATTTTTGGAACACTTTTTTGAGAGAGAGAAGGTTTCCCTTTATCGATACTAAGTGATAATGGTGTGCAATTGATTTAGCGTGATATGGAAGAATGTTTGTGTGAGAGGGGTATTAAGCATAAAAAGCCAGCTGTATATCATCCTGAAACCAATGGTATGGTGGAGAGGCTGAATAGGGTCATTAAAGAAACAATGCAGAGGGAAATCCCTGGGAATGCATGATGGAAGAGTGAATTGTTATACAAGATTAAAAATTATAGGGTCACTCCACATTCCACTGCAGGGTTCTCACCATTTGAACTCTTCAAGAGAAGGAAAGCCAATACTTCAGTATGCCCTTTGTGGGTCAACAATAAGATACGTGATAATATGAGTATCGATCAAAAGGAAGAGATAAAGAACCTGAGAAGATCTCTGAAACGAAGTTGTGGTTTGATTCTCACAAAGCTGTGAAGAAAACAGTGGTTGCAACAGGGGATTCTGTGAAAATTAAGAATCCCTGGTTAGGAATCTCAAAAACATTATCTAAATATTCATCTCCTATGAAGGTCATCAATGTTTTTGGTAATGCTGTGAGAACTGATGATCATAGAATTTGAAATCTAGGGCGCGTGGTAAAAATAAAGGAGGGAATGAAGGAAAATATCGGAGAAAATGTGAGGTGTGGTTATTCCATTCTGAAAAGAGGGTTAAGAAGAAGTTCTAGGGTCTCTAGAAAACCACAGTTTCTCAAAGAATATTTTAATGACCCGTGTACTGCTTGTTTATTTTCTTTAATGTTATTGTAAATAATGTTTTATATTGGGGTACAATTCTTACCTTTTGTACTTCTTTGTTTTCATTGTGTTGGTAGGATGGAGGTGTGTAGTATCTTGTTTTGTAGGTTACAGTCATTTAAGACTGTCTATTGAATACAGAACATCAATTATGAAACGCTATTTAAAGGTTTCCATAGTGAACCCAAGGTTTGTGAGCACTCTTGAGAATCAGGACAGGTGAGCACAGATGTGTGGTGGCTGGAGTGAATTCATCCTACTTAAATTAACCTCTGCTTGTTCATCATATATAGATTTCTTCTTCATTTCATGGTCCTTTTGTAAATTGGATTATGGATTGGTGTTTCCATGTTTGGCATATATGTTTTACTGATAAGTCCCTAGTAAAGTTCACTGAGAGTGCCAGGGCCTCTAAATGAAATGCTGCTAGTGGGCCCGCAGCACTGATTTTGCCACCAACATGACCTTTCAAAGGGTTCTTAGACCTGCCACCGCACTGTCTGTGCACAATTTTTACTGCCATGTCGACTTGACAAGTGCACCCACTTGCCAAGACCTAACCTTCCCTTTTATTATATGTGAGTCACTCCTAAGGAAGGCCCAAAGTTCCCCTTTTGACAGGGTGCAGTGTATAGGAAATGTAGGACATGTCCTGATGAGTGGGACATGCCCTGGTAGTGTACTGCAGTATGATTTGTTTTTCACTGTTGAAAGGCTATCTATCCCATAGTATAAAATGGGGAATACTTAGTAACATTTTACGAGTAAATCTGCCTACTGGGACAGGATAAAGAAATAGAGTTTGGTATGCCTGAACTCAGAATGTAGAAATGCATCTTCTAGTAAAGATGATTTTTATGTTCTGTGCTTACAAATACCACTTTTAGAAAGTCTGTATTTTCGTGCTTAGCTATACTGTGTGCCTCTGCTGGGTTGTGGATTGACTGTCTGACTTTGGAGTGACAGGGGCTGGGGATGTGCATTCTCTTCAGACAGCCACTTGGGGGTTTTTAGGTTTGTCCTGCCTTTCCTGGATGAGTTAGAGCTGGGCTAAAGAGACCTGGGCTGCATTTAGAGTGGTGGGAGGGAATTTCCTGCACATGAATTGGCCTGGTCTGCCTTGAACAATGCTGCCTCCACCTCCTGCTAGAAAGCTGGGCCAGAGAGGACCAAACTGGTTTGGACTGAGCATAGGCACTCTATGCCCAAGAGAACAAAGATAAATGCAGTATAAATATTGGGGCCTAGACCCCAGAACTTTATAACTTGCTTGGATCAAGGAACCTGCCAAGAAGAAGAGCTGGAAGAACTGCCAGCAGGAGTACTGCCCCTTTGCTGTGTTGTTGCTTTGCTGGATAGGTCTGCAGTTGTTGCTACTGCCTTGGGTAGGGAAAGGACTGGACTGAACTTTCTTCACTTGTTGCTGAGTATCCCAAAGGCATGAAATAGAGCTTGCCTGTTCACAAAGACTCAGGGACAGCAAACACTTCAATTACCTCTGGTTACCGCTTCTGGAACCATGGGTTTCAGTTGCCACAGAGGGGGAAAGCAGCTAACACTGTCACCAACACTGATGCAGACTCTGTGTCCTGAAGCCACTGCAGTGGGCACTGCTTCACTTAGCCTCGCAACCCTGGTCTCACCAATGACAATGACCATGACCGCCGCCACCGAGCCACTGCTTGCAACATGACCTGTGGGCACCGCACTCTGCACTGCCTTGCTTCACTCTGCCGTCCTAGTCTCACAAACAGCGTTGCTGCTCACTGACCTTGACACCCGTGACCGCACTGTTGTGTGTAACAGATGAAGCAAAAACAAATGCGGTGCAGTCAGTGCATTTTTGTAAATTTTTAGTCGAGCCCTGAAAATATCTGCTTTGTAACTCATAAAACAAACATCACATAAATATGCTAGTGTGTCCTCAAACTTAAAACAATTGTATTTCTTTAACATAGGGAAGCTTGGGCATTATTAAGACGCGAGAAAGTTGACATGTAAAGTCTTGTACTCACCCAGATTATTATAGTCTACAAAATCAAACAATATGTTTTTGTACAGCTGGTATTTTGAACTCTCTTATTTGGAAGTGCTTTCATATGCCAATAGTGACGAAAAAGGAGTTTGGTAAAGTAAAATATGTGCCTAAGATCACACAATTTAAGCAGAAAAGCTTTGATTTATCCAGATTTTCCCATTTCACTATGTACAAATCAGCCACTGAAAGGTATCTGTCTTTCTTTTTTTTGTTAATGCTGGGTGTTTTTGCAGTTTTCATATTGTTCAAATTCTACCCAAATGTATTGCTGTGCTTTAGTGAGCACCAGTTACATCACTCAGGGTCACTTAAATGAACAATGCCAAGTAACCACATAATCTTCTAGACCATATCTAGCATCACCTCTCACTTCTTATCAAAATTAAACACTCACACAAACCCATTTGTTTCAACCAGTATTCCCACTTTCTAATCCTGCATTGTCACATGATAACCATATGGACACTATAGACAAACCTATTCATCAGCTACCAATGGTTAAATAGCAAGAAAGGCTGAAGGATCTGAAATCATTTGCAGGCAGGTGACCACCATTTCTATCACCACTCACAGTGTCTTGAGCACCAATAATTATTTTAAGGATGTGTGTAAACTTGGGTGACTTCCAGCAGTAACTGAAAGTGCATTCCACTGCCCACAGCTGACTACTGTTTAATATTATTGTATTTTGTTTTATTGCTGTAGTGTGCCAGCTTGCCTGCAGTCGGTTTTACCTGCATTTTTGTTGCTGTTGACTTCAAGGTGTGCTCTTAGGAGTGTTAGCTCCTGCTGCTCTGGCTAAGCCGTTCCAAGCAGAAATGCAGTCATACATAGAACTCGCATTTCCACTGTGACGAAGCAGGATGGCAAAATTAGCATTTTGTTAAATGATGGGTCATGTAATGTGGAATTGCCATTATGTTACTCCCTGTATTACATACAGCTCTTTGCCCTATTTTTAAGTGAAATTTTGATGAAATACCTACTATTTTGCAACTATGTTTTTACATTTGTCTTTGGGAAGTTGAACTCCAACATGCGGACAAGGAGTTGCATTTGCCTGGCACACCACAAAAAGCACTGGGCTATTTCTTTCAGCACTTTTGGATTTTTAGCCAATGTATGGAAAAAACTATACAGTAAATTACTGCAGTTGGTCGTGTTTTTTCAAAATGTTGTTGTAGGACAGAACCTCCTGAAACCTCGTTTATAGTGCTAGCTTGCTCCAATTCCAGGTACAACTAAGCTCTCTACTGTTGCCTTGTAATTCAGCATTGGATATCTTTGTCCAGAGCAGATGCCAAATGGTCTCAATAAAATATGGTTTGAAAAGACTGACAGCTTGGAAGGAGTATTTCACACTTTGCCTCAAGCCTAAATTCATCATCATCTGGAAGAAGGCAGCAAAACTTCTAAGTCTCATGCTGACTAGCAGTAACCCCAGTCTGAGGCGTATGTATGTAAAAACTCAACACCATTATCAGCAGAAAGCTTTAAAACTTGGAGTCCACATAAAGCTTAGAGCCTTAGAAAGGTATAAACCAACTGACCAAGCCTGTCTTTTTGATGCTTCACAGTGCATTTATTGCCTTCTAGTGAAACTAACAAACCACTAGGAGAAGAGACTGTTTGCCTTAGCCAGAACATTTTCCCTTTCTCTGAGAACCTTGTAAAAGATAAGAAAGAAACCAAGGGGCAGAGTTATCATGACTTTGCACTGCCCTTGAGTCGCACATGGAGTTGCAAGGCCAAGGTAATACCTGAGTTAGATTTACCTTGTGTGGCTCTGTGTTGCCTGGTAAATCTGGAGTAATGCAAGGTAGCACAAGTTGCTGTCTTGCTTTACTCTGCCCTTGTAAGGTGTTCCATGGATGGAGTGTGGGAGGAGCATGGTTGTTCTCATACATCCATCCATGGATGTTGGCACATTCCCAGATTTGTGAATACTGGCACTCCTGGGAATGCATCAAAATGCTACACTTTCTCAGGGGAGGCAAGCACACTTAGAAAGAGGAAAAAGCTTCAGGGGATTGTTTTTGTGCAGTAAGGTGTCCCTTCCGGCACAAAAGCAAACCTGTCTACAGAAGAGGCACCCTTACACCATGGCACAGGTTGCCTTGATTAGTGCTAGGGACAAGATTGCATGCTAGATATGGTGCATTCCTGATCCCTCCCTTTCATGAAGTACAGCTCCGCAAGTTGTCCGCTGCATTGCGTTGCATGAAAGAATGATAAAACTGGCCCTGATTTTTTTCTGCCAATTTCTCTTGTGACTTTACTGATGAATTGAACATCAAATCTTCAAACTAATTCCACTGCAAGTACAAAATTCTATGCTTAGACATTATTTAAAACTGTACAGTGAAACACAGATGGAAAATTAGAAAAATGTTGAGCAAAGAAAACCTTTCTCAGACAAAGGTGTGTGTATTTGTAAAGTTCACATCTCAACCTGGGGGATATACTGGGACTGAAGCAGGAGATATATGGGTCGAGCCAGGATCATGGCTAGGGGTAGGACCAGGTCTTCAGTTTTTTGTGAAATTCAAGAACTTAGTGGAATGCTCTGATAAGGAAAGGTTGTTCCAGGCTTTAGGAGGGAGGTAGAATAAGGCACAAAAGCCGGATCTGGTTCTGCGTATGCAGCAGGGGCGAGTATGAGTAAGATTGTGTGGACGTATCTATTAGGTTTTTAGAAGTTTTTGCAGATATTGATGTACATGGGGCCAATGTTTAACATTGTTGTGTAAGGTTTTGTATGTGTGCCTGAAGAGTTTGAAGAGTGCTCTTTGTGTGTTCGGAGCTAGTGGAGCTCTTTGAGGTGTGGGCTGATGTGAGAGCAGCATGGACGTTTCAAGGTGAGCCTGGCCGCTTAGTTTTTAAGCCTTCTGCACAGCTGAGCATTGGTTCCTGCATAAAGTGCATTGCCATAGTTCTACTTGCTGGTGATGAGTGTTTGTGTGATGGCTCTGTGAGTATTGGAAGGGAACTATATGAAGCTCTACTTGAGCATCTTTAGTGTGTGGAAACAAGAGATGGAATTTGTGTTCACTTGGCCGGTCCTGGTGAGCTGGTTGTTGATTGCTATTCCTAAGCTCTTTGCATGGGTTGATGGGAGTGGTACAAGTTCAGCAGGCCACCAGGTCCAGTCCTGGAGCAAAGAGTCTTCATCAAAGAATACTACCTCCGTATTTTCAAAAGAATAATCAGGTTAAACATTTTCCTGTATTGACTGACCTGACTATACAATGTATCCATGATACTATGACACTGCGATCCCTAATTTACTGTGACGATGGCCCTCCTACTGTTAATAGACTACTCATTGTTTTGGAGCTGAGCACTAACCTGAGTGTGGATAGTGGACTTAAACCTAAATCTAGATGGACACCCCAACTGGCATCTGGTGACAATATTGATCTCTTTTACGTGGTTGTAAACCTTGAACTGGATAAATAGATTGACTTAGACATTTTCAGGATAATCTTACAATATCAGAGCACTTTCCCCTACGAAAACTTGAGAGCAATAGAAATCTAAATATTAGAGAGTCTGACAAGGGAGGGAACATGGTCTTAATTAACAAAGAAGACTATGAAAATGAGGTGTACTCTGCAGGAAAGTGCCCCGTTTTGCATGGTTGTCCCCACTTATTCCCAAACTGTTGTTGTACTTTGACTGAGTGTGCCCTAGGTTCCTGCCAGCCAGGTACCCAGGGCCTATGTTCTTTCCCTAAACTGCAGTGATGTAAAATCCAATTGGCACACTTTGGCCACATGTAAGTCCCTTGTAACTGCTGCCATAGGTGCCAAGAGCACTGTGACCAGGGATGGCCTTTAAGGGCTGCAGCACTTATTGTGCCACCCATAGAGGCCCTGCACCTTTCCACGCACACACTACCCTTGCAGGCTGCGGGTGTTGGTGCAGAACAAAGTGAAGAGTCGATATGGCACACATCCCTGTGTGCCATGCCTGCAAGCCACTGCCCTGGCATAGGTAAGCCACCCTTCTAGCTAGGTGCACTTTACCAGTGGTGAGGGTACAGGTGCATGAGCCCTGTACCCCTACAGTGTCTAAGTCAATTCTTGGACATTGTAAGTGCAGTACTGCCATTAAGAGTATATGGTGCTGGGAGTTTGTCATTACGAACTCCATAGCACCATGATGGTTTTGCTGAAAACTGGAAAGTTTGGTATCAAACGTCACAGCACTTTAAACCCACACTGATGCCAGTGTGGGATTTAATGAAAAATGCACTCAGAGGGCCTCTTAGAGATGCCCCATGAAAAACGACCTAACTCAAGTGACCTGGCTGACTGCTCACCAGCTGCCACCTCCAGACATGTTTCTGGACCCTTGGGTTGAGAGTCTGGTGCTCTCAGGGCCCTCAAACAATGTATATCCGTGGACAAGGTACCAAGCTGGGCGGGGTCCACGAAGGGCAAGCTTTAAAGGCTTTCTGCCTTTGTGAGCTACCCCAGCCATATGCTGCTCCCAGAAACTGGCCCCTACCGGTTCTGACTTCCACTTTGGGCAGGAGAATCGGTGGGAAAACCAAGTTAGGAGGAGAGGTCTGCCCACCTTTGCAAACACCACCTCTCAGTTGGGGAGGCGAGGTGAAGCACAACTCTTAGTCCCTACCATCTTGCAGATGGGGGACTGAGCCAATCACAGAGAGGCATATGCCCCCTCTCATTGGAGGGTGGCATACTAAGGGGTGTACCCACCCCAAGGAAGGGACTCATTGGTCATGACCTTTACCTACCTGAAACGCCCCTAAATCTAGTATTTAGGGGCAACCCCAAACCTTGCCTCCTCAGACAAGAACCAATAAGAAGAGGGAAGAAGAAGGACTGAAGAAGCCGTGCTGAACTAAGAAGAGGAGGACGCCCACTAACTTGGCCACAGCTCGACCGGCCTGTCCCCACCTCGAATCTGCTCCTGTGATATCCCGGCATGTTCTGTGGCCAGCAGCCCCCAAGAACCTGGAGGACCTACCCTGCCTTCCCAAACCAAGAGGTTGATTCACAGAACTAACTTAAGACAAAATCCTAAACTTACTACTTTTGGTATTCACAGAAGTTAGGATTTTATCTTAAGTTTGTCTTAGACAAACGTAAGACAGACTTAAGACAAAATCCTAACTTAAGTCTGTCTTAAGTTTGTCTTAAGTCTGTCTTGTCTGTCTTAAATTTGTCTTAAAACAAACTTAAGACAAAATCCTAACTTCTGTGAATACCAAAAGTAGTAAGTTTAAGATTTTGTCTTAAGTTAGTTCTGTGAATCGGGCCCATTGACTTTGTCTCCTGTGAGCACCGGATTTGCTCACCCACAGACTCTGACTACGGCCAAATCCACAAGTCTGCGCCACTCTGCACCTGATGCCCATGGCCCGAGTTTGAGTGGCTCAACACCATAAGGAGGTCTCCCCAGTGATCCTGACCAGAGATCTGGTGATCTCTGACCTGCTTCGAATCTCCAATCAACGTATGCAGTCCCTTTCTGGAGGATCCCCCTGACCGCGACCGGAGCTGGTAAGAAAAAGCCGACGACTAAAGACACCCCTGCACCCGACATCCCACGGCCTTGGGTGGCCCAACCGATGGTGTCCAAGCATCCCCAGGCTTACCTTTTCAACTGATGGTCACCTCCAGAATATCTTCGTCCCCGAGCCTGCAGTATTTGTTGCAACCTGAGAATCCCCATTGAAAACAACAGGGCACCCGATGCCAAAATAGCACCCTGCACCCTGTGACGCTGCGGGTGCGCCTTGTGTACTAAATCGTATCCCCTTTGCCATGAGCCTCACACCAGGAGCTTTGCTCCCACAACCTTGTGGCCTGCTCCTGAACAGCCACCAACCGGAGGCCCCTTATCCCCCTTTTGATAACATTGGGCCTCAGAACTCTGCATCCGGCCACCCTAGTACGCTGAGGGTGCTTTGAGAGCGCATCTTCAACCCTGGGAGAACCATGGTTCTAACCCCAGAAACCCAACTTCCACAAACAACTACTTACCTATAAACCGATAACGTAATTTCCTCCCATAGGCTTGCATTGACTGCTTTTCTTTGAAAATTCTTCTAAGTGTGGAGTTGGTCTGTATAAAACTTTAAAAACTGCAAATGTACCAAAAGTGAGTTACTTACCTTTTGCCTAGGAAATGTCTCAGTGTGATATCTAGGCATATCAAACTGATTAGCAAAAGTAACTTAAAAAGTAATCCAGGAAGTATCCTCACAGTCATATACAAATTACCTGAAAAGTAATTCTGATTATTGACTTACCTGTAAATCAACCAACTGCATTTGAACCTGCATTCAACTGTAATTTATTGCATAACTATTGCAAAGTATTATTTTGCTTACCTGCACCAGGCCTGGCTTGGTTCTAGAAAATAAAATACCTGAATAATATTTGTATACAAACAAATTGGTCTGAGTTTAGTCTTTGAGTGTGTGACATAATTTTTTGCCTGAATTTGTACAATGAATGCTTAACACTACCCTCTCCCATAGTATCTGGCCGAATTTTGTGCCAGGCTCTACTTAGGGAATGTTGGGTGGTGTTTCTGGTCATAGTTGATTTTTTTGTCATTATTTGCCTGTTCACCGCCCAGTGGTCTGACCAAGTTAAGGGGAAAGATGGGAGTAACCTGATATCAGAATAATTGGAAAAAATCCCATCCAGCATTTGCAGAGCCTTATGAGTTTGACCTTTGGTATCTAAAAGCAGACCAAACATATTCATAGTGTCAATCACTTTTTCAGAGTCAGGGTCTGATTCTATTTCCAGGTGAAAATTAAAATCTCCCAATACCAGAAAATTCTCATTAGTAATAGCTGATTGTATTAGCATACAAAGCTTATCTGCAAACCCGCATCTGGATCCAGGGGGGCGGTAGACTAACATTCTCTTGATAACCCGTGAATCTACAGGCTGTGCAGAAAATGCTATGACCTCGAAACCTGATGAGATGAGTGGCTCGAAACTAGTTTTATAGAGCTTGCAGTAAAAAACGGCCATAGCTCCTCCCCTTTTTTGTGATTGTCTATCCAGATGATAAACTACGTAAGCAGGAGGAGTGGCCGCAACAATATCTGGACCCAAACTGGCGTCGGCCTATGTCTCTGTGACAAATGCCACGTTTGCTCTTTGTGTCTGTATTAAATTACAGAATTCCAATTGATGTTTAACCAGAGATCTGGTGTTAAGTAGCATACAATATATGGTTGCTCCATTGTTACTGGAGTCTTTTATGTGTTGCTGAGAAGTTATCTTAATAGACGTTGGGTTGCTAGCTGCATGGAGTCTAGGACCTCCTGTCTGGTTAAAGTCAGGTAGCTGGCGGGTAATCGTGATGGGAACATTATACCCAAGAGCCAATAATGCATCCCGCGAGTATTTGATTGTATCTTAGCTTATTTGTGTGGAAGGACCAGGGGGACTGGCACTGGCCACGGGCCAGGTGCGGACGGGTGCAGACATGCTTGCCTTTGGCGCCCTTTGGCGCCCTTTGGCGCCCTTTGGTGCGTCACCGGTGCGCTCGCTGCGTGCGTCCACTGTGCGCGTCCGCTGCGCGTTGGCACCATCAGCCTTATTTGTAGCTTGAACTGACTGGATGGAGGGAGAACTAGAACGTATCACCTCCAAGATCGCGGAATTGGCGTGGCACACCGGAAGAGAGTATTCCGGTGGAAAGACCTCCTGTTAGGGACCTCCCTCCACTCAATCAGCAGTTAGTGGCTGCGATGGACCCGGGGAGAAAAGAACACGTAATGCATGCAGCAAGGTGCTCGTTCCTAAAGTTAAAATAGCCCAGAATCAATGTCAATGTTACCCCCAATTCAACTGTACATATTTAAAAAACACGCGAAATTGAGTTAAAATATAATTAATGACACTCTATAGATGGTTATCAGTACATACAACCGTAGTGATGACTATGTATATTTGTACTTATTTTCCTTTTTTCTATTTTGGTCTAATTATGAATGCTCTGCAGTGGTGACTTGGCTTGCTGCTTTAACAATTTTAATAGACTTAACATTTATGTGCACCATGTCATGTATTCCAAGTTACTGTGATTTGACCTTTAGGGATAATTGTGACAGTTACATACCCATGATTACTTACATTTGAATTCTGTTACCGATCACATCGTTATTACAGCTTTTGATTTATTATTCCTCACCAGTGGGGTTTGTCGTCCCCCTCCCCCTCTCCTTTATTGCGGGATTTCGTACATACTCGCGCCATGATGACAATATCCTTGGAACATTAGTTCATGTCACCACAATATTGGTGAGGATTTTTGCATTTTAGGCAGTTTTAGCTGTTACAGCTTTATGTATTTATTTATGTCATCATTTTAAGATACTTGATTTTCATATTTATTTGTTTCTGTTTACTTATGTAGGACCCAATTGTTTACATGACATCTACGTATTGAATGAATTTAATTAGCGCTTCATAATGAGCCAGAAGAATATTTTGCCTGATTTCCAGTATTTATTTTTCTTGTTCAGTATTTTTTGACTGGCACAAAGGGGTGAGCACATACATTTGGGAAACTGCATGTATGGTCCTTTGCAGTCTTGCACCTATGTGATGTTGGTGTTTTATTCACTTGATAATGTTATTATTTGATATGATCCTATAAATCCTGTAATCGTTGTACTTGCTTTATATGTCCCTTGTGACTTATGACTTACATAGTTGCACTGTACTTTGCATGCTTCATTCCCATTGGACAGAATGCGCCAGGTTGGAATTATTGGCTTATGATTTTATTCAACTAAGTGTTGGCCTGCACAGCAAATGGTGGGTGACGGTACACAAATGCTGAGTACCTATAGGTATTTTTTCTTATGGTTTGTTTATTATTTGCAGCTCTGGTGAAGTCGAAGACTAAAAGCCATGCGATGAAACATGTGTTGTCTTTGTAAAGTGCATTACCAAGGTAGAAAGATTGATGTGCAGAGAATTAAAGACTACGCCTCACGACTCCTTTATGGACATTTAACTTTTCTTGAACTCTGTGAGCTCGGACAATTGTTTTGTATTATTTTAACCCTCGTGTTGTGGGTTATATTTGGGGCTGCTTGGTAGCCAATCCCTGCTACTGAGCACCAATCATTTGTAACAATTCTTTCACTTTTTCCCGGGTATGTACGGCGAGCACCCTGTTTTGGCCTGGCTACCGTGTTTTTTCTGTTCATACCGCTCCCTTTTCTGTGTTGGGCTTGAAGGAGCTGATTTTCATCCATCTGGTGACTTCAGTCATTCAGGCTTAGAAACTGGTCTGTGTGTGTTTGATGTCTTTGAGGAGAGGGTGGGTGTGAGCTGGCTGTCAGCATAGGATATGATGTTGATTCCTTGGGCGTGTGTGATGCTGACGTTATAGAACATGTGATGAGTGATGTAATATGTGGGTAAATTAGCTGGGCATGGTAAGGATGCAATTCACACTTACCTCAGGGCATGATCATCAACACCAGGCCAGGCTGTGTGGCAAACCAGTCCTGGTGCTGCAGTTAACCGCCAATGGACACACCCGAAGGCTGTGCTCGCCAAGGGTTTGTTTAACATGTGGTAAAAATATTTTACTTTATGTTAAAGATACAAAGAGATTCACTAAAATAACAAAGATTAAAGTGACTTTACAGTTAGGTGAAAAGTTCAGTGCCAAAGTAATGTTGTAAAACCACTGAAATTCTACAGTTTTAGTCATAACTAGTAACAATAACTTATAACTTATGCCGTAACCATAACTCGCACCCTCTCCGTGTATTGCTAACTACCCCCATGTTACATCACTCATAACATGTTCTATGACATCATTGATAGCATCACTGAAAAGTGAGATGTCCCCGCCATGCATAGTGTTGTCATTAATGATGTGATTTCAGATGTTGTACTGATGTTATCATTGATGTCATAGAACATGTTATGAGTGATGTAATATGTGAGGTAATTAGCAGTGCATAGCGAGAGCACAAGTTATAGTTATGTGAGGCCACAAATTATAGTTACTTGCAATACCTATAACTTGCGAATTTCTGTGGCCTTTTAGTTGCCAATATCTTTTAACACAGCCACAGCACTGAGTTGTAAAAGAAATATGGTTCACGGGTTCAATGACCCAGGAGATTTACTATGGTTTTCTAATGTTGCAGGGTGGATGCTGCATTTCTGCAGCGCTTTACAACATTGAAAAAATGCTTTGGGGTGACCCGGCCTCTTCTAAGGGCACCATCAGTATCCCAAAAATTAGACTACAAAACCCCTTTAGACTATTATGGGGCACTCCTTCTTAGAGCAGTGAATGTTCCTACATTATACTATGCAGATTTGTGCGGCTATAAGGGTATCCTGGCACTGGGCAGATATCAGTTCAGTCACAACTAGAGCCCACTTGAAAAGCCGGGACTTCCGCTTCTCAAGAAGTGAGGAGGCGGCTCCTATTTGTAGTAGCAGGTCATTCCAGGCTTTAGGAGCACTGTAGAAGAAGGCTTGACTACCAGACGTGGTTTTCTGTATGCTTGGGATTTGTACAAGTAGGAGTCGGGATGATCGGAAGTGTCTGGAAGGTTTGTGAAAGCAGATGCGATAGTTGAGCTATGCTGGGCCAGTGTTATGTAGTGCCATGAAATTGTGGGTGAGGAGTTTGTATTGTGCTTGTTTGTGAATGGGGAGCCAGTGGAGCTTCTTCAGGTGCGGTGTGACCCAGGGCATCCACAACATAACTAATCATTGGGAGGCTGGGGAAGCCCCAAGGTCTCCGTGGCCAGCTCCACACCCGGCATCCACTGTTTTTCTGTGGCTGCCCTTGTAGATGCCCCTGTATCCACCTGGGACACTCACAACATAATCAAAAGTTAGGGTACTAGTGGGGAGACCCAATGCCCCATTCACCATGCCGCCACACCAGCCAGCTTCCATCCTGGGTGTGTCAGGAGGCTCCATTACATTCTTCCTGCTTGCACAGGAGCAGGTTATGTCTCTGCTACCGCCTGGGCCGCAGCAAAGTTGTGTTCCATGATCAGGCAGGTAATTAAATGTGAATTCCCTGCCTGCATTCTCCAGAATAGAGAACAACAGTGTCTAAGAGGATGGGGTCCCCTGGACACTGTTGTCATCAGGCCCTGCTATATGGAGTCCCTTGGTTCATAGGATGGCTTGAGGAGGGGGGCCCTGTGCCCCCTCCCCATTTAAGAAAATTGCTTCAGTCTCAGGGATGGAGTCCACAAGGCCTAAAAAAAGTTTCATGGAGAGAAGGCTCGTGCTCCCTTTCCCCAAAACGCAAATCAGCCTTGAGAGATGTGGTCTCCAGCACCTAAGAACAGCTCAGGGAGGGAGGAATGCACACCCCCATGCCTTAAAAAGTAATATGGCCCAACCCGCCCCATTAAAAGTAAATAAGTCCTATGGGGCTCTCTGGAACTGAAAATAGCTCAGAGAGGGGGGCTAAATGCCCCCCTTCTCAAACAAAAACATTGTGCCTACCCATGAAAGGAGGACCTGGCTTGGCAGTTCAGTCTGGACTGTTCCCATAAGGCACAGGGTCAAGACTGATTTGAATATAGCTTGGTCCAAATTGGGGTGGCATAGTGGGCCAAATAACAATGGATTTAACACAGATCTCTTGACTGGGGGAGAACGTTTGAATCATTCAGCATTCCCTCCATCATTTGTTGCAGTTACACTACCCATGAAACATGGCTCACCTCGCGGGGCATAAAAAAGTTAAGGTAAAATGTTAAGTTTAGATCCACAGTACCACAAAAAAAAAATTGTTGCCTCTGTCAGGCCTAGTGGGGGCAAATTATCCATACCTGGCCCTCCAATATGTTTTTCCACTTATTTTGTTAGAACGGCAGACTGAGTCCCAGAGTCTTCAAATAACTACAGCCACATCTTAGTTGATGTGGGGGTAGCCAATCAGATCTTAATTCTGTAGGCTCAGCATAGCCTCCGTGTCATGATAAATACATACACTTTGAACCTTAAATCCTGCTGAATGGATTACACCAAATAACAAAAAGCATGCTTTCTGGGCTAAGATCTAGCTATCTGCCAAAGTTGTAATGCTATTCAGTCATATTTTGCGGTATCACAATTTAATTTTCCTATGAAAAATGACTTAGTGAAAATGTGAATTAATGAATGAATGAATTCAAATTTATAACGCGCTACTAAGCCCAATGGGAGTCAAGGCGCATAACCAAAAAGCTAGCTAAGTAAAAGATGGAGGAACTTACTGATAGGCCTTAGTAAAACACCAGGTTTTAAGGGCTTTTTTAAAAAGTGCCAAAGAAGGTTGGGACTTAATCTCCAAAGGGAGAGTATTCCATAATAGCGGAGCAGCGATGGAAAAAGCTCTGCTGCCCCATCCAACCTTCTTGGAGCGGGGGACTACCAACTGATTAGAGTCTGAGGAGCGAAGACGCCTACTGGGAACATAGCGGGTTAGCAAAGACCCTAAAGCATCTGAGGAACCAGCCAGAAGACCTCTATAGGTAAGACAGAGGAGTTTTTCTTTTTTTTTTTTTTTTGTTTATTTCAGTTCATGGTATACACGTTGTCTTATACAAAATACATTAGAATCAAAAGATAAGTTATCAGTATTTGAAATTTTACAAAGTCGAGTATAAACGAATGCAGATATATTAACGAGTTGGCAGCAAAGAACAGAATAAAGCAGTGTAGTGTCGTAAAAAAATAAAAAAAAAGAAAGAAATCATACAGCAAATCCAAATTACAGAGGGAGAATAAAGTTCTCAATCTTTCATATAATCAATTACTAGCCCCCAGATTTCCTTACCGAGCTTTTGTTTAGTCAAGCCTTTCACAGCATATAAATTATATTCTAAATAAAAAATATTAAAGAATCTTTCCCGCCATTGTTCGAACATTGGTGCCTCTTTTTGAAGCCACATAGAGGCAATACATAGCCTAGTAATAGCAGTGGTTAAGAAAATTAAATAACGCATTTTATATCGGGGATGTGTTGGTGGAACTTCTGTGTCCATCCCTAGTAGCATGGCCACCACAGATAATTTAATGGTTACTCCTGATATTTCCAGTAAAAACTGCTCAATATGAAGAAAAAAAATGTCTAATTCGCTGCAGGTGTAAAAGATGTGCACAATGGAGTTTGAATGAAATCCTATAGTGGATAGGAAGCCAGTGCAGGCTCTTCCTGGCCATTGTAGCCGAAGAAGCGTTTGGAAGTGCCAGAACAAATCTGGCCGCCCCATTCTGCACGATCTGAAGGCGCCGGACAAGGTACTTATTGGTTTCAGCATAAAGTGCGTTACAGTAGTCTAACCTAGAGCCTACCAGAGCAATCACTGTCTGCTTACGCGCCTGAGGGGACAAATAATGAAGGATTCTTTTAAGAATCTTGATGACTCCCCAACAAGTGGCCACCGTTCTGTTGACCTGAAGATTCATGGACAGCGAGGTGTCAAATATGACGCCGAGGTTCCTGGCTGATTGGGAAGGAGTGGGGCAGGTTCCTAAAGATGAAGGCCACCATTCACTAGACCAAATGTCCTGGTCCTTACCAAAGACCATGACCTCTGTTTTATCACCATTCAGTTTTAGGGAGTTTAAAATCATCCACTCCGCCACCATCTGCATGCATGACCTAAAGCCGAGCGCGGATGTACTCACAGAATGGGCCAGGGACACCATGATTTGCGTGTCATCAGCGTATGACACCACCTACATCCCCTGCGATCTTACTAGTCTAGCAAGGGGGGGCCACATAGATGTTGAATAGAGTCGGACTTAAAGCCGACCCCTGAGGCACCCCACATTGCAAAGATTTGGCAGGGGAGAGGAACTCTCCAAGCATGACTCTTTGCTCTCTGAGATGTAAAAAAGAGTCAAGAAGACTCAAAGCCGGCCCTGCCACCCCTACCTCGACCAAACGAGATGTTAAGATAGAGGGAGACAAGCTGTCAACCGCTGCAGTAAGGTCCAATAAGACCAAAACAGTCGTCTGACCAAGATCCACCTTACGGCGAATGTTATTAACCACCATGGTAAGGGCAGATTATGTACTGTGAGATTTCCTGAAACCATGCTGCGAACTATCCAGGAACTCAGAAGCGTCTAGGAAAGTGGATAAATGGACGTTCAGGTGAGATTCAAGCATCTTTGCAGGGGCCGGTAACAGGGATATAGGTCTGAAGTTTTTAAGTGATCCAGGATCAAGGGAGGGCTTTTTAAGAAGGGGCTTCACTATCGCCTTTTTCCAGGCCAAGGGAAAGGTACCCTGGGCCATGGCCCCATTCATTACTTCCAACAGCGGAGGCAAGAGGATGTTCCTACAATCCTTTAGAACTTTCAGGGGACAGGGATCCAGAGGGGAGGCAGACTTAGTCCTGTCTAACAGGAGATTGAGCCCCTCAAGGGAGAACGGCGGAAAGTGAGTGAGAGTCTTCGTTGGATCTCTCGTCCAAGATTCTGAGATCTTAATATCAAGGGAAGAGTGATCGCCGAGCATACTCCTCTGAGTTTCTAAGGCGAGGTAAATATCTGCAATTTTCTTATAAAAAAACTCCGAGATGTTATTGCATAGCTCCTGTGAGCCAACAACTGGATCGGGTATCTGAAGGGAGCAAAGAGAATCCACAATCTTAAACAACTCTTTAGATGAAGTAAGAGAGGTCGTAAGATTCGAGAAGAACTCCTGCTTCTCTTTAATCACTCTAGCTTTATACTCCCGTAACAGCCGTTTATGATCCTCTCTGTCGGAGGTATCCCACGACTTGCGCCATCTTCTCTCCTTACTTCTACAGGTTTGTCTTAAGAGTCTAAGAGGCTCCGTAAACCAAGGCGCTGAGGGTTTCCGCCGAGCCACATATCGCAGAGAGGCGGGGGCTAGCTCATCAACCGCTATAGTGATGGAGTTGGCAAGATCTTGAGCCGCCTCACCCGCATCTCGCGCAGACCAAAACTCAGTACCTCTTATAAAAAGAGCAAGGGTTTCATTAGTGATATTCCTGAAACTTCTTTTAGGACCTCTGTTGGTGGCAGCAGGGTTATGACGCTCTCCAGAAGGGGATGTAAATTCTAGAGGTATTGCCAAATGGTCCGACCAAACCAAAGGCAGGGGGGAACCAACTGAGAGTCTAGAGTCGTTGGTGAATACCCCGTCCAGTATATGACCAGCCCGGTGAGTTGAACTCTTCACCAACTGAATAAACTCACAGGCTTCCAGCGAGTCCAATAGCCGAGAGGTATCCTTTGCCCCCAGATCATCCAGATGGAAATTTAGATCCCCAAGAATGGTAATATGTGATTTGCCAAAGTAGGGCTCCAAGATTCTAAAGAGTTCGTGTGTTTTGGGTCCCCCCTTCTTTTCTTGTCCCCTCAATTGACTGATCACCGTGAAACTTTCCAGGAAGAAGCTGAGGTGAATGAACTTTTCTGGGAAAGTTTCGTGAAGATTCGTCAAAGGGTGCCAAAGTTATTACCAAACCAAAGAAGTCCATTTGTCATGTATACATAGTCCTAACTATAAGTACCCAGTGTGTAAAATATATTTATCTATTTATATCTATATATTTATATACCTATATATCTATATATTATCTACTGGCGGTCGCCAGTAGATAGTTACAGTTAGGACCGAGTTCCCATAGGAAATCTGAAAATTCTATTTTTAATAACTTTGGCGCCGGTTGACTTATCTTTGTGAAATTTTCAAAACTAATGGGGCGCTCCGCTCAGCTCCTACAATGAAAGTCTCGGGGTGATTCATCAAGCGGGGGCTGAGAAAAAAGGGGGTTCCCAAAACGCATTTTCCCCAAGCATTTTCCCATTGGACCTTTAGTCGAAGGTATAGCCCGAACGGCTGAACAGAATTACTTGAAATTTGGCAAAGAGGTAGTCCTCAGGTCAGGCATGTGCCTTTTGCATATGTGGTGTCCATCTGTTCAGTAGTTCCTGAGAAAATTGCTGTTAAAAGTACATAAATATCTATATGCGCGCACCGTGCGGGCACCGTGCGCGCACCAAATGTGCGCGAGCGTAATTCTGATTGGTGGTTAGAAGGCAGTCAACATTCAAATCGGTCGAAATCAGGAAGTGTCGGACGCCATTTTGTGTGTCGCAGTGAAAAAGAAAGGTGGAGAACGTGAAAAGGGGGCAGGGTAGAGAGTTCCTGACCCCTTGGCCTTTGTCAGGGGGTCCCTGAAGGACCCAAAGGGTGAATTTTCTTTTTTTTTTTTTTTTTAAATCGCGGGGTGCGCGCACCGTGCGCGCACAGTGCGCGCATGGTGAAAAACCCTTAAAAAAAAAAAACATTTTAAACTGTTTGTAAGTTTATAGACGATATTAACTATGCTGTTCAACTTTATCCAAATAAAAGAAAAAAGAGCTGAGCCATTCCATATTACAGGATACAGTCAATCTATAACTATATACATAGGTAATTTATTGTAAAATAAAAAAATATAATAATACATACATAAATTAGCATTTAAAAAACCTTACAAATTCACTAAAAAAACCATAGGTTTCACACACGTTATAGTTAGAAATTAGCATTTAAAAAACCTTGCAAATTCACTTAAAAAACCATAGGTTTTACACACGTTATAGTTAGGAATTAGCATTTAAAAAACCTTGCAAATTCACTGAAAAAACCATAGGTTTCACACATGTTGTAGTTAGCTGGACGTTTCACTCGTAAAAAACCATTGAAATTCCCCCGTTATAGTTAGTTCAGCTAACTATAACTCGCGCGACCGCAATCCACTGCTGATGACGTCACATATTACATCACTCATGACATGGTCAGTGACATCACTCATGACATCACTGATGACATCTCAAATGACATCACTGATGACATCACTGATGACATCATCCAGTGAATATGTGTCTTTCTGAAAAATAAATATTTTTTATATATGTATATCTAAAGGTTAATGGAAGAATAAATGGGTAAATAAGTGTCTAAATGGATGTTTTTTGGGGGAAAATTAATTGTATAACTGACTTATTAACAGTATCTTAGTGAATACAGTGATGTAATATGTGACGTCATCAGCAGTGGATTGCGATCGCGTGAGTTATAGTTAGCTGAACTAACTATAACGGGGGAATTTCAATGGTTTTTTACGAGTGAAACGTCCAGCTAACTATAACATGTGTGAAACCTATGGTTTTTTCAGTGAATAGATATATATTTAAAGACATATATATACATACATACATAAATACACATATACATACATACATATACATATATATAAATCTGCCAGAAAAGGAAACAAGACTGTGCGGGAGGAGCAGTGCTTTCTCTGCCATCGTAGTCAATGCAACTGAAGCATTGCATTTAGT
Organism: Triturus cristatus; assembly: GCF_964204655.1. Classification (NCBI taxonomy): domain Eukaryota; kingdom Metazoa; phylum Chordata; class Amphibia; order Caudata; family Salamandridae; genus Triturus; species Triturus cristatus. The sequence continues at coordinate 556,723,496 of NC_140583.1, forward strand.
GCGCACCAGACCCAACCCTGTAAACCTGTCCCCGTAAACTTGCAGCAGAGGGAGGGTCCGGTGCAGAGAGACGGGACAGAAAGCTGGAGCAGGACAGCCAATGCCCCAGAGCAGGAGTGGGATATTTCTGTACACTCTCTGCATGGAGGCGCATGACGGCAGAGAGGATGTCAGTGTAGTTGGGGCTTGATCAGCTGGATGCAGTTGGTGAGGGCGTGCTGGTAGGTGCATAGGCTGCTGGTACCCTAAGCGGTGCAGAAGTGGAAGGCGTTAGGCCGGTGTGGCTTGTGCCTTACGGGGGCCTGCATCTGGCACATATATTTTCTAACGCTTTTACCCTCAGCCACATTTTCACCCTCTATACATTATCCTGCTGCTTTGGGCACTTTGCTTGCAGTAAGATGTACTTTCTTACCTCCGTTCCTATTTTCCTGCCCATTCGTCACTCCAACACTACGCTAATTATTTCTGCAGGAATTTTTAGAGGCAGCCTATTCACGGCAACATGTCTGTGAACTCTGGGAAATCCTTAGACTACTAGAAAGCTTTGGTTCGTGTGTTCGGTATCGTAGTACTGACACGATTTTGGTACCAGTGAACCGTAAATGATCCATTTAGTAGGTGACAGTGTTTTCGCTGTGGGCCGAGCATGGATTCACTGAGAAGTAGGGCATTCTGTTGTAAAATTCATGGCATCCATCTTAGATACGGCATCCATTTTGTTTCTTGCCCTCACATAGTCAATGGACAAGCAATGACCCTGGCTGAATCACCTTGTTAAGGACACGTAAGCTTTAGTCCAAGGAAGCTGATGCTGCGTGACTAGGTAGAAGCTACCTCCCTTGCCTGTGGCCAATCATGCTATACTGGTTCTTGTGTTCGTTGGCCTGATCACGATTAGGAGGCCGAAGACAGTAGCCATGCCCGTTTATGACCCACAAGCATCTCTTATCCTACTTATCAATCTTTCACACCTGGCTCCGCTCCTCTCCTTCTAGGCTTTTACTATGGGGAGGATACAATTTTTATGATGGGGAGGATCGGTCGAAGAATGGAAAACTGACATGAAGACTTGATCGAACACTGGAAACTTACAAATAATTATCGTTTGGTATATGTTTATTGTTTGTTTGGGATACCGGGGTAGGCATGAAAGATATTTTTGCAATGCTGCCTGAGGACCCATTTGGTGTATTTAAGGAGCGACCCACTTTACACAATTCGAACAGTCTCCTAGATTCTGCCTTTGTGTGGTTCCTACGACTTCTGTGTCCCTGCAGTAAATAAACCTTGGTCTCTGACGCCACCATCGAGAAGCCCGTGTCTCTGTTTATTTGTGCACCAAGGCATGGAGGAACTCAGGGGTCTTTTGGGTGTTGTTTCCCTGACACCTCTGGACTCTAGGAAAGTCCAGAACCCCAATTGGCGCCGAGCGTGGGGCGACGTCAACCGGTACCGGTCCAAAGCCTGAAGATTTCGAGGAGCTTCGTGTGAAGATTCCGGAGGGGGGTACCCCGCTTCATCGATCCCTGTATGTCGTAAAAGTGGCCCGACGATCTCTTCCAAGAAGGTTCCCGCTCCCAGATGGCTACAGAGGACCGCTGCCCTGACTGTCGCCCTGTCTTGGACCCGAGGTGCAGACCTTAGTACGGCGAGACGTAGGCGGGTTCTCCTTGGTGACGTCTTCGACATTTCAGTTAAGTATTAAGTGGGTCGCGCCCAGTTTGATTGCTCTTAGTTGCTCTTGTAAGGATTTATCACTGGTTGCTCTTGTTCGGATAATCCTTTTGCTCTCTGCGTACGTTCGTTTTGGATTTGTAGATTATCATTGGTTGCTCTTGTTAAGATAATCTTTGGTTTGGTATTGGTTCATTTGGTAGGCCTAAGTTCTTTGCGCATTTTGGTTAGAATTTGTCTTTATTTTGTAATGACTAGCCGTAGTAATTGTTTCCTGTCCTGGTTAAGTTGCAACAGGGATTCCCGGTTGGAGGACTCATGTCCGGTTCCTCCGATCGGAACTCCTACATATGAGCTCTATTGTAAACATGGTGTGGGTCCTATCACTTATAATGGAGTGTGGGTCCGTTACACCAGGAAAGATGGTGTCCTTAGTTGGCCACCACATGGTAGCTTTGAAACTAAAATTCTAGACAATCTAGAAGTGAAGCTGTTTAAAAAGAAAGCCCGGCCGGCAATGTTCGATTCTTTTCGCTTTTGGCGTAAAGAAGCTAGACAGAGAGAAATTAGAAAAATGAAGAAGGAACAGAAAGAGAAAGGGTTGACTTTAATGCAGTCCGCTAAGCAGTTGCATGTCAACGAAACTGAAAAAGCAATAGAGGTAGCGAATAGAGAACATAATTTGGCGATTGATAAGTGCTACCCTGCCTTGCCATCGTGTCCTGCTAAGCCAATAGAGGACTGTGAAAAGGATCCCCTGTTGTCTTACCTATTGAGATCACCTCCACCGTATGCACAGGGTATTACAGCACCACAGTTACCACCTGTTGTGCAACCGGCTGCTGGTCAGCCTGGAATAGTTGTTCCTTTTCCTTTGATTCAAGCTCCTATTCTTCCTGTGGTTAATGTTCCTCCGGCACCCCCTCTACCTGGGTTGCCTATTCCGCCTTTGCCTGACGTTTCGCAAACTGCTTTACCTACTACTTCTACCCTTACAATTTCATCTGCTCCAGCTTCCTTGTCCCCGAACTCTGTAGACATTCTGACTCCGCTTTCTGTTCGTCGGAAAATAACTGACTCTGTAACTAATATCTTAACTCCTCTCTACAGGTCTTTAATTAAGACACCCGTTTCTGACTCTACACAGAGACGTAGTCAGCTTCCTGGTCCCCAGGAACGAGGAATATTAGATTCGACAGCTCTTAGGTGGATGTCGAAAGCTGCGAAGTATGATGCACGAAGAGTGTTGGATACATTTATGCAATGGAATGAACCAACTCAGCGTTATGTCTTTGACGTGATGTGTTCCCTTTTGCGTGAGGAATGGGATGATGATGACTTAGATTCCGTTCCCGCTGACTTGATACATATTCAGAGAAGGTTCACTGCAGGAATGGTAATAGGTTCGGAAGTAAAGGAAGCGATAGAACTGATTTTAGCATACAGGTCTGATTCTCCTCTTCGAGCACCAAGGGACTCTGATGGTTCTCCGATTACTAGGAAGAAGCGAGGTCAGTATCCGATGAGGGAAGTTCCACCGATATGGCGCGATGCAGTTCAAGCTGATGCGGCTAATAATATTTTAGCTGCTCCAGCACATTTCCATAGAGTATGGATACATATCCCTTGGAAGCGGGCCGAAGTATTAGCAGTAAAACAGGCGTTGCCGGACCCGCGTAAGAATCCTGCTGGGTATTATAAAGAGTTAACCCAGACAGTTCAAGCGTGCGTCATGAATTTGGCAGACATCGAAATGCTATTTGGCAATGTAGTGCCACAGCCTATATGGGCCAAAATTCGCCATGAGAATCACCAAGTTGCTTTAGGAGGTGATTGGCCAGCTATTATAGCGGCAGATGCACAACAAGTTGGTGGTGCTAAACCTGAGCCTCTGATTGCTGCTTTGCCTGGCAGAATAATCAATTTGATGAAAACGCTGATGCCAGCGTTACGGGTCAACTGGGATAAATTATCAGCGTGCAAGCAAAAGAAGGACGAAAGCGTCTCTGATTTCTTCACTAGATTTGAAGAGACCTTCGTAGACCACAGTGGGCAAGATATGAGTACTGAGGGAGGTCAGAGGTTGTTTGTCGACAAGTTTGTGTTTAATTTATTGCCTGAGCTTAGTAACAAGTTGAAGGATTCTGAGAGTGCATGGGCGGTGTCGACGACAGCACAGATACTCGCAACTGCTCAGTACTACGAAAATAGAGAAAAAGAAGAGAAGGAAAAGTCAGAAAAGAAGACAAAAGACTTGAAAACTAAAGTTCTTTTGCAACAGGCGTATCCGCCTCGCTCGAATCAGTCAGATTCACAGCAACGACCCCAGTTTCAGCAACAGCCACAATTCCAGCAAGGGATGTCTCAAAGATTTGACTATGGTTTTCCCCGACAACAGTTAGCATGGAATCAGTGTGCCTATTGTAAAAAGGAGGGTGACTATAAGAATGAGTGTCCAGTTCTGCAGTAATCCAAAGGGAGGGACAGGGGGCTTTATTTAAGGAGGTCCAACGTACATGCCCCAGAAGCCTATTTTCAAAACGGGGTACGGAGTTCCTCAAATACAGGAAAAAGAGATGGGGACCAAGAAGGGACCCAATTAGTCACCAATTGGTTGTAAGGAAAAGTTAAGGGGAGGGCCAGGGGAGTGCCCTTTGCGGAACTAGAGCTCTCACACACCCAGCAAATTAGGTGTCATGCTTCATCATATGAGCACTGCCCCTTGTCAAGTCGGCGCTGCAATCCTTGACGGGCTCCCGAAACCGGGGCTCTTTAACGGGGATCTTTTGTTCCTGCCGATATGTGCTTGTGGGTGAGGGGCCTAGTGAAATGGATGTAGCAGGAAATGGAAATGTTAAAAAAGGTTAGTCAGTCCTAATCGTGTTTTTATTCTGAAGGTAGACTACCCTATTAAAATTGGTGTAGAGTGGCTAAGTCATAGAATTAAGGTGTCTAGACGTGAAGCTCTACTCTAAAGGATCGACATGTTTCTTGCCAAAAATGTCTGGAGGATCAAGGCAATTCATCAGGATCAAAAAGCTGTCTACATAAAAGTGGTAATGTGAACTCTACATACCACGTCCTAGGTTGCTGCCCTGTAAAGATAAAGTGACAACATGAAGAAAAATAAAAACATCATCTCTTTATCTAGTACATTATTGGTCAAGGGTGGCGTTATACAAATCACCGTGCAAAACGTGTATAAAGCAACATGATAATAGGTGCACTATTACAAAGGAACAGTGAAGGGGGTGGTAGTGTAGATCTATAGCTACTAATAAGCTAGTGATACAATCAAGGACAAGCAGGGATTCACTCACCTAGTAAATTGACTAGATAAGCTAGCAACGGTGCTGGCGGTTATAGAGGACACCAATTGGGTCCTACAATAAAAAGGTACATAGGAAAAAGGTACATAAGAAAAAATCTGTTTGTCAAATTAACCCACGTGATCTGTCATGGTGCCGATTGGACACATTAAGGCGTTTTGCATAGTAGTAGCACATAGTGTCCATCAAGAAAACAGATATGTTCTGACATGGTTCAGACCCAGTAGGACCGGAGAACAGGACCAGAGGTCTGTATTGGCTCGTGGTACCCAGCGTAGTCAATGACGGGGGAGAACGGTACAAAGTAGCTAACAGACGAATTAAGGATTGTACTCACCAACGTCAATAAACGTTAATCGCGAAGACCTACCCAAAACCGCCAGGGACCGGGGTGGTGAAGTACGTCTGCCGCCATGGGTAAATATAGTGTTACTGAAAGTAATCGTGACGTGTTAGTCGAGCGCCGTTACGCAGCGCGGTGACGTCCGCAGTTGCCAGGTGATGGCCTGGGACGCTAAGGTGATGGAAACGTCGCGATACGAATGAGTGTCCAGTTCTGCACTCACAAACTAGTGGTGTCCCAGCTCAGAGAGGTCGTGGTGGGTTTATGCAAGCTCTTAGAGGTAGAGGACGTGGTGCTATGCCTCCACAGACTGATCGCCCATCTAGTTATTTCGATCAGCGAAATGTACAATCTACACAATCAGGTAGATCTCCCCAATACCATGTTGAGGATTATTATGAAGGTAGTGAAGAAGTTCAGCAAAGTGAGTACTAGGATAGCCACAGGCAGAGAGAGGGAGTAGTATCAGTTCCAGTTGATCAGAGTGGACCTTATGTCGCAGTAGCTACATCAGGCGTGATTGAACCGTTTCTGTTGGATACTGGTGCAGCAAGAAGTTCAAATATGCACGCGAAACTCCCTGGCACACCTTTGTCTGGCTCAACGAACATTTCAGTAGGTTTCTCAGGCGCCCCTGTTCACAACCCTGTTTCTGGTCCTTTGTCAATTTCTGTGGGGCCATGTCAACTAGAAGCACCCCTTATTCTGACCACCGGTTGTAATGAGAATCTGCTTGGTTTAGATCTGTTGAAACGCCTGCATGCGACATTGTACTGTTCTCCTTCGGGAGTACAGCTCACGTTGGGTAAGAGAGTCATCTCTCCAATGTACTTGTCGATGGATAAGCTCCCACCGGAGCTGCGTTCTCTCCCTGATAATCTTTGGGCGACTGGTCCTAATGATGTAGGTCTTCTGGAAATTCCCCCTTATGTGTTGAGTCTGAAGGCAAATGTTTGATTCCCACGAATCCCACAGTATCGGATTTCAAATGAAGGTGAACATGCGCTTTTACTGATCGTGCAAGATTTGATACAGAAAGATGTGATAGAAGAAACTAGAGGAAATGTCTGCAATAGTCCTGTCCTGCCGATTTTGAAACTCACTGACCCTTCCAAACCTCCAATCTACAGATTTGTGATTGACCTCAGAGAGGTTAATAAAATAGTGGTTCCACAGTTTCCTGTGGTCCCAGATATCACTGCATTATTGACGTTGATTCCTGCCTCAGCTACATGGTTTACAGTGATCGACTTGAAGAATGCCTTTTTCAGCATTCCGATAGCCGAGGAAAGTAGGGATATTTTTGGTTTCTCCTTAGGTGGTCGTAGTTTCAGATTCAAGCGCGCCCCACAAGGTTATTGTGAAAGCCCTTCAATTTACAGCCAAGCATTAAAAAGTCAATTAGATGCTTTTGTACTTCCACCTGGTGTTGCTCTGATCCAATATGTAGATGATCTTTTAGTGGCCGCTGACGACAAGGAAACTTGCAAAACAGCTACAATTTCTTTGCTGCGTCATTTATCAGACTTACATCACAAGGTTTCACCTTCTAAACTACAATATTGTTGCCAAGAAGTGACCTACTTAGGTCATCTTTTGTCAAAGGAGGGAAGAAGGTTGACCCCAGAGAGAATCAAAGCAATTTCACAGATGACTGTACCAAGCACACAGAGAGAAGTGCGTGCGTTTTTGGGTATTACGTCATGTTGCAGACAATGGATCCCAAATTTTTCTCTCATGGCAAAACCATTGGTGGCTCTGACTGGAAAAGGTGTTCCGAGTCCTTTGCCATGGTCTGATGAATGTCAACAGAGCTTCTCGGAATTGCGGGTTGCGTTGTGCTCAGCTCCTGTGTTAGGTACTCCTGACTACAGTAAGCCGTTTACACTATATGTCCATGAAAGAGAGGGTTGTGCGTTGAGTTTCTTGACGCAACAATTTGGTGACAAGCAGCGACCCTGTGCGTATTTCTCATCCACATTAGATCCGGTAGCCAGAGCGTTGCCAAGTTGTTTGAGAGCTACAGCAGCAGCTGCAGTGTCTATTCGACAGTCTGCTGGATTGGTCATGAACAACATGTTAGTAGTCATGGTTCCACATGCTGTGGATACACTCATGAATCGAACGAAACTCAGCACCTCACCAGTGCTAGACTATCAGGCTATGAGCTGACACTTTTGGCAAGTCACATTCAGATCAAGCGATGCAGCATATTGAATCCAGCAACGCTGTTGCCGACTACTCAGGAGTCGAATGATTCAGAGCCCCATGACTGTTGTTTTAGAACTGAGGAAGAGACAAAAGGTAGGATTGATTTAAAAGATACTCCGTTACTAGATCCAGATGGTACTTTGTATGTCGATGGATCGTGTTTCAAGCTACAGACTGGTGATGTGACGGGTGCGTATGCAGTTACGACTTTGAGTACGGTTGTCGAGACTGCAAGAGTGAGTCAGAATTCTGCCCAAGCTGCAGAATTAATTGCATTGACAAGAGCGTGTATTTTAGCTGAGGGAAAGAGAGTGAATGTGTTTACTGACAGCCAGTATGCCTTCGGCGTAGCACATAGTTTTGGTCGCCTGTGGAAAGAAAGAGGTTTTCTCACGTCCCATGGGACTAAGATCCAACATGAACAGTTAGTCAATGACCTGTTGGAATCTCTGGCCTTACCGAATGAAGTTGCGATTGTGAAATGCAGTGCTCACCGGAGGATTACGGATGATGTTGGCCGTGGGAATGCGTTTGCTGATGAGGTCGCCAAAGAGACGGCCAAGAACATGATGAGCCGGATGTACGTTGCAACGTCTGCAAGATGGATTGCTGAATCAGGAATGTGTGAGAATACGATTGAAAGTGTGAAGGCAATCCAGAATGAAGCAACTGAAAATGAGAAGAATGCATGGAAGGAGAAAACGGGTAAAATGGATTCGAGTGGATGCTGGATTGATTTGTCTGAGCATCAGCGTTGGATGCTACCTGATGCGTATGTACTTGCGGTAGTCACTATGGCGCATGGAGCGGCGCACATCAGTTCGAAAGGGATCTGTAAGATGTTAGCTCCAGTATGGAAGAACGATGGAATTACTAAGTGCGCGGAGAGAGTGGTGAAAAATTGCATGGTATGCCTGATGCATAATCCTGGCAAGGGAACCCCAACCCCAGCTGGTCACTTTGCTTGCCTTTGAAGTGATTCAGTTGGACTTTATCCACATGGACAGATGTAATAATCTCAAATATGTCCTAGTGGTAGTCTGTGCTTTTTCGAGATGGATTGAAGCGTATCCGTTAAAGGATAACACTGCTATGTCCACTGCCAAAATCCTCCTCAAAGAGTACTTCCCCAGGTATGGTATGCCACGGATTGTATGGTCGGACAATGGAAGTGAGTTGGTAGGGAAAGTTATGCAGAGTGTGTGTACGGGTTTGGGAATTAAGCAAAAATTCCATAGTGCAAATCACCCACAGTCAGCAGGTTTGGTTGAGGGGTACAATGGTACCTTGAAGCTGAAACTTGCTAAAATCCAAGCTTCCACTGGTTTATCACGCACTGCCTTTGGCTTTATTGTCCACCAGAGCGACTGTACACTCTCGAGTAGGGCTTAGCCCATATGAGATTGTGTTTGGTCGCCCTGCTAATGTCTGGGGAGTCCCAAGGCCCAAGGAGTTCAAACAGATCGAATATCCAATGTTGATTGATTACCTTTTTGACCTGACTGCTAAATTGAGTCTTATTCACCAACAGGTATTTGAATCCTTGCCTAAGCTGCCAGAGAGTCCAGGTCACACATTGAAAACCGGTGATCTGGTTGTGGTGCGGAACTTTGGACGGACCCGGAACCTCCAGCCAAGATTCGTGGGTCCGTTTCAGGTGCTCCTGGCCACAAGAACTGCTGTACGCCTGGCTGGCAGGAAGAATTGGGTGCACGCTACCCATACGAAGCGTGTGCCTCTCCCACTCCCCTACGACAACTGGGTTAGACAGGGATTTGGTGTATCCAAGACAGAACCTGTTCCTAGGCTTATCCCCTTCAGTGATGCAGAGTACATGAGGGACAAACGATCTGAAACACAGAACTCTGATACTGCACCAGGAACTGTTCCTTTGAACCCTGAACAGAGTGTTGTACAAAGTGAACATTTGCCACCTGTGGATTTGAACATTACTGCACCTGCAGATCACCTGTTTCAAGATCAGACAAGGCCCGGAAAGTACAGATATAACCTACGTTCTCATTCCATGAACCAATAACATTGCATAATCACCTTTCCGTGTGATAACTGTTTTGATCTTATCACATTGCATTCAGTCAGGAAGTTTGCTCTATAATTTTTTGTCCTTTTGTTTTTGTTGTTCTCTCGCCTTGCCATCTGGGTTGCCGTAGGGTCGTAACGTGTGCCTTGTTTTAACTTGCAGGGGGCCAGACACAAGGTCGGTCTCTTCTGTTTATTTTGGGAACTCCCAGGGTAAACAGAGGCAATTTTTCAACAGGTACAAACCATCCGTTGCGAACGGTTGTAGAAGATGGAGCTTCCTGAACTGAGCTAACGTCATAAATGCTCGTAAGACAAAACTGTATGAAATTTTGCATGGCAAATGTTTCATGATGCAATGCGCTCTGACCTTTCTGATTGTTTTAATAACTTTGGTAGGCGGAATCGTTTTTGGTATCCAATTGATTTTTGCACCTGTCACATCTACAGTGCCTCCCCATGTTTCTGTTTCTCCGACTGTTGTTTCTCTTCATTCTTTTCCCCCTTTTCCTGCACACGAGCAAGCTCGACGCTCTGAGTTTATAAATAACACTTTCATTCAGCTCTTGCACCAACACCAACTAGTAGTAAATACAACGAACTGCTGGGTGTGTGGTCTGATACCACATACCATGAACAAGGGTATCCCCTATCTGGTTCTGCCCTTTAGTTATAATGGATCATTTTGGGCATTCCAGACCATGTTCGCCTATGCTCTAGAGACCTATCCCCCGCGACCTCCGCGTTCCACTAGGTATAACTCTGCTAATAGAGCCTTGGTAAAGGGAATTACTGACATGGTTAGAGATGTCAATAACACTCCGTTTATTCCCAAGGATGAGTTACGAGTTTATATGGGTTGGAATGCTACGGAGTATGGCATTAGTTTGGGTGAAAACAAGCGTAAAAGCTCGACTCCGATTTGGGTTGTACCCAACCAAGGTCAGGTCTGTTTACAAGGGAATGGGAGGAATCCGAGAGCTCGACTAGGGAAGAGTGACTGTACTGAAACGTACGTTTTTCCATCACAGTCTTCCCCTGCATTCTTAGCTGCTAAGGGTACCTATTTTGTCTGCAAAGACAGAGCATATACATGGCTGCCTGCTGACTTTTCAGGCTCATGTTATATCGCCCGACTACTACCTCCGACATACACTGCTGCACCAGATTATCACAAGACTAGAGTTGTGAGAGGTGTCTTCGACAAGGAAGATACAGCTGGCCAAGAAGCAGGAGACTTTTTCAAAGGTTTCCTTCCGTTCTGGGGGCCCATGGCCAATAGTAGGAACTTGCGTCAACTAACACGGGTAGTTGAATCCACCATTACTGAAACTGCTGGTGCCCTTAGTAACCTGACAGCTGAGCTTCAAGCGGATCGCCTCATGACGTTGCAGAACCGTATGGTCCTTGACGTATTACTTGCAGATCAAGGTGGAGTATGTAAGATGATCCAATCGAGTTGCTGTGTCTTTATCCCAAATAATGCGCCAACAGTATATGAGTCCATTTCTAAGTTACACAAGATCACTGACTCTATTCATGTAGACAAAGGTGATTGGTCACTGATGGGATGGCTCTGGAATCTGTTATCTGCGTGGGGATGGAAGGTTCTGATAGTCATTGGTGTTTTGTTGGTATTGTTATTCTCATGCTGTCTCATCGTTCAGTGTGGTCCTGCCTTATGTGACCTTTGTGCTGCAACATGCGTAAGAAGACCACCTGTTTTAGGAGATACGCCACGGGATAGAATAATGCTACAGCAACATATCAGTGACCTGATGAATATAGAGATGGATTCTGACTAGAGTAAGTTATTGCCTATGTAAGGGCAAAAGGACGGTCTGAGGTTCTGTAGCGATCCGAACCCGTGTGTTCGGTATCGTAGTACTGACACGATTTTGGTACCAGTGAACCGTAAATGATCCATTTAGTAGGTGACAGTGTTTTCGCTGTGGGCCGAGCATGGATTCACTGAGAAGTAGGGCATTCTGTTGTAAAATTCATGGCATCCATCTTAGATACGGCATCCATTTTGTTTCTTGCCCTCACATAGTCAATGGACAAGCAATGACCCTGGCTGAATCACCTTGTTAAGGACACGTAAGCTTTAGTCCAAGGAAGCTGATGCTGCGTGACTAGGCAGAAGCTACCTCCCTTGCCTGAGGCCAATCATGCTATACTGGTTCTTGTGTTCGTTGGCCTGATCACGATTAGGAGGCCGAAGACAGTAGCCATGCCCGTTTATGACCCACAAGCATCTCTTATCCTACTTATCAATCTTTCACACCTGGCTCCGCTCCTCTCCTTCTGGGCTTTTACTATGGGGAGGATACAATTTTTATGATGGGGAGGATCGGTCGAAGAATGGAAAACTGACATGAAGACTTGATCGAACACTGGAAACTTACAAATAATTATCGTTTGGTATATGTTTATTGTTTGTTTGGGTTACCGGGCTAGGCATGAAAGATATTTTTGCAATGCTGCCTGAGGACCCATTTGGTGTATTTAAGGAGCGACCCACTTTACACAATTCAAACAGTCTCCTAGATTCTGCCTTTGTGTGGTTCCTACGACTTCTGTGTCCCTGCAGTAAATAAACCTTGGTCTCTGACGCCACCATCGAGAAGCCCGTGTCTCTGTTTATTTGTGCACCAAGGCAGGAAGGAACTCAGGGGTCTTTTGGGTGTTGTTTCCCTGACACCTCTGGACTCTAGGAAAGTCCAGAACCCCATACCCCCCTCATAACTGGTTGAATTTCACTTATTAATAGTGCGCTGCTAGTGTCTAAAGTTTAGTATACCATGTGGGAACAGCTTTTTTTACCATTGCCAGCTGCCTTCCCGGGGCCAGCCCAAGGACTCAGACGCTGTCCTGGTCAGTCGCTTGTCGCATGCAGCTTGCCAGGGAGGTCAATCTAAGTGGAGGCTGTGGTGCTAGGAGATAGGGAGAGGTACCATTCTAAAATCCACCTAGTGAGAATCTACCACCCAGGTGCATGAGAGATGATAGCTCTCCTCCTGACAGTTGTGCCAGAGGTGGGTGGAAGTGGCCTGGCTAGGACAGCGGTGCGGCTTGCTCATCGACGTGTGCTCACCGGCATGGTTTAATCTCAGCACAAAATTATGCACTCAGGCAAGACCAGGGAGCCACCGTCAAAATCGAGGCACAAACCAAGGCACTCCAGCGCCCCTAAATATATCGCCTCTCTAGAACCATCCCCATCAATGGTAAATCTATCTGAGCTAGACGCTGAACCTCTCCTGCCCCAATCCCTGAGGCCAGGTTTCCGCATTGCTTTCCCACAACAAAGACATACAAGGTTTTCAAGTACCTATTCAAACGCACTCTTCGTCTACAGCTGATCTGCCATTGGTAGAAGTGTATGATAGCAATTGCATGCAAAAACCCACAGTGCCCAAGAGAAAGCCTCCTTTCCACTGAGAGGAATGGGTTAAAAAGAGCTATCTACGGAACCAGACAATTCGGAAGAGGCCATCAGCTTCATTGCTGGAGTCTTTCTGGCCCCGACACTCAGCTGGCCATCACACCAACTGTCAGAGGGGCATCATTTCAAGTCATCTCTAATTCTAAGGGCCCCAGCGTTATGCAAACTTCCCAAAGAAAGTAAGGTCCAAGCTGTTGCAGCTGAGAATCACTGTCCCCCAACTTAAACCCCACTGAGCTTTATTCCCAGAAAACTGGGTAAAGTGGTGTTTCCTCCAGCAATATCCCTGTGGTTCACAGCCCAGTCTCCATCCAATAAGCCAGTAGAGCACAACCAGTTAAGAAACAGTCAATCAATCAATCAGGTGTTTGCAAAGCGCGACTACTCACCCATAAGGGTCTCAATGCACTGTGGAGGGGCGCAGGTTCCAGGTCCATCAAGGAGGGGGTCTGTCGAAGAGCCAGGTTTTGAGGTTTCTCGCGAAGATGGGGAGTGATGTTGTCTGTCTGAGGTGGAGCAGAAGGGCGTTCCAGGCTCTGGCCGCGAGGAAGGAGAAGGAGTGGCCTACCAATCTGGTGTTTTTTGGTGCGGGGGACCATGGTGTGCGAGAGCTGGGCTGATCGTAGGGTCCTTTGGGGTGCGTGGAATTTGAGTCAGCTGTTCAGGTATGCTGGTCAGGTGCCGTGGAGGGCCTTGTGTGCGTGGGTGAGAACCTTGAAGGTGATTTTAGCCTTAATGGGGAGCCAGTGGAGTATGCACAGGTTCTGGGAGATGTGGCAATGTCTTGGCAGGTTGAGGACCAGTCTTGTGGTGGCGTTCTGGATGTTTTGAAGCTTGCAGGGGAGGTTTTTGTTTATTCCGGTGTAGAGTGTGTTGTCGTAGTCGAGTCTGCTGGTGACTGAGGGCGTGAGTGACAGTCTTTCTGTGCTTGAGGGGGGTCCATTTGAAGGTCTTACGTAGTGTAGGCGGGAGGTGTGGCAGCAGGAGGATGACGGAGTTGATCTGGCAGTACATTTTGATCTCTGAGTCCAGGATGATTCCAAGGTTGCGTGCATGGTCCATGGGGGTGGGTGGGCTTCCGAGGGCGGGGGGCCACCAGGGTTCCAGACGTCGGGCTTTGGGCCCATGATGAGTACTTCTATTTTGTTGGTGTTGAGTTGGAGGCAGCTGCTTTTCATTCATTTGGCGACGGCTTCCATGCCTTCTTGAAAGTGTTGTCTGGTGGTGTTGGGTTCATTGGATAAGGAGAGGATGAGTTGGGTGTCATCAGCGTATGACACAATGTTGAGTCCATACGCACTGACGATGGGGCGGGCGGAGCCATGTAGACGTTGAAGAGCGTGGGGCTGATGGAGGACCCCTGGGGGACTCCGCAGCTGGTTGGTGTAGGGTCCGAGAGGAAAGGGGGGAGTCTGACCCACTCGTTCTGCCAGGGAGGAAAAAGTAGATCCAGTCGAGGGCCTTGTCCCGTATTCCAGCGTCATGGACTCTGCATATTAGGGTGCGGTGAGAGACTGTGTTGAATGCCGCTGAGAGGTCAAGGAGGATGAGGGCTACTGTTTATCCTCTGTCCAGTAGGGAGCGGATGTCGTCTGTTGTGGCGAGGATGGCGGTTTCTGTGCTGTGGTTTTTTTAGAAGCCGGATTGGGAGGAGTCGAGGATGTTGTGCTCTTCGATGAAGGTGGTGAGTTGGCTGTTGATGGCTTTCTCAATGACTTTCGCTGGGAACAGGAACAGGGAGATGGGTCTGTAGTTCTTGAGGTCGGTGGGGTCTACCTAGGGCTTCTTCAGGAGGGGGTTGATCTCGGCGTGTTTCCTTTCGTTGGGGAACGAGGCGTTCATCAGGGGGTGGTTGAATGTGTGGCGGAGCATGGGTGTGATGGTGTCGGCAGCTCTGTTGAACATGTGGTGGGCGGGGGTCTGTGGGGGCCCCAGAGTTGATTGACTTCATTGTCTTCAGTGTGTCTTCAGTGGTGAGGGCTGTCCAGTTGTCAATCATTGGCTTCAGGGTGTCAGGGATGGCTGGTGAGGGTTCAGTGTGTTGATTGTCTTCGTCGAATTTGTCATAGATGTTCTTGATTTTGTGGTGGAAGTAGGTGCTGAGTTTGTTGCAGAGGTCTTGTGAGGGAGGGATGTCAGTAGACTCGCTAGTGGGTTGGGCAAACTCCTTGATGAAGCTGAAGAGTTCTTTGCTGTTGTGCACGTGTGTGGAGATTCTGTTTTCAATTGATTTTTTTCTTGTTTTTCTGATGAGTTGGTAGTGGGCGTTGGTGGCACCTCTGAAGTCGTTGTGGGGCTCTATAGATTTGGAGTTTCACCAGGTCTTTTCGAGGGGGCGGCACATGCGTCTGGACTCTCGAAGTTCAGTGGTAAACCCTCTGTCTTTCTTTGCGTGAGTGTTGTTGTTTTTCTTGAGGGGGGCTATGGTGTTGGCACTCTCAGAGACCCATCTGTGCAGGGTTCGGGCTGAGGTGTTGGGGTCGTCGTCCTCCACGATGGTTGGGGTGGAGCTGCTGAGTGAGGAGGTGAGTTGGTCGTTGGTGATTTTGGTCAAGTTTCTTAGTGGGAGCAGGTGCTGGTGCCTGTGGATGGTGGGTGTTCTGAAGGTGAAGTGGACGCATCGGTGGTCTGTCCACGGGAGTTCAGTGGTGTAGCTGAAAGTGATGGAGTTCCCTGTTGTGAAAAGGGGGTCGAGGGTGTGTCCTGCTGAGTGCGTGGGTTCGGTCACAATCTGGTGGAGTCCAATGTTGTGGAGGTTGTCCAGGACGGAAGTGGTGTTGGGGTCCAGTTGGTTGTCGAGGTGGAAGTTGAGGTCTCCCAGAAGGTTGTAGTTGGTGGATGCGATGGCATGCAGGGAGATGATGTCCGTGATGGAGTTGGCGAAGGGTCTGCGGGGTTCAGGAGGTCGGTAGATGAGGGTTCCCCGGAGGGTGGTGTTAGGGCTGGCCAGTATCTTGAAGTGAAGGTGTTCCATCAAGTCTGTGGGCTCGTTGGGGAACATGCTCAGGCGGAGGGTGGATTTGTGGACAATGGCGATTCCTCCTCCAGGGCAGGTGGGGTGGTCCTTCCTGGAGATCTTGTATCCTTGGGGAATAACGATGGCGATGTCTGGTCCCGAGGTGGTGTTGGTCCAGGTTTCGGTGAAGAATGCTACGTCCGGGGTGGTGCTGTCGAGGAGGTCCCAGGTTTTGGTGGCGTGTTTGTGGAGTGATCGGACGTTGAGAAGGATGCATTGCAGGGTCTTTGGTTTGGTTGTGTTATTGCAGGTGGGATGTGCTGGGTCAGTGTTCCCGGTGGTGCTGCAGGAGTGCCGGCAGCGCTGACAGCTGAAGGGTGCTGAAGGGTCTGTGGGTGTCTGCTGGTGATGCTAGCTTGCAGTTGTTGCGGCCTGGGTTGAATGCGTAGAGTGCCGCTGGATTGTAGCGTTGGTGGTGCGGAGGTCCAGGGTTCCTGGCGCTGGTCGTGGTCTGGTCGCGGACGGGCGCAGACGGGCTTGC
Organism: Triturus cristatus; assembly: GCF_964204655.1. Classification (NCBI taxonomy): domain Eukaryota; kingdom Metazoa; phylum Chordata; class Amphibia; order Caudata; family Salamandridae; genus Triturus; species Triturus cristatus. The sequence continues at coordinate 556,740,041 of NC_140583.1, forward strand.
CTTTGACTTGCCTTCAGCACGCCAGCGGCGGGCCCAATGCGTGCGTCCACTGCGCCACCGAGCAGTGGCCGCCAAAAAGTAGGGGTCAGGGAGGGCTGGACAGCTGGGAGGCAGGAGAGGGGAGGGGAGCTGGATTGGGCCGGTCGCGCTGGTCATGCTGGGGGGGATGGTCCGCGGGGGCAGCAGCAGTGGGCAAAAATGGGATAAAAAAGTGTAATAAAACAGAAAAGTGCAGGAAAAGATGAGGATGGCGATGGAAAGGAGAGTAAAGGGAGAGATAAGAATGAGGGTGACAAGCGAATAAAACAGGGGGAGGGGCCGCGGGGGAAAAAACGGGCAAAATAGAGTGGTATGAACCGAAAAGTGCAAGAAAAGTGGAGGAAGGAGGTAGAATTGAGAGTGACTATGGGGAGATAAGAATGAGGGTGAAAAACGAGTAAAGCGGAGCAGGAGAGGAAAAGAGGAGCGAAAGAAGAAGACAGAGGTCCACCAGACCACCAGGGATGAGGCGCAGGTATAACCTGTGGGTGGAGGAGGGCTTGAACACCAACACTCGAGAGTGCAGGGGTTCGGGGGAGACCTCACTTAATGGTGGAGCTGCGAGGGTGGGAGAGCAATTTCAGCAACAATAAGTCAGTGGTCTTGCTCAGAACTTCCTCCTCTGAATGATCCGTTCCCCCACTTTCCCATGCATCTCCCCAACTTCAAGCCACATTCCAGGCAGCTTCAGGGTTCAAGAGGCTCTCAGTAGACATGCATTTATCATCTAATCCTTTGATAAGCTAAGATTCCATTCAGATGACAGCCCAATGCCATGGCAAAAAGACAGGACAAGAAATATCTACGGAACTCTGCTTCGGTCTTTCCAATCAGTCATTAATGCCTTACTATACCACTCAAACAAGTTAGACTTGCAGGTTGATCTTATCAACTCCATGGCAATCTATGTCACAACATTTTAAAAAAGAATCAGCACATTCAGGGGGATGTGTGCAATAGAAGTGGCGGAGTGAGGCATTAGTGATGCATTTCCCCCTGCGATGGCGCAGTGTAGCGTTAAGCCACGTTAAGTGGCTTAACGCTGCCTTGTAAATAAGGCTAAGCCCCTCTCACCACCACAACGTTGATAAAAGTGAAGTTGTGGTGGCGATAGGAGCTTGTACATATGCCCCTAAATTTACGGGTTAAATGTGCTCAATCCAAAGTCATCCAACTGGCTTCCTCTTGGTCCTGCGACCCAGATCTTGACAGGCTGGTTGTCCCCCCTCAATATTTTAACCTAGGCGTTAAAAGAAATTAAACTTGAACTAAACCCAGCCCTTGAAGAGAGCAATGCAAACATACAACCTGTAGCTGCCTGCCAGGCAGCTCTCAAAAGCTCTGTAAGAATCTAGGGCCCCCTGCTACTAATGAGAAGCTCCTCTAGGCAGGGAAATAACACATACTGTAAACTCCTAGGGCAACTTCAAATGCTATTTTATCTTACACCATTAAAATAAACATAAGGAGAGACAAGAATGATAAGAAAATACAGAAATATTATTTATTGATATATATTTTTTCCACAATTAAAAGCATAAACAAAACTTCATACACACCACATTCTTCAATTCATACATCCTCATCATTCATAAGTATCCACATGCACAGGCATCTTCGAAATATGAGGCTTTATTCATTAAGCTCTTATCTACATAGTCCTTTACATTTGGTTACTTGAAAACACTAATTTGTTTTTTTTTTTTATTCTCAAACTTAGGCCTTGTTAATAGGCATAACATTTAACAAAGCGAGCATAATATTCTGCTAATCCCAAAAATGTTCAAAGGGTATCTTTATCTTTATTCTTGGGAGGAGCAGAATGGCTGATGGCTTTAATTAGGGATAACTTGGGTTTATTCCTCTCTTGAGACAACGTGTGACCTAGATAATCTAACTGTTGAGTGCCAAACTGACATTTGTCCATCCTAATGGTCATCCCTGCTTCTTCTAATTTGCACAAAACTCTATTTGTTTAAATGTGTTTCCCAATTATTTGCAAAGACCAGGATATCATCCTGGTAGACCTGGACTCCTGGCATGTCTATGCCCGACATGTCTGTAAAAAGATTATCCAAAAGATTATCCATTATCTTTTAAAACCACTGGCCGCGGAGGCCAGGCCAAATGGAAGTCTGAGTTATTTATACACGCTGAAGGGTGTAACAAATGTCGTAAATTCTTGGGAATCCTCTGTCAAAGGTATTTGGTGGTAGGCTGAGCGAAGGTTAATGATTGAAAAAAACTTTGCACAGTCTGCACACAACTTAACCTCTCCAGATTTTTTTCTGACAATAACAATGGGAGACACCCATTGCAAGGAGTCACATGGTGCAATGACCCCTTCGTCACACAATGACTTGAGGACAGATTTGAGCTCATCCCTGGCAATGGACATACTTTGTGAACCATGGGTTGAGCATCAGGCTTAAGTCGAATTTGATGTTGGAAACCTTTAACAGTGCCTAATTTATTTGAGAACAATTTGGGAAAACGATCTAAAACCTTTTTAATATCAGTGGTGTGGTCTTTAAGACCTAGGCAGTCCACTTTGGCATGTTCATCTTCTAAAAACCCAGCTCCAGTATTACCTTGAGGAACATCACCAAGAGCAATGGGATTTTCAGAACCTGGAATGAGGAATAATCCCATTTTTGCAAGATCCTGCCATCCAATTATGTTGCGTCCCTCGAGTGCAACATAAACTTGCAAAAATTGATCTGCCTAAACATTACAACCTTGAATTAAAGTAACCCAACATTTCTATGTCATACTCGCCAAATGCTTTGGGGTTAATATCTGTTTGAGTTAGAGTAATAAAATCTTGGCACTTATCATAAAACATTACATCTGACAATATTGTGATAGGCGAACCAGAGTCTGCCATGATTAGGATCTCTATTTTCCCAAAGAGTGCAATACCCAAAGGAACTTTGACATAATGGTAGTTGAAAATAGAATTGCATTCAACTGATACGACAACATCATGCCAATGCTCTACACAATCATCAAGAGCCTCAGAAAATCCCTCACTGTTAACTCTGGTGGATTTTCTGCCCGATCTATAAACTCCTTGAAAATCGCCTATCTTTTTACAAAATACACATTTCTTCACGAGAGCAGGACACATTGGAAAGTTGCTGAGATGTGATATTGAACCACACTTATAACAAATTGTATTTCCCTTTCTAACCAATTGCTAAACAGGCTTGTTAATGTTCATAGCGTTGATAGAGTCTCCATATTCATGTGTAGAGGTCTTGACTAAATTTAATGACTGATCACTTTGAAGTGCTTTAGAAGTAATAATGGATCTCTAAATGCTCTTTGCAATATCAATTGTTTTGAGGAGTGTGGGTTTCCTGCAACTAAGAAGACGTTCTTGCATTTTCCATGAAAAACAAGAAAAAACAAATTGGTCACGGATGTAGATATCAAGATTGGCTTCAAATTTGCACATGGAAGCTAGAACTCGTAGATCTGCAATGTATTCATCTACTGTTTCATCAGCACGTTGTTTTATTCTGAAAAAAATATGTCTCTCTAACATTATGTTGGGTTCTTGGTCATAATGTCTCGCCAAATGAGCTAAAGCCTCATTGTAGGAATTCTTCTACTGCTCCACATCACCAGCCTCACCCAGAGGTGTGGGAAACAGAGGTAAATTTTCAAAGACGTGTTGCGCGGAAAGACCTAAACAACCATAAAGAATTGCAACTTTGAGAGCAGGTGAAAACTGCGTCAATTGCTACTGAATGATTCATAAATGCTTTCACCCCTTGTCTCCAGGGAATGTTGGGTTTACCTGGATGTTGCATGAAATGAGGCGGTTGCTCAAATTGCTTAGAAGAAGCCATGAGAACAATGAAAATGAAATACAAATTAAAAACTGTACTTTAACAGTATTTGCATGCAAAAAGTTAAAATGGAGAAAGTGCAAAATAAAGAAGAACAAGTAAAAGCACAATGCAAGTTAATATTCTCGACAATAGGATAAACAAAATTAAATGTAAGAGCATATGCAGGTAAATGTTGTTAAAGAGGTGAGCCTATCACTGAAGATGAAGACTCAAGTTAAAGGAAAAGTCAAAAAGGTTAAATAACGTATGACAAATAAACCAGGTGAGCCTATCACCGAAGGCTCCAATTGTGAGAAATTGTTAAATTTTATAACTGCAGAAAGGTGTGCCTGTCACCGTAAACGTGGACAGGCAGGGCCTACCTGTATAGAAGAAGCGAGGCAAACCAACTCAAAATGGCCGCATGCGTAAAGGCGTGATGATCCAGCAGAGCAGTATTAGGCAGCTCAATTCAATATGGCCGCTTGCGTGGTGACGTGATGATGTGCAGCATTGATGAGCTGCATGATGTTATCAAGAGATCTGGTCCGATGAAGAAACTCCCGACGATGAAGGTGCGGGCTTGTAAAACATGCGCCGGACACCGCAGAGAAGGATGGAAGAGGAGCGGGGAAGGCCGACTTCACACCAGGAAGAAGGGAGCAGCAAGCACTCGTACGGAGACAGGAATGGGCAGGTGTGGAAGAATTGGCCGGTGAATGCTGGACGCGTGGGCTTCACCGATCGTTGCCAATTGTGGTAAAAGATGAGACGTGAGGCCTTTCAGTAACTTGCTTGTAGAATTATTAAAATGGTACAGTACTCCCCGAACGGGGGCTCCCACTGCTAACCAGGTTCACTGCCAATTGATTAACTTTCACAGAATCCTGGCACGCATTGTTCATAGCCCGATCGTGGAACCAGGTTTAAACAATGCACAACCACGAGGCATCCTCGCACAGTGCACAGCACAAGGAAGAAGCCAAACACTACACAGGCCCAGGAATTCTTGGCAAAATGATTTCCCTTCTGATGGCCCATCTGGAGTTAATTTTGCAGTTTGCTCATGGAACATCGAGGGCCTCCAAACCGAAATTCAAAGATGTGCACTTTTTAGACTTCACTCAGCTCCACTAATTAGTCATTTTAAAGGAAACCTGGGGCCTCCAGGCTTTAGATCGACCAGGATCTCTTTGCTTTAGTAAACCGCCAGTTAAAACACACTTGCTAGGCCGACCTGATGGGTCTTCAGGGCTTTTTGAAAATTTGATCCATCAGTAAGGGTTCTTAGATCCAGTGGAAGTTGGTTCCACAGCTTCACCACCAGTACCACAAAGAAGGCACCACCTGCTCTGCTGCTTTTTTCTAAAACGAGTAACAGCAATCAGATGTGCATTTCTGCAGTGCAGAGTCCCATCTGGGCAATATTCAGTGATCCTCTCATTCAGATATCTGGGTCCAGTATTGTAAAATGCTTGATATGCCATTATTAGGGCTTTGAACATCACTCTCTTTCGGACTGGCAGCCAGTGCAGTTGTTATGTAACGAGGGACCCAGAAGAACGTTTAGGCAATTTGAACTGCACCATTAGCCAGCGGGATAATCTGGAATCCCCAGGTGAGGCACATTGACGTAGTCCAATCAGGACAAAATCAGTGCTCTAACCACTGTTATCCATGCCTCCCATGGCAGGATGTCTAGGAATTTCCTCAACATTCGTAGGATCCAGAGACATGATTTCACCACTGTTGCTATCTGGGTCTTAAAAGAAAGCTGATTATCAAACATAACACCCAGGTTCCTAGGAACCTCCATCAGGGATGTGGTGGAACTCCATTGCATGGCCAGGCACCTGTCCATCCCCGAATATGACCAGGGCCAAAAAGCAGTATTTCTCTTTGTACGGGTTGCATTGCAGGATATTGGATATAAGCCAGTCCATCACTGCTATCAGACACGATGCAAACGTTTATTTAGCAGAGGCCGAGTTGTGTTTGGTCTGCATACAAGATGATTTTAATACCAAATGGCTCTACTAGAAATGCCAGGGGTGCCATGTAGATATTAAAAAGGGTAGGGCTCAGTGTAGAGCCCTGTGCTACCCCGCATTTCAGCTCTTTCTCCTCTGAGTGGAAGGGCCTCACCCAATAAAAAATTTAAAAAATCATCTCTGGGCTACGGGATGGCGCTCTAGGCCCCATGGACTTCCACAAGCCATCTTTAAAGAGAATTCCCAATATTGGGCCAAGCATTTGTCTTTCCTGTATAACCATGTCGTTCTCAACCAAGTAATTCCTGACTGCTGGCGGGGGTCAATTAAAGCCCCAATTTACTAACTGGCACATGCATCAAGCAAAAATCACCTCGCAAAAATACCGAATCGCAAAAATCTCCCGTTAGCGAGTGGCAAACAACGGATTCCAATGCATCAACACCAATAGCGCAAAAATAACCTCCGTTAAAATAAAGAATCGGAAAATAAAGAATCGGCAATACCGAAAATACAAATAGAGCCTGGCATTAGCGAATCGCAAACAAAGAATCGCTAAAGAATGCATCAAAACTCGCAAATACCGAAAATCTCAAAAATCGCTATTTAGCATGAGCATATTAAGGGGAATCAGAACCAGAAGGGGGATACCCATAGAGGTGGACAGGAATGACAACTATCGGGATGATCAACCACCCGCACAACACCGACAGTCACACGTTCCAAACACAGCTGAAGGTCAAAGGAGGCAGACATACATCACACAATATAATTTCAGAGCCAGGTAAGAATGAGCCATGACGATATCATTAGGAGTGCTACTGTTTACTTCACATGAGCACTTATGTGAATAATGTTAAATTAACATGCTAATTAGAGTTCCCCCACACGTTGTGGGCAAAAACATGACCGTTGGCATCACGGGAGTGCTAAGGCAAAATTAAAGTTGCCCATGGTTACCCCACCATGGTCAGGGATGCAGGACTGAATGTCTAGTGGCGCTTCCCACGAACACCCAGCCTCCTATCGCGTGTCTCCTCCACCTCACCACGCTGTGTTTCTGTGGCTGTGGAGCAGCATGAACTGCGCCTCCTGGTGCAGGTCTCCAGCAACAACACACTGCTCACACTGGATGCAGCCTCACTGCCCTCCTCTCCTCCCAAGTTGCTGCCACTGAATGTCCCTGACTGCAAGTGTTCCACTGCAATGGTCACCTGGCCTAAGGCCTTCGCCACGTCCCTACTGTAATGGCCGATGTCCACCTGCAGTGACACTGATCGATGGGACAAAACAGCAGTGCTATTGCAGAGCTTTGTGATGGCCCTGGTCGATGCTGTGGTACGGAGCAAGTTCTGCCTATGCCTCCTGCGCTCGCTGTGTTGGCCTGCTCGGATGGCACGGGTGAGCTCCTGGAGGTTCTGACTTATGTCCCTATTGCCCTCTGCCTCAAATGTGGTCATGTGCCGCACAGCGTCAGTTAGAGTGCACATATGCTTAGCAAGTTTGGAAATATTGAGGTTCATTGTCCCCATGTGTCTCCCCTGCAGGCGCTGAACACGCAGCATCTGGGCCTCGACACCACCATAGATGTTCCTTGGCTGGTCTCCTCCCTCGGCAGTACTGCGCATGGACCTGCGCTGCTGCGTGACTCGGCCACGTGCTGGTGGTGGTGCTGGCGCTGGCGGTGTGACACATGTCTGACTTTGGCCACTTGTGGGTGCAGGACTCGGGCCTGCATCCATCACCTGCAGGGAGGGGACATGTGCCCTGCGTCTTGGTGGTATTGTCGCTGGTGGTGGTGGTATTGTCGCAGGTGGTGGTGGTGGTGGTGGTGGTATTGTCGCTGGTGGTGGTGGGGATTGACCTTCCTGCGGAGTGTCGCCATCGGTATCTGCCGGTGTCTCGGAGATGATGAAGCGCTCACTATCATCAGAATCCCCAGGAGATGCATCTGTGTATGAAACAGTGCATTGTTCGTTTTTTTGGTGACTACATCTGTTTGTCATTCTGCATTTATTTCCTACTATGAATTACATGATTTGACACTCTGTTGGCCCTGTACTGCTGATCTCATTTATTGTGCATTGGTGACTATACAGGCACACTTGGCTGACATGACTACGACTCCCATGATGCAATACTAATGTGAGGGCATATGTGTTATGCACTCCTCCCTGCACACTGTGATTGACCTGGGGGGATGGGTATGGGTATACGATATGCAGCGTATGGGCGCAGGCATGCATCGTACCTTGTTCTGTGGTAGCTGCACCGGAGGTGTCCATCTGCGTTACTCCGACGACCGCCTCTGGCTCAATGGTCCCCTCAACGAGCTCCTCCAGGGCAGTGTTGGCAGGTACTGTGGATGGCCCCCCTCCTGTGCCAGCTGCCTCCATGACCCTTTCAGCAATTCATTCCTTTGCCCTCTTCCTGAGGTCATACCACCTCTTCTTTAGGTCGTCGATGCTGCAGGGCGTCACTCCTACAGCATTCACCTTCTCCCTGATGCGAAGCCAAATCTTCCTCTTTTCAGCTTCGGGCACCTTGAGTGACAGCTTCCCAAACAGCTTGCCATGCTTGCTGCTCACCCCTCGATCAGGTGCTCAAGTTCCCTGTCAGAGAACTTTCTCTATCTCTTCCTGGGCGTGTCTGAAGTGGCAGGTGCATCCTTGTCCATCCTGGATGAAGGTAGGGTGGATGGTTCCAGGGGGTGAAGTATCTTGCCTCAGCCTGTATGCTCTGCCTCCTCCTGTGAGCTCCTCAGGGCAGTGAATGAGGATGGGGCTGGTTGACTTCCTGGTTGTGATGTCATCAGCCCGCTTCTAGAGCGACCCGTTTTTAGCGAATTAGCTAATACCGATATCGCTAATACCGAATACGGTAATACCGAATTCGGTAATTGGTAATCTTTATTTTAAGGAATCGCAATTGAGTTTTCGGTAGATTTTAGCGATTTTTAAGGAAACGCTAAGATTTACCGAATCTTTTCATGCATTCCGAAATGCGATTACTTATTAGCGATTCTTTATTTTTTACTATTAAGGAATCGGTTTTCAGGATGTTGATACATGTGCACCTATGTTGGGAATAAATCTGTACCCTCAAATAACCGGTTAATCGGCCTCCTAGATGGGGAGGCAAAATATTTTGCCAAGCTTTTACTGATGGGCCTACCATCTTGGGTTGAGGTTGCCTCACTGATTTTGTTAAATCAAACCAGGTTCACCAAGAACACAGGCACATCAACCAACTTTCTAATGCCCACTCTGCTCATAGACCAAGTCACACGTCGCTCTACGAATTTACATTTGTGCTTTGTGGACTTCAGCTGTGCTTTTGATGCAGTCCGGCGTAACATCATGTGATCCAAACTACTAAATTCGGAATCTCCCCAATAGTCCTCAGCTGCATTCAATTACTCTATACTAACACCTGGTCTATGGTGAGTTTGGGTTCAGGTGCATCTGTTTGAAGAAAAATCTAAACACACAACAGCCTCAAGCAAGGATGTATCTTAGCACCGTACTTGTTCAATCTAGATCTGGCAGAGCTGTCTTCTATACTCAACAACGTCAACTCACATTTTCCCAAACTAGATGGTTTTAGAGCCTCTCACATTTGTACACCAATGACATCATCCTGATCCAGCATACAATGGTTGGCCTGCAGTGGCTTATTGATGCAAAAGCCATATATGCAGCAAAACCCATGCTCCAAATCTGTCTCAGTAAAACTAAGATCATGCTAGTCAACCTGAGACGATCTTCGGCGCCCACGTTTTGCCTTGACGGCTAAGCCTTGGAGCATGTGACAGAATGGATACAAAGGAAACACAACTCTCATACATCTGCCTTCTGCTCCTTAAGGAACTCTTTGAAAGGACTGTCACTTCAACCACTTGTACAAGTGTTGTCTGCCAATCATGTCCCTTCCATAGCATATGGTGAGGAAGCCCTCACGGGGAGAGCTGATAAAATGATATACCATGCCATAAATGGTACTTAATGGTGTGTGTTCAGTCTCCCACGTCATGCCTCTCCAGCTCAAATGGCCTTCGGAGACAGATGTAAACAGCCTCAGTGTGTTCTTAAAAACCTGCTACAAGTTGAAAAAGGAGCTGAGTTCAACACTCAGATGTATTGTGTGGAAATCCATTTCTAACCCAGGAACACCTTGGCACACATCTATTTAAATCAAGCTTCAATGACGTTCCAGGTAGAGTCTATTTGGAATTTAATTGTTACCCAGCCAACCTTCAACAGAGCCATAAATCCAACAGCGAAAAAGCTCCTCTCTCAAAAAGGAAACATGCCTGGATGTCTATAGGCTCATTTAAAGCCTCAACGGAACCTTAGGTATTTGTTTGGTCTAAAGGCAAAACTGAGACAGTTGAATTATCAGGTAGGCAGCTTCTTCACACGCTACAATCTCCCTGCCTGGAGAAGAAATGCCTTAGAGACTGCTTGCTGGCTCGGCCGCGACCCAAATGAAGTCATTTGCCATGTCATCTGCACTTGCCCCACCTTAATTCCAGACCGGCGAGGGATGTTAAAACAGCATGTTATAAGGGACGAAACCCGCACATGTAGGCAGGCAATTATAGCTTGCCTGCAAGGAAAGAATGTAATGCTCTGTAGGAAATTCCTGAAATGTATGACCCATGTTGAATCAAAAATGACCATGCTGGCACCACAGAGTATGGGTGCCTAATAACTGTTCATTCTTGCCGCATTCTGTCCACAAAACAGCCCTGGGGCATTTATGCTGGTGGTACAGTTTATTTTTTCCTACTTTTCTTTTCCCACATACTCCCCAACCTAGAAACTTTCATTATTCGGTTTCATCCAACTAACTACTGGTAGTCATGGTCCAATAACACGTATGCATTTAACTTCTGGTTCTAAAACATGTATCACATACCTTCGTCCTTCTTGATACCTATATTTTATAACCAGCTGCCCTGTCCCAGCACTTCCCTGCCTGTTTAATGCATGCACTACGTACTTTTTCCAGTGCTCTACTTCATGCTTTTATTTGCATGGCAAAATGTACTTAGCACTCAGCACTTTCCTTTACATTGATTCTACAATAATGCTACTAAAGTTGCATTGGTTTGAAATAGGGAACTATGTATGCTATATGATCTTAATATGTGACTGAACGGACTCTTATTGTGTTTTTTTCAACAGGCATTTTTTATTGTCAGTTTTAATTAACTGAACAATACAAATTCATTCAGTCATTCAATATATATAGATATATATTTTGAATGAATGAATTAATGAATCTTTATTGTTCAGTTAATTAAAACTTACAATAAATAAAGAATATATATATATTCACTAAAAAACAAAGATTATAGGGACATTATAGTTAGGCTTTGGTTTCACTCATACAAAATCAGTGAAATTTAGCAGTTATAGTTAGCTGAGCTGACTATAATGCATACCTCCGCAATGCACTGCTTATGACCTCCCATATTACATCACTTATGACATGGTCAGTGACATCACTGATGGCATCACCGATGACATCTTAAATGACATCACTGATGACAATATCCACAAAATCACTTATACACCCACTCACACCCCCATAGAACCTTTTATACACTCACTCCCACAGAACCATTCACAAACCCATTCACAAATCCATACCAGTACTTACACACCCACTCAATGATTGATAGATCTACACACACATCCACTCATTTACCCATACACCCACTCACTTACTAATAGAACCACTGACACTATTACACCCATACAGCCACTCACACGCTGTCAGTCAACCATAGAGATCTTCAGAGACCACGCCTCCTTCCTCCACCACTCTGCACACGCACCTCCTGGCACACTGCTGGTTGGGAGGTGAAGTCTCCTTGGCTCCAGAGGGTCCTTGCGTGACAACAAGCCCCCCTGCTACCTCCAATAAGTCCCACAGAGCCTGATTGCTAAGAGGACTTCGGAGGCCACATCTTCTTTCTCCATCAAACTGCAAACACACCTCCTGGGGCACTGCTGGTTGAGGGATGAAGTCCCCTCGGCTGCAGAGGGTCCTAGGGGCCAACTACACCTCCTATTACATCATGAAGTCCCACACAGTGGGATTGCAGAGAGGTTGCTGGAAGCCACCTCCCCTTTCTCCACCACTCTGCAAATGCACCTCCTGGCACACTACTGCTTGTGGGAAGAAGTCCACTTTAGTCCTAAGGCACTGTGGAGGCTAGGGGACGTTATCCTCCCCAGATATCTATATTTTTTAAACGTAAATATCTCAGAAACTACTGAATGGATTTACACCAAAAAGCATGCTTTGTGGACCAGCATCTAGCTTTCTACCAAATTTGGTGTAATTCCATTCAGCAGTTAGGCTGTAGTCATGTTAATAAAAAAACTAAAAGTCCCCGTAGCCATAACTTGGGGAAAACATGTGTTGTGTGTCCCCCTTTTTTCTCAGTCCCCACTTGAGAGATCACCCTGAAACTTTCAACACATCAGCTGAACCAAAAAGGGGAAGTAATGTGTTAATTTGTGAAGATTTGTCCAGCAGCACCAAAACCAAAAACACTTTTCCTATGGAAACTTTGGTCCTAATCAATAAATAAATAAATAAATATATGTATATTATCTACTGGCGGTCGCCAGTAGATAGTTATAGTTAGGACCTATTTTCCATAGGAAATCCGCAACATTCTATTGGGAATATCTTTGGCGCCGATTGACGAATCTTCGCGAAATTCTCCAAACTCCTGAGAAAATTAGGGTAAAAAAGTTAGTGATATCTATGGCCGCAGAGGATCCGCAGACTCTACCCGCACCGTAAGCGAACCCTCCCCGAACCGAGCGAGCACCCTCACGATCGCGCGCTGAATGCTAACTGGCTGTCGAGCGTCTCTCTACATTCGAAACCAGGAACTGTTGACGGCCATTTTCTGCCTCGGTAGAAGCGAGGTTGAAGATGGAAGGGGAATAAGTGTGTAAAAGATATAAAGGGGGCATAGTGGAAATACTCTGACCCTCTAGATCTGCTTAGGGGGTCCCAGAAGGACTCCCTGTGGCCCCCCTTTTTTTTTAAAAAAAAAGCGGCGAAATGCGCGCACGGTGCGCGCATCCTATCGTGTTGGATGCACGGATTCTCTCGCGGTGGGTGCGCGTATCCACGGCAACGTTTTTTGAAAAACGACAAGAAATCATTGGTTGTATAACAACTTTCTACACTGAAAGGTAGGGTGTTTATTTTTGTTTTTTAAAGGTATGATTGTTATTGGTTAACAAAAACAGATTGTAAGGAACATTATATATGATAAGCTGATATGTTGAAAAGTCAAGCACACTTCCTGCCTTGTGTAGGAACATTGTGTGCTGAACTTGTGACCTGTGAGCTCAGTGCAGTGTTCCATGAGCTGTTTCTATGGTAACAGGCAGAAGGCAGATTGGGGAAAGGGTTGAAATGTATTTCAGTTGGAAAGGGTTGAAATGTTTAACCAATAGAAATGTGTGTTTGCCTTTGAGTTTATGTGCGAAGGATTGTGATTTGATGTTTACATGTATATGTGTGGAAAATGAAAGGGAAACTTTTTCATTCTTTGCTTTTGCTGAGAGGTGCACAGTGCAGAGATTCTGTAAAAGAAAATATGGTGAGTGATTGATATTCTCCTTAATCTACAAAAGAACTTGAAAGATGAGTTATTTAATTGTGAGGGGATGTATGTGGATTATTTTGATTTTAATCAGACTAATGTATTTTTCCTGCTAAAGTGTAGGGAGTACTTTTTTTCTCTAAAATGTGTGTGCATGTAGAAACCATTCTGTGATTGGCATTTGTGTTTTTCATGTGTTTGTAGAGAGATAACTGTGCAGTTTTTATATTTTGGTAGAATTAGAAACCAGTCATTGTTTATGAATTTGTGAAATGAGTTATGTTATGTTTCTATACTAAAATGTAGTACTGCTTCTAGATGAAGAAATGTGTTTTCATATAGTGCAAGGGATAGTGTTGTTTGTCTAGAATCACACAGTGAGTCTGTGTGCATTTGGGAACCACTGTGAGAGAAGCATTTGGTAATATTGTGTTTTTGCTGACAGATAAGTGTTTTAAAACCAGCCAGGATGTCAAGTTTTAGTAGCATTAGAAGCCGGTCTTTGCTTATGTGTTGATTAAATGAGTCAGGCATTGACACTGAAGTGCAGTCGTGAAATATGTAGATTGTGTGCAGTTCCCTTATCACTTCCAGTGTAGTGAATGAGTTTTGGTAAACTCCTAGGAATACTGGTGCTTGTCTAGAATCACACTGTGAGTCTTTGTGCATTTGGGAACCACTGTGAGAGAAGCGTTTGGTAACATCGTGTATTTACTGAGAGAAAACTGTTTTAAAACATGTCATGTTGTCAAGTTTTAGTAGCATTAGAAGCCAGTCTTTGCTTATGCGTTAATTATGTGTTGATTAAATGAGTCAGGCATTGACACTAAAGTGCAGTCGTGAAATATGTAGATTGTGTGCAGTTCCCTTATCACTTCCAGTGTAGTGAATGAGTTTTGGTAAACTCCTAGGAATACTGGTGCTTGTCTAGAATCACACTGTGAGTCTTTGTGCATTTGGGAACCACTGTGAGAGAAGCGTTTGGTAACATCATGTATTTGCTGAGAGAATACTGTTTTAAAACCTGTCATGTTGTCAAGTTTTAGTAGCATTAGAAGCCAGTCTTTACTTATGTGTTGATTAAATGAGTCAGGCATTGACACTAAAGAGCAGTCGTGAAATATGTAGATTGTGTGCAGTTCCCTTATCACTTCCAGTGTAGTGAATGAGTTTTGGTAAACTCCTAGGGATACTGGTGCTTGTGTAGAATCACACTGTGAGTCTTTGTGCATTTGGGAACCACTGTGAAAGAAGCGTTTGGTAACATTGTTTATTTGCTGATGGAAAACTGTTCTAAAACTTGTCATGTTGTCAAGTTTTAGTAGCATTAGAAGCCAGTCATTGCTTATGCGTTGATTAAATGAGTCAGGCATTGACATTAAAGTGCAGTCGTGAAATATGTAGATTGTGTGCAGTTCCCTTACCACTTCCACTGTAGTGAATGAGTTTTGGTAAGCTGCTAGGGATAGTGTTGTTTGTCTAGAATCACACTGTGTGTCTGTGTGTATTTGGGAACCACTGTGAGAGAAGTGTTTGGTAACATCGTGTATTTGCTGACAGATAAGTGTTGTAAAACATGTCATGTTGTCAAGTTTTAGTAGCATTAGAAGACAGTTATGGCTTATGCTTTCATTATATGAGTCAGGCATTGACAGTAAATTGCAGTTGTGAAATATGTAGATTGTGTGCAGTTCCCTTACCACTTGCACTGTAGTGAATGAGTTTTGGTAAGCTCATAGGGATAGTGGTGCTTGTCTAGAATCATACCGTGAGTTAGTGTGTATTTGGGATCACTGTGAGAGAATCATTTGGTAACATCATGTATTTGCTGACAGATAACTGTTTTAAAATCTGTCATGTTGAGAAGTTTTAGTAGCATTAGAATCCAGTCTTTGATATGTTGATTAAATGAGTCATGCTTTGACACTGATGTACTGTACTTAAATATGTAGATTGAGGGCAGTACCATTAACTCTTCCAGACTAGTGAATGAGTTTTGGTAAACTCCTAGGATAGTGTTGCTTGTCTAAAATCACACTGTGAGTCTGTGTGCATTTGGGTAAGGATTGTGAGAGAAGCATTTGGTAACATCGTGTATTTGCTGACAGATAACTGTTTTAAAATCTGTCATGTTGTCAAGTTTTAGTAGCATTAGAAGCCAGTCTTTGCTTATGCTTTGATTATATGAGTCAGGCTTTGACACAAAAGTGCAGTCATGAAATATGAAGATTGTGTGCAGTTCGCTTACCACTTCCATAGTTGTGAATGATTTTTGTTAAACTCCTAGGTATAGTGGTTGTTGTCTAGAATTACACTGTGAGTCTGTGTGCATTTGAGAACCACTGTGAGAGAAGCATTTGGTAACATCATGTATTTGCTGACAGATAACTAATTTAAAACCTCTCATGTTGTCAAGTTTTAGTAGCATTAGAAGCTAGTCTTTGCTTATGCATTGATAAAATGAGTCAGGGTTTGACACTAAGGTGCAGTACCATGTACTATTCTGTTCACTGTGGCAGAACTGAAAATTTAAAAGTTTTACCTAAGCACTGTCCTAGAAGTAGTCTAATTATTTAGTCAGTTTCTAAGTACCAAATAGATTGCTTCAAATAAAAGTGTTCTGACATACTATACACTTGTCTTTTACACCTTCAATTCCATAGTCAGTATCCATACACTTCCAGGAAACATCCTGTCACTTCCTTTGCAGTCCTCTAGAGACCCATTCAACATCATGTACTAATCCATTGACTGTGCCAAAACTCAAACACTTATAAATTCACCTAGACACTGTCTTTCCAGTACTCTAATGATTCAGTCACTGCCTAAGTATTCATGCACTGAGCCAGTTCTTAGCACGTGATCTAAGTCAAACCCATATCCACTATGCATGCAGTCCTCTAACCACTTACACACTTGTCTTTCACACCTTCAATTCCCCAGTCAGTATCCATTCACTTCCAGCAAACACCCTGTAACTGCCGTTGCACTCCTCTAGTGACCCATTCAGCATCATGTACTAATCCATTCACAGCGCCAAATCCTAATAAATTCACCCAGGCACTCTCCTTGCAGTACTCTAATCATTCAGTCAGTACCCAAGTACTCATCCAGTGACCCAGGCCGTAGTATAACAATTGTCTTTCACACCTTCAATTCCCTAGTCAGTATCCATACACTTCCAGGAAATACCCTGTGACTCTCTTTGCAGTCCTCTAGTGACCCATTCAGCACCATGTACTAATCCATTCACTGTGCTAAAACCCAAACACTTATAAATTCACCAAGATACTATCTTTGCAGTACTCTAATCATTCAGTCAGTGCCTAAGTATTCATACACTGAGCCAGGCCTTAGCACATGGACTGCTTCAAACCCCTATGCACTATGCATGCGGTCTTCTAACCACCTAGACACTTGTTTTTCACACTTTCAATTTCCTAGTCAGTATCCATACAGTCCAGCACTTGTCACTGCCTTTGCACTCCTCTAGTGACCCATTCAGTACCAAGTACTAATCTATTCTCTGTGCGAAAAGCCTAGCACTTATAAATTCACCTAGGCACTCTCTTTGCTGTACGATAATCATTCAGTCAGTACCCAAGTAGTCATGCAGTGAGCCAGGCCTTAGCACATGGACTGCTTTAAATACCTATGCAGTATGGATGCAGTCCTCTAATCACCTACACAGTTGTGTTTCACACCTTCTGTTCCCTAGTTAGTATTCATACTCTTCTAGCAAACACCCTGTGAGTCACCAAGTGTGTCTCCTTATACTACTGTAATCATTTAGTCAGTTAGCATGTAGTGTTTTAGTGAGGTAGGCTTTAGGGCATGAACTGCTTCAAAGTAGTATGCACTATGCATGTAGTGTTTTAATGATCGTCACACTTGTGGTTCAGGGCTATAGTTTCATAGTCAGTTTTTATATTAAATGTGTTTGTACAGTAATGGAATAGTATAAATTTGAAAGTTATTAATATACATTTATTTGTGATTCTTTTTT
Source organism: Triturus cristatus (assembly GCF_964204655.1). Lineage (NCBI taxonomy): Eukaryota > Metazoa > Chordata > Amphibia > Caudata > Salamandridae > Triturus > Triturus cristatus. Next base: position 556,757,558 of record NC_140583.1, read on the forward strand.
ACAGATACAGAACAGGAGTGTTTCTCATCTGTTTGCACTCTTCTCGTGTAAGATTGTTTGGATGAAGGGTCCTTAGGTGTTTCATCATACTTGCTGTGCCGCACGAGTATTTTTTGTTAGGATCTCCTGGTAACAGAACTCTTTGGCAAATCTTGCGAGTGACGAAGGTGGCATTGGTCTTTGTTTGCTCCTTGGAAAAAGTAAAAAATGTCCTCACCACTGAAGAAAAAACGTTGTTTGTGTGGTGCCTTCTGCAAAACATTTTCTTCAGATTCGGTAAATATTTTAAAGCGGCAACATTTACAGTTTTTGTAAGTTAAACTTATAAAATGTTGTTAGCTGTATGCATTTTATATATCTGTGATTTGTTTCTTGTGGTATTTTGTTGAGAATACCATGTTGGTTTTTTTTTAACAATCTTTCTTATTTTCCAGGTCTGCCGTCGACATCCATTGTCCCCACAGTAGTGTTCCGCCTTGTTGTTTTTAATTATTGTTGTTACATTTTGTTTATTAGTTTATTGTTCATATATATGTTAATAAAAAAGTAAAGTTTGAAAATAGTTTTTCGTTTATATATTTATTATTATAAAAAATAAAGTTTGAAAAAAAAATTATTAACGTTTTTGGTTGTTCTCTTAACTGCTGTTTGACTCTTTCTTGTTCTTATTACTGTTATTTGATGGAGTCCACCATGGTGTTAAATTTTGGGGGACTTATTGCTGGAATACTGGTGATATCTGCAGTTTGCACTAACTTCTGAATAGTGTGTTAGATTTATCTCAACTTTACTTTCGTTAAAGTGCTGATAATCAAATGCAGGGTAGCCGTTCCCGTCCAAAAAGACACAAGGTGCACCTTTCCGATTTATTCTAAATACTAAAATCCTGTATTGAATTGCACTGAGGTATTGGCTGCAGTTACAGTGTACACACAAAATCTATTAAGAAATCTCATTGTATTTATATTGATTGGGAATAGTGCGTCAGGTGCTGGATCTTGATGAGATACACTGCTCAGTTCGTATATTGTTCTGCACACGAAAAAAATCCCATCACAACTTTCACACCAATTGCAATGCGAAACAAATTCCGGCGATAAGACACGTTAGCACCAGGGATTTTACACCTTCTTTCTGCTGGTGTTAAACAGGACAACTACCTGCACCATGAAAGGGAACACAGTCAAGAGCCACACCAGAACACCCACAGGTACCATAGAGTCAATGAGCATGATACAGGGATACCCATGAGGGACAGAAGCCTCATCTCAACAACTCCAGGACCGCCAATGCCCCCCAAACCCACATCTTAGTAAGTGTGTCCCTGTGGTCATTGTCTTAGCATGATAGGCACGAGCCCTGCAACATCATAGTGTGCTGTCACCTCAGCGTTGGCAGTGAGCCTTGATGTGTAGCTATGCACGCATCCTCCTGCATGCACAACTGGCGTGTGCTGGTCTGGGGTTCACAGGTCAGTGCAGGGGTGTGCCTATCCGGCAAGCGAAACGGGGTGTCTTGGACATGTCCGTGTACAGGAAGTGCGGTAAGTGTGTCTCTGTGTTCTGGTGTGGCCTGCTACAAGAGCCGCAGCAGTTGATGTTGTAAACTGGCATGCACCATCTCCAAACGACACTGTGATGTTGTAGTTGGAATGTAGCAGGACATGCGCAAATAGGCATTACAATGGTGTGCTGTACGAGTGCACAAGATACAACAGCGCACCGTACAAAAGTGTGAGGGCTCGTGGGAGGGAGGTGCAGCCGTTTGGCAACATAACACACAGTGAACTCGACCATGTGCCACATGCTGGGCATCTCATCCATGATGACCACGGTCGCAGACATCCCACAACACCAACGACTGGCCTTTGTACACAACCTGTATGAATGCAGCGTGGTTTTCACTTCTATGCTCGTTCAGTGGTGTGATGTTGGCGGGTTGTGTGACTTGTGCTGCTTGTTGGTGTGTTTCATTTTGGCCATTGTTAGTCTATATGTGTGTTGTACTTAATTGTGCATGTGTGCCATTCTGCCCATCTCCCCCCCACCCCCACTCCCTGCTTCTTCCTCTTCCTACTGCTGTTGTGTCTATAATTTTGTTGCTGCACACATAAATACATGTAAAGAATAAATTAGAATAGTTCCTTGGTTTCAAAACTTCTCTATTGATTTCTTTTAAATTTTCCATATGAACCGTTTTTTTAATATTGAACAACACATAGAAGTCAGAAGTGCAACGTATTCTATCAACACACTTTCTAGAACATTCTACAACACGTGCAGTTTAAAAGTTCATCAATTTTTTAAAACTTAACGATATTTTATTGTGACATTTTCTTGAATATTTAACGACACTTGCAGGTTAAAAGTTGACGATTGTTTTAAGTTTGAACAGTGCCTTTCAAATGCAAGTAGCAGGTGTGGTTGATCTGAGCAAATGTTATCCTTTGATATGTACTCCACGTTGAAACTGCTTTTTCTTAACCAATCACAAAGATGCTTTTCCACAAAACGAATGTGCACCCTACTTTTAAAAAATAATGCTTTTCATGATATCTTCAGAGATAAGTTATAGATAGGAATTAGCATTTAAAAAACCTTTGAAATTCACTGAAAAAACCATAGGTTTCAGGGGCGTTATAGTTAGGAATTGGCATTTAAAAAACCTTAGAAATTCACTGAAAAAACCAAAGGTTTCAGGGGTGTTATAGTTAGCTGGACATTTCCCTCGTACAAATCCCTAGAAATTCCCCTGTTATAGTTAGGTCAGCTAACTATAACTCGCGCCCCCGCAATGCATTGCTGATGACGTCACATATTACATCACTCATGACATGGTCAGTGACATCACTGATGACATCACTCATGACATCTCAAATGACATCACTCATGACATCACTGATGACATCATCCATGTGATAAATTAGTGCATCTTCTCACACCCTAATATAACCTTTGATACACCGACTCAACATTTCAGACGGCCATTTTGAAAATCATAGATACTCCAATACCAATAACTACATACCCACTCATTAACTCTTAGGTCTACATACACCTCCACTCACTCACCTGTACAGTTACTCATACTTACAGTCACTACGTACAAGACTATCATATGCATTTATACACCTATATAGACACTCACACACCGCCAATCATCCATTGAGGTACTGACACACCTAGTCAGTCGTGCAAGTAATTAAACACAGTCCAATTTACTCACCTATGCAGTTAAACACACTCAAGTTCACTTACTCATAAAAATAGTACCACATTCTTACGCTCTAATAGAATCATTGATACAAGCACACACTCATCCATACAGCCACTCTCACAATCACACACTCTCACATATACCCACTACAATACTCTTACACACATATATACTGCTTTTCACATATATAATTAGTCACACATGTACCACTGAGATATACATTCAATCCCTAACACACCCATACATACACTCACCCAACCATACAGTCCATCACAGATGCACTCTTAAAACCATGCACCCATAGAATCACCCACTCACACATCTATGCATAGAGTCACACACACCCTACCCACACAAACACTCAGGCACCCATACAGATATCAGACAACCAATCAATAACCCATATAGACACTCATATAGCTATTCACAAAACCATGCAGCCACTTATACACCTACACACAGACACATACAGACATTCACACTGTTTAGTCACTAGTCTGCAGTACATTTAATGACTCACTTAAAGAGTCAGTTACGCACTTACAAAATCATCCATTCACACACTTGTACACCCACTCATTCTTCAACAGACCTTTCCCTATATATATTAAACATATTAAAACTGTACAGAAACACATACCTACTGGATGATGTCATCAGTGATGTCATGAGTGATGTCATTTGAGATGTCATCAGTGATGTAATTCGGAAACAAAATTATCGACAATCTCCCCACCCCGTGTGCAAATGTTTCCCAATGTGCACCCTTTGTGCATGGCATATTAAAAATAATATGAAAAATAAAAGAATCCCTTTTCCAACGAAGCGCATAATATGTCCTCCATGTGCGCAGGGTGCGCGAAGCGCATCGTGCGTACATGGCCCATCCAGCGTAATGTGGGCACGCGGTGCGCTATGCGCACCGCGTGCCCACCGAGCGTGCACGGCACTAACTGCGTGAAGTGGGCGCGCGGTGCGCGAAGCGCACCGCGTGCTCACTGTGCGCGCACGGTGCGCTTCGCGCACAATGCGCGCACGGAACGAACTGCGTTAAGTGGGCGCGCACGCCACGAATGGCGTAAAGTAACTTAGCATTTAAAAAAACGTACAAATTCACTGAAAAAACCATAGGTTTCACACATGTTATAGTTAGCTGGACATTTTACTGATAAAAAACCAATGAAATTCCCCCGTTATAGTTAGTGCAGGCAACTATAACTCACGCGACCGCAATCCTCTGCTGATGACATATGTGTCTTTATGAAAAAAAAATATTTGTAATATATGTATAGCTAAAATTTAATGGAAGAAGACATGGGCAAATAAGTGTCTAAATACAGTATTAGCATCAGCAGAGGATTGCGGTCGCGTGAGTTATAGTTGCCTGCACTAACTATAACGGGGGAATTTCATTGGTTTTTTATCAGTAAAATGTCCAGCTAACTATAACATGTGTGAAACCTATGGTTTTTTCAGTGAATATATATATATATATATATTCACTGAAAAAACCATAGGTTTCACACATGATATAGTTAGCTGTACATTTCACTCATAAAAAACCAATGAAATTCCACGTTATAGTTAGATCAGGTAACTATAACTTGCGCGCCCACAATAAACTGCTGATGACGTCACATATTACATCACTCATGACATGGTCAGTGACATCACTCATGACATCAATGATGACATCTGAAATTACACATTGTGGATTGCGGTCGCTCAAGTTATAGTTACCTGATCTAACTATAACGTGGAATTTCATTGGTTTTTTACGAGTGAAATGTACAGCTAACTATAACATGTGTGAAACCTATGGTTTTTTAAGTGAATTTGCAAGGTTTTGTAAATGATAATTCCAAACTATAACGTGTGTGAAACCTATGGTTTTTTCAGTGAATTTGTACGGTTTTTTAAATGCTAAGTTATGTATTTATTTTTTATTTTTTTCTGGTTTTTCACTGTGCGCACACCCTGCGCGCACGGTGCGCTTAGCGCGCCGTGCAGGCGCTGTGGGCGCTCAGTGCGCTTCGCGCACCGAGCGCCCACGTTGCGCAGTCCATGCCCTGCGCGCCTCCCCTTTTTTTACACAGTAACATTTGTTTTCTCCCTTGTGGGTCCTTTAATTTATTTAATAAATGTGATTGTTACTTCGTTATTTTTTTTTTTTTTTTTTTTCCCGTGCGCGTACGGTAAGCTTACCATACGCGCACTCCGCGATTTTTTTTTAAAATTATTAAATGTCTTTTTCGTACTTTTGGGTCCTTCTTGGACCCCCTGACAAACACTAGGGGGTCTGCAACTCTCTTCGTTGCCCCCTTTTCACGTTCCCCACCTTTGTTTGTCAGTGCGAGAGACAGAAAATGGCGGCCGACACTTCCTGATTTCGACCGATTCGAATGTTTACAGTCATGTAACCACCAATCAGAATTGAGCTCGCGCAAGGCACCGTACGCGTACGGTAAGCTTACGGGAAGCGCACGGAGCGCGCTTACAGATATATATATTGATTTAAATGCTATTTTCTCAGGACCTACTGAACAGATTTACACCAGACCTACAAAAGGCACATCCTTGACCTGAGGACTACCTCTCTGCCAAATTTCAAGTAATTCTGTTCAGCCGTTCGGGCTGTAGCTCGGACTAAAGGTCCTATGGGAAAATGCATGGGGAAAACGCGTTTTGGGACCCCCCTTTTTTCTCAGCCCCCGCTTGACGAATCCCCCCGAGACTTTCAGGGTAGAAGCGGCCCAAAGTTATTCCAAATAGAATGTTGCGGATTTCCTATGGAAACACGGTCCTAACTATAACTATCTACTGGCGACCGCCAGTAGATAATATATGTATATATATATGTATATATATATTACCTACTGGCGGTCGCCAGTAGGTAGTTATAGTTAGGACCGTGTTTCCATAGGAAATCTCAAAATTCTATTTTGAATAACTTTGGCGCCGGTTGACGAATCCTCGCGAAATTTTCAAAACTAATGGGGCGCTCCGTTCAGCTCCTACCCTGAAAGTCTCGGGGTGATTCGTAAAGGGGGAGGCCAAGAAAAAAGGGGGGTCCCAAAACACGTTTTCCCCATGCATTTTTCCATAGGGACTTTAGTCGCAGCTACAGCCCGAACGGCAGACCAGAATTATGTGAAATTTGGCAGAGAGGTAGCCATAAGGTCCATGAAGTGCCTTTTGCAGGTTTGGTGTAAATCTGTTCAGTATTTCCTGAGAAATTAGCATTTAAATCAATATATATTTGTAAGCGCGCATCGTGCGCGCACTGAGCAAGTCCTGTGCGCGCACCTTGCCGATCGCGAGCGCACTTCTGATTGGTTGTTAGATGTCAGTAAACATTCGAATCGGTGGAAATCAGGAAGCGGCGACCGCCATTTTGTCTCTCGCATAAAGAGGGGGTGAAAAACAAAGGGGGAGAACTTGAAAAGGGGGCAGAGTGGGGAGATATTGACCCACTAGGCATTGTAAGGGGGTCACAGTAGGACCTTGTAGGGCAAAAAAAAAGATTTATATTTTGAAAAAAAATATCGCCGAGTGCGCGTACCCAGCGCGCACCCGAAAAATTTTTAAAAACAAAAAAATTAAAAAAAAATCGTAATTAAGTAAAAAGATATAAGGTGGCTCTAAAAAGAGCCCTTGTGTTTATTGTGTGTTTTTTGGTACCTACAAGTAAGTACCGATGCAGAGTCTAAAGTTCAAGAGGAAGACTCTGTTCCCTTCATCATTGAAGTGTACACCATCTCCTCTATAAATGTCTTGCATGTTGTAACACAAGTTGTTGTGGTATATAGAACCCATACCATAGTCTCTGAGGAAAGCAGACATAGATTTGTTGACGTGCTTCCTTGCTTTGTCAATCTGCGGACAAAATTGGTTGGACCAGTTCCACTTTTGCCTTTGGCATATGTTAGAATATACAAAGGCAGTTTGTGGAAAAAGCGACATCAATTGCACAAAGGTGTCCTTAATAAGCATTTCCAGACCTACTCCAGTTAAAGTGCCTAGGTCATTTCCACCACAGTGCACAATAATAAGGTTAGGCTGTGGGAGATGTAGAAAGGTTTTCACCAAAGGCATTCATTGGTGCCACTTTAACCCTCTCTGACCAATCCATTTAATGTCTACATTTGGCAAAGCAAGGTCTCTCACCATACCTCTTTTTTCTGCAAATTTTTCACTCCAGAAGACATAGCTGTGACCTACAATCCACACTGTGAACATCTTCAAAGGAGATCTGGATGCACTCAGAAGGTGTCTTTCAGTAGAAAGGCAAAAAGAAATGAAAGACAGTTGAAAAATGGGGGCACACATACTTTTTTTATAAAAAGAACTCATTGGCTGATTCAAACCATTCTACACTAAAAACTAGGCTGTATGTTTAAATTTTAAAAAGCATGTTTTGTATTGGTTCAGAAAAATGTGTGAACAAAGAACATTAGTTTGGATTTGCTGTTAGGTTTGAAAAGTCAAGCACTCTTGCTCTTTGGAAATGAAACATTGTCTGCTGAACTTCTGACCTCTCTGCTCACACCTGTGTTCCATGACCTGTTGCTATGGTAGCAGGCAGAAGTCAAGTTGGGGGAAGGGTACATTTGGAAAGGGGTTGAAGTTTTCAACCAATAGAAATGTGTGATTTCATTTGAAAAAATGTGGGTAGCACTGAGATTTGAAATTAACATGTATATGTGTGAAAAAAGAGAGGGAAACTGTGCCATTAACTGGTTCTGCTGAGAGGAGAGAGGTGTTCAGCTCAGAGATTCTGGTCTGATAAACTGCTGTGTGACTGCCACATTTCTTTCACAACTAACTAATTTTAAAGGTGAGTTATGAGTTTGAGAGGGGGTGTTTGTGGTTAATTTAGATATAAAAAAAAGAATTGTGATTATTTGTTTAAAGTTGTGATTTACATTTTCTGTTTTGGGAGATATTTAACTGTTTTGAATATGTAAAACATTATGGAGTATGTTTTCACCATAAGTTAATGTGTACTGGTAACAATGAGGAATACTGTTTTGTGCCTACCATCAAACCATGAGTCTGTGTGCAGAGAAGAATTGTTGACAGAGATTTAATTTGTGTTGCTGTTGAAAAGTAAGACTTGCAGTTGAAAGAAAAGGACAGCTTCTTTTTAATTGTGATGGTTAGCATTTAGCAGAAATCACTTTGAAAGAAAAGAGAGGAAAATGGCAGCACATTTGAAAAAAGCATTAGTTCTGTAAGAATTGATAACCCAGGAAAGGGGCAGCCTGTGTTTTGTGCCTACCAACACAGCATGAGTCTGTGTGTATATAGGAATTGTTGTCTGAGATTTAATTTGTGAAGTTGTTGTTCAGTAAGAAATGCAGTCCTAGGAAAGGGGCAGCCTGTGTTATGTGCTTAAAATGATGGCATGAGTCTGTGTGCACACAGGAATTGTGGGCAGAGATTTAATTTGTGAAGATGTTGTTCAGTAAGAAATGCAGTTCCAGGAAAGGGGCAGCCTGTGTTATGTGCCTAAAATGATGGCATGACTCTGTGTGCACACAGGAAATGTGGGCAGAGATTTAATTTATGAAGTTGTTGTTCAGTAAGAAATGCAGTCCCAGGAAAGGGGCAGCCTGTGTTAAGTGCCTAAAATGATGGCATGACTCTGTGTGCACACAGGAAATGTGGGCAGAGATTTAATTTATGAAGTTGTTGTTCAGTAAGAATTGCAGTCCCAGGAAAGGGGCAGCCTGTGTTATGTGCCTAAAATGATGGCATGAGTCTGTGTGTGCACAGGAATTGTGGGCAGAGATTTAATTTGTGAAGTTGTTGTTCAGTAAGAATTGCAGTCCCAGGAAAGGGGCAGCCTGTTGTGTTTACACAAATTATCCCTTAGCACACATGCACTGTTACATACATCCCTGCAGTCTTCATGCAGTTCTGGAAGTCTCTTTGCTCATCTGTCTTGCACCAGACAATACACAGTGTTCAGAAACACACTCTTGGCACACACGCAGCAGCTTCTCCAACACTCTCATGTGTAGTACTCAGCTCTGTGTGCTGTTTCAGATAGCACTGTGTAATGCAAACACATTCAACGTCACCAAGGCCTCATTTAAATTGATCTAGTCTAATCACTCACCCTGTAATACATGGTCATGGTCTTAAGGAGCTGTTAGGACATGTGCTGTTTTCTGCTTCTGTAAATGATATGAAAAATGTGTCAGGCAGTAACAGTAATTTGGTACTATTCAGGGACACTGTTTTATTCCAAAAAACATAGCATGAGTCTGTGTGCGCACAGGAATTGTGGGCAGAGATTTAATTTGTGAAGATGTTGTTCAGTAAGAAATGCAGTCCCAGGAAAGGGGCAGCCTGTGTTATGTGCGTAAAAAGATGGCATGAGTCTGTGCGCCCACAGGAATTGTGGGCAGAGATTTAATTTATGAATTTGTTGTTCAGTAAGAAATGCAGTCCCAGGAAAGGGGCAGCCTGTGTTATGGGTGTAAAATGATGGCATGAGTCTGTGTGCGCACAGGAATTGTGGGCAGAGATTTAATTTGTGAAGATGTTGTTCAGTAAGAAATGCAGTCCCAGGAAAGGGGCAGCCTGTGTTATGTGCCTAAAATGACGATATGAGTCTGTGTGCACACAGGAATTGTGGGCAGAGATTTAATTTATGAAGTTGTTGTTCAGTAAGAATTGCAGTCCCAGGAAAGGGGCAGCCTGTGTTAAGTGCCTAAAATGATGGCATGAGTCTGTGTGTACACAGGAATTGTGGGCAGATATTTAATTTGTGAAGTTGTTGTTCAGTAAGAATTGCAGTCCCAGGAAAGGGGCAGCCTGTTGTGTTTACACAAATTATCCCTTAGCACACATGCACTGTTACATACATCCCTGCAGTCTTCATGCAGTTCTGGAAGTCTCTTTGCTCATCTGTCTTGCACCAGACAATACACAGTGTTCAGAAACACACTCTTGGCACACACGCAGCAGCTTCTCCAACACTCTCATGTGTAGTACTCAGCTCTGTGTGCTGTTTCAGATAGCACTGTGTAATGCAAACACATTCAACGTCACGAAGGCCTCATTTAAATTGATCTAGTCTAATCACTCACCCTGTAACACATGGTCATGGTCTTAAGGAGCTGTTAGGACATGTGCTGTTTTCTGCTTCTGTAAATGATATGGGAAATGTGTCAGGCAGTAACAGTAATTTGGTACTATTCAGGGACACTGTTTTGTTCCAAAAAACATAGCATGAGTCTGTGTGCGCACAGTAATTGTGGGCAGAGATTTAATTTGTGAAGATGTTGTTCAGTAAGAAATGCAGTCCCAGGAAAGGGGCAGCCTGTGTTATGTGCCTAAAATGATGGCGTGACTCTGTGTGCACACAGGAATTGTGGGCAGAGATTTAATTTATGAAGTTGTTGTTCAGTAAGAAATGCAGTCCCAGGAAAGGGGCAGCCTGTTGTGTTTACACAAATTATCCCTTAGCACACATGCACTGTTACATACATCCCTGCAGTCTTCATGCAGTTCTGGAAGTCTCTTTGCTCATCTGTCTTGCACCAGACAATACACAGTGTTCAGAAACACACTCTTGGCACACACGCAGCAGCTTCTCCAACACTCTCATGTGTAGTACTCAGCTCTGTGTGCTGTTTCAGATAGCACTGTGTAATGCAAACACATTCAACGTCACCAAGGCCTCATTTAAATTGATCTAGTCTAATCACTCACCCTGTAACACATGGTCATGGTCTTAAGGAGCTGTTAGGACATGTGCTGTTTTCTGCTTCTGTAAATGATAAGGGAAATGTATTAGGCTGTAACAGTAATTTGGTACTATTCAGGGACACTGTTTTGTTCCAAAAAACATAGCATGAGTCTGTGTGCGCACAGGAATTGTGGGCAGAGATTTAATTTGTGAAGATGTTGTTCAGTAAGAAATGCAGTCCCAGGAAAGGGGCAGCCTGTGTTATGTGCGTAAAAAGATGGCATGAGTCTGTGTGCACACAGGAATAGTGGGCAGAGATTTAATTTATGAATTTGTTGTTCAGTAAGAAATGCAGTCCCAGGAAAGGGGCAGCCTGTGTTATGTGTGTAAAATGATGGCATGAGTCTGTGTGCGCACAGGAATTCGGGGCAGAGATTTAATTTGTGAAGATGTTGTTCAGTAAGAAATGCAGTCCCAGGAAAGGGGCAGCCTGTGTTATGTGCCTAAAATGACGATATGAGTCTGTGTGCACACAGGAATTGTGGGCAGAGATTTAATTTATGAAGTTGTTGTTCAGTAAGAATTGCAGTCCCAGGAAAGGGGCAGCCTGTGTTATGTGCCTAAAATGATGGCATGAGTCTGTGTGTGCACAGGAATTGTGGGCAGAGATGTAATTTGTGAAGTTGTTGTTCAGTAAGAATTGCAGTCCCAGGAAAGGGGCAGCCTGTTGTGTTTACACAAATTATCCCTTAGCACACATGCACTGTTACATACATCCCTGCAGTCTTCATGCAGTTCTGGAAGTCTCTTTGCTCATCTGTCTTGCACCAGACAATACACAGTGTTCAGAAACACACTCTTGGCACACACGCAACATCTTCTCCAACACTCTCATGTGTAGTACTCAGCTCTGTGTGCTGTTTCAGATAGCACTGTGTAATGCAAACACATTCAACGTCACGAAGGCCTCATTTAAATTGATCTAGTCTAATCACTCACCCTGTAACACATGGTCATGGTCTTAAGGAGCTGTTAGGACATGTGCTGTTTTTTGCTTCTGTAAATGATAAGGGAAATGTGTCAGGCTGTAACAGTAATTTGGTACTATTCAGGGACACTGTTTTGTTCCAAAAAACATAGCATGAGTCTGTGTGCGCACAGGAATTGTGGGCAGAGATTTAGTTTGTGAAGTTGTTGTTCAGTAAGAATTGCAGTCCCAGGAAAGGGGCAGCCTGTTGTGTTTACACAAATTATCCCTTAGCACACATGCACTGTTACGTACATCCCTGTAGTCTTCATGCAGTTCTGGAAATCTCCTTGCTCATGTCTCTTGCAGCTGACAATACATAGTCTGCAGAACCACACTCTTGGGACACACGCAGCAGCTTCTCCAACACTCCCATGCGTACTACTCAGGTCTGTGTGTAATGCAAACACATTCAACGTCACCAAGGCCTCATTTTCTTTGCTCTACTCTAAACACTCACCCAGGTTGCAGATACTTATGGTATGAAGTAGCTGTTAGGAAATGTGCTCTTTTCTGCCTCTGTGATTTTCCAGGTAAAATGTGTAAGGCTGTAACAGCAATTATCACTTGATCTACCAGAGTAGTAAATGTGCTTTGAATTTGCAAATCAAATTCTGTTTTCTGCTTAGAAGCACACCATAAGGCTGTGTGTGCACAGGAATTGTGGCCACAGATATAATTTGTGTTGCAGTTGTTCTGTTAAAATATGCACTTGCAGGAAAGGGGCAGCTTGTTTTTTTTCAACTGTGGTGGTTAGTACTGTGCACAAATTAGTAAATCTGAAATGAGAGACAAATGGAAAAACATTTGAAATAAATGAAAAGTAAAAAAAAATATTTTAATGAATTATAATTACAAAAAGGATTTTTTTTTAGTTCCTTGCAGGTATTGCTGAGCAACAGTGAAAAAAAAATGCCTTTAAGGACAAGAAAAAGGAAAGAAAAGCAACAACAAGTATATCTGGACAAAACTGGGAAAAACAAAATAGCAGGAGAAGCTAGTGATGGCAAAAAGAAAAAGTCTACTGGTAAGCAGAGCAGAGATTTCTTAAAAAAGATTTTCAAAAAACAAAAAAATGGCAAAAATAAATGTAAAACAAAGAGAGTTTTATGTACAAAGCAACAACACAGTCAACAGCAAAAAAAAAGCTAATGTACAATCAGAAGTATGTCAAACTGATTTAACACGAAAATTAGATTTTAAAAACATTCGTCGAAAAATGTTTCATAGAAGAGTGATGTTAAATTTGCTAAAGGATGTGAAAAAATATAAGAAAAAAACAAAATTTATTAAGAATTTTTTTTTATAGAAAATATTGTAAGTAAGGCTTTGGATATAAAAAGAAAACTTTTTATTCTAATTTTGAATAGGATGCGTAGATTAGAAAAATTAGTGAATGCAATGAAGTCACAAAGCAAAAGGAAAAGAGAAGTGAAAAAAAGTAACTTTTGTAAAGTGTTCTTGGGAGAATGGAAACACAGTTCAAGTACTGAACCATTTTTTAATGAAGAAAGTTATCTTCAAAGTAATAGTTTGTTGCATGCAGTTGACACCAATGGTAGAGCATATGAAGTTAAGGATGGTTGTGTGATGCAAAAAGAGAAAATGGTCCCAAGAAATGAGGAAGAAGTAATGGCTGCTGAGGCTATGGGGAGACGTCCAAAAGCCCCAGTGTACACTTGGAACTGTAGAAGTATTTGTACTGTGCATCAGGAATCTATTGATAAATTACGTGACTTTCTAAGAGAATATAGTAAAAAGAGTGTAAAACAGAAGATGAAGGTGCTTCAAACACTAGATCCATGCAGAGTGAGAGAAAATACTGGTTTGCAGGGACATTCTCTGGCTTGTCTATCTAGAAAAGTGTGTAAAAGTGTTTTTCATCATTTTACGATGCTGGCTGTTCATCATACTGAAATGAGAAAGTTTGTGAGAACATTGTATTTTGCTAAAAGTCCAACAGTAAAGTTGAATGAGTTGAATAATGCTCTGTTCCGTGGATCTGTATCAGATGTAGTGAAGGTTACTGGTCCAGAACAAGAAAGTGCAGAAAAGGACACAGTAAATGAGGAAAATGAGGAACAGAATGTAGAACTCATTATTACTAAAAATTTTGAGGATGAAATGACAAAATTTACTATCACCTCTAATGAAAGACCAAATATTACTTGTATTTGTTGCCGCAGAAGTCATTATAAAATTCAAACAAGGAGTGTTGATCTGTATAAAAAAAGTGAAAATGAAGATAATTATAAGTGGAAGGATTTTGCAACATATATATTTCTTGAAAATTGTTTTGAATTGGGTGAAGATCAGCGTATTTTTAAATACTGTTATAATAAGTTATAATAAGTTAGAAGAAAATAGAATGCCGTCCAGAGCTGTACATAATAATTTAGAATTGGATGCTATTCCTGCCGAACTTTCTGAATTAAATACATATGAGTCTATACTCATTCAATGTGTTCATCCGTTCCAGACCATAGTACGTATGGAGCCCAAAACTGGTAAATTACCTCCTTCTGATTTACTGAGAGGTTTAAAAGGAAGAGTGGTGTATTTGCCCTTGGATTTGTAAAAAAATATGGAAACTATTGATGCAGATACTTTGGAAACTGAACCATTAGTAATTCTGGTTAATGGTGTACCTACAAAGAATAAGAAGATTTGGCAAGAGCTGGTGGATGTACGAAAAGTACAAAGAGCAAATTTGTATTTGAAAAAAAATAATAAATGGTATGAATCAATTTATATAGAAGAAGAAGAAGATTTACAAGAAGACACAGAAACACCAACTGGTCAAATTGAAAAAGTGGACAAGTCAAAGGAAGAAGAAATTTATGAACATTTTAGCATACATCCTCTTCATTCAAAAGAAGTTATGGGAGACACTATTGATCTGTTTCAGATGAAGAAAGCAAAAGGAACTCCCGTGAGTGTATGGGAGGAGAGCTTGGAAGCTCGATGTTTTCCCCAGCTGTTTCCTACAGGAAAAGGAGGACGATACGATGAACGTCCAGAACAGATTCCAGCTTCTGAGTATCGGACTACAAGACTATATGCAGAAGATCCAAGATTTCGTCAAAGTATTCCTTATTTGTTCCATCTTTTATTTGAAAGCGACTTGTCTGCATTATCTTATGCAGTAAATCACATTTTAAAAAGTGGAGTACATTTACAAAATGTGTCTGCTAAGGATTTTATGGAGAAAGTGCAGCACCGAGATGATCATTTGGAAACACAACTGATCAATCTGATGGCTTGTCAGCGTGGGACAAATGAATATTGGTACCGACGCCATGGTGAATTAAAATGCATGTTACGGAATTTAGGAACTCCTACATGGTTTCTAACCCTAAGCTGTGCCGAGTACGCTTGGGATGATTTACTGGATTTTCTAGGAGAGGCAAATTCAAACATTAAAAACATTGAATACAAGACAGCTGGAGAACTGTGCTCATTGGATCCAGTTAATGTTTGCAGATATTTCAATCATAGATTCATCTGCAATAAAAAAAATCCACCTCTTGGAGAAGTAGTGGATTTCTTTTGGAGAAAAGAGTACCAGGCAAGAGGTGCTCCTCATATTCATATGCTGTTGTGGATCAAGGATGCCCCAAAGTTTGGAACAGATACTGATGAAGCAGTGTTATCTTTCATTGAAGAATATGCAACATGTGCTATACCTAAAAGCACAGAAGAGAAAAAGTTAAAAGAGCAAGTTTTACGTTTCCAAAGTCATCGGTGTGGAAAATACTGTCGACGGAAGTACAAGACGAAAGATAAATTCTACACAAAGTGTCGATTTGGATTTCCTAGACCTGTTCTTTCAAAAGGAAGAGTCAACAGTTTTATGTCAGCTGTGCGACATACTATAACCAGAAAATCTCCCAAAAATACCTACAACCTAAAAAGAAATGAAGAGTCAAAATTTATAAATAACTTCAACCCAGTCATTTTATCCATGTGGAATGCTAACATGGATATTCAGTATGTGGCAGACAATTCTATTGCTGTTGCTCGGTATGTGACATCTTAAATCACTAAATCTGAGAAAACAGAATTGAAGGAAATGTGGGAAGAGATTTCTCACGAGAAGACTGTCAGTAAGAAGCTGTACAGTTTCAGTTTAAAGATGTTATCGCATCGAGAAATTGGATCCTACGAATGCTCAGATAGGTTATCATCTGCAAGTCTTTACTCGAAATCCAGAAGAATAATTTGGGTAAGCTTAGGCCTTGCAGGAATGAGAAATCGGGTACTGAAATCTGTTGGAGAAATTGAATATTTGGCCGAGAATGACCCAGAAAGTACAGATATTTTGAAATCAAACATGTTGGACACATATTACCCAAAGAGAAGTCATCATCTTGAGAACATGTATCTCTATGAAGTGCTGCAGAACTACATTTATTCACGGAAAGCCACAGAAGACATCAACAATGGAAAATATAAAGTCATTGGTGAGGAAGGATGTTTGGTGAAGCAAACAAAAGGAAGTTTGATAAATCACAGGAAGCTCAGTTGCGAAACTACTGACAAAAAAGAATTTTACTACTTGACTCTTTTACAGTTGTTTAAATCATGGCGTTCAGAGGACGAACTACTGGGAGAATTTCAAAGCTATGAAGATTCTTTTAATGCTAGCAAAGACAGTATAGAATGCAGTACTTTCACAACTTATGTCCAAATGTTAAATGAAGAAAATGAACAGGAAGCAAAAATTGCAGCTGAAGTAGCTAGAGACAGTTCTCAAGATAGCCAAAGTTCAGTAACACAGTCAAGATCCCCTAGGACAACCAATCATAGAAAATGAAGCTGCAGTAGCCATGACTGAAGTAGAAACGGCTATGAATCAAGCACAGGAAGATTCAATCGACTTACTAAATCTGGAACAACAACTGAATGAAGAACAAAAAGAAATTTATGATGAAGTCATCAAAAAAATTGATCATGGATTACTACATGAAAAGAAAGAGTGCTCATGCACATCATTTGAACCAATCAGGATGTATGTGAGTGGACAAGCTGGAACTGGTAAAAGTTTCTTAATAAAAGTAATCAGAAGCTACCTACAGCAAAAAACAGCTTCAAATTTGTCTTGTGTGGTAACTGCTCCAACTGGGTTAGCAGCCTATAACATAAAAGGAATTACCTTACATCGCTTGCTAATGTTACCAGTGGAGCATGAGAACAAAATAGAATACCACAAGCTAACTGGAGAAGCATGCCTCGAAGTTTCAAGAGTGTTGAAGAAGATGCAAGTTCTCATTATTGATGAGGTGAGCATGGTTTCAAATTTAATGCTTGCCTTTGTGCATTTAAGAATGCAACAAATTCTTAAGAGAGACTATGACGTGTTATTTGGAGGAAAACATGTCATAGTTTTTGGGGATCTTCTGCAGCTTACTCCAGTTAAAGGACAACCAGTGTTTAATACTGTGACACATGAAGACACGAAGAAGTCATTAGTAAGCATTGGTAATGCGAATATTTGGTCGTTTTTTGAGTACAAAGAACTCACTACCAATATGAGACAAGCAAACGACGAAGATTATGCAAGTATTCTGAAAGATATCAGAATTGGACTACTCACAGAAGTTGGCAAAAAAGCATTACAGTGTCGGTTGCTACATAACTTATTTCCAAATGAAGAAATAGTTGCAGAGAAAATATACCAGAACATTGCAGAAAAAAATACTGTAATCTGCTTAATGCCAACACTACGTGAGTGCTCAATATTCAATGAGAAACTTTTGAAATTGGGAAAGGAAGAGATTAAGAAAATGGAAGCAGAGGACAAAATTCAGCATGAAAGAATTACTTTTACATTAACAGGCAAACTGAAAAATAAATTGGATTCACTAAAGAAGAATATTTCCAAAACAGCTGGATTAGAAAAAAATCTATATGTTTGCATGAATTGTCGAGTGATTTTAACCCCTTCCATGCTCATGACGGAACGGTTCCGTCATGAGCATCGGTTGAGCTGTGCTCATGACGGAACCGTTCCGTCATGGCCCCGCCCGCGCTCGAACCCTTCAGCACCGCGGGGGAATCCGCGCCGCGCTGAAGGGGTTAAGGAGAAATTTGGATGTAGAAAAAGGTTTAGTGAATGGAGCTATGGGAAGAGTTGTGGGTTTTATTAATTACCAGAAAAAAGATGGAATTGAATGTTTAAAAATAAAATTTGATCAGATAGAAGAAGTTAAAGACATTTGTCGTTGTTCAGTTCGTTTCATGCTTGTGAAAGACTTATATGTACGTAGGAAGCAGTTTCCGTTTTCTCTAGCATATGCTGTAACTATTCACAAGTCTCAAGGATTAACTGTAGATAGTGCTTTTGTAAACATTGGTTCTACTGTGTTCAAAGAAGGTATGGCATATGTTGCTTTGTCACGAGTGAAAACATTATCTGGTTTATTTATGATAGACTTTGATGACTCAAAAGTTAGTGCTGATACAAACTGTGTAAAGGAGTATAACAGATTAAGAAGAACCTATGCTCCTCATTTAGGTCAGTATCCTGTGATTGAAAAACATGTTGTTTGTCGGAAAAGGAGATTTGAGAATATCTGTAATGTGGATGAACAGAACAAAAAAAAAAAGGACAGTGATGTGATAGCAAGGAAAAAGAAAAAGGACAGTGTTGAAGAGGTTGTTGGTTGCCATTTTGAAAATAGCTCTGGTGTCAACTGCTATGCAAATGTAGTGCTGAATGTTGTATTTTATCTTGAAAAGTTGCTAGAACAGATAATAGTAAATCATGGAAAAAGATTGTGTTCTCTGCTGAGTCTCCTTTATGAGAAGCTGAGTAATGATAAAACTGAAATAGAAAGTGCTACTGATGTTAGAAATCTTTTAGATGTATGTTGTGGTTCTACACAGTTTAAAGAAAATGTCCAGCAAGATGCTCAGGAATTCTTAATATATATTTTGAGTGTACTAGAAGATGAAGGAGTAGAAGTAGAAAACTTATTTGGTGTCTCTTACAAATGGGAACATTGCTGTGAAAACTGTATGAACACATGTAGTAGTAATGTTGATTCAGAAAGGTTCATACTTTTACCATTACCACAAAGTAAATCAGTGACTTTTAGTAAATTAGTTAAAGATGCCAATCACAACATGGAATGTTCTGAATGTAAATCAGACATGTTTTCTACATTATTTTTACAGAAATATGGTCAGTATGTAATTTTAATGATGCAACGTTGTAGAACTGATGGTTCAAAATTGGACACTTTAATAAAGAAGTTTACAGGACAGCAATTATCAATTTCGGGAAAAACTTTTGTTACAGTTGCAATAATTTTTCATGAAGGACCTACTGTAACTTCTGGACATTACACAGTTTATCTTAAATGTGAAAAAGGCTGGACACTGTGTAATGATTCCCAATTGATTTTCAAGCAACGTTTGCCTTATGATTTACCCAATTCTTACTTAATTTTTCTGAAACCTAAATTTTGAAAACTAAAAACTGCATCTGAAGAAAGCATTTTTTGTATTTTTAAAGGATTATAATTGAAGATATCACTTAAAAAGGATTTTGAAATTACTATTTGGCCTAAAGGAAAAGTAATAAAAACTATTGTGGACTCCTTTGACAGAAATTATTTTGGCATGTGTGCTTTTGCGACAAGGTTTAAAGACGGTTTGTCTAGAAAATTTTTATTCATATAGAGAAGTACTTGTAATATATATGTAATATTTCTAACAAGGTATATTTTAGTGAGGAAAGTTTTAGGGCTTTTTTTAAGCAATCTTTCAGATTGTTTTTTTTTTTGCCCGCTGTTAAATGATGAATACAATTGTTTTCACTATTTTAAGTGACAAATCAAAAATTCTGAAAACAGCAAAAAAAGGGCAAAAAATTGCTTAGTAAAATATGTAAAAACATGTAATGCTTTTTGTAATGTATGTTTGAATATTAATACTTTTTTTCTTTTTTTGCAGAACTGGAAAGAAAAAATTAAAAAAAAATTCTGTTCCCTTGCAAAATACTTTAAAAAATTTTTTTTTAGAAAAAATTTATTTTTTTTAAAAAATAAGTGAAAAATATTAGTATTACTCAATCCTCCCTTTTCATGCTTCCATTTCTTCACCTCTTTATGAACATTAAATTTAAAAAAAAAAAAAAAAAAAAACCCTTGGGTGCGCGCAGGGTGCGCGCACCTAAAAAAAAAATAAAAAATAAATCCCTCCAAAAAAAAATTTGGGGGTTTGAGTTAATGGAGGGAAACAGGAAGAGAAAAACGAAAAAAAGAAAAAACATCTATGGCCTACTTGCACTCATGGGCATCAAATTTTCTCTGAATGAGATCAAGACTGGTCTCACCCACAGAAATAAGTTTACCGCAATCAGTGCAGCGTGTGGACAACCTAGCCAAACAAGGTGGTCTAAAAAGAGGTGTGGAAGAAGGCAAAGGCACCACTGCAGAAGAAGTGCTCGGCTGAGCTGCCGAAGATATGCTCGGCTGAGCTGCTGCAGATGTCGTCGGTAGAGCAGGTGGAGGGTTTGCTCCAGAAGCTTGACGAAAAGTCACTGGATGCATTTTGTCAACATGCCTCAACATAGTGTGAATGCTAAAAGAGTATTTCTTGTTAGGATTCCCACGTGACAAGACTTTTTGACAAAGTACACATGTAACTTTAGGTGCATTTACCTTTTTTTGTCCCTCTGGAAAAGTGAAATACTGCCATATAAAGCTGTCTTTCTGCTTCATGCTCCTCTGCCTCTCAAGAGTGTCCTGGTCACTGTCTGAAGATGGTTGCTGTTCAGCCATTGTATCTCAACAACAGAATAGCTCCTTCTCCAAAGGAATCAGAACTAATAATGAGGGGAGTAGGTGTGGTTTGGGAAGAATCTGGAACTGAAAGTACTTCAAACCAATCAAAAGTGATGATTGTTGATCACATGACTTGCCATGAGGGGATTGGGTGTGGTGTTGAAACAATCAGAAACTGAAAGTAATGATAACCAATAAGAAGTGCTGTTTTATTATGCATATACCCGAGGTGCGCGCACTGCGCAAGCTCCGAGCGCGCACCTCGTGATTACGTATGCGCGAACGCGTAGGAGCGCATGTGCATACGTCATATGTGCGTACGTAGCGCGCATACGTTGAACACGCGTATACGCGACCGTTCTTGCGCGTAATTTTAGCGTATGCGGAAGTAAACCGCGTGGAGCGCGTAGGACGCACGCACGCATGCGTACGTACGTACGCATACGTACTGGGTGCGCGCTCCCAGCACGCACTATAACGTATATTTGCGTACGTAAATAACGTACGGCGGTATTCATAAAAAACTTACGAAATTGTACTAGGAGCGCGCTCAGAGCGCGCACCCCAAGAATTTATATAAAAAAAAAAAAGTGGAGAAAAATTAATTGCAAAAATTAAAAAAACTGTTCAACTTTATCCTAACTGAAATTAAAAAAAAAAAGCAAAAACAAATAAAAAGATACAGATACAGATAATATATAAATGAATACATAGGAATTTTATTTTTAATATAAATTTTTTTTAATTAAATAATACAAAAATTAGCATTTAAAAAACCGTACAAATTCACTGAAAAAACCAAAGGTTTCACACACGTTATAGTTAGGAATTAGCATTTTAAAAACCTTGCAAATTCACTGAAAAAACCATAGGTTTCACACATGTTATAGTTAGCTGGACATTTCACTCGTGAAAAACCAATGAAATTCCCCCGTTATCGTTAGTTCAGCTAACTATAACTCGCGCCCCCGCAATGCACTGCTGATGACGTCACATATTACATCACTCATGACATGGTCAGTGACATCACTCATGACATCACTGATGACATCTCTGCAACACAGCTCTGTGGCACTTACTGGAGGTACCTGGTGGGCTACTTGGACCCCAGGAACCCTCAGGATTCAAGGGGACTTAATCCCCCAACTTAAAGCGTGCCACAGGGCGCGTTTGCACAGTGGTGAAGGGGGGGTGGGGCCTGAGTTGACATGTGTGCAAGCACGCCCCGTGGCGCGTTTTAAGTTGGGGAATTAATTCCTCTTCAATCCTGAGGGTCCCTGGGGGCCAACCTTAGAAATTCACTGAAAAAACCATAGGTTTTAGGGAAAGTTATAGTTAGTTGGACACTTCACTCGTACAAAACCAGAGAAATTCTCCCGTTATAGTTAGTTCAGCTAACTATAACTTGCACCTCTGCAATGCACTGCTGATGACGTCACATATTACATCACTCATGACATGGTCAGTGACATCGCTAATGACATCACTGATAACATCTCAAATGACATCACTGATGACATCACTGATGCCATCATCCATGCGATAATTTCATGCATCTTCTCACACCCTAATATAACTTTTGATACACCCACTCTAAATTACAGACTGCCATTCTCATAACCATAGACACTCCAACATCAATAACTACATACCCACTCACTGAATCTTAGGTGTACATCCACATCCACTCACTCACTCACCCATACAGTCACTCATACTTACGGTCACTCAGTAAAGGACTATCATATACACTCATACACCTATATAGACACTCACACACCACCACTCATCCATAGAGGTACTCACACACCTAGTCAGTCATGCAAAAAATTAATCACACTCCCATTTACTCACCTATACAGTTATACACACATCAGCTCACTTACTCATACAAATACTAGCACATTCTTACGCTCTTATACAATCATTGATACAAGCACACACTCATCCATACAGCTACTCTCATAATCACACACTCTCACTTATAGCCATTTATATACTCTAACACACATATATACTGCCTTTCACATATGTAGTTACTCACACATGTACCACTGAGATATACATTCCCTCACTAACACACCCATACACACACTCACCCACCCATAGAGTCCATCACAGATGCACTCTTGAAACCATGCACCCAGTGAATCACCCACTCACACATCTATGTACAGAGTCACACACACCCCACCCACACAAACACTCAGGCACCCATACAGATACTCAGACAACCAATCAATAACTCATATAGACACTCATGTAGCTATTCACAAACCCATGCAGCCGCTTACACACCAACAGACAGACAAATACAGACATTCACACAGCTTAGTCACTAACCCATGCATTCAGTAAGATACGTTTAATAACTTATAGAGTCAGTCAGGCAGCTACTAAATCATCCATTCAGACACTTATACACCCACTCATTCTTCAATACGCCTTCCCTATATATATATTAAACATATTTAAACTTTACATAAAGACACAGTCACTGGATGATGTCATCAGTGATGTCATCAGTGATGTCATTTGAGATGTCATCAGTGATGTCATCAGTGATGTCACTGACCATGTCATGAGTGATGTGATATGTGATGTCATCAGCAGTGCATTGCGGAGGCGTGAGTTATAGTTAGCTGAACTAACTATAACTGGGGAATTTCTCTGGTTTTGTACGAGTGAAATGTCCAACTAACTATAACTTTCCCTAAAACCTATGTTTTTTTCAGTGAATTTATATATAAATATATATATATATATATATATATGTGTGTGTGTGTATTAACTACTATATGTATTAACTACCGCTGTTTGCCAGCAGCTAGTTATAGGTAGGACCTAGGGCCTCATGAATGAAGCCTTTTTGAGCTTACAAATAGACCAATTCACAGAATCTGGCCATTTCCAAACGCAAAAAGACATTTTGACATGTACCAATTTCTGTATCCTGTTACTGAACTTGGATTTGCAATTCGGTATTAAGAAGGGGCGTGTTTAGGGAGTCCCTACCTAATACCGAATTGCAGTGGAATGTATAAATGTTTTGCAACCCAAATGCGGTTGTCAACCATTCGCATTTTACCACCAAATTTAATTTGGTGGTAACCCATTTGCAAATTGGAAGGGGTCCCGGAGTGACCCCTTCCCCTTTATAAATGTTTATAAAAGCATTTTTTAAGAGCAGGCAGTGGTCTCACAGACCACTGCCTACTCTTAAAAAATTAATAGGTAACTTTTCATTTTTGTTTTTGAAGCTCATTTTGTTTTTCTTTAAGAAAAACTGGCTGCATTTAAAAAAATAAAAGATTGCTTTATATAAAAGCAATCACTGACACAGTGGTCTGCTGACCCCAGCAGGCCACCATCACTTTGATTTTAGCGACTCCCAATGGGTCGCAAACTGATACCTACCTGTAGGAACATGTAATGCTGGGAGCATGGAATGTAATGAGGTCACAGATGACTTGTAGCAGTGGAAACACAGAGGGGCCGATTCAGATCCTGTATTTTTTTTCCCCGTACGACTCGTATAGGTAAATTTTACCATAGAAATCGTACAAGTCCTGTCCGACCCGTGAAGTACGATTCGTATGGGAAAAATACAACTTTTCCCGATCCGATTTGTACGGATCGGCACGATCCGTACAAATCGGATCGGGAAAAGTTGTATGAGACGGACCCGGACACTTTTCCGTACAAATTGTAAAAATGCAGTCCGACCGTACTAGTACGATCCGGACCGGCTTTCCGATTTCCGATGATTTGTACGGAAAACTTCCCGTACACGAAGAATGCCATTACCCGCTACGAAGCGAACTTTGAACGACTTGTATGCCGGGAAAAGTTGTTCCCGGGGTGCGAGTCGTACAGGCATACACCCCCGTGCATTGTGTATGTACGGTGTGTACCCCCAACATCGTGTACCCCAACATCGCATATGTCCTGTGCGTACCCCCAACATCGCGTACCCCAACTTCGCGTACCCCAATACGTGATGTTGGGGTACGTGATGTTGGGGTATGCGATGTTGGGGGTACGCACAGTACATACGCGATGTTGGGGTACACGATGTTGGAGTACGCGATGTTGGGGTACGCGATGTTGGGGGTGCGCACAGTACATGCGCACTGGGGGTACACACCGTACATACACAACGCACGGGGGTGTATGCCTGTACAACTCGTACCCCTGGGGACTCTGCTTTTACGGCTGTTTTTGGCTCCCGTAAGAAAAGAGCTGTACGGAGTGCCGTAGGGACGAATCATACTTGCTGGGCCAGAAACCGATGCTTAAATACGTACATACGTCGCGTACAAACTGTTCCGGATCAGAATCGTTGGTTTATTTTAGCTGTATGGTCTTTTGTACGATTTGTATGGAAAGACGCTTTCTGTACAAATCGTACTTCCTAGGATGTATGAAAAGTTTACCGGGTACGAGTCGTACGGGAAAAACGCTCCATACAACGATTTGTACAGCCTTTTTCCAGGATTGGAATAGGCCCCAGAAGAATGTGGTGAGGTCACTGCTGACAGAAGTGAGAATGTCAATTTGAAGAGGTAACTGGTGAGCGCTTAGCTCAGCTCAAGATGTTGTCAATAAACTACTGAAACTGAACTAACGAGGACTCCTTAAATCATTATACTGGTGACGAGGATGGGATTGCATCTAAGCAAAAGTCATGCTTTTACAATGTATAATTACAATTGAAATTGACATTAATATTCACAAGGTAGTTGTTTTTTTAAAGAGTTGGCACATTGTATTTATAGAAAGACTACATAAGTTACCTTAACTTAATTTAAAAAATTGTAGTTTTAAAATATATAATAAGAATGAATGTGTGAATAAAATGTATTTAGAAACTTGTGTAAATTTTTATTAGTGAATTCAACTTATTGGTCAAATTGTAGTACAATTTATATTAAAACAAACAGTGAAATTCACTAAATAACCAAAAGGAACATTACAGGGCTGTTATAGTTAGGAACTAGCCTAAAAAACATAGAACATTTACTGAAAAAAACAAAGGTTACAGGGACATTAAAGTTAGGAGCTTGAATTAAAAGAACCTTAGAAATTCACTCAAAAAGCCGAAGGTTACAGGGACGTACTAGTTGGGTTCAGTATCAACACACAAAAAACCATAGAAATTTAGCAGTTATAGTTATAGTAATCTTCAGGAACTATAACGTGTGTCCTAAGGTAACTATAACTCGGGCCCTCGCCATGCACTGCTAATTACCCCACATATTACATCACTCATGACATCTTCTTTGCCATCATTGATATGACTGCAAGATATGCAGCGAGAGTATTGATGAGAAAACTGTGCATGACGGGGCGAGAGTTATAGTTACCTTTGGGCATGAGTTGTAGTTCCTAGAGATATTTATAACTTTAGCTGCTGAATTTCTATGGTTGTGTGTGTGTAAAATCTGAACCTAACTATAGTGTCTCTGTAACCTTTGGGTTCTTTCAGTGAATACATATACACACAAAAACACACACACACACAAATGAGCAGGAAACCCTGACTAGCTTAAACCCCTGTCATACACAATGATATATTTAATGATGTCATTTCAGGTGTTGCAGTGATGTTATCAACGATATCATAGAATATATGAGAGTGATGTGATAGGGGAGGAATTTGCAGTGCATGGTGAGGGCATGAGTTATAGTTACTTTACTGCACAAGTTATAGTGTGTGCAGCCAACCCCTGCCAGGCATATCCTGTCCTAACCCCACGGTGCACAGCCTTTTAAAAATATATTCTTTTATTCCTGTTTGATCCTCGCTGACTCCTGCAAGACACCCTCAGTATCCCAAACCCACCCAAATATTTGTTTTTACATGTTATATTGGGGGGTTTCTCTGTGCGGCCCGCTTCCATAGGGTCCAGGGGGTCAGGGTACCCCTACCCAGTCCCCTTATACTTTATTCATTTTCAGCACATAAGGACCATTTCTTCATGTCTTGGAATGGCAGTTGCAACATTTCTTTTCATGTTGCGGTCAGCCAGTCATGGCACAAGCTCCTGCTGGGCTCACGGGAGCCTTTTGCTCCTGTGGAAGTATGACGATTTAAGGGGAAAAAATGACCCCTCAACCAATTGGATGACTTAATTTTTGAATTCATATATATCATAAATGTGTGTGTGTGTCTATTAGGGGTGGGCGGAATTTGCGAAAGTGACTTTCGCAAATTATCGCGAAAATGTTAAAAATCTCCGCAAACACGCGGAAATATCGCGAAGATGGGGAATTCGCGATATTTCAGTGAATCACCCACTCACACATCTATGTACAGAGTCACACACACCCCACCCACACAAACACTCAGGCACCCATACAGATACTCAGACAACCAATCAATAACTCATATAGACACTCATGTAGCTATTCACAAACCCATGCAGCCGCTTACACACCAACAGACAGACAAATACAGACATTCACACAGCTTAGTCACTAAACCATGCATTCAGTAAGATACGTTTAATCACTTATAGAGTCAGTCAGGCAGCTACTAAATCATCCATACAGACACTTATACACCCACTCATTCTTCAATACGCCTTCCCTATATATATATTAAACATATTTAAACTTTACATAAAGACACAGTCACTGGATGATGTCATCAGTGATGTCATTTGAGATGTCATCAGTGATGTCATCAGTGATGTCACTGACCATGTCATGAGTGATGTAATATGTGATGTCATCAGCAGTGCATTGCGGAGGCGTGAGTTATAGTTAGCTGAACTAACTATAACTGGGGAATTTCTCTGGTTTTGTACGAGTGAAATGTCCAACTAACTATAACTTTCCCTAAAACCTATGTTTTTTTCAGTGAATTTATATATAAATATATATATATATATATATATATGTGTGTGTGTGTATTAACTACTATATGTATTAACTACCGCTGTTTGCCAGCAGCTAGTTATAGGTAGGACCTAGGGCCTCATGAATGAAGCCTTTTTGAGCTTACAAATAGACCGATTCACAGAATCTGGCCATTTCCAAACGCAAAAAGACATTTTGACATGTACCAATTTCTGTATCCTGTTACTGAACTTGGATTTGAAATTCGGTATTAAGAAGTGGCGTGTTTAGGGAGTCCCTACCTAATACCGAATTGCAGTGGAATGTATAAATGTTTTGCAACCCAAATGCGGTTGTCAACCATTCGCATTTTACCACCAAATTTAATTTGGTGGTAACCCATTTGCAAATTGGAAGGGGTCCCGGAGTGACCCCTTCCCCTTTATAAATGTTTATAAAAGCATTTTTTAAGAGCAGGCAGTGGTCTCACAGACCACTGCCTACTCTTAAAAAATTAATAGGTAACTTTTCATTTTTGTTTTTGAAGCTCATTTTGTTTTTCTTTAAGAAAAACTGGCTGCATTTAAAAAAATAAAAGATTGCTTTATTTAAAAGCAATCACTGACACAGTGGTCTGCTGACCCCAGCAGGCCACCATCCCTTTGATTTTAGCGACTCCCAATGGGTCGCAAACTGATACCTACCTGTAGGAACATGTAATGCTGGGAGCATGGAATGTAATGAGGTCACAGATGACTTGTAGCAGTGGAAACACAGAGGGGCCGATTCAGATCCTGTATTTTTTTTCCCCGTACGACTCGTATCGGTAAATTTTACCATACAAATCGTACAAGTCCTGTCCGACCCGTGAAGTACGATTCGTATGGGAAAAATACAACTTTTCCCGATCCGATTTGTACGGATCGGCACGATCCGTACAAATCGGATCGGGAAAAGTTGTATGAGACGGACCCAGACACTTTTCCGTACAAATTGTAAAAATGCAGTCCAACCGTACTAGTACGATCCGGACCGGCTTTCCGATTTCCGATGATTTGTACGGAAAACGTCCCGTACACGAAGAATGCCATTACCCGCTACGAAGCGAACTTTGAACGACTTGTATGCCGGGAAAAGTTTTCCCCGGGGTGCGAGTCGTACAGGCATACACCCCCGTGCATTGTGTATGTACGGTGTGTACCCCCAACATCGTGTACCCCAACATCGCGTATGTCCTGTGCGTACCCCCAACATCGCGTACCCCTACATCGCATACCCCAACATCGCGTATGTAAGGTGCATACATACGTGATGTTGGGGTACGTGATGTTGGGGTACGCGATGTTGGGGGTACGCACAGTACATACGCGATGTTGGGGTACACGATGTTAGAGTACGCGATGTTGGGGTACGCGATGTTGGGGGTGCGCACAGTACATGTGCACTGGGGGTACACACCGTACATACACAACGCACGGGGGTGTATGCCTGTACAACTCGTACCCCTGGGGACTCTGCTTTTACGGCTGTTTTTGGCTCCCGTAAGAAAAGAGCTGTACGGAGTGCCGTAGGGACGAATCATACTTGCTGGGCCAGAAACCGATGCTTAAATACGTACATACGTCGCGTACAAACTGTTCCGGATCAGAATCGTTGGTTTATTTTAGCTGTATGGTCTTTTGTACGATTTGTATGGAAAGACGCTTTCTGCACAAATCGTACTTCCTAGGATGTAAGAAAAGTTTACCGGGTACGAGTCGTACGGGAAAAACGCTCCATACAACGATTTGTACAGCCTTTTTCCAGGATTGGAATAGGCCCCAGAAGAATGTGGTGAGGTCACTGCTGACAGAAGTGAGAATGTCAATTTGAAGAGGTAACTGGTGAGCGCTTAGCTCAGCTCAAGATGTTGTCAATAAACTACTGAAACTGAACTAACGAGGACTCCTTAAATCATTATACTGGTGACGAGGATGGGATTGCATCTAAGCAAAAGTCATGCTTTTACAATGTATAATTACAATTGAAATTGACATTAATATTCACAAGGTAGTTGTTTTTTTAAAGAGTTGGCACATTATATTTATAGAAAGACTACATAAGTTACCTTAACTTAATTTAAAAAATTGTAGTTTTAAAATATATAATAAGAATGAATGTGTGAATAAAATGTATTTAGAAACTTGTGTAAATTTTTATTAGTGAATTCAACTTATGGGTCAAATTGTAGTACAATTTATATTAAAACAAACAGTGAAATTCACTAAATAACCAAAAGGAACATTACAGGGCTGTTATAGTTAGGAACTAGCCTAAAAAACATAGAACATTTACTGAAAAAAACAAAGGTTACAGGGACATTAAAGTTAGGAGCTTGAATTAAAAGAACCTTAGAAATTCACTCAAAAAGCCGAAGGTTACAGGGACGTACTAGTTGGGTTCAGTATCAACACACAAAAAACCATAGAAATTTAGCAGTTATAGTTATAGTAATCTTCAGGAACTATAACGTGTGTCCTAAGGTAACTATAACTCGGGCCCTCGCCATGCACTGCTAATTACCCCACATATTACATCACTCATGACATCTTCTTTGCCATCATTGATATGACTGCAAGATATGCAGCGAGAGTATTGATGAGAAAACTGTGCATGACGGGGCGAGAGTTATAGTTACCTTTGGGCATGAGTTGTAGTTCCTAGAGATATTTATAACTTTAGCTGCTGAATTTCTATGGTTGTGTGTGTGTAAAATCTGAACCTAACTATAGTGTCTCTGTAACCTTTGGGTTCTTTCAGTGAATACATATACACACAAAAACACACACACACACAAATGAGCAGGAAACCCTGGCTAGCTTAAACCCCTGTCATACACAATGATATATTTAATGATGTCATTTCAGGTGTTGCAGTGATGTTATCAACGATATCATAGAATATATGAGAGTGATGTGATAGGGGAGGAATTTGCAGTGCATGGCGAGGGCATGAGTTATAGTTACTTTACTGCACAAGTTATAGTGTGTGCAGCCAACCCCTGCCAGGCATATTCTGTCCTAACCCCACGGTGCACAGCCTTTTAAAAATATATTCTTTTATTCCTGTTTGATCCTCGCTGACTCCTGCAAGACACCCTCAGTATCCCAAACCCACCCAAATATTTGTTTTTACATGTTATATTGGGGGGTTTCTCTGTGCGGCCCGCTTCTATAGGGTCCAGGGGGTCAGGGTACCCCTACCCAGTCCCCTTATACTTTATTCATTTTCAGCACATAAGGACCATTTCTTCATGTCTTGGAATGGCAGTTGCAACATTTCTTTTCATGTTGCGGTCAGCCAGTCATGGCACAAGCTCCTGCTGGGCTCACGGGAGCCTTTTGCTCCTGTGGAAGTATGACGATTTAAGGGGAAAGAATGACCCCTCAACCAATTGGATGACTTAATTTTTGAATTCATATATATCATAAATGTGTGTGTGTGTCTATTAGGGGTGGGCGGAATTTGCGAAAGTGACTTTCGCAAATTATCGCGAAAATGTTAAAAATCTCCGCAAACACGCGGAAATATCGCGAAGATGGGGAAGTTTTTTTCCCGCCCGTTCGTGGTATTTTCTGCATGGTCGTGGCTCGCCAACTTACCCAATGCGGTTGCTCGCGGGCGCGGCCATCTTGTTTCCACTCTTCTCGCGGTGCATGATCGCGAGAAGAAAGACGTGATCGCACGACCAATGACATTACTGCGGGCGCGAACTGTCGCGAGACAGCGCAAATGGCTACCAACAATCCAACATCTCGTGGAGAACGCGACCGGATCGGGAAAACTTGTCAGCGAACGCGGGGATTCAGGTAAGGCGATTGCGCGCGAGAATGTATTATTTTACAGCGCGAGCAAGAAACAAATTATCGCTAAGCTGCGGAATGCGGAAATTTTGACATTTTCGCGCTCTCCGCGGAACACGAAAATGTCAAATTATCACAATTTCCGCGAGCGGAATGGAAATTTAGCCCAGGCCTAGTGTCTATATATCCACACACACACACACACACACATGCACACACATATGTATATATAGATATATTTACACATATATTACACAGTCTTGTCCACTACTGTGTAGCTAAAGTTAAGACCACATTACCATTAAAATAGGAATTAGATTTTTTTTGCTAATAACTTCATTAAACTTTTTTTTATTAAAGTTCATCCAACTCAGGTTCTTTTTGGAAAGGTTTGAGATTACCCGTCAAGCTAGGGCAGCGAAGAATTTAACAGAAATCTACATTTTTACCCTGAAATTTACCCATACTTTTGTTGATTTGGTGTGAATTCATTCAGTATTTTAGGACATATGTAGGTTCAACATTTAGAGGTAACTAGACAGTTGGTATAGATGTGGCTTAACGGCTAGAGTGGTCAACCTCAAAGCTGGGCATGCAAGCTCGGCATTCTTGCCAGGGCCGCTCAACATCTTGTGAATCTGGGCAAATCACTTAATCTCCCGGTGCCTAACAAAATTATCATGTCAGTCTGTAGCAAAACTGGTGCTCATGTAAAGTGCTCAAATACCTTTGGGTCAAGCTCATACTATATCAAATTCTCCCCAAAAATATGCTCCGATTTCCCAATTTGAAGAGCACTAGTCAATCTTGATTGATTGGTTACAACCTGAAGTATAAGCTGTGGCTGCCATTACAGGACTCATGATCATTATTACTGCATCCTAAAAATGAATCACACAAATATGTTAGGAATCATTGTAAGCATGTTCTGACCTCCAAGGGCATGTGGGGGTGGGGGTTGCAAAGGTACCTGCCTTTTATTGGCTGGCAACAACATTGATAATATGTTGTGGCAGCCATTAAAGGAATCTGGGACATGATCCCCATTGAATTACATTGTAGTGAATGTCAGGTTTTAAGGGTCACAAGAAGGAGCACATATAAAGTGTGATAACAGATTTTAATCACATTATAAATCATATATTGGTGATATCATACTAAATGTATGGATTGGCGTGTGTTCTATGGTAATTTTACCCTATGTAAATGCTGATCCTCTGCTGCTATTTGATGAACCATGCTTGAGAGAAAACTGTTTCCTTGCATGATTTTCTCATAGAGAGTATTGAAGGTGATGCAGCAGAGTTACCAGCTCGACACATTCATACACACAACACTCATTTGGGCCCATATACATTCATACACTCAATGAGCTGGCAAATATCCACTGGTCATCAATTTTATTTACCTTAGGAAACCTTTACACCAGTATTCTCACCATTCCTGTCTCCTGAGTAAATGCACATTCGAAAGATCTAGTAGTAGATTAGAATAGGGAGGAAATAATATAATACATGTATCTTTTATTCAAAGTACCACAGACTCAGAAGGAGTTTTTAAAAGTTTATCTGAATTAATAATTTTGCGAGTCAAATCAGAATACACATAGATATACCAGAATTCTCCATCAGGAAAAATAGTACAGTTATTTTATAATCAATTTGCATTAATTTGCATTAAATTTCTTGCAATGACAGTATCTGAGGAGAGAAAGAATTGAGAGCAGGTACAGAGCATTAACCCTACAGTTATATTTACCTAGAAAGGTGTGAGGACCCCGACATCAGAGTGTCAAGGATGCAGGACAGGTTCAGGACAGGGAAGGTGACCTCTTCTAGTGTAACGCCAGCGTTACACCCCTCTCTGGTGCTACTCTCTCCGGCTCGGGCTCGTCTGGACCCCTTCCTAGATGTGCCTCCTCAGTTATTCCATGAATTTCCCTAGTGTTGGATTCTTCAGTCAGATTGTAGCAAAATCGGGCAGTATCTCAGCATAGCATCGGCATCTCAGCATCAAGTGTGTCTAACTTACCTCTGTTATACCAATTCAAATGTATGATCCACCCCCAAATGTTTCAATTCTATGTTCACCCGCAATTTGATTGGGCCAAGCAGTGGGGTGAGGACATCACACCATATTAAGTGCAATAATTTTCTTTAGTTCTATTGTCTAGCTCCCTGCTCCTTAATTTTAATACCCACAAGCTTCATTCCCACAAGCATTTCATATGTGGATCGATAAATCTGTAATACAATGTTGCATCTTCTTCCTCTCGTAGGGTCAAGAGGTGTTCTTCCCATGTCCTTGCTGGGCTTAAGGTTTGGCATCCAGTCAATTACTTCATTAGTTTCAGAGCAAGGAGTTTGCGTGCATGCGTAGTTGTCACAAAGGATAGGGACATCAGTCACCCTCCAAGGCCCAAATGCGAGCTATTAATAAAGTCAGAAAAGAACATGTTAGAATACAAAATTAAATGAATTCACTGTATACCACTTACTTCCACTCTAACCCCATTTACTTTATATTTCTTTTGCATTAATAGCTTAGTAAAACTTACATAGGTTAGTTTCAGCATAGCATGTGCATTAGGGCGATAGTTTCAAGCAGCCATATTAAAAACTATTGCGCAGCTGCAAAGATTTTCCCCCAAGCGACAGAAGACGTCATACTACGTAGATGTAGTAGACACATGAGCAGAAGAGTTCCCGCATTGGCGGCCATTTTAGGTTATTCATTAGTGGAGCACATAGAAAAGCTTCCCCTAGATACGAAATGTAAAATGTGGTGCAAAATTTGCATTCACGGCCAGGTTGATTGCAATGTTATAAGTTATTCGGGAGGACTGCATACAAACAAGTTTATTTTTATACGAAACCTTGCTCCATCAAAGGTACTAAAGAATCTAAAATATTTTCTTTAAATTCACTCTATCTGCCTCAGACATGTGAGAATACAATCTGAGCTACTGAGTAAAACTTCCAATAGCTGCAACAGCCTGTCAGATGAGTCCCAAATGTGTGAAACTGTAGAACACCTCAGTGTTCTAATGAACAATTAGAGCTCTAGCATTGATACTTAATACAAAAGTGTGGCAAACCTGAAACTGTATTGATTGATTTAAAGCTGTAACATTTGAAACATTTTCTTTAGAAACTAACAAAATGAGGTGGTTTGTTTTGTCATATAAATGATGGTAAGTGTTGTGGACAGCAAAATTAGGACACATTTTCTATGGTTTCTCAAACATCTTTCTCATTCATTTCAGTGAAACATTCTGATATTCTCCGACTACAGGCTGATCTCCCTGCCACAATTCCCAGCCAAGGTCTTAGAGAAACTCATCAAGAAACACCACACCAAATACCTCAATGACCACCAACAATTAATATCACTCAGTCTGGTTTCAGACCCAACCACAAGATGGAAACTGCCCTCATTGCTGCCACGGATGACATCTGCATGACTGGACAGAGGAGACACGGCTGCCCTCATCCTCCTGGACCTCCCGGCAGCATTTGACACAATTTCTCACCCTATCTCATTCAACACCGACACAACATTTGAATCCAAAGATATGCATTCAAATGCATTTGCTGCTTCCTGACTGGAAGTATCAGCCGGTCAGCCTGGCACCATACACCTCAGACGTCCCTGACCTCATCTGCAGATTTACGGAAGGATCCTCCCTGAACCTACTAGCTCGACCTTCTTCAGCGCATACATGATCCCTCTAGCCAGTATCATCAGCTCTCACAATAGCAACGTCCTTTCCTACACCAATGACACACAACTCATTCTCTCCTTCACGGGCATGACTCCTAGTACCCGGATCATGTTGAATACCTGCAGGAAGGAAATTGCTGGCTGGATGAGGACCAACTGTTCATAGCTGAATACCGACAAGACCAAAATCAGGATCTTCAGGAAAAGCACATCACTGTGGGACTCCAACAGAGCTAGGGCCGACACCCACCACTATCATCCATGCCTAGAACCTCAACATCAACATCAACAGCCACATGACTGCTCAAGTTAATGCCGTCACCACCTCATTCTTCCATACGTTGAAGATGCTGAGGCAGATTTTCAAATGGCTCCCAATGAATATCATTGTGCACATCCTGGTCACAAACAAGCTGGACTTTGGGAACACCCTCTATGCCAATAATAACCAAAAACTCATAAGGAGGCTACAGAGTATTCAGAACTCAGCAGCAACAATCACTCTCAACCTCCCATGCTACACTCACCTCGCACCACACCTGAATGAGCTCCACTGGCTCCTCATTCACATGCGAGCAGAATTTTACCTCCTTACCCACACTTTCAAGGCACTACAGAACACTGTCTTAGCCTACCTCAACAATCTGGTTTCACAAACCTTCTAGACAACTCTGCTTATCTGGACTCGTACTTGCACAAATCCCACACAGATGTAACGAGTAGTCCCACTAGGCTATAGTTCGGCCTAGACTCACACCTGCTCAGTGCCAGAATACCCTCCTGGGTGATAGTGCGCTCTACAAATCTGCATAACATGCAGACTGAAACATGTACTTTCAACACCAGTAACAGCTGTCAGTTAACTCCCTGGTGGTCAACTGCAGCATTAGTGATCTAATGAGCAGCTAGAGGAAGTGAGGGAGCTAGAGTCTGCCAAGATGGGCACTAGACAACAAAGAGCCTGAAATGTAGGCCAAATGTTACCTAAATATAGCCCAAATATAGACTAGTGACAGAAGTGTGCAAAATGATTAAGTAACCCATACAACAAATAATGTGACCACTTGGATAAAAAAACATAAAAATATCAACTAATATAAATACTTTTTGTTGCTATTTGAGAACTGTGAAACTGTGTCCTCATTTTAGCTTTTTCGAGCATTAACAAAAGTTCTCTGAGATTAAGACCACCCTCATTTGATTTATTTTAAGGAAAATGCCTGAGGTTTTAAAGTTTTGATTTTTATCAAGAAGACTTTGGGTCTGCCAGACTTTTGTAATAAATTCAGAAAGTTAGCGTTCTAGTACTTTATTAGAACACTTTGGGGAAGGAGAGGGCAGGAGCATGAACTTGGAAAATAGATAGCAGCGGTGAAGAAGCAGGCACAAAGGCAGCCAATTGACCACACCAGGCAGGCAGGAGGGCCAATGGCAGCACAACGAACAACACTGGGCAAGCGGGTGGAGCAGTGGCAGAACAATAGACCATGGAGGATAGGAGGGAGGGGGCAGGTGCAGCAAGTCAACCATGCAGGGCAGACTAAAGAGACTGTCTCAGCACAATGGGCCATGAGTGCAGTCAGGAAGGGACAGTGACAGCACAATTGACCATAGATTGCAGGAGGAATGGGGTAAATACATGGACTCAAACAATGGAGGGCAGGAGAGGTGACAGGGGCTGCAAGTTGACCATGCAGAACAGGTGGCAGAGATAGCAGCAGCACAGTAGACCACAAAGGGCATGTGGGAGGGCAGTAGCAGTACAACAGACCATAGAGGGCAAATTAGAGGGGGAAAGAGCACACATATGGTTAATAGATAGAACAGCAAGGTGGCAGGGGCAGCAAGATGACCATGGAAGGAAGGTGGGAGGGGCAGTGAAAACTCAGCAGACCATGAAGTGCAAAAAGGATGGGACAGGGGCATGCCCATGGGTAACAGAGGGCAGGGAAAGAGATTCAAGGGCAGCAATCTAACTGTATAGGGCATGCAGGGGCACAGTAGCAGCACAGCAGACCATGGAGAATAGGTGGGTGGGGGCTGGGTGAAAGCCAATGGACCATGGAAGGCATAATGGTGGGGATAATGCACAAACTCGGACAATGGAGGGCAGGCAAAGCCAGGGGCAGGGATAACAAGCTAAACATGGAGGGCCAGCAGTAGGGGCAGAGACAGCACAACGGACCATGCAGGGCCGGCAGTAGTGGGATTAGCAACACAACAGAGCTTGAAGGAGTGAAGGGCAGGCGGGAGGGGTGAACCAGCACGGACTCGGACAACAGAGAGCAAGGGAAGGGACAGTGACACTAAGCTTAAAAACGGGCATGTTGGAGGGGCAGTGCAAGTACAACAGATCACGCAGGGCCAGCAGGAGGCGCAGTGGCAGCACTACAGACTATGTTATGTTGATTCGTATAGCACACTAACCACCCGAGAGGGTATTCAGGCGCTTATGGAGAGCAGAAGGAAGGGTTAAGGGCCCCGCACATGGATAGCGGAGAGGAGTGGGATGGGACAGCAAACTGACCTTGCTAGGCAGGCAGGATGTTCATTCAAAGCACAACACACCCTGAATGGAAGCATGGAGGGAATAACGATACTTACAAGGACAACTGAGGGAATGTGAGAGTGGCAGGGGTGGCATGCTGACTTCTTAGGGAAGGGGCAGTGTCAGAATTACAGACAACACAAGCTGGCGACTTGTGGCAGCAGAATTGAGCCACACAGAGCTGGAGTGAGGAGGTAGCAGTATGGACGTGGACAGTGGAGGGCAGGTAGGAGGATGGGGATAGGGGAACCAATCTGACTTTAAAAAAATGAACAAGGAGAATGATGGATGGGGAGTAGGGGGAGAGCAGAGGCAACAAGGTGACCACATAAGGCAGGTATGTAGGGGCTGTACGTTGCCCAGATTGGGCAGGGGCACACACATGGTGAATGGAGGGCAGGCTGAACAGGGCAGGAGCAACAATTTGACTACAGTGAGCTGGCCGGCATGGACATGGGTAGCACAATGGACCATGGAGGGCAGGGGAAACAGAGGGAAGGGTGTTAGCCAGAGGCAGAAAGTTGACCATGAATGGCAATCAGGAAGGGTGAAGGGTATGCAAATTGAGAACAGAGGACAGGCAAGGGGAGGGGCAGCAAACTGACCATGGGGAACATGCAGGAGGGGTCAGGGACACACATATTGAGAACAGAGGACAGGCGAGTGGGCAGAGACAGCAAGCTGACAAAAGAGAGCTGCAGGTGGGTGCAGGAACACACAGGTTGGGAACTGAGGTCAAACATCAGGGGAGCAGGAGCAGTGCCGGCAATCTGACCATATAGGGTGGCTGTGGTGGGTTGGCTATCAGAGGGGGGCCAGTGTCAATCCCATGCTATGGATGGCCAAAGGCTGTGAGCAGTGGGGGTATTGGTTGACTATGTTTAAAAACCCTAGAAATCCACCGGGAAAAAACCCAAAGTTAAATAGACATTGTTAGAACTGGAAGTCTCTAGTTGGCAGAGGTAGGTACCTTTGACCTAATGGGGACACTTGCTTCTATGTCAGGAAAAGGGGATTACACTACCGGAAAACCCCTACTCAGCCCTTGGTAGCTTGGCACGAGCAGACAGGCTTATCTCAGAGGTAGTGTGTTAAGCATTTGTGAATACATACAGTAATACAGTGAAAACACAACAGATGGACACCACACAGGTTTTATAAAAATAAGTATTCTTTATATAGACTTAGCACAAGACCACAAATGACAAACATCCACAACACTGTACTCAAAATAGACTTGAAGATGGTAGAAGTAACTTAGTTCAAGTTGATGATAAATGCGACAAAATTATCACAAAAGTACCTGGATGCGTAATGCAAAACAAAAAAAAGGTTTGCAGGGATGGAGATGCGTTGGTTCCTTACTTCGGGGCAGACAATACTTCGTGTCTCAATGCTTGCGCAGAGTAGGGGTTGCATCTTGGTCCTTTCCGGAGGGGAGGTGATGCATTGATTCTCGTACTGCCTTCCGGTTACGATGCGACAAGATGGAGCCTCGATGCAATGTGACAATCCGGTTTGATGCAATAAGATAGCACCCTTGATGCGACGATGTGCAGACGGTGCATGCATGCCCGGCGGCCGTGTGGCGAACTCTGTAACTTTGGAGCCGTGACAGGCCCTGGGACACGCTTCTCCGGTGATGCGACGGCGAACTCTGAGGCGGCGACACGCTTCTCCGGTAATGCGTTTGGTAACAACTGCGACACGCTTCTTCTTCATTGAGTCGCGCTTCCAACTCCCAGCGACACGCAGGCTTCTGCGGACAGAATTCCCAGCAAGGAAATTCAGAGGGTAGCTGGTGGTGAAGTCTTTTGCCCCTGAGACTTCAGCAGGAGACAAGCACAAGTTCAAGCCCTTGGAGTAATATTCTGCAAGATGATAAAAGTTCTTTGAAAGTTCCTTCTCCTCTCCTTGGCACTGAAGACACCACTGTAGGTCATTCCAGCAACACAGTACACTGGCAGGGGGGCAGTCCAACTCCTACAGCTTCCGTGGTTCTTCTCCTTGGCAGAGGTTTGTCTTGTTGTTCCAGAAGTGATCTAAAGTCTTGTGTTCTGGGTCCCCATATTTATACTACTAAATCCTTTGTCCTCTGAGGGCAGAGGGGCCTGTACCTAGTCCAAACCAGTTCTGTGAAGTCCTGGAGCACTTTGTTTACAGGACTTCTTCTTTCCTTTGACAGTGTGGGCCAGGGTCATCAGACGCACCACAGGCGGTGGAGCCAGCATTGTGCAAGGCAGGCACAGCCTATTCAGACCCAGGTACTACTCCTCTCACAACTCTACATGCAGACAGGTCTATTCAGCCCTGTGCTGACTCGCCCTGTCTCCTGGAATCCCCCAGCCCCTGTCACTCACAAAGCCAGACACGCAATACACAAGCTAGCAGAGGCAGGCTGGATGATTAGGTAAGATAATACCTACTTTCTAAAAGTGGTATTTTCAAACATTCTGAGTTCAGGCATACTAAACTCGAATTCCTTTCATGTTCCCTGGGTCCGTTAGGATTATAAGATGTTATAATCAAACTGCCCATTCTGGCCTATGGGGACTGGTAGCCTTGCAATAGTGAAAAAACGAAAATGGCTGTTATTCACTATTAGGACATGCCACACACACCAGGGCATGTCCTACATTATACTTACAATGCACCCTGCCCTTGGGCCTACCTTAGGGGTGTCTGATATGATAAAAGGGATGGTTTGGGGACTGGCAAGTAGGTGCACTTACGAAGTCGACTTGGCAGTACTAGACTGCACACAGGCCCTGCAATAGCAGGCCTGAGACACACTTTACAGGCTGCTTCTGTGGGTGGCACAACCAGTGCTGCAAGCCTAACAGCAGCATTTGATTTACAAGCCCTGGGCACACATGGTGCACTGTACTAGGGTCTGACAAGTAAATCAAATAACCCAATCATGGAGTCACTAATCAATACATCAATTTAACATAGGGAGCACTTGCACTGTGGCACTGAATAGCAGTGGCACAGTGCCCAAAGCATCTAAACCAGCAAAACATATCAAAAGCAGAGGAGGCAATTAGTAAAAAATGGAAGGGAGACTCACGCCAATGGTACCAGGTCTAACAGACATTATAGTCAGGTATGGTACTATGATATATATGTATTTAGCAGAAACTAATTATGTGAGAATTTCAATACACAGTGGTAAACACAATACTAAACACATATCAATTGTAGTACTGTGCTCCTAGTAGCAGAATAGCAATCTGAAGTGAGATCATTTGAACAAATCAGAGCAAAATGTTCATCACCACTTTTAATGTTTCTCAGTCTGTATTGTTCATGATGCTTGCAACGAACCTGCACCCAAACCAGCGCAAGCAATATGAATATAGTGATAGAAGATTCACAAACACCCATTGTTGCTGATGTTTTACAGATAGAAACACTGTTGCTCAAAATGGAGCATCTCATAATCTTTCCGCTAATTAGAATAGTTTTACATCTTCACTACAGAATCCATTTCTG
Source organism: Triturus cristatus (assembly GCF_964204655.1). Taxonomy (NCBI): domain Eukaryota; kingdom Metazoa; phylum Chordata; class Amphibia; order Caudata; family Salamandridae; genus Triturus; species Triturus cristatus. The sequence goes on from NC_140583.1 coordinate 556,798,746, forward strand.
AAAACCTAAGTGTTCCGGAACATCTAAATAACAAAAAGAAAAGCAAAGACAAAGGTATTGAGTGCCAAGATGACCGACAAGGCAAGGGGTGAGTGTCTCAGAGTACGTGCACATATGTGGGGACACTGTGAGGAAAAGCCAGCATTGCTGGAGCTGGGAAGCACACAAGAGCAGCAGAAGCAGCTCAAAGGCGACCACAACAACCGCAGGGTTTGTCTTGACAACCAGATGCGGCGCTACAACACACAGCATGTCCATGGGAGAAACAAAGAATGTAGTGCATAGAACAGTGATTCATACGGAGGGGTGTGCACGCTAGGCTGAGTCATCAATATCTAAAGTGAACCGGAATGGGTTGATATCCCGAGGAACAGATCTCCATCATCAGTGTTGCAAAGTAAGGGAGCTAATTGAAGGGTCACAGACATTTAATCTCGGTACATCTCCAGCACTCGCAAATTGAAAAAAATACAGCCGGGTCAGGCTAGAGTCTATCTGAGTAGGGACTTTGATGCAGGGTCCGTGCAGGCCTAAAGGGGATGTAAAAATAGGGAGAAAGAAAAAATGACTGAGATGTCACGGCCAATGTGCTGAATGAACGCTTTCAGTCCTATACCCTGGTTCTGGCAGTAGAGAGGAAATTATTTAATACAAAAGAGTGTGTGGTGGGCGCCACACAGAGATAATAGTCAGCACGATTGCTGACAAGTGTCTCATTTACCATAGGAGGCAGATCATTTACATTTTACCAACCTTTTTAGGGGGCGTTTATATTCTGACAAATATTTAAGTAATTTGATTCAAGTTCGGGAAACATGTGTGATTGGCTGTTCTCACCTGAGAGTCTTTTAATCAGTTTTCTAAATATTGTGGGACAGATTTACAAGAAATTGATGCATCTGTAGAGATGCGTCACTTTCTGTGCGCCACCCTGAGAAACCCTTGCTCCACCATGGATGCGCCGTATTTACAATACGGCGCACCATGGCACAAGGATTGACAGATGCGTCGGAAATTTTGACGCATCTGTTGGGGCAAAAGTCACGTATTGCTGGAGTCGTGTCGCAAGTACGACGCAACTTCAGCAATGCATTTTGCTGCCGATTCCCACTACACTGCGTCACTCCTTATGCCTGCTTTTGACGCATTGGCGTCCTAGAAGGGACACAGTGAAATCTTGTAGATTTCATTGTGTCACTTTTACGAGGCTTTCCTGTGTGGGAACGCAATAGTTCGGGATGTGCCCTGATATTTGCAGTCCAGTTGAGCTTAATTGACAATTTTACTATCGAGTTTCCTGAGACTGAACAGATAAACATAACAAGTATTTTAATTGTGAGAGCCAAGATATTCATCAGCTGGTCTAAAATAATATTTTCAGCCAGATATTCAAAAGCTTAAAAGCTGAACGTGCATAAACAGTATGTTTTGTATATTTCCATCCCTGTCATTAGAAGACCCCCCTCACCCCCAAAATACCTTTATCATTTCTCAGAAATTCAATGTTCACCATAGCACAAACCTACAGAAAGTGCAATCATCCTGAAGAAATACATTATGACTAGGATTGCAGTTTAAAAATAGAGAATGAAATAGGTTGGAGGAATGTAATGGTTAAAAAGGATTTTCTTGCACAACCTGCAGATATACACTCAGTTACCATGGAGAAGCAATAGGATCCTATTGGACCAATGAGAAAGAGATCTTTCAAATGTCCTATTACCATTTTCAGTATTACTTCTTATGTTTGATGATAGAATGAATTCAAGTCCCTGGCTACAGCTTTTATGGTCCCCAGGAAAGATAGAATGCAGAGTATTCAAGAGTTATACAACAGCAACAAAAAGAGAAACTGAAATGAAATAGCATTAAAGCGAAGCAGAAAGACCTTGTCCTTAAAAAAGGCTAAATGACTTGTTTTGGGCGGTAGGTAGCGTGTTTCCACGAACAAGGTGTATTCTGAAGCCTTCTGCGAACTCACTAAACCCATACAGACACATACAAATGCATAGAAATAATATATCGTCCTGTATTAAAGCACTGGATTTCCTTTACTACTTTACCAAATGTATGATTGTAGTTCAGGCCAGGTTGGAAGGTAAATGAAGCAATAGCCTGTTATTGTTCAGCATCGATTAAAAAAGGAAACAAATGTTCTTTTTCACAAATCACAAACGTATTTTTCAGCTATTACTTTTTACTAGCTGTGTCCATTAATTTACATCCTGTGTGCTCCTTGCCAGTGGAACATGCCTGAGGGATGCAGCAGTATTTCTGATTTTCGGGGACGACTCTGCGAAGCATGAGGGGCAAGCATCAACGCCAGTAGGGTTGGCTTTAAGGTGCTAATACATGCAAATAAGCATGAAAAAAACGTGAACTTGAGGAGGCTTCTGCTTGCATTTACCATACAAATGCCAAACCTATTGACTTTACCAATGCATACATGCATCATATTAGCTATAATAAGGGTCTGATTTAGTGATAGGGGATAATAAGATGACCTCAGAGGGTACTGGAAATATACCACATCTTTTTTTGTGGTGGAAAGTTTTAACGGGCTGGACCTTTCTCTGCCTGGTGTGGCAGACTTTTTACCTGGATAGACCAACCACAACAATCTTAATAAGGCTTATAACTTCTTATTTAAATTTTGGTGGTTGTCAGTATCCTCTCTATCTCCAGATTCCACAATCCACATCTCTTGTCTCCGATATAGGATGAGGCAAGGGTGCCGCTTCCATCGTTCAAGTGGCAGAATCCCCATATCATCCTGTAGCCTACATAACACGTTATCAAGAAGTGCCAGGAACCACCGTGTTACTTTCACATGAGTAAGTGGCAAAAAAGCATTGATGTAGGACAAGCTACCTAAGTGACAGTTGCCCACTTTTACCCAACTCATTCAGGGAACTCCTAGGATTTACCCCCGGCCTACCATCCAAGAAGTCTGGGGACAATACCCACTGAACAGAAGTGAGTCCTGCATTCCTGCGCTCTGAGTCACCTCAATAACCCTCAGAATGATCTCACAAGGATACGCAAGCATCATAAGTAAGGGGGAAACCACCGGTATTCCTGCATCGGTAAGCATATTCGTTCGTTGTGCCTGTTTTACAGAGGTTCCCAGTTGGTAGAATTCTTGAGTCTCCTACATTGTTACAGATGTTGGATAGTGCACTAGAACTCACAGCTCTACTTGTTACGTGTCATTACTCAAAACCGTCAACACCTAAAAACCCAAGAAAATCAATGATGTGAACCACATGAATCCTGAAAGGTTTTCTAACACAGATTGCTATGCAGGTGTTAGAAAACAGATTTTCCTATCTCTTTCTACTGTGCTGGCTGCAACATTTTGGCTAGAGCATCATGGGAACTCTACCAAGCCTGGGCATTTATGAAAAATAGAGACCCAAGGGAATCCAGGGTGGTGTGATGTGCTTCAACCCCAGCACCCTTTCTTACCAATAATGCCCTGCAAGCCTCTAAAACAGGCTTACAACAGGGATGACTGCAACATTTGAGCCTTGGGTGGGTCAGCACCCAGGTAAACATATCAATCCTAGACAATTCTCAAACCTAGAGACAGGCGGTGGTGTGTCTTCTGTGGACCACACTAGAATATCTTACCCAGAATATCTTGTAAACATATGTCTATAAGCAGCCAATTTTACTTTATGAGTGGAAATATAATGTCTGCACGATCAAACGCTTGACGGAAAGAATATCAACATGTTGGCAAATCTTAAACCCAATTCTCAGTGCAGCATCTTAAATCTCTTCTTCTGGGGATCACATCAGGCCTGGCAATGGCTGAAGTCGAACTTCAATTGAGATGCCAGATGAATGCTTAACATTCCCTAAATCTTTCTTCATAATTATGATATACAGGTCTGGATGGGGAAAAAATTGCAACTCGACTTGCCATTATAACGAAATATTAATAAGGTTTTAATGAGAACGCAAAATGAAAAACTCTGAAAAACTGCTGAAAAGATGGCAAGTGAATACATTTTGAATTATAAATGACTTCGGTGTAAGTTATCATTTTAAAATATATATATATCAATATTAGGGCTGCTTTGTACGTTTTTTCCTTGACTAGGCACAAGTTAATAACAAATTTCAGCCCCACTGAAGACATTTCCGAAATTCTCATTATAAAAGGTGATTTATTTTCATTTTGCATTTGCCCTGCTGGACCTTCGAAAAAAGGATGCAAAAAAGCAAAAATATAATTTCTATAAATTCTTTGTCCTAAAATGCAAACATTCAGTATAATCCCCTGATACGTCCCTGATAAGTAATTTCTTGGGATTGAGGTTCGGTCAGCAAGACCCCTTGTCCCACTCAAAAGTTTCCCAGTTGAATTTGAGTGAAAACTACTGAGAGTAAAGATGGTCCATAACGCCATCTTCAATTGCTTCTTCTTCATCTAACTACACAACAGCTCAATGAAAGATAGTAAGAGCTGTACCAGAAGAAACAGAAAGCAAGCAAAGGAGAGCACCTAATACACCTGGCAGTAACTGACATCTAACAGAGGGAGCTACAACCTCCTATCGGAAATCCATCAGAAGGCAAATTCAATTGGATGAAATACAGATTCTAGTAAAATAATGTTAATTTAGATGTAATGTTCTGGAAGTTTTCCAAACACAGATCATACAGTTCTTTGCCATTTAAGCGTTTGTTTTTAAGAAGAGAAAAGGCGTCATTAAGTTTTGATATTAAACAAGATGGTTATGAAAACTTAGACTTTTAATATATCACAGTATAAAACAATTTAATGACATAATCATTGTGCTAAGACAATAATGCAATTCCAAAATCTGCTTAAATATGTAATAGCACAACAGCAGTATTGATAGGCGAATATAAAGCAAATTCCATGATTTACTAGGCATTAGGCACTCCTATTTAAAAAAACATATTTCTGAAAACATATTCTACCAATGTCGTTTAAGTGTAGCTAGAGCATCAGCACATAATTCACATGACCCTTGTTGCAAATACGATGATCATTACTGAGCACCTTCTACCTTCCTGTATAAGGCATCTGAGGTTGTATTACACAAAATGGGGTGCAACAGGTGTTTGCATCAACTTTGTGTACCCCCAGGGCATTTTGGAATTACAGAAATGAATGCAGAAGCTTGTGTGGGCCCTTCTGTAATAGTGATAGCACTGGCACACATGTAGCAACAGTGTTACATTGAGAGGTCATTCTCTCATTTGCATGGGGGCATGGCCTCAAGCAAATGAGGGTATCTCTTTGCCTATGTGCCATATTATGCACATGGACCAAAGGCAAATAAGGTGTCAGAGGGAACACTGACAGTGTGCCACAACAAAAGGGGACAAACTATCAGTGCTTCCCCAGAGGGTAACCAGTTGAAAGAGATAAAGAGTGTCCGATGGACCCCCAAGACATCCCCCTTAACCCCTTCTATGCTCATGACTGAGTGGTTCTGTCATGAGCCACTGTGGGCGTGTGCTCATGAAGGAACCACTCCGTCATGGCACCCACTCATGGAGGAAGCACTGGCGCTCCCCCCATGGGCAGACCATCTACACCCCCAAGGACGGATGGCAGCATAAACTACACCCCTCAGCGATCCTGTGACGTCAGCGTGCACAGCTTGCACCAACGTAATCAGGAGCAGCCGGACGCACTGGAAGCCATTTGCTTCCAGGTGTCCAGCAGGAAACAGGTACGTTTCCTTGCTTTAGTGGGGTGGGAGGGGTGGATTTTGTTGCATCGAGGCATCGGGGGAGAGGAAAGAGTTTTTCCTTTCCCCTGATGTCTCTTTGCAGGGCATTCCTGCTGCACGATCGTGCATGGTGTCGCAATCGTGCAGCAGGAATGCCCCCACAAGGCACCAGGGATTTCTTTTTGTAGAAATGGAAGCAACCCCTTGGGCAAGGGTCGCTTCCAATAGGGGCACATTATTTATATGAGTTTTCGGGGAGAGGTTGGCCTGTTTTTTTTGCCTTTTGGGGCAGAAAACCCCCACTAGAGCCAAGGAGTTTGATTATATTGGGCATGGGGGTGATCCCTTAGGCAAGGATGGCCCCCATTTTTTGGGGGGGCACTTGTGGCTGTTTTCTGCTCCCCCTGGGGGCAGTTCGGCCTGTTATTTAGGCCAGTCTGCCCCCGGGGGCAGAAAACAGCCAAATTATTTTCAGTTTTTTAAGGACGATGTATTTTTGCCAGAGATTGTTGAGCAGACTAAATTGTATGCTGAACAGTATTTGAGAGACAACTTGCCAGCCTTTGTCCCCACTCTAGAGCTGCCTGGAGAACTCCCACAAATCTAGATGAATTGAAGAAGTTCTTGGGTTTATCATTTTTGATGGGCTTGCTAAGGAAACCATCAATGTCTTCATATTGGTCTACTAGTCCCTGGATGGCAACGGCTATATTTCCGGCAGTCATGAGTCGTGATAGGTATTTGCTTCTGCTTCTGATACTGCATTTTGTCGATAATGGTTTAGCGTTGCCACAAGATCACCCTGATTGTTACTGTCTTTTTAAGATTCGGCCTGTCATTGATCACTTTGTAGATTGATTTTCTGAGATCTATTCTCCAGGGAAAGAAGTAGCAGTGGATGAGTCTTTGGTCTTGTTCAAGGGCTGCTTGGTTTTTAGGCAATACATTCCTATTAAGTGGGCATGCTATGCAATTAAGATGTATATGCTGTGTGACAGTAGGACTGGATATGTCTCTAATTTCAGGGTGTACACCGGTAGGGATTCTAGGATTGACCCCCCTGATTGTCCGTCCACTTTTGGAGTGACTGAGAAAATTGTGTGGGAACTTGGTAGAGGACTTTCTAACAAAGGTCACCATTTATATGTAGATAACTACTACACTGGTGTGCAGTTGTTCAGGGAATTGGCCTAAGTGAACACTGTTGATTGTGACACAATCCATTCTAACCGTAAAGGTTTCCCAAAAGAACTTGTTTGTCAAAAGCTTGTGCGGGGACAGTGCAGTGCATTGCGTAGCGAGGTACTCCTAGTTGTGAAGTTTTCAGACAGGAGAGATGTCTACATGCTGACTACCATCCTTGATGAAAGCACTTCACCTGTGACTGTTTGGGCTCAGGTTCCTGAAGCGCACAAACCGGTCTGCATTTTAGACTATAATACGCACATGGGTGGTGTTGATAGAGTAGATCAGAGGTTGGAACCTTATACTGCTCTTCGTAAGTCTTACATTTGGTATAAGAAGTTGGCTATCCATCTTTTCCACTTGTGAACCTTTAATTCTTTTGCTGTATTTACGGATTGTTGTCCTGAGTCAAAGTTGACTTTTGCTAAGTTTCAGGAGTCTGCAATAGGCCGCCTTGTTGTAGTGGAACAGGCAAGTATTCCTATAGTTGGAATGGTGGAGGTTGTGGCTAGATTAAAAGATTGCCACTTTCCTGATCACATTCCTCCCATGCTCTCAAAAGACTTTCCCAGTAGGAGATGTAGGATCTGTTGGCAAAGAGGTACGTGTGAGGAGATTCATATGTATTGCCCGAGTGTCCTTCTAACCCTGCGCTGTGTGTGACTGCTTGTTTTAGAATGTACCAAACGCATAAGAATTTTTGGGAGCATCAATGAGTGGTAAAGTGAACTGCCCGGTCTGTATTGTTTTATATTTTTTGTTCAGTTTCAAGGTTAGCATTTGTGCAATGTATTTAGTTTCAGATTTTGTGTTAGTAGATTTGTATCTATTTACAATTTGTTTGTGTTTTCTTTTTTGTATAAAAAAACCCTAAATATGATGGCAGTGTGTGTAGGCTGGTGGTTGGCTGGTGGTGTGCGTGGACTGGCACTTGGCTGGCGGTGTGCGTGGACTGGCGCTTAGCTGGCAGTGTGCATGGAGTGGCGCTTGGCTGGCGGTGTGGGTGGACTGGCACTTAGCTGGTGGTGGGAATGAAGTGGTGTTTGGATGCCGGTGTGTGTGACCTGGCGCTTGGCTGGTGGTGTGCATGGACTGGCGCTTGGCTGGCGGTTTGTAGGTTGTCATTTGCTACTGGTCACTGCACACACTGGTAACCAAACCCCAGTCCACACAATCCGTCAGCTGGTGTAGTTGCTGTGTCAGGCATGTGGGCATGTGAAAGTGATGGGCCCTTGAATGGCGCTGTCTGCTGATGTGAGTGTTGTAATGTGATGGGCCCGCGCCTTGTCGTGGCATTACAGTTCACGAGCTGTGAGTCAATGACTCAGTTTCTTGTCCTTTCAATTATTAACAGTGCATTTCAGTTTTGTGCAATCTCTTGTTAATACAATTGTATATACTGAACCATCACTCACCCTCATGCCAAATCCAACCACTATGTGTGTGTACTTGAGGAATAGATGGTTGTGCAGTAATATTTGTCTATTCTGTCTTTCTCAAGCAGAGTGTACCTTGTCCCTTTTTGTGACTGTTGTAATTTGTTGGTGAATGGTCTTGTGTGTATCACGTACGAATGGTGAGTGAATGATCTGTAAAGTGGTTGGTGCCTTGATGCGGTTTACAGCTCACTAGCTGTAAAACTGGTTCAGATTTTTGTCCTTTCAATTATTGACAGTGCATTTCATTTCTGTGAAATCACTTGTTAATAAAATGTTATATACTGAACCATCACTCGCTCTTGTGCCAAATCCAACTAGTATGTGTGTGTGCTTAAGGAATAGATGGTTTTGCATTACTATTTGACTTTTTTGTCTTTCTGCCAAGGTGTACATTCCATCTAAGAAAAACCTACCAACTGTAGATATTTTCGTAAACTGAACACCCATGGGAGTACACAATGATGTCTATCTTATGGATCCCAACAAGTTATCTTACCCACAATGTCCTGCAAACCTCAAAATGTGACTGTCACATTTTCCTTGCATTACTGTGCCAAAATGTTCACACTTCAGAGAGAAACAACAAATTTCCTACCACCCATCATTTTTCCAAGTCTCCCGATAGAAATGGTACCTCACTTGTGTGGGTGGGCCAACTACCCGCGGGGAAAGGACCCAAAATTTATTGTTGAGACATCAAAATTACCTATTTTAAAAGGACCTGGTTTTGCAAGGTGGGGTCACCTGAGTTTTTGGCTCCGGGCTCGGCGGCCATCTGGGTAAACCTACCAAACCCACACATTTCTGGAAACTAGACACTCTGGGGAGTCCAATGAGGTATGGCTTGCGTGGATCCCCAACATTTCCCTGCCCAGAATCTCCTGCAAACCTAAAATGTTGCTGAAAAATCAAACTTGTTCTCAAATTTTTGTATGGGAAAGTTGTAGGATTACCGGGCTGGCACACATTTCCTACCACCCATAAAAATGGTACCTCACTTGTGTGGGTAGGCATAGTGGCTGCAACAGGAAATGGCCCAAATCGTACTGTGGAGATGTTAAAATTGCCTATCACAAAACTATCTGCTTTTGCACGGGGATCACATGAGTTTTTGGCCCCGGGCTCAGCGGCCATCTTGGAGAACCTACCTAACCTACACATTTCTGAAAACTAGACACCTGGGGGAGTCCAGGGATGTATGGCTTACATGGATCCCCCAACGTTTCCCTACCTAGAAACCCCTTCAAATCTCAAATTGTGCTAAAAAGAATCGCATTTTTCTCAACTTTTTGTGTAGGAAAGTTGTAGGATCACTGGGCTGACACACCTTTCCTACCAAACCCACACATTTCTGAAAACTAGACACTCTGGGGTTTCCAGAAATGTATGTGTTTGGTAGGTTTCTCAAGATGACCACTGAGTCCTGGAACAAGAATTCATGTGACCCCCTTGAAAAAGCAGATAGTTTAGTGATAGGTCATGTTAAAGTCTCCACATTACGATTTTGGCTATTTCCTCTTGCAGCCACTATGCCTACCCACACAAGTGAGGTCCCATTTTTATCGAGAGACCTGGGGGAACACTGGGTGGTAGGAAATTTATGTCAGCCCGGTTATTCAACAACTTTCCAATACAGAAATTTGAGAAAAATTTGAGTTTTTCAGCAAAATTTGAGGTTTGCAGGGGATTCTGGGTAGGGAAACATTAGGGGATCCACGCAAGCCACACCTCCCTGGACTCCCCGGGTGTCTAGTTTTCAGAAATGTATGGGTTTGTTAGGTTTCCCTAGATGGCTGCCGACCCCGGGACCAAAAACGCAGAGGCCCCGTATGTATCCGAAAACAACCTGGTTTTTCTGTGTGGGAAAGTTCTGGAATCAGCATGGATCCTCAAATTTCCTACCACCCAGCGTTCCCCCAGGTCTCCTGATAAGAATGGTACCTCACTCGCGTGGGTGGGTCAAGTACCCATGACAGGCAAAACCCAAAACATATCGAGGGAACATAAAAATTACCTATCATAAAACAACCTGGTTTTGCAAGGGGGGGGGTCGCCTGGGTTTTTAGCCCCAGTTTCAGCAGCCATATTGGTAAACTGCAAAACCTACACATTTCTGAAAACTAGACACTCAGGGGAGTCCAGCGAGGTTTGGCTTGTGTGGATCCCCCAACGTTTTCCCAGAATTTTCTAAAAACCTCAAAATTAGCTGAAAAACATTTCCACATATTTTTGCATTGAATCAATGTGCCGGCAAAAATGTCCTACCCCACAGCATGTCTCTTCTTCTCCGGAGTAAAATAATACCTCACTGTCCCAGTAAGATGCCAAACTGTGTAAAATATTTTGGTTTTCTGACAAAAGTCTGATTGTTGCTGAAAGCTGGGTTAGATGGTGATTTCAGCACCACAACCCCTTTGTTGATACAATTTGCAGGGAAAAAACACGCTTTCATCTGAAGCCCTTTTCCCATTTTTCAACAAAAGAAAATCCCTTTATTTTGGCTCATTTCTGGATCCCCTCCAGGGTGATCTACAAACACTGGGTACCTTTAAAAAGCCCCATGATGTTGGGAGAAAAGGACACAAAATTAAGTGGTCAAAAAGTTAGACGGCCTAAGCGCGAACTACCCCAAATAGACAAAAAAAGGCTAAGCACAGGGAAAAGGCCTAGCAGCGACGGGGTTAAAGTGCAGGTGTGTCGTGCCTGCACAGTGAAAAACAAAGAGGCTGATTAAGCACCTGCTCTGTATGTTAACAAACACACTGCCCAAGGGCAGCCTCGACTTTGCGGCTGTCCTGAGGGCAGCCCAATCAGTTATAATGAGGTGCACTGTTCAAGCATGTGCCTGGTGCACCTGTTCCAAGGTGTGTCGTGCCGCAAACTTGAGCAGTGCTCCCGATACATAATACGGGCGCAGATTAGCATATGAGGTTTTAATTCGGTACTCACTTTACGAACCAACCATGACTAGTTCGAACAAGCAAGTCAAAGCATTGCTTTAAAAAACAAGATGAAGGCATAGCTTTGGTCTTAAAGTTTCATTAAATCATTCTGTCGATCGTTTTAACAGCTGTTAAAGGCACTCTGCCTGAGTTATAGGACATCGTTACAGGCGTTGACTGGTATGGCCCGAGGAATAAAGGATATGATATATTGACCCCTTGACGGGACAGTAGTCTACATTAAAATAGGGAGAAACTGACAGACGGATATTGGAATGTCTGAACAAAAGGTCAATGCCGGACATTATTAACCCTTGGCCATACCATTGTCCTAAATGGCACACCCAACATTCTAATCCATAGAGGCCCTGCTATTTTAAATATTGCTTTCATAGTGTTTCTCCTTTACACGTTAACGAGGAAGAGGAGGGAGCAAGTGCACTGAGAGGACAAAGGACTAGAAAAGAACAGGACCAGCACTGCAGGCTGAATCAGAAGTTTTTATTCTTATGCATTAGTCCATTAGCAGTTGTCTGAAAAGTTAAATAAATACAGACATACGTGATGGTTTGTGCCCCTGTATTGAGCACTGCAATTAGAAGTGTGACTGTAAATGTCATTGAATGGTTGTCTGTTACAGAGGTTGAAGAAACCAAGATAGAGAAAAAACATTTAAAGAAGTGGAAATATTTATTCACGAGTGAATAATCTGATAAAAATGTTATGGGAAAAAGCGTACAGATGTCTGTTAAATGAGGCGTCGAGATGAGTTTCTATTAGTGGGAGTGATGGGACAAACCAGATCAGTCAATTTGTGAAAAATAAGCTGTTGTTTGTGAATTCAACCGTGCTGCAAGAACTTCACGAGGGATTGATTTGCCTCTGTAGAGTGTAAATGGAGGTGAGAATAAAACAGCAGAAAAGTGGAATCCCTCAAACTGACTGCCTAGAATGAATGAAGCACCAGTGAATACTGCCAATGAGTTGGAGACACACAGCAGCACTGGCGGCGAGGAACAACTTTAAAGAGCATGAAAAAAAGTTCAAATCTATGACGAGAGTTGGAGGGTTGTACCTATGGGGTCATAACAAAAAGAGGGCTCATGGGACAATGGCTATTATTGTTAGTAGTAGTATTATTATTAATATCAAGCTGATAGGAAACATCGAGGATAATTATACAGTTGCAGAAAATATGTCTGTGATACCGAGTGGCGTGGCGAATCTGCTATGGGCTCAAATGCAAGCATGGAAAATGGGCCCATTGTTACAGTGGTTAGCTAAAAAGATACATTGGGGTATAGGGACACAAACACCCCCATGGACTCCTGTGCCACCCAAACTGCTGCACAGCTAAGCTCCTGCTCTGCCGTACTTCTTTACTCCCCTTTACCTGTGCATCATATCCTCAATATCTCCAGCCCTTCGCCCTCTTCCTTTTCCTCGATTCCACATTACGTTGCACCTTTCGCTCCCCCCCATCTCTCCTGGTATCTCGCCTCTTCCCCTCCTCCTCTACATTCTCTATTGATGGTCACATTCTGCAAAACCCTTCTCTCGTTTCTCTCCTGCATCTCTGTTATTCTTTTCACTCTGTCCCCTCATCTCGTCACTTATACTACCCTTCTCCATTCTTCCTGTATCTCTACATCCCTCTTTGTATAGCTTTACCTTACATTCCTGGATGGTTCCTATGTATCTTCTATTTTTCTTATTTCATTCTTCCCCCTTCATACCTGTTTCGCTCTATTTTCTCCTCTCCATATCTTCATTCTACTAAGCTGTTTCAATTGTGCAGTGTATTTAGCACCTCACCTCTTTCATTTCTCTTGCATCAGCCTAGTCTCTTTTTATTTCCCCTCCTTCTCTCCCTTGTCTTCACCTTCCCTACTTCCCCATTTTTTCGTCTATCTCTGCATTCATCTGTATCTAGCTACTTTTCACCTACTAAGACCCCCACTCTCCACTAGACTTTGGCTCCTTTCTTACAATGTTCAGGCTATCGCTACATCTTTTTTGGGATATCTCAGACTCTTGTTTTTTGTCTCTACCTTAAGATCTCACTACTTTCCACCGTTCACTCTCACTCCACCCTCCCTTTTATCCCTCTTCTCTTCTTTCTCTTGTTCCACTGACTCGCTTTTCACCTCAATTCATTGCTAATTTGGAACAGTGACAGAAAATAATCTGAAACTGCAAATTTCGTGCTTTCGAAATCATTTTTTTATCATTCATTCATTTTTGGGCCTTGCAAAAGGATTATTTAACCAGGTCAAAAAGGAAGTTTACAACTGCTCACACAAGTTGCAATGGCAGCCCTGAGACAGGTGTGAAAAGCTTCTCAAGTGAGTGGCACTATCAGTGTTGCAGGCCCACTAGTAGCATTTAATTTACAGGACCTGGGTCATATAGTACAAATTTACTAGGGACTTTTAAGTAAATAAAACAAATATATATGCCAATAGGAGATACGCCAATTCTACCATGTTTTAGGAGAGAGCACAAGTACTTTAATACTGGTTAGTAGTGGTACAGTATGCAGAGTCCTGGAAGCCAACAACAACTAATTCAGCAAAAATAGGAGGAGTGAAGGCAAAAAGTTTGAGGATGATCCTGCGGAAAGGGCCAAGTCCAACAAAAACACTATAAAAAGTTAAAAAATCTTTTTTACCAATGTCTTTCACAGAATTAGCTCGATATTCACCATTCACTGTCAGCATAATGTTATAGACAGTTGTGCACACATTTTCCGCAACAAGAGGTCAAGCTCCAATCTGACCACATCTGAAAGCGTATGTTTTTAGAGGATATTGTTAATTACAGTAATCACAGGAGTGTAACATGTCATACTAGTTGGTCAATTTGTCACAAAGAGATAAACTATTCTTCTTTATGTATCTACTAATTCATTGGCAACTACTAAGAAATAAGCAAATATTAACTGGGATTTAAATTTTCGTATACACTGTGATTTGTTTTTTTTAATAACAGCAGAAGATACCTACTGTTAAACAAATTTCTCTCACTGTCGAACTGACATTCAATTGAAGTGAACCGTCTATAGGGCACGCAGTGAAAGAGCCCCTAAAGTCATTAAAAAGTCTGTGGCCACAATCTTGCAGTCACCAAAAATAAGGACATGGACAATGTTACTTTGTTGGTTGATGTCAGGTTGGGTTGTTATTTCTATTGTGAATTGTGACAGAACTTATTGAATGGCCCCATTAAAGTGATACTGGAAGCTTGAAAATGTGGTATATTATCCCAGAACCATGCACTTTTAGTTGAAGAATCTGCCCATAAAGACAGTAAATTAATTTCATAATTTTGATTCTGTAAGTTTTGATGAAGTGTGCTCTGTTTAGAATTCCACTGTACTGTTTGTGTGATTTGTGGAAATATGCAGGATTTGTTCATTGAATCAGAGTGTTAGAAATGGGATTTCTGGTTGGCTAGGGCTTGCGCCAAAGCCAGACAGAAACCACCACTCTAGTCAGGGCTGGGGAGTTACACGCCAAAGATAACCCCTGCTCACCCCCTTGGTAGCTTGGCACGAGCAGACAGGCTTATCCCTGAGGCGATGTGTAAAGCGTTTGCGCGCGCACCCAGCAACAACACCCAAGGCCCACCACAAAGGAAACTCCACACAAGGTATTATATAAAAATAACCTTTGTATTATACACAACACATTAGATAAAAACCCACACTTTACAATGTGCCAACAGGCACGGGCAGAATTTACAAGGGATTATATATACAGGGGACAGGGCCACAAGGACCACTGTCAGGAATTAGCACTCTTAGAACATAGGAATAATACTGTAGTACAAAATAGCAAATGTAGCACACAACCAGTAACTACTGGTATCAGAAAGTACCACCTACGCAACCCTAACCACCTTTAGGAATATCACGCAGGGAACTAGGACCTCACTAGTACCACCTGTACTAGGAGAGAAGCAACCACCTAAGTATCACTCTACCTGTAGGGGTCTAAGCACATGAACACAGGATGCATAAAATACATTTAGGGGTGTAAAGCACATGACGCATAAACACATTCAGAGGTGCAGGAAAGGAAACAAGAACACACTAGCATAATTACTACTAGTAAAACAATCTCCAATGCATAAACACAGTTCAGGAAGGAGAATATCATAAAGACATTGCGCAGGCGCAAAAGTACATATATATAAAAAATCACCAGATATCCTAGGCGAGGGCACAACACAAAATAACCGTCCCCAGGCCAACTGGCCTCTCAGGGGTGCAGGAATATCCAATATCCGGCAATGTCAGGGCGCGACTGCGCAAGCCAGGCGCCCAATGCACAGGGGCACAACCTAAACGATGCAGCTGCCCACTAAGTGCTGGGCAGCTGGGGAAACCGAGCGTGGGCACCACTGTGCCTTCTTAGGACAAGCAGGGCAGTTGTTGGAGCCACCCTGGGCTCTAAACAACGAATATGGCCTAGGTGGAAGCCTCTCTGGGCTCACAACAACAATGCACGCCTTGTTGGAGCCTCACTGGGCTCAAAACGAATATGCCCCGCGTTGGAGCCTTTGCGGCTCTTAAGCAAACAATGCGCTCAACGTTGGAGCGGCCCACTGCCTTCCGGGGCCGCTCTGATTATCCTGAATGCCCCCGCAGTTTGAGTCCCTCTGGACTCCGTAAGAATAATGGCCCCAGACGTCGGAGCCCCACACGGGGGACTCTTTCACACTGCTGCCCCCGTATGCGTTGGAGCCTCGTGGGCTCCCAGGCAGAGAATGCTGTCCTCGTCGGGGGAGCCTCCTCGTGGGGGGGGGCTCAGATGCGCACAGAGACCACCCCGAGCCCTCTCCTTACCGGGGTCTCCTACGCGCCGTCTCTGCTCCCTGATGTCGGCTCCACAAGACCGGCCGCACTCCGGCCGGGCAGCAGCGACACTGCTGCTCGCAGGCTCGCCTCCTCTTCTCACCTCCGGGAAGCGCGGGGTAGGCTCCCGTCCGCTTCCATCCAACAAGGCGCGACTTCAAGGCCCCGCCCACCACCAGGCGTCACTCCTCTTTACTTCCGGGTCGCCGCAGGCAGCGCGGTGGCCCAGAGGTCCCGATGTCGGTGGCGAGACGGGGTGGGCACCCGTACGTGGATTCACTACTATCAAGGCGGCACCACAGCGGGGTGGGCACCCGCTAATTAAATAATAAAATAAGCGGGGTAGGCACCCGCGAAGTGCATGGCAACAACGGGGGAATCCCTATGTCGGGGTTCCCTCCTGGATTATCGTAGCGCCGGGCTACGGGCTCCCAGGCAGGCGCTTTTCCGGGACAGCGCTTTCTTGATGCTGGGGGCCCCAATAAAGCGCTCCTAGCGCTATGAGTCCAGAACAAGCGCTTTCAGGCGCTCAGGGATACAACTAAAGCTCTTCCAGCGCTTTTAGGGGCAAAAGAACCCCAAAGTTCAGCAAAGTTCTTCAAAAGGCAGGGGGGCAAGGCTGGACCCAGAGCCAGCTCACTGGGCCTCCAGGCAGGGAGGTAATCCAAGTGGCGGTCCTCTGGTCCAGCAGCAGCAGCAGCAGCAGCCCCCCTCAGGTAAGATCCTGGCAGAGAACCGTTTCTGTGGGGACACAGCCCCATTTTTATACAGGCAAACCCTTTGTTCTGGGTTCAGGGTGAGGGGGAAAACCAGTCGCAGCTGGTTGGGGAGCACCCTTGATGTGCTCAGCCCCTCACTCTATTCACTGGCAGGGCTAGGGTCGTCAGTCGCACCACAGGGGGCGGGGCCAGCATTGTGTTTGGAAAACCCTGTCCTATTCAGGACCCAGGTGGACTCCTCCCACCCATCTAGCTGATGATCTCCCCATTCACCACTGGGTGACTCATCCTGACACTGGGGAATCCCTAGCCCGTCACATGACACGACCAGCCAATCACGCGACAGACACACTGCACACAGAAGTGCCCACTTCTAGAAGTGGCACTTCCACACTAGGTACATACACGCCGCACACATCATCGCGCAGCATTCACTCCCACGAGTCCGCACATACCAAACTCGGGCCTGCACACCCCACGCATCAGGAACTACTAGGGACACATACATTCCCCATGCATTCCTATGGGAGGGCAGGCCTATCTCACCACATGCACTCAGAGCACGCACGCACTTTACCCTGGGACACAGGGAAAGTGCGCAGAAAACCAAACAAATCACCACACCAAGTCACCAGTAAAAATCAAAAAAGTTCAGGGGTGAACCTGCCAGAAGGGCCAAGTCCAACACAGAGCAACAAGAATTGCAGGTGGGACCACATGTACATGTTGATTTTTAATGGATTGGATTAAAACTGTCAATCGCTTGCAGTACTTTAGCTGAAGATACAGTTCCCTACTGCCATCTGTGCAGAAAATGCAATTACAGTCACATTCTATTTGGCCCAGCTCCATAAGGTAATTGTTTCTTTCGTGTATGCCTGATGATCTCAGATGCCCTTCTCCATGTACGTGTTAGCTTCCATCACATTTAATCCTGCCAGTCTCTCCTCTGTAAGTCCTTGACTTTCTGAGTCTTTCAAACATGTCTAATGCAGCAGCCTACAAAGGGTGTGTCAGAGCTGAATGTTTCATAGTTTGCAGGGATTCCACAGAGATTGTGTCCTCTGTTCTATCAATCTGATGTTTAGACTTTAGATGTATACATATATGTAGGAAAGTGCCTCATTTGACATGGTTAGCCCCCACTTTTTGACTGAGGTCTGATGTGATTTCGAACTGTAAGTGCACTGGGACCCTGCTAACCAGGTCCCCAGCACCAGATCTCTTTCCCAAACCTATACCATGATTGGCACAACTTCAGTTACCCCTGTAAGTCCCTAGTAAATGGTACCCCTAGTACCCAGGGCATGGGTACTGGAGAGGGTCCTCTGGGGCTGCAGCACTGGTTGTGCCACCAAGGTTATGCTCTCTGCCTTTGCAGGCTGCGTGTCTTGGTGCACAGACATTGAAGAGTCAACATGGCACACAGCCCTGTTTTTCATGCCTCTCATACACCGCAAAATGTATAGGTAAGCCACCCTTACTGCAGGCCTCTAGCCCTAAGGCAGGGTTCACTATATCCTATGTGTGAGAATGAGCTGATATGCCCCTACAATGTCCAGTCTATTCTGAGATGTTGTATGTGCACAGGGAAGCCATGAGAGTGCATAGGTTGGATACTTGTCAACACAAGTTTCTTAGCTCCATGATGGCTTTACTGGTTTCTAAGATGTTTGGTACCAAACATCTTGCCTTAATAAATCCTCACCGATGCCAGTGGTGGACGTCTTAACAAATTCACACAGGAGACCCTTTTAGATGGTCCCCTGAAAACTTACCAAGAACTGATATGGTTCCTAACTTGGCTTCTCCAGCCTGCCACTACCAGACATGTTTCTGACCTCATGGAAGGAGAGCCAGCGCTCTCAGAGAGCAACAGAGCCTGCTATGGGCAGAGGTTCTTCACACCTCCTGCGAAACAGGATGGCATTCCTGGAGGGGGAGATTCAAAGGTGATGCCGTCTTTGAAATCTAACCCAGGAACCTCCAGATAGTGGGGGAAGACAAGCCCCCTTTCCTGCTTCACTTTTGGCAGGAGGAAAGCAGTAAAATTAGTTAGTTTTGGAGAAGGGCGCCCACTTAGCCTACACCACCCCAGGGCAGGGCAGGTGATGTGAACCCCTCTCCAGAAATTACACCATCTTGGGATGGATGGAAAACATCCTATCAGGTCTATGGTAGTGCATCTTCCCACAGGAAGTGGTCACTACAGAGAGTGTAGACACCCTAAAGGTAGGTAGCCCATTGGCTACTACCTGTCTCCCTTTGTAATGGCCGGAGACCTGAGCATCCGATTCGATGGACAAGAGAAGACCATGACAACAAAGACACGCTGCACGAGAACGGAAGCCCTGCCGCAGAAGAAAAATGTGCCAAACTCTGTCAGCTGCTCCCAGGACTCAACAATTGCTGCTGCTTTGTTGTCCTGTAAACTAAGAGTACTCCACGATCCTCAGAGTACAACAAGCCTGCAAGAAATCACAGAGAAGCTCCCTTGAAGTGAAGGTATCACTCCCCTGCACACTACAGGCACCCTTCCCATGAAGTCCAGTTTGTTGACTTGCTGCTCCTTG
Organism: Triturus cristatus; assembly: GCF_964204655.1. Taxonomy (NCBI): domain Eukaryota; kingdom Metazoa; phylum Chordata; class Amphibia; order Caudata; family Salamandridae; genus Triturus; species Triturus cristatus. Next base: position 556,818,179 of record NC_140583.1, read on the forward strand.
ATGACCTTGAGTTAGCACTAAGAGAAGGTACGACAGCTCCTGAGGGCCAGATCTGTCTCCCCAACAAGTTTGGAGACACCAGGATGTACCAGAACCGCAGCATAGCATTACCTGAGGTACCGGACTCCCAACTACAAACACTGAGAAGAAAAGTCCTCTCAGGACTCTCAAACCACCAAAAGCAGGCACCCATCGTGGGACGTCTAGAATTCCTGAGTGACCCAGCTGTCTCTAGATCGCCTCTCCAAGTTCCCTGCTCCTGACTGTGAGGACCTCAAGACGCACGATGCTGACCTGTTCGCTCTGCACCTGGACCCACCTGCCCCAGCGCCGACCAACCAGCTCTACTCCCATGGTCCCCAGGCCCTTGCAACCTCCTCCCTCTAAGGAGCTGGCTGGACTTACCTGTAAGTCACTCTGTGCAGTGCATTTTCAAGTAGCCCCCTTCATCTTTCTGCGCCAGCCTCCAAGACTTCAGCACCCTGCTCCCGACCAATTCTGGACGCTCCCAAACTTCTCCGCCTGAACTTTGTACCTGGTCCTGACATCGACCAAAAATGTGACCGAAAATGAGAAAGTAAACTTGGAGTAAGCATTGCCTGAATTTCTATGCATTTTTCTGGTATTTCCTCATTGTTTCATATGGTGCGTAATTGCGCATAGAAGTGGCATATTTAGCGAACTTTGCAAAATCGTATCTCCAAAAGTACATACCTTAAAACTGTGTTCTTGGTCTTAAAACGTATATAAAACTCAATATTATTTTTACAAATTGGTTCTGGATTTATTCTTGAGTGTGTGTTTCATTTATTGCCTCTTTGACTACAACAAAAGCTTAGCACTACACTCTGATAAGCCTAACTGCTTGTCCAAACTACCACAAACAAAAGAGTTATTATTATTGACTTATACTTCTGCTTACCAATTGGGGATTACTTGGACTCTCTACTTAGGGTACTTCATTTTAGTACCCTGTACAGAGAGCAGTTTCCTACAATAGAATAAATATTTATAGTTTATTTAATCAGACTATTTAATAAGATTCAATAGTGCAAAGTCATGTTTTGCATTCTTTGGGACCATGCATGGCTCTACATTCTGGTGGCGATCACGATCCGGTAAAAAAATTCCCCGTACGACTCGTATCCGGTCTTTTTACCGTACGAATCGTACAAGTGCCATACAAACTGCCAATCACGATTCGCATGGTAAAAAGTCCATACGAACCGCAATGGGAATCATTCCCCACACGTCCCCGGGTCGGAAAATGTGTCCGACACGTCCCCGGACGATTTACCGTACAAATGTGAAAAGTGAAGTCCGACCGCGGAATCACGATCCATCCTGTGCGTCCGATGTTACAACCGTATGGAAAAAACACCGTCCGCACCGAACACCCATAGCAAACATGGAGACATGTGCCCACATATGCGCCGAACACCCCCCCAGCCCCCGTACGTTTGAGTCGTACCCCCGTGTATGTACACCCCAACCCGTGTATGTACACCCGTGTACGTACGAGTCGAACCCCCCGTGTATGTACACCCCCACCCATGTATGTACACCGTGTACGTGTCGTACCCCCCGTGTATGTACACCCGGGTACGTTCGAGTCATACCCCCACCCGTGTATGTACACCCGTGTACGTGTCGTACCCCCACCCGTGTATGTACACCCGTGTACGTCTCGTACCCCCCGTGTATGTACACCCATGTACGTGTCGTACCCCCGTGTATGTACACCCGTGTACGTCTCGTACCCCCGTGTATGTACACCCGTGTACGTGTCGTACCCCTGTGTATGTACACCCGTGTACGTTCGAGTCGTACCCCCACCCGCGTATGCATGGAGCGTACCCCCCCCAACATTCTAAGTACAGAGCGCACCCCAGGCCCCAACATCACCACCTTCACACAACATCGCGCATGTACGAGTCGTACCAAGCCAGACACAAGGACAGCACTGTACAACAGAACGGCCCATGTACACACTGTACACACGCTAAAAACGCACGTACACAACCAGGACAAAGCAAAACAACACAAGAATACTCCATTCGAATGGCACAAAGCCACAAAACATGTCCAACAACCACTAAAACAACACATTCACTGACCTGCAACTGCCAAAAACCAAAACAGAGGCCCAAAACACAACCACTCCTTATAACACACCCACCCAAAGTTCAAACACAGCCACACCCACCAATGGACCAATAAAAAGGGCCCACACACACAAACCATGAGCCTTTGCAACAGACTCACTGCTGCCAGACCCCACAGACAACCTACAGCACCATACTAGAACCTTTACTACACCTTAAACTTGCACACCTTCACACACACACCTTCACAAACACCCCCTCATCACATTCACACACACACCTGCACAACCACACCCACACACCCACAACCATACACACCCCCCTCACCATCCACACCCACACCCCTCACCATGCCCACTAACAAGAATCCAAAGTTCACTAGCCGAGAGTTGGAGGTCCTTGTCGATGAAATCCTCAGAGTCGAGCCACAGCTCTTTGGAACATTGGTCAGACAGACCAGCATTTCAGCAAAAACAGCAATGTGGCAGACGATCGTCGATGCTGTGAATGCTGTTGCGGACACCAGAAGGACCAAGCATGAATGCCAAGCCAGGTGGTACGATCTGCGGAGGAGGGTCCGAGCCAAAATGACCGATGACCACAACCAGGCCAACGTCACTGGAGGAGGGCCGCCCCGCAGACCCGTACACTACCATCCCTGGGAGGAGAGGCTGATGGCCATACTGCCGGTGGTGGCAGTGGACGGAGTAGATGGACTCCAAGAGCCGGGTGAGTACACAAACAACTCACCTCACATGGGGGGAACGTCATCCACAACCAAACTCACAAACAGGCACGCAACCACCCCAAGCTATCGCATGACTCAACCACACTCCATGAACACGCACATGCCACTGGCGCCACCATGCCCCATGCACCCAGCTGGACAATGTCAAGTCACAGGCCACAGAAAACACCAACACATGACACAGTAAGCCGGATGGCGGGAGGGTGGGTCCAAATAATCACATAGTGCAACTCAGAAGCAGACAACAATGCCCCCTGCCCATATGGCCTAGGTCACAGCCAGACAAACAGTGTGTCCCAACACAGGAATGACTTGCCAGCAAATGGCGGACGCCTTGCATCAACACATGGGGGTGACGGCACGTTCTTGCACATGACAGCAGCTAATGAACAGCCAACACTGTGAAAGAGTGGCAGCACACACCACCACAGCAGCAGCGCAGACACAGACACTACACCCAATGGGTGCCTGGAGATCAGAAACAAGCTCACATCAACAATCCAAGGGCCATTCACAGATCTGCTAACAGTGTGTGCCCAGGAAGCTGGGCTGAGGTGACAGAGGGTGACACACAGAGGGAGGGAGAGGGGGACAGAGAGGGAGGGAGACACAGGGAGATGGACAGAGGGAGGAGGCTGACACACAGAGGGAGGGAGAGGGGGACAGAGAGGGAGGGAGACACAGGGAGACGGACAGCGGGAGGAGGCTGACACACAGAGGGAGGGAGAGGGGGACAGAGAGGGAGGGAGACACAGGGAGACGGACAGAGGGAGGAGGCTGACACAAAGAGGGAGGGAGAGGGGGACAGAGAGGGAGGGAGACACAGGGAGACGGACAGAGGGAGGAGGCTGACACACAGAGGGAGGGAGAGGGGGACAGAGAGGGAGCGAGAAAGGGACACACAGGGAGAGCAAATCAGCCTTGTGGTGTGTGGGAATGTCTGCTCGTCAGCAGGTGGACTGCTTGCATGTAGACAAGGGTGGCCAGTGCCAGAACCCCCCCTCTTCTCCATGGCAAAACACAGGGCCATGTCACAACCTGTGCACGAGCACAACGACAGCTACCTGCATCATATAAGTGTGTGGAACAACTCCATGTGCCCACGTACAGTGCTACACGGAAGGCGCCAATGCATGGCTCGCCACACCTGCCCACTCCACTGCTGACTGCAGTCACAATTGACGCAGCAAGTATGACTGTGCCAAACATAGGTAAAGTCGCAAAAGCTGTGCCCAAGGGACATACCCATGCACAAGTGCACTGTGAGTGGAATGCAAGACATATCCAAATTCCCAGAGGAAATGTGCCAACTTTGAAACCAATGAAACATGTATGTTGCATGGAACAAAATTAACATTGTCTTTCTCACACACAGGTCAACGTCGTGGATCACCCCCCAACACTGGGGGGGAAGACTCACAGGACCCGGCTCGGCGGGATGATGGAGCCACCGGCAGCGACGACTCTCACCACTCTGTGGATGAACCCAACCCCGACCAACCTGGCCCCTCTGGTGTCCAACGACCTGCAGCACCTGCGTCAGGTACAACTGGGCCAACCACCACCCCCACTCCTGCCACATCCCAGGAGACACCCAGGATCCCTGCCCCACCACCACAATGCAGCCAGGCTGGCCAGGAGGGACACGGTGTCCCGGGCACCCAGGAGGAGGCAGGCGACAATGCCAATGCCACCCCTCAGGGGTCCCGGAGACCCGATGTGCCCACAAGGGCAGGCCAGGTGCAAGTGGGCAAGGGTGGTGGGAGTGGAGGACGGCGGAGGCGCGAGCATGACCAGTTGGCTGTGGAACCGGTATATTCCCATGTCCGAAACATCCTGGACACATACCGGCAGGACACCACGGGCATGGCCCAGGTTGTGTCCATCCTCGAGGAGATCAAGACCCAGCAGGCCCAGCAACATGCGGAGCAACATGCCTGTCTACTGCAACACCAACGGCGGATGGAGGACAGACAGGCTGAGCTCGTGACGGTGTTCACGGGAATTCACAGTACACTCCGTCGGATGGCCGACAACATGGGCAACCCTCCCTGTGCCATCAGGCGTAGAACATAACCACCCACAGGGAGGGATCAGGAGGAGGAGGAGGAGACATCCGATGGAGCATCCCAAACATCGTCACGGCCTGCTTCTGAGGGTCCCCGCAGGAGGGCGGGTCGTCCACGGAAAAGACCGTGAGGGTCGGCGCAACAGCACCATCTCCCAGGACACCTGGCCTGGCACCTGGCCCACTGGAGCAACAGCAGCACAGCAGTAAAAGACATTCTCTGCCACATGGACTTGCTGGTCACTGTCTGACCAATGTTGACAAAGACTGTGGCATGGACTCTGAGGATTTCAAATGGCAAGGACACCATCTCCCCTAGTGAACTTTGGATTCCACACACCCGGAAAGCCCCTCATGTCAAACCCCCCCCCCCCCAACCCAACCAAAATAAAAAGTCACATCATGAAGAGAAGATGCCTACTGATTGCATTATTACCTTACATGTGTCTTGTAAAGTCTAACCATGCCTGAGTTCTCATTTGACTTCAACCATCCACACCCTGGGGCCTGAGTCTGGCACCGGACACACATGGGTCACATTGTACTAGGCAAGACAGACATGGAGCACCATACACACCCGTGATGGGCCCAACCAGCTGAGGGGGGGCCGCACAACCGTGCCGACAGACATATTGAGTACAGCGACAGCCATGCGCAGAGGTCAGGGATCATGTGGAGTGTCCTGTGGGGCACCCAGGTATGTGTGGACAGGTGGCAGAACCATGACCTGCAAGCTTGAGTCAGGTGGATGCAGAGAATGGTGGCCTGGCCAATGTTGGATGCATGGGGATGGCACATGTCACAATACCCACACAGTCATGGACATCATGCACAATACACAGTCTAACCCCACACAAACAGCTTGCATCTTGCTACTCGACACATAGACACATAGCCACTATCACGGAAAACCATGCCAGACATGCCGGATGCACCGTGGCAACACACCAGCATTGACTGAGGCACCTTGGAGGCATAGGGACACCTTTATTAGTCATGTATTCGGGATTGCAGAGGCAACTCGGAGTACACATGAACAGGTCATGTGGAGTAACATGTGGGTCCAACACTGGCACCCCCCTTCTGCAGCACAAATGCGTGATAGCCATGGAAATGGCACACAAGTGTCGGCTAACAGCTAAACACCCCCTGCTGCTCACGGAGAGCCTGCCATACACCATTGATCCGCTGATGTGGAAGTCCCTCACCATGTCAAGCCAATGCAAACCGTATGTGTCCGAGGGCAGTGTAACACACATTGATGCCATCATCACATTCCACAATCCCATCACTGATGACTGTCAACAAGTCTGACCATCTATTCAGGTGTACCCAGCTGCATGTCATGTGTACCATGGTGATGCGACATGTCTACAGAGGAACCAAACATCGACAGGGGCAGTGTGCATACATCGTAAACAACTGCCACACCCAATACAACCTTGATGCATCCCTTACCCTAAGGAGACTTCCAAACTTGTCCGTGCGTGTTACGCTGAGTCAGCACACAATGACGTGTCCATGAGGAATAGCAGTGCCACAACAATGCAACCAGCAGACGGCATGCGCAAGTACCTGGGGACGAAAGACACACAAGAAGTCAGCCACAAAAAGCACAGCCACTTGCATGTGCATGTACTCGACACATGTAAGGATGACAACATGCCAGGTCACAATTATGACTGGGGAAATACACTCATCACTGGCACCATCACTCCAGTGACACATCCACACACACCTCTGACTCACGTGCCATACATGCATATGGACACCCACATCGCAACACATGCCACACGGGGACCAATGCGTGCACACACAGACACTGGTACTCACCACTAAGCAAAGAAGTCGCGTATGAGCCGAGTCCGGATGTCCTCTTGCGGCTCCACATCCTCCACATCACTAGCCCCATTGCCAAGCCCTTCGTCCTCCACGGGTGGATGGTCCTGATCATCTTGATCCAGGATGAGTGGCACAGCTTTCTCAACTGCCATGTTGTGCAGCATGCAGCAGACCATGAAGATTTTGCAGACCTTTGCCGGGGCATATGGGAGGGCGCCGCCGGTCTTGTGGAGGCATCAGAATCGGCTCTTCAGGAGGCCAAATGTCCTCTCTATCACTCACCTTGTCCGGCCATGGGCGGTGTTGTAGCGGAGCTGGGCCGGCGTGATGGGGTTACGGAGAGGTGTGATCAGCCATGGCATGTTGGGATAGCCAGCGTCCCCTACATGGAAAGCACATGGACATAAGTAGGACAGGAGAAGCGGTCGTGCTGGAAGTCTACGCAAAATACAGGACAGACAGAGTGTACCCACCAACAACACATGCTCGTTCGTTGCGCAGCTGCGTCATCATTTCAGGCACCCTGCTACGCCTCATGATGTAGGCATCGTGTGCTGATCCTGGAAAACGAGCACAGACATGTGAAATCACCATGTTGGACAGACACACCACAAGGGCATTGATGGAGTGGTAGTGCTTGCGATTCCTGTACGCTACCTCCTGTGCCTGTGGTGGTACCAAAGCCACATGTGTCCCATCTATGGACCCAATGACATGGGGCATCCCTCCCAGGGCATAGAATCCACGCTTGACACCAGTCAACATTTCAGGGGTAGGGAAATGGATGAATTCATCCAGGATAAACAACATGGCCTCTAAGAAATCATGCAGCACACGGCAGAACATGCTCTGGGACATGCCACCAACATGAGCTATGGTATTTTGAAAGGTACCCGAGGCAAGAAAATGTAGGGCTGCCATTACCTTCAGCTTGGGTGTCAGTGCCGTAGGATACCTGTGCAGCGGTTGCAGGTGTGGTGCCAGCCTCGCCGTCAACTCCAGAATCAATGGTTGGGGGAAGCGGTAGCACCGGATACAGTCATTCTCCCGCATGTCAGCTAAGTCCGGAATTGCTCGGGGAAGGGGCGGCGCTCTGCAGTAATTTGGAAGTGACAAGGAAGAGTGAGTGCACTACAACAACAATTTATTGGTGCTGAGCACATGTTAATCTGTCAATACACATATGCGACATACGAAGTCAGGTATTTGCCACATGCCCTGGACACGTATGGCTGCCAGGTGACACTCCTACCAAGACCCAGCTACACACGGAGATTGTAAACCTCCACATGCCATGGCATGGGATTAGCTGTGTCTCAGTGTAAGTGAACAGCCAGACGCAACATAGGAGTGACATACATCCACACATCAGCAGAAGTAGGATGTCGATTGCAGAGACTGGTAGCGGAACACTAGAGCCACAGGTCACATGACATTACACTAGGACAGCCCACACACCTTGCCATGAAGGTGTACATGTGATGACTCACCACACATTCATAGAGAGGATGCAGACATGTCCTTGTTACGCTACTCCATGCCCCATGCATACATACGTACCTCACATCCGATACCACATGTGGCCTGGTGTGCGTAACAGTGTGCCATGTCCATCTACACACAGACACATGTTGGTTGCTGCAACAGCTGATGCTTTTGAGGGAGCTCCAACATCAACCTAATGGGAACCCCCCACACATACATGACATAGTCACATCGTGCACCGTGGTTAGTGACATGTCTGGTGTGGTAACCCCTGTACCGGGCATCAGGGGACACTTGCGTGTGTTGTTGACCGTGCCATGCCAGTGACGCTCATCCCAAGTGTGCAGTACGACATGCACACATGTCAAGGGAGTTAAGGGCATGCCTGGCACACATTGCACCGTCACACATAACATCTGTACACATCTCATCATACATCTGGTGCCTTCTCCACTCAGGAGTAATGTGCCACATCACAGCCTTTCACACCTGTGCCCCACACATGTAGTACTGCCCAAACAATGCCTTGATGTCCATCCATGGACAAGTATGTCAGCCCTATTCCTTCCTGTGTGCTGCATGTCACCACTGTGATGTGTGAAAGGCACCGTACATTCGCTAAGAGGGCCTGTGTACGTTCCCTATCACTATGGGAGTGCTGCCGTATGTGTACCCATAGTGATAGTGAGCGTACAGGTGTATGTACGGTCCGTACCACTATGGGTGTTCTGGCGTATACGTACTCATAGTGATAGTGAGCGTACAGGCGTGTGTACGGTCCGTACCACTATGGGTGTTCTGGCGTATGCGTACTCATAGTGATAGTGAGCGTACAGGCGTGTGTACGGTCCGTCTCACTATGGGTGTTCTGGCGTATGCGTACTCATAGTGATAGTGAGCATACAGGCGTGTGTACGGTCCGTACCACTATGAGTGTTCTGGCATATGTGTACTCATAGTGATAGTGAGCGTACAGGCGTGTGTACGGTCTGTCTCACTATGGGTGTTCTGGTGTATGCGTACTCATAGTGAGAGTGAGCGTACAGGCGTGTGTACGGTCCGTACCACTATGAGTACGCATACGCGAGAACACCCATAGTGGTACGGACCGTACACACGGCTGTACGCTCACTATCACTATGAGTACGCATACGCCAGAACACCCATAGTGAGACGGACCGTACACACGCCTGTACTGGCCGTTGCTATGCATTTGGGGTGCCCTAGGGCCCCGGAACGCACCGTACCTGTGTGTGAAGCTCCAAATTACATAGGGGACACATGAGGGACAAGTATAAAGGCCTACATGCATGCTGGTTGTCATGGAGACCAAGTTTAAAGTTTGAATTTTTTGAAGCAGGTGCACAGCAGTAGTCAGTTTGAATGAATCTACTTTGTTGCAATGTGCTTCTGGAGTTGACATCATGCTGAAGAAAAAAACCACAATAAGAACCCACTGACTGTGCTAGGTTTGAAGGGATTGGAGGAAACATAGGAAGCAAATGTGAGTGACCAATCACTCTGTACTCCTGTGCATGAAACAGGCCAGCAAGGTAGATATAAGGCAGCCAGGTCCCATGAGGGAGCACTTGCCTGCACATCTTTGTATTCCACAACCCAGCTGCTGCTACTGATTCCCTGGAACCATGTCAAGGTCTGTGGAGAGGTCACAGCCTTTCACCCTGGAGGAGAACCTGGCTTTGCTGGATGTGATCCTCCCACAGTACCCCATGCTGTATGGGCGACCAGGGTATCAGGTGAGTGCAGAGTCCACCAGCACCGACTGTGTCCCTTTTTTGTGAGTGTGACTTCTGGCATTGTGTCCAGGTGTGGCACACATGCTATGTACTGTAGGGGGGGTCCCGGGGGGGGAATGCCTGATGTCTCCCAGCCAGTGCATGCTGTGGTGCATGTCTGCCGTCCTCACTTGCATTGTGTTTACTGTGACAATCACTGCATGGTGCATGCCACACTCTGCCTGTCTTGTCCTCATGGGAATGTAGCCTCTACAGTCCTCATGTGATTATGTGGCCAGCCCAGTGTGACAGGTGACTGTACCCACAGATGTGTGTTAGTTCTGTGTACCTGTGCTGAGAGTGTCCACATGATGTGTTCGTACCCTGGACATTGGTGTGTGTGTAAGTCCCCTGTCATGTGGGTGGGTGCATATGTGGAGTGTAAAACCCGGGCTGCATGAGGGATGGATATACCCTGCCCATGTGATGTGAGCAGGGAGCAGTGCTGTGTGTCTGACGTGCAGAGCCAGCCCCACACCTGTGAGCCCCCCCCATCTAGTGGCACATGTGCAGAGTGAGTTTTGTCGCAGCATTTGGCAATGGCAGGTGAATGTCCTGTGCCTGTGTGTGTCTGTGTACTCTGCTGCGGTAGCGTCAGTGGCCTGTGGCATGTGACTGCTTAGAGGTGCTGCACATTATCCTGGTGTAGCTTGTGATGCATAGTGTGAGCCTGGATCATTGATTGTGTCGTTGCCCTCATTCCACCTGTGTACTTTCAATGGCACGTACTGCTTTTGCCCTTCCCCAGAGGATCATGTCCCTATGAAAAAGGTGCAATGCGTTGGATGCATACTATGCCTTGTTGTAAACAGCACATTTGTTCTTATATGCCTCTCTGTGACATGTGCCTGGTGTATTGATGTAGTGCCACTTGTTCATCCTCACAGGTAGGCGCCTCTGCCAAGAAGCAGATATGGCTGACCGCCGTCAGTGCCGTGAGGAGTGCGGATGGTCGCAAGCGGCGCCTGGCCCAGGTGAGGAAACGCTGGCAGGATATCCGGTGCTGGACGCGGAGGATCGCACGGGTCCTGCTGGGGGACTCACCTGAGACCCATAAGAACCGGGGGCGCCGCCGTCTGACCCACATCCACAAGCGTGTGCTGGCGGTGGTATTTCCAGACTTGGAGAGGCGCTTATAGGAGAAGCAGCAGCAGGAAGGGGGTAGGTACATGTGTGTTTGTTGTGTCACCAGCATTTGTAAGTGCACAGTTGCATGGATACACTGCCAGGGTTTAAAAGTGCTGTGCAGATCCAGTTACCCACAGTATAGCTGTGCTCTCCTGCCTCCCTTCCCCTCCTTGCAATGTGTTCCCTGGTCTGTGTGTAGTCACTCCTTCACAAGGTAATGTAGGCTGGCGCTTTCTCCATGTGAACTATGCCTGTAGCATCATGTGTGGGGGTGGTGTGTAACAGGTTTGGGGACCTTGCCTGTGCCCTGTCCAGTTCAGTACATGTGGGTTCCATGTCAGTTGGCACTGATGCTGAGTCCAGACATGGGATTTAGTCTCTCAAGTGTCATGCCTTACAGCGCGCATGTCCTATGTTGTAGCCTGTGACATGATGTGCATGAGTGTGCGATACGCATAGTGCAGGGATGGTGGCGTGTGTTGCAGTCATTCCCATTCAGGACCATGGAGTTGTGTGGCCACTGCTGTCCCCTGGGGCATATGTTCATAGGTGTCATGTGTGTCATCACAAAACGTGGACACTCTCAGTGTCTACAGCATAGGTTGTGCTCGGTGCCATTGTCCCCTGGCACCATGTATATTGACGTGAAATGTAGTACAAGTGTCCACTGTACAGCCTGACCTGATTTTCATTGTTCATAGTCACAGTGGCCAGTGCCTGTGTGTCTTGTTACAATCATCTGATGATGACCATTTGTACATGATTATTTGGACAGGCGCACCTCGGGAATTTGGCGCCCAATCTTGCATTTATGCAGCCCCTATGTATTTCACCCAGACTAAGAGATGTAAGTGCCACCTGTGTCTCAACAAATTGTCTCATGTAGGGGGTGGTTGGTGCGGGCCAAGCCTACATGTCAAAACCAGAATTCTCCTTTCTAGGTCTGGCCAGTGTGTGATGTTTGTCTGGACATACACTCAAGGTGCAGTGAGCCAGTCATGGTGGGCATGTTTTCAGTATTACCTATGCAGCATCTGCCTCAAGTTCATGGATATGGTCCCTCCTCATCCCTATTTTCGGCAACGCTGTGTGGTGCAGATGCAGTGCTGGATTGTCCCCAGGGCCTGGCTCCTATGTCAAACTCCATTTCATTTAATTTGCTACTGTGTCATGCTCTCAATGGATTTTCTTTGGCATGGTGGGTCAACCAACTGTGTGTTGCATGCCCTACATCTGTACCTTGTTTTGTAGATGTTACTGATCTTTCTTTGCAGGCTATGCACTGTAACCTATGTAGATTGGACTCATGTGACATATGTATACAGGTGTGTGATTAATTGTTGTCTCTTCACCTTGCCCACAGCATCGTCGGGGGACACGGAGGGAGACATGAGCACAGACGGAGCGGAGGGACCGAGCACCAGTGCCAGCGTTGACATCGTGGCTGGCACATTGAGTGGTACTGAGGCGGAGGAGAGTGAGGCCGAGGACTTGTCCACTGACACGACAGAATATGAAGCTGACGGGTCCGAGGATGATCTCTCCGAGTGGGCGGAGGCTGCACCACCAGCTGACAGCGGCACAACATCGCACCCCGCCCCCTCCATTGCCATCAGTCGCCTCCCACTTGCTCGTGTCCCTTCCCAGCGTGCCCGGTCACCACATGTCTCCTTCCTGCCAGGCACCGCACCCCCTGCCCCTGTCTCCACTGCTGCCGCCAATGCCGAGTCTGTGGACATCCAGCGGCAGTTGCAGGTTGGTCAGGCTGCGATCCTTAATGTCCTCCATGGCCACAGCCAAGTGCTGCACAACATGGAGGCATACTTGGAGGGCATTTTTTCATCGCAGGCTGACCAACGCCAGTTGCTGAGGTCCATCGACTCGACACTGACTGCAGCAGTGGGTCTCCTGCAGCGCTACGTCCCACCCCCTACCCCTGCCCCATCCACACTTCCCACTCCCATGCCTGTCCCACGTACACCCAGACGTCAGCATGCACCCACCACAACAGACACAGGCACCACACCAGCAGGGAAGGTCATACGCACACCTCCTGGCACACACACACAGGGTGAAGTAGGCACACCCACTGGGTCGGGGGGCAAACGTAAGTCATGCAGCCAGAGTGGGAGTCCGCATTCCACCCAATCCACTCCCTCCAAATCCCCTCCCCTCAGCTCTCCTGGCCACATATCCGGCAAGGACTCCTTCATGGCCGCTCTGTCCCTGAGCCCCACTGTGACACCACCCCGCATGCGGTCAAGGGAGTCCCCGGTCAGGGTGGTTGAGTCCCCCCCTGTCCGCACCCTCCCCCAGTGGCGCTGCGACCCATCCCTCCGCCCCCCCCCCTCCTTGGGGCCTGTGGTTCCTTCGGGTGCAGGGGAGATGCTGGAGGACCTTGCTAAGGTGTGCAGCAACATCCTGGCCTCTGCCTTTGGCCCTGCCCCACCCCCTGTGGTGGAGTCCTCCGTCCCTGCACCCACGACGCCTACCCTTCGCCCTCATGTCCCTGCGGTGCCTGGTCCTTCCCCCCCACATGATGCCCTCCCCGCTGTGGAAGACGAAGGGGTCTGAATGTGCAGGCAAGCTAGGGGACACGCGTCCCACTGTGTCCCCCATCCAGCTGTGACTCATGGACTGCCCTATGGGCTTTGTAAATATTGAACTTGATCCACACACACATTATTTGGAAATGCTGAATAAAGCCTTTTTTTTCCTTAGAACACTACTGCTTTTGTGGTGTTGCTGTTGGTGGGGCTGCTACGTGATTTTGGGTGTTGATCATGTGTTGGGTGTGTGGGAAATGTAGTAGTGTGCTGGTCATAGGGGGGACCCTGGTATCTGTGTGCCATCACAAGGTGTTAGCTAGGTTTCTCTGTTCATGTAAGCAGTTACTGCATGGTGAAATTGTCCCAAGGTGTATTCCTTCCTCTGTGTACCCTGACATCTTCCCTGCAGGGTGTTCCCAATATTTAGCGGTGAGCTGTGTGTACATTAGCTGGGTGTGTGACGGACCCCTTCAACTTTGGCCATGCATGCAGAGCGATGTCTCCACCTGCATCATTCGTGGCATCCTTGGTGATCACTGTACTTGTGTATGTAGTCTGTTGACATGACTTCATGTGGACATGTTCCCTTTTAGGCTGTATGCAGGTGTGTACTCCCAGCCTCGCACACATGTGTTACATGTACTGCAGGGTCTTTGTGCACCTGACTGACAATTGTGGGAATTGGATCTGTGGGTACTCCACCCTTATTTTTTTCCATGGGCAATGCTGGGAGGACTCTGCACCCACCCCTCCTGTGTCTGGGCACTGCTGGGAGGACTCTGCACACACCCCTTCCTGTCTCTGGGCACTGCTGGGAGGACTCTGCACCCACCCCTCCTGTCTCTGGGCACTGCTGGGAGGACTCTGCACACACCCCTCCTGTCTCTGGGCACTGCTGGGAGGACTCTGCACACACCCCTCCTGTGTCTGGGCACTGCTGGGAGTGATGGGCACACACCCCTCCTGTGTCTGGGTACTGCTGGGAGTGATAGGCACACACCCCTCCTGTCTCTGGGCACTGCTGGGAGGACTCTGCACCCACCCCTCCTGTGTCTGGGCACTGCTGGGAGTGATAGGCACACACCCCTCTTGTCTCTGGGCACTGCTGGGAGGACTCTGCACACACCCCTCCTGTCTTTGGGCACTGCTGGGAGGACTCTGCACACACCCCTCCTGTCTCTGGGCACTGCTGGGAGGACTCTGCACACACCCCTCCTGTCTCTGGGCACTGCTGGGAGGACTCTGCACATACCCCTCCTGTCTCTGGGCACTGCTGGGAGGACTCTGCACCCACCCCTCCTGTGTCTGGGCACTGCTGGGAGTGATAGGCACACACCCCTCCTGTCTCTGGGCCCTGCTGGGAGGACTCTGCACCCACCCCTCCTGTCTCTGGGCACTGCTGGGAGGACTCTGCACCCACCCCTCCTGTGTCTGGGCACTGCTTCGAGTGATAGGCACACACCCCTCCTGTCTCTGGGCACTGCTGGGAGGACTCTGCACCCACCCCTCCTGTGTCTGGGCACTGCTGGGAGTGATAGGCACACACCCCTCCTGTGTCTGGGCACTGCTGGGAGGACTCTGCACACACCCCTCCTATGTCTGGGCACTGCTGGGAGGACTCTGCACCCACCCCTCCTGTGTCTGGGCACTGCTGGGAGGACTCTGCACCCACCCCTCCTATTTCACGATGTGTACGCTTAGAACATACACGTGTGTGGGTTCGCTCCATGCATACGAGGTGGGGGTACGTGTCGTACATACACGGTTGGGGTGAGGGTACGGGTCGTACATACACTGTTGGGGTGGGGGTACGCTCCATGCATACGCGGGTGAGGGTACGGGTCGTACTTACACTGTTGGGGTGGGGGGTATGCTCCATACGTACACGGGTGAGGGTACGGGTCGTACTTACACTGTTGGGGTGGGGGTACGCTCCATACATACGCGGGTGAGGGTACGGGTCGTACTTACACTGTTGGGGTGGGGGTACGCTCCATACGTCCGCGGGTGAGGGTACGGGTCGTACTTACACTGTTGGGGTGGGGGTACGCTCCATACGTACGCGGGTGAGGGTACGGGTCGTACATACACTGTTGGGGTGGGGGTACGCTCCATACGTCTGCGGGTGAGGGTACGGGTCGTACTTACACTGTTGGGGTGGGGGTACGCTCCATACGTCCGCGGGTGAGGGTACGGGTCGTACATACACTGTTGGGGTGGGGGTACGCTCCATACATCCGCGGGTGAGGGTACGGGTCGTACTTACACTGTAGGGGTGGGGGCACGCTCCATACGTACGCGGGTGAGGGTACGGGTCGTACTTACACTGTTGGGGAGGGGGTACGCTCCATACGTACGCGGGTGAGGGTACGGGTCGTACTTACACTGTTGGGGTGGGGGGTACACTCCATGCATATGGGGGTGGGGGTACGGTCCGTACATATGCGTCCCCACGCTATGTGATGCTTGTGCGGGCCGTACCCAGGCTTTGCCACGTGGGTACAGCCGTCCCGCCATTGTTGGGATGACGTAGGTGTGGGCGGGGTACGACTCGTACCCACGCTCTTAAGGCGTGGGTACGGGACGTACCTGTATTGTTGTGTTGCCGGTTCGCATCGTCAAGCACTTCCGTTGTGGCGGTCGCTGGCTTTGCTGGACACGCCCCCACCCCCTCATAGTGACCAGGGCCTGGGGGTCAGGTATGTCCAGGGCATGTGTGCTGTGTGACTTTGGTGGGGGTTTTGTGGCCTGCCCCCCCCTTTCCCCCCTCCCTTTGTTGTTCGGACCTTCTGCGGCGTCTGCATCCGAACCTGTAGAGGAGGTCGACTGCTATGAGGGCCGGGATGACACGTAGGTTCGGGTCCATGTCTGTCCGTCGCGTACAGGTACTCCTTGTTCGCGTCGTCCTGATTTCCCGGCAGTTTTTGGCAGCCGGAAAATATTCACCGTGCGGGATGACGTCGGTGCGAATCGTGATTCCTGGTTCGTGAATGGCAGGCTGCGTGCGTCCCGATGTCACGTCGGCGCTTTCCCGGATCGCATTTGTATGTTTATTTTCGTCGGTCTGGGTTTTGTACGATTCGTACGGAAATGGTGTTTCCGTGCGAATCGTAATTCCGTGTTTGTATATTTTGACGACCGTGTACGCGTCGGACGGAGAATATGCTCCGTCCGACGGTTCGTACCCGGTTTTTACCGGATCGTAATCGGCACCTCTGTGTCTGCCACAAACTCTAAGTATACATATCTGTCTGTCAAGGAAATCATATGGGCCTACTGACAGATGTTGTGTGAAGGCCCCCACATAGGCAGTAACATCCTTGATGGGCACAGAGCTCACTGGTCACTAATGAGTGCTATCTAGCTTAGTACTAGGCAAAACTTGGAGTAGGGATTGGAGTGGTAAACAGAGCCTAGCAACCCACCGACCCCAGGAACGGAAACTGAAATGCAAAAATAACAGTGGGGATCCCTCAAGGGTCTTCATGGCTTCCCCTTGCCACTTTCTAAAGTGCCTATCTAGGAGAAGGGTGCAAAAGGTCAAAAAGCTGTTGGCCAGCTGCTTGGCATTGTTCATGTTTCATAATGAGATTATGTACAGGGCAAGCAACTGTACTCCAGATGGCCTGTGGCCTGGGGGCACAACTGCTAGAAGAGTGGCCTTAGGACTTACATTTGGATGCTGATTTTGTAAGGGGAGTGAAGGTATATTTTAATGATGCTGTTTTGCTCCTGCAAAACGGCACTGCTAATAAGAGAACGGAAAATAGTGTGGTGCTGTACTTGTACTTATCTCACAGAACTAGACATCAATTTGCAGACGAATGAAGCAAACTAAAAAGGTGGATAATGTTTGTGGCAACGGTTACTTTGTACAGTAACAATTTACTAAAAACAAAATGGCTTGAGGGCACATATGGCCATTTGGGCGTGTGGTGTGCTGTCCTTTACTGTTAGGGGCTGCTTATTAAGCAGATCATTTCACAAATGCCATAAAGTCTGTGGCAAACCCATACATTTCTACTCCTGATATGTACTGTTTTTGCAGAAAACACCAGCAAGGCACAGTTTTATGTCCACTGCAGAGTAAGTGTTATGTGCTTTGGTTGGGCCCATGTAGAAACACTGCACATTTACTTATATTGTCCTCTTTCCAGCACCCTGACATTATTGCTGTGACCTTTTGCACATATTCATGTGTGTGACAATGTTGGATTTGTTTCCTTGAAACGTCTTTTGTTTACACATCTGGCTTCTTATAACATTATCACGATGCCTGGAACATAAGGCCATTTACAAACAAAGTACAAATGTTATGCTATCTTCATCCACGGTGTGACAGTGTTACCTGCATATCCATAACATTGCTAATCTATACATGCATCGCAAGGATGCTTTTTACTATATAATAAGCATCGCAGAGGAACCACTTCAGCTGACACTGAGGGTCCCTGCATGCTGAGACTTCACCATGCAGCGGTCTGACATCTCCTTGAGACCAAAACGCGGTCCTACATTCTCTTACACCAGGTAATGGGGTTGGATTTCCCCTCAGGGGGATTCTTGGCTTTACACATGCATATACACTAGACACACACTGAGTAGGGTTTGCATAGTAGGAGTATGCCTGATTACGATCCTGTATTATATGTCCGCATCTATACACTGTCTTAGCACCATAGTGGAACTGTATGTGTTATTTCCTCTTTTGGTGCTTGTAATCACTTTCATCTGCTTCTTATTATAGCAGCATATGTGTTATTTACAAGACTCACGTTGGTTCAATAAATATATTGAAAATGTCCCATTGTATATTCTCTGTATATTTCTCTGAGAACAAATAGGCATGAGTGACTGAGCGGAACTTACTAGATTTGTTACCACAATCCCTGAGGGGTCAGGATTGTCATGTTCAGTTGTTGCTCCCTAGTAGGAAGGGAGGTTTATGGTGGCATTTTGAGCTACCTGGTCTCTAGGCCAACATATCCTGCGGGGTGCCCGGATCAGTCTAGGCACCTTGCCCAGAGTTTATGTTGTCAAACACACATGCAGATCCTATGGATTAGTGGGAACTACATGACATAAGGTGACAATTACCAGTTGCCATGCAGGAAGATGATGCAAGTCTCTTTTGTGCTCAAAAGTGTGAGCTATGTTAAATGAAAATGTTCAGTGAAAAGGTATCACACTTGAGGGAAGTTGAACTTGTTTTTATAAAACATCTATCTATCAGAATTATTGCATGATATGCATGATAATTGTACAAGAGTTATGCTAATGCACATGGTAAACATTACTAGCACAACGCACAGTACTGCAGCATGCATCTAGTTGCATTAGCTCCCCAA
This sequence comes from Triturus cristatus, assembly GCF_964204655.1. Classification (NCBI taxonomy): domain Eukaryota; kingdom Metazoa; phylum Chordata; class Amphibia; order Caudata; family Salamandridae; genus Triturus; species Triturus cristatus. The sequence continues at coordinate 556,837,248 of NC_140583.1, forward strand.
TAGGCATTTGTCTGCTAGAACAAGCCTTTTCTCAGTGAATAATGTGCAGATCACTAGAGTGGGTGAATGTTAAACAGTATGTAGAATACAGCTAACCCAATAAATGAAAGTTACAGGGCTACAGGGAGAGAGCAACACAGGGAGCACAGGGAGAAGAACAGGGGCAGAAAGCTGGAAAATACATGCACTCACGTGGACTGCTTAACCAAAAAGACAAACAATTCCCTAAATATGAGGAATTATGTAAGACAATCAAAAGGATGACAAAGATCCCATGCTTAAGGAGAGGGACGAACACACGAAGAGGAAGACAAGCTATTGTGGGCCAACGAATAAGAAGCAAGCAAACGAGATTGACATTAAAACCAACCAATGGTAAGCAGTAGGCTCACTCAAAACCCACTGTAAATAATCACAATGTACACAAGAGCTGTCTGTAGGTTAGATATAAAAAGTAACTACCAATCTCTAATTCACAGTGCTTCTAGCTACCAAAGCCAGGGCTGGCTAAGGATGTCATGTTACTCACGGCTGCTAACAGCTAGAAATATCTTACATTTCTACTTTCAAATATGGATTGCGTTTTCTTTCTGCTGATAGGCCATGTGGAATCATAGAACTTCCATCACGTTGGTCTAAAAGCATCATGAAAAAAGATGTAGCACACCTCCAGATACTCAGGAGCTAACAATCACACCATTGCATCACCTACCCTCAGAGGTAGCATGCGCTAAAAGGGGACACCGAAGCATCTGCCTCACTTTCATTCAGGTAACCTCAGATTCGAGCTGCAGTGAGGGTCAAGACTCATATGGGCATTTTGATCATCACAAATCCATCCAGAAGTACCTAATGCAATAAAATAGTGGAAGTCGAAAAACTCCTCATATCTCTTAACAGGTCCCATGTTAGAAGGGTGACTCTCAGACAGGGGTGTATTTTTCAGCTGACGTTTACCATGCTGGGGCTTGTAGATATGCTTCTTCAATTAAAGGTATTGATCTTCAATTCTTGTATTTTTAGGGCTGTTGGGACAGAAGAAGGACTAGTTGGAAGTTGCCCCAGAAGCTTTTGTTTAATTTAAATTGTTCCGCCTGATAGTTATATCAGCCCTTGAGTCAACATGTTACAGTCACCTAGCAGAAGAAATAGCGTATTTTTTTCAAAACCTCAAGGGTCTTCGGTGATTGCAAAAGACGCAGTTTTGTTGTGCATCCAACAGAACCACCATAAATCATTACAACAGTAGGTCTTAGAGTGACTCTACCACGGTAAGACAAGGGGGTGATTATCACGGGTTCTCCTTAGAATCCTATCTGGCGCAGGCTGTGGAACAATTCACCTACTCAAGCCTGTTGTCAGGAAGCAGACAATCTTCATCTCTCCAGGTGTGAGATGGATATAGGCAAGTGATAAGAATGTCTTCTTCAAACTCATCTCCCCACAGAAACTATAGCTATTAAGGGGCATGAGCAGATATTTTCATCTGAGAGCACTGGGGTGCCTAAAAGCACACCCCAATAGGTAATATTGGAATTAAACAGGCCAATTGACAAAATATGCACAGTCTCTAGGGACGAAATACAAATCTATATTACCACTTACTATATAATTTAACCTTTGCTTCCAGCTCTCTCTACAAGAGAATTGTCAATGCTTATGGAAGTGAACACAGTTTAAAGTGATCATACAAAACAAGGACAAGTTACTAACAAAATATTTCCGACAATATCATGAGACAAAAGCTACATATGACCATAGCAGTTGTTGTCCCCACTAATTGATATGAGTAACCATTAATTACTATTTGACATCGCCCTCTCAGCAGGATCACCCCCAAACAGGTTGCCTCTACCCCTCTTATTTTTACAGAATTCTTTTTCGTTGCACTTAGGACTCTGTGCACATTACCACTGCTAACAAGTGCTGAAATGCTTGTGCTCACGCCTTAAAACATTGTAACATTGGCCTACACTGATAAGTCACTAGTAAAATGGTACACCATATACCCAGGGCCTGGAATTTAAATGCTACTAGTAGGCCTGCTCTTAAACAGAAACAATGGTTCCTGTGATATAATATAACAATTTCTGATAATATATGCACAATCGCGATAAAAAGAGTTACGTGGATATCAAAAGGAGAAGAAACATATACACCTGCATTTCTGGTTAACACAGTTGTTATTTATGTACGAAAAATTATACATATTTTTACAAAAAATGAAGCAATGGTGCGTGGTGTCCCCAGTAAACATGGAACCTGAAACATTAGTGACATCTTTGTGATATATACAATTGGTTTCCAATATGGTCTAAAGTCGACCATCACAAATAATAACAAATTAAGAACTGCGCCCTTGTGAAATAATTAGCGCTGGTTGATGGTTCGCTTTAATTTTTGTCTACGGCGTTTAGACCCTTTGTGCAGTGAAGGGTCTCTTCAGGACCTAGTGATGTCAGGACATCTAAAATTAAGAAACAGGGAGACTAACAATGTGTGGCCCTAATAATGGCAACATTACTAGAATTGGAGCGCATGGAGATGGCCTGTACCTGAGGGTACGGTTGTACAGCACGTGTAGAGCGTGAAACCCAAGGAAGTGTGAGGAAGAAAGGATTTACTCACATGGGACCCAATTGGGTACTGTGCATGTGAAGAGAGGAAAAAGAATAAGGTTATAGAGACAATGTTGAAGCGAGTAGAATGCGTACATTGTAAACGGCACATAATTGTAGGAGAGAGTACTTCGGTAGAAGAACTTAGCCCCAACGTGAGGGGAGGGAGCCTGACAACGAGAATACTGGCACATAATATGGTGCTGAAGATGTATAATTTGATTGTTGCGTGGGTGCACAACAATCTGTGCACTCCAGGATGATCTCTATGAAAGAGTGACAATTGTCAAAGGACATGCGATCTCGCTATAGTGCCCAGCATGGGGCGTAAATGGGACGAATCTTACCGGAAATTAAATTAATAGCACAGGAAGTGAGGTTGCTTCGAACTGCGGTGACTAAATTGCCAAATGAATTAATCAAACGAAGTCAAGGATCCGAATAAGGATAAGTGGTGCATGTCGGTGAGAGATGAAGAACCTGTCAAGAGGTCATTGCGTGCGGTGGGACAGATAAGGAAGGTGGCATGGACAGAAAGGATCAATTCCATAATCCACGGCCTGAACTCTGCTGAGGAGTGGCGGGGATCCGTGTCCTCATTGACAAACTAAAAGTGCATGTAGATATAATACATGATGATTATAGATTGGCTTATGCAACCTGCCCTGTTATGTTTCACGTATTGGCAACTAGATCAGTCCCACCGCAGGCAATGACCTCTCGACAGGTTCTTCATTGACTCCCACCTGTCAACACCAGCTTGTCCTATATGATTTTCTCTGAACTACCTGTTTGCCAAAATGTTATGTAAAATTGCATCGTTTACTAAATAATACATACTGCATGTCAATACCGTTTTGCCCTCTACAGTTCTTTATGACCTATCTGTTTGCCCATTTGTTATGTATAGCTGTCCCTTTTTACCAAACTATGTTCACAATGTATTCGCTTGAGATGGCTGCCAAATGTGGGCGCCAGATTTGTTTTCAACTTACTAGCATGAATTGTGTTTCAATGTGCTCGGTAACCTTAACTCCCAATGTCGGTGACCTTGTTGTAGATGATGTTGATCATTTATTGCACAGTCTATTAACGACTGTGTCATGAGCTCCAATAAGTGATAGCTTAACATACCTGGAAGCTTTACGTCGGACGCTGATAAGTATGCATCCTTGCTGATTAGTATACACCTTCGCCTTGAATGAACAACCCGCATGTCTTCACTAATACTGAAATGCCTGCTGCGCTTCCAATACTCCAAAGGATTAATTGGCAGCTTTCGAGTATACACTCACTTCTCATTTTTATCTTCTCTTTCTTTCATTTCTCTTCATCTACTCTTTCCATCTATCCTGACGGTCTTTCCTCTTTTTTCTTTATCGATGGCAGAGAACCGGATCAGACTACTGTATGGCAATCCACAGTGATGTCCGCCACGTTTACCGGTCAAGACGAGATCGGAGCACTTAATGGCAACGCGATCTCGAGCGCGCTGTCATTTGACCTGTCTAGACGGACAGACACAGGTCTACACGGGGCATATCAGCAAGGGCCCGCGATAATTATCGCTAAGCGCACTTAGCGCTAGGATAATAATCGCCGGCTATCGCTGCTTTCTATCATGGAGATAGCATGCTATCAGCAACGCTTATCTCCAAAGCGATAGAAATGCAAGCGTTAGCTGGAAAACAGTGTGATTATCGCTGGAAATCCAGCGATAATCGCACTGTGACCGGCAATACCTTGCTGATAGGGCAGGGTGGTCTTAGCCATGTAATCCCCCTCCCATTGGATTACATGGCTAAGTCGGAACTAAAGCAGGCGTGAGGAAAGTAGCGCTAACCATGGTTAGCGCTACTTTTCTTATTGCTATGCTTGTTAGCGATTCCCTTGATAATTGGAGAATTCTCGGTTAGCAACGTTTCTCCAGTTATTTCGGGGAAGGAACGCCCACTTTGCATCTCATTAGAGATGCAAAGCTGGGCATTCAGTAAACAGGCGCTAAGGCAAGGATTCACGCGATAACGTGACCTTGCTGATATAGCGATAAAATTATTGCCGCTTTTTGGCCGAAAACGGCAACAAAAGCAACGATAATTTTTTATCGCCGCCTTGTAGATATGCCCCAACGAGCACATAGGGTCTGCATGTGCTTTGATCTAGGAAAACGCCATAAAGTAGGTAAGAGCCAGCTGATCCATAAAGGAGATAACAGGCCACTCTCACCCGACATGCACCACTTATCCTAATTTCCCTATGTTTTTCATTTTAGACATTCGGATCCTTGACTTTGTTTGATTAATTCATTTGGCAATTTAGTCGCCGCAGTTCGAAGCAACCTCACTTCCTGTGCTATTAAATTCATTTCCGGTAAGATTCCTCCCATTTACGCCCCATGCAGGGCACCATAGCGATATCGTACGTCCTTTGACAATTGTCACGCTTTCACAGAGATCATCCTGGAGTGCACGGATCATTGTGCATCCATGCATAAATCAAATTATGCTTCTACAGCACCATACTCTGTGCCGGCAAACAGCAATTACATCACGGCTGCTACAACGCATGCCGTTACGTCTCATGTGTTACAACGCAAGCGACGTTACAAAGTGTACACAATACGACGCTTCCCATTACATTGCATGCGCTTTTAAAACGCATGCGCTTTTAAAACGCCTGTGATGTAATGGACGGGCTCCAGAATGGACGTGCGCCAGGACAGAGACAAGGAAGAACCGGAACCAAGAGAGAGGAACCACGAGGAGAGAGAGGTAAGTGTCAGGTGGTCGTACTGTATGGTAATGTTTTAGGCTTTAGGGTTTAGGGCTTAGGGTTTAGGGTTGAGGGTAGTGTCAGGGGGTCGTAGTGTAGGGTGGTGTTTTAGGGTTTAGGGCTTAGGTTTTAGTGTTGTGTCAGGGGGTCGTAGTGTAGGTACTGTTTTAGGGCTTAGGGTTTAGTGTTGTGTCAGGTGGTCGTAGTGTAGGTACTGTTTTAGGGTTTAGGGTCGTGCCAGGGGGGTCGTACTGTAGGGTAGTGATTAAGGGTTTGGGATTTAGGCTTTAGGGTAGTGTATTGTTTTGTACTGTAGGGTACTGTAGTGGAGTGTGTGTTATGTAGGGTACTGTATTAGTGTTTGGGGGTTATTTCAAAAAAACTAATTGCGATGTAAAAGCATGCGGGGGGTTTGGGTGTGTTGTAAAGGGATTTTGTATACATTTCAAAGGAAATGCGAAGTAATGGTTTCCGTTGTAAAAACTTGCATTGTGACAGTACATGTGAACCAAAAACTGCGATGTAAAACCATGCGTTGTTTTAGTTTGCGATGTATCATCATACATCCCTCTGGGCCAGTATTCTCAATGTCAGCCTCCCTCCCCTCATGTTGGGGTAAGTTCTTCTACCGAAGTACTCTCTCCTACAATTATGTGCCGTTTACTATGTACTCATTCTACCGGCTTCAACATTGTCTCTATAACCTTATTCTTTTTCCTCTCTTCACATGCACAGTCCCCGGTTGGCTCCCATGTGAGGAAATCCTTTCTTCTTCTCACTTCCTTGGGTTTCACGCTCTACACACGCTGTACAACCGTACCCTCAGTTACAGGCCATCTCCACGCGCTCCAATTCTAGTAATGTTGACATTATTAAGGCCGCACATTGATAGTCTCCCTGTTTCTTAATTTTAGATGTCCCTACATCTCTAGGTCCTGAAGAGACCCTTCACTGCACTAAGGGTCTAAACGCCGTAGACAAAAATAAAAGCGAACCATCAACCAGCGCTAATTATTTCATAAGGACACTGTTCCTAATTTGTTATTATTTGTGATAGTCGACTTTAGACCATATTGGAAACCAATTGTATATATCACAAAGATGTCACTAATGTTTTAGGTTCCATGTTCACTGGGGACACCGCACACCATTGCTTCGTTTTTGTAAAATAATATATAATTTTTCATACATAAATAACGACTGTGTTAACCAGAATTACAGGTGTATATGGTTTTTCTCCTTTTGATATCCACGTAACCCTTTTTATTGCGATTGTGCATATATTATCAGAAATTGTTATATTATACCACAGGAACCATTTTTTCTATTTAAGACTAGTGGGCCTGCAACACTTTTTTTGCCTCCAACTTAAGTAGCCCCTTAGAACAGGTCCCAGGTCTGCCATTGCAGCTTGAATTAGTTTTAAACTACCAATTGGGCGTCGAAAGCCTTAGACTTCCTATTTATTGAAAATAAATCATCCCTGAGGTAGGCCCTAGGTAGCCCATAGTGGAGGGTGCATAGTAATGAAAAGGTTGGACATGTATTTATTTGTTCTTACATATCCTGGTAGTGAAAAAAGACCTACATTCATTATTCACTACTGTGTGGCCTACCTCTCTCATAAGATAACATTGGGTTGCCTTATCACATTTAATAAGTGCTAACTTTTGATCGGGAACAGTTGAACCTTTAATGTTTGGTGTCTGAAATATTATAATTTAAAACCATCTTTAGTATTAAAGGCGGATTTTAATTAGAATTTTGAAAATGCCACTTTTAGAAAGTTTTAATTTTCCTGCCCAATCTATTTGGTGCCTGCTGCCTGTTTCCGGGTCACATGTCTGGGTGAAGTTGACAGTTGGACTTTGTTTATTCCTCCCAAACAGCCAAATATTAGAAGGGTTAGATGTGCCTGGATGGGACATCACTGCATAGGAGGCGGAGCTGGGCACAGCCCCACGTGCAGTCAAATAGCCTGTGCCCTGCCTTTACACAAATTACTTGTGACCACAGTATTGTATATACTGACAGGCAGGAGCCAGGGCAAGGGAGGCATGAAACTTCAAACACTTCAATGGGAAATCTGTATAAACTTCTCCTACTTCAAAGAAGGCACCTTATATAAAAATAGGAGTGTCAGCCCCACTCTTTAGTTCTCTTTCTGGAACTACGGAAGGTCTCTCAGAGGACTGCCTGCTGCTGTGACCTGCTGTGTACTTTAGAAGACTGCTTTGCTGCTCCTGGAAGGACTTGTTTGCTGTCAGGAGACTGCCTTGAGCCATCAGAGGCCTGCTCTGCCGCTTCAGTCTTTTTCCATTGCTTAAACCAAGGACTACTAATCAAGTGCCTCAAAGGGCTAGTTGGCTGGTCTCCTGATCTGAGCTTCAGGGACTGAAAAGGCTCCAACCATCTTTATCTCGTACCTAGACTCAGCCTAAGTTTGTCATAAACTCCCCCAAGTGGTGCCCTTTCAGTCCTGGACCAACCAGCACAAGGTGCATCGCCGGTCGGCCAGATTTTGAGTCAGCTCCGGCTATGTTCATATCCAAAGCAGCAAACACATTTAGGTGGTCCTTCAGCCAAGGGGTATCTGGCTTTCGTGGAACTCTCCTCTTGTACAGCCTCCAGCCTTGTCCATTTGAAGATGTTCCACTTCCCAAAAAAAAGGACGACGTCCGAAAGTGGAAATCTTCACCACAACTTCGTCCTGCGCCTCTCCGATGATAAAGCCTCCTCCTTGGACACCACCTGCAGACTTGCCCTGTCGGACGTTGCTTATTTAGACAACTTTTTATAGAAATGTTGGTGTTTTAATCTTTGAGACTCTAGTTTTTGCCTTAAACTTTAAACATTCATAGCTTTGGTTCTACTTATTGGATTTGTGTTGTTTTGGTGTCAAATCATTTATATAAATGTTTCTTTTTTTCTAATTGGAGTGGGATTTTTCTTGCAATGTCTTTTTACTTTATAGCTGTTTGTGTACCGCATAAAAACTTTACACATTTAATTTAGTGACTTTTGTTTATCACCTTGATAGGGACTGTGGCTATTGCTTGCGCAGGGTTAACACCCCATTCAGCCAACAACCCAATTTCTCACAATTACCATAATATCTTGCAACACACATAATTATTCCCCTTACTGGTGTGCCATCATATTTTTATAAAAACCAACCTTGCAGGAGCAGAAGGAATAACAATATTATTCTATAAACTCTAAAATAACAATTCACTTGTGGGGGAGGCTGCAACTTGAGTGATGTGTACATAACAAAAGGAGTACACCTTTTATCAAATAAAATGTATACCTTGACACACACATCTATTTAAATGAAATAGCAAGTAATGCAACTTAGGTGAATAGAAAAGATGTGTAAAAAGCTGAATTTACTATATTCTGTGTGAAGTGCTGCTTTGTAGTGTCAACACTGGCAGAGTTTCATGGATGAACGACTATAGGTTCAGTAAATTCGATGTAAGCAAGGCACTGGTGTATTTGTCGGGGAAGACAAAGTAATGTGTCAGGGATGACATATTTATGCAACAAGAAAAGGCAAATTATACAGCATAATACAGCACATTTGGTTAAACTACTACCTCAATATTTAGGTATTTTTTTATAAATTAACACTATCTGGGCAAAGGCGTCCCTTAATTATAACCAGTTTGAATCCCAAATGCAACAATAAGAAACAGAAAGGTGACCAGTCAACCTTTGTGAAGGACATTCCACTGCATACCAACAAGTAGTGCCATGTTTGAAATACATGTTGATGTTTTTGAGCGACAGACAGCCTTTTTTGTCAAACTCTGCAGCAGATGATGAAAAATGTAGCCAATGCAGCAGGTCCATATTTATGCAGAAAACGCTGCAGCTACAAAATTACATAATTCCAGCGGCCCTGAATATAAGCATCTCCCAGCGCACTTTGAGATTTTGCTATGGGCACACCAGTTCATCATATGGTTAGATCAATTAACTCGAAGCTTGTTTTAATTGTTGGTAAGAAAATTAGGAAATTTACAGGCAGATTTACAAGCCCCTTGCGCCTCATTTACGCTGCCGTTGCGTCACTTTTGTGACGCAGCAACGGCGCAAATCCTGCGCCATGGTGCGGGGTACTTACAACGTGACGCATCTGGGAGATGCGTCACATTGTAAAGCCCTGCGCCACATGTAGGTGTTCCTGTGCAGGGAGGGGCCTTCCGGCGCAGGAACGCCTCCTAAAAGTGGCTGAGTGAAATCTACAAGATTTCACTCAGTCACTTTTAGGACCATGCTGCGTCAAAACCCTGCGCAGGCGAAAGGATTGACGCAGCATTATTAAGATAAGGCCCCCCAGAGCATTGCTGGAACTGCGTCGCGCTTGCGACGCAACTCCAGCAATGCGCCACTTTTACGGCACAGATGCGTCACGCATCTGTGCCGTTTTTGCCCCATGGTGCGCAGCATTGTAAATGCGGCGCATCCATGGTGGCGGAGCTGTGGCGCACAATAACTGCCGCATCCCTGCTGATATACAGGGATACACCAGTTATTATAAATATGCCCCTCAAAGTCTAATCCCAGTGTTTTGTAATAAATCAGGGCTGAGGTTAGCTTATCCACAGTGGGTGGAGCTGCAGTCATGCTGTCTAATATGGCAAAGCTCTGAAGATAGCCGGTGAGAAGGGCATTTTTACATAGCATCCACTGGATGCCAAATATTATAGTACTCAGACTTCCTTACACATTAAAAATGTGTGATCCTGGGTACATCCCTTAATTTCCTGGAGTCTCAGCACCATTATCTTACACAGGGAGCCTCCAGGAACAGGCTAAGCTCTGTTAAGCAATGTTCTTCAAACACACAGCAATTTTTGGAGTGCTTCGTTTGGAGCATTGTGATTAAATATGTCCTCGCTCATTTCTTATCCTGTTCCCACCTCTGCAACAATACTGTGAATTTTATGAGAAAGTCAGAAGTGACGTACACGCGTGTCCTCCCCTTGAAACACCTGAACTGTTTACCTCTGTAGTCACAAAACAACAGTCCCTCCCTTTTCTTCAACACAGCTGGACTCACCAGATTTGAAATGTTAATGATAACCGCACACTGAATGCTTTCTTTTTGTGAATGGGGCTGTGTTTTAAAATAAATGTTTTTTCTGCAATTTAGTGCATCACATGAAATGCCCATTGCTCCTGTCTGCAGGATGACAGATTATATGGTGCTGTTGGTATTTGTCCTCAATCTCTTCAAGTGAGAGGCATCACATTACACTAGGGGCTAATTATGAGTTTGGCGGTCCAACCGCCCGAGGAACCGAAATGACACCACCAGGTCTGCGGTCCACCTGCTGAATATATATCAACTACAGAGTTGTACTTGCAGTCTCACAGCAGTGCTCAACAAACGGCGGTTAACAGCTGTGGGACACGCAAAATAAAATGAACACAATGACCATTGGATGGATTTAAAACCTACACACCTGATGTGCTTTGCCAAGTGCACATGTTTGCAAATCACACTATAAAACACACCCCATCCCTGATCAATTACCTTCACTTCCAAACTGCAGCACAGCAAGGCAGGCAGCCATTTATTGCACTGTTTAGATAAGGCACCCCATTTTTTTATTTTCCCATTTAGCATTCTACACCACCTGTATTTTTAGTTTTGCACCTTTTTATCTCCATCACTTGTTTGTTGTTCATTCACATACTCATTCACATTTGTTTCACCATACCTGTGTAACAAAAACCTACCTTCACTGAGCAAGACTTGATAGTCATGGTGGATGAAATCATTAGAGTAGAGTCACACATTTTTTGGTCCCAAATCCAACATACTCCTTTCTGTATGAAATAAAAAATGTGGGACAGGATAGCCAACAGTATGAATGTTGTTGGTAACACCCTGTGCACACAGGAAGACATTAGAGAGAGGTGGAACGACCTCAGGCTGAGGGTCTGTACCAAGTACAACCGCCTGTACCAGGAGGCTCTGAGGACTGCTGGTGGTCCTCCCAGTGTACCTTTACAACTTTTAAAACGGGAGAAGGTGTTCATGGACATCCTGCATACTGAGGGCTTGTCAGGAATAGAGGGGGTAGTGGACTCTGGTAAGTTAAACTTCAAAACCTGCCACAATATCACAATGTCCTATTTGCTCTCAACTCTGTTTTTCTTATTCTGTTCTCTATCTACTTTCCTAACATGCAATACTCAAAGTATCTGCGATGTTGGTTTGTCTGTGACAATGTGAATAGTTGCAAATAAGAGCACATGTAGTCAACTACAGGAAATGCCACATGTTGAAATGCTGTCTGTACAGGCATTTCAATTAAAATATCTATCCAGGATCCATGATTTGTGTTAAAATGTAAATGTACAGTCCATCCCAAATGCATGGTGTACTGGTCCTTTCTCAAGTGTAGCCAAAGTGACACTGAAGTGACAACAACTACCATGAGGCCTTTTCACTCCAATTCTAACCAAGATGCTACACTCCTTTTGCCCCTTCGCACTTGTCTCTCATGTTACAACTGATGTTAACTAATCATGCAGTTTACCATTTGTCAAGTGTCGCTAAAGTGACATTGGAAAGCTACAGCTACTTTCATGAGGCCTTGTGACTGGAACTCTAACCAAGATGCTACACTTCTCTTGCCCCTTCTCACTTGTCTCCTATGTTACAATTGATGTTAACTTATCATGAGGGTTACCATGCGTTAAGTGCTGCTAAAGTGAGACTGAAGTGACTACAACTACCATGAGACCTTGTCACTCCAACTCTAACCAAGATGCTGCACTCCCTTTGCCCTTCTCATTTGTCTCCCATGTTACAACTGATCTTCACTCATCATGGACTGTGCAATGTACAGACAATGCTTCACTCAGACATACGTATGAATACTTTGCTTGAAGGTGCCCTTGACCTATCAACTCAAACTAATGATAGCATCCGTGACACCATGACAACGGTGTACCCCTAATATATGGGAGCCATGACGGAAACTCAGCTGATTAGCAGTTCCAGGGGACCCCTGACTCTACACTTCTCACAGGATGAGCAATACTAAATATATAACCTAGCTGGGTGTTTTCCTGTATTAGACACAATTAGGCCTTGGAATAGAAAAATGCACATGTTAGGACCACATTGTGTTTGTAGCAGAGTTTTGGAGATGTCATGTCTATCCCAAAAACCAAAAGGCCACATATCTGAGCAGCTAATAAGCTGATGAAATCTACTACATCTATTGAATGTTTACAAATGTCTATTAACCAACTTCAACTCCACGTAAATGGATGACAATACTAATCTCTATCTATTTTGTTCCATTCTATTTCCCCATTTACCTTGACACAAACAACGTGGATGTAGTTACTTCACTTCCAACATTAACAATGTTCTCTGTCTCTCAACAGGCTGATCCACCACTGCACCTGCACAGAGGTTAGAAAATTAACAGAATTCCTCCCTCGCACAGGAAGAAGCCCTCAGTGATGACAATACTCCTGAAGAGGTGGATTTGGATGATGTTCCTGGCCCATCTGGTCAGCCTGGGCAGACGCCAACAGTGGGGCTCAGTGTGACCACTACAACATCTTCCACAACCACTGAAACATCACAGCCAACCACTTCCCCCTCAACCTGAGCACCTAGCACAGTCAGTACCATCCTGTGCCCCCAGTCCTGGAGTCTTTGATGGCTAACACAACCCCAGTCATGGATGAACCAGGCCACAGTGGGGGAGCAGTCTGCACCAGGGGCCCAGGGCCACGGGGTAGGCATAATTGGAGGGTAAATGTGGGGCCCCAGAGTGAGCTCACTGAGGCCATGGTCTACAAAGCTGCCATCACCCAAGTCCTGAGAGTGTACCAGTACTCCCAAAATGTCATGGGCTAAGTATTTCCTGAAATCTTAAAAATGAAGGGGTTGCCCAGAGACACATACCAGGAGGTAGCTGACATCCACACCAAGGTGCCCGGCATCCACACTGAGATAGCTGGCATCCACACTGAGGTGTCTAACATCCACAACAAGGTTGCCGGCATTCTCACCGAGGTAGCCGGCATCCGCACAGAGGTAGCCTCCCTGGTTGGGGTGCTGTGGGACATTAACACCACATTGTCAGCTTCTAGAGAACACGGTCCAAGACAGCATTTACAGCTGAACAAAGCTACACCTACAAAACAAACACCTTATCCAAGATATTGCCAGACCCATATATTCCTAAAATAGCATTAACATCCTTCTCACATCACTACAAAAAGTTGCAAGAATCGTCAAAATCTTCACATCGCACACCGTACTTATACTCAGGAGAAGTAGTTCTGAATGAGATCCTGACGCAAGTCAGCTCCTTCCTCACAAATATCATCATCTTCATTTGGAATTCCAGAGCCCCAATCGGTGGGTCTTAATGGCCTGCATCCCCTGTGATGTAAGGGATGTTCTGTCACAGGGCAATGTTGTGGAGTATGCAGCACGCCATGGTGATCTAAGACCTCCCCAGTGAGTAGAGTAGGGCTCCCCACTCCAGTTCAGACATCTGAACCTGGGTGTCAGGAGCCCGAAAGCCCACTCCACTACCCTCTGTGTTCTTTCATCTGCCTCATTGAAGCATACTTCTCCTGGTGTTGTGAGATTTCTTAGAGGTGCCAATAATCAAAGCTGGTTGGAATACGCTGGGTCTCCTAGTTTGAAGACAGAGAGAAGGGCAACATTTAGTTACACACTTTCACATCAAACTACCTGATATATCCCACACAAAGTCAGGAGAGATTACACTTACCTACAAGCTAGGCTCTCTCCAGTAGTAGTTGTGACATCAGCTGGAATATGATGCTGTTCCGTAAGGTATAGGCATCATGAGCAGATTTGGGCACAGATTTTTGAGATGTACAAATCCGGTGCCAGACAACTTGCTTGTTGATAGAATGGTAGTGCTTCCTGTTACGGTGGACTTGCTCCCCATCATGTGTTAGTACTAAGCCAAAATGGGTGCCATCAATAAGCACAATTACATGTAGGATGTGTCCAAATCCATAAATATCCACCGTCATAGTGGCTAAATACTCTAGGGAACGGGATGGCCACATATCTCAACATTGCTGTAAGCACCTCTGTGGGGGCCCAACTGAACATCTGTTGTGACATTCCACCAGACTTCCATTCCATTCCATTCCAGTCATTCCATTCCAACAGTGAATTAAAATAAGCCTGTGGCCAAAAAAACAAAACTGACATGAGTCTCACTAGTGGTGGTAGTCCTGTAGGATGATTGAGGTGAGGTAGGAGTTCAGGCTCCAACTGAGGACGTAGATCCATAATTGTTTGCCTATTTAAACAGAACCTTGTGATGATTTGTCATTCTTCCATGGCGTGTAGGTCTGGAAATGAACAGTAACCAGGTGGATGGCATCTCCTCCCTCTCCCAGGGTACCTATGTAAGGAGTAACACAAAAATATATATATTGGTTACAGTGTGCAGAGTAACATATGTGAAGAGTAAGGCAAAAGGCATGTGTGTGAACAGCAATGCTTCATGAAGCAGTACACATTTTCTTTCATCATTAGCAGATTTTGAACATCCACCTGTCATCCCCAACCGGGCCTTCACAGGACTGTAACAGAACTGTGCGCATCTTTAAATCAAAGATTTCAAATTGGCACTACTGTGAGGGTAGTAGTATATATATTACCACAAACCGCGGTGTGCAGTGCACCTCCCATATGTTACCTATGTGCACAGTAATGCACTTCACAGACAAAGTTTTGTACTACGCATGACATGGTAATGGAACATTACATGTTTGCCCTCATTTGTGGTGGTGAGGCACTTAAGCAGAACAAATACAGCCTCAGCATAGCATTGGGCAGTTCACTCCATGGCAGACACATCCATAGGCTCACGTTGGAGAATGTAACAGCAGTGGCGCAATGGCTGTGTGTGTCTATGCTCATAACCACACATGCCGCAATTTGAAAACAAACTCACTTGCCTACTGACACTGCTGGAATAAACACCTCCTCTAGTCAGCTGCTATGTGCCACCTCTGTCCCAGGTTGTAGCAGAGGTATATGTGACATAGAACTGTGGTAAATAAAATATTACGCTCTCAGAATTTCAGAATATCAATAGGATCATGCATAAAGCAAGAGGCTGAGTCTGTGGTATCAGGTTCATAAAGGGATTTATTCCAATAACTCGAGTCAAAGGGAGAATATTTCCATCACCAAAATTGGATCTGGAAAGGGGCTCAAAAGTATTCTCAATATTCTCAAAACATTATTCACAGAGTACAGTATATATACATTTCTCAATTGTACGTAAGCAAAAGAGCAAGAGAGAATGAGATAAGAGCATGTGGGCGTGTAAGTAGGCGTGAAGGTGGGCGTCCATGTGGGCGTCCACTTGATGATAATGGGTAATTTGTCATGTGTGGGTGGATACCTGGAGGGGGTTGCGTGATCTGCTGGAATTGTACTGGAACTTTGCCTTACTTGTGCTCAACTCGAGCATGACGTGTAACTGACGTGGGGCTAGAGGGAGAAAGGGACTTGACATTTAGCTCTACATGTGGAGACAAAAGTCTGGGGTTATGTCAACCTAATCCCAAATCATATCTAACATCCTATGTTTAAAGAACTATGTTATCCAAAAAGAAAGGTCTCTCGGAGTAGAACCTTATTCTATACTGACTATATTGACTGTGAGTGCGTGTACAAGCGTCTAAGTGTCTACACAATATGCGGGGGCAGAAATCGTCCATAGTAACAGGGCTATGAATTACTTGCATAAAGACAGAGAAGCCGGGCCTTTGCTCGGTAGCTGGCAGGATGTTTACTTAAACTACTAGACAGGAATGCATTGGGCAGGGAGCGGAGCAGATAATTTCGAAGGTGAAATACAGTTTTTGGCAGGCAACAAGCTGATGTCAGGCACCGTTAGCTGCGCAGAGAATGAGGACAAAGTTCATGGATACAGATGCAGGCTCAGACTGGAGCTCTCAGAGGCAGAAGGCAGGAAAAGCTTGATGGCAGAATCAGGGCCTACTCGCCTGGACTGAAAAATAGCATAAGTGAACCATATAAAGCCGGTGGCCTTTCGTACTTAGGAATGGAATATCCGGCCCATTCATGGCAGATCTGAAAGAGGACATGTTAACGGTGGACGCACATGTATTTGCGTCTTCATAACTGGAACTGGAGGGAACATACATGTACTTGTGATTTATACATGAAACCGTTGGGGTCCAAGATAGGGGACATAACTGATCATAAAAATCCATATTTCCACATTCCCTCCTTGTCCCCTACTTGCCCGTCAAGAGATATCAATCTTCATCAATCCATTGATCTGTTCATATAGCATCATTTGTTCTTCTTTTTTCTTCTGGGACGAACGAAATCTTGGTGGTGGAATACACGATGTGGCACACAGACCACAAATCGCTGGTCCACATTGTAGGCATAAGCAGCAACTGAATAGTATGAGAAAGCCAATACCTAGGAAGGATAGGACCCTCCATCCAAAGGTAGATAATACACTCCAAAACCAACCGGACCAAGTCCAGGTGCCTGGATTCTGGTGTATCTGGCTTACAATCTTATGAAGGCGAGTTATGGCTTTATATACAGATGGCGAATTTTCTGGTATGAAAAATGCAACAGCTTGATTTGATGACCCTACAAGCTCCGCCCCTATCGGCCAGGATAACGTCAAGGACAAGACTATTTTGAAGCACAACAATCCGCATAGCAGACTGCTCTTCTGTTAAATTGCCTAAGGCGGAAATAGTTTCGTTCACTACTGCTTCAAGGGTTCTGGTTAATCTACGTATCAGCTTACTATTGGTAACTGTACCTATATAGGGAAAGAAACCTTTATTGAAATCTGTGTATTTTTCCCATGCTGTTTCAGTGTAATCGACAATTGGGAGATCTCTCTGCTGTCTATTGTGTACTAAATGAGTATTTCTATGATAATCAGGAGGAGCTAGGAAAACAGGTGGTAGGAGGAATGCTATGTAACAGGTACCATCCCAATCTAGAGGTAGGCGTATATATGCGGTCTGGCCACATATAAAGTAGGAATGACGAGAAGCTCTAAATGTAGACTTGCCTTGATCACTGAATTTTATTACAGTGGTGCATTTACTATGGCCCATGTGTATGGAGCCATTCTTTCTTATACATAATTCCCCTTTTACTGGGAATACGGACATGGCGGGCAAGATTGGTGTAGCTTCAGATTCAACGTTCAGGATCATGAGGTTAAGTGTAAAATTACCTAATCCATATACTTCATTTCTTAGATCAGTTCCTGTTCTTTTGGGAAGTCCCTCCTTGTTAGGGTAGCAGACTTTAAGCAAAACTAAGTTCAGGTTTCCCCATACCCAGTTGTCTTGATAAACTGCGGAATTCGAATCTAGGGAATTAATCAAACTAAACCATGCTCCACAGGAGCCATTGTGTGTGAACGGATAGAGAAAGAGGGGCAAAACTCCCTTATAGTTCTGATAGGGGGGGAGTCGGCCACAGACCCAGCAGTCTGTAGCATTGCTAGTCTGATGTGAATGGTGCAGCATCTGAATAAAGGTATTGTTGCGTAAGGCAAGTCGATATGATAGCTCATAGGATGGCAGATCACTAAATGTGTGCTTTATGGTATCATTAGTGGAGGAGTATAAGAGTGAGGCAATAGGAGGAAAAATAGCATGTAGTATTAAGCTGATACATATTATCGTGATGCACAGAAGAGATTGAAAAATTACAGTCACTATACATCTATTTGCTTCTTATCTTGCTCTCTTATTTTTGCTTTATGTTATTGTCCAAGATCTTATGCGAGCCAGAATACATGTTCAACCGCTTCACCACCTAGTGGACTTAATTGATCAAACGGGTTCTGACTTCTTAGATCAAAGTTTAGCTTTGTGGAAACTTCTGGGGAGTCTCCTCTAGAAAATGGTGTTCAAAATCCAAAATCCAAGTTTAAAGTCTTTTTCCTTTGTAAAAGAGTGGTGAAGGTGCACTTTGACTTTAACGGCCGTCCCCGTGGTCCAGAGCACTGACTTTGGCGCCTTTCATCCAGGAGCGATGGAGTATTCTTTGACCTGGGTGTTGTCAGGGAAGGCGGCAGCAACCTGCGAACAACAAGAGAGTAGTGCAGACATCAAGGAAGCCAGGTAATCTGTCAGCATGTTACTATTAACATCAGTAATCTTTTAGGCATTGGAGTGCCCCACATATTTGGTGGTCTACCAAAGACCACTTCATAGGGAGATAAGCCTGTTCTAGAATGAGCTACCATTCGCATGAAAAAGAGGGCAACCGGCAGGGCTACCATCCAATCTTGCCTTTGTCTGCGCAAATTTTAATATCCGATTATGTCTTTCTACAAGGCCTGCTGCTTCAGGATGTCGCACACAATGGAATTTCCAGGTATACCCTAACAGAAGGGACACCTGCTTCATTAGTACCAGGACATATTTGTAACCTCTACATCTGTTCATTTGGATATAATCCATTTGGAGCACTTCAAAAGGGTGGTCAGGTGGATGGAATCCACCTTGTTCCATCGGAAGTCCTTTACCTGGATTGAATTGGCAACAGATCATACATGTTCTGACCTTTTATTTCGCTGCTGCACGCAGGTGCTTGTTGAACCATATATTCTGTAAGCTATCTATCATTGCTTTCTCTCCTAAGTGTGCAGGACTATGTGCGGTATTTATAATCACTTGTACCATCGAATCAGGAAGAAGCCATGTGGATTTGCCCTTATTCATCCAACCCTGATCAGTCAGTACCCCTCCTTGTTCCGACCATTTCTTTAATTCGTCCATAGTAGCATGTGTCTGTATGTCTTGTACATCCTTGGAAGGATCCCTAACTGTCATGGCTTTGGACACTTATTGAACCTGTAACTTTGTCATGTCTAGTGGGGTCTGAGCTGTCTGTTTAGCTGTTCGGTCTGCCAGATCATTGCCTTGGGAAATGGTATCTGTGGCTCTAGTATGTGCTTTACATTTTAGGATAGCTATGGCTGTTGGTAAATATATTGCTTCCAGTAGGGCTTGAATATGGGGGCCATGCTGTATCTTGGCCCCATGAGAGGTCAAGAAACCTCTTTCTCGCCAGAGAATCGGTGTAAATGTTTACTCTCAGGTGCTTAGCTCTTATGCACGCTTGTGTCAGGGCGATGAGCTCTGCTGCTTGTGCTGACAATATGTCTATTCTTTTAGTCTCTATTATTACAGTATCAGTAGTCACTGCATATGCTGCCACTAATTCTCCCGCCCCTGTCCTCATGCATGAGCCGTCAACTTATAGTGTTAGGTCGGGGTCTGGGAGTGCAACGTCTGTCAAGTCTTGTCTTGGTTTAGTCACGGTATGTATTACTTCAACACAGTCGTGTGGTGAAACGCTTTCTGTACTGGAGGGCAAAAGGGTAGCAGGATTCAGTATGTTGCATCGTCTGATCTCTATGTGTGGTTGAAATAACGTTGGCTCATAGCCTGTCAGTCTAGCTACAGTCAGGTGTTGTGTTTGTGTCTGGTTCAAGAGAACCTCTACTGCGTGTGGTACTTGTGCTGTCAGAGGGTGGCCCAGCACTATCAAGTCACTTTGTCTTATGGCTAAGGCCGTTGCTGCAACTGATTTTAGGCACGCAGGCAAAGCCTGTGCTACTGGGTCTAATGTACTAGAAAAATAAGCACAGGGCTCGTGTTTTCCTGCATGATCTTGTGTTAGGACAGATAGTGCTGTTCCATCCCGCTCTGTCACAAAAAGCATAAACGATTTGTTGTAATCAGGGTTTGCTAAAACTGGTGCTTGACATAAAGCTCTCTTTAATTCTTCAAATGCCACAGTGTGTTCTTGAGGACTTTAGTCTTTTTGTGTCTTGGGCTGGGAAAAACCAGAAATCAATTGAATACGTTCCGGTGCCCACAACTAATTCCCCTGAAAGATCACAATAAAACATGAGAAAAAGGGGAAAGCACCATACCTATTTCCTCGACTTAATTTCTAAGGGGGCTAATTTCTAAGGGGCTTAATTTCTTAAGGGGCTAGCGGGAAGCGAACCCCCTCAGGGGCCAGCAGAAAGCCAATATTCTCCTCCTTCCCCCCCTTTTTGACAGGAGGAAATCTGAAACAGATTTCACTGCTGTCAAACACTATCAAACCCTGTGTCTTGTCAACACTATTAATCCCTGTGTGTAGCTACTGGGCGTAAGCAAAATTATAGGAGATACACAGCGTATTTGAAACGGCGAGAAATCCTTCAAATTAATGTACAAACCTCATTGTGTTAGCTCATAAGCTAGCCGAATGACATCTCATATGCAAATGTCCCTATTACATGAACCTACACCAACCTGAAGTCAATATTAATGCTAGTAGGCCCTAATAGGAATGCTAAATTACCTAAATATTCGGAAAACCAAGTTTAAGAACAGTTGTTAATGTTGATAATTAATAATTTATCTGCTAAAGAAATCAGTCATTTTGCAATAATTTCCACCTATACAATAAATAGCCTAATTTAAAAACAAGTCAACTTTTGGGGCCACCACTTACAAGAATGAGCTTACTAAAGCAAACTTTAAAAAGGAAATCCTGTCAGATATTTTCTCATTACCCTAAATACCGAGCCTCATTTGTCACTCTGTGGTGGCAGTCCTTATTTAAAACAGGCCTTCAAGAGTTAAGATGCGAGTGCACAGATCATAATTGTTCCTTAATGTCCAATCTGGAAACATATGACCGAGGCTGCCTGTCTATAAGAGAAAGGCAGTCATGTGAAAAATATTTTAGTCTTGCAGAATTTTTCCTTTTATTTCATTCATCTCCAACACCAATTAGACATACACTGATAACGTGTTGTCTGCTATTTTGACAGCATGATAAAGGTAATATCACGTCTGTGAAATTTAGTAATTGTGAACAAGTTCCAGCCAAGCGCTGTGCAAAGATCGCCGTCGTCACGACTATCTCTGTACTTGCACAGGAGAACTTGGTATTAAACGCTAAACAGACTGGTCAATACAACACAAAAACAAAACATATATAAAATACATATGCCAAGCCATCAGTATACCAAGCACAGAAAGCATAGACAATTGCACTAACATATATAAATGAGCAGCGATGCGCAATTACAGTACCTACAGCTCAGAGGCGAACATTCTGGCCTGCTTAATTTGTCAGGCTTATAATCAATAATTCATTTACCTGCCCTATACACCCCCATCTGAAATCACCGTGTCAAGTCTGACACACAGAATCAGCAATAATAATCAAAAACGAAGAACACACGAACCTGTTTGTTTTCTTTTATAAACACAGAATCAGCAATAATAATCAAAAACGAAGAACACACGAACCTGTTTGTTATCTTTTATAAAAATGAGCTATGCATCTTCGTCAACACAATGTACCCTAATGTCCCAGACGAAGACGCACCTCTCATCTCTCCTCACAGACTTTTAACCACTGGATCATTTATCCAATGCAACTGGTGGCAGCTTGTGGCCACAATTCAAAAATGTCTGAATTTGAAAATCGTTTACATATAGGCACATAGCCCTTAAAATTCCAAGCAAGAGCAACATTTTACTTTCTGGCCAGAAGCAATATAACAATTGCTAAAAAATAAAACAAATCTTCTCCATAGACATTTCCCCGGGGCACTGGTTTAGCACAGAATAGACCAAGGGAATCTTTCTCAACTTTCATTTCTCAGCTGCCCTGTCTTATCAGAGAAGCTAAAAATAGCCCCTCAGCGCGGCCTGAGCCTGGGCTGCCAGCCAACTTTTTTCGTCGCTCCGGCTGCAGGCATTACACAGATGCGATGTCAGAGAAGCTTTCTAAGCAGTGCCTCTGTTCTGCTCCTCTCACCAGCCCCCACCTACACTGGCTACAAGGTCAGAATCTGTCTCCGATTTCTGTATCACATACTGCTCTACACAGCCCCCACCTTCTCCTCACTCTGAAGCTGTCAAAGACAAAAAGACTACTCAATTCCATAAAAACTGCAATAATTCGCTCAATTGAAAAATTATTTTTACATACAATTTGCACTCAGGGGGTCATAATCTTACCGACTTGACCCAGCACATTGGCTCACTGGACCACCAAGAACACAAACCTGTATTCTTGAACAATTTGCAAATTCGAAATACCCACAATTCTTCTCAAGCTAAACTTTTCACTAATTATTTTTCATTAACACTTTGTACATTAGGGGTGTCATCAAATCACAGGTGTTGCTCCTTCTCCAGCTACACCCCTCTCAATTTTCTTTTGACAACGTAATCAAATGTTGGACCATGAAAACACCAGCTATGCGCTGTTCATTTGGTGGGTGGCTCAAGAACCTTTGGGCTACTATATCATTATTATATGTATCGTGGTACTTGCGGTGGCACTCTAACTGGTCTTTCTACTGGGGCCACTCTTGCTAGGTCCTCTGAAAGGACGGGATAAATACCAGCAACGTCAGTATTTCTTTCTCTGTCAGCCTGCGCTCATTTTACCTGTAACATCTTTTCCTTGGCTCTTCCAGACTCCAGTCTACTTCTCTCTGCTTCGTGAAACACTTACTCTGACCTCCTATGTGACTCCTTGCGCCAAAAACTCAATGGCATCCTTCCAAGCTGGTCTACATTTTCTCTTTCATAAGAGTGTTTCGTTGTCCATCTACTTGTTCTGCTTTTACTCGGATACCTTCCTCAACTAACACGTTTTCTCGGGCTTTGTCTGAATCCTCCCTACTTTTCTCTTCTTTTCTGAGCGCTTACTCTGTGCGTCTATGCTATTCTTTACGCCATAATTCAATGGCATCTTTCTGTTACTGTCTGGCTATCTTTTTCCATAATTCTTCTTCTACTCTCATGATGCAATCTGCATCCCATGTCCCAACTGCGGGCCACCTCTGACTTTCTGGTAAATCCTTGGTGTAGTCCACCCATAAATCAAGAAATAATACGGCATCTAGGCCATGCTTATGATACATAAAGTACCCTGGAGTGTCCCTAGGTTAAATGGGAACAGCTTCTTCGAGTACCCCTTTTCTAGTTTTGATCTGTCTTAATTTTGAAAAGAGCGGCATTTTTAGACCTTATTACTTGAACACACTTATTACTATAATACACATAATAATGAACAGTTATTCACACCACAATATGTCGAACGTATTTAAAACATTTAACATTTAACATGTAACGAACAACAATGGCCATTAGGGAACTAATCACTTAGCATAATACTCGACACTAACTAGGTGATTCTGAATTATATACTAGACATACTAGATATACTGCTAAACAGTACAGATACACTGCTGAAACAGTGCAGACCGGATTTGTGTACCCAAACCCGTCTTGACCGGCACAACCTATGTGCACGTCAGAACGCCTCCCCGGCAATGGTACTCACCGGGTAGCTCGGAACGGAAGGCCTCGGAACTGAACTGGACTGGACTGGACCGGACTGGACTCGACGCGGAACTTCGGAACTTCGGAACTTCGGGATCTGGTGGGCCTCTCTATACCTCGGACACAGCTCTCTCGCAGGTGGGCTCTGGGTAGGACAATCTGCGTTCCTCACCGCCTCGTATGGATGCCTGGTCGCAGTCTGTCCCCTTCGTTGGCCTGAGGGAGTTGGCGGGAAGACCCGCGACGTGCGCGCTTGAAGTCCGTCACGGCTATGGAAGGGGGCAAAACTGGACCTTCATCTCCGGCGTGTGGGGAAAGAGATGTCCCTGTTCGGGCGCCATTATGTGGTAAATAAAATATTACGCTCTCAGAATTTCAGAATATCAATAGGATCATGCATAAAGCAAGAGGCTGAGTCTGTGGTATCAGGTTCATAAAGGGATTTATTCCAATAACTCGAGTCAAAGGGAGAATATTTCCATCACCAAAATTGGATCTGGAAAGGGGCTCAAAAGTATTCTCAATATTCTCAAAACATTATTCACAGAGTACAGTATATATACATTTCTCAATTGTACGTAAGCAAAAGAGCAAGAGAGAATGAGATAAGAGCATGTGGGCGTGTAAGTAGGCGTGAAGGTGGGCGTCCATGTGGGCGTCCACTTGATGATAATGGGTAATTTGTCATGTGTGGGTGGATACCTGGAGGGGGTTGCGTGATCTGCTGGAATTGTACTGGAACTTTGCCTTACTTGTGCTCAACTCGAGCATGACGTGTAACTGACGTGGGGCTAGAGGGAGAAAGGGACTTGACATTTAGCTCTACATGTGGAGACAAAAGTCTGGGGTTATGTCAACCTAATCCCAAATCATATCTAACATCCTATGTTTAAAGAACTATGTTATCCAAAAAGAAAGGTCTCTCGGAGTAGAACCTTATTCTATACTGACTATATTGACTGTGAGTGCGTGTACAAGCGTCTAAGTGTCTACACAATATGCGGGGGCAGAAATCGTCCATAGTAACAGGGCTATGAATTACTTGCATAAAGACAGAGAAGCCGGGCCTTTGCTCGGTAGCTGGCAGGATGTTTACTTAAACTACTAGACAGGAATGCATTGGGCAGGGAGCGGAGCAGATAATTTCGAAGGTGAAATACAGTTTTTGGCAGGCAACAAGCTGATGTCAGGCACCGTTAGCTGCGCAGAGAATGAGGACAAAGTTCATGGATACAGATGCAGGCTCAGACTGGAGCTCTCAGAGGCAGAAGGCAGGAAAAGCTTGACGGCAGAATCAGGGCCTACTCGCCTGGACTGAAAAATAGCATAAGTGAACCATATAGAGCCGGTGGCCTTTCGTACTTAGGAATGGAATATCCGGCCCATTCATGGCGGATCTGAAAGAGGACATGTTAACGGTGGACGCACATGTATTTGCGTCTTCATAACTGGAACTGGAGGGAACATACATGTACTTGTGATTTATACATGAAACCGTTGGGGTCCAAGATAGGGGACATAACTGATCATAAAAATCCATATTTCCACAGAACGGTAGTCAGTGTCCTCTCCCTGTAGATCTGCTGATCCTTAGATAGTGCTCCAATTAGTACTTCCGAACAATTTGTTGGACTATTACATCTTATATGTGCTACCTGTAGTACTGTACCTGGCAAGACCCACATTGTCAATGTGGGTTACCGTCTACGGACCAAAAGTCTGTTGCAACTGTCCCACGAGTAGGGCTTGAATTGTGGAGGCATATTGCACTATTGACAAATGTGCTGTGCAGATAGTTGGTGAGTACAGCAGTAAAATCCATCACTGCATCACCAGGTGTGTCACATTAAGCGACCAGACACTACGTAGAATGGTATGTTGATGTCATCCCCATGACAGTGTCACAAATGACCAAATGGGTATCCTGTGTTGGCAGGACATCGTCCAAATGCCTAATAAGACGTAGTACTATTTTACATTGAGTTGTCCACATGACCATTCATTTCCAGATTGTGAGCACACAATGTGACACATGTTAGGCCTTCCTTTGTGACCCATGTTCTGGGATGTATTACGTTCAGTGGTAACAGTTATGTTTTGAACAGCATGGCTAGAGTCACACTTCTGGGGTATGAAAGTGTCTGAACAGTCATGAACCATCTGCTTTAGCTGTCATGTGCTCCCAATGGTGTAACACATCCAATTGGCCGCACACTGCTCGTCTTACCAGCAAGTTGCCGCAAGGAACTATGGTCCATGTAGTGGCGACGGCGAGTACGCCTGTGCCACAGTGTTGAAAGGAAGTAAATGTAGCATTAGCCATCCCTGGACACGTGTTTCGAGGTAGTTGCCTCTCATCAGCAGGGAGTAGGTGAGTGTAATGGGGTGCCGCGTAGACTGCCAAAGACATATTAACAGGTAACGTACCACTCATGGCGCGCAGGTGCTGGTCCAGGGCCCGTCGGCCCAATAGCTCAAGGGAGCCTCAGTACAACACATCCAATTGGCCGCACACTGCTCGTCTTACCAGCAAGTTGCCCCAAGGAACTATGGTCCATGTAGTGGCGACGGCGAGTACGCCTGTGCCACAGTGTTGAAAGGAAGTAAATGTAGCATTAGCCATCCCTGGACACGTGTTTCGAGGTAGTTGCCTCTCGTCAGCAGGGAGTAGGTGAGTGTAATGGGGTGCCGCGTAGACTGCCAAAGACGTATTAACAGGTAACGTACCACTCATGGCGCGCAGGTGCTGGTCCAGGGCCCGTCGGCCCAATAGCTCAAGGGAGTCTCAGTACAACACATCCAATTGGCCGCACACTGCTCGTCTTACCAGCAAGTTGCCCCAAGGAACTATGGTCCATGTAGTGGCGACGGCGAGTACGCCTGTGCCACAGTGTTGAAAGGAAGTAAATGTAGCATTAGCCATCCCTGGACACGTGTTTCGAGGTAGTTGCCTCTCGTCAGCAGGGAGAAGGTGAGTGTAATGGGGTGCCGCGTAGACTGCCAAAGACGTATTAACAGGTAACGTACCACTCATGGCGCGCAGGTGCTGGTCCAGGGCCCGTCGGCCCAATAGCTCAAGGGAGCCTCAGTACAACACATCCAATTGGCCGCACACTGCTCGTCTTACCAGCAAGTTGCCCCAAGGAACTATGGTCCATGTAGTGGCGACGGCGAGTACGCCTGTGCCACAGTGTTGAAAGGAAGTAAATGTAGCATTAGCCACACCTGATGTGCTTTGCCAAGTGCACATGTTTGCAAATCACACTATAAAACACACCCCATCCCTGATCAATTACCTTCACTTCCAAACTGCAGCACAGCAAGGCAGGCAGCCATTTATTGCACTGTTTAGATAAGGCACCCCATATTTTTATTTTCCCAGTTAGCATTCTACACCACCTGTTTTTTTAGTTTTGCACCTTTTTATCTCCATCACTTGTTTGTTGTTCATTCACATACTCATTCACATTTGTTTCACCATACCTGTGTAACAAAAACCTACCTTCACTGAGCAAGACTTGATAGTCATGGTGGATGAAATCATGAGAGTAGAGTCACACATTTTTTGGTCCCAAGTCCAACATACTCCTTTCTGTATGAAATAAAAAATGTGGGACAGGATAGCTAACAGTATGAATGTTGTTGGTAACACCCTGTGCACACAGGAAGACATTAGAGAGAGGTGGAACGACCTCAGGCTGAGGGTCTGTACCAAGTACAACCGCCTGTACCAGGAGGCTCTGAGGACTGCTGGTGGTCCTCCCAGTGTACCTTTACAACTTTTAAAACGGGAGAAGGTGTTCATGGACATCCTGCATACTGAGGGCTTGTCAGGAATAGAGGGGGTAGTGGACTCTGGTAAGTTAAACTTCAAAACCTGCCACAATATCACAATGTCCTATTTGCTCTCAACTCTGTTTTTCTTATTCTGTTCTCTATCTACTTTCCTAACATGCAATACTCAAAGTATCTGAGATGTTGGTTAGTCTGTGACAATGTGAATAGTTGCAAATAAGAGCACATGTAGTCAACTACAGGAAATGCCACATGTTGAAATGCTGTCTGTACAGGCATTTCAATTAAAATATCTATCCAGGATCCATGATTTGTGTTAAAATGTAAATGTACAGTCCATCCCAAATGCAAGATATACTGGTCCTTTCTCAAGTGTAGCCAAAGTGACACTGAAGTGACAACAACTACCATGAGGCCTTTTCACTCCAATTCTAACCAAGATGCTACACACCTTTTGCCCCTTCGCACATGTCTCTCATGTTACAACTGATGTTAACTAATCATGCAGTTTACCATTTGTCAAGTGTCGCTAAAGTGACATTGGAAAGCTACAGCTACTTTCATGAGGCCTTGTGACTGGAACTCTAACCAAGATGCTACACTTCTCTTGCCCCTTCTCACTTGTCTCCTATGTTACAATTGATGTTAACTTATCATGAGGGTTACCATGCGTTAAGTGCTGCTAAAGTGAGACTGAAGTGACTACAACTACCATGAGACCTTGTCACTCCAACTCTAACCAAGATGCTGCACTCCCTTTGCCCTTCTCATTTGTCTCCCATGTTACAACTGATCTTCACTCATCATGGACTGTGCAATGTACAGACAATGCTTCACTCAGACATACGTATGAATACTTTGCTTGAAGGTGCCCTTGACCTATCAACTCAAACTAATGATAGCATCAGTGACACCATGACAACGGTGTACCCCTAAAATATGGGAGCCATGACGGAAACTCAGCTGATTAGCAGTTCCAGGGGACCCCTGACTCTACACTTCTCACAGGATGAGCAATACTAAATATATAACCAAGCTGGGTGTTTTCCTGTATTAGACACAATTAGGCCTTGGAATAGAAAAATGCACATGTTAGGACCACATTGTGTTTGTAGCAGAGTTTTGGAGATGTCATGTCTATCCCAAAAATCAAAAGGCCACATATCTGAGCAGCTAATAAGCCGATGAAATCTACTACATCAATTGAATGTTTACAAATGTCTATTAACCAACTTCAACTCCATGTAAATGGATGACAATACTATTCTCTATCTATTTTGTTCCATTCTATTTCCCCATTTACCTTGACACAAACAACGTGGATGTAGTTACTTCACTTCCAACATTAACAATGTTCTCTGTCTCTCAACAGGCTGATCCACCACTGCACCTGCACAGAGGTTAGAAAATTAACAGAATTCCTACCTCGCACAGGAAGAAGCCCTCAGTGATGACAATACTCCTGTAGAGGTGGATTTGGATGATGTTCCTGGCCCATCTGGTCAGCCTGGGCAGACGCCAACAGTGGGGCTCAGTGTGACCACTACAACATCTTCCACAACCACTGAAACATCACAGCCAACCACTTCCCCCTCAACCTGAGCACCTAGCACAGTCAGTACCATCCTGTGCCCCCAGTCCTGGAGTCTTTGATGGCTAACACAACCCCAGTCACGGATGAACCAGGCCACAGTGGGGGGAGCAGTCTACACCAGGGGCCCAGGGCCACAGGGTAGGCATAATTGGAGGGTAAATGTGGGGCCCCAGAGTGAGCCCACTGAGGCCATGGTCTACAAAGCTGCCATCACCCAAGTCCTGAGAGTGTACCAGTACTCCCAAAATGTCATGGGCTAAGTATTTCCTGAAATCTTAAAAATGAAGGGGTTGCCCAGAGACACATACCAGGAGGTAGCTGACATCCACACCAAGGTGCCCGGCATCCACACTGAGATAGCTGGCATCCACACTGAGGTGTCTAACATCCACAACAAGGTTGCCGGCATTCTCACCGAGGTAGCCGGCATCCGCACAGAGGTGGCCTCCCTGGTTGGGGTGCTGTGGAACATTAACACCACCCTTTGCAGGGTTTTTTAACCTGCATCTATCCCTTCCTGTGGTCCAAGTGCACCCCCACCATCAACATTTGCTGAAACCACAGAAAGGGAAGCCCTGCCAGAGGTTGACATGCCTGCAATATTCCCTGTCTCAGCAGCTCCTGATCCCCTCTCTGGCAAAAACAAGAGGCGATGTCCTTCCAAAAGCCAAGGAGCTCAGTATGGCAAGACATCTACTAAAGCCAGTAAGTAATGTCCTTTTGTGTATGCTACACATTCAATTTGTTGGGCTATTCCTGCCCACTTTTCCATATCTGATGGGAGGAGTATTTTTGACTTTGGACTCATGACCATTTGAACTCTGCTACAATGGTTTCATCCATCATGACTGAGGACTTCACTTATTGTTTTCATTGTTTAATTTTATGCTGATTCTTTGACCTTGTTCGATTCCTTTAAAAACATATGTAACCTATGCATTGTCTCCTGTTGTAATAAACTTTGCAATGCCAAAACTAGGGACGTTTTGAAGCATGGATATGTTGTATGTAAACAGTGTTCAACTCAGCATCATTGCCATGTCACAACACATACATACAAGTCCCTGGGCTGAGTACATCTTTATTGATTGTTTTAATCATAGGTTGACATGATGACAGAAACATAACAAATAAAACATTACTCAGTTATTCTGGGTCAGTAATCACATCATCACTTGCAGACTTTCCCAACAGAGAAGGAGGTGACACATCTGACAATATGCCACACAAAAGGAAACAATCAATTAGGTCTACATCATCAGCTGGAGCCATATTTCCTATGTCACAAAAGAGAACATACCTCAAATAAATAAATAAATAAACAGAAACATGTCAGTACATTAGTTTCTGACCACAGGGTTATTTCAATCCAATGTTACTTGCACCTGGTGGAATGTCACACACAAATGTTAGTAATGTGTAACAAGCACTTTGACCTGCAGCGAGGAGACACATCAACAACTACATCCAGTTCAGTTCATAGACAATGAGGAAATAGCCATGGTGAAGGTAGGATAGCATGAATTGGGCGCAACTCAACATTGTGTTGGATCACATGCTGGCACACATATTGCATTAGGACCAATGCACCGCAAGGAACAAGTTCAATGGAAGCCATGTAACTTCTATTATATCGCTGTGCAAGCTGCCTTGGGTACCAGCCTTGTATAACCAAACTCTGTGACAGACATTCCCAGGACCAATCCATGTCCACTTTGTACAGCTGAACAGCATCCTATACCTGCTAACATCACAACTCTGAAATGTCCAAATGAAGATGACATGGTGAAGTTACTTGAAACAGACCAACACAGAGACATTAGCTAAGAAAACATACATCTGACACATACCACATTGTCAGCTTCTAGAGAACACGGTCCAAGACAGCATTTACAGCTGAACAAAGCTACACCTACAAAACGAACACCTTATCCAAGATATTGCCAGACCCATATATTCCTAGAAAAGCATTAACATCCTTCTCACAACATCACTCCAAAAAGTTGCAAGAATCGTCAAAATCTTCACATCGCACACCGTACTTATACTCAGGAGAAGTAGTTCTGAATGAGATCCTGACGCAAGTCAGCTCCTTCCTCTTCACAAATATCATCATCTTCATTTGGAATTACAGAGCCCCAATCGGTGGGTCTTAATGGCCTGCATCCCCTGTGATGTAAGGGATGTTCTGTCACAGGGCAATGTTGTGGAGTATGCAGCAAGCCATGGTGATCTAAGACCTCCCCAGTGAGTAGAGTAGGGCTCCCCACTCCAGTTCAGACATCTGAACCTGGGTGTCAGGAGCCCGAAAGCCCACTCCACTACCCTCTGTGTTCTTTCATCTGCCTCATTGAAGCATACTTCTCCTGGTGTTGTGGGATTTCTTAGAGGTGCCAATAATCATAGCTGGTTGGAATACGCTGGGTCTCCTAGTTTGAAGACAGAGAGAAGGGCAACATTTAGTTACACACTTTCACATCAAACTACCTGATATATCCCACACAAAGTCAGGAGAGATTACACTTACCTACAAGCTAGGCTCTCTCCAGTAGTAGTTGTGACATCAGCTGGAATATGGTGCTGTTCCGTAAGGTATAGGCATCATGAGCAGATTTGGGCACAGATTTTTGAGATGTACAAATCCGGTGCCAGACAACTTGCTTGTTGATAGAATGGTAGTGCTTCCTGTTACGGTGGACTTGCTCCCCATCATGTGTTAGTACTAAGCCAAAATGGGTGCCATCAATAGGCACAATTACATGTAGGATGTGTCCAAATCCATAAATATCCACCGTCATAGTGGCTAAATACTCTAGGGAACGGGATGTCCACATATCTCAACATTGCTGTAAGCACCTCTGTGGGGGCCCAACTGAACATCTGTTGTGACATTCCACCAGACTTCCATTCCATTCCAGTCATTCCATTCCAACGGTGAATTAAAATAAGCCTGTGGCCAAAAAAACAAAACTGACATGAGTCTCACTAGTGGTGGTAGTCCTGTAGGATGATTGAGGTGAGGTAGGAGTTCAGGCTCCAACTGAGGACGTAGATCCATAATTGTTTGCCTATTTAAACAGAACCTTGTGATGATTTGTCATTCTTCCATGGCGTGTAGGTCTGGAAATGGACAGTAACCAGGTGGATGGCGTCTCCTCCCTCTCCCAGGGTACCTATGTAAGGAGTAACACAAAAATATATATATTGGTTACAGTGTGCAGAGTAACATATGTGAAGAGTAAGGCAAAAGGCATGTGTGTGAACAGCAATGCTTCATGAAGCAGTACACATTTTCTTTCATCATTAGCAGATTTTGAACATCCACCTGTCATCCCCAACCGGGCCTTCACAGGACTGTAACAGAACTGTGCGCATCTTTAAATCAAAGATTTCAAATTGGCACTACTGTGAGGGTAGTAGTATATATATTACCACAAACCGCGGTGTGCAGTGCACCTCCCATATGTTACCTATGTTCACAGTAATGCACTTCACAGACAAAGTTTTGTACTACGCATGACATGGTAATGGAACATTACATGTTTGCCCTCATTTGTGGTGGTGAGGCACTTAAGCAGAACAAATACAGCCTCAGCATAGCATTGGGCAGTTCACTCCATGGCAGACACATCCATAGGCTCACGTTGGAGAATGTAACAGCCGTGGCCCAATGGCTGTGTGTGTCTATGCTCATAACCACACATGCCGCAATTTGAAAACAAACTCACTTGCCTACTGACACTGCTGGAATAAACACCTCCTCTAGTCAGCTGCTATGTGCCACCTCTGTCCCAGGTTGTAGCAGAGGTATATGTGACATAGAACGGTAGTCAGTGTCCTCTCCCTGTAGATCTGCTGATCCTTAGATAGTGCTCCAATTAGTACTTCCGAACAATTTGTTGGACTACTACATCTTATATGTGCTACCTGTAGTACTGTACCTGGCAAGACCCACATTGTCAATGTGGGTTACCGCCTACGGACCAAAAGTCTGTTGCAACTGTCCCACGAGTAGGGCTTGAATTGTGGAGGCATATTGCACTATTGACAAATGTGCTGTGCAGATAGTTGGTGAGTACAGCAGTAAAATCCATCACTGCATCACCAGGTGTGTCACATTAAGCGACCAGACACTACGTAGAATGGTATGTTGATGTCATCCCCATGACAGTGTCACAAATGACCAAATGGGTATCCTGTGTTGGCAGGACATCGTCCAAATGCCCAATAAGACGTAGTACTATTTTACATTGAGTTGTCCACATGACCATTCATTTCCAGATTGTGAGCACACAATGTGACACATGTTAGGCCTTCCTTTGTGACCCATGTTCTGGGATGTATTACGTTCAGTGGTAACAGTTATGTTTTGAACAGCATGGCTAGAGTCACACTTCTGGGGTATGAAAGTGTCTGAACAGTCATGAACCATCTGCTTTAGCTGTCATGTGCTCCCAATGGTGTAACACATCCAATTGGCCGCACACTGCTCGTCTTACCAGCAAGTTGCCGCAAGGAACTATGGTCCATGTAGTGGCGACGGCGAGTACGCCTGTGCCACAGTGTTGAAAGGACGTAAATGTAGCATTAGCCATCCCTGGACACGTGTTTCGAGGTAGTTGCCTCTCGTCAGCAGGGAGTAGGTGAGTGTAATGGGGTGCCGCGTAGACTGCCAAAGATGTATTAACAGGTAACGTACCACTCATGGCGCGCAGGTGCTGGTCCAGGGCCCGTCTGCCCAATAGCTCAAGGGAGCCTCAGTACAACACATCCAATTGGCCGCACACTGCTCGTCTTACCAACAAGTTGCCCCAAGGAACTATGGTCCATGTAGTGGCGACGGCGAGTACGCCTGTGCCACAGTGTTGAAAGGAAGTAAATGTAGCATTAGCCATCCCTGGACACGTGTTTCGAGGTAGTTGCCTCTCGTCAGCAGGGAGTAGGTAAGTGTAATGGGGTGCCGCGTAGACTGCCAAAGACGTATTAACAGGTAACGTACCACTCATGACGCGCAGGTGCTGGTCCAGGGCCCGTCGGCCCAATAGCTCAAGGGAGCCTCAGTACAACACATCCAATTGGCCGCACACTGCTCGTCTTACCAGCAAGTTGCCCCAAGGAACTATGGTCCATGTAGTGGCGACGGCGAGTACGCCTGTGCCACAGTGTTGAAAGGAAGTAAATGTAGCATTAGCCATCCCTGGACACGTGTTTCGAGGTAGTTGCCTCTCGTCAGCAGGGAGTAGGTGAGTGTAATGGGGTGCCGCGTAGACTGCCAAAGACGTATTAACAGGTAACGTACCACTCATGGCGCGCAGGTGCTGGTCCAGGGCCCGTCGGCCCAATAGCTCAAGGGAGCCTCAGTACAACACATCCAATTGGCCGCACACTGCTCGTCTTACCAGCAAGTTGCCCCAAGGAACTATGGTCCATGTAGTGGCGACGGCGAGTACGCCTGTGCCACAGTGTTGAAAGGAAGTAAATGTAGCATTAGCCATCCCTGGACACGTGTTTCGAGGTAGTTGCCGGATTGAAGTGCTGAGAATGTGTTGCACATGTGTGAGGAGTCTTCCCTGTCAGCAGAGGGCAAGTGATGATGAAGAATTGTGCCATAATTGGCCATGGCAGAGGATGAGAGGCACAGTCACTTTGGGCTGCACTTGTGAGTCACAGGTTTACCTCCCTGTAGTTCTGCTGGTCCTTGAATGCTCACAAAATGAGCCCCTTCCACCACTATTTGTCTAGATTTCCTTTGTATGTTGTAAATTCTGTATGTTGTCAGAGGTTACCCCCTGACCTGCTACTTCTTTCCGCTGGGCCACACTGTGGATGTGTGTGATTGAATTAGTCAGACCATTTACTTCAACAGGTGTGTTATAACTCGTCCTCACATCATGCTTGCATTGTACAGGCCTACTGCTCATGTGACATTTTGACTGTCCTTGAAGTTGCTTATGTGGGAGTCAATCGACTTTTGTAGTTCAGCAGCTTGTTCAAAGTAAACACATATAACTATCTATTCTAAAGTTTGTAGTTGTCATCCCTGTGTCAGTGCCACATATTGCAGGAAGAATGTCCTGCGATGCTAGTGCAACCACTCAAACTCTGTCACACATTTTATGGTATCCCTTTCTGTTGTTCACATGGCCAGATACTTCAGAAGGTCTGAATGGTGTGGTTTTTACCACAGTAGGTCACAGCACACTACAACAAGGATGGCACTAGCCTAAATGGTGTTGGTGGGCTGGTTGGTAAAGCAGCTCTGTTGACCTGGTCCTCTCCCTCTAAAGCAGCTCTGCTGACCCGGTTTCTCCGGCTCTACAGCAGTTCTGCTGACCAGGTTCTCTGGCTCTTGAGCTGCTCTGCTGACCTAGTTCTTAGGCTCTAGAGCAGCTCTGCTGACCTGGTTCTCTGGCTCTAAAGCAGCTCTGCTGACCCAGTTCTATGTCTCTGAAGCAGATCTGCTGACATGGTTCTCTGGCTCTAGAGCAGGTCTGCTGACCTGGCGGTTCTCTCCCTCTAGAGCAGTTCTGCTGACCTGGTTCTCTCCCTCTAAAGCAGCTCTACTGACCTGGTTTCTCTGGCTCTACGGCAGCTCTGCTGACCTGGTTATCTGGCTGTAGAGCAGCTCTGTTGGCCTGGTTCTCTGGCTCTAAAGCAAATCTGCTGTCCTGGTTCTCTCCCTCTAAAGCAGCTCTGCTGACCTGGTTTCTCTGGCTCTACAGCAGCTCTGCTGACCTGGTTCTCTGGCTCTAGAGCAGCTCTGCTGACCTAGTTCTTAGGCTCTAGAGCAGCTCTGCTGACCTGGTTCTCTGGCTCTACAACAGCTCTGCTGACCTGGGTCTCTAGCTCTAAAACAGCTCTGCTGACCCGGTTCTATGGCTCTAAAGCAGTTCTGCTGACCTGTTTCTCTGGCTCTAGAGCAGCTCTGCTGACCTGGTCCCTTGGCTCTAAAGCAGCTCTGCTGACCTGGTTCTCTCCCTCTAAAGCAGCTCTGCTGACCTGGTTCTCTCGATCTAAAACAGCTCTACTGACCTGGTTTCTCTGGCTCTACAGCAGCTCTGCTGACCTGGTTCTATGGCTCTAAAGCAGTTCTGCTGACCTGGTTCTCTGGCTCTGGAGCAGCTCTGCTGACCTGGTCCCTTGGCTCTAAAGCAGCTCTGCTGTCCTGGTTCTCTCCCTCTAAAGCAGCTCTGCTGACCTGGTTCTCTGGCTCTAAAAGCAGCTCTGCTGACCCAGTTCTATGTCTCTGAAGCAGATCTGCTGACATGGTTCTCTGGCTCTAGAGCAGGTCTGCTGACCTGGTGGTTCTCTCCCTCTAGAGCAGTTCTGCTGACCTGGTTCTCTCCCTCTAAAGCAGCTCTACTGACCTGGTTTCTCTGGCTCTACGGCAGCTCTGCTGACCTGGTTCTCTGGCTGTAGAGCAGCTCTGTTGGCCTGGTTCTCTGGCTCTAAAGCAAATCTGCTGTCCTGGTTCTCTCCCTCTAAAGCAGCTCTGCTGACCTGGTTTCTCTGGCTCTACAGCAGCTCTGCTGACCTGGTTCTCTGGCTCTAGAGCAGCTCTGCTGACCTAGTTCTTAGGCTCTAGAGCAGCTCTGCTGACCTGGTTCTCTGGCTCTACAACAGCTCTGCTGACCTGGGTCTCTAGCTCTAAAACAGCTCTGCTGACCCGGTTCTATGGCTCTAAAGCAGTTCTGCTGACCTGTTTCTCTGGCTCTAGAGCAGCTCTGCTGACCTGGTCCCTTGGCTCTAAAGCAGCTCTGCTGACCTGGTTCTCTCCCTCTAAAGCAGCTCTGCTGACCTGGTTCTCTCGATCTAAAACAGCTCTACTGACCTGGTTTCTCTGGCTCTACAGCAGCTCTGCTGACCTGGTTCTCTGGCTCTGGAGCAGCTCTGCTGACCTGGTCCCTTGGCTCTAAAGCAGCTCTGCTGTCCTGGTTCTCTCCCTCTAAAGCAGCTCTGCTGACCTGGTTCTCTGGCTCTAAAAGCGGCTCTGCTGACCTGGTTCTCTCCCTCTAAATCAGCTGTGCTGACCTGGTTCTCTGCCTCTATAGCAGCTCTGCTGACCTGGTTCTATGGCTCTAAAGCAGCTCTGCTGACCTGGTTCTCTGGCTCTAGAGCAGCTCTGCTGACCTGGTTCTCTGACTCTAAAGAAGCTCTGCTGATCTGGTTCTCTCCCTCTAAAGCAGCTCTGCTGACCTGGTTTCTCTGGCTCTAAAGCAGCTCTGCTGACCTGGTTCTATGGCTCTAAAGCAGCTCTGCTGGCCTGGTTCTCTGGCTCTAGAGCAGCTCTTCTGACCTGGTTCTCTGGCTTTAAAGCAGCTCTGCTGACCTGGTTCTCTCCCTCTAAAGAGCTCTGTTGACCTGGTTCTCTGGCTCTAAAGCAGTGCTGCTGACCTGGTTCTCTGCCTCTAGAGCAGCTCTGCTGACCTGGTTCTGTGTCTCTAAAGCAGCTCTGCTGACCTGCTTCTCTGGCTCTAGAGCAGCTCTGCTGACCTGGTTCTCTGGCTCTAAAGCAGTTCTGCTGACCTGGTTCTCTCCCTCTAAAGCAGCTCTACTGACCTGGTTTCTCTGGCTCTACGGCAGCTCTGCTGACCTGGTTCTCAGCCACTAGAGCAGCTCTGCTGACCTGGGTCTCTCCCTCTAAAGAGTTCTGTTGACCTGGTTCTCTGGCTTTAAAGCAGTTCTGCTGACCTGGTTCTCTGCCTCTAGAGCAGCTCTGCTGACCTGGTTCTGTGTCTCTATAGCAGCTCC
Source organism: Triturus cristatus (assembly GCF_964204655.1). NCBI lineage: Eukaryota > Metazoa > Chordata > Amphibia > Caudata > Salamandridae > Triturus > Triturus cristatus. The sequence goes on from NC_140583.1 coordinate 556,875,216, forward strand.
GCTGACCTGGTTCTCTGCCTCTAGAGCAGCTCTGCTGACCTGCTTCTTATCTCTAGAGCAGCTCTGCTGACCTGGTTCTCTGGCTCTACAACAGCTCTGCTGACCTGGTTTGTCTGACTCTACAGCAGCTCTGCTGACCTGTTTCTCTGCGCTCACGATGCACGCACCCGACTTCGCAAAAATATATTTAAAAATAATATCAGTTTATTATAAGTACAAATATATTATTTTTATGAATATCTTAGATAATCTCTTGCCCTAATATGTATATTAAAGACACATACATATCATTTTGGAACATACATTAGCATTTAAAAAAGCTTTGAAATTCACTGAAAAAATCATAGGTTTCAGAGACTTTACAGTTAGAAATTAGCATTTTAAAAAACCTTAGAAATTCACAGAAAAAACCATAGGTTTCAGGGGTGTTATAGTTAGCTGGCCATTTCACTCGTACAAAACCATAGAAATTCCTCCGTGATAGTTAGTTCTGCTAACTATAACTCACGTGCCCGCAATGCACTGCTGATGGTATCACATATTGCATCATTCATGACATGGTCAGTGACATCACTGATGACATCTCAAATTACATCACTGATGACATCATCCACGTGACAATCTGATATACCTCATCTTACACTAGTATAACCTTTCGACACTCACTGTAAAATACAGAGTACCATATTTGAAACCATTGACACACCAACACCAGTTACTACTAGGCCTGGGCGGTAAATTCCGTTCCGCTCGCGGAATTTGCGTAATTTCGCGTTCCACGGAGAACGCGAAATTGCTCAAAAGTCTGCTTTCCGCGATTTCGCGAAATGTTTGCTTGTTCGTGTTCTCAAAATGCGTGTTCGCGAGATATTTCTCCCCGAGCACGCAAACAGCAATTGTGAACAGGAAAAACGCATCGCGAACAAGCAATTCCGCGTGTTCGCGGAATTTCTGCGTGTTCGCGGAGATTTTTTACCGTTTCGCGGAGATTTGCGTAACGCAATTACGCAAATTCCGCCCACCCCTAGTTACTACATACCCACTCACTGATTCCTAAGTCTACACACACAACTACCCATTCAACAACAGAATCATTTATACATGCAGTCACTAATTAATAGAACACTATCAAATGCACTTATACACATATATAGACATTGACACATCAGCAGTTATCTTAGTCGGTTATGCAGTCATCCTACTCACTCATGAAAAAAACTTAATCACACTTACATTTACTCACTTACACAATTATCCAACAACACCTCATTTATTCAAACACATAGTAACTCATAGTTAATATGTTAAAAAATCACCATTACAATTATACACTCATTCATATAGTTACTCTCACAATCATTGAGTCTTACACATACTTATTTATATACACCAACTCTCACATACAATGCCTTTTATTTTTTTACTTTGTTGAAGATATACAGCTAAAACATATATTCGCTCACCAACACACAAATAAATACACTCAGTCACCCAAACAACTGTTTCCGCATGCACTCTTAAACCTATACACCTAGTCAATCAACCATTCACACATCTATGCATAGAGTTACACACACCCCATCTAACCACACACAAACTCAGTGTCCAATACAAATACTCACCCAACTAATCAATAACTAATATACACACTCATGTAGTTAGTGACCAACTGATGCAGCATGTTATACAACAACAGAGACAGTGATGCACACATTCACATAGTTTAATTACTAATCCATGTATTAAGTGAGACACTTTTAATTACTCACTTAAACAGACAGTCAGACAGCTACTAAATCCTCCATCCAGACAGTTATATATCCACTCAATCTTCAATACAGATTGGTATATATATAATACATATTTAAATTTCAAACTAAACCACATTCACTGGATGATGCCATCAGTGATGTCATCAGTGATGTCATTTAAGATGTCATGAATGATGTCATCAGTGATGTCACTGACCATGTCATGAATGATGCAATATGTGACATCATCAGAAGTGCATTGCGGGTGCGCGAGTTATAGTTAGCAGAACTATATATATATATATATATATATTTGAATAAATGAAGAATTTCTTTATTATTTATGATTACTTACATCCCTTCCCCCATTCCTCTGAAAAAAGAACAACACACACCAAAATTATAACTTAACAAATAAATTAATTACATAATTAATTATCAATAAAATAGTTAATTATTAAAAAGTTATTTCTAATGAATTAAATTGTAATGTATTTCCCACCCTGTGCCCTTACAAACCCGTCAAACTCATACCTAAAACATAACTTAAAAAAAATTACACAATATACACACTTAATTATCATTTAAATATTTATTCATTAGCAAAAACTTCATTATTAATTAATTTACTTCCCACCATATACCACTACAAACCCTACAACCCACACTATTTACATAATTAATTACCAATTAAATAATCAATAATAATTCAAAATTGATTATTATTTGATAGAATTGCATTTCTCCCACTTATACCCGTACTAAACTCATAACTCGCTACAACACTAAACAAAAAATTACAATAAACAATTACATTAAATTGAATTTAAAACAACTACAAATGTACAAACTATATTACATTTATATTTATAAACAATATTAACAACATAGATATTTTTGACATCAATATTACTTTAGAAAATCGCTATTCTTGTCAATGATATTCCTTCATCACGATATTTTTGGATCACGATGTTAAAAACTCAATATTTCTGCATATCGATATTTTTTACACTATATTTTGTCTGAATACCTTGTGGAAACACTTCTCACACCAGAGGTTGGGGACCAAGCCAGGTACACCTCAATAAAAGCCATTTTAATTACAAAGTTTAGGGCGGACGCCTGCAAAGTACTGCCAAAGGTTCTGGGGCAGCCAGAAGCTCCCCAAACAATCCTGGCAGATTTACTCCAGCAAGACTCTAAGGAGGTGTACTTCTGAGCCAGTACCAGAGTGTCCAAGAAGGTACTTGGGAGTGACACCAAGAAGGGTGGTTCTGGTTCTCCCAGCAGAGTGAGGGAGAGGTTAAAGATGACCCAGACAAGTCCCAGAGTAAGGGAGGAGGGCAGGGTTCCCATACCTCATCTGAGAAACACAGGTGGTCTGGTGTGCAATGGCCCAGGATGTCCAACCCCGCTGCTATGAGTGCTTCCAGTTAGGAAACAAGACAGGGTACTCTGTCCAAAGAAATTACCCACTGTTGGCTAAAGGGTTAGCCAATATGGCCTTAACGGTAAGCTGTCACCTGGGGCAGGTCATAGTTAGAAGATAGGCTCAAAAGGTGTGGTAGTGATCCCTGCAGGTATGAGTCATCACTTCCGCCAGGTAAAAGTGATTGGGCTCCTAGTTACTGCTCTGAGAGACACCAAGGTTAGACAGAACATGGTAGTGGAAAGGCGAGTTACTCCAGAGCAGTACACTGGTAATGTGTGTAGGGCAGAACGTTTTCCACCCTATGTCCCTGATATCTCTAGTATGAGGTGGATGGACAGGGTGAGGGAGGACTCTTCCCTCTTCCCTCCTAAGCCTCAGGCTACAGACCCTGGTTTGATTGACCTGTGTCAGGATGCCACCCCTGAACTGGTGTGATATAGAGTGGAAGCAGGCTGCAAAGCATCTGGGGCTACTTCCTCCAACTCTAAGACACTGCAGATATCAGAGAAACCTCAGGAGTTCATACACAACTCCTTGCCAGCCCCAAGGCTGAAAGAGATGCCTACCCTACATCCCCACTGAGAGCCGACACCTAGCAGTGGATGGCCTGGGGCTTGGCTCCTGAAAGTGGCAGCTGTCAGTGTCTCTGTAGGATACTGTCTTTTTCGGCAGAGTTTTCCTTGGGTTGGGGACAAAAGTCGGACCCAAGGGGTGAAATGGCCATATCACTTTGTTAGCCATGGTTGTACTATCTGCCTAATGGTATGCAAATCAAATCAAATCAAAAATCAAATCAAAAATAGCTTTATTCGATTTAAGAACTAAATCATAAAAGCACAATTTAAAACATTCATTTAAATACATTTCTAAAAAACATTTTTCAGAGAAAAAAGAAAACAAATTACATTGATAGTCAAACAATAATCAGGGGTCAAGTACCCCTATAGATTTTCTGTAATTAATAACATTTTTCAAATAAGAAGCAACAGATAACATGGTCAACTCATCATCTAAACTTTGTAATGCTAGGAACGCTGTGTGACATTCTCTCAAGCCCCATTTTTTAAAAATTGGTTTTAAAAATCTTTTTCTTGGCTACCAATAAAACTTACAGAATAAAGCAATATGCAATGTACATTGGTGCGCTATAGCATCTCACGGGCAAACACCCACATTTTTGGACCAATCATTAGTTGTAGGGAAGCTGATAAGTCTGTGACAGGACCCCAGTCGAAATCGAGTTAAGAGCATCCTATCATAGCTCCCTGGTACACAAACTATATATGGCTGCGTGGCAAAACATGATAGCATTAGTTGATTATCCAGAACTGTAGGTTTAACAATCTCCAGAGTAAGTCTAATGGTTTGTAAATGTGCTAGACAGATTGCTTTTAATTATTTTCTTCAAATTGCAACAATACTGTCAGGACTTTCGAAATATTCAGGGTGGCCGATGTCACTCGAGAACTTTTTTATATAATTTAACCACGGGATAGCGGTCACCCTAGACATCCCCAAACAGTCCCTGACAATGTCCCGATTAAAATTAGTATCCTTAGAGGCCCATACCTTGTGCCACAACAACAACGGTTACATTTTAATCAGGTCTGTAATATACGACAGGCCTAGTTCCGAATAGCAGATAAAGTTGGCCGTGCTTTAGGGGCAGCCAATAAATATTTGTTAAATGCATTTTCTATTAGCTGTATCGATTGCACATCCGTGTAACCCCAAATGCCCACCCCGTACATTGCTGTAGATAGGCACTTAGCTTTATATATTAGTATTAACTCTGGCACCGGTCTTATGCCCAGTCTTCTAGCAAAGTTGGACAGTGCACCGATTGTCCTAATAAACATCAGTTTTCTCGCCCGCACAGCTGGTACTCAATTCCCACGGTAGTAAAATTGGATACCTAAATATTGGAAACTACTAATACATTCCACTTTAGTATTTTCAATGAGAATATCACGACACCTAGCACTGTTTTTACCACATTTCATTATGTAGGTCTTTGATATATTTACTTTCAGTCCCCTTGTACACATGAACACTATAAAATTGTTTAAAACTCTCTGCAATCCTAATTGGGTGCGAGCCATTAAAACCGCATCGTCTGCGTAAAGCAGTGTGGGCACAGGTTGTTTATTTATAAAAGTGAGATCCTGGCATTGTTTAGTTAAAAATTGTCCTAAATCGCTAATATATAAAGTAAAAAGAAATAGGGTGAGGACACAGCCTTGCCTCACGTCTAGGGAATTTGGGTGTACACTCGCCCCGCTTTCCAAACTGGACTCTTGCACCAGCATCAGTATACACCTGTCTCATAAAAGGTATAAGAGGGGAATCCACGCCCATTTCCTTTAGTATGCTCCACAATCTGTCATGCCTTACGCAGTCAAAAGCGAAGCTCAAATCCACGAATGCTAAAAATAATTTTTCTTGCTTGGCTTGCGTGAATTTGCCAATCACAAGGTTTAAATTTAACCCCTGTTCAGTGGTCCCCAGACCCTGACGGAAGCCATATTTCAATTTAGAAAGAACACCTTTCTCTTCCACCCAGGTCTGTACCCTGTTTAAGATGGTACGCCCAGTTATTTTTAGAAAGGAGTCCAAAAGGGAGATCGGCCGATAACAAGTAGGATTATTGCGATCCCCTTTTTAAATATTGGCACCACTATAGAATCCGAACAGGATGGAATCAGGCCCTGTTGGCGGCAAGCTTTTAAAACGTGGATTAGTAGTGGCCCCCAGAACGGGAGATTAGATTTATACATGTCCACCGGCACTCCACCCGGACCAAGCGCTTTGCCTGCAGCACTATCATGTATAGCACTGGTAACCTCATTCAAGGAGAAAAGTAAATCCAGGGGAACATACAACTGTGTTCAGGCAGCAAAGAGGGACCCTGTTCTACATGGGCCCTATCTTGCTTCTCGTCGTTATATAAATTAGCAAAGTGATCTACCCATGTTGCTTCACTAATAGCTATATCTATTGAAGGTAGTTCTCTGGGAGCTAGTAGGGGCGCATTAACCACCTTCCAGAAGCTATTATCATCTCTAAGCACACAGGCGTCGTGCAGAGCCTGCCATGCCTGGGCTCTTAATATCTTTTTGCGTGAAGAAAGTACCATTTTATAGGCGCTTCTTGCCGATTTTCTATCACTTTGGCAACTATCCTGCCTGTGTAGCACTCTCTTTAAATTTGCAAGTGCTTTAGTGCAACCCGCGTCAAACCATCCATGTTTCATCTGCTGTCTTTCCTTGATATTCACTGTTAATGACTTCTTAGTCTCCTTCATAATAATACCAAATGAGTTTAAAACCTCGATATTGGCGGCAAACTCATGAAGGCAGACAACCACAGCCTTATTACACTTGATTATTAGTTGGTTAAAGAACACAGTCAGATCTATTTTCTCCCAGCTCAGAAAATACCCATTTAATCTATTAAGTGAAATTTCAAAAGGGTATTCTTCCACTAGGGGATCCTTACTTGATACAATGCTTACTAATAAAATAGATAAACTTATTGGAAAATGGTCAATCATTGCATTTGGGTGAGTTTCAAAATTACACACCCTGCTCGGGTGGATCTTTGTAACCAAAATAAAATCAATTATAGAACCGGATCCTCTGCCATTAAATGTACTCTTGAATGAAACTATTGGGGAACAAAGTTTGTTAGCGAACCCTAAGTCAAATTGATAAACAATAGTATTAAACAAATCTCCTGTTGTTGTGTGCTGGAAGTGAGCGTGTTCGGCATCTCTATCCACACTTGAGCCACAAATCCCCTTCCCCAAATAATGCACAAATCTTCCATCGAGCTATCCTGTATATAGAAGATATCTTTCCATAGTTCGCTCAGTACACCATGTAGCTGCTCTTTGGGGATATTGCTATAAAAATTTACAAGGGCCAGTAAGTGATTCTTATCCATACACAATTAAACAATATGATAAAATCTATTTGAAACTTTAAAATATATCTTATTAACATTAATACAATTAGAGACATGGATACACAGCCCCCCCTTGTTTCTACCACAAACCGAACTAACCGCCGGTGTGTGGTAGGTTTTGTAACCATTTATATGCAACTCGTTCTTCAACCAGGTCTCTTGCAGGCACAATATTGAAAAACCTGCGACAAAAGTAACCAATTGTGGATCTCTTGCTTTCTGGCGCAGCCCAGCCACGTTCCAAAATGATATGTTACATTCAGGAAAGTCTTTATCTGCATGAACCTTCTAGTTCACTGCCTTTATATTACAAATAGTGTCCATCTCATTTATAGACCGACCCATTCCCTCGGGGGTTGTTGGAAAAGGCCAATTTGTAACAAAGGGCCCTAGTCCCGTGATTGAACTTGTTAAATCATCTTTAGAGATACCAGATGCATCAGTTAAGGCTGACACTAAACCCCTCCCGGTTTGTGCATATGGTAGTTCCTGATCTCTTGGTCAATCAATGTCCTCAAGTGTAGGGAGGACGTCAAACCGGTTAGCAACAGGTATGTTATAAGAATACGTGGAAACACCCTGGGGGACCAAAATCCGGTTTCTATTTTGGAGGACCACGTGTGGCTGATAAAAATACCCCAAAGGCAGAACATTGATGCCTCCAGGTGATATATTTGTGTTCCCAGCTCTAGATAAAATAACCTGTATTAGGTGCGGATCACTAAATGTTAGAACTATGCAGTCGCCTGCTAGCACTTTATTTTCCCCTCCAACCCAGGGGACCCGTCTAGCCATTTTGAATTTAGCAAATAAGGCTTCAGTTAGGCCCGTTTTCGAGCGCAGCAGAAAAAGCGATTTATTCCTCAGAGCATCCCAAGTTTCATTGTTCTTTGTTTCTAACACCGGAACATTGGCCAGTAGTAACCCTTTTATAGGGATTGTCCATCTGTGTTATTGATGGCACTTCTGAGGTAGATGGGATCATATAAGTGGCTTGAGAATCTCGGTTCCTAATGTTAGGTCCCATCCCATCAGTGCTACCAATGTTACTAGGATGCATTGGGTCCAGAGAAATAAGGTCTTCTCTACGACTAGTTACAGTGTCAGTTGTTACAGGGTGAGAGAGTTCCATTTTATTTTTTTAAATTACCTCTATGGCCTCCACTCTATCAGTTAGTCTAGATATGGTGTCAGTTAACTTTTCGTGCAAATTATCAATTTTCATAGTGATCTTACTAAGCTCCGCCATCTGTCCATCAATTAATACATTACTAGAGGATGAGGGTTTCCTACTAGCCTCGGGTTTTCTCAATTTACCCGCCTTCTTCCGCTTCGTCCTATTTACTTTGTTATGTATGGGCGTGCTTGTGGTTGAAGCTGTGGATGGGATTGTGTTTAGCACCCTTCCCAAAATTTCTGGGTTCCTAGATCGTTTCAGTGGTGGTTGCGGTTCACAATCTGAATCGCTTACATAAATGTTACTAGATGTATTTTGAATACGCGTTCAAGGGCTGGTTTTCTATCGCTGCATCCTGTGCACTAACTTGCGGAGAGCGATCGTGTATTTGCACCATAGGGCTTTTCACAGCCAACCCCCGAATCTTTCCTTGTGTTAGGGTCTCCTCCACAGAGTTTATTTGCTGTTCGATAGCCCCATTGCTCCCATCAAATAATTTAACAGCGATTGCGGCCCCCCCACCCCTTAATGGTTTAGAAGCAGGTCCCACCATTCTCTTGCCCATCATCCAAAATTAAAAATAACCAAGTAAACCTATGTATGCTAGGCTAAATTATCATACAACTCAATAGGAGCACAGAGGAAGCACAACCACTAAGATCCACATCACAATGTACATGCCCACTCTTTAGTACCAGTCCAATCTTATTCCATTTGTGTGATTAAATAGATATCAGTCCTCCAGTGTGAATATTGGAATGTTGTAGAAAGATCAAGTAAAGTCCTGTAATGTCCAATAGTGTCTCTTCAAGAACCCCCACATAGACTGTTAATAGGCCAGGATAGTATCTTTTCACAGAGACTCACCCTGTTACGCCTGCTTCATCCCCGGCTGGCACTTTCTAGAGGGGTGGCCCAGCCCAGCCTAAACCGGGCTACGACGGGCTAAGACGGGCCTGTCTTTGCCCGGTCTTCGTCCAGGCCGCGCCTGCGCGCATCCCACGCCCTCCGCTGGTCTTTTCTGGTGTTCACTTCCCCTCCTTCCTCTAGGGCTCAGGGCTAAAGTGCAAGGTGCTGAGAGATTCCGGGAATGGGAAAGTGACCAGTGCTTTCTCCCGCGTCGCGGGACCTCCGCTGATCTTTTATGGCGTCCACTGCCCCATCTCTCCTTCCTCTAGGGCTCAGGGCTAAAGTGCAAGGTGCTGAGAGATTTCGTGAACTGGAAAATGACAATTGCTTTCTCCTAATATTATGCATCTGTGAGTAAATCAAGGTTAGGTGCTGCACAGATGGGATCCACAGATGAGGATACCGGTTCCCCATGAACCATTTTAGTTGTCCAGGAGAGTATGCACAGAGGGGTCAAACTGAATTCAGAAAGGCATAGAACTGATATGTGCCTCTGCAGTAGAGGGGGCCATTGACCACACTTGATCATCTAAGCAGAGAAGGTTATGTCTCCCCTGGCTTTAGGCTGGAAGGGGGGGATCATGCTGGGAATTACCCTTTTTGCAAGGTCACCCCGAACCTTTTGCCTTCCTCCTCCTACTTTTTGCTGAATTCGTTTTTGTTGGCCTTAGGACTGTGAGCACTTTGCCACTGCTAACCAGTGCTAAAGTGCACATGCTCTCTCCTCAAAATATGGTAATATTGCCTCATAACCAAATGGTATATTTAATTTAGTTATAAGTCCATAGTAAAGTGGTACTACATATTCCCAGGAAGTGTAGATTCAATTCTACTAGTGGGCCTCTAGCACTAACTTAAGTAGCTCTCTAACCATGTCTCAGGCCTGCTACTGCAAAGCCTGTGTGTGACATTTACACTGCCATGTCAACCTGACAAAATAAATCTTTTGACAGGCCCAAACCTTTGGTTGTTATTCATATAGGTCATCTCAAATGTAGGCGCTGGACAGCCTAGAGGGCATGGTGCAATTTATTTAAAAGACAGAACATATACTTTTAAGTTTTACATGTCCTGATAGTGAAAAACTCTTACATTTGTTTTTCACAATGCCAAGAGTTGTATGTTCCATAGGAGAATATTAGGATTACCTTACTACATTTTACAAGTGTAATTTCCAAATGGGAAGATATGGCTGAGTCAAGTTTGATGTCTCTGGAATCCAAATTTAAAACCCTAACTTATGGTGAAGTTGAATTTTAAATTACAATTCAGAAAATTCCACTTTTAGAACGTTGCAAAAAAACAAAAAACAATTGATGTACAGAATGCTGTTCAATGTACCCCAGTACAGCCATTTGGGCGTAAATCCATCGTTTTTTTGCTCCCCATGCCATTCCAGTTTAAACCCAGCCATATGCAAATCAGTCTTGACACTGTTCCCCATTGGAACAGTTCAGCCCGAACTGCCAGGCCAGGTTCTTGGGGACCAAAAACAAGCATCCTAGGACCGGTTTCGGGGTTTCACTCCTCATCAGCCAGGCTGACTTGATTCCAGTGGCATAAAGAGCATGAAACCCACGTCTGGGCACACCCATCCCACTTGGGGTGACAAATGCAAGAAAAAGCATTTTCTGGACATAATGCTGTTCAAATGTCAAACATTCACCCCAGTACAGAGATCTGGGACTAAATCCATTGTGTTTGTTGCTTCCCATGCCATTCCAGTTAAATACAGACATATGCAAATCAGCCTTGACCCTGTTCCCAATGGGAACAGTCCAGCCCAAACTGACAGGCCAGGTTCTCCTTGGATCAGAAGCAAGCATCCTAGGACCGGTTTCCAGGTTTCACACCTCGTCAGCCAGACTAGTTTGATTTCAGTGGCATGGAGAGCAGGGGACCAATGTCTGGGCATACCCGTCCCCCTTAGGGTGACAAATGCAAAAAAAAAAAACAATCGATGGACAGAATGCTGTTCAATGTCACACATTCACCCCAGTACAGAGATCTGGGCCTACATCAATCGTGTTTGGGCTGGACTGTTCCCATGAGGCACAAGGTTAAGACTGATTTGCATATGGCTGGGTCTAAATGGGGTGGCATGGTGAGCAAGAGAACAATGGATTTAACCCAGATCTATTGACTGGGGGTGAATGTTTGGTTTGCTCTGCATTCCAGCCATCAATGTGTGTCTCTTTTGCTTTCTCCCCCTAAGTTTGCCCGGTATGCCCAGATGTGGGTCCTGGGTTCACTGTGTCACTGGGTTCAAGCTAGCCTGGCTTTATGAGGGGTGATGCCCCGAAACCGGTCCCAGGATGCTTGTTTCCAATCCGGGGAGGACCTGGCTTGTCAGTTTGGGCTAGACTCTTCCCATGAAGCACAGGGTCAAGACTGATTTGCATATGGCTAAGTTTAAATTGGGGTGGCGTGTTGAGCAAACGAATGATGGATTTAACCCAGATCTATTTACTGGTGGTGAATGTTTGATGTGCTGTACATTCTGTCCATCGTCTGTATGTCTTTTGCTTTCTTGCCCTAAGTGCGCCGGGTATGTCCAGACGTGGGTCCCAGGCTCACCTTGTCACTGGATTTAAGCTAGCCTGGCTGATTCAGGGTGATCCCATGAAATCAGTCCGAGGTTGTTTGTCTCTGGTCCAGGGAGGACCTGGCATGGCAGTTCGGGCTGGACTGTTCTCATGAGGCACAGGGTCAAGACTGATTTGCATATGTGGCTGGGTCTAATCTGGGGTAGCATGGTGAGCAAATGAACAATGGATTTACCCAAGATCTATTGACTGGGGGTGAATGTTTGATTTGTTCTGCATTCCGTCCTTCATCTGTTCGTCTTTTGCTTCCCCCCCCCCCCCAAGTGTGCTGGGTATGCCCAGACGTGGGTCCCGGGCTCACTGTGTCACTGGATTCAAGCTAGCATGGCTGATGAGAGGTGATGCCAGAAACAGGTCCCAGGATGCTTGTTTCCAGTCAAAGGAGGACCTGGCTTGCAGTTCGGGCTGGACTGTTCCCATGATGGACAGGGTCAAGACTTATTTGCATATGGCTGGGTCTAAACTGGTGTGGCATGGTGAGCAAAAAACAATGGATTTAACCCAGATCTATTGACTGGGCGTGAATGTTTGATTTGCTCTGCATTCCGTCCATCATCTGTGTGTCATGCTTTCTCACCCTAAGTGCACCGGGTTTACCCAGACGTGGGTGTCGGGCTCACTGTGTCACTGGATTCAAGCTTTACTGGCTGATGAGGGGTGATGCCCCAAAACCGGTCCCAGTATGCTTGTTTCTAGCACAGGGAGGACTTGACTCTGCAGTTCAGGTTTCACTCTTCCTATGAGGCACAGGGTCAAGACTGATTTGCAGATAGCTGGGTCTAAACTGGGGTGGCATGGTGAGCAAAAGAACGGTAGATTTAACCCAGATATCTTGACTGGGGTGAAAGTTTGATTTGCTCTGCATTCCGTCCATTATCTGTGTGTCTTTTGCTTTCTCACACTAAATGCGCTGGGTATACCCAGACATGGGTCTCAGGCTCACTGTGTCACTGGATTCAAGCTTCCCTGGACGATGAGGTGTGATGCCCCCAAACTGGACCCAGGATGCTTGTTTCTGGTCCAGGGAGGACCTGAATCTTCAGTTCGGGCTGCATTGTTCCTATGAGGCACAGGGTCAAGACTGATTTGCATATGGCTGTATCTAAACTGGGGTGGCATGGTGAGCAAAAGAATGATGGATTTAACACTGATCTATTGACTGGGGGTGAATGTTGGATTTGCTCTGCATTCCGCCCATCATCTGTGTGTCTTTTGCTTTCTCACCCTAAGTGCGTCGGGTATGCCCAAACGTGGGTCCCTGCCTCACTGGTCACTGGATTTAAGCTAGTGCAGCTGACGAGGGGTAATGCCCCAAAACCGGTCCCAGGATGCTTGTTTCCGGTCCAGGGAGAACCTGGCTTGTCAGTTCGGGCTGGACTGTTCCCATGAGGCACAGGGTCAATACTGATTTGAATATGGCTGGGTCTAAACTGGGGTGACATGGTGAGTAATAGAATGATTAATTTAACCCAGATCTATTGACTGGGGTGAATGTTTGATTTTCTCTGCATTCCGTCCATCATGTGTGTCTCTTGCTTTCTTGCGGTAAGTGCGCCGGGTATGACCAGACGTGGGTCCCTGGTTCACTGTGTCACTGGATTCAAGCTAGCCTGACTGATGAGGTGTGATGTCCCAAAACCAGTCCCAGGATGCTTGTTTCCAGTCCTGGGAGGACTGTTCCCATGAGGCACAGGGTCAAGACTGATTTGCACCATGCTGAGGTGGCATGGTGAGCAAAGGAACAATGGATTTAACCCAGATCTATTGACTGGGGGTGAATATTTGATTTGCTCTGCATTCCATCCATCATCTGTGTGTCTTTTACTTTTAGAAAGTTGGCATTTTCTTGCCTTAGCCATTTGGTTCCCTAGCCTGTCTATGATTGCATGACTAGGTATAGTTGGCAGTTGGGCTTTGTGTTTTCCTCTCAGACAGCCACTCACAATGGGCGCTGTTAGATCTGGGGGTCTCTAGTTGGCAGAGGTGTACACCTTAGACCAAATAGGGACCCTTGCTTCTAGTCAGGGTACAGGGACACACACGGTAGATAACCCCTGCTCACCCTCTAGGTAGCTTGGCTCGAGCAGACAGGCTTATCCCCAAGGCAATGTGTAAGGTATTTGCACGTAGACACCACAATGATCCCCCCTCCGGACACCACAAACTTAGACCACACAGGTGAGTTATATCAAAAATAATATATCTTTATCTAGCTTCCGCAGTTGAAATCAAGCATCACAGGTTTACACAATATTCGCTTTCTTGGTTGGTCGGGATCATCAGGCGATAGTCTCTAGTCTCTTGAGTGATTCGATACTCACTGAGAATGAATCAGTTTGTAGGCTCTCGATATTTTAGGCAGCTACGTTGCTCCGGCGGTGTCACTGCGCTCGTTGTACAAGCGCTCCTCGGGCTGTTCGGTGCAAGGATTCCACAACTCCCTCGACGAGCCCCCAGTGACGATGTCGACGTCACCGGAGTCAGCCACTCACAGCGCGGCTTCGTAGAGCAGGGAAATACGACTCTCGATCTGCTTCAGGCCTCCGGGTCGCGGCAAAGCACGTGCCGATGAGCACGTCGATCTTCTTGATGCGGCAACCGGCGTCGGGCCCGGCTCGGTGCGGTACTCTCCAGCAAGACAGAGAGCAGCCAGCCCACCTCACAGGCAGATGTTGAGAAGCTTGGTAGAACAGTCCACGGTCCCTGCGGCACACAGCAGCGCAGGTGGGACACAGCAGAGTCTTGAGTTCTTGGCAACCTTTCTATCCCTGGGTTGCGAAACAGGAGGCCAGCTCTTCTCAGGCCCTTGGAGATTCAGTTGAAGACACAGCACACAGCAAAGTCTTGTTTGGTCAAGTGGATAGGGTCAGCACACAGCAGGACCCCTTCTTCTCCTTAGCTTCAGTTGTACGCCAGAACAGGTCAGCCTTTGGAGCACACAGCACGGCAATCTTCCTTTAGTTCTTCAGCGGTCCGTCTTTCAGCAGAGGTTCCTCTCGATGGTCGAATCTAAAAATCTGTTGTCAGGGGTCTTGTACTTATACCCCTAGATGTCTTTGAAGTCTTTGTGCAAGTGGGTCCTGAGCCCGGTCTGATCCAGTTCTGGGTGTTGCTGGAGCACTTTGTTTTCCTGGCTTCTTCATTCTTTTCAGAGCGAGGGGCAAGGTCGTCAGCCGCCCAGCAGGAGGTGGAGCCAGCAGAGTGGCAGGCAGGCACAGCCCTATTCAATCCCAGGTGCTATCTCCTCCCTCCACTCTCCTTGCGATTGTCGCCATTCAGCAGAGGGCTGACTCAGCCAACCTCCCGGGGATCCCTAGCCCCTGACACTCTCAAACCAGACAGTCAATCCACAAGCGCGCCCAGGCACACAGAAGGGTCAGACAAGAGAACAGATACTCTCTAAAAAGTACTGTTCTCCAACTCAGGATTTAAAAACAATCTCTCCTAAAAGATGTGTTATTAAATGCTGAGCTCAGGGATATCAAACACTCATGTCTTATCTTGTTCGTATGAGAAGCTAGGCGGATAGCCATTGGCAGCCGCCTCCCTCATGATAGCCTAGGGAACAAGATAACCTTGCAGTAGTGAACGCACGAAATGGCCGGTGTTCCCTACCAGAACATGTTACCTGCACTAGCACATGCTCTACCTTCTACATACACTGCACCCTGCCCAGGGGGGTACCTTGGGCCTTCCATAGGGATGACTGACGTGTATGAAAAGGGAAGGGTTAGGCCCGGCCAGTGTGGACACTGGCCAGGGGGACATGGCAGTCCGGGGACTGCAGGCAGGCCTGCGGCGGCAGGCCTAAGACACTGTTTTAGGGCTACACAGGTGGGTGGCGCAATCAGCGCTGCAGACCCACTAGTAGCATCCGTTATCACCAGCCCTGGCACACACAGTGCACTTTACTAGGGACTTCATGGTGATACAGATATGCCAATCAGGTATATCCAATCAATACGATATTTTACACAGGGAGCACTTACACTCTGGCGCTGGTTAGCAGGGGCAGAGTGTCCAAAGCATCTAAACCAGCAAAACGAAATCCAGCACAGCATCTTGGGAGTTCTCATCGCTAAGGCGGAAAAACCTGGACAGACCATCAGCATTGGCGTGCTCTGTACAGGGACGGTGTTCCACCGTAAAGTCCATTCCCTGTAGGGAGATGGACCACCTCAACAGTTTTGGATTCTCACCCCTCATCTGCATTAACCATCTGAGGGGCCTGTGGTCGGTCTGAACACGGAAGTGAGTCCCAAACAGGTAGGGCCTCAGCTTCTTCAGGGCCCAGACCACAGCAAATGCTTCCCTTTCAATAGCGCTCCACCTCTGTTCCCTGGGAAGTAGCCTCCTGCTAATGAAAGCTACGGGTTGGTCCCCGCCCTCGTCGTCCATCTGTGAGAGTACTGCTCCCACGCCTTGCTCTGAAGCGTCTGTCTACACTACGAACTCACTCGAAAAGTCAGGCGCCTTAAGCACCGGTGCTGTGCACATTGCAGTTTTCAGGGCATCAAAAGCAGTTTGACAGGCCTCGGTCCAATTCACTTTCCTGGGCTGATTTCTAGAGGTTAGTTCCGTCAAGGGGGCAACAATGGTGCCGTATCCCTTGATGAACCGTCTGTAATACCCGGTGAGTCCTAGAAAGGCTCTCACCTCTGTCTGCGTCTTGGGGGGTTCCCAAGCCAGAATAGTATCGATCTTCGCCTGTAGGGGCGCCACCTGGCCGCTCCCCACCTGGTGTCCCAAATACACCACTGATCCCTGCCCTATCTGGCACTTACTAGCCTTGATAGTGAGGCCTGCCTTCTGCAGCGCCCTCAACACTTCACAGAGGTGTTGCAAGTGTTCTTCCCAAGTGGAGCTGAACACAGCAATGTCATCCAGGTACGCGGCGCTGAATTGCTCCAGCCCGGTCAGTACCCGGTTGACCAGTCTCTGGAAGGTGGCAGGGGCATTTTTCAATCCAAAGGGCATGACTCGAAACTGGAAGTGCCCCTCTGGCGTTGAAAATGCCGACCTCTCCTTTGCCCCGTCAGTTAAGGCAATCTGCCAGTACCCCGAAGTCAAATCGAAGGTGCTGAGGTACCGGGCAGCTCCTAACCGATCCACGAGCTCATCAGCTCTGGGGATGGGGTGCGCGTCAGTCTTGGTGACCGCATTGAGCCCGCGGTAGTCCACGCAAAACCGGAGTTCTGACGGGCCACCGGGTGTAGCAGATTTCTTGGGAACGAGGACCACTGGGCTAGCCCAGGGACTGCTAGCGGGCTCAATTACCCCTAACGCCAACATCTTGGAAACTTCTTCCTTGATGCTGGCCCTGACCTTGTCAGCCACTCTGTAAAACTTCTGTTTCACAGGCAGGCTATCTCCAGTGTCCACATCATGGACGCACCAATTGGTGACACCTGGTGTCAGGGAGAACAGGGAGGCAAACTGACCCAACACCTGGCGACAGTCGCTCTGCTGCTCTGGGGTCAGGGTGGGCGAGAGGACCACACCATCCACTGACCCGTCTTGTTCCTGGGTTGCCAGGAGGTCAGGGAGAGGATCACTATCCTCTTCCCCACCGTCATCTGTAGCCATGAGCATCGTCACTTCAGACCTGTCGAAGTGGGGTTTGAGGCGGTTCACATGCAAGACTCTAAGGGGCTGCCTAGGAGTCTTCATGTTGATCAGGTAGGTCACCTCACTCTTGCGCTCTACCACCTCATATGGCCCGGTCCACTTGTCATGGAGCGCACAAGGCTCCACCGGCGCCATCACCCACACTTTCTGCCCGGGATGAAATTCTACCAGAGTGGTATTCTGGTCGTACCATCTTTTCATCTCCTCCTGGCTGGCTTCTAGGTTCTCCTGAGCGAGCTTCCTGAAGCGCTGCGTTTGGTTGCGGATGACCAGCACATAGCTGAACACATCCTGGGGGGTTTTCCCACGGGATTTCTCCCACCCCTCCTTCACCAGTGTGAGAGGTCCTCTAACAGGGTGGCCATACAGGAGTTCAAAGGGGCTGAACCCTAAGGACTTCTGAGGCACCTCCCTGTAGGCAAACAACAGGCACGGTAACAAGACGTCCCACTTCCGTCTCATGGGCTCCGCTAGGCCCATAATCATACCTTTCAGGGTGCGGTTGAACCTTTCAACCAACCCATTTCCTTGAGGGTGGTAAGGATTGGTGAACTTATAAGTTATTCCACACTCCTCCCACAGAGACTTCATGTACCCCGGTCGGAGACCACCTCTCGGGGGAACCCCACGCGGGAAAAGATCCCCATCAATGCACGGCCCACCACGGGTGCTGTGATTGTCCTGAGAGGGACTGCTTCCGGGTACCGAGTGGCGTGATCCACCAAGACCAGGATAAACCTGTTGCCTAAGGCGGTCTTGGGATCCAGGGGCCCTACGATATCAATGCCCACCCGCTCGAAAGGGGTGCTCACTACAGGAAACGGCTGGAGGGGCGCCACGCACTTCCCTCCGCTCTTACCACTGGCTTGACAGGTTTGGCATGACTTACAAAAGGTACCGACATGCTTCTTCATCTGGGGCCAGTAGAAGTGGGTGACAAGCCTGTGATAGGTCTTGTCTTGCCCCAGATGTCCTGCGAGAGGCACGTCGTGAGCCAGACCCAGTAAGAAGTTCCTGAAGCGCTCGGGTACCACCAGCACACGGGCTGCACCGGGCTCAGCAAACTTAGGCTCACTATACAGTAAGTCATCTTCCCAGTAAATCAAATGTTCCTTGGACCCTAGGCCTGCTGCCTGGTCTGCAGCCTGCTGCCGCACACCGATGAGAGAGGGGCACTCTTTCTGAGCCTGGCAGAATTCCTCCCTGGAGGGGCCACCCTCTTGCTGCCAATGGGTCAGCTCAGGCAACTCCCCCAGTTCGGCCACCTGCTCCCCTGTAGGTTCCAGGGCATCCCCCTCAGGTTCTGCTTCCTCCTGGACCGTGGGAACAGCGGGGGCCGGTTTCCCGCGCCCTCTGCCCCTTCCTCTCCTGGCAGGTTCCTGGGCCATCGTTCCAGGCTCCAGTTCTACTGATCCCCCCTTACTGGCTGTCATGGCACGTGTGGATACACAGATCCACGCTGGCAGTCCTAACATCTCCAAGTGAGTTCTGTGTTCTATGTCCTTCCATGAGAGCTCTCCAGGTCGTTACCCAACAGACAATCTACCGGCAAGGCATCACTGACACAGACTTCCAAGGTACCAGAGACTCCCCCCCATGTAAAGGGAACACGCGCCATCTTGCAAAGGCGAACTGAAGTGTCAGCTGCTACTACTGGGCGGAGCACATTGGGAATGACTTGCTCTTCAGACACCCACTGACACCTGACAGATGTCACACTAGCCCCGGTGTCTCTCAGAGCCTCTATTTCCCTCCCATTGATGGTCACCTTTTGCCCGTATTTCTTAGTGTTAGCGGGTATCAAGGTATCCTGGACCATCTCTTGGTCTCCTAACGAGACAAGGGTCATCATAGCTAATCCCTCTTCCCCACTGGAAATCAAATCCCCTCCCAAAGCTACACTAGCTAACCCTGGGACTGGAGCAGCAGCTGGTGCTGGGGGTTTCTTGGGACATTTAGGGGCGATGTGCCCCACTTCCCTACAAGCATAGCAAGTAGGCGGTGGTCTATTGCCCTTAGGGGGCCAAGACCTCTTCGGCTTGGGGGCTTGGGACTCCTTCTCCTGGGAACTGTTTTGGGGCCCTTTAGAGAACTCCTTACTGTTACCCTTGTCCTCCCCACCTTTCTGCTGGGGACCCTGCCCACCCTTGGCTGGCATACTTACCACCCCTTTGTTGACCCTGGTGCTAGTCCAGCGGTCTGCCTCTTTAGCAAGCTCACTGGGATCAGTTAACTTGCTGTCTAAAAGATGCTGGCGCAGCTCTGGAACACATAGACTACTCAAGTGCTCCCAACTAATCAAGTGACACAACCCCACATAATCAGTAACTCTGCTGCCCTTTATCCAACCTTCCAGTGCACGCGTGTACATACTCACACACTCCACCCACGTACTCGAATCAAGTTTCTTGAAGTTCCTAAACTTCTGGCGGTACTGTTCTGGTGTAAGCCCATACCTGAGGCATAAGGCCTCCTTCATCGTGGGGTAGGTTAAGGTCCCTGCTGCTTCTAAGGGTGCTAAGACATCCCTCCCAGAGGCCTCGAAATGCTTCCACAAACCCGCTCCCCAACTCTTCTCAGGCACTTCATTCATCTTCAAGGCAAGCTCATAGGATCTAAACCATGCATAGATATCCTCACCCCTCTGATAATTCTGCACCAAATCTTTCGGTATGTATACTTTACCCGCCTGTACTGGTTGTGCGCTGCCACCATTCGGACTGGACGCCACTTGTTTGGCTTTAATGTCCAGCTCCCTCATGCTCAACTCATGAGCCAACTGGAGTTTCTTTTCTTCCAAAGCGAGAGCATTCCTCCTCTCCTCCGCCTCTTTCTCACTGTCAAGGCGCAGTTTCCTTTCCTCCGCTTGAGTTTTGAGCTTAAAAAGTTCAATCTCATGGGCTCTAACCCTTTGGTTTTCCTCCAGCTCCTCTGGAGAGAGGCTCCTACTGGAATGGGCGCTGCCAGCCCTAGACGCTGGCCTATTCACTGGCAGATCATCGGATCCAAATCCGTGCTCCGGTGTGCCATCCCCTTCAGTAGTTTCCTCGGTTGCGCCATTCTTGGCCTCCCACCAGGCCCTTAGAGCTTTCTGTAGCTCCATCTTGTTGGCGCTGCCCTTCGCTGGGCATCCAAGCTGCTTGCAGAATTGCTTTAGTTGCTCCTTCTTATACTCGAGCAACTTTTTCACCTCGAATTGCAATTCCGGCTCCTCGCCTACTCCGTTCAGAGACATGATGCTTCGTTGATCCTCCAAGAATAGTCTTCGCAAAAACTTCGTGCAATGCAACTGCTTACTAGATTAGTGATGTACGAAGAATCACTGCAGGTCAAGTGCAAATACTGGTTCTAATCCGCACCGCTGACCACCAATGTTAGATCTGGGGGTCTCTAGTTGGCAGAGGTGTACACCTTAGACCAAATAGGGACCCTTGCTTCTAGTCAGGGTACAGGGACACACACGGTAGATAACCCCTGCTCACCCTCTAGGTAACTTGGCTCGAGCAGACAGGCTTATCCCCAAGGCAATGTGTAAAGTATTTGCACGTAGACACCACAATGATCCCCCCTCCGGACACCACAAACTTAGACCACACAGGTGAGTTATATCAAAAATAATATATCTTTATCTAGCTTCCGCAGTTGAAATCAAGCATCACAGGTTTACACAATATTCGCTTTCTTGGTTGGTCGGGATCGTCAGACGATAGTCTCTAGTCTCTTGAGTGATTCGATACTCACTGAGAATGAATCAGTTTGTAGGCTCTCGATATTTTAGGCAGCTACGTTGCTCCGGCGGTGTCACTGCGCTCGTTGTACAAGCGCTCCTCGGGCTGTTCGGTGCAAGGATTCCACAACTCCCTCGACGAGCCCCCAGTGACGATGTCGACGTCACCGGAGTCAGCCACTCACAGCGCGGCTTCGTAGAGCAGGGAAATACGACTCTCGATCTGCTTCAGGCCTCCGGGTCGCGGCAAAGCACGTGCCGATGAGCACGTCGATCTTCTTGATGCGGCAACCGGCGTCGGGCCCGGCTCGGTGCGGTACTCTCCAGCAAGACAGAGAGCAGCCAGCCCACCTCACAGGCAGATGTTGAGAAGCTTGGTAGAACAGTCCACGGTCCCTGCGGCACACAGCAGCGCAGGTGGGACACAGCAGAGTCTTGAGTTCTTGGCAACCTTTCTATCCCTGGGTTGCGAAACAGGAGGCCAGCTCTTCTCAGGCCCTTGGAGATTCAGTTGAAGACACAGCACACAGCAAAGTCTTGTTTGGTCAAGTGGATAGGGTCAGCACACAGCAGGACCCCTTCTTCTCCTTAGCTTCAGTTGTACGCCAGAACAGGTCAGCCTTTGGAGCACACAGCACGGCAATCTTCCTTTAGTTCTTCAGCGGTCCGTCTTTCAGCAGAGGTTCCTCTCGATGGTCGAATCTAAAAATCTGTTGTCAGGGGTCTTGTACTTATACCCCTAGAAGTCTTTGAAGTCTTTGTGCAAGTGGGTCCTGAGCCCGGTCTGATCCAGTTCTGGGTGTTGCTGGAGCACTTTGTTTTCCTGGCTTCTTCATTCTTTTCAGAGCGAGGGGCAAGGTCGTCAGCCGCCCAGCAGGAGGTGGAGCCAGCAGAGTGGCAGGCAGGCACAGCCCTATTCAATCCCAGGTGCTATCTCCTCCCTCCACTCTCCTTGCGATTGTCGCCATTCAGCAGAGGGCTGACTCAGCCAACCTCCCGGGGGATCCCTGGCCCCTGTCACTCTCAAACCAGACAGTCAATCCACAAGCGCGCCCAGGCACACAGAAGGGTCAGACAAGAGAACAGCTACTCTCTAAAAAGTACTGTTCTCCAACTCAGGATTTAAAAACAATCTCTCCTAAAAGATGTGTTATTAAATGCTGAGCTCAGGGATATCAAACACTCATGTCTTATCTTGTTCGTATGAGAAGCTAGGCGGATAGCCATTGGCAGCCGCCTCCCTCACGATAGCCTAGGTAACAAGATAACCTTGCAGTAGTGAACACACAAAATGGCCGGTGTTCCCTACCAGAACATGTTACCTGCACTAGCACATGCTCTACCTTCTACATACACTGCACCCTGCCCAGGGGGGTACCTTGGGCCTTCCATAGGGATGACTGACGTGTATGAAAAGGGAAGGGTTAGGCCCGGCCAGTGTGGACACTGGCCAGGGGGACATGGCAGTCCGGGGACTGCAGGCAGGCCTGCGGCGGCAGGCCTGAGACACTGTTTTAGGGCTACACAGGTGGGTGGCGCAATCAGCGCTG
This sequence comes from Triturus cristatus, assembly GCF_964204655.1. Lineage (NCBI taxonomy): Eukaryota > Metazoa > Chordata > Amphibia > Caudata > Salamandridae > Triturus > Triturus cristatus. The sequence continues at coordinate 556,897,965 of NC_140583.1, forward strand.
CAGACCCACTAGTAGCATCCGTCATCACCAGCCCTGGCACACACAGTGCACTTTACTAGGGACTTCATGGTGATACAGATATGCCAATCAGGTATATCCAATCAATACGATATTTTACACAGGGAGCACTTACACTCTGGCGCTGGTTAGCAGGGGCAGAGTGTCCAAAGCATCTAAACCAGCAAAACGAAACCCAGCACAGCATCAAAAATCCATGTAGCAGAGGCAAAAGATAGGGGAAAAACCCACGCCAAGGATGTCAGGTCTAACAGGCGCTTGGGTGTGTCTCAGTGAGCCATTTTTGACAGGCTGGGAGGGAAGAGCTGGGCACAGCATCACTTACACCAGAATCAGCAGTGTCCTGTCCACGCAGAAAGGGCTGCATACCCCTCTGTAGTGAGTCTGGAGCCAGAGCAGGAAGGGAAGACATCCATGCACCTCAAAGGCACATCTTTGAAGTCCCCCCCTTACAAAGGCACCACTGGGAATACAGAGTGGACCTCAGACACCACTTACCACTTGAGTACACTTCTGGACCTGTGGATAATCTGCCAGTAAGATTGACTGTTGTGCTGCTGAAATACTGCCACTCATCTGGACTGCCAATCTGAAGGAGATGCTGCCTTGCTGTGCTGATCTGCTGCCCTCTTGCCTGCTGAGAAAGAACCGGACCTGAAACCCATCTTGAACCCAGAACCCCAAAGTGACTAGAAGGGCTAGTTAGCTTGCCTCCTGATCAGAGACTGTGGGATATACCAGGCTCCCAACAGCTATTGGACCCATCTTCAATGAGTTTCTAACCGTCAAGGGGCACCTCTCAAATCCTGGGCCCTTTGTGTAGTTCTCCAGCTCTTAAAGTCAAGCTTTTGGGCTCTTTGCGATCGGGTCCATTCGCCCCGGAACCGCGCCACTCATACCAGATAACAGAAGGAGCCACAGCAGGTATGTCACTATGTTTGCCCATGTGACTCACCACTGCTAGGCTCCAGCCCAGCCAACCGCGATGCCTGGCCTGATCTTCGTGCCCCGCTGACCATCACCAGTAACGCTTTTCACACCCCCAGCTAACATCTTCCTCACAAACAAGATTCCTGGCACAAAATTTGGGGAGGTAAACTTCAGCGGGACAAATCTGGGACTGTATCCGACCCATGCTCCATCACGGTCAGCGTGACCTTTTGACTTTGACCCAGTCCACTGCGACCAGATAACCTCAGTTGGTGTTTTCTGTTTCTAGGCACTATTTTACAGTTTATTCTTTAAAAGTTCATAACTCCAATTCTACTTATTGGATTTTAGTTTTTTTGTTCTTATTTTTTTTATTAAATTAATTGAGAACTTTTTTTCTAACCTGGTGTTAGATCTTTTTGTGTGGTATTTGCACTTTTTTACTGTTTAAGTGCTGCACAAATACTTTACACATTGGCTCTAAGTTATGCCTGACATCTCTGTGCCAAGCTACCAGAGGGTGAGCACGGGTTAATTTGGGGTTTGCTTGTGAGTTACCCTAACTAGGATTGTGGGTATTGCTTGACCAGGCCTTTTACCCCAGGCAACCAGTAATGCAATTTCTAACACAAACTGTTGATAAGTTCCAGACCCCTGAGTTGGGGTGATAGCAATTGATTTGCAAATGTGAAGCTGTCACCCTTTGGGAATCATGTCAGTCAGCACTAGGATTACCAGACATTGGTCCTGTGGACCTCTGCCTGCTCCGCCCATTTTCTTAGCAAACAGGAAATATAATTTTATTGCGGCACGTGTGTTATCAATGGATATGGGCTGCTGTACAAAATCTTTTCCGATAGAGAATGCAAATGTAGGAAGAGGATCTGCTGTCTCTTAAATGCTTTCATCCCTTCACTTGCATCTAATCATAAGGAGTAACAATTTGCGTCATGCCTAATTAATATTCATCAGGCATGTAGTTTTGGCTCCCTCTACAAATGTACAATTTGCATCTGCAAATTACATATCTTGGTGTGTGAATAGGTATAAATAAGTCAGGCACCCGTTCCTATGTCTATGGGCCTCTGAGCCCCACCTCCTTCCCTCCAAAACCTGCATGGACCTAGTTCCATCTGCTGCAATACACAGTAAAATAACTTTAGTAGGAACTGCCGCTCTGTATGCTGCACTGCAAGAAATGCCATAGAGCACAGAGCAGGAAAGACAGAGAACCATAATCATTTTATGTTCCTAATTTTACTTTTATGAACATGTTTTGAACTCTTCTGTGAGACTGTGCTATTGATCTTTCTAGCACGGTTAACTCATAACCAGACCATATTTGAAGACATAAACTTTTAGCGATATAATAAAGAAGAGACAGGCAATATAAACCTCTGTTTCTCCCACTGGATTGGTGAGAAACCATAAATCAACAAGGCATCCATTTGCTGAATGCAGCAGAAATTAACCTCTGGCCGTGCTCATTTTTGGCTGTAGGGAGGCTGCCAACTTCTGTTTGTTGCCTTTAAAAGAAAAACAACACGTTTTAAACTGATAAATTCCTTTTCACCCTTCTGTTGTCTCTCTGTATTCATTTTATAATAGGTGGCTATTGTTCCCGCGGTTATCTACTGCAGTTATTGCCACTTGTAAGCACAAGTAATACAGGTGTTAACATTACCCAATTTGAAGTTAATTTGTCGCTCTCTGAAGAAAGTTAGGCTGTTTTGTCCTTATCGGAATTCAAATTAATTTACTAAAGGCCAAACTCGGCAGCATAATGTTCGCACCTCGATGAACCATCTGCCTTTTTAATTCCGAAAACATATGCAAATTAATATTTATTTGCTGCAGGGGTCATGTGAAAGACAGTACACAAGCAAAACTTTTTCATAAACCGTCCAACACTCAGCTAGCTGGTAAGTAGCGAGGGGCAGATTTATATCAGACTTGCGCCACTTTTACGCCGCCGTTGCGTCACTTTTGTGACGCAGCGGCGGCGTAAACCCTGCGCCATGTTGCGCCCCATTTACATCATGATGCATCTATGGAGATGCGTCACGGTGTAAAGCCTTGCGCCACATGAACCCTGCGTCAGGTTTCATGTGGGCGTTTCTACTCAGGGGGGGCGTTCCGTCGCAGGAACGCCCCTAAAAAGTGACTCACTGAAATGTATAAGATTTCACTGAGTCACTTTCCCAACGCTGATGCGTCAAAACCCTGCGCCTGCTTGAAGCAGGCGTAAGGCTTGACACACCATGTTAGGAATAGGGTAGGTTGGAACAGTGCTGGAGTTGCGTTGCGCTTGCGACGCAACTTCAGCACTGCGCCAACCTTACGCCGGCAGATGCGTCACATATCTGCTTGTTCTTGCGCCACGATGCACCGCATTGTAAATGCGGCGCATCTGCGATGGCGCAAGGGCAAACTTGCGTGACGCATCTTCCCTGGCGTATCCATGCTGATTTGCAGGGCTGCACCAGGGAACATAAATCTGCCCACAAGTGTTTTTCAGTACTATTAAATGCTCTCCGACTTCAGATGAAAATGCTTGAAAGCACGGGGCATATTTACAAGGGCTTTATCTCTGCTTTTTTGGCTTACAAAGCCAAAAAAACGGAGATAAAACCAGCGCCCTATTTACAAGAGAGTGCTAACATGCATAATCGCATGTTAGCACCCTTTTTCCCAACGCTTCACTTTGCATCTTCAATGAGATGCAAGGTGAGCGTTACTGGGAGTACCCAAGATGGACTACCTTGCAAATATCGCTGATGTTTAAATCGCGATATTTACAAGGCAGCCCACATGATTTTAGCACACATTAGATTTTGGCGAAAATGGCCGTTTTCGCCAAAACCTAACGTCTGCTAAAATCCTGACTTAGCCATCCCTAAACCAGAAACCAACGATGTTCCCTGCAAACGGGCGATAACCTCGCTATCTCTGGAATTTTTATCGCCCTGGAGTAACGCGTTGTTAATAACACGCTACCAGGGCGATAAATACCAGAGATAGCCTGCGATAATATAATTATCGCTAAGCGCGGCCAGCGATAATTATCGCTGGCCATTATTAATATGCCCCGTAGTGATATTTGAAAGGTAGTCCATCTTGGGTACGCCCAGCAATGCCCACTTTGCATCTCATTGGAGATGCAAAGTGAGGCGTTGGGAAAAAGGGTGCTAACATACGATTATGCATGTTAGCACCCTCTTGTATATAGGGCGCTGGTTTTAACTCAGTTTTTTTGGCTTTGTAAGGAGATAAAGCCCTTGTAAATATGCCCCTATGTGCGGCATAATTACCACAATAAAATGGATGTATTTGTACGAGGACCATCCAAAGATGAGAGGCCTGGTTCTATTTCTAAGGGTAAACGATGCAAGTTCAACGTGTTTGTATGTTACGAAACAGATGTCATGCTAATCTATTTTTTGAGTCTGCCGCTCCAGAATTTTCATGTGAGTTTCACTTTCAAATTTAAGAGCATTTTGAAAAATCTTCCGTGCACATGTCCGTTTCGCCTTTATCTATAATGGCATTCTACGTACTCTTCTTTGCCTTCATTCGGAAAGCTTTGCTATCTAACTGTACATCATAACCCATATATAACAATATAGCGCGGGGTATTGTGTCAGCCCCCTTCAGAGAGTGCATTGTTGGAGTAGCATTCTGATTTGAATCTGTGGTGTAGTTGCATAGGCCCTGGGCACAAGCACTTCCATTTTACATAGTCACGTTTGCAACACATTTTGCTTGCACATGATCATACTTAGAAAATAATTGCTTACACGTACATTTCTTTGTAGAAACATTATCGTCTCTTGGTACACTGTACAAGGTCTCCAGCACTCTGTGCAAACAATGTTATAGATGAATATGGCACATTAGTCACAGGTAAATGGGCAGTTAGACCACTGTGGGGCATTTGGCAGATGAGCTCATCCATACTTATTTGGATAGGCAAAGCTAGCTAAGAGTACCATGATATGTATTCATATCATCAAATGCAATTGTACAATGGCTAAATTATTCATCCTGTTTACCATTCTTGTCATGCTGGTGACACTGCCTGCCTAATTCTATTAATCATTGCAGCGCATACATTTTACACAAGATTCCAGTATCTCAATAAATATTTGAAACATCACTTGTGTATTTCTCGGTTCAGAGGTTGCAGACACCATCTGGTGCCCTGTCAGTTAGGGGACCCAGATGGCGTTATAGTCCCATATAGTTTTGATACTTATGCTGCCTAAATACACAGTCTTACAGAGAAAGTAGGAACCGTAGGACAGATTAACCTACAGGACAGCATCCATATACTAGGGGATTTGATCAGACCCTTTCTGCCATCTGTTGGCAGGGCAATCCTCACTTTAGCTCAGACCACGGGACAGTTATTCAGTGATTGGGGTAACAGCCATGTTGAGTGGTGCCATTTTGCATTTTACATCTGAGTCAGTCTTATGGGCCAATCCTGGACAGAAGAACAGCTCAATTGAAATGTCAGCTGAACTCCTACAATTCACGCTGTACCGGTATCACTCACTTCTCTCTCTCAAAAACAGGAGTAGGCAATTATCAGTGGTATTTATATGGACAATCAGAAAAACGACTTGCGCAGCCAGTGACCGGGGGAGAAGTCATGTACAGAAAGTCAGTGGAAAAGATGTAGTGTGCAGTGAGTGAGTGGAGATAAACACTGCTCAACAATTCATGGGAGAGAATCACTAGGTATACGATGTGGAATAGAGAGCATATGAAGGAGAATCTCATGTCAGATGGTGTGTGAGAGAGAAGTACTAACCAGACATTGACTTAGGGAGTAGTATAAAGCATGTAGTGAATGAAGCATATGCAACAGATAAATAGTGAGGGGGTGTAAATAAAATCTCCTCACTCATAGATCGGAGTCTGAAAGGTTTTATTGAGAAAATGGACCAGGGTTTTCCCTGGTAATGGTTAGTGGAGGCAAGCTTGTAGAGAGAAGACAGAACGTACATTGATAACCAAATGTGCAAATGTTTATAGTAATTGTTGTAGAGTAAATTCAACTTTGCTTTTCATGCCTCGTAGTCAAATTGTGGGCAATGCTAGTCTGAGCAAGGAATCATTGTTGGGGGAGATTGGAGGTACCCTAACAGGAGCAGGTGTATTTTAAGTTTTCATAGAGGCAAGCACAGTACAGATAGTGACTGGGCTGAGTGAGAGGGAGGGACTGTGCAGACAGAATGGGATGCCCTTTTCGAAATTAAATTGCTTTGCATGAGTAAAAAGCACTGTGAAGAGACTGAGGGGCATATCAGCAACAACCGGCGATAATTATCGCTAAGCGCACTTAGCGCTAGGATAATTATCGCCGGCTAGCGTGGATTTTTATCGCTGAGATAACGTGCTATTAGCAACGCTTATCTCAAAAGCGATAAAAATCCTAGTGCTAACTGCCTAACGTGAGATTATCGCTGAAAACCCAGCGATAATCTCACAAAATGTGGCGTTAGCATGTTGATAGGGACTCACAAACTTAGCCATGATATCCTCCTTCCATGGAATATCATGGCTAAGTCAGTCCTGAAGCAGGCGTAAGGAAAGTAGCGATAATAGAGGTTATTGCTACTTTTCCTGTCGCTATGCTTCATAGCGTGGGGCTTGATGATAGGAGAAATGTCGCTTGGCGACATTTCTCCTGTCATGTCAGGTCAGGAACGCCCACTTTGCATCTCATTAGAGATGCAAAGCTGGGCGTTAAGAATAGGTGCGCTAATGCAAGGTTTCACGCGTTAGCATGACCTTGCTAATTAGGCGATAAAATTATCGCCGCTTTTCGGCCAAAAACGGCTGCAAAAGCGGTGATAATTTTCTATCGCCGCCTTGTAAATATGCCCCTGAGCTTGTGTGTGCAAAAGTAAGAAATCCACTTGGCAGGTTGATGAGGAGAGAGGCCACAAAATAGTTGTGCCCTGTGATTGAGATCTGATATAATCATTTGAAATGAACGTTGCTTAGCAAAAGCAACTCATTCCACTAAGTGTACCCTCATGCTCTATCTTTGGTGGCTGATCAAAATGTCTACTATTTTAGAGATATACAGCGGGTTATCAAACGTAATACAACTTCAAACAGCAACATAGAAAATACATTAGTAGTGTAAATGTCCACTATCTTTTAAGGGAACAAAAAAAGACTTGATTAAAAAAGCCACAAAAAAGGATTCTTAAATGATAACACTTAGATATAAAAACAAATAAAATAAATAATAAAAATATTTAGAATCTATAATCACCACACTATCTTAGTAGAAAAAAATCCTTAAAAATTGGTTCATTGATCGAATTGGAAGGATGCAGAATTCCGCACCAAAATTAGTCCAGAGACTGGACTGCTCCTATTGGAGCAGAGTTAGGAGGGATGCTCAAATGGGTGGTCTAGTCTGAGGATGCATAATGGGCAAAAGAAGGATGGATTAGAATACTACCCCAAGCTATTGCAAGTGGTTCGATTTATTGCAAGCATCCTCTCATCACTTTTTGTGTGTTCTACAAAGAGGAGTGCCACCACCTCTTTCCTAAATTGGAACAGGGTAGGGGTAGTCCAAATGGATACAGAAAAGTTACTTCCAATACTGGGTGCACAGATGGCGAAGGCCTATGACCTTGTTTTTTATTGATTTGCACTTTGCCCCAAGTGTGATAGTGTAGTGGGTTGTGATCTTGTTAGCTAGCTTGGTGAAGAGGGTTATTGTCATGGCTTTGTAGATAATGCAGTGGCTTTCGAACAGTGTGCAAACCAGCAAAGTGAGACAGTGGTCGCATCGGGGTGAGTGTGAAGCGGTCACATTCCTTCGGGCTTTTGATGAGACATGCTGTGGAGTGTATGATGCCATAAGAGGGTCACAATAAAGTCTGGGAGGCTTCAAAAATGAACTCTGTTACTTATACTTTTGAAAAGGTACCAAGTTTAAAGTAAATCACTTTATTAGAGGCTTATGGTGGATGTTCTGTCTGGTAAAAGATAGACCCATAACACAATGGTAGATTATTCCTAATTCTTAAGTGTTTATGTGACCACTCAGGATTTATCTTGTAAATGGGCAATCAATGTAAAGTCCATTGATTACTTATAGTTCATGTGTCTCAATTTAAACTAATGGTTTGTGGGAAAATTGTAAAGTTGGGAGGGCTTCAATGTTAACAGTGGCTATACTCGAGCATAAGAATAAAACATTATTAATGGTCATTTGGTTTTGTAGCCTCCTCTGTATGCCACATGCTCTCTCAGAGGTTGAAGTGTAGCAGTTAAAATGTACACTATGGGCAAATGATAAGCTTTACATGGAGGGAAAATCATTGTAAAGCCGCTGAGGGAAAGATATGTGCAGACAGTAAATCGAGGTCATCTACAGAGACATTTTTGTGCAAATGGAGCAAATGAGGGAAAAGCAGAATAGTGTGAATGGAATTAATGAGATAAAACCACTCTGCGGGCTGTGAGGTGGTAAATCGCTTAGTAGACATTTTGTGGGGAAGAAAAGGTTTTCAGGCAGTTTGCAAATAGTGGGCAATACTATATCAAGAAGATAGGCTACAGACTGATGATGAGTGGGCTAGAAGCACAAGACATGCGAGAGAATCCAACAGAGTGGCTTTAGGCAACATTTGTGAGACATCTGTGGCATTTTGCTGTCTAACATTGCTTTTTGTAAGTTTTTGGATTGTAACTTAATTACATGTAGCTCTAAACCATTCTATAGATAGGCAAGACAATATGATAGCCAAGGCAGTATGATATCCAGGGCATTTTGAGACAAAATGGAGGACTACAAATTGCATTATTTTACGTTAGGACCTATTGAACCCAATTCCTATAAAGTCAAGCTTTTGTATTCAGCAGTAGGGCCGTTACTATGGCAATGTAAGCAGCAGCTATTCAATCTTGCATTGAATACTTTATTGAGATTGGCTCTTGCTTCTTCGAGTTCGCTATGCCTAGAAGCTTGTTTCGGAGCATGCTTTCATTATATCAGCTACGCTTCCTTTTCTCCCAGTTCAGCCTTCTTCACAGGAAGTGATGCAAAGGGTCTAATTTGAAAAACATAACATCTCTCCTACTCCAGTTAAAAGAAAATCTCCCCACTTTTCCTGGGTTATTTGCATTGACCTGTCAGCTGCTGCAGTTATTTAGCAACTTGGAGTTCTCCCATGGCAGGAACCTAGTTGTTATCTTACTCTTGTGGCTTCTGTGGGGCTGACTATTCACTACTTCTGCTGGTCAATTTGTGCCCTTTCTTTAGTGCAGTGGGTGTCACTTGTCCCACATATTTTAAAAACAGCATACGTATGATTGTATTTTCTAAAAAAAATGTAAGTGAGCATAAGTACCTGTAGGGTGATGTAACTGCATTAACAGAGTTTAATTTGCAGTAACAGCTTTGCTGTGGGACACCAAGTATTTGTGAGTACAGTTTGGTAAGGAATATCAAACGAAGATGTATTTCGATTTCTGTGTATGTTAGACCCGGGATCTCTGGTTGGCTGAGGTAGGTACCTTAGGCCAAATAGGGATCTGCGATTCCACGTCAGGGAAAGGAAGGACACCTTCTTAGATAGCCCCCGTTCACCCCCTTGGTAGCTTGGCACAAGCAGCCAGGCTTATCAAGGCAATTGTTTAATATATTTGCAACCACGCTCACAGCAACCCAATGATGACACCACAAATGGACTCCACAGGAGTTTCATAAAAACGAGTATAAACTTATATAAAAAGATAAACGATAAGACCACACGATATATATCCAACATATGCGTATTTGTAATATTTCTCCTGGCCGGTTGTTAGGCCAGCCAGCTCTTGTAAGTTCTGCCGATAATAATGAGCACTTCTAAGTGTTCCACTGCAGCTATGCAGTTTGTAATGCTGGAATCAGGCACTTTGCAATGTGAAAATAATGCAACTCGTACTGCTAGAATCAGGCACTGTGCATTGTAAAAATAAGCAATGAGTAACGCAACACTCAGGTAATTCGCTATGCAGAAATAATGCAATGTGTAATACACTAATCAGGTAGTTCGCTATGCAGAAATAATCCAATGCATAATACGCTAATGAGGTAGTTCATTATGCAGAAACAATGCAATGCGTATTACGCTAATCGCGTAGTTTGTTATGTAGAAACAATGCAATGCGTAATACGACAATCAGGTAGTTTGCTATGCAGAAATAATGCAATGCGTAATACGACAATCAGGTAGTTCGTTATGCAGAAATAATGCAATGGTTACTACACTCCAGCACCGATCACGGTGCCTCTGCCACTCGTATTATTCTCCGTCAGCCTCTGTCAACAGTGGCTCCCACTCAGGTATGACGTGAACAAAGAATGCAGCTCAGCACTCCGGCCCAGTACTGCCAAACCTCTGGCAAGTACGGGCCACGATACGAGCCAAAGCAAAGGCTCACACTGCAGGAATGAGAGAGGCCGAAAGCATCTCCCACTGAGCCCACACCCCGCCCAAGGCGTCCATACACTACCTGGGGGGCGCGACCTCACTCTCCTCTCGGCTTCCTTCAACTTGGGCCTCCAATGCAATTCTTGTGAATTCCGGGCAGTGGGACTCAGGCCCTCCCTCGACGAGGTTGGCTTGCGGTCCCTCTTTGACACCGGTCGGGCTCGGGCCGGCGGATCAGCTCCTCCGGGGCTGCCGGTTTGGGCCACTAACGCTATGAAGATCTCAGGCTGCACAAAGCACACTCACACAACGCCTCTGAGACTCCCTTGGACTCCGGTGTGCACAATAACAAGGCAATCCTCACGAAGGTCTCAGGCTGCACAAAGCCCACGCACACAGCGTTGCAGAGACTCACTTGGATTCCAGGTGCACGATAACAGGGCAATCCTCACGAAGGTCTCAGGCTGCACAAAACACACGCACATATCATCGCTGAAACTCACTTGGATTCCGGTGCACACGATAACAGGACACTCCTCACGAAGGGCTCAGGCTGAAAAAGCACACGGACACAGCGTCGTTGAGACTCACTGGGACTCCCGGTGCCCACGATCACAGGGCCCTTCTTACGAGGGTCTCAGGTAAGGGTGGGTGACAATTTCCGTTCCGCTCGAGGAAATTGCGAAATTCCAACATATTCGTGTTCCGTGCAGAACACGAAAATGTCGAAACTTCCACGATCCGCGTGGGAACGGAAATATGCAGGGCAGGATTCATTCTGGCACGATGCTCCTGTCATTTTAAACCTCAACAGGAAGCACAACAGATTTAAATAAAGCAGGTGCCCGAGTTGAAGGTCAAATTCAGTAACGCATTAATCAGCACAAAAGATTTGTGACCACGGTGGAGGCTAGGCAGGTGTGCTTTCTCCCCATATCTACTGTCAACAATTTGCTGTAATCCTTGATGGAGGTCTGTGCATCCATGAGTTTCTCAAGCACAATCTCCATGTAGTTCCTGACACCAGGAGGTTCTGTCTCCTCATCTGCTGCTCTGGTCGGTCTCTGACCTTTTATAAACAAGAGGCATGTTAACTGCATAGAAGCCTCGCCGTTTGGCCCCAGCCCACACACCAGCGGTGTGCAACGTCTTCCCGCCCTTTCCCCACTATGATTAACGGCTCACTCGAGGGACCCCGGCACCCATCGGCGCGGTGGTAAAAGTTACACACACATGGTCGCTGGAGACAACTCTTCTGGCCCTTTACCCAGCTGTAGTGTAGGAAAAGCACTATACATTCACCCACCGAGGTAGCACTTACTGATTAGCCAGTAGAAAGCACTCCAGTTGAGTAGAGGTATTGCACAAAACGGTGGCATCTTCTTGGATAAATATGCAGGGCAGGATTCCTTCTGGCACAATGCTCCTGTCACAAAAATTAAACCTCAACAGGAAGCACTTACAGATATAAATAAAGCAGGTGCCCGAGTTGAAGGTCAAATTCAGTAACGCATTAATCAGCACAAAATCTCTGCGATCACGCAAAATTTCGCGTGTTCGCGGAGATTTTTTGCCGTTTCGCAATATTTTGTGAAAGGCACTTTCGCAAATTCTGCCCACCCTTAGTCTCAGGTTGCAAAAAGCACACGCACACAGCGTCGCTGAGACTCTACTGGAAACTTTTGTGTTCCTGAGTTTCCGCAACAGGGAGCCAGCTCACCTCGGGCACTTGGGGATAAGTTACTTCAGGACACAGCACAGCAAAGTCCTTTCAAAGCAGGGGGACACAGCACACAGCAAAGTCCCTTTAGCCTTTCCTTGGTTAAAACAGCAAACTGCAGTCCAGGCCCAGAACACACAGCAGGGGTCAGTCCTTTCCTTCAGTCTCTTCAGTTGTTTCTTCCATGGCAAAGGTTCCTCTTGACCACGAAGTAGCTTCAGTCTTGTTCACTCTTGATCAAGCCATCTCTCCAAAGTTCAGGGGCTTCAGCTTTCATAGTTATACCCCTAAATGTCTTTGAAGTCGTTGTGTTCAGGGGGCACTGACCCCTGTTCAAACCAGTTCTGGGTGCCTACCTGCCAGTGACACCTTCTTCCTTTGATTAGTGGGGGTCTGGATTCTCAATCACTCAGCAGGAGATAAGACTATTGTTTTATGGCAGCAACCCAGGCCTCTTCACCTTTAGGGCTACTCTTCCCCCCTACACTCCAGATGCCAGTCACCCTTTTGCTGTCTCACCTCCTCCCCTGGGTCAAGACATTCCCCAGATCCTATCGCTTTCGAATCCAGACAGTCAATCCACAACCAGGCAGAGACACATAGAAATGTTAGAGCACAAAGTCCGCGGTGGATTGAAGAGAGAGCAGGAATCGCTTATCAAGGCGATTCCGACCGTCGGTGGATTGAAGAGAGAGCAGGAATCGCTTATCAAGGCGATCATCTGCTATCTTGGTGACATGAAATTGAGCGCTCGTTAATGCAAATTAGAAACTCTACTTTAAATTTCTGAAGCTATATCACAGATGATATTTCATGGCATGAAATTAAGCGTCTTTAAAAGCCGAGTAGAATTTCCGTCTTAAATCTCATGAAACTACTCAACAGATGAGATTTCAGCTATTCTTCGAAAACGATTTCTTTACAAATTTGATAGCCATCACCGTAATTGGTTCTCGCTTTTCATCTTTTGAATAATTGACTCTTCAGATATATTGAAACACATTGTTACCGACCAAGATATTGTGGATCTCCTACATACTAAGTGGGCCATGCAGCCTTTTTTTCTTATTTCTTCATTCATCAAATATACAGTTTTGAAACCTGACTTGCTGTCAGTTCAAGCCCTGAAGAAGTTCAGTTTAAATTGCTCTTTAAAGGAACGAAACGCGTTGGCTGTTTGTGTGTATTTATCGGCTATGAAATAAAAGCTAAACAAAGATAAAAAAGAAATATTTTGGACTCTCTATTTTTGTATAGTGCACCTCTACTTGTAGTTAAGGTCTGGCAAGTGGGTGTACTTGTCAGAACAACATGTCAGTTTAACAAACTGCGCGCAGGCACTGCAATGGCCGGCCGGAGTTCCCTCTTTAAGGCTACTTGTGTGGGTGGCACAATTAGTGCTACAGGCCCACTAGTAGCAGTTGCATTACCAGCCCTGGCACACATAGTGCACTTTACTAGGGACTTTACTAGTAAGGCAAACATACCAATCATGGACAACCAATTACCATTACACTTTACACAGGGAGCACTTGCACTTTGACACTGATTAGCAGTGGCAAAGTGTCCAAAGCCTCTAAGTTGGCAAAACAAAATCCATCATAGCACCAAAAATAGAGGAGGTAGAGGCACAACGTCATGGGTAATCACACCAACAGTGTACATTATAGATACAGCTCTATGTGTCTGCTGTCGCAAGATGTGTATACTTAAGAGGTTGAGATGGTTTTGAGTTTGGCATGGAACGGACAAAATAAGAATGATCTAGAAATAATGCACATCTATATAATGTAGTAAATTAAATGGACAACCCAATAACCCCTTGTGAGCTTGGGTGCCAGCCAAAGGGAAACAAGAATACAGATTGCTTGGTGGGGAGCTCCTGAGACCTAATCTATGGGAGGTGCCCACCTTACAAGCACAACACACAAGATGATGGATGGAATGTTGCACATTGGCAAAACATTCACCCCCATTCTCAGATCTGGGTTTAATCCATCATTATTTTGCTCACCACGCCACCCCAGATCAGACATGGCCATATGCAAATCAGTCTTGACCCTGTGCCTCATGGGAACAGTCCAGCCCGAACTGCCAAGCCATGTCTTCCCTGGACCGGAATCAAGCATCCGAGGACTGGTTTCGGGGTTTCACCCCTCTTCAGTCAGGATAGCTTGACTCCAGTGGCGTAGTGAGCACGGGACCCACGTATGGGCATACGTGGATCTGAAGAGGGGTGAAACCCCGAAACCGGTCCTAGGATGCTTGGTTCCAGTCCAGGGATTACCTGGCTTGGCAGTTCCGGCTGGACTGTTCCCATGAGGCACAGGGTTAAGACTGATTTGCATATGGCTGGGTTCAAACTGGAATGGCATGGTGAGAAAAAAAACAATGGATTTAGGCCCAGATTTCTGTACTGGGGTGAATGTATGACATTGTTCTGCATTCTGTCCATCAACTGTTGTTTTTGCATTTGTCACCACGAGTGGGACGGGTATGCTCAGACGTGAGTCCCGTGCTCTCCTTGCCACTTGACCCTGTGCCTCATGGGAACAGCCCAGCCCGAACTGCCAAGCCATGTCTTCCCTGGACCAGAATCAAGAATCCTAGGACCGTTTTCGGGGTTTCACCCCTCTTCAGCCAGGAAAGCTTGACTCCAGTGGCATAGTGGGCACGGGACCCACGTCTGGGCATACCCTTCCCACATAGGGCAAACAGCAAAACACACAAGATGATGGACGGAATGTTGCACATTGACAAAACATTCACCCCCAGTCACAGATGGAATCAAGCTATCCTGGCTGAAGAGGGGTGAAACCCCGAAACCGGTCCTAGGATGCTTGGTTCCAGTCCAGGGAGGACCTGGCTTGGCAGTTTGGGCTGGACTGTTCCCATGAGGCACAGGGTCAAGACTGATTTGCATATGGCTGGGTTCAAACTGGAATAGCATGGTGAGCAAAAAAACGATGGAATTAGGCCCAGATCTCTGTACTGGGGTGAATGTATAACATTGTTCTGTCCATCAACTGTTGTTTTTGCACCTTACAAGCACGGCATGGCATCAATTGTGATAACCTATGTTTAATAAAATGTATAATACAAGGATTTTTTTCTTAAACATTTGTTATGGTGTATGCGTGTTCCCTTTTTGATTGATCCATATGGTCATATGAATCCCTCAAACTTATGCCTTGAAGGCTCGTTCTGGTTGTCACCTTTCTGGGACGAACAATTCAGCTTATTCATAGAGCATCTTTGTAAATGATTCTCTTGTTTGCAAATTACCTTCCCTTTTAACATCTATAGTTGAACTGTAACTTATTGTCAGCTTTCAATATTCTCGAATACCCAAGCTGAAAACATGTTGTCCAAAAAGGGCTGTCATCTGATCTATTTCTGAATGGCAGTTGTCTAGTATAAATTGAGAGTAATCATACATCAACATTATTCAACCAACCCCTGCCATTATAGCTCCAAGGTAACAGTTTGAGAGGCACCAGACTTCCCTAGGAATTTCCAACATTTGCAATGGGAGGGAGGTTTGTCTGAAACTGCAGGGACCCAATCCCTATGTAATCATGGCATTTACTAATTTCTGCTCAGTTATTAAAACCAAATTATTGATATCCGCGCGAACCCCATGTATTCGCCCGAGATGGTTCAACCATGAATGTTAAGTTATAAATTGTCAGCTCCATAAGGCCCTGTTAGCTAAACCAAGGAGTAACCAAGTGGCGCAGATTCTTAGGAAAAAATATAAGTTGTTACCCACTTTGAGGAAGGAAGAGTTATTGCTTGAACGCTGGGACACGTTTACTAGCACTGCCTGCCTAAAGAGCAGTAAACTTTTCTGGGCTGCTATTAAAGACATGAGGGCGATGGTTCTGATGCTTAAACCAATCAGCTGTAATATAACTAGCGAAGTATATATACAGCCACTCCTTGTGATAAAGATCCAATTGAGCTGCCCACCCCCAACGGAGTAATAATTTCCCTGCTTGAAGTAAGAAGAAAGCCATTGATCAGTCCCTGGGCAATAAAGTGCCTGGCCCTGACGTGGTACCCATTGATCTTATTAAATACAAACCTGACATCTGGACCCCGCTTTTGCTTAGTGTTTTTAATAATTTAACTTCCTGTCCATTGCCAAGCACATAGTCTACCTCTATTGGTGCACCAATTTTTAAAGAGGGTAAAAAGGGTGACCGTTAGCAGCCAGGTTGCCATAGACCAATCTCTTTCATAGATATGACACTGAAAAGTTTAGGAAGAGTCTTGTACAACAAGATTCAAATCTGGGCGGAGAAAAATTCTATTCTGCACCCTAGTAAATTAGGTTTTAGAAAAAATGTGGACACAATCAAGCAGTGTCTCAACTTAAACCTATTGATTTGGGAAATACACCATCACCCAGCACCAGCCGATTTATTTGGCCTTTATGAACCTAACCTCCACCTTTGATTATGTTAGTCGGTCCCGCCTATGGATCACCCTCATAGAATATGGTATGGATGAGACGCTAGTACATTTTTTAGCGTACTTACACAGAGAACTGTAAGCCAGAATCAGAATTAACTCATATGGTAAAGTCTCTAATGACATTGGTGTTTTGAGAGGGGTAAGGCAGGGGTGTGTTTTAGCTCCATTGCTTTTAATTCTGTATATTATTAACATACATGTTTTTTTAAGGTCTCCCACTAAAGACGTCCCAAAAGCGAATGGCTGTATACTCCCAACCCTATTATGTGCTGATGACGCAGTTTTAATGGGTTGCACTCCGAATGCCCTGCGTCTTTTAATATGCGCTTTGTGGATTTTATGACATCTATAGATCTATGTACCAATTAAAAAAAATCTTTTATAATGGCCTGCGGCCCAAGGAAGTACTTGTTAAACGTCATTTCTGTTGGTAAAGAATGTTTGCAATGCACAAGCACTTTGCCATATTTGGGGCTGGTCTTTGCAGCAAATGGTTTGTGAACAGACCAAACTATCTTCAGCAGGAATATGTTTTCTAAATCAATCAACACAGTACTCAGCCTTCCCAAACCCAAGAGGGGGAGGGGGATTTTACCCATTTACATTTTTTTTAACTCAGTGTAACCCTGTTGTAACCTATGGTGCTGAGGTATGGGGCATTTCTAATTGTAATAACATCCAGTAAGAAGAGAATAGAGTTTGCGGTAAGGTCCTGGGAGTCTCTATCTCCTCTTCCCAATATGGGTGTCATGGTGAACTGAAGCTACATTATATGAAGACTTTACTAGAGTGCGCCCTGCTCTATTTTGGCTAGCACATGGAAGAACAAAGTGGCATCCCTCACCAGAAATATCATAACAGATTGCCTCGAATGTGAGAGGGGCATGGATATCCCATGGCTAGCAGAGGAGAGAGCAAGTCTGTGCAGGATCAATTATAGTCATCTTTTTGATAGCCCTTCTAAGTTTGCAAGCGTAAGGAAGAGAGACCTTTGGGCAGCCCTATACAGGTGTTATAGGGAGGACAGAGTCTAGTAAACCTAATATAGCCAGGTTCTTGAACACCGAGTATGATCCACAACAGGCCAGTTATCTGAGCAAACTGATGGGCCACTGGGAGCACTGTCTTCTT
The DNA here is from genome assembly GCF_964204655.1 of Triturus cristatus. Classification (NCBI taxonomy): domain Eukaryota; kingdom Metazoa; phylum Chordata; class Amphibia; order Caudata; family Salamandridae; genus Triturus; species Triturus cristatus. The sequence goes on from NC_140583.1 coordinate 556,915,698, forward strand.
TTGACTTCTTTTCTGTTTAAGGGCAGGCACTGTGCAGTATCTGTTATGTTTCCCACTGGCCTTCCAAACCACTCTATTCCTTGCCCCTGTGATGGTCTCTCAGGGCAAACGCTTTTATACTTTGTATTTTTCTGTAAATGTTTTATACTGTACACCAAATAGTTTTTACTCCCCCTTTTTAGGAAATACTTGCATATTAACCATAGAGATGCATATAGGACCCTTCTTATCTAACCAATTTGATTTTCCCGTGGGGGCTTTTTTTAATACTGTTGTTCGCGCTCGTAATTCTATGCTTACTGCTTAACCGTATCTTATTTGTTTGTAATGCACTGAAATTTTTTATTCAATACTCTCTTATTATGAATGTTATGAATTTGTGTGTTTTATTGGAATAATATTTGACTGTGCTCTTTTATGGATATGTTTTTATCCGAATACAATATCTATGATGATGATGATGAGGAGCGGTTTCCACTCTAACCCATACTTTTGCACAGATGACGCTAAACCACTGTTTTTTTTTACAAGCTCATCCAGTACAGAGAATTTACTGTGTGTACAACACTCAGTGAACCTCATGTGCATCGGTTTTGTGGGCAGAACCTCTACCATTGGGATTGATGCCTGGCTGACTTGAAGGGCAAGAGAGGGGACAGGCCCAGGATTTAGCTACATTTTACTGTGACACGGTAGGCTTGTTTGAGTATAATGAAGTTCCTGGCTACTACAAAGATGGTCGCCCTGGCAGAGAAACATAAACCTCCCAGCACGAAAGGCCTTTTTCGCAGCTCTGGGAGCTATTTCATATCTCATCAAGGAGGTATTCAGCTCCTGGTTGGCAGCTGGAAGCTCATGAAAATAAGCGTTTACAGGTTTTAGGTAGGCAAAAAGTGACTTTTTTAAAAGCATGTTTTTAAAATATGAAGTATGACTTGACAAATAAATTGGGCTTGTTACAAATATATTGAAAAGTCAATAAATTAAGGTTTTGGCTGTTTCCTAGATGGGGATAACATTATTTAACTTTAATATTAACTCCCAATAATTTCGTGAGAAACAGCTAACCCTGCTACTGCTACTGTGAAAATACATTTTGGGGCCTTGTCACTCGAAGGACGTACTACATTAAACTTTTACATGTCCTACTTTCAAATACCATGCACCTGCCTTATTGGCCATTAAGGCTTACTTACATCTGATTTATGAATATTTAAAAGGAGTGTCTATGATTATCAAACGAGGTTATTTTTAGGCCCAGTGGAGGTTTTAATTCTGCTGGCGGAATGTTAGTAATTCCATGTTACTCTTGTAATGAGGAATTACTTGAGTCATTAAATAATGCCACTCTGGCGGAATTAAAATATGCAGTGGTTTCTAAAGTTTAGAAACCACTGCAGACTTATGATCACCCTTAAATAGTCTGTAGTTATTAACTGTTAATCACTGCAGAGTATTGTAAGGGTGTTCACTGATTTATGCAGTGGTTTCTAAGCTTTATAAATCACTGCATATGCTACTCACCAGCGCCCTTTATACTCTGCAGTGAATATAAGTTTTAATCACAGCAAAGTAGGTAAGTAGCGGGTGCCGAGTGATATGCTTTTTTGGGGGACTTGAGTGTGCATTAAGCACTATGAAAAAAGAGCCAAATGTCTACTTCGACACGGAGCGGAATTCTGCTGAATCCATCTGAATTTTAATATAATTCAGTGTGATTCCACAGAATGAAACTCTGCCAATCTCACCCACCCCTAATAATTTTGACAAATTAAATTTGCAGTTTAAATCTGGCTTGTCAGGCCTGCAGGCATATTTTGCATTGTCAGTTTAGACCTCGGGTACTCACAAACTTTCTGTCGGGGGCCAAATTTACAGTGTGGTTTGTGGCCGAGGGCTGCACCTGTGGAGGCGGGGTCACTGGGGGGCAGGGCTAGAGTAAAAACAAAACTGTGGCCATGAGGTCGATCAAAGGCCCCTGCAGGGGACGCATTAGTCCACTGAGCCACCAGACCAGGCATACACATACGTCTGTCTGTCTGTGTCTGTCTCTGTGTCTGTCTCTGTGTATGTCTCCGTGTGTGTCTCTGTGTGTGTGACTTTGTCTCTCTATGTGTGTGACTCGGTGTGTGTCTCTCCGGCTGTGTGTGTGTGTCTCTCTGTCTCTGTGTGCATGTCTCTCTGTGTGTGTGTGTGTCTCTCTGTCTGTGTGTGTGTGTCTCTCTGTGTGTCTCTGTCTCTCTGTGTCTCTCTGTCTCTGTGTGTCTCTATCTCTCTGTGTGTCTCAGTCTCTGTGTGCGTGTCTCTCCATGTGTGTCTCTGTGTGTGTCTCTCTGTGTCTGTGTCTCTGTGTGTGTCTCTCTGTGTCTCTGTCTCTAAGTGCGTGTGTGTCTGTGTGTGTGTGTGTGTCTGTGTTTGTGTCTCTGTGTGTGTCTGTGTGTGTGTGTGTGTGTGTGTGTCTGTCTGTGTCTCTGTCTGTCTGTGTGTGTCTCTGTCTGTCTGTCTGTGTCTCTGTCTCTGTGAGTCACAGTCTCTGTGTCTCTGTGTGTGTGTGTCTCTGTCTCTGTGTGTGTGTGTCTGTCTCTGTGTTTCTCTGTGTGTCTCTATGTGTTTCTCTGTGTGTTGTGTGTCTGTCTCTGTGTGTTGTGAGTATGTCTCTGTGTGTGAGTCTGTTTGTGTGTGTCTGTCTGTGTGTGTGTGTCTCTCTGTCTCTGTGTGGGTGTCTCTCTGTCTCTGTGTGTATGCCTGTCTGTGTGTGTGTCTGTGTGTGTGTGTGGCTCTGTCTCTGTGTGTGTCTCTGTGTGTGTCTCTGTCTCTGTGAGTGTGTCTGTCTGTCTGTGTGTCTCTGTGTGTGTGTGTCTGTGTCTGTTTGTCTCTGTGTGCATGTCTGTGTGTGCATGTCTGTCTGTCTGTGTGTGTCTCTCTGTGTTTGTCTCTGTCTCTGTGTTTCTCTGTGTGTTGTGTGTCTGTCTCTGTGTGTCTGTGTGTGTGTGTGTGTGTGTGTGTGTCTCTGTGTGTGTTGTAGGAGAGTAGGATCTGCTTCTTATGGTTACCCCCACATTTTGCTGATGTATGACTGTTTTTCGACTTTAGTTTGGCTGGGGCCCTGCTATTCAGAACCCTAGCCTAGCAGCTTCCTCTCTAAATTGATTCCTAGTACCTTAGGTACACCACAGATTGGATTCTGGGGTGCCCTTATAAGTCCCTAGTATATGGTATACTATGTACCCAGGGCATAGGTACCCCAGAGGCCGACTAGGGGCTGCAGCATGTATTATGCCACCTCTGGGAAGCCCTCCAAAATGACACCACTAGTCTGCTACTGCAGCCTGGGTAAGGTGGTGCATGCACCCCTTACAGAGATATAGGTTCACTATATCTCACCTATCACTGCACATATAAACCTATCAGTCACCCCTATGGCAGGCCTTATCATTCCTGAAGGCAGGGTGCTTGGTTTTGTGTGAGAGGGTGCCCATGCATGAGCAGACAGAACCCCTCTGCGGCCTTCAGAATCTCTTCTCCAGGATTGTATGTGATACAGCCTGACCATATACTCTTAAGTGCATTATAACCCAACGGTAAATGCTAACTTTGGACTGGCTGCACGGAAACATGTTGTGTTTGGTGTCAAATACTTTGGAATCATACCCCCACACCAGTAACTGGTGTGGGAGTAAGATATCACCCTTCTGGAGGGAGAGACATGACAGCACTGGTATACCCAGTACCAGCCAACTGAGCCCTGGCATCACAAAATGGATGCTGTCAGCCACAGACACAGGTCTGGCCTTGTGCTGCTGACCGAAACTCTGACAAGGGAGGCCTGGACAATAGGTTTTCTGTCACAGGGAGGTGTTACCACCTCTCAGACAGGCCTTAGTTGAATAGGGCTGGGAGGGAGCACTCCAGGAGTGCTTTGAAGTCTGCACTGGGGGTACATTTGGTGACCCTATGCATAGTCCAGCCAAACCAGTTGCAGGGGCTACCAGCCCCTGCTCTGGCACAACACTGGACAAAGGAAATGGGTGTAGCCACCCCTCTTTCCAAACACTCCCATGGGTGGGTCCCCAGAGTTAGACCAACCCCTTCCTAGGGTATAAAGAAGGAACCTCTGACTACATGACTTTAGATTACACCTGGATGAAACTCTGCTACAGAAATCCTGGAACTTAGACGATCTACACGACTAGATGACTGAAGAATCTCCTTTGGAGTAAAGGAGTTACTCCCCTGCTTGGCAGGTGCCAAAGACGCATCTGACCTGTCTGCATCTCCGAAGCACCTGCCGGATGCCGAAAACTTAGCAGCCCAGGAGGTGGGTTTCCGGACTTCCCAGAGGCTGACCCAAGTCCCCAGTAAAGCTGAGACCCATAGCCCTCGTGGGTACCGTGGAACCGGAACCCCTGGACACAGTGCACATTTGCAAGTGCATCAGCTTCTTGACGTCCTTTGAGACTGTGCATTGGGTTACTTGTAGCCCAGACCCCGAGCACCTTTTCCACCGGTGTTCGCTCAAGGCTCCTTCGTGATCCCTGGTCTGTCGACTGGTTGGTCCCTGCGAAGGCAACTCTGACTTCAATTGGGCTTCCCTGGTTGCACCAGACGTGCCCTGAGTCTCATCACTTGGGGAGTCCCCAGGACCTTGCTGGTCTGCACCAAAGCCTTTCTTCTCTTTCTGCATGGGTTGCTGTTGCCAAGGTTTGTTGTGCCCAATCTGGGCATCAAGGCTGCAGCACTCGACATCCTTCGTGGGACAGCTCGAATCCAGCTCCTGGTCCTTCTCGACGCCTCCTGGTCCTGGTGGCTGAAGAATCAAGCTTCCCCTCTTCTCACATGAAGCACCCGACATCGATGGGCATTCGTCTATCGTGCCCCTGGTCACTGGCAAGTGACCCAGACTCTGTCCCCTCTGCTTCAGGTTCTTCACATCTTTGATCCAGGCTTGGATCCCTTCGGACACTTCAAATCAGCACTTTTCAGTCTCCTGCCATTTAAAACGACAACGCGACCCAACACCATTTGACACCTATGTGTAGGCGAGTGGGATCTGCTTCTAATGGTGACCCCACCTTTTGCTGCTGTAACACTGTTTTTCGACTTTAGTCTGGCTGGGGCCCTGCTATTCAGCACCCCAGTCTAGGTGCTTCCTCTCTAAATTGATTCCATGTACTTTAGTTACACCACAGATTGGATTCTGGGGTGCCCTTTTAGGTCACTAGTATATGGTATACTATGTACCCAGGGCATAGGTACCGCAGAGGCTTACCAGGGGCTGAAGTATGTAGCATGCCACCCCTGGGAAGTCCTCCAAAATGACGCCACAGGTCTGCAGTCTGGTGTCAAACACCTTGGAATCATACCCCCACATCAGTAACTGATGTGGGAGCATGATCCCACCTTTCTAGAGGGAGAGACATGACAGCACCGGTATACCCGGTACCAACTTAAAAGAGCCCTGGCATCACAAAATGGATGCTGCAGCCACAGACACGAGTCTGGCCTCCTGCTGCTGACCGAAACTCCGGCAGGGGAGGCCTGGACAATAGGTTTCCTGTCACAGGGAGGTGTCACCACCTCCCAGGCAGGCTTTAGTGTATTGGGGCTCGGTGGGTGCACTCTGAGAGTGCTTTGAAGTCCTGCACTGGGGGCACATTTGGTGTCCCTGTGCATAGTCCAGCTCAAACCAGTACAGGGGCTACCAGCCCCTACTCTGGTGCCAAACTGGACAAAGGAAATTGATGTAGCCACCCCTCTTTCCAAACCCTCCCGTAGGTGGGTGCCCTGAGTTAGTCCAACCCCTTCCTTGGGTATAAAGAAGGAACCCCTGACTACAGGACTTTCGATATCCCTGAACGAAACTCTGCAACTGAATCTTGGAATTTCAACGCTCTACTCAAGACTAGAGGACTGAAGAAATCTCCCTTTATGTCAAGGAGTGACTCCCCTGCTTGGCAGGCACCAACGAAGCAATTGCCGGTCTGCATCTCCGAAGCTTCCGAAGTATCTGCAGCCCAGGAAGAGGATTTCCAGACTTCACAGAGGCCGACCCGAGTCCCCAGCAAAGCTGAGACCCGCAGCCCTCGTGAGTGATGTGGAACCGGAACTCCTGGACTCCGTGCACATTTGCAAGTCCACTGACTGCTCGACGTCCCTTGAAATTGTGGTTTGGGTTACTTGTGGCCCAAGCACCTTTTGCATCGAAGATTGTGGGCCTACACACCACGAGTGTTCCATGAGCCCACTTCTTGCATTTCCACTTGAGGCTCCTTTGCGATCCCTGGTGCTTCGACTGGTGAGTCCCTCTGAAGGCAACTCTTATTTTCCTTGGGCTTCCCTGGTTGCTCCAGATGTGCCTTGACACCCCACCGCGTGGTGAGTCCCTCAGACCTTGCTGGTCTGCACCGAAGCATCTTTCTCCTTTCTGCGTGGGGTGCTGTTGCCAAGGCCTGTTGGGTCCAATCTGGGCACCGATGCTGCAGCACTCGACATCCTTTGTGGGACAGCTTGACTCCAGCTCCTGGCCATCCTCAATGCCTCCTGGTCCTCGTGGCTGAAGAGTCAAGCTTCACCTTCTTCAACTGAAACACCTGACATCGGTGGGCATTCGTCTATCGTGCCCCTGGTCACTGGCAAGTGACCCAGACTCTGTCCCCTCTGCTTTCAGGTTCTTCACATCTTCAATCCAGGCTTGGATCTCTTCAGACACTTCACATCTTCCCGGCAGCAGCACTTCTTCGCCAGCTTCCATTGAAAACGAAGACGCGACCCAACACCATTTGACACCTATGCACCCGGCTTCCCTGGGTGAGGTAACTCGAGTACTGGGTGTTGACCCTAGAACTGTCTAAGTCTAAAAGGGTTTGGTCCTAGTCCATCTCTAAGTGTCCCCAATCTTTAAAAATCTAACCGCGACTTTCCCCATAGAAGCTAACAGGAGCTTGCGGCTTTGTTCTCACACTAGATACGACCCCCGTGGGTCCCCTGTGTCACTACCTTAGGTGGTTCCTTGGGGTCCCAGTGATTCTACAGGCTCTAGGCCTTGTGTCTAGTTAAGTCGTGGTTCTTATACCACTATTTTAGTATATGTATTTGTGGAACTTTAATGTAATATTTGAAGTGTAACTTATGTGTTTTGACCTCTAGCCTCATAAAGAGACTAGTAGGGTGTGTTTAGCAATAAATGCATACATTTTATATATATACCTGGTGTGGTTGCCTTTCATTTAGTCATTCAAGAGATTATAGACTGGTAAAACAAGCTGCTTTACATTTCTTCAAGACTTAGCCTGAAGGCTGCTCTCCATAGCTACCACTAGGATAGCTTTCAATAAAGGTTGTCTTTAACCTATCATCAATAAGGGGTTGTTTGGACTGGTGCAAGGTGCCCACTATAACTAGTGGACAGCATATACCAGGCCAACTTCTCACACAATGCACCCAGCTTCCCTGGGTGAGGTAACACGAGTACTTCGATGCTCCCGTGGGTATTGGCCCCAGAACCATCTAAGTCCAAAAGGGTTTGTTCCTAGTCCACCTCTAAGTGTCCTTAAACTTTAAAGTTCTAACCGCGACTTTCCCCATAGAAGTTAACGGGAGCTCGCGGCTGTGTTCTCACACTGCACACGGCCCATGTGGGTCCCCTGTGTCACTATCTTGGGTGGTTCCTTGGGGTCCCAACGATTCCACAGTCTCTAGGTCTTGTGTCTAGTCAAGTCATGGTCCTTATACAACTTTATTAGTATATGATTTGGCCCGCCCCTAGGACCTAACGTATATTGTGCTAATTTACTGTAATATTTGAAGTGTAACTTATGTGCTTTTGCCTCTAGCCTCATAAAGAGACTAGAGGGGTGTGTTTAGTAATAAATACATATATTGTATATATATATACCTGGTGTGGTCTCCTTTCATTTAGCCACTCAAGAGATTATGGACTGGTAAAACAAGCTGCTTTACATTCCTTCAAGACTTAGCCTGAAGGCTGCTCTCCATTGCTACCACTAGGATAGCTTTCAATAAAGGTTGTCTTTAACCTATCATCAATAAGGGGTTGTTTGGACTGGTGCAAGGAGCCCACCATAACTAGTGGACAGCATATACCAGGCCAACTTCTCACATATCTCTCTGTGTGTGTCTCTGTCTCTGTGTGTGTGTCTGTGTCTGTGTGTGTGTGTCTCCGTGTGCGTGTCTGTGTATCTCTCTGTCTGTGTGTCTCTGTCTCTGTGAGTCACTGTCTCTCTGTGTCTTTGTCTTTCTGTGTGTGTCGCTGTGTCTCTGTGTCTGTCTGTGTCTTTGTGTTTCTCTGTGTGTGTCTCTGTGTGTGTGTGCCTCTGTGTGTGTGTGTCTCCGTGTGCGTGTCTGTGTGTGCATGTCTGCCTGTGTGTGTCTCTCTGTCTGTGTATGTCTCTGTCTCTGTGAGTCACTGTCTCTCTGTGTCTTTGTCTTTCCGTGTGTGTTGCTGTCTCTCTGTGTCTGTCTGTGTCTTTGTGTTTCTCTGTGTGTGTCTCTGTGTGTTGTGTGTCTGTCTCTGTGTGCTGTGTATCTGTCTCTGTGTGTCTGTGTCTGTCTCTGTGTGTCTGTCTCTCTGTCTCTGTGTGGGTGTCTGTCTCTGTGTGGTTGTCTCTCTGTCTCTGCATGTCTGTCTGTCTGTGTGTGTGTCTCTCTGTGTGTGTCACTGTCTGTGTGTGTGTGTCTCTCTCTGTCTCTCTGTGTCTCTGTGCCTCTGTGTGTGTGTCTGTCTCTGTGTGTGTGTCTCTGTCTGTGTGTGTCTGTGTGTGTGTGCCTGTCTGTGTGTGTGTCTGTCTCTGTCTCTCTGTCTGTGTGTGTGTCTCTCTGTGTATGTCTGTGTCTTTGTGTTTCTCTGTGTGTCTCTGTGTGTTGTGTGTCTGTCTCTGTGTGTTGTGTATCTGTCTCTGTGTGTCTGTCTCTGTGTGTCTGTCTCTGTGTGGGTGTCTGTCTCTGTGTGGTTGTCTCTGTATCTGCATGTCTGTCTGTCTGTGTGTGTGTGTCTCTGTGTGTGTGTGTCTGTCTCTGTCTCTCTGTCTGTGTGTGTGTGTTTCGCTGTGTGTGTCTGTGTCTTTGTGTTTCTGTGTGTGTGTGTCTCTGTGTGTTGTGTGTTGTTGGAGGGAGGACCACCGGGGAGTCAGGGGGACCACTCCGGGGCACCTTCCTACCGCAAAGTTATAGCCGAGCGCCGCTGAGAAGCCTCCTAGGGGAGGTCTTTCTCCTATGATCGTACTAGGCCCAGTAACACCACCACACAGGACTCCGTGTCAGTTGCTTATCTAGGTATTTTATCAATAGTAGCACATTCGAAATATTTACAGGGGGATCGAGAGATCCAGAAAGAGTCTCAATGTCTTTGTAGGGACAGGGTAGCGGGACAGTCTTAGTACCAGCCTGGTACGGGGAATGCTCTGCGCCAGACCTTGCGTTAGGCCGAAGGTGGCTCCGGGGCCCGGAGCGGCAGGTGCTGGTCTCAAAGCAGCTCGGATATGGAGAGCCGCGACGGTGTCTGCAGGGCTCGGGTGGTAGTTCCGCTTGGGTCGAGCCACGACACAGTCAGCAGGGCTCCGGTGGTAGGTCCGCTTCAGTCGAGCCGCGACGAGGTCAGCTGGGCTCTGATGGTAGGTCTGCTTCGGTCGAGCCGCGACGAGGTCAGCTGGGCTCTGATGGCAAGTTCAACAAGGTCGGGCCGCAACAGCGTCAGCAGGGCCCCAAAGGTTCGTGAAGGTCTTTAAGCACGGTGGAGCCGCGACGTAGTCAGCAGGGCTCAGAGCGTGGTTCCAGGATGAGTCTTTCTCCGTAGGGTCAGCCGCGATCCGATCAGCAGGGCTCTTGACTCCGGGATACAACTGCTGTCCTGTTGCAGGGTCGCCCCAGATATAGGTCTGGAGCCCTTTGATGTCCGGACCCTTGCGCCCGGGGGGGCGGAGAGGCCGGGTCGGGAGCGGCCAGACGCTCAGCGGGAGAGGCGCCAGGCCCAGGAGAGCTTTGGGGCGATCGCACCTAGGTGTGGGAGGACGGTTGCGGGTCCCATCGATACTGCCCTCCGCCGGGAGTGGGGAAGTGTTCACGTGGTACCCCCTGGCCAGTTGTTGGCGCCTTGATGTCGGGGCTTGCTGGGGGCCGAGGCCGGGTTGAGCGGGGTCACGTAGGCTGTTGCGCAGTCACGTACAATCCAAAATGGAGGAGCCCCGAGGTGCAGGGGACCTCGTGCGGCTTGGCGAGGGGGAACAGGACCACGCCACGAGGCCGGCTCCAACATGTGTCTGTCTCTGTGTGTTGTGTATCTGTCTCTGTGCGTCTGTGTGTGTCTCTGTGTGTCTATCTCTCTGTCTCTGTGTGGGTGTCTGTCTCTGTGTGGTTGTCTCTCTGTCTCTGCATGTCTGTCTGTCTGTGTGTGTGTGTTTCTCTGTGTGTGTCACTGTCTGTGTCTCTCTCTGTCTCTCTGTGCCTCCGTCTCTGTGTGCGTGTCTCTGTCTGTGTGTGTGTCTGTGTGTGTGTGCCTGTCTGTGTGTGTGTGTGTGTGTCTGTCTCTGTCTCTCTGTCTCAGTGCCTTTGTGTGTGTGTCTGTTTCTGTGTGTGTCTCTCTGTCTGTGTGTGCGTGCCTGTCTGTGTGTGTGTCTGTCTGTCTCTGTCTCTCTGTCTGTGTGTGTCTGTGTGTGTGTGTGTCTCTGTGTGTCTCTCTCTGTCTGTGTGTGTGTCTGTGTGTGTGTCTGTCTCTGTGTGTGTGTGTCTGTCTCTGAGTCTGTCACTGCATGTCTCTGTGTGTTGAGTGTCTCTGTCTGTGTGTCTCTGTCTCTTGGTGTCTGTGTCTGTCTCTGTGTGTCTATCTCTCTGTCTCTGTGTGGGTGTCCGTCTCTGTGGGGTTGTCTCTCTGTCTCTGCATGTCTGTCCGTCTGTGTGTGTGTGTTTCTCTGTGTGTGTCACTGTCTGTGTCTCTCTCTGTCTCTCTGTGCCTCTGTCTCTGTGTGCGTGTCTCTGTCTGTGTGTGTGTCTGTGTGTGTGTGCCTGTCTGTGTGTGTGTGTGTTTGTCTGTCTCTGTCTCTGTGCCTCTGTGTGTGTGTCTGTTTCTGTGTGTGTCTCTCTGTCTGTGTGTGTGTGCCTGTCTGTGTGTGTGTCTGTCTGTCTCTGTCTCTCTGTCTGTGTGTGTGTGTCTCTCTGTATGTGTCTCTCTGTCTGTGTGTGTGTCTGTGTGTGTGTCTGTCTCTGTGTGTGTGTGTCTGTCTCTGAGTCTGTCACTGCATGTCTCTGTGTGTTGAGTGTCTCTGTCTGTGTGTCTCTGTCTCTTGGTGTCTGTGTGTGTGTGTGTGTCTCTGTGTGTGTGTGTCTGTGTGTGTGTGTCTCTCTGTTTCTGTGTGTGTCTGTGTGTGTGTGTGTCTGTGTCTTTGTCTGTGTCTGTCTTGGGCCGCCGATGAAGGAGCTCATGTACCATATACTGGTGACTTATAGGCAAGTTAAATATACCAGTTAGGTGTATACCCATTTCCACATGTTTTTAGGGGTCAGAGCGCGTACATGGGGCACTGTTACATTGTGTAGAGTCCAAAAAAGCTATAAAATCTAGCAAACAATGAGGATGGCAATGTAAAAAGGGCGTTTCCCTACAAATTGCACCAATAAAGGTGAATGTTTCTTCATAATATGAGCTATTATCATTTTAGTAGTAGGTTTATTAGAACTGTGTTAACCTTGCTTATAGTACATTCAATTCACAATCAAATATTGGAAGACAAATGATACTGTACATCATGCTTTACAGAGAGAGCAGGACGGGTCTTTTTAGTAGAAACATAACCAGAATGCCAATTCCAACATCTATTGTGTAAATGTAGGCTGACCTTTAGGGAAGTAATGATTGCGCAATAAACAGTTGCTTTTTCTACTGTAGGGATCTCAAACATAACATTTCAAATATCTAACAGGGGGGGGGGGTTGACCAAAATGTGGATGCATACCAACACAACGGGTGGACCAACCAGCACAAGCGGTAGGTCGTCTCTCTGTTTCTGCCAGTCCTCTTTCCCTCACTCACTTGTGTCACTAGCCCTCTTATACTTTGGGGCAGGAGTCAAAAGTGAATGAGAGAGTTGTGACCCCATATTGTTTCTGCAGGACCTGTGAAAGCACCATACAGGTTAGTTAGTATATATCATTTTTGCTGACAGGAAAAATAAGTTTCATAAAGAACAATGCCAAAGTTGGGGGTGGAACTATAATTAAAAGGAGCCGGCCCAATGATAGTGCAGTACAACCCTTGCACCAATGATTAGACAGGTCTCCAAAGCCTCAGACCCAAATGTCAGTATCCTATGGGCAGTTCAGTTCAGAAAGGCACCTACCAAACAGCATTAGAGAAAGAGGAAAAGAGAGGTAGGTATTGAAAGAGATCAGGAGTCTAAAGGGGTGCCCTGACGGCTGTCTTCTGTCTTCCTCCAATTGGAAAACAATAGTAGGAGAGTGGATTAAAGTCAAACGACTGTGGATCGAGGAGGGGTCACAGCTCTTTGCCTTATTTCTATATGTGAGTTAGACTGTCATTAGAAGTTGCCTTTTAATTGTGATAGGGACAGTAACAGGATTTATATGCTATGGAGGAATTACGTGATGGTTCATCTGGATGGATAAACCACTTGTTAAAAACACATTGTCTGACCACGCCCTGGCCACGGTCCCACGCATCCGGAGAAATACTTCCGGAGGCAGTTCCTTCCCCCATCGCGCCACCAAGACCTGGAACACCCTCCCCCTCCACCTACGTCAAACCGAAGACCTGCTGACCTTCAGGAGACAACTCAAGACCTGGCTCTTTGACCAGTAACATCTTCCCCCCACCCCCCAGCGCCTTGAAACCCACCCGGGTATGTAGTGCGCTTTACAAGTTACATGATTGATTGATTGATTGTGCCGTACTATATTTATGGCACACTTTCTCTGTTTGCACCACAGTATACATTTCAAAAGGTGTGCCAGGAACAAGCAGGGATAGTGTGGCAGATTACAAAGAATGTGCAGCCCCATCCAGTCGCAAACTCATGTGACCCTGGAGGCAGCGCATTTAGGTGCCGCTCAAAGCTGGTTGTGTAAAAAAGAAAGTAAAAGGAAATAATGAATGAAAGAGGGAAGGAAGGCAACACAGAAACAAGGAAAAAGAGGGTAAGACAGAATGATAGAAAGTAAAATGGAAAGAAAAAAGAAAAGAAACAAAAAGGAAAGACGCAAGAAAAGAGGGTTGACATATAAAATATTAGACACTAAAAACCAAATTCCATCCTACCGATTTTTACATAAAACTGTTACAAGTGTGCAGCAAATTAAACACCATAAAGTTTGGTTTTCTTCCTGAGCAAAGTTTGGCAAAAACCTATTGGTGAAACGATTCCAGGAACACAATATGTGATACTGAGAAATAGCAGTAGTCCATTTCAAAAGGAATTTACAACTGCAATGGAAGGAGACCGAAGCTGATAACGCTGGAATATGCCCTGTGCTTATTTCAAATGTGTCTAATATCACATTAGGCAACACTGGGACTAAAAGAAACTCCTTGTGCTTGGATAGTCACCTTGTGAAAGAGCAAAATGGAGTCACTGAAAGTGACGTTAACCAAAGGCTTAAGTAGGCTCACCCATTGCCCCGTGCTGAATGCTTTAGTGGGTGGAAGCAAAATGGGAATAACACAACAACAGACCAATGGGTGGAGAGAGGTGACTGAAATCCCATCTAACTAAATGATTATACATATTATTTTAGTAAAATCAAAGGACTTGGCTAAATCCAGACCTAAAAAGGAACTTGGCATCCCACATGGAAGCAGCAGTTCATCGCAGAGGAAGTTTGAACATTTTTTCTTAGCTCCTGGAGGCAGGGTATAGAGAAATAGTCTTCTTCTGTCTCTCATAGAGACATGGAGAAGGCAGCATGGATCCAATGCGATGACCTTGGGATGGGGCTGGACAGTGAGAACTGATCACTGTTCAAAGCATTGGTCCTTTTGATCTTGAGGCAACAGGGACTTTAGTTGTGGTACTGGTGGAAACAGGTTATGAATAAGAAGGGCAGTTTTCTTCCTTCTGTTTGAGACCATCGCCACTGTCGTCAGAGAAAATAGTGGCTGGCAAGATATTTTCCTTGTGTACCAGTCTTGTGCTGGCATACAGCATGCTTGGCGAAAATGCATGAGAAATTCAAGACATTTTGTTGCTGTGATTAAACATTTTGCATGTTGACACATTTGCATTATGACCATGCTAAAGCATTGTAAAGGTGTACGTGTTCGACCATTAGAAGTTGATTGGAAGCTGAGTGTCTTACCAATGTCTTCTTGGCTGCCTGATGAAATAGAACTGTGTGTGCTTATAGCTGGCTCAAATTCTCAAAGTCGGTTGGGATGCTGGGTTTTTGTCTACAAACGTTTCCTTGTGGTCGTATCCACTAAGTGTTATTTCTTCTAGTAGGTGAGATCTGCTCCTGGAAACTTGGGCCAGATTTCCAGCTAACGTTGTATTTCCTGACAGTAAAGACTTTGTGAAATGGCCCTTTATCTAATGAAATACTACTCACACCACAGATCCCCTCGAGGATGAGGAAAGATCTGCTCTGGACTGTATAAGACTAGTCTTGTTTCTACACAAGTTCTCATTAGTTATGTCAATTTTGATAGGGTTGTAAGAGTTTAAAAGACATTTACCAAGCCTGCAAAGTCTTACAGCAGTTCACTGAAATTCCCACTACTCTATTTCTCACCCTATACATCTCTCAATATATCCTCTACCTCCACTCTCTCACTCATCCCAAACCCCATTCTACTACTAAGATCCCCAAAATAAGCCTTCCTAGACTCTCACATATTTCTCATCCTATACCTGTCTCAATATATCCTCTATCTCCACTCTCTCACTCATCCCAAACCCCATTCTACTACTACGATCCCCAAAATAACCCTTTCTAGACTCTTCCCTCCTCTACCCCTCCCTGCATCATCTCCTACCTCTTTTTCTAACCAGATCTCCCAAACAATCCTTTCTAAACCCTTATCTTATCTTATCTTAGGTGAGATTTGTAAAGCGCACTATCGCCGAAGCTTCCTGGCGCTGACAGACAGAGTGGATGAGGGGGAGACAAGAGAAAACGGGATTCTAACTGAGAAGAGGGAAAAGATAAGTCTTAAGAAGTTTCCTGAAGTTCATAAGAGAGGAGGAGGATTTAATGGAAAGTGGGAGGGGATTCCAAAGTCCAGGGGCAAGATGGGAAAACCGGCGACCACCAAATTTCTTGGTTCTGATTTTGGGGGTGGCTAGCAGGTGGCTGTGGGCAGATCGGAGATCACGCTGAGGATGGTAGGAACAAACAAGAGATTTCACAAACGCGGGACCAGGGCAATGAAGGGTTTTGAATGTGAGGCAAGCCACCTTGAAAGCTGCCCTTTGGTCAATCGGGAGCCAGTGAAGACTGTGGAGTAGAGGTTTGGCCGACTGCCATCTAGGGGTGTTAGAAATTAAACGGGCCGCTTGGTTCTGGACAACTTGGAGACGATGTGTCAGAGATAAAGGAAGGCCATGATAGATGGAGTTAGAGAAGTCCAAACGGGAGAGCACCAGTGAGATGACAACTTGGGTGAGTGCAAGAGAGGGAAGAAGGTGGCGGACTTTACGGATCTTCCGCAGTTGGTACATGCAGGAAGAAATTACCGAGCCCACCTGTGCTCTGAGAGAAAGTTCAGAGTCAATAATCACTCCCAGACTCTTTACAGCTTTCACCGGGATTGGGGGGGAGCCTAGCTCCGGGGGCCAAAACTGCGGGCCCCAGTGAGTGTAGCTGAGTCCCGGGAGGAGAAGCTCAGTTTTCCCGGGGTTAAGTTTCAATTGATTCTGGTTCATCCAACCTTGAATGTGAATCATGACTGCATGAAAAGTTTTGATGGCATGAGGTGAATTGAGCGGAAGAATGATCTGTAAGTCGTCAGCATAGTTATAGACGACAATGTCCCATTTTTGAAGAGATTGAATCAGGGGCTGGAGATAGAGGTTAAATAATAGCGGCGATAAAGAGGAGCCCTGAGGGACTCCACAGGGGACTCCCTTCACGTTGACTCCTTCCCCTCCACCTCCCTTTTACTCATCCCAAACCTACTGCTATGAGCTAAAAAATAAATGGAAATCCTTCCCTCTTCTATCCCTCCATTATTCTTTTCGAACCAAAACACAGCCTAACATGTCCACTACTCAAATTCATTTCATATTTCCCTATAGTAATTCCCCACTAATCCTGTTTGGGTTCCAGAGTAGCGTGCTACCCGCCATAAAGCACTTTGACACATTATCAGGGTAGCAAGCGCTATATAAATGCAAACTCTTCCCTCTTCTATCCCTCCACTATCCTTTTTCAATCGAAATAACAGACTAACATGTCCACCTCTCAACTGAATTTTATATTTCCCTATAATAATTCACCACTAATCCTTTTTTGGTTCCGGAGTAGATTGCTATTCACCAAAAAAGCACTCCAACGTCTCGTCAGGGGTAGTAAGCACTATATAAATGCAATTACAATTACAATATTTATTTATTAATAAAGTGCACACTTCTGCCAGGCCAGCATAATGGTACTAGAGCATTTATATATATAACAGGAGAAGCCACCATAGAAATTGCAACATAAAAATGTTCAGCATTGTGTTGTGTGGTGTGTCCCTTCTAAAATATAAACCTCATGCAGGAACCATTTCACAGCATCTGACAGCCAAGGGCTAAGAATCCTGAATTTTCTCACTCCACTTTGAGCTCTTGAAAAGTGGGGGAAGCTCTTTAGCAGGTGCAGTGATACCTATCTCAAGGCCCATGTTGAAACAATATGGGTAATGATCAGAGAGAAACTTCAGACCGGTTGTATAGAAGGCCTACAGAATGAAGGAGGACCTTGAATGGAAAGCACTGCTTGATGACCAGTGCAAGGTGACACACATTGTTTGGGGGGAGTTTTATATAGCGCAAACTAAACCCGAAGGTATCAGTGCGCTTTACATGAGCACCAGTTGTGTGACAGATGGACACATTTTTTTTTGTTAGGCATAGGGAGATTAAGTGATGTTCCCAGAATCACAGGATGTTGTGAGACCCTGCCGCGACTCGAACCCGGTTCCCTAGCTCCGAGGTCGACCTCTCTAGCTGTTAGGCCACATCCTAGACATAATAGAGAAGACCACATGACAACCACCATGTTATGTTGTCTTTTCAGTCTTCTGATTAGTACACCTTGAAGCCCAAGATATCCATGGTTTCTAAAGTTTAGGCAAGAAAAATGAAGGCCTTGGTAACAATAATAATATGAGGCATTTCCACCTGCTCTACACATGTGTGGTCCGTCTCGGAAGAGCATTTACGTAGAATCACTCTGTAGGTCATATGGAGCAAATTGCAGCTATGTTTGTTTCCCAACCATTTAGAGAGGTTTGTTTTTATTCTATTTCTGCTACTCTTGACATTTTTCCATGGTGTGTGAGCAGTTAAAGATAATGACCTGCAGTATTCAGACAGATTTTCAACCACTTCTGATGTCCAATCAAGTGCTGCATCAAGTTTTCAATAAAGAACGGATATTAATATTGATAACCGATTCCCTTTGTCTTTCTTAATAGTCAGATTAGACCTCATTCCCAGGTGCTAAGGTATAGGAATGATCTGCTGGCTTCCATAAATGTCAAACTGTATTTCTGACTTTTTACATGTACGTCTATGTATTGTGTATGATTTTAGGAGGCCGAAGAGAGAGCAAGGTTTAGAGTAAACCACTGATCCTAAGCCCAAGTATCTTGACCACGTGAAAATTGAGTATGAAATGAGGAAACTCCCTTAGCATCCAAAGTGAGAGGGCATGGGACCTGTTAATTCCTATTACTATTTGAACCCTAAGGGCTCACCAAACAAGGAATTAAGGGGGGGGGGGGGTGATCATGTGTATTTCCCCATTGATTCTTCATTGTGGGCCTGACTTTCACCTAGAAATTTCAGCTGCTTTTAGCTTTCGAAATCCCCAGGGGAAAGTTAAGTGATTTGTGATATTTCCTTATATCTCATAATTCTGATGGGGCTGGTAACTACTGCTACCTTCCCCGGTCGTTTTTTAAGAGGCCACTCTATCGAGGGCCGAAATGGATAAACGTACTTCGCATATGTTTACTTCTAGAGGGATCTCTCTCTCTCTCTCTCTCTCTCTCTCTCTCTCTGGGTTCAGCTTTCGGTGCAGCTGGAGGTAAGAGTGGAAAGCATCCTGGCAATATTGTTTTACACGCTCCAGCAGGCTACAGGTCCTAAAATGGCAATGCTGTTTTAGTAGCTGATGTGGGTCAGGTCGATGAACCTAGAATAACATTTCTGATGGAAACAATGCTTAAAGTGCAAGAATATCAGAAGGTCAGTGTTTCTTTACAGGCATTCGAATGGGGTGGTAGTTTACAAAATCCTGGGGACTGTGAATACTGGGGTGATCTTTCAAATTCTACTGCATCTCTGCTCTGCATACTGGAATGGCTACGCTGTGTTACATGTTTCTGGGTGCCTTGGATACAGACAAAGCTGCGGTGCTTTACGTTCTACTTAGAGATCTGAAGACTGCAAGGGAGGCATGCTGATGGTACTGGAATGGTGGTTTACATGCAATTTACAATCTTATATGTGCCCAGGGACAGGTCTTGGATTGGATGCTCTCCTTCCTTGGAGGCTGCATCGATAGTGTGGCCCTTTCAACTTTTGTGTCTTCCACTCACCCTGCACTCAAATGCTTCTCGATGATTGGCCTACAGCTAAATATATTCAAAATGGCACTCCTGAGAGGCAGCTCTGTGTCTCTCATCCACTCCTTGCATTATGACGGGAGGAACTAGAATCAACCACTACCTGTTCGTAGACACTAGTAACTCCTTTAGTCAACTAGTTTTACTTTGCCAACATACATCAGTTATTTGTCAAATATTCCATTTTACTGAGACTGTTCAGGTGGATCTTCCCCTTTCTGAGATTTTCAGGGTATCGGGTACAAGTTACCATTAAACTGAGCACTCGACTGGGTTGTGTCACATTACCAGCTAGAAGCTCCTGGGCAGACTACGCACTGTTTAAACATGGAAGCAAGACTCGTTTTCCTGTCTGTCCATTAGACCTCATATCTCCTGCTCTGCATGTGCTCCACTGGCCCCTGGTTCATTCTTGAAGGCCAATCAGGCATGGATTTATTAATGGTTATGCAGAGACAAGAGCGAGGCTGACCAGTTTCGCATTGCACCTGTAGCCCTGTTTAATGGTAAGGAAATCGATGGAATACTGTGCAGAATTTTGCACTGGGTTGCAACTCATGGGTAAAAGTTTAATTAGTAAATGATCCTCTCTGTGTTGCAGACTGACCGCCTATGGAATCAGAGCACAGGAAATGTCACTGTTAGTGTCTTAGATGTATCCATCACTCAAGTACCACGTTCGGAAATGAGAATCTGACTTCTGAAATCTTGCCTTGCAGGGACACTTTCACTGTGAACTTCAGAGCTCAGGGTGTTTGTGCAAGTACCAGTCTGCCTTATTTAGGACCAGCATTCCTGCTGCCCATGAGGGACTGGACGTCTGAAGCCTTTAAAATGGATTGCTGAAACTATATGATCACATGCTGATTTGGTCCTTCTCACCCACCATCCCAGCAGAAGCAAAATGCATAGAGCGATAGTATGGATTGCAAGCCAAGAACCCATACTACTCTTTCATTTAGATACAGTGCCATGCTCACTGGGCCACTGCCGGACAACTACATCTCTGGCTCACATGCATACCACAGACTTCCATGCTTAGGCATTGCCAACACTCACCATTGCAATGCACATGAGCACCCTTTCTTGAACTGAATGGCTTGCATTTGTGCTGCAGGTTGGGTCAGCAGGACATGATTAGAGATCACTTCTCTCCCTCATGCATGACATCCAATAGCAAGCACAGCCGCAAAACAATCTGCCAACTTATGCCCCTCGGACAGAACAACAGCTGCATATGAAACATTATTTTCAGCCATGTTCTATTTGAATGAGGATTACTGTAATGGAAATGCAGCCTTTCTGCTAATGAATTACCCCTGCACGCACTCTCCCTACATTGTCTACCTCTCGGTATTATTTGGCCAGTTACCTATGGTAGGCACAAATCTCATTGTTGAAATTAGTTCTGTACACTCCTAACTTTACTTAGCTTTTTTTAACCCTCTCCACCTAACACTATTAAATGATGTGGCTATATTGCAGCATAGCCTGTAATGAACTTTTAGCACTAATCAGTATCACCAATATGAAGATGGAGGTAGGCTAGGGAGCTCTTATTTGTCATTCACCAAGCAACACACCTCCTCAAACCACGCTACATTCATCAGTTGGGTCTGGCTCAACAGGCTATGCAACCAACCAATCAGGAGCCAAGCAATGTACTAACCATGGCTCAGTTCTCCTGCTCGGGCCTGTTGCCTCGGTGGTCTGGCATAAGCCTTCTGTTGGTTACATAATCACTGCTTGGTAACCCGTCCATCTGAATACATAGGTGATGCCTGCGAAGCTGGGGTGAAAGGATGCTGGTCACAGCTGCTGGGATGTTTGCAGAATCGAGGCTATGGGCCGCAGAGATACTGCTGCTACAGAGACATGAGGAAAACTGAGGCAAAGCTATTGCTGGGGACATAGACCCCTCCTCTGATCTCCTGAAGCCACCAAACCCTGCTCTGGTACCCCATTCTGGCGGGCACCTGTGAATCAAGTCAGTTTGACCCCTGGAGGTGGTCATGTTATGGTTCATAAAGGTGAAGGTTTAAACTCCTAACTGGCTGTACTGCTCTGCCCAGGCAGTGGGTCTGATTTTTTCCAACTATTAAGGGCTGGAGCACCCTCTACATAACATCCGCTCTTTTCTCACGGACAGCCTCGAAAGACCCAAGAACGGCCATCTATGTTGAAGAATCCTGCCGATAAGTCAGGGATGAAAGGCAAAACTGTCTGCTACCCTCTAGCCACGTACCCATTTCAAGGATAGCCCATTTAACCGAACGTATTCAATGGTAAATTGTGAGTTTCTTTATTTGTATAAGTACTGCACATTTGATATTACTTTATATGGGGCATATTTACAAGCCCCTTGTGCCGCCGATGCGTCACTTTTTTTGATGCACTGGAGGCATAGTGTGGTGCTCCATATTTTCAAAGCCACTTAAAACCACCCTGCGTGGCTTTTTGTGTCCTTGTAAATATGTCCGCTTTTCACGCAGAACTTTACATGAAAGGGCATTCCATGGGTGTTGTTGTGGGTGTTCCCATGCAACACCCATGGATTCTGCCGCATTCCCAGATTTACAAAGCTTCTTAAACCTGGGAATGCAGCAGAATCCTACACCTCCCCAGGGTAGGCGTAAGGAAGAGCAACAAGGAGAAATACTTTTATTTCTCTTCATTGTTTCCTCTTTCTATGCGTGCTGTATTCTGCAGCACACATAGAAAGAGGAAAACACCTCTCATGTCTCAAGGGAGGGAGAACTTCCTGCACAAAAACAATCATCCCCGCAACGCAGGCACTCTTACACCATGGTGCAAGGGCGCCTGTGCTGGCGCATGGCATCCAATTGTGCGCCAGTGCAGAGGAGAGCTCAGGGATATATCATATTGTTGTAAATATGAAGCATCCCTTTGCTTTGAAAGTAATGCAGCATGGCACAGCCACATAGCTTGCGGCACCCCTCTGTGTTACTTTCTTGTAAATAAGGTCCTATTAGTTTTGAATACCTCACGGACTCACTAAATGGTGTTAACATATGGATTTTTTATCAGTTTATAAAATTTTAGTGCTCCATCTTATTTTACAGTATTCACTCATGGCGTGCATTGTTTTGTGAATGGTTTCTAAGAGATGAAAGAAATCTGTTCCTTTATAAACGAAACTGATGTGTTTGTACGTAAATGAAACTACTCTCTCATCCATTGCACCTTGTCCTTATGACAAAAACTGCTGTTACATAAATAAATAATCTCCTCCAATGTAATTCTTAACCGATTGTCATATGGCTGAAATGGTTGTCATCTATTGCTTGTTTCTCTGCAGTAAAATATTTGATTCCCTACTTGCTCCTACATTACCAAATGATTCAACATATCCATCACCAGTCTCCAGCCTGCAATCGTTGACATTAAATTGTCTAACAACAATTCAAATATTAACAGAGAATGATCAAGCATCAATCCCACCTTTCATTCCTCTACCACTCCACTGTCAGCATTGGGGTATGCTCCCTGTGTCATCTCATTACCCCAAAGTACACCTCACCTGATAAATACTTTGGGGCTTATTTACAAGCCCCTTGCGTCACCCGTACGGCACTTTTCCCATGTTAAAAATGACGCAAAAGTGGTGCAAGGGGCTTGTAAATAACCCCGTTTGTACACTGCAGAGTAGTAGAATTGATCCTTGCCCTCAAAGGGTTTTGGGTGCCACATGCATGTAACCCATGCTCTCTCGTAGCCCTTTGGGATCCGTGTTATGTTCAACAGCAAATATCTGTCTCCAGTCACTTTTTTATTCTATTTATATATGGATTCCTCCTTCCCCTGTAGTAATAACGAAAAATCTCATCTGGCTTATTTGGAACATACATCCTTCCGTGGCATGGATTTCAAATATCTCCTTTACTCACTTTCCCCGTTTTAACATAATAGTAGTAGTAATATTATTAAGAATAATGATAATAATAATAATAATAATAATAATAATAACACTCGGAAGCGAAAGCCCGCGAAAGCTCGGAGCTCAGAGAGTGGAGTACGGTGCTTGAGCTTGAGCAGGACTAGGCACTATTGACATTGCCGCTTTGCTCACTCGCTCGCTCGCCCCCGTTTGCCCACGGCCCATTTGCCAACTCCCTTCCTCTCTCCCCAGCTGCGAAAAATCGGCGCTGCGGCTCAAGGCGGCTCCGGCGGCTCCCAGGGACTTGGCGGCGGGACTCGGCGGGTCCCGGGAGAGTGGACTGCAGCCCAGCAAGGAGACTGTGACTGAGCGGTGGCGCGCTTCCAGCGAGCAGCAGAGGAGGCATCACAGCAGCACAACAGCAGGTGCAAACGGCATTGACAACAAACCTACCTGGTGGAAGGACGCTCCGCTGCGCACTCTGCATTGCCCGGGGGTCGGAGGCTGTGACACCGCGCTGAGACCGCGCTGGACGCCGCGAAAGGGACTACAGCCCCCAGAGTCCCTAGCGGTATCTTCCGCTTCCGCTTCCCTGCGCGCCCTGAGGCGCTTATAACTGCGAGGCTCCCTCCGCGTCGCGGGACGCGCGCGGGCGGCGCCGGGCTAAGCCCGGGCAAAGGGCGGGCCCTCTGTGGCCCTCAGAGGCCTGAGGAGACTGGACTGGGCCAGAGACGCTGGTCCTGGCCACAAGATCTGTAAGAGGCAGCGGGGGTGATATTGAGGATTTGCCAATCATTGCTAGTGTTTTTTAAAAATTGACATTTAAGTAATTACTAACGGACACAACGTTCTATCAATTCAGCAGGCTTGTAACGAGGGTGAGACTGTTTACAATATGTCTAGATCTAAAGCCTCTTCGGGGCCACGTACAATGGATAACTATTTGGTTCAGAGGGTTAATAAGATAAATTCTGAAAGACGACAGTCATTGGGGAAAGTTGGTACCCCTCCCGGAGCAAGCCCCTCAGGAGGTTTATCAACCTCCGGCATGGAGGATGTAAACAATCCTTTTGATACTACCACCCCGGAGGTGGTTGAGTTAACGGAGCTGGGGCATCTTGATTCTGTACAAGATAGCCCCAATGAGTTAATAATAGATGACTGCCATGACAGGGTGGAACAATGTTCACCTCCCCCAAAAAAACGATCAGTAAGAACATGCAGGAAAACCCAGTCTAAAAAGGGGACATTATATAATGGAAAGAAATCTGCAGACCAATCATATAAAGATATTGGGAATACTGCCTTGAGCTCAGCTAATAAGGCGGGAATAGAGGATAATACTGTTAGTAACATCGAGGAGATTATTGGTACTAAGATCAAGGACATAATAGATCCGCTGGTTTTCAAAATAGAGGAGTTAACGGAAGAAGTTGCCAGATTGAGCGGTCTGCTAAATAAGGCATTGGGCAAACTGGGAGAAGTGTCTGCTGCTACTCCGGTTATAGAGGTGGTAGCCGACACCACTACTAATACCCAAAGTAAGAATCAAGGACAGGGAGACCCTACTAAGAAAGCCACAGGGATCAAAGCGAACGGTAGTGCTACTCTGGTAATACCACAAATAGGCACCAATCCATCAGGAAGTAATTTGCCTGTTTTAGATAATATAAACAACTGGGAGGGAAATAAAATGAAGGGTGCTGTTAACCTCCCACCTGAGTGTGCTCCCTATGTGGTGGTACTTACAAATGTGCCACCGCTAGACAACAAGGTTCCCCAAGAGACTCACGATTCTTTAAAAAACAAATGTTTGTCGTGGTTAAATAGGCAATGTGGTTTCCCACTGAATCTTTCTGACAATATTCTGACAACCAGAAGAGTCAACTGGATTGGGAGTGATAGGAAAAGACTAAAAGGGGACTGTGTAATTATTAACTTTAAATATCCGCAGCACGTCTCTACTGTCCTCCTAAGAGCGGCATCTCTCCCAATCTTAGATGGTAATGTATGCGCACGAGCGCTAGGATACTTTTATAATCACCTTAATGTTAAAGGGAGGGCCAACAATAGAAATTCTACTTATCCACCTATTTGCAAACCCCATTTTGATATCCCAACCCAGAATAGATTTCTTGCACTTAGCACTCTGGACTCTAACGATTGACGTATAAAGGAGACGGAGATATGTGCGGGAAGGGAAGAGGAAGTGAACTTGGAGGATCATAGAGATGATTGCATATCTGTAATCTCTGGTATAACAACACTGACCCCCAGACTGATGCCTGAGCAGGATGAGGTTGAGACCATACCAGATGGTTGTATGAATTCTGGTGATTTGGGCCAAATTGCTGAGGCTGGCATTATGGAGGGTGATATACAAGGTACTCCTAGAGGGAATACGATCAGAGCAGGTATATGTTCCAGATTGGTGTGCTGGAACGTAGCTGGTCTGAAATCTAAAAGTAGGGACCCGGGTTGGAACTCCTTTATTAACAGGTATGATATCCTATGTTTTCAGGAAACCTGGTGCAAAGATAATATTGATTATGAGGGATTCGTTTCATATAACCTGCCAGCATATGGAGATGGACCGGGTAGAGCTAAGGGGGGTTTACTCACCCTTGTATCGGTCCATCGACAGATGACGGTGATAAAATATGTGCCGGTAGGAAATCTAATACAGATGATTTGGATCCAAGAAGGTAAAAGTCGTAATATCCTTCTGATCAATTATTATAATAACATTTTTGATAGTACCAGGGGCAGAATTGTTACTGATCTGAACAATGCTATTGAGAACCTAAGTTCGATTTCTCACGAAGTATTTGATATCATTTGGTGTGGGGATTTTAATGTTTCATTATGTGAATTACTATCCACTAAAGCTTGTGGGGTTACAAATAATGCTGGATGGGAGGCCCCACATTTTGGGCATGATATGTACGGGGAAAAAGTGAATGCATTAATGGGGTGCCTTGACCTGGAAATTTTGGATTGTTGCAGGGATAGTAATGGTTCACCTATCCCCACATTTAGGAATTGGCGTGCCAATTCTGTAATTGACCATGTGTTGGTTTCGTCCAGTATTGCCGATTGTTTTGGCCCACTTGAAATTGAAATAATGGATACCAGTGATCATAATTGTATTATCGTCCCCATGACTTTGTGGGAGGAGAATGATGTAGAGGCAGGGGCTACAGTTGAAAACATTGAAGCACACAGGGTTAACGGGGTAAGGCTGAGATGGATAGGTGCTAAAGCATCTGAATTAACCAAGTCTATTATCATGAAGAATTTAGCAGACATTGTCTTTATTTTAGAAAATAGATCAGATCATGAGCGGGTCTTATCTAGTTTTAAAGGTATCAACAATGCCATTAACGACAAGTTCACAAGTGGTAGTAGGGGCAGTAAGAAGCCTGGCTTCGTTTGGTTTGATAAAATTTGTTCGGCTGCCCTGACCGACCTTAAGCAAGCCCTAGTAATAAGACCTAGGGATAAAAAACTAATAACTACTTTGAGGCTAGAATACAAAAAGGCTATTAAAGAAAGGAAGAAGGATTTGCAGCTACAAGCGTGGGAATCTCTTAATCAGGCGGCAGAATTATCGAATTCTGTTTTATTTTGGACAACAATTAATTCTCCGTTCCTCAAGGAAACAAATACCCCTGAGTTAACAGCAAATGTTTCCTGTGAAGGATGGATTACCCATTTCTCTAGTATCTTTGACTCAAATAAAAATAGTAATGTTGGGCCAGAAAGATGGCCTATCATACCACTTGATATTACTGTGGAAGAAGTGGAAAGTGGGATAAGAGCAAGTAAGGGAGGAAAGGCCCAAGGCCCGGATGGGGTCCCAAGTGATGTATATAAGGAGACGCCAGAAGTATGGGGTCCGTTGTTGGCTGTTGTTTTTAATGCCGCGGTGTGTATAGGCCCTCCACAAACTTGGGAGGAGTCTATAATTGTACCTATATACAAGAAGGGATCTAGGTCCGATGCGAAAAATTATCGACCAGTCTCATTATTGGATGCCTCAGTAAAAGTAATGAGTAGGATTATGCTGGTTAGACTGGAAGAATGGGTAGAACAGGATCATATTCTGACAGATAGCCAATATGGTTTTAGGAAAGGTAGGGGTACACTCGATCAATGCATTAATTTAGAATTATTGATCGGGAAATACAGCGAAGCCAAATCTGGCCATATTTATATGTGCTTTGCTGATTTAAGTAGCGCCTTCGACATGGTCGACCACTCTATTCTGTGGAGGACCCTGTTAGAATTAGGGGCGCCAAAGGGCATAATTTATTTTCTTGCCAGAATGTACGAGAGATTAAAAACATGTGTACGTTTTGGTAGGAAGGGTGAATGCACTAGGAACTTTAGCGTTAAACGCGGTATAAGGCAGGGTTGTGTTTTAGCTCCTCTTTTATTCATTTTATTTATAAATAATGTTGATGCTATTTTAAAAAAAGTACCTGCAGATGCCCCAGTGATTAACGGTACCCCCGTTCCGGTGTTATTATACGCCGATGATGCTGTATTGTTGTCAAGAACTCCGATAGGGTTACAACGATTAATGGATAGTTTTGTATCTTTTATTAAAGATAAAAAATTAGTTATCAACAAAAGCAAAACTTATACAATGATCTGTGGCCCAAAGAAAATTAAACATGCAGCGAAAGGGTTTTTTATAGATAAAATAAAAGTGCAGCAGGTGGACAAATTCTGTTATTTAGGTATAACCTTCGCTGAGGATAAAAATTGGACACATGAATTTAATAATATTTGCAATAAAATGGCTAGAAATGCACATGGAATTTTTAGATTTGCACAGAAAATTGGGGATCGTAGGACCAGAGACATGGTAAAAATTTATCAGGCTAGATGTGTTTCGATTGCATTATATGGCGCTGGAATTTGGGGCTACAGTAGCGCACATGAGGTGCAACTGGAACAGAATTCTTTCCTAAAAAAGGTATTGTGTTTACCCACTTCGGCCTCTAATGCATTATGTCATCATGAACTAAATGTCAATTATTTATCCGATCTTTTGTCACTTAGACCTTTAATGTTGTGGAGATCAATCTGGTTGAACGAAGAAAAATCTTTCACTAGGTCTATAATCCAGGACTGTATGCGATTAGATAAAGTAAAGGCAATCCCCTGGATTAAATACATTATTATGTGTTTTTCGGATATTTTCAACCTGAATATTGTAACTGATCCAAATGCTGTTTTATTAATCCCCAAGACTGAGCTGAAAAGGATTTTTCTAGCCTTTGCCGAGAGGAAAAGAAGAGTAATTGCAGGTTCTTTGTCCACTGTTATGTTTTATAACAGATATTTGTCCATGGATGGATTTCCCGTCTATCTAACTTTTGTCACCAGACCAACACATAAATTTGTACTAACCAGACTGAGATTCGGAATAGTGCATCACCTGGTGGCACATCCTGTAATGAGAAAATACCCTATAGGCCCTTGTAGATGTGACGGTTTTTCCAAGCAGAGCACAATGCACTTTATATTATTTTGTAAACTGTACTCTAACTTCCGTGTTATTCTGCTAAAGCCCATGTTTGTTAAATATGGTACACGGACGGTTGAGCATGCTATGAAATTGATTTTTAACTTACAATCTGCTGATATTTGTTTTTATATAGCTTCCTTTTTAAACAAATGCATTAACCTGAGGAAAAGTATGTGTTTTTTAGATGTAGATATGTAATTTTAAGATGTATTATGTTTTTAATGATTAATATGTATATGAAATGTGATTATGTCTGCTATAAGTGTTCATGTTTTGTATTTGTGATTATGACTGTGATTGCTTTTATGGACATTAACTTGCTCCGAATAAAGCTGAATTGAATTGATAATAACACAGCACATCCTTTTGCGGGTAACCAACTTAATGGCAATTAGTTTACTTACCTAGGAGGGATGGAAGGTTGATTTGGAATTCTCACTGAGTGCAGATAAAGCAGAGGTTTTCTGAGAGTGTGAAATCAATTAGCTATTTTTCCAGCACTGGCAGTCTGGGGGCTATCTTATGTATATAAATACACTTAGGTGCATACCTAAGCACCCCCCCTAAAAAACCAGTTCTAGTGAGTCTTTATCCATTACCTTCCATAATCTAGGAAGTCTAACATTGGTTCTGTCCTTGCTTGCATGATTACCTCAGGCTTGTATGTTTTCCTCAAAGTTTTATGATTATCCAGACTTTTATGGTTGCCTCATGCTTGTATAGTTACCTCAGGCAAGTATGGTTACATCACACTTGTATGGCTACCTCATACTTATATGGTTACCTCAGACTTTTATGCTTACCGTAGGCTTGCATGGTTATCTCAGACATTTATGGCTAATCAGACTTTTATGATTACCTCAAGCTTGTGTGGTTACCTCAGACTTGTATGGCTACCTCAGGCTTGTATAGTTACTTAAGACTTGTATGGTTAACTCAGGCTTTTTTGGTTATATCAAGCTTGTATGCTTATCTGAGACTTGTATGGTTACTACAGACTTGAATGGTTACCCCAGACTTCTATGGTTACCCCAGACTTATACAGTCACAGCAGGCTCGTTTGGTTACCTCAGGCATGTATGATTACCCCAGACCTGTATGGTTACTTCAGGTTTGCATGGTTACCTAAGGCTTGTATGGTTAACTCAGACTCGCATTTCATCCTCTTCATGCTTATGCTCCTTTAGGAACATATTTTTTCTGTTGCATGCATTTTTATTTTCACATTTTACCCACATCTTGCCACAGGGTTGCTCGAATATACGTAGATTTGCCAGCTTGTCAAGTAATCACATTAGCGCCCTAAATGGTATGTTGGGAGCTGGCCAGCCAATTATAATGCTTTCTATGTGCTATATATCTACCATTAGAGACCCACAAAGGGTAAATTATGTTCTACCATCTCCCCATCCTCTGTTGTGCTGCAACTGTCCTGAGCCCAAGAATAAAAGGAGCAGGATCTGCATCTCATCTGGAACATAAAGTGAAAAAATGTCTCCATTGTTCTGCAGCACCTCTTTAACATCTTCATCTGATGCAGCCGGTTCAGCCCCAGCAGTACCTGTCCTCTCCTTATGTTTGTGGGGAAGGAAGCACAATCGGCAAAGAGAAGTGGAAAAATGCAAAACATTATTATTTCTGTACTTTGGTACATTGGGTTTCTCCTTCACCAAAGTAGCCTGAAGACATAAGTGTTGTAGCCAGCTGCATTTGAGGAAGATGCTGAAGGAGTACCGCCAGAGAACCATTGTTTGACTTTATCATTCATGTAGGCGGCAGTGCCTGGTCCCATGGTGCTCCCTATTTTGGGTGAGGAGAATGCTAAAAGCATATTGCTCTTACAAAGATCTATGATGAAACCATGCATGCCTTTGCCACGCAATGCCTTTACCAGGCAAGTCATGGCCACGCATATGCCTTTACCATGCATACCTCTACAATAAAAATATAAGCATATATATCAGGTAAGCAAAAACTTTTCATATATATATATATATATACACCACGCTAGCCATTATCAAAGATCCGATGCCTATTAAATTAAATTAAATTACTGGTGTTAACATAAGGAATATGGGTTATATCTACATAATACCCTCAAGTTACCAATATTATGTCAGTCACGTTTTTCATTACTTAAACCGTTACATTACACACTTGTGTAATATTTCCCCGTAATTTTTCCCAAATTTACCAAGGCAGCATTATCATGTGCACTTTATATATGCTTCCGGATAATTATGGAACTCATGGCAATAGCAAACTTCTCTATGTCTCCTTGAATTCGTCTTTGGCACGTATTATGTTGCCATCACATTATGTTGGACATATATACACTTGTATTTTTATTCAGTGGCTTCACTTTTAATATACTCCTATATATTTGCAAACAGCACCTAATTTAATTTTGTTGTGTTTTTAACAACTGTTTAATATATGTTTATTTTGTTGGTAGGTGTTTCTCTCAAGAGCACATTTGCACGTTTGAAATTGTATTTTTTCTATGTCCTTTAAAGCAGTGACGGTTGCTGTGACAACCAATGTACTCTGTGCCTCGTACATGTAGATAAAAGTAAAACTGCAGAGATACCAGATGTAGTGAACAAGGCAGTCTTATCCGTCGAAACGCGTCTAGGCGATCCTATGGAGTAAACACTTCTCTTTGACGGAACGTCCCACGGTGTCAGCGCCTGCTTTATATACCTGGAATCAGGATTGGTACAATATATATATATATATATATATTTATACTCAAAAAGGTTCAGCACTATTCAGAAGAGTCAATGAATATATAAAAGGATGTCCAAAACGTCGATATACTTTTCTTGAAAAAATTCTTTTCTTTATTGCATATTCTCATAAAACATGAAGAGTCATAGCCTCATAGACATGAAGAATCATAGCCGACGCGTTTCATCTCTAAAAAGAGACTTCTTCAAGGCTTCTCGAAACAGTAAAGAGAATGTTCAAAATAATTGTTTATATGATTCAAGCCGGCAACCGTAAATTCCAAATTGTCAAGAAGTTTCTTAAGTGATGAATATTTATCAAGACCATAAGATCCAGCAGTTAAATATTGATTCTGGCATGGTAGCCCGTACCTCCTGGTCTCATCGTTTTCAATTGATCTTGATAAATATTCATCACTTAAGAAACTTCTTGACAATTTGGAATTCACGGTTGCCGGTTTGAATCATATAAACAATCATTTTGAACATTCTCTTTACTGTTTCGAGAAGCCCTGAAGAAGTCTCTTTTTAGAGACAAAACGTGTCGGCTATGATTCTCCATGTCTACAAGGCTATGACTCTTCATGTTTTATGAGAATATGCAATAAAGAAAATAATTTTTTCAAGAAAAGTATATCGACGTTTTGGACATCCTTTTATATATTCATTGACTCTTCTGAATAGTGCTGAACCTTTTTGAGTATAATTTTGTGACAGGACTTGTTCCTGGTTGAGGAACATAGAGGGGAGTGTTCCTTGGTGCGTTGCACTATAAGAATTTTAAACAAAAAACACCATTCATCTGTCAGGTGCGGTATCTATAGCCTCCACCCTCATATTGTGTGTATTATTACATATATATATATATATATATATTTAGTGAAAAAACCATAGGTTTCACAGACGTTATAGTTAGGTGGACATTTCACTCGTAAAAAACCAATGAAATTCCCCCGTTATAGTTAGTTAAGCTAACTATAACTCACGCACCCGCAATCCACTGCTGATGACGTCACATATAACATCACTCATGACATGGTCACTGACATCACTCATGACATCACTGATGACATCTCAAATGACATCACTGATGGCATCACTGATGACATCATCCAGTGAATGTGTGCTTTTCTGAAAATTAAATATGTTTTATATATGTATATCTCAAGGTCGATGGAAGAATAAATGGGTATATAAGTGTCTAAAAGGATGTTTTTTTTCAAAAATATATTTTGTAACTGACTGATTAAGTGTATCATAGTGAATACATGGCTTAGTGAGTAATGTTTAAATATGTAAATATCTGTATCAGTCTCTCACTTTGTGTATCAGTGGCTGCATGGGTTGGTGAGTAGCTATATGGGTGTCTTTATAGGTTATTAGTTGGTTTTTTGAGTATCTGTCTGAGTGTCTGCATGGTTTGGTGGAAGAAATTACGTAGTGCATAGGTGCATGAATGAGTGACTCACTGTATGTGTTGAAGACAGCATGTGTGCAGGACTGTATGGGTGGATGAGTGTGTGTATGGGTGTGTTAGTGAGTGAATGACTGTCTCAATAGTGTCTTTATGAGTAACTACATATGTTTTAAACTAGTATATGTGACTATTGGTGTATATAAGTGAGTATATGTGAGAGTGAGAGATTGAAAGAGTTCCTGTGTGAATAAGTATGTGTTTCTATAAGTGATTGTTTAAAAAACTAAGTATGTGTAAGTTTCCGTAGAAGTAAGTGTGGTGTTGTGTGTATAACTGTATATGAAGGTAAATATATGTTTGATTCTTTATTAGCATGATTGACTATGTGTGTGAATAACTCTATGGATGAGTGGCATTGTGTAACAGGATGTACAGGTGTATGAGTACATATGAGTGAGTACAGGTATGAGTGACTGTATAGGACTGTTGGTAAATGAGTAGATGTGTATGTGGTTCTTAGAATTACAGAAGAGTTTGTTGAAACTGGTATTGGAATTTCCATTAATTTTTTATTTTTTAGTCTCTATTTTTTAATGTGTGTATCAAAGGTTATATTAGGGTAAGAGGAGGTCTGCCACTTTTTCACAAGGATGATGTCATCAGTGATGTCATCAGTGATGTCATTTGAGATGTCATCAGTGATTTCATGAGTGATGTCAGTGACCATGTCATGAGTGATGTTATATGTGACATCATCAGCAGTGGATTGCGGGTGCGCGAGTTATAGTTAGCTTAACTAACTATAACGGGGGAATTTCATTGGTTTTTTACGAGTGAAATGTCCACCTAACTATAACGTCTGTGAAACCTATGGTTTTTTCACTGAATTTGCAAGGTTTTTTAATGCTAATTCCTAACTATAACGTGTGTGAAACCCATGGTTTTTTCAGTGCATTTGTATGGTTTTTTAAATGCTAATTCCTAACTATAACGTGTGTGAAACCCATGGTTTTTTCAGTGAATTTGTATGGTTTTTTAAATGCTAATTCTTATTTTTAACGTTTTTTTTTTTTTTTGCAAGGTTTTTTACATCTTTTTATTTTTAATTTATCTTCTCTTTAAACACTATTGTAAAATTTAAAAAATTCTGCAATATATATTTTTTTCACCTTTTTTTTTTAACCAAACAGGTAAGATATATTAGTATAACATAGTGATTCTTTTTTTCCAATTTTTTTTTTTTTTTTACGTGCGCGTACGGTAAGCTTACCGTAAGCGCACGTGTTGCTTAACCCACGTAATTTTTCTACTCCGTTTGCGTAGGATTACGCAATTTACGTAGACGTCCGCACTGCGTACGCGACGCGTAAGCGCATACGTTATACGCGCACGTTACGCGGAAGTGGTCGAGCGTGCCTGTTATGCGCATGCGCGCGTGCGAGTGTCTTTTTTACGCGCATGCGTACTTTTACCGTAAGCGCTCCGTAAGCGTAACGTACGCGCACGGTGGGTCATGTGATGAAGAAACAACACTTTTGATTGGTTTAAACTACTTTCAGTTCTAGAACTCTCCTACACCACACCCATTCCCCTCATTTCTGCTTGTGATCCCTTAGGAGAAGGAGCTGAGTTGTCTTTGGGATACAATGGCAGACCAGCAGTCCTCTTCTTCGAGTGAGGCTAGCAGCACCACCATCAGGCAGAGAAGGAGGAAACAAAAGAGCTCTTTTATATGGGAGTATTTTACGTTTCCAGAGGGCAAGAAAAAGGTAAATGCTCCTTTAGTGACTTGCAAGCTTTGCCAGCGTGTACTTTCTAGAGGTAATCCTAACAAGAAGTATTCCTTCGGGAATCACACTATGTTAAGACACCTTCAGGATGTACACCCTAGGACAAATGCTCGACATACTGGAGCAAACCCTTCAGTAAGTCGACCGAGCACATCCACAGCAGCTCAGCCGAGTACATCTTCGGCAGCTCAGCTGAGCCCTTCATCTGTGGGGGGAGAATCACCTTTTTCTGGTCCTCTGGAAACTAACCATCGATTTGCGAGGGTTACAATGCGGTGCTCAAATTGTCATGGTCTAATTGTTCGTGGGGAGACCAGTGTTCCCCTAATTAACAACAGAATAGACCAGCACATTTGTCCTACCAGCTAATATTCCCATTCTTTCTTTCCTCTGTCCCTGTATGAACACAACGGCTCTTTTAAGAGCCAACCTTACCTTTCAACTTTTTTTATTTTTAAAAAAAAACTTTTTTTTCTTTTTTTTTACCGTACGCGTAAGGTAAGCGTATTTTTTTTTATTTTTTTTAAAAAACACTAAAAAACAATTACCACATTACAAGGTCCTTGAGGGATTAATAACGAAAAACTGAAAATCTGATTGAGGAGAAGTGGAAAAAAAGGGACCATGAAATTTCTGACTTACCTGACCCACCCAAAAAATTAAATATCAATTTAAATTTTATTTAAATTGCTAGAAAAATGGTTTTATTTTTCGAAAATTTTCTTTCTCAATCTGAAAAAAAAGAAAAAAGTATTAATATTTAATAAAACATTTTATAATACAGTACACGTATTTACATATTTTCCAAAAACAATTTTTTGCCATTTTTTTGCTGTTTTCAGAATATATTGCATTTCACTATAAATCGTGAAAGCAATTGCATTCATCACTTAACAGCGGGCAAAAAAAAAATAACAATCTCAAAGATTGTTTTAAAAAAGCCCAGAATCTCTTCTCACTTAAACATAACATTATAGAAATGCAAAATATTCAAAAAAAAATTCTTCTAATAACAATAACTATTTCTAAAAAATACCGTCTGACAATTTTGTTACAGAAGCATAATCACAAAAATAATATATCTCAAATAACTCCACAATACATCTGGTTACCTTTCCTTTAGGCCAAATGGTAATTTTTAAATTCTTTTTTGATTAAATTTCCAATGGTAATCCAATAAAATTCCAAAATTTGATTTGTACAGATGTTACCAATTCTCTCTAATATTTTGGTTTCCGAAAGATTAATTAGGAATTAAATAAGTCCACAATAGAATTGGTTACCTTTCCTTTAGGCCAAATGGTAATTTTAAAAATCTTTTTATTAGAAAATTCCAATGGTAATCCAATAAAATGGTAAAATTGATTTGTACAGATGTTGCCAATTCTCTCTAAAATTTAGGTTTCAGGAAGATTAGATAGGAATTTGCTAATCAAAAGGCAAACGTTGCTTAAAAAACAATTGACAATCATTACACATTGTCCAGCCTTTTTTACATTTTAGATAAACTGTGTAATGACCAGAAGTTACAGTAGGTCCATCATGGAAAATTATTGCAACTGTTACAAAAGTTTTTCCTGAAATTGATAATTGCTGTCCTGTAAACTTCTTTATTAAAGTATCCAATTTTGAACCATCAGCTCTACATCGTTGCATCATTAAAATTACATACTGTCCGTATTCCTTTAAAATTAACGTTGAAAACATGTCAGATTTACACTCACCGCATTCCATGCTATGATTAGCATCTTTAACTAATTTAGCAAAAGTGACTGATTTACTCTCTGGCAATGTTTAATAAATAAACCTTTCATAATCAACTTTAGAGCCACATGTATTGAAACAGTTTTCACAACTATGTTCCCATTTATAAGAGAGACCAAACATATTTTCTATTTGTACCCCTTCTTCTTCCAGTACCTGAAGAAAATACATCAAGAATTCCTGTGCATCTTGCTGTACATTTTGAGAAAACTGTGTACATCCTGAACATACATCTAAAAGTTTTCTAATTTCAGTAGCACTTTCTATTTTAGTTTTATCAATACTCAGCTTTTCAAAAAGGAGACTCAGCACAGAACAGAATCTTTTTCCCTGATTTACTATTATCTGTTCTTGCAAACTTTCAAGATAAAATACAACATTCAGCACTACATTAGCGTAGCAGTTGACACCAGAGCTATCTTCAAAATGACAACCAACAACCTCTTCAACATTGTCCTTTTTCTTTTTGCTTGCAATTACATCACTCTTCTTTTGTTTTCTCTTCTCTACATCCTCATTACAGATATTCTCAATTCTCCTTTTCCGAGAAACAACACGTTTTTCCAACACAGGATACTGACCTAAATGAGGAGCATAGGTTCTTCTTAATCTATTATACTCCTTTACACAATTTGCATCAGCACTAACTTTTGAGTCATCAAAGTCTATCATGAATAAACCAGATAATGTTTTCACTCGTGACAAAGCAACATAAGCCATACCTTCTTTGAACACAGTTGAACCAATGTTCACAAAAGCACAATCTACAGTTAATCCTTGAGACTTGTGAATAGTTACAGCATATGCTAGAGAAAACGGAAACTGCTTCCTACGTACATATAAGTCTTTCACAAGCAAAAAACGGACTGAACAACGACAAATGTCTTTAACCTCTTCAATCTGATCAAACTTTATTTTTAAAAATTCAATCCCATCTTTTTTCTGGTAGTTCACAAAACCCACAACTTTACCCATAGCCCCATTCACTAAGCCTTTTTCAACATCCAAATTTCTCCTTAAAAATACTCTACAGTTCATGCAAACATATAGATTTTTTTCTAATCCAGCTGTTTTCGAAATTTTCTTCTCTAGAGAATCCAATTTTTTTCTCAGTTCGCCTGTTAATGTAATTGTAATTCTTTCATGCTGAATTTTGTCCACTGCTTCCAATTTCTTAATCTCTTCCTTTTCCAATTTCAAAAGTTCCTCATTGAATACTGAGCACTCACGTAGTGTTGGCATTAAGCAGATTACAGTATTTTTTTCTGCAATGTTCTGGTATGTTTGCTCTGCAACTATTTCTTCACTTGGGAATAAATTATGTAGCAACCGACTCTGTAATGCTTTCCTGCCAACTTCAGTGAGTAGTCCAATTCTGATATCTTTTAGAATATTTGCATAATCTTCATCGTTTGCTTGCCTCATATTAGTAGTAAGTTCCTTGTACTCAAAGAAGGACCAAATATTTGCATTACCAATGCTTCCTAATGACTTCTTTGTGTCTTCATGTGTCACAGTATTAAACACTGGTTGTCCTTTAACTGGAGTGAGCTGCAGAAGATCCCCAAAAACTATAACATGTTTTCCACCAAATAACACGTCATAGTCTCTCTTTAGAATTTGCTGCATTCTTAAATGCACAAAGGCAAGCATTAAATTTGATACCATGCTCACCTCATCAATAATGAGAACTTGCATCTTCTTCAACACTCTTGACACTTCTAAGCATGCTTCTCCTGTTAGCTTGTGGTATTCTATTTTGTTCTCATGCTCCACTGGTAACAATAGCAAACGATGTAAGGTAATTCCTTTTATGTTATATGCTGCTAACCCAGTTGGAGCAGTAACAACACAAGACAAAGTTGATTCCGTTTTTTGCTGTAGGTAGCATCTGATGACTTTTATTAAGAAACTTTTTCCAGTTCCAGCTTGTCCGCTCACATACATCCTGATTGATTCAAATGATGTGCATGAGCACTCTTTTTTTTCATGTAGTAATCCGTGATCAATTTTGTTTCTGATCTCTTCATAAATTTGTTGCTGTTCTTCATTCAGTTGTTCTATTAAGTCTTCCTGAGCTTGATTCATAGCCGTTTCCACTTCAGTCATGGCTATTGCAGCTTCATTTTGTATGATTGGTTGTCCTAGGGGATCTTGACTGAGCGTTCCAGAACTTTGGCTGTCTTGAGAACTGTCTCTAGCTACTTCAGCTGCAATTGTAGCTTCCTGTTCAATTTCTTCATTTAACATTTGCACATAATTTGTGAAAGTACTGCATTCAATCGTATCTTTACATGCATTAAATGAGTCCTCATAGCTCTGGAATTCTCCAAGTAGTTCATCCTCTGAACGCCATGGTTTAAACAGCTGTAAAAGTGCCAAGTAGTAAAATTCCTTTTTGTCAGTAGTGTCGCAACTCAGCTTCCGGTGATTTATCAAACTTCCTTTTGTTTGCTTCACCAAACATCCTTCCTCACCACTGACTTTATATTTCCCATTGTTGATGTCTTCTGTGGCATTCCGTTTAAAAATGAAGTTCTGCAGCACTTCATAGAGACACATGTTTTCAAGGTGATGACTTCTTTTTGGGTAATATGTGTCCAACATGTTTGTTTTTAAAATGTATGTACTTTCAGGTTCGAACTGTGCTAAATATTCAATTTCTCCAACAGATTTCAGTACCCGATTTCTCATTGCTGCAAGGCCTAAACTTGCCCAAATTATTCTTCTTGATTTCGAGTAGAGACTTGCAGAAGATAACCTATCTGAACATTCGTAGGATCCAATTTCTCGATGCGATAACATCTTTAAACTGAAACTGTATAGCTTCTTACTGACAGTCTTCTCGTGAGAAATCTCTTCCTACATTTCTTTCAATTCAGTCTTTTCTGATTTAGTAATGTAAGACGTTACATATCGAGCAACAGCAATGGAATTGTCAGCTACATACTCTATATCCATGTTAGCATTCCACATGGATAAAATGACTGGGTTGTAGTCATTTATATATTTTGATTCTTCTTTTCTTTTTAGGTTGTAGGTATTCTTAGGTGATTTTCTTGTAATAGTATGTCTCACAGCTGACATAAAACTGTTTACTCTTCCTTTTGAAAGAACAGGTCTAGGAAATCCAAATCGACATTTGGGTGCCGATAACGATCCGGCAAAAAAATTCCCCGTGTGACTCGTATCCTGACTTTTTACCGTACGAATCGTACAAGTGCCGTACGAACTGGCAATCACGATTCGCATGGTAAAAAGTCCATACGAACCGCATTGGGAATGATTCCCCACACGTCCTCGGACGATTTACCGTACAAATGTGAAAAGTCAAGTCCGACCGAGGAATCACGATCCATCCCGTGCGTCCGATGTTACAACCGTATGGAAAAAACACCGTCCGCACCGAACTCCCATTGCAACCATGGAGATATGTGCCCACAAACGCGCCAAACACTCCCCCCAGCACCCTTACGTTCGAGTCGTACTCCCCGTTAATGTACACCCCCCCGTATGTACACCCGTGTATGTGTCGAACCCCCACCCGTGTATGTACACCCCAGTACGTTTGAGTCGTACCCCCACCCCTGTACGTGTCGTACCACCGTGTACCCACACCCCAGTACGTTCGAGTCGTACCCCCACCCCTGTACGTGTCGTACCACCGTGTACCCACACCCCAGTACGTTCAAGTCGTACCCCCACCCCTGTACGTGTCGTACCACCGTGTACCCACACCCCAGTACGTTCGAGTTGTACCCCCACACCTGTACGTGTCACACCCCCGTGTACCCACACCCCAGTACGTTCGAGTCGTACCCCCACCCCTGTACGTGTCGTACCCCCGTGTACCCACACCCCAGTACGTTCGAGTCGTACCCCCACCCCTGTACGTGTCATACCACCGTGTACCCACACCCCAGTACGTTCGAGTCGTACCCCCACCCCTGTACATGTCATACCACCGTGTACCCACACCCCAGTACGTTCGAGTCGTACCCCCACCCCTGTACGTGTCGTACCACCGTGTACCCACACCCCAGTACGTTCGAGTCATACCCCCACCCCTGTACGTGTCACACCCCCGTGTACCCACACCCCAGTATGTTCGAGTCGTACCCCCACCCCTGTACGTGTCGTACCCCCGTGTACCCACACCCCAGTACGTTCGAGTCGTACCCCCACCCCTGTACGTGTCGTACCCTCGTGTACCCACACCCCAGTACGTTCGAGTCGTACCCCCACCCCTGTACGTGTCGTACCACCGTGTACACACACCCCAGTACGTTCGAGTCATACCCCCACCCCAGTACGTGTCGTACCACCGTCTAAGTACACCCCAGTACGTTCGAGTCGTACCCCCACCCCTGTATGTGTCGTACCACCGTCTAAGTACACCCCAGTACGTTCGAGTCGTACCCCCACCCCTGTACGTGTCGTACCACCGTGTACCCACACCCCAGTACATTCGAGTCGTACCCCCACCCCAGTACGTGTCGTACCACCGTCTAAGTACACCCCAGTACGTTCGAGTCGTACCCCCACCCCTGTATGTGTCGTACCACCGTCTAAGTACACCCCAGTACGTTCGAGTCGTACCCCCACCCTGTACGTGTCGTACCACCGTGTACCCACACCCCAGTACGTTCGAGTCGTACCCCCACCCCAGTACGTGTCGTACCACCGTCTAAGTACACCCCAGTACGTTCGAGTCGTACCCCCACCCCTGTACGTGTCGTACCCCCGTGTACCCACACCCCAGTACGTTCGAGTCGTACCCCCACCCTTGTACGTGTCGTACCACCGTCTAAGTACACCCCAGTACGTTCCAGTCGCACCCCCACCACAACCTCCTAAGTACGGAGCGCACCCCATGCCCCAACATCACAACCGCATGTACGAGTCGTGCCAAGCCACACACAAGGACAGCACCGTACAACCAAATGGCCCATCTACACACCGTACACACGCTCAAAACGCACGTACACAACCAGGACAAAACAAAACAACACAAGAATACACTATTCGAATGGCACAAAGCCACTAAACATGGCCAACAAACACTCATAAAACACACATTCACTGACCTGCAACTGCCAAAAACAAACAGAGGCCCTAAACACCACCACTCCTTATAACACACCCACCCAAACTTCAAACACAGCCACACCCACCAATGGACCAATAAAAAGGACCCACACACACAAACCATGAGCCTTTGCAACAGACTCACTGCTGCCAGACACCACAGACAACTTACAGCACCTTACTACAAGCTTCACCACACCTTACACTTGCACATCTCCACACAACCACCTTCACAAACACACCCTCATCACATTCACACACACACCTGCACAACCACACCCACACACCCACAACCATCCACACACCCCCCCACCATCCACACCCCCCCCCACCATCCACACCCACACCCCTCACCATGTCCACTACCAAGAATCCAAAGTTCAGTAACCGAGAGTGGGAGGTTCTTGTCGACGAAATCCTCAGAGTCGAGCCACAGCTCTATGGAACATTGGTCAGAAACACCAGCATGGCAGCTAAAACAGCCATGTGGCAGACCATCGTCGATGCTGTGAATGCTGTTGCGGACACCAGAAGGACCAGGCAGGAATGCCAGAACAGGTGGTACGATCTGCGGAGGAGGGTCCGAGCCAAGAGGCAGGAGGAACACGACCAGGCCAACGCCACCGGAGGAGGGCCCTCCCGCAGACCCGTACACTACCAGCCCTGGGAGGAGAGGGTGATGGCCATACTGCCGGTGGAGGCAGTTGAAGGATTAGAAGGACTCCGAGACCCGGGTGAGTACACAAACAACGCACCTCACATGGGGGGAACGGCATCCACAACCAAAATCACTAACAGGCACGCAACCACCCCAAGCCATCGCATGACTCAACCACACTCCATGAACACGCACATGCCACTGCTGCCACCATGCCCCATGCACCCAGCTGGACAATGTCAAGTCACAGGCCACAGAAGACACCAACACATGACACGGTAACCCGGATGGCGGGAGGGTGGGCCCCAAAAATCACATAGTGCAACTCAGAAGCAGACAACAATGCCCTCTGCCCATATGGCCCAGGTCACAGCCAGACAAACAGTGTGTCCCCACACAGGAAAGACTCGCCAGCAAATGGCGGACGCCTTGCATCAACACATGGGGGTGAAGGCACTGTTTTGTACATGACAGCAGCTAATGAACAGCCAACATTGTGAAAGAGTGGCAGCACACACCACCACAGCAGCAGCGCACAGACACACATCACACCCAATGGGTGCCTGGAGATCAGAAACAAACTCACATCAACAAGCCAAGGGCCACTCAAAGATCTGCTAACAGTGTGTGCCCAGGAAGCTGGGCTGAGGTGACAGAGGGTGACACACAGAGGGAGGGAGAGGGGGACAGAGAGGGAGGGAGACGGACAGAGGGAGGAGGCTGACACACGGAGGGAGGGAGAGGGGGACAGAGAGGGAGGGAGAGGGGGACAGAGAGGGAGGGAGAGGGGGACAGAGAGGGAGGGAGAGGGGGACAGAGAGGGAGCGAGACACAGGGAGACCAAATCAGCCGTGTGGCGTGTGCGAATGTCTGCTCGTCAGCAGGTAGACTGCGTGCATGTAGACAAGGGTGGCCAGTTCCAGAACCCCCCCTCTTTACCATGGCAAGACACAGGGCCATGTCACAACCTGTTCACGAGCACAACGACAGCTACCTGGATCATATAAGTGTGTGGATCCACTCCATGTGCACATGTACAGTGCTACACGGAAGGCGCCAATGCATGGCTCGCCACACCTGCCCACTCCACTGCTGACTGCAGTCACACTTGACGCAGCAAGTAAGACCGTGCCACACATAGTTAAAGGGGCCAAAGTGGTGCCCAAGGGACACACCCATGCACAAGTGCACTGTGAGTGGAATGCAAGACAGATCCTAATTCCAAGAGGAAATGTGCCAACGTTGAAACTGATGAAACATGGATGTTGCATGGACCAAAATTAACATTGTCTGTCTCACACACAGGTCAACGTCGTGGTTCACCCCCCAACACTGGGGGGGAAGAGTCACAGGACCCGGATCTGCGGGAGCCCGATCCCACTGGCAGCGACCACTCTCACCACTCTGTGGACGACCCCGACCGACCTGGCCCCTCTGGTGTCCAACCACCTGCAGCACCTGCGTCAGGTACAACTGTGCCAACCACCACCCCCACTCCTGCCACATCCCAGGAGACACCCAGGATCCCTGCCCCAACACCACAATGCAGCCAGGCTGGCCAGGAGGGACACGGTGTCCCGGGCACCCAGGAGGAGGCAGGCGACAACGCCAATGCCACCCCTCAGGGGTCCCGGAGACCCGATGTGCCCACAAGGGCAGGCCAGGTGCAAGTGGGCAGGGGTGGTGGGAGTGAAGGACGGCGGAGGCGCGAGCCTGACCAGTTGGCTGGGGAACCGGTATTTGCCCATGTCCGCAACATCATGGACACATACCGGCAGGACACCACGGGCATGGCCCAGGTTGTGTCCACCCTCAATGAGATCAAGGGGACCCTCGATGAGATGAAGACCCAGCAGGCCCAGCAACATGCCTGTCTACTGCAACACCAACGGAGGATGGAGGCCAGACAGGCTGAGCAAGTGACGGCGTTCCAGGGGATTCACGATACACTACGTCGGATGGCCGACAACATGGCCGACCCTCCCTGTGCCAGAAGGCGGAGAACATCACCACCCACAGGGAAGGATCAGGAGGAGGAGGAGGAAACATCTGATGGAGCATCCCAGACGTCGTCGCGGCCTGCTGCTGAGGGTCCCCGCAGGAGGCCGGGTCGTCCACGGAAAGGACCGTGAGGGTCAGCGCTCCATCACCAACTCCCAGGACACCTGGCCTGGCACCTGGCCCACTGGAGCAACAGCATCACAGCATCAAGAGACATTATCTGCCACATGGCCCTGCTGGTCACTGGCTGACCAATGTTGACAAAGACTGTGGCATGGACTCTGAGGATTTCAAATGGCAAGGACACCAACTCCCCTACTGAACTTTGGATTCCAAACTCCCGGAAAGCCCCTCACTTTGTCCCCCCCCTCCCCCCAATAATAAAT
Source organism: Triturus cristatus (assembly GCF_964204655.1). Taxonomy (NCBI): domain Eukaryota; kingdom Metazoa; phylum Chordata; class Amphibia; order Caudata; family Salamandridae; genus Triturus; species Triturus cristatus. Next base: position 556,959,764 of record NC_140583.1, read on the forward strand.
CACACTATGAAGAGTAGATGCCTGCTGGTTGCATTATTACCTAACATGTGTCATGTAAAGTCTAAACATGCCTGAGTCATCTTTTGTCTTCAACCATCCACACCCTGGGGCCTGAGTCTGGCACAGGACACATGGGTCACAGTGTATTAGGCAAGACAGACATGGAGCACCATACACACCCGTGATGGGCCCAACCAGCTGAGGGGGTGGCCGAACAACCGTGCTGACAGACACATTGAGTACAGCAACAGTCATGCGCAGAGGTCAGGGATCCAGTCCAGTGTCCTGGGGGGCATCCAGGTATGTGTAGACAGGTGGCAGAACCATGTCCTGCAAGCTTGAGTCCGGTGGATGCAGAGAATGGGGTCCTGGACAACGTTGGATTCATGGGGATGGCACATGTCACAATACCCACACAGTCATGGACATCATGCCCAATACACAGTCTCAGCCCACACACACAGCTTGCATCTTGCTACTCGACACATTGACACATAGCCACAATCAGGGAATACCATGCCAGACATGCTGGATGCACCGTGGCAACACACCAGCATTGACTGAGAAGAGGCACCTTGGAGGCATAGGGACACCTTTATTAGTCATGTTTTCGGGATTGCAGAGGCAACTTGAAGTACACATGAACACATCATGTGGAGTGACATGTGGGTCCAACACTGGCACCCCCCTTCTGCAGCACAAATGCGTGTTTGCCATGGAACTGGCACACAAGCGTCGCCTAACAGCTAAACACCCACAGCTGCTCACGGAGAGCCTGCCATACACCATAGATCCGCTGATGTGGACGTCCCACACCATGTCAAGCCAATGCCAACCGTATGTGTCCGAGGGCAGTGTCACACACATTGATGCCATCATCACAATCCCCTATCCCATCACTGATGACTGTCAACCAGGCAGACCATCTATTCAGGTGTACACAGCTGCATGTCGTGTCCCATGGTGATTCCACATGGCTGCAGAGGAACCAAACATCGACAGGGGCAGTGTGCATACATCGTGAACAACTGCCACACCCAATACTCCCCAGATGCATCCCTTACCCTATGGAGACTTCCAAACGTGTCCGTGCCTGTAACGCTGAGTCAGCCCACGATGTCATGTCCATGAGGAATAGCAGTGCCACAACAATGCAAGCAGCAGACGGCATGCGCAAGTACCTGGGGAAGATAGACACACAAGTAGTCAGCCACAAAAAGCACAGCCACTTGCATGTGCATTTACTCGACACATGTATGGATGACAACATGCTAGGTCACAATTATGACAGGGGAAATACAACCATCACTGCCACCATCACTCCAGTGACACACCCACACACACCTCTGACTCACGTGCCATACATGCAGGTGGACACACACATCACAACACATGCCACACGGGGACCAATGCGTGCACACTCAGACACTGGTACTCACCACTAAGCAAAGAAGTCGCGTATGAGCCAAGTCCGGATGTCCTCTTGCGGCTCCACATCCTCCACATCACTAGCGCCATTGCCAAGCCCTTCGTCCTCCACGGGTGGATGGTCCTCGTCATGTTGATTCAGGATGAGTGGCACAGCTCTTTCAACTGCCATGTTGTGCAGCATGCAGCAGACCATGAAGATCTTGCAGACCTTCGCCGGGGCATATGGGAGTGCGCCGCCGGTCTTGTGTAGGCACCTGAAACGGCTCTTCAGCAGGCCAAACGTCCTCTCGATCACTCGCCTTGTCCGGCCATGGGCGGAGTTGTAGCGGAGCTGGGCCGGCGTGATGGGGTTGCGGAGAGGTGTGAGCAGCCAAGGCATGTTGGGATAGCCAGCGTCCCCTACATGGGAAGCACATGGACATCGTTAGAACTGGTGAAGCGGTCGTGCTGGTAGGTTATGCAAAATTACAGGACAGACAGACTGTACCCACCAACAACACACGCCCGTTCGTTGCGCAGCTGCATCATCATTTCAGGCATCCTGCTACGCCTCATGATGTAGGCATCGTGTGCTGATCCTGGAAAACGAGCACAGATATGTGAAATCACCATGTTGGCCTGACACACCACAAGGGCATTAATGGAGTGGTAGTGCTTTCGATTGCGGTACGCCACCTCCCGTGCGTGTGGTGGTACCAAAGCTACATGTGTCCCATCTATGGACCCAATGACATGGGGCATCCCTCCCAGGGCATAGAATCCACGCTTGACCGCAGTCATCTGTTCAGGGGTTGGGAACTTGATGAAGTCATCCAGGTGAATCAACATGGCATCTAAGAAATCATGCAGCACACGGCAGAACATGCTCTGGGACATGCCACCAACATGAGCTATGGTATTTTGAAAGGTACCCGTGGCAAGAAAATGTAGGGCAGCCATTACCTTCAGCTGGGGTGTCAGTGCCGTAGGATACCTGTGCTGCGGTTGCAGGTGTGGTGCCAGTCTCGCCGTCAACTCCAGAATCAACGGTTGGGTGAAGCGGTAGAGCCGGATGCTGTCATTCTCCTGCATGACAGCCAAGTCTGGAATTGGTCGGGCAAGAGGCGGCGCTCTGCAGTAATTTGGAAGTGACAAGGAAGAGTGAGTGCACTACGACAACAATTCATATGTACTGAGCACATGTTAATCTGTCAATACACATATGCTACATAGGGAGTCAGGTATGTGCTACATGCCCAGGACACGTATGGATGCAAGGTGACACTCCTACCAAGACCCAGCTACACACGGAGATTGAGAACCTCCCCATGCCACGCCATGGGAATAGCTGTGTCCCAGTGCAAGTGAACAGCCAGACGCAAGACAGGAGTGACATACGCCCACACATCAGCAGCAGTAGGATGCCGATTGCAGAGACTGGTAGCGGAACACTAGAGCCACAGGTCACATGACATCACACTAGGACAGCCCACACACCTTGCCATGAAGGTGCACATATCATGACTCACCACACATTCATTGTGAGGATGCAGACATGTCCTTGTCACGCTACTCCGTGTCCCATGCATACATGTGCACCTCACATCCGATACCACATGTGGCATGGTGTGCGGAACAGTGTGCAATGTCAATCTACACACAGACACATGTTGGTTGCTGCAACGGCTGCAGCTTTTGAGGGTGCTCCAACATCAACCTGATGGGAAGCCCCCACACATACATGACATAGTCACATTGTGCACCGTGGGTAGTGACAAGTCAGGTGTGGTAACCCCTGTACCGGGCATCAGGGGACACTTCCGTGTGTTGGTGTCCGTGCCATGCCAGTGACGCTCACCCCAAGTGTGCAGTACGACATGCACACATGTCAAAGGAGTCAAGGGCATGCCTGGCACACATTGCACCATCACACAGTACATCTGTACACATCTCATCATACATCTGGTGCCTTCTCGACTCAGGGGTCATGTTCCACATCACAGGCCGTCACACCTGTGCCCCACACATGTAGTAATGCACAGACGATGCCTCGATGTCAACTAATGGACAAGTATGTCCATTCATGGACAAGTATGTCCATCCATGGACAAGTCTGTCCATCCATAGGCAAGTATGTCCGCCCTATCCCTACCTGTTTGCCGCCTGTCACCACTGTGATGTGTGAAAACCACTGTACTGCTGCGAAGAGGGCCTGTGTACGTTACCATTTCACTATGGGAGTGCTGCCGTATGTGTACCCATCGTGATGGCGAGCGTACAGGCATGTGTACGGGCCGTACCACTACGAGTACGCATACGCAAGAACACCCATAGTGGTACGGGCCGTACACACGCCTGTACGCTCCCTATCACTATGGGTGTCCTCGCGTATGCGTACTCCTAGTGGTACGGGCCGTACACACGCCTGTACGCTCCCTATCACTATGGGTGGCCTCGCGTATGCGTACTCCTAGTGGTACGGGCCGTACACACGCCTGTACGCTCCCTATCACTATGGGTGGCCTCGCGTATGCGTACTCCTAGTGGTACGGGCCGTACACACGCCTGTACGCTCCCTATCACTATGGGTGGCCTCGCGTATGCGTACTCCTAGTGGTACGGGCCGTACACACGCCTGTACGCTCCCTATCACTATGGGTGGCCTCGCGTATGCGTACTCCTAGTGGTACGGGCCGTACACACGCCTGTACGCTCCCTATCACTATGGGTGGCCTCGCGTATGCGTACACGTTGTGATAGTGAGCGTACAGGCGTGTGTACGGCCCGTACCACTACGAGTACGCATACGCGACGCCACCCATAGTGATAGGGAGCGTACACACGCCTGTACACTCCCTATCACTATGGGTGGCCTCGCGTATGCGTACTCCTAGTGGTACGGGCCGTACACATGCCTGTACGCTCCCTATCACTATGGGTGGCCTCGCGTATGCGTACACGTTGTGATAGTGAGCGTACAGGCGTGTGTACGGCCCGTACCACTACGAGTACGCATACACGAGGACACCCTTAGTGATAGTGAACGTAGGCACGCGTGTACGGGCCGTTGCAATGCATTTGGGGTGCCCTAGGGCCCCGGAACGCACCGTACCTGTGTGTGAAGCTCCAAATTACATAGGGGACACATGAGGGACAAGTATTAAGGCCTACATGCATGCTGGTTGTCATGGAGACCAAGTTCAAATTTTGAATTTGTTCTGGAAGGTGCACAGCAGAAGTCAGTTGGAATTAATCTACTTTGTTGCAATGTGTTTGGGGGGCTGACATCATGCAGGAGAATGAAACCGATAGAGTACACACAGACTGCTAGGTTTGAAGGGATTGGTGGAAACATAGGATGCAAATGTGAGTGACCAATCACTCTGTACTCCTGTGCATGAGACAGGGCAGAAAGGCAGATATAAGGCAGCCAGGTCCCATGAGGGAGAACTTGCCTGCACATCTTTGAATTCGTCGACCCAGCTGCTGCTACTGATTCCCTGGAACCATGTCAAGGGCTGTGGAGAGGACACAGCCATTCACCCTGGAGGATAACCTGGCATTGCTGGATGTGATCCTCCCACAGTACCCCCTTCTGTATGGGCGACCAGGGTATCAGGTGAGTGCATAGGCCACTGGCACAGACTGTCCCTTTGTTGTGACTGTGACTTCTGGCATTGTGTCCTGGTGTGACACACATGCTATGTACTGTAGGGGGGGCCCCAGGGGGGGATGCCTGATGTCTCCCAGCCAGAGCATGCTGTGGTGCATGTCTGCTCTCCTCACTTGCATTGTGTTTACTGTGACATTCACTGCATGTGGCATTACACATTGTGCCTGTCCAATCCTCCAGGGTATGGAGCTACTACAGTCCTCCTGTGATTCTGTGGTTACCCCAGTGTGAAAGGTGACTGTACCTACAGATGTGTGTTTGTCCACTGTACCTATGCTGAGAGTGTCCACATGATGTGTTCGTCCCCTGGACATCTGTGTGTGTAAGTCCAATGTCATTTGTGTGGGTGCATATGTGTAGTGGACCACCCCAGATGCATGAGGCTTGGATATGCCCTGCACATCTCATGTGAGCAGGGAGCAGTGCTGTGTGTCTGACGTGCAGTGCCAGCCCCACACCTGTGAGCCCCCCCGATCTAGTGGCACATGTGTAGTGAGGTGTGTATCTGCATTTGGCAATGGCAGGTGAATGTCCTGTGTCTGTGTACTCTGCTGAGGTGGCGTCAGTGGCCTGTGGCATGTGACTGCTTTGAGGTGCTGGCCAGACACAGGAAGTGTGTGTGCAGAGTCCTCCCAGCAGTGCCCTGAGACAGGAGGGGTGGGTGCAGAGTCCTCCCAGCAGTGCCCTGAGACAGGAGGTGTGGGTGCAGAGTCCTCCCAGCAGTACCCTGAGACAGGAGGTGTGGGTGCAGAGCCCTCCCAGCAGTGCCCAGAGACAGGAGGGGTGGGTGCCTAACACTCCCAGCAGTGCCCTGAGACAGGAGGGGTGGGTGCAGAGTCCTCCCAGCAGTGCCCTGAGACAGGAGGGGTGGGTGCAGAGTCCTCCCAGCAGTGCCCTGAGACAGGAGGGGTGGGTGCAGAGTCCTCCCAGCAGTGCCCTGAGACAGGAGGGGTGGGTGCAGAGTCCTCCCAGCAGTGCCCTGAGACAGGAGGTGTGGGTGCAGAGTCCTCCCAGCAGTGCCCAGAGACAGGAGGGGTGGGTGCCTAACACTCCCAGCAGTGCCCTGAGACAGGAGGGGTGGGTGCAGAGTCCTCCAAGCAGTGCCCTGAGACAGGAGGGGTGGGTGCAGAGTCCTCCCAGCAGTGCCCTGAGACAGGAGGGGTGGGTGCAGAGTCCTCCCAGCAGTGCCCTGAGACAGGAGGGGTGGGTGCAGAGTCCACCCAGCAGTGCCCTGAGCCAGGAGGGGTGGGTGTGATGCACAGTGTGAGCCTTGATCATTGATTGTGACATTGCCATCATTCCACCTGTGTACCTACAATGGCACGTACTGCTTCTTCCCTCCCCAGAGGATCATGTCCCTATGACAAAGGTGCAATGCGTTGGCTGCATGACATGCCTTGTTGTAACCAGCTAATTTGTTCTCATATGTGTCTCTGTGACATGTGGCTGGTGTATTGATGTGGTGTCACTTGCTCTTCCTCACAGGTAGGCACCACTGCCAAGGAGCAGATCTGGCTGACCGCCGTCAGTGCCGTGAGGGGTGTGGATGGTCGGAGGCGAAGCCTGTCCCAGGTGAGGAAACGCTGGCAGGATATCCGGTGCTGGACGCGGAGGATCGCACGGGTCCTGCTGGGGGACTCACCTGTGAGCCACAAGAACCGCGGGCGCCGCCGTCTGAGCCACCTCCACAGGCGTGTGCTGCCGGTGGTCTTTCCAGACTTGGAGAGGCGCTTACAGGAGATGCAGCAGCCGGAAGGGGGTAGGTACATATGTGTTTGTTGTGTGTCACCGGCATTTGTAAGGGCACAGTAGCATGAATTCACTGCCAGGGTTTAAAGGTGCTGTGCAGATCCAGTTTGCCCCAGTATAGCGCTGCGCTCCTGCCACCCTTCCCCACCTTGCAATGTGTTCCCTGGTCTGTGTGTAGTCACTCCTTCACAAGGTAATGTAGGCTGGCGCTTTGTCCACGAGAACGATGCCTGTAGCATCATGTGTGGGGGTAGTGTGTAACAGGTTTTGGGACCTTGCCTGTGCCCTGTCCAGTTCACTGCATGTGGGTTCCATGTCAGTTGGCACTGATGCTGAGTCCAGACATGGGAGTTAGTCTCTCAAGTGTCATGCCTTACAGCGCGCATGTCCTATGTAGTGGCCTGTGACATGATGTGCATGAGTGTGCGATACGCATAGTGCAGGGATGGTGGCGTGTGTTGCAGTCATTACCATTCAGGAGCATGGAGTTGTGTGGCCACTACTGTCCCCTGGAGCACCTTTTCCTCGGTGTTGTATGTGTCATCCCAAAACGTGGACACTCTCAGTGTCTACAGCGTAGGTTGTGCTCTGTGCCATTGTCCCCTGGCACCATGTATATAGACGTGAAATTTAGTACAGGTGTCCACTGTGCAGCCTGACCTGAATGTCCTTCTTCATACTCACAGTTGCCAGTGCCTGTGTGTCTTGTTATACTCATCTGAGGATGGGCACTGGTACCTCATTATTTGTACAGGCGCACCTTGGGTGTTTGGCGTCCAATCTTGCATTTTGCCTGCCCCTGTGTTTATCACCCAGACTATGAGATGTTGGTGCCACCTGTGTCTCAACAATTTGCCTCGTGTAGGGGGTGGTTGGGGCGGGCAAAGCCTATATGTCAAATCCTGATTTCTACTTGCTGGGTCTGGGCAGTGTGTGATGTTTGTCTGGACATACACTCAAGGTGCAGTGACCCAGTCATGTTGGGCATGTTTTCAGCATTACCTATGCAGCATGTGTCTCAAGTTCATGGATATGGTCCCAGGTCATCCCTATTTTCGCCAACGCTGTGTGGTGCAGATGCAGTGCTGGATTGTCCCCAGGGCCTGGGTGCTATGTCAGACTCCGTTTCCTGTCATTTGCTATTGTCTCATGCTCTCCATGGTATTTCAGTGGCATGGTGGCTCAACCAACTGTGTGTTTCATGCCCTACATCGGTACCTTGTTTAGTAGATGTTAGGGATCTTCCTTTTCAGGCTATGCAATGTAACCTATGTAGATTGGACTCATGTGACAGATGTGTACAGGTGTCTGATTACTTTCTGTCTCTCCACCCTGCCCACAGCATCGTCGGGGGACACAGAGGGAGACATGGACACAGACCAGGCGGAGGGACCGAGCACCAGTGCCAGCCGTGACATCGAGGCTGGCACATCGAGTGGGACAGAGGCGGAGGAGAGTGTGGCCGAGGACCTGTCGACTGGCACGTCAGAATACGAAGCTGACAGGTCCGAGGAGGATGTCTCTGAGTGGGCGGAGGCTGCACCAGCAGCTGACAGCGGAACAACACCTCGCACCGCCCCCTCCGTTCCCATCAGCCGCCTCCCACTTGCTCGTGTCCCTTCCCAGCGTGCCCGGTCACCGCATGTCTCCTTCATGCCAGGCACCGCACCCCCTGCCCCTGTCTCCACTGCTGCCGCCTATGCCGAGTCTGTGGACATCCAGCGGCAGCTGCAGGTTGGTCAGGCTGCAATCCTTAATGTCCTCCATGCCCACGGCCAGACCCTCAACAACATCGAGGCATACTTGGAGGGTATTCATTCATCGCAGGCTGACCAACGCAGCTTGCTTCGGTCGATAGACTCGACACTGACTGCAGCAGTGGGTCTCCTGCAGCGCGACCTCCCACCACCTACCCCTGCCCCATCCACACTTCCCACTCCCATGCCTGTCCCACGTACACCCAGACGTCGGCATGCACCCACATCAACAGACACAGGCACCACACCAGCAGGGAAGGTCCACCGCACTCCTCCTGACACGCACACACAGGGTGAGGTAGGCACACCTACTGGGTCGGGGGGCAAACGTGTGACACGCAGCCAGAGTGGGAGTCCGCATTCCACCCAGTCCACTCCCTCCAAATCCCCTCCCCTCAGCTCTCCTGGCCACCTCTCCCCCAAAGACTCCTTCATGGCCGCTCTGTCCCTGAGCCCCACAGTGACACCACCCCGCAAGCGGTCAAGGAGGTCCCCGGTCAGGGTGCTTGATTCCCCACCCCTGTCTACACCCTCCCACAGTGGCGCTGCGACCCATCCCTCTGACCCCCCCCCTCCTTGGGGCCTGTGGATCCTTCGGGTGCAGGGGAATCCCTGGAGGACCTTGCAAAGGTGTGTAGTGCCATCCTGGCCTCCGCCTTTGGCCCTGCCCCACCCCCTGTGGTGGAGTCCTCCATCCCTGCACCCACAACGCCTACCCTTTGCCCTGATGTCCCTGCGGTGCCTGGTGCTTCCCCCCCCCCCGATGCCCTCACCCCTGTGGAAGACGACGGCATGTAACTGTGCAGGCAAGCTAGGGGACACGCATCCCACTGTGTCCCCCATCCAGCTGAGACTTATTGACTGCCCTATGGGCTTTGTGAATATTGAACTGCCTGCGATCCACGGACACTGTGATCATGCTGAATAAAGCTTTACTTTTTTTTTCATTCTGACACTACTGCTATGCTGGTATTGGTGTTGGTGGGGCTGCTACATGGTTTTGGGTGGTGTTTATGTGTTGGGTGTGTGGGAAATGTAGTAGTGGGCTGCTCATTGGGGGGACCCTGGGATCTGTGTGCCATCACAAGGTGTTAGCTAACTTTCTGTGTTCATGTAAGCAGTTACTGCATGGTGCAATTGTCCCAGGGTGTATTCCTCCCTCTGTGTACCCTGATATCTTCCCTGCAGGGTGTTCCCAATATTTAGCGCAGAGCTGTGTCTACATGAGCTGTGTGTGTGACGGAGACCTTCTACTTTGGCCATGCATGCAGGGCCATGTCTCCACCTGCAACATTCGTGGCATCCTTGGTGATCACTGTACATGTGTATGGAGTCTGTTGACATGAGTTCATGGGGACATGTTCCCTTGTAGGCAGTATGCATGTGTGTACTTCCAGCCTCACACACATGTGTTATACCCCTCCTGTCTCAGGGCACTGCTGGGAGGACTCTGCACCCACCCCTCCTGTCTCAGGGCACTGCTGGGAGTGTTAGGCACCCACCCCTCATGTCTCAGGGCACTGCTGGGAGGACTCTGCACCCACCCCTCCTGTCTCAGGGCACTGCTGGGAGTGTTAGGCACCCACCCCTCCTGTCTCAGGGCACTACTGGGAGGACTCTGCACCCACCCCTCCTGTCTCAGGGCACTGCTGGGAGTGTTAGGCACCCACCCCTCCTGTCTCAGGGCACTGCTGGGAGGACTCTGCACCCACCCCTCCTGTCTCAGGGCACTGCTGGGAGGACTCTGCACCCACCCCTCCTGTCTCAGGGCACTGCTGGGAGGACTCTGCACCCACCCCTCCTGTCTCAGGGCACTGCTGGGAGGACTCTGCACCCACCCCTCCTGTCTCAGGGCACTGCTGGGAGGACTCAGCACCCACCCCTCCTGTCTCAGGGCACTGCTGGGAGTGTTAGGCACCCACCCTCCTGTCTCAGGGCACTGCTGGGAGGACTCTGCACCCACCCCTCCTGTTTCTGGGCACTGCTGGGAGGACTCTGCACCCACCCCTCCTGTCTCAGGGCACTGCTGTGAGTGTTAGGCACCCACCCCTCCTGTCTCAGGGCACTGCTGGGAGGACTCTGCACCCACCCCTCCTGTCTCAGGGCACTGCTGGGAGGACTCTGCACCCACCCCTCCTGTCTCAGGGCACTGCTGGGAGGACTCTGCACCCACCCCTCCTGTCTCAGGGCACTGCTGGGAGGACTCAGCACCCACCCCTCCTGACTCAGGGCACTGCTGGGAGTGTTAGGCACCCACCCCTCCTGTCTCAGGGCACTGCTGGGAGGACTCTGCACCCACCCCTCCTGTTTCTGGGCACTGCTGGGAGGACTCTGCACCCACCCCTCCGGTCTCAGGGCACTGCTGTGAGTGTTAGGCACCCACCCCTCCTGTCTCAGGGCACTGCTGGGAGGACTCTGCACCCACCCCTCCTGTCTCAGGGCACTGCTGGGAGGACTCTGCACCCACCCCTCCTGTCTCAGGGCACTGCTGGGAGGACTCTGCACCCACCCCTCCTGTCTCAGGGCACTGCTGGGAGGACTCAGCACCCACCCCTCCTGTCTCAGGGCACTGCTGGGAGTGTTAGGCACCCACCCCTCCTGTCTCAGGGCACTGCTGGGAGGACTCTGCACCCACCCCTCCTGTTTCTGGGCACTGCTGGGAGGACTCTGCACCCACCCCTCCTGTCTCAGGGCACTGCTGGGAGTGTTAGGCACCCACCCCTCCTGTCTCAGGGCACTGCTGGGAGGACTCAGCACCAACCCCTCCTGTCTCAGGGCACTGCTGGGAGTGTTAGGCACCCACCCCTCCTGTCTCAGGGCACTGCTGGGAGGACTCTGCACCCACCCCTCCTGTTTCTGGGCACTGCTGGGAGGACTCTGAACCCACCCCTCCTGTCTCAGGGCACTGCTGTGAGTGTTAGGCACCCACCCCTCCTGTCTCAGGGCACTGCTGGGATGACTCTGCACCCACCCCTCCTGTCTCAGGGCACTGCTAGGAGTGTTAGGCACCCACCCCTCCTGTCTCAGGGCACTGCTGGGAGGACTCTGCACCCACCCCTCCTGTTTCTGGGCACTGCTGGGAGGACTCTGCACCCACCCCTCCTGTCTCAGGGCACTGCTGGGAGTGTTAGGCACCCACCCCTCCTGTCTCAGGGCACTGCTGGGAGGACTCTGCACCCACCCCTCCTGTCTCAGGGCACTGCTGGGAGGACTCTGCACCCACCCCTCCTGTCTCAGGGCACTGCTGGGAGGACTCTGCACCCACCCCTCCTGTCTCAGGGCACTGCTGGGAGGACTCTGCACCCACCCCTCCTGTCTCAGGGCACTGCTGGGAGGACTCAGCACCCACCCCTCCTGTCTCAGGGCACTGCTGGGAGGACTCAGCACCCACCCCTCCTGTCTCAGGGCACTGCCGGGAGTGTTAGGCACCCACCCCTCCTGTCTCAGGGCACTGCTGGGAGGACTCTGCACCCACCCCTCCTGTTTCTGGGCACTGCTGGGAGGACTCAGCACCCACCCCTCCTGTCTCAGGGCACTGCTGTGAGTGTTAGGCACCCACCCCTCCTGTCTCAGGGCACTGCTGGGAGGACTCTGCACCCACCCCTCCTGTCTCAGGGCACTGCTGGGAGGACTCTGCACCCACCCCTCCTGTCTCAGGGCACTGCTGGGAGGACTCTGCACCCACCCCTCCTGTCTCAGGGCACTGCTGGGAGGACTCTGCACCCACCCCTCCTGTTTCTGGGCACTGCTGGGAGGACTCTGCACCCACCCCTCCTGTCTCAGGGCACTGCTGTGAGTGTTAGGCACCCACCCCTCCTGTCTCAGGGCACTGCTGGGAGGACTCTGCACCCACCCCTCCTGTCTCAGGGCACTGCTGGGAGGACTCTGCACCCACCCCTCCTGTCTCAGGGCACTGTTGGGAGGACTCTGCACCCACCCCTCCTGTCTCAGGGCACTGCTGGGAGGACTCAGCACCCACCCCTCCTGTCTCAGGGCACTGCTGGGAGGGTTAGGCACCCACCCCTCCTGTCTCAGGGCACTGCTGGGAGGACTCTGCACCCACCCCTCCTGTTTCTGGGCACTGCTGGGAGGACTCTGCACCCACCCCTCCTGTCTCAGGGCACTGCTGTGAGTGTTAGGCACCCACCCCTCCTGTCTCAGGGCACTGCTGGGAGGACTCTGCACCCACCCCTCCTGTCTCAGGGCACTGCTGGGAGGACTCTGCACCCACCCCTCCTGTCTCAGGGCACTTCTGGGAGGACTCAGCACCCACCCCTCCTGTCTCAGGGCACAGCTGGGAGTGTTAGGCACCCACCCCTCCTGTCTCAGGGCACTGCTGGGAGGACTCTGCACCCACCCCTCCTGTTTCTGGGCACTGCTGGGAGGACTCTGCACCCACCCCTCCTGTCTCAGGGCACTGCTGGGAGTGTTAGGCACCCACCCCTCCTGTCTCAGGGCACTGCTGGGAGGACTCTGCACCCACCCCTCCTGTCTCAGGGCACTGCTGGGAGGACTATGCACCCACCCCTCCTGTCTCAGGGCACTGCTGGGAGGACTCTGCACCCACCCCTCCTGTCTCAGGGCACTGCTGGGAGTGTTAGGCACCCACCCCTCCTGTCTCAGGGCACTGCTGGGAGGACTCTGCACCCACCCCTCCTGTTTCTGGGCACTGCTGGGAGGACTCTGCACCCACCCCTCCTGTCTCAGGGCACTGCTGGGAGTGTTAGGCACCCACCCCTCCTGTCTCAGGGCACTGCTGGGAGGACTCTGCACCCACCCCTCCTGTTTCTGGGCACTGCTGGGAGGACTCTGCACCCACCCCTCCTGTCTCAGGGCACTGCTGTGAGTGTTAGGCACCCACCCCTCCTGTCTCAGGGCACTGCTGGGAGGTCTCTGCACCCACCCCTCCTGTTTCTGGGCACTGCTGGGAGGACTCTGAACCCACCCCTCCTGTCTCAGGGCACTGCTGTGAGTGTTAGGCACCCACCCCTCCTGTCTCAGGGCACTGCTGGGATGACTCTGCACCCACCCCTCCTGTCTCAGGGCACTGCTGGGAGTGTTAGGCACCCACCCCTCCTGTCTCAGGGCACTGCTGGGAGGACTCTGCACCCACCCCTCCTGTTTCTGGGCACTGCTGGGAGGACTCTGCACCCACCCCTCCTGTCTCAGGGCACTGCTGGGAGTGTTAGGCACCCACCCCTCCTGTCTCAGGGCACTGCTGGGAGGACTCTGCACCCACCCCTCCTGTCTCAGGGCACTGCTGGGAGGACTCTGCACCCACCCCTCCTGTCTCAGGGCACTGCTGGGAGGACTCTGCACCCACCCCTCCTGTCTCAGGGCACTGCTGGGAGGACTCTGCACCCACCCCTCCTGTCTCAGGGCACTGCTGGGAGGACTCAGCACCCACCCCTCCTGTCTCAGGGCACTGCTGGGAGGACTCAGCACCCACCCCTCCTGTCTCAGGGCACTGCCGGGAGTGTTAGGCACCCACCCCTCCTGTCTCAGGGCACTGCTGGGAGGACTCTGCACCCACCCCTCCTGTTTCTGGGCACTGCTGGGAGGACTCAGCACCCACCCCTCCTGTCTCAGGGCACTGCTGTGAGTGTTAGGCACCCACCCCTCCTGTCTCAGGGCACTGCTGGGAGGACTCTGCACCCACCCCTCCTGTCTCAGGGCACTGCTGGGAGGACTCTGCACCCACCCCTCCTGTCTCAGGGCACTGCTGGGAGGACTCTGCACCCACCCCTCCTGTCTCAGGGCACTGCTGGGAGGACTCTGCACCCACCCCTCCTGTTTCTGGGCACTGCTGGGAGGACTCTGCACCCACCCCTCCTGTCTCAGGGCACTGCTGTGAGTGTTAGGCACCCACCCCTCCTGTCTCAGGGCACTGCTGGGAGGACTCTGCACCCAACCCTCCTGTCTCAGGGCACTGCTGGGAGGACTCTGCACCCACCCCTCCTGTCTCAGGGCACTGTTGGGAGGACTCTGCACCCACCCCTCCTGTCTCAGGGCACTGCTGGGAGGACTCAGCACCCACCCCTCCTGTCTCAGGGCACTGCTGGGAGGGTTAGGCACCCACCCCTCCTGTCTCAGGGCACTGCTGGGAGGACTCTGCACCCACCCCTCCTGTTTCTGGGCACTGCTGGGAGGACTCTGCACCCACCCCTCCTGTCTCAGGGCACTGCTGTGAGTGTTAGGCACCCACCCCTCCTGTCTCAGGGCACTGCTGGGAGGACTCTGCACCCACCCCTCCTGTCTCAGGGCACTGCTGGGAGGACTCTGCACCCACCCCTCCTGTCTCAGGGCACTTCTGGGAGGACTCAGCACCCACCCCTCCTGTCTCAGGGCACTGCTGGGAGTGTTAGGCACCCACCCCTCCTGTCTCAGGGCACTGCTGGGAGGACTCTGCACCCACCCCTCCTGTTTCTGGGCATGCTGGGAGGACTCTGCACCCACCCCTCCTGTCTCAGGGCACTGCTGGGAGTGTTAGGCACCCACCCCTCCTGTCTCAGGGCACTGCTGGGAGGACTCTGCACCCACCCCTCCTGTCTCAGGGCACTGCTGGGAGTGTTAGGCACCCACCCCTCCTGTCTCAGGGCACTGCTGGGAGGACTCTGCACCCACCCCTCCTGTTTCTGGGCACTGCTGGGAGGACTCTGCACTCACCCCTCCTGTCTCAGGGCACTGCTGTGAGTGTTAGGCACCCACCCCTCCTGTCTCAGGGCACTGCTGGGAGGACTCTGCACCCACCCCTCCTGTCTCAGGGCACTGCTGGGAGGACTCTGCACCCACCCCTCCTGTCTCAGGGCACTGCTGGGAGGACTCAGCACCCACCCCTCCTGTCTCAGGGCACTGCTGGGAGTGTTAGGCACCCACCCCTCCTGTCTCAGGGCACTGCTGGGAGGACTCTGCACCCACCCCTCCTGTTTCTGGGCACTGCTGGGAGGACTCTGCACCCACCCCTCCTGTCTCAGGGCACTGCTGGGAGTGTTAGGCACCCACCCCTCCTGTCTCAGGGCACTGCTGGGAGGACTCTGCACCCACCCCTCCTGTCTCAGGGCACTGCTGGGAGTGTTAGGCACCCACCCCTCATGTCTCAGGGCACTGCTGGGAGGACTCTGCACCCACCCCTCCTGTCTCAGGGCACTGCTGGGAGTGTTAGGCACCCACCCCTCCTGTCTCAGGGCACTACTGGGAGGACTCTGCACCCACCCCTCCTGTCTCAGGGCACTGCTGGGAGTGTTAGGCACCCACCCCTCCTGTCTCAGGGCACTGCTGGGAGGACTCTGCACCCACCCCTCCTGTCTCAGGGCACTGCTGGGAGGACTCTGCACCCACCCCTCCTGTCTCAGGGCACTGCTGGGAGGACTCTGCACCCACCCCTCCTGTCTCAGGGCACTGCTGGGAGGACTCTGCACCCACCCCTCCTGTCTCAGGGCACTGCTGGGAGGACTCAGCACCCACCCCTCCTGTCTCAGGGCACTGCTGGGATGACTCTGCACCCACCCCTCCTGTCTCAGGGCACTGCTGGGAGTGTTAGGCACCCACCCCTCCTGTCTCAGGGCACTGCTGGGAGGACTCTGCACCCACCCCTCCTGTTTCTGGGCACTGCTGGGAGGACTCTGCACCCACCCCTCCAGTCTCAGGGCACTGCTGGGAGTGTTAGGCACCCACCCCTCCTGTCTCAGGGCACTGCTGGGAGGACTCTGCACCCACCCCTCCTGTCTCAGGGCACTGCTGGGAGGACTCTGCACCCACCCCTCCTGTCTCAGGGCACTGCTGGGAGGACTCTGCACCCACCCCTCCTGTCTCAGGGCACTGCTGGGAGGACTCAGCACCCACCCCTCCTGTCTCAGGGCACTGCTGGGAGGACTCAGCACCCACCCCTCCTGTCTCAGGGCACTGCCGGGAGTGTTAGGCACCCACCCCTCCTGTCTCAGGGCACTGCTGGGAGGACTCTGCACCCACCCCTCCTGTTTCTGGGCACTGCTGGGAGGACTCAGCACCCACCCCTCCTGTCTCAGGGCACTGCTGTGAGTGTTAGGCACCCACCCCTCCTTTCTCAGGGCACTGCTGGGAGGACTCTGCACCCACCCCTCCTCTCTCAGGGCACTGCTGGGAGGACTCTGCACCCACCCCTCCTGTCTCAGGGCACTGCTGGGAGGACTCTGCACCCACCCCTCCTGTCTCAGGGCACTGCTGGGAGTGTTAGGCACCCACCCCTCCTGTCTCAGGGCACTGCTGGGAGGACTCTGCACCCACCCCTCCTGTTTCTGGGCACTGCTGGGAGGACTCTGCACCCACCCCTCCTGTCTCAGGGCACTGCTGGGAGTGTTAGGCACCCACCCCTCCTGTCTCAGGGCACTGCTGGGAGGACTCTGCACCCACCCCTCCTGTCTCAGGGCACTGCTGGGAGGACTCTGCACCCACCCCTCCTGTCTCAGGGCACTGTTGGGAGGACTCTGCACCCACCCCTCCTGTCTCAGGGCACTGCTGGGAGGACTCAGCACCCACCCCTCCTGTCTCAGGACACTGCTGGGAGGGTTAGGCACCCACCCCTCCTGTCTCAGGGCACTGCTGGGAGGACTCTGCACCCACCCCTCCTGTTTCTGGGCACTGCTGGGAGGACTCTGCACCCACCCCTCCTGTCTCAGGGCACTGCTGTGAGTGTTAGGCACCCGCCCCTCCTGTCTCAGGGCACTGCTGGGAGGACTCTGCACCCACCCCTCCTGTCTCAGGGCACTGCTGGGAGGACTCTGCACCCACCCCTCCTGTCTCAGGGCACTTCTGGGAGGACTCAGCACCCACCCCTCCTGTCTCAGGGCACTGCTGGGAGTGTTAGGCACCCACCCCTCCTGTCTCAGGGCACTGCTGGGAGGACTCTGCACCCACCCCTCCTGTTTCTGGGCATGCTGGGAGGACTCTGCACCCACCCCTCCTGTCTCAGGGCACTGCTGGGAGTGTTAGGCACCCACCCCTCCTGTCTCAGGGCACTGCTGGGAGGACTCTGCACCCACCCCTCCTGTCTCAGGGCACTGCTGGGAGGACTATGCACCCACCCCTCCTGTCTCAGGGCACTGCTGGGAGGACTCTGCACCCACCCCTCCTGTCTTAGGGCACTGCTGGGAGTGTTAGGCACCCACCCCTCCTGTCTCAGGGCACTGCTGGGAGGACTCTGCACCCACCCCTCCTGTTTCTGGGCACTGCTGGGAGGACTCTGCACCCACCCCTCCTGTCTCAGGGCACTGCTGTGAGTGTTAGGCACCCACCCCTCCTGTCTCAGGGCACTCCTGGGAGGACTCTGCACCCACCCCTCCTGTCTCAGGGCACTGCTGGGAGGACTCAGCACCCACCCCTCCTGTCTCAGGGCACTGCTGGGAGGACTCTGCACACACACCTCCTATTTCTGGATATGTACGCTTGGAACATACACGGTGGGGGTACGCTCCATGCATACGTGGGTGAGGGTACGAGTCGTACTTACACTGGTGGGGTGGGGGTGGGCTCCATGCTTATGGGGCTGGGGGTACGTGTCGTACTGACACTGGTGGGGGTGGGGGTACGGTCCGTATGTCCGCGTGTGAGTGTACGAGTCGTACTTGCACTGGTGGGGTGGGGGTACGCTCCATGCATACGGGGTGAGGGTACGAGTCGTACTTACACTGTTGGGGTGGGGGTACGCTCCATGCATACGGGGTGAGGGTACGAGTCGTACTTACACTGGTGGGGTGGGGGTAGGCTCCATGCCTACGGGGGTGGGGGTACGTGTCGTACTTACACTGGTGGGGGTGGGGGTACGGTCCGTACGTCCGTGGGTGAGTGTACGAGTCGTACTTACACTGGTGGGGTGGGGGTACGCTCCATGCATACGGGGTGAGGGTACGAGTCGCACTTACACTGTTGGGGTGGGGGTACGCTCCATGCATTCGGGGTGAGGGTACGAGTCGTACTTACACTGGTGGGGTGGGGGTAGGCTCCATGCCTACGGGGGTGGGGGTACGTGTCGTACTTACACTGGTGGGGGTGGGGGTACGGTCCGTACGTCCGCGGGTGAGTGTACGAGTCGTACTTACACTGGTGGGGTGGGGGTACGCTCCATGCATACGGGGTGAGGGTACGAGTCGTACTTACACTGTTGGGGTGGGGGTACGCTCCATGCATACGGGGTGAGGGTACGAGTCGTACTTACACTGGTGGGGTGGGGGTAGGCTCCATGCCTACGGGGGTGGGGGTACGTGTCGTACTTACACTGGTGGGGGTGGGGGTACGGTCCGTACGTCCGCGGGTGAGTGTACGAGTCGTACTTACACTGGTGGGGTGGGGGTACGCTTCATGCATACGGGGTGAGGGTACGAGTCGTACTTACACTGTTGGGGTGGGGGTACGCTCCATGCATACGGGGTGAGGGTACGAGTCATACTTACACTGGTGGGGTGGGGGTAGGCTCCATGCCTACGGGGGTGGGGGTACGTGTCGTACTTACACTGGTGGGGGTGGGTGTACGGTCCGTATGTCCGCGGGTGAGGGTACGAGTTGTCCTTACACTGGTGGGGTGGGGGTACGCTCCATGCATACGGGGTGAGGGTACGAGTCGTACTTACACTGTTGGGGTGGGGGTACGCTCCATGCATACGGGGTGAGGGTACGAGTCCTACTTACACTGGTGGGGTGGGGGTAGGCTCCATGCCTACGGGGGTGGGGGTACGTGTCGTACTTACACTGGTGGGGGTGGGGGTACGCTCCATATGTACGCGGGTGGGGGTAGGGTCCATACATATCCGTCCCCACGCTATGTGATGCTTGTGCCGGCCGTACCCAGGCCTTTGGCACGTGGGTACGATCCGTCCCGCCATTGTTGGGGTGACGTGGGTGTGGGCGTGGTACGTCTCGTACCCACGCTCTTCAGGCGTGGGTACGGGATGTACCGGTCTGGTTGTGTTGCCGGTTCGCGTGGTGACGGACTTCCGTTGTGGCGGTCGCTGGCTTAGCTGGACACGCCCCCACCCCCTCGTAGTGACCAGGGCATGGGAGTCAGGTATGTCCTGGGCATGTGTGCTGTGTGACTTTGGTGGGGGTTTTGTGGCCTGCCCTGGTCCTGCCACCCCCACCCCACCCAACTTTCCCCCCTCCCTTAGTTATTCTGACTTTCTGCGGCGTCTGCGTCCGAACCTGTAGAGGAGGTCGACTGCTATGAGGGCCTGGATGACACGTAGGTTCGGGTCCATGTCTGTCCGTCGCGTACGGGTCCTCCTTGTTCGCGTCGTCCTGTCTGTCCGTCGCGTACTGGTCCTCCTTGATCGCGTCGTCCTGTCTGTCCGTCGCGTACTGGTACTCCTTGATCGCGTCGTCCTGTCGCGTACTGGTCCTCCTTGTTCGCGTCATCTTGTCTGTCCGTCGCGTACTGGTGGTCCTTGTTCGCGTCATCCTGATTTCCCGGCAGTTTTTGGCAGCCGGAAAATATTTACCGTGCGGGATGACGTCGGTGCGAATCGTAATTCCTGGTTCGTGAATGGCAGGCTGCGCGCGTCCCGACGTCACGTCGGCGCTTTCCCGGATCGCATTTGTAGGTTTATTTTGTTCGGTCGGGCTTTTTTACGATTCGTACGGAAATGGTGTTCCCGTGCGAATCGTAATTCCTTGTTTGTAAATTTTGACGACCGGGTACGCGTCGGACGGAGAATATGCTCCGTCTGACGGTTCGTACCCGGTTTTTACCGGATCGTAATCGGCACCTTGGTGTAGAATTTATCTTTGCTCTTGTATTTCCGTCGACAGTATTTTCCACACCGATTACTTTGGAAACGTAAAACTTGCTCCTTTAACTTTTTCTCTTCTGTGCTTTTTGGTATAGCACATGTTGCATATTCTTCAATGAAAGATAACACTGCTTCATCAGCATCTGTTCCAAATTTTGGGGCATCCTTGATCCACAACAGCATATGAATATGAGGAGCACCTCTTGCTTGGTACTCTTTTCTCCAAAAGAAATCCACAACTTCTCCAAGAGGTGGATTTTTTTTATTGCAGATGAAGCACATCATAGCCTCAAATCTATGATTGAAATATCTGCAAACATTAACCAGATCCAATGAGCACAGTTCTCCTGCTGTCTTGTATTGGATGTTTTTAATGTTTGAATTTGCCTCTCGTAGAAAATCCAGTAAATCATCCCAAGCGTACTCAGCACAGCTTAGGGTAAGGAACCATGTTGGAGTTCCTAAATTCCGTAACATGCATTTTAATTCACCATGGCGTCGGTACCAATATTCATTTGTCCCACGCTGACAAGCCATCAGATTGATCAGTTGTGTTTCCAAATGATCATCTCGGTGCTGCACTTTCTCCATAAAATCCTTAGCAGACACATTTTGTAAATGTACTCCACTTTTTAAAATGTGATTTACTGCATAAGATAATGCAGACAAGTCGCTTTCAAATAAAAGATGGAACAAATAAGGAATACTTTGACGAAATCTTGGATCTTCTGCATATAGTCTTGTAGTCCGATACTCAGAAGCTGGAATCTGTTCTGGACGTTCATCGTATCGTCCTCCTTTTCCTGTAGGAAACAACTGGGGAAAACATCGAGCTTCCAAGCTCTCCTCCCATACACTCACGGGAGTTCCTTTTGCTTTCTTCATCTGAAACAGATCAATATTGTCTCCCATAATTTCTTTTGAATGAAGAGGATGTATGCTAAAATATTCATAAATTTCTTCTTCCTTTGACTTGTCCACTTTTTCAATTTGACCAGTTGGTGTTTGTGTCTTCTTGTAAATCTTCTTCTTCTTCTTCTTCTATATAAATTGATTCATACCATTTATTATTTTTTTTCAAATACAAATTTGCTCTTTGTACTTTTCGTACATCCACCAGCTCTTGCCAAATCTTCTTATTCTTTGTAGGTACACCATTAACCAGAATTACTAATGGTTCAGTTTCCAAAGTATCTGCATCAATAGTTTCCATATTTTTTTTCAAATCCAAGGGCAAATACACCACTCTTCCTTTTAAACCTCTCAGTAAATCAGAAGGAGGTAATTTACCAGTTTTGGGCTCCATACGTACTATGGTCTGGAACGGATGAACACATTGAATGAGTATAGACTCATATGTATTTAAATCAGAAAGTTTGGCAGGAATAGCATCCAATTCTAAATTATTATGTACAGCTCTGGTCGGCATTCTATTTTCTTCTAACTTGTTATAACAGTATTTACAAATACGCTGATCTTCACCCAATTCAAAACAATTTTCCAGAAATATATATGTTGCAAAATCCTTCCACTTATAATTATCTTCATTTTCACTTTTTTTATACAGATCAACATTCCTGGTTTGATTTTTATAATGAGTTCTGCGGCAACAAGTACAAGTAATATTTGGTCTTTCATTAGAGATTATTGCAAATTTTGTCATTTGAGCATCAAATTTCTTACTTACAGAGGGTTCTACATTCTCTTCCACATCTTCCTCGATAACTGTGTCATTACCTGCACTCTCTTGTTCTGGACCAAAGTAACTAAACTGAATTTCATCAGTAACCTTCTCTACATCTGATACCGATCCACGGAACAGAGCCCTATTCAATTCATCTAACTTTATTGCTGGACTTTTAGCAAAATACAATCGTCTTACAAACTTTCTCATTTCAGTATGATGAACTGCCAGCATCCTAAAATGGTGAAAAACACTTTGACACACTTTCCTAGATAGACAAGCCAGAGAGTGTCCTTGCAAACCAGTATTCTCTCTCACTCTGCATGGATCTAGACTTTGAAGCACCTTAATCTTCTGTTTAACACTTTTTTTACTATATTCTCTTAGAAACTCACGAAATTTATCAATAGATTCCTGACGCACAGTGCAAATACTACTATAATTCCAAGTATACACTGGGGCTTTAGGACGTCTCCCCATAACCTCATCCGCCATCACTTGTTCCTCATCTCTTGGAACCATTTTCTCCTTCTCCATTATACAACCATTTTTCACTTCATAAGCACGACCTGCATGCAGCAAACTATGACTTTGAAGATAACTCTCTTCATTAAAAAAAGGTTCACTACTTGAACTATGCATCCATTCTCCTAAAAACACTTTACAAAAGTTTGTTCTTTTCACTAGTCTTTTCCTTTTGCTTTGTGATTTCAGTACATTGACCATTTTATCTAATGTACGCATCCTGTTCAAAATTAAAATGAATAGTTTCCTTTTTAATTCTAAAGCCTTTGCTACAATGGCTTCAATTTCTTTTTTTCTCTTATAAAATTTTGCTTTTTTCTTATATTTCTTCACATCCTTTATCAAATTGGACATAACTCTTCTCTGAAACATTTTTCTACAAATCTCTTTAAACGCTGTTTTTCTTTTTAAGTTAATCTTTATTGTTTCTGAAGGTATATTTGCATTAACTAAATGCTCAATTTTCTCCTGTTGTTTTCTATTTAAAACATTATTTCCAGTACAGACATTTTGTACATTTTTCCTTTTTTTGAAGATATTTAAAAAAAAATCTTTTGTCTGCTTACCAGAAGACTTTCTCTTTTTCCCAACATGAGCATCTCCAACTAACTTAGGTCCTCCAGTTGTCTTCAAATATAGATTTTTTTCTAGTTTTTCCTTAGTCTGGATTTTGTAGGCATTTTAAATTTTGTTCACTGCTCTTCAGCAATACCTGAAAGAAACTAAAAAAAAATTCCTTTATTTTATTTAAATATATTACTATATTTTTTATGATCTTTTCAAATCTTAAAATACTATGTACCCCTTTCCTACAAGTGAAAATCACAATAAAACCATCACAAATTAAATATCTAAAAAAATTCCTCTTTGCACACAGAGTCATGGTTTGATATTAGGCAGAAAACGAAATTTCTTTGCCAATTTGAAAGCACACTTACTACTCTTTTTTTGGCAAGTGATAAGTACTTTTACAGTCTGACACATTTTCAATCCACTTTTCAGAATATGAAAACAGCACATGCCCAAACAGCTTTTTGAGACCAGGAACATGTGTAACCTGGGTGAATGACTACACTCCGGCAAAGGCAACCAGCCTTAGTGTTGTTGAATGTATTTGCATTACTCACTGCAACCTCAAACACCACTCGGTTGTGAATACTATGCATGATTCTACAGGATAAGCAGCTGGGTGTGTGCTAAGAGTCTGCTTCTGCAGAAAAATAGCTGCCCCTTTCCTACTAATGCCAATCTAAAATTACCAGAGTAATACGCAATAAATCTCTGTCAACAATTCCTCTTTGCACAAAGAGTCATGGTTTGATATTAGGCAGAAAACGAAATTTCTTTGCCAATTTGAAAGCACACTTACTACTCTTTTTTTGGCAAGTGATAAGTACTTTTACAGTCTGACACATTTTCAATCCACTTTTCAGAATCTGAAAACAGCACATGCCCAAACAGCTTTTTGAGACCAGGAACATGTGTAACCTGGGTGAATGACTACACTCCAGCAAAGGCAACCAGCCTTAGTGTTGTTGAATGTATTTGCATTACTCACTGCAACCTCAAACACCACTCGGTTGTGAATACTATGCATGATTCTACAGGATAAGCAGCTGGGTGTGTGCTAAGAGTCTGCTTCTGCAGAAAAATAGCTGCCCCTTTCCTACTAATGCCAATCTAAAATTACCAGAGTAATACGCAATAAATCTCTGTCAACAATTCCTCTTTGCACACAGAGTCATGGTTTGATATTAGGCAGAAAACGAAATATCTTTGCCAATTTGAAAGCACACTTACTACTCTTTTTTTGGCAAGTGATAAGTACTTTTACAGTCTGACACATTTTCAATCCACTTTTCAGAATCTGAAAACAGCACATGTCCAAACAGCTTTTTGAGACCAGGAACATGTGTAACCTGGGTGAATGACTACACTCCAGCAAAGGCAACCAGCCTTAGTGTTGTTGAATGTATTTGCATTACTCACTGCAACCTCAAACACCACTCGGTTGTGAATACTATGCATGATTCTACAGGATAAGCAGCTGGGTGTGTGCTAAGAGTCTGCTTCTGCAGAAAAATAGCTGCCCCTTTCCTACTAATGCCAATCTAAAATTACCAGAGTAATACGCAATAAATCTCTGTCAACAATTCCTCTTTGCACACAGAGTCATGGTTTGATATTAGGCAGAAAACGAAATTTCTTTGCCAATTTGAAAGCACACTTACTACTCTTTTTTTGGCAAGTGATAAGTACTTTTACAGTCTGACACATTTTCAATCCACTTTTCAGAATCTGAAAACAGCACATGCCCAAACAGCTTTTTGAGACCAGGAACATGTGTAACCTGGGTGAATGACTACACTCCAGCAAAGGCAACCAGCCTTAGTGTTGTTGAATGTATTTGCATTACTCACTGCAACCTCAAACACCACTCGGTTGTGAATACTATGCATGATTCTACAGGATAAGCAGCTGGGTGTGCGCTAAGAGTCTGCTTCTGCAGAAAAATAGCTGCCCCTTTCCTACTAATGCCAATCTAAAATTACCAGAGTAATACGCAATAAATCTCTGTCAACAATTCCTCTTTGCACACAGAGTCATGGTTTGATATTAGGCAGAAAACGAAATTTCTTTGCCAATTTGAAAGCACACTTACTACTCTTTTTTTGGCAAGTGATAAGTACTTTTACAGTCTGACACATTTTCAATCCACTTTTCAGAATCTGAAAACAGCACATGTCCAAACAGCTTTTTGAGACCAGGAACATGTGTAACCTGGGTGAATGACTACACTCCAGCAAAGGCAACCAGCCTTAGTGTTGTTGAATGTATTTGCATTACTCACTGCAACCTCAAACACCACTCGGTTGTGAATACTATGCATGATTCTACAGGATAAGCAGCTGGGTGTGTGCTAAGAGTCTGCTTCTGCAGAAAAATAGCTGCCCCTTTCCTACTAATGCCAATCTAAAATTACCAGAGTAATACGCAATAAATCTCTGTCAACAATTCCTCTTTGCACACAGAGTCATGGTTTGATATTAGGCAGAAAACGAATTTTCTTTGCCAATTTGAAAGCACACTTACTACTCTTTTTTTGGCAAGTGATAAGTACTTTTACAGTCTGACACATTTTCAATCCACTTTTCAGAATCTGAAAACAGCACATGTCCAAACAGCTTTTTGAGACCAGGAACATGTGTAACCTGGGTGAATGACTACACTCCAGCAAAGGCAACCAGCCTTAGTGTTGTTGAATGTATTTGCATTACTCACTGCAACCTCAAACACCACTCGGTTGTGAATACTATGCATGATTCTACAGGATAAGCAGCTGGGTGTGTGCTAAGAGTCTGCTTCTGCAGAAAAATAGCTGCCCCTTTCCTACTAATGCCAATCTAAAATTACCAGAGTAATACGCAATAAATCTCTGTCAACAATTCCTCTTTGCACACAGAGTCATGGTTTGATATTACGCAGAAAACGAAATTTCTTTGCCAATTTGAAAGCACACTTACTACTCTTTTTTTGGCAAGTGATAAGTACTTTTACAGTCTGACACATTTTCAATCCACTTTTCAGAATCTGAAAACAGCACATGCCCAAACAGCTTTTTGAGACCAGGAACATGTGTAACCTGGGTGAATGACTACACTCCAGCAAAGGCAACCAGCCTTAGTGTTGTTGAATGTATTTGCATTACTCACTGCAACCTCAAACACCCCTCGGTTGTGAATACTATGCATGATTCTACAGGATAAGCAGCTGGGTGTGTGCTAAGAGTCTGCTTCTGCAGAAAAATAGCTGCCCCTTTCCTACTAATGCCAATCTAAAATTACCAGAGTAATACGCAATAAATCTCTGTCAACAATTCCTCTTTGCACACAGAGTCATGGTTTGATATTAGGCAGAAAACGAAATTTCTTTGCCAATTTGAAAGCACACTTACTACTCTTTTTTTGGCAAGTGATAAGTACTTTTACAGTCTGACACATTTTCAATCCACTTTTCAGAATCTGAAAACAGCACATGTCCAAACAGCTTTTTGAGACCAGGAACATGTGTAACCTGGGTGAATGACTACACTCCAGCAAAGGCAACCAGCCTTAGTGTTGTTGAATGTATTTGCATTACTCACTGCAACCTCAAACACCACTCGGTTGTGAATACTATGCATGATTCTACAGGATAAGCAGCTGGGTGTGTGCTAAGAGTCTGCTTCTTCAGAAAAATAGCTGCCCCTTTCCTACTAATGCCAATCTAAAATTACCAGAGTAATACGCAATAAATCTCTGTCAACAATTCCTCTTTGCACACAGAGTCATGGTTTGATATTAGGCAGAAAACGAAATTTCTTTGCCAATTTGAAAGCACACTTACTACTCTTTTTTTGGCAAGTGATAAGTACTTTTACATTCTGACACATTTTCAATCCACTTTTCAGAATCTGAAAACAGCACATGTCCAAACAGCTTTTTGAGACCAGGAACATGTGTAACCTGGGTGAATGACTACACTCCAGCAAAGGCAACCAGCCTTAGTGTTGTTGAATGTATTTGCATTACTCACTGCAACCTCAAACACCACTCGGTTGTGAATACTATGCATGATTCTACAGGATAAGCAGCTGGGTGTGTGCTAAGAGTCTGCTTCTGCAGAAAAATAGCTGCCCCTTTCCTACTAATGCCAATCTAAAATTACCAGAGTAATACGCAATAAATCTCTGTCAACAATTCCTCTTTGCACACAGAGTCATGGTTTGATATTACGCAGAAAACGAAATTTCTTTGCCAATTTGAAAGCACACTTACTACTCTTTTTTTGGCAAGTGATAAGTACTTTTACAGTCTGACACATTTTCAATCCACTTTTCAGAATATGAAAACAGCACATGCCCAAACAGCTTTTTGAGACCAGGAACATGTGTAACCTGGGTGAATGACTACACTCCAGCAAAGGCACCCAGCCTTAGTGTTGTTGAATGTATTTGCATTACTCACTGCAACCTCAAACACCACTCGGTTGTGAATACTATGCATGATTCTACAGGATAAGCAGCTGGGTGTGTGCTAAGAGTCTGCTTCTGCAGAAAAATAGCTGCCCCTTTCCTACTAATGCCAATCTAAAATTACCAGAGTAATACGCAATAAATCTCTGTCAACAATTCCTCTTTGCACACAGAGTCATGGTTTGATATTAGGCAGAAAACGAAATTTCTTTGCCAATTTGAAAGCACACTTACTACTCTTTTTTTGGCAAGTGATAAGTACTTTTACAGTCTGACACATTTTCAATCCACTTTTCAGAATCTGAAAACAGCACATGTCCAAACAGCTTTTTGAGACCAGGAACATGTGTAACCTGGGTGAATGACTACACTCCAGCAAAGGCAACCAGCCTTAGTGTTGTTGAATGTATTTGCATTACTCACTGCAACCTCAAACACCACTCGGTTGTGAAAAATAGTGAGCTACGCTGATGATACACAGCTGGTCGTCTCCCTATCCCAACTAGACGACCACCCAGACAAACTGGCAAACTGCCTTACGGAAATCCACGGATGGATGTGTGAGTCATCACTAAAACTTAATGGGTCAAAGACCGAAGTGATGCTCATGGGAAAGCAATGGGTGACCATCCCCCCAGCGGTCTGGCCAAACGCGTTCGGAGAAATTCCTACCCCAAAACATGAAATTAAGACTCTAGGTGTATGGTTAGAACCCGAGCTCTCCATGAAAACGCAAGCGGCCAAAACTGCAGGAACCTGTTTTGGGCTTATGCGTACTACCCGCAGGATTCTCCCCCTACTCCCCCCCGCAGCCAGGAAACTACTGGTCCAAGGGCTCATACTATCACGTTTGGACTACAGCAACATGATCTACTTGGGAGCCCCTGAGGCCACCCTGGCGAAATTGCAGCGAACACAGAATGCAGCTGCCCGCCTACTCATGAACCTTCCCTCCAGAGTGTCAGCGAAACCTGCTATCAAGGCCCTGCACTGGCTCCCTGTGCGCCAAAGAGTGGAATTCAAAGCCATGTGCACGGCATTTAAACTGATCAATGGAAGTGGCCCTCCGATCCTCAACGACCTGGTTACTCCATATAAAACTTCCAGATCCCTGAGGTCTGAGAATGAGCACCTAGCCTACATCCCCAGATTTAAAAAGACACGCACTGGAGGTCGACGCTTCTCAGTAAAAGCGTCCACTGGATGGAACGCCCTTCCACGCACCCTTAGACTGGAATCCAATTATCTTATCTTTAGGAAAAAATTAAAAACACTTTTATTCCCTTAATAAGGCCATCCTCCTTCTTTCCTCCCTTCCCATCTGGACAGCAAATTTTATAGCGCGGGGATGCCCTTGGGTCACCAGGCGCTTTACAAATCGCTAAATAAATAAATAAATAATAAATAAATATTATGCATGATTCTACAGGATAAGCAGCTGAGTGTGTGCTAAGAGTCTGCTTCTGCAGAAAAATAGCTGCCCCTTTCCTACTAATGCCAATCTAAAATTACCAGAGTAATACGCAATAAATCTCTGTCAACAATTACTCTTTGCACACAGAGTCATGGTTTGATATTAGGCAGAAAACGAAATTTCTTTGCCAATTTGAAAGCACACTTACTACTCTTTTTTTTGGCAAGTGATAAGTACTTTTACAGTCTGACACATTTTCAATCCACTTTTCAGAATCTGAAAACAGCACATGTCCAAACAGCTTTTTGAGACCAGGAACATGTGTAACCTGGGTGAATGACTACACTCCAGCAAAGGCAACCAGCCTTAGTGTTGTTGAATGTATTTGCATTACTCACTGCAACCTCAAACACCACTCGGTTGTGAATACTATGCATGATTCTACAGGATAAGCAGCTGGGTGTGTGCTAAGAGTCTGCTTCTGCAGAAAAATAGCTGCCCCTTTCCTACTAATGCCAATCTAAAATTACCAGAGTAATACGCAATAAATCTCTGTCAACAATTCCTCTTTGCACACAGAGTCATGGTTTGATATTAGGCAGAAAACGAAACACATAAACAATAAATGGTTTCTATTTCTACCAAAATGTAAGAACAGGATAGGTTTTTAAGCACTTATGTGTCTGCAAAAACATGAAATACCCAGATGCTTCTCTCACATTGGTTCCCAAATGCACACAGACTCACAGTGTGATTCTAGACAAACAACACTATTCCTTGTACTTTACCAAAACACATTCACTAGTCTGGAAGGGGTAAAGTGACTGCACAGATTCTACATATTTCAATTCTTCACACTACTGTGAAAGCCTGACTCATTTTCTGAATGCATAAGCAATGACTGGCTTCTAATGCTACTAAATCTTGACAACATGACCGATTTTAAAACAGTTATCTCTCAGCAAATACCCGATGTAACCAAATGCTTCTCTCACAATGGTTGCCCAAATGCACACAGACTCACAGTGTGATAGAGACAAGCAACACTATCGTTTGCATTTTACCAAAACACATTTAGTAGTCTACAAGACGTAAGGTGACTGCACACATTCCACAAACGTTTCTACTACACATTTTTATAGAGTGCTTCTGTCAGAATGATTCCTAAATGCACACAGACTCACTGTGTGATTCCAGACAAACAACACTATCCCTTGCATTTGACAAAAACACATTTACTATTCTACACGATGTAAGGTGACTGCACACATTGCACAAAATGTTCTACTACACATTAGTACCAACATGTTTCTCTCAAAATGATTCCTAAATGCACACAGACTCACTGTGTGATTCTAGACAAACAACACTATCCCTTGCATTTTACCAAAACACATTTCATAATCTAGAAGGAGTACTGCATTTTAGTGTAGAAACTTGACTGATTTTGCAAATACATAAACATTGACTGGTTTCTAATTCTACCAAAACATGAAAACAGCACAGTTATCTGTCTGCAAACACATGAAAAACACAAATGCTTATCTCAGAATGGTTTCTAAATGCACATACACTGACAATAAGATTCTAGACAAAAAAAGTACTCCCTGCACTTTAGCAGGAGAAACACATTAGTCTGATTAAAATCAAAATGGACCACATACATCCCCTCACAATTAAATAACTCACCTTTCAAATTGTTTTGTAGATTAAGAAGTATGCCAGTCACACACCAGATTTTCTTATACAGAATCTCTGCACTGTGCACCTGTCAGCAAAACCAAAGAATGGCAAAGTTTCCCTCTCATTTTTCACACATATACATGTAAAAATCAAATCACATTGCTTCCCACATTAATTCAAAAGCAAACACCCATTTCTATTGGTTCCACATTTCAACCCTTTCCAAATGACATAAATCGGAACCTTACCCCCAATCTGCCTTCTGCCTGTTACCATAGAAACAGTTCATGGAACACTTAACTGAGCACACAGGTCACAAGTTCAGCACACAATGTTGCTAATCAAAACAGCAAGTGTGCTTGACTTTTCAACATATCAGCTTATCCTATATAATGTTTCTTGCAATCAGTTTTTGTTAACCAATAAGAATAATGTGTTTAAAAAACAGAAACATGCACCCTAGTTTTCAGTGTAGAATGTTATCAAACAACCAATCATTTCTTTTCTTTTTTCAAAACTTCATCTTATCCACCATTTTAGAAAAATCTTACTTTTCAAACTGCCATTTCATTTACAGAGACCATCTGAGTGCATCCAGACCTCCCTTCAAGATGCTTAGAGTGTGGATTGTGGGACACAGCTATATTTTCTGGAGCCAAAGGTATGCAGAAAACAAAGGCATTTACAAAGACCTAGGTTTGCCAAATGTAGACATTAAATGGATTGGACAGAGAGGGTTAAAGTGGCACCAATTGATGCCATTGGTAAAATCCTTTTTGCCTATCCAACACCCTGACCTCATAATTGTGCCCTGTGGTGGCAATGACCTAGGCACTTTAACTGGGGTAGGTCTGTAAATTCTTATCAAGGACACCTTTGCAGAATTGATTTCACTTTTCCCCCAAACTGCCTTTGTCTATTCTAACATATGCCAAAGGCAGAAATAGAACTGGTCCAATCATTTGTGTCCACAGATTGAGAAAGCTAGGAAACATGTGAATAAATCTGTTTCTGCTTTTCTCCGAGACTATAGAATGGGGTCCATTTACAACAACAATCT
The DNA here is from genome assembly GCF_964204655.1 of Triturus cristatus. Classification (NCBI taxonomy): domain Eukaryota; kingdom Metazoa; phylum Chordata; class Amphibia; order Caudata; family Salamandridae; genus Triturus; species Triturus cristatus. The sequence continues at coordinate 556,991,489 of NC_140583.1, forward strand.
GCGTTTTAATGTGCAAGGCATCTATAGGAGAGATGGTGTACATTTTACTGATGAGGGTAACAGAGTCTGTATAGGTACTTACTTATAAGTTCCAAAATCTCTCAATGAACACAGCGGCTCTTTTTAGAGCCACTCAAGATCGAAACACATAAGCTTGATGTTTATCTCAAAAATATTTCATTATTTTTTGCTTGTAGTTGCGCACCCAACGTATTTGGAATTGTGCACCCTACGCGAGAGGAATCGTGCACCCAACGCGTACACACCAGGGACTGCAAGCGGAATCGTGCACCCAACACGGTAGGAGTCGTGCACCCAATGCATGCACACCAGGGGGCTGCGCTGAGCGCCGCGCTGGATGCCCGACTCCTAATTTTACCGTAAAAAAAAAAAAATAGCACCTATCACTAATTTCTATTATCCCCAGGGACCCCATCCCCCGGGGCTTATAAAATACGTTGTGGACCGTGGGGGAGCCCCAATGCCCCCACGGTCCCAGTCGGCTCCCAGCGTCCTTCGGGAGCCGGCATTGCTTTTCCACATGGGGAGCTGCTGACATGCAGACAGTGTCCTGGGGGTTGCCACCCCAGGAAACTGCAGGAGCTGGCCCTGGGGGGTGGCGGTCCCCAGGGCCCTCGACGGCTCCAGTAGGGGGGCCACGCAGCCCCCCTCCCTCAATACATAAAGCGCTGGGGGTGGTGGTCCCCGGGGCTTGGGGGGGACTGTTGAGCCCCCCACAAATTATGCTGGGAGGGGCTTTCGAGTCCCTCTCAATTTATATTGTAATCCGGGGGGTGGTGGTCCCGGGGGCTGGGGAGCCCCTCTGGACCCCCTTTAAATTTTAAAATGTTGTCCCCGGGATTTGGCCCCCCCGGGGGCTAATTATAAACGAAGCTCCATTTTATTTTTTTTCATTTTTTTACGGCAGGATCCGCGCACCCTGCATGCACTTTGCGATTTAAAAGAAAAAAAAATTGGGGGGCCCTGGGAGTCATTCTGGGACCCCTAAGCAGGTCTAGAGGGTCAGGGTATTTCTACCCTGCCCCCTTGATACGTTTTGCACGCTTATCCCACAGACTTCTTCAGCCTCGCTTCTACCGAGGCACAAAATGGCTGCCAACAGATCCTGGTTTTGAATGTATATAAAGCCCTGGGGGTGGTGGTCCCCGGGGCTTGGGGGGGGGCTGTTGAGCCCCCCACAAATTATGCTGGGAGGGGCTTTCGAGTCCCTCTCAATTTATATTGTAGCCCGGGGGTGGCGGTCCCGGGGGCTGGGGAGCCCCTCTGGACCCCCTTTAAATTTTAAAATGTTGTCCCCGGGATTTGGCCCCCCCGGGGGCTAATTATAAACGAAGCTCCATTTTATTTTTTTTCATTTTTTTACGGCAGGATCCGCGCACCCCGCGTGCACTTTGCGATTTAAAAGAAAAAAAAAATTGGGGGGCCCTGGGAGTCATTCTGGGACCCCTAAGCAGGTCTAGAGGGTCAGGGTATTTCTACCCTGCCCCCTTTATATGTTTTGCACGCTTATGCCACAGACTTCTTCAGCCTCGCTTCTACCGAGGCACAAAATGACTGCCAACAGTTCCTGGCTTCGAATGTTGACAAACCACTTGACAGCCAATTAGCATTCAGCGCGTGATCGGGAGGGTGCGCTCAGGGTGCGCAGAGGGTGCACTCAGGGTGCGCGGATCCACCGCGCCCATAGATATATATGTACTTTTAACTGTAATTTTCTCAGGAACTAGTGATATCTATGGCCGGGGAGGATCCGCGGACCCTACCCGCACCGTAAGCGCACCCTCCTCGAACCGAGCGCGCACCCTCCCGATTGCGCGCTGAATGCTAATTGGTTGTCGAGTGTCTCTCTACATTCAAAACCAGGATCTGTTGGCGGTCATTTTCTTCCTCGGTAGAAGTGAGGCTGAAGAAGCAAGGGGAATAAGTGTGTAAAACATATAAAGGGGGCAGAGTGGAAATACTCTGACCCTCTAGAAGTGCTTAGGGGGTCCCAGAAGGACCCCCTGGGGCCCCCTTTTTAAAAAAAAAAAAACGGCGAAAAACGTGCACGGCGTGAGCATCCTAACGCATTGGGTGCACGGATTCTCACGCGTTGGGTGCGCGGATCCACGGCAATGTTTTTTGAAAAAAGACAAGAAATCATTGGTTGTATGACTACTTTCTACACTGAAAGGTAGGGTGTATATTTCTGTTTTTTAAAGGTATGATTCTTATTGGTTAACAAAAACAGATTGTAAGGAACATTATATATGATAAGCTGATATGTTGAAAAGTCAAGCACACTTCCTGTCTTGATTAGCAACATTGTGTGCTGAACTTGTGAGCTGTGAGCTCAGTGCAGTGTTCCATGACCTGTTTCTATGGTAACAGGCAGAAGGCAGATTGGGGGAAGGGTTGAAATGTATTTCAGTTGGAAAGGGTTGAAATGTTTAACCAATGGAAATGTGTGTTTGCTTTTGAGTTTATGTGTGAAGGATTGTGATTTGATGTTTACATGTATATGTGTGGAAAATGAAAGGGAAACTTTTCCATTCTTTGTTTTTGCTGAGAGGTGCACAGTGCAGAGATTCTGTAAAAGAAAATATGGTGAGTGATTGATATACTTCTTAATCTACAAAAGAACTTGAAAGATGAGTTATTTAATTGTGAGGGGATGTATGTAGACTATTTTGATTTTAATCAGACTAATGTATTTCTCCTGCTAAAGTGTAGAGAGTACTTTTTATCTCTACAATGTGTGTGCATGTAGAAACCATTCTGTGATAAGCATTTGTGTTTTTCATGTGTTTGTAGACAGATAACTGTGCTGTTTTCATATTTTGGTAGAATTAGAAACCAGTCATTATTTATGAATTTGTGAAATGAGTTATGTTATGTTTATATACTAAAATGTAGTACTACTTCTAGATGAAGAAATGTGTTTTGGTATAGTGCAAGGGATAGTGTTGTTTGTCTAGAATCACACAGTGAGTCTGTGTGCATTTGGGAACCACTGTGAGAGAAGCATTTGGTAACATTGTGTATTTGCTGACAGATAACTATTTTAACTTGTCATGTTGTGAAGTTTTAGTAGCATTAGAAGACAGTTATGGCTTATGATTTGATTAAATGTGTCAGGCTTTGATAGAAAAGTGCAGTCCTGAAATATGTAGATTGTGTGCAGTTACCTTACCACTTGCACTGTAGTGAATGAGTTTTGGTAAACTCCTAGGGATAGTGGTGCTTGTCTAGAATCACAGAGTGAGTTAGTGTGTATTTGGGATCAGTGTGAGAGAAGCATTTGGTGACATCATGTATTTTCTGACAGATAACTTTTTTAAAACCTGTCATGTTGTGAAGTTTTAGTAGCATTAGAATCCAGTCTTTGCTTTTGCGTTGATTAAACGAGTCATGCTTTGACACTGATGTGCTGTACTTAAATATGTAGATTGTGTTCAGTACCATTAACTCTTCTAGACTAGTGAATGAGTTTTGGTAAACTCCTAGGATAGTGTTGATTGTCTAAAATCACACTGTGAGTCTGTGTGCATTTGGGTAAGGATTGTAAGAGAAGCATTTGGTAACATCGTGTACTTGCTGACAGATAACTGTTTTAAAACCGGTCATGTTGTCAAGTTTTAGTAGCATTAGAAGCCAGTCTTTGCTTTTTTTTTTTAATATTTATAATTTTTATTCAGCAAAAGCAGATTTCATTATTATTACATGAAAACAAATCCTTTTACAATACATATACAGAACTGAGACAAATTCATTACAGTTTTTTTAATATAACCTTCAATCAGAGCCATCCTGTTAATGGTGCCCATAATTGCTCACCAAATAGCTTTCTTCTATAGCCTTTCAGTTTGTATAGAGCCATTTCAATATGATATAAAGCAAGAATCCTAGCCCTCCATTCAGAAAATAAGGGTGGATCCTGGCTCAACCACTGAGAAGTTATGCAAAGACGCATCACCGCCATACATAAAAATAAGAAGCCCTTTTGTGGTGCTAGCCGTTTGTTGACTATTATATCAAATTCAATACCAAGCAATATCAATCCCGCATTAAGGACCACCGAAATTGCCAGAGAGAAATTCAAAAATTTTTGTAAATCACGCAGGAAGGGGGCCAAAGACGGACATGGATAAAACATATGTGCCGGATCAGCTGCAATCACACCGCACCGGGGGCACCTATCCCCCCTTCCAGTCTTCCATTTAGCTATCTTAGCGGGAGTATAATATAAATCAAAAATCGCCATATAATACTGGCTCCTAAAACTCCCAGTCAGCAGTATAGAATTAGCCATTTCAAGAGCTTCCTGTAGATCTATATTCGAAACCCCAAGCTGCACAAAAGCGCAAAAATATGAAGAAAATCATGGAAAAGCGTATTCTGGATCTTAGCAATGTGGAATGCGAGCTGGACAAAAAAGTGAAAGAAGGAGTGGATTTGAATCAGGTACTGAGAAAGCTAGCTAATAAAAAATCTGAAGTCTATCAGCAGTTTGCTGATGAGGCTGCTGCTAAATTTCAGCTCCATAAAAGGGAGTGCTATGAGTATGGGGAGCAGACTGGCAGAGTTCTTGCTAACTGACTTCGCCAAAAAGAGGTACAAAACAAAATTACTAAAATCAAAGACAAACAGGGAATAATCCAGGAATCTCCCCAAGGGGTTCGGAAAGCTTTTCAGGCCTATTATGAGGATCTATATTCTGATGAACAAACAGATAAGGCGGACAGCTTTTTAGCAGGGATTTTGTCCTCTTCATTGACAGCAGTACAGAAAGATATTTTGTCGGAGCCGATTACATGGGAAGAAGTTGAGGCGGCTCTTCTTTCGCTTCCGCGCGGCAAAGCGATGGGTCCCGACAAAATTCCACTTGAGTTTTATACTTTGTTTAGGGTGGAGCTGAGGGTAGAGTTAATGAATATCTTTCTGCATGCTTTTGAAGGCTGTCCTCCGGATTCATGGTCCAAAACGATGATTGTGGTGTTTAAGAAGAAGGGGAAGGATGGGCCTCAGCTTGGGTCATATCGACCTATATCTCTGATAAATTCGGATAGTAAGATGTATTCCAAATTAATTGCTAGGAGAATTGGTAGAGTCATTACCTCAATAGTCTCAGTGCGCCAGCACAGCTTTATTGCCGGTCGGGGCACTACTGACCATATAAGGCGTGTCATATCTCTATTAGACTGGGCACAGGCGACGGATTCCCAGGTGGGGGGGGCCCTGTTGGATGCCGAGAAGGCATTCGACAGGGTCTCCTGGGATTTTCTGTGGTCGGTTCTTGTATGGAAGGGATTCCCTCCCGATTTTTTGAAGGCTATCCAGGCCCTATTTCGGAAACCAGTTGCCACAGTCCGGGTTTCAGTGGAGGAATCTGAGGAGCTCAGAGTGTTTAGGGGCACCAGGCAGGGTTGCCCTTGCTCGCCTTTTCTTTTTGCTCTATATATAGAGCCGTTAATTTTTAAATTGGAACAGGATGCATTAATTGTTCCAGTCAAACCCCAGCAACATGATGTTAAAGTGCTAGCCTATGCTGACGATTTAGCAGTTCTCACAAGGGATGAGGTTAGTGCTTTAAATAGAATCGAGATTTTGACAAAGGAATTTGCTGGGATTTCTGGCTATAAACTGAATTTAGTTAAAACACAGATTTTACACTATGCCAAGGGATGTCCATCCGATGTTAAAATAGCTAAAGAGGCAGTATATTTGGGCATTAAACTTTCTGCGACAATAGAGGATATCCCTGCTCTGAATGCCGATCCTATTGTCATAGCTTCCAATAAAACTTTGGAAAAACTAGACCACTTGCATCTGTCACTTTATGGAAGAAGCAATGTTATTAAAATGCTTATTTTTCCAAAATTCTTATATCTATTTCGCGCTATTCCGCTATGGTTCCCTAAATCTATATTTTTGAGATTAGAAAGGATGTGCTCCCGGTTTATGTGCAGCTATAAAAGGGCGAGAAGAGCCCTGAGATGGCTCTATTTACCTAGTAGCCGTGGGGGGTGGTCCATTCCTAATTTCCGTCTTTATTATTATATATCATTGATTCAGCACATTGGGGTTTTGATCTCCGGAGAAAGGGTTGTTTGGGACCCGGCTACCTTTCCTTCCATTTATGAATTAATTATGGGCCCAGAATCTCGGTATTTATTTGTGAGGATTATAGAACCAAGTTACTACAAGAAAACTAGGTTTAAAATCTTGATGGCTGCGTTTCTTGTATGGAAAAATACACGTCTGTTGTTTAAGATAATGGATTTTAATTGCTATACTCCGATCGGTTTACTAGGGACCTTCTCTGTAGTTTTTCAGGACTCTGCTGCGCGCAAGTGGCGTGCTGCCGGTATTCGGACTATTGGGGATCTTTGTGAATATGGCCAAATTAGGACGTATGCTTCTTTGAGGGAGAAATGTGATCTCGATAAGGGTGACTTTTTCAAATATTTACAGCTGCGGAGCTTTTTAGACAAAGCTATTATAAAGGGCACCTGTTCATTTGAGGAAATACCCATTTTTGAGGTAATAATTCGCAGGGGTAAGTTGGCATTAATGTATCAAGAAGCTAGTCGGGGGCAGCAAGACGATCTTCTAATACAGGAACAAAAATGGGAGAAGCCAGTCTTTGCCTATGCTTTGATTAAATGAGTCAGGCTTTGACACAAAAGTGCAGTCTTGAAATATGAAGATTGTGTGCTGTTCCCTTATCACTTCCACAGTAGTGAATGATTTTTGGTAAACTCCTGGGTATAGTGGTTGTTGTCTAGAATCACACTGTGAGTCTGTGTGCATTTGGGAACCACTGTGAGAGAAGCATTTGGTGATATCGTGTATTTGCTGACAGATAACTAATTTAAAACCTGTCATGTTGTCAAGTTTTAGTAGCATTAGAAGCCAGTCATTGCTTATGCGTTGATTAAATGAGTCAGGCATTGACACTAAAGTGCAGTCGTGAAATATGTAGATTGTGTGCAGTTCCCTTACCACTTCCACTGTAGTGAATGAGTTTTGGTAATCTGCTAGGGATAGTGCTGTTTGTCTAGAATCATACTGTGAGTCTGTGTGCATTTGGGAACCACTGTGAGAGAAGCGTTTGGTAACATTGTGTATTTGCTGACAGATAACTGTTTTAAAACATGTCATGTTGTCAAGTTTTAGTAGCATTAGAAGACAGTTATGGCTTATGCTTTCATTAAATGAGTCAGGCATTGATAGTAAATTGCAGTCGTGAAATATGTAGATTGTGTACAGTTCCCTTACCACTTGCACTGTCGTGAATGAGTTTTGGTAAACTCATAGGGATAGTGGTGCTTGTCTAGAATCACACTGTGAGTTAGTGTGTATTTGGGATCAGTGTGAGCGAAGCATTTGGTAACATCATGTATTTGCTGACAGATAACTGTTTTAAAACCTGTCATGTTGTGAAGTTTTAGTAGCATTAGAATCCATTCTTTGCTTATGCGTTGATTAAATGAGTCATGCTTTGACACTGATGTGCTGTACTTAAATATGTAGATTGTGTGCAGTACCATTAACTCTTCCAGACTAGTGAATGAGTTTTGGTAAACTCCTAGGATAGTGTTGCTTGTCTAAAATCACACTGTGAGTCTGTGTGCATTTGGGTAACGATTGTGAGAGAAGCATTTGGTAACATCGTGTATTTGCTGACAGATAACTGTTTTAAAACCGGTCATGTTGTCAAGTTTTAGTAGCATTAGAAGCCAGTCTTTGCTTATGCTTTGATTAAATGAGTCAGGCTTTGACACAAAAGTGCAGTCCTTTAATAAGAAGATTGTGTGCAGTTCCCTTACCACTTCCACAGTAGTGAATGATTTTTGGTAAACTCCTGGGTATAGTGGTTGTTGTCTAGAATCACACTGTGAGTGTGTGTGCATTTGGGAACCACTGTGAGAGAAGCATTTGGTAACATTGTGTATTTGCTAACAGATAACTATTTTAAAACCTGTCATGTTGTCAAGTTTTAGTAGCATTAGAAGCTAGTCATTGCTTATGCGTTGATTAAATGAGTCAGGCATTGACTCTAAAGTGCAGTCGTGAAATATGCAGATTGTGTGCAGTTCCCTTACCACTTCCACTGTAGTGAATGAGTTTTGGTAATCTGCTAGGGATAGTGTTGTTTGTCTAGAATCACACTGTGAGTCTGTGTGCATTTGGGAACCACTCTGAGAGAAGTCTTTGGTAACATTGTGTATTTGCTGACAGATAACTGTTTTAAAACTTGTCATGTTGTCAAGTTTTGGTAGCATTAGAAGACAGTTATGGCTTATGCTTTCATTATATGAGTCAGGCATTGACAGTAAATTGCAGTTGTGAAATATGTAGATTGTGTGCAGTTCCCTTACCACTTGCACTGTAGTGAATGAGTTTAGGTAAACTCATAGGGATAGTGGTGCTTGTCTAGAATCACACTGTGAGTTAGTGTGTATTTGGGATCACTGTGAGAGAAGCATTTGGTAACATCATGTATTTGCTGACAGATAACTGTTTTAAAACCTGTCATGTTGTGAAGTTTTAGTAGCATTAGAATCCAATCTTTGCTTATGAGTTGATTAAATGAGTCATACTTTGACACTGATGTGGTGTACTTAAATATGTAGATTGTGTGCAGTACCCTTAACTCTTTCAGACTAGTGAATGAGTTTTGGTAAACTCCTAGGATAGTGTTGCTTGTCTAAAATCACACTGTGAGTCTGTGTGCATTTGGGTGAGGATTGTGAGAGAAGCATTTGGTAACATTGTGTATTTGCTGACAGATAACTGTTTTAAAAGCGGTCATGTTGTCAAGTTTTAGTAGCATTAGAAGCCAGTCTTTGCTTATGCTTTGATTATATGAGTCAGGCTTTGACATAAAAGTGCAGTCCTGAAATATGAAGATTGTGTGCAGTTCCCTTACCACTTCCACAGTAGTGAATGATTTTTGGTAAACTCCTAGGTATAGTGGTTGTTGTCTAGAATCACACTGTGAGTCTGTGTGCATTTGGGAACCACTGTGAGAGAAGCATTTGGTAACATCGTGTATTTGCTGACAGATAACTAATTTAAAACCTCTCATGTTGTCAAGTTTTAGTAGCATTAGAAGCTTATCTTTGCTTATGCATTGATAAAATGAGTCAGGGTTTGACACTGAGGTGCAGTACCATGTACTATTCTGTTCACTGTGGCAGAACTGAACATTTAAAAGTTTTACCTAAGCACTGTCCTAGAAGTAGTCTGATTATTTAGTCAGTTTCTAAGTACCAAATAGATTGCTTCAAATGTCTATGCAGTATGCATGTAGTGTTCTAACATACTATACACTTGTCTTTTACACCTTCAATTCCCTAGTCAGTATCCATACACTTCCAGGAAACATCCTGTCACTTCCTTTGCAGTCCTCTAGAGACCCATTCAACAGCATGTACTAATCCATTCGCTGTGCTAAAACCCAAACACTTATAAATTCACCAAGATACTATCTTTGCAGTACTCTAATCATTCAGTCAGTGCCTAAGTATTAATGCACTGAGCCAGGCCTTAGCACATGGATTGCTTCAAACTCCTATGCACTATGCATGCAGTCTTCTAACCACCTAGACACTTGTCTTTGACACTTTCAATTTCCTAGTCAGTATCCATACAGTCCAGCACTTGTCACTGCCTTTGCACTCCTCTAGTGATCCATTCAGTACCAAGTACTAATCCATTCCCTGTGCGAAAAGCCTAGCACTTATAAATTCACCTAGGCACTCTCCTTGCTGTACTCTAATCATTCAGTCAGTACCCAAGTAGTCATGCAGTGAGCCAGGCCTTAGCACATGGACTGCTTTAAATGCCTATGCAGTATGGATGCAGTCCTCTAATCACCTACACAGTTGTGTTTCATACCTTCTATTCCCTAGTTAGTATTCATACTCTTCTAGCAAACACCCTGTCACTCACCCAGTGTGTCTCCTTATAGTACTGTAATCATTTAGTCAGTTAGCATGTAGTCTTTTAGTGAGGTAGGCTTTAGGGCATGAACTGCTTCAAAGTAGTATGCACTATGCATGTAGTGTTTTAACGATCGTCACACTTGTGGTTCATGGCTATAGTTTCTTAGTCAGTTTTTATATAAAATGTGTTTGTACAGTAATGGAATAGTATAAATTTGAAAGTTATTAATATACATTTATTTGTGATTCTTTTTTACAGATACAGAACAGGAGTGTTTCTCATCTGTTTGCACTCTTCTCGTGCAAGATTGTTTGGATGAAGGGTCCTTAGGTGTTTCATCATACTTGCTGTGCCGCACAAGTATTTTTTGTTAGGATCCCCTCGTAACAGAACTCTTTGGCAAATCTTGTGAGTGACGAAGGTGGCATTGGTCTTGGTTTACCCCTTGGGAAAAGTAAAACATTTCCTCACCACTGAAGAAAAACGTTGTGGGCGTGGTGCCTTCTGCAAAAAAAAATCCTCAGATTCGGTAAATATTTTAAAGCGGCAACATTTACAGTTTTTGTAAGTTAAACTTATAAAATGTTGTTAGCTGTATGCATTTTATATATCTGTGATTTGTTTCTTGTGGTATTTTGTTGAGAATACCATGTTGTTGTTTTTTAACAATCTTTCTGATTTTCCAGGTCTGTCGTCGCCATCCATGGTCCCCACAGGAGTGTTCCACCTTGTTGTTTTGTATTATTGTTGTTACATTTTGTTTATTAGTTTATTGTTCATATATATCTTAATAAAAAAATAAAGTTTGAAAATAGTTTATCGTTTATATATTTATTATTATAAAAAATAAAGTTTGAAAAATAAATTAATAACGTTTTTGGTTGTTCTCTTAACTGCTGTGTGACTCTTTCTTGTTCTTATTACTGTTATTTGATGGAGTCCACCATGGTGTTAAATTTTGGGGCTCTAATCGCTGGAATACTAGTGATATTTGCAGTTTGCACCAACTTCTGAATAGTATGTTAGATTTATCTCAACTTTACTTCCGTTAAAGTGCTGATAATGAAATGGAGAGTAGCAGTTCCCGTGCAAAAAGACACGAGGTGCACCTTTCCAATTTATTCTAAATACTAAAATCCTGTATTGAATTGCACTGAGGTATTGGCTGCACTTACAGTGTACACACAAAATCTATAAAGAAATCTCATTGTAATTATATTGATTGGGAATAGTGCGTCAGGTGCTGGATCTTGACGAGATACACTGCTCAGTTCGTATATTGTTCTGCACACGAAAAAAATCACATCACAACTTTCACACCAATTGCAATGTGAAACAAATTCCGGCGATAAGACACGTTAGCACCAGGGATTTTACACCTGCTTTCTGCTGGTGTTAAGCAGGACAACTACCTGCACCATGAAAGGGAACACAGCCAAGAGTCACACCAGAACACCCATAGGTGCCATAGAGTCAATCAGCATGATACAGGGATACCCATGAGGGCCAGAAGACTCATCTCAACAACTCCAGGACCGCCAATGCCCCCCAAACCCACATCTTAGTAAGTGTGTCCCTGTGGTCATTGTCTTCGCATGATAGGCACGAGCCCTGCAACATCACAGTGTGCTGTCACCTCAGCGTTGGCAGTGAGCCTGGATGTGTAGCTATGCACGCATCCTCCTGCATGCACAACTGGCATGTGCTGGTCTGGGGTTCACAGGTCAGTGCAGGGGTGTGCCTAACCGGCAAGGGGAACGGAGTGTCTCGGACATGTCCGTGTACAGGAAGTGCGGTAAGTGTGTCTCTGTGTTCTGGTGTGTCGTCTGCTACAAGAGCCGCAGCAGTTGATGTTGTAAAGTGGCATGCACCACCTCCAAACGGCACTGTGATGTTGTAGTTGGAATTTAGCAGGACATGCGCAAATAGGCATTACAATGGTGTGCCGTATGAGTGCACGAGATACAACAGCGTACCGTACAAAAGTGTGGGGGCTCGTGGGAGGGAGAAGCAGCTGTTTGGCAACATAACACACAGTGAACTCGACCATGTGCCACATGCTGGGCATCTCATCCATGATGACCTCGGTCGCAGACATCCCACAACACCAACGACTGGCCTTTGTACACATCCTGTATGAATGCAGCGTGGTTTTCACTTCTATGCTCGTTCAGTGGTGTGATGTTGGCGGGTTGTGTGACTTGTGCTCCTTGTTGGTGTGTTTCATTTTGGCCATTGTTAGTATATATGTGTGTTGTACTTAATTGTGCATGTGTGCCATTCTGCCCATCTCTCCCCTCCCCCCACTCCCTGCTTCTTCCTCTTCCTAGTGCTGTTGTGTCTATAATTTTGTTGCTGCACACATAAATACATGTAAAGAATAAATTAGAATAGTTCCTTGATTCTTTTAGGTTTCAAAACTTCTCTATTGGTTTCTTTTTAATTTTCCATATGAACCGTTTTTTTAATATTCAACAACACATAGAAGTCAGAAGTGCAACGTATTCTATCAACACACTTTCTAGAACATTCTACAACACGTGCAGGTTAAAAGTTCATCAATTTTTTAAAACTTAACGATATTTTTTTGTAACATTTTCTTGAATATTTAACGACACGTGCAGGTTAAAAGTTGATGATTGTTTTAAGTTCGAACAGTACCTTCCAAATGCAAGTAGCAGGTGTGGTTGAGCTGAGCAAATTTTATCCTATGATATGTACTCCACGTTGAAACTGCTTTTTCTTAACCAATCACAAAGATGCTTTTCCACAAAACCAATGTGCACCCTACTTTTAAAAAAGAATGCTTTTCATGATATCTTTAGAGATAAGTTATAGATAGGAATTAGCATTTAAAAAACCTTTGAAATTCACTGAAAAAACCATAGGTTTCATGCACGTTATAGTTAGGAATTGGCATGTAAAAAACCTTTGAAATTCACTGAAAAAACCATAGGTTTCAGGGGCGTTATAGTTAGCTGGACATTTCCATCGTACAAAACCCTAGAAATTCCCCTGTTATAGTAAGTTCAGCTAACTATAACTCGCGCCCCCGCACTGCTGATGACGTCACATATTACATCACTCATGACATGGTCAGTGACATCACTGATGACATCACTGATGACATCTCAAATGACATCACTGATGACATCATCCATTGAGTATGTGTTTCTGAACAGTTTATTATGTTTAATATATATAGGGAAAGGCCTGTTGAAGAATAAGTGGGTGTACAAGTGTGTGAATGGATATATGGAATATATATATACATATTATCTACTGGCGGTCGGCAGTAGATAGTTATAGTTAGGACCGAGTTCCCATAGGAAACCTGAAAATTCTATTTTGAATAACTTTGGCGCCGGTTGACGAATCCTCGCGAAATTTTCTAAACTAATTGGGCGCTCAGCTCCTACCCTGAAAGTCTCGGGGTGATTCGTCAAGCGGGGGCTGAGGATAAAGGGGGGTCCCTAAACGCGTTTTCCCCATGCATTTTCCCATAGGACCTTTAGTCAAAGGTACAGCCCGAACGGCTGAACAGAATTACTTGAAATTTGGCAAAGAGGTAGTCCTCAGGTCAGGGATGTGCCTTTTGCATATATGGTGTCAATCTGTTCAGTAGTTTCTGAGAAAATTGCAGTTAAAAGTACATAAATATCTATAGGCGCGCACGGTGCCGTGCGCGAGCGTAATTCTGATTGGTGGTTAGATGTCAACATTCGAATCGGTCGAAATCAGGAAGTGTCGGACGCCATTTTGTGTGTGGCAGTGAAAAACAAAGGTGGAGAACGTGAAAAGGGGGCAGGGTAGAGAGTTCCTGACCCCCTAGCCTTTGTCAGGGGGTCCCTGAAGGACCCCGAAGGGTGAAAAAAACATTTTATTTCTTTTTCAAAAATTTGCTGGGTGCGTGCATGGCAGCAAAAAATTCATAAAAAAAATAGAATTAAAAATCAAGTTTAAGTGTTTAGATGTTGGTGAGTTCTGAAAAGAACTTTTTTTTTGTCTTTTTTGTTTTGTATTTTTTTTTAGTTTTTTAACAATTTTGTATTTTTTTTAATTTTTTTAGAGCAGTAAAAAAAACAGGGAATGAAAAACTGTTCAACAGGAACAAAAACACAAAATGAAAAAAATTATGGGGTGGAGCATGAGTGCTGCTGTATTTTGTTCTCTATTAAGTTAATGCTGCTCTCACCATAACAGAGAACAACATTGCACACATTGCACCATATATGAACCTTCTGGAACAGAGGGTGGATATCCAGAGGTCTTGAAGCAGGTGAATCTGAGGCCGCAGATGATGTGCTCGGCTGAGCAGTTGCAGGGTTGTCTCTTGTGGCTCTTCTAGATTCACGAGCATGAGCCACAGGATGCACTGTTTGGAAGTGCCTCAACATAGAATGAATACTAAAGGAGTATTTTTTTTTTGGATCTCCTCTAGATAAGACAACTCCACAAACAGTGCATGTGACTTTTGGGGTATTCACCTTCTTCTGGCCCTCTGGATAAGTAAAGAACTTCCATATGAATGAGTCCTTTTGTTTTCTCTGCCTTGGTGGCACAAAGGTCTCCTCTTCACTCCCTGAAGAAGTCTGCTGTTCTGCCATTTTCACGTACTGGAAAAGCTGTTCAGCTCCTTCTCCCAGGAAATAAGAAGAAATAATGAGGGGAGTGGGTGTGGTGTTTGAAGATTCTGGAACTGAAACTACTATGAACCAATGAAAAGTGTTGTTTCGTAATCACATGACTTGCCGTGCGCGAACCGTGCGCGCACCGTGCACGCACGGAGAACGCACGCATGCGCACACGGAGCACGCACGGAGCACGCACGCATGCGCACACAGAGCATGCACGCATGCACCCATGGAGACGGTGCGCGCACCGCGAAAAACCCTAAAAAAAAGAAAAAAAACAAATGTTTATAAGTTTATGGAAGATATTAACTATGCTGTTCAACTTTATCCAAATTAAAAAAAAAAGAGCTGAGCCATTCCTTATTACAGGACACAGTCAATCTATAACTATATACATAGGTAGTTTATTGTAAAAGAAATATGTAAAAAATATAATAATACATACATAAATTAGCAATTAAAAAACCTTACAAATTCACTAAAAAAACCATAGGTTTCACACACATTATAGTTAGAAATTAGCATTTAAAAAACCTTGCAAATTCACTTAAAAAAACATAGGTTTCACACACGTTATAGTTAGGAATTAGCATTTAAAAAACCTTGCAAATTCACTGAAAAAACCATAGGTTTCACACATGTTATAGTTAGCTGGACATTTCACTCGTATAAAACCATTGAAATTCCCCCGTTATAGTTAGTTCAGCTAAATATAACTTGCGCGACCGCAATCCACTGCTGATGACGTCACATATTACATCACTCATGACATGGTCAGTGACATCAGTCATGACATCACTGATGACATCTCAAATGACATCACTGATTACATCACTGATGACATCATCCAGTGAATATGTGTCTTTCTGAAAAATAATTTTTTTTTATATATGTATATCTAAAGGTTAATGGAAGAATAAATGGGTAAATAAGTGTCTAAATGGATGTTTTTTTTTGTAAAATTAATTGTATAACTGACTTATTAACAGTATCTTAGTGAATACAGTGATGTAATATGTGACGTCATCAGCAGTGGATTGCGGTCACGTGAGTTATATTTAGCTGAACTAACTATAACGGGGGAATTTCAATGGATTTTTACGAGTGAAATGTCCAGCTAACTGTAACATGTGTGAAACCTATGGTCTTTTCAGTGAATATATATATATATTACCTACTGGCGGTAGGTAGTTAAAGTTAGGACCTAGTTTTCATAGGAAAAGCATTTTTTGACTTAGCTATAACTTTGGCGGCATTTAACCAATCTGCATGAAATTTGGCCAAATAAGTGTCACGGTAGGTCTTATTGATTGGGAAAATTTGCAGGTGAGCCATGTAGTGGGGACCGAGAATTTGAGGCGTGAAACAAGGTTGAGTTTATAATGTTAATTCCCTTAGGAACCTTTAGTCACCTCTACAGCTCGAGCTGCTGAACGGACTTACATTAAATTTGGTAGAAAGGTAGATGTCAGTTCAAGGAAGTGCCTTTTGCTTATGTGGTGTAAATCGGTTTAGTAGTTTTCGAGAAATGTTAGTTTACAGTTATAGTGATGTCTCTGGCCACGGATATTTCACTGTGGTTTCGCGATTATTGCGAATGCACAAGCCAATGGGAATGCTCTGATTGGCTGGAGGAAACCTTACTAGAAAGTTGCGGCCACCATTTTATCTATCAAGAACAGTTTCGGGACTGGAAATCTGTGTGAAAGCCCATATAAGGGGTGGAGATACTCTGACCTCATGGTTGAGAAATGGAGGTGTTAATGACACAAGTGTCCAAAATATTATTTTTTATCGTGCGTGATATTCGCGATGATGTCATAACAGCGAGCATGGCCACCACGTGTACCATTGCGGGGACGACGGGACTATCAACATCGTTGTGAATATTGGTGAAAATATTTAAAAAATATATCAGTGAATCGTAAATACTCATTATATTATATTGAAATTCTGATAAATGTTTTATAGAGTTATTTATATAATTAATTAGTTACTGTGATGGTTAGAAAGAATTATATAGTTATCATTTTCGAATGTGGTGGTGGCTATTGAAATCCTGCTTTTGCTTTCCGCTTTCGGGACAAATCCACGGGGATCGCGATTACCGATATCATTGCGATATACGGAGTCACTGTGAAAATGTAATATAGATTTTAGAGATGGTTGTTCTAGAAACACACTAGAAAAACCTGAGTTTTAAAAGTACTCTAGTGTGTAAAATATTGTAGTATGTGTGGATATATACGTTTTAGACTTTATGGAAAAGTCGCGATCATCTCAGTTAATGACGTCACTGCGGCGTCCCGAATAACAGCTAAATTTGGAAAATAGGTCTGAAACTTAGCACAAAAATATACGTTTAAACATGCTTTGAAAGAAGTATGTATATGGTAATGTGTGTAGGGCAATGTCCAGAATGGATATTTTTACAAAATATTTTTGGATATGTTGGTGGCCATTGAATGTCTGCTTTTGTTTTCTATCATTGCGACGTGTCGCAGGGGATCACCATCATCTCCTTGTGTTTACTTTGTTCGCCCTAAGTTAGCAGGTTATGCACAATGTCAAAACTATCTGAAAAGAGTTAACACAACAATGTAATCTACGAACTCAATTCACCGGTATGTACATAACTTTTTAATTATTTAAAAGAATTACATTAAAATTAAGATGTATATGGGATTTTGATCAAAAAAGAGTATCACAGTGATATGAAAAAAATATATCAGATAAACTGCATCTGGCAGAGGGTATCTGTTTAAGATGTTAGTACTGAATGTTTTGGGAAGTAAGAGAAAAATTAATTATTTCCCCTTTATTCCATTGTGTACTTAACAGAAAAACAACAGTATAGAATTTTTTGAAAGTTACAACGAGCAATGTATTTAAAACTAAGATTAAGGTGCCGATTACGATCCGGCAAAAACCGGGTACGAACCGTCGGACGGAGGCTTTTTTCCGTCCGACTCGTACCCAGTCGTAAAACTTTACAAACATGCAAGTACGATTCGCACGGAAACAGCATTTCCGTACGAGTCGTACAAAACACCGACCGACGAAAAGAAACATACAAATGTGATCCGGGGAAAGCGCCGACGTGACGTCGGGATGCTCTCAGGCAGCGCTTCACAAACCAGGAATTACGATTCGAACCGACAGCGGTCCGGACGGCAATATTTTTACGGCACCCAAAAAGTGCCGGAAAAGCGAAGTACGCCGCGATGCGAGTGGAATTGGGGGCCCGGAACATGCCGTACCCCCCCCAGCCCCCGTGAGTATGCGCCGTACCCCCCCAGCCCCCGTGAGTACGCGCCGTACCCCCCCAGCCCCTGTGAGTATGCGCCGTACCCCCCCAGCCCCCGTGAGTACGCGCCGTACCCCCCCAGCCCCCGTGAGTACGCGCCGTACCCCCCCAGCCCCCGTGAGTACGTGCCGTACCCCCCCCAGCCCCCGTGAGTACGCGCCGTACCCCCCCAGCCCCCGTTAGTACGTGCCGTACCCCCCCAGCCCCCGTGAGTACGTGCCGTACCCCCCCAGCCCCCGTGAGTACGCGCCGACCCCCCCGTGTATGCATGGAGCGTACCCCCCCGTGTATGTACGGTGCGTACCCCCCCGTGTACGTACGAGTCGTACCCCCATGTATGCATGGAGCGTACTACCCCGTGTATGTACGGTGCGTACCCCCCCGTGTATGTACGGTGGGGTACACACCGTACATACATGGGGGTACGCTCCATGCATACACGGGGGGGTCGGCGCGTACTCACGGGGGCTGGGGGGGGTACGGCGCATACTCACGGGGGCTGGGGGGGGTACAGCGCGTATGCGGGCACATGTCTCCATGGTTGCTATGGGAGTTCGGTCCGTACGGTGCATTTTCCATACGGTTGTGTCATCGGACGCACGGGACGGATCGTGATTCCGCGGTCGGACTTCACTTTTCACATTTGTACGGTGACTCGTCCGAGGACGTGTCGGACACATTTCCCGACCCGAGGACGTGTGGGGAATACTTCCCAATGCGATTCGTACGGACTTTTTACCATGCGAATCGTGATTGCCAGTTTGTACGGCACTTGTACGATTCGTACGGTAAAAAGACCGAATACGAGTCGTACGGGCAATTTTTTTACCGGATCGTGATCGGCACCTAAATGTCCAAGCATCATGTGCAGAATAGATACATCTATGTCATTTGCATTCTGGGAGTTGTAGCACTTTTAGTCACATTATTAAACACCAGTAGTGTCGTCACAAATAAAAGATAAGAAAATGTGCTGTGCCTGTATATGAATTATAAATTAGCAATATTTATTAGGTATGCATTAGGAAGTGTTTGTCAATGTAGTTTTTAACTTATAAGACCGGTTTGCATATGCTTAGATGGTGAGAAATGGTTTTTGTGTTTGCAGATAGTTATATGTACAATGAGTCTCTTGAGTTTACTTAAAGATGCAGAGAACGATGGGCCCGATTCACAGAACTAATTTAAGACAAAATCCTAAACTTACTACCATTTTGGTATTCACAGAAGGCACTTACTCATTTTGGTATTCACAGAAGGCACTTACTCATTTCGGTATTCACAGAAGTTAGGAGTCCTAACTTTAGGACTCCTAAATGCCTTCTGTGAATACCGAAAGTCTTAAAATTAGGATTTTTCTCAGTTTAGTAGTAGTATAGTTAGGACTCCTAACTTTAGGACTCCTAAATGCCTTCTGTGAATACCGAAAGTCTTAAAATTAGGATTTTTCTCAATTTAGTAGTCCTAAATTTAGATTTAGGACTACTAAATTGAGAAAAAAGAGACATGCACCCGAAGGCTTCCACCCGGCGCTTCCTGCAATATTCACTTTTAGATACAGTGTTCATTGAGGAATTTGCGCAGGCGATAGATGAGTACTTTGCATTAATTTGGGAAGCTTGTCTAGTATGGCCACTATCTGGGAAGCCTTTAAAGATTACATTTACATGCTGGGGTGCTTAGATCCATCCAAATCTGACTACAGAAACTGGAATATGAATTGGCTGAGCTGGAGCGAGCATCTCAGTCGGGGTCTTGCCCACGTGTCCTAGCACACTATGGCTAGGATTACACTGGACGAATACAACAAATTAGCTCAAAACAAATTGACACACTTAGGGAAATATGCCAACACTAGGGTATATGGAGAGGGTAAGAGACCTAGCACTACATTAGCAGCCCTAGTCCTTCCTAATAGGGAAGACAATTTGGTGCCCATGGTACATGATGAAAAAAGGAGAGCCACTTCATGAAGCGGTGCAAGTGGTAGAAAGATTTCGGAATTACTATGCTGATTTGTATATCTAGTGACCTATGCATACCGATGAGGCTGCGTCTGATTACCTATCCTCTATCACCATGAAATGGCTCTCTAATATTCATAGAGAGAGGCTGATAGCCCCACTCCACCAACTGAGATTGTCGCTGCACCAAAAGACATGCCCAGTGAGAAGGCACCTGGATCTTATGGCCTTACTGTAGCCTTTAATAAGGACAAGCTTCTCCCGCATTTGGTGAGCTGTTTGAGGAAATGACCTGCAATGGCATGATGCCTCCAACAATGTGTGTAGTATTGCTGATAGCATTGCTGAACAGTGCTCCCTGAACATACCCCCCTGAACAGTTCTCTTCATATAGGCCCTTATCACTGATTAGTACTGAAACAAACTGTTTTCTAAAATACTAGCGAATAGGCTGACCTCCTTACAACCAGGGATTGTAGGTCTGGAGCAATCTGGGTTTGTCCTCGGATGATCACTCACCAGTAATCTTTGCACTTTATTTTGCACGATTACCCGAATTGACCCCGGAGTTCAAGCCGCAGCAGTATTCTTAGACACCGAAAAAGTGTTTGACTCTTTAGAGTGGTCCTTTAAGCTGGCTGTTCGGTGATGGGTGGGCGTCGGAGACATATTCTTGAAGCTAGTCCAGGTTCTGTACATGGAACCAATAATTAATTTTGTATGCCCTGGTTGTGGAGCCACTGGCTTGTGCGCTTCAAAAATGCCACTCTCACCACAGTATTAGATTCCTCAATTCTAATTTAATAATCTCTGCGTAAGCGGATGATACGCTACTGTATGTGCATGACCCCGAACATAATTTGAGACCTGTGGTAGTGCAAGAAAATTATGTGCGAGCTTGGCAGCGTCTGTCGGAAGTTATAGAGGTTCACTGATAGAATATCGATTCCCAAAATATCTCAATAAACAAATATTGATGCAAAAATATTGATCTAAAAAATATCGACATCCTACATTTAAAATTGTAAGTACAAAAATATTGAAACAAAAATATCGATGTAAAAAATAAAGATGTACAAAATATAGATTTTTTTATTTAAATACAAATGTATGCTAAATATAATAAATAATAACATTTAAATTTTATTTAGATTTAATATACATTGTAACAAACATAATAAAAGAAATGTAATTTAAAAAATATTTAAACATACATATATAAAATGTAATATATAAATATCTATTTCCTTCAAAACAATTAATAAACTATTAACTTTTATTTATTTTATAATTGTATAAATATATAAAAATTTACAAATATATATATATATATATATATATATATATATTTACATACACTTACAACATAAACTCTAATAAAAACATATTATAAATTAAAGCAATAAAATATTTACTAGACTTTAAAATTTAATTTTGCACTCCATTGAGTGCAACAGTAGGGAAAGTGTTGGATAGCGTAGGGGTAAAAATTACTATTCCCACTCCAGTGGGTGCAACAGTAGGGGAAGTGTTGGATAGCGGAGGGGTAAAACGTAATATTCCCACTCCAGTGAGTACAATAGCAAAGAAAATGTTGGATAGCGGAGGGGGTAAAAATTACTATTCCCACTCCAATGGGTGCAACAGTAGGGAAAGTGTTGGATAGCGGAGAGGTAAAACTTAATATTCCTACTCCAGTGAGTGCAACATTGGGGAAAATGTTGGATAGCAGAGAGGTAAAAATTACTATTCCCACTCTAGTGGGTGCAACAGTAGGGAAAGTGTTGGATAGCGGATGGGTAAAAATTACTGTTCCCACCGCAGCCCTCATCCTACTTGACCTCTCAGCAGCCTTCGACACCGTCTCCCATCGCACATTCATCACCAGACTACACGACGCCGGCATACAAGAAACAGCCCCAGACTGGACCCGATCATTCCTCACTGGACGAAGCCAAAGAATCAGACTGCCGCCATTCCTCTCTTACCCCACGGAAATCACCTGCGAAGTCCCATAGGGATCATCACTGAGCCCGACCCTCTTCAACATCTACATGGCCCCCCTCGCCGCCATCGCCTGTCAACGCAGCCTCAACATCGTCTCCTACACTGACGCCACCCAGCTCATCCTCTCCCTCACCAACGACCATGCCACCGCCGGACTCAACTTCAAGAAAGGAATGCTGGAGGTCACAGTCTGGATGACCAACAGCTGCCTAAAGCTCAGCACCAAGAAGACAGAAGTCCTTGTCCTCGGAACCACCCCTTCAGCATAGAACAACACCTGGTGGCCGACTGCCCTCGGAAGCCCACCGACCCCCTCAAACCACACCAAAAACCTCATCCCTCACCATCAATCAATAAATCAATCAGGACATTTGTAGAGCGCGCTACTCACCCGTGAGGGTCTCAAGGCGCTGGGAGGGAGGTGCCGCTACTGCTCGAAAAGCCAGGTCTTGAGGTGCTTCCTGAAGGAGAGATGGTCCTGGGTCAGACGAAGGGGGGGTGGGGAGGGAGTTTCACGTCTTGGCCGCCAGGTAGGAGAAAGATCTTCCTCCGGTGGTGGTTTTGCGAATCCGTGGGACGATGGCGAGGGCGAGGCTGGCGGAGCAGAGCTGGCGGGTAGGTGTGTAGAATGTGAGGTGGGTATTGAGGTATTCGGGGCCCGCGTCGTGGAGAGCCTTGTGTGCGTGGGTGAGGAGTCTGAAGGTGATCCCCTTGCTGACGGGGAGCCAGTGCAGGTCTCTCAGGTGAGCAGAGATGTGGCTGTGTCGGGGAATGTCCAGGATGAGTCGTGCAGCTGCGTTCTGAATGCGCTGGAGTCTTTGCTGTAGTTTGGCACTGGTCCCAGCATAGAGGGCGTTCCCGTAGTCTAGTCGGCTGGTGACGAGGGCCTTGGTGACTGTCTTCCTGGTTCCAGTGGGGATCCACCGGAAGATCTTTCGGAGCATGCGGAGGGTGTTGAAGCAGGAAGATGTAACGGTGTTGACTTGCTTGGTCATCGTGAGGGAGGAGTCAAGGATGAAACCCAGGTTGCGTGCGTGGTCCGTGGGCTTGGGGGCAGTGCCCAGAGCAGGGGTCCACCAGGAGTCGTCCCAGGTGGAGGGGGATGGTCCGAGGATCAGGATTTCCGTTTTGTCTGAGTTCAGCTTCAGGAGGCTGAGCTTCATCCATTCCGCGATGTCTTTCATTCCTTCCTGGAAGCTGGCTCTGGCGGTGGCGGGGTCGTTGGTGAGGGAGAGGATCAGTTGGGTGTCGTCGGCATAGGAGATGGTGTTGAGGTTGTGTTTGCGTGCGATGGCAGCGAGGGGGCTCATGTAGACATTGAAGAGGGTGGGGCTGAGCGAGGATCCTTGGGGTACGCCGCAGATGATCTTGGTGGCCGCTGCACGGAAGGGCGGGACACGGACTCTCTGAGTTCTGTCGGAGAGGAAGGGGGTGATCCATTCCAGGGCCTTCCCTTGGATCCATGCGTGGTGGAGGTGGGTGGTCAGGGTGCAATGGCAGACAGTGTCGAATGCAGCCGACAAGTCGAGGAGGATGAGGGTAGCAGTTTCACTGTTGTCGAGCAGGGTCCTGATGTCGTCGGTGGCTGCGATGAGGGCGGTCTCGGTGCTGTGGTTCGCTTGGAATAAGGATTGCGATGGGTAGAGGGAGCCGTTCGTCTCGAGGAAGGTGGTCAGTTGTTTGTTGACGGTTTTCTCGATGACTTTAGCGTAGTGTTGGTGGGTTGGTTTTGGCTCAGGAAGGTGGTGAGCTGGTCGGTGGTGATCTTGCTCCAGCATCTACGGGGGGCTTGCTGCGGGCGGAGGTGAGTCGTGGTTTTCCTGAAGTTGAAGTGGATGCAGCTGTGATCGGTTCAGTGCAGTCTGGTGGAGTGACTGAAGGAGATGTGGTTGCTCGAGGAGAAGATGGGGTCAAGTGTGTGGCCGGCGTAGTGGGTGGGGATGTTGACCAGTTGCTTGAGTCCGAGGTTGGCGAGGTTGTCTAGCAGGGTGGTGGTGTTGTTGTCCTTGTTGTTCTCCAGGTGGAAGTTGAGGCCCCCTAGGAGGATGTAGTCGGAGGAGGCGAGGGCGAGCGGGCTGATGAAGTCTGCGATGGCTTCGCTGAATTGTGTGCAAGGACCCGGAGGTCTGTAGATGAGAGTCCCTCTGAGGGTGGTCTTGGGGTCGGTGTGTATCTGGAAGTGAAGGAGCCCGGCGGTGGTGAGGGTGTCGTCGGTGTTGGTCGAGATGTGGATGGTGTTTCTGTAGACAATGGCGATGCCACGTCCGGCTTGGTTGACGCAGTCCCTCCGGGTGATCTTATAGCCGTCCGGGATGGCTATGGCTATGTCGGGGGATGAGGAGGCGTTCATCCAGGTTTCCGTGAGGAAGGCGACGTCTGGCACTGTTGTGTTGAGGAGGTCCCAGAGTTCGACGGCGTGCTTGTGGACGGAGCGGGTGTTGAGCAGGATGCACTTGAGGTGGTTGTTGTTGGCGCCTGTTCTGGCGGGCTCGGTGCAGGTCCGAAGGCAGGTGAACTTGCAGGCGTGACAGGTGAAGATTCCATGGGTGCCTTTTGGGTTGGCTTGGTAGCAGGCTGGCTGTCGGTCGGTGTTGAGTGCGTGGAGGCCAATGGGCGAGGGCACAGGGTACAGAAGGAAAAAGGGGGCGGGGTCATGGGGAGCAGCGGTGGGAAGCGGGGAGCGGGAGGGGGCAGGAAAAAAGAATAACAGCCAGAAGGGGGACAAAAATGCAGAGCAACAAAACAGAAGCGCGAAAACAGGTACCAGGGGCACACCAGCGGCGAACCCTAGGCAGCAGCAGCAGCAGTAGGGCAGACACAGGCACCAGGAGGAGCCGTGCGGCGTGGGGAGTGACCCGAGGTCAGGTCACACTCACTGCCGCACGGCGCCCTCCATAAGAGGCGAAGTGGGAGGGAGGAGCAGCTGGGAGGCTGGAGCGGGGTGGCAAATGGGTGAGGGCACAGGGTACAGAAGGAAAAAGGGGGCGGGGTCACGGGGAGCAGCGGCAGGAAGCGGGGAGCGGGAGGGGGGCAGGAAAAAAGAATAACAGCCAGAAGGGGGAGAAAAATGCAGAGCAACAAAACAGAAGCGCGAAAACAGGTACCAGGGGCACACCAGCGGCGAACCCTAGGCAGCAGCAGCAGCAGTAGGGCAGACACGGATACCAGGAGGAGCCGTGTGGCGTGGGGAGTGACCCGAGGTCAGTTCACACTCACTGCCGCGTGGCGCCCTCCATAAGAGGCGAAGTGGGAGGGAGGAGCAGCTGGGAGGCGGGAGCGGGGCGGCCAATGGGCGAGGGCACAGGGTACAGAAGGAAAAAGGGGGCGGGTCGCAGGGAGCAGTGGCGGGAAGCGGGGAGCGGGAGGGGGGCAGGAAAAAAGAATAACAGCCAGAAGGGGGAGAAAAATGCAGAGCAACAAAACAGAAGCGCGAAAACAGGTACCAGGGGCACACCAGCGGCGAACCCTAGGCAGCAGCAGCAGCAGTAGGGCAGACATGGGCATCAGGAGGAGCCGTGCGGCGTGGGGAGTGACCCGAGGTCAGGTCACCATAACTGACAGATCAACGCCATCACCTCCTGCTGCTTCAATACCCTCTGCATCCTCCGCAAGACCTTCAAATGGATCCCTCCAGAGGCAAGGAAGACAGCCCCCATGCGCTCATCACCAGTAGACTGGACTATGGAAACAAGCTCTACACCGGCATAAACAAATCCATCCCTACTCCAAAAACCCCAGACCATACAGAATACCACCGCCTGCCTCATCCTTGGTATCCCCCGGCACAAACATATCAGCCAACACCTACGAAGGCTCCACTGGCTCCCTGTGGAGAAAAGAGTCACCTTCAAAATCCTCACCCATGCCTACAAATGCCTACACAACACCGGACCCAAATACCTCAATGACAGAATCAACTTCCACATACCCAAAAGAAACCTCCAATCTTCCAACCTCGCGCTGGCTGAAACCCCTCACATCCGCAGAACAAGAGCAGGTGGAAGATCCTTCTCTCACATTGCATTAAAAGCCTGGAATGAGCTCCCGGCAGACATCAGACTCGCCCCCACCCTGAACACCTTCAGGAAGGCACTTAAGACCTGGCTCTTCGGCTAACGGATCTGCAACCCCCCCCCCCCCCCCCAACTGCCTTGAGACCCTCACGGGTGCTTAAGAACTCCTGATTGATTGTTTGATTGATAGCGGAGGGGTAAAAATTACTATTCCTACTCCAGTGAGTGTAACATTAGGGAGAGTGCTGGATAGCGGAGGGGTGAAAAATACTATTCCCACTCCAGTGAGTGCAACAGTAGGGAAAGTGTTTGATAGTGGAGGGGTACAAAATACTATTCCCACTGGAGTCAATTCAAAAATTAAAAACAAACACATTAACAACACAAAAGATTTCAAAAAGAAAAAAAAACATATATCAAAGTTTTAAATATTGCAAAAGATAGAAACAGATTAGAATGTTAGAAAGATCTAACAAATACCTAGAAAGTTTATTTTTTTTAAAATTCAGAAATAATTTCAAAACAAAAAACTGTTTTTAATAGAAAAGTATTATAAACAAAAACATTATTTATTAGATAAATGTAATATTTTTTATTTCCTGCCCTATAACCCCACACAATTCACAACCCACATTTTTTTTAAATGTACCTCAATAATTAACATAATTCATTATCAATTAAACAAAATTGATCAATGAATATTAATAATCAACTAATTATTAAATAATTAAACATAAATTACTTTCAGCCCTCTACCCCAATAAACACCACAACCCACACCTAAAAATAATTACACAATTTTGATAACTTATTTTACATTACAACTTATTAATTAATTTAAAAGAATTTTCTTCCCACCCTTTACCACTATAAACCCCACAACTTACATCAAAAATGTATTACACAATTGCCACATTTTAATTTTAATTAATGAATTAGCATTCATTAACAAAATGTATTAATTAATTATAAATACATTTCTTCCCACCCTATTCTCCTATAAACCCCACCACCCACTGCTGAAAAAATGACACAATTAACATCATTAATTACAAATTAATTAATTCATAATAATTAACAACCAATTTATAAATAGTTAATAATAAAGCAACTTCCACAATTAATACTATAAAATATAAATTAAATAAATACTAATACATTAAAAATATTAATACGTTTATTATAATTAATTTACTTCCCACCCTATTCCCCTATAAACCCACAACCCACTCCGAAAAAAATGACACAATTAGCATAATTGCCAATTAATTAATTAATTATAATTAACAGCCAATTAATTAATATTTAATACTACATTAATTCCCACAATTAACACTATACAATCTAAATTGAATAAATACTAATACATACAAAATTATAATTAATTTGTTATAATTAAATTACTTACCACCCTATTCCCCTATAAACACACCACCTACTCCTAAACAATGACACAATTAACATAATTGCTAATTAATTTATTAAAAATAATTAACGACTAATTAATAAATAATGAACAATAAATTAATTCCCACAATTAACACTATAAAATCTAAATCAAATAAATACTAATACATAAAAAATAATCATTAATGTATTATAATTAAATTACTTCCCACCGTATTCCCCTATAAAACCACAACCCGCTACAGAACTTAAAAATGCAAAATGTAATTGAGATACAATTAATAACTACAAAAAATGTAGCACATATATTAAAAAACAGAACATTGTTTTTCTTATACAAAAAAATCACATACTTTTAAAATACATACTAAAATACATACCAGTAATTAAAACATCGATATTTTAAATAAATATGTTTTTGCAAACGATATTAACAACTTTGATATTTCCAAAAACTGTATTTCTTACCTGCAAGTCGATATTCTGGACCACGATATTCTTCCTGTCTTCTTGTTGATATTTCTGTATCACGATATTTAAAACCCAATATTTGTGCATGTCGACATTTTAAACTAGATATTCTGTCTGTGCACCAGTTATAGAGAGGTGGCTCTGGCTGCCTCTCTCGTTAGGCCACCTAGCTATTGTGAAAATTATCGTAATACTGCTGTTTCTTTTCTTTTTCGCCAATATACCGATATTATTGTCACTGTTCTGCAAAATACATACCTTATTGATCCAGCTGACTTGGGCTGGAAAGCAACTTCGTGACCAATGTTCTACGCTGGTTCTACCCTATTCGGCGGGAGGGCTCGACACACAAGATCTTGAGGTACGGTATAGAGCAGCGCAGACTATGCATGCGTATTACTGGATACATGGACTGCTGGATCTACCTCACTTGTATTTGGAAAGGGATGAGGCTATAACAATTACACACTCTAATCCCTGTCGGCGTCACAACATATCTCCTGTGGAAAACTGCTGATAAACTATAGATTAAACTTCTCTACTCACCGAAATTGCCCTTGGAGTGGTGCAGATTGAGTGGAGACAGTGCAGTACTACAGGCATTGTGTGCGCCTAACATACATTGCATGGGGGACTTGGGTCCAGATCCAATCAATAACCCCTGATTTAGCACAGTTTACCAGATATCAGTATTACCAGGCATGTCAATCTTTACACGCATTGCTAGGGAATGAGATATTGGAATCACAGGAGTTGGTCTCACTGACGTACCTATTGCAGACTTCATCCTCACGCCGGGGGATATCAGCATTAAATAAGCTCATGAGAATAAATGGGGACTCGATACTCGCAAAGCTATGGCAGGAATGGCAGGATGACCTAGCCATAGAAATCACAGAGAAACAGTGAGCATAATGCTGCTCGATAACAAAAACTATTTCACAGAACGGGCAGCACCATTTAGTACATTTTAAGTACCTTAACTGGGTATGTTACACCCCGGCGCAATTATTTAGATATGGTTTGAAGGGTGATGATCGCTGCTAATGATGCAGCGTCAAGGGTACTGGCTTTGGGCGTGTGGCTTAGTTTTGCCCTAGGTTTCGTCGGTTTTGGACAGAAGTGTTTGAAGTGTTATAAGATATTGTAGGGGTGCTGCTGTCACTGTGTTATGACTACGACATGCCAAAGACGTCTCAGCGGCTAGTGGTTCTTGGTCTTTTATTGGCAAGGTGGAGAATCGCTATGCGATGGATGAAGGGTCCTTTGCCGTCGATACCAAATGGCACACAGACATGACATACTGTAACACACAGACAGATACCTATAATGCTCTCACGCCAATACGCAATAGAAAGCACAATATATGGGGGCCATATCAAGCATACTTGATCTGTATATCAGTTACTGATGAGGTGGATAACAATCAGAATGCGTTGGCCCTTGCGTGAGTGACAGGGGCTGAATGAGTTGAATGGTCCGCTATGGGCAGCCTTTTTAAAAGAGAATGTACGGGACACTATATGTGTTCAGTTTGACAGTTTTCCTTCTTAGAGTTGATGGTGGGAGGACTGTTCCGGATATATTGGGATACCTCTGACATGATATATTGTAAACATTGTGGTGCCAATTACGATCCTGTAAAAACCGGGTACGAACCGTCGGACGGAGGCTTTTTTCCGTCCGACTCGTACCCGGTTGTAAAACTTTACAAACATGCAAGTACGATTCGCACGGAAACACCATTTCCGTACAAGTCGTACAAAACACCGACCGACGAAAAGATACATACAAATGTGATCCGGGGAAAGCGCCGACGTGATGTCGGGACGCTCTCAGGCAGCGTTTCACGAACTAGGAAGTACGATTCGAACCGACAGCTGTCCGGACGGCAATATTTTTACGGCACCCAAAAAGTGCCGGAAAAGCGAAGTACGCCGCGATGCGAGTGGTTTGGGGGCCCGGTACACGCCGTACCCCCCCCAGCCCCCGTGATTATGCACCGACCCCCCCCAGCCTCCGTGAGTACGCGCTGACCCCCCCGTGTATGTACGAGTCGTACCCCCGTGTATGTATGGAGCGTACCACCCGTGTATGTATGGAGCGTACCCCCCGTGTATGTATGGAGCGTACCCCCCGTGTATGTATGGAGCGTACCCCCGTGTATGTATGGAGCGTACACGGGGGGTAGGCTCCATACATACACGGGGGTACGCTCCATACATACACGGGGGTACGCTCCATACATACACGAGGGGGTACGCTCCATACATACACGGGGGGGTACACTCCATACATACACGGGGGTACACTCCATACATACACGGGGGGGTACGCTCCATACATACACGGGGGGTACGCACCGTACATACACGGGGGGTATGCACCGTACATACACGGGGGGTCGGGGCATACATACGGGGGCTGGGAGGGGTCGGCGCTTACGTACACGGGGGCTGGGGGGTGTTGGGCACGTATGCGGGCACATGTCTCCATGGTTGCTATGGGAGTTCGGTCCGTACGGTGCATTTTCCATACGGTTGTAACATCGGACGCACGGGACGGATCGTACTTGCGCGCTCGGACTTCACTTTTCACATTTGTACGGTAAATCGTCCGGGGATGTGTCAGACGCTTTTTCTGACCCGAGGACGTGTGGGAAATTATTCCCAATGCGATTCGTGCGGACTTTTTCCAATGCGAATCGTACTTGGCAGTTTGTACGGCACTTGTACGATTCGTACGGTAAAAAGACCGGATACGAGTCGGACGGGAAAGTTTTTTACAGGATCGTAATTGGCACCTGTATTTCTTGGTGTAGCTCCACTATTAAGCCCTTTTTTCACCCCAGGCTCGACCCAAAAATATATGCAATTCTCCACCTTACGGATGATTTCGCTATTAACCCTATTTTGTAATTGTCGTTATTTGGCTGCACACTGTAAGTATGTATACAAAATGATAAACAACGTTTTTTTTTTTCAAAGGAAAGAATGTAACAAAGATGGCATCATTGATGACATCTGAGATCATCAGTGATTTCACTGACCATGTCATGAGTGATGTAAAATGTGAGCTCATAAGCAGTGCATTGCGGGGGCGTAGGTTATAGTAACTTAAACTGCTGAATTTTTCCGGTCCTAACTATAGCATCCCTGTAACCTTCATTTTTTTCTGTGAATTTCTAAGGTTTTTATATTGTATTTGCTAACTATAATGTCCTTGTAACCTTTGATTTTTCAGTGAATTTCTAAGGTTTTTTTAAAAGCTAATTCCTAACTACAACGTCCCTGTAACCTTTAGTTTTTTCAGTGAATTTCTTTGATTTTTTAAATAGTAATGGCTTTTGCAGAGTGGTGGAGAAAGGGGGCTGGGCCTCCGACCAGCTCTCAGAAATCCCGCTATGTAGGACTTACAGTAGGTAGCAAGACTGGGCTTCTTGGCCCCTAAGGTCCCTCAGGAGTAAAGTGGACTTCATCCCTCCAACCAGTAGAGCACTTGGAGCGGAGCCACATTTGCACAGTGGTGGAGAAAGGGGCTGTGGCCTCCAAAGACCTCCTAGCATTCCCACTGTGTAGGAGTTACTGGAGGAAATGGAAGAGGTAGTTGGTCCTCAAGGACAGTGGGTTTCCGAAGAGATGTTCAGTGGCCACGCACCCTTTCTCCACTACTTTGCAAACGCATCTCCTAGCACACTATTAGATGATGAATGAAGTACCCTTGACTCTTGAGAGTCCTTGGGGGCCAGCTACCCCTTCTGCCACCTCCAGTAACACCCACACAGCTGGATTGCTGAGGGGTTGTTAGAGGCCATGCCCCCTTTCTCCACCACTCTGCAAACACGCCTACTGACGCACTACTGTTTGGGGAAGTCATCTACTTTAGGCCTGGGGACCTCACGAGTAAAGTGTAATCCATTCCCAAACCAGAAGCATGCCAAGAGGTGCGTTTGTAGAGTGGTGGAGAAAGGGGACATGGCCTACAAGTCCTCTCAGCAATCCCACTCTCTGGGACTTACTGGAGGTAACAAGAGGGCTTGTTGGCCCGCAAAGACCCTCAGTATTCAAGGGGATTTTATTCCCCAACCCCCATTGCACCAAAAGGCGTGTTTGCAGAGTAGTGATGAAGGTGGCATGGCCTTCAGTAACTTGCCAGTTATTTATTTTTATTATATTTTTGGGGAAGGGGGCTGCGTAGCACCCCTTAGCTCAGCCGTATTCTTTCTGCGGGAGCCAGCATTGCTTTTGGACAAAGGGAGCTGCAAAGATGAAGCGCCCTCTGAAGAAAAGCCATTCTGCTCTGCTTCATGGAAGTGAGAGCATTTTTACTATTCTCGCTTCAATGAACTGGTGCAGAGTTTACTATGGCTTGGCAGCAGCAGAGCCATCGCAAACTACAATGTCCCAGAGGTGGGCACCCCGGGACATTGCTGAAGTCAGCCTTGGGGGCTGGCGGTCCTTAGGGCCATCTACGGCTCTATGAGGGGGGCCATGCGGCCCCTCCAATAAAAATTAAGCCCTTGGGAGGTGGTGGTACCTGTAGATGCATGGGTGGGCTGGAGCCCCTCCATGCATTTATTTTTTAAATATAGCCCCTGACACATTAATATTCAATATAGCCCTAGGGAGGGAGGCAGCATGGCACCCCTTTATGTTCTGTCCCAGGGA
Source organism: Triturus cristatus (assembly GCF_964204655.1). Classification (NCBI taxonomy): domain Eukaryota; kingdom Metazoa; phylum Chordata; class Amphibia; order Caudata; family Salamandridae; genus Triturus; species Triturus cristatus. The sequence goes on from NC_140583.1 coordinate 557,023,913, forward strand.
GTTGGCAGTCCCAGGGGCTGTGGGGGACCCACACAGGCTCCACGTCATTATTTTGAATTGCCCCCTGGACCTGGCTCACCCGGGGGTCTAAGTAAACAAAGTAAAGAAAACCATGCTTCATTTAAAAAAAAATAATCTGCGGGATTCACAGATCCACCTCTATTCCCGCTGAAAATAAAAATAAAAATGCTTTTTTCCCCCTGAACCCTGCAAGTGGCCTAGTGGGTCAGGGTGTTTCAACCCTGCCCCTTCTCTTTTTTAATATCGTTTTTCTTGTGACTCGATTCAACCGAGTAACAAGATACAACCAAGTCACAAGATGGCTGCCAAAACTTCATGGTTTGAAGTGTTGCCAGTCAATCAGATCTAAGGCATGAGATCGGGGCGGGTCATGGATCCACTGCGGCTACAGTTGTATATCTGAGAAATCTTTACATTTCTCAGGAACTACTGAACAGATTTACACCATTTAACAAAAAGATCGCTTTCTGGACCAAGCACTACATTTTTGCCAAATTTGGTGAAATTGCATTCAGCAGTTGAAGCTGTAGCCGTGCCTAAAGTTTCCTATGGAAATTAACATGGAGAAAATGTGTTTTGGGACCCCCACTTTTTCTCGGCCCCTACTTGATGGATCACCCTGAAATTTTAAGAAAGCAGCTGAAGTGACTGCCCCAAAAGTCAAACAATGCAAAAGTTATTAGCAAATCAAAAAAGGCTCTTCCTATGGAAACTGCATCCTAACTATAACTATCTACTGGCGACCGCCAGTAGGTAATATATATGTAGATAGATGCATATTTGCCGTTTGACAAATTCTCATGAAAATTTCCAAAACAAGTGTCATATTGAGTCTTGTTGTGCATGGAAATACATACACGTATACATATTTGCCATTTGACAAAACTCCATGAACATTTCCATACCAAGGTGCCGATTCCGATCCGGGTCGAAAAGCACTCCGACCGAGCCAGATCCGGAGTGGTTTCCGACCGAGCCAGAGTCCTGCAGTACGACCGAGCGAGTACGATGTGGCCGTATGCTGCCGGACTCTGTTCAGTCGGACTCCCATAGAAGTCAATGGGAGCCGGTCGTATGACGTGTACATGGGCTCCCATTGACTGGATGGGTATGTCTCGCACAAGGGCGCCACCTACAGTGGGTACGCGTCGGTGCCATCTGCACCATACATGCCTGTGTTGGGGGGACCCTTAGGTCTCCCCCTGTGTCCGAGTCGTAGGGCTGCGGGTGACAGGGGGTCCGACGCGGATCCCCAAAGGCAACCACCCGGACATTTTGTGAGCCGGTCATTCCGGCTCGCATCGGCTGTCCGACGCGTGCATCGTACTGGCTCGGTCGTAAATCGCATCCATTACACTCCACGGTTTGGCTTACAACCGAAGCGTACGGAGCGGTTCGGACCTGGAAACGACTCAGTCGGTGAATTCCACGTAGCTCGCATCGTACTTGCTCGCTCGTACAGCTGGACAAGTCGGGCGGAAAACACGCGTACGGCTGGCAGTATTTCCCGCCGGATCGCGTTCGGTGCCCTTCCAACCCAGATCGGAATCGGCCCCCAAGTGTAATAGTGAGTCTTGTTGTGCATTAAAAGTTCGGGGGTGATCCGTCAAGCGTAGGCTGTGAAAAAGGGATGTAAATAAAAAGCAGTTTCCTGTGCTAATTTCCATAGTGCCTTTGAACGCGACCACAGCCGCAACTTCTGGACAGAATGACACCAAATTTGGCAGAACGCTAGCTTTTGGTCTGCAGATTGTGCTTTATGTTATTTGGTGTGAATTTGTTTAAGAAAATATAGTTAGTGATATCTATGGTCGTGACAACAAAAAATCATGAGCTTGGGTAGGGAAATGCAGAGCTCTGTTTGGCTGCCAATACTTCATCCAGGAAGTGTTGGCAGCCATCTTGAGACTCAGCTTCAGAAATGTCCCCCCCAAAAAATAAAAAATAAAGAAAAGGGGGCAGAGTAGGAATATCCTGACCCCATAAAGTTGGTCCTGTGCTCCCAGAGGGATCCCAACAGGCCAAAAAAGCATTTGAAAAAAATACCACGAAATTGCAATATTTGCAGTAAAAAAATTAAAAATAATGGGGAGCGGGCCAGGTCCCGGGGGCATGCCTTAAAGATTGGAGAGGGGCACATGGGCCCCCCTCATGCTTATCTGTATGCGAGGGGTGCCCCGTGGCCTAAGGACCGCCACCACCCCAGGGAAAATCTTTATAACTAATCTGAGGGGGCAAGCACAGGCCCCCCAGCAGCCATGGGAACTGCCACCCACCCAGAGCTAATGTTTATTACAAATTGCGGGGGCGCTCGGGCCCCCCCACAGCCCAATGGACCACTACCTCCCCAAGGCTAAACTTAAAATTAGTGTGGAGGGGCCGTACAGCCTCCTCTGCAGTTCCAGGGACTGCTATTTCTCCAAGACTAATTATAAAATAAACACGGACCCCCCCTGCTGCCCTGCAGACCACCACCTCCCTGGGGCAATTTATCAAAAGTAAGGGGGCAATGCATCCAAGAACCACATACTAAATCCTTGGGTCTATTTTGTGCAGGATGCAACCCCCACAGCCCCATGTACCGCCACATCCCCGGGCCAGCTGCTGCTACCTCCTGAGGTGCCCACCCTCAGGAGGTAGATGTTTTCTAATGCTTGGTGGGAGCTTACACCAAGCAAAAGCAAACACAACCCCTCTTTCTGCTAGCCAGAGTCCTGGCATCTTTAATCAGGGTGCCCTGGAGCCCACCCATTCTCCAGTGTTGGGGACTGTGGTGGGGGTGCGTCATTCCCCCACGGTCCCTGCTGACTCCCCGGCCCCAGTGGGAGCCAACATTGCTCCCACACATAGGTAGCAGCCAAAAATACTGCCCCTCGCATGTCCGAGCAAATATTTCAAGTGCATGCGGGCAGGAAAACAGATAAAAAGTCCGCTCCCAGTGAGAGGGAAGAGTTTCCTATTCCCACCAGCTGGGAGCGGAGTTACTGTTTGCTCTCGCCAAGTGAAAGGCAACAGCTACACTCACACAGCCGCTCACTTAATATATGTTAGAAATAGCATCACTCATTAGTAGTACACAAAGTATACTATTTTACCTTTTTTAATACCTTGATATACATGTTTAACACTAATAATCTTTTAGAAAAAATTCACACTCACTGGATGATTTCATCAGTGATATCATCAGTGATGTCATTTGAGATGTCATCAGTGATGTCACTGACCATGTCATGTGTGATGTACTATATGAGGTCATTAGCAGTGCATTGCGGGGGCATACATTATAGTTAGCTCATGTAACTGTAACTGCTGAATGTCTATGGTTTTGAACGAGTTATATCTGAGCCTAACTATAACATCCCTGTAAACTTTGTTTTTCTCTGTGAATTTCTTAGGTTTTTTAATTCTATTACCTAAGTATAGCATCCCTGTAGCCTTTGTGTTTTCTGGATACAGACTGCTTTACTGGTTTTTATGAAGGCCATATCATCAAAACAAAAAATGCACAAAGGGCACGTGCATCAGCTTTAATAAGCCATTGTTTTTTTAGGATTAGCTCCCTTCAGGCATTGGTTGCCAAGTGTTACTCATATTTTGAATTAGGCCAGAGGAGTATATCAGTCTCAACTGTCAGATAGTGACGTTAGCGAATACTTGAAGAGGGCCTTCCATTAGAATGGGTGGATGGTGAAGTAAAGTGCCCATTCACTGCCACAGAGGTGCATTTGGGATTCACAAAATGTTTTCACAGTTCTCTTGATGCTGTACCAACATTTTGCACCTACATTTGAGTTTGCACCTAAATGTATAGGTGCACCTGAATGTGATTCATGCTCCTAAATGTGTTTTACACCCTAAAGTCTACCATACACCTTCTTGTTGATACGGGGTGTAATTTTGCAGGTAAATGTGTTCTGTTTCTGCAAGTGTTGTCAATCACACACTAATGTTGTGTCAAGGATATTTTTGTACCTAAATGTATTTTATGCTGAAATGAGAATATACCTCTACAAGTGTTAGTACACTATGGGGAAGATTTAAATCCCAATCAAAGGCCCTGCAAAGCATTATGGGACGAGATTAACAGTGGGCAGTGAATATTATAGTATCCGATATCAAAATAATTCTACAAGAGCTGCAGTTCAACTAGTCGTTACTAGATGTCCCTCAAGAGTCAAATGCAAAAGCATTGAAATTATTATTACATCAAGCTGCAGTTCCACTAGTCCTTACTAGATGTCCCTCAAGAGTCAAATGCAAAAGCTTCATGAAAGAGTTTCAATGCTTTTGCATTTGACTATTTTGATATTGGACACTATAATATTCACTGCCCACTGCTAATCTCGTCCCATAATGCTTTGCAGGGCCTTTGGTTGGGATTGTATTTTTGCCCATAACTGTGCTTGGGGTGGTCCTAGGAGGAAGGGACCACCACTGAATCATTCACCAGCATGATATGCTCTTTGTAATCAAGGCATCTGCTTGGTCCTCCCCCTAGGTTAGGTGGGACCCCAAAATCATCACCTCTCTCATCGCCTAATATTTTCATTCACAGTTCACTTTTGTGAATTTGTTATATGCTTTTTAGCATGTAAAATTTCTTTATCAAAACATGTGTGGGTATTGTTGATATTGCTGCTACGCTACGTGTTGTATCACAGATTTAGTGCTGTGCTCTGTGCATTTTGCGTAGTGCGTAGTAGTACAAACTACGCATGCTCCGTCAGCGAAGCATAGTATTACGCCCAGGGTTACTCTCTACACTTTGCCAGTGCTAAAGTGCTTGTGTTTTCTCCCTAAACCTTGGTAAAATTAGTCTACACCTGATTTGCATATTTAATTTAGTTGTAAGATCTCAGTAAAACCTTGTATATGTAACCTGGCCCTGTAAATTAAATGCTACTAGTGGGCCTGCAGCACTCATTGGCCCACCCAGTAAAGTAGCCTTTAAAAAACAACTCAGGCCTGCAGCTTGCATTGCAGTTTTAAACTGCCTACTGACCAGGCATAATACAACTTTTGCCCGGCCTAAACCTACCTTTTTAATACTTCTATGTCCCCCCTAGGGTCGATCCTAAAGGCTCATAGGGCAGGGAACATTGTATTTAAAAAGTAGTGCATGTGGGTTTATATCTTACATGTCCTGGTAGTACAAAACCCCTAAAGGAGTTTTTCACTATTGTAAGGCATGTCTCTCCTCCTGGCTAACATGGAGTTACCTTATTACATTCAATAAGTCATAACATTTGATTAGGTACAGGTACAGATACATTTAGATCTCAATGAATTGTCATTTCAAATCATCTTTAATTTAAGTAAGTTTTCAAGTCACAATTCTGAAAATGTCACTTATAGAAAGTTGGCATCTTGTTTTCTCTGCCATCTGTGCCTGGCATAGTCCTGGGTCCTATATCTGTGAATGTCTCTGCTATTGGGGTTAGCGTATTCCTTCCAGACAGTGAAACAAAAGGGGATAAGGTGTGTACAAGATGGGCTATCCTGCCAGGATTTATGGGAGCTGAGCTGTACTCAGCCTCACTTACATTTGAAAGGTCTTTGCCACCTGCACACACAAAGGAACCTGACACTAGTCTTTTGTCACTCCAGACTTCCTGGAGCTATGACAGCGGTAGAGAATAACATTCTAGAATCAGATGTGAGGCAGTATAGGTAAACCCCCTCACTTCAAAGGCTGGCGCCAGGTATAAATATTAAACCCCCAGAGTCACTCTTCAGTACACTCCTTGACCTGATGACAAACAAGAGGAAGAACTGCCTTATTCCCCGAAGGACAGACCTGCTGCTTGAGGCCTGCCTTGTTTCCTAGAGGACTCATCTGCTGCTTGAGGCCTTCCTTGTTCACCAGAGGAATACCCAGTTCCTTGAGGCCTGCCTTGTTCACCAGAGGGCTGTCTTGCTGCTTGAAGCCTGATCTTTGAGAAGGAAGACTGGACCTTCTCCCTTCATCCTAGGCTACTTGAATGACTCCAAGAGTCAGCTGCCTGACCTCCTGTTCTGAGCTGCAGGGACACAACAAGTGTCAGAGGCCTCCCTGCAACTGTCCAGATGACCTGCTGAACTGGGCCTGCCTGCAACTGGACCAGGGTGACCCCTCCTGGCTGCTGCTAGTGAGTCCCTGATCCCCAAGAAGTGCCTCCCCAAGCCCTGTACCCTTGGCTGGCATCAGAGTGCACGCCTTTACAAGAAAGGTGAAACCCTAAGGTTTTGGGCTTTTCGTGATCACAAACATGCCTGTTATCGCTGAGACTCTGCCACCTGCCATGACCACCAACATGAAACTCCGGTGAACGCTACTGCGACTACTGTCGTGTAGTTCCTATAGTACCCATGCAGGACCTGTGAGTTTGGATACATAAACTGTGGGGTTGGTGGCAGACTGGTTCCGTACACCCCCACTGAGAAATGTTAGTCTATTTGCATTTAAGCTAGCTCACAGTGCCACTAGTGTCTCCTCTTATCGGGGAGAGATTAGTTTCTGGCAGCCTTAGAACATGACAACCCTGATCCTTCAAGATTGTGGAAACAATGTACTACTTTTCGCTGAGTAACTCGTGCTCATCTAGTTTATCTCAGAGATACACAGACTAAACAGCCTGGGCATTTCAATAAGTGTTTATTGCACAGTTATTATTCTCGTGTAAAATATGTGAGCTGCAACAACCATTAGACAGTATCAGAGATATATAATTAGAAGTACTGTGAATATAAAAGGATAGTAAAGTTCTACCATTTTGCAATTAGCATGAATAAATACATGAATATGAAATGCATGATAAAAGTGCGCGTACTCCTACGATGCCTATCTAGTTGTACCTAAGTGTACCTAGCATATGAGTAGGTGTGAAGCCAAGAATCCCTCTAGGATTTAATTGAACCCCATTACCTGAAGTATGAGACATGTCGGAGCCCTTCTTGGTCTTCAGTTGGACACCCCGCAAGGGATGTTCAGACCATTGTCAGCTGGAGCATCTGCATTCAGGAGCCTCAGCGTCTCTGGTCAGTGTGTTGGCCTGGTAGTCCCGGTTCCTTCTATCTACTGCTAGCAAGAGGTGCTGTATTTATACAGAAAAGTATATAGAGTCCCTTTGTCCCTTGTTCTTGTGTTAGTCATTGTTGGGTATGAGGATGACATGTGTGATGATCCTTGTGCGTAGATATTAGGAAGGTGGTGTATAGCCCCTGCCTGGTTTCCAAGTAGCCTTATGAATATTCATTCATACTGTGTCAATCTAAAGAGGAAGTCATAGAACACTATTGTTCATGGAACCCCTCCTTCTGCACCCAGGCCTAGAACTAGGTAAAAGGTTCAGTCCATAAAAGGTGATCAATCCTTAAAAGGATTGTTACTGTTTAATGTAGGGGAGGTGATGTAGGTGAAAGGGTATGATGTTACCTGGGCCTATATTAGGGTACCTATATGAAACATAACACTACCCGCGATGACCGACAGTGTCAGAGCACCACTTCACGCTACAATGACAACCAGCGGTGATCGCCAGCACGAAGCTCCAGCAACGACCGTCTGTGACAACTGACCTGATCCTTGTGTTACAGCGATGACTGTCTGCTTTGCAAGGTCTGCTCTTCACGCTGCAGTGACTTTGTATCCAAGACACACAAAGGAATCTGACTCCAGGCCTGCCCATTCTTTTGTTACCCTAGGCAGTATGGAGCCTTGACAGGGTAAGAACTTTCCACAATCAGATGGGGAGGTATCCCCCCTCTTCAAAGGCTGTCACCAGATATACATATTGGACCTCCAAAAACACTTAGAAGGACACTCCTGGACCTGCAGAAGTTACAGATGAAGAACTGTTCTGCTGTTGAAAGACTGCTTTGCTGTCTGAAGAGGAAGATTGGACCTGCTTGCCCTCACCCCACTCTGCCTAGAGTAACTCCACGGGTCAGTTGGCTGACTTCCTGTGTGAGCCACAGAGACACAACAAGTTTCAGAGGTCTCTCTGCAACTGCCCAACTGACTTGCTGCACCGGCCCTGCAAATGGATCTGACTGAACTCCTGTAGCTGCCTTCTTCCCGGAATGAATCCTGATCTCCAAGAGGTGCCCGCCCCAGATCCTGGTCCAATGACTGGCATCAGAGGGTACTCCTCCATGCCTAACTGTGGGTTCCATCAAATGCATCACAGCAGGACACAACTCTTCGCAGGACCTCATACAGCAGCCCTTGTAGCTCCTTTTCGGAAATAAAGCAGTGCAACACTGCTCAATGCAGGACTTCACATCACAGCACCGCACAGCCCCTGATCAGAACCAAAGCCAAGCGACACGAGACCTCGCATCATGGACATACGGTTCGACTCTCAGTAGGACTAACTTAGTCCCTATATCCGATCCACACTCCATTATGGTCAGCCTTAAGTTGTGACTTTATATCGGTCCTGCGCGACCAGACAGCTACTGTTAGCACTTTGTACTTTTGGCATTATTTTTACTAAAAAAAGATTTAAGTCAATATCGCTGGATCTGCTGATTAGATTTTTGTAATTCTGTCATTTATTTATTAAAATGTATTTTATTATTCTAAATTGTGTTGTCTTATGTTGTGTTTATACTTTATTTCTGTTTGTGTTCTGTATTAATACTATACACATTTCCTCTAAGTTAAGCCAGACTGCTTTTATACCAAGCTACCAGAGGTTAAGCACAGGTCAATTAGGTGATTTTTGTGGTCCACCCTGACAAGGAATGTGGTTGTTGCCTGAGTGGGGCTTCCAACACCCTCAGCCAAAACACCAATTTCATACACTTACCCTAGATAGAGAATCATAGGAAGATTTCTTTTTGCTCTTTAATTGGAAAACTCATCAAAATGTCAGCCTGCAACAAAGATTCCATACCCTTCCTTCTGATAACAAACTATATTCATTCTTGATCATAGCATGGAAGCCCTTTTGATTGCCACCTTTATTAACATCAAACCCACGGCTAACATTAATGGTCTAGCAGTTTTTCTGCTATTAGCCTTCTCCTTCACCTGTACATCCCGGTACTATATTGGAAAATATATGAATATTGGGTATTTCTTCAATTGTTAAAGTGCTTCTAAAAGGTGTTTCCACAGAAGACACTTAAAACCATAAGGAGTAGTTTAAAAACAGCGATACATTACAAGCTTAAAATACCAAAAATAATTAAAATACATCAATGTAAAAATATTCACTAAATATTCTCATAAATGTTAATGACACATTATAATATAGAAAAAGATCCAAAGAATGTCATCATGCAATAACAAGCGATCACCATAAGTTAATTGAGCAAATGTTACTAACACATTATAATACAGGAAAAGAACCAAATAACTTAATCAACGATAGAAATGTAGGTGGATTCAGATAAAGGTATAGTTCTTCCTTGCGCATTGCTATAAAATGTTTAGAAATAATTGGGCAAATACATTTTCCCTGAGAATGTAAAAGACTCGGATAAAATAATAAAATATGATTCACATCCTGTTTCCTGGCACCACATTATTGATAACCTGGATGAAAGGGTGTCCCATCCATTATGATCCATATATTTTCACCAATCGATATTTGACCAAGCCTAAATTTCATAAAGAATCTTCATATAAAGAGCCATAAATTAGCCTTTAGGTAAAATTGCAGTGCAACATTCTGCTCAAATGCAGTCGTTTTGTAGATGGAATCAGTGTCGCACAATATCATTGAAACTTTACTATTTTAGCAAGGTTTTCAAATGAAACTTTAAAACACTACTGCTCTTACATGATAGCACTTTGTCACATTTCAAATCCATCTGTTTCAAACTATAGGAATAAACAATACCAAATGTGTAAATTCCCTCGTTATTTTTCAAGTGTTCATTTCATATTATCTTTTTTAAGGTATTTTCAGAGCTGAAATACAATTGAAAGAAATACAGAATGAGCTTGGACTAAGCTTGATAGTTTATCCCACTCATACCGAGCTCGAGAGGAAGCATTCCAATCAAACTAGAGTTATTAATAAATACCAAGGTGACACTTCCACTTAACAGATTCAATGTGAGGTACATTATTAAAAGAGGACATTCACCTTGCCTCTATACCATACAATACTATGAGGTATATGTGCCTTGTACACCTTTAAAAGCAATTGCACATTTTTCTTGCCTTGTGCATTAACATATTACAAGAGACCAATGCCTATAGACTTAGTTTTAGAGAGCTGTATTATATCTTGTTGTACTCATGCCAGATTATTTGAGATACTCACTCCCAGGTACGTATACTCTTTTACCACCTCTAATTTGGCCTCATTGACAGCCGTGACCTGGGAGATTTCTTCCCGCTTGCACACATTGTTCGAAGTTCTTTTTTCTTTCATTAACTGAGGTATAATGAGCAAGTGGAAAAGATGCTAGGATGTCAAGTTGTTTCTGCAAGCCATTCGAGGTAAGATACATTAACACTAGATCATCAGCATTCCACAGAGTTCAGACTTCCTTACATTAACATTTTGGGGATTCTGTAACAACTTTGCTTAAAAGAGATGGATAATTAAATAAATATAAGTAAAATAGCTAAGGGAGCAGTATAAAACCATGTTTAACATCATTGTTTAAAGGAGGTTTGTCAGAGTCTTAATTTCCAGTACCCAAGAGTACTTTCAGCCATTTGTCTGAGTGAAGAGATATCAATGGAATCAATAACTTACATGGGATACCAAATTTAATAAGTTGATACCAAAGTGTTGGTCTATTTACAGAATCGAAGACACTGCTGAAATCCACATATGCCACATACCCATTCATTTTCAGAGATTTCACATACTTCTCACTCAGCAAATGCAAACACAAAATATTTTCAATTGTGGAACAAGGCTTACGAAAACCTGACTGTTCAATTGGTAGGAACAGGACAGCTTCTACCCAAGGGGCTAAATGTTTTAATAGACGTTTAGCAAAAATCTTCCCTGTAAATTCCATGTGCTTACGATGTCAGTCAGAGTTGCCTCCAACCAACACCGTCGCGCTCTTGGGACCGACTGACCTCCGGTCGGCGTTACCGACACTGCAATTACAATGCAACAGTACATGGTAGAGTCGCATACTCCCATTTCTCTATTGGCGCTTGTGCAGCAGCTGTAAACCGGCCGTAGCACATGCTCCCATAGGGAAAGGGAGATTCTGTTAAACTCTGCACCGCGTGGCAGGCACCTCAAAGTGCCTGCCACGCAATGCAGGGATTAACAGGGGACGCACCATAGGTGTCCCCTCAGCCCCCAATTGGAAACCTCAAGGAGATGGGGGCCCTGCTAGGGGCCCCCAAACTCACCTTCCAACAGGCTTTCCATGTCTGAAAGCCAACAGGCTTTCCATGTCGGAAAGCCTGGCATGGAAAGCCTGTCGAAAACCGAGTATCATAATCCCAACAGTGGAAACACAATCCATTGGGAATACGGGATGGTCTCCGACTGGCCGAGAGGCTACTTGAGCCTGTCGGAATCCAGCCAGTATGACTGGCCGGTTTCAACTCCGACTGCCTAGATTGTAATTAGAATTAGGTGGTTGGTCCTGAACCGTCCATGGTGGTCAGAAAGCCTCCGAACTGTGGCCAGAGGTTTTCCAACGGACATTGAAATAGGCCCCCAAGAGTGCTATTGGACGATAGTTTTTCAGAATGTTATGATCCCTATTTTTTTCTTCAAAGGGGATGATAATGCTACCTTGCCAAGCCTGGGAAATTGCATCTGCTTTCAAACAATAATCAAATATTGTCTTCAGGATTCCAGTCTACAAGAAGGAATCATCTTTAGCAAGGCAGGATGGAATACCATCAGGCCCCTAGCTTGGCTATTTTAAGTTCTAAAATAACATTAGCAATTTTATCCTGGGTAAACGTAAAGTGGCAAGTAGTTCCAATAGGGAATAGGAATTTCAGGTGGGGAATGTTAGTAATAGTTGGTACATAGATCTTACTGAAATAGGAGTGCCCACAACCTTCATTTACCGGGATTGCTATTTCTTTCATCCTTATGACACTTAGGGGCTCATTACGATGGCGGAGGGCCCCCGCCATCTGGCAGCAATTTTCCCCCTGCCAGATTATGAACACAGGCAAGCATGGCCGAGGCAAAGACCGTCGGCCACGGTTCCGCAAGGTGGTCCTTTTCCGCCCACCTTGTGGAACTAAACAATGGCCCAACATTGCGGCCACCTGCCCACCATATGAGAGGCAGAAACGGATTAGGGGGCCCATAGCAGGGCCCCCTAGCGTTGGGGGATAGGTAGCTGTGCACTGGGGGTACCCATGGTACCCCCCTGCACTTCCCTGCACTGAGTGGCAGGTACCGCATGGTGCCTGCCACATAGTGCAGGGAAATGCACAGCATGGCATTTTGGCATTGCGTACGGTGCTGCAGCCAGCAGCACCGTCCGCAATGTTAAATGCCGTATGGCGGGCGCATCCTAGCTGCAGTGGTGGAACCGCCACATGTCTGGCGGGTGGTCCCAAACACTGCAACGATGGGGGGTGGACCTGAGCCCCTTAGTTATTAGAAACCAGAATTTGTGCATATCACGGCGAGTAAGTGATTAAAGGTCAAACCAAAACTTCAACTCATACACACACCTTTGACCCTGCCTGCAGGTAGGTCGCCCCCCCCACCCGCCACACGGTCCTCCTGTGCCCTGCTGATGCCTGCCAGCTTTCGCCGCTGCCAGTGAGTCCCTGCGCCTGCTGGCTCCCCGCTCGCTGTGCCCTGCTCTGTGCCCCCAGTGACTCGTTTTTTCGTTCTGTACCCCGTTTTTGTCTGCTTCCCCCGCTCTGTTGTGCCCTGCTCTGTGCCCCCAGTGACCCGTTTTTTCGTTCTGTACCCTGTTTTTGTCTGCTTCCCCCGCTCTGTTGTGCCCTGCTCTGTGCCCCCAGTGACCCGTTTTTTCGTTCTGTACCCCGTTTCTGTCTGCTTCCCCCGCTCTGTTGTGCCCTGCTCTGTGCCCCCAGTGACCCGTTTTTTCGTTCTGTACCCCATTTTTGTCTGCTTCCCCCGCTCTGTTGTGCCCTGCTCTGTGCCCCCAGTGACCCGTTTTTCGTTCTGTACCCCGTTTTTTGCTTCCGCCGCTCTGTTGTGCCCTGCTCTGTGCCCCCAGTGACCTGTTTTTTCCTTCTGTACCCCGCCCCCTAGTCCCACGCTGCAGCCCGTGCTCCCCTCCCCCCGCTACCTCTGGTCCACCTTCCCGCTGCTGCACCCTGCGTCCACGCCCCCCGCTGCCCCATTCGCCACCCCGCTCCCGCCTCCCAGTTGCTCCTCCCTCCTACTCCCAATTATATGGAGGGCGCGCAGCGGACGCGCGCAGCGGGCGCGCCGCTGGCGTGCGAAAGGCACGCCTAAGGCAAGCCCGTCTGCGCCTGTCCGCACCCAGACCACGCCCAGTGCCAGGACCCTGGCCCCCGACCCAGCCAGCCCACCGGAAGAAGATACAGTGCCACTGCCCTCCACGCACTCAACACCGGCCAACATCCAGCCTGCTTCAGAGCCACCCCGAAACAAACCCATGGAGCCTTCACCTGCCACGCCTGCAAGTTCACCTGCCCCTGGACCTGGACCTACACCATGCACGCCAGGACAGGCACCAACAACAACCACCTCAAGTGCATCCTGCTCAGCACGTCCACAAGCACGCTGTCGAACCCTGGGACCTCCTCGACACAACGGCTCCAGACGTCGCTTTCCTCACGGAAACCTGGATGAACGCCTCCTCAGCCCCCGACATCGCCATAGCCATCCCGGACGGCTATAAGATCACCCGGAAGGACCGCATAAACCGAGCCGGAGGCGGCATCGCCATTGTCTACAGAAACACCATCCGCATCACGACCAACACCGACGACACCCTCACTGACGCCGAACTCCTCCACTTCCAGATACACACCGACCACAAGACCACCCTCAGAGGTACCCTCATCTACAGACCCCCGGGCCCTCGCACACAATTCAGCGAAGCCATCGCAGACTTCATCAGCCCGCTCGCCCTCGCCTCCTCCGACTACATCCTCCTAGGGGACCTCAACTTCCACCTGGAGAACAACAAGGACAACAACACCACCACCCTGCTAGACAACCTCACCAACCTCAGCCTCAAGCAACTGGTCAACACCCCCACCCACTACGCCGGCCACACGCTGGACCCCATCTTCTCCTCCAGCAACCACATCTCCTTCAGCCACTCCACCGGACTTCACTGGACTGACCACAGCTGCGTCCACTTCAACTTCAGGAAAGCCACAACTCACCACCGCCCGCAACAAGCACCCCATAGATGCTGGAGCAAGATCACCACCGACCAGCTCACCACCTCCCTGAGCCAAAACCTACCCTCCTACACTACGGACCCCAACGAATCAGCCTTCAACCTCACACAGTGGATCACCAACTGCGCCGACACCCTCGCACCACTGAAGACCCCCCCAGCAACTCTGACAGCAAGAAAGCCTCATGGTTCACTAACGATCTCAAAGACTCCAAAAAATCCTGCCGTACCCTCGAGCAAACTTGGCGCAACGACCAGTCATCAGGAAACATGACAGCCCTCAAGACCGCCATCCGCAAACACCACCAGCTGATCCGCACCACCAAAAGGGCAGCTTTCAGAGACCGATTGGACAACAACTCCCACAACAGCAAGGAACTCTTCAGCATTGTCAAAGAGCTCTCCAACCCCAGCGCCAGCAACAACGACATCACACCATCACAAGACCTCTGCGACTCACTCGCAACATTCTTCCACCGCAAGATCGCCGACATCCACGACAGCTTCGGCACCCACACCACGCACCCTCCCACCAAGTCTATGCCCCCCACCACCACCCTCTGCACCTGGAACCCTGTCAGCACAGAAGACACCACCCATACGATGAACTCCATCCACTCCGGCTCCCCAGCGGAGCCCTGCCCACACCACATCTTCAACAAAGCCGACTCCATCATCGCACCCCAACTCCGGGACATCATCAACAACTCCTTCACATCCGCCACCTTCCTGGAGAGCTGGAAGCATTCGGAGATCAGCGCCCTCCTGAAAAAACCCACCGCGGATCCCACAGACCTCAAGAACTTCCGCCCCATCTCGCTCCTCCCCTTCCCAGCCAAAGTCATCGAGAAGACGGTCAACAAACAGCTGACCACCTTCCTCAAGACGAACGACTCCCTCGACCCATCACAGTCCGGATTCCGAGCGAACCACAGCACCGAGACCGCCCTCATAGCAGCCACCGACAACATCAGGGCCCGGCTGGACAACGGTGAAACAGCCGCCCTCATCCTCCTCGACCTGTCGGCCGCATTCGACACCGTCTGCCACCGCACCCTGTCAACCCGTATCCACCGCGCCGGGGTCCAAGGGCAGGCCCTTGAATGGCTCACCTCCTTCCTCGCCGACAGAACCCAGAGAGTCCTTCTCCCGCCCTTCCTCGCAGCGCCCACCAAGATCATCTGCGGCGTACCCCAAGGATCCTCGCTCAGCCCAACCCTCTTCAATGTCTACATGAGCCCGCTCACAGCCATCGCACGCAAACACAACATCAACATCATCTCCTACGCCGACGACACCCAACTGATCCTCTCCCTCACCAACGACCCCGCCACCGCCAAAGCCAGCTTCCCGGAAGGAATGAAAGACATCGCAGATTCGATGAAGCTCAGCCGTCTGAAACTGAACTCAGACAAGACGGAAGTCCTCATCCTCAGTCCATCCCCCTCCGCCTGGGACGACTCCTGGTGGCCCCCCGCCCTGGGAACCGCCCCCAAGCCCACGGACCATGCACGCAACCTGGGATTCATCCTTGACTCCTCCCTCACAATGATCAAACAAGTCAACGCTGTTACATCCTCCTGCTTCAACACCCTCTGCATGCTCCGTAAGATCTTCCGATGGATACCCACCGGAACCAGGAAGACGGTTACCCAGGCCCTCGTCACCAGCCATCTGGACTACGGGAATGCCCTCTTCGCCGGGACCACCGCCAAACTTCAGAAAAAACTCCAGCGAATACAGAACGCATCTGCCCGACTCATCCTGGACATCCCCCGACACAGCCACATCTCGGCCCACCTGAGAGACCTGCACTGGCACCCCGTCAGCAAGAGGATCACCTTCAGACTCCTCACCCACGCACACAAGGCTCTCCACGACATGGGCCCCGAATACCTCAAAACCCGCCTCACGTTCTACACACCTAACTGCCAGCTCCGCTCCGCCAGCCTCGCCCTCGCCACGGTCCCACGGATTCGCAAAACCACCACCGGAGGAAGATCCTTCTCCTACCTGGCGGCTAAGACGTGGAACTCCCTCCCAACCCACCAACGTATGACCCAGGACCATCTCTCCTTCAGGAGGCACCTCAAGACCTGGCTTTTCGAGCAGTAGCGGCACCCCTCCCCCAGCCCCCCAGCGCTTTGAGACCCTCGCGGGTGAGTAGCGTGCTTTATAAATGTGATTGATTGATTGACTCTTGGTTATTGATCATTGGTTTTTTTCTTTACAAACACCTCAGCCTTGTAATATCGCTGGCGGTAGAAATCGTTCAGGAAAGGGCTTAACAAATAATCTGACTTCTCAAAAACAGCTTTCTTTGGAGCTATGAGATTCTGGTTTTTGGTCACACAAAAAGAGTAAATAAGTCATTGAAAAAAAGTATGTATATTTCTGGAAGAAGCTGTGCCAACTCTCAAACAGAAAATATGAAAGCTGGAAAAGAAAGAAATCACATTCTTTGGACACAGTTTTGTGGAAAGGGACGTAACCAGATCCAGCCAAGGTTGCAACACACAGCAGAACCCCACATCTACAAATGTGAGGACCTTCCTGGGCCTTGTTAGCTACTGCTGTTGGTACATTGCAGACTTTGTCAAGGTAAGTGCACCTTTCAGGGAACTTACCGAATCAGAATAACCATTTGTCTGATCAACTGAGTGTGTCAAAGCTGCTAAGAAAATCCATGAACTGAACTTACAGGAGATACTTGACTTGTAATGCTTGGTGCCATATCTGCCCAGCACAAGCCAGTCAAAGACTCCACGAGACTCAATGTGCCACTGAAATCAAGCTGCACTCAACTAAAGGGGAGAGGAGTTGGCCTAACAGCTAGGGCGGTCAACTTCGAATCTGGTGGACTGGGTTTGAGTCTCGGCAATGACGCTGAACATCCTGTGATTCTGGGCAAATCACTTACTCTCCCCGTGCCTAACAAAAATGAATGTGTCCTCATGTAATGCAACTGGTGCTATGTAAAACACTCTGATACCCGATTCGGATCAAGTTCGAGCTATTTGAAACTCTATAAAAAAAAAAAGGTGCCCAGTCAGGGCAAAACCAGTCTTGCGTTCCTTGTGTTCCTGTTAAGCCAATTTTTGGCTGGACTGTTTCAACTTGAGCAGGAGCAAGACTGACTTGCATTTGGCTAGGCTAATATCAGGTGGTATGAAGGCCAAAATAATGATGAGTTTGAATGAAACCTCGAGGGATTGACGGTGGTTAGGCAAATTGGAAGCATTTTTCCTATCACCTTTTGTGTGTTTGATGTAACGCCTTAGTAGCCAAAGAAATGTCCAGGTGTGGATCCCTTGCTCACCATGACACTGGAACTAATCTACATCTGACTGAATGGGTCCAATCATACCGAAACAAGCCTTGGGTTGCTTGTGTTCTGGTACAGAGAGCACCAAGAATCACAGTTTGAACTGGACTTTTCCTTTTTGGAGCAGAACTACGACTGATTTGAATGTTGCCGGGTCTAATTTGAGGTGGCTTGGGTAGCAAATCAATAGTGGGTTGAATTGCTATCCCAAGCAATTGGCAAACGTTAGACAAATCACAAGCATTACTCCCATCACTTTTATGTGGGCTTGATGTAACTCGCTAAGTGGCCATATGTATGCCCAGAACTGGGTCCATTAATCACTGTGACACTAAAGTTCATCTGCACCCACCTAAAGACAATTAATCAGGGTGAATCTGGGCTTGGGTTGCTTTTGTTCCAGTTCAAAGTGGAACAAGCTTGGCGGTTTAGGCTGGACTGTTCCTATTGGAGCAGGACCAAGTCTGATTTGCATATGGCTGGTTTCACATTTGAGGTGGCATAGTGGGCAAAAGAATGATGGTTTGGAATACTACTCCAAGGAATTGTAAGTGATTAGACTCTTTGCAAGCATTCCTCGCATTACCTTTTGTGTGTTTCCTGTAAGGTTATAAGAGGGCAAAGGTAAACCCAGATGTGGGTCCCTTGCTCACTGGGGTATTGGATCCAAGTTGCACCTGACTGAAGAGGCCCAATCAGGCTGAAATAAGTCTTGAGCTGCTTGTACAATCTGGCAATTACACTGAACTGTTCCTATTGGAGCAGGGCCAAGACTGAGTTGCATATGGCTGGGTCTAATCTAAAGAGGCATGGTGAGCAAAAGAACAATGGGATGGAATGCTACCTCAAACTCAGTGGTGGAACTAATTGCCATCATTCCTCCCATTACCATTTGTGTGTTTGATGTAATACCCCAAGTGGCCAAGGGCATGCCCAGACATGGGTGCCTTTCTCATTATCCTACTGGAACCAAGCTGCACCCAACGGAAGAAGCCAAATCAAGCTGAAAAAAAACCTTGGGTTGCTTGTGTTTGTTTTAGAGAGAGCCATTCTTGGTCGTTTAGGCTGAACTGTTCTCATTGGAGCAGGACCGAGACTGATTTTCATATGGCAGGGTCTAATCTGAGGTGGCATGGTTAGCAAATTAATAATGGGGTAGAATGCGATCCAAGCAATTACCAGCATGTGTGAAAATTTGCAAATGTCCTCATATCACCTTTTGTGTTTTTGATGTAATGCTCTAAGCGGCCAAGGGTATGCTCAGATGTGGGTCTCTGCTAACTGTGCTACTGGAACCAAGCTGCATAGAACTGGAGAGGCCCAATCAAGTGGACAACAGTCTTGGGTTTCTTGGATTCTGGTTCAGGCAGGACCGGACTTGGCAGTTGGAGTTGGATTGTTCCTATTAGAGCAGGACCAATGCTGATCTGCATATAACTGGGTCTATTCTGAGGTGACATGCTGGCTAAAATAACAATGGGTTGAACTGCTAGCCAGAGTGATTGCCAGTGGTTAGACAAATTGAAAGCATTCCTCCCATCACCTTTTGTGTGTTTGATCTAAGGTCCTAAGTGGCCACGTTTATGCCCAGACGTGAGTCTCTTGCTCACTGTTCCCCTCAAACCAAGCTGTACCAAACTGAAGAGGTCCAATCAGGTCATCACCAGTCTTGCGTTGCTTGTGTTCTGGTTCAGAGACTTGGCAATTTGATCTGAACTGCTCCTACTAGAGAAGCATCAAGACTGATTTGCACATGGCTAGGTCTAATCTGAGGTGGCGTGGTGGGCAAAATAACAATGACTTGGAATACTACCCGAAGGTTTGCCCGTTTTTAGACAAATTGCCAGCCCTGCTCCCATCACTGTTTGTGTGGTTTATGTAATGCCTTAAATGGCCAATGTTATGCGCAAACGTAGGTCCCTTTCTCACTGTGCTAATGGAGCCAAACTGCACCTGACTGCAGAGGCCAAATCAGACGGAAACCAGCCTTAGGTTGCTTATATACTAGTTTAGAGAGAACCATACTTGCCAGTTTGTGATGGACTGTTTCTATGGAGCAGGACCAAGACTGATTTATCAATAGCTGGGACTAATCTGAGGTGGCATGGTGGGAAAAAGAACAATGGGATAGAAAGATAACCTGTGCAATTGCCAGTGCTTAGACAAATTGCAAGTATTCCCCCATCACCTTTTGTGTGTTTTATGTACCTAGTGTTGAGTCCTCATGGCCCCAACGTGCAGGTATGCCAAAGTGACCTACTGTGCACAAAAACTGGACACATACACTTTCTACTGCTGTAGCCAGAGTGCCACAAGCAGCCACTCGGGCATTTATTTATTCCCTCAGGAAGCACCCGGCCCTCGGGGTGCCGGGTGGCACACTACCTTGCTCCAAACTTTTATTGGGTGAAAATCAAACATTAATCACACATTGCACACATAGTCTCTGAGCAGCTAGCTCAGTGTAGGGTTGGGGTGAAGGCCATACTTCTGTCCCTGACCGCATTCCTCTTGCACACCTGCTGGTGTGGCGACCAAAGTGACTGGCCCAGATGTGGCACTTGGGTGTGGGTAATCTCTAGTGAACACAGCTCTACCAGCCACTGACATCTGCTGGTAGCCCTAAAGGTGGCCTTAGGCATCACCATGACCAGGGCTAGGTGCCACGGTCTCCTCAGACAGCATCTCGTCCTACCCCATCCATTCATCATTCTGCTCCTCGAGCAGGGGCAACACCTGTTTGAACAAGGACACATTCCGGGGCACTGTGATGTGGGCTCTCTGGACAGTGACCATGGTTCCTTGGACCTTTATGACCTTCCTGGTCTCCTTGCCAAAAGACACATGGCATTTCCACCCAGAGTGGTAATCCTGCATGACCACCTGGTCACCTACATCCAGCGATGGGGCTGCAGTCGGTCAGGCCTGACTGGCATGGTTGTTGTTGTCTCTCCTTTTTGACTGAGCCACCTGCACATCCAGTGTCGCTGGCTGCCAGGTGGGTTCTACTGGGATGCTGCCTCTGGTAGACCTCCTTAGCAGCAGATCCATGAGGACACAGTTCATGGTGCTATGCTGAGTCTGTTGATATGCCCTCAGAAATCTAGGAAGTCAGCACTCCATCTCCTCACCCTGCTCCACACCTATGCCAAGTGCCTTATTAAATGTGCAGACAAAGAGCTCCACTTTCCTGTTTGCCTGGGGCCACTGTGGGGTCACCTTGTAGTGTTTGATGTTGAGTGAGGAGAGGTACCCTTGGAAGTCCTGCCCTTGAAATGGGGGACCTTTGTCAGCCTTTACCTTATCAGGAACCCCCTGAGCAAATACTTTCTCCAGTACTTGCTTTGCCTTTGAGAAATATGTGACGTGCTCCAGCTTTGCCACTCAATACTTTGTATGACTGTCCACTGTTACTGCTGTAAGCCACTCATCAGGGAAATGTCCAAAGTCCATGCTGACTCAGGACTATGGGCACAGGCACAGCTCCTCAGTGATCACAGGGACAGTCCATGATTCCCCACTGGTGATTGTGCAGGTTAGAATGGCAGCCCTGCACCTTCTCATCTACCATGATGTCCATTTCTGGGAATCAGAACTTGTCTCGTAGTCGCGCCTTCAACTTCACCAGTCCTTGGTGACCTTGGTGAGTCAAGTCAACCACCCTAGCCCACAGTCATTGGGGCATCACAATGCACCTTCTCTGCAACAGCAGTCCTTCACTACTGGTGCTCAGTTCATCTCTGACCCTCCAGAGTTGAGTCATTATTGTCTGTTCAACGGGAGTCAGTAACCCAGCCCCATCCAGAAAGTTTGTCCACTGCTACCAAAAGAGCGCTTCCTTGGCCTGGGATAAACTTGTGTCCAACATGGTCACCTCCATGACTTCCTCAACCATGAGGGCCCGGGGGCATGCATCCTGCACACCCCTTCATTTTCTTCACTCCAGCCATCAGCAGGCTGCTCCTGGGGGTGATGTGACAGGTGATCAGCCAGGTTGTTCACTCCGGGGTGGAACACTATGTCAAATGAATAGGGCTGCAACTGCGCAGCCCATCGCTCATTGTGAGGAGGGGCATGTCGAGAAGATGTCCCATTGAAGAGTGGGACATGTGGCTTGTGGTCTGTGATGACCTTGCACTGCTGTCTGCACAAGTACAATTGGAAATGGCAGCATTCCCACTGGATCACCCTTGCCGCTTGCTTGATCTGAGTATATTTAGCCTCTGTGTTAGATAGCGCTCTCCTGGCATGTGCAATGGGAATCCTTGACCCTTCACTCTTCTGCTGCAAGAGGGCAGCCCCCAGCCTAATGGGGCCGGCATCCACAATGGGTTCTGTCTTGCATTGTGGGTCAAAGTATGCCATGGTGGCGTCAGCCAACAGTTCGTCCTTCACTAGAACGAAACTCCTTTTCCACATGTTCTGCGCATTCCTAGGTGGTGTCTGACTTTGTCTGGGCTCACAGGGATTCTGAGAGGGTGGCCAGGTTCAGATTACACCGGCAACAGTATGTTGCCCATCCAAGGTAGTTCCTCACCTCCGTGGTATTCCGGAAAACTGATGCCTTCCTTATTGCCTCCACCTTCCCGTGGTCCACACTCAGCCCTTCTCTCAAAAACACATATTCAAAGAATTTGATTGATTTGAAATATGAGACCACCGTCCACCAACCTCTCTAGCGTCACTCTGAGCCAAACGTGATGTACCTCCAGCATCTCAGAAATAGTCAAGATGCAGTTGTTGATGTTTAAAACACCTACAAGGCCAGAGAGGGTCTCAGAGATGGTGTTTTGGAACACCTCTGCCACAAAGGAAATGCCAGAGTTTAGCCTCAGATATCTCTGGAGGCCTGTGTGCACTGAGAACGTCATTATATAATGACTGACTGGATCCAGTTTCAAATAGTGGCAGTCAGCATTGAAGTCAAATTTTGAGAACCATTGCATTCTGTTGAGGTCTGCCACAATGTCATCCATGGTTGGGGTGATATGCTTTTCATTCCTAGTGGCCTTATTGGAGAGACTCATGTCCACACAGAGTCTAATCGCCCCATGTTGCTTAGGTTTAGGTGTGATTACAAAGGGTAAGAACCATGTTGTGGGTCTGGTGTCTTTTTCAAACATCCTTTCCTGTTCCAAGTTCTGCAGTTCCTTCTCCACTAATGATCTCAGGTGGAATTGGACTCTCCTGTGCCAGAGCAATGTGGGCCTCATGGTATTGTCAATGTAAAGTCACACCTTGGTGTTCTTGAGCCGTTCCAGTCCTTCGAACAGCTGGGGAAACTCTTGCATGAACACGGCAACAAGTGACTTATGGATTTGCCTTCTGAAAAATATGAGCCCCAGGTCCTCACCTGTATGGCAAACCAGGAGGATACCGGTGTTGCCTTCTGTAACATGGAAGCAGGCCTTTGTCGATCTACCTTTGTTTACCACCACCACTTACATCACTCCAAACAGCGGTAACAACCCTGTGCCTCCATCGGTTGTACATCCACGCCCTGGTGGGAGCCAGCTCAGGGTGTGGAGAAATCCAGTCAAGCTGGGTGGTGTCCATGACATAGACTGATATTCCTCTGTTGATAAGAGCCTTCACAAAGGTATTTCCAATCTCCATGGTGCATATGGGTGGTGGGCGCTTCCGGTTACCACTCCTTGCCTGCACAGGAAATGGTGGACACCTCGCTATTGTTGTCCTTGTAGATCTCAGATTGGACCCTTGGACTGCTCCTCCTCCTCAATGAATAACTGCTGCAATTTCATCACCAGCTTGCCCTTGTTTGCAATTCTTGGTCCTCTCCCCTCACTCTGGCACACTTTAACAAAGTGATTCAGGCGTCCGCACTGCCCTGGTGTGCATAAATACGGGACACATAAACTTTCTACCGCTGTATCCGATGTGCCACAAGCAGCTGCTCCGGCATTTATTTTTCCCCTCGGGCCGCGCCCAGCCCTCGGGGTGCATGCAATACAAAGTATAATAGTAGTGGGAATCTACACCTAGGAATAAATCATCCAAAAAATACACCTCTCTGGCCTAAAGCCAATAGATTCGCTCAAAGCTGACCCACATCTTGGAAGGGAAGGCACGCTATTAAATCAACATACCACAACACACAACACAGCCCCACTGGAAAATGCTATTCAGAGCTCATGTTCAGGAGGAAATGCTGTACAAAACTGCTTCAAAGGAAGATAAATTCTCCAAAGAACACAACAGCATTTTGGTTCCCGATCAAGAAACCAAGGCAAAGATTAAAAGATCTGCTGCCTTGAGGCAGCGAGCAGTGCTTCCAACATCGCACTTCAGGATGTGGTGCTTCTGGAGCTGTGGCAGAATCAGAAATCTGGCAACCCTTTTCTAACACTACCACTAACATTCGCTCATGTCAATGGCGCCAAGTTAACGGTAAGAAAAAATGCTCTCACTATGAAAGGGCTGGAAGCCCCGTCCTATTGACTAGTAATAGCAGCAGGCAACCTAATGCATTGAACAACTCCATGAACACTGAGTGACTGGGCCATGCCATGGTTAGTCAATGCCCGGCCCATAGCATCAAAAGAGCACGGCGACTGATTGCGAGATTCATGACTTGGCATCACTCGATCTATGTCTGTGATAAAGTACTTTTTCTACTTATTTTATTGCATTCCTTTTCTACATATCCATTTTTTCTTCTTCTTCATCATTCGGTCCTTCCTCCTTTTTAGGTCTCGCCTAGCAGTGCAGCGCATGCGCTGCACGCTTTGCGATGCATGCAGTATACACTATAGGTGAGGGAAGCCCTGCCCCCTCTCCCGCCCCCTTTTTCATTGGCTTGTGGCTTTGGCCTTTCTAAATGTTGCCTTATGATTGGTTTGGAGGCTGCTAGTCCCTCCTTAAGACAGCCATGTCTCCTTCCATGGCTATTGGCCCCTTTACTGCATATTTCCTGCACTACTTTGTGTCCGTACCACCCCTCCCGCTGTCCGTGCCTTCTCTCGCCCCCCTCCCACTCCCGTTGTTCGTGCCTTAATCACGCCTGCACTCCCGCACGCATTTCCACATCTGGCAAGCTGCCTTCATCTGATACTGTTATTTATATTTATTTACTAATATTTATTCATAATTAAACTATGCAGCCCAGATGCTTAAATGATGCAGCCCGAGGCTCAAACCCTGTTCTACGGCTCCAGAGTCAGCAGCGTTACATGTTGAGCTAACTCCTCGCACCGTTGATTTGCTTAGTTTCAGATTCTACAATCGCCCATCTCAACCGTGTTTTTCAAATTGTATCTGTCTGCCCCTCCACGTGTATTTTTAAAAATTTGTCTCTCCCCACCCCCCACCGAGATCGCTGTTTATTGTTTTATAATTAAATTATGCTGCCCATGCCGGGGCGCGAACCCTGTTCTCTATCTCCAAAGACGGCAGCTTTTAAAGTAGCAGCCTCGCGAGAGTGCCATCCACTTCGTTATGTTAAAGAGGGGAAAGAGTTAGGCTGTTTTTACAGGCAGATCGCCATGCCATTGGGCATCATTGTTATCCTGTGTCACCATGCCGTGTTTTCAGGTCGGGGAGTTGCTGCAAAGGAAGCGAGGGGCCTCATGGCGGTATGCGGAGTCAGATCCATCGGGGGGGGGTTGCTCTTTTAAATAAAGGTCTTCCCCACGTTTGCATTTTGTATACTCAGTACCATTAACATGTAGGTTTTGGGTAACTGCAGGGAGTGGTTGTTACGTTTGATTTTTTTCCATGGATCTAGGTGGCTACAGAGCCTTTCAGGCGTTTGAAGGTGAGGTAAAATGTTTTCCAGGTCGTCTTGTGAGTTCGGTAGTATTCTGGGACATGGAGAGGCGGATTAGCATTTTATGGTGCAGATTGGTGGGCCAATCGCACTCTTTGTGTCGCCGCCCCATGGATGGTTTGGACCAGCACATGGCGCCTCTTCCCCCGGCCGCCGCGATCCCAGACCGAGGTAAGGCTTTTGGGGAGAGGATGTGGTCCGTCGGCTGCGCTGCCGACTTTGGTGCAGGAAACCAGGATTCGAGCCTCAGGGTCACGTCCACATCCTGTGATTCTGGGCAAATCACTTCATCTCCCCGTGCCTGAATGTGTAATGTAAATACGGTGCTATGTAAAGCGCTCCAATACCTTCGGGTCGAGTTTGCGCTATATAAATATGAAGAAAAAAAAAAGCTGGTGTCTATTTCGCACCACTGACTGGGCTGTTCCTGTAAATCGGGCTTTCATAGATGTGCAGGATGAAAGGTGTCGTGGGCAGTTTAGGACACACCGGGCTCTGTTATGTGAGCGCGGGTTCGACATAGGAGTAGATGGTGACTTGCATCCTGTTTTCCTGGGCCTATTTGAGCCCCTTCCACATTTGGCTTTGCCCTCGGTGAGCCAGCCAGAGGCTGTTTTCCTTGTTCTTGCCTCCGCAGAACTTAAGGCAAAAGGGGAGGTGAAGGTTGCGGGCAGTGGGCACCGGTTGTGTCCTGAGGAAGCACTGAAAAAGAAAAGAAGCCTGGTGTAGGCAAGTGTGAACGGAGACCATGTACCAGTGGTGACGCAGGCAGGCGCTAAGTACGGACCTAAGAAGCAGATTGTAGGCATCTTGGGGGTGGGGGTGAGGTGGAGCAGTCGCTCTTGGTCGCAGCGGCAGAAAACGGGGGAAGACGTCCGACAGTCGTGAGACACCTGTGATTTAGTCATGAGTGGTCAGAGAGGCAGGGGGCAGGCGCGGTTTGACAATGCAGTCACTTGTGGTAAGTGGCAGAGAACTGGTGCTAGGGAGCAAAGCAGAGAGAGTTCATAGTCAAAGGGGCAGGGGGGCAACAGTTCTTGGCAGTCAGTGGAGTGGAGGAGACAGCAGTGTTTGTTTATAATCGCGAAGCAGGGCCCACGTTAAGAGCCCTGTTTCCTGTGCCCAATTACCAGGCGCCTTGCTCAGGCTCACACAGGGAGTCTGTGGCAGAGCCGCGACAGTAGTTCAGTTATGTTCCTATGTTCTCTCCGTTGCACCGATCTGGTCTCTGCAAGGAGTTTGTTAACGCAGCTTTGTTCGGCATGTTTATTTTCAGGGGACTGTGTTTGTTTCCACTGGGTATCTCCCTTTTCAGAACCCTTCGTTGTGCCAGCAGCATCTAATTGCAGACAAACATACTTACATGAGCGATCCCTAAAAAACACTTTACATATGGAAATTTAGATACAAAATACGTCGTGCCAGCAAAGATTGTTTGCGCTATCAAGGCGACCAGCACCAAACTCCAGATGAACAGTGTGTGCTAAACATGAAAACAACAATGCAAACTTTATTTTAAAATAGCCGAGAGGAAATGGGCCAGAGAGGCCGGCCTGTGTTGGCTATTGTGATGCACTTAGTGCACAAGCACTGGTGGGCACAGATAGCATTTAAGAGAGAAGCCGAAAAGAACAAGTTTACTCAAACATCTATTTGGCGCATTTATCTATTCATCCATGTATTCACTCTTCCACCTAGCTATACTTTATCCCCTCCGTCTTTTCAAGCATCCACCCATCCATCCTTCCATTCATCCATCTTTTCACCCAACCATCCATCCACCATTCATTCCTAATCTGTCTTCCAACAATTTCAAATCCAGAAGCGTAAACTACACCCCCGTTCTACTGAGGTCAGTATATTGGGTACGAGTAACAACTTATTATTTACATTGGCCCAAGGAGCCAAAATTGTCATAAAAAGCGCTACATAATAACAAATTATTGTCTTTAAACCGTGGATTAGCGATTACATTTTGAATGTCTCAGCCCTTCTAGTGCATCTGGTCTGTAATTTATTTAATTTGGCAGTATCCAAACTTTTAAGCAGAGGTGGTGTACTTTTACTAGTGCAATACTGATAGCTGATTGAAGTATCAGCAAATATGCTTATATTTGAATGGGCGTGGAATGTTTATTCCTTGTAAACTTTAGCACCTGTTGATGTGTTATGGTGCTGTGTTCACAAGAGCAAAAACAACAATTGATGGACAGAATGCAGAACAATGTCATACATTCACCCCAGTACAGAGATCTGGGCCTAAATCCATCGTTTTTTTGCTCACCATGCCATTCCAGTTTGAACCCAGCCATATGCAAATCAGTCTTGACCCTGTGCCTCATGGGAACAGTCCAGCCCGAACTGCCAAGCCAGGTCCTCCCTGGACTGGAAACAAGCATCCTAGGACCGGTTTCGGGGTTTCACCCCTCTTCAGCCAGGATAGCTTGATTCCAGTGGCATGGAGAGCACGGGACTCACGTCTGAGCATACCCGACCCACTCGGGGTGACAAATGCAAAAACAACAATTGATGGACAGAATGCAGAACAATGTCATACATTCACCCCAGTACAGAGATCTGGGCCTAAATCCATCATTTTTTTGCTCACCATGCCATTCCAGTTTGAACCCAGCCATATGCAAATCAGTCTTGACCCTGTGCCTCATGGGAACAGTCCAGCCCGAACTGCCAAGCCAGGTCCTCCCTGGACTGGAAACAAGCATCCTAGGACCGGTTTCGGGGTTTCACCCCTCTTCAGCCAGGATAGCTTGATTCCAGTGGCATGGAGAGCACGGGACTCACGTCTGAGCATACCCGACCCACTCGGGGTGACAAATGCAAAAACAACAATTGATGGACAGAATGCAGAACAATGTCATACATTCACCCCAGTACAGAGATCTGGGCCTAAATCCATCGTTTTTTTGCTCACCATGCCATTCCAGTTTGAACCCAGCCATATGCAAATCAGTCTTGACCCTGTGCCTCATGGGAACAGTCCAGCCCGAACTGCCAAGCCAGGTCCTCCCTGGACTGGAAACAAGCATCCTAGGACCGGTTTCGGGGTTTCACCCCTCTTCAGCCAGGATAGCTTGATTCCAGTGGCATGGAGAGCACGGGACTCACGTCTGAGCATACCCGACCCACTCGGGGTGACAAATGCAAAAACAACAATTGATGGACAGAATGCAGAACAATGTCATACATTCACCCCAGTACAGAGATCTGGGCCTAAATCCATCGTTTTTTTGCTCACCATGCCATTCCAGTTTGAACCCAGCCATATGCAAATCAGTCTTGACCCTGTGCCTCATGGGAACAGTCCAGCCCGAACTGCCAAGCCAGGTCCTCCCTGGACTGGAAACAAGCATCCTAGGACCGGTTTCGGGGTTTCACCCCTCTTCAGCCAGGATAGCTTGATTCCAGTGGCATGGAGAGCACGGGACTCACGTCTGAGCATACCCGACCCACTCGGGGTGACAAATGCAAAAACAACAATTGATGGACAGAATGCAGAACAATGTCATACATTCACCCCAGTACAGAGATCTGGGCCTAAATCCATCGTTTTTTTGCTCACCATGCCATTCCAGTTTGAACCCAGCCATATGCAAATCAGTCTTGACCCTGTGCCTCATGGGAACAGTCCAGCCCGAACTGCCAAGCCAGGTCCTCCCTGGACTGGAAACAAGCATCCTAGGACCGGTTTCGGGGTTTCACCCCTCTTCAGCCAGGATAGCTTGATTCCAGTGGCATGGAGAGCACGGGACTCACGTCTGAGCATACCCGACCCACTCGGGGTGACAATTGCAAAAACAACAATTGATGGACAGAATGCAGAACAATGTCATACATTCACCCCAGTACAGAGATCTGGGCCTAAATCCATCGTTTTTTTGCTCACCATGCCATTCCAGTTTGAACCCAGCCATATGCAAATCAGTCTTGACCCTGTGCCTCATGGGAACAGTCCAGCCCGAACTGCCAAGCCAGGTCCTCCCTGGACTGGAAACAAGCATCCTAGGACCGGTTTCGGGGTTTCACCCCTCTTCAGCCAGGATAGCTTGATTCCAGTGGCATGGAGAGCACGGGACTCACGTCTGAGCATACCCGACCCACTCGGGGTGACAAATGCAAAAACAACAATTGATGGACAGAATGCAGAACAATGTCATACATTCACCCCAGTACAGAGATCTGGGCCTAAATCCATCGTTTTTTTGCTCACCATGCCATTCCAGTTTGAACCCAGCCATATGCAAATCAGTCTTGACCCTGTGCCTCATGGGAACAGTCCAGCCCGAACTGCCAAGCCAGGTCCTCCCTGGACTGGAAACAAGCATCCTAGGACCGGTTTCGGGGTTTCACCCCTCTTCAGCCAGGATAGCTTGATTCCAGTGGCATGGAGAGCACGGGACTCACGTCTGAGCATACCCGACCCACTCGGGGTGACAAATGCAAAAACAACAATTGATGGACAGAATGCAGAACAATGTCATACATTCACCCCAGTACAGAGATCTGGGCCTAAATCCATCGTTTTTTTGCTCACCATGCCATTCCAGTTTGAACCCAGCCATATGCAAATCAGTCTTGACCCTGTGCCTCATGGGAACAGTCCAGCCCGAACTGCCAAGCCAGGTCCTCCCTGGACTGGAAACAAGCATCCTAGGACCGGTTTCGGGGTTTCACCCCTCTTCAGCCAGGATAGCTTGATTCCAGTGGCATGGAGAGCACGGGACTCACGTCTGAGCATACCCGACCCACTCGGGGTGACAAATGCAAAAACAACAATTGATGGACAGAATGCAGAACAATGTCATACATTCACCCCAGTACAGAGATCTGGGCCTAAATCCATCGTTTTTTTGCTCACCATGCCATTCCAGTTTGAACCCAGCCATATGCAAATCAGTCTTGACCCTGTGCCTCATGGGAACAGTCCAGCCCGAACTGCCAAGCCAGGCCCTCCCTGGACTGGAAACAAGCATCCTAGGACCGGTTTCGGGGTTTCACCCCTCTTCAGCCAGGATAGCTTGATTCCAGTGGCATGGAGAGCACGGGACTCACGTCTGAGCATACCCGACCCACTCGGGGTGACAAATGCAAAAACACCAATTGATGGACAGAATGTAGAACAATGTCATACATTCACCCCAGTACAGAGATCTGGGCCTAAATCCATCGTTTTTTTGCTCACCATGCCATTCCAGTTTGAACCCAGCCATATGCAAATCAGTCTTGACCCTGTGCCTCATGGGAACAGTCCAGCCCGAACTGCCAAGCCAGGTCCTCCCTGGACTGGAAACAAGCATCCTAGGACCGGTTTCGGGGTTTCACCCCTCTTCAGCCAGGATAGCTTGATTCCAGTGGCATGGAGAGCACGTGACTCACGTCTGAGCATACCCGACCCACTCGGGGTGACAAATGCAAAAACAACAATTGATGGACAGAATGCAGAACAATGTCATACATTCACCCCAGTACAGAGATCTGGGCCTAAATCCATCGTTTTTTTGCTCACCATGCCATTCCAGTTTGAACCCAGCCATATGCAAATCAGTCTTGACCCTGTGCCTCATGGGAACAGTCCAGCCCGAACTGCCAAGCCAGGTCCTCCCTGGACTGGAAACAAGCATCCTAGGACCGGTTTCGGGGTTTCACCCCTCTTCAGCCAGGATAGCTTGATTCCAGTGGCATGGAGAGCACGGGCCATGTCTGCACTGGGGTGGCAGAGTGGGCTAAAGAACGGTGATGGATCAAACCCGGATCTGTTGACTGGGTGCGAGTGTTTGATTGGTTCTGATGCTCCGTCCATCACCACCCCCTTTTGTACCGCTTTGTTCGCCATAAGTTGGCAGGGTATGCTCAGACGTGAGTCCCTTGCTCACTTTGCCACTGGATTCAAGCAAGCCTGGCTGAAGACGGCTGAAATGCCAGAAACCGGTCCTAGGAAGCTTGTTTCCGGTCCAGGGAAGACATGTCTTGGCAGTTCGGGCTGGACTGTTCCCATGAGGCACAGGGTCAGACTGATTTGCATAAGGCCATGTCTGCACTGGGGTGGCAGAGTGGGCTAAAGAACGGTGATGGATCAAGCCCGGATCTGTTGACTGGGTGCGAGTGTTTGATTGGTTCTGATGCTCCGTCCATCACCACCCCCTTTTGTACCGCTTTGTTCGCCATAAGTTGGCAGGGTATGCTCAGACGTGAGTCCCTTGCTCACTTTGCCACTGGATTCAAGCAAGCCTGGCTGAAGACGGCTGAAATGCCAGAAACCGGTCCTAGGAAGCTTGTTTCCGGTCCAGGGAAGACATGTCTTGGCAGTTCGGGCTGGACTGTTCCCATGAGGCACAGGGTCAGACTGATTTGCATAAGGCCATGTCTGCACTGGGGTGGCAGAGTGGGCTAAAGAACGGTGATGGATCAAACCCGGATCTGTTGACTGGGTGCGAGTGTTTGATTGGTTCTGATGCTCCGTCCATCACCACCCCCTTTTGTACCGCTTTGTTCGCCATAAGTTGGCAGGGTATGCTCAGACGTGAGTCCCTTGCTCACTTTGCCACTGGATTCAAGCAAGCCTGGCTGAAGACGGCTGAAATTCCAGAAACCGGTCCTAGGAAGCTTGTTTCCGGTCCAGGGAAGACATGTCTTGGCAGTTCGGGCTGGACTGTTCCCATGAGGCACAGGGTCAGACTGATTTGCATAAGGCCATGTCTGCACTGGGGTGGCAGAGTGGGCTAAAGAACGGTGATGGATCAAACCCGGATCTGTTGACTGGGTGCGAGTGTTTGATTGGTTCTGATGCTCCGTCCATCACCACCCCCTTTTGTACCGCTTTGTTCGCCATAAGTTGGCAGGGTATGCTCAGACGTGAGTCCCTTGCTCACTTTGCCACTGGATTCAAGCAAGCCTGGCTGAAGACGGCTGAAATGCCAGAAACCTGTCCTAGGAAGCTTGTTTCCGGTCCAGGGAAGACATGTCTTGGCAGTTCGGGCTGGACTGTTCCCATGAGGCACAGGGTCAGACTGATTTGCATAAGGCCATGTCTGCACTGGGGTGGCAGAGTGGGCTAAAGAACGGTGATGGATCAAACCCGGATCTGTTGACTGGGTGCGAGTGTTTGATTGGTTCTGATGCTCCGTCCATCACCACCCCCTTTTGTACCGCTTTGTTCGCCATAAGTTGGCAGGGTATGCTCAGACATGAGTCCCTTGCTCACTTTGCCACTGGATTCAAGCAAGCCTGGCTGAAGACGGCTGAAATGTCAGAAACCGGTCCTAGGAAGCTTGTTTCCGGTCCAGGGAAGACATGTCTTGGCAGTTCGGGCTGAACTGTTCCCATGAGGCACAGGGTCAGACTGATTTGCATAAGGCCATGTCTGCACTGGGGTGGCAGAGTGGGCTAAAGAACGGTGATGGATCAAACCCGGATCTGTTGACTGGGTGCGAGTGTTTGATTGGTTCTGATGCTCCGTCCATCACCACCCCCTTTTGTACCGCTTTGTTCGCCATAAGTTGGCAGGGTATGCTCAGACGTGAGTCCCTTGCTCACTTTGCCACTGGATTCAAGCAAGCCTGGCTGAAGACGGCTGAAATGCCAGAAACCGGTCCTAGGAAGCTTGTTTCCGGTCCAGGGAAGACATGTCTTGGCAGTTCGGGCTGGACTGTTCCCATGAGGCACAGGGTCAGACTGATTTGCATAAGGCCATGTCTGCACTGGGGTGGCAGAGTGGGCTAAAGAACGGTGATGGATCAAACCCGGATCTGTTGACTGGGTGCGAGTGTTTGATTGGTTCTGATGCTCCGTCCATCACCACCCCCTTTTGTACCGCTTTGTTCGCCATAAGTTGGCAGGGTATGCTCAGACGTGAGTCCCTTGCTCACTTTGCCACTGGATTCAAGCAAGCCTGGCTGAAGACGGCTGAAATGCCAGAAACCGGTCCTAGGAAGCTTGTTTCCGGTCCAGGGAAGACATGTCTTGGCAGTTCGGGCTGGACTGTTCCCATGAGGCACAGGGTCAGACTGATTTGCATAAGGCCATGTCTGCACTGGGGTGGCAGAGTGGGCTAAAGAACGGTGATGGATCAAGCCCGGATCTGTTGACTGGGTGCGAGTGTTTGATTGGTTCTGATGCTCCGTCCATCACCACCCCCTTTTGTACCGCTTTGTTCGCCATAAGCTGGCAGGGTATGCTCAGACGTGAGTCCCTTGCTCACTTTGCCACTGGATTCAAGCAAGCCTGGCTGAAGACGGCTGAAATGCCAGAAACCGGTCCTAGGAAGCTTGTTTCCGGTCCAGGGAAGACATGTCTTGGCAGTTCGGGCTGGACTGTTCCCATGAGGCACAGGGTCAGACTGATTTGCATAAGGCCATGTCTGCACTGGGGTGGCAGAGTGGGCTAAAGAACGGTGATGGATCAAACCCGGATCTGTTGACTGGGTGCGAGTGTTTGATTGGTTCTGATGCTCCGTCCATCACCACCCCCTTTTGTACCGCTTTGTTCGCCATAAGTTGGCAGGGTATGCTCAGACGTGAGTCCCTTGCTCACTTTGCCACTGGATTCAAGCAAGCCTGGCTGAAGACGGCTGAAATGCCAGAAACCGGTCCTAGGAAGCTTGTTTCCGGTCCAGGGAAGACATGTCTTGGCAGTTCGGGCTGGACTGTTCCCATGAGGCACAGGGTCAGACTGATTTGCATAAGGCCATGTCTGCACTGGGGTGGCAGAGTGGGCTAAAGAACGGTGATGGATCAAACCCGGATCTGTTGACTGGGTGCGAGTGTTTGATTGGTTCTGATGCTCCGTCCATCACCACCCCCTTTTGTACCGCTTTGTTCGCCATAAGTTGGCAGGGTATGCTCAGACGTGAGTCCCTTGCTCACTTTGCCACTGGATTCAAGCAAGCCTGGCTGAAGACGGCTGAAATGCCAGAAACCGGTCCTAGGAAGCTTGTTTCCGGTCCAGGGAAGACATGTCTTGGCAGTTCGGGCTGGACTGTTCCCATGAGGCACAGGGTCAGACTGATTTGCATAAGGCCATGTCTGCACTGGGGTGGCAGAGTGGGCTAAAGAACGGTGATGGATCAAGCCCGGATCTGTTGACTGGGTGCGAGTGTTTGATTGGTTCTGATGCTCCGTCCATCACCACCCCCTTTTGTACCGCTTTGTTCGCCATAAGTTGGCAGGGTATGCTCAGACGTGAGTCCCTTGCTCACTTTGCCACTGGATTCAAGCAAGCCTGGCTGAAGACGGCTGAAATGCCAGAAACCGGTCCTAGGAAGCTTGTTTCCGGTCCAGGGAAGACATGTCTTGGCAGTTCGGGCTGGACTGTTCCCATGAGGCACAGGGTCAGACTGATTTGCATAAGGCCATGTCTGCACTGGGGTGGCAGAGTGGGCTAAAGAACGGTGATGGATCAAACCCGGATCTGTTGACTGGGTGCGAGTGTTTGATTGGTTCTGATGCTCCGTCCATCACCACCCCCTTTTGTACCGCTTTGTTCGCCATAAGTTGGCAGGGTATGCTCAGACGTGAGTCCCTTGCTCACTTTGCCACTGGATTCAAGCAAGCCTGGCTGAAGACGGCTGAAATGCCAGAAACCGGTCCTAGGAAGCTTGTTTCCGGTCCAGGGAAGACATGTCTTGGCAGTTCGGGCTGGACTGTTCCCATGAGGCACAGGGTCAGACTGATTTGCATAAGGCCATGTCTGCACTGGGGTGGCAGAGTGGGCTAAAGAACGGTGATGGATCAAACCCGGATCTGTTGACTGGGTGCGAGTGTTTGATTGGTTCTGATGCTCCGTCCATCACCACCCCCTTTTGTACCGCTTTGTTCGCCATAAGTTGGCAGGGTATGCTCAGACGTGAGTCCCTTGCTCACTTTGCCACTGGATTCAAGCAAGCCTGGCTGAAGACGGCTGAAATGCCAGAAACCTGTCCTAGGAAGCTTGTTTCCGGTCCAGGGAAGACATGTCTTGGCAGTTCGGGCTGGACTGTTCCCATGAGGCACAGGGTCAGACTGATTTGCATAAGGCCATGTCTGCACTGGGGTGGCAGAGTGGGCTAAAGAACGGTGATGGATCAAACCCGGATCTGTTGACTGGGTGCGAGTGTTTGATTGGTTCTGATGCTCCGTCCATCACCACCCCCTTTTGTACCGCTTTGTTCGCCATAAGTTGGCAGGGTATGCTCAGACATGAGTCCCTTGCTCACTTTGCCACTGGATTCAAGCAAGCCTGGCTGAAGACGGCTGAAATGTCAGAAACCGGTCCTAGGAAGCTTGTTTCCGGTCCAGGGAAGACATGTCTTGGCAGTTCGGGCTGGACTGTTCCCATGAGGCACAGGGTCAGACTGATTTGCATAAGGCCATGTCTGGCCATGTCTGCACTGGGGTGGCAGAGTGGGCTAAAGAACGGTGATGGATCAAACCCGGATCTGTTGACTGGGTGCGAGTGTTTGATTGGTTCTGATGCTCCGTCCATCACCACCCCCTTTTGTACCGCTTTGTTCGCCATAAGTTGGCAGGGTATGCTCAGACGTGAGTCCCTTGCTCACTTTGCCACTGGATTCAAGCAAGCCTGGCTGAAGACGGCTGAAATGCCAGAAACCGGTCCTAGGAAGCTTGTTTCCGGTCCAGGGAAGACATGTCTTGGCAGTTCGGGCTGGACTGTTCCCATGAGGCACAGGGTCAGACTGATTTGCATAAGGCCATGTCTGCACTGGGGTGGCAGAGTGGGCTAAAGAACGGTGATGGATCAAACCCGGATCTGTTGACTGGGTGCGAGTGTTTGATTGGTTCTGATGCTCCGTCCATCACCACCCCCTTTTGTACCGCTTTGTTCGCCATAAGTTGGCAGGGTATGCTCAGACGTGAGTCCCTTGCTCACTTTGCCACTGGATTCAAGCAAGCCTGGCTGAAGACGGCTGAAATGCCAGAAACCGGTCCTAGGAAGCTTGTTTCCGGTCCAGGGAAGACATGTCTTGGCAGTTCGGGCTGGACTGTTCCCATGAGGCACAGGGTCAGACTGATTTGCATAAGGCCATGTCTGCACTGGGGTGGCAGAGTGGGCTAAAGAACGGTGATGGATCAAACCCGGATCTGTTGACTGGGTGCGAGTGTTTGATTGGTTCTGATGCTCCGTCCATCACCACCCCCTTTTGTACCGCTTTGTTCGCCATAAGTTGGCAGGGTATGCTCAGACGTGAGTCCCTTGCTCACTTTGCCACTGGATTCAAGCAAGCCTGGCTGAAGACGGCTGAAATGCCAGAAACCGGTCCTAGGAAGCTTGTTTCCGGTCCAGGGAAGACATGTCTTGGCAGTTCGGGCTGGACTGTTCCCATGAGGCACAGGGTCAGACTGATTTGCATAAGGCCATGTCTGCACTGGGGTGGCAGAGTGGGCTAAAGAACGGTGATGGATCAAACCCGGATCTGTTGACTGGGTGCGAGTGTTTGATTGGTTCTGATGCTCCGTCCATCACCACCCCCTTTTGTACCGCTTTGTTCGCCATAAGTTGGCAGGGTATGCTCAGACGTGAGTCCCTTGCTCACTTTGCCACTGGATTCAAGCAAGCCTGGCTGAAGACGGCTGAAATGCCAGAAACCGGTCCTAGGAAGCTTGTTTCCGGTCCAGGGAAGACATGTCTTGGCAGTTCGGGCTGGACTGTTCCCATGAGGCACAGGGTCAGACTGATTTGCATAAGGCCATGTCTGCACTGGGGTGGCAGAGTGGGCTAAAGAACGGTGATGGATCAAACCCGGATCTGTTGACTGGGTGCGAGTGTTTGATTGGTTCTGATGCTCCGTCCATCACCACCCCCTTTTGTACCGCTTTGTTCGCCATAAGTTGGCAGGGTATGCTCAGACGTGAGTCCCTTGCTCACTTTGCCACTGGATTCAAGCAAGCCTGGCTGAAGACGGCTGAAATGCCAGAAACCGGTCCTAGGAAGCTTGTTTCCGGTCCAGGGAAGACATGTCTTGGCAGTTCGGGCTGGACTGTTCCCATGAGGCACAGGGTCAGACTGATTTGCATAAGGCCATGTCTGCACTGGGGTGGCAGAGTGGGCTAAAGAACGGTGATGGATCAAACCCGGATCTGTTGACTGGGTGCGAGTGTTTGATTGGTTCTGATGCTCCGTCCATCACCACCCCCTTTTGTACCGCTTTGTTCGCCATAAGTTGGCAGGGTATGCTCAGACGTGAGTCCCTTGCTCACTTTGCCACTGGATTCAAGCAAGCCTGGCTGAAGACGGCTGAAATGCCAGAAACCGGTCCTAGGAAGCTTGTTTCCGGTCCAGGGAAGACATGTCTTGGCAGTTCGGGCTGGACTGTTCCCATGAGGCACAGGGTCAGACTGATTTGCATAAGGCCATGTCTGCACTGGGGTGGCAGAGTGGGCTAAAGAACGGTGATGGATCAAACCCGGATCTGTTGACTGGGTGCGAGTGTTTGATTGGTTCTGATGCTCCGTCCATCACCACCCCCTTTTGTACCGCTTTGTTCGCCATAAGTTGGCAGGGTATGCTCAGACGTGAGTCCCTTGCTCACTTTGCCACTGGATTCAAGCAAGCCTGGCTGAAGACGGCTGAAATGCCAGAAACCGGTCCTAGGAAGCTTGTTTCCGGTCCAGGGAAGACATGTCTTGGCAGTTCGGGCTGGACTGTTCCCATGAGGCACAGGGTCAGACTGATTTGCATAAGGCCATGTCTGCACTGGGGTGGCAGAGTGGGCTAAAGAACGGTGATGGATCCAACCCGGATCTGTTGACTGGGTGCGAGTGTTTGATTGGTTCTGATGCTCCGTCCATCACCACCCCCTTTTGTACCGCTTTGTTCGCCATAAGTTGGCAGGGTATGCTCAGACGTGAGTCCCTTGCTCACTTTGCCACTGGATTCAAGCAAGCCTGGCTGAAGACGGCTGAAATGCCAGAAACCGGTCCTAGGAAGCTTGTTTCCGGTCCAGGGAAGACATGTCTTGGCAGTTCGGGCTGGACTGTTCCCATGAGGCACAGGGTCAGACTGATTTGCATAAGGCCATGTCTGCACTGGGGTGGCAGAGTGGGCTAAAGAACGGTGATGGATCAAACCCGGATCTGTTGACTGGGTGCGAGTGTTTGATTGGTTCTGATGCTCCGTCCATCACCACCCCCTTTTGTACCGCTGTGTTCACAAGAGAGCTGACTGCAAGCTTCTCTCATGACAGATCAGTTGCAGCTCAGGTTGCAGCCATGCAAGCTTCTCCGACATACACAAAGCTGCCTGAGCCCACTGTGTTGTAACGAAGCATGGTACTCAATGTATTGTACCTGCTTTGTGTATTTCGGAGAAGCTTGCACGGCTGCTAACTAACCTACAACTCATCCCTCACGAGAGAAGCATGCTGTATACATGTTGAAGAACAGTATATTTTTCAGCACCCAGGCTAAGGTGCTGCATAGCTAAATACATATAAGGGCCCAAAGGCGAGACCGTTTGCATTGCAAATGCTTGTTTTTTTTGTTTTTAACAAAATTGATGAACTACCGGACATGCTGTTTCCCTAAAAAGAACAATAAAGAAACTCCTTACATGGTCGTGGTCTCGTGTGCCATCTTGAGAAGCCCTGCTTCGTGGGACATTCCTCAATCTGAAAGGAAGGAACTTTTGTTTTCTTCTTTTTTTTTTTTTTTTTTTTTTTTTTTTTTTGAAACCGTTTATTGCAGTTTATAGAAGTTACAGGTATGGGCCTACAACCACACGGCCGGCCGCTAGAGCATCAAAAGCATATTACATACATACAGCAAAAAGCTTTCTCAGCGGTGCACAGTAGGAAGACAGGAGTGATCAATGGTGCAGGCCTCACAGCTCCATGCCCACAGTACGGTTCCATTTTCTTAACGCAAAACAACGTAAACAAACCACAACCGCAAGGCAACCCTCGATCCAGAGTGACAACACGTGCTCCATAAGTGGGGGATCCAAACCAGCAGCAAAATTCTGAAGAGGGGGACGGGAGTAGATCAGGGACTGAGGGACCGCGCGCCCGCGGCCAAGGGAGGGGCGCCATCTAGGGAGACGGAGCCGGCGAGGCCGCCGGTAGCAGCGGCGGCTCACAAATACCCCCGCGGTAGGCGTTCCAGGGGCCCCAGAGTTTCATCCACGCCCCAGGCTTACCCCTCGCCACATACACCACCTTTTCACGAAACATACACCAATCCATATGCTCTTTCCAGGCCGACACCGCAGGGGGCCTCTGGGATCCCCACAATTGGGCAATATCACGCTTGGCTATCATGTATCCCAGAGTCACCCACCGCGCCTGCGGGACCGAGTAGTCATTTGGTTCCCAGACATTCAGCAAGCATCTCCTCGCTTCAGGCAGCAGCGCGACACGCGTAACCATTCGTAGGACCTCATGCACACCACGCCAGAATCGCTCCACCTTCGGGCACTCCCACAGTATATGCATGAAAGTCGCCAACGCACCACAGCCACGCTTACACATTCCATCACCGGCAAAACCCATACGTAAAAGCCTTGGCCCCGTCACGTAGACCCGGTGAAGGATCTTGAGCTGGACGAAACGAAGGCGAGCCGGGATGGCCACCTCTTTCGGAGAGGCCACCGCGGAAATCCAATCCTCGTCGTCCAGCTCCAGCCCGTCGGCAACCCAAGCCTCGCGGAGACTAGTCAGCAGACACGATCTATCGTTAATCAATTTTTTGTATATGAGGGAGATCGTGCTGTCCGGGACATGGCCATCTAGCACTCTGTCCTCCAGGGGGGAAGACTCCGGAATGGATGCAACATCCGGGAAGACGGAGCCCAGCGCATGGCGGACCTGTAGGTACCGAAAGTACTCACTGCCCTGCAGCTGAAACTCCGCCTGCAGCGTCTCAAAAGTTTTGAATCCCCCCCTCGTCCAGAGATCTCCCACCGTGCTGATTCCGATCGTGTCCCACTTCTCGAAGCCCTTCGACGTCCACAGGGAGCCCAACCTCTCAGATGCATACAGCGGAGACGCTCGGGTCAAACGGTCCTTCCACCCCATAGCTGCATTAGCCGCGTGCCAGACACGCACCATGACACGCGTCGGTCCCGTCAAACGGGAGTCGGGCGCGCCAGAGTAGAGCGCTCGATTATAATCGCCACCGGGCAGAAGCGTCCTGTCCATCTCAAATGCCGGGTTCAAGGCGGGCCCGTAAAGGCCATGATTAATTGCAGCTAGTTGGGAGGCCCAGTAATACCGTTTGATGTCCGGGAGGGCGACCCCTCCATCGTACCACGGGAGCGTCAATTTAGCCAGAGCAATACGCGGCCTCCCGTCCCAGAACAGGCGCCGCTGGAGGCCCTCCACCTCGCGAAAGTAGCGTGCCGGGACCAGGTCCATGGTATTCTGGAGGGCGTAGAGGAAGCGCGGCAGGGACATCATTTTAAATAAGGCCGCTCGGCCGAGCGGCGAGAGCGGCAGACGCCGCCAGCGCACCACGTCCTCCCTCAGACGCTGGAGGGGGGGCAACAAGTTCCGCTCATAGCGGGCCTCCGGGTCAAGAGTGATATATATACCCAGGTACCGGAAACCCTGGGAGGCAATCTGGATCGGACAGTCCCGTGGCAAGACCGGGGCCTCCCCGGAAAGCACATAGACACAGGATTTCGCCCAGTTGATGACCAGGCCTGAGTTGCGACCGAAGGAGCGCAAAACATCAACCAGGACGATCAGTGACTTGCGTGGGGAGGCGAGATACAAAAGGATATCGTCAGCATAGAGGGACACGCGGTCCTCATGCTCGGGGGTCCAGCGGAGACCACGGATAGAAGGGTGCCACCGCAACCACTCCGCCAGGGGCTCCATGGCCAGGGCGAACAGGAGAGGCGACAGGGGACAACCCTGTCGCGTGCCCCGCCCCAGCGCGAATGGGGCAGATACTCGCCCATTCACCACCACCTGCGCCAACGGGCCCGAATATAGCAATTTGACCCAGCTGACGAAACCCGGGCCGAACCCAAACTTCGCCAGCATCGCCCAAATATATGGCCATTCGAGCGTATCAAACGCCATGGTGGCGTCCAAGGACGCCAGGATGGCCGGCTCCCGCACAAATGGGACACGCGCGAGCACCCCGTGTAAGCGCCGCAGATTAAGCGCCGTGTTGCGGTGTGGTATAAAGCCCGATTGGTCTTGGTGGACCAAATCGCCCACCACGCCAACCAACCGGTTGGCCAACACCTTGGCGAGGATTTTGGGCTCCGCGTTCAGAAGCGAAATCGGCCTATAGGATGTGACCCGCTCACGGGGCTTCCCCTCCTTATGGATCACCACAATTGTAGCCAGACGCTGGTCCGGCGGGAGGGAGCCCTGCGAGTGGGCCGCAAGGAACATCGCGCGCAGGTGGGGCGCCAACACATCCGGGCGTAGCTTGTATAGCTCAATGGGAATACCATTGGGGCCCATGGCCTTGCCGGATGCAACCGAGCGAATAGCCGAGGCAATTTCGTCCGAGGTGGGCGGGGCATCCAGCGAATCCCTGTCCTCCACCGTAAGGGAGGGCAGTGCGATGTCCCGAAGCAAGGCATGGGAATCTTCCTCCGAGCAGGGAGAAACCGGGGAGTAGACTTCGCGGAAATAATCCGCGAAGCAGGAGACAATGGCTTCCGGCTCAGTGACGCACACACCATCCACGCTCTCAATCAGAGGCACCACGCGGCTCGCTCTTTCCCTCTTGTCCAACCACGCAATCAATTTGCCAGCCTTGTCACCCACATCATACAATCGCCCCTGCTGCTCTCTACTGAGGCCCCTGGCCGCCTCCGTGACGAGGGCCCGATAGGCCGCCTGCTTTAAGTGCAAAGCATGCAACTTGGCGTCTGTTACCCCGCTCCCCAGGTCACCCTCCAGTTCTGCAATCTCGGCCTCAACCCGGGTCACCTCCTCCCGCTCGCGCCGCCGGGCATTGGAAATAAAGGAGAGGGCCTCCCCTCTAAGAACCACCTTGAAAGCCTCCCACAGGGAGATGGCAGACGGGACCGACCCCACATTCTCATCGAAATAGCGCTGTAAGGATTTGATCAAGTCGGCACGAATGGTGGGGTCGCGCAAATACCATGCATTGATCGGGGCCACTCTGCCATCCCCCCTCGGGAAGACATCGAAATGCAACAACAATGGGGAGTGGTCTGAGATACCCCGTGCCAAATGGCGCACCTCCCCCACCCTCCCTGCCTGGGCCGCCGGGACAAGGATGTAATCAAGCCGCGAGAGGCTACCATGGGCCCCCGAGTGGAAGGTGTACTGTTGCAATACGGGATGCTTTAAGCGCCAGCAATCCACCAGGCCCAGCGTGTCTAAAAGGCCGGGCAGCCACGCCTGTGCCCGGGGGAGGTCCCTAGGGGGATGGCGATCCATAGACCCAGAGGCAACCGCGTTAAAGTCCCCTCCAACCACCAACAGGCCACCCGGAAGGTCCAGAAGGAGGCGCCCCAGGTCCGCAAATGTAGTGGCTTGTAACCCAGGCGGGACGTACACTGATATAAAGATAAACACTCTACCCTCCATTCGCCCCACCAGAACAGTGTAGCGTCCCCTCTCATCATGGCGCACCTCGTCAATCTCCAACGGGAGCGAGTTCTTGACCATAATACCCACCCCCCGCGAGCCCGAAGTGAAGCCGGAGTGGGCCGCCAAACGATATCCCCGCCGATTCATTGCATGAAAGGTGTTACCTATAAGGTGTGTCTCCTGCAGGAAGACAACATCTGGAGAAATACGTTTTAAATACTGCAGGACCACACCACGCTTAATCCTATCCCCCAGGCCGTTAACATTCCATGACAACACAATCAAATCCCTACCCCCCATCATACGTCAAAACAATCGGTCGCCCCCCACCGAGCATCTTAAAAACAACAAAACAGTTGCGGGTTTGCCTTGCGGTGCTAACAAACAACACACCCCCCCCACCCCCCGGTTCCAACAGAACTCCCCCCTCCCTGCACCCCTGCATGAGCCCAGATAGCCCCCCCAAAGTGCAGTGTGCCTGTCGCCCCATAGCTAAGTACTAACTAGTCCCCCCGAGGAGGAGGGAAGCCCCCAGCAGACCCCACCCGACCTCCATGGGAGGGGAACATACGAAAGCAATATATGGTAAAGGAACAATATCCAGAGCAAGGCCTATACAGTCACCCCTCAATTCTGATCCGGCGGGCCCTCCCCGCCAGCCGCGCCCCCCCCACCCCGATCTCCAGGCAAAGTATCTAACCAGTCCCCAGCCACCTCGGGCCGGTCGAAGAAGTGCGTACGGCCATCCACCTCCACCCTCAGCTTAGCCGGAAAGAGCATTGAGTACTTGAGGTTTAGGTCCCTTAGGCGACGTTTAATACCAAGAAAGCTCTGTCGCTGCTTCTGGACCGCCGGAGTAAAGTCTGGGTAGAAGTGTACATCCATGTTATCCAGCCTGACCGGTCCCTGTTGCCTGGAGGTCTGGAGGATGGCGTCTCTGTCCCGGAAATTAAAAATCCGGGCAATAATAGGCCGCGGCGGTGCACCGGTCTTAGGGCGGCCCCCAGGGACCCGGTGGGCACGCTCCACCGCAAAAAGCTTACTCAGCCCCCGGGGCTGGAGATGGGTCAGGATCAGTTCTTCCACGAAGAGATCTGCCGCCTCCGCCTCTCGGCCCTCCGGCACACCAATAATGCGAACATTGTTCCTCCGGGCCCGACCCTCGGAATCCTCCAGTCGCCGGTCCATCAGGGCGCTCGCCTGGCCAAGCCGGCGCACCTCCTTCTGGAGGGCCACCACGTCCG
This sequence comes from Triturus cristatus, assembly GCF_964204655.1. Taxonomy (NCBI): domain Eukaryota; kingdom Metazoa; phylum Chordata; class Amphibia; order Caudata; family Salamandridae; genus Triturus; species Triturus cristatus. The sequence goes on from NC_140583.1 coordinate 557,068,114, forward strand.
TAGTGAGGCTCGTTGTGGTGTGGGCCAGGGAGTCAACTCGGTCGTTCGTTTTTGACAAGTCTGCCCTCACAAGGCCCACATCCACCAGGACCGAGTCAATTTTTTGCGCCAAGGTATCGAAACGCTGGTCCACTGAGGCCTTCATCTCTGCGATGGCGCCCATGACGTCCCGGAGGGTCAGATCCACCGGTTGGGCAGGCGCCTCCGTCGGGCCCACCAGGGATGACCGCGATGTCTCCGGAGAACCCTTCTGGAGCGTGTAGCGATCCATACTATTGGCCTGGTGCGCCGTGCCACGGCGGGTTGTCTTCATCTTCGCCCGGTCGCCATCTTGTTTGGTGGACATGCTGGCCCTTCCACCGTCGTGCCAAGATCTCCAAACGGGCCGCCACACCAAATCACGGGTGTCAGGGGGGGGGGCGGGGGCGACCACCGGGCCGCGGGTCAACCCACCGCCGGCGGGTCAGCCGGGCACCTGGACAAGGCAACACCACCGCACCCCGCTCCGCAGCCCGACCCCGCCTGAGGCAAGGAGGGCGCAAAAGCGAAAGTGAAAGTGCGGGGTACGCGAGTCGCCCAGCCCCGCTCGCCGCTGTTATTCACTTCGTCCCCGGATCGCCCCACTACTCCAATCCGGGGGGCCGGCGAGGAGAAGGCCGCAACCTTCAATCGATGCTCCCACCGGTGTTCGGGGTCCGATTCGAGCCCAAAAAACGGGTGGCGCCTCAGCTCGGGTTCACCGACACAGTCCCCTCAACAAGGACAGGATATCGCCAGGATTAATTCAGGAGGTCGCGGAGGTCCTCGGGAGCCTCGCACCTACGCGGCCATCTTGGTTGCGCGCTAGGCTCCTCCTCTGTTTTCTTCTTTTAACACCTTTCTACATCGGGATATTGTGAATGAATAGCTTCCACGGTATACTTTCTTCAGTTCCTTTGCCCATTTCGTATGTCTGGTTCGATTATAGCAATGCCTCCTTATCTGAATTCAAAACGCTCTTTTTCGCAGTTTTATATTTCACACAGCTACCTGTCATCATTTCAGTTTTGACTTATGCCTCAGTTGCGTTATCTAGCATTTGTACTTGCAACCATTTAAAGAAAGATTCTGATGCGGAAGCACAGAAAATTAAAGCAGTGCCAGAACATCTTTCAAGCAAAACACATATGGAATATATCAACTTCTGCAATCTTGTTGCTGTTGCAGACTGTCAAATTTGATGACTTTCATCATTATAGTCCAACGCGATAAACCATTGCTCTTGCAGAATTTAAATTACTGCTACATCATTTTGAGAAGCACCCAAATATAGAGCCAAATAACTTAAGATTCATTAATGTGAAAAAAAATATGTGAAAACACAACATCGTGCAACTTATTCCAACAAGATCACATTATTCTAAATGGGATTAGCACTTAAATGACTTAGTTAAAAGCTCAATATCAGTGGGTTTTAGGTCTCGCCGAGCCCCAGCGCTTGCGCTGACTCGAAGAGACATTTTGTGTGTGGGATTTTCAAAGTGCTGCTGGCTGGCCTAACGCTTGCGTTCACACGATCGTGCACGCGCGCAGCCGGCCGCCAGCAGCACTTTGAAAACTTGTGTGCGTCATCGCGATCACTTTCGCTTTCAGAGCGATCGCGATGACGCACGCGCACACACAACTCCCGCTTCTCCCCCTCCCCCTCCCCCACCACATTTTTTTGTTGTTGCTTTCGCTTGTGCCTTCGCAGTGCATGAAGCGGTTCTGCTGACTTCCGCCCGGACTGTCTCACCACCGATGCCTACGTCGTCTGTCTGTGAGCTGTGCCACCGACAGGGGGAGCTACAAAGGGGATGAGTCTGACCTGCGGTGGTGAGGGGATAAAGCCTTGCCCATATGCTTAACATGGCCTTCTCTGCGGGATGTGGGTGACTTACGAGTGCACCCACCACTTCTGTTATTGGACGCTTGCCATATAATAGCTTTCTGTCTCATTGAAGAGTCAGGCCAGTGAGAGCCTTGGGCACGTTTACACCACCTTTTTGGAATCACGATTTTTCATTGTAAACTGGATACGCCTGGGCTATAGAGCAATCTGGTCGTGCCCGAAGTGCAGGCATTACATGTAAGTGCATGGACTCGTTTTTGGCTGTTTGTATGCCTCTATTATGGGTCGTGTTTCCGTCTTTTACTGTTGATTTCTGTTATATTACTACAAGCTTTGCTGGCGATGGGCACAAATTGATGCTGTCTTCCACCCCTCTCCAAACACCTTTAAAACTGGCCTGCTTTGCATACGTGGACCACTTTTCAGCTATGTGATTCGCTTTTGGGGGCCACTTTGGTACACGACCCTATTTTCTACCACCCTGATTGTCAACTTGCTATCGTGATCTGTTCTGCTCAAATAATTATTACAGACATTGTTTTATACGGTGGTTTCGTGCCAAACCTCTCCATTCTCTAGGTTTGTAAATAAAAGGTATTAGTTTTGGTGGTGCTAGTGTGTCAGCAATGTTTTGAGTGGCATGGAAAACACTATATGAAGCGTGTCTCTAAATGGAGGGTTGTCGAAAAATCCATACAATCAACAATTTACAAGAAGCATGGTGTATGTAATCGAGTATATTGTTTACAACATTGAAAGAAAGACCTGGTGCATCAGGGTAGGATTGGTAAGGCCGGCAATGGGCTGGTATCTGAGTTGAAGCAGCATAATTCTATTGTACAGCGCTCTGACACCTTCGGGTAAAGTCCGCGCTTTATAAAAATGCATTAAATAAATAAATCAAATAAAAGCCGATTTGGACAGTGTCTGCTCTGTTTAGATAACGCCAGCGACCTTTACGGAGGCAGATGGTACCAAGGGGGCGGAGGCGTCATTATTTCATGCAGATTGGGCGGGGGAGAGGGAGGGAGCGAGCAGAAGTGGCCTAACTTATATTCAGGTGTTGTTTACCAGTGTGAACTTATCCGTGCCCAGAGTCCTGGCAGTATTTGCAGGCACCAGATCACTATTTCGCCACTACCTAACCAACACGAAACACTATGTAGTAGTCTTATAGTTATGACGTTCCACAAAACTCGCTCTCTTACCTGTAAACTTGCTCTCTGTACCACGAGGGCCGATGTTTGGTCCATTAATTTAAAATGACAGATTTACAGACTTAAAATAAGTTTCTTGATTACTATGAAATTAAGTTAACAGCTTTAAACGTGAACTACAACTACAGACACAATGCTATACTACACAGACCTAGAACTACAATTACCACTGACACAGTATGCCACCTGACAAGCAGAAGGGTGCAACTGTATGTGTATGTACATCCAAACCTATCACACCACAACAGAGCACCATTGGAAACAAGCATTGGCATAGCCAATAGGTCTCGCCTTTGGGACCTTATAAGTGTTTAGCCATGCAACAGTTGCATAACTAAACACTTATATGGTCCCAAAAGCGAGACCTATTGGCTATGCCAATGCTTGTTGAACTAGCTAAGGAAACTGAAACCTTGTTGTATAAAGGAGTAAAGCTGTTTGTGTACTACCTTACTTCTGCAGCATGCCAGAATAAATCACCCTGTAGCACGAATATTAAGCTGTACTGTAAGAGCTCGTTTGCATGCTTATTACGTGCAGCCATGTTGCTAAATATAATTTCGTTACTAACGTTTCATCACTGGAATAGGTTGTATTTATCCAGTGTTAAGTACGCCCAGTTTTACTATTAACTGGCAGGAGGGATTCACATAGAAAAGACGTTCAGTAGGTCCATAGCTGTGTAGGAGTCTTTGCCATTGGTTTTAATTAAACTGCTTTAATTCAATTAAAAGAGGTCTTATATTCCCTTTACAACTAGAGGGTAATTTTCCCAATGACATAAATGGAGTCGACGTCCAAGTGGCTCACGTATTAACTTGTCATGAACACTAAGATCCTGATTCACAGACCTTCCAGTGGGTAGACTAGGATAAATCAGGTCACCCAAGTAATTTTAGTCCATAGTCAAAAAGGCCTGCACTAGAGTCGTTCCGTAGATTCGTGGAGCATCTTTGAGACACTTTTGAGCGAATCTGTCGAACTCCGATTTACACATAATCCTGGTGAAGATGTTTCAGGCATTGCTGACTTTGCTCCAGAGCAATTTCCTGTGATTCCAGAAAGATAGAGAACTACTGGATACTAGTACTGTTAGTGTTTGGAACCTTCTTCGGTTCCTGGGCAAAAAACTGTGTCCAGGACTCTGATGACCCCCATGACTTTACTATGCTAATTAGCTGCCCAACATGTGCATTTCAAACATCCCCACCCTCAACAGTGATGTGTAGTGACGCAACACGTCAGTGGTGTGACAGCTCATGAAGCAGGCAAAGCACTCCAAACACAATGCCGGGCACTCTGTCCATTTTTTTAACTGCGGGAAACTAATTGGTGCTGTAAGACCAACAGAGAGTAGCTTGTAATTGAAGGAATCGTGTTGGTGATATTCAAAGCAAAGCAAAAAAGGTGCAATAGGAAAACATGTACCCTAGTTACTGTCTGGCATGGAGAGGGACTAACAAAGGTCAGAAATCCGAAACTGAATAGGTCTCAGATAAATATACCCTTAAACACCATTCAAGGAATATCTCTGAAGGCTGACTCCATAAATCATTTAATCCCAGCATCTTGAAGTACAGCTCCAGAACTGGCCGTTTCAGACAAGGAAAGTGAGGAAAATCCTCCTCCTGTACATATTCTTAATAGTTTGAGAGAGTATTCAACTTGCCTGCTCTTACATGATAGCATGAGTGTTGGAAAGTGGATTATAGATAGGGGCAAAGGAAGGTCTGCCATTGGCAATAAGGCCACTAACACAATATAGGGCTCAGAATAAGTCTTAGAAAATTATAACTATGCTCAACCCTTGGTAACGTGGCTGCGAGTAGGCAGATTTAACTTCAAAGAGAGGTATGTAAAGCATTTAAAAACACCAATTCAGTGAATAATTAAGACACAATGCATAATAAAAATCCAACACCAATTTATAAAAATAGGAAATATTTTTATATTTAAAACGACACCAAAACAACAAAAATCCAATGTAGGGAACTGGAGATATGATTTTTCAAAGATTTAGCACTATATAGCACTTAGAAACCTATAGCACCATATTGGGATATCTGGTCACAATAGACCGGCTCAAAGTCAAAGTTTCAGGCTGACCACGATGGAGCCCTGAGCGGCTACCACTTGGGGTAGGTCTTGGTCACAGTTTTTACCTTCGGACTTAGAAACTTTTCTGGAGCTTTTTCTCGTGGGGTCCCTCGATGCTCTTCACCAGGCTGGATTCAGTGAGGGTTTGCTGGCCTCAGATTTCTTCTACTCCGGGTCAAACTCTGGTAGTCAGACCTACGGAGCTTTTAGCAGGACGAACCTGGATGGCTAGGCTGGCTCGCAGTTGCAAGCTGGCCAGGTTGAGTCGATCCCCTTATGGAGCTTTTTTCTAAAGTTACTCCAAAGTTCTCCAAACTTCTGGAACTTCTTCCTGAAGTTTCCCAAAGGGGCCCAAAGTGTATCAAACTCACCCCAAGGGTATGGAAGCTCCAAGATGGTCCTTGAAAGTTGAGGACTTCAGTTTCCACAATCCACTTGGACAAAACCCTTACAAATCCACTGGTAGTACTCCAGGTTGGTGGTGATGTTCCAGGTGAGTTCTGTTAACCTGTAGCTTGCAGGGAGTCCACTCTTTAGTTCTTTTACAGCAAGGTAGTCCACAGGGCTGTAGTTTCAGTTGGCGCAGTCTTCAGAGGACAGGCCTTAGAATTTGCACCCCAACTTCTCTGCATGGCAACGTCTTGCTTTCTTAAATTTCAAGCAGTAGATCTAAGGGACTCTGTCCCTCTCAGATACTTATTCCAAGTTCTCTGGGTCAAGCAAGAGGTCCCTCCTGACCAATGGGAGCAGGGTAACTCCCCAATGGCATGACCACATCCTGTAGAGTGTGGCATTATTTTGTCCCAGAGTGCACCAAATCCTCCAAATTCATAATGGCTGATCTTCCACCAGGGAGGTAAGAGCTGGCTAAACACACCCATAGGATGGCTACTTGCCATAGACTCTCCCCCTGCATATGCTCTCTCCTTCCATAATCCTAGCTCTGGCTTTGGGTCAAAAGAGTAGAGTTGTAAATGATAATGAGGCCTTCCCCTTTCCTTTGAAGACCATGGTTTACGACTCCTCCCCTTGCTCTGGCATTCCTGTGTAGCAGCACACTGCCCTCCCAGCAGATCTGGTTAACCCCAGGGGCTCTTTAGCACCTCTTCAAAGCAGCCTGGCTAATCCACTTAACTCTGACCAATCAGGACAGACCACTGGAAGGCTGAATATGGACCTACAAACAAGAAAGTCTTATAACTTCTTGGGTGTATATTTTAGGAGAAGTTCAACAATATCATATTGTTGGATTTATCACTACCATTCTGGGAAGTCTTTGGATGGAAGTTCTATTATTCACCTATCAGCAGTTATTAGTTAATAACCTCTTGCCATGTTAACCTATGTGGTATGGAATTTGCTATGGGAAAATGACTTGTGCCATTTTTTGCAGCACTAGGGCTTATAAAAGCATATTTTATAGGCACTCTGCTTATATCTACAGGACACCCACCCCGTGGGACAACTAGGGGAGACTTTAGGGGTTCTGAATCTGTAGAAATATTGCAGATCCTCCCCCCACAGTGCTCCTAGCATCAAAGTCGAATTTGGGCAGCACTTTTTCACAATGTGGGGCGTGAAAGGTGAAATTTCACTCAACCCAGGGCATATAAAACTCATTTTATAAGGGTCCACCTTATAAATACCTGACCCCCCACCCATGGAACACTGAGGGGAGACTCTGGGGGGTCCCTAATATGCCAAAACATTGTAGGTTATCCATTTTTAAGTGTCCCAAACACAAAAGTCGAGTTTGGGCACAATTTGCTTTTTAAAAGCAGTCCTGCCACCCAGGGCGGCTTTTAAACTGACCTCAGGCTTCAGCAGTGCACTCTTGCAAGTGCAGAAAAAGCTGCTGGCCTCCAAACTACCATGCCCTGTTGTAGACTAGGGACTTCTACTTAGTTTTAATCCACCTGCCCTATTATTCAATGGGGTCTGATTGGGTAGGTCATGCCAATCACCGGGGTACCCCATACCATAGTGTACCCTAGTGTATGTAGGTGTTTTTACTCTATTCTAAAAGTGTCTCTTTCAGCATTGCACTGGCCCTGGGCCTGGTTAGGCAGAGCCCAGGGTCAGTCAGAGTCAGTTACCACCAGTACCATTCAGCAAAATGTTGGGGGTGCCTAGGGCACAGGATGACATTACAACAATGTCAATAGTGGGAGGAGATAGGTGTCTATGGAAAGCCCTTGTGATAGGGTCTTCATACCCTATCACAGCTGCTTTGCAAATAATGTAATGGATCAATGCACAACAGCAAATTCAACTTACACATTGTACAGTTGTCTGAATAGCAAGGACAGAAATATATTTCTGGGTTAGTTTAAATACCATTTGTTAAAACAAATACACGTGGAAAAAATGCCATGTGATATGCTATTTGCTACCATTGTTTAAGAGAGGGAAGTAGCATCCTAACTCACTAGAAACTTCACCTCTCATGCCTCAAAGTCCTTTTCCTTATCCCCCCACTCAACAGTTTCAAACATCTGCATACAGATGTGTGATTTTGTGCATGCCTATGAGCATATATTGATATATATCAAACAACATATATGTGACTTAAGTATGGTAAATCTATACTTACCTGTATATATTTACCTTTACAATATTTTGGGTGTCAATATTTTGGCCACCATATTTTCGTAGGGAAATATTTGGCTATGATATTCACAGAGTGTACTGCACTGGACATTTCTATGATATGTAGATCTCTAGGTCAAAGATGTACTTGAAAACCTAAGAGCATGAAACCCGGCAAAATGAAGGGGCGTGGCACCAGGTATAACATTGAGACCCTCAAACAATCTTCAGTTTACTTTCTGGACCTGTGGAAGCACTCTCAGAGTACTTCCTGCTGCTGTGGCCTGTTGTGTACTTCAGAAGAGCGCTTTGTTGCACCAAGAAGGACTGCTCTGCTGCCTGAAGTCTGCTGTGAGCCCCCAGAAGTCTTCCCTGCTTCTTGAGCCCTTTTCGTCTACTTGCACCAACGACCTCTGGCGTGACTCCAAGGTCTAGTTACCTGACCTGCTGTTCAGAGCTTCAGGGACAGAAAAGGCTACAAGCATCTTGAAACTGCACCTGGATCCAGCCTGGGTGAGTACTGGCCCTCCAAGTGGTGCCCATTCTGTCCTAGAGCCTTGAAAGTGGTGCTAAAGGTGCCCAGATATCCCAGATCCAAAACTTAAGACTTCAAATATGTTCTGCCAAAAAGTGTTGTGAGAACAGAGAAGAGACTGGGACATGCCTGCCTGCTGATCCGCCCAAGGTTAATTGCAGGTTGGCCTGACTGCATTCTTTGCAGCAACAAATCCTGTTCAACGGGTTCGTGCAGAAGGGGTGTCCTGCCTCGTGGAGCCCAGGTTGGCTACAGCCTGTAGCCTTTTTCCGCTGGAGATGTTCAGCTACCAAAAGTGAGAATAAGTACAAAAGAAGACATCTTCACTACAACATCATCCAGTGGCTCTAAGACAATGACGCCTCCTCCTCAAACATTGACAGCTGCCTTGGCCCGCTGAAATTTGCCTTCTCAGACATTTTTCTCCAAAATGTCTTCTAAATCCGAAGGTCAGCAGAGACCGTGCCCAATCCACTTCATGTAACCGAACGGCGCTCCATTGCGCTTGGCCACAACTTTCATCTTTGCTCCTGTCTTGTGAAACTAGTTGTCCGCGGTTGTCGCTTTGATTTTGTTAGGTGCTTTTTCACACTTTAAACTTTGGAAAATCATAACTCTGGTTCTACGGATTGAATATTTGTTATGGTAAAAAATAATGTATTGCATTTTACTTCATTTTTCTAAATTGGTGTGGGATTGTTTATTTGTTGTGTTTTCACTTTGTTACTGTTTAAGGACTGCATAAACACTTTACACATTGCCTTTAAATTAATACCTGAATGCTTTTGTACCAAGCTACCAAAGAGTAAGCACATGTTAGTATAGTGTATTTTTGTGGTTCACCCTGACAAGGACTGTGGCTGTTGCTTGAGTAGGGGCTCACCCCCTCAGCTAACAACCTAATTCATCTCATTGGTGAACAGTAGCAGGATCCAGTATTTGTGTGTGTGCAGCACCATACAGTTATTAGTGTAACACTAACATCTCATGTAAATATTTTGATAGCAGATTCAACCATTTTTGCTTCTTTCCAAATTAACTCCCATTCTACCTGACTGTTTGTGCTTGTGACTCTACCTGCAAGCATAGAATTTGAGCTAAAAAACCTGGAGAGCTTCACTGCAGCTGAGCTCTGAGGATTCTGCAAGAAGATGGGCTTCCAGCAAAAAGAGTTCCAAAAAATAGGAGCTCCAGGAGGCCCTCAGGCTCTATAACAAAGCCCTTCAATTACAAAACACAGCAGAGGAGAATGGAGGAGCATATCCGACTCAAGAAGGGATGTGGCGCTGACATACTTACATGGAAGAGGATGGGAAAGGAGGGGGGTGCACAGGGTGGTTAAGAAACTCTGTTGGCAAAGGAGGGATTATCTAAGAATATTGCATTCTGTATGTAGGTAAAAATGCTGAAAAGATACTTGACTGTTTGGTGATGATCTTGATGGAGACTGGAAATATTTATTTTCTGTTAAGATGGTTCAAATATGTGTATAAGTGGTACATGCTCTTCATATGTTTAAAATGCCAATAAAGATATTCAGTTCCTCCAAAAAAACAATGAGGTAGCCCTTAGGATGCACAGGATCCAATTGGGGGGCTGGAGTGCAAGCGCGTTGAAACATATTCCCGACAAGTGTGTGGAAACATATGCCCAAAGTGGGGAGGGACACCCTTTTAACACTAGAGGTGGGGGAACAAATGCAGTATGCTTCCATGAAGGTCATTTTACTTGCCAAGTTTGGGTTGACCCCTGAGCGGTACCGCCTCAGGTTCAGAAACAGTACAATATAGGATTGGTCCCAGTAGGGGATTATTAAAGCCAACAAAACATTAAATGAATGAAAAACATAATAGACCAACACTTTATATACTTAGAAGTCCAATGTTATTTAATCACACTGGACGCTATATTAACTTTGTTGTTAACCCTTTCCCTGCTCATGACGGAACCGTTCCGTCATGAGCCACGGTTGCCGTGTGCTCATGACGGAACGGTTCCGTCATGACACGCCCGTTGGCGGCCGCTCCGCCTACGCGGCGCTGTTTCCCCGCCTGTGCGGGGGGACAACGCAAATGGGCGGAGTCATGACGGAACCGTTCCGTCATGAGCACAGCTCAACTGTGGCTCATGACGGCGCGGCTCCGTCATGAGCACAGGCCCACCGCGCTGCCCCCCTGCCCCCCCCAGCGCTGCAGCGGAATGTCCGCAGCAGCGAAGGGGTTAATGATTGTATCAAAACAATGCAATACGCAAGTGCCCCAACGAAGGGGGAAGAAGAAAGAGGGGTGGAATATAAAGGATGTAGTGATCTGAGTGAGGATCAGGGGGTATATAGAGAAAGTATAGTGCAAATCACATATTTCTTCACATGGGAAAAAGGCTCATCCTTAAGTCACATGAATAACAAACATCGAAAAATCGCGTAGCCATGGTTGTGATCAGTAACACAGTGAATAATCGCTGTTGGACCAACTGGCAAACATTATAAATGTCGACGTTTCGACCCCTAAAATAGGTAGGTTCCTTAGTTCCTTATGGGCAGGGTCTTCCTCAGGACAAGAGTATAAGGGAGGAAGGGGCACCTGAGGATTAAACATAAAAAAAACCTTACTCAAAACAAAAGTGAAAGTAAACTTTAACGGAAGAGAGGGAAGGGCGAAACCCATAAATATAGCATAGATTTACCATGTGCCATCCCGATCAGGGGATGCAGATTGTTAGGCACGCAGGCTCCAACAGGGGCAAAGAGCGAGAGTCAGGCACCTGAAACAATAATGTACAGGCTGTCAAGGGACCCTCCTAACTACATAAAAAGGAGTAATAAGACTCGGAATAACAAATAATGAATTGTGAATCTACTTACTCAAAAATGACAAATCACAAGTCCGTCCCTTGTTAAGACTGATCGGACTGAGTCAAACTAATCAGGTTTATGAATAATGTCACCCAGGATGAATTAATCTGAAAAATAGAAGGTGAAACCCACTTAGTATCAAGAACCTGAAAACTACACTTAAAAACGGTACGTTAAAATGTGCTGCCCTCCCGGGTCCAGAATGGAAATACCTTCGGGATTCAAGGGGCACAGGAGATGTCCGCTAGGTCGACAATCTAAAATTAAAGGAAATGAGCATGGAAACACATGCCCACAGTGGAGAGGGAACCCTTTTGACACTAGAGGTGGGAGAACAAATGCAGTATGCTCCCATGAAGGTCATTTTACTTGCCAAGTCACAATCTCATAAACCAGTCTTGAATAGATTTCTTGAAATATTCCAGCAATGTACTGAGTGGCTGCGTGAAGGGAAACAAAAGTAATGATTACATTGGGCTGTACAATCTTATTCTGAGATAGCACATATTCTATACTTGTTTTACAGAGCTGCGCCAACACCTGATTGATAGTGAGCTCACTGATCTCAGGGAGCAGGCTAATGAGGCAGACCTCTGCACTTGTACCGGAGGGGGTTCAGGCTCACCTCAGCAGTGGCCCTGGGTGCCCCATTTATAGCCCCAGTGCTTTGATTGCTCTGAATTAGGACACAAGCAAGAGAACTCTGTCTGTCCAAAGAAACCTCCCACTAGTGGGAACTCAACAGGGGTGGCCAATGTGGCTTTGGGGGTAGGTCGTAACCCGGGCAGGTGTTAGAATATGTCCTCATTTTACCTTAGTTGGGAGATAGATTCAGAGGCTGTACTTTTGATCCCTGAGGTTGGGAGTTGCCACGTCCACCAGGTCACAGTGAATGGGGTCCCAGTCCCTGGTTTAAGGAATACCGGTGCCAGCCAGACCATAGCAATGGAAAGGCTAGCCTCCCCAGGTCAGTACACTGGATAGGTATGTAGGGTAGCTCACACTCTGAGACAGGACTTTTTCCACCCCATGTTCCTGGTGTCCCTTGAATGGGGTGGGGAAGTGACCCATGGAGAACTGTCATAGTTAGTCACCAGATCACCATTGACTGTGTTCTTGGGAATTAATTGCTAGGAGAGATGGCTGCTTAGGGTGCCATGAAAGCTTAGGTTTGTGGGGGTACTGATGCTCAGATGGATGGTAATGGGATGAAAGGCTAATGCCTGTTCGGTCTCAGGGTACACAATCTGTGCTGTGTGGCCAGTCTCAGGCTACCCCCCTGAACTGGTAGGAAGGAGAGTGGAAGATTGCTGCCTTACACCCTGGCTGTTACCCTTCACTCAGAGAAACGGCGGAGGTCAGAGAAACCTGGATGGCCTAGGGCCTGGCTCTTGACAATGACAGCTATCAGTGGCCTCTGTTGGTTGCTGTCCTTATGGGCAAAGCTTTCCTTGGGATAGGGACAGAATTCTGATCAGAGGGGTGGAATGTTGGTGGTGTTATCGGCCTACTGGGATGCATCTGTGAGCAAGTTAAGGTTAGGTGCTTCACAGATGGAGTCAACAGATGAGAAGAATTCAACTCTGTCTTTCGGCTTGGCCCTCTCTTGCAAGGCCACCCCAAAAAAAAATCTTACTCACCTCCTGTTTTGATGAATTAATTTATTTTGGCTTTGAGACTGTGTGCACTTTACCACTGCTTACCAGCGTCAAACGGTTGTGTTCTCATTCCCTAAAGCATGGTAAAATAGTTCTACATCTGATTGGACAATTTCTTTATTTAGAAGTTCCTAGTAAAGTGGTATACCATATACCCAGAACTGGTAAATTAAATGCAATTAATGGGTCTACAGCACTGATTGTCCCACCCACTTAAGTTGCCTCTTAAACTTGTCTCAGGTCTAACACTTGCAGCCTGTAGTGCTGTTTAAGCCACCAATACGATGTGGCAAAAGAATCGCTTTTCAATACATATAAATGGCACCTAGGGTAGGCCCTAAACAGCCCACATGAAGGGGTGCTACCTCTGCCATAGGATAACATTGGGTTGCCTTTTATACATGTAATAAGCGATAACTTTTGTTTAGGAGCAACTAGAAATATCTTGTTTATTTTCTAGGGATTACAATTTTAAATTCTTCTTGATTGCAAAGACAGATTTAAGTCACAATTCACATTTTTTTGTCCTAACCAATTGATGCCTGCAGCCTTTTTCTTGGGTTACATGACTAGGTGTTTTTGGCAGTTGCACTCTGTATGTTCCTCCCAGAATGCCACACAATAGAGGGACTGAGTGTTTCATCCAAGGCAGGGTTGGGTGCAGAGTTGTGCACAGTCATACTTGCACTTCAAAGACACTGCTGCAGCTGACACAGATAGAACTCTTGGAAGTAGTTCTAATGGTGCTAAGATATTCCACATCTTAAATTTGGGACTTAAACATTTTACTGATACAAAGTGTTGTGAGAATTGAGCGCGAACCAGCACCTACCTGCTCGCTGATCCGCCCAAGGTGCGTTGCCGGTCAGCTTGATTTTGCCATAGCTCCTGCTATGTTCTTCTCTGCAGCCGAAAATCCAGTTCAGCGGCTGCTTGCAGAAGGGGTACCCAGCCTCGTGGAGCCCTTGTCAGCTACAGCTTACAGCCTAATCCCGCAGGAGATTTTTGAATTCCAAAAAAGACTTTGGGGAAGATTTACAAGAAACGGATGCATCTGTAGGAATGCATATGTTTCCCTGCACCAGTCTGTGATACCCTTGCACCGCTGCATCACAAAAGTAACACAATGGTGGCGCAAAAGTGTTTCAAGGGGCTTGTAAATCTGCACCTCAGACTGAACGTATAAATCTTCACTGCAACTTCATCCAGGGGCATCACAACTAAGGGCGGGCGGGGCTGGCATAATGCCTCTATGTGGAGCTCCACAGAGTTCCCAAAAAACTCTGTGGAGCTCCGCTTCACCTCCTCCCAAATTATTTAAAATTGAAAAAAGAGGGCACTTACCTGCATGGCTGCCGCCTCCCATGCCTGGCCACTCTCCTTTCAGCTCCTTGCGTCCTTCTTCAATGAAAAAACTCCTATGTTGTAAAAGGATGCAAGTAGCAGGAAGGAGAATGGCCTGGCAGGGGAGAAGGCAGCCACACAGGTAAGTGCCTTCTTTTTTACATTTTAATTCATTTGGGAGAGGGGAATGGCTGGCTAACTCCGCTCTGCCATGGAGTCGGAGTTTTACCTACCTCTGCATTCACAATGGAGCGTGGAGTAGGCAAATCTCCGCAAACTCTGCTGGCGGAGTGGAGTTACCCACCCAGGTTTATTCACAACAATGATGTCTCTTTTTCGGACAATGCCGGCTGCCTTGCCCCACTAAACTTTACCTTCTCAGATATTTTTTCAACGGTTTTCCAAAGTCTAAATATATATATTCAATTTTTTAAAAAACTAAGGATTAAGATTAGTTATAGTTAGGAAAACTTAATTTATAATTTCTTAACAAAACCAACTTACACTACACAAAACATAGAAATTCTGAAGTCATAGTTTTAAATTTGTTATAATTTGAGTTAAAACTATAACTCTCCCCTCTACCATGCACAATGTTATCATAAATGATGTCATTCAGATGTCATGAGTCTTGTTATGAATACTATTATTTGACATGCATGCTGATAGATATGGGGTCTCCAATTAGCTGAGGTAGGTACCTTTGTCCAAGTAGGGACCCTTCTTCCTAGTCAGGGTATGGGAGTTACACTCCTAAAATAACCCCTGCTCACCCACTTGGTAGCTTGGCACAAGCAGTCCTGCTTATTTCAGAGGCAGTGTGTAAAGCATTTGCCAGTTTAGAAAAATATCCACTATTTTTATATATCCAAAACAAGACCAGAACAATAATAATCCAACATACAGTACTGAAAAATATAGACTTGGCAAGATATACTCAAAATTGCAGAAATATCTCAAAAACACAGTTCTTCCAAGTCCGTAGCTGCATCCGGGGCTACTGCAGTGCTGAAAACAAGAGTCTAACAGTTCCAGCCGACTGCTTTAATATGGGGCAGCTAAAGCGTGGACAGACTGTCGCGGTTGCATTGCAAAATGGAAGTGGTGTAGGGTGACCTCACGATGTGGTGTAGACAGTGGACTGGTGACGATCATCCAGGTGGCGTCAGTGAGACCAAGGCTTACGGTGTGAGGCGAGGCAGTGCTCGATGCGGTGCTAGCAGGTTGCCGTGCAAGCGAGAGCCCGAGCCAGTTAGTGGGAGCTGGCATCGGTCAGCCCAGACTGCTGTGTGGGATGAGGTGGTGTGTCATGAAACTTATGAGTGGTGCCCCCAGCTACAATGCGGTCACAGGTGTCGAAGTCAGCAGGCAGCGACGGCGTCAGAAAAACCAGGGTGGTGAAGTGAAGCAAGGCGGTGCAGAGTGCGGTGCCCACAGGTCACAGTACAAGCAGCAGCTTGGTGGCAGCGGAATCGGTCGTCGTCGTTGGTGAGCCCAGGGTTGCGATGCGAGATGCGGTGGTGCCTTCTGCAGTGAGGACACAGAGCTAGCAATGGAGTCAGTGACATAGTCGGTTGCTTTTCCCTTCTCCGAGGCAAATGAAACAGCGTTCCAGAAGCGGTATCCAGAGGTTAGTGAAGTCTTTGCAGTCCCTGAGACTTCAGAACAGGAGGCAAGCTGTACTTCAAGCTTTTGGATGATACTCAGTACAAGTAAAAAATAGTTCAGTGCAGTCCTTTCACTGCCCAAGGCAGAAGCAGCAACTGCAGGTCAACCCAAGAAAGCAACAACACAGCAAAGGGGCAGTACTCCTCCTGGTAGCTCTACCAGCTCTTCATCTTAGCAAGTTCCTTGATTCCAGCGAGTTCTAAAGTTCTGGGGTCTGGGCCCCAAGATGTATACTCAAAATTCCTTTGTTCTCTCAGACAGAGAGTG
The DNA here is from genome assembly GCF_964204655.1 of Triturus cristatus. Lineage (NCBI taxonomy): Eukaryota > Metazoa > Chordata > Amphibia > Caudata > Salamandridae > Triturus > Triturus cristatus. The sequence goes on from NC_140583.1 coordinate 557,084,213, forward strand.
TCTGTGCTTAGTCCAAACCGGTTCTGTCCTCTTTGGACCAGCTTCCTGGCAGGGGATGGCGACAGCATTGTTCAAGCCGACCAGGCCCATTCAGGTGCAAGGTAATCTCCTTCCACTACTCTAAATGCAGCCCAGGTCTATTCAGCAAGGAAAGTCAGAACACCCGACCCCCCTAGTGGCCGTCTGAAGAGAATGCACATCCCCAGCACCTTGTCACTCCAAAGCCAGTCAGTCAATCCACAAACCCAGCAGAGGCACACAGGATGGCTAAGCAAGAAAATACCTACTTTCTAAAAGTGGTATTTTCAAACACAGAACATAAAAATCATCTTTACTAAAAGATGCATGTTTACAATCTGAGTCCAGGCATACTAAACTCCCTTTCCCTATCTTGTCCCAATGGTAAGTTATTCTTATAAAATGTTATGAGTAAAACTCCCATTCTACCCTATGGGACAGATAGCCTTTCAATAGTGAAAAACGGAATACACTGTAATTCACTTCCAGGACATGTCCCACACACCAGGGCATGTCCTACCTTTAAAATACAAAGCACCCTGCCCACAGGGGTACCTTGGGCCTACCTTAGGGGTGACTTATATGTTAGAGAAGGGAAGATAAGGGCCTGGCAAGTGGGTGCACTTGCCAGGTTGACATTACAGTTATAAACAGTGCTCAGGCACTGCAGTGGCAGGTCTGAGATACCTTTTCATGGCTACTCATGTGGGTGGCACAATCAGTACTACAGGCCCACTAGTAGCAGTTAATTTACAGGCCCTGGCACACTCAGTGCACTTTACTAGGGGCTTACCAGTAAATTAAATATGCCAATCATGGAAACACCAATCCTAATTACAATTTACAACAGGAGCACTTGCACTTTAACACTGAACAGCAGTGACAAAGTGCGCAGAGACAATAAGTCACCAAAAACAGTCAAAACCGGGAGGTCAGAAACCAAAAAGATAGAAAAAACATGTCAAAAGATGCCAGGTCTAACACATGCTATGAGTGATGTAACATGAAAGGTTATAAGGACTGCATGGGGTTAGCACAAAGTATAGTTAATTTACTGTGGCTAGTGAGTTGACAGCAGTATGTACAGAGGTGCACGAGTTATGGGGTGAAATTATAATTTAAATTTAGAACTATAACTTCAGAATTTTTGAGGTGTGTGTAGTTTAATTTAGAGTGGAATAGAGTGGTGTAGAGTGAGGGCATGGACTGAAGCAGAATGTTGTAGAATGTAGTGGCAGAGAATGCAGTGGCGTGTTGTAGAGCAGAGTGGTGTGGCATGTCATAGAGTGCTGTGTTGTAGAGTGTCAGGGTGGAGGGGCGTAGAATGGAGCTGAATGGTGTGGCTTGTTGTAGAGTGGAATGGTGTGTCAGAGAGGAGTGGCGTAGAGTGGAGTAGAGTGTTGTAGAGTGGAGTTTTATAGAGTGGAGTGGCATGCCATAGAGTAGAGTGGAGTGGTGTGTTATAGAGTTCCGTGTCTTAAAGTGCCATAGACTAGAGTGGCATAGAGTGGGGGGGCATAGAGTGGAGTAGAGTGTTATAAAGTAAAGTTGTGTAGAGCGGAGTGACGTGTCGTAGAGTGGCATGTCCTACAGTGTTTTAGAGTGGAGTGGAATGTTGTAGAGTGGAGTGACATGTCATACAGTGGAGTGGCATGTCGTGGAGTGGAGTGCTGTGGAGTGGAGTAAAGTGTTAGAGTGGACTGGTATATTATAGAGTGGAGTGGCGTGTTGTAGAGTGGAGTGGTGTGTCGTTAAGTGGTGTTTCATACAGTGTCTTTTATAATATATTTTTTACTTTTCAGTAGGTACCACTGTACTTTCTAGAAATTTTCTGTAAAAATATCAATCAATAAAACAAATTTCCCCTATATTAAAGCAACATAAATTACCTATATTTCACATTAAAACACAGAACAAAGGCAAAGTGGGGCCTAAACTATATCGCTGGCTTTTCTTTTTGAAGGGCTTTCATTAACAAATCATTCTGTGTTTCATCATCACCAGGTACAGCAGTATGCCAGAAAGGTACCGTGGTATACTGTGACCAAGGTTATAGTCCCTTATTACATAAAAACTACTCATCCAATTTTGATCAGATGACAAAAAGAACCATTTACACACCATAATATATATTCCTGCCAAATTTCAAGAAAATCCGTTCAGCTATTTTGCCACTACATCTGTTTAAAACGTCTAAGGAAAATGCATTGATGGGTAAAAGTGCCAGAAACTCAACAAATACTTACTCTACTTACCAGTAGTACCAAAAAGGATAATCTGCATATCATAATCTATAATCCTGCCAAATTTCATGCAAATCCAACTGTCCATTTTTATGAAACATCCAATACAAAAGTGTATGGAAAATGGATTGGAAAACAAAATGTGCTTTGGGGCCCGCCATTGTTCTTTGCACCCCCAAAACTAATCACCACAAAACTTTGCTTCATCAGCAAATGTAGCATAATTAATATTTCTGAAAAGTTTCATTGAGATTCATCAAACTGGGGCAAAGTTATTACCAATCAAAATTCAGAGGAACGCTAATCTCTGTGTGTGTGAAAAAAATAAATTAAACGAATTCCGTTGCGCGCGCTGCATCGCCAAATGCGATGCAGCGCGTGCAACAAAATTTGTTTTATTTATTTTTTCCGTTACCTGAAATCGGCCATATGCCGCATTTGACAACCCCCCCACACTGCCCCTCCCCCGCCCCACGTCACAGCCCCGGTAGCACGCCCTATACGGGCGTGGCTGATTATATATATGGACTTTACAAAATGTGATTAAATAAAACAGATGCACAGCTGTGCCTTGTGCAATGCACATCTTCATGAGAGGGTCCCAGAAATTCCCTTCCCTGCGTGATGTTCGTTCCCTTATTGCTTGATATTATGAGCAGCGCAAAGTAAGCCCTTTTTAATTAGTGAAGACATATTTTAAAAGCCTCCTGTTGGACATAAGTGACTTAATTCTGTCACAAGACTGCATACAAATAGAAAACGACAAATACAGTTTAATCACAAACATATATTAGAGAAAATATGGCACGATTTGTATAACCAGGCTCATGAGTGGGAAAGGTCTATGTTTCTGCACTGCTTAAAACATGATGAAATGTCAAATTTAAACAGTTCTACACATGTGAATGCATTTGAATATCTCTCGGCAAAAGTGAATTGTCAATTACAAAACCTGTTGACCCCAAGATGAGCTGTAGTTGTAAGCAAATGAATGAAATCCTCAACACCAAGGTCTGTGCCCACACGAGTGTTGCAGGACTGATGCTTCAATGTATAATCTCTTTTTGAGCTGGACCTTCACATGCAGAAGGAAGCACCTGCCAGTCAAAGGCTGTAATGAGGCCAGTCGAACTTAGGTCTCTGCAGCCCCTCAACATCTATGGGACCCATCATCTTTCCCCTGCAACCCGAACAGCCATAGGAGACCTACAGCCTGTGATGGCCTCTAGGCCACGTGCGCTCATGACCATGCACTGCTGGGCTTAATGACACACACGGACACTCGTTTCAGTCCCAGCGTGGTTCCGACTGCCGTTCGCGGGCCACGTCCCTTTATTTATACTTAGCGCCTGACGTCACACGTTAGCGCTCGCGCAACACCTCCGACGCGGGTAGACTGCACCGCTACCCCGCGTCGGAGGATACTACATTCCTTCTAACCTTTATCAAAACAACAAACGAACATTGATCATGTAGATCTGTTACCAATCACTAGAATTCCAGTCCCAGGTCTGTCACACCAGGAAATCGGCCAGCTGGGAGGATGGCGCCGGATTTCTTCTCAGGTCGTATCGGGACTGCTGCCCCCGCACTGACGGTACTGTTGGGGTCATTCTTTGCAAGGCTACGCTCCGAGGGGACCTCACCGGAGAGCTTGGCGACCCTCCGCCTGGTGTTCCTGGCGGCGAGGGCGCACCCTGGTTGGTTCGATCATCATCTTCGGTGGGGGTTGTCCCTTGATCCCCTTCTGGGCCTTCCTCCACTGGCGGCTGACTGGGCCTGGCGCCCTGGTGTTCTGACCATTGCGGGTCCGGAGTCCCGGTGTGCACCTTTTTGAAGAAAGAGATGTTCCGGGTGACGTCCTCGGTTCCTCTTCTTGCGGTTGTCATGGTGCCAGTTCGGCGGACCACTGTCCAGGGTCTGTGTTCAAATGGGAGCCGGAATTTGCTCCCGGGATACCTGTCCTTGATATAGACTTTGTCCATCACTTGAATGGCTGACGTTCTGGCTCGTCGGTCGGCACTGGCCTGGTCATTGGAGTTGGTCCTGTTGGCTAGGACCTTTCCGGCGTCAATCTGAGGCGGGATCCAGCTTGGGTGATGCGGGATGATGTCTCGCACTACTCGGCCCATGCTTGCCGGTCCTGGAGCTGCCTCTGTCGTAAGATGAGGCGTCAGCCGATACTCTCTCAGGAAGCTGTAGATGGCTCTCTCAAGTGGGGATCCATCGGCATGCGCGATGCGTATTACTTTGTTGACAGTCCGCATGAACCTCTCCACTTCCCCATTGGCCTGAGGCCAGCGCAGGGTCACTTTCCGCTGTTGAATCCCCCAAGCCTTGACGTAGTCAGCAAACTCTTGCCCTTGGAAGGGTGGGCCGTTGTCTGTCTTCACCACTTCAAATATTCCGTGGGTGGCGATGTTTTTTACGAACTTTGTGATGACCTCGGCGGCTGTCTGACTTCCCACCACCTCGACCTCTGGGTACTTCGTATAGTCGTCGATGATCACAAGGGCATAGCGTCCATCAGGGAGGTGCCCGAAGTCTGCACTCACCCGCTCCCATGGTTGCCGGGGGTTTTCCTCGGTGATGACGGGGTGGGGGTGATCCGGCTGACCCGACGCCTGGCACCACGAGCATGTTCGGACCGTTGTCTCCACCATAGGGTCCATCCCCGGGAACCATACCTTGGCCCTCAGCCGACTCTTTGTCTTCACTATGCCTTGATGGCCCCGGTGTGCGAGGTTCACTGCTTGTTGAGCCAGACTGGATGAGATCACCAGTCGCGGGCCTCGGAGCAGACATCCACCGTTGTCAACTGAGAGTTCATCCTTGACCCGCATGATTGACTCCAGGACGGCCTTTGCTTGCGGCGTTCGTCTGGCCATGGAGGACTGAATGGGGCGACAGTCATTCGACTGGAACGCCGTCAGGGACAAGAGCAGGCATTCGTCCCTCTGGGTGGCGTCCACGATCGTTTCAAGGCTCATGGGCAATGGCCGGGATCTCTCCGATACCAGCCGGACGTATTCCTCCATATCTTCGGCGTCCTCTTCTTCCGCTTTAGTGGCCACTCTGGGATGTCTCGAAAGATAACCCGTGGGATTAGATGAGCCGGGCTTGTACTCCACTCGGTAGTCATACTCCTGTAGTTGAAGGATCCATTTTTTAATCCTTGGCGGAGGCTTAGATGCTGATCCTTGAAACAGGGGAATGAGGGGTTTGTGGTCTGTGGACACAGTGAACAGATGGCCGTACACATAGACGTGGAAATGTCGACAAGCCCAGTGGATGGCGATCGCTTCTCGCTCTATCTGCGAGTATCTCTGTTCTGTGTCTGTCAAGGAACGGCTCGCATATGCTATCGGGGCCCACTCTCCATTTCCTTGCAACTATGTGAGCACTGCTCCTAGCCCATATGGGCTGGCGTCCACAGCGACATTGGTGGATCGGGCCGGGTCAAAGTATGACAGGGTCGTGTCTGCAGACAAGGCCGCCTTGGTATCTTTAAAGGCTTGTTCCTGTTCGGGTCCCCATTGCCATGAGGTGGTGGATTTTGTCAATTCCCTGAGGGGCTTTGTGAGGTTCGACAAGTCCGGGACAAATCGCCCACAGAAGTTCACCATCCCTAGGAAGCTCCTTATTTCTGAAATGTTGGAAGGTGCCGGGGCTTCCTGCACATCTTTTACCTTATCAGGGTCCGGGGCGACTCCTTGGTCGGAGAATGTGTAGCCAAAGAAGCTGAACTTTCTCCTCAAGAATTGGCACTTCTCCCTGTGTACGGTCAGTCCGGATTCTTTGATCCTCTGAAGGACCCCTCGCAGTCTCCGATGGTGGTCTTCTATCGATGAGGCATATACTAGGAGATCGTCACTTACATTCAAAACCCCTGGTAGCCCGCTGAGGACTTCCCGCATGGTGTTTTGGAACACCTCCGCGGCGCTTGAGACTCCGAAATTGAGGCGTCGGTAGCGCCTGAGGCCGACATGCATGGAGAATGTGGTTATGTAGCGAGAGTCCGGGTGTAGCGGCAGTTGGTGATATCCGGACCGGAGATCCATCTTTGAGAACCATCTTGCACCGTTCAGTTCTCCCAGGATGTCATCAATGGTGGGGTTAAGTGACGTTCCCTTTTCACCGCGGTGTTTGGGAGTCGCATGTCAATGCAGATGCGGACCTGCCCCGGCTGTTTCGGTTTCCTTGCCACTACAATCGGGGACACCCACGGGGTGGGTCCACTGACCTTCTCTATAATCCCTTGCTTCTCCAGTGTCTCCAGCTCTTCTTCGACCTTCTTGCGCAAATGGAATGCAATGCGCCTGTGCCTCAGCGCCACCGGCTGAACTGACTGCTCGATGTGGAGGGATACTTCTTTCCCTTTCAGGCATCCGATGCCCTTGAAGACGTCTTCGAACTCCTCCATGATGGTCTCTAGTTCTTCCTCTTGCACCGCCAGGGCGAATGATATCAGCCTCAACTCTTCCGCTGACTGTCCGCTTATCAGCATACCGCTTCCCTCTGGGGTCACGTACACTGTGGTGGGGATCTTGAGGTCTTTGTGTCTCATCTCCGTCTTGAAACACCCCAAGAGCGGGATCGGTGTCTTCTGTCCATATGCGAATACTCTGATTCTCGCTTCGCGTAGTGGGGGGCTTGGACTTAGTTGGCCATACACATCGGGCGCCATTAGCTCAATCGAGGCCCCCGTGTCTATGGTGGCTCTCACGTCCTGGTTGTGGATCTTGACTTTGCACCTTGGAAGTCGTTGTCTCTTCCGTCGTGGCTGGTCTACTGCAAACACATAGTGGATCGGGCTTTCTCCCGCGTCATCATCCATGTCCTCTCCGTCTCGCTCTTCAGCCACAGTCTGAGCTGCCTCACTCCGTGATTTTGTAGACCGGCACACTGCCACGAAGTGGTTCATCACCCGCACGCACTGCATCTTTTCCCTCTCGCCGGACAGTCCTGCAGGCGATGGGGTGTGCCTCCGCAGTAGCCGCATCCCTTTTTCCTGTCTTGCTGTTTTCTTCCTGCATTTTGGCGCGTTTTGGGCCTCACCGCGTTTGCCGTGTCCACCGTGTTGACCTGCTCCGTCTTGACAGGGCGGTGGAGAGCCGCCTCCATGTGCGATGCCCTGGCTTGCGAAAATTCTTTTGACCGGCCCAGAGTGAGGATGTCTGCAAGGGATTTGCCGTCCTCCTGAAGAATGTTTACTCTGAGTTTGGACGAGTAGCATCCTTGTATAATCTGACCTCGAATTTCTTTCTGTTTGTCCCTAAATCCGCACGTGCTGGCCAGTTCTTTCAGGCACCCATGGAATGCGTCTAGCGATTCCTCTGCTTTTTGCTTGGCCTGGCGAAATATGAGTCTTTCGTAGTCTCTGTTCGCCATTGGCTCGAAGTGCGCATTTAGGGCATTGAGAAGCATGACGTAGGTCTTGGGTGTGGCCTCCACCAGGGTCTTGTAAATGAGATGGATGTCTTTGCCTCCCAGGTGGAGGAGCAGGGCTCTGCGCCTGTCTCGGGCTATGCCCGCCCCTTCAAAGTAGATCTGGAGGCGATCGGTCCAGTCTCTCCATCGCGGGGCAAGGGACAAGGAAGCTCCGTCTACCACAAAAGGCTCAGTGGCGGGAATCGACGCCATCTTGGCGCAGCCGCAAACACACCTCGCAGCAAGTGCGCTGCTTACCTCCTGGGCGCAGTGGCAGCCGCCCGGCCAAGGACAGGGAAGAAACAGTCAGGGCCTCTCCTGTGGCTTGTCTGCATTAGGCCTCTGAGAAAATTAAATTTTCGATCATGATCGAATTGATCCGCCAATTTGTGCTCCGCCGCCATTTTGTGTTGCCTTCACTCAGGCAGCACGGGGAACAAAGTCTATTCTGCTTTTCCTGCAGCTGCGTGTCAAAATAAGCCTTCTGCCTCTATTTGCAAAGCTGGTGTTAGGACTGGCCGAGTACACTAATCCCTGTCTGGTTTTTCTAATCCCCGTCTCAGCTATCTATTGGTTCACACTATTCTCTTCTGACTTTATCTTATCGTCTGGCCTTCACTGTCCTCTGCTAGCATTCTCTCGTTTCACAACTGTCCTCCAACACACACAAACATATCTCCCCACCTGCAAGTTAATTGCGGATCTGTTAATGAATTAGTTTGAGGGAGGGGTGACAAACACAGTTGGAGGAGAGGTTTCTTCGAGTCATCTAACACTTTGTTTTCAAACCTTTTCTATTGGTTCTGTCCTGTTTTCCAACTTCCCTTATTGGCTCTTTCTTATATATTCTGGGTGTGTATTTGGTTAATGTATATGTCACCTATGTAGTATATAGGATTGTGCGCCACAGAGGGAAGTGGCAGTCTCCTGAAAACCTACCTTGTGTACTTCTGGGATAACTGTACTAGCTGCAGCTAATAAAATCCAATCTTCTAACGCCTAACAGAGTGTACCGTGTCTCTGTGTAGCTGAGCAGGAGAACCCAGGAGATTAAGGCGTACCCTGTGCCGCCAGGCCCAAAAGGTTCTGGTTCTTCACCTCACCATAGGTGCCTCCTCCCTCCAAGGTGCTGGGCACGCTCCACCGTGGGCTCCACCGGGCGTGTGTGGGACAAACTCCCTCTTGCAGGCACTCCCTGGGGTACCAAGGCTGCTCTGGGCTTCAGTCGACTTGCTTGGGGCACACAGCAGGGCAGTCCAGGCCAGGCTAGACTTCATGGATCCTGGGCCGAGAGCACAGCTCACCTTCCACATGTTAATTGGCCTTTCAGCACCTCTGCATGGGGTCTTTTCTGCCCCTCGTCGCCAGTGTGATGGCCTATAGGCCACATGCGCTCATGACCACGCGCTGCTGGGCTTAATGACACACACGGACACTCGTTTCAGTCCCAGCGTGGTCCCGACTGCCATTCGCAGGTCACGCCCCTTAATTTATACTTAGCGCCTGACGTCACACGTCAGCGCTCGCACAACACCTCCGACGCGGGTAGACTGCGCCGCTACCCCGCGTCGGAGGATACTACACAGCCCATCACAGCGTCGTCTGAGCATTATGCCTGAGGATTGAAATCACGATTCTGGGTCTAGCCCGGAACAGGGCAAGCGCAATGCTGTGTAAAACATGTCTGGCTAGGTCAAATGTATTAAACATTAACTAAATATGCTTGTATTTTTCTATTTGTAATGATCGAGACATTGAGCTTCTCTGCATGTTCAATCAGTAAAACAAACACGCATCGCTGTTCGCCCAAGTAGTCATTCAAAAAATTGATACATGTAATATATCATACCGGACTGAAATTAACCAATGATATAGTTTTCCTGGGTATATTTGCATGGAATTCGACTAAAATAATTATAGGTGGCAGTAATGGCTAGAATGATACAAGGCATCTAGTAAATAAAAAATAAGAGAAAAATTGTCTCCCTGGAATACATTTTCAAAACTTTAAACATCTATTATTGTTAGTTCATCCTCCTCTCTCCAGGAAGACAAACTTCAGCAAAATACTGATTTTCAGGTATCTCTTCCCCCGAAGGTGGTTGATATGTGCGTGCAGGTTTTCTTATGACTTTAGCTTTTTCGAGATAGGTTATGATAGTTTTCCAAATAATAAAGCAGTACTTTTGTGACAGTTTTTCGTGGTATAGTGTTAGACACATATTAAAATAAAGAAAAAGGTTTCACACACTAGTAACTATTAATAAAATAATGTTGTGCCCCCGTGCGCCGGAGCCGAAGTCAGCTTGAAATATTCAAGCACTGAAAATTATTGAGAAACTGAGGGGCATATGTACAAACCCCTATCGCCACCACAACGTCACTTTTACGGACGTTGTGGTGGCGATAGGGACATTGCCTTATGTACAAGGCACCGTTAAGCCACTTAATGTGGCTTAACACTGCCTCTCCTGTGGCTTGTCTGCATTAGGCCTCACCATAGGTGCCTCCTCCCTCCAAGGTGCTGGGCACGCTCCACCGTGGGCTCCACCGGGCGTGTGTGGGGACAAACTCCCTCTTGCAGGCACTCCCTGGGGTAGCAAGGCTGCTCTGGGCTTCAGTCGACTCGCTTGGGGAACACAGCAGGGCAGTCCAGACTAGACTTCATGGATCCAGGGCCGAGAGCACAGCTCACCTTCCACATGTTAATTGGCCTTTCAGCACCTCTGCATGGGGTCGTTTCTGCCCCTCGTCGCCAGTGTGATGGCCTCTAGGCCACGTGCGCTCATGACCACGCGCTGCTGGGCTTAATGACACACATGGACACTCGTTTCAGTCCCAGCGTGGTCCCGACTGCCGTTCGCAGGTCACGCCCCTTTATTTATACTTAGCACCTGACGTCACACGTCAGCACTCGCGCAACACCTCCGGCGGGGGTAGACTGCACCGCTACCCCACGTCGGAGGATACTACACAGCCCATCACAGCGTCGTCTGAGCATGATGCCTGAGGATTGAAATCACGATTCTGGGTCTAGCCCGGAACAGGGCAAGTGCAATGCTGTATAAAACATGTCTGGCTAGGTCAAATGTATTAAACATTAACTGAATATGCTTGTATTTCTCTATTTGTAATGATCGAGACATTGAGCTTCTCTGCATGTTCAATCAGTAAAACAAACACGCTTCGCTGTTCGCCCAAGTAGTCATTCAAAAAATTGATACATATAATATATCATACCGGACTGAAATTACCCAATGATATAGTTTTCCTGGGTATATTTGCATGGAATTCGACTAAAAAAATTACAGGTGGCAGTAATGGCTAGAATGATACAAGGCATCTAGTAAATAAAAATAAGAGGAAAATTGTCTCCCTGGAATACATTTTCAAAACTTTAAACATCTATTATTGTTAGTTCATCCTCCTCTCTCCAGGAAGACAAACTTCAGCAAAATGCTGATTTTCAGGTATCTCCTCCCCCGAAGGTGGTTGATATGTGCGTGCAGGTTTTCTTATGACTTTAGCTTTTTCGAGATAGGTTATGACAGTTTTCCAAATAATTAAGCAGTACTTTTGTGACAGTTTTTCGTGGTATATTGTTAGACACATATTAAAATAAAGAAAAAGGTTTCACACACTAGTAACTATTAATAAAATAATGTTGTGCCCCCGTGCGCCGGAGCCGAAGTCAGCTTGAAATATTCAAGCACTGAAAATTATTGAGAAACTGAGGGGCATATGTACAAACCCCTATCGCCACCACAACGTCACTTTTACGGACGTTGTGGTGGCGATAGGGACATTGCCTTATGTACAAGGCACCGTTAAGCCACTTAATGTGGCTTAACACTGCCTTGTACATAAGTCCCCCTTTCATACTATGGTTAGCGTGAAAAGGGCGTGCAGTGGGTGTTGTGGTGGGTGTTCCACAGCAACACCCATTGTATTTGACGCTACCCCCTATGTACAAGGGTGGCGTACATAGGAGGCAGCACCAAAATTAAGACCAGGAAAATCCATGTGTGCTGTCTTGTGTAGCACACACGAAAAAAGCAAAATGCCATGGTTTGTTTATGTACAGGAAGGTGTCCCTTCCTGTACATAAACAAATCTTTTTAAAAAAATGCCATTTTGTAACATTCATGTGTGCTGCATGAAGCAGGACACATGAAAGTTACAAAATGGCATTTTAGGATTGTTTATGTGCAGGAAGGGACGCCTTCCTACATATAACTAATCCTCCTCTGCACACAGACACCAGTAGCGGACTGTGGAGGGAGTTCCGTGGGGCGGTGAGGCGGGGCGGGGGAAAGTAAACACCGGATTATGGATGAACGGAGGTAAGTACACATTTAAATAAATAAAACGAATTCCTTTGCGCGTGCTGCATCGCATATTCCGGTGTTTTCATTCCCCACCCTGCCCCTCCCCTGCCCCACCTCACCGCCCCACGGAACTCCCTCCACGGACCGCTACTGACAGACACCCTTGCACTCTGGTGCAAGGGTGCCTGCGTTGGCGATAAGTTGCTAAACTTAGCGCAATCGCAGGAGGAAATGGAAGGCAGCACCAAATTTTTGTAAATATGGTGCAGCCTTGCGTTTCAGAAGTGGCGGAGCGCGTCGTTAAGCCAGGGCGGCTAACGACATGCTCCACCGTTTCCTAGTACATATCCCCCCTGAAAGGTTAGACAACAGGGAAACCAAGGATTTTCGTTGTCCTCAAAACATCTCATGATTTGTAAATCTAGACAAAACCAACAAAAGTGTTTGGTAGCAAGATGATGAAAAGCTGAGCTGCCAACGTGAGCTCAACGGATTTTAGAAATGTTAATAATGTCTGAAGTAGCTGTGGGAAGTGCTCCAGGTGGCAAATCTACCTAATCTGTACACATTAGATTTAATGGAAACACTCGAAAGAGAATAAAAATACGATTACTCGATGTTGATGAAATGTTGTTATTATACCTCATGTGTGCCGTACATGAAAATACCATTCTTTAAATACTTTATTTCGACTTACTCACTGAGCTGCTAATAGTAATTCTGCTTCAAGACTTTCTGATCACTGTTTATGCTAGTCCTACCGGATCTTCGAGCAATTGTTAAAAAAAGGAAAAATCAAACCTTCAGGTGTTCATAAAATAAAGTGACACATATATTACCTTATGTAGCCTACTTCTAAAAGCTGGTTGTACTGTAGAGCCTAACTATTGGCAGTTGAATGATATTGCTGTAAAGAACAGATAACTGTGACATCTGATCCAGGATTTACTTCATCAAGTAAAATAAATCTTGCAAAAAATTAAACCTGAAAAGAGATTTTAATGTATTTATAAAATGAGCAGAAGATAATTGGGAAACAGCGTATGACGATTTGGTTTGATCCTTATGAAGATTTGTCCATAGTTTGTAGGCTATACAATGCTCCTGCGTCCTTTCAGGTATTTTTTAAGGTTAGCGATGGTGAGAGTGCTGTCTAAGACACAATCATCTGTACACAAAGATTACAAAATATGAATTTCATCCAAAATATGATTCATTTCTATAGCACACATTTCATCCAGGGGAGTAAACATATACATCTATCAAAGACTGGATCTATTTTCGATTGGCTGGTGGCAACAGCAATGTTAGATCATCTGGTTAATTTGTGTAGGAGAAAGTTGCAGGATTACTCCTCCCAAGATCAACATTTGACTCACTTGATTGAGGAGCTCAAGCTCACTGTGCAAGCAGATGCTTAGGATAGGAGTAGGCACTATGGACACATATACAGCCAGCAATGTCAGTGTGTCACCCATATTTTTATCAGTCTTGAAGAGTCACAGCTTTAGGGAGAATCATTGAGCAATTTACAATTAACTTTAAGCCTGGACCAGGGGTGTGGAATTTTCCAAATAATCTAGTTGTCCAAGGGACACAATGCCACTGAGATCTACATGTCCTGTAAAATCCACTTGTCCCACCTACCCCCATTCCACATCAAACCTAAGGGCTCCGGCTGACAGAGAAACATTAATATATTTTTGCTTTATTAAAATCAGTAAACCATTGAATGCTGTGCAATAATAATGCTAAAGGAAAACTTGTCAAGCGATATTATCACATCCCTGCCCCCCTGCGCCCCCTCCCCTTAACCCTGACGGCAATTCTTTTATTTCTATTCCCCTTTTTTTCCATTTTTTTGGGCTGTGTATTTATTCCCACAAAATACGTACATTTCAAACCATACGTAATGTACTAATTTACCGTCACCCTTGGCTGTGTATTTATTCCCACAAAATACGTACATTTCAAACCATACGTAATGTACTAATTTACCGTCACCCTTGTAAAAACTTATGAGTGGGATATAAAAGGTGTCAGCCAGCGTGCCTCCTGCCATTTCCCCCTCACTTTTGCAGCTGGCCAGACGTGAGCCCTACGTTCCTTGCGAATCGGTAAGTTGTATCGAAAAAGAAACAGCAAAGTTGGGAGCTTCCTTTAATAATAAGAATCGTTTTTTCGCCAAATGTACCCTCTTTGCAACATTAATCATTTGTGTAATGAATATTTGTCGGTGTGTTTACGCAGTTATGGGCTGAAAGTTAATAGCTCACTATTCTATATTAGGACTTAAAGTTATAAATTGCAAGTCACCAACGGATGTCTCTTTTGAAAGCATTAATCTGCAGATCTGTTCCCATCCTATGTACTCTGTAATCGACTTCGTACATGTTCTTTACAGCAGGCATATTAACCCTCTGCACTAACTTCACCGAGGTCACAACCTCAACTATACAAAACACGGATCTCTTTCCAGGATGGTAATTCATCACACAAGTTTCCTACACAGTTCTGTGAGGCCTGGTAATTGCCGGCGGAAAGAAACGCTGCAGCAGGTGCTTCGAAAGCTTTTAGTGCTGGCTGCGCCGTGTGCCACAATGTTTTTTTGCCCATAAGCCAAAGGAGTGAAAGTGTAGGAGTCACATGTCACCCATACTGGTAGGCAGTAGTTTAAGAGTGCTTGGTGTAGAGAAACACAAACGCAGAGTCGAAAAAGAAACAGCAAAGTTGGGAGCTTCCTTTAATAATAAGAATCGTTTTTTCGCCAAATGTACCCTCTTTGCAACATTAATCAATTTTGTAATGTATATTTGTCGGTGGGTTTATGCAGTTCTGGGCTGAAAGTTAATAGTTCACTATTCTATATTAGGATTTTAAGTTATAAATTGCAAGTCACCAACGGATGTCTCTTTTGAAAGCATTAAGCTGCAGATCTGTTTCCATTTGCGGTATGAAGGCTCCGGACCCGCGATGTTAAACCCACGTTGTGATGGCAGCGCGTGAATCTGAATTCGTTGTAATGGGTGTTTCCCCCATGAAGCGGTGGTAGCGCAGTGCGCCTGCTTGCGATACGCTTTTTTGACGTCCTCATCTGAGGCGCCGAGGCGGGCCAGGCCTAGGCTTTTGTACTAATTAAGCTACCCACGCACGGTTGCTAAAAATATAAATAAAAGAAAATCGCAGCACCTCCGTCACAATATGACACAATTCAAGCGGGCAAAACTGCTTATTTTACCTGAATGCTTATTGCAAGCCTCGTGGCGGCCACGGACTACTGCTTGCAGAGGCTTAGTGACGTTTCACTCCCCCAGCCAATCACTGGCTAGAGCCCAGTCATGGGCTGCTAGCCAATCAGATGCCGCCAAAGGCTCTCTGCAAGCTTCGGATTGGCTGTGAGCCCCAGAGTGCCCACAGCCTGTTGTTTTAACGTGATTAAAACGTGATTAATGTCTACATGTCCGTCGGACATAAATAGACACTAAATCTTCTTGCCCGTCAATATAAACAACATGGTTCGGGCGTCGGGCGATATGATTCCCCCACCCCTGCTGGACATCAAAACGCTAAAGCAGATGTTTTGTTACAAGAGGAGAACTGAAATGTTCTGGCAAAACCACCAGAGAAATTATTGCTAATCACTAGAAACAATGCTGAAGATCTTTAAACTACATTTACAAATGGTTTGCTGCCCATAATACCGAGTGTTTTTTAAAGCTTTTTTTGTTTCATTAAGATGTACTTTGGAAACCTGATGTTTCACAGAAACTTTACGGTGATTTTAAGAAATCAGATTATTAATTAGAATAGGTGACTACTCACCTCAAGTAATAATGACAATTCTTGTAAGGATGAACATCCAAAGTCACTTAATTAAACGGAACTCAAATCCCCTGGTAGCTATGGCACAGAGCAGACAAGCATAACCTAGAGCAATGTATAAAGTGTTTATGCAGTAATAAAGTCCAAATGCAAAACAGTCACGAAAAAACATCAACACAATGGCAAAAATCTAATAAGTGAACGGAATAATAATCCACATTTGTGAAGCGCGAACAATCACTCGTAAGGGTCTCTAGGCGCCGGGGGCCATCGGGAAGATTAAGCAAGCTATTGCCCAGTGTCACATGGTGCTGGGCTAATCTGCCGCCGGGTATCGAACCGTGATCCCCGGATTCCGGCGTCAGTCGCCCTGGCCGCGGCGCCACACCTCTTCCCTGAAGATATTATTTTCCGAAATTTTAACTAGGAACATCTTGAAGAAGCACAAAGTGCCAATGATAGTCAATGGTCGGGGTAGACTGGGACCTAGGCACAATATGCTGCTGACCAACATGGAGTGCAGGTCAGAAGCAACCAGACACTGGGCACACAAGAATTGTTTTGGCACCTTTTTTCCCCTTCCTTTTAAGTGCACTCCAAAGTGGTGTTTGTAAACCCAGAAGAACTGTCATGCAGGATTTGGCACTGTAATATCAAAAAGGATGCTCACAATTTCCACCTTGCTTATTCTGGGAGGATCAGAGTAATCATCTCTGCCTATTCAGGTCACCCTGTTGTTTGCTTCTGGGAGGCATTTTACAATTCTAATCAGTGGCTTGGAGAAGTGTGAATGCCTGTGCAGATCAACCTACATGAACCTAATGCAGGGAAAGGTTTATTTCTAAATGTTGCTTTTCCTTAACAGTTTTAAAAAATCTGACTTGGATTTTAATTACTATTAAACATAGTTGTTCAAATATTTTTCTAGCTAGCCCAATTCCTGAGATACTGTATTAGGATTTAAATCTGTGCTCTTGTTTTCTACATAGGACAGGTAGGCCTGCGACTGTGAAAATTAGCTTTTGGGTGTTATTCACTGTAAGGGTATGTTGACATTAAATTTCTACAAATCCTACTTTTAAAAACCATGCACCGTGCCTTGTGGATGACATGGCCTACATAATGTTGACTTACCTTATTAATATTTACAAGGGAAGTATAGACCTCTCAAAAGAGTTTATTTGGACAGGTTGAATTGCAATTTTGACACTGCTACAGCAAGGCTACACTGGTGGACCTGAAGCCATGTATGCACAGCCACTGTTGTAAATGGCGCAATAGGTGCTGCAGTCTACTGTTGACACTTAACTTACAGGCCCTTGGTACATTTTATTTAATATACTAGGGACTTATAGGTAAGTTATAAAACAATTTGAAATATGCCAATATGACCATGTTTACAGTGGGAGCCATGTACTTTACTGCTGGTTAGCAGGGGTAAAGTGACAGAGTTCTAAAGCAAGTAAAAATGTAGGGATTAGCAAATGGCAAAAAACCAGGGGTAACCACACAGAAAAAGTGGACTTCCTACAGTGATACAATTCTCAACCAATATCCATACAACTGAGTGTGCTCCAGACTGTGTTATGAGCTATGAAGCCAGGGAGCTTTTGGTTCAAGCCTTGATTTTCTCGAGGCTTGATTATGCCAATGTGCTTTATCTAGGGCCTCCATCCGCAACCATTAAAACATTGCAAACGGTTCAAAACTGTGCGGCCCGACTGCTGATGCAGGTTCAAATGCAGGAATCAGCTAAACCTTACATTATATCCCTGCATTGGCTTCCAGTGGCCGAGAGAATTCAGTTTAAGGCTTTATGCATTGCCCATAAGGTACTCTCAGCTAAGGCCACGCCGATCCTCCGATCCATTATCTCCCCTTACCTCCCTAAAAGATCTTTGCGCTCTGAGAAAAAACATCTAGCCATAAATCCCAGAGTATACCGAGCTCGGAGTGGGGGACGTCTTTTTTCCCTCATCTCGGCCAAAGGCTGGAATCAGCTCCCAGATCATATCGACTCGAGACCAATCATCTCGCTTTTCGCAAACAACTGAAGACTCTGCTGTTCTCTGGAACTTTTTGATTGCTTGATTGTTTGGTGGCTTTTTCTCTAGCGCTGGGAAGCCTTTGGTAGCCACGCGCTCTACAAGTGCTTATTCATTCATTCATTCATTCATTCATTCATTCATGATAAGTATAGTTTAAAGAAATAAAGACAAATGTGGACAATTATTTTTTATGACAATGAGGTCAGTACCATGAGATAGGCAAAATGTGTATGCAGCATTATTGCTCTCACTTCATGAATTCAAGTTTATGGTATTTTTTGGAACAGGTTTTGTTGCTAAGTTGACTCATTTTTATCATTATCATCAAAATTACTTTATTCGGTTTTCATTAAAACCAGAAAAGGCATTATCAAATACATCAATACGTTAAAAATAAGCAATACAATAAAAGGAAAACAAACACACAAGATCATCACAGTTCCTCATTCATGACAGTAGGTAAGCCCAGTTCAAATAAGTTAAATTACAGTTAGGGCCGGATCTACTAAGGGCTTGCAAGCTCTTAACTAGGATTTTCTAAGCCATACAAAGTCACCTTGTGTGGCTCTGTTTGGTTTAGGAAATCTAAGGTAACACATGGTAGCGCATTTTGCTGGCTTGCATTACCATGCCGGAGGGAGGAGTTCCATGAGTGGAGTATGGGCATTCGGAGGCATCCACCCATGCATTTTGGTGCATTCCCAGATTTACAAAGATTTGTAAACGTGGGAAAGTGTCAAAATTATATGTCTCTAAGCCCCATGAGTAATATAGAGAAATATCTAAATTTCTCCATGTTAATTCCTTTTTCTATGTGTGATACATTCTGCATCACACATAGAAGAAGAAAAATGCCTTTAAGGATTGTTTTTGTGCAGGAAAGTGTTCCTTCCTGCACAAAAACAATCCTGCACGTAACACAGTCACCCTCACACCATGGTGCAAGGGTGGGTGAATTGGCACTAGGCAGCACACAGTGTACCAGTGCAAGAAGGTAGCAGAAATGCACCATATCTTGGTAAATATAATGCATTTCTGATGTCTGCCTTTCATGCAACACAGTGTAGCAAGTTCACTTGCTGCACTGCTTTGCGAGAAATGTTAGTAAATCTGCTCCATAGAGTCTTTGATAAGTCCCAAGATATATAAATATTAATCAACTACCAATGATCTTATATTCCTGGCCAACCAGTTATAGTAATCTACATAAAAAAGGTTTCATGTAGCAGTAGCTCTGCCCAAAATAAAAGCTGCAGAAAAAAGCATATTGTGCAGAAGTGCTGTCACAAGCACATATAGGAAGGTTCTGAGAACCACCAGGCTTCTCCGGGAACACTAAAAGAGATGAAGTGAAGTGAGATGAAACCATCTAAGAACAAATGTGTGCGGCACATTTGTATCCAAGATTAAATAGGCTTGAATATCACGTATGATTAGCAAAGGGGAGTCAGCAGTCACTGTAGATTTATGGCCCTAGTTGCAAACTCTCACTGCTATACAGTGATTGGCAACCAGAGACTTCAATTTAACTTTGGTCAAAGAGTGTGTTGCCTCTGAGTACTCTAAAACATAGTTAACTCTTATATTAGTACACAAATGTTTGACGTATTTCAACCAAGGTTTAAGATTGGAATGCTTTAGGGGAAGGCAGCCATGCACAACCGTTCTGTTAAGGATTGCCTCAGGTTTTGAACATACTGAGGCCCAGGTTTACTAAAAAGTCATGGAACGTAACCCAGCAAGATGACTTGCTGTGCTGTGCTGCGTGATAGGGAGAGAGCAGGAATATGCCATATCTACTAAGATATGACACATTTCTGGTCTCTTCTTGCACTGGTTCACTGAGTACTGCCTAGCACCAACACAGGCCCACTTGCACCATTGTGGAAGGGTGCAGGCGTTACAGGCAGTATTGTCTTTATGCAGGAAGGGACCCCATCCTGCACGAAAACACTCCTCTGAGGCACTGTCCTCTATCTAAATGTGCCACAGAATGCAGCACACGTAGAAAGAGGAATCAAAGAGGAGATATACAAATATTCCTCCTTGTTATGCCTCGTTTGGGATGGCGTAGCATTTTAACACATTCCCAGGTTCACTATTCTTATTCATGGGTGAATGAGTGGAACACCCACACTTAACCCATTGAAATCATTACCAATGCAGACAAATGTAAGGCAGTGACTTGAACTGCCTTGTGTTACTCTAGATTCACTATGCCACGCAAGATGGCTTTGTGTGGCTTAGTAAATATCACTTAATGGCTTGTGCGGCCTTGTGTCACCTTATGGGACAGAAGGTCAAAGCAAGCCCTCAGTTAATCTAAGCGTAAATTCTACATCAAGAGTAGCAATAGTCTAATAAGGTCTTCTAGGTATGGCATACCAAATTCAAGATGGCAAACTAAATTTCAACAGCTGGTCAGTACAACCAACATTCTGAGGTAAGCATTTTTCACCCTTTGCAAATGTTCAAATTTACTGTATCTCCAGATGTTGGCTCCATATAACAGATACATTTGTGCTCTCTTTCTTCTTTCATCTCAGCATTACGAGCTACACTCAATTCTTGTCCCGCCTTGTCCCTTACCTAAGAAGGACAAATCAAAGTGTTAGCGTTCCTCCTCTTGAACAATTCAAATGGTGAGGTTCCTGTAGTAGTAAGGGGTCATCCTGTGATTCTTTTATTTCTTAGTACCTCTCTCCTCCAACACAAGTTATCTCCTATGGCTCTTTGTATTGTCTTCTTTAACACCCTGTTCAGCCTCTCCACCATTCCATCTGTCTTGGAATGGTACAGAGCCAAGTTCTTGTGCTTAATGCCTTCGTCCCCGAGACACTTATCCATTTCATGAGACACAAGTTGAAGACTATTGTACATTAAAATAGTGGTAGGAAACTCCTCCTTTTAAAAAATCAGTCCAAAAAAACTTATCACATCACATGTTTTTACTGAGTTGGTTATTTCCACCTCAGGTCACTTTGAATGCATATCAATCAAAACACTTTACATATTTGTCTGTATTAGAGTTTCTTATCGGCCCAGAATGTTCATGGCAACCTATTTTCAAGGTTCTGTTGGTATTTCTCTCACCTTCTAAAGCTGAATTATGCATCTGAGAGTTTTATTAGCACTGGCACACTCTTATACATCTCTCAACTTGAATGTACATCCCTGGCCACCAGTACATTAGACTGAGTCTCTCCTTTGTTGTTGAGATGCCTGGATGACTCTAATGTGCTAAAGAAACTAATCCTTCCCTTAAAGATGTCGGAGGAACTAACCTGGTTCCTCTCAAAGTCAACTCACCCTATAGGGACAGTTCATCTTTGGCTTTCCAAAATCCTCCCAATTGATCATGATCCTTCTCCTGACCACTCCAATTGTTCTTGATTCTATGTATCACTTTCTGAATCACAGCATCTTTCCCTAACTCCTCTAGTCATCCTTTTTCCTTCACAATTCCTTCTCTGATCAAAAACATATTATAATCCTCGTCCTCAACTCCCAAATCCTCTTGTTCTACAAAACTGACCTTGTCCACCAAGCGCAAACAGCAATCTGCTATTTTATTCTTAGGTCCAGGTATGTACATCATATCAAATTGAAACTCTTGCAGAGCAAACACCCAATGTCTAAATCTCCCAGAAAATATAACACATTTTTCTCAAATATCTTCCTGAGAGGTTTGTGGTCTGTTTGTATTTGAAATTTACTGCTCGGACACATTTCCTTAACTTCTGTACTGCCCAAAACACTGCCAATGCTTCCTTCTCAATGGTGGAGTAATTTAACTCCCCCACCTTCAGTACTCTTGAAATGAATAGAATTGTCCTCTCCACAACATTATGTTTCTGCAATAAAACTGCTTCAAACTCTTTTGCACTGGCATCTGAAAAAATAATGGATTCCTGACCAGGCTTAAATTTTGAAAGACAAGAAGCCTTCCAAAGATTCTGTTTCATTTCCTTAAACTCCATTACACATGTCTCACTCCACCTGAAAGTGGCACCTCTTTTTATTAACAGCCTCATATTCTTTGTCTTTTCTGCAAAATTACTAATGAACTTATTAAAGTACTCTGTCTCTACCAAGGAACTTAATCAGTTTCTCCTTGGACACCGGACTAGCTAAAATTTCAATAGTATCCACCAACTCTCTTTTAGTTTCAATGCTCTTTGATATAAGCTCATGGCCTAGGTAATTTATTTCATCTATACTGAACCAACACTTCTCTGTCTTTGTTGTCAGAGCTCTCTCTGCCAGCCTCCAGAGTACTCACACACGTTTATTGTGCTAATTCACATTCAAACCGTACACCAATGTGTGATCCTGAGAGGTTTTGATGCCACGTACCCCTTTCAGTAAACCTTCCATCACATATTGAAATACATCTGCTGCCAAAAGCAGACCAAATGGCATGCAGACAAACTTATAAGAACCAAAAGGTGTGACAAAAGTTATTAATTCTAGTGAATCCTGATGTAGCTTCATCTGATGGTCAATGGGCTATAAACACTATGGCCATTTCAGTGTAGACAACCTCTCACTTATATTTGGCCACCTATTAGACACTTGTTCAGTTCTCACAAATCCACACAGAGTCAGACATCACAATTGACCTTCTTTGCTATGACTACTAAAGCAAGCCACTGTGTGGCCTCCACCTCCTCAATTATAACATTCTCTTTCAACTTCTCCAACTCAGTTTTCATCTTATCCTTGATCATTAACAGCACAGTCCTCACTTGACTCCCCACCAGTGTTCCCCCCTTCTTTATCCTGATCTTGTGTGTATATATATATATATATATATATATAGTTGGAAATGGCCCTTTTTGCAGGGTTATCCCCAAACTTTTTGCTTCTTCCTCCTTTATTTTTTCTGACCCGTGGTTGTTGGCAATAGGACTTTGGGCACTTTACCACTGCTGATCAGTGCTAAAGTGCATATGCTCTCTGTATAAATTGTTATATTGATTGGTTATCCATGATTGGTATATTTGTTTCACCTGTTAGGCCCTAGTAAAGTGCACTGAGTGTGCCAGGGCTGGTGATTCAAATGCTACTAGTGGGTCTGCAGCACTGATTGTGCCACCCACAGGAGTAGCGCTAAAATGATGTCTTAGGCCTGCTTGCAGTGCCTATGTGCAGTCCAGGACTGCCATGTGTGAAGAGGAAAAGACTGCCTGCTTGCTGTTTTGCTTTGCTGCCAAGGAGAGGGGAAGGACTTTGCTGTGTCCCCTTCTTTTGATTCTGATCTCCAAGGGCCTGAGAAGAGCTGGCTCCCTGTTCAGAAGTCCCAGGAACAAAAGGACTTCACCACCAGCTCCCCTGGAACTCTGCTGAAGGAGTTCTGACCTGCCTTGGAGTGCTTGCCTAGTCTTGGGGCCTCAGGAGGTTGTTTTGCTGTGTTTGGGAGCTGGAAAGCAGAAGCGTGAACAAGAGTAACTGGTACCCATCGCATCATCCATTTGAGGGACGCATCATCCGGTTGCGAGTCGCAAGAGCGAGAGTGCGAGGAGAATTTCATCGCGGCGTCATCGCAGCACCCGGAGTCCCCGCATCGCCGAGTGCGTCGAGCATCGTCCCGGTGCGTGAAGATTCCTGACGCTGTGAGGGTCGTCGCAGAACCAGTTTGCGGGCCGCACCACTGCCGGTGCGTGAAAGTATCCAGTCGCTGCGTGTGTCGACGCAGAGTCCCGTCCCGTGACGCATCGAGAGTTGCGGCACCAGAAGTCAGCGCTGCGCCGCGCGTCGCGCCGCATCGAAGATCGTCGCATCATACCTGTGCGTGAAGCTTCCCCCTAAGAAACCTACGCAACGAAAGCCTAAGTCATCGCATCCTCCCCCTACAGATCGGAGCCGGCGCATCCACCTCTGCTGCGTGAAGCAGGGCTGCTGCAAAGCCTCCCCAAGGTCTCAGGAGTATCGCATCGCCTTTGCCATCTTCCTTGTTATAGCTTTTGGGAACCTTAACGCAACTACAGGTACTGTTGGGCACGAGAGTGTCGCATTTTGTGCATTGAGAGTCGCATTGTGCAGGACACTGATTTTTACATCCTGGAGTACTTTCTGCAAACTCTTGAACTATCTTTAAAGTAACCTTTTTAATTGTATGTTGGTTTTTCTGTAGTATTTGGTCTTGTGAAGTTTTTAGTAAAGATACCTTATTTTTCTAAAACTGGTGTGGAGTACATCTGTGGTGTTTTCACTGTGTTACTGTGAGTGTTGGTACAAATACTTTACACATTGCCTTTGATAGCCTAGACTGCTCAGGCCAAGCTACCTAGAGGGTGAGCAGGGGTTATCTTAACAGTGTATCCCCCTTTCCCTGACTAGAAGCAAGGGTCCCTACTTGGACAGTGGTACCTACCCTGCCAACTAGAGACCCCCAGATCTAACATTGGTGGTCAGCGGTGAGGATTAGAACTTATATTTGTACTTGACCCACAGTAATTGGTGTACATCATTAGTTTAAGTGCAGACCACTACGCAACCACATACCGTGTTTTGTTTTGGTTCTATTTTTGATCTGATCCTTGAGTCATCCAGGCATCATGTCTCAGAAGGGTAAAGCAGCAAGTGATGTTGCAGAACTGGAGTTTGATATTGAAATGTTAAGTGATTACAAAGTAGGTCAACTCAAGCAGTTCTGCAGGATCTTTGGATGTCCCATGGAGAGCAGCTCCAGGAAGGAGGAGCTACGGAAGGCCTTAAGGGCCTGGTGAGAAGCCAAAGAGGCTGGGGAGACAGGTGATGCAGAGGTGGATGAGGATGCACAAGCGGATGGTTTCAGGTCACAGGATCTGCCTGTGTCCAAAGCAGCCTCCAGGGCTGGCAGAAACCATTCAGCTAGAAGTTTTTCCCCAGAGGAGTTGGAGGAAAACCAAAGGGCTAGAGTTCATGAGTTAGAAGTCATGAGGCTTGAGTTGAAGCTGATGGAAATAGAAACCCAGAACAAAGTAGAAGAGAGCAAGAAGATGTCTGCCTTGGAAGAATTTAAATTGACCCTGGCACATGAACTAAGGATGAGGGAGCTTGATTTGGAGCTCGAGAGGCTTGAGGCCATGAGTGTCTCAGCTGAAGAAGAAAAATGGGTAGCTCAAGAAGTGAGCTTTGCTGAGTTGGAGGTGGAGTCCAGCTCAGATGGTGGCAGCAAGATTGTAGTTTCTAGTGCTGAGAGAAAGGTACAAACACCCAGAGATGTGGCACCTGACCTGAAGGAGGGGGTTGACATACACCAGGGGGTTCAGGTTTATGATGTAGTTCCAGTGGGGTGCAGTGTCCCTGAAGTAGATTGGGGAACTGACACAGGGGACCATATTCCTAGTGGTGGGAGGGACACTCTACTGACCCTAGATGAGAGGTACAGGGAGAGAGGTTCCCCCATGGTAGAAACCTTGGTGTGTGAGTGTGAAGACCGCCCAGAAGAGTGTGAGTTGTGTGACAGAGTCAGTCAGGTACTGTCTTGCCAATCTCAGGAGAGTGGTGTGCGGTACTTGTGTGAGGCACTGGAGGGTGAGGCAAAGGGTAGCTTGGTTACCAACTGTGGGGGGCTGTGTGATTTATTTGTTGGAGAGCATATTTTAAGTCCCTGCTTTCCAGAGCTATGCCAACACCCAGTGGAGAGTGAGTTCTCTGGTTCCAGGGAGCTTGCGTTGGATGCAGACCTCTGGTTGGATGCCAGAGGGTCTGAAGAGGCATTGGGGAGTGATCCCAAAAGGAGTGGCACAGATATCTTCCAGACCTGTGAGGTGGAAGAGGTTCAGTGTAGCCCAGTTAGGTCCCAGTGTAGTGGGAGGGGTGTAGGGGCTCACATCCTGGCTCAGTGGAGAAGGGGTGAGTGTGAGACCCCCAGATCTAACATATATATATATATATATGTATGTACATATGTACGTATGTATGTATATATGCATATGTATGTATGTATATATATATATATATATAGGGTCCTCACCCACAGGTACACTTCATCATTGGACCCTCACCCAGACACTGAATGTGAATAGGTGGGCTCGACACGTTTGTAAGTGGAGCCCTTAGAGTGGTAGCAGTGGGTGAAGGCAGGGTTGAGTGAATGTGTTAAAATAGCCTTTAAATCCTTTGTAACAAAATTATTATCCTGGCATCTAGGGCTAGGTTAAAGAAGATCAGCTTGATGCTTTTAGGAAATAATGTTTCCAGGCCTCTGATAGGTCGTCAGGTTTCAGCCTTTATATAGCCTATGAGGGGTCAGTAGGCTTTCCTCAGGACCTTGTTTTTACCCTGCTTTTTGCGATTGCTAATTCTCTGCGCAATTAAATAGTAATAAACATGCATGTTACCATACAGACCATATTTTTAGGACCTTTTCCTTCCATGGCTCTACTGGAAAGAGAAAAAGTGGGGGACGGATTAGGCATCTGTGAGGTGCTCGTACTTTTTTGGAGCACCCCCAATAGTGAGATTATTAAATAGGCTATAAGTACTTAGGTGAAAACCATGTGTTTGCCCTAAAATAGTTGTCACCACATCTAGAAACTCAGCTTAATTAAAATCGAAAGCATCACTACAGAAATTAAATTTGGAAGTAAAAACAGACTAGACCTATTACATACATAACTTGTTTTTTTCAACAGACATCATAGGGGTGCCAGGGGAGGACGGACTCTGTAGTCACACACTAGGAGGAGAAAATTCATTTAAAGTCATCATGTTGTCAAAAATGTACTTTCTGATTTAGCAGAGCAGTTCAGCTAATCTGTGTAGAAAAATGGGGGGCAAAAATAAGAGAGAAACGACCTTACTTCATCAAGAGTACGGATCTGCTCATGCTCGTAGCATTTCCCTGTGTCGCTGCATATTGAGGAAGGTCTGATTGTTCCCTCTTTTTATATGCCTCGTATATCCTTGTCATGTGGTCCTTGTCATGCGATCTTTGTTCACATGATCGGGGCCGAAAAAGAAATGAAATTAAAGAAATACTCTTTCCGTTGCAGTGAAGAACTCTGGTGTTTTTGTGACCCTCAAATTACCTCCAGGGGTATGTGGTCGGAACAATAAACTGCCTCATTGCCAGTGGTTGTGTGCAGGCTTGCCTATTTTTGTCAAAGTACAGATACATTTTATTGCATGTGCATGAACGTGGCTCCTCCCTTTCAATGTATCAGGAGCAAAGGATTCTGGAACCTTGAGTCCAAAAATCAAGATTGAAGTTAAAAGACCTTGTTTTTAACCTAAACGGGGAGTCAAAATTATCCATGATTGAATTCTATTTGTATATTGATCCTGCTCCATTTTCAATACGAGCAATCAGATATCAAGATGGTTAAGTTATTGCATTTAATGAGGGTGATAACAAAAGTATTCAACTGTGGTTGTTATCATGCCTTGTATTTCCCGCTGTGTAAATAGCGGGATGCCAAAATGTGGGTGTCTTGATTCAGAACTATCACTATTCCTCATTTTAGACTTATTTGCACAAAATATACCCGAATATTTAGGAGAATGTTGCCCCATGGAACGTCATCATTTAATCATCTGGTATGACTAGATAGTTTATAAATCCATCTTTGTTCCTTCTCAAAAAGGAGTTTTACCAAATTTCTTGTCTCTGCTGATACCTGTTCTAAAACTATCCATCTCATATCATTAGGGGTATGATTGTTTGTTATGAAGTGTTCATTCATCTTGGTGGTACTGCGTGTACATCGTTTTGTGCTCCTATGTTCCACGATACTTGTTTACTTTTTGTGTTGTCATTCCTATGTATTTCAGATCACATGGGCATACAATGAGGTAGATCACTTTTTTGGTGTTTCAATTAGTATGTTTTCTCAATTACCACGGGGTATTTAGTCCCAGGTCTATAGTTTTTGTTGCTGACGTCAGGTGGCAAACGTTACATTGCCCACAGGAGTAATGTCATGTGACTGGTGGCAGTCCCAGCATCATGTGCATTGTCTGTCCTGGTGTTTGTTGTTGTCTGGGTCTTGTGTGCACCAGACTGTCACGTATGCTTTATGCCTTCTTGTGAGAGAATAGGGGCTGATCCCATTGTCTGCCTCCTATTTTCAGAGTTCTCCAATTACGTTGAATTCTTTTTTTTATCGGTTAGATGCTATGTTATATGTAGTGATGCACACTAGGGCTGTCTTGTTGTGTGTTGCACCCTCCAAAAGTGCCTCTCTGTTTTGGTTTCTAGCTCTTTTTTTTATTTCTCTATCAGTTGTTCAGGGTAGTTCCTGGCTACAGTTGTGTTGTAGGTGGAGAAACTGGCCATTAGGGAGATTCTCTCGCAGAGAGCGCGGATAAAAACTATCAAACCTCAAAAGATGTTTTTTTGCTGTGGGTTTATGGTACATGTCCGTATGTAACCTACCCTCTTCATGGAGGATCGTAACATCAAGGATCGTGACACTATTTTCATCTATGGTATGGGTGAATTTGAGGTTCCTGTCTTGTTCATTTAACCAATCAATAAAGGTTAAGGCTGTGCTCCCGTCTCCCTCCCATAGAATAAAGATGTTATCTATATATCTCTACCTCATAGAGATATGTTTGTGATAAGTATTTTTCTCATGAAGGATACATTCAGTTTCTTGGTTGGCGACATAAAGTCCTGCTGTGTTTAGAGCGAAGGTGCTCCCCATCTATGTTCCGTTTGTTTGCAGGTACAGTGTTCCCCTGAATTCAAAAAAATTCCTAGTCAGAGCTAGATGTGCACATTCTAAAATGAGTCCTCTTGCTGTGTTAAATTGCCAGTCTTCTTTGTGTAAGGTTTGTCTTAATACCTCCAGAGTCTCATCCTGTGGGAGACTTGTATAGAGGCTTTCCACATCCAAGTTCAATGGCAGGTGTGTTTGTGCAATAAATTCGTAATCTCGAATTTGTGTCAACAAATCTTTCATGTCATTTATGTATGTTTTCATTTTTTGTAGAATAGGTTTGAAATAAAAATCACAGAATTGGTGCATGGGCTCTAAAAATGAGTCAATACCTGACACGTTCGAGTTCTAGGGTTGATGTTTTATAGGAAATCTCCCTCTAACTTCGTTATCCATCCTTTACTTTCCGCCTCCTCTACCAAGTTTGCAATTTCTAGTTTCAATGACGGTGTCGGATCTGTGAATAGGATCTTGTAGTTGTGTGTGTCATTTAACAACTGGAAGCATTCAGTTTTGTATGCTTCAGTATTCTGGATGACAATGCCCCCCCCCCCCTTTATCTGCGGGTTTGATTATTATGGAAATGTGGTTCTGTAGTTCAGTCAAAGCCATGCTTTCCTGTCTGGTCAGGTTCTGAAATATGTTAATGTTCTTTGTGTACAAATCCTCAACCTCTGAATATACTGCTTTTCAGAAGCTAATATTTCAACCAGTGTGGTGTGTGTCGGTGAATAGCAATTGGATTTTTCTTTACGTAGTCCTGTATTCAAAGAGTTCTCCAGTGGGTTCTTGTTTGTTAGAAAGGAGCCTTAAAGCGTAGCTTGTTGAAGAAGCCAGCCAGTTCGCAGTGTAAGCGGAATTTGTCAAACCCAGTGGTGGGTACAAACCCTAATCCCTTGTTTAGCACTTGCATCTGGGTGGGTGTCAGTATTTATATAAGATAAGTTTGGGTATCGGATAAGACTAGGTTTTGGACGTACTCGCTCCCTCTTATGCTGACATGCTCCTGGTGTTGACTCGGGTATCTTCCTCCTCCCAATGCACCCTGCTGTCCTTTCTTCTCCGTCCTCTTCTGTTTTGACCTCTCCCTAAATAAGGGGGGCGCTGGGTAGTTTGGAAATTCGGGGGAAGCATTGTGGTGAACGGTGGGACCCACTGCTGCATGTGTGTACTTTGTGAGTGGAAAGTTGGTTGGTAGAACGGTTGTAGGGGATACATAATTTTTCAAACAGCCTCATTTTGCTTGGAACACCTCAGTGAATTCTTGTTCATACCATGGCCTACCATTGCTCACAGCTCCAACCTGCTCCAGTTGTTTGAGTCTTACAGAGGGATTCTCATTGGAATCAAGATAAACCATCGAATCCCTTTGGTGGAACGAACTAATGAGAGAGTCACCCCTCATGGAGGCATACATTTGTCCCACTGTTAACGTGTCCTTAAACTGTATAGAACCACTGAAAAAAACCAACAATTTGATGGTCTATCCACCATTGCCCTTCGGACATATGTCAGGTCTGTACAACTTGACTTTTGTCAAACATTTCCCTGGGAATCAGCATTATTTTTGCCACAGAGTAAAATAACATTGAGACCGACTCCTCTTCAATCTCTATGATCTCCATAGGACCACTCATGCCATATTTCACTTGTAAGATAAACTCATCAAATGAAGAATCGCCTTCATCACACATGACCTCTCAAGCCTTTTTTTTCTTTAAATTGGATACTCTGCAACACTTGGTAACATGCTTCTTTCTACCACATACTTTGTAAGTAGCCTTCCGACCCACACATCTTATAATAATATGCTAAATTGCCAAACTCCCCACACCTGAAACAACGCCCCTGACTTTCTGGCATGCAACTTGATCATAATATTTCTTGGGTTGGCTAACAGGTTGTATAGCACTTTCTTGCCCATTCATACTTCCTTTTTCAATTTCCTCAACACATGCAAGACTATGTTCATAAGTTTTTGCAATGGTTACCATTTCAGTGTGTGAGGGATTATCTTTTTGCCAAAAAGACTCCTTTGCCTGCTCTAAACTACACCCTAACATAAATTGATCTCTTAATCGTTCCTCATTGTCCCCCCCCAAAATTGCATGTTGAAGTTAACTTCTGTAAAACAGTATTCTTCCACCACTCTCCAGACCGTTGTAACCACTTGCCAAAATGGTACCTCTCCAAACCTGCAGAAACCTTTGGTAAGTTTTGCAGATCCAGTTTTTTCAGACACATTTCATAGACGTTCAAATCATTACCTTCCTGACTGAGGTGAGATTACAGGGTTCTCTAGTCCAAGTCATCATCAATTAAATAAAGTAGCGGGTGCAGGAAGGTGTTGAATCCAACAGCGTTTATTTAAGATGCAGTGTACCACCTCAGCCACCACACTTGCCTCTGCTTAAAATGTCCTCTCACTAACCACTCTCCTTTCAAATCTACATTCCCAGCTGCATGAAAGCCAAAGACGCACGTTCCCTATGACCTACAGTGTTTACATTCCATTGTTAGGGGCTACTACACACAGAAACACACAGAGGCAAGTAGCTTGCTATTAACTCTACAAATTAGGAACTAGAGAGGATACCACAATTACCTTCAGTTTCATATTAGTTTGCCCATCTTGTTTTCAGTGGTGTTTGTGAAAGGAGTTTCATGCTGAGTTGAAGGATGAGCTCCACTTTTCCATCAGTTACAAACTTCAAAGTGATAGCCAAATAGAAATAATAAATCAATGCATTCAGCAATATATTATATGCTACTGTTCTCTATATAAAAAGAAAAGATGTTGAATGTCTGATATTGCCATTTACAATTATTGGGATTCAGCTATATGGCAGTATCTATTGTTCGTCCTGATGGCTATCATCCTGGAATTAAGCTAGGCATTTCAGCTTTGCCTACAAATTGAAGGCCTATTAGCTGATTGATGCAAATGCAGACCGTTTATGACACCGTTAATCAAATCTGAAAGCTAAAATGTTATGAATATATATGTGAATGTACATTAATGAACCGTACTGTTTTACATCGTGCTTGTTCTCTCTGTGTCCCAGACCTGGAGAGGTCCCATCAAAAGGTTGGTGAGGCTACGCAAAAAAGCACTTTATTCAACCATTTCTCCTTTCTTGACTCAGCATTGTTTTCCATGCACATGTTAGCAATCACTGTTAACTTGTGAACAGGAGTGGGGCGTTTTCTGTACTCAAGAGAAGAAACAGTGTATCTAGAGATGGCACTGCACTACAAAGGGGTGTATCCACATGTCAACAAGGGCATTGAATATGAAATTCTATGTTACAAGTAGATTTGGAAGGTTTTCTTGCATGTTTTTCTCTTTGCATCTGCTGGAAAACATGATGGAAGCAGATTAGTAAAAAAGCATAACTGAGAAAGCATGGCACAATTTCCTCATAATTCATGCAAATATAATCAATGCACTTCTTGGCAAGAGTATACGTTAGTCATAAAAAATGTTCAAAGCACATTAGCCAAAGCCAAGAAGCAGTCTTGGAAGGCTGAGCCCCACAAAATGCTATCTTCCAGGCAGGGTTTAATTTGTAAATGAATGAGTTCAGGGGTCCTAAGTTTTTTTAGGGTGGGTAAAACTTGTAGAGTTTCACTTCATGTAATTCCGTGAAGTTCCACAAAAACTTAGCGAGATGCAATGGAATTCCATCAATGTGTGGAAAATATGCAGCTCGAGCTGCTTACAGTGGAATTTGGTGCAGGTTGCACAAGGAGCGCCGAAAATTAGCACGAACTGCACCATCCGTTGAACCAGAGCACGCAGCCATTCGATTTGATTTTGCTATCGCTTGAGTGGAAAATCTACTCAAGCGGCAGCAGATTTACTTGAATGGCAGCCCTCTGACCCTACAGCTCAAAAAACACTGGTGACAACCCAAAGTAGAAAATCGCACTTGGAGACACGAAATCTCACTCATGCTCACCAACTCAAATATTCTAGAGCCTCACAGGAAAATAATTCTGCCACACTGTGATTGGCAGAATTTTGCCAGAATTCTGTGTTAAAGAGTAACGTGGAATGTCCAACATACCTCCAATTCCGCAGGCGTAATGGAATATTATGCCCACTCCTTGTTCTTTTTTTTTAGGAATCCATTCCTAGGAGCCTAATGCCAGGGTTGCTGAATACCAAGCCTGCCTACTTTTTATCCCATTATCTTATTTTAAGATTATTTTTCATCTCTGCATCCTCCATCTGTACTGTTTTTCTTTCTCGTCCTACTTCTTTCTCTCTTTCTGCTTTTCTCTTTCTTGCTTTGGATCAAAGTCTGAAGATGAAAAATAAGCCCTGGTCCCCAAAAATGAGTGTCAGCACCGTGCATCCACTGGCACATATTAAGCACTGTTCCTGGGTTAGGGCTAGCTTTACTAAGCTTTAATGCAACGCAACACAGCAAGGCAACTGTGTGAAAGAGAAGGAGCAGAAATGCAGCATATCTACTAAGATATCCCCGGATGTTGCCCTCTGGCAGAGACCTGGCTGAACGACTCCTCCGCACCCGACATTGCCATAGCCATCCCAGATGGCTACAAGATCACCCGCAGAGACCGCACCAATGGAGTCGGAAGAGGAATCGCCATCGTCCACAAGAACAGCTTTAGGGTCTCGACTAGCACCGATGACGCACTCAGCCCTGCCGAACACATGCACTTCCAGATCCACACAGACCCTAACTCCACCGTCAGAGGCACCCTCATCTACCGACCCCCCCGGACCCCGTCCCCAGTTCAGCGACTCCATCGCCGACTTCATCAGCACGCACGCCCTGACCTCCACCGACTAAATCCTCCTCAGAGACCTGAACTTTCACCTTGAGAACAACAACGACAACAACTCCACAACCCTGATTGATAACCTCGCCAACCTCGGACTGAAGCAACTCGTCACAACGCCCACCCACTCCGCCGGCCACATGCTCGACCCGTCTTCTCCTCAAGCCGCACGTCTCCGTCAGCCAAACCACCGAACTTCTCTGGACCGACCACCTCTGCATCCACTGCACCTTCCAGAAACCCACCACACACCACCGCACCCAACAGATCCCCCGCCGCTGCTGGAGCAAAATCACCGAAGACCAACTACATGCAAACCTCGCTCTCAGCCCACCCACGAACCCTCCAACACCGACAACGCTGCCCACAGCCTCAGATGCTGGATCGAGGACTGCACCAACACCCTCGCCCCACTGAAGAAACCCTCCCACAGAGACACCAGCAAGAGGGCCAGCTGGTTCACTCCAGAACTCCTTGCCTCCAAGCAAGCCTGTCGGAAACTAGAGAAGGAATGGCACAGTGAACAAACTCCGGACAGCCACGCAGCACACAAGGACGCCATCCGCAACCACCACCACCTCATTATGGCGGCCAAGAGGACCTCCTTCAAAGACCGCCTCAACAACAATGCACACAATAGCAAGGAGCTCTTCAACATCGTGAAGAAACTCTCCATCCCCAGCTCCAACACCAACGACATCCTGCCTTCGCAAGCCCTGTGCGACTCCCTCGCCACCTTCTTCCACCGCAGGATAGCAGACATCCACGACAGCTTCAACACCCAGACAGCAACACAACAGACCCTCCGCACACCATCAACCACGACCCCCTGCTAGCCTGGGCCAGCGTGAGACCATGAGCACAATCCACTCCGGGTCTCCGTCAGACCCATTCCCGCACCACGTCTTCAACAAAGCAAGCAGCTTCATCGCACCCCACCTACGCAACGTCATCAACCTCTCCCTCAAGACCGCGACCTTCCCAGAGAGCTGGAAACACGCCGAGATAAACGCCCTACCCAAAAAACCTAAGGCAGACCCAAGAGACCTCAAGAACTTCCGGCCCATCTCTCTGCTCCACTTCCCGGCCAAGGTCATCGAGAAAATCGTCAACAGACAGCTAACCTGATACCTCGAAGAACACAGAATCCTGGACCCTTCCCAGTCAGGGTTCTGCAGCAACCACAGCACTGAGACTGCCCTCATCGCCACCACCGACGACATCAGGACCCTGCTGGACAACGGTGAGACTGCAGCGCTCATCCTCCTAGACCTCTCCGCCACCTTCGACACCGTCTACCACCGCACACTACGCGCACGCCTCCACGCCACAGGGATCTGAGACAAGGCTCTGGAATGGACCACCTCCTTCCTCTCTGGCA
The DNA here is from genome assembly GCF_964204655.1 of Triturus cristatus. Lineage (NCBI taxonomy): Eukaryota > Metazoa > Chordata > Amphibia > Caudata > Salamandridae > Triturus > Triturus cristatus. Next base: position 557,118,947 of record NC_140583.1, read on the forward strand.
GAACCCAGAGCATCCGCATCCCCCATTTCGTTCCAAAGCCTCTGAGATCATCTGCGGTGTACCCCAGGGATCCTCCCTCAGCCCGACACTGTTCAACATTTACATGGCCCCGCTAACACACGTCGCCTGACAGCACGACCTCAGCATAATCTCCTATGCAGACGACACTCAACTGATCCTCTCCCTCACCAAGGACCCCATCACTGCCAAAGCCAACCTCCACGAAGGAATGAAGGCCGCCGCCAACTGGATGAAGATCAGCCGTCTGAAGCTGAACTCGGACAAGATGGAGGTCCTCATCCTCTGCTTCAACCCATCAGCCTGGGACGGCTCCTGGTGGCCGAATGGCACTGGGGGCAGCCCCGACACCCACCGACCACGCACGCAACCTGGGAATCACCCTCGACTCAACGCTCTCAATGACCAAGCAAGTCAACGTCATCTCCTCCTCCTGCTTCAACACCCTCCGCATGCTCCATAAGATCTACAGATGGATCCCGACAGATACAAGAAAGACAGTCACCCAGGCCCTCGTCAGCAGCAGACTCGACTACGGAAACGCCCTCTACGCGGGAGCCCCGACCAAGCTCATCAAACGACTACAACGCATCCAGAACGCCTCGGCACGACTGATCCCCGACGTACCACGACATGGCCACATCACCCCCCACTTGAGAAACCTGCACTGGCTCCCCGTCAACAAGAGGATATCCTTCAAGCTCCTGATTCACGCACACAAAGCACTCCACAAGTCTGGCGCAGCCTACCTTAACAGACAGCTCTCCTTCTACATCCCCAACCATCAGCTACGCTCCACCGCTCCACCGTCCCGCGCATCTGAAGAACAACCACCGGCGGGAGATCCTTCTCCCACCTCACCGCCAAGACATGGAACACCCTCCCACTGAGCCTTCGACAGACCCAAGACCTGCTGACCTTCAGGAGGATACTCAAGACCTAGCTGTTCGATCAGTAGCACCCCCCCAGCGCCTTGAGACCCTCACGGGTATGTATTGCGCTTTACAAATGATTGATTGATTGATTGATTGATTGAAGATATGGCACACCTCTGATCTATCATAGTGATGGCGCACTTTAGACAGCCTAGTGTCAACCCAGATATGTATGCATCATGTCGTCCTGCGCAAAACAATCCTCACTGGTATATTGAAGTAGCAAAGAGAAATTAACATATTTTTCGTTTACAAAAATACGAGAGGCAACTAACAGATGAATCTTTAAAATAGAGTAATAATGAAGGCCCGTGTATATAAGACAAGAAGGTCCTCTGTTGCACAGCCAACCTTTATTGTTTGTGCTTTATTCCACTTATACTCTGAGTAGGGTGATAAGATACTACCTCAGAAGCAGAAACCTAATTGCTAGCCTAGCGGTGAGCACAGAACCAAGTCAAAACTATACTACTTATTCAGTGCAAAGTAGCGAGAACATCATAAAACTGGCTACACCCCGCAGACTGCGGAGTTTGTCCCAGCATCGACCTGGGCCAGAGCAGTAGGTCCAAAGGTGAAAATCACCCCCTCACACCGCTCATATTTCAAAATAAAACGAACTCTCCCAAGTGAAACAACAAATTTGGAAGGAAAAAACAAGGAGGAAGGCAAGCCAAAGATGACAGAGGTCAGCTTGGTGGCAGATATTCCGCTCAGTACCAACAGATTTCAGGGGCTAGAATTGGTTGACGCCACAAGCGAAGAACCCCCGCCCCCTCAGAACTCCATAGAGACAGGCGGACAAGTTCACGAGACGCAAAGGAAAAGACTTTGATCTCAAAAATAAGAATGAATTTTGCAACTTCGGAGAAAAAAATCAGCTTAAAATTCAGGGAACCTGTGAAGCTTTGGAGACAAAATTAACTCCATAGTGGATTGTATCAATGTAGTGGAGGCTACCATGGAGGAGTTGGGGAAATGTGTGGAAATTAACAAAGAGTAAATCCAGGTTTTGAAGGGAAATGAGAAGGAGTTCCTGGGAAAAATCGAGTCTTTGGAATATCAGGCTAGGCAAAATAACCTGATAATCCTAAATGTACCGGAGGGGCAAGAGGATTCGTGATCACTGTCCTCAAAGAGTTCTTCCCATGGATAGAAACAAAGGTATTGATGGAAGATATACAGAGGGTACACAGGGACCCATTCCGAAAAGGCAGACCAAGGAAGAACCCAAGGAAGATACTAATCAATTTCAGAACGTATACCCTAAAGAAGAAAATTCTAGGGGAAGCAATAAGAGCCAGATCCCACACGAAAAGCGACTGTACTTTTGGAATAGGATCTGACATCTCAAAAGCAACACAGGATAGACAGTGGTAACTAGGGCAGTACATGCAGGAGCTGAGATCTCTGGGGGCATCAGTACAGATGTGCTTCCCCGTGTCCCTGAGAATAATGTGGGGAAACCAGATGCACAACCTGAGGGAGGTTAAAGAAGTAGAATCCCTAATAAATAAGATTAAGGTGCATTAAGTGTAAGGAATGCCTATGGAGCAAGGGGCTCAATCTGGTGAGACTGTCTCACCAAAGAGTAAGAGGGAGGGTTCTCCATGGGCGGGTTAGGAGCACGGGGAGGTTGGGAAAAGGGGTGTGTAAGAGTAAGTTTACTAAGGGTGTGGGAGCATATGGGAAAAAAATGTAAAACAATTGGTCCAACTTGTGCAATAACAAGAGAAACAGTAAAAATGCCACTAAAGGACATGGGAGTTAATATAATAACATGGAAAGTAAACGGTTTGAGGGTCAGAAGTAGTAGACAAAAAATATAGAAATATCTAAAAAGCACGCAACTGTGATATAATAATTCTCCACAAAACGCATCTCTTAAATGCAGAATGGGTAGAAATACTTAAGAAGCAAGAGTGGGTAGACTCCTATATATGCATAGATCAGGCTTGCTGTGTCAAGGAAATGAGCCTTTTGTTTAAGAGATCAGCAAAGGCAATAATAGAGTCATCTAGCAATGATTCAAAGGGGAGATAAGCAATAGCAAAAGTACGCATATCTGGGAGAATATATGCATTAGCAGGGTACTATGGCCCCAAAATTGATGATCCTGCCGCAATGCAGGACTTGTATACACATCTCTTAGATATTTTAGCTCAAGTCATAATTGGTGGCGATTTTAACTTGGTAATTGACCCTAGTAAAGATAGATTACCAATCAGGAATAACTCTACACTGCCCAGAATGAGGAGTTGGTTAAAACTTTATCTCCCTGCCCGCCTCTCCGCCACAATGCTCTTCCCCGACGGACCCCCTTCCTTCTACTCCATCATTATCTGTTCTCTTACTCAACACCAGGTCAGCGGTCAAGCACCATCATGAGCTCTTTGTCCTGCTCGATTCTGAGAAGCCTGACTTACTGCTCTTGACCGAAACCTGGTTTTGTGATTCCTCCCTCCCCATTCTCTTGGCTACCCTTCCCCCTCCCTACGTCGCTTTACGCGCCGACCGCCCGGTGGGTAGGGTAGGCGGTGGTGTGGCGTTAATCGCCCGGTCGGAATTGAATTTTCAAACCCTTCCCTTTCCCCCCATTCCCTCCACTGAATTCCTTACAGTTCGTTCCCTCGTCTTCTCCCCCCCTATTACTTGTCTTCTAATGTATCGCCCTCCCCAGTCTTCCCCTCTGTTTCTGCTGGCATTTCAAGACATGCTGGCCAATATGGTGGTTAACTACGCTTCGGTCTTGGTGTTAGGGGATTTCAACTACTGGCCCTTGGACCCTTCTGAGTGCACTGCCTCGAAAGAATTCACGGAGTCTCTTCTATCTCTGAATTTTGTGTCACACATCTCTGTCCCCACTCACTCACACGGTCACATACTTGACCAGGTTTGGTCCCTCAACCTGCCTGTTTCCCCAGTGATGGTCTCCCCTTGTCTCTGGTCCGATCATGCCCTTATTTCTTTCTCCATCCCTCTCAACCCGGTATCCAAAGTCCTACACGCCAAAAATACCTGGGCGCGGAATTGGAACAGAGTTGATTTTCCCACATTGACCTCTCACCTTCGGAACTCTATTCCGACCCTTTCTGGTCTTCCGTCCGACTCTCAAGCCAACACTATTAATACTTGGTTGGCTAGAGGTTGTGACTCAGTGGCTCCCCTGCGTCGCATTTCCGTCCGGCGACCCAAGGAGTCGAACAGGTGGTTCAATGACCATCTAAAAGAGCTAAAACTGTCTGTTCGACAGGCAGAGAGGCACTGGAGAAAAAATTACTGCCCCTTATTCAAAACCCTCTACCTTACAGCACTTGCCGAATACAAGACTGCAATCCTCGCCGCCAAAACCTCCTATTTTTCATTAAAAATAATGTCAGCTGAGAATAAACCCAGGGAAATCTTCGGTATAGTGAATGACCTGGCCTATTCCGACAGAGTTTCACCTCAAATCCCCCCATCCCAGCCTCTATGTAACCAAATTAACACTTATTTTCTTGACAAGATCGCTACCATCAAGGCCAACATCCCCCCCCCCTCGTCTACCTTTGTTGATCCCTTCCCCCCTACTGTCCAAAATCATCTTACCTCCATCCCTCCCCTCACTGAGGAGGTATTTCTGGAGATACTCCCCAAAGTTAAGTCTGGTTCCCCGGCAGACATCTGTCCGGCGCGAATCCTGCAACAAATTTACTCTTCCTGCCCTGAACCCCCCATCACTTTCCTCAATAGTTCTCTAGCGCAGGGAGTAGTGACCCCCGCGCTCAAATCAGCTACCATAGTGCCCATCTTAAAGAAGCCTGGCGCTGACCCGTCCACCTCAGCCAATTATCGCCCCATTTCCCTGCTGCCCTATCTGGGCAAGGTGCTGGAGCGCCATGTCACCGCGGTATTCAGCGCCCACGTAGAGGCCAATGGGGGACTGGCCTCCCGCCAGGCTGGCTTCCGACCCAGGCACTCGACTGAATCAGTCGTGGTATCAGTCCTTGACAACCTCAGGAAGGGTATGGATCATAACAAACACCAGGCGCTGGTACTCCTCGATCTCTCCGCCGCATTTGACACGGTGGACCACACCATCTTACTGTCCTGTGTCAAGGCGGCTGGAATTGAGGGATCAGCCCTGGTGTGGCTTTCCTCCTTCCTGAGGGACCGTACTCAGGCGGTCCGGCTGGGAGACTTCACTACCACCCCACTTCCCGTCACTTGTGGTGTTCCCCAGGGTTCCTCTCTGTCTCCCTTACTATTCAATCTCTATATCTCTTCCCTCATTTTCGCTCTCCAGCAGCTGGAGGTTACCGTGTACAATTACGCCGATGACCTCCAGCTCATCTTTGACTTATCCTCTTCTCCCTTCTCTGTCTCTAGCTTCCAGTCCACCATGACATTCATCAGGGACTGGATGAACCACAACCATCTCAAGTTGAACCCGGATAAAACCGAGTTGGTTCTCACCGGGGGTTCTTCCAGTCCCTGGAATTCTCTCTTCTGGCCCTCCTCTCTTGGTCCCGCCCCCATTCCCTCTACCACGGTCAAAACATTGGGGGTCAAAATGAACAATCAGCTTACCCTCCACTCTCAAATCAGCTCTGTAGTCTCTTCCTGCTTCCTCACCCTCCGAACTATCCGCACTGTCTCTCGATTCTTTTCCCCCCAGGCACTCAAAATGATCATGGCCGCATTGGTAATATCCCGGCTGGACTACGCCAATGCCCTTTACAACGGCATACCAGCATACAGCCTGAGGAGGCTCCAGATGGTCCAAAACCAGGCTGCTCGGTTGGTCTTTGGTCTCCCACGTTACCACCACTCCACACCCCTTCTCAGGGAGCTCCATTGGCTCCCTGTCAAGGAACGCTCCCTTTTTAAAACCGCATGTACGGTTTTCCAGGCCCGCCAAGGCACTGCCCCCGCCTTTATTTCTTCATTAATAAAAGAATACGTTCCCACCAGAGAGCTTCGCTCTTCTTCCAAGTCCCTCCTTCAAATCCCACGCTTCAGACGTAAAAAGTGGGGAGGGACCAACTTCTCTACCTTGGCCCCCACTCTCTGGAACTCCCTCCCTGACCATCTCCGGGCGGCTACCCATTATGTGCCCTTCCGCAAGGAACTAAAAACGTTTCTGTTTAAACAGGCCTTTCCTGTTTAACCTCCCCCCATTGCTCTCCCATAGGCTCCTACTTTGCCTCTGTTGCCAATACCCTCCACTAGCGCCAAGAAACCGTTCGGTGCACGCTGCGCTTTATAAATGTTTTAAATTAGAAATTTTAAATTAGAAATTAGGCCTGGTAGATATCTGGCTCGAAAGGGAGCAAAACATCCAAAATTACTTTCAAGAATAAAAAATTAGGCCACTCTTCGAGAATTGATTACTTTTTAGTAGATAGGGCATTATGTAACAATGTAAAAAGGGTGGAACACCTCCCGGTGCACCGCTCTGACCACTCAGGGGTCCAGCTGAAGATAGGCCTCTAGAAGCCACATTATGAAAACAGGTGGACCTTGGATAGAAGAAAACAGCACCAAATGCACCACTCAGCTTATAAAATAAGTTCAAATTCTTAAAGTTGTTCTTTTTCAAAAACTTCTTCTTTATTGTGCAGTTTGTCATGCAATCTTTAAAAACTTCCAAAAACAGCCAAAGCAGCCGACGCGTTTCGTCCACCTTAGGACTTCTTCAGGGCTGCAACAAATTTATACAAAAAAGCAATATAAATGACACACGTAAGGACTAAGCACAAACAATTGTTTCAACACAAATGGGGACATTAAAAACATTCTAGATGCATATCCAAAACAGAACAAAACATGAACACCAATGTATATACTTCAATCTAATTGATAATTAAAGTTCTATATATAATGTCGTCAGGGGAATCCATAGTGCATAAAATAACAATTAATATTTACAACATCATATTTGTGACATATTGAACCGTTGAAGTTCCAGATGAGTATGTTTAAAGAATATATGAAAACTCCTCTCAGCATGTCACATTTTAAAAGGCCTATAATGGTTAGTTTATTAAAACAGGCTAACCAAAATTGCACACTCATGGTGGATGGAATCTCCCACCAGTAGACACATTGAGTTACTCTTAAATCCGGTGCTGTCCCAGTGGGATACCGCTAGCTTTGTGTGTTGCATTCATGGACCTTGGATAGAACCCTGCCTCTTGACCCCAAAATAGTCAAAAGCCTGAAAACTGAAACAAATTCCTTTTTCTTAGCGAACACAAACAAGACTATATGGCAGTTTAGGTGGGATGCTTATAAGGCCATAATGAGAGGGATTCTGACCAGTGCAGCTGCTTTTAGGCACAAGACTTTCAAGAATAAGTTTAGCAACTTGGAAAAGGGAATCTTAGCTCTAGAAAGGAGATCGAAATAGGAGAATAAGATACAAGGAAATTATAAGTTAAAACAGGATATGAATGCAATGAAGGAGGAGCGCTCTAATTTACTAGAAGTTGTAATTAAGGAAAAATGTGAGGCAAGTAAACTAGCGCACTATCAATATGGCTGTGGTAAACTATTAGCCTGGAAGGTAAAGACTGAGCAAAGCCGCAATAAGATTTTATGCATCCAAGCAGAAGCAAGTCTAGATGAAACCGTGATTGGGAGGGGGTTCACTAGTTTCTTTAGGAATTTATATATAGAAGATACTCTGTCTAGTGAACAACAAATAGCAGACTATCTCAAGACTTGGATAAAACAGACCCCAACAAGAGAGTATAGAGGGGATTTAAACTCCAAAATAACTGAGGAAGAAGTAATGGGAGTGGTAAAAGAACTGAAAGTAGCAAAAGCCGCAGATCCAGATGCCCTGCCAAACAAGCTATATAGATCTCTGAAAGAATTTCTGCGGCTTACCAAACTATTTAATGAGTTATTTGTTAAAGGACAGGACTTACCAAGGTCTTGAGAAGAGGCGACAATTTGTGTTTTATGAAAACCATGGAAGGATCCCAAATGTTGTGACTCTTATGGGCCAATTTCTATGTTAAACAGTGACTACAAGATTTACACCCAAATTTTGGCAAAAAGATTGGGTAAAGTGGTGGGTAGTTTGATCCATGAGGATCAGAAAGGCTTTGTAAGGGGCAGAATGATTCAAGATTTAACACTTGAATTGGTGGGAACAATTGATGTGGCTACTCAGGAGAAAATCCCCTTGTCTGTAATCACGTTTGACGCTGCAAAGGCGTTCAATAGGGTTAGTTGGGCTTTCTTACAGAAAGTGATTGAAATGTCTAACCTGGGAAATAGCTTTGCAGGGGCAGTAAAGTCCATATACAATAACCCATCTGTACGCATATTAGTAACTGGAACTCCAACGGATAAGATAAACATTGAAAGGGGTACTAGGCAGGGATGCCCCCTCTCACCACTGTTGTTCAACTTGTATATAGAGCCCTTAGCAAATGCCCTGAGATCTAACCAACAGGTAACTGCCTTTAAGTATAAAAACTGGGATAAAAAGGTCTCACTATATGCGGATGACTTAATGATATATACAGATGATTTACTATGCTCCCTTCCTAACACAATACATGTACTGGAGCAGTTTGGGAGACTATCAGGTTATCAGACAAACTAACAGAAAACCGAAATTATGGAGTGGAATATAAAGAGTAACAACCCCTTGGTGAAGCAACAAATACGGTATTTGGGTATACAGGTATTGGGGGATATAGGGAAAATAGCCCAAGTAAACTTTAACAAGGTTCTAGCTGAAAAAAGAAAATTACCATTATCACTCCTGGGCCGCTCAAATTTGTTGAAGATGATGATACTCCCAAAATTCACTTATATCTTTAATTCTATCCCTCTAGAATTTAGGAGACAGTGGTTTAATAAAATACAGGGAGACATCACAAGTGTTATCTGGGCATCAAGAGAAGTTAGAATAGCTTGGAAGAAGATTAGGAGGAAGAAGGAAAATGGAAGGATTGCCAGCCTGGATCTGTTTCTATACTATAGGGCTTTCTACTTCAAGAACTTTAGTGTCATTTAAAGAACATCAGTTATATCCACCTTACCTGCAAGCTATGACTACTTCGGAAGGAAGTTACTTTATATACAAATTTGGACATCCAACATTTTTTTTAAGTGAAATTAAAGATTTTGGGGTCCACCGCTAAGTTATGGTACCATGCTAGACTGTTATGGAAAATCCTGTATGATAGTGAGAATGCCCCAATCTGGGATTCACCAGGAACACCAGAATGTTTAACAGAGAGAGATGGAGGGGTAACAAGATGGGGGCAGCTAATAAGCGAGAATTCACTAGTCTGTTGGGACCAACTGTCAGAAGTGTCTAATGGGGCACTTTCTAAGTTTAAATTTTATCAACTGCTGAGCGGGACAAAGTCAGTGGGGAAGGAAGGCACAGAAAATAGAGACTTATAGACAAATATTCAAAGAGATGTAATGAAGAAAGAAGTAGCACAGTGGTACTGGTCATTTATAACGGATGGAGAGGAGGTATTCAGCTTACCCAAGGAGATCTGGGGGAAAGACCTACCGACTCTGGATGTACAGAGTTTATGGCAAGTATAACTGTCTACATGTTGGCACATAATCAAGTCCGCACCTTTCAGGAAGAACCATTTGTTCGCATTGCATAGGGTATACTGGATCCAAAAGAAATTGTCGAAATTAAGCAGAGGAGAGGCAAAAAAGTGTCCGAAATGTGGGGAGGAGAGAGCAGACGATGTCCACATGTTCCAGAGATGCCCCCAACTACAGGATTTCTGGAAAGAAGTGGGTAAGATTCTCTCAGAAGTTCTACACCAGGAAATAGAGGTAAGCTTGGAGATAGTTATGTTTGGGGTTAGAAGTGGAATTGGCAGTAGGGGAAGTGCCAGGTTAAGTAAAAAGCAGAACAAATTACTCTTCCTCTTGATATTATTAGCTAGGCGGGAAATTTGCAATAACTGGATTCATCATAATCCCCCAACCCTAGCGGGATGGCTGGGGTCAGTGCGTAGGGCAAACAGACTAGATCGGGCAGGAGTACATACCAAGAGACAAGAGTTTTGGGATATATGGGAACAGCATGGGGAAAATTGTAACAGTGAAACTGCTATACCTTGGTAATCTGGAAAGTCCAATGATTAGGCAACCAAGCAATAAAATCAATTGGGACCTGCTGGCGCAGGTATAAGTCCCACTTGGTAGAGTGAGAAGAGGTGCGGAAGTGGAGCAGGGAGCCCGAAAGGTTACCCAACATACACTAAGTCCTCCAGTTCTCCAAATGCAGGTGTCTGTCTGAGGAGAGGGCCTGAATATCAAAGGTCGAGATCTACGGTCCCCAATCTGCAAAAAATCCTATTATCTTATCTCAACCAGTTTATTGCACAACGAGGACAACAACAAAAAAAGAGAAATTCGCAGCCAATGCATTTTGCCATCATATGACTTCTTCAGGGCTACAAACTTGTCAAAGGAACATGTATAAATACATAAAAAGCTATGATTTGTAGTGTCCATACAAGACATCCCACCAATTCACTTTTTTTTAAAGACAGAAGATAATAGCATTCGAACACGTAACACTGACATTACAACAATTATACATCTACACATGACATACAAAATTACAAATCCCAAATATGAAAATAAACCAAAGTCTAACAAGTGAATTGATATTACACCAACATAGTACAATACCAAGATTCTGCAAAAGAACGTGTTGTTTCAGAACAAAAAATGACACAAAGATAATAAATACAAAAGTTTCTTATCCCTAGCACCAAACTAAAAAAGTCCACATCATCAGTTCATAAATTAATTGTAAAGTTCACTAAAAAAGAAGGAACAAAGAAAGAAAGTAGGGGAAAAGAACTACTACACAGTGACCGAACAAAACATCTTGTGAGAATAGAGTACTAAGATATCATACAAAATGTGTTAAAAAGAGGATGACATAAAAAACTTTACCATCCAGGAGTATCAAAGCAAAGGTCACCAATTCCAGCGCACCCTATCAATACTCAATTGTTCAGCCACTATTACCGCTATAAAACATAATTACAGGTACATCATGAGCAACAGAGTTTGTCACCCCCGGTCCTCTGCCAACAACCAACACCAGGGAGGTATCACCAACAGTAATGAGTGATACGGAAAACCAAGTTCAAGACATCATTCATTAGTGAAAACAATGTGAACAAAAACCCAGCCAACTTGTACCATAATGCTTCCACAGTTGTACTATACAGAAATTCAATTTTTAACCACATCAAATAACTGGCAAAAGGAAACACTGGTGGTCAATTGGGTCAGTCTGCCATCAGCGTTTCACTCATGGGACTCTATCAACACCCCATTGCAGCTAATAATACAAGCAAAATTAAGTATTCTTTGTTGCTAAAATTCCAACATAAAAGAAAACGTATATACCAATCATCCTTTAGAGTCTTCATTCACCCGTATTTAATCAATATTAGCACACATTTCACCAGGATGCAATTATCTATTGAATCCATAAGCAGAGTACATCAACTGAAAGTGAAAGACAAATATAGACAAATATAGTTGAGCGAATCCCAGCACCTTACAGACACCAGAAATCTACATAACTGAACATATTTGCACATGTGTTCAGTATAAATTCAAGACTGTACATGTAGTGCGTGCCATTACAACAAAGTATACTCCGGCACAATAGGACCACCGCGTATCGCATAATTCAAGCGTAAGCATCTTGCCTGAACTACACATACAGACAAACATCACCGAGCACCTGAGCTAACTAAATTACACTAGTGACAACCACAAGTGTACAATTGTACACATAGCGTGTTTTGTTTAGAGATTAACTGGACACCACAAAATCACTGCATGTTTCATATATGTGGAGAAGTGTGGCTCAATGATTAGAGCGGCAGACCCTGATGCAGAGGTCTAGCCCGGGACCAGGGTTCAATTCCCCGCCTCGGCGGGTCTTGGGCTCAAAAATTCCACGGACCTGATAATTCTCGCCTCGGTGCCATTCTAATCATGGAGTCCCACTCTGCAACTCTGGGCAATAGCTTGCTTAATCTCCACAACGGCCCCCACAACGCTAAGGATGCCTGGCCTTCACCTTGGGGGTGCCCAGGAGTGGACGCCTCACAGGGAAAAGCCAGGATGGGTTCCACAGCGGTATTCGTACAAGCGCCGAGAGACCTCCGGGTAGTCGTGCGCTATACAAGTATCCATACATTTACATACATTTACATATATCGAGCATATTCGCCCATTAAAGTGTTCCATTGCCACAGCTAGCCTGTATGCATGGAGATGCACAAATAGCTGTTTCAAAGGGTTCTCTTCTACCCCACAGGACCACCGTGTACCTCTTCACTAATATGATACTCTCATTTAAGCCTTTCATTAACATGGCTCGCCGTGTCACTTGAGAAACATTGTGACTACACAGCTCACTCATGTTTTCCATACCTCAGTAAACATATCCAGTAGAGTCTAACACAATCACAAAAGTACAACAAATACACATATTGCTAACTCTTTCAATATCCAATTCACCATCCTCAACTGCACAGTCCAAATTCAGGCTGTTTGTGTTAAAAATGCCTCTACAAAAGTCTCCTCAAATTACCACCACAAATGACAATTAACCTCCCCAGGCCTTACCCGTATCTTGCATGTGCATGTGCTGCAATTGTTGATCACAAACAGGAGTAGAAATCACAATGAAAGGACTGGAGCATTGGGTTAGCATATCATAGGTACTTGCCGGTGTAGTGTTGTCCCTGTGACGTAACAGGTGCATCGGGGAATGTTGTATTTGTAGTCCCGAACACAGGGTGGTCAACGTTGCCCCCTTAAATTGTTTTCATACTGGTTGGTTCTGCACCACGTGGTGAAGGGTAATAATTAAGACCCCGGCTGGGGTGAGGTCACTCGACTGAGACCTGAGCCATGGGCAAACTACAGCATTGCTGTGCCTGGGTGTGCTAATACAGCCAGTACAGTGCATGAGCACCAACACAATATTGACTACGAGCTGATGTGGTGCCATGAGGGGACTACGTGATCACTACCAAAAAGCGTGGTACTAGTGCCACGTGCCTGGTGCTGCTCGAGCAACCTGGCATGTGTGGTGCTGCCGGTGGAGGATACCCGTCAAATGTGAAACATGGGCAGAGCCTCCTGGTCCCTGCTGGCTATCTTGGCCAACATTCTCTGCAGGAGTGACGGCAAGTGGAGAAAATGTGTGGACTGCAGAGTACAGCGCCATCTACTGATGCTCAGAATCAGAGGACTCTCTTGCTTGGGTAAGGAGAGTGAATGCATTAAACCTGAGACACGAGGATCTCTGTATACAAGGTGGATGACTCACGCACAAAAAAGGGGATAAATGGACAATAGCAGAAAATAAAAGAAATACAAAGGAAATGGAAAAGGCTTGAACTGCCAAAGGTCACAGACTCATGACCCTGAGGGCTGGAGACATGGAATGAAGGGTTCTGAAATACTAAAAGGAATATTGAGTGCTCTAGGAAGTGGCTGTGACAGCATGCTGGATTCTGTGAGGAAATAAGAGTCAATCCACAAAATAAAGAAATAGGACATACAGAAGCATTACACTCAATAGGACAACAGTTTTGCTGGTAACACCTTGATCACACCTGCACCGTGGCGACCATACCGCAGTAGAACCCTTCATAGTAGAGAGTGCCCAATCAGCACAAGCCCCTAACTGGAAGGAGAGGATAGAAAGAGTACTGCTTTTATTGGTCCCTTTTATATCAACAATTTTATATGACCTCTACCACGAACGTGCAGTTCAGATTTCTTTTGACTAGGCTTTGGCTTTGCACATTGCATTTTGTAGTGGCCTTTCCCAAACAGGCTGGAAGGTGCAATAACCTTACTGCTTGCCCTTGCAATAATTCAGCACAACAAAGCACCTTGCACTTTACTCTATTCTGTCCACTTTACAAGGAGCCAAGGGCATGGTTCCTTATTCCACTTTTAAGAGAAACCTGCCCCCGTAACTACCTGGAGGGTTTTAATCTCTTATGCTCCTTGTCCACTGAAGTTATTTGTACCGCAGTATTACATTTTATTGGAATTACACTTTTAATAAGGAAACGGTATGAAATGTAAATGAAATTGGTTCTTTCCTTTTAGAAATTTGAATTTTAAATTTCTTTTATAAACTGTGGAGTATTTGAGTCAAGTGACATATTATTGTACTAATTCGACATGTAAACTTTATTCACTATGTACATTTGTTATACTTTTATTGTCCATTTGAACCAAATAAAGTTATTCTTGACTGACTTGAGTACTGCTTTTCTTCAAAGCCACCAAAAGTAGACAATGCCCAAAAGCGAGCTATGATTCTTCACCTAGGACACAGAGACATTTACAAAATATCCAAATCCATCAATCACGTGGCTCCCAAGCCACACCTCACCCTCATAGCAGCCCCCACTGCGCCTTTCGAACCAGGACTGTGAGTGGTTCGCATTTCGGCAAGCAAGATAGCAACCGGAGGAGTCCATTGACGTCTTCCACAGGCGTCTCAAAGAACATATGTGGATTTAACAATGAAACCAAGGAGATACGAGGACAAATCATACCAGGGTGTGCATCAGCTGAACTTTGGGAGCGCATTCTCTCACTTGGCAGGACCAAGGAACTCTCCAGAGCCCATGCTGCTCACATGGAAGCAACTTTGCAGACTCCGGTGATGGCAGAACCGGTCAACCCAATCACCTCCAAGCTCACAATGAAGCAAAGTATGAAGGATAGCCCTTGACCACAAACCCTTGGAAATTGTGTCAGAAGCAGTCATCCCCAGTCTGAATGCCCGTCACGGGGGAAGAAGTGGACTGGGTGTGGCAAGCTCAACCACTTCATGTGAGTCTGTCGCCCAGGAAAAGATCGAGGACAGCGCACCGCTGTGAACACAATCTCTGAAGTGAGAGAAAGAGGTAGCGACATGGACGACAATGATGCGGAGAAACATATCATCCACTCCTCGGCAGGAATGCGCATGTGCGTGCTCCAGCGCATGCGCAGTTCCTAGAAGAAGACGCGCTGGAGGAGGATGGAAGCCCAGGGACGCTGCCAATAAGGTAAGGTTATTTAAAAATTGATTTTTTAATGTATTTAATACTGTGGGCGGGAGGCGGGTGGAAGGTGGGCAGGAGGCAGGATGTGCGTAAGGGAACTATGCGGAGAGTGCGGAGATTGGATCCATCTCCCTGCCTCTCTGCGTTGGTTCCTTACGCACATTATGCCCACACTTACTGAGAATGGCCTGCCAATTAATGGGCAAGAGATGGCAACCTATTTGGTATCTCTGGGGATCAATCTCAAGAAGATCACACCAAGGTGGCCCCAGACAAAATGTAGAGGCTGAAAGATTTATGCGCACTCTGAACAAGGTCATTCTGATCGCCTATGCGAGCTACCAACCTCTCAGACTTGCAATTTACTCATTCCTTTGGGAGTATCGCCAGAACCCACATTTCACCATGAACCAAGCCCCGGAGCACCCCCATGGGCTGAGTTGCTGTGAATTCAACTCCGCACCATCCACAGTGGTTACCAGATCCTGTTGATGACCACAGAGTCAATGGAAGGCATCAAAAGTCTAATGATCAAGCAAGTCGTCATCAACGGGCGAGGAGGTTGGACTTCCAGGTGGGTGATATGGTGTAGGTGCAGGATCAGTGCCCTGACAGCAAAATTAGACTGCCATTCGAGATAAGTCCTTGGACCATCATCCACCAGAAAGGCCCCCATCACGAGGGCTTGAGACCATCACTTGGGACATGTCAGCTTTCAAATGGTTTCATCATCAACAAGGACAGACACAGAGTGAAGATGAAGTATCTCCAGTCCGTGATGAGCCTGAGGACCCTGGGGAAATGGACTATTTGGTAAGAAAAGATCCCAGAGTGGAGTGGTGACAGTCCTGATTGCCCTAGTGGAATTGCGGTCCATGGGAATTGTTCCTCTACTCTGTTCCACAATGTACTGGATCGACGTAATCCTGTACTCTCCACGAGACTGAAGATATCTGGTGTAGGGTGGTTTATCACGTGTGATATTAGGTAAAGTTTCTCATCTCAGGTATGTGATTATAATATATGAGGAATGTTTTTCGGGGCGGGCCTCGTTTTCTGTTGGCCTGCATGTTTGTTATATGATATGGCCATTATCTTATTGTTGTGATGTTGCCAGTGAATTTCCATTTCTTTGTTTTGGGAGAGGAATGGAGTGTTGCGCTGGTGATGCAACAGGTGCTTCGGGGAATGCTGCATTTGTAGTCACGAACACAGGGTGGTCTACATTGCTCCCTGTGAATTGTTCTCATAATGGTTGGTTCCGCACCACATGATACAGGTTAATAAATAAGACCCAACTGGGGTGAGGTCACTCGACGGAGACCTGAGCCTTGGGCTAACTATAGCATTACTGTGTAGATGTCGGTATTTCCGTGTCATTGTTGCTACGCCAGTAAGCAGCGGCATGTGCTGCATCCCTGCAGGCCTGGATGCACTAATCTAGCACTAATCCAGCCAGTACAGTGCCTGAGCACCAACATAATAGATGGGTCTCCATAGGCCATGACCATATAACAGGAACCCTAGAGCAGAATCTGCCCGAGTGCTCATCCTTCTCACTTAATATATTGCAGAACGAAACATATATAAAGAACGTGTACATGGTCCAGTTATCCCGGTTTTAACAATGACTTGTGTACACTCACATATCGCGCTTCAAAAAGTCATCGTTATCTCGCTGATTGCCAGAATATTTACGTATGCATTTAGGTATGCATTACATTCACCCATTTGAAAGAAGTTATGTCCATGTCCCTTTCTAACTTCCGTAAATATACAAACATCACCAACTTTTTATGTGTAGCAATTCTAACTACAGTGAGCAGAACAAACATTGCTGTATTAGCACAAATCTCCAGGTGTGTATGAAATTGATCTAATGTGTATGGGGTCCAGCAGCAACACCAGCGGAGCCACCAACATCGCTGGGGTGGGACTCGGTCCCTCCAGCAGGCTCTACTTCGAGCGCGGTGTGAGAGATGACATCACCCTCCCTGCGCATTCAAAACCGCCACTGCACTCCCGCAGCGCACTTTTCCCGCCAGGGCTAATGGAGCCCCAACGCTTGTTTTGTACTTTGTGTAGGGGGTCCAGGCAGCAACACCAGTGGAGCCACCAACATAGCTGGGGTGGGACTCGGTCCCCCAGCAGGCTCTAATTCTAGCCAGGCGCTGGAGGTGACGTTACCTCCCGGTGCCTTTAAAACCGCAACTGCACTCCTATAGCGTGGGATACGAGCGGGCGTGCCCAGGCCCTGCCTTGGCAAAGCCCAGGCCAAAGGCGGGCCGTCTGCACCCGTCCACGGCCGATCAAGGCAGGACAGGGCCACCCCCTTTTGCTCAGCGGCTGAGGTATTGAACACTTGGCCAATATATAAGGAGAATACGGCAGGACTCAAGTTGGGTGACACCTTCAAACATCGAACATAACAGAAAAGGCGGTGAGACTCTAAAATTAACTAACTATTTTGTACCTGCCCAACTAAATACTGGTGAGCTTTTCCGATTTCTTTGGCAGTAGGGAGGATTTTTAAGCGGCAGGTGTCAACAGTGAGATGTCAGAACTTGTGGTCTAATACATTTTTTAATACAATTTAGGTTTAAGAACGGTTTATCCTAATTGTGTTCCATTTTAAACATCTTATTTTACATACCCTAAAAGCCCCTAATGAAAAGGGGGGGCTCTTGGCCCCCCCGCCCGCATGGCGGTGCGGCGACCCCTCCCCTTGCCCTCCGGACCTCTCGGTGGTGGGGCGTGTCCACTGGGGCGCGCCCTGCCACCGATTGGTTGCCACTCCACCCTTGACCCGGATGGCGTTAATCGACATCCGGGTCAGGGGGAAGGGGGGGGGTGGGCCGCTGGGAAATAAAGAGGTGGGGAGCGCCCAGGTGACCCCCTTGTTGCCTGGACGCTCCCCCACACCGGACGTGCCCCGCGCTCGGGGCCTCGTGTTTTTTCTTTTTCTGTTTTTCAGGTGTTGGCTTCGTAGGTGCAGGCGTGTGGAAAGCGGACGTCTCGACGGCGGTTTTCCTTGCTGCTGGACATCGGAAGCGAATGGGAGGTTGGGTCGGCATTTAGCGTTTCTTTTTGAGCTGCGGGCAGGCGGACTCCCGGCAGGACGCAGGCAGTGCTGTACGATCGCTCAGGTGCTTCGCGGATAAAGCGGGGTTAGCACTCGGTGTCCAAATTCGAAGCGGACGCGCGGTGCTCATATCTTCGTTTGTTTGACGAGGTAAGGTGTTGGGGGCTTGGGGCGGTGTTCGTGCGGCCCTCCCGGTCAACGGGTGATTTTTAGGCACGGTACTCTTCCCAGTCGACGGGTGACTTTCTAGAAACTGTGCTTTTCAGCTCCTTTCACTAAAGTGCTAATGTGGCAGTGCGCAGCGGGATTAGAACGTAAAACGCTCGGCGCCGCGCACAGGCTTCTCCACATATTCGTTGAATCACGGGCGGGGGGGGAATAGTGTGGCGCTTGGTGCCGGCCCACCGGGCGGATCGCTGCGGACGTGTGAGGCGGTGTGCAGGCCATTGGGCCGATTTGTTTTGCAACGTTTGCATGCAATTCTGAAGGGGATATCAGTTTTTAATTTGCATACTGATTTTTCAGCGCTCATTCTACCGTTTACAGCTGCTGGGGCGCGAAGATTACACAGAGGAAATAATTTATTGATTTCGTTTACATAACAGGAAGGCGGTGTCTGTATTTGCAGCTTGGTGAAGGAGTTGTACACCGATCGTGCAAGCAGTTTCAAGCGGTTACAGGTGCCTTCTCACTGGTGTGACGCGGCGGTGACGTGGAGACCTGCGCAGAGCGTGCCTGAGGACACGGTCTGTGGACTGCGGCTGGGAGTGCACAGGTTTGGGACGGTAAGAGGAGAGCGGGGGGCTCGCATTACATCGCTTCTGGTAGCCGCCGGGTGGGTCTACGTTAGAGTTTACTCACCCCTGACAAACCGGATAAGCCGGGCGTTGCGGTTACGGTTGCATGGTGCTTACAGCCCCCTGTACATCCTCCTTCTGGTAAAGGTATTAAGCACACTCACACCTGTGTCGGAATACTAGGAGTGTAGGGCGGTGCACCTCAGTCATGCCGAGGTCGATGGGTGAGAAAGGAGGGTCCAGGATGGAGGTTATGATGCAGGCCATGATGCAGGAGATGAACAGCATTAATAGGCGGTTGGGGAAGGTGGATGAATTGGAGGCCCTCATGAATGAAAGGTTTGCTGATTCCCCAGGCCCTTCAAGCAGGCCCGCGCGGCAGCGAAAGGCGCCCTTGCCAAGGGGCGATTTTGCTAGCCCGCCAAAGAAGTCTAAGGCCAAGAGGCCTAGGTGCAGTGCCCCAGCCCCAGTAGTTCCGGTCTCTATTCCTCCCGCACCCGCGAGTCCAGTACCTTTGATACCAGTGCTGGTAGTTCCGGAGCCCGGTGCACCGGCTCCTGCCATGCCGCCGGCGTTACCTCCTGTGGGCCCTGTTTCCCCGCCCGTGGTACCGATGCCGGTGCCGGGCTTGCCGCCACCGGTTACTCCGTTGCCTGCCATACCAGTGCCACCGGCCACGCCCCCTGGGGTGCCCGTAGTCCCAGTTGATAACTCGGACTCAGTCCCTGCTGAATCGGCTTCTCAAATAGCGGCCTTATTGCCTTGGTTACAAAAGGGGGGCGTGTTACCGGCTTCATCAGATCACGCTGCGGCAGCAGCGCAGTTGGTAGAAAGGATTAAATCGGCAGCGGCAGCCGACAGAGCTGCGGTACCCTCATCTGCTTCACTTTCAGGTTCCAGCCCCGCTCAACCGAACGCAGATGGTGGTCAACCGGCCCAGGTACAAGGAAATGGTAAGGAGGTTGCGCTGCCTCTCTTGGGGGATGGGTCAATACCTTCCAGGAGTGAGAATTTGGCACAGCATGTGTCCCAGGCAACAAAAGAAATGATCTGGGCGGGAAAATATATTTACATCTTTTCATTGCTACTTGATAGCAGGGAAATGGAACATGCGAAGACACTAAAGGAATGGATGCTTCCTAGTGAATGGAGGGCACAGTGTTCTAGATTTAGGGTGGAGGAAACTTTGCTCAACTGGGTCAGGGCTTTCGCAGTATTCACGACCATCATGTCCGAACGGCCGCCTAATGTGCAGGCGCCATTGGCTTGCTA
This sequence comes from Triturus cristatus, assembly GCF_964204655.1. Taxonomy (NCBI): domain Eukaryota; kingdom Metazoa; phylum Chordata; class Amphibia; order Caudata; family Salamandridae; genus Triturus; species Triturus cristatus. The sequence goes on from NC_140583.1 coordinate 557,139,147, forward strand.
CCAGAGTAGGATTGTGGGGTGGAGCGAGCAGTACCCGGGGGATGCCTGGAAGGAGTATGATGTCAATTTCAGGAAAGCTAAAGAATTTGACTCATCATTGACATGGGATAGGGTTGACTCTGTGTCGTGGCATAGGCAGTTCTCAGGGAGCCCAGCCCCACTCCAGTCCACCAGTGCGGGCAGGGGGTACCCCACCAGACCTCATCATCCCTTTCGGTCGGCCCAGGGGAGCGAGGTCCCGGGTAGGAGTAGGGGGGGGTTTTAGAGGAAAGGGGTGTGCTGGGATTTTAATAAGCGTACCTGCACGAGGGCTCCTGGCACCTGTAGATTTAGACATGCATGTGCAGTCTGCGGTCACCCCTCCCACCCCGAGTCATCTTGCAGGTCTAAGCAGGGCAACCACAGTCAGAGGGGGAGGGGGAAGCCGGAGTAGTGCAGATAAGTTCGTTATCCCCACCCCTATAGATGTTTTGGCAATGATTCCTTGGTTGAATAGGTACCCGAATCACACAGCGGCCACTCTGCTTCAGGAAGGCTTTTCCCAAGGTTTTAGGATCCTGGCAGGGGGGTACACAGGGAGTGCACATTGCAGGAACCAACTGTCAGTACAACATAACCCCACAGTGGTGGCTGCTAAGATTAGCAAGGAACTGTCTTTGGGTAGGATAGCTGGCCCTTTCCGGACGGTGCCTGTTCCCAATTTGGTGTGTTCTCCACTAGGGGTAGTACCTAAGAAAGAGAGGGGGGAGTTCAGACTGATCCACAACCTGTCGGCACCTAGAGGAGCGTCATTGAATGATGCGATTGATGAGGGGATTTGTAGTGTAAAGTACGCCTCATTTGACCAGGCAGTTGACTTATTGCGGGCGCTGGGGCCAGGGGCGATGTTGGCAAAATCAGACATAGAATCGGCTTTCCGTCTCCTCCCAGTCCATCCTCTGGACCACCATTTATTAGGTTTCGCTTTTGATGGCAAGTTCTATATGGATAAATGCATGCCCATGGGCTGTTCCATCTCATGTGCCTTTTTCAAGACGTTCAGCTCATTTTTGGAATGGGTCATGAGAGAGGCGACGGGCCACCGGCAGGTTATGCATTATCTGGACGATTTCCTTTTCTTGGTTGCGGGGGGATCTCAGGAGTGTGCGTGGGCATTGCAGGAATTTTGTGTGCTCATGCGGGCTTTTGGGGTCCCGCTAGCACCAGGGAAGACGGTCGGACCGTCCACCTGTTTAGAATTCCTTGGTATCGAAATTGACTCAGTGGAAGGATGCTTCAGGTTGCCCGTGGACAAAGTGTCTAGGTTTAGAGCAGCCCTACGTCAATGCCTACGCAAAGACAAGGTTACATTGCAACAGCTACAGGAAGTGGTGGGGCAATTGAATTTTGCGCTTCGGGTCATCCCAATGGCGCGCCCCTTTTCACGCTCCATTGCTCAAGCCATGAAAGGGTTACGGGAGAAACATCACCGCACGAGGTTGTCATCTGAGGTTCGCCAGGATATGCTTATTTGGATGGCATTCCTGGAGGATTTCAATGGCAGAGTAGTGTGGTCAGGTCCTCCCACCACATCAGCAGAATTGGGCTTATGGACAGACGCTGCGGGGAGTGCGGGCTTTGGTGCCATCCTGGGGACTAAGTGGGTCGCCCAGCGGTGGCCAGCGGAATGGAGAACACGGGGTCTGACCGCCAATATTGGCTTTCTGGAACTCTTCCCGATATGGGTAGCATTGATGGTCTGGCCGGAACACTTATGCAATCAATCCGTGGTGTTCTGGTCGGATAACATGACAGTTGTGGAATGCATAAATCAGCAGGGGGCACGCTGTCCATTCATACTGCGCTTAATAAAGGAGATTGTGTTGCAATGCTTAAAATGGAATGTGGTCTTCAGAGCCAAGCATGTCCCTGGCATCCTCAACAATGCAGCTGACTCCCTTTCTCGCTTTAAAATGCAGGTTTTCAGGGAACATCTTCCTGCGGCAGACCCCCAGCCAGCGCAATTCCCGGCAGTACTTTGGCAGATTGGTGCCCCCGATTACAAGACCTCGTGGTTGCTAGCTTAGCCCCCAGGACCAAGACAGCTTACGAAGGGGCGTTTTTGTCTTACCAGGCCTTTTTGGGGCAGGAATGGGAGGTTAGGTGGGCGCAGGAGGACAGTTTTGCAGCTTACCTAGAATCAATGCACAGGGAAGGGCGCTCAGTGGCGGCTGCGAGCAGACATAGGGCGGCGGTCTCCTTCTTCGCACAGGGTAAGGGTATGCGGGATCCCACTAACACCTTTCTGGTACGCAAGGCCTTGAGGGGTTGGCGCCGTTTACAGGGTTGCCGGGGTGATAAGAGGAGGCCCATTGGACTGGCACGGCTGACAGCCTTACTGGGGGCGCTGCACAGTGTATGTAGCTCACAGTGGGAAGTACTTTTGTTCAAGGCTGCATTTTCCCTGGCCTTCTATGGGGCTTTGAGGGTTGGGGAGTTAGTGGCTGGGTCAAAGGCTGATAGGGTGGGCGGACTACTGTGGGCCGGCATGAAGATCAGGGAGGACGTTATGTGGATAACAATTCAGAGATCAAAAACTGATCAGGATTCTCGGGGTCACACTATAGTGCTCCACCGGGCACGGGCTAACCCTTGCTGCCCGGTTTCTCACGTAGAGGCTTTCTGCAGGCAGCGGGAGGGCACGGTGGGGTCGCACTGTTGTGTCATGCCGATGGTACACCATTGACCAGGTACCAGTTTAGACGAGTCTTGGAGCTAACGGTCAGACGGGCAGGCTTTGATCCAAAAGAATTCGGCACCCACTCATTTAGGATTGGGGCAGCAACTGAGGCAGTGGCGAGGGGTCTCTCAGTTGAGAATGTGAAGAGACTGGGGAGATGGTCGTCCGAACGTTACAAGAGTTATGTGCGAATTGACATGTTGTGACAGGATGGTGCTCACGCCTGGTTGTTTTTGGTTTTTTGCAGTTTCTCAAACCTGTCACGCAGGGGAGGAACTCGCCACCGGGCGTCAACTACCGATATCGGCACAGCACGGAGGACACAAGAAATTGGTGACTTGGATTGTGGGCCACTCTTATGTTAGGCGTGCGGAACATGTTTTTCTTTCAGGAGACCATAGGAAGAAGGTTGCGCAAAAGGGGTTTGATGTCTCATTCTTCGGGAGGGGGGGTTTATGCCTCAACCAGTTTCGGAACTTTTTTCAGGGACTCTTAGCTCAGCAGCCCGCTCCCCCCTCAGTGGTGATACTTCACCTGGGGGAGAATGATTTGGCCAAATTGGGGAGGCGCATGCTTATTGAGGAGATCATTTCCACTGCGGGGTGGGTGGCCAGGACTTGTCCAGGTTCCACAGTAGTCTGGTCGCAACTTATCCCTCGGTGGCAGTGGCGAGGGGGGGACTCGGTCAGGGCGTTGAATCACTCAGTACAGAGGATCAACACACAGTTGGACAAATTATTTCGAGCCCCCCCGGTTGCAGACGATTCCACATGGGTGTATCTGGGGTGAGCAGTTCTACCTGAGGGACGGGGTGCACTTGACTGAGGCAGCGAACGTCTTGTGGTCAAATAATGTCTGGGCCTGGTTGGAGGGATTTGCAAGGTAAGCGCGCTCCTGGCTTAGGTCTAGGGAAGGGGGAGGCCAGATCGTCGGTCAACAATGCTGGCCTGTGGCGGTAAGGTCATGACCGGTGAGCAACTATTTTAAGGTCTGAGGGGGCGGGCATCATCCTATGGAGGTTCCCGCCCAGGGGGAGGGGCCATTGGCCCCTCCTAGAACTTCAGGGGCAAGGTAACTGGTGCTTCAAAGGGGCGCGGGTTGGGGAGTCACGCTTTCCTTAGGCTGGTAGCCACCCCGCGTGCGCATACTCATGACGTCACCGGATGGCGCAGAGTAAGGGCCCTCCTTTAGTGGGTAAATGAAGTTCACGGCGTGGACCGGGTAATTACCGGGCCCGGCTGCGCATGCGCACATCTGAGGCGCAGCTAGTAGGACCTGACACCGGTTAGCGACCTTGCCATTTGGCCCAGAAATGTTAGTATACAAAAATGCAGAGGAGGATGTTAGACTCGGTTAGGAAACAATCTGTATTAGAGTCTTTGTTAAGGATAGTCGTTCACACTTGTTGACAATAATGTATCTAATGTCCTGCTGATTTTTGTATAACGGTTTATCATGCAATTATAAAAATTTTATTGTTTTATAACTTAATAAATACGGCCGGGGGGTCTTGCGACCTCCCGCCTTCCAAAGATACCATGCTTATGTTCTTGTCTCCGGGGTGGTGAGGTCATAAGGGGGGGGGGCGGTAGCCAGTCACTGACCATGTGAAAAGGGGGGGCTCTTGGCCCCCCCGCCCGCATGGCGGTGCGGCAACCCCTCCCCTTGCCCTCCGGACCTCTCGGTGGTGGGGCGTGTCCACTGGGGCGCGCCCTGCCACCGATTGGTTGCCACTCCACCCTTGACCCGGATGGTGTTAATCGACATCCGGGTCGGGGGGAAGGGGGGGGGGTGGGCCGCTGGGAAATAAAGAGGCAGGGAGCGCCCAGGTGACCCCCTTGTTGCCTGGACGCTCCCCCACACCGGACGTGCCCCGCGCTCGGGGCCTCGTGTTTTTCCCACCCACCATCCCTGTAGGACGCGGTTGATGCGTTACTAGTCCGATTTAGGGTGTAAATTGCTAGGTTGTGGTTAACTTACTTTCTCAGGCACGGTAAACTGGGTCTGAAATGTTGGTTTTTCTGAAGAGGTTTGCTTTTAGGACTTTCTCTCCCATTGTAGTGATCAATATTGTATTGCGAAGATATGTTGCTGATTATGCTTTCTCGTAGGCCTTTTTTCTCCCAATGCAGTGAATGGTAGTGTATTATGTGTCACTGGAACAATTGTGTCTAGGCCCTTTTTTCCCTTGTAGCTCTACGGTGTTATACATGATGTATGTTTTTGTTTTTAGTCAGTGTAGTTGTACTTTAGAATTTTTCCCATAGGTCGTCGTATTTATTAGGAATGGGGCATGCGGTAAGGTCATGACCGGTGAGCAACTATTTTAAGGTCTGAGGGGGCGGGCATCATCCTATGGAGGTTCCCGCCCAGGGGGAGGGGCCATTGGCCCCTCCTAGAACTTCAGGGGCAAGGTAACTGGTGCTTCAAAGGGGCGCGGGTTGGGGAGTCACGCTTTCCTTAGGCTGGTAGCCACCCCGCGCGTGCATACTCATGACGTCACCGGATGGCGCAGAGTAAGGGCCCTCCTTTAGTGGGTAAATGAAGTTCACGGCGTGGACCGGGTAATTACCGGGCCCGGCTGCGCATGCGCACATCTGAGGCGCAGCTAGTAGGACCTGACACCGGTTAGCGACCTTGCCATTTGGCCCAGAAATGTTAGTATACAAAAATGCAGAGGAGGATGTTAGACTCGGTTAGGAAACAATCTGTATTAGAGTCTTTGTTAAGGATAGTCATTCACACTTGTTGACAATAATGTATCTAATGTCCTGCTGATTTTTGTATAACGGTTTATCATGCAATTATAAAAATTGTATTGTTTTATAACTTAATAAATACGGCCGGGGGGTCTTGCGACCTCCCGCCTTCCAAAGATACCATGCTTATGTTCTTGTCTCCGGGGTGGTGAGGTCATAAGGGGGGGGGGGCGGTAGCCAGTCACTGACCATGTGATATTGTTGTGAATATTCAGTGATAACTAGTGTTTCTTAAACCTAATTTTATTCTTGTGAATCTTAAAACTCGCATTTTGCCTATCGAACCTAGCTCTTTGTACTCGCACTCGGCACTTTCACTCCAACCCTTAGCCCCTGATATATAGCACTCTGCACTTTGCACCTTATATCTAAAATCCCGTAATGATGCTGTTGGGAACATGGAGAGGAGGAGGTGAGGGATAGGGCACCATCACTGCGAATATTGTCCCAAATTCTCCTGAGGTTCCCTTCCCGAAACCAGGCTCTTCCAGGGGACCTTAAAGTAGCGAGGCAATGTTGGAATAGGAGTCTGAAATGGGCTAATATTTCAATCCAAAACGCGCCTGACATCACTTTGTCTATGTGTGAGGCATTGCCGCATGGGGGTACCTGGAGGGGACTGGCGAGTTGGGGAGAAAAGGGGCTGACCACTATAGGAGAGTTGTATGAAGAAGGTAATTTGATTCCCTTTGATGACTTGCAGGGCCACTACAACTTGAGTAGGGGGGACTTTTTACTACACTCTGCACTCACTGCAGCTATCCGTAAACTTTGGAAGGAGGGTTTCACTGAGCCGCAGACATCAATGGGGTGTCAATATTTAGTGATGGAGGCAGGCACTTACAAACCAGTCACATGCCTTTATAGACAAATGACATGGGAGATGTTGGTACCCCTAAATGCGCTGCGACTTAAATGGGAGGCAGATGTGGGAGACGAGATTTCAGAAAAGACGTGGCTGAGCTAGTGGAACGCACATGGAAGAGCTCCAGGAATGCCCGCTTTCAAATGGTGCACTTTTACATATTACACAGAGACTACCTCACCCCAGCGAGGATCAATAAATATTTTACTACTCATACGGCAGCATGCCTGCGCTGTAACAAGGAAGATGCGAACTTTCGCCATATATTCTGGGAATGCACGCACTTCGATACCTATTGGGTTGAAGTGGTTGCTTTAATTACCTTTTTAGATTTCGGCCTCCTATTGGCTAAGCGAGAAATCACCATGCATTGGAAATCACAGAGGGCCCCTAATATAAGCAGATGGAAGAATGACTCTATTAAGTGGGCAGAGCGTGATGGGCAAGCTAGGCTGCAGATAGCAAAAAGAGTGGCCAGCGAGATGGCCCTTTAGGCAGCAAGGGCATGGGAAGCATTAGTAACGCTCCTAAAGACTCCAGAAGACGTTGGTGACGATACTCCCCTGACTGCAACACCTAAAGCAGTAGATTAGTTAGCTTACCACTTGGCTAAGAGTTTTGTGGAACCCTAAGATAACATAGTTAGTGCACCCTGCCGTCGCTGCAGCTTAGATCATGACACATGCTATTAGATACATCTGTATACCTACACTGCCAATAGATCCAAAAAGTAGATTGTATGTGCCATGCCTGGTGGGAGGGATGGGAGGGTTGTAGTTGGGGGGGGATACAGTTGATTTATGATAAGTATCAATATCTAACTGTGAACTGACTGAGCCTGAGCTAACAACATAGAATGTTTGTAAGATGGGGGGTGGAGGGTGACTCGAATAGGGATGAGTTATTTTAAATGTCATACCACGGAGAGGATACTACCCATCTGTTATGTAACCTATTGTGATTCTATCGTAAACTTCGTGTATTCAGTACGAAAATTGCAATAAAATCTGTTTAAAAAAATGATGCTGTTGTGAACATTTAGTGATAATTAGTGTCTTTTAACTTGTTTTTGAAACTCCCATTTTGCCTACTGAACCTAGTGCTTTGTACTTGAACTCAGTACTTTGGTTCCAACCCTTAGCCCCTAATATATTGCACTCTGCACTTTACACCTTGCACTTTTATTACTGTCCAAAGTGCGGCAGCCATTTCCAGAGCTCATTATAAATCATACCATAGAGGTCGACCGAAAAATCGTCGAAACATTTTTGCAACAATCATTGCTTGGTCAGCGGGTAAGCCATTACTAGCCCTTCTCCTCTATTGTTGTCACCATGCTGTATGTTAAATATAAAGCCTAACAGTAGGATCGCATGTTTCTATCTACAGCTAATTTTTAATCTGAACGCGGTTTACTGCTAAAAGCCGATGGCTACCGCACTTTGGACGCAGGAGACATTTCTGTAGCTATCAGAAGTGAGCCGTTTTCTAAAAAGGTGTGTTTTTTGTCAAATAACTGGGAGACAATTACTCGTACTTGCGCCTTTCATAAATTAAAGTAGTCCATTGTAGAACATGTGTCTTTAGAATCGACAAATTTTTCTTCCACTAAAACTGGACACTGTAGTCGTTGTAGGACATTATCACCGTATCTTAGATATTTTACCATAAAGCAAAACCAAACTTCCTTTATAAAAATATATTACAAAACCATTTAGGGCTGTACTTATTTTATTGAAACATGATGTTATCATCGAAAAAAACTTTTCTGTCGCATGCGATTCTTTTGTATTTCCAGACTCAATACAGGGGAGTGTTATGTATTATCATCTACCCTTTGGTCTCTTTATTCATTGACCTCCTGTTAGAGTTTGTTTCTGAAGTAGATCTATACATGACAATTAGGTCAGTCCAGTTGCTGCAAACCTGAGCCATCAAGATCCTTCCCTCTCTCTCTTTTTTCCTCCCAGTTACGATACGTCGGTGTTAATTGACGCCACAAATCCACCTCACCTCTAGATTAGAGCATAATTTTTGATAACGTAATTTACCTGATATCTGTTCTTTCATGGCTAAGGGAAGTGAAGACATGTGTTCATTTTTATCGCCTTTTCTAATTTATTCCTTTGGTCCTTTTGCACATTGTTAGAAAATTTGTGGATTATAATTTGAAATCATGGTTGTACGTAATCTAAAACAAAGTGCTTTATGCTCATGTCACAATTGGTGATGGTTTTTTTAAGGTGATGTATATAAAGAGTCACATTTCTTTTTTCTCTTTAGCCATAATGGCTAGGTGCTACTATGAACAGTGTATTTTAATAATTTTAAGTATTGTGGATGACCCCTTTCTTTTATAGGGGCTGTGAGACCGGCCTCACGGCGTTGCCCTCTCCATCATCCCGCCAACCTGCAACCACCCTCAAGACACGACATCCCCGACTCCGGCCGCCCCAGCCACCCCCGATCCACGGGCCGGCCAGAGACCTGACAGACTCAACACCCTACTACGCATGCCCAACCGAGGGAGCGGGAACCCTCGAGCCAGACCCAGAGGCGCCAGCCCAGTCACACCTCGGGTCGCCTTCCCCGGGAGGACTCAATCGGCCACCAGGCCCCTGGGGAGCAGGCGCCTCCCCTACCGAGCGTCTGGGGTCCCTCCCAGACCGACCTGAAAAGACCAAAGAAGTGAGCGGCAGGAAATCCCGCCGAACCCCCTCCGTCACCCCAGTCCCCCCCTCTGCGAGCACTCCGGACTTCAAAGAACCAGCGGAGTATAACAAGGGGTGCCGGAGGAACAAGGACAGAGAAGACCTGGAACCATCTGAGCCTGCTGACGCTGTCGCGGCTCCTGAACGCTGAATTCACCTGGGCCTGCTGAGTGACTCGCGGCCTCTTGCTATTGAACCATCTGAGCCCTGCGGACGAGGTCGCGGCTCCCGAACCCTGATCCACCTAGGCCTGCTGAGTGACTCGCGGCCCCCAGCTATTGACCCATCTGAGCCCTGCTGACGGAATCGCGGCTCCTGAACTCCGACCACCTGTGCCTGCTGAGAGACTCGCGGCGCTCCCCTTGAGGACGACTCGGTAAGAGATCGCCCAGAGACACGACACCCTCCAGCTCGAGGATTGTGAGCTTCCGCAGGGTATTTCGCAGAGACACTATCTTGAAAGACTGTCCCGCTACCCCCATTCCCCACGACTGATTTGTGGTACGTTGTGCCACTGCTGTACTACTTGCCTTTTGGGTCATAAAGACCCCTTGAAATCATCGATAAAAGAACTTATCGTCCTATAAAGAATACGTGTGGTGTCCCTCTGTTCACAGTGCAGATCAGGGTGTGCGCGCCTGGTTCGGCTTACTTGGGAGAGGTGGGTCAAAGGGGTGGGCAAGACGTATATCGAACCCCCTTCCGGCGGACGCCTTTCCAACATTTGGTGGCAGACGACGGGATCCGAGCCGACACCGAAGGAGAGCGTGCAGTAAACGACTGACGCACTACCAAAACAGAAATGGAAGGAGAAACCTCCCTGGGTGCCACAGGTACCGAAATAAGCTCACCGTTCCGAGAAGATCAATTGGACTATTACACGCATAGAGAACTAAAACAGTTTTGCAAAGACCTTGGCATCGCTACCACCGGACTGAGCACAAAGGAAGACTTCCAGAAAGTACTGAAAGCCTGGGTCGAGACGGGGGCGCCCCCGACCCAAACGGAAGGAGACTCTACCCATGAACAAACAAGCACCCCGGCGAGAAACAACGGGCCAGAGGGGAACCTGTCCTCCGAGGAACTAGTGGACCGAGAGAGAAGCCGCAACCACGAACTGGAACTGGCAAAACTAAAAATCGAGGGAGAGATAAAACTGGCAGAGAAGAAGTTAGCCGTCGAGCAGTTACGGCTACAAGGGGAACTCGAAGAGAAGAGACTCCAAAGGGAGCACGACGAAAAGAAACTCCAGCTAGAACATGAACGCGGCCTGAAGGAGATTGAGTGGCGGGCTAGACACGAAAAGTCACAGCCGCCCGGGAATCCCCAGCCCGCTTCCGCCGGGGAAACCAAAGTTCACATCCCCAAGGATGTGGTCAAGGAGTATTATAAGAACGATGATATCCAGCAGTGGTTTAAAGCCTACGAAGTCGCCATGACCTCTCACCGAGTCCCGCAGAAGGATTGGGGTGCTGGCCTATGGGGCCGGTTCTTAAGCGAAGGAAGGGACACTCTGCTCGATCTGCCCTCCGCGGTCATGAACTCCTACAGCCACATGAAGGAAGCCCTCGTGGGCCGGTACGGACTCACCCCCGAAATGTACCGACAACGGTTCCGAGATTGCAAAAAGATACCGAGCACCACGTGGGTCGAATACGTGAACTTTTACAGCCGAGCCTTGGACGGGTGGATCAAGGGCAGCAAGGTCTCCACCTTCGAAGAACTGTTCGATCTGATCGCCTGGGAACATTTAGCGGCCAATTGCTTTATAGAACTGCGCCAGCATCTCCTAGACAGTAAACTCACCGACCCTCGGAAGCTGGCCGCTGAGGCTGATCGTTGGGTGAACACCCGGGCCACCCGGGGCCCCGCGGGGGACTACGGCCGCAACAGTCAGGGTCCCCCCCGCCAGAGGGGCGGAGGGAACCACGGCCGACCAAGAGACTTTGCCGGGGGGTCCTCCACCAGCCCCCCCAGCAGCCCACCAGCGGCGGGTTCGGCCAAGTCTCCAGCCAGCACCGGAGCCCCAGGACGACCAGGTCCACGAGCTAGGATCACCTGCTTCCGCTGCCAGCAGCCCGGACACTACGCCAATGACCCCCAGTGTCCCCAGTATCAGCGAACCACAACGACCAACCCCACGACCCGGCAGATGGCCTCCGTGGCTCTGGGGGAAGAAATGGAAGACTCCGAGGAATGGGAACCGGCGGCCATGGCCCTGGTCTCCCTTGGTGATCGAGAAATGGTCCCCGGAACACCCTTGCCCGCCAACACAGAGAAATACCGACAGCAGGTGACTATCAACGGCCACCGGGGCGAGTGTCACCGCGGTCCACCGCAGCCTAATTTCCGAAGACCAGATCCTAGCCGGGGCCCTCTGTCCGGTCGTATCCTCCGACAATTCTGAGAGCCTCTGCCAGATGGCCCTGGTGCCCTTCGAGTGGGGAGGGGTCTCCGGAGAACTGAAGGTAGCGGTCCAGACCTCGCAGCCCGTAGACTGCCTCCTGGGCAACGACCTGGAAAATTCCCCGTGGGGGCAGGTAGAACGAAGAGCCCACCTAGAGATGATGGGCCTACCAGAATGGGTCTGCGCCACCACGCGCTCCATGACCGCACGAGTGGCCCCCTCCAAGGGCGGTGAAGCCCTCTTACCGAACACTTTCCCCGAGAACAGGGACCCCCTACCAGAAGCAGACAACCCTCCTTCCGAGGAAGAAGGAGACACTAACCCAGGGGAAGGACCGGAACCTTCCGCCCCAGAGGCCCCGATGGAACCCGAAGAACTGCCCGAGTTGGCCCAGTGGCACGGCGAAGGGGGGCCCTCCCGCGAAGAGTTCTGCCAGGAACAGACCACGTGCCCCTCCCTCGAGGGACTTAGACAACAAGCCGAAGCCCAGGTCGCCGGTGATCAAACCGGAACCCATTGGGTCTATTGGGACAATGGCCTCCTCTACAGCGAGCAAAAGTCCGCCGAGCTAGGCGCAGCACGAGTACTGGTGGTACCCCTGCGGTTCCGGAGCCTCCTCCTGGGCCTGGCCCACGATGTACCCTTGGCAGGACACTTAGGCCAAGACAAGACATACCAGCGATTGGTGACCCACTTCTATTGGCCCAAGATGCGAGCGAATGTAGAAGCACACTGCAAGTCCTGCCTCACGTGCCAGGGCAGTGGGAAGAGTGGCGGAAAACGCAAAGCTCCCTTACAACCGTTCCCCGTTGTAAGTACCCCGTTCGAGCGGGTCGGCATCGACATCGTGGGACCCCTGGATCCGAAGACCGCCCAGGGCCACAGATTCATCCTCGTCCTGGTGGACCATGCCACCCGCTACCCCGAGGCCATCCCCCTCCGCACCGTGACGGCTCCCGTGGTGGGCCGGGCTCTCATGGGGATCTTCTCCCATGTCGGATTTCCCCACGAGGTTGTGAGTGATCGCGGCACGAACTTTATATCCCGCTACATGAAGTCCCTGTGGCAGCAGTGCGGAGTCACGTATAAATTCACGACCCCCTACCACCCCCAGGGCAACGGCCTGGTGGAACGCTTCAACCGAACTCTGAAGGGAATGATCCTGGGCCTCGAAGAGCCCCTGCGCCGGAAATGGGACGTCCTCCTCCCTTGCCTCCTGTTCACGTACCGGGAGGTTCCCCAAAAGTCTCTGGGGTTCAGCCCCTTCGAACTGCTGTACGGACATCCCGTTCGAGGGCCCCTAAGCCTGGTCAAAGAGGGCTGGGAGACAAGCCCCCGGGGGACACCCCCGGATGTGTTCCGCTACATCCTGGCGCTCCGCAACCAGACGAGGAAGTTTAGGGAACTTGCAGAGGCTAACCTCGAGGCCAGCCAAGAAGAAATGAAGCGCTGGTATGACCAGAACGCAACCTTGGTCGAGTTCCAGCCGGGCCAGCAGGTTTGGGTCATGGCTCCGGTGAGACCCTGCGCCCTACAAGACAAATGGACTGGTCCATTCAAGGTGGTCGAACGGAAGAGCCAGGTCACGTATCTGGTCGACGTACAGTCCCCACGGAACCCCCTCCGGGTCCTCCACGTAAACCGTCTCAAGCCCCACTTCGTAAGGACAGAACTGAGTTTGCTACTGGCCACCGATGAGGGGGCAGAAGAAGACACTGAACCCCTGCCCGATCTCCTGTGCACAAAAGAACTGGACGGTTCCGTGGAGGGTGTGAGACTGTCGGCCACCCTCACTCCCCAGCAGGCCAACGACTGCCGCCAGCTGCTCGGACAATTCGCAGACCTTTTCTCCCTCATTCCAAGGGTGACCGACTGGTGTGTCCACGACGTGGACACCGGTGACTGCCCGCCTGTGAGACACCGAGCCTACAGGGTGCCTGACCGGGTCCTCACCTGCATCAAGACCGAGGTACAGAAAATGCTCAACCTAGGGGTCATCGAGCCCTCCGACAGCCCCTGGGCCAGCCCGGTGGTTCTGGTCCCGAAGGCCGCCTCCCCAGGGGTCGCCCCCGAACTAAGATTCTGTGTAGACTATCGGGGGCTCAACGCGGTCACCCGCGCAGACGCTCACCCTATTCCCCGAGCCGACGAGCTCATCGACCGCCTGGGGGCCGCCCAGTTCCTCAGCACTTTCGACCTGACCTGCGGGTACTGGCAGATCGCTCTCACGGAAGGGGCGAAAGAGCGCTCTGCCTTCTCCACGCCAGATGGCCACTACCGCTTCAGGGTCATGCCGTTCGGAATGAAAAACGCCCCAGCCACGTTCCAGCGGTTGGTGAACAAGGTCCTGGCCGGACTCGAGGAGTTCAGCGCAGCGTACCTTGACGACATCGCCGTATTCAGCTCTCAATGGCACGAGCATCTCCAGCACCTCCGACAAGTACTAATGGCCCTGCGCCAAGCGGGCCTGACAGTGAAAGCCAGCAAATGCCAGCTCGGACAAGGCTCCGTGGTCTACCTGGGGCATCAGGTGGGCAGCGGCCAGGTCGCCCCTCTCCAGCCGAAGATCGATGCCATCAAGTCCTGGGAGCCCCCCACCACGCAGACAGAGGTTCGGGCCTTCCTGGGCCTTACGGGGTACTACCGGAGGTTCATTAAAAATTATGGTAGTATCGCAGGGCCCCTCACAGAGTTGACCTCCAAAAAGCTTCCGCAAAAGGTGCAGTGGACCCCCCAGTGCCAGCAGGCGTTCGACGCCTTGAAAACCGCCATGTGCACCGCTCCCGTACTCAAGGCCCCCGACTACTCCCAAGAGTTCGTGGTCCAGACCGACGCATCCGAACATGGCATCGGGGCCGTGCTCTCGCAGTTCGACGACAAGGGCATTGATCAGCCCATAGCCTTCATCAGCCGAAGGCTGCTGCCGAGAGAGCAGCGATGGAGTACTATAGAGCGAGAGGCCTTTGCCGTAGTCTGGGCCCTCAAGAAACTGCGGCCCTACTTGTTCGGAACCCATTTTCGAGTACAGACGGACCACCGACCCTTGCAGTGGCTTATGCGGATGAGGGGGGAGAACCCCAAGCTACTACGATGGTCCATCTCTCTCCAAGGGATGGACTTCACTGTCGAACATCGCCCCGGGACGGATCATGCCAACGCCGACGGCCTGTCCCGGTTCTTCCGCTTCGGCGAGGAGAACCCCCAGTGGATGGGTAGTTCTCCACGCCTTTCAGCTGGGGGGGACGCGTGTGAGACCGGCCTCACGTCGTTGCCCTCTCCATCATCCCGCCAACCTGCAACCACCCTCAAGACACGACATCCCCGACTCCGGCCGCCCCAGCCACCCCCGATCCATGGGCCGGCCAGAGACCTGACAGACTCAACACCCTACTACGCATGCCCAACCGAGGGAGCCCAGACCCAGAGGCGCCAGCCCAGTCACACCTCGGGTCGCCTTCCCCGGGAGGACTCAATCGGCCACCAGGCCCCTGGGGAGCAGGCGCCTCCCCTACCGAGCGTCTGGGGTCCCTCCCAGACCGACCTGAAAAGACCAAAGAAGTGAGCGGCAGGAAATCCCGCCGAACCCCCTCCGTCACCCCAGTCCCCCCCTCTGCGAGCACTCCGGACTTCAAAGAACCAGCGGAGTATAACAAGGGGTGCCGGAGGAACAAGGACAGAGAAGACCTGGAACCATCTGAGCCTTCTGACGCTGTCGCGGCTCCTGAACGCTGAATTCACCTGGGCCTGCTGAGTGACTCGCGGCCTCTTGCTATTGAACCATCTGAGCCCTGCGGACGAGGTCGCGGCTCCCGAACCCTGATCCACCTAGGCCTGCTGAGTGACTCGCGGCCCCCAGCTATTGACCCATCTGAGCCCTGCTGACGGAATCGCGGCTCCTGAACTCTGACCACCTGTGCCTGCTGAGAGACTCGCGGCGCTCCCCTTGAGGACGACTCGGTAAGAGATCGCCCAGAGACACGACACCCTCCAGCTCGAGGATTGTGAGCTTCCGCAGGGTATTTCGCAGAGACACTATCTTGAAAGACTGTCCCGCTACCCCCATTCCCCACGACTGATTTGTGGTACGTTGTGCCACTGCTGTACTACTTGCCTTTTGGGTCATAAAGACCCCTTGAAATCATCGATAAAAGAACTTATCGTCCTATAAAGAATACGTGTGGTGTCCCTCTGTTCACAGTGCAGATCAGGGTGTGCGCGCCTGGTTCGGCTTACTTGGGAGAGGTGGGTCAAAGGGGTGGGCAAGACGTATATCGAACCCCCTTCCGGCGGACGCCTTTCCAACAGGGGCACAATTATATAAATAGGACTGCCGTACAACATGTATTGATATGTTGGTAATCTGTATCCCTTTTAGGTTTTGGTGAATCAAATACATGGCTTCCTGAAGAAGGCATATAGCTGAAATGCGCGTAGAATTCTCAAAAAAAGTCTCAAGCCGTGTTATTATTCTGTTATTTGTCAGATTTTAAATAATTTTGTCCAATTTTTGAATTATGAATATTATGGCGATAGAAATGAAGCAATGTTAATGATTTTCACTTTTGTACATATATAGACAATTTGTGGTCTATTTGAATAAACAAAATTAAATACAATTAAAGATCAATTATACAAATAATAATTTTGATCGTATGATATCTCATTACCTCTACCAATTTTATATATGTATGTTGTCCAGGTCCATTATTGACAATTTATCTTCCTAAATTAACCTTCTTCACATTTGTTTACTTGCCCTGATTTAGGAACATCAATTAGGGGTACCCCCATTCTTACAAATATAATATTTTGGTAACAAAACAGGAAAAATGTTAGAAAATGGCTATACAATTGTATCGTGGAATATAGCTGGCCTATCAAGCAAGAAGGATTCATTAGGAAGGATAGATTTAATTAATGAACACAACATAATCTGTATGCAAGAAACCTGGTGCACCGAACATGTCTACATAGAGCGACCCTTGACCCTGCTTGCAGGTTAGGCCGCTCCCCACGCCGCACAGCACCACCTGTGTATTCCTGCCTTAAGCCCCCTGCTGCCCGAGTTCGCCGCCGCTGTAAGTCAGCTGCCCCCTTTCCAGCATTTTTGTTTTCTGTGCCCCTTGTGTTTGTATTCTGCCCTTTTTTACTGATTTTCTGATTTTACTGTTTTTAGCTGTATTTGTTCTGTACTGCTCTTTTTACCATCCCCTCGCCTCTGTTCTCGCCCGCTAAAGCTCCTGCCCGTTTTCCGCTGCTGCCTCCCCTACGGCCCCGCCCCCCTGCACAACCGTTCGCCACCCCGCTCCCGCCTCCCAGCTGCTCCTCCCTCCCACCTCCCCATATGTGGTAGCCGCTGCGCGGTGAGGAGAGCGACCCTTGACCCTGCTTGCAGGTTAGGCCGCTCCCCACACCCCACAATACCACCTGTGTGTTCATGCCTTAAGCCCCCTGCTGCCCGAGTGCACCGCCGCTGTAAGTCAGCTGCCCCCTTTCCAGTGTTTTTGTTTTCTGTGCCCCTTGTGTTTGTATTCTGCCCTTTTTTCAAATTTTCTGATTTGACTGTTTTTAGCTATATTTGTTCTGTACTGCTCTTTTTACCATCCCCACGCCTTACGCCCTCTAAAGCTCCCTCCCTTTTCCCACCGCTGCGTCCCCTGCGGCTCGCCCCCCCTGCACACCCATTCGCCACCCCGCTCCCGCCTCCCGGCTGCTCCTCCCTCCCACCTCCCCATATATGGCCAAAGGCGCGCATAAGGCAAGCCCGTCTGCGCCCCTTCCGTGCCTGGACCATGCCCAGTGCCAGAAGCCCTGGCCCCCGTGATTGCCACGATGCCTGTCTCCGCTACAATGCCAGCACCCTCCACGCACTCAACACCGGACAATCATACACCTGCTTCATGGCCACCCCGAAGCTCACCCAAGGACCCTTCTCCTGCCGGAAATGCAGCTTCACCAGCATCCAGCCCGCCATCCCACCGACCAAAGAACCCAACTACCACAGATGCATCCTTCTCAACACCCGCTCCGGCCACAAACATGCCGTTGAACTCTGGGACCTACTCGACTCCAACACCCCAGACATCGCCATCCTGACAGAGACCTGGCTTAACCCCTCCTCGGCACCCGACATCGCCATAGCCATCCCGGAAGGCTGCAAGGATGCACCACCGGAGTAGGAGGAGGAATCGCCATCGTCCACAGGAACACTCTCAAAGTCTCAACAAACACCGACGACACCCTCTGCACCGCCGAACACCTGCACTTCCAGATCCACACCGACCCCAACACCACCCTCAGATAACCTTCGTCTACAGACCCCCCGGACCCCGACCACAGTTCAGCGACTCCATCGGCGACTTTTTCAGCATACACGCCCTCGCCTTTATGGACTACATCCTCCTGGGGGACCTAAACTTCCACCTCGAGAACAACAACGACTCCAACTCTTCCACCCTGATCGCCAACTTCGCCAACCTCGGGCTCAGACAACTCGTCCCACTCCGCTGGCCACACGCTTGACCCCATCTTCTCCACAAGCCCCCACGTCTCCTTCAACCACACCACCGAACTCCACTGGACCGACCACCGATGCATCCACTTCACCTTCCAGAAACCCACCATGCACCACCGCACCCAACAGATGCCACGTCGCTGCTGGAGCAAAGTCACTGAAGACCAGCTATCCACCACTCTCGCCCGGAGCCCACCCGCAGACCCCACCAACACCGACGCCGCTGCCCACAACCTCAGACAGTGGATCGACGACTGCGCCAACACCCTCGCCCCGCTCAAGAAACCCTCCAACAGCCACACCAGCAAGAAAGACAGCTGGTTCACTGAAGACCTCCAGGCTTCCAAGCAAACCTGCCGAAAGCTAGAGAAGAACTGGCTCTGTGAACAAACACCAGAAAGCTGTGCAGCCTGCAGACACCACCACCTCATCAGCTCTGCCAAAAGGGCCTCCTTCAACAACTGCCTAGACACCAACGCACACAACAGCAAAGAGCCCTTCAACATCATAAAGGAACTCTCCAACTCCAGCTCCATCACCAACGACATCCCACCTTCGCAAGATCTTTGCGACTCACTGGCCAACTTCTTCCACCGCAAGATCGCAGACATCCACGACAGCTTCAACGCCACGACTGCCCCGGCAACTATTGAGACCTCCGCCCCCACGACCACCATCCGCACGTAGCCCCTGCTCTCCTGGACCAACATTAACAACAACGACACCATTAAGATCATGAACACCATCCACTTCAGATCCCCATCAGAACCATGCCCTCACCACATCTTCAACAAAGCCAGCACCACCATCGCACCCCATCTCTGGAAAACCATCAGTATCTCCTTCGAGACAGCAACCTTCCCAGAGAGCTGGAAGCACGCCGAGATCAACACCTTACCCAAGAAACCCAAGGCGGACCCCAAGTACCTAAAAAACTTCCAGCCCATCTCACTGCTCTCGTTCCCAGCGAAGGTCATCGAGAAGACCGTCAACAAGCAACTGACCAGCTACCTCGAGGAGAACAGCATCCTGAACCCATCTCAGTCCGGGTTCCGTAGCAACCACAGCACCGAAACTGCCCTCATCGCCGCCACCGATGACATCAGGACCCTGCTAGACAACGGTGAAACCACGGCCCTCATCCTCCTGGACCTGTCAGCCGCCTTCGACACGGTCTGCCACCGCACACTATGAACACGCCTCCACAACGCCGGGATCCAAGAGAAGGCCCTGGACTGGACCACCTTCTTCCTCCCCAGCAGTACACAGAACGTCCGCCTCCCCCCATTCCGCTCCAAAGCCACCGAGATCATCTGCGGCATACCCCAGGGCTCATCCCTGAGCCCAACACTGTTCAACATCTACATGGCACCGCTTGCCCACGTCGCCCGACTGCACGACCTCAACATCATCTCTTATGCCAATGACACCCAGCTGATCCTCTCCCTCACAAAGGACCTCCACACTGCCAAAACCAACCTCCACGAAGGAATGAAGGCAGTCGCCGAATGGACGAGGAACAGCCGACTGAAGCTGAACTCAGACAAGATGAAGGTCCTCATCCTCAGATCCACCCCCTCGGCCTGGGATGACTCCTGGTGGCTGACCGCACTGGAAACAGCTTCAACACCCACCAACCACACACGCAACCTGGGGGTCATCCTCGACTCCACCCTCTCCATGACGAAGCAGGTCAACGCCGTCTCTTCCTCCTGCTTCAACACCCTCTGCATGCTCCGCAGGATCTACAAGTGGATCCCTACCGAAACGAGAAGGACGGTCACTCAGGCCCTTGTCAGCAGCAGACTGGACTACAGAAAAGCCCTCTACGCAGGAGCCTCGGCCAAACTCCTGAAACGGCTCCAACACATCCAGAACGCCTCCGAACGCCTGATCCTCAACCTCCCTCACTGCAGCCACATCACACCACACCTGAGAGACCTGCACTGGCTCCCCGTCAACAAGAGGATAACCTTCAAGCTCCTCACCCATGCACACAAGGCACTCCACAACACTGGACCAGCGTACCTCAACAGACGCCTCAGCTTCTACACCCCCACCCGCCAGCTCCGCTCTGCTGACTGCGCCCTCGCCACTGTCCCCCACATTCAGAGAGTGACCTCCGGTGGCAGATCATTCTCCCACCTCACCGCCAAGACATGGAACACCCTACCCATCCGCCTTCGGCACACCCAAGTCCTACTGACCTTCAGAACACTCCTCAAAACCTGGCTATTCGAACAGTAGCAGCATCCCCCACCCCTTAGCGCCTTGAGACCCTCACGGGTAAGTAGTGTGCTTTACAAATGCTATGATTGATTGAT
The DNA here is from genome assembly GCF_964204655.1 of Triturus cristatus. Lineage (NCBI taxonomy): Eukaryota > Metazoa > Chordata > Amphibia > Caudata > Salamandridae > Triturus > Triturus cristatus. The sequence continues at coordinate 557,159,446 of NC_140583.1, forward strand.
TGATTGATTAACCTCATATGGCTTACTGGCATTACCTTCCCCCGCAGGTAGAGCCAAAGGAGGGCTCTTAACTCTTACATCAAACAAACTCCCAGTTGTTGTTAAAAGAGTGACCACACTAGGAAAACACTCACATATTATGTGGATGTATTGTAGAGATGGCAGGAATGTGATCCTGGTCAATTACTATAGTAATGTTTTCGGCTCAACTCGCAGTAATGCTATCTTTGAGCTGAAAAAAGGGCTTGATAATCTGATAGGTGGGACCAATACCAATTTTGTAATCATATGGGTTGGGGATTATAACACACAAATATGCCCATTGTCTATGACCAAAGCCTGTGGGTATAAGAGTGATGAAGGGGACGACTGATTACATTTCTCACACAATAACTACAGAGGGGCATTAAACACAATGATGGCAAAATACGGTCTTGATTTGTCACAATGTGCACGTGACATTAATGGCGGTTTGATACCAACCTATATTGGCAGGAATGCAATCTCTGTGATTGATCATGTGTTAATTTCTACGAGTATTATATATTTGTGTTCTACACCCAGGATCACAGAGTTGTTACTTAGCAACCATAATTGTATCACAATGTCAACGTTGGCATGGGGCAATAAAACTGTATCTCAACAAGATGTTATTGTTAATAATGCCCCCGATTAGACCCAATGGAACACGAATCAAGTGGGAGGGGGTAGACCCGATTAAAGTATTACACAACATTGTTACAAAATGTGGTACAGTGATTTCCTACTGCCTTAAGGAAGATGCTAATCCCATCATGATGTTAACTAACTTTTGTAAAATTAATAGCATTATGGATGGGATATTGACTGTTTCCCCTAGGGAAAAAACTATACAAAATAGGGGATGGTTCGTTGAGAAATGTACTCAGGCTTCTAAACAACTGAAACAGGCCCTTAGTAATAAACCCAGGGATACCAAATTATTCAGAAATGTAGGACTTAATTATAAATCGGTACTTAAAATAAGGAAAAGAGAGCTACAGGAGCAGGCATGGGACAAACTATGATTGGCAGCGGACACATCTAACAATAAGCTATTTTGGGAAACCGTTAATTCACCATTTTTAAAAAGCAATTCTTGCCCGGAATTATTGTCTCATGTTAGCTGTGAAGCATGGGTAAATATACGTGTGCAAAACAGGTGAGCTTGTATTTATGCATTGCTGACCTCAGTAGTGCTTTTGATCTTGTTAGACCATGCTGTCCTCTGGCCAGTTTTGCTCAACCTCGGAGCTCCCGAACCTATTATCTTTTCTCTTGCGAGGTTATTTGAGAGACTAACATCCAAAGTTCGGTATGGTCAACGTGGTGAGTGCACCCAAATTTTGAGGTCAAACGAGGCATCCGCCAAGGCTGCGTTTAAGCACCATTGCTACTAGCATTATTTATAAACAAGGTCGACACATCCCTTAAGTCGGTGCAGGAGTATGCCCCTAAAATTGCGGGTCGTGCCATACCGGTTCTGCTTTATGCAGATGACGCGGTACTTCTGTCTGTCTGCAGCGACTAACAGACAAGTTTAGAGCTTCTATTATCAGTAGGAAGCTGTTAATTAATAGAACTAAAACGTTTACTATGGTATGTGGTCCTAAACCCAAGAAACCCAAAAATATTTTTATTGATAGCACTAGAATTGAAACTGTTAATAACTTCTGCTACTTAGGAATAAATTTTTCAGGCAATTGTAACTGGTTGCATGAATTAACTATTGTCCGATGCTAAAGAGTGCACATGGGATCTTCAGATTTGCATCAAAAGTGGGAGACCGACGCATAAAAACATGTTAGATATATATAAGTCTAGATATGCTTCAGTTGCTTTATATTGTGCTGGGGTGTGGGGACATAATTCTAGTCAGACATTACAAGAAGAAGAAAATTCCTTTCTAAAACACCTTTTATGCTTGCCTCCATCTGCATCCACAGAGATAGTGCACCAAGAAGTGGGAATAAGATATCTATCAGATTTGATTGCCATGCGACCATTAATGCTCTGGAGATCTATGTGGGCCAAGGACGAGACAAAATTTACTCAAACAATCACTCAAGATTGTCTACATTTGGACAATAGTTCATCTATCCCCTGGCATAAATATATCATTGATCTGCTCAATGAATTATATAAGATTAAAATCCATGAAAACCCAGAATATGTGATAGCTTTATCGAAACAGGAAATAAAAGATACATTCTTGGCCCACAAAAACGAGACCCGTATGAGAACAGTTGGGAAGCAAACTACATACTTATTTTATAAAGCAATTGTAGATAGAAGCGGTTTTCAAGACTATTTTTCTATAGTCACTAAACCATAATACCGCTTTGTATTAACAAGACTGAGACTAGGAATAGTACATCACCTAGTTGCTTTCCCTAAAAATGAAAACGAGGCCTATATCCTTATGCCCCTGTGATGAACATTCTAAGCAGAGCACTAAGCATTTTTTGCTCTTCTGTGATTTTGATTTGTATCTCAGACGTTTTTATTTAAAGCCATTGTTTAAAATATTCAATGTGAGAACAACCCATGCTGCTGTGAATTTACTAATTGCACTAAATGACCCAGGGATATCTTTCTATGTAGCAACATATACCCAAAAATCAATTTAGAAAAAGCATTGTCGTTATTAACTGGTTACATCTTTTATGGTCATATTTTTTATATATGCCGAATAAAGATTATTATTATCATTATTATTAATAAACTGGTGTTAATGTACATCATTTATTGGATTGTCTCTGTATGGCCAAATCTGTTTTTTTAGAAAATTGGACTTATTTTTACATGTATATATATAATTGTTGCTTTTCTGATTGTTGTACATACCGAATAAAGCTTACTGAACTGAACCGAATCTAAGTCCAGACTATAATCACCATCACGCCTACCAGTCACCTCAATGCTTGTACAGGAAAGACTTCATACTCCAAAGTGTATGCACACCAATTGTTCAAATTTATGGCATATAAAAGAGCAAAAAAGCATGTGAGGACACTGAAATCTCATATATTAGAGTCCTAAACTGTAGGGTGTCAAGTGATCAAATTGAATGCTAGCCATCTATTGATTTTGTACACGGTTCTCACATGCCGATGCACGACATGTAGGTTATCCTAAAATGGACCACCCCATGCCTCCCTAATATTATGGCAGTAACGGCATGGTCATAACACACATGCAATTTGATATGTATTTGGAAACAAGCCATGACTAAGTCCCTTTCTAACTTCTGTAAAAAAAAAAACATTCTCAACTTTTTATGTTTAGCAATTCTAACTACAGCGAGCAGAACAAACATTCATTGTGTTTGCACAAATCTCTGTGTCCATATCAAATGTATCTACTTCCAGATCGTAATCAGCATTATGCCTACCAGCCACCTCAATGCGTGTGCAGGAAAGACTTCATACTCCAAGGTGTTTGCTCTTCGTTTGTTCAAACTAATAACATACAAAAGAAGCGTGTGAGGACACAAAAATCTCATAGCAGAGTCCCAAACTGTAGGGTGTCAAATGGTTAAATGTATGCTAGTCACCTAGTGATTTTGTACACAGGTATCAAATGGCCATGGTCGACAGGACCTCTTCTAGGCCTCCATAACATTATGGCAGTGGCCACATGGCCATAATTCACAGAGAGAAAAAACAAATGTTCTACAAGGGCGACCACTGGTTAGGACTTCGCCTGGACATTCCTGAAAAACGCCTCTAAGCATGTGTTATATTTGCACATCACAGGAAATTTAAAAAACCAAAGAACAGAAGGTCAGGGCACTAGGGGCTTGCACCAATCAGTCTAGTTTTTTATAGTTTTTTTGTAAGAGTGCGGTGCAGAGAGCCAGGAGGATGACCTCCTTACGTCCCTATTATTTGGCAAAGCCAAAGATACAAGAGGCAGGAATGGCTCAAGACACAGCTCTAGTTATGTATAGTATGATAATCAACAATTATATAAGTCAGTAACAGATGGTAATAAATACATGAACAATAACACAATGTCTCCCAAAGGATTCACAATGGACTTCAGTTCCTTAATGATGTAATTTTCCTTTATTCTTTTTACCAAATTTTCGGATCTTTTTTTAAAAGCACAGCATACAGTTCAGTGCATTGGCTATGAACTGTATGCTGTGCTTTTAAAAAAAGATCAGAAAATTTGGAAGAAAGAATAAAGGAAAATTACATCATTAAGAAACTGAAGTCCGTTGTGAATCCTTTGGGAGACATTGTGTTATTGTTCATGTATTTATTACCATCTGTTACTGACGTATATAATTGTTGATTATCATACTATACATAACTATAGCTGTGTGCTGAGCCATCCCTGCCCCAGGAAATTAAAAATACCATCTATTCATGGGCCTATTCAATAAGATGGAAATGTCATTTGTTCAAGGGCCTATTCAAGAAAGTGATGCAACTCATTGTCACAATTCAGTCCAAGGTTTACTGAACGCAAATTACAAATCCATTTTGCTTCCAACTGGCGTAGCCGTAATTCCCTATCAGCTCTTGGACCGGGCAAAACTGTGTCTATCCCATGAAACTTAAAGTTGGCCTTATTGCCCCCACTGATACATTGATTTGTGATCAACAAGTATGAGGTGTCAAGTGATATACAAGCTCTACGGTGTTCCTGGATACGTGTTTTCAGATATTTTTCCTCATTACGCCAGCCTTAGGTAGGTGCATCATTTTGCCCCAAACCTATGGCTACCGCCTTTAGTAACTCTGGGTTTGCATCAAAATCTATGGATGGATGAAAGGGAACGCCCATGCCCCACCCATGGAATGCCTCCCCAGTGCAAAGTAATGCAAGACAGCACTATGCGTTGCATTGCTTTATTTTATTTTTTAACTAAGCCATGCAAAGCCACACAAATTGGGCTTTGTGTAACTTAATAAATCCTGAATACATTTTGGGTCACTGCTGCATTAAAAAAGTGACTCAACCCTGACACAAAATGTTAATAAATCAGATTTTTTTGTGCGTCAAAAACAATTTTGAGACATGTATGTCGTTTTCCATTAGGGACAAGAACTTTATTTTGTATATATAATTTCTTTTGTAAAGTGCTGATAACCACCCTCTCACATAGTGCTTTCCAACACTCTGATGGGTATACCTGAAACTTGTGAATGGGATTGTTGGCATGATGAAAGCAGTTTCTCTCTAGCTGTGATACTCGAAACATCACATAAGAGAGCAAGGCCAATCTGCCACTCAGCTTTCTCAGAAGCATGTTAGCCTGAGAGTCTACCCACTGCCAAATGCGCATACCTTTCCACCTCTACCATGCTTTAATTGATTTTCATGTATGTCTGTATCACAGATGCCAGTGTGGAGCCTTGTGCCTATTATGCTCAATGTTTATCTATGAATAGAGGAGAAATACATGTCAGTGTATGACGTTTAGCTGAGACCAGAAATCACATTTGACCATTCCTTTGTGGCAATCCTAAATAGACTTCCAGAGAAACACTGTGGGGCGCTCTGAAACGTAGCTGCAGAGTATGTACCAAACAAAACAAAACAAAAAAATCTTAAATAAATAATGAAAATAAATAAAAAGAAGGCTTTTGCCCCTTTTTTTATAACCTGAACTTGACGCAAAGGCATTAGTCTTCACAAAAGAGCGAATTTCGGCATTTTTAACCACAGAGAAATATTTAGTGCCTCATTTATGAGAAGTGACGTATTGCTGCGTGAAAGCAGCGCTGCGTCACTTCTCAGTTCGCCCTCCTTGCGACATGATGGATGCGTCACATTTACTGTATGACACATCATGTCGCAAGGAGTTACAGATATGTCAGTATGTCTGACGTATCTGTAGGCACAAAAGTGACGCATTGCTGGAGTGTGTCACAAAAGTGACGCAACTCCATTAGGGACAAGAACTTTATTTTGTATATATAATTTCTTTTGTAAAGTGCTGATAACCACCCTCTCACATAGTGCTTTCCAACACTCTGATGGGTATACATGAAACTTGTGAATGGGATTGTTGGCATGATGAAAGCAGTTTCTCTCTAGCTGTGATACTCGAAACATCACATAAGAGAGCAAGGCCAATCTGACACTCAGCTTTCTCAGAAGCATGTTAGCCTGAGAGTCTACCCACTGCCAAATGCGCATCCCTTTCCACCTCTACCATGCTTTAATTGATTTTCATGTATGTCTGTATCACAGATGCCAGTGTGGAGCCTTGTGCCTATTATGCTCAATGTTTATCTATGAATAGAGGAGAAATACATGTCAGTGTATGACGTTTAGCTGAGACCAGAAATCACATTTGACCATTCCTTTGTGGCAATCCTAAATAGACTTCCAGAGAAACACTGTGGGGCGCTCTGAAACGTAGCTGCAGACTATGTACCAAACAAAACAAAACAAAACAAATCTTAAATAAATAATGAAAATAAATAAAAAGAAGGCTTTTGCCCCTTTTTTTTATAGCCTGAACTTGACGCAAAGGCATTAGGCTTCACAAAAGCGAGAACTTCGGCATTTTTAACCACAGAGATATATTTAGGGCCTCATTTATGAGAAGTGACGCATTGCTGTGTGAAAGCAGCGTTGCGTCACTTCTCAGGGAAATCCCCATGTGAAAGGGCCTGTGTCAGTCTTACGCCTGCTGTGAGGGAGGCGTAAGATATTGACACATTTGCACCCTAGAAGTGGCGCAGTGAAATCTCGTAGATTTCACTGTGTCACTTCTACAAGGTTTACTTATGTGGGAACGCCCACCCTGCATACATTATACCTGATGCAGGTATAATGTAGCGCAGGGGTTTACAAAGTGACGCACTTTGTAAATAGGGCGCAACAGGAGGCCTGTTTTATGCCGCCAATGCATCATAAAAAGTGATGAAACGGGAACGCAAAACTGTCGCATAAATAAGGCCCTTAGGGGCATATCAGCAACAACCAGCGATAATTATCACTAAGCGCACTTAGCGCTAGGATAATTATCGCCGGCTAGCATGGATTTTTATAGCTGAGATAGCATGCTATTAGCAACGCTTATCTCAAAAGCGATAAAAATCCTAGCGCTAACTGCCTAACGTGAGATTAGTGCTGGAAACCCAGCGATAATCTCACGAAATGTGGCGTTAGCTTGTTGATAGGGCCTCACAAACTTAGCCATGATATCCACCTTCCATAGGATATCATGGCTAAGTCAGTCCTGAAGCAGGCGTAAGGAAAGTAGCGATAACAGGGGTTATCGCTACTTTTCTTGCCGCTATGCTTCATGGCGTGGGGCTTGATGATAGGAGAAATGTCGCTTAGCGACATTTCTCCTGTCATGTCAGGTCAGGAACGCCCACCTTGCATCTCATTAGAGATGCAAAGCTGGATGTTAGAAATTCCTGCGCTAACGCAAGGTTTCACGCGTTAGCCGAAAACGGCCGCAAAAGCGGCGATAATTTTCTATCGCCGCGTTGTAGATATGCCCCTTAGTGACACACAGAATCAGAAGCCGGGTTTGAAGCTGGAACCTGGTTGCCCATGCGCGAAGGCAGGCAGCTCTGGACACTAGGCCACATCGCACCCTGGTTGTTTGTCACTCGGGAATCGCGACCCCTTCACCTCTTTAATGAACTGTTACTTTTACGACCGGCTGCGCACTGAGTTGAAGTTAACATTCTTTCAGCCACTGATCGAAATTCTACTCCTTTTTCAGAATCCCATAAATAATCCCGCCAGCTGCATCCCGTCAACGGGGCAGCAGGTGGGCGGCGGATTCTATGGCACAAACGGAACGCCTGGAATTATAATTGCGGACACATTTCTTTAGAAATCCGATCACGGTTTTAAGGAGATTGAATACAAGTCTGAAGTATCATTGAAAAAGAAGATGAATACCAATACTAGCCAATTGTGTATTCTTTTAGTCTTTGTGGCTGAAAAACTTCCCACAAAGAAACGTGCTCAGCTGGGAACAGGGATAACAGCCGGAATCCATGCAGCGCCAAGCTTGGAGTCCCGGTTACACAGCACGCGCCATGATAACCCCTATCGAATCTTTGATTGCAGAATGCACTGAAGGAGGCGCAGGCAGCAGCGTCTGGGTTCCAGGAAAGGCAATTCGCATACAGTAGCAGCAATTTATGTAAGAGTGGCAGATGACAGGGTCAAGGGTGAGGCGCGTGCCTCTCACATCACGCCCATTTCCCTTAGACCTATACATCTGTAGTCTAGCAGGATCATGTAAAGGAATGTAGTAGATTTTACAACAAAGCAGACAGTTAGAAGGTATCTGCATATGGCCCAAGGGATTTTTGTACGGTACAAGTTCGGGTGTTTGACACCAAGTCTTATTTAGAAAATTTTAAAGCAGCTAACATCACATAGGAAAAAGGTGCGAATTTTTAGTGTTGGAAGTTTTGGGTACATGAGGCAATCTACTGGCATGAGAGGGGGGGTTAATCTAAAAGTTCATAGAACATGAACATCTGGAGACATGATAAACGGAATTAGATTCTGAGGGGGATATGTACAAGGAAGTGGGGGAGTGAGTCATTAGCCTTCATAGCTTAACGCCTCACTCCACCACTTCAGAAACACACGGCTGCACCATATTTACGAGAATATGGTGCAGCCTTGTGTTTCCGCCCTCAATGTTGCGACACTTAGCAGTGTAGCGCCAACGCAGGCACCCTTGCACCACAGTGAAAGGATGTCTGCATGCTGAGGAGGATTTTTTATGTGTAGGAAGGTGTCCCTTCCTGCACATAAACAATCCTAAAATGCCATAATGTCAGTGTCATGTGTGCTGCTTCGTGCAGCACACATGAACGTTACAAAATGGCATTTTTTTTAAAGGCTTGTTGATGTACAGGAAGAAACACCTTCTTGTACATAACCAATCCATGGCATTTTGCTTTTTCCATGTGTGCTGCACAAGGCACCACCAATTGAAAAAGCAAAAAGAAGGAGAAATAATGCATTTCTCCTCGTTTCGCCAACTTAAGACCAGGTTTTTCCTGGTCTTAATTTTGGTGCTGCCTCCTATGTACCCACCCTTGTGCATAGGAGGCAACATCAAAATCAATGGGTGTTGCGGTGGAACGCCCTCCACAACACCCACTGCCCACCCCTTTCACGCTAACCATGGCGTGAAAGGGGGCATTATTTACAAGGCAGCGTTAAGCCACATAAAGTGGCTTAACGCTGCCTTGTAAATAAGGCTAAGCCCTATCGCCATCACAACATCCATAAAAGTGACGTTGTAGTGGCGATAGGGGCTTGTACATATGCCCCTAAGTGTTTTAAACATTCATCATTATTTAGAATTAGGCCGTTGGGGTTCACGATTTTGTATTCAACAAAGTCAATCAATCAATAAATAAATAGCTTTATTGGAAACTATGATAACAACCATAAAAGCACGTACAACATTATGTCAGAATATATGATGTATAAAAACAATAATTATACAGTTAAAATATAACAATCAGTTCAAAGTAGTCACTTTAACTGTTAGATATTTAAAACGTACCTCTACTTTTCTTTACTCTTCTCCTTCTCCTTCTTCTCTCTTTTACCCATATTATACATCCCATTTAGAAGAAGTGTAAGAAAATTGCAGATCAAGTAATTTTTCAATCAGTGTATAGCGGAAAGAGTGTAACAAACTTAAGCCATGCAGTCACTCTTTATAGTGCCATAAGTAACCAAGAATACACTTGTTACCTTATTTGCTTATCTGCATATGCACCGTGCACTTGCTAATAGCCTTTCCCCTCCAGGAGGGTTGGTTTGCAAATTTGCCAAATTGTCCTTGTGACAATGTGTTGCAGCAAAGTACTATTTACTTTAAACTATTCTGCACGTTATATAGCGCTTAACAGAAACTCTTTTTAGTACCAATTTTGCATGATTCTGCTATTAGATGCAACAAGCTAGCCATGTTCTATTTACAACACCCTGAGAGACAAGAAACCAATTTTGCAGTAGTTAATTTTGTTTGTGCAGCTTTACTAGTGACTAGAACATACACATTTGTAATATGATTCTAATTTATCTATGCATTTTAACTATTTATTTCGAATTTTATCGGATTTGGCTCTTGATGTAGTCAAGCACTTTCCACATTATATAGTACATAAAATGGACTGATGAGTTGTATTGTTTTGTTGTTTGTCTATTGTGATTCCATTGTAAAGTTTCTAGTATTTATATTACATATCTTATTACAACTTTCTAGGTATTTGTTAGAAATTGGGTTTCTGGTTGGCAGAGTGTTGTAATGATGTAGGCCAGTCCAGGTAGTATCTTCAAGTGTATTTACTCCAAAAAAGATCTTAAGTAGAAAATCCCCACCAGGAGCAGCCTCCCTGCTGCTCAGCCCATTTCCAACTGACACTCACACACACAAACATTCCATTCACCAACGTTCTCTCACAGACACTCAGATTGAGCAGCAGCAGTATAACACATCCCCCTTCTTTGCAACAGAAAAGAAGGGAATCAAATGGCATAAGAAACATTGCAAGTATACATGAGATGACAACTTACTAAAGCATAGCATGAAAAATTAAAGAGGGAACATTCATGCAAAGAAAATAAAATGAGGAGGGAGAAACATAGCACAAGTGCAATGACTCATGCACACCATCCTCCTTTCTATCGCAAAGAAATCCAACACTCCCACACCACAGACTACAGACCAACCCAAGTACTAGGGTCGTGTAAGCTGGCCAGGCAAACACGAGAAGCACAAGAGAACCAACAATGAAAGTGTGAAAGGAAACTAACCAGTAATGAAAAAAAAATCAGTAAGCTTGTGTGGAAAGTATCCACACAGAAAAAAGTAACAAGCACACCTGTAGCAAACTTCCCCCAATAACAAAATGGGGTGTGATGTGTGTAAGGGGTTACACACAGAACCAAAAGGAATCCCAACGCAACTCTGACGTGCGAGGAAAAACCCAAATCTAGCAAAGGAAACCTTGACATCCAAGGGAGTAAAAGTGCCATAAAGACGCAAGCAAGAAGCAACTTGGAATTCAAGAAAGTAAATGCACATAAAGTAGGTACGCAAAACTCATCCCCCAACAGAGAGTTAGGGTGAGGTGTGTAGAAAACAGTCTACATGTAACCAATCAGGCACACATCAATCTTCTTAAAATGTAAGGAACTCCCCCCAATGCAGGATGGGGTGTGAGGTAAAGAAAAATGCTCTACACGGAACACGAAAAAATCACTGCAATCACCAACCTTAAACTCCACCCAAACAAACGCTGGGCTGTGATGTGTGGAAAAGGGACTCCACATGAAACCTAAACATCCGTACAACAATGGGTGCTCATACTACACTAACCCATAACCAAGTTAAGTGGGAGACAGCAATACCAAGAAACCCTGTAAACAAGGGCGTAATTGGTAGCAAACTTAGAAAAATATAGAATAGCATGTAAAACCCAAAGCAGCAAAATGAACTGAGGGTGAACAAATACAAAACATCATAAAAGCAAGTACAAAGTATACATGGCACACAATAACATAATGATAGGTAGCAAAAATTGCATGTGACCAAAAAACAAGGAGGAAGGAAAATGGCAGGTAAGCACAGCAAACAAAATCTCAGCAGCATGAAAAAAAACAAAAGAAAAGAAATAACAATATGAAGCAGACATAATCTCTGAAGAAAACTGGACAAACGAAGACTCTCCTGCTGATATTGGAACAATAACGCAGTCCCTTTGGTGGACCAGAACAAATAGGAGAAAATTCTACCTACAGGCCACCAGCACATGACCCAAAACAGGCTGATCAAGTCCTCTTGTCCAATGTTCGCTGTTGCTCCACGGGAAAAAAAATAAAAAAATAATACGAGATTCCACCTTTCAGGAAATGCCAAAATCATGCGTGTCACCAGCATTGGGTAAATAATGGGATACTCCAGGAAATTACAAAATAACTAATGTTCCACATTACAAAAACTGTTTCCAAATGAAGGGGAGAAGGAGCGCTGTGATTCCTTGCTGCTGCATGACGAGGATGTTGCAGATAACTTTATTGCAACGAAGAGAAGAAAAAAAAACGTGGTTGGCAAAGCGTAATAATACGCTGGGAGCTGCCCTTAAGCTGTTGCTGGGCGTCAATCACAAGATGGCGGCACGCACTGGTGACGCCGCACTGGATGGCTCCCGGCATCACCGTGCTCCATGCCGTCCTGCAGCAGCGACAAAGAACACGTCAGAGATGATGAAGGCACAGCTGAAGAATATTGCGTGAGCTAAAGAGAAACTCGTGCTGGACAAAGAACGACAGTTGACGACAGGCAAGGTGAAAAGTTTGAAGATGAAAGTCAGCAGTAATTGGCAGACGCAAAGTCAGGATTGAATGGATTTTGAAAATACGAACTGAACATTTGAACTTGCAGTAAAATGAACCACCACTACAAAATCCGTTCAGGGAAAACATGAGTGCGGGTGAAAAAAAATACTCTTCCTCCACAAAGTCTGTTCACACGCTCTTGCTGCTTATAGCTCCTTCAAAACTGCTCATGTAACACGAGAGGTGAAATGGACATAAGCAAAATGATAGGTGGATCCCACTCCACACCAAACAGAAGTGATGAATCCTCATTACTGAAAAGGTGACAGATGAGACAGGTGCAATGTTGAGTCCAGAAAACATGCATTACAGTAGTGGTAGTCTTTAATACCAATAGTGACCTAGAATCTTCCAGGACCATTAACACCGCAAGTAGTCCTCACACCATAAGTGCAACAGACAAAACGAAGGTCAGAAGTACAACAACAGTTCCACAATGAAATCCAGGGAGGCACAGCAGGATTTGGCATGCAAGGGTTGGGTCACACCAGGTAGAAGCCAGCAGTAAGTCTAGCAGGAACTGACAGGCAGTAGGACAGGCAGGTAGAAAGAACTGGACGCTCTTCTTGGAAACTGCACTTTGTGGAACACTGTATCAAAGTAACAGGACGGGGACAACTGTCCCTAAGGAGCAGGAGAGGGAGCAGGAAAGTAGAGCAAGGACTGGCACAGAGAAGTTGGGCTGACCAATGTAGGGGTCCCTGGTGGGGCTCACTCAGGGGTGCCAGTATGCTTTAAGTCTGTAGCTTTTAGTTTTAAGAGGTTCTTTACCTAGGAATGTCTTCAGGATGCAAGTTTCAGTACTTCATCAGGTGGAACACACAGGTTTTAATTCCAGATCGTCGCCAAAATATGTTGAAATAAGGTAATGTCCATTCCAGGTGGTATCTTCATGTATCTTTATTCAAGTAGATGTTATAGGGAAGAGAACCCCACCAGGAGCAGCCTCCCTGCTGCTCAGCCCATGTCAGATGAGAAGAAGCCTCTTTACAAAGAAGCTATTAAAAAGTATAAATTAGAAATTAGCAAAGCAAAATCTAATTGTTATGCCGCTAAAATTTCCTCAGCATCTAATGCTCCGCGGGAATTTTTTAAGATTTCTAAAGCACCTGCGGTTGATAGTATAGGACGTTGCAATGATATAGCAGAGCTCTTTCATACAAAGAGTCAAACTATTTATTTAGCGTTCCCTTCTGCTACTATCATGCCAAATGACTCTCCGCTGGAAAACAGAGGAGATCCACCAGAGACTAGATTGGAGATCTTTCCGCCTTTAGATATTAAATCTCTTAAAACTTATCTTAATAATTTAAAATCAGGTTTGCCTAGGGACATGGCCCCTTGACTGCCTTGAATCAAGTTTTTCAAACAGTGGCTCCCACTATCTTATAACTTATTAATATGTCCTTGTGTACAGGGATTGTCCCCTCGCTATGGAAACAAGCCATGTTGAGAACTTTGCTTAAAAAAGTAGGGGTGGACCCTAAAGTGTTTTCCAACTATCGCTCTATCTCGTTGTTGCCAGGGATCACTAAAATTGCAGAAAAACATGCCAACTCCATTTTATCCACCTTTTTGGAGGAAAATGCAACGCAAACAGGATTTAGATCCCACCAGGGCACAGAGACAGCTTTGATTGCTGTCGTTGAGGAAACTAGAAAAATCTTAGACTGCGGAGGCTCTGCAGCAATTGTCCTCTTAGATCTGAGCGCAGCTTTCGATACCGTGAACCATCAACTGCTAATCTCTAGGGCTAGAGAGGCAGGGGTGTCAGGAACTGCGCTAATGTGGCTGGAGTCCTTCCTAAATCTCCGCTCATTTCAGGTCTTCGAGGACAACTCCATCTCCAAGAGTATGCCATTGAGGTGTGGGGTCCCGCAGGGCTCATCCCTAAGCCCCACTCTTTTTAACATTTGTATGAGCCGTTTGACCAAAATTGTTGAACCCTTTGGCATAAAAATTGTTACATATGCTGACGACACTCAATTGATAGTTTCCCTTAATCAACCTGGAAACAAGTCAAACAATCTAGCTAACTATTTGGAAAAAGTATCGGCGTGGATGAAGTGCTCCTTACAACTAAATGGAGCTAAAACAGACGTGATGTTTCTGGGGAAACCTTCTCCAGTAGATTTTACTCCCCTATGGCCTAAATGCCTTGTCAGTATACCACCGCCCAAAGAACAAATACAAAGTTTGGGAGTCTGGTTAGACCACAAGCTGGACATGAAAGTACAAGCCCAGAAGGTAGCAGGTTGCTGCTACGGATTACTTAGGGTGGTAAGGAAAGTCGTACCCTTACTCCCATTTAGTGCAAAGAAATTGCTGGTCCAGGCTTTAATTCTTTCCCGCCTGGACCATGCAAATGCACTTTATCTGGGCTCTCCGCGATTTACTATAAAAAGACTTCAGACGGTCCAGAATTGTGCAGCCAGACTGCTTCTCCATACTCCCCACAGAGAATCGGCGCGAGCATCTATAGCCTCTTTACATTGGCTGCCAATTGCAGACAGTATTCAGTTCAAATCTCCCCTTACCATCCCAGCAGAGCTCTTCGCTCAGAAAACAAACAGATGGCCATAATACCTAGAATTCATAGGGCCAGAAGTGGGGGTCAACGGTTTTCCTATATTTCCTCCAAGAGTTGGAATGCTCTACCAGCCCGCATTTGCTTGGAAGAAGACCACCTAGTTTTCCGCAGACATTTAAAAACGTTTTTGTTCCCTACCATCTAAAACGCTCATTAATTAGCTCTGGTTCTTAGCGCTGGGAGGCCTTAGGGTAGCCATGCGCTTTATAAGTGCCTTTTTCATTTAATTTCATTTCATTTTATTTAATCAAACCTGCAGTACCCACATTTCCCCACAGGTCGGTTGGGTGGGGTCAGTGCACGTGATGGTCCGGGGTGCCGTTGCACAGCCTCCACAGTCTCTTCCTTGATGTGGACTGTTTTTGTCGATGAAGTGGCAGGGCTGCTGTGAACAGGGGCGGCCTCCATCTCTTCTGTCCGGCTGTCCGACATTCGTGGGAGTGTGCCAGGATGGGTATGTCATCTAGGACCATACCTGGTTAAAAGAGAATCTGGCGCCTCAATGTGACAGAGTTGCACCCTTGAATAATCTGTGCAAGAATCTCCTCCATTGTATCAATGTTTGTACAGGTGAGGGCCAGCTTTCTCAGCCTGATGTCAAACTTGTCCACCGTCTCCACCTCAGCTTGCCCGACTTGCTGCAGCTCTCGTAGTCCGGATTCATCTGCGGGGCAAAATGCCTATTGAGAGCTGTGAACGCCGTCTTGCAGTGTTTCGAAGAGTTCATATATCTCATTACCCCCTAGGTGCATTAACTAAGAGCGCTTCACCGCCCCATCAGTTCCTCTAGTGCCTCCAAAATAATGGTTGAGGCATCCCAACCAGAGCTTCCACCTGTCCGCTGCTGTGGCGTGGTCGGCAAGTTGGCTGAAGTGGGTATCGGTGTCACCGATGAGTGTGAAAATGCTGCTGATGGCACCAGCGCGGGCTGTTGTTGCGGCAGTGGCAGTGGATCCCCCATGTTTACCAGAAATCAGCCCCTGTGGGCTGTTGGTGTAGCACTGTGGAAAATGGGTGAGGTGCAGTAGGGACACTTCTGACATTGACACCACTGACTGACCTTGTGTCGCACCTGGTAGCACTCTTCCTTTGCATTGTCCAGAGCATGGTTGGTTCTCGTGATCCAACAGGCTGTGTCTGGGCAGGATCGGGAGCCGGTCCCAGGTTGGCTGAGGCAGTTGCAGGGTACAGGTTGGCTGGTTCCAGGCTTCCTTTTCTGCTTGTTTTTTATTCCGTTTTGTTGATGTCTTTTTTTTCTGTACTTTGTCAGCCCTCCCGCTATCTCCTCACCTCTACTGGGCGGCTTACTCGCTCTTAGGCCATGGATCGGGCCAAACGGTGAGGGGCACCGAAAGCAGGTGGAAGGCCACGCCCCTCTACTGCATTACTCTGTGGCCCAGGAGTCAGAAGTTATTCAAGAAAAAAGCTGCTGCAATCCAGGTAAAGTCCCATCCCGAGTGCGTGCCCGCAGGAGCTCAAAAGCAAAGCTTCACAGCTGGAAAGACGCCCAGCGATAAAGGCGACACAGATCTATATAAAAGACTCCATTGGGCGCACTCAATGGCCTGAAAAAGGAATATTGTCAATAAATAATAATAATAAAAATGTGAAGCTGATAAGTAATCTTGAGAATTCTCCAGCGGACCAAACCATAACAAATTGGCTATGTGATACAAGAAACTTCACCATCTGCAATATCCCTAAAACCATCAACTATGAGAGAAGATGTTCACTTAAACACTAACAGAAATATTCACAAAGGTAACTTGTGAGTGTAAGTAACTCTTACATTCTTGAGTATCTTTATAACATTTGACTATTCAACAACATGTGTGCGTGTGTGAAATTACTCAAACATCTAGACTTACATGTCTCTACCCTTCAGTTTACGGGGTGGTGTTAGAATAATAGTAATCCTAATTTATGACCATGTACCTGGTACATGTAACTTAGAACCATTTTTTTATGTGTTGTGGATCTCTGCAGTCAGGGCAGAGACTCCACATGTTAATGAATAGGAGACCTCCTCTCATGGGGCTGATTCTCAACACACGGGGCGGAGACCTTAACGTGGCAGTGAATAGGAAAATGATGTCCACCTGAAAGAAATCTGACTCTTGCTTATGATTATTTGCACATGTTTTTATAATATTTTAACTCACTGTTTTATTCTTTTATTCAGTATTTTATGTACAATGCCTTTATGACATGAATTGTCAAATAAAGTTTACTTTGAATTGAAATCTGACACACTTGACACACATTCCCTTCCATTCACATAAACACTGCCCATGCTGTAAGATCTTTTTTTTCCTGTTTAGTTTATGGATTCTGCATCGACAATTGAGTCTTTCTGCCTGAAGGATGCTGCTGCCTGTGTTGAATAGGAGACAGCCCTTCCAGTAAAATATATAGTTAAAAACTGCAACCAACTACATGGGCTGCCTTCATCCTCCCTCAGTAGAGTTCAGAAGGCAGGCTTATGGCAAGAGATAACAAACTCTGTGAATGCATTGGTGGAAGAGGTGACATTAGTAAAAAATGGCACGATGAAAGGAGGTGGGCACAGGGAAAGTACTCCAGGGTTCAGCTGGCTAAAATTCTTCCTGGAGGCCCTTTCATAAAATCCCAAAGACCTGCCCCATTTTGAGCACATTAATTTAGCCTTTGCTCCACATTCAGCATGCCATTATCTTCCACAGAACCTGTGAAACAATGAGGGTACACAAGTTGCGTGATATCCATGTTTCAAGGATGACAGTAGGCATGTAGCATAAACATGTAGCCCAAGGTGAAGTATTTTCATTGTGTTGGTTGATGCCAGTTATGTCTGGGATTAATGGGAAGTTCCCCAATGTAGGCTAAAAGTCAATGGTCCACCCTACATAATCCCCATCAACTGACCACTGAGTTTGAGAGGCCTTCACACCAGGTTATCGTAAAAGGTTCTGTCGACTTCTGCAACTTTCCTTCTTATGCTTAGAGTCAATACATGTAGTAGAAGATCTGAGCCCGGCTGATTGAGTGTTTTCCTTCCAATGGAAAACTCTCTCCCAGCTAAAGTCTGATAACCACAGTTGATCTGTTGTGAATAGGTATGCAGTGCGCTAGGCCCCAAGACACTTTAGAAGTAAGTTAGCTACTCCAGCCTTTCACAGTGTAGTGCATTGAAGTAGTCCTTATGGTGCTAGGCTATTAGGAACATTCTAATTATGTTAGAGCTGTGCATTTTATTCTTGATGCTACCAACATATATAAGTGCTGCTTTATTCATATTCTGTGTAGTTCTTACTAATGTACTAAGTAACAGGATGGGACTGTTTAAATAAAACACTTTTAAATGTACATAGTGTATTTTCATAATGCAAAGCTTGAGTGTGCCATTCCAAAGAACATAATTGGGTTTGAATTACTACTGCATTTTTTAACCTTTTATGGAACTGTTAGTAACCCAGCAAGCACAGACACCACACCAGTAGGTATGCTCAGTGGGTTGTATGGGACTACAGTCACCTGGGCACCCCTGCTAAAGTGATTTTGCACTGAACTCAGTCCAGACCAGCGTAGGTAAGGAGGTCACAGCTTTAAGACCTGGGGTAGGGCCCCACCTTATGTATGAGACCAACTGGTGCCCATCTCTGTCTCACCCCTGTCAAGAAAGACATCCTCTCCACTATGCACCCCACGAGCTATATGGATTGCAACTTCAGAATAACACTAATTTGGTACCAGGTAGGAATATAAACCACTCCCATCATCCTAAACTGCATAGCTGCCAAGTTTCCTAAGTCCATGAGTGTATAGGTAAGCCAGGATGAGTTTTTTTCTTTGAATTCTGGGACTTGAATTCCTGGTTTTATACTGAGATAAATAAGACTTTAAGTCCCGAATTTTAAGAAAACAACTGGGACCGGTCTAGCATGAGATATTGTATTGGTGGTTAAGGGAAATGAAACCCTGCTCAGGCAACAGCAGCAAACCTATACAGAGCAAGCCACAAAAAGTCACTAACTCTCTGATAGCCTTGCACAAAAGCATTCAGGCTTATGGAGCAACTAACCTGTAAAAAGTGCGAGCACAACACAGGAAAAATCCCACACCAATTTAGAAAAATAGAGTAAAATATAATAAATTATTTGATGCCAAAACAACAAAAAAACAATCAGCAGAACGAATTGTGCGATTTTTGAGATGTAAGGTACGTATAGAGCCTAAAATCACAAAGCGCCACTTGCGTTTATCTGATAATGCGAGACGTGGGAAAAGTCACAAGTTCAAGTCAGCCATGATGGAGCATGCCAGATACAAGTTACCTTCACAAAATCCGGCGCAAACAGTTCAGTATGTGGTGGAGGAGGCCGGGAGGAGCAAGCAGAGCGTCATGGATGGTGGTCACTATAGCGAAAAGATCTGGCAGGGCATTGCAGAATGTCGTCACTATAGCGTGAAGATCCAATCAGGCGTCCCCGATTGAGTTTCACATTGGCAGTCACTACGGGCTGTCAATGCTGTTACATTACCAGTCATCGCTAGTGGTTAGAAAATAGACTGGTACACCTGAGCTTCATGCTGGCAGTCGGCTTGGGCTGAAAGATCTTGACATGGACAGTCCGATTTGCAGTTGCAAAGAGCCTAAAACCTCAGGAGGAGCTCAACAAAGGCCAGCCAAGTTCCCCAGACCTGGGAAGCAGTGCTTTATTTGTCAAAAAGAGAAGTCTGAGGGTCCTCATCAGGAGGCCACTGCAACTTGCACCACCTTTTGACCCTGCCAATGCTGCCATTGACAGTACCAACATACCTACTAACCAACACACTCTTACAAGTGTGATAATACAGACTATTCCAAGCCCCGAAAGGTATAAGAGTGGCTTGGATAGCAGGTATTAGTCATTTAAATATATATTGAATAAATTACATAGACAGCACCATCATATGGCATATTGTCATAAATGCTAGTATTCACAATCATGTGCCGATGCCAATCACTGGAAATAACTGGCTCAAATTAAGCACTGCTGGGGACGTGCCCCTTGGGGATCAGGAACTCACTCCAGCAGGTACTAGCAGATCTCAGAAATGGTCCAATTGGAGGTCCAAGCAGGTTCAGTGCAGCCGGTCAGCTGGGCAGTTGCAGGGAGGCCTCTGGAGCATGTTATGTACCTGTAGCTCAGAACAGGCGGTCAGTCCCCTCACTGTTCGGCGGACATACGCACAGGACCCCACTCTCAAGCAGAGCGGTTGGATTGGCGCATGTACCTTAGGCTCTCAGCCCAGGACAGATGTGGTAAAACACCTGACTGTTGCAGGTTTTATGTGAATCTGATGAACTGCCGGATCACTGGTTTTGTATTACACCGACGTTTTAGTTTCTTTGTTCTTTTTCACTTAGTCTATTCACGTTTAGCAGTATCCAGTAAGAGATCCTGTTAAAGGCCGAGAGACTCATTTAGGTCAATAGGCCGAAACATGTTGATCACTTGCCAGTGCAACTGCTTGTAATGTCGGCAGTTACACTACACATTATCTGTTTTTAATTCTAGCACCAGGTAGCAATAAAAAAAAAGTTTGCTTACCTCGTGGCTAGTTTTATATCACCAGTTTTTGAGCACTGCACTCCCTACACCACACATCACGCTCTCAGTGGGTTTTATGAACATCCTTTTCAAAACATCTCTGAGCTCCTTCCTCGCAGTGACGGAGTTGTAGCCCGCGTCACGACTAGGTTTGTGACGTGAGGAGATATCCCTATGATGAAGCATTACACCTCGGGTGTGTGAGGGAAACTGTCCTGAAAAGTGAACTACCCCCCCTTTTCCCCTCTCAGCATAATTGTGTTTTCCTTCTCACCCACCTTACTCCGGACCTGAGGGCTTTTTTGTGTGTTTGTTTTATAAGAGTACAGAGTTTGCCCTCGCTGGTCCTTAAACCTCCTCAAGCCACCCCCCCCCCCCCCCCCCTGTGTGACTTCGGTCAGTCAGCTGATCCTTGGAGTCACTCAGCTTGGGATGAAGAGAGCAGGTCCAGTTTTCCTTCTTAGCAAGCAGGGACCTCCACCACCTGCACCACCTGCACAACCTCACAGAACAAGAGCATAGTATAAACCATTCTCACCAGTATTGTGCAAACAGGGAAACCATCATGACAACTGTGTTCTTTCTGTATCTTCAAGTCACTCACAGTCAAAATATGTGCCCTTTTTACATCACATAACGGTGTCTTCTGTGTTCATTTTGAAAGTGTAAGGCATTTAAAAGCTTGATTGATTTAGAGAAAGCATCTTCTAAT
This sequence comes from Triturus cristatus, assembly GCF_964204655.1. Lineage (NCBI taxonomy): Eukaryota > Metazoa > Chordata > Amphibia > Caudata > Salamandridae > Triturus > Triturus cristatus. Next base: position 557,180,705 of record NC_140583.1, read on the forward strand.
GAGCCAAACATTTCCATTGACTGAGATACAACACATCATACACTAAGTGATAAATCCGAAGAAGAGTTTTTTTTGTTTCAGTCTGTTTGGTGCTGCCTCTTATCTGGCAAAGCAAATTGCAGGTCAGGCTACAAAACTATGTTATGTTCATTTAAAATCACTCTAATGCGATTGAATTTTTCTATATTTACAAAATTGAAACTGACAAGATTGTAGTTTGTTTATGCCTATGACGGGCGCAAAACACATGTTATGTTTATTTAAAAAGAAGCAGAAGTGAAGCAGAAACCTAACGCGTGACCAAGGAGTGAGAAAACTCGGAAACACGTTGGGATTTTTTGTTGCCAGTGTGAAATAAAAAACGTTGATAAAGACTTGAGTTGTGGTACTGTGGTGGTGTTTGGGCCAGGGAAATCTTTACTAGCCACGGTTACATAGTTGGATGGATTTATGAGGTTGGTTACCTCACCCCGGAACTCACCATATAAGTAGGCTCGGGCATAAGTGATTATTTATTGGATGGAATACATATATATATATATATATATATATATATATATATATATATACATATATATATATATATATTCACTGAAAAAACCATAGGTTTCACACACGTTATAGTTAGGAATTAGCATTAAAAAAAACTTGGAAATTCACTGAAAAAACCATAGGTTTCACACATGTTATAGTTAGCTGTACATTTCACTCGTAAAAAACCAATGAAATTCCCGCGTTATAGTTAGTGCAGGCAACTATAACTCACGCGACCGCAATCCTCTGCTGATGCTAATACTGTATTTCGACACTTATTTGCCCATGTCTTCTTCCATTCAATTTTAGCTATACATATATTACAAATATTTTTTTTTCATAAAGACACATATGTCATCAGCAGAAGATTGCGGTCGCGTGAGTTATAGTTGCCTGCACTAACTATAACGCGGGAATTTCATTGGTTTTTTACGAGTGAAATGTACAGCTAACTATAACATGTGTGAAACCTATGGTTTTTTCAGTGAATTTGCAAGGTTTTTTTAATGCTAATTCCTAACTATAACGTGTGTGAAACCTATGGTTTTTTCAGTGAATTTGTACGTTTTTTTAAATGCTAAGTTACTTTAAGCCATTCGTGACGTGCGCGCCCAGTTAACGCAGTTCATTCCGTGCGCGCACGGTGCGCAGTTAGTGCCGTGCACGCACGGTGGTCACGCGCTGCGCGCACCGCGTGCCCACGTTAAGCGGGATGGGCCATGTACGCACGATGTGCTTCGCGCACCGTGCGCACATGGGGGACATATTATGCGCATCTTTGTGAAATGTATTCTTTGTTAAATTCATAGCTGGAATATGCCATGCACAAATGGTGCCCTTCGGGCACCATTTGCACACGGGGTGGGGAGAATTGGGATATTTTTTTTTTAATAAATTTTTACCGTACGCGTACGGTAAGCGTAATCGGCGATTTTCCGAAAAAAAAAAAATATTTTTTTGGGGGCTTGGGGGTGGTTTGGGGACCCCTGTATCAATGCTGGGTGGTTAGGATCTCATGAAACTGCCTCTTTACACATTTTTGGGGTTCGTTTTTGCTGCCCAACTCAGGGAGCGAGAGAGAAAATGGCGGCCGCCGCTTCCTGGTTTCGACCGATTCGAATGTTTACTAAGAGCTAAGAGCCAATCAAAATCGCGCTCACGCACGCCACCGTACGCGTACGGTAAGCGCACCGTAAGCGCACCGTAAGCTGGCTCAGATATATATATTGATTTAAAGGCTATTTTCGCAGAATCTACTGAACAGATTTACACCAAACCTACAAAAGGCACTTCCTTGACCTGAGGACTACCTCTCTGCCAAATTTCAAGTAATTCTGTTCAGCCGTTCGGGCTGTAGCTGTGTCTAAAGGTCCTATGGAAAAATGCATGGGAAAAACGCGTTTTGGGACCCCCCTTTTATCTCAGCCCCCGCTTCACGAATCCCCCCGAGACTTTCAGGGTAGGAGCGGAGCGTAGCGCCCCACCTATTTTGAAAAATTCGCAAGGATTCGTCGACCGGCGCCAAAGTTATTCAAAATAGAATGTTGCGGATTTCCTATGGAAACGTGGTCCTAACTATAACTACCTACTGGCGACCGCCAGTAGGTAATATATATATATATGTATATATATATATATACATATATATGTATATATATATATATGTTTGTATGTGTATGAGTGTATGTATGGTATGTATGTATGTATTTATGTGTGTAGATATATATATATATGTAGGTAGTTATAGTTAGGATCAAGGGTATGGAAAAGCATTTTTTGTTTTGCCAATAACTTTGGCGCCAGTTGAGTAATTGCCATGAAATGTTCCCAAAACTTCCCCCTTTATGTTCAGCTGCTGTGTTTCAGGGTGACCCATAAAGCAGAGGCCGAAAGTAGAGTAAAAAGGGGAGTCCCAACATACATTTTACCCTTGTTCTGTCTATGGGGATTTTTAATTTTTGAACACAACTACAGCCCGAACTGCGGAACAGAATTACACCAAATTTGGCAGAATGAGTGATATGGTATAAATCCAAACAGTAGTTTCAGAGAAATTAAAGTTAAAAAATCATAGATAGCTGGGGATGCGAGTCCTTGCAGTCGACTTGTCTATCCTACTAAAGTTTGATTGGCTGCCAGCACTTCAACCTGGAAGTATTGGCAGCCATCTTGGGACTTGAAGCTGAGTACTAGAAAGAAAAAGAAAATAAAGAAAAGATATGGTGGGGGGGTGTCGCGTAACTATAAAGTCCCTGTTACCTTTGTTTTTTTCAGTGTATATATATATATATATTCACTGAAAAAACTAAAGGTTACATGGACGTTATAGTTAGGCTGTCATTTCACTCATACAAAACCTGAGAAATTCAGCAGTTATAGTGGTCTAAGCTAACTATATCTAGCGCCCCCGCAATGCACTGTTTATGACCTCACATAATACATCACTCACAACATGGTCAGTGACATCACTGATGACATTTCAAATGACATCACTGATGAAATCATCCACAGAATCTCTCACACAACCACTCACACCTCAATAGAACCTTTCATTCACCCCCTCCAACTTTTACACTACCATTCTCAAAACCATTAACACAACCATACCCGTACATACACACCCACTCACTGATTCATAGGTCTACATACACACACATCCACTCAGTCACGCTTACAGCCACTCATACACCAACTCCCTCACTAATACAGCCCTTAATATATCCAATTTGATAAAAAAAGTCTTTACTTCGGTAAAATACTATAAAAGAGACAAACATTTAAAAACTTTAACAATTTGAATTTAAAAAGGGAGCATGCCTATGTATATTAGAAAACACATACGATTAAAGATAACATGGTCAATTACCTAATTAAATTCCAGCATCATGATGTAATTATAAAAACAGAAAATAGGTTACATGGGGTCAACAGTTATATATTTCTTCCTTGCATACAACATACACAGTAAGAATCTGGAGACAGCAAATACTGTTGAGGGTGTCAATTCGGTCTGAATAAATCTACACGCCTCCGATGTCTAGTGATTCCTATGTGTCCGTCTATTGGGATTATCAATTTCGCCCTAGCCCTGCTAAATGTCTGACTGAAAAACAGCATGTGTGCTACAGTTTCCTTATCATTGCCACAAGTCGGGCAACTCGAAGCAGCGGGGTCTATTGTTTTGGCCCATCTTGAGGTGGATCTGCAAAGTCCCATAACTAAAGTGCATATACAGTTTTCTTGCCAAGGTCGGTTCAATGTCATCCAAAAAAGGTTTGATTATGTATGTGTCCTTAGTCATTACAAATATATCTGTTAATTTACCCAAAGTTGATGAGGTTAGTAATACATTTTGAGATCTGAATCAGGACTTTATTCTCTGGCTGAAATGGTACAACAACTAGTTCCCAGATCATCCCACAATTTCCTGGTGAAACCCCTTGTAGACACTAGAATGTCCTTGCAGAAGGTATTTAGCTGTTACACAGTTTAAGATTCTAACCTAACTAGCTCAAAATCAAATACTGCAAATGCAAGTGCAGGTGCTGCTTCTCCAGAGTGAGACATGGTTTTGATTTGATTAAAAATTTATAGAGCGCACGTGTGCCCATGGGCGTCTTGGCGCTAAACAGAGACAAAAACTACCGGGCAAATGTCACGGCTTGGTCTACATGGAGGAGAACAGCCAAGTTTTTACCTCTTTCCTGAATGACAGGATGGAGGGACTGTTTTTGATTGTGATAGGGAGGAGATTCCAGGCCCTTGCTGCATGTAGCAGAAAGCTTCTCCCCCCCACCTAACCTGCTTGTATCTTGTAGTCTGGATAAGTTTTCTAGAATGGAGAGTCCTGGAAGGCTCATACAGTCGCAGGTGATCTTTCAAAAACTGAGATCCAATCCCATGCAAGGCCTTATAGGCCAAGCAGACAGATTTAAACTTTATTCGTTTATCTATTGGTAGCCAGTGTAAGGATCTCAGTATGTATGTAATCGGTTCAGACCTGGGAATGTCAAGGATCAATCTTGCTGCTGCATTTTGCAGGCGTTGTAGTTTAGCTAGGTGTTGAGCCAGAATCCCAGCAAACAGAGCATTCCCGTAGTCGAGCCTTGACAAGGCCAGGGCTGTTACCACCGTTTTACGGGAATCTAAGGGGATAAATGGCAGGAGCTTCCTTATTACTTTCAAAATGTACCACATGGTAGATGCAAGTTTGTTGGCCTGGGCATCAAAAGTCAGTTTGTTGTCTAATATAAAGCCAAGATTTTTCAGTTTGTTTACTGGCAGTGGGCACTGGCCTAGGTTATGCGGCCACCACTCCGGAGACCAAGATTCCATGTCAGTACCTAGCAACATAACTTCACTTTAATCTCCATTTAGCTTTAAACAGTTACTCGCATCCATTGATTAACTTGTGTCATGCATTTTTGACATTTTTCTACCGTTTCCCTGACATTATTTTTAATTGACACCACTATTTGGGTGTCATCAGCGTAGGAGACTGGCAGAAATCCACAATTTCTAATGATTGCAGCTAGGGGCTCGATGTACAGATTAAAAAGAGTGGGGCTCAGAGATGACCCCTGAGGTACACCACATGGAGAGCTGAAAGGTTGTGATTTTACTTCTCCCAGCTCTACTGTAAACGTTCTGTTAGACAAATAGGAGGCAAGCAATGATCGAGCTGACGAGTTCACTCCGGCTTCGGCTAGACGGGTAAGAAGAGTGTTGTGGTTGACCGTGTCGAAGGCCGCCGAGAGATCTAATAGAATCAAGGCGGCCTTCCCTCCGGCATCTAAGATGTACCTAAGTTCCTCAACTGCCGTGATTAAAGCTGTTTCAGTCCTATGACCCTATCGGAAGCCAAATTGCGAGTGGTCTAGGGCATGGGTGTCAGAGAGAAACATGGACAGTTGCTTATTCAGTAATTTCTCAAGAACCTTTGCGGTGAAAGGAATTCTTGCAATAGGTCTGTAGTTCGCCGGGATCTGTGGGTCCAGATTTGTTTTTTTCAGGAGTGGCAGTACAGAGGTAATTTTCCAAAGATCAGGGAAGTGGCAGGATTTTATTATGTGAGAGAATAGACTGCCTAGTTGCTCACTCACAAGCTCAGGAAAAAGATGCATAACCTTGTGAGGGCAAGGGCAAGGGTCCGTTAGACTCCCTGACTTAGTTATCTTGACTGTGTGGAGAATTTGTTCCACTGATGGTGGTACAAAACGGAAGCAGGTGCTATGCTGTGATAGTTGTGGAACATCTTTGGGAGTTGTGTCTAGCTGTGTGGTGGTGACCTTATCAGATAGTTTGAAAGATTCGTAAACTGTGGTCACTTTATCTATGAAAAATTGGCCCAGCGTGTTACTAAATTCGGAGCTTATTGCTGCCTGTTTGTCGCTATCAATTTTTGTTAGTTTTTTCACAGTAGCGAAGAGTTCGTTACTGGAATTCTTAGCCTCGTTAATTTTTCGGACATAGTATTTGCTTTTTTCTTCTAATATTAGTTTTTTGTAGGAGGCCAAGGAAGTTTTATATTCACCTTTCAGCAGAGGATCATAATTGGTCCTCCATCTTCTCTCCGCCCTTCTGCAAAATTGCTTTTGTGATTTTAGGGCGTCCGAGAACCAAGGTTGAGAAGGGGTTTTTCTCCTGGAAGTAACCTTTTTTAAAGGTACAAGTTCATTAATGGCTGCCTTTATCCAGCTTGAGATTTGATGTGTGGCGATGTTACTGTCAGGTACTAGTTCAGGGATGGTGAGAGTGAGCTGCTCATTTAGTTTAATGGAGTCTAGTTGGGCCCAGTCGGAATAAGATACACTACTGGGAGGAATGACAGCTGTATTTCGGGTTTCTTTTGTATTGATAGTGAAAATTATGGCCTCATGGTCCGACCAGGGAACCTGTAAGATGTCTAGGAGTTTAATGTCGGGATTATAAGTAAAAATCCCGTCAAGAGTATGCCCAGCTGTGTGGGTGCTCTGATTGACTTTTTTTTTCAAGCTGTAGGTTGAAATCTCCCAGAACGGAAAAGTCGGGGCCTTTCACACTGGATTCCAGAAATGGACTAAGCAGTTGTATCAGTGGTGTTCTTGCCCTAGGTGGCCTATAAATTAAAAGGCCTTTAAATGTGTAGTTTTTTGTAATGTCCATTTGAAAGAATAGGGTTTCGCAGTCTGGGTTGCTGCCCTGGTCTGAGCCCTTTGTCCTTAGTTTACTTCTAGAGATAATGGCCAGACCTCCACCCCTCTTTCCCTTCCTGTCGGACCTAGTGATAGAGTATCCCTCTGGGATGGCTAGTGATAAGTCAATGTCGGAGGCGTCAGCCCAGGTTTCAGTAATAAAGATCATGTCTAATTTTTGGGATTCTATCAGATTAGCCGTTTCTGTGTTATGCTTTACTAAGGAACGTACGTTAATTAGTGCAGCCTTAACGGTTTGACAAGTTGGTTTGATGGGACCGTTCTGGAGAGGAGTTAGCCTTCTGATGTGCGAAAATTCGAAGGTGAGTTGGCATCGTGGGCATTGCTTGGCTTCGCTCATTAAGTTTAGGCCTGAGCGAGAGCAACTCCCGGCTTGTGTAGCTTATGCTCTCAAGGCCTGACCAGGTTTGAGTATAGGGGGTGGCCCTGGGCCCGGTCGAGGCGCGGACAGGCGCAGACGAGCTTGCCTTTGGCGCGCCGGCGGCGCGCCCGCTGCACGCGTCCGCTGCACGTTCGATAAGTCATGTGGTTATATAGGTAAGGGGGCGTTGAGCAACTAGACCGCTCAGCGCCGGAAATGCCCCCAGCCCGGAAGTGTGTCCGCTCTCGCCTCCTCTGCACCCTCCGTTCAACCGGCACTTGCCGTGACGGACCGGGGTGCCTGGGGCTGAACTAACACCAGGGGATAGGTAGAGGCAGTGTGCAAAATACGCAATGTAGGTAAGAAGGAATTACAATTTTTAAAAACAATCTTTCAATAGCAGCTAAAATACTGAGTCCGTTACCATGGAGCAGCAGCAATTGTGGTATGGCCGAGTCGCGTAGTCAATGTCATCTGACTCGCGCTCGCTTACACCAGAGCTTTAAGGTGAGGGGCGCTGAGCAACTAGACCGCTCAGCGCCGGAAATGCCCCCAGCCCGGAAGTGTGTCCGCTCTCGCCTCCTCTGCACCCTCCGTTCAACCGGCACTTGCCGTGACGGACCGGGGTGCTTGGGGCTGAACTAACACCAGGGGATAGGTAGAGGCAGTGTGCAAAATACGCAATGTAGGTAAGAAGGAATTACAATTTTTAAAAACAGTCTTTCAATAGCAGCTAAAATACTGAGTCCATTACCATGGAGCAGCAGCAATTGTGGTATGGCCGAGTCGCGTAGTCAATGTCATTTTAACAGACAAATCAAAAAGCCAATAAGGAAGAATTGAAAAAGGCTTGAATTGATCTTAAGTATTGCATTGTAGTGAACAATGTGTTATATGCTGACCCCATTGATAGAAAATGGGTCTCTAGTTAGCAGAGGTATGCACCCCGTCCGAGTAAGGAACATAATCCAAGTCAGGGTAAGCTAGACAGACACTAAAATCTGTGCTCACCCTCTGGTAGCTTTGCACAGAGTAGTCCCTCTTATGTGAAGAGGCAATGGGTAAAGTATTTGTGCAACATACACACACACACACACACACACGCACACACACCCTTCCCCCACACACACACACTCACACACACACACATTAAAACAATGAAAACACCACAAAAATACTCCGTACAGGTTTGGAGAGATGCATAATCATTTTATGAGTAAAACAAGACCAAAATGACAAAGATCCAATAAGCAGAACCCGAATTATAAATTTTGAAAGAATAGACTAAAAATAGCACTTAGAAGTCAAAAGTGCTAAGGGGTTATTTGAAGTGGCACTAGACTGGGGTACATCCAAAGTTCAGGCCAACCACAATAGAGGACGGGCCGACTACAGGACTCAGGCAGGTCCAGCTGACAAAGTACCTTTGATGGAGCAAGCATCGACGTTGAAGGCTTGATGTGAGGAGTCGAGGAGGTAGCCCATCTAGACAGTAGTTGCCCAGACAACACTTAATGTAATTTCTGGGGCGCAACGTTGAGGCAAAACTGTGGTGCGTCAGTTCTTGTAAATTTACCCCACTATCTTCAGTTGTTGCCCTTGCAGTTTCAGTACCTCTACTCTATTGCCCCATCTAAAATAAAATTCAAATCACACAACTGCTCTCTTCCCACCATTCTGCTGCAGTCATATAGCAAATACAAGGGTGCCATCTCATATGTGGGAAGAGATTCTCACCCTCTTAAAATGAAATGACATAGCAGTGCTGTATATTTATCTCCTCTGGTGGGAGGCCTCCTCAAGTCATTGGTCGAGCTCACTAATGGCTTTATCCTTGACGCTGCACTTATGCTGCAGTGTCATACAGCAGAGGTACTGCATGCTAGATGTTCATGCAAAAAGGTGAGGTGTGAGAAAGTCAGTTGTTGACACACCAAACAGCCGCAAAGCGAGGAATGGTTTGCTGACCTTTTTTGTCCTGTCTACCTGCAGCTTCTCTCTTCACAGCCCATGGGGAACATGGTCTGGAGGGTACCACCACATCTTTCCTCTATGCGAATGAGCATAGTAGATGGGACAAGTAGGCATTTTTCAACTGTCACTTCATATTTGCTTTTAATACGATAAACCAATATTTTAATTCAGAAGGACATTTCTGCTGAGTCCTTCTTGCAAAGTTTGCATGCAAATGTACATTCAAGGAATTTGAATGCAAGACATATTTGTTTCCAGACATTAACGGACATATTTAAAAGGGGATTGTGAGACAGGAATGTCACTTTTAACAGCATTCCTGTTTTTATTTATTTATTTAATGCATTTTTATATAGCGCGGACTTTACCCAAAGGTGTCAGAGCGCTTCACAATAGGAACAGTAGATACATGAAGAGAAAATTACAAGTGAGCATGTTACAAAAGCAAACGTTACGTTACATGAGGCAATATTGACAATTGTGCAAGTATCAAGAGTAAACAAAATACAAGATGTAGCAAAGGATACGTTACAAAAGGAAAAAGTGACGTGTGCAAGTTACAAAAGCCTACAAAGTACAAGTAGAGGTATAATACTGCACTAAATGGCAGACACTCAAAACTCAAGAACACACTGGGAAGCCACTTCTATAGGCATGGAGAACAGAATTTCCCATAATGGAAGGACTTCCTTCAGATAATAGAGAGGGCGTGAATTAAATTTGGAAGTGTCTTTGAAGGAGGAGAACTTTGAGGTTAGTTTTGAAGGCCTGGGAAGAGGGGGTGGTCCGGAGCAGAGGCGGAAGTGAGTTTCAGATTCTCACCGCGTTGCCTGAAAAGGATTGGGCAATCGATCTTTCCTTCTTGAGAGTGAGAGGTTCAAGCAATACATTTTCTGCATTACGTGATGGTCTAGAGCCTCCAGAGAGTTTCAGTTTATTCGCCAGGTAGCGAGGGGAGGAGGAGTGCAAGGCTTTGTGGGTGATACAGGCAGTCTTGTAGATAGATCTTGCCTCGATGGGAAGCCAATGGAGGGTGGATAAAATGGGTGTGATGTGGTCGCTTCTTTTGGCCCCATATGTGAAACGAGCTGCTGAATGGAGAACAGACTTAAGGGGGACAGGTGGGATTTAAGGAGGCCAGTAAGAAGAGAATTGCAGTAGTCCAATCTGGAGAGAACCAGCGATTGGACCAGGGTTTTAAGGTCTTGCTCCGGGAAGAAGCGATGAATCCCCCAAAGAAGGCGCAGTTGGTATCGAGCAGACTTTACAATGGAATTGATGTGGGAGAGTAGATTGAGTTTTTTGTCGAGTATGACACCAAGGGACTTTGCGCTGTCGACAATGATGGGTTTATTGTTAAGTAGATTCATCTGATCTATCCATGATTGAACCGGGGGAGGAGAAAGTGAGGAGGAGAGGAGAAGGAATTCAGTTTTGGAAGGATTCAGAATCAGTTGATGAGTTAACATCCAGTTTTGAATGGAGTCGAGAGTAGAGGTTAGGATGGAGAGATCATGAGTGGAGGCCACCTTAAGGTAGATTTGAGTGTCGTCCGCATAGAGATGATAGTGGATCCCGGATTTACTAAAGAGATTTCCCAATGGTTCTAAATAGAGATTGAACAATGTGGGTGCAAGTATAGAGCCTTGAGGAACACCTTGACCGTCCTCTAAAGAAGATGAAAGACTCTTTGCTATTTTGATCATTTGGGATCTATCAGAGAGGAAGGAGGCAAACCATTTAAGCACAGTGCCCTCCATGCCCATTCTCTGTTGAAGAGTGTTGAGGAGAGTGTTGTGATTGACAGTGTCAAAGGCTGCAGAAAGTTCAAGGAGAATTAGAAGACAAGACTCCCCCAAATCGAGTATCCGCAGCGCGTCATCAATCACTTGCAGCAGGGCTGTTTCAGTGCTGCAGTTTTGAATGAAGCCGGACTGGATATTGTCAAGAAGATCATTGACCTTGATATGACGAGAGAGTTGTTTCGCTGCACATCTTTCTGTGATTTTCGCAAGAAAAGGTAGGTTAGTGATGGGGTAGAAGTTGTTGAGGTCGTTCGCATCAGCGGTGGGATTTTTTAAGCAGAGGGGTGACCTGCCCAATTTGAAGGAAACAGGAAGGGAGCCTTGACAGAGGGAGAGGTTGACCAGAGTGGTCCAATAGGAAAGAGAATGGGTATAGAAGTCAATGGCAATGGCACTAGGGATGGGGTCAAGAGAATGGTTGGAGGGCTTTGTTTCAAGGATGCATTTGAGGAGGGAATCTTCAGAGATGGGGTCAAAGTTCTGCCAAATGATTAAGGATTTGCGCTCCTCTGTAGGGGTAGGATGAATGACCTGATCCACAAGTGATTTCACTTTTTCATCAAAGAATATAGCAAATTCCGCTGCTTTCTTTGTAGAATCCTCCAACTTGGAGGTTGGGGGAGAGCAGTTTGGCTTCTTGATGGGATCGAATAGTTTTTTGGGTCTATTTTTGGCTGAGTCGAGGAGGGATCTGAAGTGCGACGCTTTTCCAAGGAAGATATGCTTGTGGTACTTGGATCTTGCTGAACAAAGAGTGGCCAAATTATCGGTGGAGGGTGCTTGCCTCCAATGTTTCTCAAGGACTCTTAGTTCCTTCCTTTCTTCATAGAGGGATTTGTTGAACCAAGGTGCTGAGGGAGTAGGCCTTTTCTTTTTGCTTTCGAGAGGAGCAACATTATTGATTTCGACTGCAAGGACTGTGAGGCATTGGAAGGTGAGTTTGTTAACATCTAGGTTCGGGTATAGCCTTGGAAGTGATAGCAAAGCTGAATCACAGAGGGTACCGAGGTCAATATTTTAGTGTAAAGGAACCAGGAAGTAGCCCTCTTAGGTTGGCCGAGAGTTATAGAGTGTGATAGGTGAAGAGAGAATGGGATGAGGAGGTGGTCAGGCCAGTCTACATGAATAGGGGTAGCGATAGTCAGCAAGCCTGCTTTAGAAATAACAAGGTCCAGGATTGAGCCCTTAGAGTGTGTTGTTTCTGTGCAGTGTTGGATACGATCGTTTGCAGAGAGGAAGGTGGCCAGTATATTCGCAGAAGAGTCTTGAGGCGAGCCCCAGTGGACATTGAAGTCACCCACGAAGATTTGATTGTCACTTTGTCGCCAAGGTTTTACTGCTTAGGAGACTCAGTGATTTCGCTGGTATTTGATGCGCCCTTCACCTAGGTAATCACATAATATACATGGTGCCACCAGGCACCAGATCATATTTACAAGGGAAATATTTACACATGACAGGGCCAACTGGACCACCGTCAGAGCCATCACAAAGTGAACTTAGTAAAATTTAAACAGATCATAAACGTACAACCAGTAACCAATAGTAATCACTGTACTTAGCATCAGCCTGTAACATAAACCACATTATGCACAGCATCACATTAGGCGCCAAACGCATTGTATGCCCATAATCTCAACAGTCTAATATTAGACCCTAACCTCCTAAGTATCACCAACATTAGGGGCATAAAGCACAGGGTGGAACAGCATCTCACTAGCATAAACCATAGTATGCAAGACAACCTCATAATCATAAAAAACACATTTAGAGGTAGCCAGAACAGGGTCCGTAAATCTTATTACATGAAATACATTTCCTAGCACCACATAAACACATTAGGGACTGGCGCCCTACAAGCCTCCCAGTCCCCCAGGCCAACTAGCTATCTCAAAGGGGCTCAAATGCCCTGTGTCCAGAATGTCGAGGCTGCTGCCAATGCAGCGAAAGTCCAGGGTGCGTACTTGCGCAAACCTAAACGTTGCAGCTGGCACTAAGTGCTGCGCAGCTGTGAAGGAATGGGGCAAAGGAGTGTATCTCACTCCTAACTCAAACAGAACTGCCCCCAATTACCCTAAGAGTCTAAAGGAGGACAACTTTTGTCAGTTCACCCATTGGGAGAGGATTGATCTGCCGTTATTGTCCCTTCTGGGCCCCAGTCTTGTGGTTGCTCCTTCCCTACTGCACATTATTTACCTTGCACGCCGTCTCTGGCATTCACGGAGTTATTGATGCTTGTATCTGTCCCAGCGGCCGCCATTTTGAAGTCAGGCAGGCCACTTGGGGGCTTTCTTACTCATTCAGGTGCCGCTGGGTAGCCCCGGTCCTGTTGTCCCCTATGCCCCAGGTGCCAATGCTCGCTGTGGCGTCTCAATGTGTGCCAAAACATAGCATGCCGGGCCCCCGCACTTGTCGCCTCTTCCCCCCTCTCCTCACCGGGTGCATCGCCTAAACGCCAGCTTCTCGCTCGTGCTGCCTGGGGGAGGGAGATTCTCTATTGAGTCAGCCTCGGGTTGCGCTCATAGAACAACCTCTCCCCTTTTCTCGGAACAGGTCGCGGAAACCTCCTGGAGTAAGCCGCGGGCTCTCTTGATTCACTCCTTCAGTCCGACTGTGAGCCCCACCTCTATCCTCCGATCCGCTTCTCTGTGGCGGCCGCCATCTTACTGGCTTCCCCGCGTTGCCAGGAATCTTCCCTAAAGACACCACCGGCGGTCTCCGGGCTGCAAAAACAAGCTGTGGGTGTCCAGCTCAGGAGCTGTGAACGTGTTTCTGGTTTCACGGTAACATTTCCCTCCAGAAACAGAGACCACCTCTAGTGTAAATTCGCCACATTTACCTGTACGAACATAGTTAATGTGACCCAATACCCTGCTCCATTATTACAAAGTGGGTCTAAGCCACTTTTTGTGGATTATTGCTGCTTTGCAGATATGGTACCCTTTCATGCAGGTATATGTGTGAAAAGGGCATGCAATGGGTGTAGCTGTGGGATTTCCACAGCAACACCCATTGTTTTTTGACCCTGCCCTAGATTTACAAGGATCTGTAAATCTGATGCAGTGCCAACAACTAACACCATGCAAGATTAGGCGTTAGAATGGCAAAACTAGGTGAAATACTTTTATTTCTCCTCGTTTTTGCTTTTTCTAAGTGTGCTGCATTCTGAAGCACACATAGAAAGAGCAAAACAAAATGAACAATTGTTTATGGACAGGACGGTGTCCCTTCTTGTGCATAAACAATCATTAAATAATGACGATTTGCTACTTATATGTGTGCTGCATTCTGCAGCACATATCGAAGTAACACATCGCCATTATTGATTGTTTATGTGCAGGAAGGGATACCTTCCTGCACACAAACAATCATTCCCTGCAATGCAGGCACCCTTTTACTGTGGTGCAGGGGGGCCTGCACTGGCGATAGGCAGCTAATTTTAGCGCCAACACTATAAAAAACACAGGGGAACGCCATATTCCTCTCACTACAGCTCATCCCTGCGTTTTGGAAATGTCATAGTGGGGCACTGCCAAATTTCTCCGCTCTCCGACATTTTATTCTACATATGCCCCTAAGTGTAAGCTCCAACCCAGTTTATTGGTCAATTAATTATAGCTTGGTGTTCTAACAACAAAAGTAGAGCGGCATGCCTGAACTGATTATCGTGATGTGTCCTTCTGGCTGTCTGTAGCAGCCAGGCTGTCCTGCCTGGAGTCACAGAGAGAGTCCAACAAGATTTTCATGTAAAGCACAGGCAGTTAACTGGGTGATTTACCTCCTCGTTTTAAAAGCCTTTTTATTACTGTATCCATCACAGGCAATTCATAAACAAGTCAACTCCTTCGGAGGCGCCATAAATCCATGGAATTTGTTTCCTGTGATTTCAAAATTAGAAACAAGGACTATATTCCAATGTCTTAGTCCTATTCCATGGTTTGGGGCGATTTATTTTCAGAGAAGGGATGTTTTCGAAGGGAAACATTATGACTTAGAACAGTGGAATATTGATTTTCCTGCAGTCTACGGTGGAAGCAATTATTTAAATGTCATTGCAATATCGTAAACGCATATTATGTAGCAAAATCTCTACCCACAGTAAACCAAGCATCATGGCTGACAAAAACAATGCAGCTCCTCCTAGCAAACACTGAAACTAATAACATAATCATAGTCGTTATGGGACAATCTTTCATCTCGCTTCTCCTCTTCCTTCTTTACACCTACTATCTGCATTTTATCTCAAGAAATCTCTTTTTATTGACTAAGTAAGGTACGCATGTATAGTTACTTGGTATCATTGAGAAATGGAGGGTGGAATGAGCTATGGGAAAGACTGGAGGGAGCGGAAGATGGCTTTCAATCAAGCGTGGCGGTGTGTTTCCAGCAGGAGGTAAGTGAGCTGCACCCTGTTTTGATGTGCAGTTTTCCTTGAAAGCATCAGCCTGTTGAACTTGATCCTTCTTCCACTGGCCATTTTGTGATCTAGCATTAAATTCACAGATCCTGTAAAAAAGAAAAATACGTATTCAGTGTAGTAATTAATGTTGTGATCGCCCCATTGTCCCATACAGGGGACTACCGCCCTCGGAGGATTGAGCTCACAGCCTAGTCAAAAGGCAGACCCTCCTGCCAACCACCACTGCGCATAGCCAAAGGCTGTGGACAGTGTGGTTGGCTGCACATATAGTGTTAGAGCCATGAACTGGACGGTAGTCAGGCCCTCTGGCCAACCCCACTAAGCAAGGTTGACGGCTAACCACTGCAGGTTTTAGCAGCTCACACAGGGTTGTCATAAGGCCTGTCTAGAGGTCGGGCGCTGTGGTATACTTAACACTGTGCATGACTGAAGGCCTTGTACAGCTGTGTTTGGCTGCCCGTGGAGGTTTGGGCACATAGCCCTACAAGAGGCCAGACTCTACAGTAAACAGTTACAGACAAAATAGATGACGCTATGGGGCTCAAATCCTCAATGCAGGATTTAGAATCTGGAGACTATTTGTTTTCGCTATCAGATCAGTCAAATTCATCTAGTGATGATCTTGAATCCATATTCATGGCCTCAGACGTGACCGGTCCTGACGTTGATGGTGATAGTGATCATAGTAATATGCACCTTAGGGACTCTGGGGATGTAGACAGCACCCTAAGAACAGTGCTTAAAAAATAAGAGGCGAAAGGCAGTGTCAAACAGACAGACGATGGTATAGGGAGCAATGCTTTACAATGGGATTATTCCTGCTCTACTGACTTAAGCGTTGAGAATGGTCGTAGCCCGGGGATTGCTACTGATATTCCAACCAATCCATCTGAGAATATATCACTGGCCCTGATTTATCAGTCCATGGTCACCCATAGAGAGGAGGCACGAGTAGAGAATCAGAGAGTTCAGGGGTCTTGCCGCAAATTGCAGAATTCTGTACGCCGGATCGCTAAAGCTTGTACAGAGTTCACAACGAGATTTAATGAAGCAGATGCAGAATCTCATGTCCTGAAGATGAACTATTTGCACAGAAGGCTCTGACTGATTCTATACGTTCTTTTAAAGACGATACACAGTGGAAACTTGCCGAGGGCGTCGAAGGATAGGATTCTCGCAAATTAATTATTGATTTGTTCACGGAAGCCTTCCCTGGGTTGAATAAATGGGATTGGTCGAGAGAAGTAGAAAGAGCACACCGCTTTCCATTTAACCTCTGCCCCAGATCTGGTCAAGCTTTAGATATACCTAGAGTGATTTTGATATCTCTCAACAGCTTTTTGGCTCGGGAAGATGTGTACTCCCTGGCACGTCCTGATAAAAAGCGGGCAGGGAAAGGGCTGGAATTCTTTGTCAGGCCTGACTTTTGCCATCTAACTGTGGAAAGGCGCTGGCATTTACGCCAGCTCATCGGTCATCGCACCATTTCAGGCCAAGAGGGCTCAGGTTTTTCTACTAAACCCAGCCACACTTAAAATCATGGTTAAAGATCAAACTCGATTTTTCTCCTCTTAGATACTCGCGAATGAATTTCTGCAATCTTTATAAAAGCTGTCTAACTTCGTTACGGGTGTTAAAATTAATGCTAGCTGTGTTACTATTTTTATTTGTCTTTTATCTTATTGACTCAGTGCCCCTTTCTTTTTTCTCTTTGTTCTCTTTCTTTGTTCCTTCCTCTCTAATTCTCGTATCACCTCACCCTATACTTGATCGGGTTATCCAGATAGGTTAATCGATATTGGGAATGCATATATGGTTTTTCTGAATGCTGTTAATTCTAACCTTTTTCTTATATTGTCATGACTGTTGTATAGGGTGAGGGGTTTGTTGTGGGGGTGAACTCCTGGGTGGTGGGAGCTTGTCATCACAGGGACCATGGGTCCCAAAGCCTTGTTGAAGGGTAGGGGTGGGGGGAAGGGGTTTGGGGGATTTGGGGTGTAGGGATTGAGGGGGGGATTGGGAGGGCGAGGGTGGTTGTGGGGGGATAAAATATGGAAAATAATCCACAGTATCGGTAACATTTTCAGTCTAACGGATCTAATGTTTTCTTTAAGTGTAATAAGAATTTGCTTGTCCTCCTATTTTTCTAATGGCTAGATCAGGACTGCCTATATGTTCCCTAAATGTCTGTGGCTTAAATAGCTATAACAAGAGACAAAGGGTAGCTGCTGAACTTCGCATGATTCAACCAGACTTGATCTGTTTACAAGAGACCCATGTACCCTGGGGTAAGCGGAAAATCTTAGCTGAAATGGGCTTTGTGCTCTTAGCGGCTACTTTACAATCCTCAATGACCCCGGGGGTGGCTCTGCTTGCCAAACCTGCTATACAAACCTCGGGACGGGTGTTAGCTGATAAACTGGGGCGCTGGCTTATCATGGAATGTGTGACGGGGGAGAAAAAATGTACACTCTGTACTGTCTATGGCTCCAATCTCAATGAGGCTATGGTTTTGGAGTATCTGAATGTGGAACTCGCACTTTGGCCTACCCCTCTGGTGTTCTGTGGTGATTTTAATATTAATTTGATTATTAAGGAACTTCAACTGGGCCCACAACATTACAATGGTAGGAAACCAGTGGTTTTTAAGGCTTTTTTTCATGTATTGATGGACCACGGGTTGGTCGATGTGTGGGATCACCTCTGCATTGATGACCCTGGCTTTACATTTTATTCTCACCCCCATCAAAAATTGGTTCGTCTTGATTACTTTTTCGCTTCACCTCTGCTATTTACCGATGTCAAAATGCGAGTCTTCCCAAGAATTACATCAGATCATGCCTTGTGGTCCTGGACATTCCAGCATTAGGCTCCTGTATTAACCTACAAACGTTCACTTTTAAAAGGAAACTCCTTATTGATGACAGTTTTTTAGATCATATTAAGAGCTGGATCAAGGGATTCTTCCAAGATAATTGGCATTCCACATCTGTTGGGGTACTATTGGATGCTTTTAAGGCCTGTCTCAGAGGGGAGATTCTGAGTTATGGTTTGTTCCAGCAAAAGAAAGCCAAATCTCTAATGCAGGAAATGTATTCTAAACTCAAATCTGCAGAAGAAAATCCAGCTCAAGGGATATTGGTCAAGAATAATATCGCCGAACTCCAAACTAATGTTGCTAGGTGCAAAGCTAATATCAACTTACCC
The DNA here is from genome assembly GCF_964204655.1 of Triturus cristatus. Taxonomy (NCBI): domain Eukaryota; kingdom Metazoa; phylum Chordata; class Amphibia; order Caudata; family Salamandridae; genus Triturus; species Triturus cristatus. The sequence goes on from NC_140583.1 coordinate 557,199,200, forward strand.
TGGAGTAAGGAGATCGCAGCCAAATATCTGGTACACAAAAAGGAATGCTACGAGTACGGCGAAGCGGTAGGACGCTAGCTGGCTAACAGGCTATGCTCTAATGAAGCGGCACATAGAATAGCTGGTATGAAAAATCCTTTTGGTGATATGGTGTATGATCCTCAAGAAACTCTTGGGATTTTCTATAAATTCTACGAAGATCTGTATCTGGGAAAAGAGCCAGAGTTGCATATGGCCGACCCTGGGATACAACAATTTGTGGAACAGGTCGGTCAGGAGGAGGCAGAGATACTGGGGAGTCCTATCACTATGGAAGAGCTAGAGCTAGCCATAAATAGTATGGCGATTGGTAAGGCAGTGGTCCCCGACAAGCTTCCCTCTGAGGTCTATAGGGCCTTTTTTCTAGATATCAAAATAGACTTGATCGCCGTTTGCCAAGCAGCCCAGCGGGGGGACCACCACACTCGTGGGATGTGGCCAATATTGTCATGTTCAAGAAAAAAGATAAGCCACCGGATCAGCCAGGGTCATGTAGCCCAATTTTTCTTGTCAACTGCGATGGGAAGGTCTACACCAAAATCTTGGCGAATTGATTGACAAAAGTTATTTTTCTCCTAGTATCCCCAAAACAACATGGTTTTATCCCTGGTCGGGGGACCGTGATCTATATTAAAAAAATCGTGATGCTTTTCGATATCGCTCAGGCTGAATCCAGGGACCTAGGATTGTTCTTATTGGATGCCGAGAAGGCGTTCGATCGCGTAGATTGGGATTTCCTCTGAAAGGTTATGCAGCAGATGGTGCTTGGTCAGGGTTTTATCCAGGCTATAAGAATACTTTACCGGTCACCTACTGCTAGAATCTGCTCTATGGGACTTGACTCAGACCCTATCAAAATCTCAAGAGGCACACGGCAGGGGCGTCCGTGCTCCCCCCTACTCTTTGCCCTATATATTAATCCCTTTCTACAAATGCTTGAAAGCTTGAAAGTAGCTCCCAGATTAAACCCTTTCGCGTTTTGGAATATAATTTTCTTGTTTTTGCATACGCGGACGATATCGCCATAACAACTTCGGATCCTCTCACGGCTATATATCCGAGGTAGAACGGCTTGCAGCTGAGTACGGTGTATTCTCGGGCTATAAGATAAGTATCTCTAAATCCCAGATCCTCTGTATGAAGGATATTATGGCTAGCGATTCCAGGGTGGTTAAGGAGGTCACGTATCTCGGAATTAAGATCCGAGAAAACTTGAAAGATTTGGTGGATGTTAACTGGGGGATATTATCACTAAGGTAAAGCATTCGTTAGACAGATGGGAGTGTCTACATTTATCTTTGGTAGGCAGAGCCAATATCCTTAAAATGAACATACTCCCTAAGGTTTTATACTTTTTTAGATCTGTACCCTTAGAGGTATCTCGCGGCCAGCTACAACATCTGCACGCACTTTGCTATAAATTCTTATGGGCTCCAGGGAAACCTCGAAGGGATATGCAGTTCCTGACGCTCCCCAGGGAGGGGGGGTGGTTGGTCTCCAATTTTACACTTTATTACTATTCGTATCTTTTATCAAATATGTGGATAATACTAACTGGAGAAAGTGTACGTAATGCTGCTGAAGCTCCCTCAATCTATCAGATGTTGTTAGGTGAAGAGGTCCAGAACTGCCTCTTCAAGAGGCTGGATAGGAGTTACTACAAAAGAACGCGATTCAAAGTATTGACCTGTCCTAGGACACCCCCACGCCGCACGGCCACCAGCTGTAGGCGCGGCTCTCCCAGCCCCACAAGTCCTTCCCTGACCTTGGTGCCCCCTCGCTGCTGCTCACTTTTTTCGGCCGTTTTTCCTGTTTTTCTGCCCCTCTGTGCCCAGTTACAGTGTTCTGTATTTCCACCGTTGTCTACTGTTTAGTGCTTCGTTTTGTACAGTAGGTTCTTGCGCCTTGTATTTCGCTCACTCTTCCCCTGGTGTGATCCCCCCTCCGCCCCCCACTTCCCGCCGCTGCCCCCTCGCGGCCCCACCCCTTTTCTTTTCTGTTAACCCCATTGGCCCCTCCGCTCCCGCCTCACAGCTGCTCCTCCCTCCCACTTCGCCTTAAATGGACCCCGCGCGTACGCGCAGGGTTCACGCGCAGCGGGCACGCCGATTGTGCGCTGAAGGCGCGCCAAAGGCAAGCCCGTCTACGCCCGTCCGCGCCTGGACCGCGCCCAGTGCCAGAACCCCTGGTCCTCGCTGATGCCAGCCCACACGACGGACCTACGACGCCGCCACCCTCAATGCACTCAAACCCGACCGGAACCCCGCCTGCTACCGAGCCACCCGGAAATGCACCCACGGACCCTTCACCTGCCGAGCCTGCAAATTCACCTGCCTCCGGACCTGCACCGCACCCACCAAGCCAAGCACCAGCAGCAACCACCTCAAGTGCATCCTGCTCAACACCCGCTCCGTCCACAGACACGCCGTCGAACTCTGGAACCTGCTCGACACAACATCACCAGACGTCGCCTTCCTCACGGAAACCTGGATGAACGCCTCCTCAGCACCCGACATCGCCATCGCCATCCCGGACGGATACAAGATCACCCGGAAGGACCGCGTCAACCAGACTGGAGGAGGCATCGCCATCGTACACAAGAAAACCATCCGCATCACGACCAACTCCGACGACACCTTCACCGCCGCCGAACACCTCCACTTCCAGATTCACACCGACCCCAAGACCACACTCAGGGGCACCCTTATATACAGACCCCCGGGACCACGCACATAATTCAGCGAAGACATCGCAGACTTCATCAGCCCGCACGCCCTCCCCTCCACTGACTACATCCTCCTAGGGGACCTCAACTTCCACCTGGAGAACAAAAAGGACAGCAACACCACCACCCTGCTGGACAACCTCGCCAACCTCGGACTCAAGCAACTGGTGAACACCCCCACCCACAACGCCGGCCACACGCTTGACCCAGTCTTCTCCTCCAGCAAGTACATCTCCTTCAGCCACTCCACCGGACTTCATTGGACTGACCACAGCTGCCTCCTCTTCAGCTTCAGAAGAACCACGGCCCACCACCACCCGCAACAGGTTCCTCGCAGGAGCTGGAGCAAGATCACCGCCGACCAGCTCACCACCTCCCTCAGCCAGAACCCTCCCGCCAGCACAACGGACCCCAACGAAGCAGCCCGCAACCTCACACAGTGGATCACCAACTGCGCAGACGACCTCGCACCACTGAAGACCCCTCCCAGCGGACCCGTCAGCAAGAAAGCCTCCTGGTTCACCGACAAACTTAAGAACTCCAAGAAGAACTGCCGCACCCTCGAGAAAGCCTGGCGCATCGACCAGACCACAGACAACATGACTGCCCTCAAGCACGCCACCCGCAAATACCACCAGCTGATCCGTACCACCAAGAAGACAGCTTTCAAAGAACGACTGGACAACAGCAAGGAACTCTTCAGCATCGTCAAAGAGCTCACTAACCCCAGCGCTGGAAACAACGACATCACTCCCTCCCAAGACCTCTGCAACTCACTTGCCTCGTTCTTCCACCGCAAGATCACCGACATACACAACAGCTTCGACGCACAGACCACGCACCCAACCACTGAACCAACGCCCCCCACCACCACCCTCTGCGCCTGGACCCCGGTCAGCACCGAAGTCACCACCTGCACGATGAACACCATCCACTCCGGATCCCCAACCGACCCCTGCCCCCACCACGTCTTCAACAAGGCCGACTCCATCATCGCACCCCATCTCCGGGACATCATCAACACCTCCTTCAACACCGCCACCTTCCCGGAGAGCTGGAAGCACGCCGAGCTCAGCGCCCTCCTGAAGAAACCAACAGCGGACCCCACCGACCTCAAGAACTTCCGCCCCATCTCGCTCCTTCCTTTTCCTGCCAAAGTCATTCGAGAAGACCGTCAACAGACAGCTTGCCGCCTTCCTCGAGACGAACGGATCCCTCGACCACTCGCAGTCCTGTTTCCGAGCTAACTACAGCACCGAACCCGCCCTCATCGCAGCCACTGACGACATCAGATCCCTGCTCGACAATGGGGAAACAGCGGCCCTCATCCTCCTGGACCTCTCCACAGCGTTCGACACTGTCTGCCACCGCACCCTAGTGCAGCGCCTCAGCAACTTCAGAATCCAAGAGAAAGCACTGGAGTGGATCATCTCGTTCCTCGACGGAAGAACACAGAGAGTCCGCCTCCCCCCGTTCAGATCTGAGGCCACCGAAGTCATCTGCTTCGTACGACAAGGATCATCACTCAGCCCCACCCTCTTCAACGTCTCCATGAGCCCCCTCGCAGCCATCGCACGCCAACACAACCTCAACATCATCTCCTACGCCGACGACACCCAGCTGATCCTCTCCCTCACCAACGACCCCGCCACCGCCAGAACCAGCCTACACGAAGGGATGAAAGACGTCGCCGAGTGGATGAAGAACAGCCGCCTGAAACTGAACTCAGACAAGACGGAAGTCCTCATCCTGGGATCGTCGCCCTCAGCCTGGGACGACTCCTGGTGGCCCCCTGCCCTGGGCACCACTCCCAAGCCAACGGACCACGCACGCAACCTGGGCTTCATCCTGGACTCCTCCCTCTCGATGACCAGACAAGTCAACACTGTCTCATCATCGTGCTTCAACACCCTGCGCATGCTCCGAAAGATCTTCCGATGGATCCCCACCGAAACCAGGAAGACAGTCACCCAGGCCCTCGTCACCAGCCGACTGGACTATGGAAACACCCTCTACGCCGGAACCACAGCCAAACTTCAGAAAAGACTCCAACGCATCCAGAACGCCTCCGCACGACTCACCCTGGACATCCCCCGACACAGCCACATCTCCGGCCACCTGAGAAACCTGCACTGGCTCCCCGTCAGCAAGAGGATCACGTTCAGACTCCTCACCCACGCACACAAGGCTCTCCACGACCTGGGCCCCAAGTACCTCAACAACCGCCTGACCTTCTACACGCCCACCCGCCAGCTACGATCGACCAGCCACTCCCTCGCCGCCGTTCCACGCATCCACAGAGCCACCGCCGGAGAAAGATCCTTCTCCTACCTGGCTGCCAAGACATGGAACTCCCTCCCCATCCAACTTCGGCTAACCCAGGACCATCTCTCCTTCAGGAAGCAACTCAAGACCTGGCTTTTCGAGCAGTAACGGACCCCTCTCCTCCAGCGCCTTGAGACCCTTCCTGGTGAGTAGCGCGCTATACAAATGTTATGATTGATTGATTGATTGATTGATTATTGGGGGCAGCCTTTAAGATCTGGAGCATGTAACGAAAGAATCTTCAAATTCAGGGATTAACTTTTTATACCCCTACTACGGGCTTAGGTATATTACCTTCAATTTTCCAAGACCACGTGGCCAGTTGCTGGGGACTTAATAGTATCACCCAAATCGGGGATTTCTATGAGGGTGGAGGACTTTATGTATCTTTTACAGATTTAGCTGATACATTTCTCCTTCATAAAAATCTGTTTTTTTTACAAATTCGCGATTTTTGAGCAAACACTAATGATGGAACCTCTTAAATTAGTTGAATCTATTAGAAGTCAGGGAGGAATAGGGCTTTTATATAATATCCTGCTAGCTTCAAGGAGGGATAATCTGGACAAACATAATTGTAAATGGGCGCTCAAAGTGGGAGAGCCCAGTGTTTCCTTGGAAAAGGCGATTGCTTTTGCTTGGGAAATCTGTTCATCAGCGAATCTTAAAGCCCAGTTGTATAAACCTATATTCAATCTATATTGCACTCCAGCCAAGATTATGAAATGGGGGATGGGGAACGATGGCAAATGTTTCCGGTGTGGTACGGATAACGCTGACACTCTCCACATTTTCTATGTTTGCTTTAAAGTGGCCCCATATATAGAACATATAGAGACGTTTCTTACAGAGATTTTGGAGGTGGTAGTTAAGATATCGGCTGCTATAATGTTGCTAGGGGTTGGTGAGGATCTTGACCTAGGGAAACCTATGTATACATTTCGGTACCTGCTCTTTGTTGCCACGGCTGTAGCATGGCTGTGTTTAGCGTCTTCATGGCTCCAACCTGAAGCATCATCTTTTGAAATGTGGAAAGCTCGGTTCTATAACATTTATAATTTAGAACATAGCCTCTATTCTGTCAAAGGGTCAAGGAAATGCAAACTAGGTATCTATGTATGGGGGCAATGATAGATTACATGAACTGTGGAAGGTGAACATGAATGTAATCCATTGTAATGATTTTAGGCAGTGATTTTTGGTATAATTGAATGAAATGAATTGCTTTTATGCCTAGTTATTAGATCTTTTTGTATATGTATTTATTGATGTTTTGATACTGTGGATGATAAAAAAATAAAATAAAAAAATAATAAAGTGCAGTAATGATTACAAATTGAAACTGAAAAAAACATTGAAATTCCCAAGTTATGGTTAGGAGCACAGTCCTGAGCTCTCACAACACATAATCCAGCCATAACTGACACACCAAATGCAATGCCTTACACAATGTTTATACCAACAAATAACACATAAAGGTGAAATGTAATTAAACAACACAACTAATCAAAATGATGCAATATCTGTACTCACCTCTGCCAAAGTGATAAGAGCACTGTGATATGCAATCTCATCTGCAAGATGATTTCTAACATTTGTAACCGCATCCGTTTAGTTAAGGGTGAGGTCATGAGCATTGCAATTGGTATACAAACTATGGCTTCCATGGCTTCTGTCTGAAGTATACATTCTGCTCCTCACCATATCCAGGGAATTACAGTGGGTTTTCTTGGTCTTAATTTATAACCATACCTGCACTTTTATTTTGCAGTGTATCAAAGTAAATAAGTGATGTTATGGATTCATTGAAAAAACACAGTTAAAGCACAGTTATGGTTGTGATTTAAACACAAAAAATCTTTGAAATTTCAAAGTTATAGGAAGGACCATAATTCATAACTTGTACCACAGCCCTGAAATTCATTACTCGCATACCAAATTGCAATGCTCAGTATTCAATGCCTTCCTGTGTCAGAAGCAATTACAAATGTCGCAAATAATCTTACCAATAAGATTACATGACCATATTATTCTTAACACCATGAAAGAGATTACTATATTTTTTGCTAATATTTATTGGTTTTTAATTAATTAACCCCTTCGCTGTGGCGGGAATTCCGCCGCAGCGCTGGGGGGGGTTTGGGGGCAGCGCGGTGGCGCTGTGCTCATGACGGAGCCACTCCGTCATGAGCCACGGTTGAGCCGTGCTCATGACGGAGTGGTTCCGTCATGACTCCGCCCACTGCGCTAATCGCCCGCACAGGCGGGGAATCAGCACAGCGTGGGAGGAGCGGAGGCCAACGGCCGCAGCATGACGGAACCACTCCGTCATGAGCACACGGCACCCGTGGCTCATGACGGAGTGGCTCCGTCATAAGCGCTGAAGGGGTTAAAGTGTTCTTTTAAGTATTGTTGTTTATTGACGTAGATACTATGATGGCATCAGAATTGCATTTGGTGTGCGAGGTATGGTTAGCATCGCTGCTTTGTGAGTTACATATTTAAAAATGTCTACAATGTAATATAAACAGATATAAAAAGACCACAAGAAAAAGGGAAGGTGCACTCTGTCAAAAGTCATAAACGACCAACACTTGTGCTTCAGAAAATGTTCTTCTTTTTATTTGAAGATGCTTGATAAAACACAGGCAATATATCAGTTTTCTGGAAAACAGCGACTTTACCGGCTGGGTGATACATGTCGAAATATAGATATCTATTGGGGATTGTTCCCATACGCTTGTGGCTATTAAATCACCAAGGCGTTTATGCATTGGATGTGTGTTCTATACTTATTAAGGTCTTGATTGTGGGTCCGATTTGTACCCCAAGATTTTTTGAAGTAAGGATTTTCCTTATATGTCCTGATGGTTTTTTCTGCGATTACTATTTATTATTTATTATTATTAGCATTTGTAGGGCGCGACAGCTACCTCCAACGGAGGTGTCCCGGCGCTAGCATCCATCCAGTGAGGGGGGAGGGCCGAGGGAGAGGCCTACAGTGTTAGACAATACTAAGGGAGGCCAAACAGCCACGTTTTAAGGGTCTTCCTAAAAGGTAGTTCCGCCCTTATCTGACGCAGGGAGTTGGGCATCATATTCCACAGAGTGGCTGTTCTCACAGAGAAGGCGCGCCCTCCCGTCCTCGCTTTTCGTGGAATAACCAGGAGGTTCAGGTTACTGGATCTGAGGGTTCTGGCGTTCTGGTATTTTTGGAGCCTACGCCTCAGATAGAGTGGGCCGACATCTCTAAAAGCTTTGTGGGCCAGGACCAGAACCTTGAACATCACTCTCTTCCTCACCGGCAGCCAATGCAGGCTTTGCAAATGGGGGGTGATGTGATATCGTATTTGAAACTGTATAGCCCTGACGAAGTTCCCAAGGCACTAGGGAACGAAACGCGTTGGCTGTGTGCCTGTGTTTTATCAAGCATCTTCAAATTAAAAGAAGAAATTTTTCTGAAGCGCAAGTGTTGGTCGTTTATGACTTTTGACAGGGTGCACCTTCCCTTTTTCTTATGGACTTTTATGTTAAATTAGTATCTTTCAACAGCAGATACTGGGAGATGTTGCACTCACTCTGACACATATGATTAATGGAATTTAAGTGCTTGACCAAGGTCAGCTGTTGGTTGCTTTGTTGTTGCTAGATATAAAAAGAAATTATTTAGAATAGAACTATACATGGGAGAAATAAGGTTTCTTTAGACTATTTCAGTGGGGAAGTAGAGAGTGCTTCAGGTCCACAGAGACTACGTCATGTCTGGTATTAGAATTAAAAAAAGAATCTATTCAACAGCAAGTTGGGCGTCATCTAGATTACCAGCAGGCAAAATGGGAGCCTGGTATGTTGAGGTTCATGGGCAGTAAGTGAGGAGAAATATGCCAAGGGTGGTGCATTTCCTCTGTGGCTTCTCTGTCACTGCACAGTCCCTGCAAGGTGCAATAGTTTCAACTTTTCATTTAGCATTAGTGTGTCAATAATGAAAATATATGAGGGCCGAGGGAAGCAATATCATGCATAGTTATAAAGTATTGTAGGACAGGCAAATATAAGTAGGATGGAGGTCAAAGGACAGAACAGGGTTCTGGTTACTGGAGGAGGAGATTTGCTTGCCCATTCATTTTTACATGTGCCTAATATGACAAGTGTTACTAATCAATGTCTTCTTTTCTTTTGTTCTTTAACCCCTTCAGTGTGTCAGACGGCCGGTAGCAATCCGACGTACCAGTGCTCATGTGTGTTGGGTGGCTCCCAGCCATCCGATGACATGGCACTGGGAATCTCTCTGGTGCGGGCACCAGAGGGAAATACTTTTTCCCCACACAGCCTTGGGAGCTGTGGAAGAACTGCCCCAGCTCTAAGACTGTTCCAGTGGTTGCCCTGAAATGACAATCAGTGCGCACACCACACTGATGTAATTTGTTTCACTTTCTATGTGCGTAGGGGGCTATCTCAGCCCCCAAGCACGTAGAAAGACGGGATAGGTATCATTGGAAAGGGGAGAATCTCCCCTTTCCAATGACACCCCTCCCTAGTTGATCCCTGCTTGTGGATCCACCCACTGGACACCAGGGAGAGAGGAGTGGCCCCTTGAGCAAGGGCCTTTGCTTCCCCCAAACTAAATTGGGGAAAATCAGTCTTTCGGCCCCCCTTGGGAGCAGGTGGGGGCAGTAGCACACTAGATGCCAGCGATTATTTTTTGTATTGTTTTTAGGGGTTGGGGCTGCCCAAGATAGGCATGCCAATGTCATCCCACTTGCAAATTTCCACTCTCTTTCTGCCCCCCCCCTGGGAGGCAGATGGGGGCAATAGCCGTGATCTGCCCCCAGGGAGAACAGAAAGCACAATAGGCACCAAGGATTTTTCTTTATGTATAAATGGGTGGGGTCATGTCAATGCCCCGCTCCCGCAAAAAAAATTCCACAGTCTTCCTGCCCAACTTGGAGGCAGATGGGGCTATAGCCCCATGATCTGCACCCACAGGGTCAGAAAGCCCACTAAGCACCAGGGATTGTTTGTTCTTTTATTCGTAGGGGTGGGGGCTGCTCAAAAGGGGCATGCTAATGCCTCCATCACCCACAAATGCTATCTGCCCCCCCTGGAAGGCAGATCAGGGAAATAGCTCCTTATCTGCCCCCCGTGGGGGGGGCAGAAAGCCCACTAGGCACCTGGGATATGTTTACGGGCATGCCAGTGAGAAGCCCCTTAGGCAATCAATCAATCGATCACTCAAGGTACATGTAAAGCGCGCTACACACCTGTGAGGGTCTCAAGGTGCTATGGGGGGGATTGAGGAGCCTTCTGAAGGTGAGTAGGTCTTGGGTCTGCCACAGGTGGGTCGGCATGGTGTTCCAGGTCTTGGCAGTAAGGTAAGCGAAGGATCTGCCGCCGGAGGTCTTTCGTTGGATGTGGGGGACCGTGGCACGGGTGAGGTTCGTGGAGCGGAGCTGGCGGGTGGGGGTGTAGAAGTTGAGTCTGCTGTTCAGGTAGGCTGGTCCGGCATTGTGGAGGGCTTTGTGTGCGTGGGTTTGGAGCTTGAAGGTGATCCTCTTGTCAACGGGGAGCCAGTGCAGGTCTCTCAGGTGGGGGGTGATGTGGCTGTGGCGGGGCACGTTGAGGATCAGTCGGGCAGAGGCGTTTTGGATGCGCTGTAGTCGACGCATGTGTTTGGCTGGGATTCCTGTGTAGAGTGCGTTGCCGTAGTCTAGCCTGCTGCTGACGAGGGCCTGCGCCACCGTTCTTCTTGTTATGGTCGGGATCCACTTTTAGATCCTGCAGAGCATGTGGAGGGTGTTGTAGCAGGAGGAGGAAATGGCGTTGACCTGCTTTGCCATGGTGAGGGTGGAGTCGAGGACGAATCCTAGGTTGCGTGCGTGGTCGGTGGGTGTCGGCGCTGTCCCCAGCGTGGTCAGCCACCACGAGTTGTCCCAGGCTGAGGGGGTGGGTCCGAGGATGAGGACCTCCGTTTTGTCCAAGTTCAGTTTCAGACGGCTGCTCCTCATCCAGTCGGCGACGGCCTTCATGTCTTCGTGGAGGTTGGTTTTGGCGGTGTACGGGTCCTTGGTGAGGGAGAGGATGAGCTGGGTGTCGTCAGCGTAGGAGATGATGTTAAGGTCGTGCTGGCGGGCCACTTTTGCGAGGGGGGCCTTGTAGACATTGAACAGCGTCGGGCTGAGGGATGAACCCTGGGGGACGCCGCAGTTGATGTCAGTGGCTTCGGAACGGAAGGGTGGGAGGCGGACTCTCTGGGTTCTGCCGGAGAGGAAGGACGTGGTCCAGTCGAGGGCCTTCTCTTGGATTCCGGCTTCTTGGAGGCGGGTTTTAGAGTGCGGTGGCAGACCGTGTCGAAGGCAGCTGACAGGTCCAGGAGGATGAGGGCTGATGTTTCGCCGTTGTCGAGTTGGCGCCTGATGTCGTCTGTGGCGGCGATGAGGGCTGTCTCGGTGTGTGGTTTCGTGTGAATCCAGATTGGGACGGGTCCAAGATGTTGTTGTCTTTGAGGTGGCGGGCCAGCTGCGTGTTGACGATTTTCTCGATGACCTTCGCCGGGAACGGGAGCAGGGAGATGGGCCGTAAGTTCTTGAGGTCCTTGGGGTCCTTCTTGGGCTTCTTGAGGAGGGCGTTGATTTCGGCATGCTTCCAGCTTTCCGGGAATATCGCTGTTTCGAAGGAGATGTTGATGACCTTCCGTAGTTGGGGTGCGATGGCTGCGTCGGCTTTGTTGAATACGTGGTGTGGGCATTGGTCTGACGGTGATCCTGAGTGGATGGAGTTCATGACCTTGCGTGTCTCGTCGTCGTTGACGTTGAGCCAGGAGGTCAGGCGGTTGGTGCAGGTGGTGTTCGTAGGGGTGGCGTCTGGCGTTGTCGGGGTAGTTGTGGTGTTGAAGCTGTTGTGGATGTCAGCGATCTTACGGTGGAAGAAGGTGGCCAGTGAGTTGCATAGTTCTTGTGAGGGCGGGATGTCATTGGTGTTGGTGCTAGGATTGAAGAGTTCCTTCATGATGCTGAAGAGCTCTTTGCTGTGTTGTTATCCAGGTGGTCTTTGAAGGAAGGTCTCTTGGTTCATCTAATGAGGTGGTGATGTCTGCGGGTTGCGTCCTTGTGGGCTGCGCAGTTGTCTGGTGTGCGTTCGTGGAGCCATTTCTTCTCCAGTTTCCGGCAGGTGCGTTTGGAGGTCAGGAGCTCGTCGGTGAACCAGGTGGCTTTCTTGCTGGCGTGGTTGATGAAGGGTTTCTTGATCGGTGTGAAGGTATTGGCGTAGTCTTCGATCCACTGCCTAAGGTTGCGGGTGACGGCGTCTGTGTCGGTGGGTTCGGTTGGTGGGTTCTGGGCGAGGGTGCTGGTCAGCTGATCTTCGGTGATTTTGCTCCAGCAGCGACGGGGCAGTTGTTGGGTGCGGTGGTGCGTGGTTGGTTTCTTGAAGGTGAAATGGATGCGCGGTCGTCGGTCCAGTGGAGTTCGGTGGTGTGGTTGAAGGCGACGTGGGTGCTTGTGGAGAAGATGGGGTCCAGTGTGTGGCCAGCAGCGTGGGTGGGTGCGGTGATGAGTTGTCTGAGGCTGAGGTTGGCGAGGTTGTTGATCAGGGTGGCGGAGTTGGCGTTGTTGTTGTTCTCGTGGTGGAAGTTCAGGTCCCCGAGGAGGATGTAGTCCATGGAGGCGAGTGCGCGGGTGCTGGCGAGGTCGGCGATGGAGTCATTGAACAGTGCCCAGGGTCCAGGGGGGTCTGTAGACGAGTGTTCCTCTGAGTGTGGTGTTGGGGTCGGTGTGGATCCGGAAGTTCAGGTGTTCGGTGGTCTTGAGGGTGTCGTCCGCGTGGGTGGAGACCTTGAGGGTGGACTTGTGGATGATGGCATTCCTTTTCCGAGTCTTTTGGCGCGGTCCCTGCGTGTGATCTTGTAGCCGTCCGGGATGGCTATGGCGATGTCAGGTGCCGATGAGTCGTTCCACCAGGTCTCGGTCAGGAAGGCAATGTCTGGGGCAGAGGTGTCGAGCAGATCCCAGAGCTCGACGGCGAATTTGCGTGTGGAGCGGGTGTTGAGGAGTATGCAGCGGAGGTGATTGGGTCTAGTCCGTGGAGGTTTGGGGCCTCTGTCGCTGGTGAAGCTGCAGGTGCGGCAGGAGAAGGGTCCGTGGGTCTGTTTCGGGGTGGCCTGGAAGCAGGTGTGGTATCGGCCAGCGTTGAGTGCGTGGAGGGTGCTGGCATCGTAGCGGAGTCTAGCGTTGTGGCGTTCGCCGGGTCCAGGGGTCTTGGCGCTGGGCGCAGTCCAGGCATGGACGGGCACAGACGGGCTTGCCTCTGGCGCGCCTATGGCGTGCCAGCAGCGCAGCCGTGTAGTGGCCTCCATATAAGGCGGAGAGGGAGGGAGGAGCAGCTGGGAGGCGGGAGCGGGCGGTGGTTGGGCATTGGAAACAGAAAGCAAAAGGGGCGGGGCTGCAGGGGAGCAGTGGCGGGAGCGGGAGAAATGGGGTACAGAGGCAAGAGGGGGAGACAATGAACCAGGCGGCGCACAGCAGAAATGAGTCAGAAAAATCAAAATACAAAATACAAGCAATGGAATACAGGGAAGAAGAACAGCAAAGTTAACACAGTGGGCACAATAGAGGCAGCAAACTTACGCTAACAGGAGGCGGCATTGGGGAAGGCACGGGCACAACTGGTGGAGCTGTGTGGCATGAGTTTTTTTAGAAACACATTTTGGCTGTTTCAGTGATATTTGTAATCTCATCTGCACCCAAGCAGGGGCAGAAAGCCACTAGAAACCAGGGAGAGTTTGTGTGTGTAAACTGGAGTTTGGCTGACGGTCTGCATGTACTGATCTTTGGCAGGCATTTTGCTGGCGGTGTGTTTGGACCTGTACTTGGCTATTGGTGTGGGTGGACTCGCACTTGATGATGGTGTGTGTAGATTGGTGCTTGCCTGGTGCTGTGCGTGGAGTGGCGCTTGGCTGGCAGTGTATGTGGAGAGGTGCTTGGCTGGCTGTGTGCATGGATGGTGCTTGGATGCAGGGCCGGACTGGTCGTAGCGAGCACCAGGCATTTCCCCGGTAGACCAGAGGGGTGTGGGCCAGTTTTCTGGTCGTTGGGGCCAGTTTTGTCACTGGCAGCCACTTTTGCAGCAGTGCTGCAACATCACGCCCCAGTAACAAAAGCGGGAGTGGTGCTTTTTACTAGCATGCTCCCCCCCTCCCATGGTCAGTTGAGCAGCAATCTGCCAGGGCTGGTTTCTGTTCCCAGTCTGCCCTGCTTGGCTGGTGGTGTGGGGGGTGGTGCTAGGGTGGCTGAGCGCGTGTCATAGATATTGCTTGGCTGACTGTGGCTTGGCTGGTGGTGTGACTCGCATGGAGCCCCCAGTGTTTTCATACCTATAATCCCCTGCAAACCTCACATTTACTTACAGTCACATTTTCCTCACATTTCTGTGTGGGTAAGTTGTAGGATCACTGCGCAGGCACACATTTCCTACTATCCAGTGTTAGAACTGGGGGTCTCTAGTTGGCTGAGGCAGTTGCCTTAGTCCAAATAGGGACCCTTGCTTCTAGTTAGGGAAACAAGGGACACCCTCTTTGATCATCCTTGCTCACCCCCTGGTAGCTTGGCACGAGCAGCCAGGCTTATCTTCAAGGCAATGTGTAAACTATTTGCAACCACACTCCCAGTGACACAGTGATACCACCACAAATGGACACCATACTGATGTATGAAAATAGCGGTATCTTTATCAAGAAGAAAAATACGGTAAGACCAAACGATAAAGAATCCAACATATGCGTATTCGGAATATTTCACTTTGACGGGTATTAGGCCAACAAACACTTGTAGGTTCTTGCGGTATTAATGAGCAGTTCACGATGTTCAAATGCATGCAGTCCTAATGCAATGCTATGCAGTTCGTAATGCAGTTCGTATTGTCAGACTAATGCAGTTCATAATGCAAGAATAATGCAATCCTCAATGCAAGTAATCAAGCAGTTCGTAATGCGAGAATAATGCGATCCTCAATGCAACTAATCAGGCAGTTCGTAATGCAAGAATAATGCAATCCTCAATGCACATAATCAGGAAGTTCGAAATGCAAGAATAATGCAATCCTCAATGCACGTAATCAGACAGTTCGTGATGCAAGTATAACGCACTCCTTAATGCAAGTAATAAGGCAGTTCGTAATGCGAGAATAATGCAATCCCCAATGCACATAATCAGGCAGTTTGTCATGCAAGAATAATGCAATCCTCAATGCACGTAATCAGGCAATTCGTAATGCAAGTATAACGCACTTCTTAATGAAAGTAATAAGGCAGTTCGTAATGCGAGAATAATTCAATCCTCAATGCACGTAATCAAGCAGTTCGTAATGCAGGAATAATACAATCCCTAATGCAAATAATAAGGCAGTTCGTTAGGCAGGAATAATACCAGGCCAATCAACGAGATTAGAGCGGGCACCACTAGGCCCCAAGCACAGGCAACAGTCCTGAACTACCGAGGGCGGCCCCGCTACTGCCGAGCAGGTCCGGGCCGCTCGAAGACTCAGCGCGTCTAACACGATGCAGCGGGAGAGAGACGGTGCACTCCTGAACTCCTCCTGCACGCCTTCCCAGGCCATACATGCTTGCGGCTCCTGACCGGAGTCCAAGCCTTACCTGGGGATGCGCTGCCTCGCTCACTCTCCCCGCTCTTTTGACGTCCTGCTGGGCGCTCCCGATGACGACGCAGCTCTGATGCAAGGCGACGCTGTAGCCGGACAGGTTACGTCGCTGCCTTCTCCGTTGCTGATGATCTTGGGCAGATTCGATTTGGGAAAAAGGGGGTGGTGATGGACAGAGTTTCTGAATGATGCAGAATACTCTTACCAAGTCAAGAGATC
The DNA here is from genome assembly GCF_964204655.1 of Triturus cristatus. Lineage (NCBI taxonomy): Eukaryota > Metazoa > Chordata > Amphibia > Caudata > Salamandridae > Triturus > Triturus cristatus. Next base: position 557,215,158 of record NC_140583.1, read on the forward strand.
ATGGTTTTAATCCATCACCGTTTTTTAGCTCACTGCACCATCCCAGCTCAGAACCTGGCTACATGCAAATTAGTCTGTACCTGTCCCAGTGCATGATGGGAACAGGGCAAACCAAACTACCAAGCCAATTCTTATACTGGGAAGGAAACAAGCTTCCGGGGACCGGTTTCTGGCATCACAGCCTTCGTCGGCCCGGCTTGCCTGAATCCTGATGGTGCAATGAGCAAGGGACTCACGTCTGAGCATACCCTCCCACACTGAGTGTGGATAAAATCGATTTGGGAAAAAGGGGGTGGTTCATCATTCAGAAACTCTGTCCATCACCACCCCCTTTTTCCCAAATCGATTTTATCCACACTCAGTGTGGGAGGGTATGCTCAGACGTGAGTCCCTTGCTCATTGCACCATCAGGATTCAGGCAAGCCGGGCCGACGAAGGCTGTGATGCCAGAAACCGGTCCCCGGAAGCTTGTTTCCTTCCCAGTATAAGAATTGGCTTGGTAGTTTGGTTTGCCCTGTTCCCATCATGCACTGGGACAGGAACAGACTAATTTGCATGTAGCCAGGTTCTGAGCTGGGATGGTGCAGTGAGCTAAAAAACGGTGATGGATTAAAACCATGATCTCTTGACTTGGCAAGAGTATTCTGCATCATTCAGAAACTCTGTCCATCACCACCCCCTTTTTCCCAAATCGATTTTATCCACACTCAGTGTGGGAGGGTATGCTCAGACGTGAGTCCCTTGCTCATTGCACCATCAGGATTCAGGCAAGCCGGGCCGACGAAGGCTGTGATGCCAGAAACCGGTCCCCGGAAGCTTGTTTCCTTCCCAGTATAAGAATTGGCTTGGTAGTTTGGTTTGCCCTGTTCCCATCATGCACTGGGACAGGAACAGACTAATTTGCATGTAGCCAGGTTCTGAGCTGGGATGGTGCAGTGAGCTAAAAAACGGTGATGGATTAAAACCATGATCTCTTGACTTGGCAAGAGTATTCTGCATCATTCAGAAACTCTGTCCATCACCACCCCCTTTTTCCCAAATCGATCTTGGGCAGATTCTTCATGTGAACAACAATCACGATTACCTCACGAGTTCCTTAGCTTTACAAAATCATTCAGCATGTTGCGGCTCTGGCCGGCGGCGGCACGGGCCACAAACAGATACATAGCAGCGTGGATGATGATTCACGCTGCGGGGGCACTGCAGTCACAGGGCACTTTCCAACTAGCACCACTGACCCTACAGCAGTCTCAGGCTACACACGCACAAGGCATCGCTGAGAGTCGGTTGGGCTTCGGGCCACACAGTCCCAGGGCAATGCTTATGAAGGTCTCAGGCTGCAAAAAGCACATGCACACAGCGTCGCTGAGACACACTTGGAGACTTTGATGTTCCTGAGTTTCCACAACAGGGAGCCAGCTCTCCTCGGGCCCTTGGAGACAAGTTACTTCGGGACACAGCACACAGCAAAGTCCTTTCAAGCAGGGGGACACATCACACAGCAAAGTACCTTAGCCTCTCCTTAGTTAAATCAGCAAACTACACGCCAGCCCCAGAACACACAGCAAGGGTCAGTCTTTCTCTTCAGTCTCTTCAGCTGTTCTTCCTTGGCAGAGGTTCCTCTTGACCACAAAGTAGTTTCAATCTTTTTCAGTCTTGATCAGTCCAACGTTCAGGGGCTTCAGCTCTCATAGTTATACCCCCAAATGTCTTTGAAGTTTTTGTGTTCAGGGGGCACTGACCCCTGTCCAAACCAGTTCTGGATGTATTCCTGCCAGCGGCACCTTCTTCCTTTGATAGTGGGGGTCTGGTTCCTCAATCACTCAGCAGGAGGTGGAGCCATTCTTTTATGGCAGCAGCCCAGGCCTCTTCACATCCAGGGGGCTACTCCTCCATCTACACTCCAGATGCAGGTCAGCCTGTTGCTGTCTCACCTACTCCTCCCCTGGGTCAAGACATTTCCCAGATCCTATCACATTCAAATCCAGGCAGTCGATCCACAACCAGGCAGAGACACACAGAATTGTTAGAACAAAAAAAAACAGCCACTTCTAAAAGCGTGGTCTCCAAACACACAATTCAAAAGCCACCCTCAAAAAAAGATGTGTTTTTAAATTGTGAGTTCAGGCGCACTAAACCTCATCTCTCCATCTTAAGCCTATGGGAAGATAGGCTGGAAACATATCACACAGCCTTCCCCACTCTGTCCTATGGGTAAGATTGCCCCGCAACAGTGAACAACGAAATGGAGAGTACTTCACTTTTAGGACATGGCACACACCTCAGTACATGTCCCACCCTTCACAGACACTGCACCCTGACCAGGGGGGTACCTTGGGCCTACCATAGGGGTGTCTGATGTGCATGGAAAGGGAAGGGTAAGGCCTGGAAAGTGGGTGCACTTGTCAGGACAACATGGCAGTTAGCAAACTGGGCGCAGGCACTGGAGTGGCAGGCCTGAGTTTTCTCCTTAGGGCTACTTGTGTGGGTGGCACAATTAGTGCTGCAGGCCCACTAGTAGCATTTGCATTACCAGCCCTTGCACACATAGTGCACTTTATTAGGGACTTTACTAGCAAGGCACACATACCAATTATGGACAACCAATTACCATAACACTTTACTACTGCTGATCAGTGCTAAAGTGCATATGCTATCTGTGTAAAGTGCCCAGAGTCCTAAAACCAACAAAAACAGGTCAGAAAAAATACAGGAGGAAGGCAAAAAGTTGAGGGATGACCTTGAAAAAGGGCCAAGTCCAACACCCAGCATTCCCCTTTGTCTCCCGAGAAAAATAATACCTCACTCGTGTGGGTGCCCAAAGTAGCGTCAGCCTAAAAACGTATAAACGAACTTCCATTCTGGCCCTTCCAAGTTAAAGGCACTTGGTCCATCCACACAAGCCAGGTATAATTTTTATCAAGAGATTGAGGGGAATGCTGAGTTGTAGGAAATGTGTGCTGTTGGTGATCCCACAACTTTACCACGCAGATATTAGAGGAAAATTTGACTTTTTACCTAAATTTGAGGTTTGCAGCGTATGCTTCGAAGGAAAATGTTGGGGGATCAGCATAAGCCACACCTCCCTGGACTCCCAAGGGTGTCTAGTTTTCAGAAATGTCTGGGTTTTTTAGGCTTGCCTAGATGTCTGCAAACCCGGGACCAAACCACAGATGTCCACCTACCTCACAAAACAACCTGGTTTTTCAAGGAGGTCACCTACATTTTTGGTCCTGGGCTCAATAGCAATTTAGGGAATCCTACCAAACCCACACATTTATGACACCTAGACACCCTGGAGAGTCCAGAGAGGTGTAAGGCACATGGATCGCCAAAGGTTTTCCTACCCAGAATTCCCTGCAAACCTCAATTTTGCTGAAAAAAATCAAATTTTTCCTCAAATGTCTGTGTGAAAAGGTTGTAGGATACCACAATTTCCTACCACCCAGCATTCCCCCAGGTCCCCTGATAAAAACGGTAACTCACTCGTATGGGTGGGCCACGTACCTGTGGCAGGCAAGGGCCCAAAACATATTGTGGAGACATTATAATTACCTATTACAAAACAACCTGGTTTTGCAAGGGGGGCACCTGGGTTTTTGGCCCCGTGCTCGGTGGCCATCTAGAAAAACCTACCAAACCCACACATTTCTGAAAACTAGACACCCTGGGAAGTCCAGGGAGGTATGGCTTGTTTGTATTACCCAACATTTTCCTACCCAGAATTCCCTGCAAACTTCAAATTTAGCTGAAAAAATAAAAAATTTCTCAAATTTCTGTGTGGCAAAGTTATGGGATCACTGGGCTGACACAAGTTTCCTAGCACCCAGTGTTCCACCAGGTTTCCCAATAAAAATAGTACATAACTCTTGGTAGTGGGCGAAGTATCCACGACAGGCAAGGGCCCAAAACGTATTGTGGAGACATCAATATTACCTATCACAAAACAACCTGGTTTTACAAGAGGGGGACCTGGGTTTTTGACCCCCGGCTCGGTGGCCATCTAGGAAAACTTACCAAACCCACATATTTCTGAAAAGTAGACACCCTGGGGAGTCCAGGGAGGTACGGTTTGTGTGGATCTCCTGAAGTTTTCCTACCCCGAAACCCCTGAAAACCTCAAGTTTTGCAGACCAAAACCACCTTTTTCTCAAATTTCGGTGTGGGAAAGTTGTGGGATCACCAGGCTGACATAAATTTCCTACCGCCCACCATTCCCCCAGGTCTCCCTATAAAAATGGTACCTCACTTGTATGGGTGGGCCAAGTATCCGCGGCAGGCAAGGGCTCAAAACATAATGTGGAGACATTAAAATTTCCTACTACAAAACGACCTGGTTTTGCAAGGTGGGCACCTGGGTTTTTGGCCCCAGGCTCGGCGGCCATCTGGGGAAACCTACCAAACCCACACATTTCTGAAAACTAGACACCCTGGGAAGTCCAGGAAGGTATGGCTTGTTTGGATTCCCCAACATTTTCCTACCTGGAATCCCCTGCAAACTTCAAATTTAGCTGACAAATAAATAAAAAAAACTCAAATTTCTGTGTGGGAAAGTTGTGGGATCATTGGACTGACACAAATTTCCCACCACCCAGTGTTCCCCCAGGTCTCCCGATAAAAATGATACCTCACTCATGGTGGTGGGCAAAGTACGTGTGACAGGCAAGGGCCCAAAACATATTGTGGAGACATAAAAATTACCTATCACAAAACGACCTGGTTTTACCATAGGGGGGCACCTGGGTTTTTGGCCCCGGACTCAGCAGCTATCTAGGGAAACCTACCAAACCCACACATTTCTGAAAACTAGACACCCTGGGGACTCCAGGGAGATATGGCGTGCGTGGATCCCCCAACATTTTCCTACCCAGAATCCCAAACCTCAAATTTAGCTGAAAAAAATCACTTTTTCCACACATTTGTGTGTGCGATCACTGTGCCGGCACAAATGTCCTACCACACAGCATTCCCCTCAGTCTCCCAGATAAAATGAACCCTTGCTTGTGTGCGGCGGCCAAGGGCTAATAACTGCGAAGAACCTAAAACATATGGATTAAGGGTATAGCACAGCGAATTCCGAGCGCTACATTTAAAAAAAAAAAATGTTTTTAGCCGATTCTATATTGAACAGCCACACAAGTGAGAATAATCAATGAATACTGACCAAACCTTTTATCTAATGGTAAGTAACCACATTTAAAGGTGACTCTAATACTTAACAATGCTTATCTGAATGGATACAAGTACTACATGAATTTACTGAGTTAACTACCTGAGAATCCATGGAACAGCACTAATAATACTGCTTCAAATTCTTGCACATGCCACTGATGTCCAAATGACCCTCATGGGCAAACTTCATCAATAAATATTGAATTGCAGCAGGGGGAATATACAAATCGTGATGTATGGTTAGACCATTAACAATACACAGTTCCTCAGAGACCTTAGCAAATGGTTTGAGCTCAGCATCCAAATTTCTCTGCTAAGGCCAACCTTTTTTGATAAACTCGATTACTATTTTTGAAAAAATATCTGAGTCCAACACCTGAAGCCATTCTACTCTAGATACTGCTCCCTTGTTTTTCAACATCTCATCAACAAAGGCTACCACATATTCAACATATTCTTACAAATCTGCAGTAGAATCTAATTCCAAAGGCACTCTTGATAAATAGTCCGCCCTACTGTTTCTCCGAACTGAAATGTATTTAACAGTAATGAAAATTCTTGAAGATGTACCAGCAACCTGACTAGCCTAGAAAAGGCCTTACCTTTGCCACTTCCATCAAGTATGAAAATTAAGGACTTATGTTCATTAAAGATATCAAACTATGACCCACAAAAAAGGTCCAAAGCCTTTTAACTGCCTAAAAATGGTACCTCACTCATGGTGGTGGGCAAAGTACGCGTGACAGGCAAGGGCCCAAAACATATTATGGAGACATAAAAATTACCTATCACAAAACGACCTGGTTTTACCATAGGGGGGCACCTGGGTTTTTGGCCCCGGACTCAGCAGCTATCTAGGGAAACCTACCAAACCCACACATTTCTGAAAACTAGACACCCTGGGGACTCCAGGGAGATATGGCGTGCGTGGATCCCCCAACATTTTCCTACCCAGAATCCCAAACCTCAAATTTAGCTGAAAAAAATCACTTTTTCCACACATTTGTGTGTGCGATCACTGTGCCGGCACACATGTCCTACCACACAGCATTCCCCTCAGTCTCCTAGATAAAATGAACCCTTGCTTGTGTGCGGCGGCCAAGGGCTAATAACTGCGAAGAACCTAAAACATATGGATTAAGGGTATAGCACAGCGAATTCCGAGCGCTACATTTAAAAAAAAAAAATGTTTTTAGCCGATTCTATATTGAACAGCCACACAAGTGAGAATAATCAATGAATACTGACCAAACCTTTTATCTAATGGTAAGTAACCACATTTAAAGGTGACTCTAATACTTAACAATGCTTATCTGAATGGATACAAGTACTACATGAATTTACTGAGTTAACTACCTGAGAATCCATGGAACAGCACTAATAATACTGCTTCAAATTCTTGCACATGCCACTGATGTCCAAATGACCCTCATGGGCAAACTTCATCAATAAATATTGAATTGCAGCAGGGGGAATATACAAATCGTGATGCATGGTTAGACCATTAACAATACACAGTTCCTCAGAGACCTTAGCAAATGGTTTGAGCTCAGCATCCAAATTTCTCTGCTAAGGCCAACCTTTTTTGATAAACTCGATTACTATTTTTGAAAAAATATCTGAGTCCAACACCTGAAGCCATTCTACTCTAGATACTGCTCCCTTGTTTTTCAACATCTCATCAACAAAGGCTACCACATATTCAACATATTCTTACAAATCTGCAGTAGAATCTAATTCCAAAGGCACTCTTGATAAATAGTCCGCCCTACTGTTTCTCCGAACTGAAATGTATTTAACAGTAATGAAAATTCTTGAAGATGTACCAGCAACCTGACTAGCCTAGAAAAGGCCTTACCTGTGCCACTTCCATCAAGTATGAAAATTAAGGACTTATGTTCATTAAAGATATCAAACTATGACCCACAAAAAAGGTCCAAAGCCTTTTAACTGCCTAAAAATGGTACCTCACTCATGGTGGTGGGCAAAGTACGCGTGACAGGCAAGGGCCCAAAACATATTATGGAGACATAAAAATTACCTATCACAAAACGACCTGGTTTTACCATAGGGGGGCACCTGGGTTTTTGGCCCCGGACTCAGCAGCTATCTAGGGAAACCTACCAAACCCACACATTTCTGAAAACTAGACACCCTGGGGACTCCAGGGAGATATGGCGTGCGTGGATCCCCCAACATTTTCCTACCCAGAATCCCAAACCTCAAATTTAGCTGAAAAAAATCACTTTTTCCACACATTTGTGTGTGCGATCACTGTGCCGGCACAAATGTCCTACCACACAGCATTCCCCTCAGTCTCCCAGATAAAATGAACCCTTGCTTGTGTGCGGCGGCCAAGGGCTAATAACTGCGAAGAACCTAAAACATATGGATTAAGGGTATAGCACAGCGAATTCCGAGCGCTACATTTAAAAAAAAAAAAATGTTTTTAGCCGATTCTATATTGAACAGCCACACAAGTGAGAATAATCAATGAATACTGACCAAACCTTTTATCTAATGGTAAGTAACCACATTTAAAGGTGACTCTAATACTTAACAATGCTTATCTGAATGGATACAAGTACTACATGAATTTACTGAGTTAACTAACAGCAGGCAAGAGCTTCATGCTCAATAATGGAGTAATTAAAATCTGTGTTATAAATTGGGGTCTCTAGTTGCCAGGCTGTTACCCTGTCCAAGTAGGGACCCTTTTTCCTAGTCAGGATACAGGAGTTACACTTCTAAAATAACCCCTGCTCACCCCCTTGGTAGCTTGGCACGAGCAGTCAGGCTTATCTCAGAGGCAGTATGTAAAGCATTTGCCCATAACATACAGAAATACAGTGAAAACACTACAAAAGAAACCACAATAGTTTTAGAAAAATAGGCAATAATTATCTGTGTAAAACAAGAACAAAATGACAAAAATCCAACATACAATTATTCAAAATACTAATAAAGCAAAAAGAGACTTTAAAAACCGTTCCTGGAAGTCAATATCTCCATCCGGGGCTTTCACTGTGTCGTGAACAAACAAATCCAAAAGGTTCTGACTGATCGTGGCGTTGTGGGCCAGCTAGGGTGTCGGGAAATCCCACCAATACATCCTTTAGTAATGTAGGGCATTGGTGACCTCATCGAAAAGCCGACATCCGCAGGTGTTGGTTGCGGAGCTCGGTGCAGGAGTGGTAGGGCCCTTGAAATCACACATGTTGCAGATCGAACTCCGTGTGGTTTAAGGCTGGAGCGCCGGGATCAGCGGGTGTCAGGATAAGCTCCGCCTCTGGGCCAGAAGCTCCGCCTCCAGGCTGGAATTTCCGGCCCGAGTGTGGACGTAAAGTTAGTAGTCGTAAATCCATTCTGTGAATACCAAAAGTAGTAAGTGCATTCTGTGAATACCAAAAGTAGTAAGTGCATTCTGTGAATACCAAAAGTAGTAAGTTTAGGATTTTGTCTTAAGTTAATTCTGTGAATCGGGCCCAGTGTACTTTATTAGGGACTTAATAGTAAATCAAATATCTCAATAATGGAAAACTAATCATGACACAATTTACAGTAGGAGCACTTGTATTTTAACACTGAACAGCAGTGAGAAAGTGCACAGTGACTCTAAACCAGCAAAAACAATGTTCAGTATAAAATAAAAACCAGGAGGTCATAAAGCAAAAAGACAAGAAAAACATGCCAAAATATGCCAGATCTAACACTCTGACTGTTTCAAACAATAGGAGGCAAATGCTACTGTTTGCTCTTAGTCATTGACCGATTGCAAAAGAACAGCACTCAAACCAATTTGCCGGGCATATACCTTCAAGAAACATCTACTTTCTGAGTCAAAAGAGGCAAGGGCAGGAGCAGATGTGATTCCTCTGATTCTGGAAAAAGCCTTGTCAGCAGCACTAGTGTGACTCAAACAACTTTGAAAATGTGCAATACTCTCTCTAAAATCTGGTTGTGTCTTTAAATGGCATCTGCAAAAATCAGTACATCATCCTGGAAAGCTTGGCTACCTGCTATATCTCTCAAAATAATATCCATAAATCTCTAAAAAAACATTGGCCGCCGATGCTAGGCTAAAAAGAAGACACAAACATTTTAAAGCCCCGCAAGACTAGACAAATGTGGTCAGATCTTGAGATTCCTTTGCTAGAGAGATCTGTTGATAGGCTGAGTGCAAATCTATCTTGTTAAATAATTTTGCCTTACCTATATTGGCTAACAGTCATGAACCTGTGGGAGAGGGTGGCATTCAACCGCAATATTGTTATTTCAAGTGCAAAGGTACACGCAATGCCAAATTGCCCCAGATTTCTTCTGCACAATGGCAATATGGCTCACTCACGCTGCAGAATCCGTAGGCGCAATAACCCTTTGCCAATCAAAATTTAGGAACCTCTATTACACCTAAATGGACAGGTCAAACCTTATGTACTATTAGGACAGCACTAGATTTCAGTTTGATGTTATGTTCAAAATTCTTAATATACGAAATCTCACTACTAAACACCTCAGAAAATTTTCTGATAAAATCAGATGTGGTCATGTTAGCAGCCCAATGATCTGAAGGAGTAGACATGAAGGGTGTCTCAACTAGTGACAGAAGTGCAGTGGACAGACTGTATGCATAATTTGCAGAATCCAACTTTTGTAGATCAGCTATAACTGTATCAATTGCTAGCATGGGTTTCTCCGCTTCAGGGATTAACATAAAACCTAATTTGGCCAAGTCCTGCCACCCAACGAGATCCCTACCTTAATAGCAATATGAACTTTCATAGTAGTAGTTCTACCAAGAAATGTTAAATAATCATTAAAGAAACCTAATAAATCAACATCTTGCTCTCCAAAAGCCTTTGGAGAAGAAAAATCTTCACCGCAATGCTGATAGAAACAAACATCAGGCAATATGGTTATTGTAGTGCGTGGGTCAGCCATAATATTAATCTTGAAATCTCCAACAGAGACCTCCCACAAAACTCCTTTAATTTTGCCAACTAAGGAGCCGATTCCAATGCCGGACGGACTCAGGTCTGTCTGACATCGGTCAGGAGCCGTAACCGACCGACCTGCTGTCGTCGGTTACGGCCCTGCAAGTACAATGCGAACGAACAGGGTTCGGTCGTCCTCGTATACTTCACAATGCAAGCATGCATTCCGAGTGGAATACATGCTTGCATTGTAAAAAGCAGGGGTGCAGTTCATCCCGGCACCACAAGGCGCCTGCCACCGGGTGCAGCGATCCACAGAGGGGCACCATAGGTGCCCCCAGGCAGCCATTCCGCAGCCTCGCACCCATGGGGGCCCTACAGGCACGAAAAGCCAGTGAAAAACTGCCATTGGGGCACCACAGGTGCCCCCAGGCTGCCATTCGTCAGCCTCGCACCCATGGAGGCCCTACTGGCACGAAAAGGCAGTGAACAACTGACATCGTACTCCCTCGGTGGTAAAGAAGCGGCCGGGGGAGTACTGAGGGATTTCCGGATGGCGGACGGGCTCTCCGAGCCTGTCGTCCGCCATCCGGAAATCCGAGTCGGATTCCTTTCCGACCAAGCCCATCAGAATGGCTTGGTTGGAAAGGAATCTGGCCGACTCATTCCGATTCGGTCGGAAGGGCTCCGACCATCGTTCGGAGCCCTTCCGGCCGAATTTGGAATTGGACCCTAAGTTAGAATTGTTGTTATGAATGCTTGTCTGTATGTTAAGAATAACTTTTGACAAATCAGAAGTGCATTCATCCATGCCAATATTCACATTGTTAACCTTGATAGACAGTTTACCCCTCTACAAACACTTTGGAAATAATTCGTTTTTTTGCATTTGATACATTGTTTCCTCAGAGCTGGGGAATTGATGTTACTGCTCATGTGAGATTTTAAGCCACAGGAAAACAAAAACTTTGACCTTTTTTAAACGCATTTTTCTCAAATCTATGTTTTGTAGATATGGTGTGGACAGAACTTTCTTCAGAACAAAAATACACATTAAAATGTGGATTGGGTGAATGTTCCACTGTAATTAGTTTGCTGGAAATCAAAAATTGTTCAATTGCTTTAGACACATTAAATACTTCAGCCAAAGTTGGATCACTACAACTCAGCAAACGTTATTGAATTGTTTACTGAAGAACAAGAAAACATGAACTAATCTCTTAGTTGTCTAATGACTTTCCAAAATTGCAGGTTGAGGCCAGTAACCGAGGACCAGAAATAAACTCCTCAATACTCACATCCATCAACTGTTTCCTTATGAAGAAATTAGACCTTTCTAGAATAACACTTGAGTGTTCCGAACACGTGTTCTGGTAACATGACATAGCCTCAATGTATTTATTCCAACCTTCTCCTTTACCACCAGATACCTCCTCAAGTGGTATATTGGCAAATATTTGCTGCCCTTCCCATCACAGGTGACTGAATAGAAGTGCCACCTTCCTGACTGGTTCATACTTGGTGGTATCAATAGCTACTAAAACATTTTCAAGTATGCAGAACCATTGCTTCTAAAGAACAGGGGAATCTCCCTGGATTTTGTACGAATTAAGAGATTTGAACTGGGCTTTGGTTGAAAGCCATAGAAATGGAAATGTGACAAATGAAAAACAATCACAATGTAAAAGTTGCAGGAAATCTGGGAAATAGCCAATGCTAAGAACATCAACAGGTGTTTATATAGAAAAACTGTTGCCTCAAAATCCTTTAAAATCAAGTGAACAGACCATTGCATATGTGCCTAAAAATGAAGCAATTTACAAACTGAAGAGTTTCCCACACAGAGTTAAATCCAAACAGAGATTACTTTGCAAGAATGCCTAAATGCACTGACATATTGAAAAAGAAGTCAATAACAGTGTTCGTTGAAGTGAGCCAGAACTAGGTGCCTGTGTAGGAGCCAATAAGAAGAAGGGATGTTGCGTTGAGCCAATCAACGTGCTCAAGAGATGACGTTCATCAGGGTGTACTAGTGCACATCACAGGAATCCACAAATAGTGTCAGCAGTGGGACGAGCTGCTGCACCAGCCACTGGCATGCCACATACCTCCTAGCTGGATGGTGCAACCTCACAAGGTTTGAGCTGCCGCATGAGCCCCGATACAGCCTCTCAGAGCAGAAGCACAGTGGCACGTAGCACACCACCACCACTGATTGGGATGCCAAGCACTGCAAAGACCCAAAGAACTCCTGGGAACCAGTGCTTCAGACTGCGATCAACTCCAGAGCAGACAGAAAGGACAACTGCAGCCAACATGAACAAGATGACGAAATGGACCGCAGGCTCCAAGGAATAAAGATATCCCCCACAGCTCAAACAGAATGTGAAGGAAGAGGCTCTGAGGCAGGGATCTGTGCCTCGTAGTATTATATTGTATTATACAGGAGCCCACATGCAGCACTCTACACTACCAAAGAGTCATCAACCAACTGCCCTGCCAGCTGTAAGGAACTCCTCGAAGCATCTAGCTGGAACATGCAACCAGGTTGCATGAAGGTAGTGCATGTGGTAAGTACACAGTGTAATTATTGCATCAAAAACCTTTCTTGCCCTGGTTACCACGTAAATGTTGTCGCCCTCTGTTGTAACCTTGCGGAGAAATGGGGTGGGAGGGTATTTTCTGCTAAGAGGAAACAAGGAGGTTTGTTTCACAAATTGGGTATGGAGGTGAGCATCTAAGATAGTAGGATGGAATATCAAAAGGAAACTTACCAAAAATTGGAAAGTACAGGAACACATTTTGGCTAAGATTCAGGGTTTAGGGGATGCTGTATTCATCACAGAAAAAATGGGGCACAAGTCAGACTTGGTAAAAGAAATAACGTATGAAGAAAAAGAAGTTGCGAGTGTAGCAAAAGTGAAGCAAATCAAGGTGGAGGATTGCTCGGAATGGAAAAAAATGGGTTAGAAGAACAAAACAATGGAACATTTATCAAAAGGAAATGTTACGAAATGTAGAAGTAACTTACACACTACGAAAAAAGTCCAAGTTATTTTTGCAATGAACTTTTCATTTTAGAAGTGTGATTGAAAGGGACACTTTGCACATGCATGTAAGAGTGCTATAGACATGGGGGCAGTGAATACAAACCAGTATGCCCAATTGACCTGGGCAAAGCTTAAATTGCTCCAGTGCATTTACTTAGGTTCGGGAATTTCTCCTCACACTTGTTAACCGAAATTCTCAAAATTACACCATTTTGCCACTTCTGCATAATTAGGGCGGCCCCCAGTCCTGAATGCGGCTACCCTTGAAAGGGTAAAAGAATTTGATTACCTGGGTATTCGCATTTCAGATACTATGCGTTGGTCACCCCACTTACAAAAGATGCTCCTAACTCATAAGAGGATCACTGGTGCCCTCCTCAGGGAACACCGTTCTTCCACGTCCAGGCCAATAGCCCCAGCCCTGGAGATTTACAAAGCAAAAGGCGTGAGCTCGGCACTCTATGGCGCCGAGCTATGGGGCTTGAATAATATTGACGAGCTTGCCAAGTCCGACCATAGTTTCTATAAAGAACTGATGGCACTACCTCAGAGCACTCCTGTAGTGCCCCTACTAATGGATCTAGGGTGCCACGCGATGAAAGACTTGGCAAAAGTACGCCCTCTGCTCCTATGGGCTCAGCTCTGGCGAACTCCCGAGCTAGCCAAGTATGCGGAGGGACTATCTGAAATATTGTCTATGCCTTGCTGGCACAAAATTAAATGGCTGAAAGACGTAAAGGGCTTGCTATATGACCTTGGCCTTAAAGACGCCTGGGTGAATAGAACCTCGCCCCCGAAAGCTGAGCTGAAGAAACTATATTGGAGTTGGGTTACTGCAAAAAGGAACTCCAGCCCATATGGTGGCAGAAGCACCATTGAGTTCCTAAACCTTAAAGATGAAGTGCGCTATGAGCCTTACCTCGATACTATCCAGAAGCCTTACGATCGAGCCCTTTACTTTAAGTTTAGGGTTGGCACTCTTCCGGTGCGTGAGCTGACCGCACGTTGGAAACTACCTTCTCAGACACCACCATTTTGTCCCTTTTGCATGACTAAAATTGAGTCAATCGCACATGTTTTATTTGCATGTCCTGAATATAAAATTCCAAGGTCTTATTGGCTCAAACCTTTGTGTAGAGACTTGGGCACGCAAGACCATCTCATAGCCTTGCGCATTCTCAAATCAGACACACGATCTTTATATGTTTGCGCTGTATCGAAATTTTTGAGGTGGTCTAAAGCCCTTGTAGCCCTCAATTAAGCAGCCTGATTATCTTATCGTCTGTTTGTATTTCTCTTTTAAATTGTCTTATTTATTCTGTTTTCATGTATCTTTTATCTCTTGCTTGTTCTGGAAATATGACGATATTGCATTTTCATGGCTTGTCTCCTGATTTTACGTATTTTGTTCATGTTATATATGTATGTGCTTTTATGATATGTTTTATCGAAATAAAGCTTATTTCACTTCACTTCACTTCATAATTATATGCCATTCTTGGGAAAACTTACAGCTCATGCACAATTTGGGATAGAAAGGAACTGCAAATGCATGGGAAGAACAGAATACAAGTAGCTGTAATTCACACTGATTTGTTTAAATGCGTCCTTGCACAAAAACTGATGTAGCACATTATGGAAATTTTGCACATCCCTAACAAATAGACAAGAAAGTAATGAGGCAATTAATAAGATAGTTTTGAAAATTGCTGCCATCGTAAATTTTGAGTATGACATGGGGAAATGAACAAGGTGGAGTGTAAATTCTTTGTGGAATGCAAAGAAATAGTAGTGGTGGTGGATTGGGAACTCAATATATTTTGATAGATGAAAGGATTTGGTAAAAACATTTGGGATGGATAACATTGTTTTAGGTGGACTTGATACAAACCTTTCTGGTTATGGGGTGGCACCATTGATCTCACGGTATATGCACCAATGACTACAAGGTTTAAAGACAGAGAAACAATCAGTAAAGTGAACATGTCAAAAAGAGGAGATAAACTGTTTGGATTGCACCACCAAAGAGATTTAGGCATTACATGGAATGCCAATGCACCAGATAGGTGATGCTGGTATCTTGAGTGAGTAATGATAGTGGTATTGTTAAGACATTTCCTACATTGTTCAGTGAGAAGTTTTTCTAAAGAATTTTGACATAGAATTGTGCTGAAATATGGAGCTAAACCTGTAGCTCACAAACCCTGGAAGGTCTCATACATGTTTTTTGAGCCTTTAAAAAAATAGCTGATTAAAGAGATAGCATCACTTGAGAGGCATCCACCAGTGGTTTTGGTGCCTAAAGATGTAAGAGAAAATATACATGTTTGCAAATACCAGAGAATTGAACGTGAACATTTGAATGGATAGACATCGCCTACCTAACATTGCAGAGGAGTTGATGATGAAAGATGCACAGATGTTTGGTGTAATAAATCCATCTTTGGCATATCACCAGGAGAAATTGCCCAAAGATCTTCGACCACTTACGTTGTGTGAAACCTCATGAGGTTTTCAGATTAATCACAATGCAATTTGGATTAGTGTCGGCAGACACTTGCATTCAAAACGGTTAAAAAACATCTGTTAAAGGGGTTGGACTAAGCGTTTGTGTTTCAGGACTTAGTTTTAACTTATGGAAAGGATAAAGAACAGCTTTATAAAACATTAATGTAAGGTGTGAAAAGCTTGAAAGACAGAGAGTTGACGATAGAGAACAAGTGTAGATTTCCTCTGGGAAGTGTATGATATCTTGGACACATGATATCTGGAAAATGGAGAATTTAGCCTACTGGAATCTATTGTGAGTGCTCCAGTACTAGTTGATAAAGAGAAAGTAAGATGATTCCTAGGACTGGCAGAATACTAGTAGAAGTTCATAGAAATGTTTGAAGTTTAGTGCATCCTTTTAGTGTGTTGCTGAAGAAAGATGGCAAGTATGACTGGACACCATAATGATCCACAGCTTTTGAAGGATTAAAGATGCAATTGCGACTAATGCCAGCTTTGAGTCAGTTTGATGTGAGTAAAAAGATGTTTCTGACCATAAATGCAAGTTTAAAAGTTTTCGGGCAGTGTTGGTGCAGTACGATAATGGAATCTAAAGAGTGATTGCTTTGACAACTAGGTCATTAAAAGAGCCTGAGGTCATTTACCCAGTGGTGGAAAGGGAGGCTTTAGTCTGTGTATGGACAATACAACAATGTAATTTTTTTCTGGTGTTTGTTGTTTGTGGTGTGCAGTGACCTCAAACCATTAGTAAATGTTCACCTGTAAGGGCTGTGAGAAGGCCAGCCTGGGATAAGTAGAGGGATGGACCGTTTTTAAAACTGCAATTTGATGTATAGTACATAAAGAATAAAGGAATAAAGAACAGTGCAGTTGATTCTTTATTGAAGTTGCCTATTGACTGTAGGAGTATAGAGATATCACCAATTTTGTGGGTGAAAGAATGGTTGGAAGCAGAGAATATGATGTGATGTCATCAGTGATGTCATTTAAGATGTCATCAGTGATCTCATCAGTGATGTCACTGACCATGTCATGAGTGATGCAATATGTGGGCTCATAAGCAGTGTATTGCGGGGTCCTAAGTTATTGTTAGCTCAGCTAACTATAACTACTGAATTTCACTGGTTTTGTCCGAGGGAAATCTGAGCCTAATTATAACGTGCCTGTAACCATAGGTTTTTTCAGTGAATGTCTAAAGTTTTTTAATCCTATTTCCTAACTATAACATCCCTGTAATGTTTAGATTTTTCAGTGAATTCCTACATTTAAAAAAATGTTTTTTCTTAACTTTAACAACACTGTAACCTTTGTTTTTTTGTAAATTGTGAAGGTTTTTAAAATTTATTTAATAACTGTAACCTCAAACCTGAGAGGGTGGGTGTGTGAGTGGCTGTGTGGGTCTGTGAGTGGCTGTATGGGTCAGTGAGTGGGTGTGTGAGTGACTGCCTGGGTTAGTGAGTGGATGTGAGTGATTTTGTGGGTGTGTGAGTGGCTGTATGGGTATGTGAGGGAGTGTGTGAGTGGCTTTATTAGTCTTTTAGTAGGTGCAGCTATATGGGGTTGTCATTGGGTATGTGACTGGTTTTATGGGTGTGTGAGTGGCTGTGTGGGTCTTTGGATGGATGTGTAAGTATCTGTATGTTCATATGAGTGTGCGTGTGAGTAGTTTTGAGGGTGTGTGAGTGGATTAGTGAGTTTATATGTGAGTCAGTGAGTGGGTGTGTGATTGACGGTGTGGGTATGTGAGTCATTCTGTGAGTGCCTGTTTAGGTGTGTGAGTGGGTTTGTAAGAGTCTGTATGGGTCTATAAGTGCGTATGTGAGTGGATCTGTTGGGATGTGAGTGGGTGAGTAAGTGGTTATATGGGTGTGCAAGTGGGTGTACAAGTAGCTGTATGGGTATTTGAGTGGTTCTCTGGGTCTCTGAGTGGATGTCTGAGTGACTGTATGGGTGTGTGAATGACTGTGTGGGTCTGTGAGTGTATGTGGGAATGGCTGAATGAGTGGGTGTCTGAGTGTCTGTGTGGGCACCTTACAGAAGTGGAGCTTTCACTGGGGCACCTGCTATGTTTATAGTTGTATGTGCTTTCTGTTGAGGTTAAAATCCTGTGAAATGAGCATCAGTGTCAGATTGTAACCTCATTTTTTCTAAGAAGAATTCACAGTTTTCATGAATATGTCAACCCAAATGGAGTACTTTGTACTGGTTTATTAGTAAGTGCTACTTCATTGAGTAAACGTCTAGTGCATAGTCTATACTACAGCTGTATAAAAGACCATGAGGTAATGTCTCCTGTGACCTTGTGTAGCTGTCATTTCGGCAATGTGATTCTTTCTCAAGAATCTTCATCCATAATTCAGTGAAAACATGAACCCTAATCTAGTGAAAAGGGCGAGACTACAAGGGAATTTCTTCTTAACTATATGAAGTAAGTTCTTCGCTATTTGGTGGAGATGTCCTCGTATTCTTTTGCATGAAGAAAACATCACCAAAATTGCCAGGAAACACACTTGAGGGCCTGTGGTAAAGTGTCCATCAATGTGGGAAAATGACGGGGAGGCTCCTCATAAATGGCAGAGGAGCATTGTCCACCTGCTGTGAGCAAAGCAGGCAAGCACAAAAAAATGGCATAATAAGTGTGAGGCAGGTTGGTGGGCTGAATCGTGCTATTGCAGGATTACTGCTGCCCCTTTCAGGGTGCATGTTTGGTTGGCCGGCTGGATACTTATGGCCCAGCAATCCCTGGGCTGTGAAACAGCAAGGGGATTGCCGGCAGAGGCCCCCAGCCTTAAAATGAGCACTGGGTTATCCTGCTCCCACAAATTTTGAGGCTGGCCTCATGCTAGGAGCAGCTCCAGGATTGGTCAGTATTTGCATTTTATTGGGAAGGAAGGGAAGTCCTTCCCTTTCCTGCTCTTGAACATCACCATTCCTGAGAGAGCAGTGTCGCACCAGGCAGGAGCATCATTTGTGATGAGTTGGGTGCAATGCGCTCCCCATATCAATGCACTGCCAGCCACCACTAGAAAAGGTGGGAAGACCTATGCAAACGACTAAGGAAAATGGTACAGGGTCAAATGGCAGGACCTTGCAGATGATTTTTGACATTTGCATATTCAAGGTAATTAAAAGGCAGAACCATGGGCTCTTCTCTCACCAGAAGATGACAATGCAGAAACAACTCATCACAGACACTACAGATCAGATTGCTTTCCAATAGATCAATGATACATTCACATTCTTCAAGAATGGCCTCTTGATGCTGGATGCCCTGAAGCCCTCTCTCTGTGTGCAGTGTTGGGGACCACGGTGGGAACCTCAATGCTCTAGCAGGCCCTGACAGTTCCTCACCACTAGTGGGAGCCGGCATTTCATCTGCATACAGGGAGCAACCAAAAATGATGCTTCTTGTGTGTGTGAGCAATTTTTTCATCTGTTCCACAAACAGATGAAAAGTCCACTCTCAGCGAACATGAGCAGTTTTCTTGCTCCCGCCTGCTGTGAGCAGACTTAGGGGGTCATTATGATGGTGGGTGGATTTCCAAAGCCGGCTCGTTGGTCGCCATCCGCCCGCCATCCCAACCCGATTTACCCCCCGCCATATTATTATGGCGGGGGTATCGCGGCAGATGGAAAGTCTGTCCGCCACTTTTCTGCCATGTCGGCAATCGTTACGCTTGCAAGCCCGGGCAGACTGGGGCCTTAGTATGGTGGCAGTGCCTATCAGGCACCGCCATCCATATTAGGATGTGTGTTTGCAAAGGCCTTTACATGGTGGCGATGCCGACATAGAAAGGCTGGTGGGGAATAGCTTTGGTGGCCCGTTGTGAGTCCCTGAGGGTGTGGGGGGCTGCACTTGGCCCCCCTACATTGACATGCACAAGGTGGCAGGCACTGTGCAGTGCCTGCTACCTTGTGCATGGCAATGCACAACATGCCATTTTGGTATTGCGGCGGGTGCTGCTCATAGCAGCACCCGCCGCAATGTCAAGATTGCGGAATGCGACTGCAATGGTGGCGGTCGCATCCTAATCAGTGGTGCGGGACCGCCGCACGTCTGGCGGATGGTCCTAGCACTGCTAAGGTGGCAGGCAGACGAAAATCCGCCCGCCATCCTAATAACCCCCTTAGCGTTTGCTCTTGCTTGGAGGAAACTGTCATAGCTCCTGCTAAGTGTCAGAAAGCTACTGTGTACTGAGGGCAGACATCTTGGGACATAGGAAGCCGGGCCTGGTGGGGTGGTCACCAAGGCCGTGAATGCTTTAGGAGGGGGACAGTGCTGCCCCCCTCTCTTCAATTTGCAGTGCCTGCCCTGGAGAAGTGGTTGTGCCCAGAGCCAAATATGGCCCGGGAGGGAGGCACACATCCCAGGCCATATTTCTTTTGTATTTCAAGCCCTGGGGAGGTTGGGATCACCTGAACCCTACAGGGCTGAGCAGGGGGGGTCCCATGCCCCCCCTGTGAATAACTAATGAAGTCCTGGGAAGGTAGTGGTCGCCGCAGCGTCTAAGAGCCTTAAAAGGGGATCTGCATGACCCATCTCCAATATAGTAATTAAGCTCTAGGGTGGTTGTGATCCCTGGGGCTCTTTATAGCCTCCGGAAGGAGGTCCACATGGCCTGTCTCAAATTTAAAAATTAGTTCCCATGAGTTGGTGGCCTCCGGGGCTCCCAGGAGCCCCACATATATAATTATTAGCAATGCCCTAGGAACCTGGCCTACTCGGAAGCTGAAATACAAACAAGCGCGGGACACTGGGCTAGTTTATTTATTTTTAAATAATTTTTTGCCTGAGGGGGTCTTTGGGGCACCCCACCACCAGACTAAGGGTTCGGGGTATTGCTACCCTGCCCTCTTCTCTTTTTTTATGTTTTAGTTTGGGACTCGGCTGAATCTGAGTCCTAAGATGGCTGGTAAGACCTCCTGTTTGAAGTATTGGCAGCAAATCAGATCTCTGCATGAGGTCGGTAAAATTGGTGGAGAGTCCATACATTTAGATATACAAATTTGATTTTCCTTTAATATCTACAAAACTATTAAACAGATTTATGCCAAATAACAAAAAGGGCTCTTTCTAGACTAAGAGCTAGCTTTCTGCCTAATTTCGTGGAATTCTGTCCAGTAGTTCAGACTGTAGATGTGTTAAACTTAAAATTCCCTCATGGGAAATTGCATGGGAAACACACTCTGCTTTAGCCTGCCCCTATTTCTCTGCTCCCGCTTGATGGATCACCATAAAACTTTCCATGCACAACTAGACAGTGGATACTTTTTGGCAAATTTTGTGAAGATTCTTCAAACGGTGATAAGCAAGTCAAAAAATGCTTTTCCTTTTGCAACTAGGTCCTAACTATAACTACCCACTGGTGACCACCAGTGGGTAATATATATCTATGTCATATATTAAAAATAGCTAAACAAAAAACAACCATTCAAAATATGAACATTTCAATAACAAAATATATTAATTAATGTAGGTAATAAATGAAATATACAAAAAAACTGAAAACTCAAAAAAACACTTTACTAAAAATACTATAAACATTCAAATACATTTAAAAATAAAAACAAAGATATAAATATAAAAAGGAAATGTTGCAATAAAATATATTTAACCACTGTTAGGAATGATATTGGAGTCTAACAATATAAAGTATATTATTTCCACTCCAGTTTATGCAACAGTAGGGAACAGTAGGGAACGTGTTGGACTTTTCCTACTCGAACTTCTGAGGGTTACATTTACTATGCTCACTCCAATCCAAGCAACAGTAGGGAACCATCCGCAATGGTAAAAGAGCATGCACAGAATTTCCCTGCACCACGTGGCAGGCGCACAGCAAGGTAAGTACTCGTACCGGGCCACGCCCACTTTGCCACCACTCTACAAAGCGCTCCCTGGCACACTCTTGGATGGGGATTGAAGTCCCCTTCACTGCTGGGGTTCCTTTAGGGGCCAACTAGCCCACCTTTTACCTCTAGTAAGCCCCACACGGTGGGATTGGTGAGAGGTAGACAAAGGCCATGCCCCTTTCTCCACCACTCTGTAAACGCGCCCCCTGGCGCGTTTTGAGTTGGGGGATTAAGTCCCCTTGAATCCTGAGGGTCCTTGGGGTCCAACTAGCCCACCAGGCATCTCCAGTAAGCGCCAAAGAGCTGCGTTGTAGAGAGGTGTAAAAAGGTGCATGGCCACCACCTCTCTGCAACGCAGCCCTGTGGCGCTTACTGGAGGTACTTGGTAGGCTAGTTGACCCCCAGGGACCCACTTTAAATGCGCCACAGGGCATGTTTACACACATGTCCCATCAGGCCCCGCCCGCTCCCCTCACCACTGTGCAAACGTGCCCAGTGGTGCGTTTTAAGTTGGGGGATAAAGTCCCCTTGAATACTGAGGGTGCTGGGGTCCAACTAGCCCACCAGGTACCTCCAGTAATCGCCACAGAGGTGTAAAAAGGGGCATGGCCTGGACCACCTTTCTGCAACC
The DNA here is from genome assembly GCF_964204655.1 of Triturus cristatus. Lineage (NCBI taxonomy): Eukaryota > Metazoa > Chordata > Amphibia > Caudata > Salamandridae > Triturus > Triturus cristatus. The sequence goes on from NC_140583.1 coordinate 557,237,309, forward strand.
CAGATCCCTGGCACATACTGGAGGTACCTGGTGGGCTAGTAGGCCCCCAGGGACCCCCAGTATTCAAGGGAAATTAGTTCCCCATCTTACAATGCGCCAGGGGGCACGTTTGCAGAGTGCTGCAGGGAGGGGGCGGGTCTTCACAGACCCTGGATTTTCTGTCCCAAGAATTCTACAAATACTCCATGTGTTCGGGGAAACATCGGGTCTCAGGGCTAATCCGGCAGAGTAAGTGTTGATCCCAGTCTGTGGAGAGCAGGGGAGAGTGATATGGGCAACTCAATTATCCCATGCCATAGAGGGATTTCAATACCTCAGCGTATTTATCTCACAAAGTCTATTAATGTCTATACGCTGCTCTCCTGTCTCCGAGATTAAACGAAGGACTGGGCACCCCAACCTCTATCCCTGTATGGGCGATCCACCATTTTCAAAATGGTGTCTCTACCACACATACTGTACCGGCTTCAAAATTACCCTTACAATATCCCACAGTCATGGTTTCAGCAGGTAAATGCACTCCTTAACTACTTTCTGTGCGGCAGCGGGGCTGTTAGGGTCGCTCTACGAACCTGCATGCAATCGACATATTGTAGAGGAATTACTGCTGCTGACATCTATGCTTATTATGCCGCATCCAACCTCCTAAACATAAATGAGTGATGGTACGGCTCACACAGATCCGGCATTCACAGCAGAGAGGTACGTGATGGGCATTGATTCCCTCCTGGGTCTCCTTTATAGTCAGATGAACTTAAATAATTTACCCTCAGCATGCAAGGTGGTCATACAAATATGCTGTCAAGAAGTGAGAAGGATGGGCTAAAAGGGCGCTTGACGCGGACAACTCCACTGTGACATGGAACCTACCTCCAGTCAGTTGCCACACTGCCTGGATTTAGAGCGTAAAATCTGATTGGGATCTCAACGCTGGGTGACATAAGGCAGGGAACGATACTGAAGTCCTTCCAACAATTACAAACAAAGTACTACCTCCACTGCAACCAATTCTATAGATACTTGCAGCTTAGGCATGTGCTGACCCCGTTGATCTGTCCTCTGGAGGGATTGCCAGAATTTCATCCATTGGAATGGCGTTTGTTGATGGAGGACATGGGGGCCCATAAAATCTGGCAAATATTCCAAATCCTAGTCAGCCACAACCATACGACACTGCACAAACCACGCATGGCATGGGGGGCAGATATACTGCACCTCACAGGCGACGACTGGACTGAAGCACTAGCTAGCCCCCAGGGTACTACTATTGCAACACGATACCGGTTGATTCAATTCAAATATGTGCACAGAACATATTATACACAATCTCGTCCCTGGCGCATAGGAGTTATCTCATCCCCCACATGTCTCAGATGTGGCGATGAGGGGACCTTCTTCTACTCGATATGGAGCTGTAGGGCTCTTCAGCCATATTGGTGTGAGGTTTCCACCTGCCTGGAGTGGGCCTTATCCTGCCATCTCACCCCTAAGCAAAAGCTATTTCTATTGCACAGCAGGGATAGGTGGAACCGATACAAACAACACCTCCTGTTTCTGGGTATTACGCTTGCCGAGAGAGACATTGCACAACTCTGAAGAGGCACTGCTCCACCACTAATAAAGGGGTGGAAACGCGCCATAGACAGACCTATGGGGACAGAGATAGGTGGGCTCAAGGCACGAAGGTGTCCGCAAAAACACAAGAAGATTTGGTCCCTTTGGGCACTATACAGAGGTATTGATCTACCTCCTACACAATTGATAGATCCATCATGAATAAGATAGTATATTCACTAGATTATTGACACCCTCTTGAGTAACAGATTCAGCCATATAAGAGCATGTTAACAGAATTCCACGAGGCTCGTGAGCGAATGGTGCAGCCTGTGCCAGGGTTGTTGTCTTTTATGCCTGTGTCTTCACAGGCTCCAGTTGTTGTTTGATATACTGGTGCTATGTTGTAACAGATTTAAGCTTGATTCTACACAATTGGCTCCGGCCGCTATGTACCACAAAAGTTCAATAAAATGTGTAGAAAAAAAAAAAAAAAAAACAACGGCTGCAAGACGAGGGAACTCTGCTGGACTCTATGACCAAACCATTAAAGAAAAAATAAACATCTCAACAACTACCTAATTAAGTAAGTAAAATGTATAGTTAGAGGAAAACATACATTTAAAAATGCTAAATAACTAACCATTAATAAAATACTCTCAAGCTTCCTTTGACTTACATTGACATCCTAAAAGACAAAACTACAAATTGAAAAATCAATAAACTGCAAGAAAAAAACAACTACAAAAAATCAACAAATGGATATAAGAAAGTAAGTATACACAAATTATTACAAAACTGTAAACTCACCTAAATAGCAAGTAAGAATAAACTTAAGAAACTCAATCTCTACAAACTACAACCAAATTAACATTTAAACTAAAAAAAAAGAGTTTTTTTTTCATCCAACAGAAAAGAAAGTACCTCTTCCATACCAGACAATCCCCAACGGAATAGCTGCAAAACCTTGTGAAATATATCAACAGAATATACATGTAAGAATGTGCAAGCTTTGAAATATTGTATGACAGAGGCAGAAAAGTACATCAGTTCACAGAAACGAAAGCAGCTACTAAATCACATTGGCTACACTGACAGCCATGAAAGTGCATCAACAGGAAATGTAAACTGGAAATGTACTTAATATTATTCTAATGCATGTTATGGGAGGGCAACTACAAAATATTGTGTTCTAATTCATGTGAGAGAGTATAACCACTCACCAAATGTGCCAGAAATAGAAGTGTGGGTGATATTACAAGATATAAGAGAGTCAGGCACAGGTTATTATCAGGAACCCACAAGCAGAATCTTTAGAGATATACTGCCCAAAGCCCCCAAGCACTTCACAGGTCAATTATCACCTATCCCCACTTTAAAATAGACTAATTGTACGACCTAAAAAAGCCATCAGCAATACTCCCAATGCCCCTAGAAGATATCAAGACATACAAATACCTTAACATTTAACAATGACAGATATGAAGAACCTTTCTTTTTACATGACAACCTACATTTTGAGAAATGAATCTTGAGCCTAGCAAAGATGGCCACCGAGTAGGAGCTCATGTCGGCTGCTCCTGGGTTGGGGATCACCTAATGGTGCATATCCCTGGTCTCTTGACCCTGCCATCCACCCGCTTTCTGAATAATCAACTTCTGCTGGAAGCTGCCTTGCCAAGAGTCAGTCGAACCCCCCCTCTCCTCAGGAGCCTGGCGTGTGACTCTGCTCCCAGATTTAATGCCCCGCCACACCGAGCAACGCAGCACGGAGACTCCGCTCCCAGCCTTTGTATCGTGCCCCGTCTGAGTGACGCAGCATGGAGAAGTGATCCCGGGAGAGGAGCACATTGCCCTGGAAGCATGGTGAGTGTGTCTGCTACCTGCTCTTGCCCTTTCTGACGTCTGCTCTGGCGGTCTCCCTCTGCTTCTGTTCTACCTCTGGTTCAGAGCATCATCGCTGGAGCCCAGTGGGATTCCAGTTAGCTGTCCCCGCACCACTGCACAGTGCCTGAGGATCGGCACTGATGGCCCCTCCCCCTTGCCTCCTCGGCTTGGGCCGCTCTCCACCACCCAAGCCAAACCTGTCTGCTGGTTTAGCAGCAGATTTAATCCAAAGGTGATCTCACACAATCGTCGTTGTTCTACCCAGGAAGCGGCCTGAGGATGATCCATGCCCCCATACACATGACCTTGGTTCGTCACCTCCAGACCTTTTGGGGGAACTCCCGGAAGGCATATCAGTGATGGGGGTCGACTGAAATGCTACTATGGCGAATACTGAACGGTGGTGTGAGATGGGCCCGTTTCCTCAAACAGGAGACTCTAGAGTGCATCACATGGTCTCTACCCTGGGGTGGTCGGACATATGGAGAGAGCATCACCCAACAGACTTAAGCTTCACCTATCTCTCGGCAGTACACAGTTCACTTTCCGGATTAGATTACCTATTTCTCCCACGCACTTTTATCCATAGAGCCTTGTCTGTCTAGATTCTACCCCGAGGCCTCTTAGACCACTACCCTGTCACTCTAAAGTTACTTATAGGACCTCATAAACACCCCTTTAGATGGCGTATGTTACCCTGGCACCTGCGCAACCCAACACACCAAACCACCCTCAGGCAGGGGATAGCAAGGTACTTAGAATCAAATATCACCACTGCTTCCTCATACACCATAATGTGGGAAGCCCACAATTCAATGGTTCGATATTAGTTACCGCACAGGGGAAAATCATCATCGCCTAATCTGTGGTAGACTTAGAGAGTAGCCAGCAAGTCCTAGAGAACAAGGTGAGAGAAGGCAGGGATCCCAAAGTAAAGTGCTGCCTCCTCTTTGCCCAACAGCAATTTCACCAGTTACTCACTAATGAAGCCCAAGACATATGGCTAGTAGTGACTCATTCCAGAATTTATCAATGGGGCAATAAATCGAGCAAGATGCTTCATCGCCTTTGTCAGATAGCGCAGTCACCTGCCCCAAAACCCGTGCTGCGCAATGCAGAAAGCACCCTATGTTCTACTCCCGGCTCAGTTGCTCAGGTGTTCGCAGCCTATTAATGCATATTCATGAGCTTGTCCATCCGGACCAGGCAAGCTTTATGCCTCATAGATCCATTTGACACAATATAAGGTGAGTCCATAACGTCATTGTGAAAGCTCCGGAACTTGGTCGCCCTGCAGCCTTTTATTAGCTGACTTTGACTGAGCTGGGACTACCTCTTCCAGCTCCTCCAAGCTTTTAATTTTGGGCAGCCCTTCCTTTCATATACACAACTTCTCTATACTGATCTCACAGCTTCCGTCCGGGTGGCAGACACACGATCAGGGCAGGGCTGCCAATTCTCCCTGCTGTTATTAGCTTTGGCTATAGAATCTTTAGTAACATGGGTGAGACTCCCTGGTGCGGGGATTCGACTGATCAACTGAGGCATCAGACAGGATTGCACTGGATGATGTGCTGTTTTTTCTCACAGACCCTGGATTTTCCGGCCCAAGAATTCTACAAATACTCTGTGTGTTCGGTTAAACAAGTGGGTCTGAGCTCTAATCCGGCAGAGTCAGTGTTGATCCCAGTCTGTGGAGACCAGGGGAGAGTAATATGGGCAACTCAATTATCCCATGCCATAGAGGGATTTCAATACCTCAGCATATTTATCTCACAAAGTCTATTAATATCTTGGTCTCATAATATCCACATGCTGCTCTCCCGTGTCTGAGTTTAAACGAAGGACTGGGCACCCCTACCTCTATCCCTGTATGGGCGATCCACCATTTTCAAAATGGTGTCTCTACCACACATACTGTACCGGCTTCAAAATTACCCTTACGATATCCCACAGTCATGGTTTCAGCAGGTAAATGCGCTCCTTAACTACTTTCTGTGGTTTGGCGGGCCTGTTAGGGTCGCTCTACGACCCTGCATGCAATCGACATATTGTAGAGGAATTGCTGCTGCTGACATCTATGCTTATTATGCCGCATCCAACCTCCTAAACATAAATGAGTGATGGTACGGCTCACACGGATCCGGCATTCACAGCAGAGAGGTACGTGATGGGCATTGATTCCCTACTGGGTCTCCTTTACAGTCAGATGAACTTAAATGATTTACCCCCAGCGTGCAAGGTGGTCATACAAATATGCTGTCAAGAAGTGAGAAGGATGGGCTGGAAAGGGCACCTGACGCGGACAACTCCACTGTGACATTGAACCTACCTCCAGTCAGTTGCCACACTGCCTGGATTTAGAGCGTAAAACCTGATTGGGATCTCAACGCTGGATGACATAATGCAGGGAACGATACTGAAGTCCTTCCAAAAATTACAAACAAAGTACTACCTCCACTGCAACCAATTCTACAGATACTTGCAGCTTAGGCATGTGCTGACCCCGTCGATCTGTCCTCTGGAGGGATTGCCAGAATTTCATCCATTGGAAGGGTATTTGTTGATGGAGGACATGGGGGCCGATAAAATCTGGCAAATTTTCCAAACCCTAGTCAGCCACAACCATACGACACTGCACAAAGCACGCCTGGCATGGTCGGCAGATGTACTGGACCTCACAGGCGAAGACTGGACTGAAGCACTAGCTAGCCCCCAGGGTACCACTATTGCAACACAATACCGGTTGATTCGATTCAAATATGTGCACAGAACATATTATAAACAATCTCGTCCCTGGCGCATAGGAGTTATCTCATCCCCCACATGTCTCAGACGTGGCGAGGAGGAGGGAACCTTCTTCCACACGATATGGAGCTGTAGGGCTCTTCAGCCATATTGGTGTGAGGTTTAAACCTGCCTGGAGTGGGCCTTATCCTGCCATCTCACGCCTAAGCAAAAGCTATTTCTATTACACAGCAGGGATAGGTGGAACCGATACAAACAACACCTCCTGTTTCTGGGTCTTACGCTTGCCGAGAGAGACATTGCACAACTCTGGAAAGGCACTGCTCCACCACTAATAAAGGGGTGGAAACGCGCCATAGACAGACCTATGGGGACAGAGATAGGTGGGCTCAAGGCACAAAGGTGTCCGCAAAAACACAAGAAGATTTGGTCCCTTTGGGCACTATACAGAGGTATTGATCTACCTCCTACACAATTGATAGATCCATCATGAATAAGATAGTATATTCACTAGATTATTGACACCCTCTTGAGTAACAGATTCAGCCATATAAGAGCATGTTAACAGAATTCCACGAGGCTCGTGAGCGAATGGTGCAGCCTGTGCCAGGGTTGTTGTTTTGTTTGTCTGTTTCTTCACAGGCTCCAGTTGATGTTCGATATACTGGTGCTATGTTGTAACAGATTTAAGCTTGAGTCTACACAATTGGCTCCAGCCGCTATGTACCACAAAAGTTCAATAAAATGTGTTGAAAAAAAAACAAACAACGGCTGCAAGACGAGGGAACTCTGCTGGACTCTTTGACCAAACGATTAAAGAAAAAATAAACATCTCAACAGGCTACCTAACTAAGTAAGTAAAATGTATATTTAGAGGAAAACATACATTTAAAAATGCAAAATAACTAACCATTAATAAAATACTCTCAAACTTCCTTTGACTTACATAGACATCCTAAAAGACAAAACAGAAAAATCAATAAACTGCAAGACAAAAACAACTGCCAAAAACCAACAAATGGATATAAGAAAGTAAGTATACACAAATTATTACAAAACTGTAAACTCACCTAAATAGCAAGTAAGAATGAACTTAACAAACTCAATCTCTACAAACTACAACCAAATTAACATTTAAACTAAAAATATATATTTTTTTCATCCAACAGAAAAGAAAGTACCTATTCCATACCAGACAATCCCCAACGGAATAGCTGCAAAACCTTGTGAAATATATCAACAGAATATACATGTAAGAATGTGCAAGCTTTGAAATATTGTATGACAGAGGCAGAAAAGTACATCAGTTCACAGAAACGAAAGCAGCTACTAAACCACATTGGCTACACTGACAGCCATGAAAATGCATCAACAGAAAATGTAAACTGGAAATGTACTTAATATTATTCTAATGCATGTTATGGGAGGGCAACTACAAAATATTGTGTTCTAATTCATGTGAGAGAGTATAACCACTCACCAACAGTGCCGGAAATAGAAGTAAGGGTGATATTACAAGATATAAGAGGTTATTATCAGGAACCCACAAGCAGAATCTTTAGAGATATACTGCCCAAAGCCCGCAAGCACATCACAGGTCAATTATCACCTATCTCCACTTTAAAATAGACTAATTGTACGACCTAAAAAAGCCATCAGCAATACTTCCAATGCCCCTAGAAGATATCAAGACATACAAATACCTTAACATTTAACAATGACAGATATGAAGAACCTTTCTTTTTACATGACAACCTACATTTTGAGAAATGAATCTTGAGCCTAGAAAAGATGGCCACCGAGTAGGAGCTCATGTCGGCTGCTCCTGGGTTGGGGATCACCTAATGGTGCATATCCCTGTTCTCTTGGCCCTGCCATTCACCCGCTTTCTGAACAATCAACTCCTGCTGGAAGCTGCCTTGCCAAGAGTCAGTCGAACACCCCCCTCTCCTCAGGAGCCTGGTGTGTGACTCTGCTCCCAGCTTTAATGCCCCGCCCCACCGAGCAACGCAGCACGGAGACTCTGCTCCCAGCCTTTCTACCATGCCCCGCCTGAGTGACGCAGAATGGAGAAGTGAGCCCGGGAGGGGAGCACAACGCCCTGGAAGCATGGTGAGTGTGTCTGCTACCTGCTCTTGCCCTGTCCGACGTCTGCTCTGGCGGTCTCCCTCTGCTTCTGTTCTACCTCTGGTGCAGAGCATCATCGCTGGAGCCCAGTGGGATTCCAGTCAGCTGTCCCCGCACCAATGCACAGTGCCTGAGGATCGGCACTGATGGCCCCTCCCCCCTGCCTCCTCGGCTTTGGCCACTCTCCACCACGCACGCCAAACCTGTCTACTGGTTTAGCAGCAGATTTAATCCAAAGGTGATCTCACACAATCGTCGTTGTTCTACCCAGGAAGCGGTCTGAGGACAATCCATGCCCCCATACACAGGACCTTGGTTCGTCACCTCCAGCCCAGGCGAAGAGCACTGCATGCACTGGAGGGGTAACGTGTAGGATACTTTGACCCCCCACCAGTCTCCAAATTCACAAGTGGAAAAAGAAGATAACAAGTCACCTCCAAGTCACTAATGCCACCAACATCCCCCGCAGCCAAAAATTACTGATCACCAACTCACCCACCTTCAAAGGTAATGCCACTATTCCCATTCGCCGCCCTGCTTCCACCTCCCAGCTGCTCCTCCCTCCCACCTCCCCTTATATGGCAGCCGCTGCGTGGTAGGGAGAGTGACCCTTGACCCTGTTTTCAGGTTTGGCCGCTCCCCACGTCGTACAGCACCACCTGTGTGTCACCACCGCTGCTGCTGTAAGTTCGCCGCTGCTTGTCCTCATTGTGCTGCCTGTATTTTACTGTATCTCTGCTTATTTGCCCTTAATTCTTGATTTTTCACTGTTCACTGGTTCTTCTGTGACTGTTGCCCTCAACTCTCTATATTTCACTGTTGTGCTCGTATTTTAGTGTATTTTGTCTTGTTTTTTCCCCTTGTCTGTTGCCCTTATTTCTTGAATCCTCGTCCTTCCTGCCGATTCCTGACGCTGCCTCCCCTGCGGCCCCGCCCCCCTGTATGCCCATTCGCCACCCCGCTCCCGCCTCCCAGCTGCTCCTCCCTCCCACCTCCCCTTATATGGCAGGCGCTGTGCAGCCGCGCCGCTGGCGCCCCAAAGGCGCGCCTAAGGCAAGTCCATCTGCGCCCAGACGCACCTGGATCGTGCCCAGCGCCAGAACCCCTGGCCCCCGCAGACGCCACGACACCCAACACTGCTACAATGCCAGCACCCTCCATGCACTCAACACCGGACGATCACACACCTGCTTCCTGGCCGCCCCAAAGCGCACCCAAGGACCCTTCTCCTGCCGGAACTGCAACTTCACCAGCACCCAGCCTGCCAACCCACCTACCAGGAAAGAACCCAACTTCCTCAGATGCCTTCTTCTCAACACCCCCTCTGCCTGCAAACATGCCATTGATCTCTGGGACCTACTCTGCTCAACCAACCCAGACGTCGCCTATCTGACCGAGACCTGGCTGAACCCCTCCTCGGCACCCGACATCACCATAGCCATCCGGAAGGCTACAAGATCACCAGCAAGGACCGCACTAATGGAGTAGGAGGAGGATATGCCATCATCCACAGGAACACTCTCAGAATCTCGACCAACACCGACGACACCCTCAGCACTGCCGAACACCTGCACTTCCACATCCACACCGACCCCAACACCACCCTCAGAGGAACCCTCATCTACAGACCCCCGGACCCCGACCACAGTTCAGCGTCTCCATCACCGACTGCGTCAGCACACACACCCTAGCCTCCACAGACTTCATCCTCCTCAGGGACCTGAACTTCCACCTCGAGAACAACAACGACACCAACTCCACCACCTATATCGACAACCTGGCCAACCTCGGACTCAGACAACTCATCACAACACCCACCCACTCCACCGGCCACACGCTTGACCCCATCTTCTCCGTAAGCCCCCACATCTCCTTCAACCACACCACCGAACTCCACTGGACCGACCATCGCTGCATCCACTTCACCTTCCGGAAACCCACCTCACACCACCGCACCCAACAGATGCCTCGCCGCTGCTGGAGCAAAGTCACCGAAGACCAGCTAACCACCACCATCGCCCGGAGCCCACCCGCCGATCCCACCACCCGCAACCTCAAACAGTGGATCGACGACTGCGCCAACACCCTCGCCCCATTCAAGAAACCCTCCAACAGCCACACCAGCAAGAAAGCCAGCTGGTTCACTGAAGACCTCCAGGCCTCCAAGCAAACCTGCCGAAAGCTAGAGAAGAACTGGCTCCGTGAACGAACACCGGACAGCTACACAGCCAACAAGGACGCCACCTGCAGACACCATCACCTCATCAGATCCGCCAAAAGGCCTCCTTCAAAGACCGCATAGACAACAACGCACACAACAGCAAAGAGCTCTTCAACATCATGAAGGAACTCTCCAACCCCAGCTCCAACACCAACAACCTCCCACCGTTGGAAGACCTGTGCAACTCGCTGGCCACCTTCTTCCATCGCAAGATCGCAGACATCCACGACAGCTTCAGCACCACGACCACCCCGACAACCACTGAGACCTCTGCCCCAACGACCACCATCCGCACTAACCGCCTGCTCTCCTGGACCACAACAAGGACACCACGGGGCATGCCCAAATGACCCTTCCATACCTGGGCATAGAAAATCTATAATATATGAACAAATGGTATAGAGGGATCAATCTCTCATTTATTTTTGCTCAAGAGACTGAAAATTATCTTGGCAATATACTATTTCTTTTAGCAAATTCAACAATTATTCATCAGGTGCAAATATCCGTTGGCGAGAAATAAAATTAGCAATACATTCACAATTACCTAAATACAAAACTAGACAGACTAATCACAAATAATCACAATTAAATTACAAAACAACACATATATACATGAACATATATACAACATATACATTCCCCTAACTACTTATTCATTATGTACACTTCTACATCTCAGTGATACATTCAGAGGCAGTCCAAATGGCGCCAGAAGTATCAATCTTCAATCACAATCTAATAAGTGCACCAAATTATTAATGCTTAATCAAAGCAATGGGTGGGCTCCTCCTTAATCTGTATGTCGACGCGGTCGCCTTTAAGCCTCCAATTTCTTATTGGCTTCCTCAGGGCAGGGGTACACTATCTACAACAATGATTAAGGTTACATAAATATCCATACATTCTACCACCGTTCTTCACTCTATCCCTTATTTGCCCATGCAGTGCTTGGAAAGACAAAAATTTCTCTAAAGTCAGTGACTATGGCTACAAGAAAATATAAAAAAATTAACAATAAAATTAAAAATATCTAAAATAGGTCAATATAGAAAGAATATGACGAACGCCCCTGGACCAACATAAACGACAACGACACCATCAAGATCATGAACACCATCTACTCCGGATCTCCGTCAGACCCATGCCCACACCACATCTTCAATAAAGCCAGCACCGCCATCGCACCCCATCTCCGTAAAGCCATCAACATTTCCTTCGAGACAGCAATCTTCCCGGAGAGCTGGAAGCACGCCGAGATCAACGCCTTACTCAAGAAACCCAAGACGGACCCCAATGACCTCAAGAACTTCCGGCCCATCTCCCTGCTCCCGTTCTCGGCGAAGGTCATCGAGAAGACCGTCAACAAACAACTGACCCACTACCTCGAGGAGAACAGCATCCTAGACCCGTCCCAGTCCTGGTTCCACAGCAACCACAGCACCGAAACTGCCCTCATCGCCACCACCGATGACATCAGGACCCTGTTAGACAACGGAGAAACTGCGACCCTCATCCTCCTGGACCTGTCAGCCTCCTTCAACACGGTCTGCCACCGCACACTACGCACACACCTCCACGACGCCAGGATTCAAGAGTAGGCCCTGGACTGGACCACCTCCTTCCTCTCCGGCAGAACACAAAGCGTCCGCCTCCCCCGCTTATGCTCCGAAGCCACCGAGATCAACTGCGGTGTTCCCCAGGGCTCATCTCTCAGCCCAACGCTGTTTAACATATACATGGCACTGCTCACCCACATCGGCCGACTACACGACCTCAACATCATCTCTTATGCCAATGACACCCAGCTGATCCTCTCCCTCACCAAGGACCCCCACACTGCCAAAACCAACCTCCATGAAGGAATGAAGGCCGTCGCCGAATGGATGAGGAACAGCCGACTGAATCTGAACTCAGACAAGACGGAGGTCCTCATCCTCGGCCCCCTTCGGCCTCAGACGACTCCTGGTGGCCAACTGCACTGGGAACAGCTCCAACACCCACCGACCACGTATGCAACCTAGGGGTCATCCTCGACTCCACCCTCTCCATGACTAAGCATGTCAATGCCGTCTCTTCCTCCTGCTTCAACACCCTCCACATGCTCCACAAGATTTACAAGTGGCTCCCCACTGAAACGAGAAGAATGGTCACCCAAGTCCTCGTCAGCAGCAGGTTGGACTACGGAAATGCCCTCTATGCAGGAGCTTCGGCCAAACTCCTGAAATGGCTTCAACACATCCAGAACACCTCTGCATGCCTGATCCTCGAAATTACTTGCCACAGCCACATCACACCCCACCTGAGAGACCTGCACTGGCTCCCCGTCAACAAGAGGATAACCTTCGAGCTCCTCACCCACGCACACAAGGCACTCCACAACACCGGACCAGCGTACCTCAACAGATGACTCATCTTCTACACCCCCACCCTCCAGCTCTGCTCCGCCGACCGAACCCTCGTCACAGTCCCCCTCATCCAAAGAGCGACCTCCGGTGACAGATCGTTCTCCCACCTCGCCGCCAAGACCTGGAACACCCTCCCCACCCACCTGCGGCAGACCCAAGACCAGCTGACCCTCAGAAGACTCCTCAAGACCTGGCTTTTCGAACAGTAGCAGCTTTCCCCCTTCCCAACCCCCCAGCGCCTTGAGACCCTCACTGGTAAGTAGTGTGCTTTACAAATGCTTTGATTGATTGATTGATGATTGATTGATATTAACCTATACAGAAACATCATAGTCATGGTCCAAGCCAACAACTTTAGCCTACACCAATTTGAATTCATCTTCCCCAAACTTCACTGTCCCATTGCTAGTCCCTCCAACTACACAACCTCTACCGAACCCACCCCAGAACTCTTCACAAAGTGTTATACTCATTAAACCTACAATCAACTCACACCCACTGCACTCTTCACTCCTACACTCTACCCCTACGCCTTACCCTCACCTTCTACTCCATCCCTCCCAACCTGCCTTTCCCCCAGACACTCCACTCCACCCCTACACCTTACCCCCACCCTCTACTCCATCCCCCACCACCCTTTCCTCCCAGACGTTATAATCCATCCTTACGCCTTACCCCCCACCCTCTACTCCATCCCTCCCGACCCCCTTTTCCCCCAGAAACGACCCCACTATTCCCATCTCACCCCACTCAATACACCAAACCTGTTCTACCTACCACTAACAACCTCAACACTCATCATACCACCACCGAAACCACAACCATAGAAGTTGTAGGAAACTACAAGCTCAGGGATAAACACCTGGCCCACCACTACCCGTAGTTGATCCACCCTTGAACATCCAGCCCCAACCAACACCACCAAACCTACCACCCCCTCAACTCTCGTCCCCTCTCCACCCTGAACCCAATATCTGCAGCAAACTTTCCGAATGCACTACACGCACAGACAAACTACTCAAATCCCTCCTATCACAGACCCATATGCCCACTACATCCTTAACCGAAAGCCTAACCCTCCTTCAAAGACAACTTGATGTAATCATTCAGGGCATAAACAAAATCTTTACCAACACCAAAGCCTCCCGATCCCCACCCCATATCCACATATCCCCTCCCACTTAAACATCAGTGACTCCTCTCAGCTTCCCAAATCCAATACAGTTAGCGGGTACACCACCCCTCTCAGCAATCAATATCACAGACCAAGAAGAATGAGCCCTAGGATGACCTTGAGAGAGGCCATGGATCTTGCTAAGTCATATGACCTCAAGCCAGCACCGAACCCCCCTCCTCTAACATTCAGGTAATACCTGGCAGAGACATCAAGCCTCCTAGGATTATCAGACCTCCATCACAACTCACTGCTATCCCTTTGGCTCCCCCCTCACAAAATAACACCACCAGCTGCAATGTAAACTGCATGTTAATAAACTGTAGATCACCAACCAAATAGGCAACAGAATTGGCAGAGACCATATTGAACTATGACATCAACAGTGCATTTGTCACCGAATCCTGGCTCAACGAATCATCCTGTCCAATCCTTGCCCTCCTAGTCCCCCCAGATTTCTCTTTCATAAAGAAGGACAGGTTAGACCATTGCGGTGGTGGATTAGCCATTATCCATAAGAATTGCATCAAATTTACTGAAATAAAAACCGTCTCCTAATCAAGATTTGAATATCTCGGCACCAACCAAACACTAAAAGACAACAAAGTAACGAAATGCCATCTGCTATACCACCCTCCAGGAAACTCCTCCACTTTTGGAGAACAACTATCTGACCTACTAACACGTTGCTCCCTCTCCAGCTCCGACAACATTATCCTAGGTGACTTTAATCTCCACTAGAACAACGAAAAGGTCACACTAATACAGTCCCTAAATTAACTTCTACTCAGCAAAGATATCACACAACACTGCAAGGGACAAACCCACAACGAAGGCTCTACCCTAAATGCTATCATAGCCAAAAATGAAATAATAAACATCAACAAAATTTTTCCAATTGACTGGTCAGATCACCACATCACTCTATTCAATATTAACCAAGCTACAGTGCCACCAATCCGAGCCAAATCTACCCATCAATGGCGCTGAAACCTTATTCCTATCTCTCTCCCTGACTTGGAAGAAGAAATATCATCCCTACTCCCTCCTAACACAGACCACCTCAATACTGACTTGTTCACTACTGTTAGACCTGGTACCATTGGCGTGAGGCTCCCTTCCATTTTTTTGCTGTTGTCTCCTCTGATTTTGATACGTTTTGCTGGTTTTAAATGCTTTGGGCACTGTGCCACTGCTATTCAGTGCCACGGGGAAAGTGCTCCCTGTTGTAAAGTATTGTGATGGATTAGTGACTCCATTATTGGCTTGCTTGATTTACTTGTCAGCCCCTAGTACGGTGCACCACATTTGCCCAGGGCCTGCAGATCAAATGCTACTAGTGGGCTTGCAGCACTGGTTGTGCAAAGAACAGAAGCAGCTTGTAAAATATGGTTCAGGTCTGCCATTGCAGAGCCTGTGTGCAGTCTAGTACTGCCATGCCGACTTGGTAAGTCCCTAAACCTTCCCTTTTCTACATGTTAGCCACCCCTAAGGTAAGGCCCAAGGGCAGGGTGCATTATAAGTAAAAGGTAGGACATGCCCTGGTGTGTGTGGCATGTCCTGATAGTGAATTACAGCCAATTTCATTTTTCACTATTGCAAGGCTACCTGTCCCCATAGGCCAGAATGGGCAGTTTGATTATAACATCTTATAATCCTAACTGACCCAGGGAATATGGTAGAAACTTGAATGTAGTATGCCTGAACAGAATGATAAAATACATCTTTTAGTGAAGTTGGTTTTAACATTCTGTGTTTGAAAATACCACTTTTAGAAAGTGGGTATTTTCTTGCCTAACCTTCCAGCCTTCCTGTGCTAGGTTGTGTATTGCATGTCTGGTTTGTGAGTGACAGGAGGGCTTGGGCTCCATCAGTCTGATGAGTCAGGGTTGGGCTGAATAGGACCTTGGCTGAATAGAGTGGGGGGCAGAGATTTCCTTTCACTCACCTGAGCCCTCATAGAATAGAGAGCAGGGGGAAGGAGATTTCCTTTCAGCTACCTTGGTCAGGTCTGCTTTCAACAATGCTGTCTCCACCTCCTGCCAGGAAGCTGCACAGAACTGGTTTTGGCTAGGTACAGGCACCCTCTGGCTTCAGAGGACAAAACATTAACTAGTATAAATATTGGGGCCCGACCCCAAGACCATAGATCACTTCTGAGAATCAAGATGGACCTTTGCCAAGGAGAAGAAACTAAGGAAGCTGAAGGAATTGACTACCCTTGTGCCAGTGTGCTATTTTCCGGGGTTGGCCTGCAGTGGTCTCTTCATTGCCAAGGAAAGGGGAAAGAACTTTTCTTGAACTTTCATCATCTTGAAGAAGAATCTCCAAGGGCTTGAATTGTGCTTGCCTCCTGCTGAAGTTTCAGGGATACAAGACTTCACCACCAGCTCCCCTCTGAATTCCCTTGCTGGGAATTCTGTCTACAGAAGCCTGTGTATTGTTGGGAGCTGGAAGCGCGACGAAACGAGAAGAAGTGTGTCGCCGCCACAGCTGTTGCCGTCGCATCACCGGAGAAGTGTGTTGCTGCCGCAGAGGTCGCTGTCGCATCCCTGGAGAAGCGTGTCTCCGCCGCAACTGTTTGTCATCACATCACTGGTGAAGTGTGTCGCCATGGCAAGGGTCATAGTTGCATCACCGGAGAAGCATGTCGCAGGGCCTGTCACGGCTCAGAAGTTGCAGAGTTCGCCGCACGTCCGTCAGGCGTGCACGCATCGCCTTCATGTCGTCGCATCGAATCAAGGGCGCCATCTTGTCGCATCGCACCGGATCATCGCATTGAGGCACCATCTTGCCGCATCGTAACTGGAATGCAACCCGAGATCGACGGATCACCTCCTCTTCTGTAAAGAACAGATGCATTGCATACTTTGCGTAGGTACCGAGGAACAGATGCATCGCCTCCACCGAAGCAAGGAACCAACGCATCACTCTCCCTGCGAACTATTGTTTATCTTGCATTACGCATCCAAAGGTACTTTGTGAGAAACATGATGCATTTGCCATCAACTTTGAACTAAGCTATTTTTACCATTTAAAAGTCATTTTCCTAATACTGTATTGTGGATTTTTGTCGTTTGGGTCTTGTGTTATGTCTATATAAAGAATACCTATTTTTCTAAAACCTGTGTGGTGTCCATCTGTTGTGTTTTCACTGTATTACTGTATGTGCTCACAAATGCTTTACACACTGCCTCTGAGATAAGCCTTCCTGCTCGTGCCAAGCTACCACAGGGTTGAGCAGGAGTTATTTAGGAGTGTAGCCCCCTTACCCTGACTAGAAGCAAGACTCCCTGTTTGGACAAAGGTGCAAACCATTGCCAACTAGAGACACCCAGTACTAACAACTACCCTATACAACACAATAATAAAAACCACCCTTGACCAACTAGCCCCCTTAAAATACAAAAAGGTTAGAGATACCCCGTCAAGAGCATGGTTCAACAAAGACCTCAACTTAGAAAGAAGACAACTCAGAGCCACTGAGATAGAGAAAACCACCTTCTTCCAAAACACCCCTGACAAAGCCAAAAACCACCCCAAAGAGCTCTTCAGCATCATACAAAATCAAACCTCCAAATCTCACAAAGAAACCCCCCCTGCCTCTCAACTACAAAGTGACTCCCTAGCCAAATTCTTCAATGAGAAATTTAACAAAACTGAACTCTCCTTAGACCATCACGCACAAAATCAACCCATTGATTCTTCTCCCAAAACGGAAATATCCCCAACCCTAGCTCACTCCATTATCCCCAGAACCATAACACCTCCCGCCTTAACAAACCCAATCACAAAGTCCATCCTCCAGACTCAAGAGGTGGAGGGTCTTCAAACCCCTCACTGAAGAAGACATCTGCTTGGTGATTGCCAACTCCAAACCCTCACCCCACTTCGCAAATCCTCTACCTGTCTTAAAACCTCAATGGTACCCTAACCCCTCTATGGACCAAGATCATTAACAGCTTCTTAATCAACAGACTGATACCTGGCTACCTCAAACAAGGCCAAGTCACCCCCCTGCTAAAAAAACCTGATGTAGACCAGAGCGAATTCATGAACTTTAGACCCATCACCAACCTCCCCTTCCTAGTAAAGATTCTTGAGAAATGTGTTCATTCACAACTCAACCAACACCTAGACACCAACAACCTACTCGACCCACACCAGTCTGGTTTCAGGAAGGGGAGCAGCTCTGAAACAGCTATACTGGGCATAACAGATGACATACACAGCTCCCTTGACTCAAACAGATGCTGCCTGCTTGTCCTCCTTGACCTCTTGGCACGCTTTTGACACAGTTGATCACAAGCTACTTCTAGATGCCCTTCAAAAACGTATCAGAGGTTTTGGCACTGTTCTGAATTATTTTTCTTCATTTCTGATTAACTGTTCCAAACTCGTCAAAATCAACAGCTCCATGTTTGACATCTCGCCCTTAACCCGAGGGGTGCCACAAGGCTCGGTCTTCTCTCTCACACACTTCAACATTTACATGGAACCCCACTCCACCATTCTAAAAGAAGCGAATATCTTGTACCACCTATATGCTGACGACACGCAGCTTTACCGGGAAATATCCTCCCTTTCCGACATTCAACAACTTAACTCCACACTCTCAAAAATTCAAAGCTGGCTATCGCACAACCACCTCAAACTCAACCAAGAAAAAACTGAAATTATGGCCTTCTCCAATCTGAACCACCACACACAGATCCAAGAGTCGGTAAACAACTGCAAGCTTACTCTATCCGACTAAACTAAATGTCTGGGGATCTCTTTGGACTCTAAGTTAAGCATGAGATCCCACATAAGCTCCACTGCTAAGAGCGGCTTCTACAGCCAAAAACTTCTCAACAAAATCAAGCCCTTCCTTCCACCCAATGACCTAAAAACAGCAACACAAGCTCTGGTTTTCCAGACTAGACTATGGTAATGCCACACTCACTTGAGCACCGAAAGCACACATAGCCCCCATCACAGCCACTCTCAATGCTGCAGAACGAATGGAAACAGGAGCAAAAACACATGATCGCATCACCCCATGCTACACAATGTTGTTTCAAAACGGGTTGTCTCACCCACAAAGCTCTATACACTGGCAAATCAGACTACCTCGCAGCCAAACTCACCAAAGCAGGACAATCAAGAAACCTAAAAAAGCTCCAACACGCTCCTTCTCATCCCCCCAAAAGATACACACAAAAAACCCTCTCACGTTCTTTCTCTGGCAATGCCCCCAGAATCTGAGACTCTCTCCCTACACATATCAGAACCAACCCCTCCTTCCCTACTTTCAAGAGACTACTGAAAGAATTTCTCCTCAACAGTCATCTCTACCCTTCGGAACAATAGACGCTCTAAGTTACCTCTTCTCCTCAACTGAACTCCTACACTCTGACCTAACGAAAGCCCTCATCTCATGATACTAAATTGGACTCTTTCTAGTATCTCTTATTACTATTGTACTTCTTATCTGTTTAAGACTCTGGTGCATATGTTTTTGCTGTAAAGCGCTCTGAAGCCCACTGGGGCGTGCCAGCACTATATAAAACTACTAAAATAAATAAAAATAAATTAATATTATCCACAGCAAATAAACCTTAGCCAATGTCAAATGTGGATGATGGATGGTTCCTTCAAACTGTGTCCCAAACCAATCACTCAGATATACCCGATATATGGTGAATATCAAACTACAAATATCCGCTTAAAAGCCCTACTGTCAACTAAACAAAGCAGTGCTTGCTACAACCTCTTAAATCATATTCAACATAAGACAAATAACTACAACCCCAAAAAATAATCATAGACTTTGAGCAAACCATGATTCAAACCATAAAAAAAATTGCCCTCACACAGCCATACAGAGGTACTTCCCAAAATCTGCACTAAGGGGCTGTCAATATGCCATGCTGTGTATTTCACAGCAGTACATGGCAGGCACCGTCAGTACTGTGAAATCTAGGGGTGTACCATGGGTACCCCCCAAGTGCACCCTCACCTCCCCCCAACACAAGGGGGGTCCACAACGGGCCTCTATCACTAATCCCCACTGTAGTCAGCATCATGATTTGGTGGACGGTGCCTGCTAGGCACTGCCACCATTTCTGGCTATGGGGACCGTCCGCCAGGCAAACTGTAAGATTGCTTTTGGTGGACCTGTGGCAGACGGTCCTTGCGTCCGCCACCGTCCAAGTGCAATTCCCTCCGCCATCATAATGTGGCAGGGGGAAATCGCAACCCGATTGTGGAAGTATCGCCACGCATGGCTGGTGGTGACAGGCCTTCCACAATCATAATCGCCCCCTAAGTGTAGAATATTCTAAAACAAGCTAATTTGCATTGGAAATCAAAAACAATTATAGTATTGTTCCATGTCCCTGTCAAAGAGGTAGCCAATCACTACAATTTACTAACATAAAGTCTTTTCTACCAACAAACTGAACACTATTTAAGCCTCCTAATGGATTACTTCAAAGACACTTGGGTTGGCTGACTGTATCGTTCTGGAAACTGATGCCAACCCAAATTCCAAATGCCATGGAGTAATGTCTATGACAGCACCTTGGCACAGGAACACAAACAAATGCAGTGGAAGGTTTGGCAAAATGCTTTCCAATCCACGCTAGGCAGAACCCAACCTACACTCTCTAAATTCATAGAAGCATTACAAAAAGAGCAAATCTACCAAAAATTACAAATGGAACAATCTGTTAGACAAATTGCTCCTAAAAGTAGCAAACAAACCAAAAGAATGTACAGCATGCTACAATTGTAAAGTCAAAATTTTCATAAATAATAAGGGAGTGTTTTTTTAAAAGGATATCAATTTCGGAATTAAAAACCGAAAATGATTTGCTTTAAAAACAAATTTCTAATGTACATGGGACAAGTTCATTAACAAAAACTACACTGTAAAGTACAAAAACTGACCTGCAAAACAAATCTCATTCCCCAAAATACATATATATCACACTTAAACATCACAATATAAATAATATAACATAATTAAACATAACATAACGATACATAACTAAAATACTGTGTGAAAAGAAAAACACAAAACTACTAACGAGCAAAAAACAATTCTATTAATACCTCTAAATATACCAAAAAGCCACAAACAACACAACAACTAACATATAGACCTCCCCACTAAAGCCCTCTCCTTCAAAACCCATAGAAAATCCTTACATAAGGACTTACATGTTCCAACAAATAGCACCTTTCCAGAACCTGGTTCTGGGAAAATAGATTTAAAATACCACAGATAATTAGAAAATAGAAGGTAGCAGTTTAAAAGTGGCCTCTAAATGAAGCAAAAAAAGACTATCTCCCCATAAAAATGTATGGGAAATAATGTAAAAGTGGTGAATAAATGTTATGAATAAAAATATAGAGTATGTCAAAACTTTTAGTTAAAATGTTACAAAATTGTAAAATATAAATTAAATAAAACAATACATTTGTAAAATATGTTAATACATTATTATTCTTTTAAATATAAAAGTATGTTTTACACTTAATATTCCATATATATTTTAATCAATATGACATTAAAATTCATTAAAAACATTAAAGTAACACAGCGCAGTGTGCCTGTGCCTCATGGGAACAGTCCTGCCCGAACTGCCAAGCCATGTCATCCCTGGACCAGAAACAAGCATCCTGGGAACGGTTTCGGGTTCATAACCCTCATCAGCCAGGCTATCTTGAATCCAGTGGCAAAGTGAGCAAGGGACCCACGTCTGGGCATACCCTGCCAACTTAGGGCAAACAAGGCCACATAAAGACTCACCTCCGAGCCAGCTCCACTAAATCAGACTCACGCCGATGGTGGACACCATCTCTGAGAAGATCCGTTCCATACCTTAAAACTACTGCCTGGCGACAACATAACCTCCTGCCTCCGGATGCCTCCACTTAACCGCCAGCACCAGTTTGCTCTCCACTGACGTAACTACAGCCTCTCTAAGCTCCCCGACGCCTGATTGTACTGCATACCCCTGGCTGACTCCCATCCCCTCCCTCACACACAGGTGTGATACCGTCTACCAGTCCTTACCCTGAGACGCCTATCCACGTGTTGTATGGCGCTTTGCAATTGATACTCCGGCTGGCAGTTCATTTACAACGTTAGGCCTTGTCCAGTGACCAGTGATACACCCTTCCTTGTGCTATACCATTTTAGCACCTACAAAACGCTAACCTGGCCCTGAAGATGACCCTGATTACCCAAGGGTAAACACGCCGTTGACTCTCCAGTGCAACTTTTGGCATGTGTTTCTGGTTCACAAATTGTCCAAACTTCTGTAAAACTCTTGTAAATAATTTATTTTGACCCTAAAAGTACCTTGTAAATATTTTCACAATTGTTTTCCCTGTGCCGTTTATCGCTGTGTCACTTGTCAATTGCGCCGTCCTCCTTGTCTGTCACAAGCACTTATGTGCACAAAGTGTTTTCAAGATATGCTTACATTTGGTGTAGACAATGCTGATACAACTGTTTTTTATTTGCTTTATATACCTAGTGCCTCTGGCACTCTCTTTAACGTTGGAGTCTCTCTTGTCCATCGTTATGCAATTCTATGTGCATGCTTATTAAATAGCCTAAATGGATATCACCTGTTGAGACATTGTTCTTGTTACAAACGTGAAGCCACCCTTTAATGGCCTTGTAAATATGGCCCACTTCCATGCATTACTCTGCGTCAATGGGGCGTTTTTTATGGGTGTTGCTGTGGGTGTTCCCATGCAACATCCATGGAACCTGACACATTCCAAATTTACAAGGTTTTGTAAACCTGTAAGTGTGTCAGATTCCTATGCCTTAACAGGAGAGGCATAAGCTAGGCGCACTGAGGAAACACACATTTATTTTGTCCACATTTTCCTCTCATGATTTTTGCTTACTGAGCTGCTGTGCGTCAAAATATTGTAAGTGAGGTTTAATATTTTGACCTCTGATGTTCCTGTTGATGATATTTCTGTAATCGAGATATTCTTGACATGATATTTACGTATCACAATATTTTTTCCCGATATTTTGTCCAAATACCTTTTTTAGATGATCATTTCCGGATGTAGTGTTTGAGATTGTTTAAAATAGAGGAATCTGCAGAATTGATGCCCTCATGCAAAAAAAAGAACTTATGTAATGTAAGCTGCCTAAACATATCCTTTTATGTATTGGAGCAATTAAAGGGTGTCACCAGCACCGGCGACACCCTAAAATGCATCCTCCTCAACGTACGCTCTGAACACAAACACGCCATGGAATTCTGGAACCTACTTGACTCTCTCTCGCCCGACATCGCCTTCTTCACAGAGACCTGGACCAACGCATCCTCCGCCTCGACATCAGCACCGCCATCCCAGATGGATACAACATCCAGAGGAAAGTCCGCCCCAACCACCCAAGAGAGGGCCTCGCCATTGCCCACAAGAGCACCCACTGCCTCACCAGATCCAGCGAAACCTTCCCCTCCGCCGAACATCTGCACTTCCAGATCCAGACCACCCCCAAAGCCACACTCCGAGGAACCCTTGTCTAAAGACCCCCCGGCCGCCGAACACCCTTTGCCACCACCATCACTGACTTCATCGCACCCTTTGCCATCGCCTGAACAAACTACATACTCATTGGAGAACTTAACTTCCACCTTGACAACCCCATCGACCCCAACTCCACTATCCTTCGTGACAACCTCACCAGCATCAGACTTAAACAACTCGTCAACACACCAACCCACAGAGCAGTACACACCCTTGACCCCATCTTCGCGGCAGGAAACAGCATCCAATTCAGCCACACAATGCAGCCGCCATGGGCCAGCCACCACTGCGTACACTTCGCCATCAACAAAACCAAGGCACCCAAACCAGCCCCATGGCCACCACGAAGGAACTGGAGCAAGGTTACCGACGAGCAACTTGACTCCACCCGAGACAACCACATCTGGGCACTCGATGCAAATGACGCAAACTACGCAAATGAAGCAGCTGGATCTCCAACTGCACAGACTGTAGGAAGGTGGAATCTGACTATATGGTTGCCCCCATTTTTTTCCTGGTGTTTTGCTGGTTTATGATTTAGTTGGACTGGGATCCTGCTATTCAGGGCCCCAGTCTATCTGCTTTCTCTGTGAAATGGTTTGCATGTGCATTAGGTACATATCTAATTGGATTCTGGAGTGCCTTATAAGCCCCTAGTGCATGATATACTATGTACCTAGGGCATAGGTACCTCAGAGGCCTACCAGGGGCTGAAGCAAGCATTATGCCACCCCTGGGAAGCACTCCAAAATGTCACCATAGGTCTGCTACTGCAGCCTGGGTAAGGGTATGCTTGCACCCCTTACAGTGGTATAGGCTACCTATATCCACCTATATATACACAGACATATATAAACCTATAAGTCACTCCTATGGCAGGCCTTGACAATCCTGAAGGCAGAGTGCTTGGTTTTGTGTGAGAGGGTGCCCAAGCATGAGCTGAGCCCCTCTGCAGCTTTCGGAAATACTTCCTTATGGCTGTTCTGTGATACAGCCATACCATATACTCTTAAGTGCATTATAACCTCACGGTAAATGCTAATTTTCGAATGGCTGCATCAAAACATGTTGTGTTTGGTGTCAAACGCTTTGGAATACTACCTCACCCGCCAGTTCTGGTGGCGGGGGTAGCATTCCACCCTTCTAGAGGGAGAGACATGTTCACACTGGTCTAACCCGGTAGGACTTTCTTGAGCTCTGGCATCACAAAATGGATGCCTCTGCCACAGACACGGGTCTTGCCTCCTGCTGCTGACCGAAACTCCGGCAGGGGAGGCCTGGACAATAGGTTTCCTGTCGAAGGGAGGTTTAACCACCTCCCCAGACAGGCGGGTGTGTATTGGGGCTGGGCGGGAGCACTCTCTGGTGCTTTGAAGGCCTGTACTGGGGGCACACTTGTGTCCCTGTGCATAGTCTTCAAACCGGTCGCAGGGGCTACCTGCCCCTGCTCTGGCACGAAACTGGACAAAGGAAATGGGTGTAACCACCCCTCTTTCCAAACCCTCCCATAGATGGGTCCCTAGAGTATGTCCAACCCCCAAACTTGGTATAAGTATGGGAACCCAGTCCTTGCGACTTTAGATTGCCCTGGACGAAACTCTGTCTCATATATCCTGGACCTTTGACTTTCTATCACGACTAGAAAACGGAAGAAATCTCCCTTGGGTCAAGGAGTGACTCCCCTGCTTGGCAGGTACCAAAGAAGCAACTGACCGGTCTGCATCGCTGAAGCTCCCACCAGACGCTGAAGTCTTTGCATCTCCTGCACCGAAGATTGTTGGCCTCCACTCAACGAGTGACCCATGGGCCAGCTTCAAGTGCGACCGCTCGCGGCTCCATCGCGATCACTAGCCCATTGGCTAGCAGGTCCCCACGAAGGCAACTCCTTTTCTAATTGGGCTTTCCTGGTTGCTCCAGATGTGCCCTGACTTACCTTCGCTGGGTGAGTGCCTCAGACTTTGCTGGTCTGCACCGCAGTCCTTTCTCTGAATTCCAGTGACTTGCCGTTGCCAAGGCTTGTTGGGTCTTTTCTGGTCGCCAATACCGCAGCACTCAACAGACTTCATGGGTCAGCTCGTATCCGGCTTGTGGACTTCATTGACGTCTCCTGGACCTCGTGGCTGAAGAGTTTAGACACCCATCAACTCATCTGAAGCACCCGACATCTGTGGGCATTGGTCCATCCTGCCCTTGGTCACTGGCTAGTGACCCAGACTCTGTCCCCTCTACTTTCAGGTTCCTTCCATCCTAGATCCAGGCTTGGATCTCTTCGGACTCTTCTCCTCTTCACGGCAGCAGTAGTTCTTTGCAGGCTTCCATTGCAATCGACGATGTGACCCGACACCAAAAGACACTTATGCACCCGGCTTCCCTGGTTGAGGTAACTCGAGTACTCCAGTGCTCCCGTGGGTGCTAGCCCTGGAACATCTTAAGTCCAAAAGGGTTTGGTCCTGACTCGATTCTAAGTGTCCCTAATCTTTAAAATTCCAACCGCAACATTGCCCATAGAAGCTAACGGGAACCCGTGATTGTGTTCTCACACTGCATACAGTCCTCGTTGGCCCCCTGTGTCACTACCATGGGTGGTTCCTTGGGGTCCCAGCGATTCTACAGGCTCTAGGCCATGTGTCTATCCCAGTCGTGGTTCTTATACCACTTTTTAGGTATATGGTTTGGTACGCCCCTAGGGCCCAAACGTTTATTTGTGATATTACTGATAATTGCTAACTTGTAAACAAAGTACTTCGAAGTCCAGTCTCATAAAGAGACTAGAGGGGTGTGTTTTAACCTAAATACATATATTTTTAATATATACCTGGTGTGGTTGTCCTTTCATTTGATCATTCAGGAGATTATAGACTAGTAAAACAAGCTGCTTTACATTCCTTCAAGACATAGCCTGAAGGCTGCTCTCCATAGCTACCACTAGGATAGCTTTCAATAAAGGTTGTCTTTAACATATCACCATAAGGGGTTGTTTGGACTGATACAAGGTGCCCACTAGAACTAGTGAACAACATATATTAGGCCACCTTCTGACACACACAAGCTCACCCCGCTACGCAACGCCAACAGACAATGCCCCAGCAAAGCCTCCTGGTTCACCACCGCTCTCCAAGAAGCCATAGGCACCTGCAGACACCTAGAGAAGAACTGGAGAAACACCAAGACAGCCAAAACCACACTACCTACAAGGACGCTATGATGGACTACCACAACCAGACCAGAGCAACCAAGAGGAACTTCATCCACAACAGAATCCTGGCCAACTCCACCAACTCCGAGGAACTTTTCAGTGTCATTCAAGAATTCACCAAATCATACAGCGAAGCCACAGACATCACCCCATCCCAAGACCTCTGCGACAAGCTTGGAACCTATTTCCACCTCAAGATCAAAAACCTCTACTACAACTTCATTGACCAATCACCAGGCACCACAGACGGTCCCCTGCCCCCAAGAAACACCAGCCAGCCCACCATCTCCAACTGGACACCAATCACGGCCGAAGACACCACCTCGACCATGAAAAGCATCCACTCGGGGGCCCCCACTGAGCCCTGCCCCCTCACATCTACCACAGAGCCACGGCCGCCATTGCACCCAAACTACAACGCACTATCAACACCACCTTCAAAACAGGCACCTGCCCAGATGACTGTAAGCACCAAGAAGTCAGTCCCCTGCTCAAGAGGACCATAGCAGACCCCACCGACCTCAAGAACTATTGGTCCATCTCGCTCCTCCTCTTCGCAGCCAAAGTTGCAGAGAAAACAGTCAACAGGAAACTGACACGATTCATTGAAGAGAACGCTGTCCTCGACCCGTCCCAATCCGGATTCCGAAGCAACCACAGCACAGACTGCCCTACTTACCACCACAGATGACATCTGCACCCTCCTGGACCCAGGCCGCTCCACTGCCCTCATCCTACTTGACCTATCAGCAGCCATCGACACTGTCTCGCACCGCACACTAGTCGCCAGACATACAAGGAACAGTCCTGCACTGGATCCGATCATTCCTCACTGGAAGAAGCCAAAGGATCAGACTCCCACTCTTCCTCTCCGACCCCACGAAAATCACCTGTGGAGTCCCACAGGGTTCATCACTGAGCCCCACGCTCTTCAACATGTACATGGCCCTCTTCACAGCCATCGTCCGACAACACGGCCTCAACAGCATATCCTATGCCGACGACACCCAGCGCATCTTCTCCCTCACCAAAGACCCCACCACTGCCAAACTCAAACTCCAGAAAGGAACGCAAGACGTCGCAGTCTGGATGACCAACAGCTGCCTGAAGCTCAACGCCAAGAAGACAGAAGTCCTTGTCCTCGGTACCACCCCTTCTGCATGGGACAGCACCTGGTGGCCGACCGCCCTCAGAAGCCAACGTACCCCCTCAGACCACGCCAAGAACCTCGGCATTGTACTCAACTCATCACTCACCATGAACCGGCAGGTCAACGCCGTCACCTCCAGAGGCTTCAACACCCTCCGGATCCTCCACAAGACCTTCAAGTAGATTCCCCCTGAGTCAAGGGAGACAGTCCCACATGCACTCATCACTAGCAGACTGGACTATGGAAACACACTCTACACTGGCATCAACAAGTCCCTACTCCGCAAACTCCAGACAATACATAACACCGCCGCCAGACTCGTCCTCGGCATCCCCCAACACAAACACATCAGCCAACACCTATGAAGTCTCCACTGGCTCCCGTGGAGACAAGAGTCACTTTCAAAATCCTCACTCACGCCTACAAATGCCTACACAACAACAGACCCAAATACCTCAACGACAGAATCAACTTCCACATACCCAAAACAAACCTCCGATCTTCCAACCTCGCACTGGCCGAAACCCCGCACATCCACAGAGCCAAAGCAGGCAGAAGATCCTTCTCTCACATTGCAGCCAAGACCAGGAATGAGCTAACGGCAGACATCAGATGCACCCCCTTCCTGAACACCTTCAGGAAGACCCTCAAGATCTGGCTCTTCGGCTAAACAGATCTGCGGACCCCACCCCCTTAGCACCTTGATACCCTCACGGGTGAGTAGCGCGCTTACAATTCCCTGATTGATTGATTGATTGATTGTTTGATTGATTAAATGAAGGGTTACTTCACCACTCGGTGCTGCCCTCCCAATGTACACTTACATGTAAACAGGCAAAATGTCATCTCTTACAGTGCATGATTCTCCAAACAATGTCTGATCAGCTGACCAAGTATGGGAAAGTCGCTGACAATAAAATTGATGTCTCAAGAGAGCTGACTCAGTAACATCTTTATTCATGTGAACTATGGGGGTCATTCCGATGGCTGGCGGACTTGAGTCCGCCTGCCATCACAGCGGGGACTGGGTCTGCCGGCATATAAGGCGGCGGTCCCGCAAACCCGATTACAAATTGACCGTCACTGTGGCGGTCGCATCGCCCATACTTTGCATTGTGGCGGGGATGCGTTCATCAACCTCCGCCACAATGCAAATATGAAGGCACTTTCATATCCCTGCACTACATGACAGGCACCCAGTGCACTTGTCCCAGGCCCAGGAATAAAGGGGGGCCCGCAACGGGCCCCCAAATCCGTTTCCGCCTTTCTTTTCGTGGCGGGTTGCCCGATACGAAAGACTGGCGGAAAGGGACATCGTAATCCCTGCAAGGCACCGCCGCAATGTTGGCCTAAATTTTCGTTCCACAAAGTGGTCGGAAAAGGACCGCCTTGCAGAACCTTGGCAGGCGGTCTTTATGACCGCCATGCTTACCCCTCTATTCCACCTCCATCATGTTATGGCGGGGGTAAAACGGCAGTTCGATTGGGGAAGGCCCGCCACCGACCGGCTGGCGGTAGCAGGCCTTCTGCCATTGTAATGAGCCCCTATGTACTGAACCAGAAGTGAAAAATGCTTTAATAGAGCAATGGCTGAAGGAAGCTGACAAAAGCCTCTACATATATCCTTTTTGAATTCATTTTAAGTGATCTAACAAAACAGGTAAAGTCTGATATAGCAGAACGAGTGTGTAAAAATCTCTTTAACACTTTCAAAACTACATGTCATCCTTACATTTTTTAGGCCTCTCCTTTCTTCGTGCCCAGATTTAACATACATACGTGTATCTCAGTTGCTGTTCCCTTTGAAGACACGGGCCAGTCTGCTACAGTAAACAAGCGCAGCGGTTGTTTGAGTCTATCTGGCAAATAATTTGAGATCATCTTGACTGGTGGGTGGTTTCTGCTCTTGGTCAGAGGTGAATTACGTCATTGCTGTTTAATAACTGGGAAGCGTGCAGTAAGAAAACTCAGCTCTCCTTCAATATCTTTCATGTAGTCATGTCACTCAAATATCAATAAAAGGATCGCTTCAGCTGTTATTGTTGCGGTATCCTTTGCAAATCTCAAAAGGCTGCAAAAGGCTATTCTCTGCAGTCATCCCGATGCCTTGCCTCCTGAGGCACTCTCATCTTCAGAACATTACTTCACCTCACTGTACCTGCTGTTAACTATTCCTCAAAGCTCTTAGAAAAGCATTTGCGATGCAATTAATGCGTTCATTCTTGTTAAGAAGAAAAACTATTCAGCGCTGTCCGGATCGGTTTATATTAATGCATGTTATACTCAGGTTATTAATAGTGGCAGGCAGATATAAATAAACAACACCTTGTAATCGGCGAAGACAACCACTACTAATTAAGCCTTAGAGAAATCAAAATAACTAAAATGTAAAGTGTGCTTGTTGTAAATTAAATTAATCTAGAACTCAAGCCAGCGGAATGTTTATTTCTCATGTTTGAATCTGCGACCACGAGTCCCAGCCGATGGCGGAGTGTGAGCTACAGTCTCGGAAAACGACTTTACAATCTCACTGCTGTTGAAGGCTGTGTTCTTTGTCTCTCCCACTGCGCATCCTACCACCAAACCTTACAATGTTTAAAGGAGTCACACGTTTGTAAAGGAGTGTGGTCATTACAAATGGATCTAGAAGATGCGATTGATGCATGTAGAGGGGAGAGAAGGCACGTGGAAGAAGGGATTGGTGTAAGTGTTTTTTACGCGGGTAAACAGAGCGTGCCTGCTAGTTGGAATACTCACACTGTCTTTGGGATACAATGAAATATCATTTGAGGACTTTCATCTTGTTCTCTTTGATTCCAGGACTTCACTGAGTGTCATCCACTTTCCCGGTCGGATCATCTGCTGTTCATTTTACAGAGAGAGAGAAGCCCTCGTTCAAGCCTAGGCGGCCTCCTGACATAATTCCTAAGCCCTTCTGCAGAAATGCACCATGCATGAAGGACCCAATCATTGCAACTGGACAGAAATATTAGCGCATCGGGAGCCATGTAATATTTAAAAGGCTCACTGTACTCCTGTGCACAGCAGCATCTTTTTGACTGTATGTGCCTGGTGCAGAATGGATTATTGTGGCTCATTACAGATAAAGTGCTGCCCCCTGGCAGCCGAAAACTTGTGTCAGCCCTGGAGCAGTGCATTAGTGCAAGTTTATGGATTATTTGAAGCTTCCGGTCCACCTTTCACTGTGCAGGTAGCAACCTGCCTGGCTTTCAAAGGGGGACAGAGATCTCCCAGAAGGTGGGTGCAGTAAGTGGCTGCACCTGTCTGCAGAGGCATGTCTCTGGGGGTCCATGGGTCCCCCTTCACCCTTTCAATGTTTGCTATCGGAGGGTGCACTCACTGTGCACTGGAAGCAAGCTACACCAGGCTAATGAGCCCCAACTAGATCACAACTGGCCCTGGTTTGCTTGTGTTTGGGTTCAGGGAGGACCTGGCTTGGCAGTTTGAGCTGGACTGTTCTGAATGGAGCAGGGTCAAAACTGATTTGCATACGGCTTGGTCCAAACTGGAATGGTGTGCAAAATAGCGAAGGATTGGTATGCAGACTGAGTAATTACCAATGGCTGAGATTAAGTCAAACATTCTATCCATTACTTTTTCGTATACCAGCTTGTTGCCCTAAGTGTGACGGGTGTGCTTAGATGTGGGTCCCTTGCACACTGTGTCCCTGGAACAAAGCTTTCTTGGCTAATGAGGCCTAACTAGGGTGGAACTGGTCCTAGGTTGCTTGTGTTGCAGCTAGGGGAAGACCTGGCTTGGCAGTTCAGATTGGACTGTTTCCATTGGAGCAGGGTCAAGACTGATGTGCCTGTGGGTGTGCCAGAATTGGGGTGGCATGGTTGTAGTATTCTTGAAGAAAGAGGCTGTGGTCAGGTAAAGTGAAACTGGCAGGTTTGTTATGTAAAGAAGATCCCATCCAACAGGAACGGCCACAGCATCAACTGACACCAAGCCTCTAGTAAACTAAGCTATGACATAGGAAAGTTCCATGAAGAACATATGTGAGAGAAGAAACACTACCATAATATACAGTTCCAAAACCCAGAGTGGTGATACTACCAGTATACCACACACCTCCTTTCCTTCATAAAGTATATACAATATCATACAAACAGAATAAAAAAAAAGTAAAGCAAATTAAGCATAGTCTTTGAGATAAGCAGGACGTTTGACCATCCTAGAGGATCCCCTACCATTTTCCATACTACTCAGTCCTTTATCGATTTCAGATTTAGGATGGTCACAAGCAGTGGTGTTATTTCTTGAGCTATCATAAGACTTCCCTTTGAATTTACCTTTCAAAATGACAACTCTGTTAAGATTCCATAATTGATGATATTGAGTCTTAACAGCATTGTGAAAAACTTTAATGACTAGCACAGGCTCCAGGAACTTAGAAGAACTGCCAAACAGTCCAGGACGTTTAACCATCATCCAACCACCCACTTTA
Source organism: Triturus cristatus (assembly GCF_964204655.1). NCBI lineage: Eukaryota > Metazoa > Chordata > Amphibia > Caudata > Salamandridae > Triturus > Triturus cristatus. Next base: position 557,269,800 of record NC_140583.1, read on the forward strand.
ACCTCCTCTTTCTTCACCTCATTCCTTTTATCAACATTTTTCTTTCTGTCAGCAGCTTTTAATTCTTCTCTCCTTTGCCTATCACTTCCTTCACACTTCTTAACCCTGGATAGCTTGTACTTGTTAACCCAAGAAGGTTCAAGACAAGTGTTAGGCATTCTACCACGAAATGACAAAAAAGGGGTTTTCCCAGTTTTGCCATGAGGAGTCATTCTATACTCTTCCACATTATTGAGAATTTCTTTTTTCCAATCCAATGAAGACAACTTTGCTAAAGAAATAGTTTCTTTCAGCACCCTATTAAATCTCTCACCATCCCATTTCACTCGGGATGATAGAGAACACAAGTTCTATGAACTATACCGTTTGAGAATAGAAAATCCTCCATCTCCTTTGATATCAGTTGGACACCGTTATCAGTTAAAATTGATTTAGGCACATGTTCTCTGGAAAACAATTCATTCAAACATTTTATGACATGAGCAGAGTCAATAATTGAAGTAACGAAAACCTCTGGCCAATAGGAATACACGTCTAAAATGACCACAAGAAAAACTTGAAGACCATTGCTAGGGACAGGTCCCAAAATATCCAATGCAACGTCTTGCCAGGGATGTGAAGGCTGTCTTCTTACAATCATAGATTGTACCCGAGGACATTTTGATTTATCACTCAAAGTACACAGAAGACAGTCGCACCACACGCTTCACCTGCTTGTCCATCCAAGGCCACCAGTAGGACATACGCAATCTTCCCTTGGTTTTTGTACTCCCTGAATGAGTCACGTGAGCCAGTTCAACCAATTCTTTTCTAAGACTGCTAGGGGAAATTAACTTTGTCCCACGAAACAACAGCCAAGCTTCAACACACAATTAATCACGCAGATACCATTTTGTGGTAAGATTAGTCCCAGACTTAACACTAGGCCAACCCTTTTGTACGAAAGACATAACCTCTTTGAGTGTGGGATTGATGGCTAGCTCCTCACTCCATCTTTCTTCAGAGAAGTTGCCTGTACCCTGAAGGATTGCTCTCTGAATGACTGCATCTGCTGCAAACTTGGAACAACATCCCTAAAGATTTTGCCTTGCTTTAAGAAGTGAAGGAGTGGAGTTACTGTAGCCACAGGTTAAAAGAGCCCTTCCTGCACCATCTCAACCAAGAAGGTCCCACCTGAAAGACATCCAGGGGACTTTTAAAGAGCTGACCAGGTGCATTCTGGGAAACATAGTTCTAGCGTTCCAAGGAGCATCTCTGAGATTCTAAACCCTTGGATTTGTGTTGTGGATACTATGGAGCCCAAGAAAGCTCCAGAGTTTGGAACAACTTTTGTAAAAAGCTTCATAAGTTGATCTGGTGCATTGTGGGAGTTGTAGTCCCAGGCCACAAGAGTCCTATTCCGAGCAGAGCTTCTAAACCCTTCACTGGTGCTGTGGACCACTTTCCTGCATCAGTAAAAGAAAAACTTCTGGAAGTAAGTGTAAAGAACTCTTTTCCCAGTCCAGCATGACCGTCTTAAAGTCTTTGAGCGCCATTTGCTTCTTAGCACTAGTTTTACTTATAATCTCTAAAATTTCATATCTACATTGGATTTTTGTCATTTTGGTGTCTATTTGTCTATAAAAATACAACCTAAATTAATAAATTCATGTTAGATTTTTATTGTGTATTGTGTGTTACTCATTTAAGGTATTGGTATTTTTAAATGCTTGACACACCTGGCTTCTAAGTTAGGCCTGCCTGCTTATTGTTAGCTAGGGTTGAGCGAGGGAATAATTTATTTTATGTTTGTGGTCTTATTACTAGTGGTAGGTCCCTACTTATCATTACTAATAAACCACTTTTCAACAGACTGATACATGCTTTGCACATTTCTCTTAAGTTATGCATGCCTGCTCTGTGATTCAGCTGTCAAGGATTAAGATCAGGTTTAAATTATTTAGACCTTACTTGAACTAGAAAGGAATAGTGCCATTATTCCCTGAAGAAGACCATCATCCACTTCAACTAATAATCCACATTCTCACAGGAATAGATGAAAAGGTAGTTGTGTGCTCACGTGTTTTGTTCAAACAAAACAAATCTACTCTCGTGGGTGGCCATTGTGAAATCGGTAATAACATATTACACAAAAGACTTCCACTAATAACATGTCAGGCACATAAAAGAAAAGTTAAAAAAACAAAATTAACTCCGTGTGGGAAGCGGGTGATAAATGGGGAGGCCCAGGGAAGCAAAAGCAAAGCAGGTTGGTCATTAAAGAAACAGCAGGAAGTGGATTAGTTGGGTGGAAAGAGATAAACAATACAGAAAGTGAGGCAGAAGGGGCAAACTGAAGGGAAATTCAGCACATGTGGAATAGAGAAAGAAAACACATGCATGCCTAAAATGAAACAGTAGTACCTTAAAGAAAGAAATGTCACAATTTGAAGAACTTTTCACACTTTACGACTGTTAACGAGTGCTAAAGTGCTTGTGCTCTCACCTTAAAACATGGTCTAATTGACAAATCCAATTGGCACATTTAATTTACTTGTAACTTCCTAGTAGAGTAGGTACCACATATACCCAGGGCTTGTAAATTAAATGTTACTAGTGGACCGCAGCACTGATTGTACCATCCACCTAAGGGTCTCAGGACTACCATGCAGCCCGTATGTGCAGTTTTAAACTACCAATTTGACCTGACAAGATAAACCACTACTCAGGCTCAAACCTTCCTTTTTAATACACATAAGTACACTAAGGTAGGTCCTACATAGCCCAGAGGGCAGGGTGAAGTGTGCTTAAAAAGTTGAATATGTACTATTACGTTTTACATGCCCTAGTAGTGAAAAACTCCTAAATGTATTTTTCACTACTGCAAGAACTACTTCTTCCACAGGATAACATAAGTTATCCTATTACATTTATTATGCTGTAACTTTCAGTTGGTAGCAGGTAGACATGTTGAGTTTGGTGTCTAAAAATGTGATTGAAAGCCCTCTTTAATGGTGAAGTCCGATTTTTAAATTGCAGTTCTGAAAATGACACTTTTAGAAAGATCACATGGTATGTAAATGTTTCAGAGGCACCCGTCTGTTGATAAAGGTGTTGAAGACAAAGAGGATTTCCCTCTAAAGATTTGATGTATAGTTTTTGTTCTTTGTAACACACATAGTGTCCACCCTGAGTTTTTGTAAGACCCCAGAGGAATTCCTTACCTAACTAAGTGTCAGGTCCAAGGAGAAAGTTAAAACGTGTTGGCGTAACAAACGTTACCAAGAGGATTTAGGCCTCTCACAAAACCAACTAAGGATGAAATATTGTGCCCTGACCACATAGGGACCCTCGCTGTATTTATGACAACATACAAAGAGGACACTGGTGTATTCCCTCTGCTGATATACCTTAAGTTGATATGGTCATAGCGGAACTTAGTGAATATGTTATACATATGTTTGTTTTAAGTGTTGATTCATTCGTTTGATTGTTGAGTCAATTGTCTTTTTTTGTTGTATATTAATGTAAGTACACCAAAAGCACTATAGAAACTAAATGCGTTAATTGTGGATGGACTATATGTTCATAAGAAATTATATCCCTTGTCTATAATGTGTGTGCTTTGATTACAGCTAAACTGTGATGTCTTGATTCAAATCTATTGATACATTTTGTAGCGCAGGTAAACATGTGTGACTATAGCTAAATAATTCTCCAAATAAAAGTTGGCATTTGTTCAAAAGAGCAGTCGTGGCATGGTAACGGAGCCTACATAACTTTTAAATAAATCCATGGTATGGGGTCCCCTTTTTGTATATCTACTTTTAGAAAGATTATATTTTCTCCTCACAACCGTTTGGTGTCAGCTGTCTGTATCCTGTGTCACTTAACTAGGGGTAGGTGGCAGTTGTTCTTTGTGTGTTTCTCCCAGACACTGAGACAAAGGTAAGCTAGGTATTGACACAATGGACAATTCTGAATTAAAAAGGGGAGAAGGTGTCATCTACCATACTTGCACATCACAAAAGCTCTCTATGAGCAGTCAGAATGGGGGATTGACACTAGTCTATTGTGACCCCAGACAATTTGGGGCCGGGGCAGGGAGGAGAGAAATTCCAAGCACCTCTGGTGGATGGACTCCTCCGGAAGCTTTTTTTTTATCTCAGAGTGGGCACATATAAAAATATTGGACCTCAGAGACCAACCTTTCAGTATATTTCTGGACCTGTAGACTCCCCCAGGAAGAAGCACTGTTGTGCTGCTGAAAGAACTGTCACTCTGCTGGACTGCTGCTCTGAACAACTGATACCCTGCTGTGTTGACCTGCTGCCCTTTGCCCTCTTGCCTGGGTGAGAAGGACTGAACCTACATCTCTAACCTCAGTACCATAGAGTGACCCCAAGAGCTAGTTCGCTAACCTCCCTATCAGAAGCCTCAGGGATATAACAGGTTTTCAACAACCTTGAACCCAGCACCTGAACTCTGTCATTTGTGAGTCCTACTTTCCTAAATCGTGCCATCCTGATCCTGGACTCCTGGATGTGGGTCTAAATATGCTCTGCCAGGCCATCTGTGGAACCAGCAGAACCAACACACCTACTCTACTGTGCAGCACAAACTGAACAGAAATTACCCATCACCTCTGCTGTGTGGGCTTTCCTGCAGCCAGGACACGTTGCCTTGCAGCCTTATACCTCCTCAGAACTACTGCTGCGTAATGCATCCTCAACACAGACCCTCACATTTTAAGCCACTCGTCGGCTGCTGCTTCGATGATGACACAGGACTCTGCATTGCAAGCCCCGCACTTTCTTCAGAATCCGCCATTGCACAATGCATCATCGACTCCAACCTTCACAATGCAAGCCCCCTCAACGATGATGTAGGACCTCGCATCACAGCCTCGCAGTTCCTCAGTACCAATGCTGTGTTGCGCATATCCAAACAGGACCTCACATCACCATGGCTGTGCAACCCATCCTCGACATGGGGCTGTACAAGGCTTTCGCATCTAGGAAGTACAGTACTTTTGTACTGCAGGCCTAACTGGGTCCAGTCCAGGGAACCAGCCCATGCCCCATTGCAGTCAGCCAGAACTTGTAACTTTGACTTGGTCCAGTGCGACCAGGTATACACAGTTGGGGTTTTGTGCTTTTTGGCACTATTTTCACTTTAATATTTAAAACTACATAAAATTGTTTTTTTTCTCATTTTAGTCCTAAATAATGTATTCAATTTTCTAAATAGGTGAGAGATTTGTCTTGTATTGTGTTTCACTTTATTACTGTTTGAAGTGCTGCATAAATTCTTTAATAATTACCTATAAGTTAAGTTTGACTGCTCTGTGTCAAGCTGCAAGAGTGTTGTCGGAAGGTTAATTTAGGACAAACAATAGAAGAAATTGCTGGGTTTAGCAAGTGCACCCGACCACACTGATCTAATGGGGATTGTGTGAAATATTCCTTAAGTGTTCATATATCTTCTGGTGCTTTAGGAGGAGAAAGAGCCATCCATTCTTTCTCAGTTGGACAGAGTCCAGAAATGTTTTTCCTAGATGGCTCCAGGTTCTGTGTCATTAACACCCCAATTTGGGTGTCTTCCATATAGGACATCAGACTTGGCCTATACAACCTCATCTTACAGTCTGCCTATAACCACACTCCTTACTCTATACACTATTTTTCAGCTGCACGTAACTTGGCACTGAGCAGGTGACTGTGTCTAGTCCTACCTATGGTAGGTTGGTCAATTGAAAAGCAAGGTCTTCAGGTGTAGGATTTGATGTGGAGTGGGAAGCCGTTCTGTGCTTTAGGAGTAATGTAATTAAATGCAGTCCTTTTGTTTAGGCCTGGGAACTCCACAAAGTGACCCAAAAACTCAGCCGTGCTATGCGGCGTTCAGCAAGCGGCAGTGTGCCTTAGGTGTTGCCGTTCGCTCTGATTTTTAGCTGAGGATATTTGTACCACGCTGGAAAACCAGAGGGTGCTGCTTATTTCTGCTGCTTAAGTAGATTTTATACCCTAGCAGAATCTTCCTCAACGTGAATGGAAGGTTTCCAAACTTGAGTGGTCGCGGCCATCTGTCCACATTGAGAAATCTCACTGGGAGGTGGTCTGGAGTAAAATATTCCTCGCTCTGCAACTTAACATTGACAAGCACGAGAAAGGAAAAAACTTTTATCCACTATGAGGATCAGAGTGTTTCAGAACTCCACGCTCTACGCTTATCATGGAGTGGGAAAAACTCTGCAAAATCCACGAGCGGAACAGAATTTCACACCCAGGCCTGCTGCTGATATGGTTCTGTGTATATGTGCAATGTGTGCAAGTAGGAGACGTCAAAGTACTTAGTGGAAGGAGATGCAACTGTTCAGGTAGGCAGGGCCTGAGTTGCGTAATGCCTTGAATATGCGTATGAGACATTTGAATTTAGCTCTTCTGTGTATCAGGAGCCTGTGGAGTTCATTGAGTTGTGTGATGTGAGTTCTGTGTCAGAAGTTGATGATGAGTTTGGCTGCCGAGTTCTGGATAGTCTGTAGTCTTCTAGTAAGTTGCAACTGCTGCACTCACAAGGCTTCACAACAAAAGGACTTTGCTTGTCTCAAAGGATATGGGGTGAACTCCCTGATCAGCAACAGGTAGAAAAGTGCTGGAAGGGCTACCTGCAACTTAAGCAACAAGAACAACTCCAACTGACAAGCTTCACCTGGAATTTACTTGGATTGTTCAGCTACATTGTAGGAGTTGTAGCAGCAGACCCCAAAAGGCAAACCAGAGGTTCTGATCCCCTGGCTGGTGCTGTGGACCGCTTTCCTGCATCAAGAAATACTTCTGGAAGTAAGTGTAAAAGTGTTTCATTGTGGGCATCCAGAACTCTTGATTTTGTCCCAGTTCAGTTCAACCTTTTTTTGACCCTTTGAGTGCTATTTGCTTCTAAGTGCTAATTTTACTTTAGATATTTAAACATTCTTATCTCTGGTTCTTTTTTTGTTATTTTAGTGTCATTACAATTATAAAAATATTTCCTAATTTTATACATTGGTGTTGGATTTTTATTGTATATGTGACTTATATATTTACTGTATTGGTATTTTTGAATGCTTTACGCACCTGTCTCTTAATGTAATGCAAGTGTTGGGCAAGAATTCATTTACTGAGAACCTGACTGAACCTTATTTGTGGTTTTTGAGTTATTACTAGCTGTAGGTACCTACCTACACCTAATACTATACCACCTTCCAACATTTGGTGGCTGCAATGGGATCCAATACTTGTCTTTGACCACACCAAATAGTATTTAAGTGAAGATATTTAAAAATCCAGTAAATTGGCTTAGAACAAAAACTGATTTTAAAATTGTTTAAATTTGGACTAAACTGTTTTAAATTAATTTTGTCTTTTTCTAAATTGTTTTAGCTCTGATTTGCAAATGGTTTGGTGACCCGAAATTAGGATACCATGCAGCTTGATCTGGCTAACCTGACTGGCATCCCAGTAGCTGAACTTCGAATACAGTGTAGGGCCAAAGGACTTCCTGCTGCTAATATGATTAGAAAAGCAGAAATGATGGGCCTGGCAGAGTCAGCTCCAGGAAATGAAGGGGAAATGAAGGATGACATCTCCAACAACCTCTTAGAGGAGGATGATGGCACCTTGGCCACTGCTTTTAGCATGAGGTCTAACCATCAGTTAATGGAAAGAGGGGAAGCTCCCTCACTTAGGCCCCATTAGTGTTCCTCAGAGAAAGAGAGCAGGTGGTTCAGCTAGATTCCTGAACTTTAGAAGAGAAGAAGTCAAACCTAGCTAGAGAGAAGTGGACAGAGGCAAAAGCAAGAATTAATGGTGGCAGTGATGACAAGGAAGATGAAGAAATGTCCATGAGTGGTGGGCTTGATCACAGACTACCCAAGGGGATGTTATTGATAGGTGGCTAACAGCCTTTAAAAGGGCCCTTAAGATGAGAAGGGTTCACTCCAAATACCTGGGTTAATTCCTGTTAGAGTTGATCCCAATAGCAGGGTGGGATAAGCTTCTGATCTTAGAGAGGTAAGTAGCAGAATCAATGTCCGATCTGAAATTTGGTCTCACCCCAGAGCAGTACAAGCTGAAGTTCAGGGACACCCAGAAAGTCAGCTATTAATGCTGGATGGACTTTGTAGACTTTTCAGTAAAGGCTCTAGAGGGCTGAATACAGGGTAACAAGGTAAGTACCTTTGAGTGGCTCTATAATCTGTTCGCGAAGGAGCACTTTTTGAGTAATTGTACCTCAGAAAAGTTATACTAGTATCTAGTTGACTCTAAGTTGTCTGGTCCCAAGACACTGGGAGAGACAGCTGATAAGTGGGTACGTACAAGAGTACCAAAGAAGTCCTAGAGGGAGACTCCAAAAAGGAGATGTTATTCTCACAACAATTCAAGGAGGAAGGTGGTAAGCCCATCTCAGAAACTCCATCAATACCCCAGAACCCTAAAGAGGAGGAGAGCAAATCCCACCCCAACTCTGATAATCAGCTGCAGGGGGACCCAGGGTTAAAATATCCTTGAATAACAATGTGTGTTCTTACTGCCAGCAGTAGGGTCACTTCAGAGGTGAGCCTGCCTGTTCCAAGAAGGTGGTTAGCACTAAGTTGTACAGTGTAGCCTTAGAGGATGACTCCTCAGATGAGGAGGCCCTCATAGCATTGTACTGCGAGATAGGTCCAGATGGTAAGCTGGTGATCCCTGAGGGTGGGGGTAGGCTATTCTGCCCCATTCAGGTGAATGGGATCCTTACCACTGGCCTGAGAGACACCTGTGCCTGTCACCATGGTGAGTGACAGGTTGGTGTCCCCAGATCAGTATGTTCCAGTAGAGACAAAAAGAGTAAGGGTAGCCCCAAGTTAAGTCACAATCAAACCCGTAGCTACAGTGCCCCTGGGGTGGTAGTCAGTTCTGACCTCCCCCTAGATTGTATCTTAGGCAATGGCCGCCCATGGATTGGTCCAATCCCAGATGGGGCAGTCGCCCAGGGATCCCACCAACCCAAAGTTCCTAGGGAGCCATTCCCTACAGTTAGTCGACTGGTATCCCAAAAGAAAGGGAAAAAGAAGAGGAAAGGGAATCCACTGTTGAAGAAAGTCCCAGTGAGCCATGGGTATTTATCCCACTGAGGGGGTAATCTAAAATTGGCATTGGTAAGGCTTTGCCCGCCTGACCCAAATGAAGTCCTTAACAATCAGGCAGTTGTCAACTAGCAGGGTACCCTGCACTGACTGAAGAGAGAGTGGAAGAAGCATGTCTGCCACAGGACATGTTATACCCACAGTTGCCCTAAAGCAGCTCAACCACCTGTCTGTGAAAAACTTACAGTGTGGTTCGGAATTCTGACAGCTGTCAGAAACCTCTCCTGGGTGCTGGCCTTAATGGCAGCACTGCACATGGCTTGGAAGGCAGACCCCCCCAGCCAAAAGTAAGTTAAGCCCCCTGACACAGTTGGTGATGGTGGGTTTGCTCAAGTGTTCGGTAACCTCTGTGCGTAAAGGGATAGAGGAGGTGGGCACCTCACTACACATACTAAAACGGGAGTAGGAAAATAAAACAGCTGTGATGAGATTTCAGTTTAAAATGGGTACTGTTACTGTGGAAATGGGTCAGCTTCCAAGAGAAAGTGACCTTAGCATGAGGATGTAAGGCAGTGTACGCCCTTCAATTGTACAGACTTTTATTTGTTTTCTCACTAGCTTGAAAAACCAGGGAATCTCTATAGGGTTGGGCTGAGTCTCCTGGGCTGTTGGCTTGGAGTTGGGGGGTTGTGTGAGAAATCAAGGCTTTTTGCAGTGTCCCCCCACTTGTGTGCCCCATTTAGAATACTAGATGCTGTTTTGTCTGAGTGATTGTGCCCTGGGATCTGCTAACCAGACCTAGCAGCTGGGATCTGATTAAAAGTACATCGTAATTAGATGTAATTCCAATTAGTACTGACAACCTACCTGTAAGTCCATAGTGGCATATAGGCTTAGATACCCAGCAGATTTAATGCACTTAAGTGTGCATTGCTGTGAGCCCTGCTGTCATTTTAAAAGTCACCCCTGCTTTGCAGGCTACTTTTAAATTAACATTATATGCATAGTCAACTTTGGAATTGAAGGTACTTCCAAAGTCTTAAACTATTTTATTACTATATGTCATCCCTAAGGTTGTCCCTAGGTACCACAGGGGAAGGTTGCCATGTAACTATTAGCAAGGATGTGAGAAGTTGGCTTGGCATATGCTGGTCACTAGTTATAGTGGCCACCTTGCACCAGTCCAATTCGACTCTTATGGTAGATAGGTTTAAGACAACCTTTTAAAGAAAGATATCCTAGTGGTAGCTGTGGAGAGCAGCCTTCAGGATAAGTCTCAGAGGAATGTAAAGCAGCTTGTTTTACCTTACAATCTCTTGAATTACCAAATGAAAGGACACCACACAGGTGTATATATCAAATATATAATATGTATTTATTTCTAGACACACTCTACTAATCTCTTTATGAGATTAGAAGTCAAGGACATTCACAAATATCAACGTTTCACAAATATGGCTGGGGCCCTAGGGGCGTACCAGACCATATACTAAAAAAGAGGTTTAGGAAAGTCGACTTGCAAGGGGACAAGGCCTAGGGCCTGTAGAATCACTGGGGCTTCACTAATGCAGCAGAAGCAGGTAAGTAAAAGACCCACGGGAGATGCGTGCAGTGTGAGAACACAGCCACGGGTTCCCTATTGATTTCAATGGAGCAAGTCGCGGTTGGATTTTAAAAGTTTAAGGGTACTTCGAGGAAGTCTACAAGCAAGCCACTTTTAAGGTAAGTCATTCGAGGACCAACACACACTAGGGCACCGGAGTGCACGAGTTACCTCACCCAGGGAAGCCGGGTGCATAGGTGTCTTTTGGTGTCGGGTCGCGTCGCTGTTTTCCATGGAAGGCAAAGAAGATTTGCTGCTTGCGAAGACTGAAGAAGTGTCTGGTGGAATCCAAGGCTGGATTCAAGATGAAGATGACCTGAAAGCAGAAGGGACAGTGTTCACAGTCACTTGCCAGTGAACCAGGGCCAGGAAGATGGATGCCCACGGAAGTCGGGTGATTTCAGGTGATCAAGGGTGTTTTGAGTCTTTGCTCACGAGGTCCAGGAGAGATCGACGATGACCAGCAGCTGGATTCGGAGTGTCCCACAACGTCTGCAGCTTACTGAGGTGTTGGCAACCAAATTGGAGCCAACAAGCCTTGGCAAAAGCAAGTCTTGTGGAAAGTGAATAAAGTCAGCGGTGCAGACCAGCAATGTCTGGAGGTCTCACTCAGCAAGGGTAAGTGAGGGCAGGTCTGGAGGAACAAGGAGAGCCCTTTGGTTTAATAAGGAAGTCATCGGGGGACCCACAAGCCAACGGGCAAGGGATTGCAAAGATGCATTGTGAGGAAATGCTTTACAGGAGCCCATGGTCACTAGGGACAGGGTAGGCCTCTGATTTTCGCTGCAAAACCTGCTGGAGGCTTGGGCCACAGATGGTCCAATGCATAAGTTCATAGAACGTTGTGAAGGGGTTGCACTTGACAATAGTGCACGGCACCCGGGTATTGCTGTTCCTCATTACTCGTGGGGTCCACTCGGCACAGCTTTGCTGGGGACTCACAATGGCTGTCGAGAAGTCAGGAAATCTACTTCATGGGCTGCAGGGACTTCGGACTCTAGCGGGAGCGGGAATGTTTGCGACTTTGGTGCCTGCCAAGCAGGGGAGTCACTCCTTGACTCCAAGGGAGATTCTTCAGTCTTCCAAAGGTAGTGGAACGTCGAAGGGCCAGGATTCTTCTTGTAAAGCGTCATCCAGGGATATCTAACTTGCAATGGCAAGGTTTTCCTATCTTATACTAAAGGTAGGGGAGGGACTAGCTCTATGACCACTCCTCTGGGAGGGTCAGGGTAGGGGGTGGTTACACCCACTTCCCTTTGTCCAGTTTCGTGCCAGAGCAGGGACAGGTAGCCCCTGAACCGGTTTGAGCTGGCATATGCACAGAGGAGCCTACTGCTCCCCCAGTGCAGGACTTCAAAGTACTCTAGAAGTGCACCCACCCAGCCCCAATACACTAAATCCTGTCTGGAAGGTAGTGACACCTCCCTGTGACAGGATGCCTATTGTTGGGCCTCCTCCACTGCGAGTTTTGGTCAGCAGCAGGAGGGCAGCCCAGTGTCTGCGCTGGTGGCATCCATTTTGTGATGCCAGGGCTCTTTCAGATTTCTACCTTGTTACCACGGTAGGTACATGTCGTCCCCTCTAGAAGGGTGGGATCATACTCCCACACCAGTAACTGGTGTGGGGGTATGATTCCAAGTTGTTTGACACCAAACACAACATGTTTTGATGCAGTCATTCCAAAGTTAGCATTTACCGGGAGGTTATAATGCACTTAAGAGTATATGGTTTAACCGCATTCACAAACAGCCACAGAGAATAGACTCTGCCAGCTGCAGAGGGGTCCTGCTCATGCAGAGGCTCCCCCTCACATTGTAAACCAAGCACCCTGCCCTCAGGATTGATAGGGCCTGCCATAGGGGTGACTGATAGGTTTATATGTGTGTGTATGGTGAGCTATAGGTAACCTATACCTCAGTGAGGAGTGCTAACACTACCTCACCCAGGCTGCAGTAGCAGGCCTGTCGTGTCAGATTTAGTCTGCTTCCCAGGGGTGGCATAATACATGCTTCAGCCCCTGGTAGGCCTGTTAAGTACCTATGCCCTTGGTTCCTAGGGTACCATATACTCGGGGCTCAGAAGGCACCACAGTATCCAATCACTAGTGCATCTAGTATGCACTCCAAGTTGTTTAGAGAGAACAGAGAGACTGGGGCCCTGATTAGCAGGGACCCAGCCAGACTATAGCCAGAAACCAGTGGTAACATCAGAAATAAAGTGGGGGCAACATAAGTGCAGATCCTACTCTCCTACACAACCCCCCCGCCCCCAAACGCAGGGACACTAAACCAACCTTGACCAGTTGAGTCTTCGTGTTCTAAGTGGAAATACCTTGAGAGTCCATCTGCATTGGCATGTTGGGTCCCAGGTCTATGTTCCACTGTATAGTCCATCCCCTGTAGGGAAATGGACCACCTTAGCAGTTTAGGATTTTCACCTTTCATCTGTTTGAGCCATAGGAGGGGCTTGTGGTCAGTCTGAACTATGAAGTGAGTGCCAAACAAGTATGGCATCAGCTTCTTCAGGGCCCACACCACAGCAATGGCCTCCCTCTCTATAGCTCACCAACGTTTCTCTCTAGGGGTCAGCCTTCTGCTTATAAAAGCTACTGGCTGGTCTTGACCTTCATTATTCAATTGAGATATACAGCTCCCACACCCAGCTCTGAAGCATCTGTTTGGACAATGAACTTCTTTTTGTAGTCTGGACTCTGCAAGATGGGGGCAGTGCACATGGCCTGATTTAGGTCATCAAATGCCTTTTGACAGCTAGCTGTCCACTGAACCTTTTTTGGCATTTTCTTAGAGGTAAGCTCATTTAAGGGGGTTACTATAGATCCATATCCCTTAACAAACCTCCAATAGTACCCAGTTGGGCCTAAAAAGGCTCTAACCTGTGTCTGGGTTGTTGGAGCTACCCATTCCATTATGGTCTGGATTTTGCGTTGCAATGGTTGAACCTGGCCTCCACCTACAAGGTGGCCCAGGTACACAACCTGACTCTGCCCTATCTGGCACTTAGTGGCTTTGATAGTGAGGCCTGCTTATTGCAGGGCCTCTAAAACACTTCTGAGGTGGACCAGGCGATCCTGCCAGGAGGAACAAAAGACATCAATATCATCTAGATAAGCTGAGCAATAAGTTTCCATGCCAGTCAGAACTTTATTCACCAACCTCTGAAAAGTGGCAGGTGCATTTTTCAAACCAAAGGGCATTACCACAAAGTGATAGTGCCCACCAGGGGTTGAAAATGCTGTTTTGGCCTTGGCATCATCAGCTAACTTGATTTGCCAATAGCCAGCTGTTAGGTCAAATGTACTGAGACATTTGGCTGAGGGCAAAGTATCATTGAGGTCATCTGCCCTGGGAATTGGATAGGCATCAGTCCTGGTGACTGCATTGAGGCCTCTGTAGTCAACACAAAACCTCATTTCTTTCTTACCACCCTGGGTATGAGGCTTGGGCACAAGGACTACTGGACTAGCCCAAGGGCTATCTGAAGGCTCAATTACACCTAGTTCCAACATGTTCTGGACTTCAGTCCTGATACAGTCCCTGACATGGTCAGGTTGCCTGTAGATTTTACTCTTGACAGGCAGACTGTCTCCAGTGTCCACCTCATTGGTGCACCAGGAAGTCTGACTAGGGGTCAGGCTATACATATGTCTGAACTGTTGCAGCACTTGTCTGCCTTCAGTTTGTTGATGGTCAGTGAGGCTGCTTGCCAAAGCAATACCTTCTACTGACCCCTCATCAGGGTTCTATGAGAGCAGGTCAGGGAGAGGGTCACTCTCCTCCTCCTGTTCCTCATCAGTTGCCATGAGCAAGCCCATGTCAGTCCTGTCAACATATGGCTTTAATCTGTTGACATCGAGCACCCTAAGGGGGCTCCACGGAGTTCCAAGATCCACCAAGTAAGTGACTTCTCCCTTTTTCTCAACAATTGTATGGGGGCCACTCCACTTGACTTGGAGTGCTGCTGGGGCCATAGGCTCCAACCCCACACTTTCTGTCCTGGCTGATAAACAGTCAGTACAGCCTTTTGGTCATGCCAAGCTTTTTGTAGTTCTTGGCTTGCCTCCAGGTTTTCGGTTGCCTTCTTCATGTACTCTGCCATCCGGGAGCGGAGACCAAGTACATAGTCCATCACATCCTGTTTGGGAGGTTTGAGATGTAACTCCCAGCCCTCCTTCACCAAACATAATGGACCTCTCACAGGGTGCCCAAACAGAAGTTCAAAAGGGTTGTAGCCAACCCCCTTCTGTGGGATCTCGCTGTATGCAAACAGAAGGCAGGGAAGTAAAAGGTCCCATTTTCACCTAAGCTTTTCTGGGAGGTCGTTAATCATTCCCTTTAGGGTTTTGTTGAACCTTTCAACTAACCCATTGCATTGTGGGTGATAGGGTGTAGTGAACTTGTAGTTTACACCACACTCCTTCCACATTGCTTTTAGATACCCTGACATGAAGTTGGTACCTCTGTCAGATATAACCTCCTTAGGGAAACCCACTCTGGAGAAAACTCCAATGAGGGCTCTTGCCACCACAGGGGCTGTGGTGGTCCTGAGGGGAATTGCTTCTGGGTACCTGGTAGCATGATACACTACCACCAGGATAAACCTGTGCCCAGATGCTGTTCGAGGGTCAAGGGGACCAACAATGTCAATCCCTACCCTTTGAAAGGGAACCCCCACCACAGGTATTGGTATCAGGGGGGCCTTTGTTGTGCCACCTGACTTGTCCCTGGCTTGGCAAGTGACACAGGAGCGACAAAACTCCTTTGTGTCCTCTGACATGTGTGACCAATGAAAATGTGGGACAAGCCTGTCCCAGGTCTTGTTTTGGCCCAAGTGTCCTGCCAATGGGATGTCATGTGCTAGGGTCAAGAGGAACCCCTTAAACTTCTGAGGTATTACCAACCTCCTGGTGGATCCAGGGGTTGGGTCTCTAGCCTCAGAATATAGGAGTCCATCATCCCAATAAACTTTATGGGACCCACTAGCACTCCCAGCAGCCTCAGCAGCAGCCTGCTGTCTGAGGGGTTCAAGAGAGGGGCAGCACTGTTGCTCCTTACTCAGATCTTCCCTGGAAGGTCCCTCTGCCCCCAAGAACTCAACCTTGATCAGGCTCAAATCCCTCTGGGGCAGTTCCTTCTTCAGGATCTGCTTCTCCTCCCACAGGAGGGGAATCTGTGATCTGAGACAGAGGGGAAGGCACTGCCTTAACCCTACTGCTCCTACTCTTAGGTAGCATCTGGTCCATAGTTTCAGGATCCAGAGCTGGTTCAGCTTTATGCGTTTTGGCCTGTAACCTGGTCACAGCAAATACCTCTGCAGGTTTGCCCAACATCTCAGCATGAGTCCATAACTCTACTTCAGACCAGGCTGAAGTCTCTAGATCATTGCCCAATAGACATTCGACAGGGAGGTCTGCACTGACTACTACTTTCTTGAGGCCAGTTACCCCTCCCCAGGAGAAATTCACAACTGCCAGACTATGGTTGGTGCTTGCATTGGTAACCTGGTACATTTCGCCCAGGATGATATGTGCAGGGTCCACCAGATCCTCTGTCACCATGGTGACACTAGCACCGGGGTCCCTGAATGCCAAAGCCTGTTTGCCATTAATTATAGGCTGCTGTTTGTATTTGCCCAGATTACTGGGGCTCACTAGGAAGCACATGTCAATGTCTCCCTCACAAATCAGCATTGCCTGTGTGGTTTCTCTGACTAGGCCGGAGTCCACATCAGAGCCCAGGGTCAACCCTACTACACCCTTATTCTGATTACCACCTCCACCAGTAGCTGTACTAGGGGGAACACTGGCCTTAGGGGCCTGAGTGGTGGTGGTTTGGTCTTTGGACTTGGTACAATCAGAAGTCCAGTGCCCTTTCTGTTTACAGAATTTGCACCAGGGCTTCTTTTGGCCTTTTCCCTTTGTAGACTGTGACTTCCCACCAGATGCAGATTTTTGGGGCCCTTGTGAAGATTTCTGGTCTTTTGCCTTATCCCCACCTTTCTCAGAGCCTTTAGGATCCTGCTTCTTAGTGTCACCCCCTTGGTTCTGTGTTCTTTGCTTCACCCTGATTCTGACCCATTTGTCTGCCTTCTTTCCCAAATCTTGGGGAGAGGTCAGATCAGAGTCCACTAGGTACTGATGCAACAACTGGTTTTGGCAATTATTAAGGACCTGTTCTCTCATTGTAAGATTATACAATCTCTTAAAATCAGTAACTCTACTACCAACCAGAAAACCCTCCAGAGCCTTGGTTGCCCAATCAACAAAGTCAGTCCAATCCTGAGTCTGTGCTTTCTGTAGGGGTGGGCGGAATTTGCGAAAGTGACTTTCGCAAATTATCGCGAAAATGTTAAAAATCTCCGCAAACACGCGGAAATATCATGAAGATGCGGACGTTTTTTTCCCGCCCGTTCGCGGTATTTTCTGCGTGGTTGCGGCTCGCCAACTTACCCATGCGGTTGCTCGCGGGCGCGCCCATCTTGTTTTCACTCTTCTCGCGGTGCATGATCGCGAGAAGAAAGACGTGATCGCGCGACCAATGACATTACTGCGGGCGCGAACTGTCGCGAGACAGCGCAAATGGCTACCAACAATCCAACATCTCGTGGAGAACGCGACCGGATCGGGAAAACTTGTCGGCGAACGGTGGGATTCAGGTAAGGCGATCGCGCGCGAGAATGTATTATTTTACAGCGCGAGCAAGAAACAAATTATCGCTAAGCTGCGAAATGCGGAAATTTTGACATTTTCGCGCTCTCCGCGGAATGCAAAAATGTCAAATTATCGCAATTTCCGCGAGCGGAACGGAAATTTAGCCCAGGCCTAGCTTTCTGGGTGTCTCTGAACTTCAACCTGTACTGCTCAGTGATTAAGCCAAACCCATCTATTAATGCATTCTTCAGGACTTCATAGTCATCAGCATCCTCTTCTCTAACAGTGAGGAGCTTATCTCTACCTTTATCTGAAAAGGAGAGCCACAAGATTGCTGCCCACTGTTTCTGGGGGACCTGTTGAACTTTACAGGCCCTCTGCATAGCAGTTATCCATTTGTGGATATCATCCCCACTCTGGTAGGGAGGAACAACCTTGGACAGGTTCCTATGGTCTGGGATATAATCTCTGACTCTAGGGATACTGTTGCTGCCACCAGGGGGTTCTAACCCCTCTTTTCTAGAAGCTCTCTGGAGCTCAAAGGCTTCTTTGTCTAATGCCAACTGCTTAGCCTTAAGGGCAAACCTTGCTTCCTCATACTGCAGCAGTTTGTACATTCTTTCAGTGGAGGTCTATCTTTTATTAAAGTATGAGCTCCTCTGATGGACAGATTCTCTTCCAGAGTGATATGAGTGGTCAGATTCCCTTGAAGGGGACCTAACCCTCTCTTCTACTCTGTCAGTTCTCTTAGGGAGAATTCCTCTGTCCTGTTCAGATCCTTCTGGATCTGGCCCTTCAATCACAGAGTCCTGGTCCTCATGATTTTCATCATCAGACCCAGATACTGTAATTGACCCACTCCCTGATTCAGACCTATTAGCTCCTAGAGCTAATCTAAGATCATCTGTGGTCAACAGATCTATCTGGTGTAGTGTGGAGGGACTCTGTCCTAGCTTCAGGTGTCTTGCAACACACATGGCCTTCAGGTCAAAGAAGGTCATGTCCTTGTACTGAGGCTGGGTGGACCCATTGATTCCAACCCTTAAGGATATTCTAGTGCTCTGCAGTGTTGTTCTACCTACACTAGTTTGTGGCCTACTGATCCTAGCTTGAGCTGTAGCAAGGGTGTGCTATCCCTTCACAAACAGCTCTAAGTTCAGTAGAACTTATTGATACTAAGCTTGACTTTATATGTACCTTGAGTACCTTTAGTCGTTTTCAGTTAGTAATTCAAATAGAGATTTTCTGGTAAAACAATGGTAAGCTGGAATCCCACACGCTGCCCACCAATGTGAGAAGTTGGCTTGGCATATGCTGGTCACTAGTTATAGTGGCCACCTTGCACCAGTCCAATTCGACTCTTATGGTAGATAGGTTTAAGACAACCTTTTTAAGAAAGCTATCCTAGTGGTAGCTGTGGAGAGCAGCCTTCAGGCTAAGTCTCAGAGGAAAGTAAAGCAGCTTGTTTTACCTTATAATCTCTTGAATTAACAAATGAAAGGACACCACACAGGTATATATATCAAATATATATGTTTTTATTTCTAGACACACTCTACTAATCTCTATGAGATTAGAAGTCAAGGACATTCAGAAATATCAACGTTTCACAATAAAGTTAAGCACAAATATGGCTGGGGCCCTACGGGTGTACCAGACCATATACTAAAAAAGAGGTTTAGGAAAGTCGACTTGCAAGGGGACAAGGCCTAGGGCCTGTAGAATCGCTGGGGCTTCACTAATGCAGCAGAATCAGCTAAGTAAAAGACCCACGGGAGACGCGTGCAGTGTGAGAACACAGCCGCGGGTTCCCTATTGATTTCAACGGAGCAAGTCGCGGTTGGATTTTTAATGTTTAAGGGTACTTCGAGGAAGTCTACAAGCAAGCCACTTACAAGGTAAGTAATTCGAGGGCCAACACACACTAGGGCACCGGAGGGCACGAGTTACCTCACCCAGGGAAGCCGGGTGCATAGGTGTCTTTTGGTGTCGGGTCGCGTCGCTGTATTCTATGGAAGGCAAAGAAGATTTGCTGCTTGCGAAGACTGAAGAAGTGTCCGGTGGAATCCAAGGCTGGATTCAAGATGAAGATGACCGGAAAGCAGAAGGGACAGTGTTCACAGTCACTTGCCAGTGACCCGGGGCCAGGAAGATGGATGCCCACGGAAGTCGGGTGATTGCAGGTGATCAAGGGTGTTTTGACTCTTCGCTCACGAGGTCCAGGAGGGATTGACGATGACCATCAGCTGGATTCGGAGTGTCCCATAATGTCTGCAGCTTACTAAGGTGTCGTCAACCGGATTGGAGCCAACAAGCCTTGGCAACAGCAAGTCTTGTGGAAAGTGAATAAAGTCAGCGGTGCAGACCAGCAAGGTCTGGGGGCTCACCCAGTGAGGGTGAGTGAGGGCCAGCCTGGAGCATCCAGAGGAGCCCTTTCGTTTGATAAGAAAGTCTTCGGGGGACCCACAAGCCAATGGGCAAGGGATCGCGAAGACGCCTCATGAGGAAATGCTTTACAGGAGCCCACTGTCACTCGGGACGGGGTAGGCCTCTGATTTTCACTGCAAAACCTGCTGGAGGCTTGGGCCACAAATGGTTCAATGCACAAATTTGTAGAACGTTGTGAAGGGGTTGCACTTGACAATAGTGCACGGTACCCGGGTATTGCTGTTCCTCGTCACTCGTGGGGTCCACTAATCACAGCTTTGCTGAGGACTCACAATGGCTGTCGAGAAGTCAGTAAACCATTTTCTGTGGCTGCTGGGAATTCTGACTCCAGCGGGAGCGGGAAAGTTTGCGACCATTGATTAAGGATTTTGGTGCCTGCCAAGCAGGGGAGTCACTCCCTGACTCCAAGGGAGATTCTTCTGTCTTCCAAAGGTAGTGGAACTTCGAAGGGCCAGGATTCTTCTTGTAAAGCGTCATCCAGGGATATATAACTTGCAATGGCGAGGTTTCCCTATCTTATACTAAAGGTAGAGGAGGGACTAGCTCTATGACCACTCCTCTGGGAGGGTCAGGGTAGGGGGTAGTTACACCCACTTCCCTTTGTCCAGTTTTGCACCAGAGCAGGGACAGGTAGCCCCTGAACTGGTTTGAGCTGGCATATGCACAGAGGAGCCTACTGCTCCCCCAGTGCAGGACTTCAAACCACTCTAGAAGTGCACCCACCCAGCCCCAATACACTAAATCCTGTCTGGAAGGTAGTGACACCTCCCTGTGACAGGATGCCTATTATTGGGCCTCCTCCACTGCGAGTTTTGGTCAGCAGCAGGAGGGCAGCCCGCTGTCTATGCTGGTGGCATCCATTTTGTGATGCCAGGGCTCTTTCAGATTTCTACTGTGTTACCACAATAGGTACATGTCGTCCCCTCTAGAAGGGTGGGATCATACTCCCACACCAGTTACTGGTGTGGGGGTATGATTCCAAGTTGTTTGACACCAAACACGACATGTTTTGATGCAGTCATTCCAAAGTTAGCATTTACCGGGAGGTTATAATGCACTTAAGAGTATATGGTTTAACCGCATTCACAAACAGCCACAGAGAATATACTCTGCCAGCTGCAGAGGGGTCCTGCTCATGCAGAGGCACCCCCTCACTTTGTAAACCAAGCACCCTGCCCTCTGGATTGATAGGGCCTGCCATAGGGGTGACTGATCGGTTTATATGTGTGTGTATGGTGAGATATAGGGAACCTATACCTCAGTGAGGAGTGCTAACACTACCTTACTCAGGCTGCAGTAGCATGCCTGTGGTGTCAGATTTAGTCTGCTTCCCAGGGGTGGCATAATACATGCTTCAGCCCCTGGTAGGCCTGTTAAGTGCCTATGCTCTTGGTACCTAGGGTACCATATACTAGGGGCTCATAAGGCACCACAGTATCCAATCACTAGTGCATCTATTATGCACTCCAAGTTGTTTACAGAGAACTGAGAGACTGGGGCCCTGATTAGCAGGCACCCAGCCAGACTATAGCCAGAAACCAGTGTTAACATCAGAAAAAAAGAGGGGGCAACATAAGTGCAGATCCTACTCTCCTACAAAGGACATTATAAAATATGTTTTATAAACCCTGGTGAGGGAAAAACTGCCAATTTTGTTTTCCCCATTATAATGCATTAGCTCCACAGGCTAACATGGGAAGGCTTTATTAAACGTTAACAAAGTCTAACTATTGACAGGAGCGAGGTCAAATGATACTTCAAAGTATCTAAATATTAGTTAGAATGAATCCAACAACTTCCCAAGGTCAAATTTATTATATCTATGACAGAAAAGAAGCTATAGAACTTGCTTCTCTGGTGCGCCTAAATCCAGCTCTAAAGTAGCCTCTCTTGATTGGCCAGCCTTTGTCTATCAAAATCCTGGAACACAGGTGCATTCACAACAGCAGCCTCTCTGACTCAATCTCCAACAACTGGATCACTGCCTGCAGTGACACCAAGGCACCCTTGAAATCTAACAATACCAGAAGATCCAGACTCCTCAGGGCAAGCACCACACAACCAACTAGAGCGTAGAGGGAGGCTGAACCAAACTGTCTCAGTTTTTCTGCAACTAGATAATCAACATATGTAACAACTACAATCTCCAACCGGACCCTCTGTCCTAGAAACAAGTCATCCCATCTGGATCATGGAAACCACACTGAAGGCCTGGCCACCATCATCACAGAGGAAACACTGTCAATATGCAGCCAATCCCCTATAGGACCCCTCTGGACCGCAGCCCCACAACATCTTTATAAAGGGACTGCAATCCATGAGATCTGGACTCACCCCAATCTTGAACACTTTCATCATTGAAGTTTCCTACACAGGTGCCTGGAAACACACCACAGTACTCCCCCTCCTCGAGAAGCGGTTTGTGGACCCAACTACAGAAGCCAATTACAGATTCATCTCCATGCTACCCTACTAGGCCAATTTACTGGAGAAGTTGATCAACAAACACCTACCCAACAACTTTAATTTAACACATTTAAAAGCACCACCTCAACGCTACTGAATCTGCCTTTAGACCAACCCACAGCATCTAAACAGCCCTCTTCACCCCAACAGGTGATGTCCAAATGATCAGGGACAATGGAGGTCAAGCAAACGTCATCATACAGTACCTCTCTGAGGCTTTCTACACTGTATCCCACTCCATCATCATCAAATAACTACATGAAACCCACACCCAAGGGCCCACTCCACTGCATATGCTCCTTCCTGAGTGGGCATACTCAGTCAGTAAGCTTGGCCCCCTTCTGCTCGGATACCTGCAACCTCATCTGTGGAGTAAAGCAGGGCTCATCTCTCAGCCCTACCTATGTCAACTGTACATAATCCCACTTGCCACCATCATCCATGTCCCCAAACTCAACCTCCTATCATATGCCGATGACACACAGCTGACACTCTCACTCTCAGTCAAAACATCCAACACCTACAGCAAGTTTGCTGCTGCATGACCGAAATCACCAACTGGATGAAAAGTGACTGTCTGAAACTGAACACAAACATACAGAAGTTATGATTTTTGCTAAATCTTCTCTGTGGGACTCCACTTGGTGGGCATTAGAATTCAGTCCTACACCCACCACCCACAGCAAGCACTTCTGCATCATCATTGACAATCAATTCACCATCGTCACCTGAGTCATCAACACCATCACCACCTGATTCCACACCCTTAACATGGTGAAGAAAATCTTCAATTGACTCTCCGCCAGCTCGTGCAGAACCATCCCACAAGCCTTCATCACAAGCAAACTGGGCTACTAGAACACCCCCTATGCCAGGATCAGCACACTTCTAACAAGACGCCTCCGTCTATACAAAACTCAGCAGTGAGGTTCACAATTACCTCACCCCATACTTCAGGAACCTCCCCTGGCTTCCTGTGCACAAAGATGTTCTTTTCAAACTCCCAAGCAAACCTTCAGAGCAGTGCTCAATTTTGTAAAAAAAAAACAATAAGCACCGAGGGGTCGATTTCCAGTACTAATCTAAGATAAAATCCTAAACTTACTACTTTTGGTATTCACAGAAGGCATTTAGGGGCTGATTCCGATTTCGGTTGGAAGGGCTCCGACCGATGGTTGGAGCCCTTCCGACCGAATCAGAAGGTGTCGGCCAGATACCTTTCTAACCGAGCCCATCTCGGTCGGAAAGGAATCTGACTCGGATTTCCGAATTGCGGACGACAGGCTCTGAGAGCCCGTCCTCCATCCGGAAATCGCTCAGTATTCCCCCGGCTGCCTCTTTGCGACCGAGGGAGTACAATGGCAGTTTTTCACTGCCTTTTCGTGCCGGTCTTCCCGGCACGAAAAGGCAGTCGGAAACTGTCTTTGGGGGTCCCCAGTAGGGCCCCCAAGGGTGCGAGGCTGCCGAATAGCGGCCTGGGGGCAACTATGGAGCCCCTCTGTGGATCCCTGCACCCGGTGACAGGCACCTTGGGGTGCCGGCCACAGGGTGCAGGGATAAACTGCACCCCCCCTTTTCACAATGCCAGCATGCAGTCGGCACGGAATGCATCGTTGCATTGTGAAGTATACGAATGCGACCAAACTCTGTTCGGTCGCATCGTACTTGCAGGGCCGTAACCAACAACAGCAGGTCGGTCGGTTATGGCTCCTGACCGATGTCGGACGGACCTGGGTCCGTCCGACATCGGAATCAGCCCCTTAGTAGTAGAAAAGTTAGGACTCCTAACTTTACTACTACTAAATACCTTCTGTGAATACCAAAAGTAGTAAGTTCAGGATTTTATCTCACTTTAGTAATAGTAAAGTTAGGAGTCCAAACTTTACTACTACTAAATGCCCTCTGTTAATACCAAAAGTAGTAAGTTTAGGATTTTATCTCAGATTAGTTCTGTGAATCGGCCCCCAAGGCTTTTGTCAGCAGGCCACATCCGCTTGCACTGCCCATTACTGCTGTCAATTACAGTAATAGCATAACTAATAAGTCACACTCCTACAAGTGTTACAATTCTGACAATTTCAGGACCCCAAAAGCTAAAAGAATGGCTTTGGCAGCAGGTATAGGTAATTCTCAATGTGTATTGAATTGATAAACATGGTGTGCTCATCTCTGAATTAAAAAAACAGCGTCACATGTGGCAGACTGTCATAGGTAGCCGTGCTGACAATTAAGTACCGGTACAGAGAACTGCAAACCACAAACTCAAATTTAAAACTGACTGCTTCAAAGCCTTACACAACACTAGCTCAGTCTATCTCAGCAATCGCATCACATTACACAATCCCAACAGACACCTCTACTTGGCTGGACTCCTACTTGCACACACTCCTCATATACAAAAGGCCTGATGAGGAGGTAAGTCTTTAATCTACATGATGTTAAAGCCTCTAATGACCTACCACTTTACACAAGAGGCTGTCTTCCATCCTCTAACTGCTTAAGGACATGAAGATGTGGGTTTTTGAATAGGGGTCAGTAGCTTGACCTTAGTACCAGAATGCTCTTGTCTAACGTGCCAGGATACCTCTATAAATACACATTACGTACATAACAATCTGATGTGATAAATCTGATTGCGCCTGTTGTTCCCCATCCCTATTTCTTAGTGAACTTTAAGAGTCGAACTCATAATTAACCTTATTTTATTGCCCTGAAGTTAATAGTCAGTAATAGTAGCTCCAGGTTTCAGATTTGCCAGTCACATTACAAGGTACTTTATGATCAAGACCTAAAAGATGTGGGGAAACTGAGAAGTTAGTGGATTTGGCATCCTGCCCTTGTTGGCAGATACCCCATTATCATCAAACTCTAAGGGGCATATTATCAAGACAGGCGATAAAATTATCGGCGCTTTAGCTATAACGGCGATATTGGGCTTGATAATATGCTCTATGAAATTCCAATTGAAGCTCAGGTTAGATGTGAATGACATCTAACATGGGCTTCAATTGGAATTCCATAGAGCATATTATCAAGCCCATTATCGCTGTTTATCGGCAGTTTTCTGCCGCTAAAGCGGCGATAATTTTATCACCTGTCTTGATAATATGCCCCTTAATGAGGCCAGTAGAGCTTTTTTTTTTTTTAATTCAGTGATTTCTCAAGGTCACAACTATCAATAACACTGTTGGCCAAATTCTGTGTGACATACATTTCATACAGTTTTGCCAATAAACATTAAAATTTTCAAATGTAATCAAGCGTTTTCCTTTTTATAACAAAGTTTAACTTTATTCCAAGAATAGGACTGATAGTCCTCAACAAAAATTATTAAGGCTCTGTACATTTTTTTCAACTGCATACCTTGAGGATTGTTTGACAGTCTAATGTAAAAATAGACTCACTCGACTGGAAGAAAAATCTTGATCCCTGACAA
Source organism: Triturus cristatus (assembly GCF_964204655.1). Taxonomy (NCBI): domain Eukaryota; kingdom Metazoa; phylum Chordata; class Amphibia; order Caudata; family Salamandridae; genus Triturus; species Triturus cristatus. The sequence continues at coordinate 557,295,502 of NC_140583.1, forward strand.
GCATGCCCTTGAAACTAAATATAGGTTTAACGGGCCAAATAATGCACGTGGGTCAGCTACCTAATCACTGGGCTCACGAGTTCTGAAGAAGCCATCTACTCTGTGACCTTCACCGACTCAATGTTTCAGTTTAATTCTCTTCATTAATGATCATGTCTAAACGCTAATCACTTTGTTTGCCATTTTCTAAAAAGGCATCAGAGAGAATGATCTTTGTGCAATGGGCGAGTAATCATGATTTGTGGATGAAGCGCCTGCAGGCTTTGAAAATACAGAAGTACCTGTCAGCAACATTTCACTGAATTAGGTGTTTCACATACCATTACTTGCAGTGAAAAAGTAAAGCAATCTGCATAGCATTAACATGTGCAATCATATGTATGTTAAAAGTTCATTATCATGAAGCAAAAAAAGGTATTGACATATACACTGTAATTATGGTACTAAGCCGTGGCACATTTCACAAAAGGATGGGAAGGAGAGGGTTTCCAGGGCAGCAGGAGGTCAGCAGCGCGTCCTTGTCTCCTTAATTCGAAGGGCTGCTTTACCTCTGTTTCAGCTGCTTCGCATCCTTTGATATTCAACAATCGTCGAGATAAGGTAGGGCAGCCTCATTAATTCTTTTTCCTTGTACTTCACTCTTTATTTTTCCTGCGATCCAATGTTTCACTTCCTCACTCCTTCTCTTTCTTACTTTTCCTCCTTCCATATTTCCTCTCCCAACTCATTCTCAAGTGTCCCAAAGCCATTCTCCCTTCTTTCACCTCTCCCCCTTTATGTTTCTTTCTCTTTGTCTCTCTCACTTTTACCTACCTGCGTTTCTACTTTTCCATCTGCTCATTCGCCTATAATCCTTTTTCCCTTTCTCTCGCTCTCGCCCTCCACCTTTTCTCTCTTCGCGCTATCCGGTCATACCTGCTGTTTACCAGTTTCTTCTTTCTCCACTTCTCTGTCGCTCCATTTGTATTCCCCTCTCCTTTTTTCCGTTCTGCTTTGTTTTTCCCTCAGTATTCAGTGGATACACTAACGCCTGACGCTTATTTATCTGCTGCTCACTCGACCTTCTCTTTCTCATTGTCCACTTCATGTTTCTCCTCGGTTTCCAGTTTCAAAATGTATTCGGAGATAAGGATGGCTGATTTCATGCACCTCATTGACACTTTGACACCGGGAGTCTCTTTTTATTCCTCCTGATATCACCACGTCATTACATTATGAGGTAACGCTGAAAGGGGAAAGCACTGGGTGGAACTTCGAAGGCCACAGGTCCTACACTAGAGAAGAGTAAATTGCAAATTTATAAACAATAGGGCGGGGGTCATCTTGTCGTTTCAGAAAGGTGTGGTTTAAAACCTATGGGACTACAGTGTAAATGCCACCGGAGGACAGCAAAACAGCCCGTAGCGGAAGCAGGCAAGGAAACCTTCAAGAAAGAAGGGCGAGGTATTAGCCGACTTGTGCACAAAATGACTTTGCTTTCGTAAAGCAAACCTGTTCACCTTGAGAATGAATAGCGCCAATAGACAATGCATAAAAGGTCATTGCAAGCCACAAGGCACATATTGTGAACCCTTTCAATGGAATGGGAAGCAATGACGCATTTCCCCAATTGACTGCTCTGAATGTCATGCATCTTCTGTGGTCACAAAGCATGGAACGATTACTTACTGACGAAGACAGGAGGAAACCGTTTTCACAGTGTTGCTATCACTTAATTTTTGATGGTTTACAAGCTGACTATGCAGGCTAAGGGCGTTGGAGGAGCAGGCAGCAGTCCCTAAGATCCAGTGGCGTAACGAAACTTGAGGGGGCCCCCCTGCAAAGCACCAGGAGGGCCCCCCCACCCCCAGCGGCCCTGCCCACCACCTACCACTTTGCCCCACCAACGAAATAAGCAGTCACCTAAAGCCGTATTTTCAGCACTTATCTGTGCATACCTCTAACAGCAAATATGAATAGAATGCACTTTAATTGTCCTCTGGGGCTACCTGAATGATGAGAGCCATGACTGAAAATTAAAGGGAACAAAGACAGAAAAGTCACATTACAAATGATTACATACTGTTTTATTTATAACCCTATTTAGTGCCAAGACGAGGTCTTTGCAGGCTCTTTAAACACATGGCTGGCATTTTTCTTTTGGCAAGCCTACTTTATATTCCTTCTCATGAAATGCATTCTCATACTACAGCAGTAAATGTACAATTTATGAAATAGAACTGTTATGAGACAACTCACTGGTGCAACAAACGCCGGTGAGAGAGTGTAGTGCTGCCTGTGTGCGCTACAGCGCTGATGGGGCCCCTGGAGGCTGGAAAACGGGGGCTGCTGGGGGCATAGCTGCCAAGATTTCAGATTGCCATGTGTGACATTTTCATAATTTCAGTGTAATTATGAGTGACATTTCAACGACTATGAGTGACACTTTCTTGCGAGTAAAATTAAGCAATGAAGACGATCAACACATATAAATATCAGAAATAACATCACAAAGACTGTTCCGGTAGAAACACGTCAGTCTTTTGAATAAACTTTTGAATAAACTACTACGGCAACTATATCTGAGAATGTGAGCTTTCCTCTGTGTGTGACCATGATGCAGGGCTGTTTGCATTTTTATAGTGGGACATGCTCCCACTGCTGAGCACCATCCCTGACAGGTGGATGCGATCGGAAGACTGTAGTCCTTTCATATATACATATTTATAGCCTTTCTTTCATGCATCCATCAATCATTATATACATGGATCAATCTACACATTATTTAAACTATTCATCCTTCACTCTTCCCAATCTATCTATTCTTCACCCTTCAATTCATTCACCCTTGAAACAATTGATCTTTCACTCTTCCATCCATCATTTCAACATACCCTCTATCAATTCTTCCACTACTCTATTCATTAATTCTTTCATCATTCCTTTCACCCTTCCATCCTGCCTTTTCTCCCTTATTTCCTTTCATGTTTCTTTCCTTCCAGTCTTTCTTTCTGTCTTTCTTTATATACCCATCTGCTATTTCACATCCTTAATTTTTCTTTCGCTCATAATCACTTTTTCTATTTGTCCCTTTATCAAGGGGTTTCCCCTAATTTCTCTTTCTCTATTTCCTTGCTCCATGCCAGCCTACCACCTACACCCCTCTCTCATGATATTGCCTAGCAGTATTATTCATGAGCACCTTGTATGCAGGACGGAGAGAAGAGGCCTAGAAACACAGGAGTAGATTGTTGGTCAGAGGGGGTGTAGGGCGGGGCAGGCATGCTGGCACAAAGGGATTTTAGGGTTTGAAATAGTATAACATTTTCAGAATGACAGCCATAGTGAAATTGCTAACTGAACCCCTAGTTTATACGATTAACTAAAATGTACAAGTCACTTTTATTTGCCAGTTAAATATAGGCTGGAAATCATATTGCCGGAAGCAAAGTTGTGCTAAGTTATCGGGTGACATACCTGTGTGTGAGTTATACACTCATACATTTCTATGCATTAAAGTATTTTACGCTGTTACATGTACGATTCCCAAACCCATAAAATATTCGAGGTTGTTGCAAACTTCTGTCATTAACAAATTCGATTTAAGGGCATTGACTTGCTAAAAACACAACATTCCGAAATCATCCATTCGTCTGAATGTTGCCACTTTTTTTTGCAAACTAACTGCTAAAAGCTAATCCTTGACATCTGCCCCGTTGCTCCCTCCTTGCCGTACGCCATATGTTTATTTGTGTGAAGTAAGTGAGAGCCCATGGTGTTTTCAGTTATGACCCTCACTCCCCCCAGTGATTGTTTTTGTGCAGTGAAGAAGTCTCTAGTATGTGAATATGTGCAGTGTGTAAAGCCCTATTGTCTCTTGAAGGTGGTGTTTAGGGATAGCTGGCCTCTGTATGTACCATAAGCGTATGAAGGAATAGACCTTCGCATTCAAACAGATATACTGCTAAAGGAAAATATCCATTCTACGCTACCTACAGCGCTATAAGCAAAGGCCTACATTTTGGCATGCACGTTACTGGCGGACAGAGTATTTAGTATCTATTTAGGGGCAGCTTTTCGTATATACAGTTTTTGCAGAGATGTACTTTGTGTTTTCCTATATAGGTGTACTATGCTAGTGTTCATTGGCATAAGCATCCTTAGTAAATAGATTCTAAGTGATTGTGTTGCATTGTTAGATGGGTTTTCGTGCTTGTATATGCATTGTTGGCACGGTGCCCATGAATTGTTGGTATAGAGCCTTCGTACAGTTTGGCATGATGACTTTCCTTTGCATATCAAATGCGGGTGACAGTCGAGATCTAGGGCAGGTTTGAAACTAATGGTTTGTTTTGTAAGAGTCAATGACTTTGCCACAGGGGGCTGCGTGCGAGCGCCTAGAAGTCACAAATCTCATTGAACTACCAGAGCAGGCTTCAACACGCTTGCAAGGTGGGACAGGGCTGGGTGATGCACGACCCCGCGCAGGTTCAGAGGATCACTGGTGCAGCATCTTTGCACTCACCACCACTGGGTCAGCTGCTGTGACCCGGTGGGGGTATCAGCACAGTGACAGGCGTGGGAGGCCCCATCACTGCTGCATAGCTGCCAAGGTTTCAGATTGCTATGTGTGACATTTTCATAATTTCAGTGTAATTATAAGTGACATTTCAACAAGTATGAGTGACACTGCCTCTCCCGATAAAAATCAAACAATGCAGACAAGGGAAACATATAAATATCAGAAATTACACCCATTTGAGCAAAGAGAAGCTAAGAAGATCTTAAAACATCTGCAAAGCGTCAGAAATGAAAGGACACTACCCTAGTGCCTTGTAATGGGTGGATTTTTGTACGAATAATGACAAACATCACAATGCAAAGAAAATTCAAAGCCAGCGTGAAACACTCCTACCCGACAATGAATATATAGCGGTCTCTTGTGCACCGTTTCTCCCATAACAGACATTCGATGAAGTAAGTATATTTTATTGGAGAGTTAAACATAATTTCTGGGTACCACTGTTAGCTTTATACACTGATGTTTTAATTAAAACAGGCATGTCAAACGTTCATTGCAAACTAAAAAGACCCCCGGGGCCTGCAAATGTGCACGTATCCCTACATATGTAGCACAAACAGACCCTCATTAGTCTCTAGCCAAACTACCCTACCTCATATAGCTTTCTACGAGTTCCATACCTTACAAAATTCCGTTTTTCTTTACCCATCACTTTTTACATTTGTACATCTCGAAACTCACTGCCGGCAGCGTCTGGCGTGCCATCACTATGCACTAACCCTGCCTGCACTCACACCAGCATGGATTGCCATCCTGCATGCATGCATGGCCTAGACCTCGCCGGTCACACTTCCAAATCCCAGACTGGATCTCCGTCCTCCTGTACTATCCCAGTTTGGATGACCTTCATGTGCCCTCCCTGGTATGGGGATACCTCCTCCTCTTGGGCAATGCTCAGTCTACCTCTCCTCTGCTGCCACCCTTCTAGTCTGTGTAAGTGCCACCAAGGGTGGAAAGCCCCATTGTTGATAGACTAATTGTAGCTGCCATCACTTCGTTGTGTTCACCCCCTCTCACTCTCTAGTCACCCCTCCCTGGCACCCCGAGAGCCCATCCTTCATATTTGGCCCTCCTTCACCTTGGAAAGGTTTGCCGAGTCAGTGAAGAACTGTGTACAGTGCCCTATATTTCTAAAGCCCTCTCGGTGCAGGTTCTGTTCTGTGGGGAGTTGCGGTGTACATAGGATGCACCTTCTGTAGTAGAGGGGCCCTGGTTGTAGATAGGCGCTGTGCACAGATGGTGGGACACCTGTGAATAAGTGCTGTGTACGCAGCATGCGTATATGCAGATGATTGCAATGGCGAAGGTTCCCATCTGGAAATATAATTTGTACAATGTGTGCCCACCTATGAATAAGAAAAGGTCCCCAGGAGTTCGTTAGCAAGAGGATGTGCCCCACTTTCCCTTTATAGAGGGTGCTGCGGACACACAGTGTAAATAAATAGAGGAGCGTTCTCTATACACAAGGTGTCAATTTGAAAAAACATGTATACAGAGGCGATGTGTGCAGAGCTCAGCTGCTCACCTCCAAAGGAGTGATGTGTGCACACGCGCCACCTATGGATACATAATGCCCACCTTCAGATAAGTGCATGTTCACAAGATGCGTACAGCTCACCCCTACCGGGAAATAAGACTGTATAATCAATGCGCCATCTGCAGAGAACCTCAGTAGGCGTCTGCTTGCAATCGAAAGCAACCCAGTCTGGCACGGGTAATCACCAGAACCACTATAATGGTCAAGTAAAGCTCAGGTGTGACACAGACAGTGACATAATGTCAACAGTAGACATCGATGTGGGAAAAAGTGCGTGAAACCCCGATGCAGCAGCAGCACAGTCACATATCACTGGTTCTACCAGACACAGCCCTCACTACTGGTGAAGATGACCATTCTGCAACTGTTGCTACAAATACAGCAACAGCATTTCACCGTGTGGGGCACTGATGGGCCCTTACGGAAAAATGCACCACTTTCCTGTTACCTGATCACTTACGTTTCGTTTCTCCTCCCAGAATTCCCTGAATCACAGTTCCTGGAAGCCAAAACCACAATCCTCTCGGTTTGTGCTGTTGTTCTTCTGCTCCCAGGCTTACTGAGCCGGCGTGACTCTTCACCGGTGAGGACCGGCCCTCTCATCGGACTACCATCTCCTGACTGCATGATGCAGCAGGGCCCTCTCCCTCACCCAGTGCCCTCGAGTCGGCCAGCTCGGCTGCTCTGAAATAAAATACATAGCTGCCAAGGTTTCAGATTGCCTATGTGTGACATTTTCATAATTTCAGTGTAATTATGAGTGACATTCAACGACTATGAGTGACACTTTCTTGCAAGTAAAATCAAGCATTGAAGACGGGGGAAACATATAAATAGAAGAAATGACACTAATTTGCGCAACAAGAAACTCTAAACAAACCTTCAAACTGCAGCAAAGCACCAGAAATTGAAGGGCACTTAACTAGTTTCCTTATTTGGGGGGGCTGCCTGGAGGCTGTGTGTTGCTGTATCTATCAACAAAGACCTAGGGCTTGGAAGGTAGAGTGCTTTCTTCTTAGCTGTGGATCAAATCCTATTACTTTAGGTATATGATACTCCCCGTTTTTTTGGGAAAAGGGTAGGCATCCACTACGCTAGCCACCTTCAATTTTAAAATGAGAATTTTACCTGTGGCAATCCCCTTGACAAACCTCAAGGTGCATGAATACACATAAACTACACCAGGTGTTTTTTCAAATACAAATAGTAAAAGAAATATGAAAAAATGTGAAAGAGACGAGATGGCACCTCACGTGCGCACCACCAATTGAGCCTGCTGATTGGTACTCATCAGCTCTGCCCACTTTTATCATCATTGGTTGCCATCACGCTCCAAAAAATAATGAAGAAAGTGTCCAAAAATAAACCAAAGCTGTTAAGGTACGTGGTGAAGAAATCACATACCAAAAACGACTGAATAGTGAAGGTAAAAGGTTGAGGAGGATACACCCTCAATAGGTTCAAACTTTATTATTCCTTTGATGTGCACCCAAATCAACAACAATTAAAAAGGTTGCTTAATATGCATACCGTTATATAGTGCCCGGAGACAACTGTGCGCACGCTGCCGCGCACCATTTAATTATGAACAGCCTCCGGGGCCCGGGCGTGCGCGCCAACTATATAATTAATTAACAGGCCGGTGGGCATGCGCACGGCATCATTTAATTACTGAAGAGGCAGCCTGGCCGTGGTGTGCGATGCTGCGCGCCCCATTTAATTTATGGGGAGGGCGGCCGGGCGTCCATGAAGACTCTGCTGAGTGAGGGGTCCCCTGGAGCACGGGGCCCCCCACACTGCGAGGGCTGCGGGGGCCTGTGTTATGCCCCTGCTAAGATCAACTCATGTTCCCCAGCTGTCAGATTTATAATGTGTGAAATCCATTACAGGCAGTGGTGCTGTAACAATATTCAAAGGTGGTGCTGCCATCAATATTACATCACTGAAGCTGTGGGGATTGTGAAAAATTCAAGCATGACTCAAGAAACAAGTGTGGAAAAAAAGCAGTGCCCATTTAGAAGGAGTGTTAAAGGTGTGCTATTTAGTCGGTGGTGTATTTTGGAGCACACTATCGCAAATACATTACTAAAGCATGGTGTGGTAGATTTACACACAAAACGTTCCATTGAAATGGCTACTAAGTTTGCACAGACATTTAGTTCTACTGATATAACTATGTAGCGCGTAAATGTTACTGCTTGGAAATTAGGTTTCAGTGAATTTTTATCATTTAGCATTGCCAAGTAAAGCGCCTTGATTTGTTTTGATCCTGACAGAATATTTGTTTCTATCACAGTTTAAAGCTGCAAAAACTGATAACAAATTTTGAAATACTTGTACAGTTCGTTTTCTGTGTGTTAGAAAAACATGACTATCCTACTGCCTTTCCTTTCACACTCAGCAAGATTGCCACATAGTTGACCATGCTCAATTGAGGGTTCAGAGAACATGGCAGCCGCGTCACACGCAGGTCACTGAGCACCCCGAGGCATTCAATGCTCACAATAGAGCCTATGTGCCTTACCGCATCTGGGGGTTCAGCGGACCATGCAGTTGGGCTCGTGGAGAAGCAGAGAAGTCGGGACGCAAACGGTACAGGCTCATGGTGGATAAGGGCGGCCCTGGAGCTCAGGAAGCTCCGCAGTTCAGTAGCCCGAGGTCTATTTTTTGATAGAGGTGACAGCATCAGCACACAGGCTGAAACCACATGTCCTGGAGGTTTGGAAGGCTCTTGGATGCCTGAAGAAGAGGGAGCTAAGGGGCAATTAGTTGATGCTCACAGCAAGGATTCCCTGGGCAGAAAAGAGATGGGGGGCAGCCCCAGGGCCAGATTTGGTGGGGGGAGAGGAAGGTAACCAGATTAAACTTGCCTTAGGAAAGACAAAAACGCTGCAGAGAGAGATGAAAGGTGGCTCCCTGACCAGTCAATAGGTATTCGAGAGAGCGCTCCCTCAAACACAAGGGTGCAACCCTAAAGTGAAGCCTAGGAGGGAAGTACAAAAAATAGGAAAAACACCTAAAAAAAATGACATTCTAGAGCATAAGGTAAAAATGTCACCTTCCTTGAGGTCCTTCTTCAAGGTTTCTCCCCCCATAGTGACTCTACAAGAGCAACAGCAAGTTGTGGCAGGGAAGGACGGAAATAATTTTGACACAGCAACAATGGAGGTGGGGGAGGTTCACCAACGGGGAGAGGGACTCCGTCAGGAAAAGGGTGTAGAAGTTGCCAATACAGTTGAAACTGCGTACCAGGTGGACGATACTATACAAGATAAGGATGGGGCAGATCACCTACCAGATATAGCATTAAAAAAGTCAGGAGAAGGAAAAAACAATGTAGAGACCTCGGTTAGTTCCCTAGAGGCTATGCTCTCAACACTCACTGCAGACATTAAGAAAGGGTTTGCAGTATCTGAAGCAAACCAGGGGGAAATACGTGGCTTCTGTGAGGCATTGGAGAAAAAGATGGCCTTTATTGTCCGAAAGCACGCAAACACTTGAAACTACAGTGGAGGATTTAATAGCAAAATGAAGCCTCAGGTGCTGAGTCCGTATGAGAGGGGGCTGAAGGTGAAACTGGAACAGCTGAAAAATAACTCCAGAAGGAACAACTTGAGGGTTCTGAATATTCCTGAGGGGAAAGAGGGGACAACTTGAAAACCTATGTGGTATCACTGATAAAGGCATCAGTCTAGGTCGAAGAGAGTGATCCTGACATTGAGAAAGATGTTCAAAGAATACATGGAGATCCCTTTAGAAAAAACCCAAGTAGAGTTAGGCCAATGAAGATTCTCGTTTACTTTCAGACATATGTGCTAAAGGAAATAATTCTCCTTTCTGCATTAAAAAATTTAAAAAATCTAAGGGGGGCATATTTTCCATTTGAAATTAGATCAGACCTATCTCGGGTGACCTTAGATAGACAATGGGAATTGAGTAAACATCTGGATGAATTTAAAAAAGTTGGAGCAACTGTCAGCTCAAATTCCCTGCACCCCTCAGAGTAAGGCATAACAACAAAAGGCACACAATAAAAAGCCCAAGGGAGGCAGATGATTCACTAGAAGTCATTACGAAGTGAGGAGCAGGTACCTGAAGGACATACTAATAAAAAAAAGAAGCTATATCCTAGGAAGATCTTAGCTTCCTCTACTCTCTTTTCTTTTATTTCCTAAGGGGTGCTGCAAAGAAGTGGGGGGGGGGTTACACATAGACACTTAGGGGTCTATTACGATGGCTGGTGGACACCGTAACAGCAAAAGGGACCACCCTCCATATGTGCGGTGGTCCCGTGATGCAGATTAGGATGCGCCCGCCTGTGTGGCATTTTTTACATTGCGGTGGGCAGTGCTTTCAGCAGCACCCACCACAATGTGAAAAAGGCATGTTGTGCATGTGCATGCACAACGTGGCAGGCAACGCGCGGTGCCGGCACGTTGTGCATGCAAATGCAGGGGGTACCATAGGTACCCCCATGTGCAAAACCCACCCCCCCAACACCCTGGGGGCCTGCAATGGGCCCCCACATGCAGACACTTCATGCCTTTCCATGGCGGCAACGCAGCCATGGAAAGGCACATCCGCGCCTGCATTCTAGTATGGATGGCGGTGTCTTTGGAGCACCGCCACAATATTATACACCTTTTCCGTCCGCCAGGGTCCCCCCCACCTTCGTAATATGGTGGGGGAAATGGTAGGCAGGCGGGAGGAATGGCGGGCGAATCATCACCACCATACAGGTGGTGGCGATATGCCCCTATTTTAATAGACCCCATAGTTATTCTTGGTGTTGGGTTCCCATGGTGCAAGAAAAGAAATTTGGGCTAACATCAAGTCCAGGAAGAAGTATAGGGAGGGTTCTCCAGGGAAGGGTGGAGGGAGGGAGGAGGGGGGGGGGGTGCACTGGATGGGGAGCATGTGGGAAAACTTGATAAAAATTGATAAAAAAAATCCTCAAAAACCTCAGAGAGACATAATGGACTTAGAAGAACAGAGATATGTCTATCCAGATTTTAACATGGAATGTTAAAGGGCTGCACATGAAGGGGTGGAGGGACAAGATATTACAATTCCTTAGAGACTCTCCTACCCAGATTCTGATCTTACAAGAGGCACATTTGGTAAAAAAGGAATGTGTGGAGTTATTTAGAAAACAAAGATGGGTACAACAGATAATATGTGCAGATTGGAGTGCAAACATAAGAGGGATTGCAATAGTGGTGAAAAAAACAAGCGAAAATATGGATATCACATATGACGGCAGATAATGGGTGTAGGTGGCTCATAGCAAGAGTAAAAATAATGGATATGCTTCTAACATTGGTAGGATATTACTGTCCAACCCATGATGATTGTAAGCCACTTGGAAACATATTTTAAAATTTGTTAAAGTTCTTGGGTCTGGTAATTGTGGCAGGATAGTTCATTGTAGTAATGGACCTAAAGTTAGTTAAATCAAATAAAAGTAGATCTGTACCTATGCCTAAATCACAAGCCTTTCTGAAAACCATGATGAACCAACACACTCAGAGTGATCTCTGGAGAGAGAGAGTTGAAAATCTGCAAGGTACTTCGGGGCATATCATCAAGGACCGGCGATAATTATCGCTAAGCGCACTTAGCGCTAGGATAATTATCGCCGGGTAATGTGGAATTTTATCACTGAGATAGTGCTATTAGCAACACTTATCTCAAAGCGATAAAATTCCAAGCGCTAACTGCCAAATGTGAGAATATAGCTAGAAATCCAGCGATAATCTCGCAAAGTTTGGCGATAGCTTGCTGATAGGGCAAGGCATACTTAGCCATGATATCCACCTTACATAGGATATCATGGCTAAGTCAGTCTTGAAGCAGGCGTGAGCAAAGTAGCGATAACAGAGGTTATCTCTGCTTTTCTTGTCGCTCTGCAGGTTAGCGTGCCCATTGATAATTGGAGAAATGTCGCTTAGCGACATTTCTCCAGTTATGTCAGGGCAGGAACGCCCACTTTGCATCTCATTAGAGAAGCAAAGATGGGCATTACGGGAAAATGCGATAATGCAAGGATTCACGCGAAAGCGTGACCTTGCTGATTAGGCGATAAAATGATCGAAAACGGCCGCAAAAGCAGCGATAATTTTTTATCACCGCCTTTATGATATGCCCCTTCATTCTGTAATAAGAAATATGGACACAGATCAAGGATAGACTACTTTTTAGTAGACTGGAGCCTTGGAGAGGATATCCTAGATATTGGGTATAAGGCAGCCCGTTTATCAGCTCATTCGGCAGTAACAGTGATAATTAAAGACATCAGTAAATGTATACAAAGAAAGTGGACATTAGATCGCACCATACTGACAGATATGGAAATAATGGAAGGTTTAAAGGTAGAAGTTAGTGAATTTATTAAGACGAACAGTGGGTCCGCTCCAACTGGTATAGTTTGGGACACGTTAAAAGCATTTATTTATTTAGTGCAGTTGGCTACAGAAATAAAGGTTATGGGAATGAAATCTCCAGGTTAGAGAATGAAATGGAAAAAATAGAAATTGAAACAAAAAGAATGCTACCAAATGATGCTAGGATTTTGTTAGACAAAAAATTGCTCCTTGTGAAGAACCAAATGGAGGAAATCCTCCAAACCTGGATTTTAAAAAGATGGGATGCTAGTAAGCTAGCAGACGTCGAGTATGGGAGAGGACAGGGAAGCTTTTAGTTTGGAAGACTGGAATGGACCAGAATAGGAATTGGATTAAGGAGATTAAGAAGAAACGGTTTGGGGATATTCTGAGGAGTGAGACTGAGATAGAAGAGGCATTTAAGGAATATTTTCGGGGGTTATATACTGAGGAGGAGATAACTGCAGAAGCAGAGATTGAGGAATGATTAACAGATTCTATCCAACCCTTAGATGCTAAGCAGCAAAAGATCTTAAATCAGGATATCACCCAGAAAAAAGTTAGTATGGCCATTCAGTCAAGTAAGGGGCGTAAAGCTGCTTGACAGGATGGGATGCCAGTGGAGCTGTATAAAATCCTACGGGAAGTGTTAATTCCATTTATGAGAGTAATGATAGAAGAGAAATTAGATCAAGGGGAGCAACTACCAAACTCCTGGAATGAGGCTATTATCAATCTCATTTTGAAACCAGGAAAGGACCCTGCTAGATGTGAATCATATAGACCGATATCTCTCCTGAACTTGGAGTATAAAATCCTGGCAGGGAGATTAAGTAAGATAGCCAGAGAAGTGATACATAAATATCAGAGGGAATTTGTAAAAGTAAGGTATCTACATGAGCTAACATGTGGGTTAATGCCATTGATTTTGCAACAACATCTGGGAAACGGCGTTTACAATGCTATTTCCACAAGGCATGGCTTTACAACGCGGTAGTTACAACGACCGCATTGTTACCACGTGTGCCATTACATCACAAGTCGTATCAACGACTTGCTGTAGGGGGTGTGCAACACCAGGGAATGTGTTGGATTTTAAATCCAGCACCTTCACTGCTGTTGCACAAACTGGAGTAGGAATAGTAATTAATACTATTGCCAGCGAGCCCCCTACAACAAGTCGTTGATACAACTCGTGATGTAAGGGCTCACGTGGTAACAACGCGGTCGTTGTATCAACTGCATTGTAAAGCCCTGCTTTGTGAATGTATATGTTGAAACGTCATACATTCCAATTTATGCAATCCCTTTAGCAATAACAACATTAGATGCCTCCAAAGCCTTTGATAGGGTGAGGTGGAATTATTTGTTTTCCGTTTTAAAACAGTATGAGCTGGGAGGTAAATTTTGTAGAGTAATCCAATTAATATATCAAGAACCCTCAGCAAGAGTTTTGGTGAATTGGAACCTATCTTCATCCTTTGAAATACTTAGAGGTAGAAGACAGGGTTGTCCTCTCTCCCACCATTGTTTAATTTCCATATAGAGCCCTTTGCACATAAACCCAAAACAACAACTGACATTCCTCACTTCTTCCAGGGGGAATGAGTGAGGAAGGTAGCACTATAGGCGGATGATCTCATGGTTTTGTCCTTGGATCTTGGGGCAGCTCTGCTGGCTTTTATATGGTTGGCTTTACAATTTGTTAAGGTGTTAGGGTACTTAGTGAACAAGGGCAAAACAGAGGTTGGTGTATGGAACCAGGGCAGGGAGTAGATCTGAGGTAAATATTAAAAGAGATTGTGCAACTTATGATGGGATGGGCACACCTTCCCCTAATGGTTCTGGGCAGGGTCAATTTGGTTAAGATGATGATACTGCCAAAAATCACTTTCCTATTAAAAACTATACCCCTGCATTTCAAGAAATCTACCATGGATAAAATCCAGCAGGCAATAAATGCCTTTATTTGGGCATATAAGGGGATCAGGATCTCCTGGAAAAAACTGCGGAGAAAAAGAGAGAAAGGAGGATTAACTCTACCAGATATACAATATTATGCTTGGGCATTCCAATTGACAAACTCTAGAATGCTTGTGAAAACACCGAATGGATCACAAATAGGATCTATGTTCTTGGCAATGTTAAAAGAAAGTAAGGCAGATGTAGATTACTTCCTTTTTAAATTCGGTGACCCAAAGTACTTTAAAAGAATTAAACAAAAGGTACTACAAGCAATGACGAGAATATGGTACCACATCAGACGACGTTCAATAATGAACTACTATTCCCACTGTGCTCCTATTTGGGAATCACTAGGGACCCCGGAGTGTCTTAATGATAAACTTGCATTACCTATAAGAAATGCAGGTGTAAGAATCTGGGGAGATCTGTCACGAGACGGTAGTCTTATGCTATGGTGAGATTTAAATGGGATGATGGAGGGTAATCTTTCAAAGTCTAAATATACACAACTAAAAAGTTGGAAGTTGGAAATTGCTGTTGGGAGTGGAAAACTGTTTGGAGGAGCAACTGGTCAGAATACCATCAGGAAACAAGGAAGTCTAATTCTGGTATTGGAAAATATAAGACATCATGGATGGAGATTTTACTCTGGCAGAAGAGCTGTGGGGAAGATACTTGCTGAGGGAGCAGTTACAAAATATGTGGCAAGTATCGATGCGTACATTATATCCCATTGTCAAGCCTGCCTTTTTAGAAAGAAACCACCTTTTCTCACTCCACAGGGCATATATAACACCTGAAAATCTGTCAAAGATGGGGAAAGGAAGACCTACCAGCTGTACAAAATACAGCCGTGACAAAACGACGGATGTACATATGTTCTACCAATGCGCAGAAATCAGAAGGTTTTGGGACAAAGTTGACACAACTATAGAAGGTATTTTGGGTCAGCAAATTAAGGTAAGCCTATCATTGATTATTTTTTGAGTAATGAATGGCCTTCTGGGCATTCCTAGAGACCTGCTGTTCTATGCAATTCTACTGGCCAGAAGAGATATCTGTTGTAAGTGGGTGGGAGGTATTCCACCTCAGCATTCTGAATGGTTGGAGTGTCTTTTCTATATGTCTTGGATGGGCGTCTCAGGGACAGACTCAAAGAGAAAAAGATTCTGGAAGCCGTTGCAAGCTTGGAGTGTTGGTCTATGTAGGGTGCCACAGGGAGTAAGGGGTAATGAGAATACATGAAATGCAAATCCGTCCAATGATTACACCTAAAATCCACTGGCTGCAGGGCCCCCGCTTGTATTTAGGGTAGCTGCTGGTGTGAAACTAATACCGTGAGAGAGATATCCGCATGGGATGAAAATACTCATTGTCAAATGCCCGAAGGCTATTGGTCCCATTTCAAAAGATTGTCACAAAGTTCACACTACAAAATCTTCCCAATTTGCAGTTGGAGAAAGAAAAGTATACACCAATATCTACATTCAAAGAATAAACAACTGTTAAAACGGGATTCCTGGTTGGCTGAGGTAAGCACCTAGGCCAGGAGGGAACCACCAGTCTAGTCAGGGTAAGCTAGATACACAATAAGATAACCTGTGCTCACCCTCTGGTAGCTTGGCACAGAGCAGTCAGGCTTATCTACAAGCCAATGTGTAAAGTATTTGTGCAACACACATAAACACACAGTAACACTATGAAAACACCACAAAAATACTCCACATAGGTTTAGAAAAATAAAGAATATTTACATATGCAAAATGAGACCAAAACAACAATAATCCAATAAGTAGAGGTTGAGATATGAATTTTTAAAGAATAAATTAAAATTACCGCTTAGAAGTCACTAGCGGTCAGAAGATTACTTTAGGTTGTGAGGGATTGGTGCAAATCCAAAGTTCAGGCCGACTGAGATTGATTGTAGGCTGACTACAGGATCCAGACAGGCCCTGCTGAATAAATACCTCGGATGGAGTTTTTGTTGACATTGAGAGTCTACTGCGTCATTGTCGAGCCGAACAAAGGGGGCCCCGCATTGTCATAAAACTCCATTGAAGTGGATGCAATGTCTCATCGTCGAGCCACACCAAGCATTGTCATCGAGCTGCTCAGGCTGTGGAACCGCTGGAGGGCAGCCTCCGCATTGGCATCAAAGGGTGATGCAGGTGGAATTTTTCACACAGTCAATGCAATGTGCCGGTCTCTTATGAAAACAGCTGCAGAAACCATTTCTGAGGCCCAGGGCTTGGAGAGGACACCTCAGGCAAAGGTCGGACTCACAGAAGGCAGAATTCAGCAGGGTCAGCAGAATTGTAGGAAGTCTTTTTTGTCTCTGAGACTTCATAAGAACAGGAGCCAAGACAGCAAGCCCTTGGAGGTGACTTGGAGGAAAGGGAGAGTCCTTCCAGCAGTCAGTGACCAGTAGTAGGCAGCAGGGCAACAAGCAGAAACGCAAACTAGTTGAGTCCTTTAAGCAGTACATCAGTCCTTCTGACAAACATTCAGTTCAAGATCCATAAGTGTCAGATTTGGGGGGTTCAGAGACCGAGTACATATACCCAAAAGTGCCTTTAATGTAGGGTGGTGACTTCAAAAGAACTCGCTGCAGTGCACAAGGGTCCTTTTCAAGCCGTCATGTCAGCCAGTTTAACCCTGGGGTGGCATAGGGACCAAAATAATGATGAATTATACCCAGATCTGTGTCTGGGGGTGAGTAGTTGAAAAGTTTCAGCACTCCATCTATCATCTTCTTGTGTTTGCTATGTTCGCCCTAAGTGGCTAAGGGTATGCCAAGGCGTAGGTCCCATGCTCTCCATGCCACTGGATTCAAGATAGCCTGGCTGATGAGGGGTAAACCCCCCAAACCCGTCCCAGGATGTTTGTTTCCAGTTTAGGGAGGACCTGGCCTGGCAGTTCAGGCAGGACTGTTTCCATGGGGAGCAGGGTCAAGACTGATTTGTAAATGACTTTAAACTGGAATGACATGAGGAACATTAAAATGATGGATTTAGGCCCAGATCTCGGTATGGGGAGAATGGTTGACATTGTTCAACATTCTTTCCATCAGTTGTTCTTTTTGCTCTTTTTAAAAGCGGCATTTTTAAAACAGTAATGTTAAATCCAAATTCACCAGTAAAGGGGATTTATCAATACCATACAAAAATATCAAACATGAAAAGGCTGCTCGTCTCTGATTAGGAAGTACAGCTTAAAGGCCTATTAAGGAATGCCAAGTGCTGGCCTTTGGGAGGAGTAGGCCTAATAGTAGTGAACAATGAAATAGTTTTTTGTCAGTAACAGGACATGCAAAACATAATGGTCCATGTCCTACTTTTACTTAGAAATCACCCTGCCCTTAGGGTTTCTTAGAGCCTACATTAAGGGTAATTAATGTGTAATAAAAGTGGAGTTTAAGGCCTGGCAAGTAGTTTTAAATGCCAAGACGAAGTGGCAGTAAATTGAAAACCCAGGCAGTGCAGTGGTAGACCTGAGACAGGTTTGAAAGGCTACTTCTATGGGTGGTACAATCCAGCACAGTAGTAAGATTTGAAGTACATACAGGCCCTGGGTATATGGTATACCACTTTATAAGGTGTCATGTAGTTCCTATAAATCTATATAGGATCAGCACATTTAGACAACATAAACTGTGGGTCTTGTGTCCAGACTTATTCCAGACACCCCCACTGGATATGTTCGCCTGTAAACCAGCTAGCTCACAGTGCCACTATGGACTCCTTTTACCAGGGAGAGAATAGTTTTCGGCATCTATCAAACATGACAAGCCTGTCCCCTCAGGGATCATGGAAACCGGAGAGTATGTTTCGCACAGTCACTCGTGCTCACTTTGTCTCAGAAAGATACACAGAATAAATAATAGAGGGCGTTTTCATTAGGTATTTATTGAACCAGCATCTTTCTAGCGTAAAATATGTGTGCTGCAACAACCATGTGACAGAAACAGATGTATACTGGTATAAGCACCAACAGAGTAAATAGATTGTAGAATTCTACCATAGTGCTAAAGCAACGGACATATGCTGGCATACAGTAATAATGCGTACTCCTACGATGCAAATGCTAACCAGATGTACCTAAGTGTACATGACATGTATGTAGCTGTATAGCCAAGAATTTCCTCAGGATAGAGCCAACCCCATTACCTAATGTGGGAGAGCAAAGGTCCCCATCTTGGTCTCGAGATAGACACCCCACAAGGGATGTAAGACCACTGCGTGCTGGAGTGTCTGCTTGCAGGAACCTCAGCATCTCGTATTAGCATGTCAGCATGGAAGTATTTCTCCTTTGCCCCCCCAGCAAAGATATGGTGTTTGTATACCCAAAAGGTTCCCTCAGGGGTTCTACCTCACTGTGTCATGTCAGCCTGAGGATGACGATGGTATGGAAACTAACACACAGTTATTTTGCAGAAGATGGTAATCAAGATGTGATTTTGAGAATCCTCATGCATAATAAATGAGGCTAGTTTTTGTGGAAATGGCACGGTAAATGTAGGTAAAGGGTTAGGCGACTACCCAAGCCTGTATTGGGGTACATTTCAATTCACAGCAAAGGGACTTACCAGTACAACAAATATGCCAATCGTATATACATCAATTACATGTTTAGGGGAGAAGCCCATGCACTTTAGCATGGGTTAGCAGTGTCCTTAGACGAAAAAACAGGAATTAGCAGAAATGAGAGGCAAAAGGCAAAATGTTGGGGGAAAGACCACTCTAAGGGTGACAGGTCTAACAGTACCAATTTGTAAGGACACAGGGCCTGACAATTCATGTCTGTGACAAGATAAAAACTAAATTTAAAGGAATCTTTACTTCTTATTCACCTTTTGAACCCCAGCATGGTTATTTCGGGTTACTGCAACACCCCTGAATTCCCTGTTCCAGCACCTAAGTTTACAGGCATCAATCCCAGAATTTGCTATTATGCACAATGAGGTGCATAGCTAAATCCATTCTATTACTGTTAATGAGGTAAGCATTATTCCTCAATGCACACAGTCCCATTGCACATTGAAGGACTACAATGGTATATATAATCAAACAGAAAAGAAAGAATACTGTGGCACAAACAAACAGTCACATTATACAAGCGCTACATTAGTTAATACAATTGGCAAATAGAAGAAATACAATAGTGGCATAGATGAGTGACACTGAAGGACCACCACAGCACAAGCAGTGCTATAGATGAAGGCCTGTTGTGGCATATACAGTTAGCAGCATTGAAGAATAGTCACTAAGACACATACCATCAGCAAAGTAAAAAAAGGAGAACATGCAAACTTTGTGGGGGGTGCGGCACAATGAAAAGAAACTGGCCAATCTTGCCTCTAACGTCAAGCCTGCATCTAAATAAAGTAATGATACAGTTCATCAAGATAAATATGTAAATCTCTGGTAAGATGTCTGCACTGTCAAACCTAAGAAAGTGACCAGTATAAGCCTACCATACCATAGGTTATTACTAAGTGTCTCAATTGTGAGCAGTATAAGCCTTCAATACAAGGGACTTTTACAAGGTGCCCTGAGATTACAACAGAATAGCTGCAGTTTACTGCAATGGCATTGCAACTGTGATGTAACTTCAACCATACATGGACTACACAAGCGCATACGATGAGCAACGTTGAAGAAGGACCACAATGGCAGTTAAAATAGAAGCGTAAAAGAAGGAATGCAGTGGCATGTATAAGGGACAACAATGGCACAATAGTCTTTGTGAGGGGCATGTTTACAATGAAAAGAACCCAACCTGATCGACCTCAGGAATGGAGCAAGTGGCTCATAAAGGAAACATTTGTAAATGCTGATAATATTAGGTGCTATTTTTTTTATTTTTTTTTAGCAATTTTATTTAGTAAACGTGGCACACTTTTCAAAATTGGCATGAAGGCAATGGTATAAGACATTATGCTGAAATAGAACATACATGTGCTTCTCATAGAATGGACACAAATAAATGACTAAATGGCCTAGAAAGACATCAGTGTTTGACCCTTAACAAGGAACCCAACCAGCCACCCTCGGGGCCTTCAGTAGCTAGTGGTAAGTACTATAAGCCAGCATTCAAAATCAGATCACTTTTCATGTCTGAGGGGGACATCTCCCACAGCTCCAATGCCCTCAGTGTCATAGACATTATTGGATGTATCCCGCCAGTTCTCTGCTCCCTCTTAATTTAGGTGGTGAATGGATGCCATGTCGCGTAGGAATTAGCAACTCTGTCTACTAGGATTGGTGTTAGCTTTCCCATGGCACAAGTAGCCCATACCTTACCCTACAACAAGTTCAAGGGAGGCACCTGTGGGTTATTCCACATCTGAGCAATGCTCAGCCTTGTCTCCTGGAGTAGATGGAGGAAACGCTGCCCTTGTGGAGTCGTAGTGGGGAAAAACCTATCCGCCCGGTTCACTTAAAGAATCAAGAGTGGGTCGTGCAGCAGTATAACGCTAGTGATGGAGTGTACCATGGCAAGAACCTCACTCCAAAATATTTGTATCATCAGGCAAGTCTACCAGGTTTGGAAGACTGTGCCCCTGTCCCCACACCCCTTCCAACATGGCTCTGAGCCTCCAAACATCTTATGAAGCTGTACTGGAGTGAGGTACAAGCACTTAGGGATAGGTGTTAGTTTTCTAAAGAAAAACATTTATATAGTTTCTTTCTAAACCAAAAACAACCTCCTATTAAAACAATACATGATACAGTGATGTAACAAAGGAAGGCCCAAGCTTTATGGGGTCCCCCTTAGCACAGTACCCTGATCTGAGTGTAGTCGGAGGGGGCCCCACTCTATGTATTTTGCAGGGATTCCCCCTCAAGTTTCGTTGCGCCACTGACATGATTCACATGGTAAAGTGCTTACATATTTTATTTTACACCATACTGTGAGTAACTATTTCCCTATAAAGCCAAACATGCTACTTATTGTCAAGATGACTTCTGCATTTATTTAATTTGTCCACGCCACATGTTGAGAAAAGTGATAATGAAAAATGTGTACCTTATGCATTGCGATGGAAGTACTACCTATGAAGAGGAATGAGGCATAAAATAGGCAATAACTTATAGTGAGAGATGCTTACTCCTGTAAAGATCACTGTGTGGCTGTTAGACCTGTCAGCCCTAGGGTGGTCTACCCCGTTTTTTTTGCCCTTGTCGCCTCATTTTTGCCACCGTCTTTTTGTTGGCCATAGGTCTCTGGGAGCCTTCCCACTGCTAAACAGTGCTGAGGGGCAGGGGCTCTCTCCTAGCAACATGGCTGCCACAGGCCCCTGCAACTGCGGAGTGGCCATGGCATACACACACTAGTGGTTAGGAGCAGGCTGGGACATCTTGATACAGTATCTTTTCCATCCCGCCTTTTTGTCCCATAGACTGTTATGTGGAAGCTCCTAAAACCTTCCAGCCCTGGGAGTGATTATGCTTTGCCGCCTTTGCAGGAGGATCACCTGACCTGGGGGTATAAGAGGAAAGGCGGGAAACTCAACTAGTTAGTTGGGGCACCACTGGACCTGGGGGATCCTCTGCCGGAGAGTAGGCTGTTGGGCCTAGGGGAGA
Source organism: Triturus cristatus (assembly GCF_964204655.1). Classification (NCBI taxonomy): domain Eukaryota; kingdom Metazoa; phylum Chordata; class Amphibia; order Caudata; family Salamandridae; genus Triturus; species Triturus cristatus. The sequence continues at coordinate 557,317,534 of NC_140583.1, forward strand.
AACCTACACTACTGGGACTGACTGAGTCTAGGCCCCGCTGTACCCAAGTTAGATGAGGGACTCTGCCTGCCTGCTGATCTTGCCTGGTGAAGGGGTAACCCAGGGGACCATCTCCGGTGTGCTGCACGGACCCACCCTGCCTCTGATGCCTGCCAATTCCATCCCCTTTTTCCCCTCCTACGCCTGCCAGGGAGACCTGCCATCTTCTTTCTCCCGCCCAAGGCAAGTGCTGCCCTGGGGACATGGACTGTCACTGTGGGCCCTACAAGAATTACAGTCCAAGTGCTGTGCCGCCAGAACTGGGCCCCTGCTGAAGAAGCTGTACCTGTCAAGCCCTATATCTATCTAGCGCCGTACCTGGCAAGCGCTGTATCTGCCAAGGGCTATATCCGTCAAGAGCTGTACTCGTCCAGCGCTGTCCCTTCCCAGCGCTGTGCCCTCTAAGCGCTGTGAGCCCACCCAATCACCACTGCTGCCCCGGTACCCTTGCCCTAGCGCCGAGTGGATGCGATCGCTCCTTGCTGGAATCACCGCTGCTGCCCAGACACCTACCATCTAGCGCTGGGCGCCTGGAAGCGGTCGCTGCCCACGTCACCGCCGCGGCCCTCTGACCCGCGTCGGAAGAAACGCTGTGCCGCCATCACCGCCGTGGCCCGGGGAATCGCCGCCATCGCGGACAGCTGCTGTGCCATCCCACTGTGGCCCCTGACGCCTGGAGAGGGCCACCGCGACATTGAGGAAGCTTGTGATAAGCCATTGAAGCCAGTGCGGCCTGTCCCACGTAACGGGGGTGCCGGCCGCACCCCCACCAGCGAGCTGCATAGGGATTGGCCGCTGCGGGTGCGGCCTGGGAGATCTGCGCCGGGGTAATCCCAGGACGAAGAAACGCCGTGGGACTGAGACCGGCTCGAAAGCCCCGGCCTTGCCCCGCCTGGAGCCAGAGTCACGGGGAGCCCGCTTGGCCTGCGCGGGCTCCTGCCTGGGTTGGATCCCCTCCACTAAGAGGTAACACCCCCTGGGGGGAGAGCAGAGTAACTGTGGGGATCGTGGGGGCTGCCGAGGAATTTCCTTCACCTGGCGAGGCAGCCCCGCGTCCGCCCCTCCTCCGGGGACTGCAACCGGGCCCGGTAGGCCCCTTGGAACTCTTAAGGAAGAACGGCTGGGCCGGAGACTATACCCAGCGGGATGTCTAGCACTGTGAGTTGGCCCTGACTCACGAACGTTGCGCCCCGAACACCCCACTTCAAAAAACCTCATTGCCCGGGGCCTGAAGTTCTAGTAAAGGGGTGTTGCCTGTTCTGGGCCGCAAAGAATTTGGTCACTTGGGGGAATTAATTGCTACTCTGAGCCCTGAGAATCCATTGATGGGAAGGAATTGATTGTTACATTGAAATGCCCTGTTTTATCCACTGGAGTGGTTGTTAGTTTAAAATGCACTGGTTTACTTACGGAAATGCATTGGTTGTTACCCTGAAAGGCAGTACTGCATTTGACTGGATGAATTACTAGTTGCCCTGAAATGCACTGTTTCACTTGACTGAATGACCTAGTGGTTGCCTTACGAATATCCGTTTAGCTGCTCGAATGAACTTAGTGTGGCTTTGATTTTACCTGCATTATTCCAGAAATGAATTGAGTCAGCACTACTTGAACCAGATAAAGATTCGTGTTTTCATCAAACCACTTGGTGTTGTGTCCTTTATTTTGTGCGCATGGCTGGATCCGTGGGAATGAGCGCTGCACAACTGCTTTACACATTGCCTTTGGGTGTCTTCCTACCTCGCGCCAAGCTACCACGTCGGAATTGGTGACCCCAGTTCTAACATTTACATGCACAAATCTAGTCTCATGTGAATCTACTAATGCACCTTACAGTAACTTTACACTTTTCTGCTCATCACCATTTCCAAGTGTAAAGTTACCCTAGGTGCAGACTGACTTGTCTCTATCCCAGGTGGATCCTCCTATGCTAGCATTTACTACTGCAAAGTTACTCCTTATTACTTTTCACACTTAAGTAGAGGTCTTCAACATTGGGCAGAGATCTCCCTAAAGTAATGTATAGGAAACTGTATTAAATAATATAAGTTATTGGAGTTTATTTGAAAAGTCAAAACAATGTTATTTGTTTAAACATTATTTAAAATGTATGTTATTTTAATTTACTGCCTCCAATATTTCTTGTCCATGTGTGTTGCAATACCTCTGAGTAGCTGTGTGTGGTGATGGACTTACACTTACTGGTGCAGTAATGTTAGAAATGCAGATGGTAAATAGCAATGCACTTATTCTTGAATGTGGGTTTTGTTTTTGCATGTCCCTCCCCTAAACCCCTCTCATTTATTTGTAAATATTTCCCATTATGCAACTTTTTACCCGGTTCCTCCCACATTTACAACTTAGTGCCTCATTACGATGTCCGTCGGAAAGCATTTCGACTGACTCCTTATCGGAATCAGTTCTGACTGATTCGGGTTCGGAGAGTCCTGCTGACCGATTACAATGATTACAACCGACAACACAGTCTCCCATTAAAAAATGGGGTGGTTGCAGAAAACCTTGCACCCTGTGGCAGGCACCACATGGTGCCTGCCACACTGTGCACTGTTGTAAAGAGGGGTGCCATGGGTACCCCCATGGGCCCCAACTAGATGCCTCTGGGTGAAGGGGGCCTGCTACGGGCCCCCAAAGTCAATTTCCGACAGACTTTCCATGTCGGACAGACCGATTAGGAAAGGCTGTCCTAATCCGACATCATAATACGTTGGTCGGAAACGTGGTCCATGGACCTGTATGATTTGGCTCCGATGGACTCCAAGTCTTCAATTTACGGTCAGAACCGAGTCAGAAAGACAGAACGGTTACCTTTCCATTGTCATCGGTCAGTCGGAAATGTTTCCGAGTCGGTCGGAAACATGGGTTCCGATACAGGTTAGGAAAATCCAAATGTCGCTCGGAGCCTTTCCGACCGACATCATAATAGGGCCATTAATCGTTTACCTACATGCGGGTTATTTCTGCATTTATAGTGGAGCTCAACTTATAGATAAAAGAGGTGAAGGCAAAGGTCTCCGCAAGTAGGTTTGTGAATTGCTTTTTTAATACTGCCAAGTGTACTACAAAATGCAGTTTGTGAACAGGCTCCTGTATTCATATTTTTGAAGGGCAGTGACAAAAGCTTGGAAAAACAGCTGAATTATCAATTCAAAAGGAAGAAATGGTGCAAGTGACAACAGATTATGTTGAAATCAATGGAAAAGCCTAATAATGTATAAAAACCTCCATGCACATTTAATTTTCCAATTGTTGCTTACGTTAGTTCAGTTCTGCACACCAATGATTATTTTCCAGAAGAAATTACAATTCTATCAAGGGTGTCTCAAGGTATGCAGATAGGTTAATACCAATGTTGGTTGATTAGTCATGCAAGAGTATATTACAGGTCTTTAAAGTGTTCTTTCTAAGAGATTCTATAACCCTTATCCTACCCACCACAGGATCCCTGGTGCACTGGAAGCCATATGATGAACTCAGATGTATCTTAAATAGTCCTGAATATGAAGAGGCTGGCAGGAACATTCAAAATGCTGTCAAAAACTGTGAAACATTGTCAAGAAATTATTAAATACTGTCTAAACATGTTCAAATAATAATATCACTGTGAGTATACCAGTAGGCAAAAGGGGAACTAGTTGGAAAGGAAAGAAAAAGGCAGAACACTGGGTTTCAGTATCTTCTGTGGAGCTGGCTGATGACTCTAGTCTTGAGGATGCCAGAAGATTTATTTCGTAACATTGGGGAACAAACAGATATTGATTTATTTTGTAATATTGTATATACCATATTAAATATTTCCTTCTACTTGGAGCTTCAATTACTTTGATTAAACTCATATCGATATTGTTCGTTCAAATTCTGAATTAGAATAAGTTCATAAAGAAATAAAAATATTTCACTAAATTATAGTTATTTATCAATTAGGAGCTATGATATGTAACTAGGATATGTACCTGCACATACCACAAATTGTACTGTAACGATTTAACTTTTTCTCTCACATGGTATACTTGTACAGCTAAAAAAAAAGAATGAAATAGGATGTTTCGTATTAAGGGCCCCATTACGATGTAAGTCATAGTTTCCTTCTCCCAACACCGACTCTGAATTGGGACCAAACGACTCGCAGTCTGCGGTTCCTCCCGACCGATGACAATGTGATGGAACACTGTTCAGTTGGATTCCCATTGACTCCCATTGGAGCCCGTGTCAGCCCAAACTCCAACCGGAGGCCGCAGGATGAAGGGGACCCTGCTCAGGGCCCCAAAAGTCACTTTCCGATTGCCATTTCGTGTTGGACAGGCCAACTCGTAAAGGCTGCTGGACACCGAGGTTGTAATCGCTCGGTCGGGAGCGCAGTCCGTAGAGCTGTACGATGCGGGCCTGACCCACACGAATTTTCAAAGAGCTGGTCAGAACCGATTATGAAAGACCGTGCGGTTTACAATCCGACTGCGAACATCATATTGTAAACCGACCGAGTCAGTTGTAAGGATAATCTGAATGTTGGGAGGAGGCTTTCCGCCTGACATCGTAATCGGCCTCTTAATGTCTAAGGGCCATATTTATATGCTGACAGTATGTATACTCCTTTACAAGGGTGATAGAGTATACATACCACAAAGATGAAGCTCCGCCTGCCTGACTGATTGCTGGCAGACCTTAGGTTTGTCTACGGCGGTGAATACTTTATCACCGTCATAGCATACCTCTCTGACAGCCCGAAGGATTAAGGGCTGTGTAGAAATGGTTCCATGTCCACCCACCCAATTTAAGATGGGCCAACGTGTAGCCAACGTGTAGCCGTTTTTTTTACTGTTCGTCACCGCAAAGCAAACCTTTGTGATGAAGGACAGTAAAAACCAAATAGTGCTCTCCCCGCACTGGGACAGGACTCCCATGGTGAGGGGAGTATTCCTTTTTGTTTTCCTATAGGAAAATCCTTTTTTGGGGTTTTCCTTTTAAATATAAAACAAAAAATACTGTTTAGTGCAGGAATGCTTCATGCTGACGCAGCCCTGCAACAAATAAGGTATTGCATTGAAAGGATCTGCTGTGACCTCCACCAGGGTGACTGAGGGATTTACTCCATCACCGTGGTGGAACAATGGCCCGAATGCCAAAATATACATGAGGCACTAATTCAATAGCCATAGAATATAGCACTATTGAATATTAACATGAATGCTCTGCCTAATAAAAAAGAAATTTCCATTCAAAGAACCAATCCTTTCAAAGAGCTGTAAGTTCTCTACTTAAGAAAAAAATACATTAAAGAACCAGAAGCAATTTAATAAAGAGAAAATAAATGTGCAGTTTGTAGTCACTTAGGGCCTCATTTACAAAAAAATTGACATAGTGCAACACCATAAGTATTTTCGCTGTGCTGCCCTATGCAAATTTGAAAGGGCAGGAATGCACCGTATTTACGTGATACAGTGCATTCCTGTCCTTTCAGCCAGTGCTCAATTTGGTGCCTAGCACCAACACAGGCACTCTTGCACCCTCTAAGTTGTTGGCAGGATTGCTTTTGTGCACCTTCCTGCACAAAAAAATCCCGAGAGGCATTTTCCTCGTTCTTTGTGTGCTGCATAATGCAGCCGTGCCTTAATCCATATCTTTGAGGCCATGTTAAGTCACACAGGGAGGCTTTGAGTTGCCTCATAGATATGACTGAACGGCCTGCACCACCAGAGCATCAAATAAGTGACACTCCGGTGGCGCAGGCCTCTTGTAAATAAGCCCATTACAATTTTTCGAATGACACTCTGAAGGCTGCAAAATCCAAAGGAAACAAAGTAGCAGTTAATCTGACACATGCAGTGAAGATGATTCAAAACAATACAGCAGATTTTTGAGAAATGAATCTAAGAAATGCAGTGAAGCAAACAAACAATGTAGCTGTTGTTCTATAGCATGCTGGGAATATGTGATGACTCCGGTCTGAAACAAACTCTTTGCTGGAAAGGTTGGCAAAATTACACAGAACTGTAGTGGCTTGCATGTGGCTTGCTTGATCAAAGAAGGGTCATAGAGTCTGAGGGTGAGATTTGCTAAGAACATCCATTGGTGTGACACAAGTTGGTCACAAGGCAATGTAAGTCCTTGTCTGGGATTTAGTAAGCCATGCAAAGTCACTTTGCTTGGTTTTGCGTGTTTTAGAAAGTACAAAGTAACACAGCACAGAACATAGCGCTGCTTGCATTACTTTGCTTCAGGAAGGTGTCCCATGCGTGGAGCATGGGCTACCCATGCATCTAGCCATGGATTTTATGCAATCCCAGGATTACTAAAGTCAGTGAATCCGGGATTGAGCGAAAATTGTGTGCGTCCCAGACCCAGGTGTAATAGGGAGAAATATTATAATTTCCTTTTTTAAGCAGTCAGCATCACATATAGGATAAAGGAAAATGCCTTTCCTGCACAAAAACTATCCTTGCCATATTGCAGGCAACCCTGCAACAAGGTGCAAGGGTACCTGCATTGGCACTAGACAGCCTGAAGTGTGCCAGCTCAAAGAGGGGGCAGAAGGGTGCCATGCCTTAGTCGATAAGGCTCACTTCTGCCCCCGCTGTATGCAATACATCGCAGCAACACAAGCACGTGCATGGCCATTTCTCACTCTTTTTTGTTGCCTGAATTCCATGAGGCTTGTGTTCATAAGGCCCTCTCAAAATTAAACTATGCTTGGCGAATCATGACAGAAAGGCGATATTTTCATCTGTTTGGGAACTGTGTGCAACTTGGGGGCATATTATCAAGACAGGCGATAGAATTATTGCTTCTTTTTAGCGGCAGAAAACTGCCGCTACACCGGCGATAATGGGCTTGATAATATGCTCTATGGAATTCCAATTGAAACTCAGGTTAGATGTCCTTCACATCTAACATGGGCTTCAATTGGAATTCCATAGAGCATATTATCAAGCCCATTATCGCCGTTTTAGCGGCAGTTTTCTGCCGCTAAAGCGGCGATAATTTTATCGCCTGTCTTGATAATATGCCCCCAAATTCTAATCAGAACGGTGGCTCTAATCTCTGTTGGAATCCTCAAGACCAGGGCTTAAGATATCCAAACTATGACGAGACTATTCGAATAACAATAATGGGACATGAATCTCTGAGCATAAGATAACATCCAATATATTTGGAGCAATAATGTTGTCCAAGCAGAATTTGCCACAAAAGCACAACACAAACACTTTCAGCCTAATTATGATGTTGGGCAGATGGGCACCGTTGCGGAAAGGAACCGCCTGAACTTAGGTCGGCGATTCCAACCGCAGAATTACCATAGGGCGGTTTCAAACATCCTTTATCAATGGAAGCTTGTGCAGCGGGCCAAAAAGGCCCACAGCTCAAGCTTCCTTTTATGAATGGATGGTTGTAAACATCCCTGCACCATGTAGCAGCCATGCTGTGCAGGGATGTTTAGGGGGGCACTATGGTCCTCCCATGACCCATTGTGTAAGGCCAGGGGCCCCCTGTTAGGAGCTCCCGAAGGCACTTTCTGACAGCCTTTTCATATCAAAAAGGCCCACAATTAATGGCTGTCAGAAAGTGCCATCATAATCCCGATGGCAGAGCTGAGCCTGGTTCCGTCGTCATTAGGGGATTATGATGGCTTCCGAAGCTCCGATGGGCTCTTTGAGCCCCCTGGAACCACGTCGGAATCCCCCCCACTGGTTTCATTCTGACCATTGTCATCCTAATATGGCGGTTGGAATTAAAACTATGATGTTGGACGGAAAGACTCCGACTGCTGGTCAGAGGTTTTCTGCCCAACATCACAATTGAACCCATAATGATTGACACAGCTAGAAAAGAAAATTATATTGATATATTAAATGCCAAAACAAATAAATTAACAACTAGAGTAAATACCTGGGTAACCTCATATCCAATTCACTTTGCTGGATAGGGCCTGCTTGTACCAAGCCAGAAAAATGAATAGCCACGGGAAGAATGTGATGCACTTTGGCAGAGGCTACTATTGCTTGAAACAATGTAACTTTTTAGGCACAAGAGTTGTCTCAAGGAGGAAGCAGGAGCAGCAGTGAGAGCGATTGGATTGGTGTTAAAGTAGGTATTAGTTTGGACTGAGTATGAAAGCAGGTGCTAGTTTATGGGGTGCTACCATATCTGTTCTTCCATAAACATGTACATTTCGTATCTGTAAGACTCAAGGGTCAGACTTTGAAGAGCACAGCTTTGAAGCTTGAAAATGCCTCCTCCTTCCAAATCCATGGTCTGCTACTATCTTTACCATATCAATGAATTGTGGGCAAGTCTCCTTCACTAAAATATTACTTGCCCTTTGCAAAGGTTCTGTCCCTTGTTACTCAGAATGAAAGTCAAAGGTCTGAGTGGAAAGTTACGGAAAATTATACTACATTTTCAGTGGCGTTGTAGGAATCTTGGATGGCTCGGAAAAACAGCTGAAGGTATGCAGATAGGTTAATACCAATGTTGGTTGATTAGTCATGCATGAGTATATTACAGGTCTTTAAAGTGTTCTTTCTAAGAGATTCCATAACCCTTGTCCTACCCACCACAGGATCCCTGGTGCACTGGAAGCCATATGATGAACTCAGATGTATCTTAAATAGTCCTGAATAGGAAGAGGCTGGCAGGAACATACAAAATGCTGTCAAAAACTGTGAAACATTGTCAAGAAATTGTGAAATACTGTCTAAACATTTTCAAATAATAATAATATCACTGTGAGTATACCAGTAGGCAAAAGGGGAACTAGTTGGAAAGAAAAGAAAAAGGCAGAACACTGGGTTTCAGTATCTTCTGTGGAGCTGGCTGATGACTCTAGTCTTGAGGATACCAGAAGATTTATTTCGTAACATTGGGGAACAAACGGATATTGATCTATTTTTTAATATTGTATATACCGTATTAAATATTTCCTTCTACTTGGAGCTTCAATTACTTTGATTAAACTCATATCGATATTGTTCGTTCAAATTCTGGATTAGAATAAGTTCATAAAGAAATAAAAATATTTCACTAAATTATAGTTATTTATCAATTAGGAGCTATGATATGTAACTAGGATATGTACCTGCACATACCACAAATTGTACTGTAACGATTTAACTTTTTCTCTCACACACATACACGCACAGACACACATAAACACATGGGCACGCACGCACACACACACACACACAGAGCATACATTAGACACATCCAACATACAAAAGTGTAAACTCCATGAGGTTTTGACAGGCCTTTGGAGATCGCTTTGCTCGCAACAATATCTTTCACTAGGAAACAAACCACACACACCTTCCAACAGAACATGCTGGGCACACAACTGATCTCACACTCAGATGTACCATATAGTTGGGTCCAGTGAGCTCAAAAATATATCAATAATAACACTAAAGAAACACAACCCCCAAAAAACACTTTTGTCAGAACAATGCCCATACATTCAACACAGCTCAGAGCCAACATTTAGTTGGACCTCATCAAGCACACTTAAATACTTTACTCTTCCTAAAGATATAATACCACTCAATGCCAAACTTAACACCTTAAACCAAAGCTTACCAAACAGCCCACTGTTAGCCTGGTTTAATGGCATTCTGCGTACCCTTAGAATAAGCCATATTCGCAATTCCCACAGATACCTTATTGAAGCTGGGAAATGCAAATAATTCCAGATGTCACATTCCCAACTTAGTAAAAACCTCCGGCAATGCATACAAAGAAACACTACACTCAACCAAAAATAAACAAAGCGGCATGTTAATTACGCTCACATTATAGATGATCCAACACAAACATTCAGAAGAAACTACAGTCTATGATGCGATCTTCAAATCCAGGGTGTGAAACTAACCAAACTCCAACAGTGCTACAAGACCTTACTAATGGTAATACAGCACTGCACCATGCCCTGCAACATAACATCCCTCAAGCAAAAAGTGAAGTTGGAGGAATTCAAAATAAAACAAATCCCAGTCACAAACCCACCTCACCCGTGAATCCCAAGGCCCAGGTAATCAATGAGCATGGAATTCCTCAAAGCTTAAATGGGATTTGGAAATGTGGTTAGATGTAATTTGCTGGATCAGTCCAGAAGGGAGCATGGAAAAGAAGAATACAAAGAGGAAACACCCATGGCCAAGGCACCGAGAAACGTTTCACAAATGTTTACCTGATCAATAGAAAACCATGTTTATGTCTATTTGCTAGTATACAAAGAATGGTGATTCATTATTTTCAATTTTACAGCCGTAATTGCTTTTAATATTTGTTAATAAATCATTCACTGTTATTTTTGTTAAAATAGAAAATGTGCTGAAACAGCTATTTCAGGAATAAATCGGTTGGCTTACCTGAAATGTAGCCCACTACTCTGGAACTTGGAGCATGATGCACAAACACCAATTTGAAAACCATAATATGTAATTTGCATACCAACTGAATTGCAAATGAATATGCAAATTGAGATGGGATCCATTTGCAGGTGCCAGAACACAAACTGCCTGAGGAATATTAATTAGGTAGGTCCCAATTCGTCGCACCCAGAGAAAGCAAGAGTAAACACCTGCAAGTTTTGGGAGACCTATGTCCCTGCTCTTACACTACAGAATGGGAATTTTCTATTTAAAAAAAAAAAAAAAAAAAGTAGCAGTCTTTATTAAAGAGGCGGATGTTGACATTAAAAAACACACATCCTATGTGGGGAGACACTAGTGGGAGAAGGCAGTGGTCTTCTGGACCATAGCCTGTTCCTCTAACACTAGTCGAAGCTGCCCAGAGCCACAACATCTCCTTCACGAATCATTAGCATTCAACCCCAATTGGGGGTCACAAACCCATGGTACATACTTTTATAACTTATAAATAAAATGGGGAGCCCCTTATAATACAAAACCGTATTATGGTCTCAATTCATATGGGTTTGTGAATGCAGGGTGCGCAACAGCAAAATGATTTTGTACATCTGGCCCTTGCTCCTGCTGCAGCAGGAACCAGCCTTATAAAACACAGCTTACCATCACACACAGGGTTGATCCACACTATACTTCATCCAACAGGCCAGTGGATAATGGACGTGAACATAAATAGCACTCACAATCTCTATCTCAATTCAGTCAATAATGAGAGCTATTGTAGGTTTTCAGAATTTTAATACTTCACAAATAAGTAAATCATCTTTTATTCATAGCATTACATTTTATTTTCATTAGTTCAAACAATCAATATTTTACAGAACTGATAAAGAGTATAATGATCAGCTCAATCAAAATACAATGCATTAATCGTGTACCATAAAGAGAGAAAATACCTATTCTAAGAATGGGATGAAAAGGTGTCAGTCAGGACCCATAAAGGGTTCAAGATTGAAAGTGCGTGAGATTGAGCATAAAGTTAAAATATATCTTGAAAGGTTGATAATTGATCAAAGCAGAACTTCCCATAATGAGATGATGACTAAACTCAGTAGAGTCTCAAAGTTAATAAGGAATTGGACAGGACAAAAATGTGCATCAGCAGTAGCAACCACAATCAATAGCAACTGGTGTGGAAAGTAGCCTGGTGGCATGGAAAAGTGTAATGGCATTACCTTACTATAGAACCAAGTACTAGCATTAATGCTCAAAATCATTGCTATAGTTAATGTTACATCTTCTCCTCTCATCCAGTCATCTTTTAGGGTTCTTCCTGGGAACAGGTTCATTTCTTGGTTTCTCATACAAAATATCAAAGTATTCAGACAGTAACCTTTGAGTTTTCAACTTTTTTGTTTCAGAATACAAATACACATGATGTTTGTTTACTTTTCATCATTTGCCATGAATGGGACTATATTTCTATCCTTCTAATAAAGCAAATTGTACGTTAACTAATAATGGGCTATATAGAAATAGATTTTTTTATTATTGAAGACATTTCTGTTAAAAGAAAACAAATTCAATTTATTGTGCCACTTCCATGTGGTTAATTCATCATACTTCTTCTAATAAATACATTATAAACAGGCTCTTTTACATTCTTCTATTTATATGAAGAAACATTTTGAATTCTATGTCTACCATTTGTTTAATAAAACATGATCATGAAAAGTTCAAGAACTTAACTTTAAAAGCTTGTACCAGCACATTTTAGTCGAATCACTTTTCTACGCAATGCTGCTTTTAACAGCTTTGATGTCTGGTATGTGTAAATATTACTACATTTGTACCAAAAAAATATGCTTTTCGTTTACTTTAAATCTGCACGTTAATATCACAAATATATCATTACCATATTAATTTTCCATTTTGAAAAAACACCTCATCACTCTCATTATTTATTTTCTCTGTTATCACCTTTCAGAGCTGGTAAGTGCGCATCATTCCACCAAAAGGAACGAATAACCGAAAGTACATCACACATCCTTTGACTCAGAATGTGTCATATCAAAGCATTAGACCATGATAGCTTTGCAAGGATCAACATGATGTATCTGGAGAAAATACTGGCAAAGTTTACTGAAACAGACACACTACCCCCAAAATGAGTATAGTTGTCTATGTACCACTCCTGTTGCTCCCATGTATGATGCACATAGTGTCAGGATCTGTGTTGCCAGACAGAATTCTAAGATAAATATGCATTGCAAAAATAAAGTGCGAAAGAAGGTGGCAAAGAGTACATTGTAAGTAATGAATTGTGATATGTAACGGGAAGTCCTAATAGAAAAATAGCATTCCATATAATGAAGAGGGTCACTGTATTATAAAGCCAAGTTCATTTTGTTCTACAACGTAGGTGATTGTGCCAATGAATACAGATTAGAGCCAACAAGCCCCCTTTGGGCAGAAATGGACCCCCACCTGCTGCCTTTTGCATTTCAGTCCATCATTTTGTTATATTTTTTCCAAGAATACACTCACTGGGGGGGCGCGGCTGGTAGCCAAGCAAGATGGCCACAGCCTAGGAGAGCTCCAAGACCGAGGGAGCCTTCCTTGTAAATCCCTGAATTAATCCTGCAGCTACCCATCCTAAACAAGGCAGCGCCTCAATTGGAGCATCAGCGGAGCAGATCGTGACGCTCCAGAACTCCATGCAACCACTGGCTGCCGAACTAAGTGAAGCAACGCATGCAGGCCTACACATCAAGCTGAAGCCGGGGCCTCATGAGCGCCTTCTGCCTCCTGTGAGACGTTAGCCTGGTATATGCTGTCCACTAATTATAGTGGGCACCCTGTACCAGTCCACACGAACCCCTTATGGTTAAATAGGTTAAAGACTACCTTTATTGAACGCTTTCCTAGTGATAGCTATGGAGAGCAGGCTTCAGTCTAAGTCTTGAAGGAATGTAAAGCAGCTTGTTTTACCAGTCTATAATCTCTTGAATGATCAAATGAAAGGACAACCACACCAGGTTTATATTTAAAATATATGTATTTACGATAAAACACACCCTTCTAATCTCTTTATGAGGCTGGAGTTCGAAGTACTTAATTTACAAGTTAGCAATCAACAGTAATAGCACAAATACATGTTTGGGCCCTAGGGGCGTACCAAACCATATATCAATAAAGTGGTATAAGAACCACGACTGAACTAGACACGAGGCCTAGAGCCTGTAGAATCGCTGGGACCCCAAGGAACCACCCAAGGTAGTGACACAGGGGATCCACGGGGACTGTGTGCATTGTGTAAACACAACTGCGGTTTCCAGTTAGCTTCTATGGGCAATGTCGCGGTTGTAAATTTAAAGATTAGGGACACTTAGAATCGAGTCAGGACCAAACCCCTTTGGAGTTAGGATGTTCTAGGGCTTGCACCCACGGGAGCAGCAGAGTACTCGTGTTACCTCACCCAGGGAAGCCGGGTGCATAGGTGTCTTTTGGTGTCGGGTCACGTCGTCGATTTCAATGGAAGCTGGCGATGAACTGCTGCTGCCGTGAAGAGGAGAAGTGTCCGAAGAGATCCAAGCCTGGATCTAGGATGGAAGGAACCTGAAAGCAGAGGGGACAAGTCTGGGTCACTTGCCAGTGACCGAGGGCAGGGTGGACCAATGCCCACAGATGTCGGGTGCTTCAGGTGAGCTGACGGGTGTCTTGACTCTTCAGCCACGAGGTCCAGGAGGTGTCAATGAAGTCCATGAGCCGGATTCGAGCTGTCCCACACAGTCTGTCGAGTGCTGCGGTGTCGGCGACCAGATTGGACCCAACAAGCCTTGGCAACGGCAAGTCTTGTGGAAAGAGAAGAAGGACGTTGGTGCAGACAAGCAAGGTCTGAGGGACACACCCAGCAAGGGTAAGTCAGGGCACGTCTGGAGCAACCAGGGAAGCCCAAGCAGAAGAGGAGTTGCCTTCGTGGGGACCCACTAGCCAATGGACTAGCGATCGCGAAGGAGCCTCAAGTGGTCGCACTGGAACCCGGGTCAGTCGTGGAGTGGAAGCCAGAGATCTTCGGTGCAGTCATTGCTCAAGTCTGGGGCTACTCAGAGCCCAAAGCAGAACTTCAAGGATAAACAGGAAGTTGATGTACCAGCAATAGTATTTCGGTGCCCAGGGGTCACAGTTCCTCATCACCCACAATAGCCATGGGCCTCAGCTTTGCTGTGGACTCAGGGTAGCCTCGGGAAAGTCAGGAAATCCACCTCTGGTGATGCAGAGACTTCGGCATCCAACGGGAGCTTGGGAATTGCAGAGTGGACAGTTGCTTTTTTGGTGCCTGCCAAGCAGGGGAGTCACTCCTTGACTCCAAGGGAGATTTCTTCAGTCTTCTAGTCAGGATAGAACGTCGAAGGTCCAGGATATATAATGCAGAGTTTCATACAGGGTAATCTAAAATCGCAAGGACTGGGTTCCCATACTTATACTAAGTTTGAGGGATGGACATATTCTAGGGACCCACCTATGAGAGGGTTTGGAAAGAGGGGTGGTTACACCCATTTGCTTTGTCCAGTTTCACACCAGAGCAGGGGCAGGTAGCAGGTGGAATGCTACCCCGCCGCCAGAACTGGTGGGTGGTAGTATTCCAAGCGTTTGACACCAAACACAACATGTTTCCTTGCAGCCATCCCAAAGTTAGCATTTACCGCGAGGTTATAATGCACTTAAGAGTATATGGTCAGGCTGCACCACAAACAGCATCAGAGGAGGTACTCCGAACGCTGCAGAGGGGCTCTGCTCATGCAGGGGCACCCTCTCACATAAAAACCAAGCCCTCTGCCTTCGGGATTGTTATGGCCTGCCATAGAAGTGACTTATAGGTTTTATATGTATGTGCAATGGTAGTGATATAGGTAGCCTATACCACTGTAAGCGGTGCAAGCACACTCTTACCCAGGCTGTAGTAGCAGACCTGTGGTGCCATTTTGTAGTGCTTCCCAGGGGTGGCATAACGCATGCTTCAGCCCCTGGGAGGCCTCTGAGGTATCTATGGCCTAGTTACATAGTATACCATATACTAGGGGCTTATAAGGCACTCCAGAATCCAATTAGATATGTACCTAATGTACATGGAAACCATTTTAGAGAGGAAGCAGCTAGGCTGGGGTCCTGATTAGCAGGGCTACAGCCAGACTAAGGTCGAAAAACAGTGAAACACCAGCAAAAAGTGGGGGTACCCATGTGAAGCAGATCCTACAGCCGTAAGGAGTTTCGGCGGCGCCAGATGCGACGGCGCACGGAAGACAGCTGAGCCTGAGCACCGGAGTCACCGCGCTTGACAGACCTGGAGAGAGGCTGATGTACTGCCCAATGTCAAACCGAGGAGCCTGGTAAATTGAGAGGCGGCCGCCTGGTGCTTCAAGGAGGGTCCGACCGGCAGCGAGAACGTCCCTGACGCACCCACGCTGGAACACTGCAGTGAGGCACAGCGGTTCCAATTACAACCGCACCCTCTAGGACCCGAAAAACATTCAGATTACATGACCTGGTGTCCCGCTACCGACTGCAAAAACACTGAAGACCCTGTACAGGGCCGGGAGAAGGGCTAGAAGAGCGCAGTGAGACAACGCTGGTGTGGGACACCTGGAACAACTATCCTTCATGAGTACAGTAAGGGCAGAATTTGCACAACCTCCTACAACGATCGTCGGCCCAAACAGTTGACTGCTCCCCATGAACACTCCTCTTGCAGTACAGAAATGATGTCAGACCACGACTACTGAAGTGCTCTAGGCAAGCATCGGGCCGCATCAACACAGACCCATTTGAGTGACAATCATAACGACTGACCCCTAGGCCTGCAAATCACATAGCGCATCAAGCGCCTTTGGAATAGTTAGTGATCCATTGCGACGCCACAGCCAGGGGCCTAACGCATGTCACAACCACCTTAGCCTTGCGCCACGGGGGGTGAGGGTGAGAAACCCCAAAGGCCGCACATGACAGCAGATAACGTGGAAGGCAGCGGCGACTACTGCCCTTCCCCCACGTGAGCCTGGTGGAACCTTTAATAAAGGAATAAGATGGGACGCCGAGGCCCGAAGGGCACACCTACCGGCAAATTAGACAAATACGCCTACACCAAGGACCAGACCAAAAAAACGCACAATACGGCGGCCCAGACAGAGGCTCCTGCATCTACCGACCCTGAAGCAGTCACATTGATAGACATTTTGGCCGCCGTACAGCAAGTCCAGTCATCTATTGGCACGATCTCCACAGATATATCCCTGATACGGGCGGAGTTCTCAAAATTGTCACAAAGACTAACAGAGGTTGAATCCACAACAACGACACTCTCCACAGGTACGGTCGCACTACAACGTCAAGTACGTCATCTAGAACCTTATAATAAGCTCATACTGGCCAAACTGGATGACCAAGAAGGCCGCTCACCACGCAACAATATCCGTATTATTGGTGTACCGGAGAATGTAGGGGACCTGCCCTGGACCTATTAGTGGAGGACCTCATCAAGAACCAGCTACAACCACGAGGGCTATCTAGCTTCTTCTCCGTAGAAAGAGCTCATTGTTTATCGGGGGTGGCCACGTCCGGATGCTCCCCCAGACCAATTTTGGCATGCTTCTTCAACTTTCGAGACTGGGACGCTATTTTGCAGGCGGCAAGGATAGCCCCCCACTTTGTCTGGAGAACTATACAATCACGCTCTACCCAGACTATACAGCAGCAGTGACCAAACAAAGACGCTGTGTTTTAGAAGTTAAGAAAGAGCTGCGGACCAGAGAACTCCAATATGCAGTGCTCTTCCCGGCGAAACTCAGAGTAGAGGCGGTAGTTAAAACCTGGTTCTTCGCCACACCTGAGGAAACCCAAGACTGGCTGGAGGGATGGCGCCCTGCAAAGAGGCCTGGCAAACCAAGAACCCAACAGCAACACCGACTCCACAAATCGCAAGGGTCAAGTTCTCCTGATTTCAGCGAAAAAGGGGACTGATTGAACAAAAACTAACATTTAAGAATCGCAATAACTTTGACTTGACCTGCAGATGGATTCTGGTATGAATTGCCTCACAGACCACAACTAAAATGATAGATAGGCCTCATGTATAATTTCGAGTTAGGTGCCTCCAGCGAGGATGTTAGCTGTTACTGATGCCATGCTTAAAGAGGGCTTCCGAGGAGCACGGTCAGACTCTCACCCCCCACGCAAGTTCTAGTTATGGGGAAAAAGCACTCTGCTCAGTTTGGGAGGCGGGTAGTTTGGGGTCCGCTGGGCAGGGAGGCAGGGAGGGAGACTGGGTGGGGGTGTTGGGAGTTGGTTATTTCAAAGTTTGCTGAATGTACGAATCATTGATTGCATACATGTTTTGCAGCTGATAGCAGTTGCAAGGAGGAGTCAAACGTAACTTTGAACGAGATGAGCGTATATGCTTGTGTAATATTACAGGATCACAGTACACTAGTTCTACAGGCTGCAGTTGCTGAGTACAGGGTAATTTTAACATGTTGTTGCCCGCTGGCCCTCAATTCTGATGATGGGGGATAGAATAGAAAAGTCACTCTCAGTGCTTACCTGGAACGTGAATGGGATGGGTGACAAACTTAAACGAGGTATAGTCCAACAATATCTAAAGCGTCAAGCACCGGATGTAGTGTTATTGCAGGAGACGCACATGGTGGGGAATAAGAGCAAGGCCCTAACAAGGTGGGGTTACAAACTCCTGGTACACGCAGACTACACTTCGGGATCTAGGGGGACATGTATCCTTGCAAAAAAAGATCTTAGCACGCATAGTGAAGCGTAAGTGGGCGGATCCGGGGGGTAGATTTGCAGTCATGGAGGCACAATGGGAGGGGTGGGCACTAAATGTTATTTTAGTATACATACCACCAGCATTGGGTAAGGAGGCACTGGAAGACCTGGGCAAGATATTATTAGACCTTCCATTAGGCCTGTTAATCCTGGGAGGAGATTATAACATGACCATGAATGACCTAACGGACAAACACCCACGACGGGTAGGGGTGAGACCAAATGTGCTAATGGACGAATACAGCAAATCCATGGGTCTGACCGATGTATGGCGTGCACTGCAGCATGATGGAGCCCAATACATATACTTCTCTAATGCACACAAAAGTTCATACCGGGTTGATTACTTCCTAACCCATGCAGCTCATATTGGCAAGTTTTGCAATCCCCATGCCCTCCCGAGTGGCATCTCTGACCACTCCTCAGTTAGCATTGATTTTACACACAGGGAACAACAGCCACGGCCCACAATCACGATAAATCCCTGGATTTTTAAAATCCCTGATACTAAAAAAGAAATGTACACACAGACATAAGTTACTTTAAAGAAAATGTAGGCTTGGTAGATTCGCCTGTGACCATATGGGAAGCGTTCAAGGTAGTCCTGAAGGTGCAGGCCCGATCACTTCAAGCCAGCTATATTAAGAATAAACACCAACACTTAGTCCAGTTAGAAAGTGAACACCAGCGATTGGAACTCGATAGCGTCACCACGCCAACCGATGACTTTCTCCACGCCTCACACTTAAACGGGAGGAATACAAAATTAAAATTAGGGAACAGGTGATGGCCAAACTTCTTCGTACCCAACACAGTGTATGAACTAGGGGACAGGGCTGGAAAAACCCTGGCCAGGTTAGAGAAACATGACCAAAGTGAAAGGTGGGTACCCAGAATTACCTTGTATGATAGCACACCTGTCACACATCCTAAGGACATAGCAGAAGCCTTTGCGGACCACCTAGAACACATATATTCCTCCTCCACTGCATATACGGCGGAGGACTCCCACCAGTTCCTATCTGATAGTGACATTTCAACGCTCTCTGTGACTGACAGAGATGCCCTCGATGAGGACTTGACTGACGAGGAGATCCAAAAGGCCATTGGTAATATCCAACCGGGGAAGGCCATGGGACCTAATGGGATGCCCATTGAGTTTTTAAAACTGGTTGCCTTCCAGGTGACACCACACTTACGAGCTATGTATAATGAAAGTTATGAGCAAGGGATTCTGCCAGAGGACCATAGAACTGCAGTTCTTACAGGCCGATATCGTTAATAAATATAGAAGCTAAGGGGCATATTAACAAGGAACAGGGAAAATTAACGCTAAGGACGCTTAGCGTTAATTTTTTTAACGCCCGCTATCGCTCGATAGTATCGCCTGGTTATTGCGTTATTAACAACGCTAACCGCTCAGGCGATAAAAAATCCAGCGATAGCGGCATTTCGGGTGGTTATCGCTGGTAATGCAGCGATAAAACTACAAGGATAGGGATAGCCTTGTTGATAGCCCATGGTGGATTTAGCCATGTAATCCACCTTCAATTGGATTACATGGCTAAATCTGAAAATTAGCAGAAGTAAAAAAGCAGCGTTAACCGTGGTTAGCGCTGCTTTTTTAGTCCCTAACAAGGTTACTGTGAAGCTTGATAATAGGAGAAATGTCGCTTAGCGACATTTCTCCTATTGTTTTGCTCTGGATTGCCCACTTTGCATCTCATTAGAGATGCAAAGGGAAGTGTGGTGAAAAAGGGTGCTAACATGCGATTTTGCATGGTAGCACCCTGTTGTTGATAGGGCGATATTTTTATCTCCGCTTCTTTGGCTTTTAAAGCCAAAACAGCAGAGATAAAGCCCTTGTTAATATGCCCCTTAGATCCTAGCGAAAGTACTGGCCTCACGATTGGTCACGGACATTTCCTCCTTGGTCCAACCAGACCAATCTGGCTTTATGCCAGGATGAAATACGGCACTTAACATTCGACGCCTTCACAACGTACTTGCGCGGCGAGAATACATGGAAGAAGATACAGTAGTGCTGTCCTTAGATGCCTCTATGGCTTTTGACTCTATTGAGAGGCCATACCTGTTTGAAGTCTTGAGAAAGATGGGCTTTGGCCTGAAATTTTTGGGATGGGTGCAATTGCTCTATAAAGAAATAAAGGGCCAAGTGTGAGTCAACAACTGCACTTTGCGTACATTAACGCTAAAAAGGTGCACTCGACAGGGGTGCCCTCTGTCCCCGCTGATATTCTCCCTTATGCTGGAACCACTGGCTGCTTGGGTGTGGAGAGATGTAATGGTAAGAGGCTTGAAATGGCCAGAGGATCATGACGACCGTATATCGCTCTAGGCAGATGATATCCTGCTATACCTTGCCTCTCCGTATAAATCTATACATGGGGTGTTAAATATTTGTACAAATTTTGGGAAATATTCTGGATACGCCATTAATTGGAGTAAGTCGGTGTTGTTTGTACTCCCGGGTCCGGTCCAGCGACTTCCTAAGGGGTGCAGTGTGGGAATAGCCACAGACGGCTTCCGGTATCTCGGAATATATACTACCTCAAATCCCACCCTCTTTTATGACCATAACCTGGCACCACCGTTGGCCTGGTTGCGAGTGGACATAAAACACTGGTGATCCCTACCTCTTTCGGTAGTTGGCCAAGCGGCCCTTTTTAAAATGTTGGCTCTCCCACGCTTTCTTTACATCCTGCAAAATTGCTCACACCGTGTTCCCGACGCCTACTTCTCGGGAGTAGAGGGTGAAGTCCGGACACTGCTATGGGACGGCAGAGCTCCACGTATAGCACTGAAAAAAATGACAAAGGGGTGGCATAATGGGGGAATTGCCCTCCCAGACCTTCGACTTTATTATTTGCGTCGCAATTAGTAGTAATAAACCACTGGATATATCACTCCCCATTAGGCCCGGCTTATCTATTGGACAGATATCAGACAGGACGAGCGGGATACTTGGGGACACTATACTCCAAAGCAAATAGAAAATGACATTTTGGGCCCACCTCACACACTGTCACAATTTGGCATCAGGCAAACTCCCGATTAGGATGGTCAAATGTAATAACAAAAGCCACACCCCTGTGGTATACCCAGAGACTGGGGCTCCTGTGTCACCAACCTGGCTTCGATAAGTGGGAGATAATAGGGATTTCCACAGTCGGGGATTTAATTAAAAAAGGATCAATCCTCTGGTTCGCAGAATTGAGGGAAAAATACAACATAACCCAAGAGGAAATAGTCCGATATCTACAAGTTAGGCATGGCCTCACTACGGCCCTACCAGATCTCACGGACATACCAGGATCATCACCACTGGAGGATATACTGCTTGATGGGCCATTACATTCAAAAGCCATATCACTAACATATAGAAAGCTCTGTAGTAATCTACCTGACACATTCCATAAAATTAGAGAGCAATGACAGGGAGACGTGGGGCTCATTGACGATGAAGACTGGCAAACAGCATTAATGTTCCCCAAAGAAGCAGCAATATACACCTGCTTCAGATTGATACAACTCCTAATTCTACATAGATCTTACATGACAGGAGCCACCTTGGTAAAGATAGGAGCCAGACTAGAGGCTCTTTGCCTTAAAGGCTGCCAACAACCGGCTACTTTCTATTTAATGATTTGGGAGTGCCCGAGTTAAGGCAAATCTGGGAAGAGACAACGACACATATCCAGAGGGCCCTGGGGAAAGAAATACTTCTTACACAGCAATTAGGTCTCCTTAATATTTGGGCCCCACCTGACCTTACAGAGGTGGAGCAACCAATGACCACACTAGGTTACACCCTAGTTAAGCGAGAAATTGCAAGGGGTCGGGAAACGACGGAAACACCTTCTCCCCGAATGTAGATGAAAGAATTTGATAGGTGCATGATTGCAGAGACGGAAGTCATCAAGTCACGTGGGTGTCCCAAAAAATGGGGTAGGAAATGGGGTAAATGGAATACATTCCGGGGAAATCTATGTATCTCTCCCTCGGTGGAACTGGAAATGCTACATGATAGAGAAAGAGATATGGAAATATTGTGATTGTGACTATTCTCTCCAATGTAGCTGTATGAGGTGGAACATGTATGTGATTTTACTATTAAAGTAATACAAAGATTTTCCCCCCAAAAAAGAATACACTCACAAATCTTGTGATGTGAGATTACGTTGCTCCGCGTACTTGGAATGCTCCCCAATTGTATTCCAAATCTACTTTCTAAATTTAGGGAATGTCTTGAATAACATTCATATTGCTTTCACTGGCAGTCTTTTCACCTTCTCAATTAAAGCCTCGCCAACTTTTTTTTCAAGGTTGAAGTTTATTATGAAAAACATTTTCAGTGAACATTTCATATCACAAGATACAAAACCAAGCACACCACAACTAAAAATACAGGATTAAGTTAAAATTCACTAAAACACTACATGATAATAAATCCTGTATCCCTAAAGATTCCCTACAACATGGGATTAAAGAAAGTTCTCATAGATTAGAAATGGAGAGAAAGATGATTAGGCCACAACTGTTAGTGGACAAAGACCCTCAAGCCTTGCAAATTATTGAATGCACTCTTCATATACAGACTCCCACTATTGGACAGGATCAAGCACATAGAACACAGTCCCCCAAAAACGTTATTCAGCCAAAGACCATAAAAGACCTGTACAACACGAACAGGAATTAAAACAATTGTGAATTACAAATATAAACACAGATTCATAATATTTAATACAATAAATCTATTAATCGATAAAAAAGAATAATATTCCAAGGTGACACCAACTATAAGAGATATCATAAAGTGACAAATGCATAATGCTACGCTTGGTGGCCCAACGGTCTTGGTCCTCTACCACCTCCCAAACCCAAGATTACGATCTAGGGCATCAGGATAGATGAGAAACTTTTCTTTGGTGCCCAGATTAATGACCTTGCAGAAAAGTGTT
Source organism: Triturus cristatus (assembly GCF_964204655.1). Classification (NCBI taxonomy): domain Eukaryota; kingdom Metazoa; phylum Chordata; class Amphibia; order Caudata; family Salamandridae; genus Triturus; species Triturus cristatus. The sequence continues at coordinate 557,340,767 of NC_140583.1, forward strand.
TTGGCATGTTGAGATCGCTGAAAAAGATTGTTCAACTGCTTCCTGGTTCTGCCCAGAAAATAGTAGTCCAGGCACTGGTTATATCCAGATTATACTAAAGTAACGTTCTCTACCTGGGTGTTACCCAATCGCGAATGAATAGGCTTCAACGAGTCCAGAATATGGAAGCTCAGACACTGCTTGGACTTCCATTGGCAAGCTTCTATTAGCGCCACACTGAAGAAATTGCGCTGGCTGCTGGTGAAACAGTAACATTACCTCTAAGGCTCTCTGCTATTGCTACAAGGCTATTTCTTATCAAGGCCCTACTTATCAACAGCCTATCGTTACTCCCTATGTTCCAGTTGAAAATCTCAGATCGGCTGCTGCAAAACAGGCCTCCGTTCATAGACTTTAAGAGGACAGAATTGGTGATGGTGCGGCTAGACCCCTGTGACATGATTTTCATAAAAAAGCTGAAAACTTGGGGAAATATGTACTAGCCCCTATCGCCATGAAAGCGTCACTTTTTGTAATGTTCCAATGGCAATAAGGGCCTTACCTCATTTACAAGGCAGCAATAAGCAACTTAACGTGGCCTAATGCTGTCTTGTAAATAAGGCCCCCTTTCACGCAATGCTTAGCATGAAAGGGGTGGGCATTGGGTGTTGCAGTGGGCGTTCTACCGCAACACTCATTGATTTTGAATCTGCCCCCTATTTATAAGCGCAGCCTAAATAGGAGGCAGCACAAAAACTAAGACCAGGGTAAACCTGGTCTTCAGCTGGCGAAACAAACAGAAATGATTTGTTTCTCCTCGTTTTTGCTTTTTTCATGTGTGCTACAATGTGAAGCACACATGGAAAAAGCAAAAATCCTTGGATTCTTTATGTACAGGAAGGTCCCCTTTTCTGCACATAAACAATCTTTTAAAAAAAGTACATTTTGTGACTTCTATGTGTGCTGTATAATGCAACACAAATAGAAGTGACAAAATGGCATTTAAAGATAGTTTATGTACAGGAACGGGGACCTTCCTGTGCATAATCAATATTTCCCCTGCACGCAGACACTCTTACACTATAGTGCAAGGATGCCTGCATTGGCGCTACACAGCTAAATGTAGTGCCAGCACAGGGGGAAACGCAAGGCTGCACCATATTCTTGTAAATATGGTGCAGGCTTGCGCTTCTGAAGTGGCAAAGTGAGGTGTTAAGCCATGACGGCTAACACCTCACTTTTCCACTTCAGTTGTGCATATCCCCCTTGGTTCTCTAGATCTGCTTAAACTTTTCCCAGTCTGAGAGCAATTTTTCTTCTGCAGTCAGCATTCTAGCACTGGGATACATCACAGGAACTTGCCATGTGCTCTACATGTGGTATTAATATGATTAGTCATTTTATTATTCTTCTTCAACATTAAAATGAATGGCTACATATTATTTTTTCACAAGATTATGAAACAGCTTGATCCTGTCAGTTTTGGCCCATTTCTGTAAAACACCCTTGTTCTTGGTAACAACTAGAGGGATGGGTATCTTATTGTTTTTCAAAGGGTGTGTATAGCCTAAAAAAACACATCAGGTAAATTATGCTCACTGAACACATTATCCTCAACATCATACCCAGTAAGGAGTACATATTTTCTTTCTTACTTTAATGTTTCTATGCCACTCATCCATAATTTTGTATTAGCCATGAATGTTTTGCCCTAAGAGCCAAAAACATGGCCACCTACCCAAGTAATCAGCCCCCAAACACTATGGGCCTGATTTAGTTTTCTGTAGATGGACTACACCGTGACAACAGTGATGGATATCCTACCCGCCAAAATATAAATCCCATAATATCCTATGGGAATTATATTTTGGCAGACGGGATATCCGTCACCGATGTGACTGAGTAACCCGTCTACCAAAATCTAAATAAGGCCCTTTGTCTCACCCATTATCACTCATTCCTCCATCACTAACCTCATGCGCCCCTCTTGCCTTGGATTCACTGACAGAATATCGAGGCCACTGACATTGACCTGCAAAATTATCGACCACAAAAATATTGTCATTCTATACTATAAATGTTGATGTCAATAATATAGTTATGAAAAATATCCTTTTTTATATATATATAAAAACATAAATAATACAGTTATACAAAAACAAGTTCACTTATTCATACAGACACTAACACATACTTACTCTTTTATACAATCACTGGTATAACCACACACTCATCCATAAAACCACTCTCACAATCACTCACTCTCACATATAGTTCATTTATATACTCCAACACTCACATATACTGCCTTTTACATATGTAGTTACTCACACATGTACCACTGAGACATCCATTCACTCACCAACATACCCATACACACACTCACTCACCCATACAGCCCTTCACAGATGCACTCTTGAACCGATACACCCAGTGAATCACCCACTCACACATCCATGCACAGAGTCACACACCCCCACCCACCTACACAGACACTCAGGCACCCATACAGATACTCAGACAACCAATCAATAACCCATATAGACACTCATGTAGTTACTCACCAACCAATGCAGCCGCTTACACACCAACAGACAGACTGATACAGACATTTACATAGATTAGTGACTAATCCATGCATTCCCTAAGACACATTTAATTACTCACTTATACAGACAGTCATGCGCTTACTAAATCATCCATTCAGACACTTATACACCCACTCATTCTTCAATACACCTTGGCCAATATATATATATATATATATATAAAACATATTTAAACTTTACAGAAACACACAGTCAGAGGATAATATCATCAGTGATGTCATCAGTGATGTCATTTGAGATGTCACTGACCATGTCATGAATGATGTAATATGTGGCGTCCTCAGCAGTGCATTCCGGGGACACGAGTTATAGGTAGCTACACTATCTAGAAGGGTCAAATTTCTCTGGTTTTGTACGAGTGAAATGTCCAACTAACTATAATGTCCCTGAAACCTATGGTTTTTTCAGTGAATTTCTAAGGTTTTTTAAACAAAAATTCTTAACTATAATGTCCCTGAAACCTATTATTTTTTCAGTGAATTTCAAAGGTTTTTTAAATGTTAATTCCTAACTATACCGGCCCTGAAACCTATTTTTTTTCCAGTGAATTTCAATATTTTTTTTAAATGAGAATTTCCAAGTATAATGTGCCTCAGTCCTATGTTTTTTTTTATTTACTACATATATATTTATAAATTAAACAAAATTTGAGCATAATTTAAAGTTTGGAAAACTATATTCATTGTTTTAAAAAAAAAATAATTCACAGGAGTCGCGCACCGTATGCGCACCCTACACGATGGCTGCGCGCACCTCGCTACAGTACATTACAGAAGTCACACCGGGGGCACGCCGACGTCGTGCCGTGGTCACGACTTCGGCGTAATTTGAAAAGTAAGAAATAGTATTAAAGAAATTAGCAATACATAGTTTGGTTATAGCGTTTGATTAATTTAATTTAGAACTGGCGATGACTTGAGGTACACAGAGTTGGTGACAGCTGAGGCATTTTGGCTGACACGGTTCTCCTGCAACGTAGCGAAGACTTGAGGTACACAGAGTTGGTGGCAGCCGAGACACTTTAGACAACACGGGCCTCCTGCCACATGGTGATGACTTGAGGTGCACAGAGTTTGTGGCAACCGAGGCATTTTGGCCGACACGGGCCTACGGCCACGTGGTGATGACTTGAGCTGCACTGAGTTAGTGCCACCAGAGCTGAGCAGGTGTGCAGCCTGCGATGATGCATAGGCCTCGATACGTCATCCTGGCAAACAAGACCCAATGTGAATTGTGAGCTCAGCTGGACCGTGTGTACACCAAAGGCAGCAGGCTGTACAAAATTTGTGTAGTCGCGCAACGCAAAGCTCCGCGAAACGGTAAAAAATCTGCGCGAGCACGCAGAAAATCTGCGAACATGCGGAATTGCTTGTTCGCGATGCTTTTTTCCTGTTCGCGTATGCTGTTTGCATGCTCGGGGAGAAATATCTCACGAACACGCATTTTGAGAACGTGAACAAGCAAAACATTCCGCAAAGCCGCAGAACGCAGAATTTTGGGCAATTCCGCGTTCTACGCAGAAAGCAAAATTAACCAAATTCCGCAAATTCCGCGAGCGGGACAGAATGTACCGCACAGACCTAGTACAAACAAGACTCCTCTGCGCGGTGCAGCAGGATGTGCTGGGGACCTATGCCGCGGAATTCAGTGACGGCTGAGGAGGATGCTCCAGCATGTGGTCGGCCCTCTTGGAGACACGCCGGTGGCGGAAGTTAAGCATTCATGTCTGGGTGTGCATGGTCTGGCTGTCATCGCTGAGCGGCGGACTGGTCTGGGGACTAGGGCTGGGGTGCTTGCAGAAGATGTAGGAATAATGCACACTGCCTGGGAAGTTTGCCACGACCTTAGTTTTGCCTTCACATTGTTAGAATGCATGTGGTTACTGTTGCGGTGATTGTGTGCAGTGTTGGCAGGGGGCAGTAGTACAAGTGTGCAATCAATTGTCCCCAACACAGTTGGGAAGTCTGCTATGGCGTGGTTACCTTGCTTGGTTTCCAGCTGTTCCTACGCAGTGTGAGTGAAGTGAAGCTGCAGTTGTATCAAGCTGAAACGAACAGTGATGCTTACAGGTATGATAAATCCTTCATAATGAGACCATAACAGAAGATAATTTGGACCTAACCTTCCCTTTCTTTCCTACGAAGGTTGCCACCACATGAACTTCTGTTATGCTCTTTTTGTGCAGGATTGTTCATACCTGTAAGCATTCCAGTTTGTCCAAGTGCAATACATTGTACCAGATTAAGTTTGTGACCATACTAACGCTTGACCATTGTCACCATTTATCCAACAGGTTTCTGAATCCGGACTTTCGGAATACTGAAGTGTATTGGGATTCCCAGGAGGATCTACAGTTATCTGGACCCACAAGTTGCCCTGATGATGTTCCCCGTTGGGAATGTCACTCATTGTTTGATGTTTTCGTGTTGTTAATTTATGTTTTTGTAATAAAGTACTGTTTTGCCACTACTGTTGACTACTGGACTTCATGACCTGGCGCACACCCATTTCAGAAACCATATTCTTGGATCTGGAGAACAGAGGCGCAAGGCAACGGCTGGGGTTGGGGTTGGTTGTGCAGGAAGACTGTGTGGTGTGGCTACAGGGGCCCACCATTCCTTTTGTGGACATGCATACAAAACATGTGTGAGGGATTTTAATAGGGCTGGCTGTGAGACTCCTCCGACTCTGGCAGTTGTTGGTTCGAAGGTACCAGAGGCCAACAGGTGCAGCACAGCCAGCAGCTTTGTCTGCGGAGGGATGTTGGTTGTCTGCTGTGTTGACACCGTCAGCCTGTGGGCAATGTGGCATTGTGCACCAACTTGAGAATGGGGCGATAATTCTTTAGCCAATTTTGCTGCGCTAAACTATCGATAACTCGGCGATAAGTCCGGGTTATAGGGTGGCTCTAAAACAAGTCCTTGTGTTTTTTAGGAGTTTGTTGTAGCTACATGTGAATCACAAGAAAATATTTTTTTAAAGGTGAAGAAACAAGAAAAGTGGGCAGGGTACAAACACCGTGAACCCCTAGGCCTGCTCAGGGGATTCCACAAAGACCCCCAGGGCCCCAAAAATCTTTTTTTTTTTTAAAGCAGCTGGGTGCGTGAATCTGGATGAAATAATAAAAAAAAACGATGGGGCGTATTCTCAAGGACTTTTTGCCAAGTTTCCTGCACTTTAGCGCAGCAAAAGAGGCAAATTATCGTTCCATTCTCAACCTGGTGCAAACTGCTTATATCACCAGTTTTCCAACGATAGCTTCCGCAAAAAACATCGTCACGGATGAGAGCGACAACTAACACTAATGATATGTAGAGTAGCTGTTCCCATGCAAGAAAACACGAAAACACCACTTCCCGGTATTTTCAACGACCAGCCAAATCTGCGATGTAATCCAAAAACAGGCGATATGACGTGTTAGCAGTAGGAATTTAACACCTGCCTTTTACTGGTGTAAAGCAGGACGACTACCTACGGTATAAAAGGGAGCCAAGCCCAGAGCCACATCTGAAGACCAACACATGTCATGGATCTACTGATCATGCAGCTCGGAGACCCAAGAGGGCCACAACACCCACCACCCCCAGGACCCCCAGGAACACCCAACCTGACTACCACCGAGGCAGCACAGAACAGGATAGTGGACATTCTGAAAACGAAATGGCACCTCAGCCACACAATAGCTGAATGTTGGGAGAGGTGGGAACCAAGTATGTTTGAAGGAGGCAAGTCACCCATGAATAAGAATGCAAACAATGCCAAGTGTGGCGGTGATTTGTTGGCCAGACCTCACTATGCAGAGCACAGACCTCTCCATGTGGACATATACTGCTGGTGCTTGTAATGTTGTGGACAGTGGACACAACCATGTTACCAGAGGCAGTGGGGAAGATCTCGATCATGTAGCTGTGTCGTTCCCCCTTGTAAGCATAAACGGATGGGCTGATGCGACCTACGCCACTCCAGCATAGGAGTGTGAATAAATAGGCCGAGGCTTTGCGAGTGGTGCACTTCCCGGAAGGCCAACGTGTCTTCCAGGGTCGGTGGCCCTCACCCTGCCAGAAGGCCGCCGCTGTGACCGACATTCACAACAGCTTCGGCGCACCAACCACGCAACCAACCACCGAACCAACGCCCCCCACCACCACCATCTGCAACTGGACCCCGGTCAGCACCACAGACACCACCCGCACGATGAACACCATCCACTCCGGATCACCAACCGACCCCTGCCCCCACCACGTATTCAACAAGGCCGACTCCATCATCGCACCCCAACTCCGGGACATCATCAACGTCTCCTTCACCAGCGCCACCTTCCCGGAGAGCTGGAAGCACGCAGAGCTCAGCGCACTACTGAAGAAACCAACAGCGGACCCCACCGACCTCAAGAACTTCCGCCCCATCTCGCTCCTCCCTTTCCCTGCCAAAGTCATCGAGAAGACAGTCAACAGACAGCTCGCCGCCTTCCTCAAGACGAATGGTTCCCTCGACCCCTTGCAGTCCAGTTTCCGAGCCAACCACAGCACCGAGACCGCCCTGATCGCATCCACCGATGACATCAGATCCCTGCTCGACAACGGGGAAACAGCGGCCCTCATCCTCCTGGACCTCTCCGCGGCGTTCGACACTGTCTGCCACCGCACCCTAGTACAGCGCCTCTGCGACGTCGGCATCTGAGAGAAGGCACTGGAGTGGATCATCTCATTCCTCGCCGGCAGAACCCAGAGAGTCCGCCTCCCCCCGTTCAGATCCGAGGCCACTGAAGTCATCTGCGGCGTACCACAAGGATCATCACTCAGCCCGACCCTCTTCAACGTCTACATGAGCCCTCTCGCAGCCATCGCACGCCAACACAACCTCAACATCATCTCCTACGCCGACGACACCCAGCTTATCCTTTCCCTCACCAATGACCCCGCCACCGCCAGAGCCAGCCTACACAAAGGGATGAAAGACGACGCTGAGTGGATGAAGAACAGCCGCTTGAAACTGAACTCAGACAAGACTGAAGTCCTCATCCTCTGATCAGCCCCCTCTGCCTGGGACGACACCTGGTGGCCCCCTGCCCTGGGCACCACCCCCAAGCCAACGGACCACGCACGCAACCTGGGCTTCATCCTGGACTCCTCCCTCTCGATGACCAGACAAGTCAACGCCGTCTCTTCATCATGGTTCAACACCCTGCGCATGCTCCGTAAGATCTTCCGATGGATCCCCACCGAAACCAGGAAGACGGTCACCCAGGCACTCGTCACCAGCCGACTGGACTACGGAAACACCCTCTACGCCGGAACCACAGCCAAACTACAGAAAAGACTCCAGCGCATACAGAACGCCTCCGCACGTCTCGTCCTGGACATCCCCCGACACAACCACATCTCCTGCCACCTGAGAGACCTGCACTGGCTCCCCGTCAGCAAGAGGATCACGATCAGACTCCTCACCCACGCACATAAGGCCCTCCACGACCTGGGCCCCAAGTATCTCAACAACCGCCTGACTTTCTACACACCCACCCGCCAGCTTCCTTCATCCAGCCTCGCCCTCGCCGCCATACCACGCATTCACAGAGCCACCGCCGGAGGAAGATCCTTCTCCTTCCTGGCCGCCAAGACTTGGAACTCCCTCCCCATCTGCCTTCGAACGACCCAGGACCAACTCTCATTCAGAAAGCAACTCAAGACCTGGCTATTCGAGCAGTAGCGGACCCCACCCCCCCCCCCCAGCGCCGTGAGACCCTTCTGGGTGAGTAGCGCGCTTTACAAATGCTATGATTGATTGATTGATTGATTGACCGCCAGCCTCCTTGACGCAAGCCCCCTGCAAACCCAGCAGCACAGCACTGCGCAGTTATGTCTGTGCTAACTACTGCCTTCGATCTACACTGCGGACAGCAAGGCTCACAATTCAGATTGAGTCGCGATTGCAGATGACGTAGTCCAGTAGATAACAGACATTGCTCCCAGTGCGGCCCGGCCGGACCATGCATCATTGCTGGCTGTGCACACGCTGAGTGCATCAGGTGCCACTAACTGTGCAGCTCAAGTCAACGCCAAGTGGCTGTGGGCCCTTGCTGACCACTGCCTCCGGCCTACACTGCAGACAGCAGGGCTCACAATTCACATTGAGTCTTGATTGCAGATGACGCAGTCCAGTAGGCAACAGACAATGCTACCAGTACGGCCCGCCCGGACTATGCATCATCGCTGGCTTACACACGCTGAGTGCTTCAGGTGCCACTAATTCAGGTGGCCTTATTGAGGCAGAATTCATTAGGCAAAAGACATTGCTCCCAGTGCGGCCCGGCCGGACCATGCATCATTGCTGGCTGTGCACACGCTGAGTGCATCAGGTGCCACTAACTGTGCAGCTCAAGTCAACGCCAAGTGGCTGTGGGCCCTTGCTGACCACTGCCTCCGGCCTACACTGCAGACAGCAGGGCTCACAATTCACATTGAGTCTTGATTGCAGATGACGCAGTCCAGTAGGCAACAGACAATGCTACCAGTACGGCCCGCCCAGACCACGCATCATCGCTGGCTGCACACATGCTGAGTGCTTCAGGTGCCATTAACTCAGTGCACCACAAGTCAACGCCACGTGGTTGTGTGCCACTTGCTGACCGCTGCCTCCGGCCTACACTGCAGTCAGCAGGGTTCACAATTAAAATTGAGTTATTTAATAATTGCAGAGTCCAGTGGGCAACAGAGATTGCATCCAGTGCGGCCTGTTTGGACGACGCATCATCACTGACTGCGCCCACACTGAATGCCTCAGGTGCCACTAACTCTGTGCAGCTCAAGTCAACACCATGTGGCTGTGTGTCCTTGCTGATCACTGCCTCAGGCCTACACTGTGGTCAGCAGGGCTCACAATTCACATTCAGTCTTGATTCATTAATTGCAGAGTCCAGTAGGCAACAGACATTGCATCCAGTGCAGCCCGCCAGGATGATGCATCATCGCTGGTTGCGCACACGCTGACTGCTTCAGGTGCCACTAACTCTGTGCAGCTCAAGTCAACACCACATGGTTGTGGGCCCTTGCTGACCGCTGTCTCCGGCCTACACTGCGGTCAGCAGGTCTCACACATATCCAATCCAATCCTGACCTGCAAGAACACGCCATCATCGCTGGCTGCGCACGCGCTGAGCTCTTCAGGTGCTACTAACTCTGTGCATCACAACTCATGGACCCTTTATAATTGACTTTCGTGCTGTAGACACCGGACACAACAATGTCACCTCAGGCAGCAGGAATATGAGGAAGGGACATTAACATTTGCTTCACATGTGCTCGCTCATCTCTAGTGCCCCTACCTCAGTGCCCCACAAGTCATGGACTCTTTACGATAGAATCTTTTGTGTGTGATTTTAGATCTGGTGCACCTACCTTAGTGCACCACAAGTCATGGACCCTTTATGATTAAATCTCTTTGTGTAATCCGCTGATCACTGTTGCAGTTGTTGCCAGCACCAACCATTCCCTGCGGGCTGGCTTACACTCACCCCACATGCATCCAGCGCTGGCATCACTGGACATGTGACCCTGGTAATAAAAAGGGGCCGGGCGCACGTGCCCGTAGCCCATTCCATTATCTATCTAACTGTGTCCGTGTGTTCATTATGTATGCATGATAGCCCTGGGCCCTACCACATTATATTGTGCTGTGGACAGCTGACACAACCATGTTACCTCTGGCAGTGGAGAAGACTTTGGTTATGTAGCTTTGTCTTCCCCCTGTAAGCGTAAGCGGAGTGGGCAGAGCCGGCATATGCCAATACAGCGTAGGGGTGTGCAGAATTTGCCAGGGCTCTGGGACTGGTTCAGTTCTGAACTCAACAAGGAAGTAACAAATGCATGTGTCTGTGTTTTAGTGTCGGTGCCACCTGGCACACAATCGACAATGTTGCAATGTAGCATACACCCGGAGGGCAGGCTCGCACGAACGGAGAAATGAAGGAGCGCAAGACCGTTTGGCGTCTTGGTTCATACATGCCAAGTGTTGTGTGTATCAATTGCCGCAGCATGAGCCACATGCCTAGCTCTACTCACAGCGCGACTTCACCAGGCATGAACTCTACATCTGTTTCCACCCTATTCTTACCATAGGCCTACTCTCACGTGGCCACCCACCTTCAACGGCCAACATCAGTGTGTCGTTGATAGGCTTGCGGACATGCTCATAAAAGCATGACAATGATGTGCCGTAGGAGTGTAAGTGATACAACAGAGCAGCACACACAAGTAAATTGGCTTGGAGGGAGAGGGGAACAGCTGTGAGGCAACGTAACACACAGTGATGCAGCACATTTGTCACATGCAAGACATGTCAAACACGAATCCCAAAGTCTAACACATCCTACCCAACCCCCAACAAGGCACATCACACTGCCTGAATGCAAGCAGATGACAAACTAACATTAGTGTTGAAAACTCCTTTGTCTGAACTGTCAGGCGGGAGAACATCTATTGGTTACACATCATAACCCTTAGCAACTGACTTCTACCCCCATTCTGCTTAATGCCAGTTTCCTTAGTCACAGTTCATGGAACATTCAGCTAAACTGACAGGTCACAAGTTCACCATATTTTCAAGTTCACCACACAATGTTGCAAATGCAAACAGCAGGTGTGGTTGACTTTGCAAAATATGTTCTTATCCTTTCTACTGTACCTTTCAAACATTTTTTACTAACCAATAAGAAACCAGTTTTTTTAAAGAAAGTAAAATGCACCCTATTTTTGATTGTACAAAGTTCTTAAACAGCAAATCAATTCTCTACTTCCTTAAAAACAGCATCTTGTCCACCATTTTAGATACCTCTCATTCTACCAACTGACTACTTCAACTACAGATATCTTTTCATTATTTCCAGTCATCCCTTCAAGATGCTTTCAGTGTGTATTCTTGGGCACCGCTATGTTTTCTGGTGCAAAAGGTATGCTGAATGCAGAGGTATTGAAAAAGACCTAGCTTTGCAAAATAAAGACATTAAATGGATTGGACAGAGAGAATTAAAGCGGCATCAATTCATGCCTTTGGTTAAAACCTTCTTGCATCTCCAACCCCCCGACCTCATGATTGTGCACTGTGGTAGCAATGACCTAGGCTCATTGACTGGGGTAGGTCTGGAAATGCTAATGAAGAACACCTTTGCAGAATTGATGTTGCTTTTCCCCCAAACTGTCTTTGTATACTCAAACATATGCCAAAGACAGACATGGAGCTGGTACAATCAATTTTGTGCTCAGATTGAGAAAGCTAGAAAAAATTTAAAGAAAGATGTTTCTGCTTACCTCAGAGACCATAGGATGGGCTCCATCTATAACAACAATCTACGCTTCCATATGGATGGCATCTACAGAAGTGATGGAGTAAACTTCACTGATCAAGGCAACAGAGTGTTTCTCAACAACCTGAAGCTCTGTATCCGCACTGACATGTAGCTACAACAATCTCCCAATAGAAACAAGGGCTCTTTATAGAGCCACCCAATAAAACAACTTATAACCAAGCTTTTTAATAAGAATCTTAACTATTTTTGCTTGGAGCTGCGCACCCATCGCGTTCACACTAGGAAGCCGCGCTGAGAGCCGCGCTCAAGTCGCGACTTCAAACTTTGGCAAAAAAAATTGCCTACTTCTATAACGTTATAACCGCCCTGGGAACCCCATCCCCCAGGGCATGGCCAATTGTTTTATTTTTTTATTTTTAAAAGAAGGGGGGCCGCGTGGCCCTCTCCTGGGCCATTTTTGGCCGCGGGGACCCCATCCCCCGGGGCATGGCCACTCATTGGGGATCGTGGGCGGAGCCCCAATGCCCCCACTGTCCTACCGGCTCCCCACCTCCTGCAGGAGCCGGTATTGCTTTTGAGCAAGGGGAGCTGCTGACATGCAGCTCCCCTTGCCCAAAAGCAATCCTGCTTTGCTTCATTGAAGCGAGAGCAGGTTTCCCTGCTCTCGCTTCAACAAAGCAAAGCAGAGTTTGGTATGACAGGGCGGGAGCACCATAGCAAACAGCATTGTCCCAGGGGTGGGCACCCCGGGACACTGCAGGAGATGGCCCTGGGGGGTGGCGGTCCCCAGGGCCACTATAGGCTCCAGGAGGGGGGCCGTGCAGCCCCCTTCCAACATTTCTAAAGCCCCGGAGAGGTGGTGATCCCCGAGGCTTGTGGGGAGAGGCTCTTCCCCCACACACATAATTTTTTTTTTAAAACAGAGCCCTGGGGAGGTGGTGGTCCCCGAGTCAGTGTGTGGAGTTTGGGACCCCCCCACACATTTTTTAGTTTCAGCCCCGGGATAATGGTGCTACCCGGGTCTGCGGGACCCCACAAATTATTTGCTGAGTGCCCCTGGGACCTGGCCCACCGGGGGGCTTTGAAGAACAAAGTGCAGGAACCCGCACTTGTTTTTTTTTCACGGCAGGAGGCCATGCGACTTCAAATTTCTCTTAAATTAGGGGGGTCCTTGTGGAACCTCCTGAGCAGGCCTGGGGGTCAGGGTGATCCTACCCTTCTCCCTATTCTTGTTTTACATCCTTTTTTCCACAGTCATCTTCTGACTCGGTAACTGAGTCACAAATGCAGCCAATCAGAGTGTAGCTCGTGCCTGGGAGGATGCGAGAGCCCTTCTCAGTGCTCAGATATCGAAACTTTCTTTTTCTAATTTCTCAGAAACTACTGAACGGATTTACACCAAGGGCTCTTTCTGAAGCAAGGGCTACTTTGTTGCCAAATTTGGTGTAATTCCGTTCAGCAGTTCGGGCTGTAGCTTTGTCTAAATTTTCCTATGGAAATGAACATGGGGAAAATTTGTTTTAGGACCCCCCTTTTTTCTCAGCCCCAGCTTGATGAATCACTCCGAAACTTTCAAGACAGAAGCTGACCGGAGCTGGCCAATTAAAAAAAAAAAATTTGCGAGGATTCATCAACCGGCGCTAAAGTTATTGGGAAAAGAAAAAAACGCTTTTCCTATGGAAACTAGGTCCTTACTATGACTACCTACTGGCGACCGCCATATATTACCTATGCTAGTAGGTAGTTATAGTTAGGACCTATTATCCATAGGTAAAACCTTTTTTGATTTGCCGTTTGACCAATCTTCGGGACATTTTTAAAACTAATGGTTCACTCAGGTCAGATCCTGTCTTGAAAGTTTGGGGGCGGTTAGTCAAGCAGGGGCTGAGAAAAAAAAAAGGGTGGTCCCAGAACGCGTTTTCTCCATTTTAATTTCCATAGGAAATTTGGAACAGATTACAGCATGAACTGCTGAACTAAATTACACCAAATTTGGCAAAAAGATAGGCCTTGGTCTAGAAAGCATGCTTTTTAAAATGGTATAAATCTGTTCAGCAGTTCCTGAAAAATTCAAAAATTCTAAATATATATATCTGAGCACCAAGGAGGATTTGCGAACCCTCCTGAGCATGAGCTGACTTCTGATTGGCTGCCAACACTCCAAACGAAGAAGTGGTGGCAGCCATCTTGTGACTCGGTAACTGAGTCACAAGAAAACAGTGGAAAAAAGGTTAAAAAATGAGAAAAGGGGACAGGGTAGATCCACCCTGACACCCTGGTCCTGCTCAGACCCCAGGCACAAAAAAGGCATTTGCTTTTTTTAAAAAATGTCCAAATTCATGCTGGGTGTGTGAATCTGGCCAATTTTTTTTTAAAAAACAAAGCGCTTTGTTATCTGTAAGACCCCGGGTGGGCCAGGTCCAGAGGGCAATGTTTATAATGTATGGGCCCCCGAAGCCCTGGGGGACGCCACTTCCCTGGGGCTTTTGAAATAATATGCGGGGCAACGCAGTCCGCCTCGCAGCCCTGGGGACGACTGCCACCTCCCCAGGGCTTGGACAAAAATTGGTGGGGGGCTCCTGCCCCCCCATGCTGCCCCTGGGATAGCCACCTCCCCAGGCTTAAATCAAGAAAATTGGTGTGGGGTCTCCAGCCCCCCCACACTGCCCCGTGGAACACCACCTCCCGGCACACTAATTATTTACATAGGGGGTCCATTACAGACCACCATCTCCCTTGAGGTACACAGAGTTGGTGACAGCTGAGGCATTTTGGCTGACACGGTTCTCCTGCAACGTAGCGAAGACTTGAGGTACACAGAGTTGGTGGCAGCAGAGACACTTTAGCCAACACGGGCCTCCTGCCACATGGTGATGACTTGAGGTGCACAGAGTTTGTGGCAACCGAGGCATTTTGGCCGACACGGGCCTACGGCCACGTGGTGATGACTTGAGCTGCACTGAGTTAGTGCCACCAGAGCTGAGCAGGTGTGCAGCCTGCGATGATGCATAGGCCTCGATACGTCATCCTGGCAAACAAGACCCAATGTGAATTGTGAGCTCAGCTGGACCGTGTGTACACCAAAGGCAGCAGGCTGTACAAAATTTGTGTAGTCGCGCTACGCAAAGCTCCGCGAAACGGTAAAAAATCTGCGAAATTGCTTGTTCGCGATGCTTTTTTCCTGTTCGCGTATGCTGTTTGCATGCTCGGGGAGAAATATCTCACGAACATGCATTTTGAGAACGTGAACAAGCAAAACATTCCGCAAAGCCGCAGAACGCAGAATTTTGGGCAATTCCGCGTTCTACGCAGAAAGCAAAATTAACCAAATTCCGCGAGCGGGACAGAATGTATCGCACAGACCTAGTACAAACAAGACTCCTCTGCGTGGTGCAGCAGGATGTGCTGGGGACCTATGCCGCGGAATTCAGTGACGGCTGAGGAGGATGCTCCAGCATGTGGTCGGCCCTCTTGGAGACACGCCGGTGGCGGAAGTTAAGCATTCATGTCTGGGTGTGCATGGTCTGGCTGTCATCGCTGAGCGGCGGACTGGTCTTGGGACTAGGGCTGGGGTGCTTGCAGAAAATGTTGGAATCATGCACACTGCCTGGGAAGTTTGCCACGACCTTAGTTTTGCCTTCACATTGTTAGAATGCATGTGGTTACTGTTGCGGTGATTGTGTGCAGTGTTGGCAGGGGGCAGTAGTACAAGTGTGCAATCAATTGTCCCCAACACAGTTGGGAAGTCTGCTATGGCGTGGTAACCTTGCTTGGTTTCCAGCTGTTCCTACGCAGTGTGAGTGAAGTGAAGCTGCAGTTGTATCAAGCTGAAACGAACAGTGATGCTTACAGGTATGATAAATCCTTCATAATGAGACCATAACAGAAGTTCATTTGGTCCTAACCTTCCCTTTCTTTCCTACGAAGGTTGCCACCACATGAACTTCTGTTATGCTCTTTTTGTGCAGGATTATTCATACCTGTAAGCATTCCAGTTTGTCCAAGTGCAATACATTGTACCAGATTAAGTTTGTGACCATACTAACGCTTGACCATTGTCACCATTTATTCAACAGGTTTCTGAATCCGGACTTTCGGAATACTGAAGTGTATTGGGATTCCCAGGAGGATCTACAGTTATCTGGACCCACAAGTTGCCCTGATGATGTTCCCTGTTGGGAATGTCACTCATTGTTTGATGTTTTCGTGTTGTTAATTTATGTTTTTGTAATAAAGTACTATTTTGCCACTACTGTTGACTACTGGACTTCATGACCTGGCGCACACCCATTTCAGAAACCATATTCTTGGATCTGGAGAACAGAGGCGCAAGGCAACGGCTGGGGTTGAGGTTGGTTGTGCAGGAAGACTGTGTGGTGTGGCTACAGGGGCCCGCCATTCCTTTTGTGGACATGCATACAAAACATGTGTGAGGGATTTTAATAGGGCTGGCTGTGAGACTCCTCCGACTCTGGCAGTTGTTGGTTCGAAGGTACCAGAGGCCAACAGGTGCAGCACAGCCAGCAGCTTTGTCTGCGGAGGGATGTTGGTTGTCTGCTGTGTTGACACCGTCTGCCTGTGGGCAATGTGGCAGTGTGCACTAACTTGAGAATGGGGCGATAATTCTTTCGCCACTTTTGCTGCGCTAAACTATCGATAACTCGGCGATAAGTCCGGGTTATAGGGTGGCTCTAAAACAAGTCCTTGTGTTTTTTAGGAGTTTGTTGTAGCTACATGTGAAACACAAGAAAATATTTTTTTAAAGGTGAAGAAACAAGAAAAGTGGGCAGGGTACAAACACCGTGAACCCCTAGGCCTGCTCAGGGGATTCCACAAGGACCCCCAGGGCCCCAAAAATCTTTTTTTTTTTTTTAAAGCAGCTGGGTGCGTGAATCTGGACGAAATAATAAAAAAAAACGATGGGGCGTATTCTCAAGGACTTTTTGCCAATATACCTGCACTTTAGCGCAGCAAAAGTGGCAAATTATCGTTCCATTCTCAACCTGGTGCAAACTGCCGATATCACCAGTTTTCCAACGATAGCTTCCGCAAAAAACATCGTCACGGATGAGAGCGACAACTAACACTAATGATATGTAGAGTAGCTGTTCCCATGCAAGAAAACACGAAAACACCACTTCCCGGTATTTTCAACGACCAGCCAAATCTGCGATGCAATCCAAAAACAGGCGATATGATGCGTTAGCAGTAGGAATTTAACACCTGCCTTTTACTGGTGTAAAGCAGGACGACTACCTACAGTATGAAAGGGAGCCAAGCCCAGAGCCACATCTGAAGACCAACACATGTCATGGATCTACTGATCATGCAGCTCGGAGACCCAAGAGGGCCACAACACCCACCACCCCCAGGACCCCCAGGAACACCCAACCTGACTACCACCGAGGCAGCACAGAACAGGACAGTGGACATTCTGAAAAGGACATGGCACCTCAGCCACACAATAGCTGAATGTTGGGAGATTTGGGAACCAAGTATGTTTGAAGGAGGCAAGTCACCCATGAATAAGAATGCAAACAATGCCAAGTGTGGCGGTGATTTGTTGGCCAGACCTCACTATGCAGAGCACAGACCTCTCTATGTGGACATATACTGCTGGTGCTTGTAATGTTGTGGACAGTGGACACAACCATGTTACCACAGGCAGTGGGGAAGATCTCGATCATGTAGCTGTGTCGTTCCCCCTTGTAAGCATAAACGGATGGGCTGATGCGACCTACGCCACTCCAGCATAGGAGTGTGAATAAATAGGCCGAGGCTTTGCGAGTGGTGCACTTCCGGGAAGGCCAACGTGTCTTCCAGGGTCGGTGGCCCTCACCCTGCCAGAAGGCCGCCGCTGTGACCGACATTCACAACAGCTTCGGCGCACCAACCACGCAACCAACCACCGAACCAACGCCCCCCACCACCACCATCTGCAACTGGACCCCGGTCAGCACCACAGACACCACCCGCACGATGAACACCATCCACTCCGGATCACCAACCGACCCCTGCCCCCACCACGTATTCAACAAGGCCGACTCCATCATCGCACCCCAACTCCGGTACATCATCAACGTCTCCTTCACTAGCGCCACCTTCCCGGAGAGCTGGAAGCACGCAGAGCTCAGCGCACTACTGAAGAAACCAACAGCGGACCCCACCGACCTCAAGAACTTCCGCCCCATCTCGCTCCTCCCTTTCCCTGCCAAAGTCATCGAGAAGACAGTCAACAGACAGCTCGCCGCCTTCCTCAAGACGAATGGTTCCCTCGACCCCTTGCAGTCCAGTTTCTGAGCCAACCACAGCACCTAGACCGCCCTGATCGCAGCCACCGATGACATCAGATCCCTGCTCGACAACGGGGAAACAGCGGCCCTCATCCTCCTGGACCTCTCCGCGGCGTTCGACACTGTCTGCCACCGCACCCTAGTACATCGCCTCTGCGACGTCGGCATCTGAGAGAAGGCACTGGAGTGGATCATCTCATTCCTCGCCGGCAGAACCCAGAGAGTCCGCCTCCCCCCGTTCAGATCCGAGGCCACTGAAGTCATCTGCGGCGTACCACAAGGATCATCACTCAGCCCGACCCTCTTCAACGTCTACATGAGCCCTCTCGCAGCCATCGCACGCCAACACAACCTCAACATCATCTCCTACGCCGACGACACCCAGCTTATCCTTTCCCTCACCAATGACCCCGCCACCGCCAGAGCCAGCCTACACAAAGGGATGAAAGATGACGCTGAGTGGATGAAGAACAGCCGCTTGAAACTGAACTCAGACAAGACTGAAGTCCTCATCCTGGGATCAGCCCCCTCCGCCTGGGACGACACCTGGTGGCCCCCTGCCCTGGGCACCACCACCCAAGCCAACGGACCACGCACGCAACCTGGGCTTCATCCTGGACTCCTCCCTCTCGATGACCAGACAAGTCAACGCCGGATGTATGACGTTACAACGCATACTTTTACAACGCATGCACTTACAACGCAATTTTTACAACGCAACATCCACTACAACGCATTCCATTACATCGCATGACACTACAACGCATTTTTAAAAACTACCTTTACAACGCATTCCATTACATCGCATACTACCTTTACAACGCATACCATTACAACGCATAATATTACATTGCATTTAAGGTAAGTGTTGGATAGTATAGGGGTAAAAATTACTATTCTAACTCCAGGGGGTGCAACAGTAGGGTAAGTGTTGGATAGTGTATGGGTAAAAATTACTAATGTAACTCCAGGGGGTGCAATAGTAGGGTAAGTGTTGGATAGTGTAGGGGTAAAAATTACTATTCTAACTCCAGGGGGTGCAACAGTAGGGTAAGTGTTGGATAGTATAGGGGTAAAAATTACTATTCTAACTCCAGGGGGTGCAACAGTAGGGTAAGTGTTGGATAGTGTAGGGGTAAAAATTACTATTCTAACTCCAGGGGGTGCAACAGTAGGGTAAGTGTTGGATAGTGTAGGGGTAAAAATTACTATTCTAACTCCAGGGGGTGCAATAGTAGGGTAAGTGTTGGATAGTGTAGGGGTAACAATTACTATTCTAACTCCAGGGGGTGCAACAGTAGGGTAAGTGTTGGATAGTATAGGGGTAAAAATTACTATTCTAACTCCAGGGGGTGCAACAGTAGGGTAAGTGTTGGATAGTGTAGGGGTTTTACCCCTATACTATCCAATACTTACCTTAAATGCAATGTAATATTATGCGTTGTAATGGTATGCGTTGTAAAGGTAGTATGCGATGTAATGGAATGCGTTGTAAAGGTAGTTTTTAAAAATGCGTTGTAGTGTCATGCGATGTAATGGAATGCGTTGTAGTGGATGTTGCGTTGTAAAAATTGCGTTGTAAGTGTAGTGCGTTGTAAAAGTTGCGTTGTAAAGGTTGTACCCCGTCAACGCCGTCTCTTCATCATGCTTCAACACCCTGCGCATGCTCCGTAAGATCTTCCGATGGATCCCCACCGAAACCAGGAGGACGGTCACCCAGGCACTCGTCACCAGCCGACTGGACTACGGAAACACCCTCTACGCCGGAACCACAGCCAAACTACAGAAAAGACTCCAGCGCATACAGAACGCCTCCGCACGTCTCGTCCTGGACATCCCCCGACACAACCACATCTCCGGCCACCTGAGAGACCTGCACTGGCTCCCCGTCAGCAAGAGGATCACGTTCAGACTCCTCACCCACGCACATAAGGCCCTCCACGACCTGGGCCCCAAGTACCTCAACAACCGCCTGACTTTCTACACACCCACCCGCCAGCTTCCTTCATCCAGCCTCGCCCTCGCCGCCATACCATGCATTCAAAGAGCCACCGCCGGAGGAAGATCCTTCTCCTTCCTGGCTGCCAAGACTTGGAACTCCCTCCCCATCTGCCTTCGAACGACCCAGGACCACCTCTCATTCAGAAAGCAACTCAAGACCTGGCTATTCGAGCAGTAGCGGACCCCTCCCCCCCCCAGCGCCGTGAGACCCTTCCGGGTGAGTAGCGCGCTTTACAAATGCTATGATTGATTGATTGATTGATTGACCGCCAGCCTCCTTGACGCAAGCCCCCTGCAAACCCAGCAGCACAGCACTGCGCAGTTATGTCTGTGCTAACTACTGCCTTCGATCTACACTGCGGACAGCAAGGCTCACAATTCATATTGAGTCGCGATTGCAGATGACGCAGTCCAGTAGATAACAGACATTGCTCCCAGTGCGGCCCGGCCGGACCATGCATCATTTCTGGCTGTGCACACGCTGAGTGCATCAGGTGCCACTAACTGTGCAGCTCAAGTCAACGCCACGTGGCTGTGGGCCCTTGCTGACCATAGCCTCCGGCCTACACTGCAGACAGCAGGGCTCACAATTCACATCGAGTCTTGATTGCAGATGACGCAGTCCAGTAGGCAACAGACAACGCTACCAGTACGGCCCGCCCGGACTATGCATCATCGCTGGCTTACACACGCTGAGTGCTTCAGGTGCCACTAATTCAGGTGGCCTTATTGAGGCAGAATTCATTAGACAAAAGACATTGCTCCCAGTGCGGCCTGCCCAGACCACGCATCATCGCTGGCTGCACACATGCTGAGTGCTTCAGGTGCCATTAACTCAGTGCACCACAAGTCAACGCCACGTGGTTGTGTGCCACTTGCTGACCGCTGCCTCCGGCCTACACTGCAGTCAGCAGGGTTCACAATTAAAATTGAGTTATTTAATAATTGCAGAGTCCAGTGGGCAACAGAGATTGCATCCAGTGCGGCCTGTTTGGACGACGCATCATCACTGACTGCGCCCACACTGAATGCCTCAGGTGCCACTAACTCTGTGCAGCTCAAGTCAACACCATGTGGCTGTGTGTCCTTGCTGATCACTGCCTCAGGCCTACACTGTGGTCAGCAGGGCTCACAATTCACATTCAGTCTTGATTCATTAATTGCAGAGTCCAGTAGGCAACAGACATTGCATCCAGTGCAGCCCGCCAGGATGATGCATCATCGCTGGTTGCGCACACGCTGACTGCTTCAGGTGCCACTAACTCTGTGCAGCTCAAGTCAACACCACATGGTTTTGGGCCCTTGCTGACCGCTGTCTCCGGCCTACACTGCGGTCAGCAGGTCTCACACATATCCAATCCAATCCTGACCTGCAAGAACACGTCATCATCGCTGGCTGCGCACGCGCTGAGCTCTTCAGGTGCTACTAACTCTGTGCATCACAACTCATGGACCCTTTATAATTGACTTTCGTGCTGTAGACACCGGACACAACAATGTCACCTCAGGCAGCAGGAATATGAGGAAGGGACATTAACATTTGCTTCACATGTGCTCGCTCATCTCTAGTGCCCCTACCTCAGTGCCCCACAAGTCATGGATTCTTTACGATAGAATCTTTTGTGTGTGATTTCAGATCTGGTGCACCTACCTTAGTGCACCACAAGTCATGGACCCTTTATGATTGAATCTCTTTGTGTAATCCGATGATCACTGTTGCAGTTGTTGCCAGCACCAACCATTCCCTGAGGGCTGGCTTACACTCACCCCACATGCATCCAGCGCTGGCATCACTGGACATGTGACCCTGGTAATAAAAAGGGGCCGGGCGCACGTGCCCGTAGCCCATTCCAATATCTATCTAACTGTGTCCGTGTGTTCATTATGTATGCATGATAGCCCTGGGCCCTACCACATTATATTGTGCTGTGGACAGCTGACACAACAATGTTACCTCTTGCAGTGGAGAAGACTTTGGTTATGTAGCTTTGTCTTCCCCCTGTAAGCGTAAGCGGAGTGGGCAGAGCCGGCATATGCCAATACAGCGTAGGGGTGTGCAGAATTTCCCCAGGGCTCTGGGACTGGTTCAGTTCTGAACTCAACAAGGAAGTAACAAATGCATGTGTCTGTGTTTTAGTGTCGGCGCCACCTGGCACACAATCGACAATGTTGCAATGTAGCATACACCCGGAGGGCAGGCTCGCACGAACGGAGAAATGAAGGAGCGCAAGACCGTTTGGCGTCTTGGTTCATACATGCCAAGTGTT
Organism: Triturus cristatus; assembly: GCF_964204655.1. Lineage (NCBI taxonomy): Eukaryota > Metazoa > Chordata > Amphibia > Caudata > Salamandridae > Triturus > Triturus cristatus. Next base: position 557,363,217 of record NC_140583.1, read on the forward strand.
GTGTGCATCTATTGCCGCAGCATGAGCCACATGCCTAGCTCTACTCACAGCGCGACTTCATCAGGCATGAACTCTACATCTGTTTCCACCCTATTCTTACCATAGGCCTACACTCACGTGGCCACCCACCTTCAACGGCCAACATCAGTGTGTCGTTGATAGGCTTGCGGACATGCTCATAAAAGCATGACAATGATGTGCCGTAGGAGTGTAAGTGATACAACAGAGCAGCACACACAAGTAAATTGGCTTGGAGGGAGAGGGGAACAGCTGTGAGGCAACGTAACACACAGTGTTGCAGCACATTTGTCACATGCAAGACATGTCAAACACGAATCCCAAAGTCTAACACATCCTACCCAACCCCCAACAAGGCACATCACACTGCCTGAATGCAAGCAGATGACAAACTAACATTAGTGTTGAAAACTCCTTTGTCTGAACTGTCAGGCGGGAGAACATCTATTGGTTACACATCATAACCCTTAGCAACTGACTTCTACCCCCATTCTGCTTAATGCCAGTTTCCTTAGTCACAGTTCATGGAACATTCAGCTAAACTGACAGGTCACAAGTTCACCATATTTTCAAGTTCACCACACAATGTTGCAAATGCAAACAGCAGGTGTGGTTGACTTTGCAAAATATGACCTTATGCTTTCTACTGTACCTTTCAAACATTTTTTACTAACCAATAAGAAACCAGTTTTTTTAAAGAAAGTAAAATGCACCCTATTTTTGATTGTACAAAGTTCTTAAACAGCAAATCAATTCTCTACTTCCTTAAAACAGCATCTTGTCCACCATTTTAGATACCTCTCATTCTACCAACTGACTACTTCAACTACAGATATCTTTTCATTATTTCCAGTCATCCCTTCAAGATGCTTTCAGTGTGTATTCTTGGGCACCGCTATGTTTTCTGGTGCAAAAGGTATGCTGAATGCAGAGGTATTGAAAAAGACCTAGCTTTGCAAAATAAAGACATTAAATGGATTGGACAGAGAGAATTAAAGCAGCATCAATTCATGCCTTTGGTTAAAACCTTTTTGCATCTCCAACCCCCCGACCTCATGATTGTGCACTGTGGTAGCAATGACCTAGGCTCATTGACTGGGGTAGGTCTGGAAATGCTAATGAAGAACACCTTTGCAGAATTGATGTTGCTTTTCCCCCAAACTGTCTTTGTATACTCAAACATATGCCAAAGACAGACATGGAACTGGTACAATCAATTTTGTCCTCAGATTGGGGACGCGCTTCAGAGGCACCTGAGGTTTTTTGCACCACCACAAGCTCACAGACAGGCTGCACTTCAAGTCTTGTGGCCCCCACACCGATTCTGCCACTTACCAGCAGCAGCGCTGCCGTGAGGGGAACGGCACTCGCTCTATAACGACTACAGCCCCCAGAGGCCCCAGCGAGGGTGACGCGCCGGAAAACAGCACCTGGAGGCCTTTAAATCACCGGAGCGCCTCCCGCAGCGCGGGACGCGCTTCAGAGGCACCTGAGGTTTTTTGCACCACCACAAGCTCACAGACAGGCTGCACTTCAAGTCTTGTGGCCCCCACACCGATTCTGCCACTTACCAGCAGCAGCGCTGCCGTGAGGGGAACGGCACTCGCTCTATAACGACTACAGCCCCCAGAGGCCCCAGCGAGGGTGACGCGCCGGAAAACAGCACCTGGAGGCCTTTAAATCACCGGAGCGCCTCCCGCAGCGCGGGACGCGCTTCAGAGGCACCTGAGGTTTTTTGCACCACCACAAGCTCACAGACAGGCTGCACTTCAAGTCTTGTGGCCCCCACACCGATTCTGCCACTTACCAGCAGCAGCGCTGCCGTGAGGGGAACGGCACTCGCTCCATAACGACTACAGCCCCTAGAGGCCCCAGCGAGGGTGACGCGCCGGAAAACAGCACCTGGAGGCCTTTAAATCACCGGAGCGCCTCCCGCAGCGCGGGCACACGCGCGGGCAGCGCCCGGGCAAAGCCCGGGCCAAGGGCGGGCCCGTTTGAGCCCGTTGGAGACCGTGTAAGGCCGGGCCGGGCCCTCCCTCGTTGAACTTCATCAAAAGGTCTGTTACTGCTAGATATTTGTAAGGTGTTTTGCTGATATTTTCCTCGAATATAGCGGGCTTAGCCCCCCAATGTACTATATCTACAAAAACTGAATTGGTGCTCAGAGTACTTGGTGGCCAATTGTGTTCGTATGCAAGGAGTTAATTAATTAATTAATTGCCCCTGAATGATGACTACCGCTCCAGTAATAGGTCGGAAGTCCCTTGTCGGTACACTCGACCAATTTTTGGTAAGAGCTTCCTCTATTTTGGACAGGGAGATTGATGTCACTGAGAAGCGATTGTCGCTGGGTTCTCTTAACAACAAACGCTCCTCGCTGGGCTATTTGTCGCAAATACGTTCCCCTGTCCGTAGTATGGAACCGGGAACAGATACCGGTGACGTAAGCCTTGTGTTGGATGCCCCTGGAACTAACTCCCTTTGTCATGATTCACCAGTGTACTGTATCCCAGATTCTGAGGGAGCTAACCTTAACACCAGATCAAAAAAGGGCTCCTCAAATCCACCTCAAATCATTGGTGAGTCGGAAAGTGTAAAGACTAGGTCTGCCACGAACTTAAAGGCTAAAGCACTCATTTCGATAAGCAAAGAAGGCCCGAAAACCCCGAAACCCAAGAGAAAGCGGAATGAACCGCTAAATGCCGGAAACATAGCGAAGTCAAGAAGAACCACCCCCGGGGCCACACATGCGAACATTCCTGATCCCAAAGGAGTAACTTCAGTCAGTGGGAAGGAGAGTGTCCCAATGCTGCCTTCTTCGATTCCGCCTAAGGACTTGCAAAATCCGGGTGAAGATTTTTGGGGGAAACTGGAGACAATCTTTTATAAAACTTGCAAACCAATTTATGATAGGTTGGATAGTATAGAAAATAGACTGACTTGTTTGGAGCTTCATCGCAGTCCCGGCAGAAATATGTCACCAACTGCCGGGGGTGCGAAAAACCTATTGAGAAACCTCCAAACAAAAATGTCCCAACTACTGATACTGCACTCACTCTTAACTCAACTATTGCCAAAATTAATCCGTCTGGCAAGGTAACTGGGAACACAATGCACACCCCCTATGTAGGTAACCCAGAGAGCGGGGGGAATTCACAAGCGATAATTATTAGCAGCCAGGTGACAAAAGAAGCAGAAAGGGAAGCCAATAGCCTCCTAGCAACAAGGAAACATCCAAACATACACCTCCCCCCTGAGTCAAGCCCCTATGTGATAATATTGGCAGGAGTCAAGCCCTTGGGTTTACACACCAGGGAGGACCATAGGGATCTGAAGAATAAGTGTGTGTATTGGTTAAATTGCAATCGCCCCTTACCCCAGAATGTATCAACAGAAATTCTCTTTGTGCGCCGAGTCAACTGGGTGGGCCCCAAAAAGAAAAATATAGAAGGAGATTGTGTAATTATCAACTTTAGAGATCTAAGGGCAGTTGAGCATATTTGCCACTGGCCGAACTCAAACCTTTGTTCTCCTATTCTCTCCCTGCCTTTGTCCTTCTTTTATGGTAATCATCAACAGGCCATCATAGTGGATTCCAGCCACAGAGATATTGGTACATGGCCTAGAAATAACAGATGCCCAAATGCACAATCCGATGGTATTAGGTCCTCTGGCCTGGAAGACTGCGATTGACGGCCAAACTCTTCTAGGCCAAGGAAACACCCATGCAAAGTAGATGTAACTCTTGTAGAAAAACGGGCAGCTAGTTTTATCTCAACGGGGGACGATAATGCTGGCACAGACATTATTAATCAAACACTACCGGTCCTGCGCCAGCTGGGGGAAATATACTGGTCACCATCCGGGATTGGACTTATAGCCCCATTGAGTTCTGTTACAGCGGCAGTTGGTACAACTGGTAATGTCGAGCTTGACATTCCTACTAATGTGAGCACTAGTAGTACTAACAAATTGATTCCTCTAGCAAAGGAAAGCTCTAGTCAATCACAAGGGATCCCAAGACCTTATAAGGATGGACTGTCTGCAAGTGGACAATTGTTAATAATGTCCTGGAATATAGCAGGCCTAGGCCAAAAAATAGTAGATCCTGAATGGCTGTGCTTTATATCAAAATTTGATATGTGTCTCTTCCAAGAGACTTGGCTGACAGATCCCCTGTTATGCAGTGGTTTTCTCAACTATCATATCCCAGCCTCAAAAAGAGGTAGAGGTCGCCCATCAGGAGGACTAACTATATGGATCAAACAAAACCTAGGATGTCGAGTCACTCAAAGTTCTATTATTAGCGAAGACATCTTATCTGTAAAGATTGCTTCAAAGGGCGGGGTAAATCTCGAAATTTTTAATGTTTACGCACGAGGTCATCCGGGGGGGAAACGTCCCCAGTAGTACATCGACTGGAAGAACTAATCGACTCTTTGCCCTCAAACTACTTACCTATTATAGCAGGCGACTTTAATGCCTCGTTTGAGCCCCTGGACCCTGACATATCTCAGCTTACTGCTGAAGAAGACGCAAGTTGGGGAATTCCACCCCTTGAGATTGCCCCAGTAAAAAGGTGGACCGGGGCAGCAATCCAGCTAAGCGGATTATGTCTAGGGAGTCATCTGAGAGCAGTCAATGGCAGGAGCCCGTCTGACAAATGTGGCTCAAATACCTTTGACAACGGTCGTAGGGCAAGCAGAATTGATTATTTATTGATTCATGCTAAACTCTGGCCTTATTTTATAGATATGGAGGTAGTTAACAGAATCGAGAGCGACCATCACCCGCTAGTTTCATCATTTAACTCATCTTTACTTGGCGCTATTGAAAAGCCACAAATTATACACGAGCCAGAGCACCACCTGTCCAATGATATGCGCCACCTAAAATGGGAACGGGTTGCCGACGACCCAGAGGTTGTACTAGCGATAAAAGAGGAAGTCACTATTGCACTAGAAGAACCGGGTTTATTGGCCGAGGGTCAGGACTCCCACCAACGCATAGTGGAAATTCACGTAAGGCTTTTTGCGGGCCTGCGGCAATATTTCCTCAAACCCGCCCCTACAAGGAGTTCCATGCCACAAAGAAAAGTGGGCTGGTATAACAACAAGTGTAGGAAAGCCCGGGATGAACTAGGTAGTGCGCTAAAATAGAAAGACCCAACATCTGTAAGATTTGCCAGATCCATTTATGGGAAATCTCTCAAAGAGGCAAAGGTATCCTGGGAAAATGAAATTTGGAAGGGTCTCCTTGAGGCCTCAAAAAGTAAGAATGGTAAAGTTTTCTGGGACACATATAAATGGGATAGGGGTGGTATAGCAGAGCGACCACAAAATAGTGTGCCACAGAACGCCTGGTTAGAGCACTTTAAACCCCAATATGCCGCGCCCACCCAAAATACCCCTGCTGATACCTTTCCCTATGTATTTTACAAAAAGGCAATATTTACACTTAAGGATGTGAATAGAGCACTAGATGGAGTTGTCCGGGGAAAGGCCCCGGGAATGGATGGCATCCCTGCTGACGTGTTCACTGATGACAGAAGCCTCTGGTCCAGCTATATCATGCGACTTGCCAACGCAATTGCCCAGGAAGCGGAAATTCTGCCCTCATGGAAGGGCGCTGAAATTGTCCCGTATTTAAAAAAGGAGACAAATCAATCCCAAGTAACTACAGACCAATCAGTTTGATTGATTCGGTCCAAAAGATCGTAGGCCGTATGCTTCTTTATATAATTCAAACTTGGATGGATGACCAGGACATTTTAAGTCCAATCCAGGCAGGGTTCCGCTCCCGGACAAGCACAATCGACCAAGTCTTCCGCTTTGTTAATTTGCACTGGAAGACGGTGGTCTTGGGGAAAGGCGCCCTCTATGCGGTCTTTGTGGACCTAAAAGCTGCATTTGATTTGGTCCCAAGAAGCAAGCTTTGGCAGGTCCTGAAGGAACTGGGAATTGCACCCGAACTTCTCACCGTGATCATCCGCTTGTATGAGGGAAACGTTGCCAGGGTGCGCTGGGGTGGTCCGGGGGAGGTGACTGGCGACTTCCTGGTTGACAGGGGAGTGAGGCAGGGGTGCATTTTGGCGCCGACCCTGTTCTCGCTCTTCGTCAATGGGGTGGCCGGTTGGCTCTCGCGGACCCCCACTGATGCGCCGATTTTGGCAGGAGTGCGTATCCCTATCCTCATGTTTGCGGATGACACGCTGATAATCTCTAAGACCCCTAGCGGTTTGCAGAAGGCTGTTGGGCGTTTTGAAGAATTTTGCACTGAGAGGGGCCTGGAGGTAAACACGGGGAAGACGAAGTTCATGTCTTTTACCGGATCAAAAACCATTAGAGGTAAAATATACATGAACAAGTTGCCCTTGGAGGAAGTGACATCATTCACATACCTAGGGATAACATTGCAAAAAGACATGCGATGGGGTTGTCAATTAGATCATGCTGGCTTACAACATAAACAAAAAGCAGGGGCCTTGCTAGCTAGATTCAAAACCTCACTTACCAAGCCAATCTCCCCAGTTTTAGAAATATATGGAACTAAGGTGCTGGGCTCATGCCTCTATGGGGCCGAGCTCTGGGGCTTTAATAACCTGAATAGCTTGAAAGCTCTAGAAAATGCTTTTTTGCGTAAAGTCACAAACCTTCCTTCCAGTACACCACTGCGGCCGCTATTATTGGACTTGGGCAAAAAACCCCTGGAACACCTGGTGAGGCTACGTCCAATATTATACTGGCGTCGTCTCTGGTGTACTGACGAATTAATTCATTATAGGAGTGGCTTTATGGACATTATAGAATCTGACAGGTCCCAAAAAATACCATGGCTGTTAGGAATAAAATCTCTTTTGGGAAGTTTAGGCCTGTTAGATCTTTGCGAAAACCCTGCAAACACCGTTTTCCCATCTAAAGAAAACCCGAAAAATATGTATTGGGAATGGGTTTACAAGTTGGAATTCACTCAAGGCCTTTCTACCCATTTAACAGCCCGTTTTCTTGATCTAAAAGTTCATCCCCACTTAGAGGATTATTGGGATATTATTGAAAAAACTACTGATCGTAAGTTATATTTCCAGCTGCGGGTGGGTACACTACCCATTGCAGAATTCACCTCTAGATGGGGGAGGCAAGGCAGTGAAAATGATAAGTGTTACAGATGTGCTGAATTATGTGAAAATATCGGTCATGTTCTATTTTTCTGCCCTATGTATGTGGTACCTCGTAAAAGATGGATACAACCAATCTGCAAGCTTTTGGGTATCAGTAGATATGCCATAGCTCTTCGCATTCTGTGCACCGATCCCACTCCCCCAACATGTATAGCAGTGGCCAAATTCCTAGGGTGGGCCTGGAGTATAAGAACAAAAGCCCTGAGGCTATCTGCTAGCTCCTTTATTTTGAACTAGCATTGATCTTGCAAATTTCCCACGGAGAAATACCTTGATGTCGAGAGCTGGAGAGTTGGGGTGTGAATGTAATGTCTAGCCACCTCCTGTATACCATAATTTGACAGTTTACCTTTTTTAACTTTTATATTTTATAATCCAAGCTCGTCGGCCATTTATAAATCTGATTGCAATTTTAACTTTTTAGGTAATTTATATGTATCTGTATGTAATGTCTGTAAATGTGCTTTTATGACTTAATTGCCGAATAAAGCTAATTGATTGAGAAAGCTAGAAAAAATTTCAAGAAAGATGTTTCTGCTTACCTCAGAGACCATAGGATGGGCTCCATCTATAACAACAATCTACGCTTCCATATGGATGGCATCTACAGAAGTGATGGAGTAAACTTCACTGATCAAGGCAACAGAGTGTTTCTCAACAACCTGAAGCTCTGTATCCGCACTGACATGTAGCTACAACAATCTCCCAATAGAAACAAGGGCTCTTTTTAGAGCCACCCAATAAAACAACTTATAACCAAGCTTTTTAATAAGAATCTTAACTATTTTTGCTTGGAGCTGCGCACCCATCGCGTTCACACTAGGGAGCCGCGCTGAGAGCCGCGCTCAAGTCGCGACATCAAACTTTGGCAAAAAAAATTGCGTACTTCTATAAATTTATAACCGCCCTGGGAACCCCATCCCCCAGGGCATGGCCAATTGTTTTATTTTTTTATTTTTAAAAGAAGGGGGACCGCGTGGCCCTCTCCTGGGCCATTTTTGGCCCCGGGGACCCCATCCCCCGGGGCATGGCCACTCATTGGGGATCGTGGGTGGAGCCCCAATGCCCCCACTGTCCTACCGGCTCCCCACCTCCTGCAGGAGCCGGTATTGCTTTTGAGCAAGGGGAGCTGCTGACATGCAGCTCCCCTTGCCCAAAAGCAATCCTGCTTTGCTTCATTGAAGCGAGAGCAGGTTTCCCTGCTCTCGCTTCAACGAAGCAAAGCAGAGTTTGGTATGACAGGGCGGGAGCACCATAGCAAACAGCATTGTCCCAGGGGTGGGCACCCCGGGACACTGCAGGAGATGGCCCTGGGGGGTGGTGGTCCCCAGGGCCACTATAGGCTCCAGGAGGGGGGCCGTGCAGCCCCCTTCCAACATTTCTAAAGCCCCGGGGAGGTGGTGATCCCCGAGGCTTGTGGGGAGAGGCTCTTCCCCCACACACATAATTTTTTTTTTAAAACAGAGCCCTGGGGAGGTGGTGGTCCCCGAGTCAGTGTGTGGAGTTTGGGACCCCCCCACACATTTTTTTGTTTCAGCCCCGGGATAATGGTGCTACCCGGGTCTGCGGGACCCCACAAATTATTTGCTGAGTGCCCCTGGGACCTGGCCCACCGGGGGGCTTTGAAGAACAAAGCGCAGGAACCCGCACTTGTTTTTTTTTTCACCGCAGGAGGCCATGCGACTTCAAATTTCTCTTAAATTAGGGGGGTCCTTGTGGAACCTCCTGAGCAGGCCTGGGGGTCAGGGTGATCCTACCCTTCTCCCTATTCTTGTTTTACATCCTTTTTTCCACAGTCATTTTCTGACTCGGTAACTGAGTCACAAATGCAGCCATTCAGAGTGTAGCTCGTGCCTGGGAGGATGCGAGAACCCTTCTCAGTGCTCAGATATCGAAACTTTCTTTTTCTAATTTCTCAGCAACTACTGAACGGATTTACACCAAGGGTTCTTTCTGAAGCAAGGGCTACCTTGTTGCCAAATTTGGTGTAATTCCGTTCAGCAGTTCGGGCTGTAGCTTTGTCTAAATTTTCCTATGGAAATTAACATGGGGAAAATGTGTTTTAGGACCCCCCTTTTTTCTCAGCCCCAGCTTGATGAATCACCCCGAAACTTTCAAGACAGGAGCTGACCGGAGCTGGCCATTTAAAAAAAAAAAATTGCGAGGATTCATCAACCGGCGCTAAAGTTATTGGGAAAAGAAAAAACGCTTTTCCTATGGAAACTAGGTCCTAACTATGACTACCTACTGGCGACCGCCATATATTACCTATGCTAGTAGGTAGTTATAGTTAGGACCTATTATCCATAGGTAAAACCTTTTTTGATTTGCCGTTTGACCAATCTTCGGGACGTTTTTAAAACTAATGGTTCACTCAGGTCAGATCCTGTCTTGAAAGTTTGGGGGCGGTTAGTCAAGCAGGGGCTGAGAAAAAAAAAAGGGTGGTCCCAGAACGCGTTTTCTCCATTTTAATTTCCATAGGAATTTTGGAACAGATTACAGCATGAACTGCTGAACTAAATTACACCAAATTTGGCAAAAAGATAGGCCTTGGTCTAGAAAGCGTGCTTTTTAAAATGGTATAAATCTGTTCAGCAGTTCCTGAAAAATTCAAAAATTCTAAATATATATATCTGAGCACCAAGGAGGATTTGCGAACCCTCCTGAGCATGAGCTGACTTCTGATTGGCTGCCAACACTCCAAACGATGAAGTGGTGGCAGCCATCTTGTGACTCGGTAACTGAGTCACAAGAAAACAGCGGAAAAAAGGTTAAAAAATGAGAAAAGGGGACAGGGTAGACCCACCCTGACACCCTGGTCCTACTCAGACCCCAGGCACAAAAAAGGCATTTGCTTTTTTTAAAAAACGTCCAAATTCATGCTGGGTGTGTGAATCTGGCCATTTTTTTTAAAAAACAAAGCGCTTTGTTATCTGTAAGACCCCGGGTGGGCCAGGTCCAGAGGGCAATGTTTATAATGTATGGGCCCCCGAAGCCCTGGGGGACGCCACTTCCCTGGGGCTTTCGAAATATTATGCGGGGCAACGCAGTCCGCCTCGCAGCCCTGGGGACGACTGCCACCTCCCCAGGGCTTGGACAAAAATTGGTGGGGGGCTCCTGCCCCCCCATGCTGCCCCTGGGATCGCCACCTCCCCAGGCTTAAATCAAGAAAATTGGTGTGGGGTCTCCTGCCCCCCCACACTGCCCCGTGGAACACCACCTCCCGGCACACTAATTATTTACATAGGGGGTCCATTACAGACCACCATCTCCCTTGAGGTACACAGAGTTGGTGACAGCTGAGGCATTTTGGCTGACACGGTTCTCCTGCAACGTAGCGAAGACTTGAGGTACACAGAGTTGGTGGCAGCAGAGACACTTTAGCCAACACGGGCCTCCTGCCACATGGTGATGACTTGAGGTGCACAGAGTTTGTGGCAACCGAGGCATTTTGGCCGACACGGGCCTACCGCCACGTGGTGATGACTTGAGCTGCACTGAGTTAGTGCCACCAGAGCTGAGCAGGTGTGCAGCCTGCGATGATGCATAGGCCTCGATACGTCATCCTGGCAAACAAGACCCAATGTGAATTGTGAGATCAGCTGGACCGTGTGTACACCAAAGGCAGCAGGCTGTACAAAATTTGTGTAGTTGCGCTACGCAAAGATCCGCGAAACGGTAAAAAATCTGCGCGAGCACGCAGAAATTCTGCGAACATGCGGAATTGCTTGTTCGCGATGCTTTTTTCCTGTTCGCGTATGCTGTTTGCATGCTCGGGGAGAAATATCTCAAGAACACGCATTTTGAGAACGTGAACAAGCAAAACATTCCGCAAAGCCGCAGAACGCAGAATTTTGGGCAATTCCGCGTTCTACGCAGAAAGCAAAATTAACCAAATTCCGCAAATTCCGCGAGCGGGACAGAATGTACCGCACAGACCTAGTACAAACAAGACTCCTCTGCGCGGTGCAGCAGGATGTGCTGGGGACCTATGCCGCGGAATTCAGTGACGGCTGAGGAGGATGCTCCAGCATGTGGTCGGCCCTCTTGGAGACACGCCGGTGGCGGAAGTTAAACATTCATGTCTGGGTGTGCATGGTCTGGCTGTCATCGCTGAGCGGCGGACTGGTCTGGGGACTAGGGCTGGGGTGCTTGCAGAAGATTTTGGAATCATGCACACTGCCTGGGAAGTTTGCCACGACCTTAGTTTTGCCTTCACATTGTTAGAATGCATGTGGTTACTGTTGCGGTGATTGTGTGCAGTGTTGGCAGGGGGCAGTAGTACAAGTGTGCAATCAATTGTCCCCAACACAGTTGGGAAGTCTGCTATGGCGTGGTTACCTTGCTTGGTTTCCAGCTGTTCCTACGCAGTGTGAGTGAAGTGAAGCTGCAGTTGTATCAAGCTGAAACGAACAGTGATGCTTACAGGTATGATAAATCCTTCATAATGAGACCATAACAGAAGTTCATTTGGTCCTAACCTTCCCTTTCTTTCCTACGAAGGTTGCCACCACATGAACTTCTGTTATGCTCTTTTTGTGCAGGATTATTCATCCCTGTAAGCATTCCAGTTTGTCCAAGTGCAATACATTGTACCAGATTAAGTTTGTGACCATACTAACGCTTGACCATTGTCACCATTTATTCAACAGGTTTCTGAATCCGGACTTTCAGAATACTGAAGTGTATTGGGATTCCCAGGAGGATCTACAGTTATCTGGACCCACAAGTTGCCCTGATGATGTTCCCCGTTGGGAATGTCACTCATTGTTTGATGTTTTCGTGTTGTTAATTTATGTTTTTGTAATAAAGTACTGTTTTGCCACTACTGTTGACTACTGGACTTCATGACCTGGCGCACACCCATTTCAGAAACCATATTCTTGGATCTGGAGAACAGAGGCGCAAGGCAACGGCTGGGGTTGGGGTTGGTTGTTCAGGAAGACTGTGTGGTGTGGCTACAGGGGCCCGCCATTCCTTTTGTGGACATGCATACAAAACATGTGTGAGGGATTTTAATAGGGCTGGCTGTGAGACTCCTCCGACTCTGGCAGTTGTTGGTTCGAAGGTACCAGAGGCCAACAGGTGCAGCACAGCCAGCAGCTTTGTCTGCGGAGGGATGTTGGTTGTCTGCTGTGTTGACACCGTCAGCCTGTGAGCAATGTGGCAGTGTGCACCAACTTGAGAATGGGGCGATAATTCTTTCGCCACTTTTGCTGCACTAAACTATCGATAACTCGGCGATAAGTCCGGGTTATAGGGTGGCTCTAAAACAAGTCCTTGTGTTTTTTAGGAGTTTGTTGTAGCTACATGTGAATCACAAGAAAATATTTTTTTAAAGGTGAAGAAACAAGAAAAGTGGGCAGGGTACAAACACCGTGAACCCCTAGGCCTGCTCAGGGGATTCCACAAGGACCCCCAGGGCCTCAAAAATCTTTTTTTTTTTTTAAAGCAGCTGGGTGCGTGAATCTGGACGAAATGATAAAAAAAAACGATGGGGCGTATTCTCAAGGACTTTTTGCCAAGTTACCTGCACTTTAGCGCAGCAAAAGTGGCAAATTATCGTTCCATTCTCAACCTGGTGCAAACTGCCGATATCACCAGTTTTCCAACGATAGCTTCCGCAAAAAACATCGTCACGGATGAGAGCGACAACTAACACTAATGATATGTAGAGTAGCTGTTCCCATGCAAGAAAACACGAAAACACCACTTCCCGGTATTTTCAACGACCAGCCAAATCTGCGATGCAATCCAAAAACAGGCGATATGATGCGTTAGCAGTAGGAATTTAACACCTGCCTTTTACTGGTGTAAAGCAGGACGACTACCTACAGTATGAAAGGGAGCCAAGCCCAGAGCCACATCTGAAGACCAACACATGTCATGGATCTACTGATCATGCAGCTCGGAGACCCAAGAGGGCCACAACACCCACCACCCCCAGGACCCCCAGGAACACCCAACCTGACTACCACCGAGGCAGCAAAGAACAGGACAGTGGACATTCTGAAAACGACATGGCACCTCAGCCACACAATAGCTGAATGTTGGGAGAGGTGGGAACCAAGTATGTTTGAAGGAGGCAAGTCACCCATGAATAAGAATGCAAACAATGCCAAGTGTGGCGGTGATTTGTTGGCCAGACCTCACTATGCAGAGCACAGACCTCTCCATGTGGACATATACTGCTGGTGCTTGTAATGTTGTGGACAGTGGACACAACCATGTTACCACAGGCAGTGGGGAAGATCTCGATCATGTAGCTGTGTCGTTCCCCCTTGTAAGCATAAACGGATGGGCTGATGCGACCTACGCCACTCCAGCATAGGAGTGTGAATAAATAGGCCGAGGCTTTGCGAGTGGTGCACTTCCGGGAAGGCCAACGTGTCTTCCAGGGTCGGTGGCCCTCACCCTGCCCGAAGGCCGCCGCTGTGACCGACATTCAAAACAGCTTCGGCGCACCAACCACGCAACCAACCACCGAACCAACGCCCCCCACCACCACCATCTGCAACTGGACCCCGGTCAGCACCACAGACACCACCCGCACGATGAACACCATCCACTCCGGATCACCAACCGACCCCTGCCCCCACCACGTATTCAACAAGGCCGACTCCATCATCGCACCCCAACTCCGGGACATCATCAACGTCTCCTTCACCAGCGCCACCTTCCCGGAGAGCTTGGAAGCACGCAGAGCTCAGCGCACTACTGAAGAAACCAACAGCGGACCCCACCAACCTCAAGAACTTCCGCCCCATCTCGCTCCTCCCTTTCCCTGCCAAAGTCATCGAGAAGACAGTAAACAGACAGCTCGCCGCCTTCCTCAAGACGAATGGTTCCCTCGACCCCTTGCAGTCCAGTTTCTGAGCCAACCACAGCACCGAGACCGCCCTGATCGCAGCCACCGATGACATCAGATCCCTGCTCGACAACGGGGAAACAGCGGCCCTCATCCTCCTGGACCTCTCCGCGGCGTTCGACACTGTCTGCCACCACACCCTAGTACAGCGCCTCTGCGACGTCGGCATCTGAGAGAAGGCACTGGAGTGGATCATCTCATTCCTCGCCGGCAGAACCCAGAGAGTCCGCCTCCCCCCGTTCAGATCCGAGGCCACTGAAGTCATCTGCGGCGTACCACAAGGATCATCACTCAGCCCGACCCTCTTCAACGTCTACATGAGCCCTCTCGCAGCCACCGCATGCCAACACAACCTCAACATCATCTCCTACGCCGACGACACCCAGCTTATCCTTTCCCTCACCAATTACCCCGCCACCGCCAGAGCCAGCCTACACAAAGGGATGAAAGACGACGCTGAGTGGATGAAGAACAGCCGCTTGAAACTGAACTCAGACAAGACTGAAGTCCTCATCCTGGGATCAGCCCCCTCCGCCTGGGACGACACCTGGTGGCCCCCTGCCCTGGGCACCACCCCCAAGCCAACGGACCATGCACGCAACCTGGGCTTCATCCTGGACTCCTCCCTCTCGATGACCAGACAAGTCAACGCCGTCTCTTCATCATGCTTCAACACCCTGCGCATGCTCCGTAAGATCTTCCGATGGATCCCCACCGAAACCAGGAAGACGGTCACCCAGGCACTCGTCACCAGCCGACTGGACTACGGAAACACCCTCTACGCCGGAACCACAGCCAAACTACAGAAAAGACTCCAGCGCATACAGAACGCCTCCGCACGTCTCGTCCTGGACATCCCCCGACACAACCACATCTCCGGCCACCTGAGAGACCTTCACTTGCTCCCCGTCAGCAAGAGGATCACGTTCAGACTCCTCACCCACGCACATAAGGCCCTCCACGACCTGGGCCCCAAGTACCTCAACAACCGCCTGACTTTCTACACACCCACCCGCCAGCTTCCTTCATCCAGCCTCGCCCTCGCCGCCATACCATGCATTCACAGAGCCACCGCCGGAGGAAGATCCTTCTCCTTCTTGGCCGCCAAGACTTGGAACTCCCTCCCCATCTGCCTTCGAATGACCCAGGACGACCTCTCATTCAGAAAGCAACTCAAGACCTGGCTATTTGAGCAGTAGCGGACCCCTCCCCCCCCAGCGCAGTGAGACCCTTCCGGGTGAGTAGCGCGCTTTACAAATGCTATGATTGATTGATTGATTGATTGACCGCCAGCCTCCTTGACGCAAGCCCCCTGCAAACCCAGCAGCACAGCACTGCGCAGTTATGTCTGTGCTAACTACTGCCTTCGATCTACACTGCGGACAGCAAGGCTCACAATTCAGATTGAGTCGCGATTGCAGATGACGCAGTCCAGTAGTTAAGAGACATTGCTCCCAGTGCGGCCCGGCCGGACCATGCATCATTGCTGGCTGTGCACACGCTGAGTGCATCAGGTGCCACTAACTGTGCAGCTCAAGTCAACGCCACGTGGCTGTGGGCCCTTGCTGACCACTGCCTCTGGCCTACACTGCAGACAGCAGGGCTCACAATTCACATCGAGTCTTGAATGCAGATGACGCAGTCCAGTAGGCAACAGACAATGCTACCAGTACGGCCCGCCCGGACTATGCATCATCGCTGGCTTACACACGCTGAGTGCTTCAGGTGCCACTAATTCAGGTGGCCTTATTGAGGCAGAATTCATTAGGCAAAAGACATTGCTCCCAGTGCGGCCTGCCCAGACCACGCATCATCGCTGGCTGCACACATGCTGAGTGCTTCAGGTGCCATTAACTCAGTGCACCACAAGTCAATGCCACGTGGTTGTGTGCCACTTGCTGACCGCTGCCTCCGGCCTACACTGCAGTCAGCAGGGTTCACAATTAAAATTGAGTTATTTAATAATTGCAGAGTCCAGTGGGCAACAGAGATTGCATCCAGCGCGGCCTGTTTGGACGACGCATCATCACTGACTGCGCCCACACTGAATGCCTCAGGTGCCACTAACTCTGTGCAGCTCAAGTCAACACCATGTGGCTGTGTGTCCTTGCTGATCACTGCCTCAGGCCTACACTGTGGTCAGCAGGGCTCACAATTCACATTCAGTCTTGATTCATTAATTGCAGAGTCCAGTAGGCAACAGACATTGCATCCAGTGCAGCCCGCCAGGATGATGCATCATCGCTGGTTGCGCACACGCTGACTGCTTCAGGTGCCACTAACTCTGTGCAGCTCAAGTCAACACCACATGGTTGTGGGCCCTTGCTGACCGCTGTCTCCGGCCTACACTGCGGTCAGCAGGTCTCACACATATCCAATCCAATCCTGACCTGCAAGAACACGCCATCATCGCTGGCTGCGCACGCGCTGAGCTCTTCAGGTGCTACTAACTCTGTGCATCACAACTCATGGACCCTTTATAATTGACTTTCGTGCTGTAGACACAGGACACAACAATGTCACCTCAGGCAGCAGGAATATGAGGAAGGGACATTAACATTTGCTTCACATGTGCTCGCTCATCTCTAGTGCCCCTACCTCAGTGCCCCACAAGTCATGGACTCTTTACGATAGAATCTTTTGTGTGTGATTTCAGATCTGGTGCACCTACCTTAGTGCACCACAAGTCATGGACCCTTTATGATTGAATCTCTTTGTGTAATCCGATGATCACTGTTGCAGTTGTTGCCAGCACCAACCATTCCCTGAGGGCTGGCTTACACTCACCCCACATGCATCCAGCGCTGGCATCACTGGACATGTGACCCTGGTAATAAAAAGGGGCCGGGCGCACGTGCTCGTAGCCCATTCCATTATCTATCTAACTGTGTCCGTGTGTTCATTATGTATGCATGATTGTGCTGTGGACAGCTGACACAACCATGTTACCTCACAGTAAGTGGAGAAGACTTTGGTTATGTAGCTTTGTCTTCCCCCTGTAAGCGTAAGCGGAGTGGGCAGAGCCGGCATATGCCAATACAGCGTAGGGGTGTGCAGAATTTGCCCAGGGCTCTGGGACTGGTTCAGTTCTGAACTCAACAAGGAAGTAACAAATGCATGTTTCTGTGTTTTAGTGTCGGCGCCACCTGGCACACAATCGACAATGTTGCAATGTAGCATACACCCGGAGGGCAGGCTCGCACAAACGGAGAAATTAAGGAGCGCAAGACCGTTTGGCGTCTTGGTTCATACATGCCAAGTGTTGTGTGTATCTATTGCCGCAGCATGAGCCACATGCCTAGCTCTACTCACAGCGCGACTTCACCAGGCATGAACTCTACATCTGTTTCCACCCTATTCTTACCATTGGCCTACACTCACGTGGCCACCCACCTTCAACAGCCAACATCAGTGTGTCGTTGATAGGCTTGCGGACATGCTCATAAAAGCATGACAATGATGTGCCGTAGGAGTGTAAGTGATACAACAGAGCAGCACA
Organism: Triturus cristatus; assembly: GCF_964204655.1. Taxonomy (NCBI): domain Eukaryota; kingdom Metazoa; phylum Chordata; class Amphibia; order Caudata; family Salamandridae; genus Triturus; species Triturus cristatus. The sequence goes on from NC_140583.1 coordinate 557,380,779, forward strand.
CACAAGTAAATTGGCTTGGAGGGAGAGGGGAACAGCTGTGAGGCAACGTAACACACAGTGATGCAGCACATTTGTCACATGCAAGACATGTCAAACACGAATCCCAAAGTCTAACACATCCTACCCAACCCCCAACAAGGCACATCACACTGCCTGAATGCAAGCAGATGACAAACTAACATTAGTTTTGAAAACTCCTTTGTCTGAACTGTCAGGCGGGAGAACATCTATTGGTTACACATCATAACCCTTAGCAACTGACTTCTACCCCCATTCTGCTTAATGCCAGTTTCCTTAGTCACAGTTCATGGAACATTCAGCTAAACTGACAGGTCACAAGTTCACCATATTTTCAAGTTCACCACACAATGTTGCAAATGCAAACAGCAGGTGTGGTTGACTTTGCAAAATATGACCTTATCCTTTCTACTGTACCTTTCAAACATTTTTTACTAACCAATAAGAAACCAGTTTTTTTAAAGAAAGTAAAATGCACCCTATTTTTGATTGTACAAAGTTCTTAAACAGCAAATCAATTCTCTACTTCCTTAAAAACAGCATCTTGTCCACCATTTTAGATACCTCTCATTCTACCAACTGACTACTTCAACTACAGATATCTTTTCATTATTTCCAGTCATCCCTTCAAGATGCTTTCAGTGTGTATTCTTGGGCACCGCTATGTTTTCTGGTGCAAAGGGTATGCTAAATGCAGAGGTATTGAAAAAGACCTAGCTTTGCAAAATAAAGACATTAAATGGATTGGACAGAGAGAATTAAAGCGGCATCAATTCATGCCTTTGGTTAAAACCTTTTTGCATCTCCAACCCCCGACCTCATGATTGTGCACTGTGGTAGCAATGACCTAGGCTCATTGACTGGGGTAGGTCTGGAAATGCTAATGAAGAACACCTTTGCAGAATTGATGTTGCTTTTCCCCCAAACTGTCTTTGTATACTCAAACATATGCCAAAGACAGACATGGAACTGGTACAATCAATTTTGTCCTCAGATTGAGAAAGCTAGAAAAAATTTCAAGAAAGATGTTTCTGCTTACCTCAGAGACCATAGGATGGGCTCCATCTATAACAACAATCTACGCTTCCATATGGATGGCATCTACAGAAGTGATGGAGTAAACTTCACTGATCAAGGCAACAGAGTGTTTCTCAACAACCTGAAGCTCTTTATCCGCACTGACATGTAGCTACAACAATCTCCCAATAGAAACAAGGGCTCTTTTTAGAGCCACCCAATAACCCAACTTATAACCAAGCTTTTTAATAAGAATCTTAACTATTTTTGCTTGGAGCCGCGCACCCATCGCGTTCACACTAGGGAGCCGCGCTGAGAGCCGCGCTCAAGTCGCGACTTCAAACTTTGGCAAAAAAAATTGCCTACTTCTATAAATTTATAACCGCCCTGGGAACCCCATCCCCCAGGGCATGGCCAATTGTTTTATTTTTTTATATTTAAAAGAAGGGGGGCCGCGTGGCCCTCTCCTGGGCCATTTTTGGCCGCGGGGACCCCATCCCCCGGGGCATGGCCACTCATTGGGGATCGTGGGTGGAGCCCCAATGCCCCCACTGTCCTACCGGCTCCCCACCTCCTGCAGGAGCCGGTATTGCTTTTGAGCAAGGGGAGCTGCTGACATGCAGCTCCCCTTGCCCAAAAGCAATCCTGCTTTGCTTCATTGAAGCGAGAGCAGGTTTCCCTGCTCTCGCTTCAACGAAGCAAAGCAGAGTTTGGTATGACAGGGCGGGAGCACCATAGCAAACAGCATTGTCCCAGGGGTGGGCACCCCGGGACACTGCAGGAGATGGCCCTGGGGGGTGGCGGTCCCCAGGGCCACTATAGGCTCCAGGAGGGGGGCCGTGCAGCCCCATTCCAACATTTCTAAAGCCCCGGGGAGGTGGTGATCCCCGAGGCTTGTGGGGAGAGGCTCTTCCCCCACACACATAATTTTTGTTTTTAAAACAGAGCCCTGGGGAGGTGGTGGTCCCCGAGTCAGTGTGTGGAGTTTGGGACCCCCCCACACATTTTTTAGTTTCAGCCCCGGGATAATGGTGCTACCCGGTTCTGCGGGACCCCACAAATTATTTGCTGAGTGCCCCTGGGACCTGGCCCACCGGGGGGCTTTGAAAAACAAAGCGCAGGAACCCGCACTTGTTTTTTTTTCACCGCAGGAGGCCATGCGACTTCAAATTTCTCTTAAATTAGGGGGGTCCTTGTGAAACCTCCTGAGCAGGCCTGGGGGTCAGGGTGATCCTACCCTTCTCCCTATTCTTGTTTTACATCCTTTTTTCCACAGTCATCTTCTGACTCGGTAACTGAGTCACAAATGCAGCCAATCAGAGTGAAGCTCGTGCCTGGGAGGATGCGAGAACCCTTCTCAGTGCTCAGATATCGAAACTTTCTTTTTCTAATTTCTCAGCAACTACTGAACGGATTTACACCAAGGGCTCTTTCTGAAGCAAGGGCTACCTTGTTGCCAAATTTGGTGTAATTCCGTTCAGCAGTTCGGGCTGTAGCTTTGTCTAAATTTTCCTATGGAAATTAACATGGGGAAAATGTGTTTTAGGACCCCCCTTTTTTCTCAGCCCCAGCTTGATGAATCACCCCAAAACTTTCAAGACAGAAGCTGACCGGAGCTGGCCATTTAAAAAAAAAAAATTGCGAGGATTCATCAACCGGCGCTAAAGTTATTGGGAAAAGAAAAAACGCTTTTCCTATGGAAACTAGGTCCTAACTATGACTACCTACTGGCGACCGCCATATATTACCTATGCTAGTAGGTAGTTATAGTTAGGACCTATTATCCATAGGTAAAACCTTTTTTGATTTGCCGTTTGACCAATCTTCGGGACATTTTTAAAACTAATGGTTCACTCAGGTCAGATCCTGTCTTGAAAGTTTGGGGGCGGTTAGTCAAGCAGGGGCTGAGAAAAAAAAAAGGGTGGTCCCAGAACGCGTTTTCTCCATTTTAATTTCCATAGGAATTTTGGAACAGATTACAGCATGAACTGCTGAACTAAATTACACCAAATTTGGCAAAAAGAATGGCCTTGGTCTAGAAAGCGTGCTTTTCAAAATGGTATAAATCTGTTCAGCAGTTCCTGAAAAATTCAAAAATTCTAAATATATATATCTGAGCACCAAGGAGGATTTGCGAACCCTCCTGAGCATGAGCTGACTTCTGATTGGCTGCCAACACTCCAAACGAAGAAGTGGTGGCAGCCATCTTGTGACTCGGTAACTGAGTCACAAGAAAACAGTGGGAAAAAGTTTAAAAAATGAGAAAAGGGGACAGGGTAGATCCACCCTTACACCCTGGTCCTGCTCAGACCCCCAGGCACAAAAAAAGCATTTTCTTTTTTTTAAAAACGTCCAAATTCATGCTGGGTGTGTGAATCTGGCCAATTTTTTTTTTTAAAACAAAGCGCTTTGTTATCTGTAAGACCCCGGGTGGGCCAGGTCCAGAGGGCAATGTTTATAATGTATGGGCCCCCGAAGCCCTGGGGGACGCCACTTCCCTGGGGCTTTTAAAATAATATGCGGGGCAACGCAGTCCGCCTCGCAGCCCTGGGGACGACTGCCACCTCCCCAGGGCTTGGACAAAAATTGGTGGGGGGCTCCTGCCCCCCCATGCTGCCCCTGGGATCGCCACCTCCCCAGGCTTAAATCAAGAAAATTGGTGTGGGGTCTCCTGCCCCCCCACACTGCTCCGTGGAACACCACCTCCCGGCACACTAATTATTTACATAGGGGGTCCATTACAGACCACCATCTCCCTGGGGCTTTGAAAATGAAGGGAGGGGTCAACGCAGCCCCCCTCCTGGAGCCTTCGATGTCCCTGGGGACCGCCATCCTGCAGGGCTGGCTCCTGCAATGTCCCGCGGTGCCCAACCCTGGTACATTACTGTTTGCTATGACAGGGCGGGAGCACGGCTCCTGCCCTGCCATAGCAAACTCTGCTTTGGTTTTTGGACGTCCAAAAACGAAAGCAACATTGCTTTTGGGCAAGGAGAGCAGCAAATTAGCAGCTCCCCTTGGCCAAAAGCAGTGCCGGCTCCCGCAGGAGGCGGGCAGCCGGCAGGGACCGTGGGGGCATTGGGGGTCCCCCCATGGTCCTCAATGCTAAGGGCTGGCCCCAGAGGATGGGTCCCCGGGGCCCATAGTGGACTAAGGAAGGGGGGCCATATGGCCCCCCTTCCCAATACTTAATTTTGGAAGATGAGGGCATGCCCCAGGGGATGGGGTACCCAGGGCCGAAATTGGCCTCAGGAGGGGGACCATGCAGCCCATTCCCATTTTATTTTTTATTAAAAAGGGGTCAAGCCTTGGGGAATGGGGTCCCCAGGGCCCCAAAAATGCTAAAAGAAGGGGGGCCACACAAGCCCCCCTTCTAAAAATTGTTTTTTTTTAAAAAGCCAGAGTCTTGCCAGAGGCCCCACCCCCGTTATAAACCACTCTGCAAACGCGCTCCCTGGCCTGTTCTAAATTGGGGAATTAAGACCCCTTGAATACAGAAGCCAACTAGCCCACCAAGTACCTCCAGTAGGAGCCACACAGCTAGATCGCAAGGGCACGCCCCTTTTTACACCATTCTGCAAATGCGCCTCTTGGAACACTGCTGGTGGGGCGATGAGGTCCTCTTGTGTCCCCAATACTATGGTGCACTAACCTGTGCCCCATAGTATTGTCACTCCAATTTATAAAAAGGAATGTGGTGGGAATTCAGATCCCTGCAAAGATACATGGATGTAGGGTGAATCCCTAGGGGGCTAAGAATTCTAATTGCTCCGAATTATGAAAATCCAAACTCAGCCATGATGAGAGAGTGAGCGGAGTGAAACTTAGAATCATCAAAAAAACTGGTGCAAATTCTTGTAAAGTATGCTGAACTAGATCGATTAAATCTACAAGAACATATTGGCAAACTGAAGGAAGATAGTAGCAAACTGGGACAGAGTGATGAAATTACCAAACTACGTGAGGAAATTACTAGGGGTGGGCGGAATTTGCGTAATCGCGGTACGCAAATCTCCGCGAAACGGTAAAAAATCTCCGCGAACACGCAGAAATTCCGCGAACACGCGGAATTGCTTGTTCGCGATGCTTTTTTCCTGTTCACAATCGCTGTTTGCGTGCTCGGGGAGAAATATCTCGCGAACACGCATTTTGAGAACGCGAACAAGCAAAGATTTCGCAAAGTCGCGGAAAGCGGAATTTTGGGCAATTTCGCGGTCTCCGCAGAACGCGAAATTACCCAAATTCCGCAAATTCCGCGAACGGAACGGAATTTACCACCCAGGCCTAGAAATTACAACCAGATTACGCAAAGATGAGGACAAAATAAAAGAGCGTAACGCATACAAATTTCATAGAGACAAAGTGGACTATGAAAGTGGACGAATTTTTACATTCCCGAGAAAATACAATGCTGTAAAGATCTAAATTGGGAAAAGAAACCAAATTGGTTGCATCATCAAGCAGAGAAGGCTACAGTAAAAACCTCCAATTTGGAATCAAGCTCAGCATTAGAGAGCGAGTCAGAATTGGAAACATGCCAGTCGAATACAGACTCCCCGCATGAGGATACAATGGAGCAATTAAGAAAGAGGAGAAATTACAAACGCAGGCAGAGGTGAAAAGTGGTCGGAAAATGTAACCGCCAACAAGAAACGCGGAAGAGGGAGATGGAACCATAAGTGAGTGAAGACTCAGAAAGTGCTCGAACAGTAATCAACTTGGCCGATATAAACCAGAATAAAGCAGAGGAACAACTACTTGCTTTAGGTCTTTCATATTGCCCTGAAACCAATTTCAATTATGCAAATACGGGAATGGACATTTTCCCCTTTCTGCGAAAATTAAAATTAAGGAAATTTCATGCCTTGCAACAGCAACACACTAGAACAGAAAAAGAAAGCCAGCCGACACTATGTTCCTCTCCAGGCAATCTGACAATTTTGGACATACCCTTGCTAGAAACTTTACAAGAACTACATCATGAAAACAACTACATCAACAGTCAAGTAGATCCCCACATGTTAGAGGAGGAGAATCAGAAGTCTAGCAATGATACAGGGAGAGCAAGCAGCCACAAAAGAATCACACCGTTCAAATTGAAATCAACTTTCAATCCTATTGCACCTAGAGATGCAATTGCTATTTTTAACCAACAGGTGATAGCAGATTTAAAGAACCTAAATCATAAAGTGCACAATGCAAATCAAAAGATAGACAAAAGGAATCTACAATACAATCAACTGATGACAAAATTAAGGAAAAACAATCAAATTGTCACAAGAAATTCGGATAAGGGAGGAAATATAATCACATGGGCCAAAGAGGACGATATGCAGGAAGCTCTATCCTAATTCAATGATAGAACTTGCTATAAGAAAAGCTATTTGCCGGCAGTATGAACAATATACAGCAAAGTTTATATGAAGTTACTGGAGTGGAAAAGTGCGGGACTGATCACCACAGAGGTATACAAATTCATCAAGAAGGAGAACCCCACTGTCCCTAGCATATATTTCATACCTAAAATTCACAAGAATCCAGAAAGACCGCCGGGAAGACCCATTATTTTGGCACAGAACAGTCTTTTAGAGAATGCCTCACAACACATTGACTTCCATCTTCTGGAACACGTACAGAAGTTACCATCTTACATAAAAGATACTGGTGATTTTATTTTAAAACTAAAGGATTTTATCTGGCAAAAGAACTATCTGTTCGTGACACTTGGTGTAATGTCACTGTACACCAGTATAAAACACAAAGATGGCTTATGAGCACTGGAATTTTATCTGGGGAGAAATTCGATGCATATGTCCCAACACAGTACGATGCTAGTAAACATGGTTGACTTCTGTCTGCACAATAATATTTTTATGTTTGATAAAACTTAATACCAACAAATGTGTGGTGTTGCCATGGGTGCCAGCTTCTCCCCCAGCTATGCATGTTCACACATGAGCTGGTGGGAGGAGCTGGTCCTAGGCAACACCCACAAATCATATATGGAAGACAATGTGAAACTGTGTCTGCGTTTTATTGATGGCTTATTCATTGTTTGGGATGGGACACACACAAGTGCTACAGAATTTGTCTCAGCTATCAATATCAATTAATTGAATTTGGGTTTTACAGCTTTTATTAGTGACAAAGTGGTGCATTTCTTGGATGTGGAGGTATATATAGAGAATGAGAAATTAGAAACCAAAATATAGTGCAAAGAAACTGCAGGCAATTCAGTGCTACACTCATCAAGCTTTCTTTCAAGACATCTGATAGAAAGCATTCCCTATGGGGAAATGCTTAGATTAAAAAGAATCTGTAGCACCTCAAAGGCTTTACATATAGCACAACAAGCCAGCAAAAAAATATTTATGGACCATGGTTACTCTAAAAAAAACTATAGATGCTGCCATTACAAAAACCACTAGTCTAAATAGATCCAATCTTTTGGCACCTAAACACACTAGTCACAATGAAACACCCAAGGAACTAAGACTAATTGTGGCATATAACAAACAAGACAAAGCCTTAAAGAATAGCATGAGACACAATTGGACAATAGTCTTAAGTGATCCTACTATCGGTGCTTCACTACCACATAAGCCGTCCATTACTTATAGACGAGCCTCTTCCATGAGCAATTGTTTGGTGAAAAGTGGTCCCGAGAGAACAGCACACTTAGCTATCGCAACGCAATGGTTTTGTCAAATGTAAGAGTTGCAAAGAGTTGGTAAAAAAGAATGTAAAACCTCAAAACCATTGCATTGCAAAACAGACCACGCAATATATGTGCTATAGTTTTCCTGCAATTTAAAATATATGGGAAGCACTAAATTGCAGGCCCATAAAAGGATACAGCAGTACATAGAAGACATAGTGAATCAGGATCCTACTTACCCAGTAGCCCACCACTTTAAGGAAACACACAAAAATAGTCTGGTACATGACCAGCTGGTAGACCCGCAACAACAGTTGCCCCCACCTGCACGTTGCGCGAAACGTATTGCACCAAAGCCCTATATATCGTAATAAGGGCTGTATGGAGTGTACGTAATTCATCCACCGCAATAGTCAAATAGCGGGGGTGAGGCGTAAATCCGGCCAGCACCAGCCACGTGGCCCCTGGAATTGACAAAGTGCCGAGTCTAGCCGGTGCAACCGCATGGGGAAGGGCGCCATTAAACCAAATGCTATGCTGCCAGGCAGAAAGTGGAATCTCCAGTGTCCTATATGGCGTATAATTAGCTGGGACCCGTGTGTGAGTATACGAGTGAAACGTTATATCATCCGCACTAACTGCCGGGAGCGTCACTCAAGAGTAAAACAACTCATAAGGGTGAGAGCCATCAGCACTTACCACAAAAATAACAGCCATCCCATCGTCCGGTACCCCACACTGCATCAAATGATGCCGCAAAGGCGTACGACTATGCGCTGCAATTTCGACCGCCATAAGGACACAGAGAAGAATAACAATGTAATTTACTGTAGCACAAGGGTTCAGAAATATAAAAACACCTTTTAATTTACAAGCTTGTATGAACCTATTATGTTACTAACAGGTAGGTGAAAATCCATCACTACCGTTATCCGGAAACAAGAGTGAGGGTGTTGTGGAATAATATAAGCGCTACTAAGGCGTTTCAAATCAAAAGACCAAACGTTAGGTGCGTCATGTTGCAGGGATTCTGCTTATGCACAGAACTATGCGCAGGACACCAGGACCTCAGTGAATTGTGGTGTACCAAAAACTCACCTCAGTACCCAGAACCCCTATCCGACCAGCATCAGTGTCCCATTCGTTATCCGTATTATCTCAGAGGTCCCAATGTATAGACAACCCAGAACAAGCGACTTAGAGTACTCTCAGGAATGGTGGGGATCGGAAATACCTGTTCGCTATTATACATATATCAATCCACAACAAAGTAATCAGAGACACGGTAAAGTTTAAAAGGTTTATTTTATAAACTACGTGTCCTAAGATGCAGTACTTTGGCTAACATAAGCAGACAAATGATTATAATTAAAACCATCAGCATTGTTACAATACCATAGAAAATGAAAGGAGAAATCATAGTATAAATGACAGTGGATTGCAGCCACCTTCCTTTCGCTAGTAAACTAGTATTATTAGACGAGTAGAAGGTCTCTTAGGCTTGAATGGGGAACCCCATACCGTAAAGATCAGCTTTATGAGGATCACATCACAGGATCAACTTTGCTCTGCGCCTGGAAATGTTCTTCTCCAGAATGTGTTTCAAACGCATGCAACTGTAATATTAAAGGCTCTCGATGTTCAGGTATTTGCAGCTGTGTGCATATTATGACTAGAGAGAGGGCCGATCAACCTGGATTCAAAAACATACATTGTCTGGCTGCTCAAAGTGTTTTGCACACAATGTTCAGACCAAGGTCGCAGTGCACGTCTAGGGAGGTGAACAACAGACAGTTCTCATGTGAAGCAAAGGCAAGCAAGCAGTTTCTCAAATAATAACATGTATCTCGGTCTAATAAATTACTGAGTTTCACCTTCGTTTGGAGTGCGGTCCCTTCATTTCCGGTGGGGGGGGTGAAGTTTTGGAGCTAAATATATAAATATTAAAACTATTTAAAAACATACCCATTTATTTACAAATAAAAAAATAAATGATACAAAAATGTGAATTTACTACACATGTATTACATATTGAAAACATTACTAATTAAACAGATTATAATTTTAAATACACAAAAACATAATAATATAAATTTGGATTATAAAAACTAAACTATAACACTTCACAAAAAATAAAACATATAGGGCCTCATTTCGATGACACCGACTCGGTCCTGGGGCCGACCGACACCCGGGCGGCGGTCCCGACCGGCCCATTACAATGTGACCAAACACTGTTTGGTTGCATTGCACTTTTCTCAATGGGAGCTGATGTTATGGCTGGAACCCGGACGTAACACAGGCTCCCATTGAGAAAAGGGAGGTGCAGTTCATCCCTGCACTCCATGGCAGGCCCCACAAGGGGCCTGCCACGGGATGCAGGGATCAACGGGGGGGCACCGGCCTCCAACCTGAGGAGGTGCACCCAAGGGGGTTCCTGCTGGGGGGCCCCAAAGTCGAGTTCCGACAGTCTTTCTAAGTCAGAATTGCCAGAATTAAATTGCTGCCGAAACCCTACATTGTAATCTCAAGGGCGGAAATGCCTGCCTTTGAGAATACAGGCCAGATGCCGACTGGCTGATGGGCTCTTAGCCAGCCGGAATGATCAGCAGGTTTAGTTTATGACCGCCCCCATCGTAGTAAGGCAGTCTTAAAGTAAATTGACCGGCCTATTATGATGCGGCCATAAAGGCTCCGACCCTCGGTTGGGGCCTTTTACAGCCGTATCGGAATAGGCCCCATAGTATTGTCACTCCAATTTACAAAACAGTACAAAAAAAATAAAGTCAGGAAAAGTACAAATCACTGTTCCTAGTGCAATAAATACAACAGTAGGGAAAGTGATGTAAATTTACTATACGCACAGAAAATGATGGATTGCGGAAGGGGAAACTTTACTATTCCCACTCAACTAACTGCAACAGTAGGGAAAGTGCTGGATTGCGGAGGGATAACATTTACTATTCCCACTCAAGTCAATGCAACAGTAGGGAAAATGTTGCAGTGTGGAGGGGTTAAAATTATTATTCCTACTCCAGACATAACAACATTAGAAAAAACGTTTGATGGCGTAGGGTAAAATTTACTATTTCCACTCCAGTCACTGCAATAGTAGGTAAAGTGTTGGATTGTGGAGAGCTTAAATTTAGTATTTCAACTCCAATCAGTACAACAGTAGGGAAAGTGTTGGCTTGCGGAAGAGTAAAATTTACTATTTCCACTCAGTCAGTGTAACAATAGAGAAAAGTGTTGGATTACAGAGGGGTTCTATTTACAATTCCCACTGCAACAGAAGGGAAAATGTTGAATTGCAAAGGGATCAAATGTATTATTCTCACTAGAGTCAGTGCAATATTAGGGAATGTGTTGAATTGTGGAAGGGTAAAATGTACTTTTCCTACTCCAGTCAGTACAATAGTAGGGAAAGTGTTGGATTGAAGAGGGATACAAATTTACTATTCCCACTTCAGTCACTCTTTGCAACATTACATACACAGTAGTTCACTTAAATTAAAAAAATGTAAAAACATTATTAAATATAAATATTCGATTATTAAATAGAAAAATGACATGTAAGTATATTCCCAAAATAATAACAAAAAATAAATACAATATTTTTTTTATTAAAAAGCACAACACAATTAACTCATAACGTATTAAAAAACTCAATTTTTAAAATATTTAAACTTTTTGTACTTAAGTAACTTCCTGCCCTAAACCTATACAAACTACACAAAAAACACCTAAATTACGTTTATTAAATAATAATATTTACACATTTTACATAATTACTTATCAATTAAAATATTAATAAGAATGAGCTAATAGTAGATTAGTTATATTTATTTCCCTTCCCACCCTTTATCCTTAAAAAACGAACAACAAACACCTAATACATGTATTTTTTAATAAATGTAATTTCATAATCAACACAATTAAAGAATTGATAATAATTAACTAACAACAAATTAATTATAAGTCAATAACTCCCCAACCTTACCCACCATAAATACAACTGCCACCTAATATATAACACCTAATATATAACACAAACAATATCTTAATTTCGCCCGAAAGGAAGATGGTGGATCGTATCCGCCACTGAAGGACGCACGTCTGCGCTCTCCAGGGGTGCGGGATGCCTGCTGCGATGTCTCTCCATCCATGGAGGTGATTTTAATACCTGGACGGCAGCAGGAAAACCAACCTCTATCTTATGTCTCCGACGGGGCTATTCTGGGTGAATACCGAATATAGCACTGCTGCAGCCAAAAGACGAGGACGTCAACCATAATAGTTATTCACGGTCACTTACGGTTCTACAACGTGGTGCGTCCATCCCCTCTCCCTCCGGTCCTGCGAACTGATGGATGTGCCGGCTCACTCGTGTCAGCTGTGTGGTTCACGGCGCTCGTGCAGTGAGATGGTTTACAAAACACAAGAGCGACCCATATGTCCTTGTGAACTGGGTATTTTGCACTAAGCAAGAAAAATGTCCACAAGGAACTTATTTGATTTAAGAGATTTATCAATAAGGAGTAAAAATTATACTCATAGCCGATTCAATCAAGAAAAAGAACATAAAAAGAAAATTATTTCAATTGAAAGGTAAGAAATTCAGTACATACTTAAGTAATCTGGAGAATTTATTTACTTCAGCCGAAGTAAATATAATTTATTTCATAGATCACAATTTTATAATAAAACAGTTTTTTCAGTATACTACAGGCACAAGTGAAAAAAGTGAAAAAGTGAACCCAGTGAGGTGATCATAGCCTTTAAGGTGAAACTATTAAATCAAAAAGGTCATAAAAACAACAATGAGAGGCATTTGACAATATAATGAATCTTTCTTGCTCTCTCTTGGTTAGTGTCGACGACGTTTCAACCCACTCTGGATGGGGGGTCTCTTCAGGACAATTATCTGGGGGCTTAAAATAGGGGATTTGTAAGTGCCAGTAATCAAATAGAAACACTAATTATTAAATGTAAAACTCCAGGTTACCAATTTGCTTACCTAGTGGATATACCTCACTAATTCCCCCGTTCTTTGTAGCTTGCGGGATACGAATGAAGTGGGTCCGTGTAGACGCTTAAATCGTCTCGTCCGTCCGCTACTTTTCAAATAGAATTATTGTAAGTATTACGGAATCCTCGAAATTGGACCCTTAAACTATACTATTAACTCACCATTGTCAGATAGTTTTAATAAATTCTCCATCTGTTGCAGCAATTCGAAGTTAAGCAGCTAGCATAAATAACGGACACAGGTTGAAAAGATCCTTGACCAAGTGAGTATTACTGAATATGCTTAGTCAGTTTTAACTGCATCGGTAACTTTGCACAATTACCATCGGTTGGAGTCTTTTAGCCTTTATACAATGCCCTAGCTAAGCATATAATAATGTAGTATTGAGACAAGTAATATTCTCATTGATAGTGGCCTTATTCAATTAGTGCCCGTTTGTATGATATAGGTGATGTGTATCCCGACTCAAATTTTTATGTGTTAAATTTGACATGCTGGTTTTGACGAAAGAAGGCAGCTACGTTTATACGGCATCAACATTAATCGGTGCTTACAGTACCTCATTAAATCAGGAACTGCCACTCGATATAACAACTCTGAGACAGAAGCATAACCACAATATATATTTAATCTACAGATATTGTTGCATATTCGTTATGCACTAATAGGCTGCCTAAAATCATTCTTTTTAATATAGGCTCAATTGAACATGCTTCCTGTTATCCTGACTCGATCAGTGTCTTCACTATGGAGATACAAGATTACCAATAGGTAAGCAAATTGGTAACCTGGAGTTTTACATATAATAATTAGTGTTTCTATTTGATTACTGGCACTTAAAAAATCCCCTATTTTAAGCCCCCAGATAATTGTCCTGAAGAGACCCCCCATCCAGAGTGGGTTGAAACGCCGTCGACACTAACCAAGAGAGAGCAAGAAAGATTCATTATATTGTCAAATGCCTCTCATTGTTGTTTTTATGACCTTTTTGATTTAATAGTTTCACCTTAAAGGCTATGATCACCTCACTGGGTTCACTTTTTCACTTTTTTCACTTGTGCCTGTAGTATACTGAAAAAACTGTTTTGTTATAAAATTGTTATCTATGAAATAAATTATATTTACTTCGGCTGAAGTAAATAAATTCTCCAGATTACTTAAGTATTTACTGAATTTCTTACCTTTCAATTGAAATAATTTTCTTTTTATGTTCTTTTTCTTGATTGAATCGGCTATGAGTATAAGTTTTACTCCTTATTGATGAATCTGTTAAATCAAATAAGTTCCTTGTGGACATTTTTCTTGCTTAGTGAGATGGTTTACAACTAGGAGGCCGTTCCAAGCACTTTTTCGGCTCCCGCTGTTGGATTTTCACGCTCCTAGGCTTGTTGGCGGCGGTCCTGCTGGCGTTTGGGTGATCAGTAGCAGGGGCAGGAGCAGAAGCGATGGCTGTGAAAGACGGACGCCGGAATCCAAAATCTTGCTAAGGGAGCAGGTGGGAGTGATGGCTCCCCCGCGGACAACTCGTCGAGGGCGATCTGAGGTTCAAGCAGAAAGCGGTGGCCATTCTGTATCAGTGGATCGCCTTGAAGGCCACACTGTTTTTGAGACTGATTTAGCTGTTGATAATGTAATATTGCCCCGGAGAGCTTTGCCAGGTAACAACGCTCCAGCCAGTCCAATAGACCCTCAGGTGGGGAAGCCCATTCTAAAGCTCTTTCGTTCAGGGAGCAGTATATCAAGTATTCCGAAGTATTCAGTTTTTGTCAAGAATTCTGCTTGGTGATTAGTTATGCAGACTGTCATCATCGTCGGTCATTTTTAAAATGTTTAATGTTTAATGTTTAAAGTATTCAAATGTCTTGCATATTGTGGTATGAATGATTGTTCATTGTTCACCGTTCATTATTGTGTTTTCCGTATTAAGTGAATTCAAGAGTAAGTATCAGATCAGTTGTCGAAATGCCGCTCTTCTCGAGGTTAAGACAGATTACTACCAGAAAAGGGGTGCTCGAAGAAGCAGTTCCTATTCCTCCTAGGGACACCCCAGGGCATTTCATGTACCATAAGCATGGCTTAGATGCCATATTGTTTCTTGATCTATGGGTAGATTATACCAAGGGATTGCCGGAAAGTCAAAGGTGGCCCGCAGCGGGAACCTGGGATGCAGAGTGCATCATGAAAGTGGAAGAAGAATTATGGAAAAGAAAGGTCAGACAGTCACAGAAAGACGCCGTTGAATTATGGCGTAAAGAATCTCATAGACGTACAGAAAAAGCACGTAGACAGGAAGAGAGGAGTAAAGAAAGTTCAAATAAAGTTCAAGAGAATATATTAATAGAGGAAGGTATCCGAGTGAAATCAGAACAAGTAGATAGACAAAGAAACGCTCTTATGAGTGGTATGTACCCCCTCCTAGCCGAAGGACTACCTAAGGCTGTTCCAGAGACGCCAAAAGACTTGCCACCCCCATTATTTCCAATTAGGGTACATCCAAAAGGGCATCCCAGAACCGCAGAAGATGTTTTTCTTTCCTCATATCTAGACGACGCAGCTCCCGAGTATGCTAACCCCACACCACATAGACCGTCTGGCGGAGGGGTTCAACGTCAGGATCAGGTATCTGTCCCCGTGCAACAGCAAGTCCCGACGCAAGCTTCGGCAAGCACATCTGTTTCCGCATCTGTCTCCGCAATCGATTCTACAGTGGTATCGACGCCCATAGTTGCTGTGTCACGTTCGACGAACCCATTCACACCCGACGCCCCAGATGGGGCCACGGGAGGTGCTAGCAGTACCTTTACACCGCCCAGAATAAATAAACTTGTTTTTCAAGAATCAGCACATTCACGTACACCCAAGTTCGTAAGTGAACGTACGCTTAAAGAACTCCTTGTAAATTGTAGATATGACCCGGTGGTTGGTAAAGAGGATGAAATGGTCCTGGCATCATTACGTATCAGGCGAGCCGCAGAGTATTTAGCGAGGTTACCAGGAATGACTACGCATCTAGATAACATATATCATTTTGTTCAAACAGGACGAGATCCAGGATGTATTAACAGAGCTATGGAATTCCAGAAAGTAGAGATACAGGGGGAACTGCTACGTTTCCTCATAAACTGTGTGATCAGAAATGAAGACCGACCGGGGGTAGACCCGAATACAATGCTTACTCTTACAAAATGGAGCCAGAATATATCAGAAGGGAGACACGATAAGAAAAATTGTATAATAGCCATGTGCCGAAAAATCCGTAAAGAAATAGAGCGTATTCATGAAGAGAGATTGGGAACAGACGAGTTCGAGCAAGATGAAGTGTCCGAATCAGGGAATTCCGCAAGACAGTCAGAAACCATAGCATATGTAGGCAGAGGAAGATCCTGTGAAAATACTAGATGTTTTTCTGATCCCATACACTCTGTAGGTCCAAATAATAGCAGAACGTATCCGACGCCTGTAATAAATCTGAAGTCTCCTGAACATTCGTTTCAAGCCGCAGATAAAATACTACGAGAACGAAGGGGTTACCACCTCCTCGATTCCATGGATGAGCAAGAATTAGCCAGATCAGCTGTTCACTGGATTGACAGTCCTGAAAAATACGGTGATGAGACCGTAGCACACGCGTTTTTTTAACTTTAGTACAGATGAACAACGTTTAGCTGGAATCTATATGATTCAGCAGCTTCTTATACTATATAAGAGCCAACATGCTGACCCTGGTCCTTTACCTGATATATTAACGGAACTACTCACGAACAGATGGAGAGGTTCTGGTAACAAGTTAATTAAAGAAATATTAGTGTCACGTAAACAGTATGTCCTTTTTGTAAGTCCGGATTCTTTCTCGCTGCCCCGCAGAGAAGGAATGCCGTATTATATGGATAGACAAAATCCCTTACGAGAAGTGCACCCAATAAAAGGCGAAGACAACGAGTTTCACCGTGTGTTTGTATACACACCCATATCAAAAATTGAATTGTTAGAAATGAAGAAAGTAGTACCAAGTCATGACAAAGACCCAGCGGGTTTCCACCGAGAAATTAAGGACATGTTGCTGATGGGAGAGTATACCTATCCTGATATTATGACGATATTAAAGGTGCTCTTACCTGCTGGCATTTATGAAAAACTGAAAGAAAAAGAGTGGGAAGTGGGAGACCAAAAGATAGATTGGACAGCATTAGAAAGGGAAGAAAAGGCCCGAGCTGCAGGTTCAGGGCTCGGGGATAAAGTCAAAGCATTACCAGGTCTACTAGTACAAGTACTGCCACGTTTATTAACTACGAAAAAGGAAGATTGGGGTGCAATCACGGCCTGTAAACAAAAGCACGATGAAGACACAAGTGACTATTATGCCCGATTTGAAAAATGTTTTGGAATAAATAGTGGTATAAAAACAAGTAGTGAGTCGTATCCACATTTATTTGTGACAAAATTAGTAGAAAATGCTTTACCTCCAGTAAAGAATAGAATATTGAAATTCGAGAGTACCTGGCAAAGTAACACTCCGTCGCAAATGCTACAAATGTTACAGTATCATCACAATAGAATTAGAGATGAACAAGAACACGAACAAAGACGCATGAAAGATACAAAAATGAAAATGCTAGTGTCTCAGACAGTACCGGCTGAAGGACATAGAAAGGGTACGACACAGTCCGATTCAGCAGGACCGGTAAAAGGAACATGCAATTATTGCAAAAAGCCAGGTCATTACGTACACGATTGTCCAGTTCTAAAACATAATATCGCCATAGGTAAAACACAAGAAAGATCACGGCCACATAGACAAGATCAGAATGAACAAGGAGCTATGCCGCATTCCCAGGCCATGCCAGCCGCACAACAGCCAATACAGTTTGTGCCAGCTGCACCACCGTTGCCTGCTACTGCCACACAAACCACAACACGACAAATGTATCAGACTGCACAGTATGAATATCCTGAGTATCAGCGTTACGCATGAACCAGCCTAGAGAGGGAAGTTGACTTACCGCTTATCGAGATTCCTGTAGATCAAGAAGGACCTTATGTACATAGTGAATTATTAGGTCAGGATAGAAAATTCTTACTCGATACAGGGGCAAGTCGAACAACTATAAAATGTAGTGAAGTTCCAGGGGCACCCCTCTCAGGCTCTCAAAATATTTCCCTTGGTTTTTCAGGCAAACCTATTGTTAATGAAGTGTCACAGCCTCTGCCACTCACGATAGGACCTCTGACCCGAACTACAGATTTATTGCTTACTAAATCATGTCCAGAAAACTTATTAGGAATAAAAACGTTAAAAGCCCTAGGAGCTATAATATGTTGTTCTCCGGAAGGAGTAAGATTGTTTTTACGTGATTTTAAAGGTCACTATGTATCTAGAGACATGGATCCCCGATTACAGACTTTACCTACACGTCTATGGGCACAAGGCCCTACTGATGTTGGTTGCATGAATATTACACCATATCGAGTCACGCTAAAGGCAGGAGTGGTGCTACCACGAATGCGACAATACAAGTTACCACCAGATGCTGTAGTGGCTTTACTACAAATCATTGACGAGCTCATTGCCCAAGGAGTAGTTGTGGAAACAGACTCCAATATATGTAATTCACCGATAATACCGATTCTTAAACGAACAGATCCGAAGGCCCCGCCAGTATATCGATTGGTTATTGACCTGCGCGAATTAAACAAATGCATTGTGCCACAATTCCCTGTGGTCCCAGATATCTCGTCATTACTGACAGCTATTGATTCCGAAGCGACATTCTTTACTGTAATAGATTTCAAGAATGCCTTCTTCAGTGTCCCAATAGATCCGGAAAGCCAATATTTGTTCGGATTTAGTTTAAATGGACGTAGCTTTAAATTCTCACGCGCACCTCAAGGATTTACAGAAAGCCCCAGCATCTATAGCCAAGCACTGAAACGAGAACTTGACAGTATCCACATGCCAGTTAACACGGCTCTGTTTCAATACGTCGATGATCTGCTGATCACCGCAAGAAGCGAAGCTGAATGTGAAAAAGCGTCACTGACAGTTTTACAATTTCTAGCCGAAAAAGGACACAAGGTTTCCCCTTCTAAGCTGCAATTCTGTGTCCAGCGAGTTGTTTATCTTGGACACTCGCTGGACAAGGAGGGAAGGCAGCTTACACCCGACCGTATTCAGTTGATAGTTACCATGCCAATACCTAAGACACAAAAGGAGGTGCGGGCTTTCATAGGCCTCACTTCATATTGTAGACAGTGGATCCCGCAATATGCATTCCTAGAAAAACCACTCATTCAGTTGACAACCCAGGAGGCAGCCACATCGACTGTTCTCCCTTGGACTCAGGAACATACACAAGCTTTTGAAAGCCTAAAGAAAGCTTTATGTCAAGCACCAGTTTTAGCAACACCATGTTACAGAAAACAGTTTACACTCTTTGTTACAGAACGCGAAGGTACTGCTTTGTCAGTACTCACACAGGAACAAGCAGGAGCACACAAACCATGTGCTTATTTTTCTAGTACATTAGATCCAGTAGCTCAGGCTTTGCCTGCATGCCTAAAATCAGTAGCAGCGACAGCTTTAGCAATCAGACAAAGCGATGCCATAGTATTAGGACATCCATTAACAGTTCAAGTACCACACGCAGTAGAGGTTCTTGTAAATAGAACACAAACACAACACTTGACCGTAGCCCGACTTACAGGGTATGAACTGACACTGTTTCAGCCGCATATAGAAATAAGACGCTGTAACACATTGAATCCTGCCACACTTTTGCCAGTAATCGGAACAGACCCACTAGCCCATGACTGTATTGAAGTCATTACTGTAACGACAAAACCCAGACAAGACTTGACCGATGTTCCATTGTCAGAACCAGACTTGACATTCTATGTCGATGGTTCATGCATGAGAACAAGTACAGGAGAGTTAGTAGCCGCTTATGCAGTCACAACCGATACTGAAGTTGTTGAAACTAATCGTATAAATACTTTGTCAGCTCAAGCAGCAGAGCTCATCGCTCTGACACAAGCCTGTATTCAAGCCACGGATAAAAAAGTCAACATATACACTGATTCACGTTATGCATTCGGAGTTGTACATGACTTCGGCGTGCTGTGGCGAGAGAGAGGTTATTTAACTTCTCACGGTGCCCACATTCAGCACGGACCCCTCATTCATGCATTATTAGATGCAATACATCTACCCACTGCAATATCAATTATGAAATGTAAAGCCCATACAAAAGTTACTGATACCATTTCCCAAGGCAATGATCTAGCCGACAGAACAGCTAAACTGACTGCTCAAACTCAAACCCCCGATATGACAAAGACAATAGTCCCGACACCGACACATTGTATGACAGTTAAAGATCCTACTCTTGACGTAATTGACATACAGACACATGCTACACCAGACGAAATAAAGAAATGGACTGAATTAGGAGGGATCCAAACGGACCAAGGATGGATGATGAAGGAAAAGTCTGTATGGTTCCTTCCTGATTCAATGGTCCAAGCCATAATTAACACTATACATAGTCCAGCACATCTAGGAGAGAAAGCTATGCTAGACAGCATTCAACACATTTGGTTTAATAAGCATCTACGAGAAGCAGCCAAACAAAAGGTCCGTACCTGTATGATCTGCTGCCAGTTCAACGCAGGAAAAAGTGTTCCCGTAGAACAGGGTGGATTTCAGCCTCCTGATCACCCTTTTGAAGTCCTACAGATGGATTATATCCAGATGGAACGATGTCGAGGATTCAAATATGTTCTCGTAGTTGTTTGCGCTCTGTCCCGTTGGACAGAGGCGTACCCGGTTTCAGATTACACTGCCCCAACTACTGCCAAACAGTTGGTTCGAGAATTCTTCCCACGATACGGTTTACCACGTGTTGTCTACTCAGATAACGGCCAGCCGTTCTCATCCGAATTAATGAAACACGTTTCACTTCTGTTAGGTTATCAGTGGAAATTCCACTGTGTCCGACATCCCGAGGCAGCAGGTCTCGTAGAAAGACATAACCAGACACTGAAAATAAGACTGTCCAAAATATGTAGAGAGAAAGGTGTCGACTGGATAGTAGCATTACCAGTTGCACTCTTTTACATGAGAATGGTAGCACACTCTAGAACAGGGCTATCCCCGTATGAGGTGATCTTCGGTAGACCGCCGAATATGTGGGGGACGCCTATACCACGCAAAATAACTGATATTGACTGTAATATGCTGACAGATTACTTGGCTTCCTTGATGTCTGCACTACAATCTTCTCGTTCACAGGTAGCTGCAGCTTTTCCCGACAACACTGAGGCGAAACCCCATGACGTTGTTCCGGGTAATGTTGTCTTTGTGAGAAATTTCGACAGGAGAAATGAACTGGAGCCCAGGTGGAAAGCACCCAAGTTGGTCCTGTTGACCACAAGAACAGCCGTGAAGATCGAGGGACGCAAAGGTTGGATTCATTCAAGTCACATAAAAAAATTTCATGGACTACCTTCAGATATAGACACTGTGCCCTGCACTCCCTCACAGACTGATTCAAAACTTCCTTTGGTGGAAAAAACTGAAAGCGAACTTTACAAAGTTAAGTTAAGGCCTAGGACGTCGAGCAATTTGATTGTTTAAGTCCTCTCCAAGGTGAAGCGGTTGAATTGTCTCTGACATGTATCCCCTGGACCTAAGTAGAGGAAATACCGGAAAAATGTTGAAACGACAGGCGTATTGTAAATGACTGCGTAGCCACTGCATAGTGACATTATTAATTTTGTTTTTATTAAGTCTTTTTATAATTATTACAAGTATGTTGTTGCACATATATTACCCTATTTCTAGACATGTTTATAATGTTGCTGCTGAACATTCTTTTAGTGACTTACCTCCGCATGAATTGTCTTATAGACTTGCGCTGCGCAATAACACCTTCATTAGCATGTTACATCATTCCCATCAGACCAGTAATGCCACCAATTGTTGGGTGTGTGGCCGACTCCCTCCCTATCAGAATAACAAAGGAGTTCTGCCTTTCTTTCCACATCCGTTCACACACAATGGCTCCTGTGGAGCATGGTTTAGTTTATTAAATTCCATAGACCCAGACACAGCAGTTTATCAGCAACATTGGATATGGGGAAATCTGAATCTAGTTTTATTCAAAGTCTGTCACCCTAATAAGGAGGGTCGACCCAGTAGAACAGGAACTGATCTAGAAAATGAAGTGTATAAATTAGGTAATTTTACACCTAATCTTATGATTTTGAATGTCAAATCCGAAGTTGAACTAATTCTGCCCACTATGTCAGTATTTCCAGTTAAGGGTGAATTATGTGTGAGAAAAGTTGGTTCCATACATATGGGCCATAGCCAATGCGTTACTACAATAGAATATAGTGATCAAGGTAAATCGTCATTTAGAGCTTCTCGCCATTCTTACTTTATATGTGGTCAGACGGCATATATGCTTCTGCCTCTAGATTGGGATGGTACCTGTTACATAGCATTCCTTCTGCCACCTGTTTTCCTAGCTCCCCCTGATTATTATCGAAATGTTCATTTAGTACACAAAAGAGAGCGTAGAGATCTCCCAGTTGTCGATTATACTGAGACGGCATGGGACAAGTATGTAGATTTCAATAAAGGTATCTTTCCCTATATAGGTACCGTATCAAATAGTAAGCTGATACGCAGACTCACCAAGACTCTCGAAGCTGTAGTAAACGAGACTATAGCCGCCCTAGGCAATCTGACAGAGGAACAATCAGTGATGAGAATTGTTGTTCTCCAGAATAGTCTTGTCCTTGACGTCATCCTGGCCGATAGGGGCGGAGCTTGCAGGGTCATCGGATCCAGCTGCTGCATATTCATACCAGAAAATTCGCCATCTGTATATAAAGCTATAACACGCCTTCATAAGATTGTAAGCCAGATACACGAAAATACAGGCACTTGGACGTGGTCCGGGTGGTTTTGGAGTGTGATATCAGCCTGGGGATGGAGAGTTCTATCCTTCCTAGGTATTGGCCTTCTTATGCTCTTCAGTTGTTGTTTATGCCTGCAATGTGGACCAGCGATTTGTGGTCTGTGTGCCACATCGTGTATTCCACATCAAGGTTTTCGTTCAAAATGCCGGAAGAAGAAGGAAGAAGAAATGATGCTCCATGAGCAAATCGATGGAATGATGAAGATTGATATCTCTTGAAGGGCAAGTAGGGGACAAGGAGGGAATGTGGAAATGTGGATTTTCCTAATCAGTTATGTCCCCTATCTTGGACCCCAACGGTTCTATGTGCATGTCACAAGGACATGTATGTTCCCTCCAGTTCCAGTTTCTAAGACGCAAACATATGTGTGTCTACCGTCAACATGTTCTCTGTCAGATCCGCCATCGATGGGCTGGATATTCGATTCCTAAGTATGAAAGGCCACCGACTTTATATGGCTAAGTTACTCTATTTTTACAGTTCAGGCAAGTAGGCCCGATTCTGTCCTCAAAGCCTTCCCTGCTCTCTGTCTCTGACAGCTTCAGCTTGAGCTCGCATCTGTATCCATGAACTTTGTCCTACTCCCTGTGCAGCTAACGGTGCCTGCCTCGGCCAGTTTTCGCCTGCCTGCCAAGAAGCTGTATTTCACCTTCGAATTATCTGCTTCCCCCTCAGCCGATGCATTCCTGCCTAGTAGCTTAAGTAAACATTCCTCCAGTTACCAAGCAAAAGGCCCGGTTTCTCTGTCCTCATGCAAGTGATTCATAGCCCTGCTGCCATGGAGAATTTTCTGCCCCTCGCATCTCATGTAGACACTTAGACGCTTGTACACGCACACAGTCAGTATAGAATAGATTCTGTCCGAGAGTCTCTTCTTGTGGATAACATAGTTCTCTAAACATAGGATGTTAGATATGATTTGGGATTAGGTTGACTTGACCCCCCAGACTTCTCGTCTCCACATGTAAAGCTAAACGTCAAGTCCCCTTCACCCCCTAGTTGCACGTCAATCACACGTCATACTGCTGCGCACGCATCTATGTTAAGTATTATCGTATAGATCCACCTATGTAAGATAACGAGAGCCAATGATGTTTCTTTTCGCTCCTTATTACGCCTAGTTTCGATTACGTCCCTGTTTTGTCACTTTTCTTATCAAATGTTACGCCTTCTACATTCGTTTCATTGTAATGTACTTATTATAAAAATACATGTCTGTCAATAAAGTATTGTACTTCACTTCCTGAACCCTCGTGGTGACGGAACCTGAAGGCCGCGACTCGAGTCGGCCATTTTTGATGGAATAAAGCCCATTTAGAAAACCTCCTATACCACGGATTCTGCCTCTTGTTATTTTGAGCTATTTTACTTTACTTAAGATTCCGTATGAAATTCAGTATTAGGTAACAAAGAATATTTACCACATAATGTCCATTATGTGGTAAATATTCTTTGTTACCTAATACTGAATTTCATACGGAATCTTAAGTAAAGTAAAATAGCTCAAAATAACAAGAGGCAGAATCCGTGGTATAAGAGGTTTTCTAAATGGGCTTTATTCCATCAAAAATGGCCGACTCGAGTCGCGGCCTTCAGGTTCCGTCACCACGGGGGTTCAGGAAGTGAAGTACAATACTTTATTGACAGACATGTATTTTTATAATAAGTACATTACAATGAAACGAATGTAGAAGGCGTAACATTTGATAAGAAAAGTGACAAAACAGGTACGTAATTGAAACTAGGCGTAATAAGGAGCGAAAAGAAACATGATTGGCTCTGGTTATCTTACATAGGTGGATCTATACGATAATACTTAACATAGATGCGTGCGCAGCAGTATGACGTGTGATTGACGTGCAACTAGGGGGTGAAGGGGACTTGACGTTTAGCTTTACATGTGGAGACGAGAAGTCTGGGGGGTCAAGTCAACCTAATCCCAAATCATATCTAACATCCTATGTTTAGAGAACTATGTTATCCACAAGAAGAGACTCTCGGACAGAATCTATTCTATACTGACTGTGTGCGTGTACAAGCGTCTAAGTGTCTACATGAGATGCGAGGGGGTAGGAATTCTCCATGGCAGCAGGGCTATGAATCACTTGCAGGAGGACGGAAAGGCTGAGTCCTTTGCTTGGTAGCTAAAGGAAATGTTTACCTAAATCACTGGACAGGAATGCATCGGCTGAGGGGGAAGCAGATAATTCGAAGGTGAAATACAGCTCTTGGCAGAGAATAGGCTGATGTCAGGCTTCGTGGGCCGCGCAGAGAATGAGACAGAGTTCATGGTCACAGATGCGAGCTCAAGCTGAAGCTGTCAGAGGCAGAGAGCAGGGAAGGCTTTGAGGACAGAATCGGGCCTACTTGCCTGAACTGTAAAAATAGAGTAACTTAGCCATATAAAGTCGGTGGCCTTTCATACTTAGGAATCGAATATCCAGCCCATCGATGGCGGATCTGACAGAGAACATGTTGACGGTAGACACACATATGTTTGCGTCTTAGAAACTGGAACTGGAGAGAACATACATGTCCTTGTGACATGCACATAGAACCGTTGGGGTCCAAGATAGGGGACATAACTGATTAGGAAAATCCACATTTCCACATTCCCTCCTTGTCCCCTACTTGCCCTTCAAGAGATATCAATCTTCATCATTCCATCGATTTGCTCATGGAGCATCATTTCTTCTTCCTTCTTCTTCCGGCATTTTGAACGAGAATTTTGATATGGAATGCATGATGTGGCGCACAGACCACAAATCGCTGGTCCACATTGCAGGCATAAACAACGACTGAAGAGCATAAGAAGGCCAATACCTAGGAAGGATAGAACTCTCCATCCCCAGGCTGATATCACACTCCAAAACCACCCGGACCACGTCCAAGTGCCTGGATTTTCGTGTATCTGGCTTACAATCTTATGAAGGCGTGTTATAGCTTTATATACAGATGGCGAATTTTCTGGTATGAATATGCAGCAGCTGGATCCGATGACCCTGCAAGCTCCGCCCCTATCGGCCAGGATGACGTCAAGGACAAGACGATTCTGGAGAACAACAATTCTCATCACTGATTGTTCCTCTGTCAGATTGCCTAGGGCGGCTATAGTCTCGTTTACTACAGCTTCGAGAGTCTTGGTGAGTCTGCGTATCAGCTTACTATTTGATACGGTACCTATATAGGGAAAGATACCTTTATTGAAATCTACATACTTGTCCCATGCCGTCTCAGTATAATCGACAACTGGGAGATCTCTACGCTCTCTTTTGTGTACTAAATGAACATTTCGATAATAATCAGGGGGAGCTAGGAAAACAGGTGGCAGAAGGAATGCTATGTAACAGGTACCATCCCAATCTAGAGGCAGAAGCATATATGCCGTCTGACCACATATAAAGTAAGAATGGCGAGAAGCTCTAAATGACGATTTACCTTGATCACTATATTCTATTGTAGTAACGCATTGGCTATGGCCCATATGTATGGAACCAACTTTTCTCACACATAATTCACCCTTAACTGGAAATACTGACATAGTGGGCAGAATTAGTTCAACTTCGGATTTGACATTCAAAATCATAAGATTAGGTGTAAAATTACCTAATTTATACACTTCATTTTCTAGATCAGTTCCTGTTCTACTGGGTCGACCCTCCTTATTAGGGTGACAGACTTTGAATAAAACTAGATTCAGATTTCCCCATATCCAATGTTGCTGATAAACTGCTGTGTCTGGGTCTATGGAATTTAATAAACTAAACCATGCTCCACAGGAGCCATTGTGTGTGAACGGATGTGGAAAGAAAGGCAGAACTCCTTTGTTATTCTGATAGGGAGGGAGTCGGCCACACACCCAACAATTGGTGGCATTACTGGTCTGATGGGAATGATGTAACATGCTAATGAAGGTGTTATTGCGCAGCGCAAGTCTATAAGACAATTCATGCGGAGGTAAGTCACTAAAAGAATGTTCAGCAGCAACATTATAAACATGTCTAGAAATAGGGTAATATATGTGCAACAACATACTTGTAATAATTATAAAAAGACTTAATAAAAACAAAATTAATAATGTCACTATGCAGTGGCTACGCAGTGATTTACAATACGCCTGTCGTTTCAACATTTTTCCGGTATTTCCTCTACTTAGGTCCAGGGGATACATGTCAGAGACAATTCAACCGCTTCACCTTGGAGAGGACTTAAACAATCAAATTGCTCGACGTCCTAGGCCTTAACTTAACTTTGTAAAGTTCGCTTTCAGTTTTTTCCACCAAAGGAAGTTTTGAATCAGTCTGTGAGGGAGTGCAGGGCACAGTGTCTATATCTGAAGGTAGTCCATGAAATTTTTTTATGTGACTTGAATGAATCCAACCTTTGCGTCCCTCGATCTTCACGGCTGTTCTTGTGGTCAACAGGACCAACTTGGGTGCTTTCCACCTGGGCTCCAGTTGATTTCTCCTGTCGAAATTTCTCACAAAGACAAGATTACCCGGAACAACGTCATGGGGTTTCGCCTCAGTGTTGTCGGGAAAAGCTGCAGCTACCTGTGAACGAGAAGATTGTAGTGCAGACATCAAGGAAGCCAAGTAATCTGTCAGCATATTACAGTCAATATCAGTTATTTTGCGTGGTATAGGCGTCCCCCACATATTCGGCGGTCTACCGAAGATCACCTCATACGGGGATAGCCCTGTTCTAGAGTGTGCTACCATTCTCATGTAAAAGAGTGCAACGGGTAATGCTACTATCCAGTCGACACCTTTCTCTCTACATATTTTGGACAGTCTGATTTTCAGTGTCTGGTTATGTCTTTCTACGAGACCTGCTGCCTCGGGATGTCGGACACAGTGGAATTTCCACTGATAACCTAACAGAAGTGAAACGTGTTTCATTAATTCGGATGAGAACGGCTGGCCGTTATCTGAGTAGACAACACGTGGTAAACCGTATCGTGGGAAGAATTCTCGAACCAACTGTTTGGCAGTAGTCGGGGCAGTGTAATCTGAAACCGGGTACGCCTCTGTCCAACGGGACAGAGCGCAAACAACTACGAGAACATATTTGAATCCTCGACATCGTTCCATCTGGATATAATCCATCTGTAGGACTTCAAAAGGGTGATCAGGAGGCTGAAATCCACCCTGTTCTACGGGAACACTTTTTCCTGGGTTGAACTGGCAGCAGATCATACAGGTACGGACCTTTTGTTTGGCTGCTGCTCGTAAATGCTTATTAAACCAAATGTGTTGAATGCTGTCTAGCATAGCTTTCTCTCCTAGATGTGCTGGACTATGTATAGTGTTAATTATGGCTTGGACCATTGAATCAGGAAGGAACCATACAGACTTTTCCTTCATCATCCATCCTTGGTCCGTTTGGATCCCTCCTAATTCAGTCCATTTCTTTATTTCGTCTGGTGTAGCATGTGTCTGTATGTCAATTACGTCAAGAGTAGGATCTTTAACTGTCATACAATGTGTCGGTGTCGGGACTATTGTCTTTGTCATATCGGGGGTTTGAGTTTGAGCAGTCAGTTTAGCTGTTCTGTCGGCTAGATCATTGCCTTGGGAAATGGTATCAGTAACTTTTGTATGGGCTTTACATTTCATAATTGATATTGCAGTGGGTAGATGTATTGCATCTAATAATGCATGAATGAGGGGTCCGTGCTGAATGTGGGCACCGTGAGAAGTTAAATAACCTCTCTCTCGCCACAGCACGCCGAAGTCATGTACAACTCCGAATGCATAACGTGAATCAGTGTATATGTTGACTTTTTTATCCGTGGCTTGAATACAGGCTTGTGTCAGAGCGATGAGCTCTGCTGCTTGAGCTGACAAAGTATTTATACGATTAGTTTCAACAACTTCAGTATCGGTTGTGACTGCATAAGCGGCTACTAAACCTATTAGGAATAAAAACGTTAAAAGCCCTAGGAGCTATAATATGTTGTTCTCCGGAAGGAGTAAGATTGTTTTTACGTGATTTTAAAGGTCACTATGTATCTAGAGACATGGATCCCCGATTACAGACTTTACCTACACGTCTATGGGCACAAGGCCCTACTGATGTTGGTTGCATGAATATTACACCATATCGAGTCACGCTAAAGGCAGGAGTGGTGCTACCACGAATGCGACAATACAAGTTACCACCAGATGCTGTAGTGGCTTTACTACAAATCATTGACGAGCTCATTGCCCAAGGAGTAGTTGTGGAAACAGACTCCAATATATGTAATTCACCGATAATACCGATTCTTAAACGAACAGATCCGAAGGCCCCGCCAGTATATCGATTGGTTATTGACCTGCGCGAATTAAACAAATGCATTGTGCCACAATTCCCTGTGGTCCCAGATATCTCGTCATTACTGACAGCTATTGATTCCGAAGCGACATTCTTTACTGTAATCGATCTCAAGAATGCCTTCTTCAGTGTCCCAATAGATCCGGAAAGCCAATATTTGTTCGGATTTAGTTTAAATGGACGTAGCTTTAAATTCTCACGCGCACCTCAAGGATTTACAGAAAGCCCCAGCATCTATAGCCAAGCATTGAAACGAGAACTTGACAGTATCCACATGCCAGTTAACACGGCTCTGTTTCAATACGTCGATGATCTGCTGATCACCGCAAGAAGCGAAGCTGAATGTGAAAAAGCGTCACTGACAGTTTTACAATTTCTAGCCGAAAAAGGACACAAGGTTTCCCCTTCTAAGCTGCAATTCTGTGTCCAGCGAGTTGTTTATCTTGGACACTCGCTGGACAAGGAGGGAAGGCAGCTTACACCCGACCGTATTCAGTTGATAGTTACCATGCCAATACCTAAGACACAAAAGGAGGTGCGGGCTTTCATAGGCCTCACTTCATATTGTAGACAGTGGATCCCGCAATATGCATTCCTAGAAAAACCACTCATTCAGTTGACAACCCAGGAGGCAGCCACATCGACTGTTCTCCCTTGGACTCAGGAACATACACAAGCTTTTGAAAGCCTAAAGAAAGCTTTATGTCAAGCACCAGTTTTAGCAACACCATGTTACAGAAAACAGTTTACACTCTTTGTTACAGAACGCGAAGGTACTGCTTTGTCAGTACTCACACAGGAACAAGCAGGAGCACACAAACCATGTGCTTATTTTTCTAGTACATTAGATCCAGTAGCTCAGGCTTTGCCTGCATGCCTAAAATCAGTAGCAGCGACAGCTTTAGCAATCAGACAAAGCGATGCCATAGTATTAGGACATCCATTAACAGTTCAAGTACCACACGCAGTAGAGGTTCTTGTAAATAGAACACAAACACAACACTTGACCGTAGCACGACTTACAGGGTATGAACTGACACTGTTTCAGCCGCATATAGAAATAAGACGCTGTAACACATTGAATCCTGCTACACTTTTGCCAGTAATCGGAACAGACCCACTAGCCCATGACTGTATTGAAGTCATTACTGTAACGACAAAACCCAGACAAGACTTGACCGATGTTCCATTGTCAGAACCAGACTTGACATTTTATGTCGATGGTTCATGCATGAGAACAAGTACAGGAGAGTTAGTAGCCGCTTATGCAGTCACAACCGATACTGAAGTTGTTGAAACTAATCGTATAAATACTTTGTCAGCTCAAGCCGCAGAGCTCATCGCTCTGACACAAGCCTGTATTCAAGCCACGGATAAAAAAGTCAACATATACACTGATTCACGTTATGCATTCGGAGTTGTACATGACTTCGGCGTGCTGTGGCGAGAGAGAGGTTATTTAACTTCTCACGGTGCCCACATTCAGCACGGACCCCTCATTCATGCATTATTAGATGCAATACATCTACCCACTGCAATATCAATTATGAAATGTAAAGCCCATACAAAAGTTACTGATACCATTTCCCAAGGCAATGATCTAGCCGACAGAACAGCTAAACTGACTGCTCAAACTCAAACCCCCGATATGACAAAGACAATAGTCCCGACACCGACACATTGTATGACAGTTAAAGATCCTACTCTTGACGTAATTGACATACAGACACATGCTACACCAGACGAAATAAAGAAATGGACTGAATTAGGAGGGATCCAAACGGACCAAGGATGGATGATGAAGGAAAAGTCTGTATGGTTCCTTCCTGATTCAATGGTCCAAGCCATAATTAACACTATACATAGTCCAGCACATCTAGGAGAGAAAGCTATGCTAGACAGCATTCAACACATTTGGTTTAATAAGCATCTACGAGAAGCAGCCAAACAAAAGGTCCGTACCTGTATGATCTGCTGCCAGTTCAACCCAGGAAAAAGTGTTCCCGTAGAACAGGGTGGATTTCAGCCTCCTGATCACCCTTTTGAAGTCCTACAGATGGATTATATCCAGATGGAACGATGTCGAGGATTCAAATATGTTCTCGTAGTTGTTTGCGCTCTGTCCCGTTGGACAGAGGCGTACCCGGTTTCAGATTACACTGCCCCAACTACTGCCAAACAGTTGGTTCGAGAATTCTTCCCACGATACGGTTTACCACGTGTTGTCTACTCAGATAACGGCCAGCCGTTCTCATCCGAATTAATGAAACACGTTTCACTTCTGTTAGGTTATCAGTGGAAATTCCACTGTGTCCGACATCCCGAGGCAGCAGGTCTCGTAGAAAGACATAACCAGACACTGAAAATCAGACTGTCCAAAATATGTAGAGAGAAAGGTGTCGACTGGATAGTAGCATTACCAGTTGCACTCTTTTACATGAGAATGGTAGCACACTCTAGAACAGGGCTATCCCCGTATGAGGTGATCTTCGGTAGACCGCCGAATATGTGGGGGACGCCTATACCACGCAAAATAACTGATATTGACTGTAATATGCTGACAGATTACTTGGCTTCCTTGATGTCTGCACTACAATCTTCTCGTTCACAGGTAGCTGCAGCTTTTCCCGACAACACTGAGGCGAAACCCCATGAAGTTGTTCCGGGTAATCTTGTCTTTGTGAGAAATTTCGACAGGAAGAATCAACTGGAGCCCAGGTGGAAAGCACCCAAGTTGGTCCTGTTGACCACAAGAACAGCCGTGAAGATCGAGGGACGCAAAGGTTGGATTCATTCAAGTCACATAAAAAAATTTCATGGACTACCTTCAGATATAGACACTGTGCCCTGCACTCCCTCACAGACTGATTCAAAACTTCCTTTGGTGGAAAAAACTGAAAGCGAACTTTACAAAGTTAAGTTAAGGCCTAGGACGTCGAGCAATTTGATTGTTTAAGTCCTCTCCAAGGTGAAGCGGTTGAATTGTCTCTGACATGTATCCCCTGGACCTAAGTAGAGGAAATACCGGAAAAATGTTGAAACGACAGGCGTATTGTAAATCACTGCGTAGCCACTGCATAGTGACATTATTAATTTTGTTTTTATTAAGTCCTTTTAATAATTATTACAAGTATGTTGTTGCACATATATTACCCTATTTCTAGACATGTTTATAATGTTGCTGCTGAACATTCTTTTAGTGACTTACCTCCGCATGAATTGTCTTATAGACTTGCGCTGCGCAATAACACCTTCATTAGCATGTTACATCATTCCCATCAGACCAGTAATGCCACCAATTGTTGGGTGTGTGGCCGACTCCCTCCCTATCAGAATAACAAAGGAGTTCTGCCTT
The DNA here is from genome assembly GCF_964204655.1 of Triturus cristatus. Classification (NCBI taxonomy): domain Eukaryota; kingdom Metazoa; phylum Chordata; class Amphibia; order Caudata; family Salamandridae; genus Triturus; species Triturus cristatus. Next base: position 557,413,155 of record NC_140583.1, read on the forward strand.
TCTTTCCACATCCGTTCACACACAATGGCTCCTGTGGAGCATGGTTTAGTTTATTAAATTCCATAGACCCAGACACAGCAGTTTATCAGCAACATTGGATATGGGGAAATCTGAATCTAGTTTTATTCAAAGTCTGTCACCCTAATAAGGAGGGTCGACCCAGTAGAACAGGAACTGATCTAGAAAATGAAGTGTATAAATTAGGTAATTTTACACCTAATCTTATGATTTTGAATGTCAAATCCGAAGTTGAACTAATTCTGCCCACTATGTCAGTATTTCCAGTTAAGGGTGAATTATGTGTGAGAAAAGTTGGTTCCATACATATGGGCCATAGCCAATGCGTTACTACAATAGAATATAGTGATCAAGGTAAATCGTCATTTAGAGCTTCTCGCCATTCTTACTTTATATGTGGTCAGACGGCATATATGCTTCTGCCTCTAGATTGGGATGGTACCTGTTACATAGCATTCCTTCTGCCACCTGTTTTCCTAGCTCCCCCTGATTATTATCGAAATGTTCATTTAGTACACAAAAGAGAGCGTAGAGATCTCCCAGTTGTCGATTATACTGAGACGGCATGGGACAAGTATGTAGATTTCAATAAAGGTATCTTTCCCTATATAGGTACCGTATCAAATAGTAAGCTGATACGCAGACTCACCAAGACTCTCGAAGCTGTAGTAAACGAGACTATAGCCGCCCTAGGCAATCTGACAGAGGAACAATCAGTGATGAGAATTGTTGTTCTCCAGAATCGTCTTGTCCTTGACGTCATCCTGGCCGATAGGGGCGGAGCTTGCAGGGTCATCGGATCCAGCTGCTGCATATTCATACCAGAAAATTCGCCATCTGTATATAAAGCTATAACACGCCTTCATAAGATTGTAAGCCAGATACACGAAAATCCAGGCACTTGGACGTGGTCCGGGTGGTTTTGGAGTGTGATATCAGCCTGGGGATGGAGAGTTCTATCCTTCCTAGGTATTGGCCTTCTTATGCTCTTCAGTTGTTGTTTATGCCTGCAATGTGGACCAGCGATTTGTGGTCTGTGTGCCACATCGTGTATTCCACATCAAGGTTTTCGTTCAAAATGCCGGAAGAAGAAGGAAGAAGAAATGATGCTCCATGAGCAAATCGATGGAATGATGAAGATTGATATCTCTTAAGTAGATGTGGTAAATATTCTTTGTTACCTAATACTGAATTTCATACGGAATCTTAAGTAAAGTAAAATAGCTCAAAATAACAAGAGGCAGAATCCGTGGTATAAGAGGTTTTCTAAATGGGCTTTATTCCATCAAAAATGGCCGACTCGAGTCGCGGCCTTCAGGTTCCGTCACCACGAGGGTTCAGGAAGTGAAGTACAATACTTTATTGACAGACATGTATTTTTATAATAAGTACATTACAATGAAACGAATGTAGAAGGCGTAACATTTGATAAGAAAAGTGACAAAACAGGTACGTAATCGAAACTAGGCGTAATAAGGAGCGAAAAGAAACATGATTGGCTCTGGTTATCTTACATAGGTGGATCTATACGATAATACTTAACATAGATGCGTGCGCAGCAGTATGACGTGTGATTGACGTGCAACTAGGGGGTGAAGGGGACTTGACGTTTAGCTTTACATGTGGAGACGAGAAGTCTGGGGGGTCAAGTCAACCTAATCCCAAATCATATCTAACATCCTATGTTTAGAGAACTATGTTATCCACAAGAAGAGACTCTCGGACAGAATCTATTCTATACTGACTGTGTGCGTGTACAAGCGTCTAAGTGTCTATATGAGATGCGAGGGGGTAGGAATATTCCATGGTAACAGGGCTATGAATCACTTGCATGAGGACAGAAAGGCTGAGTCCTTTGCTTGGTAGTAAAAGGAAATGTTTACCTAAATCACTGGACAGGAATGCATCGGCTGAGGAGCAAAGTAGATAATTCGAAGGTGAAATACAGCTTCTTGGCAGGCAGGCGAAAACTGGCCGAGGCAGGCACCGTTAGCTGCACAGGGAGTAGGACAAAGTTCATGGATACAGATGCGAGCTCAAGCTGAAGCTGTCAGAGACAGAGAGCAGGGAAGGCTTTGAGGACAGAATCGGGCCTACTTGCCTGAACTGTAAAAATAGAGTAACTTAGCCATATAAAGTCGGTGGCCTTTCATACTTAGGAATCGAATATCCAGCCCATCGATGGCGGATCTGACAGAGAACATGTTGACGGTAGACACACATATGTTTGCGTCTTAGAAACTGGAACTGGAGGGAACATACATGTCCTTGTGACATGCACATAGAACCGTTGGGGTCCAAGATAGGGGACATAACTGATTAGGAAAATCCACATTTCCACAGAAAGTTACAGCGCTTCTTCGGTCCTGTGGTTCCGAATCTGTTGCCCCCCCGCCCAGATGGCCGAAGTCCTTAATGCCGCAGTCAATGAGGGCTGGGGGGGGTACGGAGGAATCTATGAATATTCTAAGAATGGAGTCCCCTCCTGCAGGGGTGAGCTCGGTGGATTCAGTCCCTGTTGATCCTCTTCCACTCAATGATGAAGCCGGGATTATCTCTCCAGTCCCAGGATGTACCCCCCAATGAGAGAGTCTAAATAGCGTAGGCTGCGAGCATTCCAACGGAATTGGGCAGGAGACTAGTCCATGTACTGATTATAATTGCTTGACAGATAACACTGGCAATGTAACTGGGGATAATAAGGAGCAGGCAAATTTACTGATGGGATCCGGGAAAGATTTGCTCTCCTTCGCAAATCCTGTTTCATCTGGACATGGTGGTGCTAACATTAGGATCAGTAATGATGCTGTGCATGGCCCAGGGGATAATACCTCCAAGAGGGGTAGAACCCCGAAAGATAAGGGCCCTAAATCAACCCGGTCTGGTAAAGGTGGCAGAGGTCGAGGTGGTACTGGAAATAGGGCTCAAATCAGAGATGTACTTGGTCGATTGAAGGGTGCAGCCAGCTCTTCTACGGCTGGTCCAGGGGTAAGCCCGTTATGTAAATGGGTGTCATTAAAGGGCGAAGTGAGAAATATTGTCTCCAGATTATCCAACTCAGGCTCACAGGGGGATATGTCGGCCCCCTCTACGTTGAATAGTTCAGATCCGCCGGCAAACCTGCTGACTTCTACAGCCGGTCTTACCTCTCCCGCCCATTTACTATCTAATAACTGTACCATGGCTACCACTAATACACATATTATGGACTATGCACAAGCTCCAGCCGAGGGCCATTGCACTGATCATGGTCAAAACATTGCTGATGGTGTACTCCACAACTCTAAGGGTTCAACACCAGCTGAGTGTAACATTCTACCCACCTTAGCTGATTCTCTCGCCTCTCCCTCCCCTTATGGTCCTCAGGTCATTGTAGAAGCTGTGATAAGTCATACTTCTGAGCAGAATCATCCGAATGGAAGACATGGTGGGGGTGATGAGCCCTCTCTCGCCAATATTATGCAGGCACTAAACACTCAGAGAGCAGAAGCACAAGCTTATTATCAACAGCAAGGGTGGACTGTACAGAAATTAAAAAGGCACTGTCTGAGGTTACTACCAAGGTTCATCACTTAACAGTGGACGTTACTGAGCTGCAACAGCGGGTGGCAGACGTGGAGGAAGTCAATACTCAAACTATCAAGTTAGTTACCTCGCAGGAGTCACAGCTGGTCTCTATGCAGCTAAAGATCGATGATCTTGAAATAGACAGCGGCGACATAACTTGAAGATTTTTGGGGTACTGGAAGGGAGGGAAAGCTCTGACCCTCGTGCATTTGTAGTGGACTTATTACAGAAAGCTTTCCCGGACTTGGGAGACTGGGATATGGACACGCAGGTTCAAAGAGCACATCGCCTCCCACTATTCCTATCATCAAACTCTCAAGCTAAAACAAAATTCTCTAGGCCCATTCTGGTATTTTTCGGTAACTTTCTACTTCGCCAGGCTATTTTCTTCAAAGCCTGACCAACGGCTCCTGTCCAAGTTGACTCTATGTCAATCTTCGTGAGATTTGATTTGTGTAAATCGTCTATGGAAAAAAGATGGCAGTTTCGTCACTTATGGACTCATTTAAGTCTGTTTGCTCTCAGGTCTTTCTGCAGGAGCCTGCCCGGCTCAAAGTGATTAAGGTTGGTAGGTCATACTTTTTCTTAAGTGAACAGGAGGCTAAAAAAGCGCTCGCCAATTGGCAAATCACCCCTAATCCTTGATTATTATAATGTTTCGGCTTGATGTTCTCTTACTTTATTTCTTGTTAGCACAGGGGGTTGGAAATGCCACTCGGGTGGCACTAATGTAAAGAGGAAAATGTATTGCGTGGATTTGGATGGTGGGGGTAGGATGTGCAGGCATGGCGGGGGAGTCCGGGGGGGTGGTTGTGGCGTCCTTCATTTGCTGTCAGGTCAGGACAGCTTTAAGGGGGTGATTCCTTTCTCAAGAAACAGGGTGGCGGGGTGAGGGATGGTGTAAGGGGGACGGGGGGTTTGGCGGGGTCAAATAGTCACGGCATGGTTAAAGTAGCACAGGAAATATTTGAAATCAATGAGAAATGTGAAGAGGAGAAATAATTTTGTATTTTTTTTTAAAAAATGTTGGTAATGTCTACAGTCAAATTTATGAGTTGGAATGTTTGTGGGCTGAATTTGGCCAGTAAAAGGCGATTGGTGGCTGAAGAGCTCAAAGGATTCAAGCCTCAAATAGTCGGATTGGCAGAAACTCATTTGGCCTATAAAGATAGAAACTTTTTCAAACAGCTTGGCTTTGACTTGATCGTCTGTACTTCACAGATGGTCTCTATAAGGGGGGTCGCCCTATTGAAGGATAAATCCTCTAAAATTGTTGTATTACGAACTCTTGCTGATAGCCGGGATAGGTGGGCAATTGCGCAACTCTCTATCTTTGGTAAGAAGGTCACAGTATGCATGGTCTATGGCCCTAATACGGATTGCCCTGAGGTTATCTTTCATTTGAATTCTGAACTCTTAGATTAGGTGGGATAGGTGGAAGAGGTGTTGTGCCCCGGCCAGGCCGACTGACTCTGGAATCTGGGGATCACGGTTCGATCCCCAGCGCTGGCGGCAGATTAGCCTAGCACCATGTGACTCTGATCAACAGCTTGCTTAATCTTCCCGACGGCCCCCAGCGCCTAGAGACCCTTACGGGTGATTGTTCGCGCTTTACAAATGTGGATTATTATTATTAGATTGGGCTGGTGATCTTATTGTAATGGGAGACTTTAATTGCATTTTAGATAAAAAAGAATTTGATACCACAAACACGCTTTCAAGAGCTAGAATGGTCCGGGTTAGGGCTGCAATACGAGATCTACTACATGTCCATCAAGTGGATGATGCTTGGAGGACACTGTTTCCTACAAATCCTGGGTTTACTTTCTTTTCTCATCCCCATAAACAATATTCTAGGTTTGACATGATTTTCACTAGTGACAGGCTTTTGGTCAATGCATTTATGGTCGTATGTCCAAAAGTAACCTCGGACCATAATCCTATTATGCTCTCTGCATATCTTGGCTCGTCTAGACATGGTCAAGTTAAGGAATTCTCATTCCCTCTGTATCTTTTAAATAATCCTGCTTTTATCGATTACATGCATCTGGCCCTGAAGTATTATATTGCTAACAACCGGTACACTTCTTCCCTCGCGTTGGTATGGGATTGTTTAAAAGCATATGTGAGAGGGGCTACCATTCAGTTTATAGTCAGGCAAAATAGATCCAATAGTATTCAGCTGGGTAATGAACATCAGCAGTATATTGAATTAGAGCAGCAACATGCCCGGGCAATCGCCTCAAAAGATATTAGTGAGTCACTAATATACGCCCAAATCATTGAAGACAGAGCAAAACTCAGTAGAGGGTTGAGGGATAAGGTCGCCAACAATTTTCTTAAGTTTAGATCTCTGCAGTATGAGTATGGGGAGAGGGTGGGAAGGGTACTGGCTTACCAACTTGCTGATCAGAAGGCTAAATCACATATTAAGATAATTAATGGGTTAGACGGTGTCACCTATACGAAGTCTGAGGACATAGCAGAGCAATTTAAGATTTTTTATGCTAGCTTATACAAGGAATATGGCAGCTATAATCAGCAGGTGGCCATGAATTATTTACGCGAGAGCGTTCTACCCTCTCTGGATGTATCTCATACTTCGAGCTTAGAGAACATTGCAGACTTGGAGGAATTGAACGTAGCAATTAAGACTTTGCCTAGCGGCAAGGCGGCGGGCGAGGACACTATCCTGCTTGAGTTCTATAAAACTTTCAGGGATTTGTTGATGCCAGTTATTCTTAAGCTGATTAATGACATACTACAGGGAGGGGAGGCGCCTCCTTCATGGAATAGAACTCTCATTGTGGTTTTCCCTAAAAAGGGCAAATCTGTAGAAGACTTAGGGTCATATTGACTGATTTCTCTTATCAACACGGATGCGAAAATATTCTCCAAGCTTCTTGCCTCTCGACTTGCCCCACTTATACACCTATTGGTCTCAGAAGAACAGCACAGCTTTGTCCCCGGAAGAGACACGGTAACTCATATAAATACCGCCTTTGCAGCTTTTGATGTTGCTGGTCACTTGGGTCAGCGGATTGGCATGTTAATGCTGGACGCCGAGAAGGCCTTTGACCGAGTAGCTTGGGGGTTTCTCTGGTGTACTATGCGCTCTCTAGGCCTCGGTCGGAGGTTTGTCTCGGCGGTTCCAGTGACTTTACCATAATCCGTCTGCTGTCATCAAACTTAATGGCTGTACATCTAGTCCTGTTAGTATTTAGCGGGGTACGCGTCAGGGGTGCCCGCTTCCCCCCTTACTATTTGCTCTCTATATTGAGCCTTTCGTCAGACATCACATTCAGAATACTTCTATATTGCCAGTTTCACTCAACGGTATGACGTTAAAAGTCACAGCCTACGCAGACGATATCGCTGTATTTACTATCAGGCCTGAAATGGCCATAGTCGTAGTAACACATGTGGCACAACTTTTTGGTTCCTTTTTTGTGTTATAAGCTTAATATAAATAAAACGCAGTCTATCCTTAACTATGTGCCTATACTCGCAGTACCCCAGCTAGGTTTAACTACCTCTGCTATCTATCTGGGTGTTTGTATTAGTGGTGGCACTGAGGACTTTATGGCCTTGAATTATGAACCACTGCTTAAAAAAATCACAGCTGACCTGCGTAGGTGGCATAGGCTGCCTTTAACTATCATTGGGAGATTTAAGATAGTGAAAATGAACATCTTGCCTAAATTTCCTTATTTGTTCTGCTCTATTCCTTTACGAGTTCCAATGTCTTTTTTTAAACGGCTTGATTCTGTTATCGGGCGCTTTATTTGGGGCTTTCGAAAATCCAAAAGAGCTCTTAAATATATGAGGCTGACATACGAGTAAGGTGGCTTCCTTCTCGCTGATTTTAGGACTTATTTTTGGTCAGCCTTCCTGAATCGTATCCAGAGCTTACTTTTGGGACCTAACGTGGTCAAAACATGGCTTGCGTGCCAGCTCGCATATGGTCTAAACACTGGGTTTCTCCTACACTACATGTCGGACCCTAACTATTTCAAGAGAGTCCGTTTTAAGACAGTTAGACACATTTATCGTATCTGGCAAGACATCGGTAAAAATGTTGTCGTACCAGATCTACATGAATTTATAGTCTTGTGGGACAATCCTAGGTTTCCGGGCATATTCTCAGACTCGGTATGCAGGTTGTGGCAACAGTATGGAATAACACTGTTAGGGCAGTTGTATGATGAATGTGGTTTTAGGTCATTCTCCTCTCTAAAAGAGGAATTTGGGCTATCCCACAATTCCTTTTTTAAGTACCTGCAAGTTAGGGATTATTTTGTACAAGGGAAGGGCCTATCTGCCCTCCTTTATACTTCAGAGTTACTGTGGGCTATCTTTAAGACTTCTGGCCTGGGTCAGATTGGGAAAATATACCAGAGTTTTCGGTCTGTAAGTGGAAGGGATGGATCGCAGATTGCGGCTAAACTCACACACATGTTTTCAACGGACATTAATACAGAAGAAGTTACCGACTCAATGGCCATAATTAACTTTGCTGTTACTTCAATCAATTTAAAGTTGGAACTACACCGCACTATGTTTATGTTATAGTATACCCCGCAGGTCATTTCGAAATGGACTACCTTGCAGGTCTCATCGATGTCATACTGCCCTAAATGTAAGGAGTATGCTGCTGATCTCAGACATATGTTTGTCACGTGTCCTTGACTAACTACGTTCTGGTATAATGTTACATGTGTGTTGAGTAGGTTGGCCGGTAAGGAGATTCAATGAACTGAGAAAGAAATAGTCTTGGGCCTGGTAGCAGACCCTGGCTATTTATCCACCTCCTTAGTTTCAATTATTATCATTACTGCCCGGCTGTGCATTGCTAGGGTTTGGATTGACACATTGTGTCCCAAGATTACTGCTTTTTGGTTATTATTGAGGGGGGTTTATGAAATGGAGCTGGCAGTAGCTAAAGCTCGGGGTCTACGCTCAAGGGTGAAATTCGGAAGAGTCTGGTCAAGCCTTGAGTGGGACTAATTGTCATATTATTTTTGTCTTTACTTCTGTCATGAATTATTGATAATCCCATTTATAAGTATTCCCAATCGGGATTCGACAATATTATGCTTATGATCAATCTGTATATACCATTTCTTACAGTTTTGACGTCTGATATTCTCCTTTCTCTTTGTATTCTTGCTTGTCTCCCCTCTCCTCTCCTCTTCTCTTCTTTCTTTTCTTCCTTTATATTTCATTTTTTCTCTGTGCTATGTATGATTTTTTGGTTTTTGTTGTTATCTGTGACTAAAAATCCATAAATATTTTTTTTTTTTAAAACAATATCTTAATTACAAAATTAACAATTAAATACATGTTATGCATTGACATTAAGTAAATACTATATTTAATTTCCTGCACAACCTTTACCCTTAGAAAAACAAAAAACTATGCAAAAAAAAAAAAATTAGAACAGAATTTATATAAATAATTATTAAATAATAAATTAATTACATTAGATAATTATTAATTAATTATAGTTAATTTACTTCCCACCCTATACTCCTACAAAACCCACAACCTTCACCTAAAATAAAAAACTATACAATTAACATTAATAAACATCAGTTAAATAATTAATATGAATTAAAACATATTAATAATTAATTATAATTAATGTATTTCCCACCCTCTTCCTTTAAAAAACCCACAACCAACACCTAAAAATGTAATAAATAATAATGATCAATTAAATAATAATATTATTTAACAATTCATTAATTTTTAATTAAAATGAGTTCACTTCCCACACTGCTCCCCTATAAACCCGACAACCTGCTAGGGTACTAAAAAGGGCAATACACTCTTACATTAAATTTAAAAAGTACTAGAAATCCACAAACTATTTTATTAACAATGACAATATTTATACTAACAATTTATAACCAATAAATTAAATTTAAACGTGTAGTAAAATACAAAAAAAGAATCAAAAATCGATATTATGAACAACAATATTTTTGACATCGATATTAACAACATAGATATTTTTGTAATCTCTATTAACAATTACTATATTTCTCAGTTAAATATTACTTACCTTAAAATTGATATACTTGTCAACGATATTCTTGCTGACGATATTTCTGCCTGATGGTATTTCCAACTCAATATTTTTGTAGGTCGATATTAAAATTTCAATATTTTGTCTGAATGCTCTTGTCTTGTCTACCCTTCAACATCTGAGCACACATAGGAAGAAGAATATGCCTCTCGGGATTGCTGTAGTGTAGGAAGGTGCCCCATCCTGTACAAAAACAATCCTGCATCCAAAGGAGACACCCCTGCACCATGGTGCAAGTGTGCCTGCATTGGCGTAGGTAGATAAAATGTGCTAGCACAGGGACAAAGGCAGAAATGTGCCTTATTCTTTTAAATATGGCACATTGCTGTCTTTTCCCTACTACGCAGCACAGCAAGATAGCTTGCTGTGTTGTGCTGCCCGACATTCTTATAAATATGCCCCTAAATACTCTTTAATTTGCACTGTGATAAATGCCCCCTCTTTCATCAACTCATAATCAAACTCCCAGACCTTGTGGCTCCTCATTTTTTTAAGCCCTTATATAGCATGATTTTAGGATGGTGAGATATAGTTTGGAGTCACAGCATCCAAATCGGGCCTCTACTCTTGCAAGCTTAATCATTGGTCTTGTTATCTCTGTTTGATGCTCCTTCAGTATATTGGCAACTCCACTTCAATTATGATTGTGCCAAACAGTTAAGAGACCAGAGTCATTGTTCTGATATCACATTAAGCAGATGTACAGTTAAAAAGTATTACAGAAATGTGAATATTCTTGAGAAATGAAAGAAAGAAAAGAAGGCACCAAGCTCTCATAACATGAAGAAATGTAAGTCTTTTGTTGCCCTAAGGGTAGTTGCTCTCAGCAAAAACACCCAGATGCTCGGTCTCCCTGATTTGGCTCTGAAACATATAATTTATAAATGGTCAAATATTTTTTTTTAACAATATTAATATGTTTTGCTATGAGATGTTCCAGTTCTGAAGCCCATGTAATTTCAGCTCAGATTTTATGAAAGTTGGCAAACATTTTATGCTTTAAGCATCTCACTATTGTCAACCTAGCAGTGTCAGTAACAAGCAAATAAATATTTGTGAGCATTTATCAGTTGAAATATTAATATTACCAATCAAAACAGTTGACAGTGTTGGCATAGCTGGTGTTTTGATTTTATTTCACATGAACTCATTATTTAGCACCATAAATCATCAAGTACAGAGAAAAAGGAAATATATACATCAAATCAGTATTACTACAACTTGGACAACAAAAACAATGTAGGATAGAGTCACCATGTGTGGACTGGTGCCGCCGCACACAATTCCCAATCTGTATGCGCCAACGGTCATCTTTGGAGAATGTCATTCGCAGCGAGTCAGCATTTAGCTCCTCTGGCTGTAGTGTGTGCCGTAAAATAATAATCCCATTTGGAATGTGCAGCTTGTGTAGCTGCACAGCAGTAGGAGTACTCAGGAGTCTCAGGATGTAGGATTAACAAACAGTGTTGGAGGGACTAGTGCACAGTTCATTGTGTAACATAAGCTGCCAGCACGGGTGAGGATGCTTGGGGGGGTGGCTCATTCTGTTCCAACACAATTGACAGTCATTCTCAAGCCAGGCTATATGGGTACTTCTTGTGAGGATTGAATGACATGTGCAGAGTGAATGCTGCTTTGTCCACTTTTGGCACTGAAACACTGTTCAAAAATCTATGAAAACATCAAGGAGACCTTCAACAAACACAGATTACCATCAGACCCTAGGACAGCATCTAATGGGTGCAATGGGAGCCCTCATGGACACACACAAGGGCTACCCTTGCAAAAACTGATCAGACGTACCTACATTTAGAGAATGCAAACACTTATGTAACTGGGTGTGCTGTTTCAGTGTCACATGTGTGTTTGCTTACTGTGCAATGTGTTTTCCTCAGCACAACCAGAGATATCATCACAATGACTCCATCCCCCTTGGTGTCCCCATACCACAGACATTCAAGGTCAGAATGCCAGCAATACCCATGCATGTGTAGTGTACTGGCAAGTAGCGCAATGCGTTTTGGAGTAGTCTGACCCCTGGTGGCACAACAACACACATCCATAACTTGAACTTTGATGGGGCTGCACTCCCATCAGGAATGGACTGGACATGATCCTGAATCATGACATTGCAAATGTAGCAATCTCCACATCCATCCCAGGGCAGTTTCCAAGGGCAAGACTGACCAATAACTGAGTATAACTGCCTACAAAGGTTGAAACGCCACATATGCCAACACACAACTCAGACAAGGCAAGGCTAGTTGGAGCCTACTTTTCCGGTGATGCCAATAGGTCTTGCATATGACAGTGTACTCAAAGTGGCCATGAAAACAATCAGTCATGAACATCCATTGGCAGACAGCAAGCTGCAGACAACACATTCCACATCTTCACATTTACTCAGGCAACAGTTTCTGACGACTTAGATATACAAAATCTACACGTATGCACATAACAACATTACCTCATGGCCTGCATGAACTCTACTTGTGCGGGTATGACCCCTCTCACATCCACCTCAAAGTACATGCTCAACTTTCAAAACTAACATACACATAAGCAAGTCATAATCCCCCTCTGGTGCAGATAGATGGAAATAAGTCTGCTCTGCAAGCTACAGCCTTGTACTCAAACTCTTCAAACAGGATTCTCACAATCTCACACTGGTGCTGCCCTTCTCACATCCACACCTACATGCACAGCACCACTCTTCATCACCATGTACACAACAACTCTCACATCCATGACATGCACACAATGTACTGTACTCATCACCTCCTGAGCAGACGTCAAACGTAACATGTCAAATGGTCCACACTCATCACCAGTTGCACCCTCAGTAATGGCTTGGACTTCAATCATATCACAACATACAGCATCACTGCCCACTCTGACATACACAACTTGCACATCACCAGATCTCACAAGAAGACACATTTCTCAATGGACATGTGCTCAGTCATTCACATATCACCACACAGCCACCCTACTCTGCTTAAGTTCTACAGATTGTCATTTCTAAAACACATGCATACACAGATGCAAAACAACATACATCCACTATACAACACCTCACATTTAACCGTTCAGCACCCTAAATTACACAACTGGTGTATAACCTTTACATACACTTATCCACTTTGTCACATATGACTAGTTTAACCTTGTTTCACTGTGGCACTGTCACATCCACTTATGACTTCCATGACCAATAACCTCATTGACTTGTGCACATTAACAACTAACCTCACACATTGTAAATGTACTGTTCCACTTATATCTCACAATAGTGCCACAGACTACATCTCTCATCACCTGCCATAATCCACCATGTCTAGCTGGTGTGAGAAGTTGGCCTGGTATATGCTGTCCATTAGTTATAGTGGGTACCTTGCACCGTCCAAACAACCCATTATTGATGATAGTTTAAAGACAACCTTATTTGAAAGCTATCCTAGTGGTAGCTATGGAGAGCAGCCTTGAGGCTAAGTCTTGAAGGAATGTAAAGCAGCTTGTTTTACCAATCTATAATCTGTTGAATGACCAAATGAAAGGAGAACCAGGTATATATATAAAATATATGAATTTATTTCTAAACACACCCTTCTAGTCTCTTTATGAGGCTAGAGATAAAAGCACATATGTTACACTTCAAATATTACAGTAAATTAGCACAATACACGTTAGGCCCTAGGGGCGGACCAAACCATATACTAAGAGAGTGATATAAGAAACACGACTTGACTAGACACAAGGCCTAGAGCCTGTAGAATCACTGGGACCCCAAGGAACCACCCAAGGTTGTGACACAGGGGACCCACGGGGAACATGTGCAGTGTGAGAACACAGCCGCGAGCTTCCGTTAGCTTCTATGGAGAAAGTCGCAGTTAGAATTTTAAAGTTTAAGGACCCTTAGGAGTGGACTAGGAACAAACCCTTTTGGACTTAGATGGTTCTAGGGCCAACACCCACGGGAGCACCAGAGTTCTCGTGTTACCTCACCCAGGGAAGCCGGGTGCATAGGTGTCAAATGGTGTCGCGTTGTCGTCTTCAATGGCAGGAGACTGAAAAGTGCTGATGCCGGGAAGAGGAGAAGTGTCCGAAGAGATCCAAGCCTGGATCAAAGATGTGAAGAACCTGAAAGCAGAGAGGACAGAGTCTGGGTCACTTGCCAGTGACCAGGGGCACGATAGATGAATGCCCACCGATGTCGGGTGCTTTAGGTGCAAAGAGGGGAAGCTTGACTCTTCAGCCACGAGAACTAGGAGGTGTCAATGATGACCAGGAGCTGGATTTCAGCTGTCCCACAAAGGATGTCGAGTGCTGCAGCATCGGTACCTGGATTGGACACAACAAGCCTTGGCAACATCAACCCACGCAGGAAAAGAAAAGATGATTCGGTGCGGACCAGCAAGGTCCTGGGGACTCTCCAAGTGATGGAGAGTCAGGCCATGTCTGGATCCACCAGGGAAGTCTAATTAAAGTAAGAGTTGCCTTTACAGGGACCCACCAGTCAACGGACCAGCGATGGCTAAGGAGCCTCGAGTGAAAACACAAAGATCTGGCTCACGGAAAAGCTTGTGGAGTGTAGGCCAGCAATCTTTGGTGTAAAAGGTGCTCGTGGTCTGGGCTACAAGTAAGCCAATGCACAGCCTCAAGGGACGTCGAGAAGCTGATGCACTTGCAAATGTGCACGGTGTCCAGGGGTTCTGGTTCCACGGCACCCACGAGAGCTACGGGTCTCAGCTTTTCTGGGGACTCAGGTCAGCCTCCGGGAAGTCTGGAAACCCACCTCCTGTGTTGCAAATTCTTCGGCGTCCCGTGGGAGCTTCGGATATGCCGATTGGACAGATGTGTCTTTGGTGCTTGACAAGCAGGGGATTAAATCCTTTACTCCAAGGGAGATTTTTCAGTCATCTAGTCGTGTAGCTCGTCAAAGTTCCGGGATTTCTGTAGCAGAGTTTCGTCCAGGTGTAATCTAAAGTCATGTAGCCAGGGGTTCCTTTCTTATACCCAAGGAAGGGGTTGGACATACTCTGGGGACCCACCTATGGGAGTGTCAGGAAAGAGGGGTGGCTACACCCATTTCCTTTGTCCCGGTTCACACCAGAGCAGGGGCTGGTAGCCCCTGCAACCGGTTTGAGCTGGACTATGCACAGGGACACCAAATGTGCCCCCAGTGCCGACTTCAAAGCACTCCTGGAGTGCACCCACCCAGCCCTAATCCACTAAGGCCTGTCTGGGAGTTGGTAACACCTCCCTGTGACAGGAAACCTACTGTCCAGGCCTCCCCTGTCAGAGTTTCAGTCAGCAGCAGAAGGCCAGACCCGTGTCTGTGGCTGGCAGCATCAATTTTGTGATGCCAGGGCTCTGTTAGCTGGTACCGTGTATACCGGGGCTGTCATGTCTCTCCCTCTAGAAGGGTTGGATCATACTCCCATACCAGTTACTGGTGTGGGGGTATGATTCCAAGGTGTTTGACACCAAGCATGACATGTTTCCGTGCAGCCAGTCCAAAGTAAGCATTTACTGTTTATTTATAATGCACTTAAGAGTATATGGTCAGGCTGCATCACAGACAACCCCGGAGAAGAGATTCTGAAGGCTGCAGAGGGGGCTCTGCTCATGCATGGGCACCCTCTGACACACATCCAAGCACCCTGCCTTCAGGATTGATAAGGCCTGCCATATGGGTGACTGATAGGTTTATATGTGCAGTGATAGGGTGAGATATAGTGAAGCTATATCTCAGTAAGGGGTGCATTTACCACCTTACTCAGGCTGCAGCAGCAGACCTGTGGTGTCATTTTGGAGGGCTTCCCATGGGTGGCATAATACATGCTGCAGCCCCTGGTAGGCCTCTGGGGTACCTATGCCCTGGGTACATAGTATACCATATACTATGGACTTATAAGGATACCCCAGAATCCAATCTGGAGTGTACCTAAGGTACATGGAATCAATTTCTAAGAGAAATCAGATAGGCTGGGGACCTCGATAGCAGGTTCCCAGCCAAACTAAGGCAAAAACCATCAAAACACCAGAAAAAAGTGGGGGCAACCATGTAGTCAGATTCCACCTTCGTACAGCTGGATAAGCCTCTCTCACATCTAACTAATACTACCATACCTTGTGCAGGATTCAACCAACGTAACATGCTTCCATACTCTGATTCACATCCCTGCATGTAACACCACTCACAATGGGACAATATGGGTTCTTCACTTCTCCTACACAAGAACTGCCCATGAACTTAACCCATACCTTACACTCTCTGACAAGTGCCAAATGTGTCCTGACTCAGTTACGTATCCACTCTATATCAAAGTTGGAAACACCAGTCGCTCTCAACTCCACACTTGTTTGAGACAGCTGAGCACATGCAACATTAACCTTGCAAAACACACCTACAGCTAGGCTTAACAACATAAATCCCTCCTACTCCACTGTGTGGCAAATGAGAGCATAGATGTGACACTGGCTCTAGTGGTATCTGCATGGCAGATGGACACACAACACTCATTGTGTCCTCACTGTCCACTCAGCTTCCCACTTGTAGCACAGGGCAATCCTACAGACATTACAGCACACCTATTTCAGCTCTGTGTGAACTGGAACAGCACGAAGCATAGCTTAAAAGGACACCATTGTCATTCACAAAGGACAACATACACTCAAATCATATGCTTAACTATGAATGATGTGTGGCAGTAAATATGCAATTCAAGTTTGGACAGACAAAACACAACATCAACATGATGTAGCCGGACCAAAGCAGGATGGCCTGACTCACATATGAATAAGAAAGCACTGGACTATTAAGACCACAGACACCTTGCAGAACTGTAATATCTACAGAAAGTTAAGTCCTATGAGGCAACACGTCTGAAGACTGTGAGAATACTAAGTCTGGGCGGTGAACTCAGCTCAACTCACGGAGTTTAAGGAGTTTTCTGCACTCCGCGTTACGCGGAGCTCGCGGAGTTAAAAAAACACCTCTGCATGCGTAGCGGAGCAGAGTTTTTTCCTCGCTTGCGCTTGTCAACATCAAGTTGGCGAGTGCGAGCGAGGAAAATCCACCTCCCAGTGAGATTTTTCCTTGTTTGTGATCGTCAACATCAAGTTTGGGAGCCCAATAGAACATCAACCTTCAAGTGAGATTTCTCAACGTGGGTAGTCAGATTTCTCATTGCAAGTGGTCACGAATGCTCGTTACGCTACGCTCGCGTTAAGAAATCATCCATTCACATTGAGAAAGCTGCTGCTCGATTCAAAATCTACTCGAGTGGCAAAAAGGAAGCAGTGCCCGCTTGCACTGTGCATGTTGCCGTCGCAATGATCACTGCGAACAGCATTTATCTAACGCACTCTGCTGCTTGCGGCGCTCCGCTGCTCGCGGCTGAGTTTTTTTTGCACTTCGGGAATTCTGCGTAGCGGTTCTCCTGCAAACTCTGCCCAGGCTTAGAGAATACTCCTCACCTTACACACACCATGGGCTCAAGAAATGTATCGGATGAGTACACAGCCATGAAGGGAACTTGCCTAAATTGGAATGCCACCTGTGGCAAAGTAGTCACTAGTCTACCTGATCAAAAAGAAGACACAGACATGGCTCAACCACTATCAAGTCACATAGAAGTATTGTACCATTACCTTGTGTACATGTGTGTGTTCTAAGTCACCACCACGTAGTCAAACTCCATATGTACCCCGATGTGAGGGTGAGACAGGTGAATTTGAAACACTTGCACTATATTGACACATGAAAGCATGAACTACGTGCATTTGTTATGTAAAAAGAAAACCTTCGCAAATTCATGTCACCCTCACAGCCAAAACTGATGTGGATGATGACACCCAGCAAATGAAGACAAGAACATTTTAAATACATACTGTGAAAGGTTGCATACTCCATGGACCACATGAAATCCATGACATAGTAACATCATTGGATACTTACACTACCAATTGTACATGATTTACAGTTGACTCATAACCAATTTGTGGGACACAGAAATCATCAGTAAAAAACTGGAGGTAAGCTTCATTCTGCAGGTTAAACACAAAACTATGACCAACATTAGGCCAATGGCCAGTCCATATTTGTCCAGAGGTGCAATGGGCACAACATCCTGCACATCTACTCTTGCCTGCACTGAAAGTGCAATGGGTCATCTCCCCTGGTAGGGGCATCTAGGGGGCATGCCAGGCACCAAAGGAACAAAACTAGGGAGAACTGGGTTGGGCTTTGGGAGGGATGGGATCAGGAGTGGTGGGTGGGTCCACTGCAGTGGGAGTACCAGATTGACTGGGTGTTGGGTCCACTGCTGTGAGGGGATATAAGGGGGTGAACAGCTGCAGTGGGAGGGGAGATGGACTGGGCTTCAATAATTTGGGAACTTTAAAATCTTTTACGGTGTGGACAGGAATAAGGAGGGGTATCTTCTCTTTAGGTTTGTGTTTTTTGGGGATGGAGGGCATGCGCTGTGGAAGTATGAGTTGCAGGAGTGGTTTTTTTGGTGGAAGACGGGGTGGATTTTCTTGGGGGGACTGATTTGGGGCTTAGTTTCTGCTCGGGGGCAGATTTAGAGAGGCTGTGGGGGTGAATTTTCACTTCTTTGGAGGGGGTGTGTAGGATTTGGAAGTGAAGAATTCAGTGGGAACAAGGTGGGGTGCCTGGGTTGGGGGGATAGGAGTTGAAAGGGTAGGGGGTGTGGAGGCAGAAGGTTCTGAGTTCTGCAGAGGGTTTGTGCATGCTGTGTGTCAGCTGGTGGTATGCCCCCAGTGGTGGGTGTGCAGTCTGTCTCCTGAGTGTACATATGTGTGGGTTTGTCCTTGTGTCTGTGTGCTGAGTGTGGCTGTTGAGGTGTGTGCATATGTGTGTTTGTATGTGCTTGGGTCAGGGAGGATAGTTGGGACAGTGGATGGGGAAGAGGTAGGAGGGGGAAGGAACTGATGGAGTTGGAACACTCCTGCTGTCAGTGTGGGGGCCTCTGTCTGATTGGATCTGTGTAGTGCAGACATTTAAGAGTGAATGCCCTCCATGAATGACAACATTTGTGTAAAAATAGTGGTATGCGCATGGAGGGACATTCAGCACTGATGTCTGCCCCACATGGATCTGCCTCAGGATGTCTTTCGCCTCCAAACTGAGGGCGGCAGGGGAGACAGGGGCAGGGGGTGAGGTGCCTGGTCCAAAGGAGACATCTCCACTGCCTCGGGAGTGGCCATGGACAGTGGGATGGTAAGCAGCTGGGAAGATTGAGATGGGAGTGGTGGTGGTGGTGGATTCCGATATTGAGGAATCATTTCCTATGCCCTTCACCACCAGGGAGTCTTCACTGGAGCTTGACCGGTCCTCAGATGTGTCATGTGAAGTTGCAGACCTGCCCTCAGGGTGACTCCCCTCCTCCTCCCCACCGGTGGATGCCTCCATGTTAGATTCGGCACTGGTCCCAGACTGGCGATCTGCTCCCCCTACATCCATGGCACACCCTAAGCACACGCCTCCACAATGCAGGAATCCACGACAAAGCACTGGACTGGACCACTTTCTTCCTCACCGGCAGAACTGAGTGTCTGCCTCCCCACATTCTGCTCTAAAGAAACCAAGATCATCTGCGGCATACCCCAAGGATCGTCCCTCAGCCCGACACTCTTCAAAATCTACATGGCACCGCTCGCCAACATCGCTAGATTGCACGACGTAAACATCGCCTCATACGCCGACGACACCCAGCTGATCCTCTCCCTCACCAAGGCCACCTCCACCGCCAAATCCAACCTCCACGAAGGAATGAAGGCCATTGCCGAAGGGATAATGAACAGCCACCTGAAACTGAACTCGGACAAGTAGGAGGTCCTCATGATTGGATCCACCCCTCCGCATGGGATGACTCATGGCGGCAGGCCGCACTGGGAGCTGCTCCGACGCCCACTAACCATGCACGCAACCTAGGAGTCATCCTGGACTCCGCATTGTCAATGACCCAGCAAGTGAACTCTGTCTCCTCCTCCTGCTTCAACACCCTCCACATGCTCCGCAAGATCTACAGATGGATCCCACCAGTACCAGAAGGCCAGTCACCCAGGCCCTCGTAAGCAGCAGACTGGACTACGGCAACGCTCTCTATGCAGGAACCTCAGCCAAACTCCAGAAACGACTACAATGCATACAGTACGCCTCTGCATGCCTCATCCTTGACATCCCCCGCCACAGCCACATCACAGCCCACCTGAAAGACCTGCACTGGCTCCGCATCAACAAGAGGATCACCTTCAAGGTCCTCACCCAGGCTCACAGAGCTCTCCACAACACCGGACCAGCATACCTCAACGAACGTCTAACCTTCTACACCCCGAACTGCCAGCTTTTCCCCGCCGACCTCGCACTAGCCACCGTCCCCCACATCCGCCGAGCGACCGCCGGTGGCAGATCGTTCTCTCACCTCACCGTGAAGACCTGGAACACCCTCCCCATCTGCCTACAACAGACCCGGGACCTGCTAGCATTCAGGAGACTCCTCAAGACCTGGCTGTTCGAGCAGTAGCAGCACCCCCGCCCCCCAGCGCCTTGAGACCCTCATGGGTAAGTAGTGCACTCTACAAATGTACTGATTGATTGATTGTCTCATCTGGTTGCCGGTGCTAATGCTGTGAATTAAAATGTAGAAGATTCACATAAGTCACCTGTATGTACTTGACACATAGGTCAAATGGCAAATCCTCACAGTTCAAACAACTACAACCTTTTCACTAATGCTATCCCCTTTACATACATTTACATACATGGCATTTTTCATTCTGCAAGTTAACCATTGCTCCCTCGCACATGTGGTTTAATGAAACATTGGGTGTATCAACATCAATTGCCAGGACCACAATGTCGACTGCTTCACTATGTAGCAGGTGATGTATCGTCTTTTGCACCTGATGGTCTTGTGTCCTGAAATACCTGTCTCATCTTCTGCAAGGGAGTATAGAGCTCCCAATGGGAATAGGATTCACACAATTGAATTGAGACATGGTATCCATTCTTCAATCCCTTGTCATCAAATTGGGAAATATTGGCTCTAATGTCACAGGTCAAATGGCATCTTTGTACAACTTAAAACTTGCGTACTCATTGTATTAGTCATGTCACACAGATAACAGTGATTGTGCTCATTTGTCCTGTAACTTAGGTTCTCTACTGTCAGGTAACACATCTGACTCTGATTGAGAATTCACCAAGGTAATGGGTATAGCTAGGGTGAGAGGAACGTGGACCACTGTCTTGTGTCATCTATGCACAGTGTCATGAAGGTGAATCAGAATGTTGTGCACATTGTAAACAGCTCACTATTTTCAGATGTGATCAATGGTCAACACACTTCCAAGTCCAATAACTGAATCTTCACCAATCTTATGGTTGAACACCATGCCAATGGCCCATCTGGGTACACTGTCTGTACAGACTATCAGTACTGAACCTCCTTTCTTCATGAGTTCAGTCAACACTGTGTACCAATCCTGTCTATATCGCAGAGGTCCCCATTAATATGGCCCAAGTCTGAATGTCCCTCACTTCCATTAGACATATTGGATACTTCAGACAGCTTAGATTGCCCTTTTTTCCCCATCTCATTTTGTTGATTCACTACAAGATGATGCACCTTGGGGGTGCTAGAGGGCGCCAGGCAAGATGGCTGACCTTAGTGCAGCTCCACCCGGCTGATCAGATATCCGTCCATTATCTGCTGTAAATCCCGGGCGTGGCGTGACACTCCCGCTTCTCATGGGGGCCATATGCACTGTTGGAGCTACTGCGCCATGAAGGAATTGGCGAGGGAAGGCCAACACGCAGCCAACATGGCAGCCAACATTTCCCTGCACTAAGACGGAGCGCTAGTCGGTGCTCTGCTGGGAGAGGGCGAGCGGTGCCTACAGCGTTGCACCCAGTGACTGTTCTGCAGGCGGCTGCCCATCCCTGCCTCCCCATGCTACTGCCTGTGAGGGGACGAGCTCAGCCAGTGACTCCTGGTAACCTCGGTGCCCTCGCACAGCTGCCTGCTGGACCGGATTGGAGTGAGGAGCCTAGAAGAACCTGCAGAGCCCGTTGGGGTCCTCACTAGCCACCGCGTGAGATCTTCTGTGCCCGCTGTGGGCTGTGGTGAGTGGGGTGCAGGCTTGCCTGGGCCTACGGCTGCAGTGGTGGTGTGGGCCTGGGCTTTGGGCCGTGGCCTGAAAGCTGTGGCCTGTGTGTGTGGCACGCAGCGAGCACAGGTCTTCCTTCCTCTGCTCCGTCCCTGCACTTGGTCGTGTGGGGTGAAGCGGCCCTTCTGCGATTGCCAAGCGATTCGCTGGCCCAGATCAGCTGTCATCGCCCTGGCACTAATTGATTTGCAGACTCGTCCTCACATACCAGATACTGCCCATTGCCTGAGGCCCAGGGCCTTTGATTTTGGCGGGTTGCCCTGCATGAGATGTCATTGCGGAACAGATATATCCGAAGATCAGCCTGCCTTTGATAAATTCCCTGCTGCAGCGCGCACATTATTGCAGACGCTAGAGTGCTACTGCTGGGTACCTGGAGAGGCGGGCTACATTGAACAGTGTACTTTTGTGGATGGTTGTGGGCTGTCATTTAATTGTAGGCCTCCTATAGCTGGACAATGCAGAAGCCTATCCCACACTCCCCAGAAGTGGTTTAGCTCTAACTGCTGATTTATATGTGGGGCATATGAAACACGCTGAGCAAGGAGAGTTCGAAGCTGCTGGCTCATTGAACTGCTGGGTTTTACTCCTCAGTCCGTTACTTGGAGTCTGCGCCACAAATATTTCTGACTAGTTTTGCCCTACTGTCAGGACTGCTGTCCCATACTTGTATCACCCACCATCTACAATGGGGAAGACGGATAACTAGCAGCCTCGCCTCACGTTTGAAGTGCGAAAATCTAGCAAGGCCCAACAAAAAGCGTCTTTGGATTCGGAAGCGGTGGTTCAGGGAGAGTGCCCGTCCAACCTAGAATCCACGCTTCTAGCAATGCAAAAAAGCCTCCAATCCAAAGAGGGAAGCATGTCTACCATGAATCATAGACTGGACCATATGTCTGCGCAATTGGAGAAGCACAACGCAAGAATCGGGGAGTTGGAACAGAGGGTCTCAACCACAGAGAATGGTCTCAGTGAGATATCCAGTAAGACACTCAATACAGAGAAGGTTCTTGCGCTAATACAAGCCAAGAACAAAGATTTAGAGGCCATGTCTCGTAGAAACAACATTAGGATTACGGGCCTTCCCAAATCCACGAATACAGGTAGGATGGAGTCCTTTCTCGAGACCCTGATCAAATAAATATTTGGCCCAGAGAACCTGTCCTCCATGTTTATAGTCGAGCGCACCCATCGTTCATTGGCAGCGAGACCAATAGCGGGCGCTCCACCTCGCCCTATTAAAGCTCATCTGTGAAACTACAGGGACCATGATGCTATTTTTAGGCAGGCCAGAGATAAGGGTACCATCACTCATCAGGGGAATTCATTGTCCTTCTTTCCAGACTTCATTGTTGCAGTCCAGTCTGCGCGTCGGGAGTTTGGTACCGTAAAGAAATTTCTCCAGGAATTCCTTATGCCATGTTATATCCCATTGTGCCCACGTGTAAGGATGGAGGGGGACTTTAAAATCTTCACTACCCCTAAGGGGGCGATGGAGCACGCGAAGAAGTTGAAACGACATTGTCAAGAGGCCCCATCTGAACTGGATGAGGAGGAACAATGATTCTAATTATGTATTGATACTAATTCTTTTTTGTTTGACATCCTACTTGTGGGACAATCCTTCTGTTTCCTGAATCTAGGTTTACTGCTCTCTCACATGTACTGTTGTGGTGGGGCTATTTCATTGCATGAATGTCGTGTTGGATGCATTATGCTTATATGCATGCTATTTGATCCGAGCACAGGTACTAGACCTGATCAGCCACCTCCTTCTCTGTAGGAGGCCAGTAGCACTCTGATGCCCCCCACATGGGAGTTCACCACACTAAGCATTTTCTTGGTTGTTCATGTTGGGGTTTGTTTAGTCAAGAATGGGATGGCTTTGGCAAGTTGGGCATGCTGAAGTGGGTGGGTTTGGAGGGGGTGGTGGTTTGGGTACAGTTGGCACTTTTTTATTGCACTGTGTATGCACCCTGGCGACACACTCTAACAGGGAGATCTTGAACCTTTATGCCTATGATTTTTAATATGGTACATGGGTGGTAATGTGAAGTTCCTCACTTGGAATGTGCATGGTCTTAACAGTCCCAAGAAAATTTGTTCTGTGTTAGCGTGCCTAGACAGGCTGGATGTCCAGGTGTCTTTTTTACAGGAGACCCACCTTACTAAGCTTTCTGAGAAGAATGGGGGCCCGCGGTGGGCGGGGGTAAATGTAGCCTCCTCCAATTCCTCCTATTGCCAGGGGGTGTTGATACTTGTTAAAAAGGGAATTCCCTTCACGGCCCACAGCACTGAGATAGACAAGCAGGGCCGGTTGGCGCTTATGCATGGGACGATTGATGGTATGAGTGTTCTTTTGGTTAATGTCTATGGCCCGAATGTGGATAATCTTTCCTTCTTTGCAGATGTGT
The DNA here is from genome assembly GCF_964204655.1 of Triturus cristatus. Lineage (NCBI taxonomy): Eukaryota > Metazoa > Chordata > Amphibia > Caudata > Salamandridae > Triturus > Triturus cristatus. Next base: position 557,437,443 of record NC_140583.1, read on the forward strand.
GGCGCCGCATCTCTGCATTCCCAACTGCTGAAATCATTTGGGGGGTCTTTAACACTTGTCTAGACGCGAACATAGATAGAGAGGGGAGTGGGGCTGCGCAACACAGGGAGTCCGCTGCCACTGTCCTGGGGCTGCTAGATGCTGGGAATTTGCATGACATTTGGCGCGTGCGGCATCCTGGAGCCAGGGAAAGTACCTATATCTCTACTGTGCATGGCACGTGGTCCCGTTTTGACTATTGGCTTTTGTCTAAGGCTGTATGTACCTGGGTGGTTGATGTTCAACACTTGGCCAAGACTTTGTCAGAGCACTCCCCTGCCCTCCCTGAGCTGAAGGTTCCTGATTGTGAGAGACTCCCGTTCTCGTGGTGCTTGCAACAGTCATCTTTGACAGACCCTGTTTTTAAACATGCGGTCGGAGAAGCTATTCACAATAACTTAAATGAAAATGGGGACACTGTGGAAATTGCGGGGGTCCTTTGGGAAGCATTTAAGGTCACAATACGGGGTGTTTGTATTGGTGCACAGGCTGGGGTCCTTAAAGATCTGTGCCATAGAATTAATGGAACGTGACTATGCTCGGAATTCTATCCCCAAAAAACTCTCTATGATTTGTGATCTTGTATCTGAACATAATGAGACAGTGGATCCAGAAACAGTGCACAGATCTCGTTGGAGCACTGCTCGATATTATGAGGAGGGCGGCCTGCCTAACCGCTCGCCGGTGCAGAAACTGGTGGCGCCACATAGCCAGGCATACATTACCAAACTGCTGGACAGGTAGAGAGTGGCGCATTTTAGCACTTCAGAGATCAGCAGGGTGGTGCTAGATTTGTACTCAGACATGTATGGGGAATGCGACCAGTCATCTGTAGCTAGAATCAGTGCCTATTTAGATGACGTGGCGCTTGGTTGACTGTCGGATGGCCACCAAGAGTACCTCACGCAGCCTTTCGATGTTGAGGATGTTAAACTTGCTATTATGTCGCTCCCCACTTGTAAAGTGGTGGGTCTGGATGGCCTTCCCAGTGAGTTTTACAAGGCCTATGCCGACGATTTAGCACCTCTGCTGCTGGATGTCTTTGCTGAGGCGTATGAGTTGGGAACACTACCTCCTTCCCTTAAAGAGGCACTACTTGTTATGCTATTGAAACCTGACAAGATGACGAATATCTGTGACTCCTACAGACGCATTTCTATTATTAATATTGATGCCAAAATTCTGGCAAAAATTATTGCCAGTAGAATTCAGCCCTTGGTTACCAAATTGGTCCTCCCGGACCAGTCGGGATTCGTGTCCTCCAGATCAACGTCGCAAAACCTATGCACTATATTTGCTACATTACACTACTTTGAGGCGGATTTTCAAGCAGTGGCTCTGCTGCTCGACTCGGCCAAGGCGTTTGACTCTCTCCAATGGGAGTATATGTTTACCATCTTGCTGCGGATGGGCCTGCCTCCGTTCTTCCTCAAGTGGATTCACCTCCTGTATACAGTACCAGTTTCACGGATTTGTATGAATGGCTGGGTATCTGACACTTTCTCTATCAAACGCGGCAGGGTTGCCCCTTGTCGCCAATGCTTTTTGCACTCGCATTGGAGCACTTGGCTTGTAAATTGCGCCAGAGGCATGCACCGGCGGCGTTGCATGATATGCTGCTATATGTCCGCGAGCCTGCTATATATTTATCGGAGCTGCTACGTGAGTATATCAAGTTTGAAAGGTACTCTGGCCTCGGCATAAACTGGGCTAAGTCAACTGTGTTTCCGCTAACAGCAGGCACCAGAGAGGTAGAACTGGACTTCCCCCTGAAATGGTCATTAACCCAGTAAAGTACTTAGGGATATGGCTACATAGTGATCCTGAGGTAGTGATCAGTGCAAACTATGGCCATATTGTAACTACTATTACCGACCAAGCTGCACAATGGGCTAAGTTGCCTCTTTCCCTTGTGGATCGCATTGCGGTCATAAAAACGACTTGTTTACCCAAACGCCTCTACTTGTTTGTCAACACCCTTATCCGATTGAATATTGCGATGTTTAATATGCTACAGTCGACCCTGCTAACGTTTGTCTGGGGGGGTAAGAAGCCCCGATGTAGCTGGACTGTGCTGGTTCAGCCGCTTGAGCATGGTGGTATTGAAGCCCCAGACATGCGATTGTATTATTTATGTGCCCAGGCGCAGTTTGCCCATTTTTGGTATTATCCACAGCGGTTCCAGCTGCATACGACAATCGAGGCGGACCCTGTGCTCCTGCTGGTTGCTGCTGCACTGATGGGTGGAGGGGGGGGACCCCGATCTGAAATTAACCCTGTTCACTGTACGGCTTGGGCATGGAAAACCCTTGCCAAGAGAGCGCATTTGGATTACCTCTATGCCCCAACACTGACGCTCACTGCACACCCGGACATTTCTGCAACACAAGAACAGGCAGCCTTGAATGCACTGGGGGAGGTGGGGATTACTCGACTAGGTGACCTATATAAACAGGGCCAATTCCGGTTGTTATCAGATCTGCAAGAAAGCAGTGACAAAGGTATGATGCTGGGGTTTACATATGTGAGTGTGCGGCAAGCAGTCCGAGCTATTAACCCTGCTTATCCGGCTGAGCCGCACATACTGCTGGCACTGCAGGCAGTGCTAGCAGGGGAAGAACGTAGGGTCCTGATCACTAAACTGTACAACGCATCCCTTAGGGAAGCGGATCTTATTGAATCCCCCTCATACAGCAAATGGAATACTGTACTGTGCACCTCACTGTCGCTAGACGCCTGGAAATTCTGTTGTGCTCTAACTGGGTGCCTAACAGCGAATTGCACCCCGCATAATCCATTTCCAATATTTACATCAGCTCTACTATACACTGCTGCAATTGCGGAGGTTTGGTTTGCAGGAAAGTGCATGCTGTGTACGGTGTGGGCAGGCTGATGTGGATTTTATGCACCTTGCCTGGAATTGCGCTGGTATACATAACTTTTGGGTGCAGGTCACAAAAGTGCTCACGGATGTTGTGATGGAAAATGTGGTATCTGTGCCTGCTCTCTGTCTGCTGGGCTGGGTACAGAAGCTTAACCCATGCAATAGGAAGCTGATTTCCACTTTGTTTGCCAAAAGGGCGGTGGCGCAATGCTGGGGTGCTAAAACTGTCCCGACAGTGAAGAAGTGGGTCCACGATTTGCTCTACTGTAGGGAACAATTTGGAATTTATGCGGAAGAACTGCCCGAGGCCTCGCGCTTCGAAGACTTTTGGGCTCCACTCATGGGGTATCTTCTCGGGACTCCTGATTTGCAGTGACTTCTGGTAATGCCAGGCTATCTGTCTGTGTCGATAGGATTGGGACTGTTATTGAGGAATGACTTGTGTCACAAAGTATTATTAACCTGGGTTATTAGACTTATTTACACAGTTCCAGGATTAGGGGTGGAGGCTCTGTTTGATGTGGGTTAATTATGAAATGAAAAATGGCTTGTAATGCTACATTGAGAACAGAGATTTGTTGAGTCCTATGCCTAGGGTGTTGTATGTTTTGTTCCCTTTCAAGCTGCTCAATAAAGATATTTAAAAAAAAAATTTAAAAAGAGGATGCATCTTGTACACCTCTCAGGCTAACAGTGATGCATCAAACACATGGGTAACAAAGCCCCAAGTATGTATAGTCAACAGCATTTACACACATGGCAACTGTTCTGAATGTGTATCTAACATTAGAACTCACATTTTCAACCATGTTTCAACCAGTGACCACCTGTGTTTGTCAGTGAATGGCATGTGTTGTCACTGTTACAGAGTTGGACACATGGACTCACTCTTTGGAACGGAGAGAATGGAATCTTACACTCACAATCATGTGACAGACCAGTGTGACAGATGGCCAGAGTTAGCATATCTGTAATTGGCTCATGTGATACATTTCATAACACTGAGCAGCATGGCTAGGAACTAATAGTGGCACAATGAGCAAGCAAAACTCACCAAGGCCTCAATCTGCTGCAGAGATGTAAAGCATGACCTATTCACACTTGTTTTCTCCAATGACAAATGCCTCACACATTTGTGTAAACCACACTGAGAACAGGTCATACATTAGTCAATGTGCTGGCACATGTTGTGCATTTGCATTACTCTAGAAGGTTACCTCCATGTACATGTTTCTGTGACTTATGATAATCAGATGAGCATGGCACTTCAGTCACTTCCCTAAACATAAAAGACTCATATCTCCCTGATGAAAGGGATGTAACTAGTCATCCAATTATCCCTGTGCATATGCATCATACACAACGGATCAGTGGGTTTGGCTAACAACCAATAAAAGGGGCAACAGGCAAAGGTACTGTAACATGCATGCCTAAAAGAGCTGTGCGACAAGTCACATAGTCACCCCCTCCTTGCTTCTGTCTGGCTTTCAACTGCCCATCAAGGTCAGGGAAGACCATCACTAGGATGTGTAGCATGTGGAGAGGTCAATGTTTGACACCCGTCCCTCTTGCCAGGAGTTGAAAGGCCAAGGTGGACCTCAGCGATCTTCTTGGCCCAGCCACGAAGGTCCTGCCACCTCTTGCGTCAATGACGGAATTGCCGAAGCTCCAACCACACTGCGCATACCTTCCGGGTGATGGTCCTCTAAATCTAGGCACTGTCATGGGGGTTGACCTGTAAGGATGACATGGTGACAGAACCTTAGTGCACAAGCAACATGTTTCTGAATCAGGCACATGTACACACTGTTAATGCTAAATTTGGCAAGAATGTCTAAGGGCTAGGCATATGGCATTCTGTCCTGGGTTCAATGATGACCATGAGAACAGTGATGAGATGTTCCCCAGTACATAAACTGTACGGGCGTTTTATTGAGTGGGCGGAGTTCGGACGCCCCCGGCCGGTCTCCGCACACCCCCACCGTGACGCCGGACGGCCGGGGGCCGTCTGAAGCACACAAGGGGTTTAAGTTACAGATAACATTTAACATGCTTGCCCAATGAGATTCCTAATGGTAGTATTGCATGGTGATGGCACATGTACAATGAAAATGCAGTGTAATCATCACTCACCTGCTCCTCTGGTTTGCCTTAGAGCTGGCTGTACAGTAGCAGGAGAACAAAGCAAACCCAAAGGGGATGATGGACGGAGTGTTGAACATTGCAAGCACTCACCCCAAGTCAGCTGTTCTGGGTTTAATCCATCATCATTCTTTAGCTCACTCCGCCACACCAGTTCAGACATGGCCATATGCAAATCAGTCTGACCCTGTGCCTCATGGGAACAATCCAGCCCGAACTGCCAAGCAATGTCTTCCCTGGATTGGAAACAAGCATCCTGGGACCGGTTTCTGGCTAATCAGCTGTCATCAGCCAGACTAGCTTGAATCCAGTGGTAAAGTGAGCAAGGGACCCACGTCTGGGCATACCCTGCCAACTTTGGGCGAACAAAGAAAAACCAAAGGGGATGATGGACCGAGTGTTGAACATTGCAAGCACTCATCCTCAGTCAACTGATCTGGGTTAAATCCATCATCATTCTTTATCCCACTCCACCACCCCAGTTCAGACATGGCCATGTGCAAATCAGTCTGACCCTGTGCCTCAAGGGAACAGTCAAGCCTGAACTGCCAAGCAATGTCTTCCCTTAACCGGAAACAAGCATCCTGGGACCGGTTTCTGGCTAATCCGCTGTCATCAGCCAGACTGGTTTGAATCCAGTGATAAAGTAAGCAAGGGACCAACGAATGGGCATACCCTGCCAACTTAGGGTGAATAAAGCAAAACTAAAGGGGATGATGGACGGATTGTTTAACATTGCAAGCACTCACCCCCAGTCAACTGATCGGGTTAATCCATCATCATTCTTTAGCTCACTCCACCACCCCAGTTCAGACATGGCCACATGCAAATCAGTCTGACCCTGTGCCTCATGGGAACAGTCCAGCCCGAAGTGCCAAGCAATGTCTTCCCTGGACTGTAAACAAGCATCCTCAGACCGGATTCTGGCTAATCAGCCGTCATCAGCCAGGCTAGCTTGAATCCAGTGACAAAGTGTGCAAGGGACCCATGTCTGGGCATACCCTGCCAAATTAGGGTGAACAAAGCAAAACCAAACAGGATGATGGACGGAGTGTTGAACATTGCAAGCACTCACCCCCTGTCAACTGATCTGGGTTAATCCATCATCATTCTTTAGCTCACTCCACCACCCCAGTTAAGAAATGGCCGTATGCAAATGAGTCTGACCCTGTGCCTCATGGGAACAGTCCAGCCCGAACTGACAAGCAATGTCTTCCCTGGACCGGAAACAAGCTTCCTGGGACCGTTTTCTGGCTAATCAGCCGTCATCAGCCAGGCTAGCTTGAATCCAGTGGCAAAGAGAGCAAGGGACTCACGTCTGGGCATATCCTGCCAACTTAGGGCGAACAAAGCAAAACCAAAGGGGATGATGGGTGGAGTGTTGAACATTGCAAGCACTCACCCCCAGTCAACTGATCTGGGTTTAATCCATCATCATTCTTTAGCTCACTCTGCCACCCCAGTTCAGACATGGCCATATGCAAATCAGTCTGACCCTGTGCCTCATGGGAACAGTCCAGCCTGAAGTGCCAAGCAATGTCTTCCCTGGACCGTAAACAAGCATCCTCAGAACGGATTCTGGCTAATCAGCCGTCATCAGCCTGGCTACCTTGAATCCAGTGGCAAAGTGTGCAAGGGACCCATGTCTGGGCATACCCTTCCAACTTAGGGCGAACAAAGCAAAACCAAAGAGGATGATGGATGGAGTGTTTAACATTGCAAGCACTCACCCCCAGTCAACTGATCTGGGTTTAATCCATCATCATTCTTTAGCTCACTCCGTCAGCCCAGTTCGGATATGGCCATATGCAAATCAGTCTGACCCTGTGCCTGGGACGGGTATGCGCAGATGTGGGTACCTTGCTCTCCATGCCACTGGAATCATGCTATCATGGCTGAAGAGGGGTAAAATCCCGAAACTGGTCCTAGGATGCTTGTTTCCAGTCCATGGAGGACCTGGCTTGGCAGTTCGGACTAGACTGTTCCCATGAGGCACAGGGTCAAGACTGATTTGCATATGGCTGGGTTCAAACTGGAATGGCATGGTGATCAAAAAAAGGATGGATTTAGACCCAGATCTCTGTACTGGGGTGAATGTATGACATTATTCTGCATTCTGTCCACAAATTGTTGTTTTTGTATTTGTCACACCGAGTGGGACGGGTATGCCCGGACATGGGTACCGTACTCTCCATGCCATTGGAATCAAGCTATGCTGGCTGAAGAGGGGTGAGACCCCAAAACCGGTTGTAGGATTCTTGTTTCCAGTCCAGAGAGGACCTGGCTTGGCAGTTTGGGCTGGACTGTTCCCATGAGTCACAGGGTCAAGACAGATTTGCATATGGCTGGGTTCAAACTGTAATGGCATGGTGAGTAAAAAAACGATGGATTTAGACCCAGATCTCTGTACTGGGGTGAATGTATGACATTGTTCTGCATTCTATCCATTAACTGTTGGTTTTGCATTTGTCACCCCGAGTGGGACGGGTATGTCCAGACGTGGGTACCATGCTCTCCATGCCACTGGAATCAAGCTATCCTTGCTGAAGAGGCGTGAAACCCTGAAACCGATTGTAGGATGCTTGTTTCCAGTCCAGGGAGGACCTGGCTTGGCAGTTTGGGCTGGACTGCTCCCATGAGGAACAGGGTCAAGACTGATTTGCATATGGCTGGGTTCAAACTGGGAAAAGTTCAGCCAGAACTGCCAAGCAATGTCTTCCCTGGATCGGAAACAAGCATCCTGGGACAGGTTTATGTTCTAATCAGCCGTCATCAGTGAGGCTAGCTTGAATCCAGTGGCAAAGTGAGAAAGGGACCCACGTCTGGGCATACCCTGCCAACTTAGGGCAAACAAAGCAAAACCAAAGGGGATGATGGACAGAGTGTTGAACATTGCAAGCATTCACCCCCAGTTAACTGATCCGGGTTAAATCCATCATCATTCTCTAGCTCACTCCGCCACCCCAGTTCAGACATGGCCATATGCAAATCAATCTGACCCTGTGCCTCATGGGAACAGTCCAGCCCAAAGTGCCAAGCAATATCTTCCCTGGACCCGAAACAAGCATCCTGAGACCAGATTCTGGCTAATCAGCCATCATCATCCAGGCTAGCTTGAATCCAGTGGCAAAGTGAGCAAGGGACCCACGTCTGGGCATACCCTGCCAACTTAGGGTGAACAAAGCAAAACCAAAGGGGATGATGGACGGACTGTTGAAAATTGCAAGCACTCACCCCCAGTCAACTGATCTGTGTTAAATCCATCATCATTCTTTAGCTCACTCCGCCACCCCAATTCACACATGGCCATATGCAAATCAGTCTCACACTGTGCCTCATGGAAACAGTCCAGCCCGAGGTGCCACCAATGTCTTCCCTGGACCGGAAACAAGCATCCTGGGACCGGTTTCTGGCTAATCAGCCGTCATCGGCAAGGCTAGCTTGAATCCAGTGGCAAAGTGAGCAAAGGACCCACGTCTGGGCATACTCTGCCAACTTAGGGCGAACAAAGCAAAACCAAAGGGGATGATGGACGGAGTGTTGAACATTGCAAGCACTCACCCCCAGTCAACTGATCTGGGTTTGATCCATCATCATTCTTTAGCTCACTCTGCCACCTCAGTTCAGACATGGCCATGTGCAAATCAGTCTGACCCTGTGCCTCATGGGAACAGTCCAGCCCGAACTGCAAAGCAATGTCTTCCTTGGACTGGAAACAAGCATCCTGGAACCGGTTTCTGGCTAATCAGCCGTCATCAGCCTGGTTAGCTTGAATACAGTGACAAAGTGAGCAAGGGACCCACGTCTGGGCATACCCTGCCAACTTAGTGCGAACAAAGCAAAACCAAGAGGCATGATGGACAGAGTGTTGAACATTTCAAGCACTCACCCCCAGTCAACTGATCTGGGTTTAATCCATCATCATTCTTTAGCTCACTCCGCCACCCCAGTTCAGACATATACATATGCAAATCAGTCTGACCCTGTGCCTCATGGGAGCAGTCCAACCCGAAGTGCCAAGCAATGTCGTCCCTAGACTGGAAACAAGCATCCTGGGACCGGTTTCTGGCTAATAAGCCATCATCAGCCAGGCTAGCTTGAATCCAGTGGCATAGTGAGCAAGGGACCCACGTCTGGGCATACCCTGCCAACTTAGGGCGAACAAAGCAAAACCAAAGGGACATGGCCATATGCAAATCAGTCTGACACTGTGCCTGGGACGGGTATGCGCAGACGTGGGTACCGTGCTCTCCATGCCACTGGAATAATGCTAAACTGGCTGAAGAGGGGTGAAACCCCGAAACCGGTCCTAGGATGCTTGTTTCCAGTCCAGGGAGGACCTATCTTTGCAGTTCGGACTGGACTGTTCCATTGAGGCACAGGGTCAAGACTGATTTGTATATGGCTGGGTTCCAACTGGAATTGCATGGTGATCAAAAAAAGGATGGATTTAGACCCAGATCTCTGTACTGGGGTGAATGTATGACATTATTCTGCATTCTGTCCATCAACTGTTGTTTTGTATTTGTCACCCCGAGTGGGATGGGTCTGCCCGGACATGGGTACCGTGCTCTCCATGCCATTGGAATCAAGCTATCCTGGCTGAAGAGGGGTGAAACCCAGAAACCGGTCGAAGGATTCTTGTTTACAGTCCAGAGAGGACCTGGCTGGGCAGTTTGGGCTGGACTGTTCCCATGAGGCGCAGGGTCAAGACAGATTTGCATATTGCTGGGTTCAAACTGGAATTGCATGGTGAGCAAAACAACAATGGATTTAGACCCAGATCTCTGTACTGGGGTGAATGTATGACATTGTTCTGCATTTTGTCCATCAACTGTTGTTTTTCCATTTGTCACCCCGAGTGGGATGTGTTTGCCCAGACGTGGGTACCGTGCTCTCCATGCCACTGTAATCAAGCTATCCTAGCTGAAGAGGTGTGAAACCCTAAAACCGGTCCTAGGATGCTTGTTTCCAGTCCAGGGAGGACCTGGCTTGGCAGTTCGGACTAGACTGTTCCCATGAGGCACAGGGTCAAGACTGATTTGCATATGGCTGGGTTCAAACTGGAATGATATGGTGAGCAAAAAAAACAATGGATTTAGACCCAGATCTCTGTACTGGAATGAATGTATGACATTGTTCTGCATTCTGTCCATCAACTGTTGTTTTTGCATTTGTCACCCCAAGTGGGGCGGGTATGTCCAGACGTGGGTATCGTGCTCTCCATGCCACTGAAATCAAGCTATCCTGGCTGAAGAGGCGTGAAACCCTGAAACCGGTCCTAGGATGCTTGTTTCCAGTCCAGGGAGGACCTGGCTTGGCCGTTTGGGCTGGACTGTTTCCATGAGGCACAGGGTCAACACTGATTTGCATATGGCTGGGTTCAAACTGGAATGATATGGTGAGTAAAAAAAGGATGGATTTAGACCCAGATCTCTGTACTGGGGTGAATGTATGACATTGTTCTGCATTCTGTCCATCAACTGTTGTTTAGGTCTCGTCTGAGACAGCGCTTTAGCGCTGCTCTGGCGAGACTTATAGTAAGCGAGTTTTGGAAGTGCAAACAGTGCTTTTCAGGCCTCCAAATACAGTGCATGTGCCCTGGGCGCGCGCACCATTTGGCAGCTTGAAAAGCACTGCCTGATCACTTGCTTTGATGTCCTCAGTGAGCCGCGGGGCCACTGAGGACATCAAAGTGCAAACCATTTGCCACCCACTTGTTTTTTCCTTTGATCCCTATCTTTCCCTTCCTCAATCTCACCCTCTCCCTGCCTTTTACAACTGCGGCCCGCACCACTGCGCCCGCCCCCACTCCCCCCTCCCACTCCCTCCTCGTCAGCTTCAGTGCGCTCTTGTTCTGTGCCACTCGTTTTTCGTCGTTTTTTGTGCCTTTCTGCCCTCTGTTCCACTCGTTTTCCCTCTTTTTGTGCCTTTCTGTCCTCTGTTACACTCGTTTTCCCTCTTTTTTTGTTCCTTTCTGCCCTCTGCTCCTCTCGTTTTTGTGCCCTTCTGCCCTCTGTTCCACTCGTTTTTGTGCCCTTCTGCCCTCTGTTCCACTCGTTTTTTGTGTGCCTTTCTGCCCTCTGCTCCTCTCGTCTTTTGTGCCCTTCTGCGCCACTCTTTTTTGTGCCTTTCTGCCCTCTGTGCCACTCGTTTTCCACTCTTTTTTTGTGCCTTTCTGTCCTCTGTTCCACTCGTTTCCCTCTTTTTTTTTTGTGCCTTTCTGCCCTCTGTGCCACTCGTTTTTTTGTGCCCTTCTGCCCTCTGTGCCACTCGTTTTTCGTGCCTTTCTGCCCTCTGTTCCTTTCGTTTTTCTGTACCGGCTTGTGTGGAAACGCATATAATTGGGTGAGTATCTGTGCTTTTATCTGTGTATGCTTATTTTGCTTGCATACCACTTGGTGAATATCTGAGAGTGTGGGTTTGTGTGCCTTTTTGAGCTAACCAGGGACATTTCCACCTTAAAGATCAGGGAAAATATTTTAATCAAGAAATATTTCCATGGTTTGTCAAATGTCCTGGGCATACGCTGGTATTCAGTGAATATAAAAATGTGTGTGCATTGCAATGTTTGTGCAATTATATGCATTTAACAACAAATACATAGACAAAAAGAATGCTCTACAAATAGCAGAACTGTTGCTGCGTAATTGTGCACCGTTTCATACCAAGAACATAACAAATTAACTGCTTGTCTCCAAGCCACGCCCTTAGCTTCGCCCCTTCTGTTACATTTAGTTAGTGCCTGCATTTATTATTTTTTCCATTTAAAGCACTGATGCTGCCAAGTACATAATTCTCCATTAGTCTGTACACGTTTGCCTAGATCTCTGAATAATAATAGGTTCAATAACTCGAAAGAGAAAAATATACAAGAACAGTATTTCTTACGAAACGTCCCTAAACCTATAAAATTTAGCAGAAAAGAAGTTGGTCATTTAAAGAAGCAGCGAGTGCTTTCCTAAGAAGAGCTCTTCAGGAACCAGCCAGCGCCACGTGGACTGCAAGGTGACATGTTTACGTAGGACCACGTTCCCAGAACAGATGGCTGGCTTGTCTTTACCCACGCAGAGGAAAGGAAATTAGGGCTGCACACAGAACAAGCATTTGCAATGCAATAGGTCTCGCATTTGCAAAAGTTTAAGCTATTGGCATTGTTCATGACAATGCCTTTTTTAATCTATTTTATAAAACAAACACATAATGGTATTTATTTATCATTTACAAAGCCAATAGCTAGTGTTGCATTATTATTAGCAATGCCAGCTGCTCACACTTTTATAATGCGAGACCTATTGCATCCTATCTTTCCCTTCCTCAATCTCACCCTCTCCCTAACTTTTACAACTGCGGCCCGCACCACTGCGCCCGCCCCCACTCCCCCCTCCCACTCCCTCCTCGTCAGCTTCAGTGCGCTCTTGTTCTGTGCCACTCGTTTTTCCTCGTTTTTTGTGCCTTTCTGCCCTCTGTTCCACTCGTTTTCCCTCTTTTTGTGCCTTTCTGTCCTCTGTTACACCCGTTTTCCCTCTTTTTTTGTTCCTTTCTGCCCTCTGCTCCTCTCGTTTTTGTGCCCTTCTGCCCTCTGTTCTACTCGTTTTTGTGCCCTTCTGCCCTCTGTTCCACTCGTTTTTGTGCCCTTCTGCCCTCTGTTCCACTCGTTTTTTGTGTGCCTTTCTGCCCTCTGCTCCTCTCGTCTTTTGTGCCCTTCTGCGCCACTCTTTTTTGTGCCTTTCTGCCCTCTGTGCCACTCGTTTTCCACTCTTTTTTTGTGCCTTTCTGTCCTCTGTTCCACTCGTTTCCCTCTTTTTTTTTTGTGCCTTTCTGCCCTCTGTTCCACTCGTTTTTTTGTGCCCTTCTGCCCTCTGTGCCACTCGTTTTTCGTGCCTTTCTGCCCTCTGTTCCTTTCGTTTTTCTGTACCGGCTTGTGTGGAAACGCATATAATTGGGTGAGTATCTGTGCTTTTATCTGTGTATGCTTATTTTGCTTGCATACCACTTGGTGAATATCTGAGAGTGTGGGTTTGTGTGCCTTTTTGAGCTAACCAGGGACATTTCCACCTTAAAGATCAGGGAAAATATTTTAATCAAGAAATATTTCCATGGTTTGTCAAATGTCCTGGGCATACGCTGGTATTCAGTGAATATAAAAATGTGTGTGCATTGCAATGTTTGTGCAATTATATGCATTTAACAACAAATACATAGACAAAAAGAATGCTCTACAAATAGCAGAACTGTTTCTGCGTAATTGTGCACCGTTTCACACCAAGAACATATCAAATTAACTGCTTGTCTCCAAGCCACGCCGTTAGCTTCGCCCCTTCTGTTACATTTAGTTAGTGCCTGCATTTATTTTTTTTTCCATTTAAAGCACTGATGCTTCCAAGTACATAATTCTCCATTAGTCTGTAAACGTTTGCCTAGATCTCTGAATAATAATAGGTTCAATAACTCGAAAGAGAAAAATATACAAGAACAGTATTTCTTACGAAACGTCCCAAAACCTATAAAAAATAGCAGAAAAGAAGTTGGTCATTTAAAGAAGCAGCGAGTGCTTTCCTAAGAAGAGCTCTTCAGGAACCAGCCAGCGCCACGTTGACTGCAAGGTGTCATGTTTACGTAGGACCACGTTCCCAGAACAGATGGCTGGCTTGTCTTTACCCACGCAGAGGAAAGGAAATTAGGGCTGCACACAGAACAAGCATTTGCAATGCAATAGGTCTCGCATTTGCAAAAGTTTAAGCTATTGGCATTGTTCATGACAATGCCTTTTTTAATCTATTTTATAAAACAAACACATAATGGCATGTATTTATCATTTACAAAGCCAATAGCTAGTGTTGCATTATTATTAGCAATGCCAGCTGCTCACACTTTTATAATGCGAGACCTATTGCATTGCAAATGCTTGTTTTGTATTTGTCACACCGAGTGGGATGGGTATGCCCGGACATGAGTACCGTGCTCTCCATGCAATTGGAATCAAACTATCCTGGCTGAGGAGGGGTGAAACCCGGAAACCGGTCGTAGGATTCTTGTTTCCAGTCCAGAGAGGACCTGGCTTGGCAGTTTGGGTGGAGTGTTCCCATGAGGCACAGGGTCAAGACAGATTTGCATATGGCTGGGTTCAAACTGGAATGGCATGGTGTTCAAAAAAAGGATGGATTTAGACCCAGATCTCTGTACTGGGGTGAATGTATGACACTGTTCTGCATTCTGTCCATCAACTGTTGTTTTTTATTTGTCACCCCGAGTGGGATGGGTATGCCCGGACATGGGTACCGTGCTCTCCATGCAATTGGAATCAAGCTATCCTGGCTGTGGAGGGGTGAAACCCGGAAACAGGTCGTAGGATTCTTGTTTCCAGTCCAGAGAGGACCTGGCTTGGCAGTTTGGGCTGGAGTGTTCCCATGAGGCACAGGGTCAAGACAGATTTGCATATGGCTGGGTTCAAACTGGAATGGCATGGTGAGCAAATAAACGATGGATTTAGACCCAGATCTCTGTACTGGGGTGAATGTATGACATTGTTCTGCATTCTGTCCATCAACTGGTGTTTTTCCATTTGTCACCCTGAGTGGGATGGGTGTGCCCAGACGTGGGTACCGTGCTCTTCATGCCACTGGAATCAAGCTTTCCTGGCTGAAGAGGAGTGAAACCCTGAAACCGGTCCTAGGATGCTTGTTTCCAGTTCAGGGAGGACCTGGCTTGGCAGTTCGGGCTGGACTGTTCCCATGAGGCACAAGGTTAAGACTGATTTGCATACGGCTGTGTTCAAACTGGATTGATATGGTGAGCAAAAAAACAATGGATTTAGACCCAGATCTCTGTACTGGGATGAATGTATGACATTGTTCTGCATTCTGTCCATCAACTGTTGTTTTTGCATTTGTCCCCCCGAGTGGGACGGGTATGTCCTGACGTGGGTACCGTGCTCTCCATGCCACTGGAATCAAGCTATCCTGACTGAAGTGGCGTGAAACCCCGAAACCGGTCGTAGGATGCTTGTTTCCATTCCTGGGTTCAAACTGGGAACAGTCCAAGCCGAACTGCCAAGCAATGTCTTCCCTGGATCGGAAACAAGCATCCTGGGACCGGTTTCTGTCTAATCAGCCGTCATCAGCGAGGCTAGCTTGAAACCAGTGGCAAAGTGAGCAAGGGACCCACATCTGGGCATACCCTGCCAATTTAGGGCAAAAAAGCAAAACCAAAGGGGTTGATGGACAGAGTGTTTAACATTTCAAGCACTCACCCCCAGTTAACTGATCCGGGTTAAATCCACCATCATTCTCTAGCTCACTCTGCCACCCCAGTTCAGACATTGCCATATGCAAATCAGTCTGACACTGTGCCTCATGGGAACAGTCCAGCCCGAAGTACCAAGCAATATCTTCCCTGGACCCAAAACAAGCATCCTGGGACCAGATTCTGGCTAATCAGCTGTCATCAGCCAGGCTAGCTTGAATCCAGTGGCAAAGTGAGCAAGGGACCCATGTCTGGGCATACCCTGCCACTTAGGGTGAACAAAGCAAAAGCAAAGGGGATGATGGACGGAGTATTTAACATTGCAAGCACTCACCCCCAGTCAACTGATCTGGGTTTAATCCACCATCATTCTTTAGCTCACTCCGCCACCCCAGTTGAGACATCGCCATCTGCAAATCAGTCTGACCCTGTGCTTGTACCGTGCTCTCCATGCCACTGGAATCAAGCTATCCTGGCTGAAAAGGGTGAAACCCCAAAAACCTGTCCTAGGATGCTTGTTTCCCATCCAGGGAGGACCTGGCTTGGCAGTTCGGGCTGGACTGTTCCCATGATGCTCAGTGTCAAGACTGATTTGCATATGGCTTCGTTCAAACTGTAATGGCATGGTGAGCAAAAAAACAATGGATTTAGACCCAGATCTCTGTACTGGTATGAATGTATGACATTGTTCTGCATTCTGTCCATCAACTGTTGTTTTTCCATTTGTCACCCCGAGTGGGACGGGTATGCCCATACGTGGGTACCGTGCTCTCCATGCCACTGGAATCAAGCTATCCTGGCTGAAGAGGGGTGAAACCCTGAAACCGGTCCTAGGATGCTTGTTTCCAGTCCAGGAAGGACCTGGCTTGGCAGTTTGGGCTGAACTGTTCCCATGAGGCACAGGGTCAAGACTGATTTGCATATGGCTGGGTTCAAACTGGAATGTCATTGTGAGCAAAAAAACAATGGATTTAGACCCAGATCTCACTACTGGGGTGAATGTATGACATTGGTCTTCATTCTGTCCATCGACTGTTGTTTTTACAGTAGCAAGAGGGCATCCAACAGCGCCTTGTCCTCCCCACTGAAAGCTGGGGCCCTCTCCTCTGTCCGTGCCATAGTATCTCCCAGTGGATGTGGTAACAGCAGCAGAAAGATGGGGGAGGTGCAGGAATGATGCAGGTAGTGCAGGCAAGTGAAGTGTCTAGGGATCAGACAAACGTATATCTCACAGACAGAGGACGTCTTAAATCCATGCAGAAGTAGCGATAGGTTTGTGTCAGTCGCATTATTTGAATGGGTCCAATGCACGACATTGCTTGCATACGACGCACCTACTGCGACGTTCAAAAACTCATCGTTTGACCATGATTAACTTTGATACATTGGTGATGGGAGGTAACTGAGTCAGGTTTCACGCGATGATGACACAATCCGAAAGGCGTGTCGGTCACCATAACAACCAACAGTCAATGGCTGTGACTGAATCTGTTTGGATGCAGCTACTGCATCCTTTGAATATTCACCCGCGTCTTTCACCATAACAACCAACAGCCAATCACTGTGGCCGAATCGGTTTGGATGCGTCTACCGCATCCTTTGAATACTCACCGTGTCGATCATCATTACATCTTGCAGTGTTTGGATCAGTCAGAATCGGTTAGGATGCATCTACTGCGTCCTTTCAGTAATCGGTCTGCATGGGCAAACACTCCTGTAATTTATGTGTTTTTGTGCATTACATGTGTGTAGACAGTTTTTTCATGATGAGATAGCCATTTGAATAAATAGCTCACACTCCCATGAGGAGCTATCATTAAGGGGCACATGACACACTTTTTTTAGGCTAATTCCAACATTATGACAAATCTGTTCCTTTGACCTGAAGAACCAGAACCTTTTTGACCTGGCGGCGCAGGTTACGCCCTAGTCTCCGGAGTTCTCCTGCTCAGCTACACAGAGACACGGGACACTCTGTCGGCGTTAGAAGAACAGGTTTATTAGCTGCAGCTAGTACAGTTATCCCAGAAGTACACAAAGTAGGTTCTCAGGAGACTGCCACTTCACTCTGTGGCGCACAGTCTTTTATACCACATAGAAACATATACATTAACAAAATACACTCCCAGAGTATACAAGAAAAGAGCCAATAAGGAAAGTTGGAAAACAGGACAGAACGAATAGGAGAGTTTGGAAAACAAAGTATCAGATGACTCGAAAAGACCTCTCCTCCAACTATGTTTGTCACCCCTCCCTCAAGCTAATTCATTAAAAGATTCATAACTGACTTGCAGGTGGCGAGATACGTTTGTGTGTATTGGAGGACAGTTGTGAAACGAGAGAATGCTAGCAGAAGACAGTGAAGGCCAGACGATAAGATAAGGTCAGGAAAGAATAGTGTGAACCAACAGATAGTTGAGACGGGGATTAGTAAAGCCAGACAAGGATTAGTGTACTCAGCTAGTCCTAACACCAGCTTTGCAAACAGAGGCAGAAATCGTATTTCGACACCAGGTTACAGAAAAAGCAGAATAGACTTTGTTCGCCGTGCTGCCTGAGTGATGGCAACACAAAATGGCGGCGGAGCACAAAATGGCGGGTCGATTCGATCGTGATTAGAAATCGAAGTTCCTCAGACCCTCCTTTTGCCAGAACTCAGGCAAGATAGACTCATGCTAATCTGAGTCAATATCGATAGCCATGAGGTCATCGAGCTGTTGCTGTAACATCATCCTTATATTTTCTGTTACTTGTGGTTTGGGTTTTGGGATGCACATAGTAGCACAGAGGTCACAGATAGCGGGACCACAGTGCATACAAAGGCAGCAGGAGAAAATAATGGTCAGAATTATTCCTAGAAAAGTCAATGCTTTCCAACCCCATTTGGACAGTAGTCCCCAAAACCATTCCGTAAAAGACCAATCTCCTTCGTCCTGGTGAATAGACTCAGAGATTATGTGCAACTTGGAGATAGCTTGATATACCGTCGGAGCGTCATTAGGTATGAAAATACAGCAACTTGACCCGATCAATTTGCACACTCCACCACGATCGGCAAAAACAAAATCTAAGGCAACTCGATTTTGTAATGTCATAAGACGGTCCGACTGTAGTTCTGCCGTGATGTTACTTAAGGCTCCTACAGTGATGTCTATTGTAGTCTCTACGACACGGACCAGTTGCCTTATATTTCTGCTGTTTGCCATCTGACCCCAAAAAGGAAGAAATCCTTTAAGGAAATCTCCTCCCTCTTGTCCTGCTGTGTCCTTCGAATCAATAATGCCTCTGCCGTATCTGTTTGGTGTAGGTAGGGGGAAGAAGGAAGGCTATATAACAAGTACCAGAGAAACCCGTTGGTAACCATGTGTAAGCCCTATTATAGCAAATGAAATAGGTGCCTTGAGACGGCACTAGAGGAGGCGAGTTCTGAGAGGAATAAACGTACGTGCAGGAAGAGTTATTCCTTTGTATAGTGTCAGAAGAGCGATCGTTTATCTGTAAGCAGAAGTTGCCCTGGTGTGGTATAGTCCAAATGGGTAAAGACTTTCCTTTCTTAACTTTATCACTAAGACTAGACATATATTGGGTGACGTTCCAGTTAGTGTACGCTTTTCTTTCATCAATAGAGATTTTACTATTTTCCATGATTTTAGCCATAGCTACCATTCCCTTAATCAAAGAACTATGACTAAAATCCGGATCGCTAACATGTGAACTAATGGATCGTCTGAATTTGCTTTGATAAGCATTGGAGAAGATGACGAAATAAGCCCAGGCAGAACCCTCATAAGAGAACGGGAGAACTAAATATGGCATTCCTTTCTCTGTGGTATGTGGCATAAGTCCACACACCCAACAGTCTGTTGTATTGACCACTAATTGGTGCTGATGTAATAGCTGGACAAAGGTATTGTTATAATATTCAGTTCTTCTAATGAGTTCATGTGGAGGAAGAGTATGAAAGAGATGTGGAGAGACAGTAGAAGAGAACGAAGAGGAAGAAGGAGAGACAACTTTTTGCTGCAGAGCATAAATAATCCAACCTATAAACGCCAAAACAATACACAATAATATAATAGTACATAACGTTAGGCTGAAACGACTATACATTATTTTACAGGATTTTTTCTTCATTTCATCTTTTCTCTCTCTTTTGTCTAGTGTAGTTTCCATCTTTCTAATGGATGCTCACGGCAATCTTCCTCAATCGCTCAATTACGATTGTCTGCCGTCCTATGACACTGCAAGTCCTGCAGGCCTATTGACACTACTCAGGTCGCAATTTAGACTCCTACCGTGACCCTGCAACCGGGACAGAATACTACACCAGAGAGAAATTTTAAGAGTTCTTTGGTCTAGGTCTCAAATCGTATCTTTCTTTCCCAGGAATGTTTGGATCTTGAAACAATGTTCGAGGATTAGTCGTATCCAAGCGACAATGTGATGGTATTGCTTCCTGCAGAATGTCAGCGTCCTTTTTCTCAGACAGTGTCCCATTCAGGTGTGCATCACTAAAGGGTACAAATTGTGGAACCTTTCCACTTTCAAAGTCACCAATACCCCTGCGTACCCATTGATCGTAAGGCAAAGGCAAAGGCAAAGGCACTTTCTTACAATGCACACCGTGAATCCAATTTTTCTTTCCTTCGACTTTAACTGCTGTTCTCGTAGTGAGTAAAACCATCCGGGGCTCTCTCCACCTCGGTTCCAAATTTCTCGTCCTCTGGAAATTTTTAATACAGACCCAGTCTCCTGGTCGGATGTAATGACCTGGGTCTGTGGAGGCCTCCGGCAGAGCACTCTGAACCTGTTGATGGAGAACACGCAATTTAGTCGTAAGATCATGCAAGTAGTCAATCAACATTGGATATGGTACGTCTGAGTATTTCTTAGGGCGAGGGACTCCCCAGACGTTAGCCGGGCATCCAAAAACCACTTCGTATGGGCTAAGTCCCGAACGTGAGTGTACTGCAGTTCTGGTGGATAACAAGGCTAATGGCAAAGCATCGGGCCAATTGAGTCCTGTACTTGCTTGAACCTTTGCTAGCTTTAATTTCAAGGTTCCGTTGTAACATTCTACTAAACCCGCTGACTGTGGATGATTTGCCGCATGTAACTTTTGCTTGATACCAAGACCTACACTAACTTTCTGCATGACTTGGCCAACAAATTCACTCCCATTGTCACTCCAGACAATGCGCGGCAAACCAAACCTGGAGAAGAATTCTTTCAGTAGAATTTTAGCTGTGGATAAGGCTGTGTTATCTTTTAAAGGGTATGCTTCTATCCATCTTGAAAAGGCGCATACCACCACCAGAACATATTTGAGGTTGTTGCATCGTTCCATATGAATATAATCGATTTGCAACACCTCAAATGGATATGTTGGGGGACCAAAGTGACCTGCTGGAGTTGGGGTTCCCTTTTCCTGGGTTGTACATTAAACAAATAATACAATGCTTCACTACATTGTCTGCGAATTTTGGGATTTGTTTGTTTCTCCACACTGGAGCCAAAAGTTTGCATATTCCTTTTGCACTTAAGTGGGCTGGACCATGTGCCATAGTAACCACTGGGAGTACATAGGCATCTGGCAACAGCCAACGTTGATGTTCAGATAGTTCTATCCAACAACCCATCTCATCTAACATTCCGGTACTTTCTTTCCACTTGGTTAACTCCCTCTCTGAAGCCTCCTTCTGAATCGCTTTTACACTTTCCACTGTATCCTCTTACATTTCCCTCTCTCTAACCCAACATTCGACTTGTAGCCTCTCTTGCTGTCTTTCTCGGTATTCCATCTGCAAATGCATTTCCTCGACCAACATCATCTGTAATCTTTTTGTGTGCACTACACTTCACGATTGCTATTTGGGTGGGTAAGGCAAGTGATTCGAGAAGATCAGTCACTAACTGACCATGTTGTATTTTGGTGCCATGTGAAGTGAGAAAACCCCTTTCCTTCAAGAGACACCCAAAGTTGAACGCTACACCAAAAGCATATTGGCTGTCGGTGTATACGTTCACTCTCTTTCCCTTTGACAATGCACAAGCTCTTTTTAATGCTATCAATTCTGCTGCTTGCGCTGAATTATGTCTAATGCGTGCAGTTTCCACAACTGTATGTAGAGTAGTTACAGCATAGGCTGAAACTGTATCTCCATTAGGCATTTTAAAGCAGGAACCGTCTACCCATAGAGTTCCATCCGGATTCTCTAGTGGTGTGTCTTTCAAATCAATTCTTCCCTTTGTCTCTTCCTCGGTACGGAAGAAACAATCATGTTGCTCCTCAACACTTTTCTCATCCGGAACGGGCAACAGAGTAGCTGGATTCAGGGTATTACATCGTTTAATGTGTACGTGACTAGCCAAAAGTGTCAGCTCGTATCCAGTTAGACGAGCACTCGTCAGGTGCGGCGTTTTTGTTCTGTTTAATAAAGTATCCACTGCATGTGGTACCATGACAATGAGATTGTTATCCAACACCACTCCAGCAGACTGTTAAATAGAAATTGCTGCTGCTGCTGTCGCTTTGAGACAACTGGGCAATGCTTTAGCTACAGGATCTAACGTAGCCGAAAAATAGGCACATGGCCGCTGTTTGTCTCCGAGCTGCTGTGTTAGAACTGACAATGCACAACCTTCTCTCTCGTGAACATAGAGCGTAAAAGGCTTAGTGTAATCAGGGGTGCCTAGTACAGGAGCAGAACACAGAGCGGTACGTAAGTGAGAAAAGCTCTTTTGGCACTCATCAGTCCAAGGAAGGGGCTGAGACGTATCTTTTAAAGTGAGTGCCAATAAAGGTTTGGCTATTAGAGAGAAGTTAGGGATTCAATGTCTACAGTAAGAAGTAATACCCAGAAAGGCACGTACCTCCCTTTGTGTGGATGGCACGGACATTTGCGTAATCGCCTGAATTTGTTTTGGTGTTAATCGTCGTCCCTCCTTTGATAGGAGATGACCTAAGTAGGTAACCTCTCGACAAACATATTGTAGTTTGGAAGTTGAAACCTTGTGATTCAGATTAAACAAATGACGTAATAATGCAATAGTGACATCTTTGCAGATATCTTCTGAATCAGCGGCGACTAATAAGTCATCCATGTACTGTATAAGAGCAGCACCAGACGGCAAATTAAAGGTATCAAGATGACATTTTAAACTTGGCTGTAAATGGATGGACTTTCACAATAGCCCTGAGGTGCACGCTTAAACCGGAAGCTTCGGCCTCCAAGAGAGAAGCCAAAAATGTCACTACTCTCTTCTGCAATAGGAATACTAAAGAAGGCATTCTTTAGATCGATAACAGAGAACCAAATCGCTGTGGAAGGTATCATTGTCAACAGAGCAGTGATATCTGGAACAACAGGAAACTGTGGGACAACAATTTTGTTTACCTCCCGTAGATCAATTACAAAACGATATACAGGTGGTTGAGAAGGGTCAGTGTGTTTGAGAACAGGAAGGATTGGACTATTGCATGTGTTACCTCTTGTTTCTTCAACCACACCCTTCTGGATCAAGTCATGAATGATTTCCAAAAGCGCTTTTTCACCCTCAGTAGAGATTCTATACTGCGGAATACGCGGTAATTCAACATTGGGCTTGAGAGTGACAACATAAGGTGGAATCTCAAGATAACCCACATCGTTCGGACCCATGGCCCAAAGCGCCGCTGGAAGAGAAAGCAATTCAGGTGGAAACTGATGTTTGGACAAATACATTGGGGAGATCAATTTCTGTCCTAAAGTAAGATGTACACCAGAAGGAGAACAATATATTGTAGCATGCATTCTTTTCAATAGGTCTAGACCCAACAGATTTTCACCGCAACCATTCGTCAACAGAAGTGAAGCTTCCAAATCATAAGGACCAACTGAAATAGGCAAAGGTCAAGAAACTGGATTACGAACAGGGGCCCCAGAAAATCCTACAGAAACATTTGTTAAGCCAGACAAAGGTGCCCCAGGGAGTTTAGAATGAATGATAGAACTTCTCATTGCCCCAGTATCTAGAAGAAATGGCTCTGAAACACCCATTGTAGTGACGTTAACATAAGGTCCATTCTGATCTACTGGGATCGACACAACTCCCTTACTTTGTCCATGGCCGTCCTAGTTAGCATGAAGACTTTCATTCTCGCCTTCAATGTAATGGTCTTCATTGTAATACTGTGCAGACCTCACATTTTGCTGGTCAAAGTAGTTCACGGAATTGGGAGAAGGAAGGGCACGCTGTTCTTGAGTCAACACACCCCGACCTCTACCTCTGTTTGCTGACTGAAGGCCAGCACGACCTCGTGGAGCAGATAATGTTCCGTTGCGTTGCAATAAAACCGGACAACTATTCTTAAAATGACCTTCCTCTCTACAATAGGCACATTGATTAGGTCCTAATAAAGGTCGCGGAATATATGGCTCAGGTTTTTGATACAACCTCTGAAACTGCGGGGGCTGTTGGAATTGAGGCTGAACATAACGCGGAGGATAGGTTTGTTGCAAGAGAACCTTTGTTTTTAATTCTTTCGTCTTTTTCTCTTGCTTTTCTTTTTCCTCTTTATCCCTGTTTTCATAATATTGTGCAGTAGCCAATATCTGGGCAGAAGAAGAAACAGCCCATGAACTTTCTGAATTTTTTAATTTGTGTGACAGCTCGGGAAGCAAATTAAATACGAATTTGTCCACAAATAATCGCTGTCCACCTTCTGTAGCCATGTCTTGACCACTGTGATCAATAAAGGTCTCTTCGAAACGAGTAAAGAAATCAGAGACACTTTCATCTTTCTTTTGTTTGCATGCTGCTAGTTTATCCCAATTTACTCTCAATGCAGGCATCATAGTTTTCATTAATGTAATGATTCTACCAGGGAGTTCCGAGATCAGAGCGTCAGGCTTTGCACCACCCACTTGATCACTATCTGTGGTAGTTATAACATCCCAAGTAGCACCTAATTCCTGCGCGTGATCCTCTCTACGGATCTTAGCCCATGTTGTCTGTGGGACTACATTTCCCATCAACATGTCAATATCTGCTAAGTTCATAATGCAAGCATCAACTGTCTGTGATAATTCTTTATAATAACCTGCAGGGTTTTTACGAGGATCCGGTAGAGTCTGCTTAAGGGCCAAAACTTCAGATCTCTTCCAAGGGACATGTACCCATATACGTTGGAAATGAGCAGGGATAGGTGCATTACCACCTACTCCCGCAACTTCTTCCTTCCATACTGGAGGAACCTCTCTCATAGGATAATTTTTCAACGTCAGTCTAACCGATGATCAGAATCAGGGAGATCTTGTGGGATCGGACTCGAACTCACATCTTCCCATTCTTTAATAAGTGTATCGCACATTACATTAAAAACATATCTTTGCGTAGGCGCGTTCCATTGCAAAAAGGTAGGCATAATATCAAGCACACTGTATTGTGGACCCTTTTTGATCCATCTTCGTGCAAGAGAGTCCAACCTTTCTCGTTCTTCAAAATCTGGGAACTGACTACGAGACTGTCTTCGAGCAAAAGCCGGAGACACATTTAAAGCTCCAAAGAAAGGAGATAGAATACCAGTGACTGTGTCTGTAAGACGCTTTCGCATAGACGGAGAATTAGACATAAGAATTGGAGACAAAGTATTAGGAGAACTGACAGAAGGAGAATTGATAATTGCAGGAGGAGCAGAAGGCAAAGGAGATCTAAGATCAGGTGATGAGGGCAAAGAAGTCGAGGTTAACGGTAAAACCGGCAAGGGCGGTAATACTGGAGGAGGCAAATGCGGAAGAGCCGGAACAGGCGGAGGTACCGCTGGCGGCTGGACAGTCTGTAACGGCTGAGGTGCATTGGCACTTTGTGCATAGGGCGGAGCCAACCTTAATAAATGGGACATTAGGGGATCTTCTTCTAGATCTTTCTTATTATCCGAAGGAAAAACAGGCAACACCGGATAGCATTTATCTATCGCCATACGATGCTGTCTTTCTGAAACTTCAGTCGCATTATCAATTTCATCATCTTTAAACTGTTGGGCAGCCTGTATTATTGTCATACCCTGTGCTTTCCTATCTCGTTTTGCTTGTTTAATTTCTTTCTGTTTAGCTTCCTTACGCCAAAGGTGGAAAGAGTCAAACATTGCCGGCCGGGCTTTTCTTTTGAATAAAACTGCTTCTAAATTGTCTAGCACATCAGGATCAAAACTACAGTTTTCTGGCCATTTTAGAACACCATCTTTCTTTGTGTATCGGGTCCATGTCTCGTTAAAGGCAATGGGGCCAATACCACATTTTGAATAGAGCTCATATGTGGGAGTTCCAACCGAAGGAATCGGACAAGAGTCCTCAAGTCGGGAATCCCTATTACAACCAAAGCAACAAATTCTACCAAACTTAGTCAGACCAGGCATCTCGTGATGTCACCAGTCTGTTCAAAAACTTCAAGGGAGTAAAACTCAGTTTACGCAGCACAAATGCGCTTACCCTCGGCTTTGTTTATTGCAATAGACACATCTAAGGACCAAAGAAAAACAAAGAACCAAAATTGTGGGCGCGACCCACGAAAATACTTAACTAAGGACGTCTTCTCCCACCAACAGAGGCCCGTCTATCGTCTCGCCTTACCATACATCATCAAAGGAAGGGCCAAAGCAGGGCGGCAGTCAGGGCAGCGGTTGTCAATAGCCGTCAGGAAGGAGTAACCGCGCTGCAAAAGACCTTCGGACCACTTTCGACATACAGGGGCCGCTTAATGTGGCTCGCGAACCCTCCGGAATTTTCTTGCGGGGTTCCTCACGACCTTCAGGCAGAACCGGTACCACTGAAGCCACCCCACGTTGGGTGCCAGTTGAAGAACCAGAACCTTTTGGACCTGGCGGCGCTAGTCTACGGAGTTCTCCTGCTCAGCTACACAGAGATACGGGACACTCTGTCGGCGTTAGAAGATCAGGTTTATTAGCTGCAGCTAGTACAGTTATCCCAGAAGTACACAAAGTAGGTTCTCAGGAGACTGCCACTTCACTCTGTGGCGCACAGTCTTTTATACAACATAGAAACATATACATTAACAAAATACACTCCCAGAGTATACAAGAAAAGAGCCAATAAGGAAAGTTGGAAAACAGGACAGAACGAATATGAGAGTTTGGAAAACAAAGTATCAGATGACTCGAAAAGACCTCTCCTCCAACTATGTTTGTCACCCCTCCCTCAAGCTAATTCATTAACAGATTCATAACTGACTTGCAGGTGGCGAGATACGTTTGTGTGTATTGGAGGACAGTTGTGAAACGAGAGAATGCTAGCAGAAGACAGTGAAGGCCAGACGATAAGATAAGGTCAGGAAAGAATAGTGTGAACCAACAGATAGTTGAGACAGGGATTAGAAAAGCCAGACAGGGATTAGTGTACTCGGCTAGTCCTAACACCAGCTTTGCAAACAGAGGCAGAAAGCGTATTTCGACACCAGGTTACAGAAAAAGCAGAATAGACTTTGTTCGCCGTGCTGCCTGAGTGATGGCAACACAAAATGGCGGCGGAGCACAAAATGGCGGGTCGATTCGATCGTGATTAGAAATCGAAGTTCCTCAGACCCTCCTTTTGCCAGAACTCAGGCAAGATAGACTCATGCTAATCTGAGTCAATATCGATAGCCATGAGGTCATTGAGCTGTTGCTGTAGCATCATCCTTATATTTTCTGTTACTTGTGGTTTGGGTTTTGGGATGCACATAGTAGCACAGAGGTCAAAGATAGCGGGACCACAGTGCATACAAAGGCAGCAGGAGAAAATAATGGTCAGAATTATTCCTAGAAACGTCAATGCTTTCCAACCCCATTTGGACAGTAGTCCCCAAAACCATTCCGTAAAAGACCAATCTCCTTCGTCCTGGTGAATAGACTCAGAGATTATGTGCAACTTGGAGATAGCTTGGTATACTGTCGGAGCGTCATTAGGTATGAAAATACAGCAACTTGACCCAATCAATTTGAACACTCCACCACGATCGGCAAAAACAAAATCTAAGGCAACTCGATTTTGTAATGTCATAAGACGGTCCGACTGTAGTTCTGCCGTGATGTTACTTAAGGCTCCTACAGTGATGTCTATTGTAGTCTCTACGACACGGACCAGTTGCCTTATATTTCTGCTGTTTGCCATCTGACCCCAAAAAGGAAGAAATCCTTTAAGGAAATCTCCTCCCTCTTGTCCTGCTGTGTCCTTCGAATCAATAATGCCTCTGCCGTATCTGTTTGGTGTAGGTAGGGGGAAGAAGGAAGGCTATATAACAAGTACCAGAGAAACCCGTTGGTAACCATGTGTAAGCCCTATTATAGCAAATGAAATAGGTGCCTTGAGACGGCACTAGAGGAGGCGAGTTCTGAGAGGAATAAACGTACGTGCAGGAAGAGTTATTCCTTTGTATAGTGTCAGAAGAGCGGTCGTTTATCTGTAAGCAGAAGTTGCCCTGGTGTGGTATAGTCCAAATGGGTAAAGACTTTCCTTTCTTAACTTTATCACTAAGACTAGACATATATTGGGTGACGTTCCAGTTAGTGTACGCTTTTCTTTCATCAATAGAGATTTTACTATTTTCCATGATTTTAGCCATAGCTACCATTCCCTTAATCAAAGAACTATGACTAAAATCCGGATCGCTAACATGTGAACTAATGGATCGTCTGAATTTGCTTTGATAAGCATTGGAGAAGATGACGAAATAAGCCCAGGCAGAACCCTCATAAGAGAACGGGAGAACTAAATATGGCATTCCTTTCTCTGTGGTATGTGGCATAAGTCCACACACCCAACAGTCAGTTTTATTGACCACTAATTGGTGCTGATGTAATAGCTGGACAAAGGTATTGTTATAATATTCAGTTCTTCTAATGAGTTCATGTGGAGGAAGAGTATGAAAGAGATGTGGAGAGACAGTAGAAGAGAACGAAGAGGAAGAAGGAGAGACAACTTTTTGCTGCAGAGCATAAATAATCCAACCTATAAACGCCAAAACAATACACAATAATATAATAGTACATAACGTTAGGCTGAAACGACTATACATTATTTTACAGGATTTTTTCTTCATTTCATCTTTTCTCTCTCTTTTGTCTAGTGTAGTTTCCATCTTTCTAATGGATGCTCAAGGCAATCTTCCTCAATCGCTCAATTACGATTGTCTGCCGTCCTATGACACTGCAAGTCCTGCAGGCCTATTGCCACTACTCAGGTCGCAATTTAGACTCCTACCGTGACCCTGCAACCGGGACAGAATACTACACCAGAGAGAAATTTTAAGAGTTCTTTGGTCTAGGTCTCAAATCGTATCTTTCTTTCCCAGGAATGTTTGGATCTTGAAACAATGTTCGAGGATTAGTCGTATCCAAGCGACAATGTGATGGTATTGCTTCCTGCAGAATGTCAGCGTCCTTTTTCTCAGACAGTGTCCCATTCAGGTGTGCATCACTAAAGGGTACAAATTGTGGAACCTTTCCACTTTCAAAGTCACCAATACCCCTGCGTACCCATTGATCGTAAGGCAAAGGCAAAGGCAAAGGCACTTTCTTACAATGCACACCGTGAATCCAATTTTTCTTTCCTTCGACTTTAACTGCTGTTCTCGTAGTGAGTAAAACCATCCGGGGCTCTCTCCACCTCGGTTCCAAATTTCTCGTCCTCTGGAAATTTTTAATACAGACCCAGTCTCCTGGTCGGATGTAATGACCTGGGTCTGTGGAGGCCTCCGGCAGAGCACTCTGAACCTGTTGATGGAGAACACGCAATTTAGTCGTAAGATCATGCAAGTAGTCAATCAACATTGGATATGGTACGTCTGAGTATTTCTTAGGGCGAGGGACTCCCCAGACGTTAGCCGGGCATCCAAAAACCACTTCGTATGGGCTAAGTCCCGAACGTGAGTGTACTGCAGTTCTGGTGGATAACAAGGCTAATGGCAAAGCATCGGGCCAATTGAGTCCTGTACTTGCTTGAACCTTTGCTAGCTTTAATTTCAAGGTTCCGTTGTAACATTCTACTAAACCCGCTGACTGTGGATGATTTGCCGCATGTAACTTTTGCTTGATACCAAGATCTACACAAACTTTCTGCATGACTTGGCCAACAAATTCACTCCCATTGTCACTCCAGACAATGCGCGGCAAACCAAACCTGGAGAAGAATTCTTTCAGTAGAATTTTAGCTGTGGATAAGGCTGTGTTATCTTTTAAAGGGTATGCTTCTATCCATCTTGAAAAGGCGCATACCACCACCAGAACATATTTGAGGTTGTTGCATCGTTCCATATGAATATAATCGATTTGCAACACCTCAAATGGATATGTTGGGGGACCAAAGTGACCTGCTGGAGTTGGGGTTCCCTTTCCTGGGTTGTACATTAAACAAATAATACAATGCTTCACTACATTGTCTGCGCATTTTGGGATTTGTTTGTTTCTCCACACTGGAGCCAAAAGTTTGCATATTCCTTTTGCACTTAAGTGGGCTGGACCATGTGCCATAGTAACCACTGGGAGTACATAGGCATCTGGCAACAGCCAACGTTGATGTTCAGATAGTTCTATCCAACAACCCATCTCATCTAACATTCCGGTACTTTCTTTCCACTTGGTTAACTCCCTCTCTGAAGCCTCCTTCTGAATCGCTTTTACACTTTCCACTGTATCCTCTTACATTTCCCTCTCTCTAACCCAACATTCGACTTGTAGCCTCTCTTGCTGTCTTTCTCGCTATTCCATCTGCAAATGCATTTCCTCGACCAACATCATCTGTAATCTTTTTGTGTGCACTACACTTCACGATTGCTATTTGGGTGGGTAAGGCAAGTGATTCGAGAAGATCAGTCACTAACTGACCATGTTGTATTTTGGTGCCATGTGAAGTGAGAAAACCCCTTTCCTTCCAGAGACACCCAAAGTTGAACGCTACACCAAAAGCATATTGGCTGTCGGTGTATACGTTCACTCTCTTTCCCTTTGACAATGCACAAGCTCTTGTTAATGCTATCAATTCTGCTGCTTGCGCTGAATTATGTCTAATGCGTGCAGTTTCCACAACTGTATGTAGAGTAGTTACAGCATAGGCTGAAACTGTATCTCCATTAGGCATTTTAAAGCAGGAACCGTCTACCCATAGAGTTCCATCCGGATTCTCTAGTGGTGTGTCTTTCAAATCAATTCTTCCCTTTGTCTCTTCCTCGGTACGGAAGAAACAATCATGTTGCTCCTCAACACTTTTCTCATCCGGAACGGGCAACAGAGTAGCTGGATTCAGGGTATTACATCGTTTAATGTGTACGTGACTAGCCAAAAGTGTCAGCTCATATCCAGTTAGACGAGCACTCGTCAGGTGCGGCGTTTTTGTTCTGTTTAATAAAGTATCCACTGCATGTGGTACCATGACAATGAGATTGTTATCCAACACCACTCCAGCAGACTGTTAAATAGAAATTGCTGCTGCTGCTGTCGCTTTGAGACAACTGGGCAATGCTTTAGCTACAGGATCTAACGTAGCCGAAAAATAGGCACATGGCCGCTGTTTGTCTCCGAGCTGCTGTGTTAGAACTGACAATGCACAACCTTCTCTCTCGTGAACATAGAGCGTAAAAGGGTTAGTGTAATCAGGGGTGCCTAGTACAGGAGCAGAACACAGAGCGGTACGTAAGTGAGAAAAGCTCTTTTGGCACTCATCAGTCCAAGGAAGGGGCTGAGACGTATCTTTTAAAGTGAGTGCCAATAAAGGTTTGGCTATTAGAGAGAAGTTAGGGATTCAATGTCTACAGTAAGAAGTAATACCCAGAAAGGCACGTACCTCCCTTTGTGTGGATGGCACGGACATTTGCGTAATCGCCTGAATTCGTTTTGGTGTTAATCGTCGTCCCTCCTTTGATAGGAGATGACCTAAGTAGGTAACCTCTCGACAAACATATTGTAGTTTGGAAGTTGAAACCTTGTGATTCAGATTAAACAAATGACGTAATAATGCAATAGTGACATCTTTGCAGATATCTTCTGAATCAGCGGCGACTAATACGTCATCCATGTACTGTATAAGAGCAGCACCAGACGGCAAATTAAAGGTATCAAGATGACATTTTAAAGCTTGGCTGTAAATGGATGGACTTTCACAATAGCCCTGAGGTGCACGCTTAAACCGGAAGCTTCGGCCTCCAAGAGAGAAGCCAAAAATGTCACTACTCTCTTCTGCAATAGGAATACTAAAGAAGGCATTCTTTAGATCGATAACAGAGAACCAAATCGCTGTGGAAGGTATCATTGTCAACAGAGCAGTGATATCTGGAACAACAGGAAACTGTGGGACAACAATTTTGTTTACCTCCCGTAGATCAATTACAAAACGATATACAGGTGGTTGAGAAGGGTCAGTGCGTTTGAGAACAGGAAGGATTGGACTATTGCATGTGTTACCTCTTGTTTCTTCAACCACACCCTTCTGGATCAAGTCATGAATGATTTCCAAAAGCGCTTTTTCACCCTCAGTAGAGATTCTATACTGCGGAATACGCGGTAATTCAACATTGGGCTTGAGAGTGACAACATAAGGTGGAATCTCAAGATAACCCACATCGTTCGGACCCATGGCCCAAAGCGCCGCTGGAAGAGAAAGCAATTCAGGTGGAAACTGATGTTTGGACAAATACATTGGGGAGATCAATTTCTGTCCTAAAGTAAGATGTACACCAGAAGGAGAACAATATATTGTAGCATGCATTCTTTTCAATAGGTCTAGACCCAACAGATTTTCACCGCAACCATTCGTCAACAGAAGTGAAGCTTCCAAATCATAAGGACCAACTGAAATAGGCAAAGGTCAAGAAACTGGATTACGAACAGGGGCCCCAGAAAATCCTACAGAAACATTTGTTAAGCCAGACAAAGGTGCCCCAGGGAGTTTAGAATGAATGATAGAACTTCTCATTGCCCCAGTATCTAGAAGAAATGGCTCTGAAACACCCATTGTAGTGACGTTAACATAAGGTCCATTCTGATCTACTGGGATCGACACAACTCCCTTACTTTGTCCATGGCCGTCCTAGTTAGCATGAAGACTTTCATTCTCGCCTTCAATGTAATGGTCTTCATTGTAATACTGTGCAGACCTCACATTTTGCTGGTCAAAGTAGTTCACGGAATTGGGAGAAGGAAGGGCACGCTGTTCTTGAGTCAACACACCCCGACCTCTACCTCTGTTTGCTGACTGAAGGCCAGCACGACCTCGTGGAGCAGATAATGTTCCGTTGCGTTGCAATAAAACCGGACAACTATTCTTAAAATGACCTTCCTCTCTACAATAGGCACATTGATTAGGTCCTAATAAAGGTCGCGGAATATATGGCTCAGGTTTTTGATACAACCTCTGAAACTGCGGGGGCTGTTGGAATTGAGGCTGAACATAACGCGGAGGATAGGTTTGTTGCAAGAGAACCTTTGTTTTTAATTCTTTCGTCTTTTTCTCTTGCTTTTCTTTTTCCTCTTTATCCCTGTTTTCATAATATTGTGCAGTAGCCAATATCTGGGCAGAAGAAGAAACAGCCCATGAACTTTCTGAATTTTTTAATTTGTGTGACAGCTCGGGAAGCAAATTAAATACGAATTTGTCCACAAATAATCGCTGTCCACCTTCTGTAGCCATGTCTTGACCACTGTGATCAATAAAGGTCTCTTCAAAACGAGTAAAGAAATCAGAGACACTTTCATCTTTCTTTTGTTTGCATGCTGCTAGTTTATCCCAATTTACTCTCAATGCAGGCATCATAGTTTTCATTAATGTAATGATTCTACCAGGGAGTTCCGAGATCAGAGCGTCAGGCTTTGCACCACCCACTTGATCACTATCTGTGGTAGTTATAACATCCCAAGTAGCACCTAATTCCTGCGCGTGATCCTCTCTACGGATCTTAGCCCATGTTGTCTGTGGGACTACATTTCCCATCAACATGTCAATATCTGCTAAGTTCATAATGCAAGCATCAACTGTCTGTGATAATTCTTTATAATAACCTGCAGGGTTTTTACGAGGATCCGGTAGAGTCTGCTTAAGGGCCAAAACTTCAGATCTCTTCCAAGGGACATGTACCCATATACGTTGGAAATGAGCAGGGATAGGTGCATTACCACCTACTCCCGCAACTTCTTCCTTCCATACTGGAGGAACCTCTCTCATAGGATAATTTTTCAACGTCAGTCTAACCGATGATCAGAATCAGGGAGATCTTGTGGGATCGGACTCGAACTCACATCTTCCCATTCTTTAATAAGTGTATCGCACATTACATTAAAAACATATCTTTGTGTAGGCGCGTTCCATTGCAAAAAGGTAGGCATAATATCAAGCACACTGTATTGTGGACCCTTTTTGATCCATCTTCGTGCAAGAGAGTCCAACCTTTCTCGTTCTTCAAAATCTGGGAACTGACTACGAGACTGTCTTCGAGCAAAAGCCGGAGACACATTTAAAGCTCCAAAGAAAGGAGATAGAATACCAGTGACTGTGTCTGTAAGACGCTTTCGCATAGACGGAGAATTAGACATAAGAATTGGAGACAAAGTATTAGGAGAACTGACAGAAGGAGAATTGATAATTGCAGGAGGAGCAGAAGGCAAAGGAGATCTAAGATCAGGTGATGAGGGCAAAGAAGTCGAGGTTAACGGTAAAACCGGCAAGGGCGGTAATACTGGAGGAGGCAAATGCGGAAGAGCCGGAACAGGCGGAGGTACCGCTGGCGGCTGGACAGTCTGTAACGGCTGAGGTGCATTGGCACTTTGTGCATAGGGCGGAGCCAACCTTAATAAATGGGACATTAGGGGATCTTCTTCTAGATCTTTCTTATTATCCGAAGGAAAAACAGGCAACACCGGATAGCATTTATCTATCGCCATACGATGCTGTCTTTCTGAAACTTCAGTCGCATTATCAATTTCATCATCTTTAAACTGTTGGGCAGCCTGTATAATTGTCATACCCTGTGCTTTCCTATCTCGTTTTGCTTGTTTAATTTCTTTCTGTTTAGCTTCCTTACGCCAAAGGTGGAAAGAGTCAAACATTGCCGGCCGGGCTTTTCTTTTGAATAAAACTGCTTCTAAATTGTCTAGCACATCAGGATCAAAACTACAGTTTTCTGGCCATTTTAGAACACCATCTTTCTTTGTGTATCGGGTCCATGTCTCGTTAAAGGCAATGGGGCCAATACCACGTTTTGAATAGAGCTCATATGTGGGCGTTCCAACCGAAGGAATCGGACAAGAGTCCTCAAGTCGGGAATCCCTATTACAACCAAAGCAACAAATTCTACCAAACTTAGTCAGACCAGGCATCTCGTGATGTCACCAGTCTGTTCACAAACTTCAAGGGAGTAAACCTCAGTTTACGCAGCACAAATGCGCTTACCCTCGGCTTTGTTTATTGCAATAGACACATCTAAGGACCAAAGAAAAACAAAGAACCAAAATTGTGGGCGCGACCCACGAAAATACTTAACTAAGGACGTCTTCTCCCACCAACAGAGGCCCGTCTATCGTCTCGCCTTACCATACATCATCAAAGGAAGGGCCAAAGCAGGGCGGCAGTCAGGGCAGCGGTTGTCAATAGCCGTCAGGAAGGAGTAACCGCGCTGCAAAAGACCTTCGGACCACTTTCGACATACAGCGGCCGCTTAATGTGGCTCGCGAACCCTCCGGAATTTTCTTGCGGGGTTCCTCACGACCTTCAGGCAGAACCGGTACCACTGAAGCCGCCCCACGTTGGGTGCCAGTTGAAGAACCAGAACCTTTTGGACCTGGCGGCGCAGGGTACGCCCTAGTCTACGGAGTTCTCCTGCTCAGCTACACAGAGATACGGGACACTCTGTCGGCGTTAGAAGATCAGGTTTATTAGCTGCAGCTAGTACAGTTATCCCAGAAGTACACAAAGTAGGTTCTCAGGAGACTGCCACTTCACTCTGTGGCGCACAGTCTTTTATACAACATAGAAACATATACATTAACAAAATACACTCCCAGAGTATACAAGAAAAGAGCCAATAAGGAAAGTTGGAAAACAGGACAGAACGAATAGGAGAGTTTGGAAAACAAAGTATCAGATGACTCGAAAAGACCTCTCCTCCAACTATGTTTGTCACCCCTCCCTCAAGCTAATTCATTAACAGATTCATAACTGACTTGCAGGTGGCGAGATACGTTTGTGTGTATTGGAGGACAGTTGTGAAACGAGAGAATGCTAGCAGAAGACAGTGAAGGCCAGACGATAAGATAAGGTCAGGAAAGAATAGTGTGAACCAACAGATAGTTGAGACAGGGATTAGAAAAGCCAGACAGGGATTAGTGTACTCGGCTAGTCCTAACACCAGCTTTGCAAACAGAGGCAGAAAGCGTATTTCGACACCAGGTTACAGAAAAAGCAGAATAGACTTTGTTCGCCGTGCTGCCTGAGTGATGGCAACACAAAATGGCGGCGGAGCACAAAATGGCGGGTCGATTCGATCGTGATTAGAAATCGAAGTTCCTCAGACCCTCCTTTTGCCAGAACTCAGGCAAGATAGACTCATGCTAATCTGAGTCAATATCGATAGCCATGAGGTCATTGAGCTGTTGCTGTAGCATCATCCTTATATTTTCTGTTACTTGTGGTTTGGGTTTTGGGATGCACATAGTAGCACAGAGGTCAAAGATAGCGGGACCACAGTGCATACAAAGGCAGCAGGAGAAAATAATGGTCAGAATTATTCCTAGAAACGTCAATGCTTTCCAACCCCATTTGGACAGTAGTCCCCAAAACCATTCCGTAAAAGACCAATCTCCTTCGTCCTGGTGAATAGACTCAGAGATTATGTGCAACTTGGAGATAGCTTGGTATACTGTCGGAGCGTCATTAGGTATGAAAATACAGCAACTTGACCCAATCAATTTGCACACTCCACCACGATCGGCAAAAACAAAATCTAAGGCAACTCGATTTTGTAATGTCATAAGACGGTCCGCCTGTAGTTCTGCCGTGATGTTACTTAAGGCTCCTACAGTGATGTCTATTGTAGTCTCTACGACACGGACCAGTTGCCTTATATTTCTGCTGTTTGCCATCTGACCCCAAAAAGGAAGAAATCCTTTAAGGAAATCTCCTCCCTCTTGTCCTGCTGTGTCCTTTGAATCAATAATGCCTCTGCCGTATCTGTTTCGGTGTAGGTAGGGGGAAGAAGGAAGGCTATATAACAAGTACCAGAGAAACCCATTGGTAACCATGTGTAAGCCCTATTATAGCAAATGAAATAGGTGCCTTGAGACGGCACTAGAGGAGGCGAGTTCTGAGAGGAATAAACGTACGTGCAGGAAGAGTTATTCCTTTGTATAGTGTCAGAAGAGCGATTGTTTATCTGTAAGCAGAAGTTGCCCTGGTGTGGTATAGTCCAAATGGGTAAAGACTTTCCTTTCTTAACTTTATCACTAAGACTAGACATATATTGGGTGACGTTCCAGTTAGTGTACGCTTTTCTTTCATCAATAGAGATTTTACTATTTTCCATGATTTTAGCCATAGCTACCATTCCCTTAATCAAAGAACTATGACTAAAATCCGGATCGCTAACATGTGAACTAATGGATCGTCTGAATTTGCTTTGATAAGCATTGGAGAAGATGACGAAATAAGCCCAGGCAGAACCCTCATAAGAGAACGGGAGAACTAAATATGGCATTCCTTTCTCTGTGGTATGTGGCATAAGTCCACACACCCAACAGTC
Organism: Triturus cristatus; assembly: GCF_964204655.1. Classification (NCBI taxonomy): domain Eukaryota; kingdom Metazoa; phylum Chordata; class Amphibia; order Caudata; family Salamandridae; genus Triturus; species Triturus cristatus. The sequence continues at coordinate 557,474,506 of NC_140583.1, forward strand.
AGTTGTATTGACCACTAATTGGTGCTGATGTAATAGCTGGACAAAGGTATTGTTATAATATTCAGTTCTTCTAATGAGTTCATGTGGAGGAAGAGTATGAAAGAGATGTGGAGAGACAGTAGAAGAGAACGAAGAGGAAGAAGGAGAGACAACTTTTGCTGCAGAGCATAAATAATCCAACCTATAAACGCCAAAACAATACGCAATAACATAATAGTACATAACGTTATGCTGAAATGACTATACATTATTTCACAGGATCTTTTCTTCATTTCATATTTTCTCTCTCTTTTGTCTAGTGTAGTTTCCATCTTTCTAATGGATGCTCACGGCAATCTTCCTCAATCGCTCAATTACGATTGTCTGCCGTCCTATGACACTGCAAGTCCTGCAGGCCTATTGCCACTAATTAGGTCGCAATTTAGACTCCTACCATGACCCTGCAACCGGGGCAGAATGCTACACCAGAGAGAAATTTTAAGAGTTCTTTGGTCTAAGTCTCAAATCGTATCTTTCTTTCCCAGGAATGTTTGGATCTTGAAACAATGTTCGAGGATTAGTCGTATCCAAGCGACGATGTGATGGTATTGCTTCCTGCAGAATGTCGCGGTACAAAAGGGGGTGGTGATGGATGGAGCATCAGAACCAATCAAACACTCACACCCAGTCAACACATTTGGGTTTGATCCATCACCGTTCTTTAGCCCACTCTGCCACCCCAGTTCAGACATGGCTATATGCAAATCAGTCTGACCCTGTGCCTCATGGGAACAGTCCAGCACGAACTGCCAAGCCATGCCTTCCCTGGACCGGAAACAAGCTTCCTAGGACCGGTTTCTGGCATTTCAGCCGTCTTCAGCCAGGCTTGCTTGAATCCAGTGGCAAAGTGAGCAAGGGACACACGTCTGAGCATACCCTGCCAACTTATGGCGAACAAAGCGGTACAAAAGGGGGTGGTGATGGACGGAGCATCAGAACTAATCAAACACTCACACCCAGTCAACAGATCTGGGTTTGATCCATCACCGTTCTTTAGCCCACTACGCCACCCCAGTTCAGATATGGCTATATGCAAATCAGTCTGACCCTGTGCCTCATGGGAACAGTCCAGCCCGAACTGCCAAGCCATGCCTTCCCTGGACCGGAACAAAGCTTCCTAGGACCGGTTTCTGGCATTTCAGCCATCTTCAGCCAGGCTTGCTTGAATCCAGTGGCAAAGTGAGCAAGGGACTCACGTCTGAGCATACCCTGCCAACTTATGGCTAGCAAAGCGGTACAAAAGGGGGTGGTGATGGACGGAGCATCAGAACCAATCAAACACTCACACCCAGTCAACAGATCTGGGTTTGATCCATCACCGTTCTTTAGCCCACTCTGCCACCCCAGTTCAGACATGGCTATATGCAAATCAGTCTGACCCTGTGCCTCATGGGAACAGTCCAGCCCAAACTGCCAAGCCATGCCTTCCCTGGACCGGAAACAAGCTTCCTAGGACCGGTTTCTGGCATTTCAGCCGTCTTCAGCCAGGCTTGCTTGAATCCAGTGGCAAAGTGAGCAAGGGACTCACGTCTGAGCATACCCTGCCAACTTATGGTGAACAAAGCGGTACAAAAGGGGGTGGTGATGGACGGAGCATCAGAACCAATCAAACACTCACACCCAGTCAACAGATCTGGGTTTGATCCATCACCGTTCTTTAGCCCACTCTGCCACCCCAGTTCAGACATGGCTATATGCAAATCAGTCTGACCCTGTGCCTCATGGGAACAGTCCAACCTGAACTGCCAAGCCATGCCTTCCCTGTGTGGAAATATGGATTTTTATGATCAGTTATGTCCCCTATCTTGGACCCCAACGGTTTCATGTATAAATCACAAGTACATGTATGTTCCCTCCAGTTCCAGTTATGAAGACGCAAACACATGTGCGTCCACCGTCAACATGTCCTCTTTCAGATCCGCCATGAATGGGCCGGATATTCTATTCCTAAGTATGAAAGGCCACCGGCTTTATATGGTTCATTTATCCCATTTTTCAGTCCAGGCGAGTAGGCCCTGATTCTGCCATTAAGCCTTTTCCTGCCTTCTGCCTCTGAAAGCTCCAGTCTGAGCTCGCATCTGTATCCATGAACTTTGTCCTACTCCCTGCGCGGCTAACGGTGCCTGACTCGGCCTGTCTGCTTGCCAAGAACTGTATTTCACCTTCGAGATTATCTGCTCCGCTCCCCATCCAATGCATTCCTGTCTAGTAGTTTAAGTAAACATTCTTCCAGCTACCGAGCAAAGGGCCCGGTTTCTCTGTCTTTATGCAAGTAATTCATAGCCCTGTTACTATGGAAGATTTCTGCCCTTGCATCTCATGTAGACACTTAGACGCTTGTACACGCACTCACAGTCAGTATAGAATAGATTTTATTCGAGAGACCTTTCCTTTTGGATAACATAGTTCTTTAAACATAGGATGTTAGATATGATTTGGGATTAGGTTGACTTGACCCCCCAGACTTCTGTCTCCACATGGAGAGCTAAATGTCAAGTCCCCTTCACCCCCTAGTTGCACGTCAATCACACGTCATGCTGCTGCGCGCGCATCTCTGCCAAGTATTTCTGCTGACATTGCGAAATTCTTTCATGGAACCACCCATTTGTGACATCATACCTAATGACGTTCTTTAGTTACGCCTAGTTACACCCATTTTAGTTACGCATGTATGTTTTTATCTCTGTTATCAACTGTTACGCCTCCTGCATCTGTTTCACTATAATGCCTCTTGTATAAAAATGATTACCTGTCAATAAAGTATTGTCCTTCACTTCCTGAACCTTCATGGTGATGGAATATGGAGTCCTCAATTCGAATTGATTTTGGAATAAAGCCCGTTCCGAACCTCTAATACCACGGATTCTGCCTCTTATTTTACTGAGCTATTATTATAGATTTTCCGCATCAAATTAAGTACCGGTAATTAAATTATTTACCACATATATGGCGCCCGAACAGGGACACTTTCTCATCTCACGCGCCGGAGGTGCGTTGCAGGCCTGGTCTCCTGTCACAGCTGGACGGACAACAACGCGTACCCACAGGATTTCCTGTATCTCCCTCCTGCCGAGCGGGGGTAACTGAGGCTGCGATCAACACCCAGACGAGGCGGTGAGAAGTGCGAAGTATCCCGACCAGAGCCTAGCTGAGAGAGCAAGATCCGAGGTATACAGAGGCCCACCAGTTTCCGAGGTTCCGAAGTTTCGAGTCGAGTCCAGTCCGGTTCAAGTCCAGTTCAGTTCAGTTCCGAGGCCTTCCGTTCCGAGCTACCCGGTGAGTACCATTGCCGGGGAGGCGTTCTGACGTGCACATAGGTTGTGCCGGTCAAGACGGGTTTGGGTACACAAATCCGGTCTGCACTGTTTCAGCAGTGTATCTGTACTGTTTAGCAGTATATCAAGTATGTCTAGTATATAATTCAGAATTACCTAGTTAGTGCCGAGTATTATGCTTAGTGACTAGTTCCCTAAATGGCCATCATTGTTGTTCATTAAATGTTAAATGTTAAATGTTTTAAATACGTTCTGCATATTGTAATGTGAATGACTGTTCATTATTGTGTTTTGTTGTATTAAACGTGTTCAAAATTAGGTATCAGATCAGTTCTTAATATGCCGCTCTTTTCGAAATTAAGACAGATCAAAACTAGAAAAGGGGTAATCGAAGAATCTGTTCCCATTCCTCCTAGGGACACTCCAGGGTACTTCATGTATCATAAACATGGCCTAGACGCCTTATTATTTCTTGATTTATGGGTAGACTACACCAAGGAATTACCAGAAAGTCAGAGGTGGCCCGCAGCTGGGACCTGGGATGCAGATTGCATCATGAAAGTAGAGGAAGAATTATGGAAAAAGAAAGCTAGACAGTCACAGAAAGATGCCATTGAATTATGGCGTAAAGAATCATATAGACGTACAGAAAAAGCGCTCAGACAGGAAGAGAAAAGTAAGGAGAATTCAAATAAAGTCCGAGAAAATATATTAATTGAAGAAGGTACTAGAGTAAAATCAGAACAAGTAGACAGACAAAGAAATGCCCTTATGAATGGTATGTATCCTCTTCTGGCCGAAGGGTTACCTAAGGCTACTCCGGAGATACCAAAAGACTTGCCACCCCCATTGTTTCCGATAAAAGCACATCCCAAAGGGCATCCCAGAACCGCAGAAGATGTTTTCCTTTCCTCTTATTTAGACGACGCAGCTCCCGAGTATGCTAATACTGCGCCACATAGACCGCCTGCTGAGGGGGTTCAACGCCAAGACCCTCCTCCGTCTGTACCTCCGCAACAACAAACTCCGACACAAGTTCCGGCAAGCACATCTGTTTCTACAGCTGTATCCACACCTATGGTTGCTATATCACGTTCAACGAATCCTTTCACATCCAGCACCCCAGGTGGTGCTACAGGAGGTACATCAAACATTTTTTCCACTCCACCCAGAGTAAATAAACTTTCTTTTCAAGAATTAGCCCACCAGCGTACACCCAAACTAGTAACTCCCGACATGCTTAACCCCTTCGGTGCTCATGACGGAACGGTTCCGTCATGAGCCACGGTTGAGCTGTGCTCATGACGGAACCGTTCCGTCAAGACCACGCCCGCGCAAGATTCCGTCAGCACAGCGGCGGAATCTGCGCAGCATGGAAGGGGTTAAGGAACTTCTAATAGATTGTAGATACGACCCTGTGCCCGGCAAAGAGGACGAAATGCTGCTGGCATCATTACGTATCCGACGAGCTGCAATATATTTAGGGAGGCTACCAGGAATGACTACACATTTAGAAAATATATATCACTTTGTCCAGTCAGGACGAGATTCTGAGAGTATTAATCGAGCCATGGAGTACCAGAAAGTGGAGATACAGGGGGAACTGTTACGTTTCCTCATAAATTGTGTGATCAGAAACCAAGACCGACCAGGGGTAAATCCGGAAGAAATGCAAATTCTCACCACATGGAGTCGGAATATATCAGAGGGGAGACATGATAAACGATTAAGTATAGTAGCTATGTGCCGAAAGATCCGCAAAGAAGTAGAACGAATACACGAAGAAAGATTAGCAGTAGACCAGCCTGAACAAACCGAGGAGGAGGAAGAATTAGAACTGCCCACAGGACAGTTAGAAACCATGGCCTATGTAGGTAGAGGAAGATCATGCAATAATACTAGATGCTTTACTGATCCGATACGTCCGATACGTCCAGATAATAGCAGAAATTTCCAAACCCCTATAATAAATATAAGGTCCCCCGAACATTCGTTCCAAGCCGCTGACAAATTACTCCGAGAACGAAGGGGTTATCATATACTCGATTCTATGGACGAACAAGAATTAGCCAGGTCAGCCGTTCACTGGGTTGATAGTCCCGGAAAATATAGTGATGATACATTAGCGCACACGTTTTTGAACCTCACCCCAGATGAACAGCGTTTAGCTGGTATCTATATGGTTCAACAACTCCTTATATTATATAAAAGCCAACACTCCGATCCTGGTCCCTTACCTGATATATTGACTGAATTACTCACGAATAAATGGAGAGGTTCAGGTACTGAGTTAATTAGAGAAATACTAGAATCCAGAAAGCAGTACATTCTTTTTGTATGCCCCGAACATGTCTCACTGCCCATCAAGGAAAGAACGACGTATTACATAGATAGACAGAATCCCTTACGCGAAGTGCACCCGATAAAAGCTGATGACAATCAGTTTAAACGTGTGTTTGTATACACACCCATATCTAAAATAGAACTATTAGAAATGAAGAAAGTGGTACCCAGTCATGACAAAGACCCAGCGGGTTTCCACCGTGAAATTAAAGACATGTTGCTCATGGGAGAGTATACCTATCCCGACATTATGAAAATATTGAAGGTATTAATGCCTGCGGGCATTTACGAAAAACTCAAGGAAAAGGATTGGGAGGTGGGAGACCAAAAGATAGATTGGACAGCATTAGAAAACGAAGAAAAAGCTTGAGGTCCAGGTTCAGGGCTTGGGGAAAAGACCAAAACACTACCAGGTTTACTAGTACAGGTACTGCCACGTTTATTAACTACGAAAAAGGAAGACTGGGGTGCAATCTCAGCCTGTAAACAAAAGCAAGATGAAGACACTAGTGATTTCTATGCCCGATTCGAAAAATGTTTTGGTATAAATAGTGGAATAAAAGCAAGTAGTGAATCGTATCCACATCTGTTTGTGACAAAATTAGTTGAAAATTCCTTGCCCCAAGTTAAGAATAGAGTATTGAAATTCGAGAGTACCTGGCAAGGTAACACTCCGTCACAAATGTTACAAATGCTACAGTACCATCACAATAGAATTAGAGAAGAACAAGAACATGAACAAAGACGCATGAAAGACACGAAAATGAAAATGCTATTTTCCCAGACAGTTCCAGCCGACGGTCATAAAAAGGGTATAACACAGTCCAGTGTTTCAGTAGGTTCTGTAAAAGGGACATGCAACTATTGTAAACAGCCAGGTCATTATGTACACGATTGTCCAGTTTTAAAACATAATATCGCCATAGGTAATACGAAAGAAAGACCACGGCCACTTAGACAGGATAAGAACCAACAAGGAGCCCCGCAGCATGCACAGTCCATGCCAGCTCCGCAACAGTCTATGCCAGCTAGACCACCGCAGCCTATTGCTGCCACACAAACAACGACACAACAGATGTACCAGACCGCACAGTATGACTATCCTGATTATCAACGATACTCATGAAACAGCCTAGAGAGGGAAGTTGGCTTACCCCTTATCGAGGTCCCTGTAGATCAAGAAGGACCTTATGTACAGAGTGAACTATTAGGCCAAGATAGAAAATTTTTACTTGATACAGGGGCAAGCCGAATAACCATAAAACGTAGTGAAGTTCCAGGGGCACCCCTCTCAGGCTCACAGAATATTTCCCTTGGCTTTTCAGGAAAACCTATCATTAACGAAGTATCACAGCCTCTTCCACTTACGATTGGTCCCTTGACACGAACTACAGATTTATTGCTTACTAAATCATGTCCAGAAAACCTGTTAGGTATAAAAACATTGAAAGCTCTAGGAGCTATAATATGTTGTTCTCCGGAAGGAGTAAGATTGTTTTTACGTGATTTCAAAGGGCACTATGTGTCCCGAGACATGGATCACCGACTGCAGACTTTACCCACACATTTATGGGCACAAGGCCCTACAGATGTTGGTTGCATGAACATTACACCATATCGAGTCACACTAAAGACAGGAGTGGTACTACCACGAATGCGACAATACAAGTTACCCCCAGATGCTGTAGTGGCTTTACTGCAAATCATTGACGAGCTTATTACCCAAGGAGTGGTTGTGGAAACCGACTCCAATGTATGTAATTCCCCGATAATTCCGATTCTTAAACGAACTGATCCAAAAGCCCCGCCAGTATATCGATTGGTTATTGATCTGCGCGAATTAAATAAATGTATTGTACCACAATACCCCGTAGTCCCAGACATTTCTTCATTACTGACAGCCATTGATTCCGAAGCAACATTCTTTACTGTAATTGATCTCAAGAATGCCTTTTTCAGCGTCCCAATAGATCCGGAAAGCCAATACTTGTTCGGATTTAGTTTAAATGGACGAAGCTTTAAATTCACACGCGCACCTCAAGGATTCACAGAAAGCCCCAGCATCTATAGCCAAGCACTGAAACGAGAACTTGACAGTATCCACATGCCAGTCAACACTGCCCTGCTTCAATATGTCGATGATCTGCTGATCACCGCTAGAAGCGAACCTGAATGTGAAAAAGCCTCACTGACGGTTTTACAATTTTTGGCCGAAAAGGGGCACAAGGTGTCCCCTTCTAAGCTGCAATTCTGTGTCCAGCGAGTTGTTTACCTTGGGCACTCGCTGTCCAAGGAGGGAAGGCAGCTTACACCAGATCGCATCCAGTTAATTGCTAACATGCCAATACCCAAGACATAAAAGGAGGTACGGGCTTTCATAGGCCTCACTTCATACTGTAGGCAGTGGATCCCTCAGTATGCATTTCTAGCAAAACCACTCATTCAGTTGACAACACAGGAGGCAGCCACATCGACTGTCCTCCCTTGGACTCAGGAACATACACAAGCTTTTGAAAGCCTAAAGAAAGCTTTATGTCAAGCACCTGTTTTAGCAACACCATGTTACAATAAACAGTTTACACTCTTTGTTACAGAACGCGAAGGTACTGCCTTGTCAGTACTCACACAGGAACAAGCAGGATCACATAAACCATGTGCTTATTTTTCTAGTACATTAGATCCCGTAGCTCAGGCTCTGCCTGCGTGCCTGAAATCAGTGGCAGCAACAGCTTTAGCAATCCGACAAAGCGATGCCATAGTGTTAGGACACCAATTGACAGTACAAGTACCACATGCAGTAGAGGTTCTCTTGAACCGCACACAAACACAACACTTGACTATAGCAAGACTCACCGGTTATGAATTAACATTGTTTCAGCCACACATAGAAATCAGACGTTGTAGTACATTGAATCCTGCCACACTGTTACCAGTAAACGGAACAGACCCACTAGCACATGATTGTATTGAAGTTATCACTATCACGACGAAACCCAGACAAGACTTGACAGACGTCCCATTGTCAGACCCAGACCTGACGTTGTATGTAGATGGTTCATGTATGAGAACAAGTACAGGAGAGCTAGTGGCCGCGTATGCAGTCACAACAGACACTGAAGTCATTGAAACAAATTGCATAAATACCTTGTCAGCTCAAGCAGCAGAGCTCATCGCTCTGACACAAGCCTGTATTCAAGCCACAAATAAAAAAGTCAACATATACACTGATTCACGCTATGCATTCGGAGTTGTACATGACTTCGGCGTGCTGTGGCGAGAGAGAGGTTATTTAACTTCTCACGGTGCCCACATTCAGCACGGACCCCTCATTCATGCCTTATTAGATGCAATACATCTACCCACTGCAATATCAATTATGAAATGTAAAGCTCATACGAAAGTTACTGATATCATTTCCCAAGGCAATGATCTAGCTGACAGAACAGCTAAGCAGACTGCTCAAACTCACACATCTGACATGACAAAGACAATAGTTCCGACACCAACACATTGCATGACGGTTAAGGATCCCGCTCTTGACGTAATTGACATACAGACACATGCTACACCAGATGAAATAAAGAAATGGACTGAATTAGGAGGGATCCAAACGGATCAAGGATGGATGACGAAGGAAAAATCTGTATGGTTCCTTCCTGATTCTATGGTTCAAGTTATCATTAATACAATACATAGTCCAGCACACCTAGGAGAAAAAGCTATGCTAGACAGCATTCAACACATTTGGTTCAACAAACATTTACGAGCAGCAGCTAAACAAAAAGTTCGTACCTGTATGATCTGTTGTCAGTTTAACCCAGGTAAAAGCATTTCCGTAGAACAGGGTGGATTTCAGCCTCCTGATCACCCTTTTGAAGTCCTCCAGATGGATTATATCCAGATGGAACGATGTCGAGGATTCAAATATGTTCTTGTAGTTGTCTGTGCTCTTTCCCGTTGGACAGAGGCATACCCGGTTTCAGATTACACTGCCCCGACTACTGCCAAACAGTTGGTTCGAGAATTCTTCCCACGGTACGGTTTACCACGTGTTGTCTACTCAGATAACGGCCAGCCGTTCTCATCCGAACTAATGAAACACGTTTCACTTTTGTTAGGCTATCAGTGGAAATTTCACTGTGTCCGACACCCCGAGGCAGCAGGTCTCGTGGAACGACATAATCAAACTCTGAAAATTAGATTGTCCAAAGTATGTAGAGAGAAAGGTGTCGACTGGGTAGTAGCCTTACCAGTTGCACTCTTTTACATGAGAATGGTAGCGCACTCTCGAACAGGGCTATCCCCTTATGAGGTGATCTTTGGCAGACCACCAAATATGTGGGGGACGCCTATACCACGCAAAATAACTGATGTTGACTGTAATATGCTGACAGATTACTTGGCTTCCTTGATGTCTGCACTACAATCTTGTCGTTCACAGGTAGCTGCAGCCTTTCCCGACAACACCGAGGTGAAACCCCATGACGTAGTTCCCGGGGACCTGGTGTTAGTGAGGAATTTTGACCGAAAGTCTCAGCTGGATCCTAGGTGGAAATCGCCTCAACTAGTACTGCTCACCACGAGGACAGCCGTGAAGATCGAAGGTCGAAAAGGCTGGATACATTCAAGTCATATCAAGAAATTTCATGGACTACCGTCTGATGTAAACGATACACCTCGCGTGTCTTCACCGATTGACTCAAAGCTTCCTTTGGTTGAACAGAGTAATAAGGAACTATACAAACTAAAACTACGGTCTAACAAGTCAGACAATTTGATTGTTTAAGTCCTCTCCAAGGTGAATCGGTCGAATTTGTCTCTGACATGTATCACTTAGACCTGAATAGAGAAAGAAACCGAAAGATGCAATTGAAACAACATGCGTACTGTAAATCACTGCGTAGTCATTGCACAGTGACGTTATTAATTTTGTTTTTCTTAAGTCTTTTAATAATCGCTGCAAGTATATTGTTGCACATATATTATCCTATTTCTAAACATGTTTACAATGTTACTGCTGAACATTCTTTTAGTGAATTACCCCCGCATGAGTTGTCCTATAGATTTGCGCTGCGCAATAACACTTTTATTAGTATGTTACATCATTCCCATCAGACTAGCAATGCTACAAATTGTTGGATACGTGGCCGACTCCCTCCCTATCAGAACTATAAGGGAATTCTGCCTCTCTTTCCATATCCGTTCACACACAATGGCTCCTGTGGAGCATGGTTTAGTTTAATCAATTTCTTAGATTCAACCTCAGTAACTTATCAAGACAATTGGGTGTGGGGAAACCTGAACCTAGTTTTACTCAAAGTCTGCTACCCTAACAAGGAGGGACTTCCCAAAAGAACAGGAACTGATCTAGAAAATGAAGTATATGGATTAGGGAATTTCACGCTTAATCTCATGATCCTGAATGTTGAATCCGAAGCTGCACCAATTTTGCCCGCTATGTCAGTATTTCCAGTTAAAGGTGAATTGTGTGTAAGAAAGAATGGTTCCATACATATGGGCCATAGTAGATGCACCACTGTAATAGAATTCAGTGATCAAGGCAAGTCCACATTTAGAGCTTCTCGTCATTCCTACTTCGTATGTGGTCAGACTGCATATATACGTTTGCCTCTAGACTGGGATGGTACCTGCTACATCGGATTCCTTTTGCCACCTGTTTTCCTAGCTCCTCCTGATTATCATAGAAATACTCATTTAGTACACAATAGAGAACGGAGAGATCTCCCAATCGTCGACTACACTGAAACAGCATGGGAAAAATACACAGATTTCAATAAAGGTCTCTTTCCCTATATAGGTACAGTTACCAATAGTAAGCTGATACGTAGATTAACCAGAACCCTTGAAGCAGTAGTGAACGAAACTATTTCCGCCTTAGGCAATTTAACAGAAGAGCAGTCTGCTATGCGGATTGTTGTGCTTCAAAATCGTCTTGTCCTTGACGTCATCCTGGCCGATAGGGGCGGAGCTTGTAGGGTCATCGGATCAAGTTGTTGCATTTTCATACCAGAAAATTCGCCATCTGTATATAAAGCCATAACTCGCCTTCATAAGATTGTAAGCCAGATACACCAGAATCCAGGCACCTGGACTTGGTCCGGTTGGTTTTCGGGTGTATTGTCAGCCTGGGGATGGAGGGTCCTATCCTTCCTAGGTATTGGCTTTCTCATACTATTCAGTTGCTGCTTATGCCTACAATGTGGACCAGCGATTTGTGGTCTGTGTGCCACATCGTGTATTCCACCACCAAGATTTCATTCATCCCGGAAGAAGAAAGAAGAACAAATGATGCTATATGAACAGATCGACGGATTGATGAAGATTGATATCTCCTAAGGGCAAGTAGGGGACAAGGAGGGAATGTGGAAATATGGATTTTTATGATCAGTTATGTCCCCTATCTTGGACCCCAACGGTTTCATGTTTAAATCACAAGTACATGTATGTTCCCTCCAGTTCCAGTTATGAAGACGCAAACACATGTGCGTCCACCGTCAACATGTCCTCTTTCAGATCCGCCATGAATGGGCCGGATATTCTATTCCTAATTATGAAAGGCCACCGGCTTTATATGGTTCATTTATCCCATTTTTCAGTCCAGGCGAGTAGGCCCTGATTCTGCCATTAAGCCTTTTCCTGCCTTCTGCCTCTGAAAGCTCCAGTCTGAGCTCGCATCTGTATCCATGAACTTTGTCCTACTCCCTGCGCGGCTAACGGTGCCTGACTCGGCCTGTCTGCTTGCCAAGAACTGTATTTCACCTTCGAGATTATCTGCTCCGCTCCCCATCCAATGCATTCCTGTCTAGTAGTTTAAGTAAACATTCTTCCAGCTACCGAGCAAAGGGCCCGGTTTCTCTGTCTTTATGCAAGTAATTCATAGCCCTGTTACTATGGAAGATTTCTGCCCTTGCATCTCATGTAGACACTTAGACGCTTGTACACGCACTCACAGTCAGTATAGAATAGATTTTATTCGAGAGACCTTTCCTTTTGGATAACATAGTTCTTTAAACATAGGATGTTAGATATGATTTGGGATTAGGTTGACTTGACCCCCCAGACTTCTGTCTCCACATGGAGAGCTAAATGTCAAGTCCCCTTCACCCCCTAGTTGCACGTCAATCACACGTCATGCTGCTGCGCGCGCATCTCTGCCAAGTATTTCTGCTGACATTGCGAAATTCTTTCATGGAACCACCCATTTGTGACATCATACCTAATGACGTTCTTTAGTTACGCCTAGTTACACCCATTTTAGTTACGCATGTATGTTTTTATCTCTGTTATCAACTGTTACGCCTCCTGCATCTGTTTCACTATAATGCCTCTTGTATAAAAATGATTACCTGTCAATAAAGTATTGTCCTTCACTTCCTGAACCTTCGTGGTGATGGAATATGGAGTCCTCAATTCGAATTGATTTTGGAATAAAGCCCGTTCCGAACCTCTAATACCACGGATTCTGCCTCTTATTTTACTGAGCTATTATTATAGATTTTCCGCATCAAATTAAGTACCGGTAATTAAATTATTTACCACACCTGGACCGGAAACAAGCTTCCTAGGACCGGTTTCTGGCATTTCAGCCGTCTTCAGCCAGGCTTGCTTGAATCCAGTGGCAAAGTGAGCAAGGGACTCACGTCTGAGCATACCCTGCCAACTTATGGCGAACAAAGCGGTACAAAAGGGGGTGGTGATTCGAGAAGATCAGTCACTAACTGACCATGTTGTATTTTGGTGCCATGAGAAGTGAGAAAACCCCTTTCCTTCCAGAGACGCCCAAAGTTGAACGCTACACCAAAAGCATATTGGCTGTCGGTGTATACGTTCACTCTCTTTCCCTTTGCCAATGCACAAGCTCTTGTTAATGCTATCAATTCTGCTGCTTGCGCTGAATTATGTCTAATGCGTGCAGTTTCCACAACTGTATGTAGAGTAGTTACAGCATAGGCTGAAACTGTATCTCCATTAGGCATTTTAAAGCAGGAACCGTCTACCCATAGAGTTCCATCCGGATTCTCTAGTGGTGTGTCTTTCAAATCAATTCTTCCCTTTGTCTCTTCCTCGGTACGGAAGAAACAATCATGTTGCTCCTCAACACTTTTCTCATCCGGAAGGGGCAACAGAGTAGCTGGATTCAGGGTATTACATCGTTTAATGTGTACGTGACTAGCCAAAACTGTCAGCTCGTATCCAGTTAGACGAGCACTCGTCAGGTGCTGCGTTTTTGTTCTGTTTAATAAAGTATCCACTGCATGTGGTACCATGACAATGAGATTGTTATCCAACACCACTCCAGCAGACTGTTGAATAGAAATTGCTGCTGCTGATGTTGCTTTGAGACAACTAGGCAATGCTTTAGCTACAGGATCTAACGTAGCCAAAAAATAGGCACATGGCCGCTGTTTGTCTCCGAGCTGCTGTGTTAGAACTGACAATGCACAACCTTCTCTCTCGTGAACATAGAGCGTAAAAGGCTTAGTGTAATCAGGGGTGCCTAGTACAGGAGCAGAACACAGAGCGGTACGTAAGTCAGAAAAGCTCTTTTGGCACTCATCAGTCCAAGGAAGGGGCTGAGGCGTATCTTTTAAAGTGAGTGCCAATAAAGGTTTGGCTATTAGAGAGAAGTTAGGGATTCCCTGTCTGAAGTAAGAAGTAATACCCAGAAAGGCACGTACCTCCCTTTGTGTGGATGGCACGGACATTTGCGTAATCGCCTGAATTTGTTCTGGTGTTAATCGTCGTCCCTCCTTTGATAGGAGATGACACAAGTAGGTAACCTCTCGACAAACATATTGTAGTTTGTAAGTTGAAACCTTGTGATTCAGATTAAACAAATGACGTAATAATGCAATAGTGACATCTTTGCAGATATCTTCTGAATCAGCGGCGACTAATAAGTCATCTATGTACTGTATAAGAGCAGCACCAGACGGCAAATTAAAGGTATCAAGATGACATTTTAAAGCTTGGCTGTAAATGGATGGACTTTCACAATAGCCCTGAGGTGCACGCTTAAACCGGAAGCTTCGGCCTCCAAGAGAGAAGCCAAAAATGTCCCTACTCTCTTCTGCAATAGGAATACTAAAGAAGGCATTCTTTAGATCGATAACAGAGAACCAAATCGCTGTGGAAGGTATCATTGTCAACAGAGCAGTGATATCTGGAACAACAGGAAACTGTGGGACAACAATTTTGTTTACCTCCCGCAGATCAATTACAAAACGATATACAGGTGGTTGAGAAGGGTCAGTGCGTTTGAGAACAGGAAGAATTGGACTATTGCATGTGTTACCTCTTGTTTCTTCAACCACACCCTTCTGGATCAAGTCATGAATGATTTCCAAAAGCGCTTTTTATCCCTCAGTAGAGATTCTATACTGCGGAATACGCGGTAATTCAACATTGGGCTTGAGAGTGACAACATAAGGTGGAATCTCAAGATAACCCACATCGTTCGGACCCGTGGCCCAAAGCGTCGCTGGAAGAGAAAGCAATTCAGGTGGAAACTGATCTTTGGACAAATACATTGGGGAGATCAATTTCTGTCCTAAAGTAAGACGTACACCAGAAGGAGAACAATATATTGTAGCATGCATTCTTTTCAATAGGTCTAGACCCAACAGATTTTCACCGCAACCATTCATCAATAGAAGTGAAGCTTCCAAATCATAAGGACCAACTGAAATAGGCAGAGGGCAAGAAACTGGATTACGAACAGGGGCCCCAGAAAATCCTACAGAAACATTTGTGAAGCCAGACAAAGGTGCCCCAGGGAGTTTAGAATGAATGATAGAACTTCTCATTGCCCCAGTATCTAGAAGAAATGGCTCTGAAACACCCATTGTAGTGACGTTAACATAAGGTCCATTCTGATCTACTGGGATGGACACAACTCCCTTACTTTGTCCATGGCCGTCCTAGTTAGCATGAAGACTTTCATTCTCGCCTTCAATGTAATGGTCTTCATTGTAATACTGTGCAGACCTCACATTTTGCTGGTCAAAGTAGTTCACGGAATTGGGAGAAGGAAGGGCACGCTGTTCTTGAGTCAACACACCCCGACCTCTACCTCTGTTTGCTGGCTGAAGGCCAGCACGACCTCGTGGAGCAGATAATGTTCCGTTGCGTTGCAATAAAACCGGACAACTATTCTTAAAATGACCTTCCTCTCTACAATAGGCACATTGATTAGGTCCTAATAAAGGTCGCGGAATATATGGCTCAGGTTTTTGATACAACCTCTGAAACTGCGGAGGCTGTTGGAATTGAGGCTGAACATAACGCGGAGGATAGGCTTGTTGCAAGAGAACCTTTGTTTTTAATTCTTTCGTCTTTTTCTCTTGCTTTTCTTTTTCCTCTTTATCCCTGTTTTCATAATATTGTGCAGTAGCCAATATCTTAGCAGAAGAAGAAACAGCCCATGAACTTTCTGAATTTTTTAATTTGTGTGACAGCTCGTGAAGCAAATTAAATACGAATTTGTCCACAAATAATCGCTGTCCACCTTCTGTAGCCATGTCTTGACCACTGTGATCAATAAAGGTCTCTTCGAAACGAGTAAAGAAATCAGAGACACTTTCATCTTTCTATTGTTTGCATGCTGCTAGTTTATCCCAATTTACTCTCAATGCAGGCATCATAGTTTTCATTAATGTAATGATTCTACCAGGGAGTTCAGAGATCAGAGCGTCAGGCTTTGCACCACCCACTTGATCACTATCTGTGGTAGTTATAACATCCCAAGTAGCACCTAATTCCTGCGCGTGATCCTCTCTACGGATCTTAGCCCATGTTGTCTGTGGGACTACATTTACCATCAACATGTCAATATCTGCTAAGTTCATAATGCAAGCATCAACTGTCTGTGATAATTCTTTATAATAACCTGCAGGGTTTTTACGAGGATCCGGTAGAGTCTGCTTAAGGGCCAAAACTTCAGATCTCTTCCAAGGGACATGTTCCCACATACGTTGGAAATGAGCAGGGATAGGTGCATTACCTCCTACTCCCGCAACTTCTTCCTTCCATACTGGAGGAAACTCTCTCATAGGATAATTTTTCAACGTCAGTCTAACCGATGATCAGAATCAGGGAAAGCCTGAGAGGACAATAGGGATCTATAAGAAATAAGTGTCCTTACAGCTTTCTCAACTTTAGAACCCACAACAAGTCCTTTATCAAAATCTGTCTGAACATCTAGTAGATCTTGTGGGATCGGACTCGAACTCACATCTTCCCATTCTTTAATAAGTGTATTGCACATTACATTAAAAACATATCTTTGCGTAGGCGCGTTCCATTGCAAAAAGGTAGGCATAATATCAAGCACACTGTATTGTCAACCCTTTTTGATCCATCTTCGTGCAAGAGAGTCCAACCTTTCTCGTTCTTCAAAATCTGGGAACTGACTACGAGACTGTCTTCGAGCAAAAGCCGGAGACACATTTAAAGCTCCAAAGAAAGGAGATAGAATACCAGTGACTGTGTCTGTAAGACGATTTCGCATAGACGGAGAATTAGACATAAGAATTGGAGACAAAGTATTAGGAGAACTGACAGAAGGAGAATCGATAATTGCAGGAGGAGCAGAAGGCAAAGGAGATCTAAGATCAGGTGATGAGGGCAAAGAAGTCGAGGTTAACGGTAAAACCGGCAAGGGCGGTAATACTGGAGGAGGCAAATGCGGAAGAGCCGGAACAGGCGGAGGTACCGCTGGCGGCTGGACAGGCTGTAACGGCTGAGGTGCATTGGCACTTTGTGCATAGGGCGGAGCCAACCTTAATAAATGGGACATTAGGGGATCTTCTTCTAGATCTTTCTTATTATCCGAAGGAAAAACAGGCAACACCGGATAGCATTTATCTATCGCCATACGATGCTGTCTTTCTGAAACTTCAGTCGCATTATCAATTTCATCATCTTTAAACTGTTGGGCAGCCTGTATAATTGTCATACCCTGTGCTTTCCTATCTCGTTTTGCTTGTTTAATTTCTTTCTGTTTAGCTTCCTTACGCCAAAGGTGGAAAGAGTCAAACATTGCCGGCCGGGTTTTTCTTTTGAATAAAACTGCTTCTAAATTGTCTAGCACATCAGGATCAAAACTACAGTTTTCTGGCCATTTTAGAACACCATCTTTCTTTGTGTATCGGGTCCATGTCTCGTTAAAGGCAATGGGGCCAATACCACGTTTTGAATAGAGCTCATATGTGGGAGTTCCAACCGAAGGAATCGGACAAGAGTCCTCAAGTCGGGAATCCCTATTACAACCAAAGCAACAAATTCTACCAAACTTAGTCAGACCAGGCATCTCGTGATGTCACCAGTCTGTTCACAAACTTCAAGGGAGTAAAACTCAGTTTACGCAGCACAAATGCACTTACCAAAATTGTGGGCACGACCCACAAAAATACTTAACTAAGGACGTCTTCTCCCACCAACAGAGGCCCGTCTATCGTCTCGCCTTACCATACATCATCAAAGGAAGGGCCAAAGCAGGGCGGCAGTCAGGGCAGCGGTTGTCAGTAGCCATCAGGAAGGAGTAACTGCGCTGCAAAAGACCTTCGGACTACTTTTGACATACAGGGGTCGCTTAATGTGGCTCGCGAACCCTCTGGAATTTTCTTGCGGGGTTCCTCACGACCTTCAGGCAGAACCGGTACCACTGAAGCCGCCCCACGTTGGGCGCCAGTTGAAGAACCAGAACCTTTTGGACCTGGCGGCGCAGGGTACGCCCTAGTCTCCGGAGTTCTCCTGCTCAGCTACACAGAGATACGGGACACTCTGTCGGCGTTAGAAGATCAGGTTTATTAGCTGCAGCTAGTACAGTTATCCCAGAAGTACACAAAGTAGGTTCTCAGGAGACTGCCACTTCACTCTGTGGCGCACAGTCTTTTATACAACATAGAAACATATACATTAACAAAATACACTCCCAGAGTATACAAGAAAAGAGCCAATAAGGAAAGTTGGAAAACAGGACAGAACGAATAGGAGAGTTTGGAAAACAAAGTATCAGATGACTCGAAAAGACCTCTCCTCCAACTATGTTTGTCACCCCTCCCTCAAGCTAATTCATTAACAGATTCATAACTGACTTGCATGTGGCGAGATACGTTTGTGTGTATTGGAGGACAGTTGTGAAACGAGAGAATGCTAGCAGAAGACAGTGAAGGCCAGACGATAAGATAAGGTCAGGAAAGAATAGTGTGAACCAACAGATAGTTGAGACGGGGATTAGAAAAGCCAGACAGGGATTAGTGTACTCGGCTTGTCCTAACACCAGCTTTGCAAACAGAGGCAGAAAGCGTATTTCGACACCAGGTTACAGAAAAAGCAGAATAGACTTTGTTCGCCGTGCTGCCTGAGTGATGGCAACACAAAATGGTGGCGGAGCACAAAATGGCGGGTCGATTCGATCGTGATTAGAAATCGAAGTTCCTCAGACCCCCTAAGCTTGATCACAGTGCCAATGAGCTTTGTGGTATACACATGTGTTTTCTGTACATGTTCATTGATGTTGGTGACTGTGTGACCCAATGTGCACTCGGTGAGATTCCTGACTGTAAATTTTAGATGTGTGAGGTCATGTAGAAAGCATTAATATTTGAATGAGTAGACCATGGCATTAATCATCCACATCAGCTTGTATTTTTTATATGAATTAATAGTGTATATTTGTGTCCCAGAGTTAAGTGGATGATGGGGTAAATTATGCAACAGCTTCATTGTTCATGTTTATGTGATTGTATGTGTTAGGCAGACATGACAACATGACACTGTCCTGCCTGTGACACTGATGTGCAGGATTCTCATTGTGAGATGCTGTGTGTATCATGTGTCCCACATATATGTCATTACATGATCCTATTGTGTGTACCGTTTAACCATGTAATTGCTGTCACAAACCTATATCTAGGCTTATTTGGTGGGCAGTTGATGACTATGTGATGCTTGATCACATGGACGGTGACAGACAATAGAGGCTGTTAAGAGTACAACAATTGCTGTGTCCCCATCCCTTGGCAATATGTCTTGGGAAGGATACTCATGCTGTATCTAGGGTCAGCCTTTTTCATAGAAATGTGTATTTCCAGTGTTGCGTACCTTTATTTGTTTTCATAATTCATGTTCAGTTGTCTCAATGAATGTTGCTTTGTACATTGTAAAGTGACGCCGTAGGTATCGGAGATGTCCGTATCGGAGACGTCCTCCAGTCCACAGGCCCTTTACCGACCGCCACACCATGGAAGAATGGGATACCATCAAAAGATATCATTTCAACAGGCTAATTATTGAGGATGTGTCGGAGTAGCTGGCATCGCATTTGCAGCCTTGATGCACATATCCTCTTATGCTGACCCCCAAGGTGAAGGTGATGACAGCCCTCCATTTCTTTGCCACAAGGTCATTCCAATATACAGTGGCTACAGCTGGCATGTCCCAGACCATCTTTAGCCATGTCCTTCGTGATGTGTTGGAGGCACTGATACAGCTCCTTGACCTGTGCATTCAGTTTCCGAAACCAAGAGAATTGACAGACATCAAGGGAGATTTTGTTTTTGCTTTGGGAAGGATACCACATGTCATTCGCTCGATTGATGGCACTCATGTTGCTTTGATACCACCACAGGCAAATGAGCAGACATACCGAAACCGCGAGCACTACCATTCAATCAATGTTCAGGTGGTATGTCTGGCTGACATGTTGATATGAAGACTGTCAATGACCTGAAGCCCACCCTGTATTTAATGTTAAGGTTCCTGTTTTCCTTTTATCAAATTCAGGTCCACGGTGAGTTGCACAGTCTGATACACAACTGGTATTCCAATTAATACTCATAAACCATAATATTTCCATGCTTCATCCTTTTTATTTCAAACTGTTCAACCTTGTTTGTCCATCACCTCAAAGGTATGAAATTCGATAGTCTTGTGCATTTTACTTGCTCCAGAATTGCCCATCCGGGCCTATTCAAAGGCATTAAACGAACCTTGAATCTTCAAAATCATCCCAATGACATCTCACCCAAGGCATTTTGGTCAGTAACGACCATCGTCAGGGGTATCTATGATGCATAAAAATATATGTCAACCACATCTATATGACATTCAACGCTTATTATCATGATTACCTAGCAAATCTCTTGAATCTAAACATAAAACAAACGTGTGCCACGTGTACTCATAACTCATAAACCCTAATTGCTAATAATTACAATATAATGCCTTTTGTCAACACCCATTGTATAAAACATCTTGTACCACAATGCAACTGAACCAGTATTATTCAAATGAGCAACATGCATTAATCACTCCAGTGTCATACCGGTTTAAACACCCAAAAGTTTACCACATTTAAACACTTAATCACTGACCCATGATGCAGTGACAGATTCCAACTTTGAACATTATTTGAATTTACCTGGCACACACTTACTTTAGACGTGATGGTCATCTTTTGCTGATTTCTTATATTTGACGCAGTGTGATGCAATCTTATTTTGTGTGAAGGCGCCAGGTTGTATTTGGAGAATAAACCTTTGCTCCACATTGAGGTGTGCTTTGCCTGTTTTAACACATCCAAATATTTGTTATAATCCGAAACATGTTCCATGATGATCTGTTTTTATGACAATGAGTGTTGATTGTGCTTGCGATAGGTGCTAGTTTTTTAGGCAATTGACTTCCATTGAGTCTGCACCATGTCTTACAGATTGTGTGATAACTTGGTTGTATCTATCTATCATGCTGCGACAAGGGGGAACAACCTTTACAACGCAACTTTTACAACGCACTACCATTACAACGCATTTTTTACAACGCATAATCCATTACAACGCATGATATTACAACGCATGACACTACAACGCATTTTTAAAAACTACCATTACAACGCATTCCATTACAACGCATACTACCATTACAACGCATACCATTACAACGCATAATATTACACTATACTATCCAACACTTACCCTACTGATGCACCCCCTGGAGTTAGAATAGTAATTTTTACCCCTATACTATCCAACACTTACCCTACTGATGCACCCCCTGGAGTTAGAATAGTAATTTTTACCCCTATACTATCCAACACTTACCCTACTGATGCACCCCCTGGAGTTAGAATAGTAATTTTTACCCCTATACTATCCAACACTTACCCTACTGATGCACCCCCTGGAGTTAGAATAGTAATTTTTACCCCTATACTATCCAACACTTACCCTACTGATGCACCCCCTGGAGTTAGAATAGTAATTTTTACCCCTATACTATCCAACACTTACCCTACTGATGCACCCCCTGGAGTTAGAATAGTAATTTTTACCCCTATACTATCCAACACTTACCCTACTGATGCACCCCCTGGAGTTAGAATAGTAATTTTTACCCCTATACTATCCAACACTTACCCTACTGATGCACCCCCTGGAGTTAGAATAGTAATTTTTACCCCTATACTATCCAACACTTACCCTACTGATGCACCCCCTGGAGTTAGAATAGTAATTTTTACCCCTATACTATCCAACACTTACCCTACTGATGCACCCCCTGGAGTTAGAATAGTAATTTTTACCCCTATACTATCCAACACTTACCCTACTGATGCACCCCCTGGAGTTAGAATAGTAATTTTTACCCCTATACTATCCAACACTTACCCTACTGATGCATCCCCTGGAGTTAGAATAGTAATTTTTACCCCTATACTATCCAACACTTTCCCTACTGATGCACCCCCTGGAGTTAGAATAGTAATTTTTACCCCTATACTATCCAACACTTACCCTACTGATGCACCCCCTGGAGTTAGAATAGTAATTTTTACCCCTATACTATCCAACACTTTCCCTACTGTTGCACCCCCTGGAGTTAGAATAGTATTTTTTACCCCTACACTATCCAACACTTACCCTACTGTTGCACCCCCTGGAGTTAGAATAGTAATTTTTACCCCTACACTATCCAACACTTACCCTACTGTTGCACCCCCTGGAGTTAGAATAGTAATTTTTACCCCTACACTATCCAACACTTACCCTACTGTTGCACCCCCTGGAGTTAGAATAGTAATTTTTACCCCTATACTATCTAATACTTACCTTAAATGTAATTTAATATTATGCGTTGTAATGGTATGCGTTGTAAAGGTAGTATGCGTTGTAATGGTAGTGCGTTGTAAAGGTATTTTTTTAAAATGCGTTGTAGTGTCATGCGTTGTAATGTCATGCGTTGTAATGGATTATGCGTTGTAAAAAATGCGTTGTAAGTGCATGCGTTGTAATAGTGTGCGTTGTAACGTCATACATCCTGCGACAAGGTACATTCACTCACAATGCAGTGATAACATTCATGAAGTTATTTGTCACCAATGTTACTGACACTTTCTTCTTTGTGATTTTGTGCGTCATTTCAATTTGTACATTTGGGAATCAAAGTCACAACATGAGCTAGTATTTCGTGTAAAGTGATTTATTTGTGTGCATGATGTGATGAAATCATTCCACACCATGGTGGAGTGCTCATAAAAATACAAAACAAAGTGCAGATATGAGTGTGTAGTGTTTGTAGATAAACTATTCCAAAAAAGATCCACAGTTATTTGAGTCCTTAGTCCAACTTTGACACTCCAGCCAATGTGGGACAGTTCAATGACAGTCAACAAAGTGAATGCTCGGCACACAATGGAGGATATCAGGAGCAGTTTGTCACTTCCTGGGGGTGATATGTAGCCATCTGTCTCTCAAGGATTTTTCTTCGGATGACACTTTTTATGTTTTTCAGGGGGACCCTCAGGTGCAGGCAGCGGTGGTGCAGGGGGCTCTCCACCAGAGTTCACATCCTTCCCTGAGGTTTGTGCAGATGTTAATGCACCAGATGCTGTAGGCACACATAGAGGTGTGGACATGTGGGTGGGAATCTGCCGGAGGCAGGTGAGAATATCCCTGTGCACTGCTGTCAGTTAATCAATTTTGTTCATTTAGTTGTCCATTTTTGCATAGTGTGCTACCTGCTGCTCTTGCAACGACCTGGCCAAAATCTCTGCTGCAATCCTTACATGGGTGGAGGATTTTGGATAGGTGTGGGTGCTCTTCATTAGCAGCACCAGCTGCATGATGACGCAGGTCCCCACTTCCCCTCCCACCACCCCTTCCCACCTGAGCAGGTACAGTTGGTGATGGCCCAGTCAACACTGAGCCTCCTTCTTCATTGACCGGGATGTTATTGTCTGGCAACTCCAGAGTGCCCTATGTTGCTGAGCTGACAGTGGTGGCTTGGGCTGCTGTGTTGGTGATGGTAGGGATCAGCTGGGTGTTGTCAACTGAGACGGGAGTGGTCGCAGAGGATGCGGATGTAACCGCTGCTGGTGCTGTTGGGTGACCCACACCTGATGGGCCAGGTCGTTCAGAGTCGTCCACTGATGTTCGGGAGACCTCAACTCCAGAGAGCTCCTGGTCGACCAAAGTCTGGGACTGGCTGTCCTGGTTGCTTCCAGTGGTTTTCCCAGCTCACCCTGTGGGGTTATGAAAGACAGAATGATGTGAATGTCCACTGCCCCACAAATCATACCCATGATATAGGGTACTGAACAGAATAATGAGGTAATGTACATAGATGGAATTTCCTTCATCAATGATGCAGGACTATGTTTGGGGGGGTACAATGACATTCTGTTAAGATGGGGATGAATTGACATGTCTAGCTATGTGCATCAATGGGCATGTTGTGTTTAGTTGACATTAGATGACCAAAGACATTGACTGGTTTTGGACAGCCTGTGAATGGCACAGATGGGTTGTTGTTGTCCACATTATTGAATTCACGGCGACATATGTTACTCTTTCTCTCCCAATGTATGTCTTTTTGTTACCAGGGTACTTGGCTTAGTAAATGTCTTAAGCAGTCACATTGGTGTGGCTTCCTACACACTCACACACACTCACAGTCTCTTGATCTTCCATGAATTTATTTATGACGGTTTGAGTGAGACGCTTTTTGTTCTCATCTCATTATAAATATGTGAATGGCTGTAAATACCAAAATGTGTGGCTGCTTACCTTACTCCTATATTGCAATATCTGCTTCCAATGCATCCTTGGATTCCTCCTTTCGTATCATAGTGCCAACTGGTAACACTCCCTTTGTTCTTCATTAAAACGTTCGACCTTGCCAGTTCTTCCTCACCTCACTAACTCCGAAATGCAATGTGCCTTTCACTAACTAATGAATGCCTTTGGTCTGCACCTGCAGAGGAGAGAACCATGGAGCAAAACAACTTTCACGTTAGCATTAAATGCAAGCTTAAGGCCCACAATCATGCCAACTTAGCATTTCTCTTTAACTGCAAATTAGTTCTGCCGCCTACATATAATCCAATAGATGAAATCTTTAATAAAGGGATCAACTATTCTATACTCTACTCTTTTATGTACCACAGCACACACATACAATTTTATTAAACCTAAACGACAAGAGGTCACAATTTATAAAGCAGTAAACACACATAGGATTTATTCTCACTAACCCTAGCAAATGCACTGCATTAAATGAATTTTAGTGCACCACCATACAATCTATATCTGTAGAAAACTAATATCAGCAATCCAGATGTTTCTCAAAAGGAAACATTTGAATATGCACACACATATATGTCATAACAAATAATAGACACACTTTCTATATCTAATGTTTGGTGCACCATATTTTATTAGTAGTATTGCATCACACGTGCACATAAGGCCAATTGTAAATACATATGTGACTTTGCCAAACGTAAAAGGATGGAGCCGACATCATGCTACGCCAGTAGTGTCACGTGGATAATGCATACTACTCTACAATATAATGGTGGCTGCAAGAGGAGGAAACTGTTTCGGAAGTGGTGTGATGTGGTCTGACTTGTTTGTGTCGGAGACTAATTGGTCCACAGCATATAAAATGTGACAAGGGTGGGCTGGCAGTTCAGAAAATTATGCATTGCCTCATTTGAGATGTAAGGGTGCTAAACCTTGGACAGTTGTCCTATGTCAGAAGAAGGAAAGGAGGGCTTCACATTCTTTTGCATGTGTAGTTGGAAAGAAGCAGTTTGTGGATGTTCGGACTCAGAGGTATGTTGAGTCAATGCTAGATGTTGAGCAATTACAAAGCACACTGATTTGGTAGAAAATACCACTGAGGGAGAGATCCCATGTTCTGTGTGTATCTGTAAGTCATTTTTATATTGGTGGTGGAGAATCACTGAAGTACAGGAGGGGTAATTTTGTTTCAAGCTACTTTAATTTTAAGAAGAATATGTGTTTGTTTTTCTAATATCTATATTATGATGTTTGAAAGTGTGTAGACTGTTGCTAAACTCCTCCCAGTGCATGTGTTAGATCCATTAACACATGGTAGCAATCGCTAATTCTAATTTGCATTCTTGACTCTATAGTAAAGCCACAATATTATAGCACAAGAGGCACCAATGGTATAAATGTAAGGTGTCATATGTGAGCTGCAGTGGGTCCTTACACCACACTAACTTTAAAAGCGTTGCTTCAGGACAGCTATTGCACAGTAGCGGCTGCTACCAAATGTGCCAGAAGGGAGTGGGGGGAGCAGGGGAGAGAGGGAATTTAAAAAAAAGAAAGCACTTACCAGTATGCCGCCGGCCAGCCATCTGGCCACCTCCTCTCCTCTGTCCTCTTCTCTTCTTCAAGAGCAGTAGGAAGCACACAGCCTCCCAGCCTCCCCTGACCAATAACAAGGCTGCCTTACATCAGCATTTTGTGATTGGGCTAAGAGCTGTAGTTCGGCACTCAGCCAGGGACTGGGAGGCTGGGCATGTTCTCTAATGTAGCCTGGGTGGAGAACATGCAAAATGCGCATGACACTTTGGCCGGGCCGAGACGGCCTGCCAAAATGTCACACGCACTTAGGAAGTGCCTACCACTCCTCCCGCAGCCACTAAACAGCCCAGCCCCACACCCTTACCAACTGAGCCAGTACGCTTAAAGAAAATGATAATAACGTTTAGCTATCATGATTTTATTTTTCAATTTTTAATTGCTCCGTGGGGTGGATCTCCTCTGCCTTAGTGAAGGAGCCGCCAATACTATTGCGGTCTTGGATGCTTATATCAGACACTGCAGCCTTTTTACAGATACCTATTCCTACATCGGCTAAGGGCCTGATTTATAGTTTGATGCACAGGTTACAGGGTCAGAAACGTGGAAGATGCCTTATCCCTCTTATTACAAGTGCTCTAGGATACAAAAGGTAAAACTGATGACTGAGATAATCCCAGGGGATGTAGCAACCTCACGTTACCAGCACAGATGGCCTGGAAAGTGGCCTAGGACACCGTCAGTTATAACCATTAACTTGCATTGTTGCTTAGAGTTTTTGTCATTAAAACTTCTAAAATTCATCTTTCTGAATTCAGTATTCCATTTTTTGTCATTTTGCATATTACACTTTGCCTGAATTTATTGGTTGGATTCCATACACTAATGTTGTTTTGTGGCTGCTAAAGACTTTACTTGCATTTCTCAGGAGAAAAGAGTGTCGCTTTGCACTGTAACTATGAAGCATATGCCCACATTTTCTTATTGAAAATGTATTTCTAAAACAATGCATTTGCATATTTGCTTTGTTGGAGCTCACACATAGCTGTGCCCCTGTTAGAGGTCCAGAATCTCATGTAGTGCTTGAGGTATAGTTGGGGTTCTTCCTCGTGCTGGTGAATGGTGAATCTGTATCGTTGCATAGGGCCAAGGGATTCAATACTGAACGTTTACCTTCTAGTAGCCAGCAGCTTACGTGTAGAGTGTAAAATCAACAGAAGTCTGTTTTTACGAATTAAAGGGCATATTTACAACCCCTATCACCAGAGGAATGTCACTTTTAGTGACATTCCTGTGGTGATATGAGCTTTACCTTATTTACAAGGCAGCGTTAAGCCACTTAACGTGGCTTAACGCTGCCCTGTAAATAAGGCCCCCTTTCACGCTATACTTAGCGTCAAAGGGGCTGGTAATTGGTGTTATGGTGGGCGTTCCACCGCAACACCCATTGAAACCTGGTCCTAAACAGGCGCAATGAGGAGAAATGTTTCATTTCTCCTCGTTTTTGCTGTTTCTGTTGTGCACCACACATAGAAACAGCAAAGGGCCATTGATTGTTTATGGCCATTGATTATTCATGTGCAGGAAGGTGGCCCTTTCTGCACATAAACAATCAATAAAAACATTACGTTTTGCAACTTCTGTGTGTGCTGCATTAAGCCGCACACATAGAAGTTTCAAAATGCCATTTCAGATTGTTTATGTGCAGGAAGGGGCACCTTTCTGCACATAAACAGTCTTCCCCTACAGCGCAGGCACCCTTGCACTATGGTGTAAGGGTGTTTCCGTTGTGCCTAGACAGCTAAAATTAGCGCCAGCGCAGGGGAAAACGCAGGGCTGCACCTTATGCTTGTAAATGTGGTGCAGCCGTACGTACTGGAAGTGGTGGAGCGCAGTGTTCAGCTAAGGTGGCTACTGCCACGCTCTTCCACTTCCTAGTAAATATGCCCCTTTCATCTAGCTGCGATGACGTAATGGGACTATATTCAGTGTCAATCAACGCCCCCGTCTATGAATCCTGTTGAACGGTTGTTTTGATGGGGTGAGACACACATCATGCTGACAAATGCATAAGACAACAAGACCTGCACAGTCTGCGAGACCAGATCAGTTCAAAACAACAGTAGAGAGATTTCTTTTTAGTTTAATATGCTTTATTAAAATATAATTTGAGAACAATAGTAAATTGTAAAATGCAATCCTAAATACTGAAATACATACAATAACTGGAACGCATATTATAATGCAGAAAACAGTACACAATAACTAAGCCTGAAACAATGTAGTATACATTAATAGCATTTTAAGGAATTTTAAAATGTGAGGGGAAGAGAGAAAACAAAAAAAAGAAAAAGAAGAGGAGAAGGAGGGAAATAAATGTTAATATATGCAGAACTATACAACTGCAATGTTTAAGTCTATAGCAACCAAATAATAGTATGAGGCTTCAAGGAGTGTCAAAAGTGATATCATTAGTTATGTTTACATTGATGAGATGTAAACAGCAACCATAAAATATCTCTTTTGATCCACAAAGAAGTTGTGTTGACGTTAGCTCTATCCAACCTATGATTATGACAAAGTATGTTGCGCCAGCCAATGCCCAAAAGTTTAGTGGTATCTTCCAAATAGAAGTAATAGTTTATAAGGCTATTGTGAGTAACAGGTCAACAAATTTGCCAACTGTAACTTGTGACCGCCATAAAACAGAGTAGCCTCCTAAATAAAAGTGTGTAATATGAAAACGTAAGTGAGTAGATACAACTTCTATTATTGTATTCCAAATTTAAACCCATTTTTTTTACTTCAGGACATTCAAACAACATATGTATGAGATCACTATTTTCTCGAGAACAAGACCACCATTTGGTGTCTTGAGACAACTTAAACTGATGTAGAGACTTAGGAGTAAAATAGAGTCTGTTATAAAAGTAAAATAATGTTTGAGTGGTACTAGCTAATCGGGATGATAGTGTGAACCTTAGACTAAATTATTTTCCAGATTTGTAAGGAGAAAACTTGATGTAGGTCAATTTCCCACTGTAATTCAACCTGAGATTAAGGTCTAACAGCTAGGGTCCTAGTGAGATTTTTGTAGATTAACGATGTGAGGAGAAGTCATAAGATGTAGAGGAAGAATGTGTTTTGGAATGCAAAAGTTAAGGTTGAGAGAATAACTGAAGAATAATGGTTTCAAGGTATTGATATTTTGCAGGATTTTTAAGGGAGATGCCAACATTTTGTTGAATATCCCGAAATTCATGAAGATTACCATTACCATATGACCAATTGTAATTATCCCTTTATGAATCCATTCTTCCCAAGAAAGAATTCTATTGTTCGATTTTATGTTTTTCTTGTACCAAATAGGAGTGTTGTCAAGATGCTCCACAGGAGATATAGATTGAGAGAGAAAAGGTGTAGCAACAGAGATAGACTGAAAAAGTATTGATGAAACGAAGGATTTTGGAGGTTGTGTAAAATACACAGCAGTTTGAAGTGAAGAGGTGAGATTTGTGAGTGTTCCATTTGACACCAGAGAGTAGGTTGATTAGGATTGGAGAAAGAGAGAGAAGTGAAGATTTGTTTGAGACTAAAGGCAGAGTGATACTTTCGAAAGTTGGGAAAATGAATCCCTCCATTGTCTTTGGATTGCTGTAATTTGGCTGGAGAAATATGCAATTTTCGCTTGTTCCACAAAAACTGTAGAAGCAGACTATTAATAGATTTAAAGAAACTAAGAGGAAGCGTAAGTGGTAACATTGACAGATAAAAATGTATCATAAGCGAAACCATCATCTTGACTGTGGCTACCCTTCCCCGCCAAGATAAATGTTAGGGAGACCAACTTTTGGACATATGGAATTAGAATAAAGAATTCCTAAACATTTAATGCTATTAGGATTCCACGTGAAACCAAGGTCTTTTAATAACTCAGAAAAGCAGTACTTATTCAGGGGCAGGACTTCTGATTTGTCTATGTTAAGTTTATAACCCAATATAGATTAATATTCAATTAATAAATGGAAGAATTCTATAGTTGTAATTTAAGGGTCAGAAATAAAAAGCAGAATATCATCCACAATTGCAGCACATGTAATCTCTATGTTCTTATGTTTAAAATGAGAAAAAAGAGGGGATTTATGATTTTTCTAAAAAAAAAAAGGCTCTAAGGATAATATAAATAATGGAGGGGATAATGGGTAACCTTGCCTAGTACCTCTATGCAAGGGAAAATACTGTGAGTGCTTGCTCTTAACTACTATATAGGTGGAAGGAACCAAATATAAAAAATGAATATAATTGAGGATATGGGGGCTCAAACCGTTCCATTTCAATGCACTAAACATGAAGTTGACACGATCGAATGTCTTTTCTGCATCAAGAGTTATAGCTGGTATAGTGATATCAAGCTAAGAGGCCATATGGATGATATGTATTGCGGAAAGCTCTAGAATTGTCAGAAATGTGCCTCACCTGTGGAATACCAATTAGGTCTGGTATAATGTTATTAAGGCGTAAAGCAAGTAATTTAGCAAGAATCTTGCAATCTGTGTTTATCAGAGATATAGGTCTATAACTGCCCCATATAGATACATCTTTGCCTTTTTTTGGGAGTAAAGATATCATAGTTTCAGTAAAGATGTCTAGTTCTCTGTCTTCAGTCAAAATAAACTAGGTGATGGTGGCCATGGAAGTCGGAATCCGCTACCAAGTCACCTGCCGAATCAACTAGCTCTGAAAAAGGATGGGGCGGGAGCGTCGGGCCCATACCCGGCCGTCGCCGGAGCTAAGAGCCATGAGGGCTAAGCCGCAATGAGTAGGAAGGCCACTGCGGTACGTACGAAAGCCCGGGGCGAGAGCAAGGGTGGAGCCGTGGCAGGTGCAGATCTTGGTGGTAGTAGCACATCTTCAAACAAGAACTTTGAAGGACGAAGTGAAGAAGGGTTCCATGTGAACGGCATTTGAACATGGGTCAAAAAAAGAACTTAATACGTAGTGACAATTTAGAAATTAAAAGATGTGAAAATGTGGGATAAAATTCAATTGAAAATCCGCCAGGACCTGGAGCTTTATCCTTGGGGAATGTGGAGCTTTTTTGATCTCTGCTTCAAAAATTGTATGTCCAAAGGGGAAAGATCCACTTTTTGATCAGGTGGTTTAGGAATAGAATGAAATAAACTATCTATATCTTCTTTAGTGGAGGAGGTCTCAGGGGTATATAATTTAATGTAGCATTCTGTACAACATTTCAAAATTTTAGAATTATTAGTGTGACTAATACCACTATTGTCAGTGATGACAGTTATCCTAGATTTCTGCTTCCTTACTTTGAGATAATTTGCCAGTAACTTGCCAGACCTATTTCTACCCCCATAAAAATGTGGCATGCACTGTCCCAGGACTCTTTATTATATTGTAATTTAGCCTGAATTAATCTGGATAAGCTATGTGGTGTGTTGGAGGAAAAAAAATATTCATGTTCACAGCTTTTAATCTGTTCAAGCAGTTTTGAGGATTCCTTCAAGGTTTTTTTCTTCTTAATTGCTCCATAGTCTATGATGAAGCCTTTAGCTGTAACCTTGAAAGCACCCCACATAAAATGTCTTTGTGAGTCAGAAGATAGATTAATAGGAGAGAAATGATTTACAAAATGAGTCAATAAATAAGTTATCTTGTAGCAAGGCATTGCTAAATCACCATCTATTAGAAGAAGGTGTGGTAGTTTTAAATCCACATGATCTGATATAATACGGACATATCCTATCTTTGCATGCAACATAAACTGGAGGAAGTGCTGCATGAGGGATACATAGTCTATTCTAGAGTGCGAAAGAGGCACAGGAGAATAAAAAGTGAATTCCAAAACATCGGGCTTGGAAACTCCTTAACCATCGAGCCCCTATATGCTATCGACTTCTGAAAGGTTTTCCGCATAGATTGAGGAGATATCTGGTACTGGAACGACGATCCAAAAAAGGATCCATTGGTTGATTACAATCACCCCCAACTATAAGGTTATCTAGTGGATAAGATGATAAGTTAAAAGAAAACTTTTCCCAAAATTGTGTGTCATCACCTGTAGGATCATGAGCATTACATATAGAGAGCTGAGTATCACTAATCTTAATATTCAGTATAATCCACC
The DNA here is from genome assembly GCF_964204655.1 of Triturus cristatus. Lineage (NCBI taxonomy): Eukaryota > Metazoa > Chordata > Amphibia > Caudata > Salamandridae > Triturus > Triturus cristatus. The sequence continues at coordinate 557,506,947 of NC_140583.1, forward strand.
TACCCAACTCATCCTTAACTTCACTTAAAATCTAAATATTTAAAGACTTATGAAACAGTATTACTAGACCATTTTTGTTATTTTCTGCTGAAGAACCAAAAAATTATCCCACCCATAGACAACATAAATAGTCAATATCTTGATCTTTAAGGTGTGTTTCCTGCAGAAGAGCAATTTGACAGTTTAATTTTGTTTTTATTCTATTGCTACTACACCTTGGACTGACCAGATGCTATCCACCCGGCACCTCCGGGCACTCCACCCTTATACTCTTGGACCTTCGTTCTTGTAAAATGTTTGTACCTGTTTTTATCCCAGATGCTCCACTCCCTACCTAAGTCTTTTTTTTTATTTATATTTTTTTGTTTTTTTGTCCTCATTTACAACCCAGTCAGGCTTGTCCATGCTGAAGATTATTGAGAAAAAGCAACCGTCTCAGAACACTGGATCTGCTGCCTTATGACCTATTTGGGCCAAGACTGCCGGTGCTATCTCGGCCAACAGCTTAGGAGCAATGCCAGCTAAGTCTTATTTGTATACAACCTGTTAAGCCTGTAAAGCACTTTGATACCCTAACGGGTCAAGTCCGCGCTCTATAGAACACAAATAAATAAAATAATAAATAAATAAATACAATTTTGAAAGATGAGTAAGCACCCTCTGCTTTTTAATGGGATTACATAGTCCTTTCACATTCCAAGAGACAATACGTCTACTAATCATTGAGGAGGCTTATGGAAGAGATAGACAACAAAAGATCTATAATATGGACTATATAAAGTTTGAATGAAGTAATAGAATGAGACGGGATGGAAATATAACAGTGGAAGATTGCATTTTGAAAAATAGCCCGCAATAATGTACGGGAAAGAATAAAGAGAATGAAGAAAGGGATGAAAAAAGAAGAGGAATGAGAGGAAGGGGAAGAAAGTGGTGGGATAAGGTAGCTCCCCTTTGATATATGGAATCAAAAGATGAAAAAAGCCAAACTGTTTAAGTCATAATAATAAAAGTAATAAGTCCTGGAGAAGGAGGGGGTGAAGCGAGAAATACAATGCAGCCAGAGACAACCCCCCCCCCCCCCGAGGATGAAAAAGTGGTTAATTAAATAAGCGAGGAAACACATTGAGGAATAGATATAAACAAGCAAAAACTAACAGCTTGAGTTTTTACTTGCCAACAAGAAAAATAAATACTAAAATGCTCACAAAACACGACCACAAAAACATAAAGACACTGGAAGACACAACACCAGAATCCAATATGACGCGCTTGTGAAACCTGCAAAAAAGAAGAAAACAATCCAATGTTTAGGGAGCCTAGAAGGACCAAATCCAGTCAAGTCTTACTGAGTTCCATAGCTTCGCCTCTGTGGGTATATATATATATATATATATATATATATATATATATATATATATATATTTTTTTTAAATATATTTTTAATAGAGTAGGAGAAACAATAAAAGCAACTTTTTTACACATCATTTTACATATCACATAACCAGGCCAATAAACAATACAAACATGTTCAAGAACAAGAGAAAAAAAGGTTTCATGTTAAAATTTCATACAGCACTGATATAGAATCAGCTTCACACCATCCTAATCTTATCTGAGCCAATTAATTTAAAAAAATGTTAGATTAACCACACATAACAAATAAAGTGACAAGTGCAATATACACAAATAAAGTGCAAAGTGCCATGTGCAAATCCTGTTCAGTCATATTTTACTCATAATTTACATTATCAGACTTGGGTAGTGCAACTAACGGGGGCAAAGGAACGCCAAATAGCTCTGAATCTTACTACCGCTCCTACACGTTTGGCATAAGCCTCTTCAAGTTTATAAGTCTTAGTCAGCGTCTTAAACCAATGCTCAATACTAGGTTGTATGCTGGTTCTCCAATTTTGCAAAACGAATGATCTAGCAACTGCTATAGCAATTAATATAAAATATTGCTGATATTTTGTAAAACATTTTGCTTCTGCTGAAGAGCCATATAACACCAGCATATCTGACGGACATATTTCTAGGGTTAAGATCCGAGATATTTCCTCCAAACCCCTTTTCCAGAAATTTTGTAAATCGTTACATTCAAAGAATATATGTAGCCATCCCCCTTCCCCCTCTCTATTATAGCGGAAATATTTATTTGGGCAAGTTAGAAACATTTTGGACAGTTTCAGAGGAGTAAAGTATAATAGCCATCTAGATAAAAAATTCATTCTTTTAAAATTGGCGCCTCTAAGAGCTTTATTTAGTATTAAACTTGCAGCCTGTCTCTAAATGAATTTTCTGCAGCTCTTTTATCAGGCCCACTTCTGAATTGGCTTTCTGATGAAGTATCTGATACAAGGAGCCAACTCCTGCCAATTTATTTACTATCTGCCTGACAATCGATCTTGTTGTCTCATCTAAAGTTGCATAGTTGTTCTTAAGAAAATTAGAAATTTGTGCAAAACTCAGGGCCAGTGCAGTATTCGGAGTATTGGCCTGGAGACAAATAGTTTTCATGTAATTAAGGAATCTAGATTGTAAAAATCCCCCAGCTGAAAGTATCCCTGTTCTTGCCATTTCTGACAAAGCCTACTAGAAAGATTAAAATCCCCAAATGCTCCGTCCTGTATAGGGGTATACGCATGAAATAGAGGGATATTCCGAGATTTAAAAAATAACTGCATTCTATCTGCCAGAGTAAAAATGACCTTATAACGCGTTTTTTTGGGAAGTTTTGCCAAACGTAGAAAGGCCAGGAGGCCGATGGCACTTTCATTTAGCATATGTATCAGAAAAAATGAATCAAAAGCCGAATTTTCCTTGCCCAGTTGAGAAAACAAATCAAGCAGAGATGCCTGGTAATATGTAGGAAAGTGTGGGAGTGCCAGTCCTCCTATGGTTACATCAAGTTGCAGTATAGAAAGCCTAACCCTAGGTTGTTTATTATTCCAAACAAACCTCCTTATTAATTTATCCAGCTCCTTAAAATAGTAACTCGGGATTTTCATAGGGAGGTTAATGAATACAAACAGGAACAATGGAAGTACCGTCATTTTGATCATTGATACTCTTCCCACCATGGACAGTTGCAGCAGAGACCAATTATCCAGTAACTGTTTAACTTTAGTAAGTAAACTAGCATAGTTCATAGAGAATAGTTGTGCATAATCATTTGTAACATAAATTCCCAAATATCTAATTGGATGCGGGGGTTTTAGATGGATGGTAGGTGGAAAATCTAAAGGAGTCGTATTAAATGTAAAAATTTCTGTTTTTGCATAATTGACTTTGTACCCTCCAACTTTTGTAGAATTTTGAATTTCATCTAATAGGTTCTGTAAGTTATCTACCCCTGGCTTCAAATATAGAATATTATCGTCTGCATAAAGCTTGATTTTGGTCATACCAGCTATAGGGGGGACAATACTAATGTTTTTCCGAGTCTTCTGCATCAGGGGTTCGATAAACAGTGAGAATAAAAAGGAGATAGCGGGCACCCCTGATGGGTACCTCGCTTAATAGTAACTTTGCCATTTATTACACCATTGATCATAATTGTAGCTTCTGCACTTCTATATATTTTAATCAACATCTCTATAAGTTGTTGTGGAAAACCAAATTTTAATAGAATAAAAAATAACGCACTCCAATCCACCAAATCAAAAGCTTTTTCATCATCCATCATTATAATCACCGCATCTGTCTGATTAGTAGAAAAATAATCAATAGCTTGCATTAAAAAATTAGTATTTGATGCCATTAAACGTCCAGGAATAAAACCGTTTTGATCACTATGAACCAGCTGTTGTGCACAGTTAGCAATTCTTTTAGCCCAAATTTTCATAAGAAATTTATAGTCTGTATTTAACACACTAATGGGACGGTAAGAACTTGGATCGGCAGGGTCCTTTTCTTTTTTTAAAAAAACTATTACAACCGATTCCCTAAAACTCTTTGGTGTATCTAAACCATCCTTAATTTCGTTAAACAAATTTACTAAAAAAGGAAGCAGTTCTACCTGAAATATCTTATAAATTTCTACGGGAATCCCATCTGCTCCACTAGCTTTGACATTCGCCATTCTCTTTAATACTACCTGTGCTTCAGGGATTCCGATTTGTGAACATAGTGTCTTGGAGAATTGCTCAGATAGCAAAGGTAGATCCAGTCGATCAAAGTATCTCTCAAGATATACCTCATCCACTCCCTGCGTTTCTCCATAAATATGCTCAAAATGTGAACTAAACACCTCACCTATACCCTGCTTATCCTCAACTAAATGGCCAGATATTGGATTTTTAATTTGAGAGATTAATTGTGCCGCCTTTTGTGTTTTCGTGGACCAAGCCAGAACTCTACCAATCTGCTGGCTCTCCTCGTATAATTTTTGTTGGTAGGCCCTACTAACCGCAATTTCCTCTGTTAAAAAAAAATCTTTCAGGTTCTCCATTGCCGTGGCTACCTCCTTTTGCTGTGCCTTTATTATGGGCACTGGGGGATCTGCAAGAATTACTTTTTGTCTAGCTTCTTCCACGCCAGCTTGAAGTGTGGCAATCTTGTATCCCCATAAATTATTAATTCTTGCCTTATAGGAGATAACATGCCCTCTAAACGTGGCCTTAAAGGCTTCCCATACCGAAAATAATGGGGCCGTGTTTAAATTATTTTGAAAAAACTCCTCGATAAACCGTCTTGTTTCTGTTAACCAAGTCGTATCTTGTAAAAGAGTTTTATCAAATTGCCATCTAGGTCTGTTTTTCACACTTTTATTTAACAATAAAGAAAAAATGACTGGAGAATGATCTGAAAAGGAATTGGTTACAATTTCCACCGGCCCCTTATCAACTGATTTATCGACTAAAAAATAATCTAAACGTGAGGCTGATCTAAATCTGCCAGAATCGCAGGTGTATTGCAAGAGAGTAGGATTAGCTAATCTTCAGGGATCAACCAAAGAAAAATCTCTTATTAGGCTGCTAATTATCTTTGCAGTTTTGGGTTTCAGTTGACGCTTTACTTTATTTGGAGTGTCCAGGACTAAGTTCTGGATAAAATTAAAGTCACCTCCCAAAACTACAAGGCCTTCCATGCTGATTTCTTTGCAATTTAACCTTTACCCACAACCATCTGCCTTTCCCATCTCGCTGACCTTCTTTAAAATGCCAATTAAGTGGATTTGCGATTAGAATCCCCACCCCTCGAACAGCTAAATTGACAGAAGAAAAAAAAAGTCTGTGTGTACCTTTTGGGAAAAACTATCTTAGGGTTATCAGATCTAAAATGGGTTTCTTGTAAAAGCACAATCTCGGGAGAAAGAGACGAAACCCAATTTAAGAAGGCCGCTCTTTTACGTGGGTTAAGTAATCCCTTAGCATTACAGGAAATAATTTTCTGTGGGTATATATGAACTGCTTTAGGTTAAATGGATTGATAAATGTTATTGTTTTGTCTTTAAAGGTGACCTTAAAAAGCAATGTGTATAAGACCATATCGGGTGTTCATAGATCTTAACACTGATCTCAAGTCCAAAGATTCTTTCCTTAAAGTGGCAGTAGCTCGCAAAACATCCTGACTAAAACTGACCTTGTGCCGAGACCAATCCATATGTTTACGTTATTTAGCAGCTGACAAATCTTTTATTAAGCAAAAACCAAAGGAAATGATGGACGAAGTGTTGAACATTGCAAGCACTCACCCCCAGTCAACTGATCTGGGTTTAATCCATCACCGTTCTTTAGCTCACTCTGCCACCCCAGTTCAGACATGGCCATATGCAAATCAGTCTGACCCTGTGCCTCATGGGAACAGTCCAGCCCGAACTGCCAAGCCATGTCTTCCCTGGACCGGAAACAAGCTTCCTAGGACCGGTTTCTGGCATTTCAGCCATCTTCAGCCAGGCTTGCTTGAATCCAGTGGCAAAGTGAGCAAGGGACTCACGTCTGAGCATACCCTGCCAACTTATGGCGAACAAAGCAAAAACCAAAGGAAATGATGGACGAAGTGTTGTACATTGCAAGCACTCACCCCCAGTCAACTGATCTGGGTTTACTCCATCACCGTTCTTTAGCCCACTCTGCCACCCCAGTTCAGACATGGCCATATGCAAATCAGTTTGACCCTGTGCCTCATGGGAACAGTCCAGCCCGAACTGCCAAGCCATGTCTTCCCTGGACCGGAAACAAGCTTCCTAGGACCGGTTTCTGGCATTTCAGCCGTCTTCAGCCAGGCTTGCTTGAATCCAGAGACAAAGTGAGCAAGGGACTCACGTCTGAGCATACCCTGCCAACTTATGGCGAACAAAGCAAAAACCAAAGGAAATGATGGACGAAGTGTTGAACATTGCAAGCACTCACCCCCAGTCAACTGATCTGGGTTTAATCCATCACCGTTCTTTAGCCCACTCTGCCACCGCAGTTCAGACATGGCCATATGCAAATCAGTCTGACCCTGTGCCTCATGGGAACAGTCCAGCCCGAACTGCCAAGCCATGTCTTCCCTGGACCGGAAACAAGCTTCCTAGGACCGGTTTCTGGCATTTCAGCCGTCTTCACGAAGCTTGCAATGTTCAACACTCCGTCCATCATTTCCTTTGGTTTTTGCTTTGTTCGCCATAAGTTGGCAGGGTATGCTCAGACGTGAGTCCCTTGCTCACTTTGCCACTGGATTCAAGCAAGCCTGGCTGAAGACAGCTAAAATGCCAGAAACCGGTCCTAGGAAGCTTGTTTCCGGTCCAGGGAAGACATGGCTTGGCAGTTCGGGCTGGACTGTTCCCATGAGGCACAGAGTCAGACTGATTTGCATATGGCCATGTCTGAACTGGGGTGGCAGAGTGGGCTAAAGAACGGTGATGGATTAAACCCAGATCAGTTGACTGGGGGTGAGTGCTTGCAATGTTCAACACTCCGTTCATCATTTCCTTTGGTTTTTGCTTTAAATCTTTTATTAAGTCAGAGTATTGTAAAATAAGGGCTATAATCCCTCTTTGTCTAGTAGAGATAGAAGTGTGTGCTGAACTAATGCTGTGAGCCCTCTGGATATTGAGGTCAGATAAATCAGGCGAGCCAACAATTTTGGGAATATGAGTTTCTAAAAATGTAATCATATCTTGCACTTCAGAACGTTCCGGGATACCATAAATGTGAATGTTATTCCGACTGATACACTTTTTTAAATCCCCAGACTGTTTCTTGAGCACACTAACTTCTCTGGTTAAGGTTTCCACTTTGGCCATAATGCCCAGGGCATCACTAACATGTGTTCCACCTCAATTAGTCCGGAGTCAAGGGGATACCATTTCTCTTCAATTCGTTGCAAAGCTGCATTTGTTTCAACCACAAATGGTTTCATAAGTTTATGTTCATCCATAATAAACTCCAGCTTTAAAGAAAGAGGTGATTTAGTAGGAGAGCATGGGTCCTTTTTAACTCTCTTGCTGGTGTTCCAGCCCAAATCCTTGTGGCCATCAGTATTAAAACTAAAGCAGAAGACACAGAGGGCCTTAAAGACTGTGAGTTCGAAAATTATACTGTAGATCCTTCGGTGTGTATGGTTTTAGGAAAGAACAACACTATCAAAAAGGGCCCCTAAGACAAACAACGAAAAGGTCCTCCACTTGAAGATGTAACAATTCCTTCAAAAAAAAGGAGAAAAAAAATGTTCCCCCAAATGTAAGAATTTAGTAGTGAAGGACCCTATAATAAACACACCACAGTGTTGAGGAGAAGATAAAATAAAAACTTATTGGGACTCCTAAAATGCAGCATCATCAGAGCAAAAATGAGAGCAGTGAGTTAAACCAGAAAAAAAGGATATACAAACTGCAAAGTCACCACACCGCTCCCTGATGCTTCCAACATAATTTCCTATTGTTGAAAGGGATGTGTGCTGATAAAGTGTTCCTCCGATGTTATAAATCTCCTCAGAGTGTCAGAGGTATTAGTGGGTGGCCGTCTTCTCTCGCTGCCACATGCGCTTCACAGTAGAGAGATCTTACAAATATTTATTTTCACAATGTTCAAAGCATGCAGGTAGACCTGTGGTCAAAACATATATCATGCTGGGACATCTGAAAACATAAAGATACAATACCTCAAATCAGAACAAATGTTATCTCAAATACACATATCGTTATGGGATATGTTACATGGCAGCTACTACTTTTCCCATGCTCTAGTTCTGTCTACCACCACTGCCCTGTGCCTCTTGTTCTCTTCTCACTTTACACTTGTGATCGTAGGTGGATTTGGCAGCCGGAATGCATCACATCGTCACCTTTGGGAAGTTGACCGTGCCAGCCCTCCCTCTGCTGGATAATAGCTCTTTGTCACCTCCACTCTAAACGCTTGGCAGCAGCTACTGATGATGATTAATAGGGCTCTTTAACTCCTTATTTCACACCTTTCTGTTTCTTGGCTGCGAGTCTTGTGAGTCTAGGAATGAAACTCCACACTGCAGCTGGACTGCACCCCCCTTCTGAGTCCGCAGAGCAGCCCCCATCATAGAGTCATTCTTTGCTCGACTGCCAGAACTGCACTTATCTCGATTCTTCTCCTGTGCGACTTCACTCTGCCAAATGAAGCAGCTGTCATGGGTTAGACGCAGCTCTTCCGTGCCCTTTGTATGGAAGGCACGGGTAGAAAAAACACGCAGGCGCAGCGATGGTGGACACTCACAGACAGGTACAGGGAATGTTGAACAGCCATTTGGCAATAGGACATGGATAGAAACAAAGACAGAAGCCCTGGTCAGTTGCATACGTGGGAGGTAAGGATAGGCACCAGGAGCTAAGGCAGGATAGGCACATGGGAAGAAGACATGGACACGCCCATGGAGGTAAAGCACAAAGGCCACATGGAGTGAACCCATGACAGGTACATAGCATGAAGACATGGCTATATAGACCCATGAAGTGAAGCTACAACAAGCACATAGCATAAAGATATGGATAGACACATCATTGATTGACAACATGACACGCACATGAAGACACAGAAAGGCGCAGGGAGCCAAGGCATGACAAGCACATAGCATGAAGGCGCAGACAGTTATAGGGACCAGAAGGCGACTTGCACAAAAGAAGAGGACATGAACAAAAGGCACATGAAGTGCAATTGTGAGAGGCATATTGGCTGGAGACATGAATATGCACATGGAGCAAAGACAAAACAGGCGCATAGAAGACACAGCCTGGCAGAGAGAGCGAAGATCTGACAGGCATATGCCATGAAAGACTAGACAGTTATAAGGACAGATGGTATGACAGGCACAAAGGAAGAAGACATGCATAGATAGGTACATGAAGTGCAAATATGAGAGGAATATCAGCAGAAGACATAGGCTAGCTCAGAAAGCAAAGTCCTGACAGACACATGGAATGAAGACAGAGACAGGCACAGCACGTGAAGCCACATTAGGCATATAGTAAGAAGATATGGAAAGGCATAAACATAGGAAAAACAAGTACACTGAATAAAGACGCAGTCAGGCCATGGAATAGAGATGTGACAGGTAAAGAGGAAAAATACATGGACAGGCACATGAAATGAAGGTATAACAGGGACCAAGAATTCATAGGTATAGGGAAAATAAGAAAATTGATTATTGGTTGAGGGGGGTGGAGGCCCCACTCAGGCAACAACCACAATCCTTGTCAGGGTGAACCGCAAAGAGTTACTAAAATAACCTGTGGTTAATCCTATGGTAGATTAGCAATAAGGCAGTCAGACCTAATGTGAGGCACTATGTAAAGAATTCATGCAGCACACAAACAGTAATAAAGTAAGAAAATAACACAAGAGAAATCCTAGACAATTTAGAATCATAGACTACGTTTTAATAAATAAGATGATAACAAAATGAATTAAATCAAATCAGTAGTGTAAAATAGTGACTAAAGGGCCAAATGCGAGTAACCGGGTGAACGTCAAAACCTAAGGCCGACTTCAATGTAGCACGGTTCGAATACAAGTGGTGTATTGGGCCTGGTCTCAGCTTATTTTAGGACTTAGAAGAATTTTTGAAGAACAGATCCCAAGAAGATAGATTTCAGCGGTGAAAGGCAGTAGATGAGGAGGAGGTGTGGTCATCGGGGAGCCGTTGGATGAAGTGACAGTGACGTTTTTTAACTTTGGACTCAGCCAACTTCTTGGAAGTTAAACATCTCCAGTGGAATGAAGCTGGAGGCAGTAACCAAAGAGGGCTCCATGAGGCCAGATACCTTCACCGAGAGATCCCGTGGAACAGGATTTGCTGCGGAGAAGACCGTTACAGGAGCTACAGTGAAGTCAGGGAGCCGAGCAATGCACCTTGGGTGTATCGGCTGGCAGGTAGACCCCAGTCAAGCTAACTGACCGAGACCATTTGTCTTGAGACCTTTAGAATCCCCCTTTGATTTTGGAAAAGGATGGACCACCAAGCTCCGATCGTTTGATTACAGAACCTTGAATATCTTAACTACCCGCACGAAAAATGACAGGACGCCCTGAGGAAGCCCCAGGCTTACTGGCCATTAGGGGGCGACATATGTGTTGGCTGTGCCTCACAACATTTTTTGTTCCATTCCCTTTCCTTAATGACTCTGATATTTGAAGAGTCACTGTTCACATCTTCGATCGTGTGAAATAAATACTGGATGCACTATAAGGATTCTTCCTAATTATTATGAATACACTTACTTGTCCTGATGCACTCTACTTCAGACCCCGGTCTTTTGTCAGTTCTTCAGGCACTTCTAGGTAAAACATTTTCTAAGTCTCAGGTTTTTGGCGATGTACCACCAACACCACTTCCAAGAGTCTAGGACCTGGGAGCACCACTTGGGAGTATTAGGACTCACTCCAGCAGAGGCCAGCAGCAGGGATACAAGCCTCAGGAGCTTGGCATGTTCCTGTAGCACACACTGGAGGCAGCCACACTGGAGGTAGCCAACTAGCCCTTGGAGTCCCTTCTGGTAGTCCTGGGTTCAAAGAGATATTCCAGTTCTCCTTCAAGCAGCAAGGCAGTCCTTCAAGCAGAAGGGCAGTCCTCTGGTAACAGCAGGGAAGTCCTCTGGTGGCAGGGCAGTTCTTCTGACGTCTTTTACAGGTCCAGTAGTGTACTGAAGAGGTGTTCTAAAGGTCCATTATTTTAACCTGGTGCCAGCCTTTGTGTGTTGGGGGAACCCTGACCTACCTCCACATCTGGTTCTGGAATGTTCGTCCCTTCCCTGTCAAGGCTCTTGGGTGACAAAAGACTAATGTCAGGTTCCTTTGTATGTGCTGAAGGCAAGCCCCTTTGAAGTGCAAGTGGGGCCGTGAGCAGCTCCAATCCCAGCTATCCTGGCAGGAAGGCTCATCCCTTTCACTCTTAATCCCCTTTGTGCCATATGTCCTACTTTTTAATTACAATACACCCTGCCCTATTCACCTTCATATGTTTTAAAAAGGAAGGTTTAGGCCTGTCAATAGGTTTATTTTGCCAGGTCAAATGACAGTTTACAACTGCACTACAGGATGCAGTGGCAGGTCTGAGACAATTAATATGTTCTTAAATTCTTTATTTTGATTATCAATGCACACGTATAAAATACAAAGTATATATCACAGGCACAGAAGAATAATGCTGTGAGGCATTGTAATATACAACAGTAGGAACATTATTGAAGTTCCAAGGGCACTAGCGGTCAATCCTGAATAAGAGTAGCAAACAGGTAGCTAATGGAATATCTAAGAAAAATGGAGTGGAGAAAAGAACGCGTGAATGCAAAGAGGGATGGAAGTGGGAGTAGGTGTTGTCTCTTTGCGAAAGCCAATGACCAAAGAGAAATGACACCAGATGCATCCCACTGGCTGTGTGTAAGTGCTCCTGTTGGTAGATTAAGGGAGTGAGATCTCAAGACCAAGAGTGTCCAGTTAAATGAGGAGGCAGTCCCAAGTGAGGTTCAGGGGTCAAAGAAGGTCCATCTGTCCAAAGCAATGTCATCAGTCGGATACAGGTCCCACACCTGCAGATAAGTATAAAGTTCCTCAGCCAGAGTGTAAATGAGTTTCTCATAGGAAGCAGTTTTGAACATTTCTGTTAACCACTCTGCATGTGTGGGCATGTAGGAAGGGCACCAGTGCCTCAGGATACAGAGCTTGGCCACAGTAAATGACGTGGCAAGAAAACATTGCTCATTGTGTGTAATCAGGGAATAGTCCATTGTGTCATGTCAGAGTACCATTTAATGGGGAAGGTGGGAGGGGAAAGTGAGGGTTCTGGGAAGTGCATTTACCACTGTTGTTCATAGACCTCAGAGACTCAGCCTATCATATAAGATATGTATTACGTGGAAGCCCAAGAGGTTGCAGTGCCAGCATTGTGAGTGATGTAGCAGACCTGCATATATTAATATGGAGAAGGCCCAATACCAATACTGCACTGTTCTAAAATGACAGAATTTTATCCTAGACTCCCCCACACCATGTTTTCGAGTAATCAGTGCACAGTGTCATCTGCCACACAGGCCCCGGGGCTGTGATTGGGGCAATGAGTATTTATGCTATATCAAAAGGTTATACAGACCTGACATCACGCCGCTGTATTGGCCCCAAAGAATGAGATGAGTAACAGTTGGGGAGGGGGCTAAGGCCCACAGTGACATGCCCAAACTGCTGAAGAGGCTATGGCAGAGTTTAAGATATTGCCATTGCTAATGCGGTGGGAGGCAGAATTACTCCCTCAGGGCCACAAAGGATTTGAAGAATCCATGATTAAGGATCTGGGAAACCTTATTGATGCCCAACTGCCACTAAATAGTCCAGTCAGATGAAGCTCCACCAATGCAGATGCTAACATTCTGCCAAATGCGGCCCTCTCGTGCAAGCAGTGGTCAATCGAGAGTAGTGAGTAGATATGTTTCTAGGCCCGAGTCATAACCTGGATCATGAGGTTGTGGAGCATGCTGGAGGCATGCTGTACGTGTAAAGCAGGTGAAGACCAGGTAGGCTCTGTGATATGTTCCTCTCTATCAGAGCCCAAAGGGGATGCATTATCCTTTGTTGCATAAAAACAAGTTGAGTAATGTGGAGTAATAAGGAGTAGTGCTCAATCGAGGGAAGCCCTAAAAGGACACACCTCCTATGGGGAATGAGTTTGGACATTAACAGGCAGAGCCTTGCAGAGCCCCAAATGAAGCCTTTGATGGCCATGTCAATGGATTGGCGCAGCTAAAGGGTTAGATTTTGAAAGCCTGAACCATACCCAGAGAAAGAGATTAAGGGTTGTCTACTTGGCAAAGTCTGCTCGAGTCTGCTCTAGAAGCGGTTCTAGATTTTCTGTTGTCATGCTATCCAGACCCTTATTGAAATAGACACCCAAATATTTGATACTCGAAGGCATCCAGTAGAATTGGTAGCCCTGAATCACTGACCCCTTCATGGTCATGGAAAGGGGCAGGGGTTCTTTCTTGTCCCTGTTAATCTGGTATCCTTCTTTTGGTGCAAACTGGTCAATGAAGGTCAGGAGGGCCGGAAGGGGTCTTGGAAGGTCTTTATGCATCAATAGAGTATCATCTGCATTAAGAAGGACAGTGGAGGGGTCCCAAGTGTTGTGATGGCCACTACATCTGTTGATTGACAAAAGGCTGTAGCCAATGGTTCTAGGGCCAGCTAAAAAAAGGAGCGGGGAAAGTTGGCACCCCTGTTGAGTCCTGCATGAGATTAGGAAGGAGGCCAATAAGAAGCCCAACAGGTCACCTGTGCCGAGGGTATATTATAAAACCAACACATTTGAGCTATGAAATTGTCTCCAAGGCCAAATTTATCAAGGGCCATGAAAAGGTATCCCTCCTCCATGAAGTTGAAAGCCTTTTTGGTGTTGAGACAGAGCTAGAGCATATATGTCAAATCCTTGGCTATCCAAAGGACATGAGCCATATTTCAGAGCTAGTTGTGAGAAGTTTAGTTCTGGTAGAAACCAACCTGTGTGGGTTGGATGACCATTAGATCACTTGCTAAACCAGGCTGCCAACTTACTGGCCAGGATCTTGACATCCCAATTCAGAAGAGGTATGGGTTGATAACTATCAAAGGACACTGAGGAGCCCTTACCTGACTTGGGGAGCACTGCTATGAGGGCTTTGTTGCCAATCAATCCTAAGCTGCCCCTTCACTCTGCCTCATTATATGCTACTTCAAGAAATTCTGACTTGTCTGATGATGTCATTTGTAGAAGCCTCGGGCAAGCCATTTTTCTCTGGAAGCTCTGATGTGGAGTGTGGCAGGGATGGCCCTTACAATCTCTCTGGTAATTGCTCCTCAGAGTAGTGCCTAACCATTGTCATTCACTTGGGGGAGATAGACTGAACCAAGGAAACTACTGATTTGGCCCTTGTCAGTGATAGCTTCCGGAGTGTAGAGGTCTCTGTAGTACTCCGCAAAACTACCTACTATCTCTTGGGGATAGGTGATGAGACAGCTGGTTCAGTCTTTAATAGACTGGATGCAGGAAGCTGGCTGCCATTGTTTGAGCTGGGCCACGAGTTGCCTTTCGGACTTTTCACCTTGTTCATAGTGACAGTACCTAAGCTTCTGGAGCATGTGTTCAGTCCTAGAGGTGAAAATGGCGTAAAGGTCCATTTTCACCTTCTCCAGGTGGTGGTGGGTGGGGTCAGTGGGATGGGAAGAGTAGGACTGAGTCAGTTCCTAAATTGTCACTTCTAGTGACGTCTGCTGGACTACCCTTTGTTTGTGGCCGCATCATGCATATGCTGAGCCTTAATGGTGGCCTTTGCCATGGCTCATATGGTCAGTGCACATGTATCAGATCCCACATTATCATCTATTTTGGTTTTAATGTGCGCTCAGAGAAGAGTTTTTTCTCTCAGGCATCTAATAGCAACACACATTGAATCTCCAGGGTTTCTGAATCTGACGCAGTGGCCTGAGGTTTAGAAAGAGGCTGGTAGGGGAGTGATCAGAAAGCGAGTTCTCATGTATACAAAATAGTCCAGTCCGAACTGGTTGCCAGTACAGCAAAAGGTAAAGACAGCACCTGATGTCGAGGAAGCCATGGTCCTGTTCTAAATCCAGGGGAATAGCTCTAGCTTATTGGTGGCCCTATGTAATGGCTGCATTGTGCATATGTTGACCCCTAATAGTGGCCTTCACTACCGCCCATAGGGTCTGTGTGCATGTAATAGATCCTGCATTATCATCTAGATAGGTTTTAAGGTGCAATAGGAGAAGCGTTTTCCTCTCAGTCATCCAATAGTAAGAGAAATTGAATCTCCAGGGTTTCTGGATTGGTTGTGACAGTCTGAGGTTTAGCAAGAGGTTGGTCAGGGAGGGATCAGAGAACAAGCTCTCCCTACAGTATAGAAAATCGTCAATTTTCTACTGAGTGCCATGTACAGGTTAAAAGTAAGTGTAGGACTTGTCAGTCGGGTAAGGAAGGTGCCAGATGGTGATGATGCCATGAAGCTCCTGCATGTCCCGGAGGATCACTCTGTGGAATTCTGTAAGGATAAGGATTGAGATAAAGGAGAAATGTTGCTTTTGTCCTATTTGCTGCATAAATTGACGCCACACCTAGAGTCTTGTCCGAGATCTTGAGGCAGACAAGGGCAAACCTAACCTCGGGATTGGTCCATGTCTTGAGAACAGTACAGGAAAGTGATTTGCATATCAAAATAGCCACTTCATATTTCAGTGGTGTTAGTAAGTCTGTGGTTAGAGCAGCGGCTGTGGATAACTTTGCTCACCCAATCTCATTTGAGTTTATTTGCCTCAGGGCTGGTGATCTGTATTTTCTGTAACAAGGCTATGTCTGCCTGCTTAGAGTTCAAGTAAGCAGGGACATTTTTATAGTTTGATGCAATGTGTGTGGCAATGGACATTTCAGGATAAGACCGTCAGGGGCGTTGATGCCATGATGAGGGTGGGGTGATTGTGGATCAGGCTGATAGCAATAAAGGTTTTGGAGCAACTCTCCTTGTGCTCCCATGGCGGGACCAAGCCTTCACCTTCGCTCCTACCTGTTTGCGATGAAAGCTGGACATCGTACCCTGAGGAGCGTGGGCAGAGTAGAAGAAGGCTGGCACATCTTGATCCCGAGACAAGGGCACTGGGGGTAGGTAAAATGCCATTTTGGTGATGCTTCCTTCAGTCCCTGGGAACGAGGGGGTTCCTGAGGACAAAGAAGGACATTGAACTGCGACACTTTGATTTCTATTTGTTCTTGGGAAGGGTGCTCCACACACATTTCCTCCCCAGCACTGTTAATTAAATAAATATGTGTTGACCCTAGGGACTTGGCCCTCCCCGGGGGTATTTCCAGAGATCGGGCAGAGCACCACGCTAATTCTCTTGTTTTTCCTGGGGTCTGAGGGCAAATCTTTCAAGCCGTATAAATCTGGCCTGAAGGGACGATTATCAGGATCTTTGGCTCACTTTTTTTCCTGGTGGCAAGCTCTAGCCAGTAAGAGCATTTTCAATACGGCTCCAGCCTCATAAGGGACACACTTTATGGGGAGATGTTTTTTTTTAAGGCTCTCTGTGCCAGCCTTCTCTCCTGCTGATGGGAGCATCTTGTGCAGCCCCTCAACTACCAGCCAGCGAAGCACCCTTGTGCGCCCAGTCTTAGGCCCCAAAGCCTGCTGGCTGTCTGAAAGTGCATTCAACTGTGGAATCGGAATCTACGTCTTACCCCAACTGGTCCTCAGATTTGTATAAGGACCCAGTGCCATTGGCTCTTGTAAGTCCCTTCTAATCCTGGGAACCAACTGGAGACAAAGTCCCTAATCCATTTTGCACAGCATCAGGGGCCTCTTCTTTCTAGCTGGCCCTTCTTCCACCATCGTCAGCTCCTAGGTCCAAGATCATCCATACTGCCTCTTCATTGCCAGGGGACTGGAATGTTCTAGATGCCAGACACCCTTGGCTAATACTAGAATGCCACATCCTCCCTCCACCCCTATCCAACCCACCTGCACAGCATTCTATGGCAATCCAATATGGTCCCGTTAGCTTTTTCTCTGTGACTAGCTCCTTTGAGGGTCTCAGCTTGGCCCCTAGCTGACATCACTGGAAGATCTCTTCCAAATAAAACCATGCTAAATGTTTATACCACACATGCACATGTGTTTACGTGTAACAAGCCCATTGACCCTTCCCCTGCTATGCCAAAGGCAGGCACTGGAGGTAAACATGTTCACTTAAATTATCATGAAATTACCTTGGGTGAGACCCAGCTACTGAGACTCACCCATAATAAAGGTTCAAAAACCGGGTGATCAAAAGTGAAAAATCTTGGTTCACTAAATGGGTGGAACCAATTTTAGACAAATAAGATAGGGATCTGTGATTAAATATTTAACCTTTGCCCTAACTTTGTGGTTATTCCTGAGCTGTTCTTAATACTTATAATCATCTAATACATATGGCTTTTAGACAAAAATGCCTAATTTACAAGCCTATTGAGCTGCCGGTGTGTGTCACTTTTTTTTTACACTGACAGCAGAATGGGCTTGCCCATACTAAAAAAAAAGCAGAAAAAAAAGAAATATTCTATATTATTATTAACAACCAGGTTCGATTTAGCTGAAGAGAAAACTTTCTCTACTTTTTTTTTTTTTTTTTTTTTTTAAACAAGGGGTTATTGAAACAAACGGGTAGCCTTGGTTGGAACCTATACAATGCAATCACCGAACCTCAGGATTTGGAAAAACAAAACAAAACCCCCCCCCTGGACATCTACAACTTATGCAGAAATTCTTTGGCGGTAGCTTCTTCAGTAAATACAGATGTCCGTCCTTTTAAAATAATTTTAAGTCTTGCAGGATTTTGCAGGAAGACTTGCGCTCCTTTTTCCTGAAATTTCGGAATCAGCTGTCGAAATCTCCATCTGAGATCCACCGTTGATTGACAAAAGTCAGGTCTCACAAAGAATTCACAGCCCATAGCATGAGCTTTCTTATTAGGACGGGCCAAATCAAAAAGGGCCTCTCGGGCAAGAAAATGACTTAGAGAGATTAGAATTGCTCGGGGGAAGAAGGTTTCTTGAGCTGCTGTTTTCTTCTGAAAAAACGGGAATCGGTGAGCCCTTTGAACTTCTGCTTTCCAATCCCAGCTGTTGATATCCGGGAAGGCCTCAGACAGTAGTTCCACTACGAATTTCCGAGGGTCGGTCCCTTCCTTTCCCTCCGGTACCCCAAGAATTCTAAGATTGTTGCGTCTTAGCCTGTTTTCCATATTGGTTAACTTCCATAAATAGTCATCTTTGTGAGCATTCAGTGAAATGATTTCTTTTTCTTTTTTAGTTTGGTTGGGATAAGATAAGGTAGGCTAGGTACGGACTAGCTATGTTTAGATACGGATAAGAGTTCCGGGGGGGGATAGGAGTGGCAGATTAATCACCATCTCCGGGACTAGCGTCCCTTTGCTTCATGGGAAGGGTGAGGGGGGGTGGGGGGTAGGGGTGGGGGTTGGGGGATTCGTGGTGGGTGGTGAAGGGGGGTGGAAAGAAAAATCAGCATTGATTTTTTTGCTTTTTTTTGTTACTAAATGCCCAAGACTAGATTCCAGGCTAAAAAACATTATTATTATCATTGGGGATGTAGGTTGTTCCATGTTTGATGTAGGTATGACAAATTTACTGTCTAACTTAAAAAAATTATTATTCAATGAGAAAAATACAGTTATGTACGTTAAATATATGTGGTCTGAATGACTTTAAAAAAAGGCTGGTTTTTTCACAATTAGCTAGGGGTTCTTCATGGGATATTGTTTGTCTTCAAGAGACACATATTGCTTGGGCTAATAGGGTATGGCTTAAAAAGATGGGGTTTGATTTAATTACATGCTCTAAGCAGTCTACTAATACGAGGGGTGTAGCAATTCTTTGTAAACCAGGTGTTGTTTCTTGTAGGAAGTATAAAGAGGATAGAAACGGTAGGTGGGCTATTATTGAGGCAGGGTTTGGAATAGGGGAGGTTATAACCATATGTACTATCTATGGTCCTAATATAGACGATCCTGAACTATACGACTCCCTCAATTTGGAATTAGCTCTATGGCCCCATCCTATCATACTGTGTGGGGATTTTAACATACACCTAGCCGATACAGTCAACATAAATTTAGGGATAGATTATACGGGTCGGAAACCAAAAGTTTTCAGATCTTTAAGTAACCTAGTAAGGAAACAAGGTCTACACGATGCATGGAATCAACTTAATAAATTTCAACAGGGCAGCACTTTTTACTCTGCTCCCCACAATAAATTATTCCGTCTTGACTATATATTTGCCTCTCCTTCTATTCTGGCAGATGCCACTATTACGCTATTACCAAGATTAATTTCAGATCACAACCCTCTCGTGTTAAAATTCCAGATCATTGCAGGGCAATTTATAAGATATAAATGGACTTTTGATATGAAGCTATTAGTTGATGAGGAGTATCGTGACTGCATCAAACTTTGGCTTCCAAACTTTTTTGCAATTAATAAGGGCTCTGCTTCAGATACAATGGTCTGGGACACTTTTAAGGCTGGTGTAAGGGGGGAAACCCTTAGATACGTAATAAGGAAACGTAATGCTATAAGGCAAAAAAATGAACAAGCTATGTCAGAGATAAGCGCATTGGAACGAGAGCTAGCCCAGAAGATTAAAGATCGGATGGATGTTTCTGTAATACAAAGTAATATTGTTAAACAGAGATCTTTAATCTATAATCAGCATGCGGAAGAAACGGCTGCTAAATATCAGACATTCCGAAGGGAATGTTTTGAATATGGGGAGCAGGTGGGGAGAGTACTGGCAAATAGAATAAGGCAAAAGCAGTCTCAAAGCAAAATCGATAAAATTAAGGATATAGATGGGTTTCTGCAAAAATCAGAGTCCGGCATTTTGGAGGTATTTAAACTTTTTTACGAAAAACTTTACGAAAGTGGGGAAACTTCTGACCCACGGGGGTACTTGGGTGAAATCAGCACGGTAGGTCTGGACCCGGCTCAGAGTGAAAGCCTCTCTACCTCTATAACCTGGGAGGAAATCATTCAAGCAATGGTATCTCTACCAAGGGAGATACCATTGGAATTTTATGTTTCCTTCCAGGCTGAGTTACAGGACGTGTTATTATCTTTCTTCCAGCAGGCATTTATGGGTACAGTGCCCGACTCATGGGCTAAAACAACTATAATTGTTTTTAAAAAGAAAGGCAAGGACGAGGCGGAGCCAGCCTCATATCGTCCTCTCACATTAATTAATTCAGACAGCAAGATCTTCTCTAAAATACTTGCTAGAAGGCTTGGAAGGATCATTGCATCATTAGTTTCGCTACGTCAGCACGGGTTTGTGGCAGGTAGAGGTACTACTGATCATGTTCGGCGAATATTATCTCTTCTGGACTAGTCCCAGGCCTCCAAAGTTCCAATAGGGGTGGCCCTGTTGGATGCTGAGAAAGCATTCGACAGGGTCTCCTGGGAATTTTTATGGACGGTTTTGCATTGGAAAGGCTTTCCATCTCCCTTCATTAAGGCTGTACAGGCCATGTATACTTGCCCAGTCGCCACAATCCGTATTTCAGGAAATCACTCAGGGGAGCTTAAGATATACAGGGGCACTCGTCAGGGGTGTCCTTGCTCTCCTCTTTTATTTGCTCTCTATATTGAGCCCTTGCTGATTAAGATTGAGCATGACCTAGAGATTATCCCAATACAGCCTGTGACTGAATCTATAAAAATGTTAGCCTACGCGGACGATGTGGCCGTAGTGACATTGGATGTTCTCAATGCAATGAGGCGTATCGAATACCTGACATCAGAATTTGGTGCTGTGTCCGGCTATAAGTTGAATCTACATAAAACTCAAGTCCTTTTTACCGGCTCTGACGTCCTACCCGGGGTCAACACAGTTACAGAGGCTATTTATTTGGGGGTAAAAATTGCAGTTAATTTACAGTCCATAGTTAATTTAAACTTTGAACCTATCTTAATCTCAACAAATAAAATGCTAGAGAATCTTGACTACTTGCATTTATCATTATATGGCAGGTGTAATGTTATCAAGATGGTAGTCTTCCCGAAATTTCTCTATCTATTCCGCTCGATTCCACTTCTAGTTCCTAATCCAATTTTTTTAAAAGTCGAAAGAATGTGCTCCCGTTTTCTATGGGGGTACAAGAGAACAAGGAGAACCCTAAAAAAATTAAGCTTACCAAAGGAGAGGGGGGGATTAAATATCCCTCAATTTCAATATTATTACTGGGTGGCCATGCTCCAGTATATGGGAATATTGTTTTTCGGTGTTCAGTCCTATAAGGACCCAGCTATATGTCCGTCCATTTATGAACTTATTTTAGGCCAAGAAGCCAACTATATGTTCTTTAAGTTTTTTGAGCCCAGTTATTACAAAAGGACACGTTTTAAGACTTTAGCTGCTGCTGCTGTAGTTTGGTCTAGAATTCGCACATTTTTTATTTTGAAGGAATATAACCGATATATGCCCCTGGGAATACCAGGTAAACTTCCTTTAATCTTTTGTGACTCTACTATGCGGAGATGGAGTGCTCAGGGGGTTAGAACCATTGGTGATCTTTTCAGAGAGAAACAATTAATCCCATTTGTAGAACTTCAAGAGAAATTTGGGCTGTTACGTATAGACTTTTTTAAATATCTCCAAGTACGCAGCTTTTTAGATAACCTTGAGTTAAGAGGACAGATTAATCTAGAGAAGAATGTAATACTAGAATGCATAAAAGGGAGATGTAAGATTTCTCAACTCGCTAAAATAGTGATTGCAAGTCATCAAGATGATCTTGCTGTATATGAGCATCGCTGGGAGATGAGGTTGGGGATAGTAGGGGTCGACCTACAAGCCTTATTCAATTTAGCTGATCGGTTAATTTTTTCAGGCAGACATAAGAGTCAATATTATATGGTCATTTTTGATCTATATTACTCTCCAGCGAAGATAGCCAAATGGGGGACAAACCGAGGGATTTCCTGTCCTAGATGTACCCTGAGGGCTGCCGACCTGGTGCATATGTTATATGAGTGTCCAGTTCTCTCTCCGTGGCTCAAGGAGATACACAGCTTTTTGAATATAGGTCTAGACATTTCAGTTAATTTGTCACCTCAATTAGTGTTGTTTGGCTGTGAGTTCGGAGCAAATGTCAGAATGCGACCAACCCCTGAGTAGGGATTTTTGTTTTTGTGTATGGCTATCCTCCGTCTATGTATTACTTTCCAATGGCTAAGTCCTGACTCACCATCCTTTAGTATGTGGATGAAATTCGGACTTGCACTATGGGCCCCAATCATGAACTGGGTATGATTAAATTTTTTTTTTTTTTTTTTTTCTCTGTTGGATTCTTACTGTATGTAAATGTCATTCGAACGCCTTCTTTTTATGTATAAGGTTTGTCTTTTTTCTTTTTCCCTGTGTTTATGGATAATGTAACAAATATTAATATCATGAAATTGTTTCATCATTAATGCTGATTTTTGAAAATTCTAAAAATAAAAAAAAAAAAAAAAAAAAAAAAGAATGGGCTTGCCCATATTTACAAGCCCACTTAAAAGTCACTGTGCATGACTTTTCATGGCTTTGTAAATATGGGCCACTGTCACATATTACTCTGCGTAAGGGGCGTTCCATGGGTGTTGCTCTGGGTGTTCCCACGCAACATGTATGGAACCTGACATATTCCTAGATTTACAATGTTTTGTAAAGCTGGAAATGTGTCAGAATCCTACACCTCCCCATGGGAGGCATAGGAGTGGCACATGGAGGAAAAATACTTTTATTTCTTCTTGTTTCTTCCTCTATCTATGCGTGCTGCATTCTGCGGCACACATAGAAATAATTAAATGCCATCATTTCTGCACAAAAACAATCATTCCAGTAACGCAAACACACTTGCAACATGAAGCAAGGGTGTCTGTGTTGGTGCACGGCTGCTGTTTGTGCACCAGTGCTCATATTTATCTTGTGCCAATATACAAATGATATATGCCCAATGAAATAAGCCAAACATTCAAAACAAATCAATAGCAATTCTAATATATTAAAACTCACCAGTTCTCTTAGATAAGCATGACTATGGTAAGACGTAACTGTGTATTTAATATTTAATTATCCTTACTCCAAAATAATACCAGCATTACCAGGAGTTGTAAAAAATCATCTTTATGTAGATAAATAAGTACACTAGATACTAATTGAGGTTTTCGCCATCTGTGTATATAATATGTAAAATATCCTTGCAATAATTGAAAAATATGATTGTGATGAACTGTGAGAAAACGTGATCATGTTAATTACATTTCTTGATCATGCAATAGCGTTCTTGCTCGAAAGTGTTTCAGACAAGGTACACATTTTAATGAATACTTTTAGAAAGTTAGCATTTTATTGCTTTATCCACTTGTAGTCTGCTGCCTTATACACATCTGGTGGAGGGTGACAGCTGGGCTTTGTGTTTTCTCCCTAGACAGCCACACACAATGGAAGCTTAGGTGTGACTTGATGGGCCATCCTGACAGGATGGGAGAAAGGAGCTGGACCCAGTCTCACTTACACCTGATTAGGCTGTGTCCTTTACTCACACAAAGGGCCACATACCCACTGTAGTGAGCCTGCAGCTAGAGCAGGAATGGGGTACATCTGTGCACTTCAAGGATTTGTCTTTGAAGTCTCCCCCACTTCACAGGTACAAATGGGTATAAATACTGTACCTTTGACACCGCCACTCAAGTACACTTCTGGACCTGTCAAGATCAGGAAAAAGGACTGCTGTGGTGCTTAAGGACTGCCACTCTGCTGGACTGTTGCTTTGCTGGACTGCTGCCTTGCTGTGCTGCCCTGCTGCCTGATGCTCCCTAGCCTGGTAGAGAAGAACTGGACCTACATTACTTGAACTCAGAGTGACTCCAAGGGCTAGTTTGCTGGCCCACTGATCTGTAGTCTCATGGACATAAAAAACTTCCAACTTACCTGCTTCTGCACGAGACTCTGCCATCTGTGAGTTTGCCCGGTAAATTGGTGCCACCTCAGGCCTGGACCCTTGGAAGTGAGATTCAGCAAAACCCATGCATCCTCTGTCGGACCGGCGCATTGGTGCATTGCATGGATCAAAACCAGTTCATCCCACTGTTGCGTGGGTCTGAACCGGTTCATCTCTCTGGTTGTGTGGATCATAACAAGGCATCGCTCTTGTTGCATGACTGGAGCCTCACCTGTACTGAGTGGTTCATCTCGATGTATTGCCTCTGGAACCACCACTGCAGAAGGTCTCTGCATCTCCATCGATGGTGTCCTAAATGTCAAATCACTGCATCAAAGCCCTGTGCTCACTGGAGCTGATGCATCGTGCCTGCTGTGCAGATCAGGACCGGTGCAACGCAACCACTGCATTGATCGACACAGAAGCATCACTTTGGCTACGGCCCGCATTTTCAAAGTTGACACCACCATGCTCAAGGTACTTTTTTCAGCGGGCATCACTGGGTCCCTATATCTGACCCGCACTCCATAGCGGTTGGCCTGAAGTAAGTGCCTATTAATTTTAAGCACTTACTTTAAGCTCTTACCTACTACATATTGGATTTTTGTTGTTTTGGTCTTGTTTTATTCATTAAATTAAGTTCTATGTTTATAACTGGGTGCGGCATAGTTTTGTGTGGTGTTTTCACTGTTTTACTGTTTAAAGTGTTGCACAAATACTTTTCAAATTGCCTCTAAGTTATTCCTGACAGCTCGGTGCCAAGCTACAAGAGGCTGTGCACAGGTTGTATTTAGGATTTGCCTGTTTATTACCCTGACTAGATTTGAGGTTGTTATTTCAGTAGGACTCATACCCCAGTCAACCTACAACCCAATTTCTAACAAGGTAAGCTTGTGCTAACTCTGTTCTCTCAAATACAGTTCAGCTGCTGGTGCGGCATAGTTTTGTGTGGTGTTTTCACTGTTTTACTGTTTAAAGTGTTGCACAAATACTTTTCAAATTGCCTCTAAGTTATCCCTGACAGCTCGGTGCCAAGCTACAAGAGGCTGTGCACAGGTTGTATTTAGGATTTGCCTGTTTATTACCCTGACTAGATTTGAGGTTGTTATTTCAGTAGGACTCATACCCCAGTCAACCTACAACCCAATTTCTAACAAGGTAAGCTTGTGCTAACTCTGTTCTCTCAAATACAGTTCAGCTGCTGGTGCGGCATAG
The DNA here is from genome assembly GCF_964204655.1 of Triturus cristatus. Lineage (NCBI taxonomy): Eukaryota > Metazoa > Chordata > Amphibia > Caudata > Salamandridae > Triturus > Triturus cristatus. The sequence goes on from NC_140583.1 coordinate 557,532,128, forward strand.
TTTTGTGTGGTGTTTTCACTGTTTTACTGTTTAAAGTGTTGCACAAATACTTTTCAAATTGCCTCTAAGTTAACCCTGACAGCTCGGTGCCAAGCTACAAGAGGCTGTGCACAGGTTGCATTTAGGGTTTGTATACAATAAAGGACCTGTACCCACAGTGAGCATTCAATTTATATAGCCATTATGGTTGTCATGTGATTTTAGACAAACTAGGAGCAAGTGTTGCAATATCATCAATGCTGCTTCAAGGTATGGCTCACTAATTCAAAGAGGAGAAAGAATATTCAAAACGAGATAGATAAAAGTTGTCTTTTTATCCAACAGTAGTTATATCTAAAACCACCCTCGTGTAGAAAAAGTGTAGGAAAGGAGTGATGGCGCCTCACGGTAGCAACACCATAGAGGATAAAGCAGGAAGGTACTCGCCTGCTACCTCAAGATCTCATCATCAGCTGCCACCACTCCGTAGAAAGGAAAAGTGTGTGGGAAGGTGTGGACAAGAAAATGGGTAGTGACCCAACATGTAAAAGTTGCTAAAGTGTGTAATAAAAGAGAGAAAAGTAGTGCAGAGAACCGTGCACCGTAATAGCCCCACAGTGTTTGTACACAAATTTGAGTTGGTTCACACTGGCTTTCTACTTTTTATTCTGTGCTGTGTGACCACTCATATATAAAATGCCGACATGTTTCATTGCCAATCGGCTGCAGTGCTGAGTGAACGCCAGACACGGACAGAATACCGACTCATGATAGGAGTCGAGGGGATGAACCCTGAACAAGCGATCGCTGTGACACACACACAAGCCCGAGGTTAAAGGTATGCCCCCGATGGGCGACATCCCGAACTGTTTTTAACTGATCAAGCAAGGCTAAAGGGTGAAATGACAATACCCCACGCCCTGAAGAAGTTGCCGTGAGTTTTTTCCGATTGGCAATGAAACATGTCGGCATTTTATATATGAGTGGTCACACAGCACAGAATAAAAAGTAGAAAGCCAGTGTGAACCAACTTAAATTTGTGTACAAACACTGTGGGGCTATTACGGTGCACGGTTCTCTGCACTACTTTTCTCTCTTTTATTACACACTTTAGCAACTTTTACATGTTGGGTCACTACCCATTTTCTTGTCCACACCTTCCCACACACTTTTCCTTTCTACGGAGTGGTGGCAGCTGATGATGAGATCTTGAGGTAGCAGGCGAGTACCTTCCTGCTTTATCCTCTATGGTGTTGCTACCGTGAGGCGCCATCACTCCTTTCCTACACTTTTTCTACACGAGGGTGGTTTTAGATATAACTACTGTTGGATAAAAAGACAACTTTTATCTATCTCGTTTTGAATATTCTTTCTCCTCTTTGAATTAGTGAGCCATACCTTGAAGCAGCATTGATGATATTGCAACACTTGCTCCTAGTTTGTCTAAAATCACATGACAACCATAATGGCTATATAAATTGAATGCTCACTGTGGGTACAGGTCCTTTATTGTATACAGACTTCTGAGTGGGGGATGACCTGTTCTCTGCCCCTACAGCTCCTTTGTGTGATTTGCATTTAGGGTTTGCCTGCTTATTACCCTGACTAGAATTGAGGTTGTTATTTCAGTAGGACTCATACCCCAGTCAACCTACAACCCAATTTCTAACAAGGTAAGCTTGTGCTAAAAACTCTGTTCTCTCAAATACAGTTCAGCTGTCATGCAACATGGTCACTCCATTTAAAAAATAAAATATATCAATGTGTCCCTCTGAAGGAGGGCAACTTGCACCACTTCAAAGGTTTGTCTGATGTTGTAAGCCTTCTGATTGCACCCAGGCCTAACATTAAGCCCACTTCACAAATTAGCAAGAGGAGGTGACCCAGGCTCAGCAACGCTGATCAAGGCACTAAAAGAAGGGGTTAATCGGGCAACTTCTAAAGTCAAGTGCTTTGTGCGGCATTGCTCACAGAAGCCAACAATGTAGGAGATATAAAGGTATTTCCAAAGTCCATACACCAGGATCCACACCCTTTTTTTGTGTTATATCACATATTGTTATATTTAAGCTTGGGCAGGAGTGCGCATAGAAGCACTACAAGGAACTCCACCATGTGGCAAAAAAGCTTAGCGGCATTACGGGAAGTTCGGCGAGTGGGCAGAGTTGCTTGTAGCCTCCCAAATAGCAAGCAGGCTGCTCAAATGCAGGTAAGTTATGTTTGCAAATCTTATAATAAGTGATACTTTTCTTTATTCTAGACAGGTGCTCGGCACTGCCTAATCGTACTTGTTTTTGACTTTGTGCTAGGAATCAAGGATTCTGTAGGAACTTAAGTAATGCAGACTAGAGAGAGACTCCTTTCCTTTGTCCTTTCACTAAGATAGTGGTAGTTAGTATTAGTCATTTAGTGGCACGCGTCCTCTCACTTCAGTTCTTAGAACCTTTTTGATAGGTCGAACAGTGACAAGAAATCTACCAATTTGGTGTATGCATGTATCCACCTATGCATTGAAAGACAGAATGCAGACTTAGTGAATTGGCCCATTAAAGGTGGTTGAGAATGATTGGAATGAGATCGGAACTTAGAAGCAAATATCATTTGTTGCAATTTATTCCAAAGCTTTTGGAATCGGTGGGCTAGAGCGGTTTAGGAAATGTGGACTAAAGATAGGATAGTCAGGGGGCGCTAGAGGGCGCACGGTGGAATGGCTGGCTTCTGAGGCAGCTCCGCTGGTCAGGCTCGTGGATTGGCGACAAAAACTGGTATGCAGGTCTACATTTGAGCCCACAGGGCGAGGGAACATGTCGGAAGACCTGTGGAGCAAGATGTGGGCGTTATAGGTCTGGCGGCGCATAATTAGTAAAAATATCACTCTTTGGTGAGGATCCCGTGGAGTGCCTAGCGGACGACACAAGATGGCGGCGCCCGGCTTCCAGGTCGCGCCACTGCCGCTACCGCTCTAGACTAAACGGCGGTGTGCGGGCTCTTCACCTACGGCTCTTGGAGGGACAAATGCCTGGGGGAGCGGCTGACAGACTATCCCTAAGCATTACGCAGTGAGTACGGCTCTACTACGGGATAGATTGCAGGGTGAAGTACAGCGTGATGCGACGTTGCAAAATGGCGGCCCGTAACTGCGGTATGGTCAGACCTGCTGATCGCCGCTACTAAACGTTTTAGTCTGCCGGAGTGGGCGATGCAAGGATCTGATGGTGATATAAGTGGGGACGCCATAGGATGCCTACATTGACCCTGGGACAAGGAGCAGCACCAAGCGCATTAAGTACACCTGCCTCATACTGTGAGCTGCGAGAAGTACAGTTTTGAATGTCCCTGGTGTGTATTGCTAATACACGAATAGCTTGCAGGTGTGGTGACATCGAGGCATCTGTCCCCTATGCATGTTTGGACCTGGGCGCTTTGAGGTGTGCTGGTCCCCCAGAGACTGCGCGGTGGATAACGCTGGGCACACGCATGTACTGAGGGACTAGCGGTGATCTGGCTTGCAAAACGACCACGCGGTCTGTGCTCTGTGACCTGGAGCTGGCGGACTGCTTTGATGTGCAAGGTGCAGTGGGATGGGGTAGCACACAATCCTCCTGTGATGTCACAATGGTGTGCTATGGTTGCTCCTGGCTGTTCATGACAACTGCGTTGCTGATTTGCATGTGAGGCACTACGATGATGGCTGAAACAGCCACCTGTCCTCAACGGGAGACTATACTAGGTGTCATATGTTAAAGCTGGCGCTAAGTGGATTGCGTGGAGGTCTTGGGGCCCAGTGCACCGCAGAGTGACACCTGGTTCAGGTTATCTCCCCTTAGGTGGTGAACTAACTTAGTGGATACTGCCATATTTGAGACGCATTACTGACAACATGGGGAAGCCGGATAAGCAGCAATCCAAACTTTCGTTTCAAACAAAGCGACAAACCAAAGGTGCAACTGCGCTTTCGGATACGGAACCTGAAGGGGGAAACGAGCCGGAAAACGCAATGGAACAGGTCCTCAAGGCTATACAGCAAAGCTTACAGGACATCAATGGCAAGCTGAATTCCCTCACAAATTTGGGTGGACAATATGTCGGCGAAACTAGATAAATAAGGAGAGCGACTAGAAGAGGCTGAGAGACGTATCGCCGCTGTTGAAGATGAATCGCATGCGACAACTAGAAAGCACATGGATATGGAGAAAGTGGTGGAAGGTCTTAAGCACAAGGTGGAGGACTTGGAAGCGAGATCTCTTCGAAATAACGTCAGAATCGTGGGAATTCCAGAATCCACGAATACGGGACGGATGGAGAACTATGTAGAGACCTTCTCCGTGAGGTGTTTGGTGCTAGTAATTTCTCGACGGTCCTTATAGTGGAGCGTGCGCATAGATTTCTGGTGCCGAGACCCCCGCCAGGCACCACGTCGAGACCTATTGTTGCCAGCATCCTAAACTATAGGGATCGAGATGCCATATTGCGCATGGCACGTGAAAAGCAACAGATAACCTACCAGGGCAACACTTTAGCTTTCTATCCAAACTTCACAATGTCAGTTCAGCTAGCAAGGAAGGAATTCAATCCGATGAAAAAGATATTGAGTGGAATATGCAATGCTTTATGCGGCTCGGTTGAAGGCGTCTCATGAGGGCCGCTCTACAGTCCTCCATTCTCCGAAGGCAGCGCAAGACTTTATTAAAAAATTGATCAAGCAATGCCGGGAGAGTAACAAAGCTGGGCACACCCAAGACTCTGAATGAGAACGATTTTCCAATGCTTCATAAAAGGGCAGCCTAAGCAGCTTTGTCGTGGGCAGGGTGTCCACCTTGTTCCATGGATGGTATGTGCTGTCGGCCTGTACACTGCATGGAGAGCTAAATGCTTGGTCGGTATGTGTCTGCTTCTCACCAGGGTAATGCCAGAATGTTGCACAAATAGGACAAATGGGGCTGAGCGGTGAGAGACTGGACCATAGATACAGGATTGTGTACAAGAGACGCTGTAGTTAAAGGGGGGCGATTCACATATTGTGTGTTTTATGCATCAAACTTGGTAGTGTGAACAGATTGGATGCTTCTATGCTATTGGACTGCGATATTACGCCCTTGAACCTGAGAAGGGGCAGGGGGGGATACATTTTCTGTACTAATCAGAAAAAGCTCTGAACTATATCACGCATAGCAGACAGTGAGGACTAATTATTTTATAACAGGTGCTTTGCAGGAATGTATAGTGACGTGACACAGTTAAGCCGCTGGAACTAATATCGGATAGGAGTGGATCTACATGTATAATGTCTACCTGACCACATCCACTCTGGTGGATGAAGTTGTGTGCACCTGGCGGTACCCTCAGGCGGGTGATCCCCCCACAGTGTTATTGTTATGTTGGTTACGGTATTGGAGATATGTCTTTGGCACGGTTGGGCTGCTGAAGTGGGTGGGGGGAGGGAACCATTTTGCAGACTGTGGTACTTGAGAAACATCGTGGATATCCAGCTCTATTGTTACCTGTATGTTGTTGCCAGCTTTCTGTTAAGTCACATACGATGTACGTGAAGAGGTAATGTCGCCAGTTTTCAAATATATGTCACTCTTTAAATGTCCGCAAATAGCCTGCGATCTACCCATTTGAATATGATTACTTGGAATGTCAGGGGACTTAACAACCCGAAAAAGATCAGGCAAATTTTTGCTAACTTCGACAGATTGCGACTCGACATGGCATTTCTTCAAGAAACACATCTGGCTCCTAGTTCCACAAATCCTATTGGGCGTAAATAGGCTGAAGCAGTATATAGTTCTTTCTACTCCTCTTATTCCAGAGGGGTTCTTATCTTGATCAAAAAGGGGACACAACTCCACGTAGGCAATATCACACATATGAACTAGGGCGATACGTCATCATTGTAGGGAGACTACGGGGTCAGCGGACAGCTCTTTTTATTACCTATGGTCCAAACGTGGATGACCCGGAGTTTTATCATGCCATGTGGGGTAAGCTAAATGACCTGTCAGGCATGGCTATTTGCTGGGGAGGGGGAACTTCAACATAACCCTGAGTGATGACTTAGATAGATCCGCAGCCTCTAGGGAGCCACATCGGCAGGCGGTGGAGGTGTTGCATAATATTATGAGAGAAGTGCATCTCCATGACATCTGGAGAAACCGCAATCTGAGTAAACGGGAAGCTACACACGCTACAGCGGCACTCCATAGTTGGTCTCGCATAGACTATTGGTTGGGCACTAGTGAAGTACTATTATGGACGCGAGATGTGCGACATATACCTACAACATTATCTGACCACAATCCAGTGTTGCTTTCCATCACCATACCACACTATACACCGCCCCCTTATACTTGGAGATTTAACTTGGGAGCGCTGCTAGACTCTGTGTACTCTGACACTATCAGTCAAGCTATAACTGAATATTTTGTATTGAATAAACACAGCACAGCGGACCCTGGTCTACTTTGGGAAGCCTTCAACACGACACTCAGAGGGGTATGCATTAGTACTAGTGCTGGTATTTTAAAGGATATACGCCAACAGCTGGGCAGAGGAGAGCACACTAAAAACACTAGAACGGGAGTTTGAAAACACACACAATGTAAAAATATTAGGTGATATCAGGGTGGTCTTGTCGGAATATCAAACGTACGCAGAGGATGAAATGAAATATGTATTGTTAGAAATGGGATTTCTGGTTGGCTAGGGCTTGCGCCAAAGCCAGGCAGAAACCACCACTCTAGTCAGGGCAAGGAAGTTACACGCCAAAGATAACCCCTGCTCACCCCTTGGTAGCTTGGCACGAGCAGTCAGGCTTATCCCGGAGGCAATGTGTGAAGCGTTTGCGCGCGCACACAGCAACAACACCCAAGGCCCACCACAAAAGAAACTCCACACAAGGTTATATATAAAAATAGCCTTTGTATTATACCAAAACACATTAGATAATATTCACACAATTTACACTGTGCCAACTGGCACTGGGCGGAATTTACAGGGGACTATTTACACAAGACAGGGCCACATGGACCACTGTCAGAATTAGCACACATTACTAATTGTAGATGTAAAACATATATCAACTGTAACACAAGTTATCACTGTAGAGCACAATCAGTAACTACTGGTAAAAGGTAAAAGGTAAGTACACCCTACGCAATCCTAGGCACACCTTAGGCATTTATTACGCAGGGAACCATGAACTTCACTAGCATAACCTATACCAGTAAAACAATCTCCTAAGCAGAGACACAGTTAGGAATAAAAATAGCATAAAAGGTAATGTACATTGCACAAACATACACAGGTAAAAATAACCATGTACCCTAGGTGAGGGCACAACACAGGAAAACTGTCCCCAGGCCAACTTGGCCTCTCAGGGGCTCAAACGCCCTTTGTCCAAAGTGTCAGGGCACAATCAGAGGGCCTCTCACGGGTCCTTGGGCTGCCTCAGCAGCGAAAGCACCTGCGCACAGGGACACAACCTAAACGTTGCAGCTGCCCACTAATTGCTGGGCAGCTGTAAAGAATGAGTCTGGGCACCAGCGTGCACCCTAAGCCCCCACTGAGGCTTTAGAAACTATATGCCCCCAGAGGAAATTATCGCGGGCACCACCGTCCCACCGAAGCCCCTCTGGGACTTTGAGACAAAAAGTGCCCCCTTGATGCAGCTGCCCGCAACTGCGGCTCAGCTGTGCACCTGACTTGGGCACCACTGTGCCTCACCAACCTGTGGCACCGGCAGGGCTTCTGGGAACAAAATCACCCCCGACGTTGCAGCTGCCCACTGACAAGTGGGGCAGCTTGGAGCACCGGCAATGTGCCCCGAGGCCTGCACTGACCCGGGGCGTGTGAGTCCCACTCGGGGGACTCTTCAGCCAAAAGAAGAACTGTCTCCAACCGTTGGAGCGGCCCGCTCTCCTGCGGGGCTGCCTTGCGCTGCCACCCGGGACTCGCCTCAAACCACGGGAGCCCTGGACATGTGGCTACTGCAGGGGGGGGGAGCACCGGCAAGGCGCCTTCGCACACTCCCTTCCTCCGGCCTCCCAACGAGGCCCTACTCACCCGGGTGTCTGCAGGACTCCTCCGGGCCTCACTCGGCACCACTCACCCAGATTCCGCTGGCTTCCTCTAGGTGGTTCTCACGACGCGGGGCTCTCCTCACTCACGGGGGCCCCACCTGCATTTCCCCACTTCTCTGCTCCTCCGCTGCACACAGGGGCTCTCCCTCGCTCTTGGGAGCCCCGGGGGGAAGACACCAGCCTCTTCCCCTCTCTGGTCCCAGGAGTGGAGGGGGGTGGAAATGGAGCCCACGAGGCTCGTACGTTTGTCGGCAGGCCCCGCCCACGTCCCAACACCAGGCACCTGACTTCCTGGTACGCCCGGCCGCGGCGGTGATTTTCTTTCTTCTCCTTACACCAAAGGGCGGGGTGGGCCCCCGCCTTCGTTTTAAAATTAAATATAAGGGAATGAGCGGGGTGGGCACCCGCCAACAAGCACCACAATGCGGGGTGGGCACCCGCTTTACGCTAGGCAAATCCTCAAGGCGGCTATAGTGCGGGGTGGGCTCCCGCTTAGAAGGCACAAAGCGGGGGAATCCCTACGTCGGGATTCCCTCAGAAATTATCGCAGCTCAGCGCTGCTGTTCCCAACGAAGGCGCTCCTCAGTCCAAAAAAAACACAGCGCTACTTGGCCATGGGAGACACAGCGCTCCTCCAGATAAGGCCAGGAACAAAGTCTTTCAGGAGGCAGGGGGGCAAGGGCTGGGCCCAGGGGCCAGCTCACAGGGCCCTCCAGGCAGGGAGGCAGTCCCCAGTGGCGGTCCTCCTGCGCCCAGCAACATCAACAGGCCCCCCCAGTTAGGATCAGCAGAGAACATTTTACATGGGGTCACAACCCCTTTTTATACACAGGTTACCTTTGTCTCAAGGTGCAGGGAAGGGGTGAACCAGATGCAACTGGTTCCTGAGCACTTTGTTTTGCTCAGCCCCTCTCCCTATTCACAGCACAGGCCAGGGTCATCAGTCGCACCACAGGGGGCGGAGCCAGCATTGTGTGGGGAAAGCCCAGCCCTATTCAGGTCCCAGGTGTACTCCTCCCACTTATCAACATGCAGATCTCTCCACTCACCACTGGGGCACACCCATTCTGACTTCTGGAGCCAGGCACACCAGCCAATCACACGCCAGACAGTCACTTCACATTTATTCCACAGACGTGCCAGCTTCTAGAAGTGGCCCTTCAACACTAGACACAGTAATGCTGCACACATCATCGCGCAGCATTCAATCTCACGAGTTCGCACATACCAAACTCGACCCTGCACTCCACACGCATCAGGAACTACCATGGACACATACATTCCCCATGCATTCCTATGGGAGGGCAGGTCAGTCTCACTAAATGTAACACAGAGCGCACGCACTTTACACGGGGACACCGTGCTAAAGTGCCTAGGGGTCTAAAACAACTAACATCAGGTCACATTAAAAGGCAAAACGTTTTAGGGGTGAACCTGCCAAAAGGGCCAAGTCCAACATGTATCGAAACGCCAAATAGCACGATCGTACGGGGAAGGGGGTAGGCCAGGAAGGGTATTGGCATCCAAGATATGCACAGGTCATCCACCACCAGTAGTCCTAGTGATCAGAGATACGCAAGGGGAGTTCCATAGAGATACGGAGGGAATAATGCATGAATTTACGAGAACATATGGAGAATTGTATGCTGCGCGGAGTGCGCCTGCATCGGCTGAGGTCATGGACTACTTGGAGGATGTGGCGATAGCATGGCTATCCCATTCACATAGGGAATATCTGTCCCTACCCATCACGGTGGAAGAGGTCACAGGAATGATCAAATCACTGCCTAATGGCAAAGCGCCTGACCCTGACGGATTAACCTGTGAATTGTATAAACGCTTTGTAGACCAATTGGCACCACATCTGGTGGAGATGTATGGAGATGCACACGATAAGCAATTATTACCACCCACATTGAGAGAAGCTGTGCTTATCGCACTCTTAAAACCAAATAAAGATCCGGAATGTTGCGAATCTTATAGGCCGTTGTCCCTCATCAATGTTGATACTAAGATATTAGCTAAACTCCTGGCCACCAGATTGCAACCTCTAATGACCAGACTGGTATTGCCGGACCAGGCTGGCTTTATCCCTACTAGAACAACAACTCACAATACCAGAACTTTATTTGCGCTCTCGCATTACTTAATTCCCAGTACCAAAGCCGTAGCGGTGCTATTGGATGCTGCCAAAGCATTCGATTCTATTGAATGGCCATATTTATTTACTGTGCTAAAAAGAATGGGATTCCCTCCAATTTTTCTAAGATGGGTGCAAATATTATATACTGAGCCCACGGCTTGTATTAAAGTTAACAATTATCTATCAGAGGCCATTCCGATAGCAAGGGGGACGAGGCAGGTTGCCCACTGTCCCCTTTGCTCTTCGCGCTCGCTCTTGAGCCGCTTGCCTGTAAGATACGGCAGGGTCATCACTATTCGGCACTCCAATTTCCGCAGAGCCCCTTACATATATCTCTTTATGCAGACGACATGATGCTTTATGAGCGTGACCCGGAGCAAAACGTAGCCCCTATGTTAAGGGAATATATTCGTTTTGGTCGACACTCAGGGCTTCACATCAATTGGTCCAAATCCATCATAATACCGCTAACGGACACAACACTTCCACATCAAACTGAATTCCCTCTGGAATGGCAAACTGACCCAGTTAAGTATCTGGAAGTCTGGTACCACCGAGATCCACACAAATTATGGTAGGGCACTCGACGCCATGGAGGACAAAATAGGACGCTGGATACAACTGCCGTTATCATTAGCAGATCGCCTAGCGATTGTCAAAATGGTAGTCATACCTAAATTTCTTTATCTTTTTAATAACATTCCGATCACTCCCCCATCTGTGTTTTTTAAACGCTTGTCTGCAATGGTGACGAGACTGATATGGGCCGGTAAGCAGGCTTGTATAAAACTGCATACGCTTACGCTACCATACTCACATGGTGGATTTACGGTTCCAGACCTTTTGCTCTATTTTTTATGTGCCCAAGTGCAGTTGCACACTATTGGCACCATACGGTCCCATATGTCACACATGTTGCTATAGAGGAAGGGGACAAACTCCCTGTATCCCTATCGGTTATCATTACTCACCGTAGACCACCTCTGCATAAACGTGACATAAACACCATATACACGACAAATACCGCCTGGCGCAGAATGGGGAAATTAGCTGGCAAATTGCCGCTCTATGGTCCGGCACTACCACTATCATACCACCCAGAACTATCAGTCACACAAGAGCAAGTGGGCATGGAACAGCTAAGACTGGTGGGCATAGATAAACTGGGAGACCTGTATCACGATGGTATTTTTAGAGCACCAGATGACCTTACATACATCAGTAACCAAACCCTGTTGTTCCGATTCACATATTATAGACTACAGCACGTACTTAATTGACTATTTACAAGCAAATCCACTGGATTAGATGTACATCGTCTTATACTTGTCACATATGTTGAGTGCTGGTAACTATGCGATTACTGGATGATGGATGTTGTGCTACAGTCTGGGGGTTTTTATGTCTTTGATTTCTGTATTGTATATTTCAGAAATGCCAATAAAATAATCAAAAAAGATAGGATGGTCCGCGACAGCAAAAACAGTCTACTACTAATCGATCTGATTTAGGAAAGGTCAATGTTATTGCAATTGCAGTTTCCTGTCAAAAAATATTTATGGAGAATGTATTTAATATTTATTTATCACCAACATTTTGTTTCTCTAACTATGTCTTACATCAGCATCCAGGGACAAGACGAGGTTGTCTGAGGGGTTGTAGGTGCTGGAGGTGCCTCCCAAGAACACTCCTCATCCGATGGCTCTGCTGACCCCAGTAGGTCCTCCTCTTGTTAATATTAATATTTATTTCCCTAACTTTTAGCTCTCCTTATTTTGACCTATTTATTTCTACCTGTTTCCTAATTATTTTTATTTCGCTAATCCTCTTCGATCTATAAGTTTCCAGATTCTTGTTAACCCTGCATTACCCTTTTTACTAATTTTATATTGCTAGTGTCTGTATTTTACCTCAAACTTTCTCTGTCTGTATTAGTCTGTCTGTAGCTTCCTTTCTTTTGAGTTTTTCAGTCAGCTTTCCCTCTCCTCTTATATATTTTTTGTACTGGCTAGTGGTGGTACTGTAAGACTTAGAGAATCTATTGGTTATGCTCACTTACTACTACTAGTATTAGTACTGCTACTCTGCCATGCAGAATGCATACTCAAGTAAGGAATTCTATGCATGCTTGTTAGGATGAGAAGTCATTCTTTTACTTTATCATGTCATCATTGCTCAATCAGTAAAACGATTGAGTAGCCATTGTCACTTTGGACACCCCAAAGTTGTGTCTTCTTCTTATCCAGGCCTGGTATTATTAAGAGCAGTTGATGGTGAACTAATTACCGTGCACCATCTTTGAAAGGGAGTATGATGTGGACGAACCCATTGCATTTGCCAACCAAGAAGACCTTATGTCTGTCCAGTTGGCCACTCTTGTTTCTTTTTAAAAACTCAGGTTCATTAATAGCTCTACGCACTCAATCCAGTCCTTTAAAGGTTCTCTTCTTGAGAGGCATTCAAAAAATTTCCACCAACAAAATGCCCAACTAGAAAGTTTTGATAGAACATACTGTCTTATCCGAATTGTAGTGATGTGTGTGGTGTATGTATTTTAAATTTGTCTACAGATACAATAAATAGGGGGAGGCATATATGGTAGTCGCACTGAACACCTGTGCCGGGGACAGCGGCACTATCAAGGAAGTAGTTGCGGCAGCTGCAGGGGGTGAGTCAGCGGCAGTGGCGGGCGATGGTAAGTCATATTGCTTGCTTTTTGACACTTTATATACTTGCTGCAAATGTGTTCATTGTACCGTTAGGACTTGTGAACAGTTGAAGATACCCCTCTTTGTTAGCATAATGGCCTTCTCTATCTTCAGCTCAGCAAAGAAAGTTTCATGAAGAGTCAGACCTTGATGGTTTGATCGAAAAAGGAAAGAAGGGTGGAAAGAGGAAGGATGGGTAAAATGTAAAATGACTGGAAGAGAACGATGTGCCGCACTGCATTGTTGGCTGTACAATATGCATCTGCCTCAGTTGATGTGTAGACCCCTTTATAAATGTCATGGCAATTCGAAAAAAAAATAGTTGTGGTTCCCTTCACTCCCAGTTCCCACTCATTCACTTCCTAGTACATAAGTAACACCAGTCCTCTCCTAACGACCTGGTTTTGTCCCATCCTTCAATTAAATTTGAAAAAATACATTCTTTGCATGCGCTACTTTCCTCTGACCAAGTGATATATTTTATTATTGCTTCCCTAACGTAGTATGTCAGTTCAAAATTTTCCCTTTTAACAATTGCCGAACAAAGTGACTCACTACTATTAAAATCTTAGGCACTTAATGATGATAATGATAATGCTCAGTGACACTTACCTGCAGTAGACTAATCTTTTCCTTACTGCCAAGCAAATCTATTTTGTTAGGAACAAGTAATGTCAATTGTGGTGATGGAGGGTGAGCCCAGGGAGTAAAGTGGAAATGAAGAGTAGGTGATTTTGTTAATGGGATAGTCTGTAATAAATGTGCCAAATACAATATCATGTTCCTTAATACTTACCCCATAATGTAGTGCATTGCTTTTCCCATGAGCCGACAGGAGTATGTCTGTCTGCATAACTGTCTTCTTTATAATTAGTTAGTAGTACCTCACGTGACGTAGATCATTCATATATCAGTAACTATTGACTTGCCTTGTTGTAGTCAGGGTGAAACTGAAGCATTTAACAGAGCATGGCCATGGCAGGAAAAGTGATAATTGTGTAGTACAGCTGCCCGAACTGCAGACAGTAGCAAAGTAAAGCAACACAAGTATGTCTGTCTAGGGCACAAGCTCAGCTGGCATGCCTACATTACTTTAGCAAGAGAGAGAAGAATACTTGTATATTCCATAGTGCTTAATGCCTGAAACTCTAATCACTTCAAAATTGAATGTCCAGAGGAATCAAGGATGCCAACAAATATTATGTACTGAGAGTGCTACTGTGCCACTACATAGTTTTCTGTGTTACTGTTTTGCTAAGAGTATTGTTCACAATTTGTCTCTATTCTTTCTTGATATAGCTACTCCTGCTAATCCAGCATCACAACAACCCAACAGGCAGGAGGCAGCCAGGACCCAGCAAAGGAAGTTGGAGGCTATCAGGGCCGAATACCAGTGCTGGTGGCCTAGGAGGAGGAGGCAGCAGCAGCACCTCCTCAAATGCTCTGGGCTCCAGCCAAGCCCCTGTGCCTCCGGTAGTCCGACTCCATGGTCAGACAACCGCCCGCCGCCATTCCACCACTGCTGCTCCCCCTATAGACTCTATAGAGCCTTTCAGCCCTGCATGCTCCAGAGGTTGTCATGACTGAAAGCCAGGACTGGGCAGTGTTTTGACAAATTGAAGAGGAAGTTCCTAGCCCACATGTAAGCCTCTCTTGCCCCTTTTTTAATCTTTTGTTTGGTGGGTGGGACTTGTTGGGGAGAGGGTGAGAATGTGCTAGTTGGGGTATTTTTAGGATTTTTTAATTTGTTTCTTCGTTATGGACATTTACGTTTTTGGACTTTGTTTGTTTGGACTAAGTTTTGGACATTGGTTGGGGTTAGTGAGAGGGCTGGGCCAGGTGTTGTGGGTTTTCTAATTTATATTTGTAAGGCAAATAATCTTTTTTGGGGAGCTACTGTTTTACTTTGCACTGCTTCCTTTGCCGCAAGCCCGCAGCCAGCTGCTGATAGCATAACAACAACAAATAGTTATGCAGTACCCTCACTTGTCCTACTAGTCTCTGCAGTCTGCATATATATTAACCCCTAAGGATCCAGAGGAGGTGTGGTAATTTCCATTGTATATAGATTATTGCAGCTCAAAATTAATCCCCCACAGTTCTTCTCTTACCAGTGATTAGTCAAAGCAATGGCTGCATGGTGATAGTCGAATAGTGAAAGCACCAGATCCAGAAACGAGGTTCTTCTCCCTCGTAGCCGTACTCAAACGGTAGGATGAGGACTATTCATTGCAGGGAACTAATTAAATTGAAATAAAAACTGAGTTAAAGCTGTTTTATATACAAGCTTTACAAAACAAAATGAGACAGTCACCAGAGGTAGACTAGACTACTAGTACACAAGAAGAAAAGAGAGAATAGAGAAAATATGATAAGCATTGTAAATTAAAATAATCAGAATAGTGAGCTAGTAAAAGTTACAAAATGAAATCAACTCAAGCTATGAAGTGGACAAGCTTAACCTTTGACACACGCAATACAGTGCTAGAAGGTTGATGATGGTGGCAATTATGAACTATGATCCTCTGAAAAAAAAAATATCGTATACTGTGCATAGGTGGGTAATCTAACTAAATATAATATTGCCAGTGTGGGCTATACTTAGGGCTAAGGAAGATCCTCACCCTGCCTTGAGTTGGTGTTGCTTTCACCACATCTGTGCCTATGAACATCTTTCAGGAGTGTATGGGCCAGGTCTCGGATTGGCTGAAGGCCAACTCCTTACAGTTAAACGGGGGAAGACAGAGCTGCTGTATTATTCTGCTGCAAGAAGGTCCAAACCCCTACTGGGTGAATTCAGGCTTAGGCCTGAGGAGGATGTTATGGTGGCTACAAATACGGTTCGCAACCTGGGGGTGCTGGTGGATGAGGACCTACAGATGCAATCGCAGGCTAATAAAACAATTAGCATCTGCTTTGTTTTGGCACAAGCCCTTCGGCGAATTTTACCTCTCCTGCCTAGTGAGGCCAGACCCCTAGTGGTTAGAAGCATAATTTTGGGTAGACTGGACTATTGCAACTCCCTGTATCTGGGTGTTCCCCAATACATCCTGCAGGGGTTGCAAAGAGTCCAGTCCATGGTGGCCAAACTGGCCCTTAATAGACAGCGCAGCTCGTCTGCTGCTCTGGCTCTTAGGGACCTCCACTGGCTACCCATCAGAGACAGAGTCAGCTTTAAGTCACTATGCATGGTATATAGGGCTCTACCTAACATGGGCCCAATGGCTCTGCGAGAGAGATTATCCTGGTATGTGCCCAGAAGATCTCTTCGATCCGCCAGTCAAAGTCTGGTCTCAATTGGAAGAGTTAGGATGGCCAGGATGGGAGGCAGGGCCTTTGGTACAGCAGCAGCATGTCTTTGGAACAGGCTACAGCAAAACATCAGGCAAGCCGACTCCTTGATGGGCTTGTGAAAGGACCTTAAGACCTGGCTATTTGACAGGACAATGAAGTAAGCCTCCTGATTAAGAGCTCATTCGATTTCCGCTGACCTAATTTTACATTCACCAGGTCTCTAAGCGCCAGGATACCCGTTGGGTGACAGCCGCGCTATATAAGCATTCCATACAATACAATAAATACAATACATCTGCCCAACCAAGTGTGTGATCAATTAATGGTGTAAACTTGATTTACTCACACCTCAATAAATCACATAGCCCAGGGGAAGAGGGTTAGGGGTTCGATGAAGTAAACAAACATAAACAACAGACACAGTTATACTGATTGACACCTTCGCTGCTAGGCTTCCCCCCAGTGCTAAGCCTTTTATGGCTATTTGGGGTCGTTCTGCTTAGGTCCCTGTAACCTTTTGTTCACATAAAGTAGTCATGCCAAATTTCCCAGCTTTCAGGGACAGAGAGACTTTTGTCAGAAAACCAAAATTTTCTACACAGTTTTGGCATTTTACTGGGACGTAGCCTATTTTTCCAATTTTTTTGTGCTTTGAACCTCCTTGCAGTTAGTGGTAGAAATGGGTGTGAAAGCAATCATGGATCCAGGAAAGCTATACATTTCTGAACAGTAGAAAAAATTCTGAATTCAGCAAGGGGTCATTTGTGTAGATCTTTTCAGGTTTTTTATAGAAACTAACAATTATAAAAATTATGAAAATGAGTTGAAGAAAACAGCCATTTGTGCCAACATTTTCACCTGCAACTTCTTCTATGTATTACAGATACAGATACAATATGCTGGACCCTTCTGTTTGTGGGGATATATAGGACTTGTGGGTTCACCAAGAACCTTAGGATCCCAGAGTCAATAACTGAGCTGCATCTTGCAATGGTTTTAATGGTGTACAAAGAATATAGCAATTAATTTGGTAAAATATAAAGAGTGAAAAATAGGTACCAAGGAAACCTATATATTTCTGAAATGGGAACAAAATATAGAGTTTAGATGCAGTGGCTATTTTCACATCTCCAAAAATGTGGGGACCCATACAAGCATGTGAATGTGAGGCGGAAATGCAAAGAAAGTCAATTGGTGATAACACTTGTTCCACTATTCTGTGTTGCTCCAAGTCTCTCGATAAAAATGCTACCTCACTTGTGTAGTTATGCCTAGTGCCTGCGACAGGAAACGGCCCAACAAGCAACATGGACACCACTTTTATCTAGTAAAAAGTCGCCCTTTTTTGCAAAGTGTCTAGCTGTGGATTTTGAACCACAGTTAATCAGGCACCTAGGGAAACCTGGTAAACCTATACATTTTTTAAAGCACAGAGAAATCCATGATGGGGTGTCTTGTGTGGCTCTCACCAGGTTCTGTTACCCAGAATCCCTTGCAAACCTCAAACTTTGTAAAAAAAAAAAAAACACATTTTCCTCACATTTCTGTGATGGAAAGTTCTTGATTCTACTTTTGATCCACAAACTTCCATTCACCCAGCATTCTTAAATGTCTCCCAATCAATACAAATGGTACCTCACTTATGTGGGTAGGCTTCGTGCCTGCAACAGGAAACGGCCTAAAACCCTATGTGGACACATCACATTTTTGCACTGAAATCTGACCCTTTTTTTGCAATGTGCCTAGCTGTGGAGTTTGAACCATATCTCAGCCGGCACCTAGGGAATCCTAGAAAACCTATTCCTTTTTTAAACCTAGACACCCAGGGGAATATGGGATGGGGTGGGCTTTCACCGGGTTCTTTTACCTAGAATCCCATGCAAACTTCAAACTTTTTGAAAAAACAGATTTTCCTCACATTTCTGAAATGGAAAGTTCTAAAATCTACGTGCATCTGCAAACCTCGATTCCCCCTACCATTTCCCAAAGTCTCCTGATAAAAATGATACCTCACTTGTATGGTTAGGCCTAGTGCCCGGAGCAGGAAATGGCCCAAAACCCAACTGGGACACATCACATGTTTCCACTGAAAACTGACCCTTTTTTTGCTATGTGCCTAGCTGTGGATTTTGAACCCTAGCTCAGCCGGCACCTAAGAAAACCTAGCAAACCTATACATTTTTCAAAACTAGACAATTGAGGGAATCCAGGAAGGGGTGACATGTGTGGCTCTCACCAGGTCCTGTTACCCCGAATCCCTTGCCAACCTCCAACTTTGTCATAAAACCACATTTTCCTCCCATTTCTGTGATGGAAAGTTCTGCAATCTTTGTGGATCCACAAACTTCCACCCACCCAGCATTGCTCAGAGTCTCTTGATGAAAATGGTCCTTGACTTGTGTGGGTAGGCCTTGTGCCCACTAAAAGAAACAGCCCAAAATGCAACGTGGACACATCACATGTTTCCAGTGCAAATTGACCCTTTTTTCAATGTGACTTGCTGTAGATTTCTAACCCTAGCTCAGCCAGCACCTAGGGAAACCAGAAAACCTATTAAAAAATATATATATACACTCAGGGGAATCCAGGATGGGGTGACTTGTGTGGCTCTCACCAAGTTCTGTTACCCAGAATCCCTTTAAAACCTCAAACTTTGTAAAATAAAACAAATGTTTTCACATTTCTGTGATGGAAAATTCTGAAATCTGTGTCGGTGGGTCAAGTGCCCGTGGGAGGAAAGGACCCAAAACATATTGTGGAGACATCAAAATTACCTCTCACAAAACAACGTGGTTTTGCAAGGGGGTCACCTGGGTTTTTGGCCCCGGTTTCGGCGGCCATCTAGGGGAACCTAACAAACCCAGACAGTTCTGAAAATTAGACACCTGGAGGAATCCACAGAGATATGGCTTGTGTGGACCCCCCAAAATGTTCCTACCCAGACTCCCCAGGAAACCTAACATTTTACTGAAATCACATTTTTCTCACGTTTTTGTGTAGGAAATTTGTTGGATCACTGGGCTGACACAAATTTCCCACTGCCTAACGTTCCACCAGGTCTCCCTATAAAAATGGTACCTCACTTGTGTGGGTGGGTCAAGTGGCAGGAAAGGGCCCACATTATACTGTGGAGAATCTAAAATTACTTATCACAAAACAACCTGGTTTGCAATGGGGGGTCACCTGGGTTTTTGACCACTGGCTCGGGGGCCATCTACGGAAACCTACCAAATCCAAAAATTTCTGAAAACTAGACACCAGGGGAAGTTCAGGGAGGTATAGCTTGCATGGATCCCTCAAAATGTTCATTCCCAGAATCCGCTGCAAACTTCAAATTTAACTAAAAAGTCTAATTTTCCTCTAATATCTGTGTGGGAAAGTTGTGGGATCACAGCAAGGCACAAATTTCCTAAAAACTCAGCATTCCCCTCAGTCTCCCGATACCTTACTTAAATGGATGGGCCTAGTGCCTATAACATGGAAAGGGCAAAAGAGATTGTGGAGGGCGCAAAGCGGGTCCAAAAGGGCAGTTTGTTTATACCTTTTTAGGCTGACGCTACTTTGGGCATCCGCACAAGTGAGGTATCACTTTTCTCGGGAGACCAAGGGGGACGCTGGGTGGTATGAAATTTGTGCCTGCGTGGTGATCCTACCACTTACCCACAGACATTTTTGAGGAAAATGTGACTTTGTAAGAAAAGTAAGTTTCACTGATTTCTAGTGGATGAGACTAAAAATATCACTGAAACAGCCAAATTGTGTGCCTAAGAAAAGGGGGAGCGACCCTTGCCTCTGAGGATTCTCCCTGACATGCCCATAAAGATATCCCTGGTGCCTAGTGGGACTTTCTTGGGAGTGGGGGCATTAGGAGGCCCATTCTGGGCAGTCCCCACCCACATTTTTTTTTTAAACCTTGTGTCTAGTGGGCTTTCTGCCCTGGGGGGACAGAAAGTCTGTGTTGGTAGTTTTGGGGGTGGGGGCAGACCCCAACCCTAAATACTGTTTCCAAAAATTCCTGTTATCTAGTGTGCCCCACGGGGGGGCAGAAAGACTGAATTGCCAAAGTTTATTTGGGGGTAGCACAGGCCCTTACCCAAGGGGCCACTGCCCCCTCCCTGGTGTCTAGTGGTGGATTCCTACTTGGGGATCACACTCCTAAGGTGATCCCCAAGCAGTGATCCACTAGGGAGTGGTACCATTGGAAAGGGGAGATGCTCCCCTTTCTAATGATACCTTTCCTGTCTGCCACGGTGCTCAGGGGGATGAGATTGTCCCCTGAGCACCGAGGCAATGAAACTGAAATGAGCCTCTGGGGTCATTTCAGTTTCACTTTCACTGAAATGACTGACATCAGAGCGACGTGCACGCTGATCGTCATTTCAGTGAGAAAAAAATGAGCAGCCTCAGGAATTGGGGAAGCTCTTTCCCAGCACCCAAGGCTGTTTGGAGGGAAAAGAAATCACTCTGGTGCCCGCACCAGAGGGATTTCCTGTGCCATGTCATTGGACGTGCGGGAGCTGTCCGACGCACATGAGAACTTTTGCGTTGGACAGCTCCTGCGCATCCGACTCACCCAAGAGGTTAAAGAAAAGAAATTATACTGTATTGCCAAATTGGTAGTTGCATCCGCATTCTTTTTGGACTGTTCGTCAATGTTGGGTGCCTGGCGAATGCGGTTTGGTAAGATAAGTGTGAGTATGTTATATTGTTTTTCCAACTTTGTGATAAGTAAATTTCAACATCCCTGCTCCTTGGTGTTGCTGTGATTAGACTGGCTGCCTCTGTGCAGTCTTGTGCTTGGGCTTAGATTAGGGTAGGTCCACTGATTTAGGGGTGCTGCTCCCAGCTGGCTCCCCAGAGGCCAGTGCGGCAGGCACAGTTTATTTTTCCCCAAAAAGATCTGGGGCGACAACGACATACCAGTGTTGGTGGTGGTAAGATCCCTCTCCTTTTTCTTACTGGCCACTTTCTTGGTAGCACCTTTCTTGGGGGACATCTTGAAGCTGTCAGTCAGCAGTGGCACTAAGCTTCACAAGTGGAAGAGATGTCTATGAAATGTGGCTCACTCACATGTCACCTCACACCGTGCACAGGCCTCCTTTCTGACAGTACTATGGGTGATGCTGTCTCTTGTGCACCTAAAAGAAGAGAAGTAAGAAGGACATCAGTGAAACGTGGCATTGTTGCAGTTCAATTAGTAGTACAAACAAACACAATATGTGTGGTCACTGGTTACTCCCTATTGTAAATAATTATCAATACAGTGTATCTATTCGTAAAACGGAAAATTACACCAATATACATTTTCATGGTGACTGTACACGCAGGAAGAATTAGAGAGAGCAAAAACACCAACCACATACAGATTAAACTGTTTGCGTTATGTGCGTCATGTGACGTCACTCAGGGAGGTGCAGCTGACAAATGACAATGGAAGGAATAATCCCTAGACAATGAATGCTGTTGTGCGCCTATTGCAAACGTGGAGTTGATTGATGCCAGATGTAGTGGAAAATGTCATGAACAAAAAAAAAGAAAATTAGTTAAAAAAATATAACATTTGACAAAATAAAAAATATAATGTACTAATTAATAAAAACAAATGGGAAAGAAATTACAATTAAAAAAATTAAACATAAGTACACTTATCCTCAAAGATATAATAATACGTTATTAAACTGCTATCTCATTGCTTAACCATCCATGCAGCCTATGGCAAAGGGCCACACTGGCTGGATGCATAAAATGGCTGCCAGCCTGTGCCACATTGATATCAACAACATCACTGAGCAGGATGGCATTGAGAACAAAGTGAAGACATGCAGGCCTATAGGGAAAGCACACTGGCTGCCTAGCCTACAAAACAAATGACCACCGACCATATGATCACAACAAGAGAAAGCATGCAGGCCTATGGGGAAAGCACACTGGATGGATAACACAAAATGCCTGCCAGCCACATGGTCATAACAAGAAGCAAGAGGCCTAGAAAACAAAGAATGCATACAGGCCAATAGCAAAACACACTGGCTTCCTACGCATAATGGCCACCAGCCACATGATCTCAACAGGAAGCAGGAGGTCTAGAACAGAGATCACATGCAGGGCTACGACAAAAGCACACTGGCTGTATATACAAAATGGCCGTCAGCCACATGGTCACATAATCACAACAGGAAGCTGGAGCCCTAGTAAACAAAGAACACATGCAGGACTATGGCAAAAGAACACTGACTGCACACAAAAAATGGCCACCAGCCACTTGGTCACAACAAGAAGCAGGAGGCGTAGAACAAAGAATGGATGCAAGCCTATGTCAAAAGCACACTGGCTGCCTACAAAAATTGTCTGCCAGCCACATGGTCACAGCAACAACAACCAGCAGGAAGGCATGGCCACAACAAAGAAGACATGCAGGCCTATGGCAAAAACACATTCGCTGATTAAACCAAATCATGCCCCTAGTATAGCAAATGTGTACAGGCACAACTTTGAGACCAAGCACATCTATCCAACTGAGAACCCATACTCTTCCAACCTTAAAGTTTGGAAGAGATATATCAACGACATCTTGATAATATGGGAAGGATCCGTGGCCAACCTAGACACATTTGCGACCTGGCTGAATTTGAAGAATCCCCATCTGAAGTTTACCAATGAGTCAAGCAAAGTGGCTTTACCATTCTTGGACTTGTTGCTGTATCTGAGAGAGGGAGGCATCTGCTCAGAACTGTACACCAAACCTATGACTCGGAGCACACTTTTGAACTACTCCAGGTTTCACCCCATTCACTGAGGAATAATCTTCCTGCGGGTCAATTTTTTAGGCTGCGGCGAAACTTCAGTGAAATAAGGAAATTCAAGAAACATGCAAAAGTATTGAGCTCTCACTTACAACAACAAGCTTATTATTATTATTATTATTATTATTACATTTATTAGGCGCACAGCTACCCAGATAGGGTTTCCCGGCGCAATGAGTCTAAATTTGACTAGGTAATTCAAGCCATTTGCTGAATGAAGAGCCATGTCTTAATGTCTCGGTGAAATTTTAGATAGGAGGATTCCGACTTCACATGGTTAGGAAGAGAATTCCAAAGTTTTGGACCAAGGTACGAGAAAGAGCATCCGCCCATTCTTGTCAATTTAAACCTAGGGATTGTTAGATTACCCAGGGTAGAAGAACGCAAAGCGCGGTGCGGTATGTAAGGGCAGATGAGTTCTCTCAAGTATACTGGAGCTGCACCTTGTTTAATTTTAAAAATATGGCAAAGAGCTTTGAATTTAATGCGGTTATTAACGCAGAGCCAATGAAGATCTTGCAGAAAAGGAGTAACCGAGTCTCTTCGCGCAATATGACAAAGAAGGCGCGCTGCAGAATTCTGAACCATTTGCAGCCTCCTAACAGGTTCCTTATTGCAGCCTAAGTAAAGAATATTCCCGTAATCCAGTTGGGACATTATAAGGGACTGGACTACAGTTCTTTGGGTAGAAAAAGGAAATATCCCAATTATTTTCCGCAACCATCGTAATATGGAGAAACAGGTTCCTGCTGTGCTTACTGCTTGTTGTCTCATAGAGAGTTGGCTGTCAATGATGAAGCCTAAATTACGGGCTTGGGTAACCGGTTGGGGAAATGAACCCATTTCTTGAGGCCAATGAGATAGGTTCCAGAGATGTTCATCTTTCCCCAAAATGATGACCTCCGTTTTATCCCCGTTTAATTTCAAGCAGTTGGCATTCATCCATTTCGAAACTTGGAGAAGACCGTTCCGTAAAGAGGATATCGAGTTGTCTTTAGGGGAGGATAACGAAAAGATGATTTGAGTGTCGTCTGCATAGGAGTATAGGGTGAGTCCTGCGTCCTCAACGATGGTGGCAAGGGGACGCACATAGATATTAAAAAGTAGTGGACTCAAAGTGGAGCCCTGGGGAACTCCATATGCAGAAACTCGAGAGGTGGAACAAGCCCCAGAGGAAAAGACATGAAATGAACGGTCACTCAGGAAAGAGGACAGCCAAAGCAGAGCTGGACCTTCAACACCTGCTAACTGAAGAGAGTTCAGCAAGATAGGGTGAGACACGGTATCGAATGCTGCACTCAGATCTAATAAAATGAGCGCCATGGTCTCACCCTGATCTAAACATTGCCGCAATTTTTCAGTTACTCCCAAAAGAGTAGTTTCAGTAGAGTGGTGCGTTCTGAAACCTGATTGGGAGGGGTGCAGATATCCTGATTTTTCAATATGGATGGTTAAATGAGAGTTAATATGCTTTTCCAATATTTTAGAAAATACTGGAAGCAATGAAATGGGGCGGAAATTTGCCAAAACCGATTGATCGGCATTGGTTAATTTTAGTAATGGAATCACCATTGCGTGTTTCCAATCCATTGGTACATGCGATTCCCGTATTGATGCATTTAGGAGAGCTCTATAGAGACTCAGTATAGGTGGAGAAAGTAATTTTAGAAAATTAACAGGTACAGGATCCAGAGGCGAGCCTGAATTTACCCTGTATAAACAATAATTAAATGATTCCTCATTGAGAAGAGGCCACTGTGAAATTTTCATTGTATTAGGATCGGAATCCTTTTGCCCTCTGTTAGGGAAGGCATCCATTTGTCTCATACCTGTAGCAGAGAGAATTAAGTCCTGGGGTAAAGTAGGATCAAAATTGCTGTATATTATCTTTACTTTTTCAAAAAAAAAATTAGCAATATTGTTGCATTTAGTAATATCCAGGGCAGGGGGTGCAGGAAGAGTATTTGCCCCGGATAGTTTTTTGACCACTGAGAACAGAACCTGAGGTTTGTTCAACGCATTAGTAATGGTCTTGGAAATATGCAGATCTCTTGCTGCCTTACAGGCTGCGTGGTATTTGTGAAGGGCAGTCTTGTAATCAATTTTACGATTAGGATCATAAAATTTCCGCCACTTCCTTTCCAAACCTTTGCATTGTGATTTCAAGCACTTCAGGTCTTCGTTAAACCATTGAACAGGAGTCCGATGGGAAGAACAGGTTCTCGGCGAAAGAGGCAGACAGAGATTTACAGAGGAAAGTAGCCAGTTTGCTGTAGCTTTATTTAAAGAAATAAGTGGAAGTGTTGAGTCTGGAAGATTCCCTTCTAGAAGATCATTTAACGTGTCTATGTTCAGCTTATGCCAAGGTCTCTTATTCCTAGACTCATATAATGGCCTGGACGTTAAGGTATCAAGAACCTTGAGTTGAAAAAAGACCGCGTAATGGTCGGACCAACTTAGAGGCAGAGCTGGGTGATTGCATACAAATGAAAGATTCGAAAAAATAGGATCTAATAGATACCCTGCATGGTGTGTGGGGCCCTTGTTATGCAAAGATAAACCAAGGGCTTCCAGGTTGGCTATCAAAATAGTACTATCTAAATTCATAGGGTCTTCCAAATGTAGATTAAGATCGCCCAAAATCAAAATATTTGTGGCGTGTAAAATAAAAGGGGCAATTAAATCTGGCAATGATGATGACCAAAGTTTTGCATATCCTGGGGGGCGATAAATAAGGAGACCAGAGATAGTAAGTTGCGAAGAGAGGGCCAATCCAAACAAAGCGGCCTCACAACCTGGGAAAGGTTGGGACTCAAATTTGCAAGAATAGCCCGATTTCAAAATAATCCCAATTCCGCCGCCCCTTCCCGTGCTCCTATCACTTCTGACAAAGACAACGGGAGGGAGGGCCTCAGCAATATCTGGTCCAGAACCATCATGGAGCCAAGTTTCCGTAAGGAACAGGGCATCCGGTTTCCTTGAAAGTAAAAGTCATAGATATGAGCCCTATTTTTAGGGAGTGAGCGACAATTTAAGCTCCAGAAGTGGAAAACCTTATCCACTCCTAAAGATGACTTGTTCTTTCCAGTGGACAGTCCTGAGTACCTCTGGCGTTTTTTAAGACTGCGGCCAAATGCGAAGTGGCAATTATCACATACAAATCTTTGCTGTATACATGTGGCTATAGTACATTTGGAAGAGGCCTGAACTCGCAACGACTTTAAGTTCGCCACAGAATATTTAATGATAGTAGGTTTTACAATAACGTGTGAAGAGAGTTTACCTGGCACTGGGCACGGCAGGGCGCGGACGGGCGCAGACGGGCTTGCCTCTGGCGCGCCTCCGGCGCGCCATCGGCGCGCGAGCGCTGCGCGCTTGCATCCGGCCGTCCAAGTAGAGGCTGGTGCAAGCTGATAGGCTCACGGTAAACTCGCGAGTCACGTGATCGTGAGAAAGTCAGTAGCCGAGCGTTTTAGACCAGCGCCATGTCTGAGCAGCGCAAACGGCAATAACAGTAAGTTTTTAAAATAAGGAACAAAACGTTCCAATGGTTTCCTTTTTTTATAGTGCGGGTATGCGGGTGACAATCAGGCCGATACAGTTTAAAAAAAAAAAAAGAACAAATTTACTAAATGGCGATCACACATAACAATTAAAAAATAGATGGCCTAAGCCCTCAGTGCAGCGATCTAATATTCCTAAATGCAACTCATAAAAACAAGGATCGTCTTCCGAACAAGCGGCGTCAATTACGGATCTCTGACAAAATTTCGAAGGTCAGAAAATCGACCTACAAAATATCGCAACACAAATATCGATGTCAAGAATATCGACATCCTATCTACAACATGGTAAGTGCAAAAATATCGAAAAAAATATATAGATGTCAAAAATATCGTTTTTAAAAATATCGTTTTTTTTTTGTTACAAAAAATATGTTAAATAAACATAATAATACTTATAAATAAAATAAACATAATTAAATATATTTAATAATGTTAAAAATTAATAATTAATCAATATAATTTAATAAAAAATGAATTAACATAACACAACATGTGTATTTGTAAAGCGCACGTTCACCACTACGGGTATCTTGGCGCTGAATAACAGATGTTTATTGTTACCCAACTCAATGGTACTCAAACATATACATATAATATATAATATATATACTTACTTAATAATGTTTTTATAATTATTGTAATAAATTATAAATTATTTCAAAATATTAAAAATTGCAAACACATTACACACATAAAACAATAACATAAATAAAAATTAAATAATTATGTATAACAAATTTACAAAATTACATTTAATTTAAAGATTGTTAAAATTAATTATATACTACATCAGCTAAAATAATAAAAATAAATATTAAATAGCAGAGACAATAAAACTACTACTCCAGCTCCCAAAAAAACAACATAAAGGAAAATTTTGGATAGCGCAGGGCTAAAAATGACTATATCCACTCCAGATAGTGTAACAGTAGGGAAAGTGTTGGATAACGTAGAGGTATAAATTACTATTCCGACTCCAGGGAGTGCAACAGTAAGGAAAGTGTTGGATAGCGAAGGGGTAAAAATAACTATTCCAAATCCAGAGAGTGCAACAGTAGGAAAAGTGTTGGATAGCGTAGGGATAAAAATTACAATTCCAACTCCAGAGAATGCAACAGTAGGAAAAGTGTTGGATAGCGTAGGGGTACAAATTACTATTCCAACTCCAGAGAGTGCAACAGTAGGGAAAGTGTTGGATAGCGTAGGGGTAAAAATTAGTACTCCAACTCCAAAAAGTGCAACAGTAGGGAAAGTGTTGGATAGCGTAGGGGTAAAAATTAAGATTCCCACTCCAGACAGTGCAACAGTAGAGAAAGTGTTGGATAGCGTAGGGGTAAAAATTACTATTCCAACTCCAGAGAGTGCAACAGTAGGGAAAGTGTTGGATAGCGTAGGGTTAAAAATTACTATTCCAACTCCAGAGAGTGCAACAGTAGGAAAAGTGTTGGATAGCATAGGGGTAAAAATTACTATTCCAAATCCAGAGAGTGCAACAGTAGGGAAAGTGTTGGATGGCGTAGGGGTAAAAATTAGTACTCCAACTCCAGAGAGTGCAACAGTAGGGAAAGTGTTGGATAGCGTAGGGGTAAAAATTAAGATTCCCACTCCAGACAGTGCAACAGTAGGGAAAGTGCTGGATAGCGTAGGGGTAAAAATTACTATTCCAAATCCAGAGAGTGCAACAGTAGGGAAATTGTTGGATAGCGTAGGGGTAACAATTACTATTCCAACTCCAGAGAGTGCAACAGTAGGGAAAGTGTTGGATAGCGTAGGGGTAAAAATCACTATTCCAACTCCAGAGAGTGCAACAGTAGGGAAAGTGTTGGATAGCGTAGGGGTAAAAATTACTATTCCAACTCCAGAGAGTGCAACAGTAGGGAAAGTGTTGGATAGCGTAGGTGTAAAAATTACTATTCCAACTCCAGAGAGTGCAACAGTAGGGAAAGTGTTGGATAGCGTAGGGGTAAAAATTAAAATTCCCACTCCAGACAGTGCAACAGTAGGGAAAGTGTTGGATAGCGTAGGGGTAAAAATTAATATTCCAACTCCAGAGACTGCAACAGTAGGGAAAGTGTTGGATAGCGTAGGGGTAACAATTACTATTCCAACTCCAAAGAGTGCAACAGTAGGGAAAGTGTTGGATAGCGTAGGGGTAAAAATTACTATTCCAACTCCACAGAGTGCAACAGTAGGGAAAGTGTTGGATAGCGTAGGGTTAAAAATTACTATTCCAACTCCAGAGAGTGCAACAGTAGGAAAAGTGTTGGATAGCGTAGGGGTAAAAATTACTATTCCAACTCCATAGAGTGCAACAGTAGGGAAAGTGTTGGATAGCGTAGGGGTAAAAATTTGTACTCCAACTCCAGAGAGTGCAACAGTAGGGAAAGTGTTGGATAGCGTAGGGGTAAAAATTAAGATTCCCACTCCAGACAGTGCAACAGTAGGGAAAGTGTTGGATAGCGTAGGGTTAAAAATTAATACTCCAACTCCAAACAGTGCAACAGTAGGGAAAGTGTTGGATAGCGTAGGGGTAAAAATTACTATTCCAACTCCAGAGACTGTAACAGTAGGGAAAGTGTTGGATAGCGTAGGACTAACAATTACTATTCCAACTCCAGAGAGTGCAACAGTAGGGAAAGTGTTGGATAGCGTAGGGGTAACAATTACTATTCCAACTCCAGAGAGTGCAACTGTAGGGAAAGTGTTGGATAGCGTAGGGGTACAAATTACTACTCCAACTCCAGAGAGTGCAACAGTAGGGAAAGTGTTGGATTGCGTAGGGGTAAAAATTACTATTCTAACTCCAGAGAGTGCAACAGTGGAGAAAGTGTTGGATAGTTTAGAAGTTAAAAATAACATACTTTTAAATAAAATAATTATTTAAAATAATTAATAATTTAATTATTAAATAACTCAAAATTACTTACAAATACCAATACATATTTATTAAAAACATAACTACCAATAAATAATTAATTAGCAATAAATTATTATTAAATACCAATAAATAATAATTAAGGAATATTAATTACCAATTTAAAAATATTGAACAATTAAATTTTGTATACCAAAAATTAATTATCAAACATTAATTACCAATTAAAAAATCTTAAACAATTACATATTTTTTTTACACAAAATAATAATTATTATACATTAATTACCAAGTAATAATTTCTTATTAATATATTAATTAGAAATATCACTAAATAATATTTAAACATATTTAATTACGAATTGATTATTAATCAACAATAAATTATTTTTCATTACCGAAAAAGTATTATTTTCAATATTTACCAATTAAAAATTAATCTACAATTAATTAATTATCAATACCCAACTACAAATTTAATAATTACTTAATTAGATTTCAATTACTTCTAACACTATTCCCCTGTAAACGCATGAAACACTCAAATAATAAAATAATACAGTTAACATAATTATCAATTAATCAATTATTCAAAACTAATTACCAATTAATAAAAACTTAATTACCAATTAATACTTAATTATCAATAATATAATTAACAATTAATCAATTATTCAAAACCAATTACCAATTAATAAAAATTAATTACCAATTAATACTTAATTAACAATAATATAATTATCAATACCAATAAATAAATATAAATATTACTTAATTACAATTAAATTACTTCCCACCCTCTTCCCCTATAAACCCACAACCCGCTACAGAATTTAAACGCAAAAATTATTTTAAAAAAATGTATAATTCCTAAAAATGTATAACTAATTTCATATTATTAAATTACTTCCCACCCTAATCCCCTATCTAATCCCCTATAAACCCACAACCCGCTACAGAATTTAAACGCAAAAATAATTTCAAATTAATTTATAATTCCTAAACATTTATAATTAATTTCATATAATTAAACTACTTCCCACCCTGTTCCCCTATAAACCCACAACCCGCTACAGAATTTAAACGCAAAAAATATTTAAAATTAATTTATAATTCCCAAAAATTTATAATTAAATTCATATAATTAAATTACTTCCCACCCTATTCCCCTATAAACCCACAACCCGCTACGGTACTAAAACACAAAATTAACTTTAAAAAAACCATTATTAACATATATAAATTGTATACATATATTTTAAAAACAGTAGAACACTTAACAAAAAATAATTAACACATACATATTAAATACATAATAAAATACATACCAATATTATAAATATCGATATTAGTGACATGGATATTAGTAACATCGATATATTTCATATCGATATTACTAACTTCGATATTACTATCATCGATATAACAAAAATCGATATTACTTACCTTAGGGTCGATATTCTGTCCATCGATATTCTTGACATCGATATTCTGTCCCTACGATATTCTAGACTCGATATTATGGTAGGTCGAAATTAAATTATCGATATTTAGACTGCTCACCGTCAATTACCACCCATCCCACCAATGTCATACTTCGAGCATGTAAGCGAGAAAGAAACAACAATCGTGAGGCTCTACTTGACACTGTAACAAAAAGCCCTGTGGATCGCTTGGTTTGTGTCAGCACCTATAGTCACTTGACGGACACAGTAAAAAAAAAAATCGATCAATAGGAATTGGCACATTCTCAATACTGGCTCCACACACCTCCAAAAACCCTCCTGTTCACTGAAACTGAGTCAGAATATTAAGGACATGATAGAATACACATGCCCATGCAGCGTTGTCCCTGTGCTAAGACAAAACACACTATGGTCATCAACCCATGTGAAGGGACACTATCCCTGTGGCTCCTGTTCTGTCTGTGCTTTCACTTCTAGACTACTCTCTATAGACCTGGGACTGTCTACTCAGTGGGTACTAAACTCCTTGGCAAATTGCAATACAGAAGGGGTAATTTACTTATTCTGATGTCCATGTCAACTTTTTTTACATAGTGATGATGACACACAAGGTGAAATTGAGGATAGGCGAGCATCGGAGTTCCATTAAATGTAAAAAAAGAGGACCCAAAACTCACTAGACACTTTCTAAGTTTAGGTACCTCTGAAGATGACATTTTTTGGACAGGCCGAGGTATGTCAGAGAGATGGGCACACATGAATCAGTTCTGTTCCGCAGGGAGCAGAGGTGGATTTATAGGATCCGATGTGACACGCAGGAGTTAAATGATGACAGACCAGTTTAGGTAAATGACCCCACTAGTCTACTATAGGCCCCCCATTTTTAGGGATGATCAAAAGACCTTCTGCCGCTTTCTACATACATGGCTCATCTCCATATGATTTTCTCTAGTCCCAACTAACCATAACACTTACAACCTGTCGACAAGATGATCTATTCATCATTCTCTTGGCTGCCTCATTGAAGCGTCTATGCCTTGTATTAAACCCTGGACCCACTTGGGTACAGACACCCTGCAATTTGACTAAGCTATTTTGGATGAAAAACAATGGCTTATCCCTATATTCAACACAAGAGGACCTTGTGGTCCAGTCCATTGGATTCCACAGGTAGTTCATATCCTGATTTGGCTCCTGCCCCAAAAACTAAATATCAGCATGGTCTACAGACCAAAGAATATAATTTCCCACTAGCCCACGCGGGTTGGTTCAAATGTATTCGTACATTGCCTTCCTGCATGATTCTTTGATGATTGTGACATTTGTGGTGATACCTCATGACCGTCGTTACCAGCCTTTGAGCGTAGAACTAAGTTCCCCATGATGCTCTGCATTTTGATGCACATATTTTCCGTCATGTCCATTTTACTGATCACCACTTCAAAGCGTTAACACAACGAGAGACCGTCCTCTCGCCAGGACCCCTTACACACGGAAAACTCAGATGAGTACTGTGGTAAGTTTTCGTCTTCCCTTCGTGTTCCTTCCCCTTGAGGTTGTAGGGTGTAGGTTTGATGCAGGTCGCACTTTGCGACCGGCCTTGTTTTTGGACTAATGCGTGTGTGTTTTTCACTGGACCTAGCACACTCCCACTACTCTATAAAGCATTTAAAGAGGGCTGGTATTTTGAACCACAGTCCTGGAGTCCTTTCTTACATACGGTGTTCACCGCCTTCTCCCGGATGCATTTTGGCAGGGTTGAGATCAGCTACAATATTGATCGTTTATTGGACTACGAGAACTATTGAAGTCGGTCACTGAACCCTTGGATATGACCATCCCTTTCCGCCTGAATATAGAGTGTGGGGGATCAAGAGGGAATAGGATCGCCTCTACTCTTATGCGACAGTAGATGTATGGTTTAGCTCCATTAACTAGCCTATCATTCCTTTCATTTTCTGTACCTCGTAAATCTAACACAGTTCATGTAGATGGGAATGCATAAAAAACAGAGGTTAGGTGTCTAATTGCACAGCCTACCTTCTCTCGAGATTGATGTGGTCCCTTCCACTGGTCTTCGGTCTGTTATAATAATTTGTGTCAACTGATTTTTTCACTCATATGTACATATTGCTGTCCACACTACACTGCCATTGTTTTAATTTTTTGTTTTTCGTTCCAACAGCTGAGTTTGCCGTGGGGGTACCATTTGGCTGTAGAGAGGTAAAATGTATCTCCTCCAAGAGGTAACCCCTCCTCTCGCTTTCAAACTATCATATTTGTTACCAAATATTAAGGGGTAAAATGTTAATGTGCCTTGGGAAACTCCGAATGCAACATAGCTATATAAGGCGTTCTTTATGTTTGTCTTTTACAGATGGAGATGGCGTATTAATCACCCATTGTTTTCGTGACCTCAGACAATCACGGCCAGCATAGGCATCTGATTATTTCTATTATTGTATGCAGAGTGACTTGAGGTGTTTTCTGGTCCTCAAGAATGCCTAAGAACTCTGGTTGGAGTCTAACAAAGTCATAAACATGTTGACCACTAAGGGGGTATATCTGCTCTGAACCCCTAGTCCTCTCACTTTCTAATCCTATACAAGGGTACTATTAAATAAAGATATTGAGTCCCTGGTGATAGTTTTAACTTTTCGCTTGGTTCTGTCTTGCACTCTGCCCCTCACCCACTCATACATCCTAGCGGCTTCCCCCATTCAAAACACCTCAGCTCCTCTCTACCCACTGCTGTCGGTGGAGAGTTGTAGCCCACATCTGGGAACTTGTGGCCCCGATATCAGGAGGGAGCCCCATGATGGACTGTGTCACCTTCGGGTGAGTGAGGTGTCACGTCCTTATAAAGGATTACTTTTCCTTATCAAACAAAAAAAGTTTTACATTTAATTAGTACTTATTTTTTGTGGGTTCCTTAAACAAAATGGTCGCCAGCCAAAAGGTCACAGATACACAACAAGAAGCAGGAGCCTAGAAAACAATGAACAGATGCAGGCCTATGGCAAAAGCACACTGTCTGGCTTCACATAATGGCCACCAGCCACAACATCACAACAACGAGCAAGAAGGTATGGCCTCAACAAAGAAGACATGCAGGCCTATGGCAAAAGCACACTGACTGGATACACAAAATGGCCACCAACCACATGGTCACAACCAAAAGCAGGAGGCCTAGATAACAAAGAACGCATGCATGCCTTGGCAAAAGCACACTGGCTGGCTACACAAAATGGCTGCCAGCCACATGGTCACAACATCAACCAGCAAGAAGGCATGGAAACAACAAAGAAGACATGCAGGCTTATGGCAAAATTACACTGGCTGGATACACAAAATGGCCGCCAGCCAAATGGTTACTCACAACAAGAGGCAGGAGGCCTGTAAAACAAAGAGCACATTCAGGCCAAGTCCACTGACTATACAAAATGCCCCCTGGCCAGTGGTCACATGGCATCTGGAACAAATGAAACTGGTGGTGTGGCAAACACATACACACACACTGGCCAGAAAAAGGAGGCATGATAAAACAGAGAACAGCGCATTAATTCAGCAATGCCAAAAATTAAAATTAACAGGGCTAAAAACAAAACACACATCCTTCAAAGGCATTACCCCACCTAGTCCTATACACTATTTGCAGGAAACAAATGCATGCAGTACCACAAACAAATATATTTTGTATTCAATCCAAATACATCCATGGCACAAACACTGTTTTAAATTCAACAGACAGCACAGAAACATGTGTTCCATGCACCCATGACTAGCACTGGGCATACTGGCTAGAAGGCCAATTGGCGGACTAGGCCACATAGTCTATTCAATCAATATTGCAAATGTATAAAAAAAACTGAGAAAATGTAGTAAACTGGGAAAAATCTTTCCTTTACAAAAGAAGAAAAATGAAATGCAAAGAAATCACTAGGCCCCTACTAAAATATTAGGCCACCCACCACAACACGTTTTAAAGAATCCATTAAAAGTACAAATACATTCAGGTGCATGGGCCCAATCAAACAAAGAACACCAGTTTTTCAACTTACTTGTGAAATCTCAAACACAAAAAAGTCCTTTAATTCAATAAGATATGTAGCAGACACAAAGGTGCCGATCACGATCCGTTAAAAACCGCGTACGAACCGTCGGTCGGAGCGAATTCCCCGTCCGACTCGTACCCGGTTGTAAAACTTTACAAACATGGAATTACGATTCGCACGGAAACACCATTTCCGTACGAATCGTAAAAAACACCGACCGACGAAAATATACATACGAATGTGATCCGGGAATGCTGCGACGTGACGTCGGGACGCTTTCAGGCAGCGTTTCACGAACCAGGAATTACGATTCGAACCGACAGCAGTCCGGACGGCAATATTTTCACGGCACCCAAAAAGTGCCGCAAAAGCGAAGTACGGCGCGAATCGACCAGAGTAGGTGGCCCGGTACGCGCCGACCCCCCCCCCAGCCCCCGTAGGTACGCGCCAACCCCCCCCCAGCCCCCGTAGGTACGTGCCGACCCCCCCTGTGTGTACACCCGTGTACAGTGCGTACCCCCCGTGTACGCTCGAGTCGAACCCCCCGTGTACGCTCGAGTCGAACCCCCCCGTGTACGGGGGGGTCCGACTCGAGCGTACACGGGGGGGTTCGACTCGAGCGTACACGGGGGGGTACGCACCGTACATACACGGGTGGGGTTCGACTCGAGCGTACACGGGGGGTCCGACTCGAGCGTACACGGGGGGGTACGCACCGTACATACACGGGGGGGTTCAACTCGAACGTACACGGGGGGGTCCGACTCGAGCGTACACGGGGGGGTTCGACTCGAGCGTACACGGGGGGTACGCACCGTACATACACGGGTGGGGTTCGACTCGAGCGTACACGGGGGGGACCGACTCGAGCGTACACGGGGGGGTACGCACCGTACATACACGGGGGGGGTTCGACTCGAACGTACACGGGGGGTCCGACTCGAGCGTACACGGGGGGGTTCGACTCGAGCGTACACGGGGTGGTACGCACCGTACATACACGGGTGGGGTTCGACTCGAGCGTACACGGGGGGTCCGACTCGAGCGTACACGGGGGGGTACGCACCGTACATACACGGGTGGGGTTCGACTCGAGCGTACACGGGGGGGTTCGACTCGAGCGTACACGGGGGGGTACGCACCGTACACGGGTGTACACACAGGGGGGGTCGGCACGTACCTACGGGGGCTGGGGGGGGGGTCGGCGCGTACCTACGGGGGCTGGGGGGGGTCGGCGCGTACCTACGGGGGCTGGGGGGGGGGTCGGCGCGTACCTACGGGGGCTGGGGGGGGTACGGCACATACCGGGCACCTGTTTGGACGTCTCCATGGTTGTTATGGGAGTTCGGTGCGGACGGTCTTTTCACCATACGAGTGTACATTCGGACGCCCGGGATGGATCGTGATTCCCCGGTCGGAGTTCACCTTTCACGTTTGTACGGTGAATCGTCCGAGGACGTGTCGGACACATTTTCCGACCCGAGGACGTGTGGGGAAATATTCCCAGTGCGGTTCGTATGGACTTTTTACCATGCGAATCGTGATTGCCAGTTCGTACGGCACTTGTACGATTCGTACAGTAAAAAGACCCGATACGAGTCGTACGGGGACATTTTTTACCGGATCGTGATCGGCACCAAAGAGTGATCCTTCTAGCTCCAAATCCAAATAAAAAGGGACCAGGAGATGGACACAGCAGTGAGACTAGCCTGCTAGACAGGAACTGGAAGTTGGAGACTCTGGGGCACTTCCTTCCAGTTGGAAAAAATGTTTTAAAAAAACACTCCTCGCACAAAACAAACATCAATTCGAGGAGGTTTTTAACTACAAATCGTCAGTTCAGTAACATTTTGATGCATCTCGAGGGGAGAATCTTTCCCAGATTGCAGCTGCGGGGGATCCTGCGCATTTGGGATCACATACAGCACACAAAATCTGCCAGAAGTCGCTAGAACGCCTGAATGATGTGTTGGTGACCACAAAATCTCGCTGGAGCATGCTGCCATCTAGCTAGCTGGTTGCGCCCGCGACCAGCCCTGAAAATCTCACGAGCAATCGCAAGCGCCCGGCAAGTTGCTCCTGCATTCGCAAAATAAAATTTTGAGCGCACAGACCAAAATAAAACACCGCTCCATTTTGAAGTGTGGAGTTTAACGGTAAGTTTGCATTCTCCATGGAGTTGACGGATTCCGCAAACTCCTCCAACGGAGCAAAGTTTTATGCCCGGGTCTTAGGTATCTTGTTGAAATCATCAGTCATGGGTGTAATTTCCCCGTGATGTGTCTTTGAAACTGACAGTTACAGTTGGATTTTTCTCATAAAGAAGGGCCTCCCACTCCAGGAACATGGACTCTACCAGGGAGGGGACAAATATAGTTTAAGAGTCAGTGCTTCAAAAGCTGAGATCTCTAGAGCTGCACAATGGATATACACACAATGACTTGGTTTGAGACAGTCTCACCATGCCACCAGTCTGATTTCTCCAGTCCAGGAGATGAGACCGAGGAGGCCTTTAAAGTATTATGAAGGCATCTAGGGGAACATGGTTGAAAAGGTTGAGGAAAACGTGGGGCTCTCCAAACACTACAGGTGATTATCCTCCTGTGGGCCCCAGGCAGTTTAATGTTGGTAGATTATTATTCTTCACCACAGCGTCTAGGTGAACTTTTGTCATGAGATGCTCACATCAGTTTTCAAAGGTCCTCACCCAGCTAGGATGATGGGCTCACATCAGGCAAGTTCTCCACTGTGGGGTAGAGTTCAGCAAACCCTTTTCCCAGGGAGCAGGGCACCAGTACTTCTGTGAGGAATCTTGACCCAGACTCATGGCCTCATTTAAAATATGATGGGTAGTCTACCAGCTCACCAGATCAGTGAAGGCTATGCCATGCATTGAGGACAGCCAATCATGCATTTAGATTCCTGCCTAGTAAGCAGGGATATCAGTGCCTTCAATGGAGCTATGCCTGTAGTAGCTATGTTGAAGGCAAATGAAAACCCAATGTAAAAGCCAAAATACATTTATTCACTGGGCAATTTCTTGGTATTAAAAAAAAATGCGGGGAATGAGGGAATTAGTATGCCATCACCACCGTGATTGTACTCATCAACATGTTTCTGCCAAAGTGGCCTACAGGGTCCGTGGCATTCAGCAGGACGGGAGAAAAACTGTGGGCTCCTATCTTACCAAGGTTGGTTCGAAATTACTACTGTGTAGGGTGACCTATGTCAACCTCTAGCTTAACAGGTTTTCTTAAACCTGTAATTCAAGAGCGAGATTGCCATCAGAGGAATATCAGAAAATATCTGAATGGTATCCGGTCATAGCAGAATAAAATACATGCAGATATGTAGTGGCTATTGGCTGTGCGTGTGAGACACGTGTCACTGCAAACGTGAGGCACACAGTACATTTTACACAATTGTGTGAGACCAGCTCACAATCTTACCCCAATGGAGGTTTCAAAATGCCCAATTGGAAGAGAGTATTAGAGACCCCTTTAGTCACACTCTGAAAGAAAATTAGATTCAAACGTTTTGGGAGATAAACATACGATTTGGGAGTCAATGTGACTACACAAAAGGACTCATCCACACCACCATTCATACTCTTACTGCCTCAAGGTGCGTCTCTCGCCATCTGCCTAGATGTGTTCACTCTTCTCCCCTGATGTAGAACAGAGAGGGGCGAGAGCATAACCTTAAATAGGTCATCATAATTGTTTGAGTGCTGAATAGTAATTTCTGGTATCCGGACAGTTGCCTGGAGGCTGCATATACTAAAATCATTGGAAAGTGCCTGATGATCGTGTCATCTGAGCCCGTCGGCTGGGTGCCGTAATTGAAGCAGGACCGCTGCACGTGTGCGAGACCCCGGTGTCCCATTCGGGCTGCATGGGCCTCGCATCAGCTGCATGCCTCAATTAGAGCTGAGCAGCTGCATGTGTGCAAGGTGTCACGACGGGACTGCCTGGGCTTCGCATCACAGTGCTGTGAGGGTGGTCTTTACCTGCGAGCAATCTGATATGCGACATGAATGAAGTGATGCAGGGGTGGATTGGAGCTGTTGTGAGAACCAGCTAGTCAGATTGCGATGTTATTGGCTCATGTAGTTTAAGAGTAGTAAAAAAAGAGAGAGAATATAGGCATATTTTGTCATAAAAATGCTGGACACCATATCCTTTTTTTCAAAGGGTTTCAGGCTCCAAAATTAAAAAAGAGCCAATGGATTGATAGGGGACATAAAGGTGTCAGAAACCCTCGTTCTCTGAGTCTTTTTAAATAGTACTCTTTCATTCCAGCCATGAATGTAGTGAGGGTATATTTTTGAAAGTTGTTACCCCAGATGGCAGAGATGGTTTTACAAAGAAATAGTTTTGATAACTATTCAATTTTCCAATGTGGAACCATGGGATATCATCATTTAATCCGGTTTCACAGGTTCGGAGGCAATACACCCATCGTTGCTCGCAGGTGTGTAGTTTGTTCTGTATATCCAGGCTGTCTCTTTTAATTGTCTCAAGGACTACCCAAGTCTGATTTAACACATGATCTCAGGGTAAGCAAGGAAGACCAGTTACAGGGTTCTAATGGAGGTATTATGAGAGGCAAGAGCTCAGAACTCAACAGTCAACCAACAGACACAATAAAGTATTGTTCGGCAGAGTGTTTATCTTTTTGCATTGAAAAAAAGCGCTTTAATGACAGAATAACGTGATACTACTCAGCACCACTAGGGTATTTTAGACAAAGAGTTGTAAACCTGTTAGCCATCTTGATTGAGGCACTTCACCCTTTAGAGCCCACCATGGGCTAACAGAGGTTCAACAGTCTAATATCTCTGGTGTATATATTTTGGGACAAGACACTGATCAGGCAGGGGTGCAGTTCTCTCAAAAATCCCAAAAGTCATAGTGTGCACTATAGTGCAATTTACTTGCAACTTCTTGCCTTCACTCAGTAAAAGTATTACATTTGTTATGGGGACCTCCATCTGTTTCCTAAGTCTCTCATTACACAGTTTTATGATCTCCAGTTACCTGCTGTTTGTTGCTGCACTTTGGGTGCTGCAGGATGGATGTGTGCAGCAGTCCTGCTCCTGTTGCAGAGGCTCTTGAACTGTAGAGGCTGCAGCTGTCTACTTAATCAGAATTTCAAGGATTGGAAAGTTTGGCACAGTAGTCCACATCACAGCTCTTGTCTTTGGTAGTAGCAGCCTCTCTGGGTCATTTGAAGACGATATGCTGGGGTGGCAGGTAGCGCCTCCAGGGCAATCATGACCATGTGGGTGTCTTTGGAAGTTGGGACCTCCGGGCCGATAAAATACCCTCTCATGAGGGCAAAGTGCTCTGATGTTGGCAGTGGCAGAACCAGTCTCTCAATATATAAAAGTCTAATATGTTTGACACTTGATGGAAATCTTGATGCAGTTCATGGAAAGAACTGCTCAGGGAGAACGGGGTATCCCCCATTCATGGATTGCTCATGTCTTCGCTTTCTGACAGTCACTCCCTTTCTGTGGTTGTTCCCCACTACAGAAACATACTGGACTTCTGCTTTTGGACAGGCACACATCTTCCTTCTCTGAGCAGGCAGGGAGGCTTCTAGGCCCCAGTGACACCCTCAACTTCTCCAGCAAAATGTGCACATTTCAGGTGATGTCCCCTCATCTCTGAGAGACTGGCTGTCATGCTGACTAGAACCCTTGTAAGAAAGCTGCACTTGGAGTATTCTACAAAGCACTCTCTTCCTTGGTCATAAAAGACTTGGCACTTGAAGGAAGTGAGGTGGTTTTGATCCCACATTTATAAAGCTTTTCCAGACAAAAGAAGTGGATACACTGTCTAAGGCTTCAGAACAGAGTTGGGTTGGTTCTCTATTCAAATATAATTTTATGGCTGTTTCTCAGAAACAGTCTTTGTGTAAGATGATCGCTCTCACATTAGACAGCAATGATACTGGCACCAAGCAGGAGTATTCAACATGATGGCACAACAAATTGTGAGATCTCTGTGCCTGTCTGTATCTGCGTTCATAAACCAATAGTCTGGGGCAGACAAAAGGACTGGCTCTATATAGACATGTTCTCATCTTGAGCATCAGAAACTCCAGTCCTATGTCTCATTGTACACTGTCCACCAAAATGGCAGTTCTCAGGAACAACTAATCAGCAGCCCTCTGCTAGCATGGCCCTACTTGATTTTATTAATGGTACCTTGTCTCCATATTCCTTCACTTAAGTGTCCTGGGTGCAGCTTTCTATGCACAGGAAGTAAGTCAATATATTTCCACTCTCTGGGGAACTGTACATGCACTGTACATGCACTCCTTCTTTTGCCATGCTAAATTCAGACTCTCACATCACCACACAGAGTCCTATTACCATGCATGTGTCACGCACACACTACACATATACACACTTTAGACATGGACACACAGAATGTGAGTGCACGAGT
Source organism: Triturus cristatus (assembly GCF_964204655.1). Classification (NCBI taxonomy): domain Eukaryota; kingdom Metazoa; phylum Chordata; class Amphibia; order Caudata; family Salamandridae; genus Triturus; species Triturus cristatus. The sequence goes on from NC_140583.1 coordinate 557,573,556, forward strand.
CAGGGTTTCACATAACAGTGAAACTCACCACAAGAGCGGTCAGTACCATGACACAGGGAAAACAGTTTGGTCATATTAAAGATTCCCAAAAACTCAGTAAGTGGCTGCCACTGCATAGGTGACTCATCCCAGGCAGGAACATTGCCTGCTATGAGGGTAGGCTTAGTGCGCCTCTCCAATCTCTAAACAGGTTGTGGACAAACAAACAGGATGCCACTTACAAATAAAGGGGGATATTCTCAAAAAACGTGTGATAACCATAGCAAAAGTTACTTAACACAGCCTCCAACATCGAAGTCTATCGCGGGAAACTTACACCGTGTCAACCAAGTATTCACAACATGTCAGTACCATGCGATAGTCACAAGATAACACATCAAATGGCCGCATTAAAACCAACGCCACGCCGAAAAAATGCGAAACACAAACGCACAAAAAGCTGCAATGAGGCAAATCAGCGAAAACCAGCTACAGGCCTGTAATTCACATGCGTCAGGTGGGAACAATCACCATAAAAGTAGAAAAATAAATGACGTTGCCGGAGCAAGTGCGGAGGAGAACCAGAACCCCACAAGCCCCCTGGAGGACCAGCCTGGGACTTCGTAGTCAGGAAAGGGCAAGGAGAAGAAGAGTAGGAAGAAAAGGTTCAGTCCGCAGGAAAACAGGATTCTGATAACGGAGGTGATAGAACACCATCAACTACTGTTTGTCACCTCCACTGTGTCATTGGCAACAAAAAATGTACTATGGCAGTCCATCGTTGACAAGGTGAATGCAGTCAGAGTGCTGAAGAGGACAATGGAAGAGGTCAAGAGGCGCTGGAATGATGTCAAGCGAAAAACCAAGCTGAAACTTGCCAAAATCCGGAAGGCAGCAATGCAGACTGGAGGTGGGAGTCCAGCGCCACAGGAGGAGCTGGACGAGATGGAGGAAATGGTGGCCACAGTCATCAGTGGTGAGACAGTGGCAGGAGTGCACAACAGTACCAGACACAACAGCAACAGGGTGAGTAACGACCAGGGCCTGTGAGAACGTAGGGAGATAGGCACAAAGGCACACATGCACAAGTAAGCATAGCACATCTTCAGAAAAATCATGCCCCAGACCACCAACTCCCACCAGGAGACCATTGTACCCAAGAATGCAACATGTCAGCACTATACAAGCACAGACGTCAAAGGCACACCGCATGTAAGGTCAGCCAAATCAGAGCTGCAGGGGTGACTCTCCTCTCCCAAAATGCGGCACACACACATCACAACATCACAAGCCAAGCACATCAACATTGCCAACGATGTGGCTCTATCCGCAAAACACCTACAACAGAACACAGGACACAACTGGTGCCGCTTGGGTGCAGACACTGGCCAATCACATTTGGCATTGCAGGGAAATGTGAGTTGATAATGCACAAGTACAAACACACACACGTCTGTTGTCAAAATGTCCACGGTCCCCAATCAAATGAGCAGCTCCTCCCAAACAGCCACAATGTACCCAGTCCTGCTGTCTGTATGAAAACATGTACAATGCATCAACGCACATGTGGACACATTGTTAAACTGCATCTCCCCTTCACATTGCAGAAGGAGAATCAACACCTCCTGCAGAGCAGCCCGACTCTCTCTTCTCTGATGACGAAGAGGACCACCACAGCTTCGACTCTGACGCCCTCCAACTGCTCATGGAGAGACTATGCAGCCCACTTCCAGGAGCTGGGCAGCCCAGCTGCTGCAAGGAGACCCCACCCGCGGCACAGACCACACAACAGGCAGCACCCCCCACCACGGCTGCCTCCCAGGACACCCACGATGAACACATAGTCTTCAAACGCCATGTGTTGGGGTGCCAGGAGAATGTGGCAGAACAGGTGCGGGTCGGCTTCGACCGCATGGTAGACGTGAGTGTCTAAGTCCCATCACGGACGACTCACAGTTCCTGACAGACACCCACAGTCCGCCCCATGCTCTCCAATGGACCATGGCTGACATTGCTGGAGCCCTGACTCAGAGAACAGAACAACTGTCCAGTCAGAGTGGCTCTAGCGATGTCACACGGGAGTTGGGAAACATGCGGAGGTTAATGGAGACCGTGGAGCAGGCGAATGCTGAAAGTGCGGCTGCCATGGCTGCACACCAGCAAGAGGTAGCTGGGTTCCTCAATGACCTCATGACCATCCTCATGGCATTTCTGCCACAAGGCCTGGCGCTGATGCATGCTGCTGCTACCACTCTATCCACATCTCCGGCCCCTGAAGTGTCAGTGCCACACAGTGCTGGAGACAGAACACCACCACCCACACGTGAGGCACATGAAACAGCAGAGGATGAAGATGCATATGATTCTGCCCTCGTGGTAAGGACACAGTGGCATGCATTTCCGCCATGGGGGCGGCTTTAGCTTGGTTCTGCCCTCTGCATCATCACCTTCCATTGTCCCCCGATGCACTCTGAGATACTCACCGTGGACCTCGACATGGACTGCCATATGCTGTTTGCTCGCCAATGACCCAGCAATCAGACTGCGGACTGGACTCTTCCTCTTCCTTCAGACTTGTCATTCCCTGAAGGACTCTGGCTGGCCCTCCACGGGCCAACATCATCATGTGTGGTTTGCATGGCCCTGTACTGCTCCCTATGCAACACTCCACTGAATGTGCTTTAAACATTCATATTCACACAGATGTGTCATGTCTCTGATCTTTCAAGTGTGGCAGTATGGATGAATGTAGGCTCACTAGAATCCTTTAATGTCCATGTGGCTCAATTCGTAGAACAGGGGTCACAGGGTGACACATTGCCGAATGCCATCGGGGTGGCACTGGCCCAACAATTGGGACACACACATGAGTTACTTCCTACTCCAGCCCAGTACGGAACCACACCCCCAGGGCCCCGAGGTCATTTACAAACCCTTATGCTAGACTGTCATGCACCAGGACAGCCCACTCCGCTTTCGCTCACGGGGGGACGGCAACGCTAAATGTCCCGGGTCTGCCCTGTAGTAACCGGCTGATCACAGGTCTAGTTGTCAGCATGCCACAGCCACTCCCTCACGGCTGGTTAACACCCACACCACACCCATCCAACCCACGGGTCACAGGACATGTGACCCTGGCAATAAAAAGGGATGGGCGCACGTGCTCAACGCTATTTCCATTGTCTATCTGGGTGCAATCGTGTGGTGTTTATGTAGGCATGAGGGCCTCAGGCCCTGCAACATCACATTCCCAAGGACCGGAGGTGACATGATGGCATCAGCACCACGATACTCAATTATACAGGGTCCATGACTGTGGGGGCACAGATTTGATGGCTATGGATACATTGCAGCCGGCACAGGCATATCGCCACGGGACGGTGACTTTGGGTGCACTGAGGTAGGGGTACCTTAAGTGCTGAGCGGGTGTGCAGCCTGCGATGAAGCCCCGTCCAGGCGGTCCGGACTGCTCAGGATTTGTGTGCCCTGCTTGACCACAGTGTAGGCCAGAGCCAGCGGGCAGCGCGGGCCTACCGCCACGTGGCGTCGCATCACGGATCACAGTGTTAGTGGCAGCTCAAGGGCTGAGCGGGTGTGCAGCCTGTGATGAGGCCGGGTGCAATGGTATGTCCTCTGCCATGGCCAAATCAAGACCCAGAATCAAATGTGAGACCTGGTGGGCTGCAGAGCGGGGCTGCATGATGTGGAGGGTCCCATGTCCGCGGGACCCAGCCGTGTGGCTTGCAGCGGCACATGGTGGACCCTCATTGCTACACGCCAAGGATGGATGGTGAGCAGTGAGGCTTGGGTGTGCAGGGGTGGGCATGCACCGCTGGGTGGCAGAAGGGGCTGGGGTGCATCTGCCTGGGTGCGCATGGGTGAGCATGCACTGCTGGGCGGTGGAAGGGGCTGGGGTGCATCTGCCTGGGTGTGCAGGGGTGTGCATGCACCGCTGGGTGGCGGGAGGGGCTGGGGTGCATCTGCCTAGGTGCACACGGGTAGGCATGCACCTCTGGGTGGTGGGAGGGGCTGGGGTACATCTGCCTGGGTGTGCAGGGGTGGGCATGCACCACTGGGCGATGGGAGGGGCTGGGGTGCAGCTGCCTGGGTGCGCAGGGGCGGGCATGCACCGATGGGCAGAGGAAGGTGCTGAGGTGCATCTGCCTGGGTGCGCAGGGACGGTAAGGCGATGATGTCTTGTGCAATTGTATGTACTTTGCCATTCATGTATCTGGACTCTGTTTCAGATGACGGATCTCTTTCAGATGTGTGACCTGGTGAACTGCACTACATACTGGTACGTGGTTGGAGACACACCGGTGGCAGCAGGTGAGCAGTGTGGCCTGGGTGCGCATTGTCGGCACTCTCTCTCCCTGTCCATCTCTTCTGTTGTCTGTGTCTCTATCCCTCTCTCTGTCCATCTTCCTCTTGCTCCCCCTCCCTGTCCAGCTTTCTCTCTCTCACCCCTCTCTGTCTGTCTTTCTCTCGCTCCCCCTCTCTCTCCGTCTTTCTCTTGCTCCCCTTCTCTGTCCGTCTTTCTCTCGCTCCCTCTCCTTCGCTCTCTCTCTCCTTTGCTCTCTTTCTCTCCTTTGAGGTGCGAAAGACACGGATTGTCCCGAGGGGAGTCACCATGTGTCTTCATTTCTGTTCTGTGTTTCTTTGAATACATTTTCATCTGTTACATCATAGGTGAATGTGTAACGCTCATTTTTGTGATGACACATGCATGTCAGGGTGGTGTGCCCGGGGAGAGGGGTCCGGGGGTGGTGGTGGTGGTGGGTGTTGTGGCCCTCTTGGGTGTCTATCCCGCATGTTCAGTGGCTCCATGGCATCTGTTGTTTTTCAGGTGTGGGTCTGGGCTGAGCTTCCTTTTGAGGTGCAGGCTGTCGTCTGACTTTACACCAGGTCAGAGCAGGTGTTAGTTTCCTGCTGCTAACGTGCCTTATCACATGTTTTGTGTTCTTATTGCCGCTCTGGCTGGTCGTTGAGAATGTTGCGAAGTGGTGTTGTTGCAGCTTTTTGCTCCGGAACACCTACTCTGCATCTCCTTAGCGATGGTTACCGGGGTAATCTATGGCAATGTTTTTTCCCGCTGCTATCGCAGGTAAACTGGTGCTATGAGCTGTTAGCGCCAGCTTGTAAATGGGGCGATAAATTTATCGCGACTTTGGCTGCGATAAAGTCAATCAATCAATCAATCAGGCATTTATATAGCGCACTACTCACCCGGAGGGTCTCAAGGCGCTTGGGGAGGGGGGTCTGCTACTGCTCGAACAGCCAGGTCTTGAGTTGCTTCCTGAAGGCGAGGTGGTCTTGGGTCAGGCGGAGGTGGGTCGGGAGGGAATTCCAGGTCTTGGCGGCCAGGTAGGAGAAGGCCCTTCCTCCTGTGTTGACTCTTCGGATGCGGGGGACGACGGCGAGGGCATGGCTGGTCGATCGAAGCTGACGTGTGGGAGTGTAGATGTTGAGGCGGCTGTTGAGGTATCTTGGGCCTTGGTTGTGTAGGGCTTTGTGTGCGTGGGTGAGGAGACGGAAGGTGATTCTCTTGTTGACCGGGAGCCAGTGCAGGTCTCTCAGGTGTCCGGAGATGTGGCTGTGTCGGGGGATGTCGAGGATGAGTCTTGCTGAGGCATTCTGGATCCGCTGGAGTCTCTTCTGGAGTTTGGCGGTGGTTCCGGCGTAGAGGGAGCTGCCGTAGTCCAGTCGGCTGGTGACGAGGGCCTGGGTAACCGTCTTTCTGGTCTCGGTGGGGATCCATCGGAAGATCTTACGTAGCATGCGCAGGATGTTGAAGCACGACGAGGAGACGGCGTTGACTTGTCTGGTCATGGAGAGGGAGGAGTCCAGGATGAAGCCCAGGTTGCGTGCGTGGTCTGTCGGTTTGGGTGCGCTGCCCAGGGCAGGGGGCCACCAGGAGTCGTCCCAGGCGGAGGGTGATGATCCCAGGATGAGGACCTCCGTCTTGTCCGAGTTCAGCTTCAGGCGGCTGTTCATCATCCACTTGGCTACGTCTTTCATCCCTTCTTGTAGGTTGGCTCTGGCGGTGGTGGGGTCATTGGTGAGGGAGAGGATCAGCTGGGTGTCGTTGGCGTAAGAGATGATGTTGAGGTTGTGTTGGCGGATAACTCAGCGATATCTCATTGAGAATATGCTCCATAGTTTTAAACTCATCGTAGGAATACACGTTGTTCACCGTTAATGGATCATTCCTATCAAGAAGTTAGGTAATTAGGAATTGGAAGCACGGGATCAAGCGTCAGCTACCTCACCTCAAAATCTAGTTGGTCAAGGCCAGTGGGAATGTAAATCACTGGCAGCCATACTGCAGCACTTGGAGCCACTCCAAGATCACAAGGTATCAGCAGTAGCTGTTTCTGGAAAGTTCTGGGAGTTAAATAAAAACAATTGCATGATTATAAACAGATATTAAACTTTAGGGTCATACAGAATCAGTCTAGAGAAGTAACAGTATGCAAATCATGAGCAGTGTCTGTTCAACTGTATTTCGGTGACTTTAAAACAACACTGCACACAACTAAGAGTGCATTTTCAAACAAGGGTAAAACGGCTAGTGCTAAAAGAATTAAAGGTATTACAGAAGAGGAGAAACAGTGCTTACTGTCTGTGTGATCTATTCGTAAATGAGGATGTTTCGTGGAATTTAAGTTGTAACCACTTTACATTCTACCTATAGGGGTGCTATTACCGTTCATAATCAAGTGGCGGAAGTGTACACCTAGCCATTGAAGATAGCTCTCTCAATCCCATTTCCCTTTCTCCTGAAGTGGCCTGTCTGTTCCTTTCAGCAGGAAGAAGTACAGATTAGAGTGGGATGAAGAAAAATTGAGTTTTTCCCTGGCTGTTAAGCAAAGGAGGATAACGTTGCGCTCCATCACTTCTTTTTTAAGTATGCCCCTCAATTGTAAACTTTGGGGCATATTTACAAGGAAGTGGCGGAGCATGGCATTAGCCTCCTTAGCTTAACGCCGCACACTGCCACTTCTGAAATGCAGGGCTACACCTCACTTACAAGAATACGGTGCAGCCTTGCGTTTTTTCTTGTGCTGGCACTAAACAAGCTGCCTAGCGCCAATGCAAGCACCCTTGCACCACAGTTCACGGGTGCCTGCTTTCAGGGATTTATTGTTTATGTGCAGGAAGGTGTCTCTCCCAGCATATAAACAATCTGAAATGGTGTTTTGAAACTTCTCTGTGTGGTAATTAATTTTGCACACATACAAGTTGCAAAATGTCATTTATTAAATGACTGTTTATGTGAAGGAAGGGACACCTTCCTCCACATAAACAATCAATGTTTTTTTACTGGTTCTATGTGTGCTACACAATACAGCAAACATGTCAAAAGCAAAAATGAGGAGAAATTAAACATTATACCTCGTTGCACCAGGGTAAGACCAGGTTTTCTCTGGTCTTCATTTTGGCTCTGCCCCATATCTGCGCCACCCTTGTAAATATGGGCAGCGTCAAAATCAAATTGTGTTGCTGGGACGCCCACCACAACACTCATTGCCCTCCCCTTTCACGCTAAGTATAACGTAAAAGGGTGCCTTATTCACAAGGCTGCGTTAAACCACGTTAAGTGGCTTAACTCCGCCTTGTGAATAAGGAAAGGGCCCTATTGCCACCACAACGTCAAGGAAAGTGACGTTGTGGTGCCGATAGAGGCTTGTAAATATGCCCCTTTGTTTTGTAGGAAATTTGCTTGTTTGCAGAATAAAATCTCAGTTGCCTTCGTTTTTGAAATTTCCCTTAGTTGCACAAGTTGTTCACCTGGGTCCTTTATTTTCAGAGTTAATAATACTAAGTATTTACTTCACCAGTGAAGTCAGAAATCTTTGCCCTTGGAGAAATATTTCAACTAACTTAGTCACAGAGATTGTAAGTATGTCACAGCTCGGTAGTAGTGATGATATATTGCTTGACAATCTAGGGGTATGCAAATGTTGCTCCTCAATTGATGCAGAAGAAGGGTTTCAGACAGGAGCCGCCTGACAGATAGCAATTCCTTGTGCTCATATTCAGGATCGGAAGCAGGGCACACATGGATGTGAATTGTGCATTGGTTGGGGCACTAGTGCTTGGGAGGAAGATTCCCACTGCAACAAAGGGGCTACTTAAGTAAAATAGCCATTTTACAAAAAAATAAATGTTATGAGTACCATGCGCTGCCAAGCTTGCTAAGTTTTAAAAGAAGTGTGAATTTATGGCCATAACCAATTATGAGCAACATACTTTGATAGATGTTAAGAGGGGCAAGTTCTCATATGTGCATGTGACACATAAATACAGCCATGTGGTAAGAGCACCCTCAAGAGATGTGCTAAATATGCTACATCCAGGAGATGATACAAAAATAGTTCCTCCTAGCACACCCTTTCTGGAAATGGTACAAGGGGTCTCAGAAACCACAGAGTGTGTCACCTGACTATAAAATCCACAATATCAGTGCGACAACATATCGAAAACAATTGTCAACCGGTAAGTAAGTCTAGATTTTGTATACCAAACTCAACATATGTGTACCTACACAGTACATATATCTTCAAGGTACGTAGCCGTGGAGTTAGGAATAGTAAATCTATGCTTCCTTACGCACACTCACCTTCTAATATTTTGTCCCTTGATAGTCTGTCCTCAATATTCTTGTACCACAATATTATTGGTGTCGATATTTAGAAATATGACAGACTACAGAATATTCCTATGGGTTAGACCCCACCTAGATGTGTGAGTGTCTTTAGGGGGGACTGTAGTGATGCAGCTGCGACTGAATAAATACATAATCTTCTTTATTAAGATTGGCTGTGCATCAAGTAAAAAGGGTGCTGGTATCTCTTCCCTGGATCCTCAGCAGAATACATGTACATTCTACAATTCCACTTTTTATACACATTCTATATGATGCAAAGACATTCTACTACTAAAGTTCTCACATCTTAAAGTACTAAAACACTACACATCCTCTTCCTTAATTAAAAAAAGAAACAAATCACTGACCAAAAGAAATAAATAAGGAAAAACTATTATTTACAGGACAATCTTCATTGAGTGAACTAATTACATATGAAATCATTTAAAACTTTGGATGTAATGACACGTCTGCCATACCTCGTAATGACAGGCATATTATCCTTGCAGCCAGTCTGTTCAGACTGGTAAGAATTATCTGAGGTAGTTGGAAAGTCACAATTAGCAGAATCATGCACACTTTCTGAAATTGGTTCGTTGATTGAATCGCCAGGTGTAGCTCTCTGCTTTGTCACTATATCCAAACCGGTGGTCTCATGTGGCATAGTGGGTGTAAACCCAGGTGTAGTACCCGATTCTGAAATACAGCCAGGACTTAACCACCAGTAATCACCACCCATTTCCTTTTCCTTGACAATTTTATCATTATTCAAATGTTGAAGTAGTGCAACTGCAACGCGGCTCATGTGATGAATACTGCCATCATCTAACATGACCGTATTACACATCACCTTGGAAAAACGAGGCTGCAGTTTTCTGACTTTCTTTGCCTCTTTGATTCTGACCAATTGTCCAACTTCCAAAATTACACTCTTGGTACCATGTTTAGAATCAAAATATGCTTTGTTTTTGCTTTGTGAATTGGAAATGCATTCTCTGACTTTGGTGCTGTCCCATACATATTTCTTACTTCTACCCATCCAGGTTGGGTTAATTTTGCAATAGGGAAACCTTCCTCTCATTAGACCAAAAGGGCTTTCACCACACGTATCATGAACTGTGATCCTATAAGACCATACCAGCTTGTCAAGTTCCATATGCCAATTCTTCCTCTCTTTGCTAGCCAATTGCAGCGCACCTTTAACCACTCTGTTGACTCTTTCTGCCACTGAATTTCCCCAGGGATGATACAGGGCTGTACATTTTTGTACTATACCGGTGGCACCCATAAACTGTTTCATAACATCTGATTTGAATTGTACCCCATTGTCAGTTAAAATCGTAGCTGGTAACCCTTCTCTAATAAAGCATTCATCAAGAAATGTAATTACTATAGCAGGGGTAATGTGTTCTACTACTTTTACTTCAATCCATCTGGAGAATAGGTCAACTAAGACCAAAATATATTTACATAGACCATCTTGCCAGGTTATGGGGCCCATAATGTCCAAAGCTAAATCTTCCCAAAGTAATTTGGGGCACCCTAACGAAGACATGGAAGGATTGAGTGTCTTCTGACTTTTGTCAGCATCTTCACAACTTACGCAATCACGTACTAGTCTTTCAATCTCCAAATCCACCTTGGGCCACCAATACAATGCTTTGATATTTTTCTTAGTTCTTGAGACTCCCGGATGACCCTTATGTCCCACCTTAATAATTTTCTGTTGCATTCCTAAAGGAGGAATGATTCTTTCACCACGACACACAAACTCTCCATCCAGACTTAATTCATCTCTCACTTTCCAGAATTCTCTAATTTGTGGATCAGATTTGTCTTCATTAGACCATCCATTGGCAATTTTGTCTTTCACCATATTAAGTAATTGATCCTTGGCAACCTCTTGTTGCCATTCATCCATGCGTAAACCACACGAGTCAGAAAAAATTCCAGCTTCACAAAAATCATTCCAATTACTCTGATCCACTTCTCTGAGCAGTAAGGACATTCTGGTAAAAAAATCAGCAATAATATTCTTGACTCCAGTTACAAATTGTACTTCATATACAAAATCCTGGAGCCTCATAGAAAGTCTAGCTATTCTAGCTGAAGCTCTGCAAAGACCTTCTGTAGTAAGTAGCTTCGTTAAAGGTTTGTGGTCGGAACAGAGGGTAAACTTTTTCGCCCAAATAAACTTCCTGAAGTGCTCCATCGCCCAAACACAGGCCAATGTTTCTCGTTCTATGACAGAGTACTTCTCCTCACAAGGGGATAGTGACCATGTGGCAAAGGCTATTACAACTTCTGCACCTTGTTTTGTCAATTGTGAGAGAACTCCTCCTAGTCCTGTGCCACTGGCATCAGTAGTCACAAATGTCTCGGCAACAGGATCAAAACCTTGTAAAGTGGGTGCACTGGTGATAGCATTTTTTATTTCTAGAAAAGCCCTCTGACACGCGGCACTCCACACAAACGGGCCTTATTTTTCATCAATTGCCGCATTTTATATGTGTTTTGTGAGAATTGATTGACAATCTTTGAATAATATTCCGCTAACCCCAGGAAAGACCTGAGTTCATCTTTAGACTTAGGCGCAGGAGAATTAACAATTGCCTCAACTAGTTTTCCTTTGGGTTCAATTCCTGTATCACAAATCTCATGCCCTAGGTATGTGACTTTTGTTTCTGCAAATTTGCATTTGCTGCCTTCAGCAACTAAACCATTTAATTCTAAAATGTTCAAAACCTCCCTTAATTTAGAATCGTGATGAGATTTGTTTTTTCCCAAGATTAAAATGTCATCCTAAAAAAACACTACTTCAGGGATATGACCCAGTAAATTAGACATGAGCCTTTGAAAGACTGCAGCTGCCGAAGCTAGTCCGAACGGCTGCGTTTGAATCTAAAACACCTTCCAACAAACTTGCCTCTGCCGTTTTGGATTCCTGAGGACACTCTGTGAAACTTTGGCCACGCCTCGCGGAACCCGCTGCGCGGGTCCCGCTTCGCAGAGGGGCGCTTTCCTGGGCTGAAGCTGCTGCGGGGGTACACCAGGGGCCGAGGGCTGCGAGCAAGAGGGCTGGGACTCCATTTCCCAGGAGCCCCAGCAACCCGCGCCCGCTCCACCTGGGCTGCTCTCCCTCCCCGCCCCGCCCCCAACGACCAGGTGAATTAAATACCGGCTTGCCCTGCAGTTCGTGGGACCTTCCAACAAACTTGCCTCTGCCGTTTTGGATTCCTGAGGACACTCTGTCAAACTTTGTCCACGCCTCGCGGAACCCGCTGCGCGGGTCCCGCTTCGCAGAGGGGCGCTTTCCTGGGCTGAAGCTGCTGCGGGGGTACACCAGGGGCCGAGGGCTGCGAGCAAGAGGGCTGGGACTCCATTTCCCAGGAGCCCCAGCAACCCGTGCCCGCTCCACCTGGGCTGCTCTCCCTCCCCGCTCCGCCCCCAACGACCAGGTGAATTAAATACCGGCTTGCCCTGCAGTTCGTGGGACCTTCCAACAAACTTGCCTCTGCCGTTTTGGATTCCTGAGGACACTCTGTGAAACTTTGTCCACGCCTCGCGGAACCCGCTGCGCGGGTCCCGCTTCGCAGAGGGGCGCTTTCCTGGGCTGAAGCTGCTGCGGGGGTACACCAGGGGCCGAGGGCTGCGAGCAAGAGGGCTGGGACTCCATTTCCCAGGAGCCCCAGCAACCCGCGCCCGCTCCACCTGGGCTGCTCTCCCTCCCCGCCCCGCCCCCAACGACCTGCCCACCGCCACCACAGCTATAAACTAACGTGTGAGTACCGCTGCGCGGGAGCACGCGGGAGCTCGCCGGGAGAAGCCCGGGACAAGGGCGGGACCGTATGTGGCCGTCAGGGGCCAAAGGAGGCCGGGCTGGGCCATACCCCTTATCCTTTCCACCCAAACTCTGGTTGAACTCTGCTTGTGCATAAGGTGATGCCCTCACCTGCAGCACGTGAAACTCCAGCAAGGGAGGGGGGTAGCAATACTGGGACGCTGGACAATTACTTCAAACCCGCCAAAGGAGATGGGGGCAAAGAAAACTCCCTAGAGAGACGTAGGGCGGACCGTCGGCGATCCATTGAATCAATGAAGAGTAGACCCCTGACTGAAATTATCCCGTATTCTATCTCTCAAGAGGAGGGTACTCCCCCCAATAGCTTGAATCCGACGACCATTGAGGACTTCCCCCTCTTACTTCGGGAAATCCCAAGCACCCCTGGCATGCTGCCTGAAAAAGTCGCAGACACAACTCCACTCTTGTCATCTGACACTCCAGTTAACCTGGTTACCCAATCTCCCCCCTCGAATATAAATAAGAAGAGCAAGCCAAAGCAAAGTGTTGTGGTGGAGATGCATATGCCTCCACCTAGCAAACGCAGTAGGAAGTCCATGGGGGGGCGGGGGAAAACCAAACTATCTCACCTAGATTTTGGCAAAAAACATAAAAATGCACTCCAATCTGGGAAGGACAATGAGACTGCGCCTATCGCTGTCCCCCCCAAAGATCCAAGCCTCAACACAGCTGCTATTAACAGCGATCCAGTGGCCAACACATCCAACACAAACCCCCCTCTCACATCTATAGGGAGTATAGAATTCTTATTTCGTTCCCTCTTGCAGCCTATTAGTGACAGCCTGAAAAAGGTTGAGATAAGGCTGACTATACTAGAGACATCCCTAAATACCTTAGTTAGTAAGCAATCCAAGAATGTGGGACCTCATCTCCCAGTAGGAAACGCCCCTAAAACAGGAGCTTTACAGGGTAACAACATAGTCCCCTCTCGGGGTGTTCCTACTGCTCCCCCCTTGCAGCAACTAATGGCTATTCCAGTCCAGCCACCGCGTAATAATCCAACTTATAGGCCTTTACAACCAACAGACTCTGCCCCCCAAAGCTTTCAGACAGGGACCAATGATGGCCTCCCCGAAGCTGGAAGCACCCTCCTTCTTCCCCCGGGGCGACCAGTCCCAAGACCACGGAGACCAGATCTGCCGCCAGAAGCTAATAATCTAACGGTGGTGTTAGCAGGTGCTCCTCAACTAAGAACTGGCGAAAATGAAGATTACCAATCCCTAAAGAAAAAGGTGGCTAAATTGGAACCGACCCTTACCATCTCATTTTAACAACGAGATTATTATGGTTAGAAGGGTCCCTTGGCTAGGGAAGACCAGAAAAACAATAATAGGGGACTGCATTCTGGTAACTTTTAAAGATCCGGGCACCGTTTTGCATATTTGTGAAGGAGTAAATCGTTCATTGGATTCCACCATCCAGACCCGCCCAGTATCCTTTTTCTTCCCTCCTATTCGCATGCACTATGCTCCTCCGCATGACGAATGGATAAGGGTGGAACGTAGACGCGGACACAAAGCTTATGCACAGCACCCTAACTTCCAAGTGCCTGATACACCCTATTTCCACTTCAATCGTTTTAACTGCTTGAACAGCTTGGATGGGGTTGACTGACTCTCTGCTCACAGCCCAGTGACTCTGGATAATGGCACAGACGGATTTCCTGATCCATCTCCCCCGATCGCTGGTAAAATTCCTGGTCTATTGAATGTCACGGTGATCCCGGACAATGGCTCTTGCAGACTCTCTGATCCACTCGCCCGTAGTGCTGGCAATGTTCCTGAACTATTAAATGGTCCAGAGCTCCTGGATAATGGCCCCTGCAGTCTCCCTGAGCCATCTGCCCCCACCGTCGGTAATGTCCCAGAACTATTGATCGAAGCGGCACCTGTAACCATCTCCTCCAACCCTTCTGGCACGGCAACTGACACCTCCGAACACCTAAGGCTAATCTGCTGGAATGTTGCTGGACTGGCCAACAAACTGGGTGACCCTGACTGGGTAAATTACATCGAGACTGGAGATGTATGTATGTTCCAGGAAACCTGGGCTAGAGAGAATTATGGTCATCAAGGCTACATGTCCTTTTCCATCCCAGCTAGGTGGGAAGGCAAGGGCCGTCCGTCAGGGGGGCTGACAATCTGGGTTGCATCTCACCTAGGCTGCACGGCAACACGGCTGCCGGCTAACTCAGAAGACATTCTTGTGGTTTCATTATCCTGGCCTAACCAAGCCAAACTTGTGTTAATTAACATCTATTCTAGGCCAGTGGGAATTGCAAAGGAATCACCGACCATAGATGAACTCACGAACTTTATATCTGAACTACCGAGTGATTCATTTTATGTGGTGGGAGGGGATTTTAATTCTCATTTTGAGCCACTTCCTGGTCTTTTGGAGGGGTTCTCATCGGAAGAAGAGGCCAGATGGGCATTCCCCCCAGTGGAAGCTCCCCCCCGAAGGCTTGGACCCCACTTGCACTTCAAATCACAGCTCTAACCCTAAAGTTCGGAATCAGAGCCTGTAACGGGCGAATGAAATCAGATATACCCAGTAAAACCACCTACAACAGACTGGGAAGAGAGTCCCGCCTGGATTATGTCCTGGCCCAAATAGTGAAGTGGCCGACCATTCAGGATTTTAGGGTTATGGAACGGTCAGATAGCGACCATAATGCGCTCGAGCTCGACCTGGTCATCCCTGGCCCTCAAGCTCCTGTGACCAATGTAGAAGGGAACAAACCTGCGCTTCTCCTGGAAAAAAGTAGGAGAAGAATCAGGTGGGAGCACTTGGTTACAAGTAAGAACAAACTCCCCATGCTCTATGACGGGATAACTCCCATCTTGGAAATTGTGGGGAGTTTGGACAACGAGGCAAGCAATAATGATTCCCGGGCTAAATTGTACAAGGCTCATGAGGACCTTATAAAGGCTGCGGCCCCTCATCTCTCTAGTAGCTCACGAAAACCTAGACAGGGGCGACAAGGCAAAACAACATGGTATAGTCCGGCATGCAGAAGGGCAAAAGCAGAACTCCTCAGACTTATTAAGGAGGGACTAGGGGGGGATAGCCTAAGACAAAGCAGGCGGGCTTACAAGAAACTAGTTGCCCACGCTAAGGCCGAGTGGGAGGAAAATCAGTGGGAAGAACTTAGCAAGGCCCTAGCGACCCAAAACCAACGTCTGTTCTGGAGGATAGTGAATGGGGGGTCGGGGCATCTTCAATCGGCAATAGAGCCCAATATTGCCCCAGGGGTGTGGCAGGCTCACTTTCAGTCTCTTTACGGTTCTGAGCCGGGAGAATCTCCTACTGTCACCGAGGTTGGTTGGCCAGGCTATGAAGGAGAGCTGATAACGCTGGGTGAGGTCACCGCTGCCATCTCAGGTCTTGCTTCTGGAAAGGCGCCAGGACTGGATGGCTTACCTGGGGATATGTTTAAACAGGAGCCCATTGTATGGGCCCCCTACCTTACTGCCCTTTTCAATGGAGTTCTAAGCGGCATGGAAATCCCTGGTACTTGGCTGGGGGCAGAGGTGGTCCCTATCCTTAAAAAGGGCTCGCCTCTCCTCCCGGCCAACTATAGACCCATCAGCTTAATCGACGTAGCACAGAAGCTGTTTGGCAGGGTTTTGCTGAATCGCCTCCAGGATTGGATGGAAGAGGTGGGTGCCCTTAGTCCCTATCAGGCGGGATTTAGGAAGGGGGTATCCACAGTGGACCAGGCTTTTAGGTTGAATCTCATCTATTGGAGGGCAGCAATAATCGAGGGCGGCAGTCTGTACACAATTTTTGTGGACTTACGGGCCGCCTTCGATCTGGTGCCCAGGGGAAAACTCTGGAGCGTCTTGGCAGAGATGGGCATCCCCCCGGACATCCTAGTAATCTTACAGAGGCTTCATCATAATAATTATGCCCGAGTGAGGTGTGGGAGGTCGGGGGAATTGACCGATAGATTCCCCGTTGACCGAGGGGTAAGGCAGGGTTGTGTGTTGGCACCGACCCTGTTTTGCCTCTTCGTCAACGGGGTAATCGCCCACCTAAATGCCACCGATTATACTGACGCCCCCAAACTTTATGGCAGCAGGGTGCCCGCAATTATGTTTGCGGACGACACCCTGCTGCTATCTAAAACCCCCATGGGGATACAGAGGATCCTTGATTCTTTTGTAGCCTTCTGTACGGACAGAGGGCTAGAAATCAATGCGGTCAAAACTAAATTCATGGTTTTAAATCCGAGCCAAAAATTGCGGCCGAATCCGCAATTGGGAGTAGCACGGCTCGAGAGGGTTGTCACCTTTGAATACCTAGGTGTGACTCTCAATGAAACCATGACTTGGGGATCCCACCAGATTAGGGCGAACCTCAAACTTACACAAATTACTGGGGGTATCGCCCGGATGATGACCGGCTCCTCATACCGCCCGCTGGGGGCCCTAATTCAGATATACAAGGCCCAGGCCAGGGGAGCGATCATGTATGGGGCAGAACTGTGGGGACACACACCATGCCATAGCCTGTCATTAACAGAAAACAAGTTTATAAGACAGATAACCGCGCTTCCCCCCAGTACCCCGCTCCTCCCCTTGAGGCTTGACCTCGGTCTACGACCATTATCTGATGAAATAAGCCTGAGACCAATAGCCTTCTGGCGTAGGTTGTGGAGCAGCAATGATCTTGCAGCATACAGGGCGGAACTGGCAGAATTATTGAACCACCCAAAAGCGCTCCGTATCCCTTGGGTCAAAAACATCCAATCCACCTGCATGGAACTAGGGCTCCCCGACTTATGGACTGACCCTGCGAATGCCGCACTGAATATCTCTAAAAGGTCCCTGACTAACGTATACCACGAACGCAAATTAGCTAGGGCCCGAGTTACCCAGGCAGAAGGGTCTCTATCCTCTGTGTTTTTGCAAAGCAAGGACCTTTATAGGTTTGAGAGGGTATTGGATCCTATCTTTCCGGTACTTGCTAGGAAGCTGTTTCTCCAATGGAAATACGGCTCACTGCCCTTTCGGTCCTTTACAAGTACTTGGTCATCGCCCCCCACTACGACGCAGTGCCCGGCTTGTGATGCCTTGGAGGAAACCGATTTACACGTGGCCTTCTTCTGCCCAGCTTACAGGGCAGCGCGGAAATACTGGCTTCTTCCCTTGATTAGGAATATGGGTGGCAGGGAATATGCTCCAATGTATAGGATTTTAAAATCTGATCTCTCTGGTCCAACTGTCCTCGCATTATCAAAATTTCTTACTAATGTTTGGCATACGCGCAACCGCATTTTAAAGGTGTTGGGTCCCCCTTAAAATTTTAGATGCACAGTTTTTATTGTATTTTTAACATATGTACTTCCAATGTTTTAATGTTTTGATTTATTGTGATTGTATATGTGTATTGTTTTTCTTTTATGGCCAAATGGCCGAAATAAAGATTAAAAAAAAAAAAAAAAAAAAAACACCGAAAGGGGGTACAAAACGTAGTCAGATGCCTGCTTTCAAGGTCAAGAACTACTTGATGGTATGCAGCAGATAAATCAAGTGTTGAAAATAATGTAGCATCACGTGTGAGAGACAACATCTCATCAATTCTGGGAAGGGGAAACTGATCTAATAGAATGTTATTATTCAAATTCACACATAAACGGGCCTTTCCATTGGCCTTACGAGCCACGACCAATGGAGAAACCCATTCTGCAGCCTCAACAGTTTCAATAACATTATTCTCCAATAATTTGTCCAATTCAAGTTTCACTTCATTTCTAACTATGAGTGGTATGTTGCAAGCTTTGTGTATTTTGGGGATAGCACCGTCCTACAGAAGAATTCTATGCGTAAAACCTTTAAGCTCACCCATTTGAGCTGAAAAACAGTAGGAAATTCATCAGATGACATCGAATCACTGTACTGTTCAGAATCTTGTACCCAAGCTACCTTACCTTTGGATTTTTTGCTGGTCTTTCTTCAGCAAGCTTTCGCAAAATGACCAACAATGCCATACTCAAGATATTTTGCGGATCTTGCAAGACATCTGTCAAAATTAGCCGAATGAACACGACTACCACATCTATAACATATTAAATTTCCTATTATCCTGGGTTCAAATTTTTCTTTTTTCTTTCAATCAGCTTTGGGATCTTTGTAATTTTTGTGACTTGTTTTTCCCTCAGAAATCTTATTTACCACCTCAACATCCTTTTTATCAACAGATAAACTAGCTTTTGCACATCGTTCAGATAATTCTGCTTTCTTAACCATGGCAATAATGTCCTTGAGACTACCTTCACCTTCAACCCATAACTTATCTTGTAAGTTCTTGTTTTTGGTGTACATGACGATCTGATCCGTGATCAATTCGTCATGTAGCTGGGCATATTTACATATGCTAGCAATTTTTTTTAACGCTGATACGTATTCTTCAATACTCTCATGTTTATCTTGTTTTCTCTGAAAGAAGCTGTGTCTAGTAACAGCTATACATACTGTGGGGGAAAAGTGGTGATCTAGATCAAGGATTGCAGCTTTAAACACATCCATATCCCCCCCCCCCAGCCCTTTCATGCTTTTGTAATTCATTGTAGACCCTTAAACCTTCAGGGCCTAAAGAATACATCAGTAATCTTTTTTTTTTTCAGGAGAAAAGGTTCCGCTGCAATCTTCCATGTTTCCAATGTAATTTAAAAAGTACTCGTTCCAGTCTGTCCATGCCACTGGTGGTTGTCCTGGTATGGCTAAAAATTCTCTTGGAGTGCTAATGTGCATGGAAGTTGCAGCAGCAACAAATACACCAGATGTTGTGCTAGTGCCTGTGGTATCAGGCATGACTGGAATAAGAATTCAAAAGCAAACGAGAAAAATAAAACAAGAAAATGCAAATTGAATAACTCCTTTGTAAAGATGCAGTTGTAGAGGAAAAATATAGAACAGTGTTCTTGTAAAACGTAAAATGTAGCGCACTTGTTGGTTCAACAGTTAATTGATCTGTAGAGGTCTGTGACCCAGCACCCTTATGAAAAGTAGTGATTAACAGCAATGAAAATGCACCAAAATCATGTGAGAATGAAAAAAAATTAATGCTAATACCCTCAATAGCTGGATCGGAGATCGCCGAGTAGCTTTAGCAATGAAAATCCAGTGAAGAATCGTTAATCTGGAGCAAAGTCACTTGTTGAAGTCCTGTTACTATGGAAACCCGATTTCCAAAATGGCCATCGTGCGTGACCTTAAAGCGCGCTGACGTTTGCTGACCCAATGTGAGTGGCGTCAGTCCGAGAGCGTCACTGTTGTCACAAGCATCTCAAGGCCATGGAGGTTGCGGGGTTTGAAAAAGCAGAGCGCGAAGACTGCGGGGTTTGAAAGTATGTCAGCTGCGTGCGCATACGCGGTAACTGTTTCACTCTCTGCTCAAAATAAGGCAAAAGTAAATTCACATGGTTCACCTCGAATACACGCTGGTACCTTCAGGTTACTCACAGGATGTTTTCTTGTGCTCCATATTCTTTCTTTGGTTATTCTGTACTTTTTTTTTTAGTCCCGCTCCGAAATGGCATTCACCGTACAATTTGGTTGCAGGCGCACTCCAAGCTTGAAGAGACTGTGCCCAGCCCGTCGCCAAAATTGTAGTGATGCAGCTGAGACTGAATAAATAAATAATCTTCTTTATTAAGATTGGCTGTGCATCAAGTAAAAAGGGTGCTGGTATCTCTTCCCTGGATCCTCAGCAGAATACATGTACATTCTACAATTCCACTTTTTATACACATTTTATATGATGCAAAGACATTCTACTACTAAAGTTCTAACATCTTAAAGTACTAAAACACTACAGGAACCTTTAGAAACACTGACAGGGTTTCTCGCACAAAAACATGGAGCTGTGATTGAACCATAGTTCGCACCTGTATTTTTGACAATTGGGCCCACGACTAGTGCTTAATATGAAAAAATAAAAGCATAGCTGTCTACCAAAATTGATTGTGACATTTGCACATGATTGGCAAAACCCCGTGTGGTTCGCGAAGATATTCGTGTTTGTGCCCATGATGGAAACACTGGTTTAAGAACAGTGGCCATTTTTAAGGCACAAACGATCAATAACTTTGGTCAGAAATAGATATAGTTAAAGGACCACTTTACAAGGTAGTTGGCGTGGAATATCACGAGAAAGTTTCCGTAACTATTGAGCACTCATGCAATCTGACGCACAACAGGACAGTGAATTATTCAGAATTTACTTCACTCAAATTTTATTTTAGATAGCTAGCTTTAGCAGTTCCCTCAGAAAACGGTCATTTTGAAGTCCATTGGGCCAGCAACATTGGTCATATCTGATGTTGATAAGAGAACATGTGTAGAGAACAAGATTAGTCCATTCTTAATCGATATAAAAAGCGCGACAGTGAATCAAGCCTCCCAGAAATATATGGCACAAGCAATAGTAAGCTGCTTTAAATCAGAGTACATGCGAAACTGATGTAGCACAAGCAAGTTACCTCTAGCTACTTCCACTTGTCCCAAACATAAATATACCATGTTACATTTGTTGACTGTTTGCTTGGGCAGTTGCCACTAGTTCAAAGCAAGTGGTGAGGACATTGGTAAAACTCAAAGGGGCTTAATTACAAGCCCCTTGTGCCGCTGGTGTGTCATTATTTTTAATGCACCGCAGGTTTTTTTAATAAGAAGTGACACATCTATGGAGTTGCGTCACTTATGAGAGACCTGTGTCAAAATGGATCTGTGCCAGAACGTGCTGCACCATGTAAGTATTACTATATACAAGGTAGACGTTCCTGCCTAACTTTTGCCGTAATTCTGATGCAGGGATATTTACAAGTATTCCGTGAAATGAGGCATCCCGGGAAGCATCGCGCAGATTTTTAAATGCATCAGAATTCCTGCTCCACACAAACCGATGCGTAGGAAATGACACATCTGCTGCTGTAATAAAAGAGAAGCCTGGCAGAACAGTCTGTCATCAAAACTGACAACATGGCCTCCTAATCTTTTAGCTCGAAGTGGAATGGAGAAGACCACAACCACTACCAGCCCAACCACCACAACTGCCTCCACCTTCACCACCATAAAGGCACGCAGCAAAAGGGAGCGCATCTACCAGCAGAGGACCAACCTTGTTGGGCTCAGGGAGGAAGAGGTCATAACATATTAATACCTCAGGAGGCAATTCACTGTGCAATTGCTGCATCAGATTACACCAACAACCAACTGCCAGGGTCAGCAACCTCCCATGGCGAGCTAAGCTCCTGCCAGTATTACACATGTTGGCCTCAGGCTTGTTCGAGACCACAGCAGCATCAGTGTCAGGTACATCCCAGGCATTGTACGCCGACTTTCTACCATCTGTTCTGAAAGCCAAAATCCATCTCAAACCACAGTATCTCAACTTTCTAAACACCCAATAGCTGCAGCTGGTGATCAAACAAGGCTTTTATGCCATTGCATGGTACCTACATGTTCTTGGTGCAAAGGACTGCACAGATGTCCAACTGGTCCCTCCTGCTGCAAATGCTCATCTGTAACCCAACAGGAAGCACGCCCACTCACTAAATGCCTAGGCCATTGTGGACCATCAGAGACTCTTTACAAATGTACTGGCAACATATCCTGGTAGTGTGCATAATGCATACATATTCCGCCACAGCATCATCAATGACTGCTTCCAAAATGGACAATATGCCAATAATCTACTTGTTGGTAAGCAACATCAAAATTTCCTACACACCCATGAACAGTTAGAATTGTTGGACATTCAACACATCTCTGTGTCCATCAACGTAGTAGCTAGGACCATTAGTATGAGGCCCATGCTTAATACATGCAACACAACACGTGTACAAATAACCCCCTAGTAACACAAGTCAACACATGCAAACCCACTATTGCTGGCATAGAAATGTGGAAGGGAAGACAGCTGAGAATAGTGGCACAAGAGGCAGTGTAGCATCGCTGTGTGCAAGGGAGTGGTGACTTGGGTGTTGATTTGAGTCACCTGGGGGTGAGTGTTTGATTTGCTCTAACGCTCCGTCCATCATCCCCTTTGGTATCGCTTTGTTTGCCCTAAGTTGGCAGGGTATGCCCAGACGTGGGTCCCTTGCTCACTTTGCCACTGGATTCAAGATAGCCTGGCTGACGAGGGTTATGAACCCGAAACCGGTCCCAGGATGCTTGTTTCCGGTCCAGGGAAGACATGGCTTGGCAGTTCAGGCTGGACTGTTCCCCAGAGGCACAGGGTCAGACTGATTTGCATATGGCCATGTCTGAACTGGGGTGGTGGAGTGAGCTAAAGAATGATGATGGATTAAACCCAGATCAGTTGACTGGGGGTGAGTGTTTGATTTGCTCTAACGCTCCGTCCATCATCCCCTTTGGTATTGCTTTGTTCGCCCTAAGTTGGCAGGGTATGCCCAGACGTGGGTCCCTTGCTCACTTTGCCACTGGATTCAAGATAGCCTGGCTGACGAGGGTTATGAACCCGAAACCGGTCCCAGGACGCTTGTTTCCGGTCCAGTGAAGACATGGCTTGGTAGTCCGGGCTGGACTGTTCCCATGAGGCACAGGGTCAGACTAATTTGCATATGGCCATGTCTGAACTGGGGTGGTGGAGTGAGCTAAAGAATGATGATGGATTAAACCCAGATCAGTTTACTGGGGATGAGTGTTTTATTTGCTCTAACGCTCCGTCCATCATCCCCTTTGGTATTGGTGTTGATTTGAGTTAACAGGCCACTCCACTAGTTTGTCATGCATGTCATGTATCCCTACACTGACCACTGTGTGTAGACATGGACATATTCATATGTCAGTGTAGGATATGTTGGACTAGACTACCCCAACATTTGGTTCAACTACTGACCAAAGAAGCCAAAGCCTTATGGATAATAAACACATCCAGTCTCAGCACACACCACATAGTAGAAAGGTCCATACACCAGGTATCCGTCACTGAATAGTATCCAGTCAACATTGCAGTTAGTAGCTTAAAGTCAGCAATGTACCATCCCCTGTCAAGCATTTTACATGACAAAGAACAATGGAAGAGACACGTGTCATAAACAATGTACAATAGTATGCTGAAAACATCATGTCAGTATAACGGAAGTCATGTGGAAGAAAATCTCAGCATACATAACACACAAATCATGGCATGTATTGGTAAGCATGAGCAACAGTATTGACAGTTCCCCTTCTTCTCACTTACAGCAGATCAAGGATATGGTTTACCGACGTGGGAGATAACCACATATGGAGACCTCAAGACAGACCCCAAAAAGGCCTACAACCATGCACACAGCCAAACATGCAACATAATACAGAGAAGCTTTGGCCTGCTCAAGAGTAGGTGTAGGTGTTTGGACCTATCTGGGGGCATGATGCTCTACTCACCACAAATGATATGTAAGATGATCCTAGTGTGTGCCATACTGAGCAACATATGTGTGAATACCAATGTTCCTTGGGATGAAGAACAACAACCCTGAACCCAATGGAGGACGATGAGAAGGAAGCGGGAGCTGATGGCAGAGTCATCCTCCACACTGCTGCCTGGGATACGGCAAAACACACACATAGTCCATCAATTTTTTTGCATGGACCATATATTTTCCAATGGTCCAACAACCAACGCGCCACTAAGATTAAAAAGGAAAAAACCTATTACACAAAAATGAGTTGTAAGTGTGTTTTGTGTGACAAAGCCATGAGGCATCAACTGTATAAAATGAAAAAAGCTAGGGATAGGTCAAAATAACAGGCGATGAAATAGGAAGGCTATAAGCAATGTCACTGCATAACCAACAGAACTGATCATTATAATGGGAAGTGTCCCATTAGTGCCTTCAACATATACCCTGCAAACTGTCACGAGTGACCATACGTTTTAAACAATAGTGGCACATTTGAACTAACAATGACATATCCCTAGGCCGTATGTGACCTTTCGGTCCCAAAAGCGAATTTTGCACAGTAAAAGTGATTCATTTGGAGGAAAGGTAACATTTCCTAAGTCTTATGTGATGCATCACTTTGAAAGCGAAGCATCAGTTAAAAAAGTCATGCATGCATTGGAAACAGCACTTAGCTCATACTAAACGTGACGCTTATTCAGAAAAGTGACACATCAAATAAAACAGGGACACATTTCTTGTAAAAATGATTTACCCACTATTAAGCGTAATGTTCCATATGGAAAAGCAATGCATCAACTACAAACGTCATGCATGCACTGAAAATTTTATGAAGTAATAAAAAACAGGAAACATCAGTGTCAAGTGCGTTGGACTAAAAGCACGCTTCTAAGCAAAGCATCAAAAACAAGGCAATATTTGTGACCTAAATCTTCATTGAACTTTTACTGTATTATGACGCGTGGGCGTTAAAATGACGTGAAGCGTGAAAATGTGTTGCATCTTGTTAGGTTTGAAATTTCCCACTCACAATATGTGGCTAAATAGATGCCATTTGTGTACACGTTATGCAACCCCCTGAGTTATCTCTGCAGCATGTAAGCTTTCGTTAGCCAGTGTGACTCCATTTTGTATTTCGTAATACGTATTAGACTGCTTGGGCTGTGCTCCTATTAGGCCTTAGTATTCAGAATTGCTTGCCTCAGCAGAACACTGCTGAGGCAAGCAGTTCAAGGCTGCAACCCGACTTGCTAACGTGCAATTATTCTGCTTTTGTATACCATTCTCAATGTGTAACTCTGATCCCACGTTTGGAGACGCTGAGACTCGACACCGTGGCCTTGGACCACTGATAGAATGTACCCATCTGGCAGGTGTTAGCTCATCTCTGTGCCTCCTTTGTCCATGCCCGACTCAGGCTGGTAGGTTTCCACTAGAGGGGTGGCTGAAATCTCCTAAAAGGGCTTATCATGTATTAGCAAATGTTGGGGCGTCAGACCCCTCGGCAGACATCTTAGGGTGAAGATCTGACTGGACTCCTCTGCAGAGTATATGCTGAATAAATGTAAGTTTGTATTCTCTACTGTCTGACCCACTTTTCATTTCTGGGAAGGCATAGCAGGTGGTTGTAAGTAACCCGCGTGACCCTAGAGGGCCCCGTCCTTCAATCTACATAGGAAATGATGCAGTGACTCAACAATGCTGCAAAACAGAAAGTACACAGTTAATTTCTCTTTCACTTACACTCTCTAGGTCTGTGCTTAGTGGTGTGGGCTTTGTGTATAGGACAGAGTATGCTTGGTTTAGTTCAAGGTGTGTCAAAATAATCTGTAAATTATCTCGTTAAATAAACTGTGTTGTTTTGTGTATTGTGTTGTCGGGTGTGTGGCAGTTTTTCAGGTAAATAGATTTATAGGTAGGGGTAAGGCTAGTTCATAAGTTTTATTTGATTCAGTTTGAGGGGTAAAATATTGGGGACATGTCTGGCAGGTCCAATAACCTTTTGGAGGATGAGTATGGGGGCCTACTATGGTTAATTATGCATAACCTACCAAAGATGACTGGTATTGGGGATGCTTCAGCAAAGGCTACCCCCGACGAGAAAGCCATCAAGTTAGGAGATTGGAGAAGGGGCTCTTTCAGATTTGGCAGCTATTAGGTGTGGAGAAAAATGACCACCACCTGAAGCACTGGTGGCAAGATGTTGTAAGTCATGAGGCAAATCTGTTGGATCATTTGTGGCTAACGCAGCTTTGTATGTATGCCCACCCCATCTATATGGGTGCTATATAAGCATTGGAATTCACATTAAAGGTTCCCATCTTTTGCATGTTCATGTGTAACCAGAAGCAATCATTACACAGTTTGTGAGCAACCAGGACAGATTTAGGATGACATGTTGCTATCAAAATATGTGAGCAAGTTCACAGTGCCAAGAACAAGCACATGCACATCCTAGAAATGTCACATGTAAGGGGGATAGTAGTAATTGATCTGCATTGAGAACAAGAAAGAAGTGTGAAAACAATTACCCCATCATTGCCCCATATTGGACTACAATCATCAACACCTCCCTTGCCATGGGGTGTTTCCCTATCTCCCTCCAACTTGGACAAATCACTCCCATTATTAAAAACCCTAATGCCGACCCTAATGACCTAAACAATCTCCACCCCGTCTCTAACATCCCCCTTCTTTCCAAAGCCCTCAAAAAATGTGTCCTGCTCCAATTAGACAAACACATCGAAACTTTTAACTTACTGGACCCCCTACAATCAGGCTTCAGGAAAGGCTGAAGTACCGAAACTGCCATGCTAAACATTGTTGATGACATCCACCACTCCCTTGATAATGGCAAGACCTGCCTACTCATCCTCCTCAATCTCTCTGCAGTGCTCAGAGATCGCTTAGGCCTCAATGGTACTGCCCATAAATGTTTTGTCTCCCATCTCCAACACCAAACACAGCAAATCAAAATTCAAGACTGCCTATCAAACCCCACTCTGGTCTCCCTAGGAGTCCCCCAGGGATCTATTCTCTCTCCCTCCCTCTTTATCCTCTTTATGGAACCCCTCACCCTCATTTTAAAACAAGCAGGAATCAAGTACCACCTCTATACCGATGATACCAAACTCTACTATAAGATCAAAACCCACTTGGATGTCCTGCACCTTAACAACACCCTCACTAAGATCCATTCCTGATTCCAATCTAATCATCTAAAACTCAACCCTAAAAAAACTGAAATCATTCTCTTTTCCCCTAAAAATAACCCTCTTCTCATCCAAACTTGGATCTCCGACCTTAATGCCCTCAACTGCTCACTCTCCTTGTCCAATTCAGTAAAATCTCTTGGTATCTCCATTGAAAATAGCCTAACTCTCAATGTTCATATCATAAATTCGGCTAAAGGAGCCCTCTTCACTATACGTCATCTCAAGAAAATTAAACCCTTTATTCCAACTGATGTGTTTAAATTAGTAGTCCAATCACTGGTCCTTTCGTCAATTGATTACGGCAACGACAGCCTCACCGGAATCCCTAAAGTCCACCTAGCTCCACTCAGATCGGTTCTCAACCTTGCAGCCAGGCTCATCACCGACTGCAAACGGTTCGACCACGTCTCCCCAGCCCTCAAAACTCTTAAATGGCTCCCCTTTGAAGGCAGATCCTCCTACAAAACAACTTGCCTTACACACAAAGCCCTTCATCAAAATACACCGCCGTACCTTGCCAATAAACTCAGCAAAGCAGGCAGATCACAACCAATGAGAAGCACCAACGCTCTCCTCCTAGTCCCACCCCTGCTAAAAAAGAAAGCCACACAATCCCGCTGTTGCAGCGCAGAAACCTGGGTAACGGGGATCAGGACAACAACCCGTACCAAATATCCTCCCTTCGTCACAGAACAAATATCACAATAACACATTCACACATCAGTCATTGGTGGGGCCCATAACACCAACATTCACACATCAAGTCTACACTGGTCTGCACATACAGGAAAGATGAGCGGTTTGAGCGCTGACATGAAAGGAATACCTTATAACCTATAGGAAAAATATTATTTTACATAACTATACATTAATATCCTCACACCTATAGATCTCAATCCTAAACATCAAGATATTCCTCCCACGTGATCAATTGATCATTTAGTTGGATCAGTAAGGTGATTTAGACCAGCTAAAACACATTTAAAATTTTGATCTATCCTCCCTCAATAAAAGACAAAACACATTCTTGTTAATCAATATTTGTTTATCTAATTGTTGCAAAAATGTAGTTACATCTAGTAAGTTTATTAAATCTTATGTAAATCAAAGAACACCATATTTACCTAATCTGGCTATCGGTCGTCCTCTAAGTCATCAATTTTAGCCGTCAATCAGTCAAAATTCAAAAGTTCTTCATGCAGCACGCTACAGTCCCAAAGATTGGGTCAAGGACCAGAGACGTGCAAGCATCAATCAGTGCCCAAAAATCTTATAAAGTTCTCAGTTCATCAGGAAATTGGGCAGCATTTAGTCAGTCAAAGATTCAGGAATGCAGCAGTCTCGTCGCTTAGCATCACCGTCGTCTTCGTCAGCAAAAGGAAAAGGAAAAGTATGCGTAATCTCTCTATTCTACCATCATTTTTATAATAAAGTAAAGTCAAGATGTTACATTTTACAGAATTTGGGCTTCTCCCATTGGTCGGTTGGGATCGTCCGGTGAGGTTTCACACAGTTCAAGAGGTTATGTCACAGTTCATGATCTTTCCGGTTTCTTCTAACCGTCCTTTGTTATGGTACTTGGCGGGCTTCCCACCGTGGCCTTGCTTGGGCACAGTGTGACAAGGGTCATGTTGAGGCCACAGGAAAATGCTGTAGCGCAAGCGCACTTAGCCCGAAACCTCGTGGAATGGTGGCCCTCACGTCGTTTTACGTTGGCGGCCATCTTTGCTTTAGGCCCAAAGGACAACTTAAGCGAAACACACACAAAAGAATAATTAATACATAGAAATAATGAATAAAATGTTAAACCCTCACTTATCCCTCTATGTGCTTGTAATTATCTAGCAGATAGCGACATTTAAAGCGTTCATATTCACCCATTGATGTCATCTGGTGCAACATTACGAAAACATCACAAAAGCAACATATATCATGCAATATTCTATTTTCTACTGTTAGTATGCGTACATATTTTAATTATAAAAGTTATTTAGCCATGCAAATTGCAAATCCCACGTATTTTTGTATATTAGTAATGTTGATATAGGGAAACACACAAACACGTTTAATAATATTATGATTAATAGATTATTCTAATTAGTATATGCATGTAGAATAGGGGGGGTATACAAAATGTTGTACTACCCGCTCCATCAATCCCCCCTTTGGTGATTTTATCACCACACCATTACAATTTTGTATTACTTTTCATGGAGTTGAAATGAGTTCTTGCTTTTATTCACATGTCAGTCTCCCCACTTTCTTCTCTTCTGGCTGTCTTATACATATGTTCTTTTACTTCTTCTAATTCTATTTCTTCAAATTCCCTCTCTTGTTTCTTATCCTTTCTTCTTAAATTTTCTCTTTTTAACTTCTTCTGGATTTTATTCTTTTTATGACAGAGGCATCCTAATCTTAATATTAATACTAAGAAAATCACACGTTAATGGAAATGAAATTTTACCTAAAAAGGTACTACCTAGGTTTACTAAGAAATTTTTAATAGAAGATATTTTCTTTCAATCTTTTCCCAAACACTTTCAACCTCCAGTGGTGCAATTTCATCAGGCAGTTCAGTTATATTTTTAATATAAATTTTCAAATCTTTACTTTCGTCTGGAATGTAAGTACAACAATGTTGAACTTTCAGCATTCCACAGACTCCACCCTCTTTTGCCAATAATATATCAAGGGCAAGTCGATTTTGCATTGCCATGGCACGCATGGCAACCATTTCAGTATTTACCAATAAAAATTCTCCAGCGGTGCTTGTTGACAAGTGATCCACTACTGTTGATAGTTTTCAAATTTTGTTTGCATTCAGAGATATTCCCACTGCTGGTATCAATGCTCCAAAGATGTCACCTACAATTTCTAACCAAGATTCTCTCTTTCTACGTGCTAAATAATGACCTAACTTATGTACACCATCTTCTCCTTTTTCCATGTGAAAAATCTTTGGGAAAACCAGGCCTGTGTAACATGTGCCATACCAATGGTCTGGCAAACGATAATACGCCTTGTTCCCGCAGATAAAATATAATCCAGGAAAAACTGAATCTCTTCCTCCTTTAAATCCCCATCCACCCATGATTCGGTATGTATCATGGCACTCACTGTTACCTAGAAAATAATTATCATATGCAGTTTGATTCCTTCTAATACACAATTTCCCTTTCTGAGGCCAATTTAAAGCCATAGTTGGACTAGCTTCTCCTTTCAAGTGTTTTTCCATTTCAACATCCCAGGCTGTCTTTTCCAATTTTCCCTCAGATGCTTTCCTTTGCATTTTCAATCTCCTTTCTTCAACCATATCCAAAAACGTCTTTTCTTCTTTCTTTAAACTGCAAGTCAAATTATTTCTAAAAATATATTCTAATGTTAGTTCTTTAGTCTCTAAGAAAAATTCACCTAATACTTTTGCAGGTTTTACCTTGTTTAGCTTGTTAATTGATGGTACTTGTGAAAATATGTTATCCACATCTGAAATATAATATTCTAACTTCCCTGTTTGGTAAAATAAACTAGCCATTATACATGTTATTCCATAGGTTACAGGAAGGTGGTGAGAAGTCACTCTCTCCGATACAGATGCAGGTAACTGCATGCAAACATAGCAGTCCCTTACGTCCATTGTCTTTACGTATTCATACAGTAATTTTGAAAAAACATTGTTAGAAAAATCAGTTATAGACCTGTCTTTATGCAAATAATTTCTATATATTTTAGTCGGAACTACCCTTTGAATCTTTTCTATATTAGTTTTGTTCTCACTATGTCCTTCTATTGTATCTCTGGTAACTTTAAATGAGATCATCAGAGTTAGTATACTCCACAGAAGCATTAGTAATCCTGTACAACAACAACACATTTTACACCATCGCTTCAAAAATATACATCTATCTTTTCTGCTATCTGTGTTTGCCATTTTTGAAAAAATGAACAGTGTCTTTTGACTTAGCCTCTTCCACTTCACAACTAGTTTGTCTAACCCAAGGCTCTAGGCACCTACTTGGTTCTACCAGTTTTGTCTTTTCTCGTATTTTATTGTCTTTTCATTAGCAGCATTCTTGTTTTATTCAGTTTGGCATCTCATCAACTTTCACTTTTCCCTCGTGATCTGAATACAGAATGTCCTGAACATCCGCTTCTTCTCCAATATCAGACAAGATAACTCTCAGGATTTCCGATTCCTCGTCTTCCTCAACCACTTCCGGTACAGTCACCTCTGGGTTTTCTTGGCTATACGCGTCTTCTTTTATTTCAGGCAAGGCCACATATGTCCATTCTGGCGACTTATACTTCTGGTTCGGTTTCCTCGTTCTTTTGCTTTCCCCTATTACAACTATTTCTTTGTCTTTTGATTTCTCTTGACTGGTTACTTCATTCACCTAGTCAGCTCTTGGAGAATTTACTCGTGTCAGTCGATATCTCAGTCTCTTTATTTTATTTGGCCAAACTTCATCTCTTGCTGATCTTTTCAGTTTACTTCCTTTATCATTGCTTTCAGTTCTCCAAGCTCTCTTTCTTAAGACTCGACCTTCTGGTACTTCGTCTTCGCTTTCCTCTGACTCTGTTTCAACTTGCTTTTTACTTTCAACAGTTTTTCTTTCCACCACTTCTTTCGTTTTCCCTACTTCTGTCCCTCCTCGAATCTCGGGCATGCAATTTTCCTGCTGACTACTTATCCCTTCCTCTAACTGGATGTTGGAGTTCCCTACACCTCCTCGGGGGTCTTCTGCAAGAATCTTTCCCTCTCTCTCTGTATCTGGCACCTGTCCATCTAAATTTGTTATTTCAGGTGGAATTTCTCTCAGTTTTTCATCTGGAACTTCTTTATCAACAATTTATTTAATTGTCTTTTCACTGTTGTTTTCGTATCTCGAATCTAGAGTTACTTGTTCAGTTTCTGAGTCTGAGCTGGTATCAGAAATCTGTAACCTTCTTCTCAGGGAAATACTTCTTGGGACACAAGTTAGATCTGACTCTGATTGCCCCTTTCAGGGTTTTTCTTCTGTTCTTGTCTCTTCATCATCCGACTCAGTACTCAATTCTGATTCATCGAAATATTCTCTTTCTGTGCTATCCACTGGATTTGGAATTCTCAATGTATGACTCGCATGAATCCAGTTCTTGATTCCAGCACACTTCACAGCTGTTGTCGTAGTCAAAATCACTTGTCGTGGTTTTCCCCACCTTGGGACCAAACAGTTCCTCCTTCTGTGTAATTTGATTCTTACCCAGTCCCCTGGGCTCAGATCATGAGTTTGCTTCTTTTCAAGGGTGGTGGCATCCGCTCCAACCTGATGAAACATAGAATGAACTGCGTCAGCCAGGCTTTTACAGTAATCCAACACCATGTCATCAGTTATAGGCAACAGCTTGTTGACTGGTATGAACACATGACACATTGCTCTGCCCATGATAATTTCATGGGGACTCAACCCTGTGGTTCTGTCTGGTATTGATCTAATAGTCATGAGAACCAGAGGCAAGACATCAGGTCATTTCATACCCGTGGCTAAACACATATTCCCTATTCTGTTTTTGATAGTACCATTCATTTGTTCCACCACACCAGAAGCCTCTGGGCGACAGCCACAATGTAGTTTTTGCCGTACATTCAACGCTTCACAAATCAATTTTATGACCTCATTATGGAAATGTCTTCCTCGGTCTGACTCAATTGTTACTGGGAATCCGAACCTGGGAATAAATTCCCTCAAACGCAATTTTGCCACTGTGATTCCATAATTTCTTCTTGTTGGGTATGCTTCTACCCATCAAGAAAACAAACAGACCATAACTAGAACATACCTCAACCGGTTGCAGGGAGGCATTTCAATGAAATCTACTTGCATTCTGGTAAAAGGCCCTTCTTCTCGACCTATTGTTCCTAGACTCACCACTGTCTTTCTTCCAGGGTTGTATTGCTGACATATAAGGCCTCTCTGACAAAGACTTTCTGCTACAAGTCTAAATTTTGCATTGTACCAGGTCTGCTTAAATGACCTGATCATAGCGTCTCTCCCTATGTGTCCCTGTCCATGATACATCCGTGCCATGGCAGACATCATGCTATCAGGCATAACTGGTCTTCCATCCCGATAGACCCACACATTGTCCTTCTCCCTTGGTATACATCCTGCTTTTACCCACTGCTTCATCTCCTCGTCTCCTGCTTCTTCCTGCAATTGCCTGACTTCCTCCCAGGTACCCACAATGTTAGTAAACATTAAGGTGCAAGAATTCACTTCCCTCTCCTTCGCCCTATTAATGGAATTCTGATTACGTGCACAGTATTGAGCCATATCATTGGCGTATTTGTTTCCAATGGCAATATAGTCACCAGACTGACTATATGCAGCACACTTCACAACGGCCAATTGCTTAGGCAGCTGTATCGCCTCAAGCAATTTCCCAACCACTTCAGCATTCTTGATGGGAGTTCCACTTGATGTAAAAAAAATTCTCTCTGTTGCCATATTTGGCCAAAGTCATGCACCACACCAAACCCATACTGGCTGTCAGTTATCACAGTCACTCTCACATTCTTCCCAATCTTGCAGGCTCTAGTCAAAGCAACAAGTTCAGCTACTTGGGCTGATCTTACTCCTTTCAGGAAGGATGCTTCCATTACTGCTGCAACCGTGCATACTACATATGCTGCACTCAACATTCCATCATCTGTTCTCAAGCATGATCCATCTACAAACATCACCAAATCACTTTCTGGTAATGGTACATCTTTTATGTCAGTATGTGGTTTGGTACAGAAATCGAGTACATCCAGACAATCGTGATCCGCTTCGTCTCTGACTTCCACATTCTCAGCATCAGGCAACAACGTTGAAGGATTCACGTTCAAGCATCTCACAAGACTCACATTCGTTGCACCTAATATGACTTTCTCATATTTAGTCAGCCGACTATGTGTCATGAACTGAGTGCGACTCCTTGTTAAAAGGATTGCCACATTGTGAGGTACAAATACTTTCACAGGATATCCCATCACAATTCCTTCACTCTACTACAAACTCCTACAGGTAGCAGCCACTGCTTTCAAGCATACAGTAATGCTACAGCTACTGGGTCTAGCATAGATGAAAAGTATGCAATTGGTCTCCTCAGTTTTCCATGCTTCTGTATTAATACAGAAAGTGCACATCCATTCCTCTCACTGCAATACAACTCAAATTCTTTCTCGTAATCAGGCATTCCTAATGCAGGCACTTCACACAAACCATCTCTCAGTCTTTTAAAAGCTGCCAATTCATCTTTATTCAAATCAATGGGATCTTTCACATTACTTTTTGTCAAGCGCACTAAAGGCTTTGCAATCAGGGAGAAACCGCTTATCCATTGCCGACAATATCCAGCCATTCCAAGAAACATTCTCACCTCTCTTTGCGTCATTGGGGTTCTCATTCCTTTTATGATCCTAATTCTGTCCATTGTTATTTTCCTCAATCCCTTTTCGATTCTATGGCCTAAGTAATGTACTTCTTTTTGGCAAAATTGTAACTTTGATGGTGACACTTTAAGTCCTTCATCGGCCATATGATTCAGCAAGGCTATGGTGTCTATTTCACAAGCTTTACGAGTTTGCGACGCCACAAGAAGGTTGTCGATGTATTGTACTAACACTGAATTCTCGGGCATTTCTAGGCTTTATAAGGATTTCTTCAATATCTGATTAAATATTGAGGGGCTTTCTGTATACCCTTGTGGAATTCGGCACCAAGTGAAAATACGCTCGCCAAAACGAAACGCTAAAATTTGCTGGCTGTCATGGTGCAATGGAATGAAAAAGAAAGCATGGCATAAGTCAATCACAGTATACCATTCTGCATCATGGGGAACCTGATACAAAATCGCAGATGGATTTGGTACAATGGGACAACATGACACAACTATCTTGTTTATCTTTCTCAAATCTTGCACTATCCTGAACTGTCCATTAGGCTTTTTCAGTCCCATAATCGGGGAGTTACATGGACTGCTCATTATTTCTCTCAAAATGCCTTGTTTTATCATTTTCTCAATCATAGGAGTAACTCCTTCAATTATCTCGGGTGTCAATTTATATTGAGGGACATTTGGATTACTTGTTCCTTCCTTCACTGTTATCTTTACTGGGTCCACATTTCTCATTAGTCCCACATCTTCTCCCGTGAAATCCCAGACTTCTGCCTTTACAGTCTGTTTCAATTCTTTGGGTAATTCATCAGGGTTAAATACAGCATAGGCTTCAGTAACCTCAGTCTCCAGGTTTGCCATAGTCATTTATATAGTACATCTTCATCAGGGGTCTCAAATGCTATACCATCAGGGGCACAGAAAATGGTGCAGTTCATTTTGCACAGCAAATCCCTACCTAATAAATTCACAGGACTTGTATCGCACACAACAAAGCGGTGCATTTCAGTGAATTTCCCTATGCTAACTTTCACTGGTTCTGTAAAATAAGTTTTAATCTGTCTGTTGTATACACCAACTACTTGGATTGTTTCATCTGAGATAGGAAGACTCTTAACATCAGCTGACCTAACAGTTGATCGAGTAGCACCAGTATCGACTAAGAAAGTAATACTTTCATTATTTATTTTTCCATCTACAAATGGGCGTGTCCGGTCTACTTCTAGAGTTGCGCCAAGTACGCACTCTTCTTCTTCCCTTTGGCACCATCAATAACCTTCGTCTGATTTGCTCTCATTGCGTTGTAGCCAATACTGCGAAACGGCGCTAGCGTGCGGCAGCTTAGTTACCTGTTCTTCGTTGTAGAATCCTGTCTCATTACTGTATTTCTGTGAATTTTTGCTTTGAGGAAAAGGCAGTTTTGGCACCTGATTCTGTTGGGTAACAACCTGCTGCTGTCGCTGCGGTTGACCACTCACCTGATTGCGCACCTGTGGATTCAATGATGCATTTTCATTATTAGTACTTGGGGGAAAATTACACTTGGATTTCCAATGCCCTATCCTACCGCAATTATGACATGGGAATTTCTTTTTAGCTTCTTCTATATTAAAATTTCCTTTACCTTCCCCAGTAGGGAATTTTGATCTAGGTCCTGTGTTACTTGCTTGTTCCGCTAACTGGGCTTCTTGTCTTTCTGACCTTTACTTGTGCCCACATAACTTTCTCTTTTAATTTACGCTGTTTGGCTTCAATCTCATCACAAATATTTTGCATGTCTCAATACTTCATCTATTTTCTTGTTTTACCAATCAACATTATGTTGTTTGATCATTTCACTAATTTCTGGACGTAGACCATATACAAATCTGTATACAAAATGACTCAAATCCTTTTCACTCAAATCTTCATCACCACTAAACTGATTAAAAGCCAGGATAAGTCTCTCGTGATATGCATGTACCGAATCCTTTCTTTCCTGATGAGTTCTGTCAATTTTCACCCAATCAGTCTCTTTTTCAGAAAGGCAATAACCTGTTCATATTTCTTCATTACTTCGAATCAGGGGCTCCTGTCTTTGTATCCCTATGATATTCCTGTGTAGGCCAATCTATCATCAACTTACACTCTGTCCATAAATCTGCTGGTACTAGTATGTCAAATAGACTATTTAGATCAATCCATATTACTTTAGATCATTTTACAAATCAGTCGACTTGCATATACCACTCGACAGGCTTTTCGTGTAGCCGAGGGAAATCATTAGTAAATGACAAAATATCTTGTCTAGTCCATGGAACATGTACATATCCTCCTCCTGGAATTTCTCTCATGGGGCATTCTGTTACTACCTTTTCCTTTTCTCTTGCAGGGAACGCTGCAAATGTTTTATCTGAGGCTTCATCTTGTTTTCGGTACCACCTGCTTCTCCATTTATCCACCTCTCCCCATTTTCTCAACTAGATAATTATCTCCTTAATCTGACTTATTCGTCCTGTAGTATTCAAATTTTCAATATCTTTTTCAGTAAAATCTATTCGATTTGGTTCTTGTAGAGCCTTCACCCTTTCAATATCTATACCCATTTCATTTGCCACTTCTTCTAATCTTTCATGCAGATTTTTTGCCCTCCATGTTACACTTTTGCACAGAAATAGTAACTCCTCGTCCTGATAAGTTTTTAACTTCTCTGTGGGGATAGTTCCTACTATTAATTCTTCCAGTACCATTCGTAGTTTGGCCACATCTATTGATTGGGATTCTTTGTCTTTTCTCTGCAAACTTCTCAACCATTTGCTCAATTCCTCTGAAGTAGGGCCTACTGGTTTCTCTACATTACTTCGTTCTAAGCCTTTTTGAGTCTCTAATACTGATTCCATTGTCATTGTATGTCTTTCTGCTACATTTGGACCTAGAATCGGGTTATTTGAAACATTTGGCTCGATCGTACTCATTGTCTGTCTCTATTGATTTTCATCTACAATTTTCTTTGGCCTTTCAATCTGTTTATTACTGTTATAAGGAACTGCAATGTTCACTATTTTTCTGTTGATCAAAAATAGGCATCACAGGGCCTATAGTCACTGGAAGAGTCACAGCTTCTAAATTTTTTGTCAATTCTCTTATCTTTTCAGTTAATTCCATAATTGTTTTTGCTAATTCTGCTGAATTTACACCACTCACTTTATTATCTGATTTTCTCTCTATCTCTCTGGTAGAATTATTTTTTCCTAATTCTTGGGTTACTGCTTCAGTCTTAATGATTTGCAAAGTTTCTCTCATTGGAGCACTTGGTGTCAACATTTCAGATTCTGGTTGATACGGAGGTGGATTTTTATAAAACATGTCATAAAGAACATCATCATCCGATTCATGCACTCCATACCCTCCTGATTCTATATTATGTCTCTTTTCCGTACATTTTCTACCTCCAACTTCATCAGCATTTCTTACAGGAAACAGACCTTCAGTCATACTTGCATTCCGCCACCTTCTCATTTTGTCATCATGATTGTCATGCCCATGTCTACCAAACATGTACCTATATCTTCCGCCACTCCTCTGTCTTTCTCTGTCATGCACCTCATCTTCCCATTCTGTTAGTGCTTCAAACTGTGTTGGTCTAGGTCTTGGTTCAAGATTCATAAGTTTCTCTCTCAAATTTCTCAAAACCGCTAAATTAAATGAACCATGCTCTGGAAATGCCAAAACTCCGTCATTCTTTGTGTATTTCACCCAATTATCTAACCAAATACAAGTATGATATCCGTATTTCGCAACCATAAAGGATGCAGGAGTTTTCGGGGGGGAAGCAACTGCCCTTCCCTAGTCATAATCGGTTTGTCCTTTTTAAATAGACTCTTGATTTTTCCAAACCAGGACTTTTTCTCCTTTTCTGGTGGATCTTAATACATCATTTTGTCTTCTGTGTATCACTAGATTTTGCCTACGACTATTCTGTTGTTCTAACCAATCGTAGCGTGACTCTCACTAACGCACCAATCCGAAGCGTCTGTGTCACCTCTGCAATTCTCCAATCCCAGCGCGACTCTCACTAACGCACCAATCAGGAGCGTCTACGTTTCTAGCTGACTGGCCAATTCCAGCACGGTCTTTCTGATGTCAGCTTTTCTCGCTGTCGCAGCTCCTGCTCCTGCTCCTGTTGACCCCTCCTTTACAAAAACTCTCTCTGTAAGATCTTTATGTTCTTCAAATTCACAAATCTGTTAGTAACGACATAAAAACGCCTCCATTGTCCGCTTCGCTAGCCAAGAATAGTTAATGACCTTTTTCACAAGAATTCCGTCTTTCCCGAGAGCAGCGCTTACCTCTGCCCTACTACGGAATCGTTACTTCCGTTAATAAAGCGGCACATCCCTCTACCTTACCCTTCTAGCAAGCATTAGCCAATTGTTTCTCCAGAATTAAGACACCTAGTTGGAGACCCTATGCTCCTGAGAAATAAAACTGGAGTTTCGCAATTAACACGAATGCCTTTCAATTCACGCACTTTCACACAGAAAATGTGGTTAATTCACACAGAATTATGCCTTTCCCAAGAACAGCGAACAGTCTGTCCTACTACAGAATCGTGACACTCGTTAACAAAGTAGCACTTCCCTCTACTTTATCCTTCTATCAAGCTTAGGGAACACCTATTACCTTTCTAGTGATAAGCGTTCTCAGAGCTCCTTTTGGACTCCTGTTACCTAAGACCAAACTTTCACAGGTGACCTTTGCTCCCATGCACTCCTTTCATACAGGAAATATTTCTAATGGCAACACACGACGATGTTACCAAATCGAACCCAGACAATGCGTCGTGCAACTCCAATCGTTACAAGTTTTCCCCGTGTACTTACAGGGCAACAACAATTCCATCTTTCCCGAGAGCAGCGCTTGCCTCTGCTCTACTACGGAACCGTTACAAACTTCCGACTTCCTACATCCCAGAAGACGTCAAACAACATAGAACTCAACGCGACTCAACTTAGAGTGTTAATACATAAACCAATACTAATCAATAAGCAATTTACAAGCAATAATCACCAAACCAAAACAATAAATACCATCATCTTGCTACCAGAAAACTGTTGCAGCACAGAAACCTTGGTAACGGGGATCAGGACAGTAACCCGTACCAAATATCCTCCCTTCGTCACAGACCAAATATCACAATAACACATTCACACATCAGTCATTGGTGGGCCCCATAACACCAACATTCACACATCAAGTCTACACTGGTCTGCACATACAGGAAAGATGAGCGGTTCGAGCGCTGACATGAAAGGAATATCTTATAACCTATAGGAAAAATATTATTTTACATAACTATACATTAATATCCTCACACCTATAGATCTCAATCCTAAACATCAAGATATTCCTCCCGCGTGATCAATGGATTATTTAGTTGGATCAGTAAGGTGATTTAAACCAGCTAAAACACATTTAAGATTTTGATCTATCCTCCCTCAATAAACGACAAAACAAATTCTTGTTAATCAATATTTGTTTATCTAATTTTTGCAAAAATGTAGTTCCATCGAGTAAATGTATTAAATCTTATGTAAATTACAGAACACCATATTTATCTAATCTGTCTATCGGTCATCCTCTAAGTCATCAATTTTAGCCGTCGATCAGTCGGAATTCAAAAGTTCTTCATGCAGCACGCTACAGTCCCAAAGATTGGGTCAAGGACCAGAGACGTGCAAGCATCAATCAGTGCCCATAAATCTTATAAAGTTCTCAGTTCATCAGGAAATTGGGCAGCATTTAGTCAGTCAAAGATTCAGGAATGCAACAGTCTCGTCGCGTAGCGTCACCGTCGTCTTCGTCAGCAAAAGGAAAAAGGAAAAGTATGCGCAATCTCTCTATTCTACCATCATTTTTATAATAAAGTAAAGTCAAGATGTTACATTTTACAGAATTTGGGCTTCTCCCATTGGTCGGTTGGGATCGTCCGGTGAGGTTTCACACAGTTCAAGAGGTTATGTCACCGTTCATGATCTTTCCGGTTTCTTGTAACCGTCCTTTTTTATGGTACTTGGCGGGCTTCCCACAGTGGCCTTGCTTGGGCACAGTGTGACAAGGGCCATGTCGAGGCCACAGGAACATGCAGTAGCGCAAGCGCACTTCGCCCGAAACATCGTGGAATGATGGCACTCATGTCGTTTTACGTTGGTGGCCATCTTTGCTTTAGGTCCAAAGGACAACTTAAGCGAAAAAAACACAAGAATAATTAATACATAGAAATAATGAATAAAATGTTAAATTCTCACTAATCCCTCTATGTGCTTGTAATTATCTAGCAGATAGCGACATTTAAAGAGTTCATATTCACCCATTGATGTCATCTGGTGCAACATTACGAAAAAAATCACAAAAGCAACATCTATCATGCAATATTCTATTTTCTACTGTTAGTATGCGTACATATTTTAATTAGAAAAGTTATTTAGCCACGCAAATTGCAAATCCCATGTATTTTCGTATATTAGTAATGTTGATTAGGGAAACACACAAACACGTTTAATAATATTATGATTCATAGATTATTCTAATTAGTATATGCATGCAGAATAGGGGGGTATACAAAATTTTGTACTACCCGCTCCATCACCGCTCCTTCTCCAGAAATGCCCCAAACATCTGGAATGCCCTCCTCAAAGACCTACGATGTAACCCTTCCTACATCAGCTTTAAAAAACAACTCAAAATGCACCTCCTGAATTCCCCCTTCCACCATTCTGGTCCCCCCTATTCTCCTACTGTCTTCCTCTGCACCCCCTCCCCTTCCTCTACATTCCACTGGCTCTACTTTCTCCCTGCCCCACTGGTCTCCTCCGCTCCATCTCCGAGTCCTTCCCAACCCCTCCCATACCCCCCTCTCCAACCAAATTTCCCCCTTCCCCAATCTGCTTCCCACCCCCCTTATAAAGTACAACTACTTACTACCTGTAGCACTTTCATGCCTATCTCTATTTCATGTTATGTTAAATCAAGAGGGGGGAGGAGGAAGGGATTGTGATCCATTCAGCTTCCTTGCATTATTACTCAAAATCAATAGGGAATGGATCACTTGACCTGAGTAATCAGGGTCTGCAATATTCGTCTAGGTTGTCAATAAAAAACCCTCATTCACGTACTCAAACCGTGAGGTGGCTTATCTTGGTTCTCCGCCCTGTATTAAAAACGTAACAGCATCATCATTGGGTTTAGTTTTTGTCGTATGCTTCCTCCATCCGGAGGAGAACCACTGGTTATTCCAGTAGTGATCAACGAAAAAAATATAGTGAACAGTGCTATAGTGATGTGAAGGTAGGTTGTGATGTTAAAAATCTCATATACCTAGAATTTTTATTTTATTGGTCTAGGTTCAAGATTGTCTAAAAACAGTTGCGTGCATGTGTATACTTATTATTAGTCTTGTGCACTATAGTGTCCATAAAAACGTTAACATGTTTCTACCCTTTGGTTTGCCCAGAAGGGTCAGGGGGGCTTTCTTCAGGACGTAAGAAAAGTGTGGTGTCTGTGTATTGTCACAGTTTCACTGAAACAAGGTATAATTTACCCGTTTCTAAAGGTCAATTAGTACCTTAAAGTCCTCGATTGTGGACTTATTCAGATTGCCATAGAGCATACATACCTGCTTCAACAGGGCGCAGCGCAACTTGTGCTTGCTCTTCCCTTGGCAACCATATCCAGGTTGCCAAGGGAAGAGCCAGCACAAGTCGCGCTGCACCCTGTGGAAGTAGGCAATTATACTCCATGTATAATCAAGCCGTTTCTCTGCTGTTAACCTGTTGGTATTCCATGCTGTGGAATTATTGTTTTATACCGTGCTCTGTTGAAATATTGTTTTATAACCTTATTATCTTCATACTCATAAACTGCTCTGATACCTCTGGGTCTAGCCAGCGCTGTATAAAACCTCCAAATAAATAAATAAATAGATAAATACCCCACAGAATGCAGTGAGTGTATGACTCCATTGTGTCATGTAATAATCTCAGAGGTGTAACATACTTGACCACATGCAACCAGTAAATTGGATCACATCAGCCTACATCAGGCTTGACTGCACATCCCTCTGAGTACTGCATGTGTGTAACATTCCTTTTTTTTTATTGATCATTTCTCAACAAGAAAAAACAAACATCACAAATACAGTACATGGCATACAAGTCGGTATCTATACAGTACACAATGATAAAGAATCCATTGGGGGCAGGTCAGGATTACACATACAATCATAGAAATGGCATTTCATTCGGAATATAAGGGAAATGGATAGGGACAAGGCAGTACAGTGCAACACAGTCATATAGTTAAACATGTCCATCACATTACCCGAAAGAACAGGAGATTAAATAGTAGGCACAGACAGCAAGTAGGTCGTGAGGGGTGACCAAATGTCCCGTGGGCTCAATGGTGCGGGCAGCTGTTCAGCATAACAGACCAGCTGATCTCGACAGTAGGTTAA
Organism: Triturus cristatus; assembly: GCF_964204655.1. Classification (NCBI taxonomy): domain Eukaryota; kingdom Metazoa; phylum Chordata; class Amphibia; order Caudata; family Salamandridae; genus Triturus; species Triturus cristatus. The sequence goes on from NC_140583.1 coordinate 557,616,591, forward strand.
GTCCTGCAACCATAATTTGGTAGTGGGGGCCCGCCTACTCTCCCAACACATAGAGATCCTCCGCTTGGTTATCAGCAACGCAATAGCCACAAACCTTCTGCAGGAGGCCGTGACACTGGCAACAAGACCTAGGAGACATAGTTGAGGGGTACAATCCAAAGGAAGCCCAACCATCAGGCATATAATCTTTACTACAGCTTCCCAATATGAGAACACCTTGAGGCAAACCCATGCCAAGTGTTAAAAATCAGCATCAGGGGCCCCACAGCGTCTACAGGCAGCAGAGTCTCGCAGACCATATTTGTACAATTGGGCAGGTTTATAATATAGCTGATGTATATATTTAAAGTGAACCATTAGCAGATTTCCATTAGCTGTTAAGTGTCCTGTCAGGCGGCAACAGTCCGCCCACTCATCCTCAGCCAAAGCACGTGGTAAAACTGTATTCCATTTATTCAACGCTGCTACACCGGAGGCAGCTACCTCCTTCTGCGATATCGGATATAATCTAGTGACCAGTTTCAGCCTAGAGGGAGTGGTGTATAAAAACTGCAGTGCCTCTAGTGTAGGCGGCTCAGCAGGAAATTGCGAGTACAGCACGCGCATGGCCGACCGCAGTCTGGTGTAAATGAAGAGGTGCATAGCAGTGATAGGGCCTTCAGCAATCAAGGATGCTGAGGCAATAAACTGGCCTCCAGGGAACACATCCCTCAGGTCACCAGGTTCATGTCTCTGAGGGTCCGCAGATCACCCACGTCAGTGGTAACCGAGAGACCAGTATGATGAAGTAGAGGCATACTGGGTGCATAAAGTGGCAATTTCTGCGCCCGCCTACCCAACTACCACCATGCTTTAACCATGGTCTGAACTGTATTAAACTCCCCCTTTTCAAATACTGTGTGAGTATTAATAATCATGGCCTTAAGTGGTATGGGGTGCACTGCTCCAGCTTCGACCGCCACATGGGGAATGTAAGCAGGGTCATGTTGCCAATAGTACCCAAAGTGGGCTTGTGCGCACAAATAGTATAACTGGAAGTCAGGTGCCGCAAAGCCACCCTGCTCGTAAGGGAGCGTAAGAGTTTCCCACTTGAGGTGAGGCTTTTTACACCCCCAGGCTAATGTAATTATAAGTGATCGAAGGGAGTTAAAAAAGTGACGTGACTAATGTATCGGAATATTTAAGAATAGATACAGAAAGTGGGGGAGTATTACCATTTTCAATACCGCTAGACGGTCAGCAAAGGAGAGGGGCAGCTTATTCCAGCGGGTGACCTGCTTCTCGAGGCGCGCAATGGCTGTTCCATAGTTGGCTCGCACTACCTCCTGGGGGTCACGGTGCAACCACACACCCAAGTATTTCACTGCATCAGTACACCACACCAAGGGAAAGTCTAGGTCAATGGGAGCTGTACAATCCGTGAATTTGGACCAATTTATTCCTAGCCCAGAGAACCATTCAAAGCGAATGTATTCCCACGTACATGGAGACTGCCAGAGGGCGCTGGAAGAACCGCAATGCAGCCTGAGAATAACGCTGCCGCAAGATACAGGCCAGAGGTTCGAGAATAAGTGTAAATAGTAATGGGGAAAGTGGGCGGCCCTGTCGCGTACCACGATGAATAGGGATTAATCTAGATAAATCACCCTTGACCCTCACTCGCGCTGTAGGGCAAGTGTAAAGCAGTTTTATCCAATTGGTGAAGACAAAGGGCACCCCCATATGATGTAAAATCGCAAGCATGTAGGAGCAGGAGACGGAATCAAAGGCCTTGACGGCATCAAGGAGCACTGCCACCGCCGGCAATGTACGTTCCAGGATGTGCATGACCACGAATAGCATCCTCAGATTATGGGAGGTGGAACGAGTGGGCACAAAACCAGACTGATCCGGCAGGACCATGACCGGAATAAGCAGCTGTAGTCTGGTCACCAGGACTTTAGCTCAAATTTTAACATCTGTATTAATTAAGGAAAGTGGTAGGTAGGAGTCACACCTGTCAGACGGCTTGCCCGGCTTGAGAAGCGTGACCACCAGTGCTTCGCGTAACGTTGGAGGTAGGCTTTGAGTCTCGTAGGCCTCCTCATAGACCTGGAGTAAGCAAGGGGCAAGAATGTAGACATAGGTTTTATAAAACTCCGCTGGCAGACCGTCAGTGCCAGCTGATTTACCATTAGGGAGAGCTGCAATAGCGTCTTGTATTTTACCTAGGGTGATAGGGTGCATTAGAAATTCCTGTTTCCCCCGAGAGAGCTACACTGGCGCGATATCATCCAAATATTGCTGCAGCTTAGCTTCATCTGCAGCCGGGCGATGAGCATACATGTCTTTATAAAAATCGGTGAATGCTTGTAGTATATTGTAGGTGTCGTGATGTGTGACGCCGTCCACTGTGATCGAACTAACCATGTATGCTCCACCCCCGGGTTCCATAATACTGGCAGCTAGTGCTTTGCCAGGCCTGCCACCCTCCCCATAATATCTGGCCTTGCTTCTCCGAGACATGTGACGTATCTCGCATGTGTGTAAAATGATTATGGAAAGCAAGGGAGCTAATGTGACATCAACCTGAGGCTTATTGGGAAGTAGCCAAGACAAGAGCTAGAAACTATGGATTGGAGAGATGGACTACAGTTGGCCATTTCAGATGTATGCAATGGTGAGGTATCCATACAGTGCACAGGGGCAATGTATCCCAGGTCTGTACATGTGTCAGTCTTGAAATGGTGTCCAACACCTACAATGTATGTGAGGTGGCTACACACATACATGTCTATGTTTGTTTAACCCAGCAAAGGGATGACTATGGTTTAAAGACATTTGTTAATGTGTGGATGCTATCACATGGTAAGTTAGCAGGATGAACATGTGGGGACACTACACCCTTTGCACATAGCTGGATGCCCCTTGCTAGTACCATCTTGCATGCTGCATGACAGTCCCCATGGAATACCTAGATGGACGTTGTGGGTGGATGTTTGTGCACACCATTTAAGCCATTCAATTTAGGAATGGAGATTAGCAGGGCTCTGTCCTTCTTTTGACAGACACTGCCTTAAGTTAAGGATAGTAAAGGTAGATTAGTGTTAAGTTAAAATAGGCTAGTTTAGGTCACATATGCAAGCTATTTTTTCAAAAGGAATAGTTAGGTTTATATCTTAGGTTTCTGATTTCTTTGTTATATTTTACTGACATTAAAATACATATTTTTTCTCTTACAATCTTGCTTACTATTGGGCAGCATGACAGTTTACTTGTATGCTTGTGGGGGGTAGGGCCAATGCTGTCATTTGCGATGTGTGTTTGTGTACATATGTGACTAGCTATGTCACATTAGGAGTGGATCCTAGTCAATTTACTTGACGTATCTCCACTTTTGATTGTACACTGTAGACCGTACTCTGGTGGGTAATGTACACACTGTCCAATACAGTTCTCACTTTGCAGTTCTAAGTGTGAGTGCACTTGTTGCATCAGGTATCATTTGGATTACTGTTTCTGACTGTTTTGTTAGTTCAATTATGTATTGGCTCATTCACTAGTGTCAATAACATACTTATTCAACATTGCACCATTCTGTGGTGACTATGCTATGATTTGCTGCCTGATCACAATAGTAGTGTCCAGCACATGGATAATGAATATGATTATTCCTCCTAATTATTGTTTTGTATATTTTGCAGGACATGATTGAGACCTGGGGTCAAAACATACTACTTTGCATGCATCAAGGGTTCAGCTATGACAGCTTTCTCTCACTGTGGCTATGTTGTATTTTGACCATGGTAAGGTCTCCTTTTTAGATGGTAGGAAATATACATGGTGTTGACGCAAACACATATAAGTCCTTGCAGGACATGTAATCAGACATTCCACACACTGGTACAGGTGACTATCTTTACCCACAGGTCTTCCAAGGAGCAAGAGGTAGTCCTTGTAACAATAAACCCAATTAATTATGTGACCCTTTGGAAGTCCAGACACATTCCATGGGGGAGATATGTGATGAAACGTGTAGGAGAGTAGTGTTCCAGTGAGGAGGTCAACCACAATGCCACTATGGAAGTTCAGCCACATCAACAGTCCTAAAATGGTGGAGTTCAACAAGTGGACATAGTCAGAAGTGGACAGTACCTTTTTTGACACTTGCACGGTTATTAGCACATTTCAAAGGTATCAATGCCCAAGTGACATAGGAAAAGGCTAGGGGCCACTCTTATGCTGGAATTGGTTGTCATCCACATCCTCTTCCCCTGATGTGTTTGTCACCGCCTGTGTGTGGGCTGTTGTAGGTGCCATAGGTGGATGAGGCACACACACGTCAGGGACTGAGAATGTGGAACTCATGCCTACAGCAGCATTTCCCTGTGCCAACAGGTAAGGCAGCAAAGCATTTATGAGGGTCTCCTAGTTTTTCAACACAGTTACAACATCCCAGAGGTAGGCAGCTATTGTAGTGATGTATGTATCCTGCTTCTGCTCCATGGACTCAAGGATATTATGTATAGCCCCCAGCTGGTTGCCAACTTTGCTGGTGCCACTTTGGCAGGGCATTTGTTCATCCCTCTGCCTCATGACACCAGCGAGGTTTGCCAGGGTCTGATCAAGGCCACAGAGCATAGATTAGCTGCCTCATGTATCCTCCAGGTTGTCCTCATTGGAGATGAGGCACCTATGGATGGCCTGTAGGCTGCCTGCCATGGTATTAATCCCTGCATGCACCTAATATGCAATCTAACTCTGGATTCCTATTATACTCTGTTGGAAAACAAATTGTGTGTCCTCAGAGTCCAGTGGTGGTGGTTGCGGGCCGGAGCTGTTCGTGCACTTGGGGACGCCTCTTCTCAAGACCTCGCATCATTGATGAGCTGCCAAGCAACCAGAGGAGGTGACTGTATGGAGTCCAGGATTTGGTAGATGGTATCCTGATCAAGGGTGGACAAGCTGTCACCATGTAAGAAATGTCCAGGTGTCTGGGCAGATGGCATAGGTGCATCCTTTGCAAAGAGATAGAGATATGTTACTGGTGATTGCAGAGGGATTTTGAGTTGAGTTACCTCTACTACAATACAGCAGGCGGCTCATTTATAAATGATTGCCCATACCTCTCCCTTTGAAAAACAAATTCCCAGCTCTTCTTCAAAAGGAGTGTGAACCGGTCCCTCCACCCAGAACAAGGAAAACCACTTCACGGCTGGACCATCTATGAAACCCGCAGGAAACAACACCTATTCTATTTTATACCCCCCCCCATTCTTTCTAAAAATGTGTCCAAAACCTTCAAACACAACCTCCTTAGAAAAAACCCTGAAACTCGATTTCTTGACCCCCTCCTTCAATGCAAATAATCAATGACCATATATTTTTCACCAGAAAAATGACTGAATGGCGAACTTCCTTTTCCAAGCTACTAATAATCCATGACAAAAAAAATATTCCCTATGGAACCAGGATTACAACGGCACCCTCACAAAACCTTACACCCTGAACATAACGTCCTACAAAAATGGCACTGTTCTTATCCAAGCAGCCAACAAGGATCTAGAACAATTTGACAGATACTTTTCCACACTAAAAACTCAAACCGACACTCCACCCATTGTCCACCTGGACCAAACTACTTCCTCTATCTCTATCTCTCCGGCATCTCAGAGACCGACACCTTTACCTAGAACCCTCAAAAAAAGCAACAGCAACTCACCTCCTTTAGAAGTCAACCCACAGACACCCTTACCTAGAACCATCACAAGAAACAGCAACCAAGCTCCTTCCATAAAACCCAATCTACAACCATAATCATTTCCGTAAACTGCCACCAGCCTCATCCCTATAACCCACTTCCCCCACCTCAACCCTTCCCCGACCTCTGGCAAAATTCACAGCGACAAGGCCACTGTAGCGAATCAAAACAAAGGGCCATAACCCGTGCATACCCCATCCATTTACGACTACCACACTCCTAACCACTCATACCTCCCACACTGCAATCACAGCCATCGAACCCCCCAGCAATCCTATCCCCCAACACTCTTTGCGCGCCGCCCCTGCCACCTCCTCCTTACCAATATGAACCCACACTAACATCACTTTCCGGAACCCACAAAATATTATCTTAGAAATTAGAAACATCTTACAACTTGCTGAAAATTCTCTCTCTAAATTCGACCACTTTCAAAACTCTCTAGCTGCAGCCAACAACGAGATAAACACTATTCCTCTGCCTCTATCTAACCAACAATTTCGTACATGCAAACACCTCAACTACTTAACGGACTCGGAAATCCAAACCTTACTACTACTCTACGAATCTACCACTTGTCCCCTCACCAATAAGGAAGAATTCTCTATTTACCCAGTCCCATCAACCCAAACAGAACATCCCAACCAAATCACAGAAAGATAAACCCTATTAACCTTCAAAGAATAACCCCATCGGCTGAAAATCAAGACCCTGAATTAGAGAAAGTGGACATAACCATCCTAAAGGAAACTTGGTTCACGGAATCATCCTCCCCATGCCTAGACCTTCTAGCCCCCCCGAACTACAACATCATACGACTAGACATACCTCACTAAAATGGCAGAGGCATCGCCTGCCTATATCGATCTGATATTGCTATCTCGAAGTTTCACTCTGAACCCCTGGATTCGTGTGAATACCTTGGGATCTCCATAAAATCTCCTGATAACCACCCATACAAACTACACATACTTTACCATCCCCCAGGTAAGAACGCTGTATTCACAGACCAACTTTTGGAAATCATTACAACTATCTCGACCCCTCGCTCCAATGACATATTCCTTGGAGAATTCAATCTCCACTGGGAAGACCCCTTAGACAAGCAGGTCAACGCTATCAAAATCTTCCTAGCAGACCACTCCCTGATCCAAGCTGTCTCAAAGCCCACCAATTCCAAAGGTGCTACACTTGACTGGGTCATCTCCAAACAAAAAATTATTGAATCTATCTTGATCACCACCTGTGACTGGTCAGACCATCACATTATCACCTTCCAAATTTCCTCCGCTAAAAAGAAAACTTACTCGCAGCAAATCAAGCTCAGACATTGGATAAGAGGCACGAAAAACCTCAAGTGGTACAATCTAGCTTCCCACTGTGAGAAACTCTCACTCCTCCCAATAACATGTCAGATGTCAGTGACCTCACTGATCATTACAACTCTACGATGACCAAATTATTTGACCAAGTAGCCTCACCAAAACTCAAAAGAATACCGGTCAAAGACAAAAACCCATGGTTCAACGGAGCCCTGAACAAAGAGAGACATAAACTGAGACCAACTGAGCGGAAATGGAGACAACATCCCTCCTCTCTCCAACTTAAACTCCTAAGAAAATATAGAAATTCCTATAACAAAAGTAGTCTACAATCAAAAAAGACTACTTCAAATCAGAACTAGACAATGCCAAAAATAGACCGAAGAAACTCTTTGAAATGCTAAAACAACAATCAAGCAAATTGGCCAAAACCACACTCATGAACTCGAAATCGCAGCTAAGTAGTGAAGAATTCTCCTCATTGTTCACAGCTAAAACAAACTCCCTCCAACACGAGCTCAAGAGGGCAACAATCAACTCAGCTACCCTAATCAACACACATGTCGAAAATCCTATCCAACGTGATCTACCTTTGCCTAAAAATAACTCTCACTGGTCTACCTTCAAACTTTACGATGTAAGTAATATTTCTAAAACCTTAGCAACCATCAAACCCAATAACCATTTCAATGACCCTCTCCCTTCAAACTGCCTACCTCACATCTACCATATCATCTCCCCTCTATGGACCAAAATCATCAATGCTTCGCTTTCGCAACGTCACATCTCGGATTGCTAAAAATTGGTCAAGTCACCCCTATCCTAAAAATACCAACCGAAAACCCTTCCCACCCTAAAAAATTCCGACCTATAACCAACATTCCCATGCTGGCCAAGATCTTGGAAAAATGTGTTCAGCAACAATTAAACCTACACATCACAGATTTCAAACGACTGCCAATCGGGTTTCAGACACGGTCATTTCACAGAAACAATTCTTCATATTGTCGACGAAGCCCTACTTGCTCTGGACTGTAATGAAACTGGTTTATTAGTCCTGCTCGACCTCTCATCAGCTTTCGACACTGTCAATCACGACAAAATTCTAAAAAGACTGGGAATCAGAATGGGAATACCTGGCACAGGCCTTCAATGTTTCAAATCCTTTCTGGAAAACAGAACGCAAATGTTCATGGTGAATAAAAATCTCTCTCCCTCTTCCTCTAACCTACTAGGAGTGCCACAAGGCTCAACTTTATCCCCGCGCTATTCAACCTCTATGTCGAACCACTAACAGAACTACTACAGCAGGCGAATATCTCCTTCCACATGTACGCAGTTGACACACAAATTTACATCAGGGTCACTTCCATTGAAGAGATGAAGATGATGAATCACGCTCTTGAAAAGACCGTCCACTGGCTAACGACCAACTTACTCAAGCTCAACTCGCAAAAAAATTGAATTTCTGTTAATTTCCCCTCCAAAAAACTCCAATCACTGCTCTAAATTGCACTTCGTTTCTGGTAGACACTACCAAATCGCTTGGAATCACACTGGATAAGAACCTTAATATGCAAACACACATCATCCTGTTGGCTAAAAATGCTCGCTTTCACCTCAGCTATCTCAACAAAATGAAACCATATATTGAGAACCCTGACCTCAAAACTGCAGTTCAGGCTTAAGTCATATCGAGGTAGGAGTACGGATGCACCACCCTCTTGGGGCTTCCCAAAATTTCAACAGCCCCTTTTAAAACCTGTCTCAACGCAGCAGCAAGACTCCTAACAGGATTTAGGAAATTTGACCATATCTCGCCACACCTGAAGGCACTCAACTGACTACCCTACGAAGCTAGAATTCACCTAAAAATGGCCTGTATCGCTCATAAGCGTTACACTACAATGCCCTCCCCATTACCTAGCCCAGAAACATACAATATCTTGAGGAATCAGACACTCTAGGAGCTCCGACAATCTACTCCTGAAACCTTCACACTTCAGCAAGAAGAAAACCTTTGACAGAGCATTCTCCAGAGCTGCACCAAGAATATGGAACTCACTACCTCCGTTCATCAGAAAAATCTCCTCAACACCATTATTCAAAAGGGAAGCCAAATCATTCCTGAAGAGCAAATTCCTCCCTTAACTCCTTAACAATCGACACCATCTATTCTTCCCATGTTTGACACCCACGCTTTTATGATTATCTCGTACTTGAACTTGCTCCAACTGCACCGGACAATTCATCTCTATAATAGCTTTTGTTACCTGCCGAACCTTGCCAAAATGTTTTTATACTTACTCTGATCTGTTTTGTATAGTTACTCTGCTCTGTATAGTAAAGCGCTCTGATACCCTACTCAGGGTCTTGTTTGTGCTATAGAAAACACTAAAAATAAATACAATAAAAATTGCTGTAGGGCAATGCAGCATGCCTTCTAGTGGTGCTAACCTACAGCACTACAAACAAGGCAGAAATGCACTGTGTCTTTGTGACATGTTCCACTACTGTCCTTTACATCCTGTGCTGCTGCACAATGGCCTGCATGCACCACGTAGGCACCCTTGCACCATAATGCAAGGGTGCCTGCTTTGCAGGGATGATTGCTCTTGAGCAGGAACCGACACCTTCCTGCACAAAATACAAAACGGAGAGACTTTTTCCCCTTCTATGTGTGCTGCTTAATGCAGTCCACATGGACTGATGATATGACAATATAATTATCATTGTTGCTACTCAGCTATGCCTCTTCTGGTGAGACATGGCCTACTCGACACATTCCCAGGTTTAGTTACCACGGTAATTCCGCAAATGTGTCAAATGACATAGGTGCTAGGGAGGAACACCCACTGTAAGACCCATGGCATGCCTCCCCATCACAGTGCGAGGAAATTCTGCAACTTGCACTGTGTTGCCTCACACCATACCAACAAGGCCAAAAAATGCCTCACAGGGTGGCTTTATGTGGATGGTAGTTATGCTTTACGTGAATGGTAGTTATCTAGCTGCACTGCACACTACCAGTACGTCAACAAATGTCACATTTCAGCGGTGCAGAGGGAATTGTAGATGTAGCCCATGGTGTGTTGTCATAGTACATGTTATTTGCTTAGTATTCTGGTACTTGTAGTTTTGGTATTCATGTTGTACATTTAACAATGGGAGGCAGTATACCAAGTTGGACGGGGACTGGTGCTAGACTTCACACATGGAAGGGAGAGACATGACCGAGCTTGACTGAGCCCTGCAGTAAGTGACTGGCCAGTGTCAATTACTTTATGTGGTGTTTCACAGAACATGAGCCAAATCCGGACCCATTGACCTGCATGCAGCGCACTGGAGCACTGGGACATAGCAGGCTGCACTGAACATGAGCTTATGTTGACAATCTGTCACCTGTGTGACCGGTATCTCATTTTCCTCCTCTTTTCCTGGCATCTGGCCTGGTACTGAGATTGTTGTGTTTGTTGTCCTGAATACTGCAGTGTGCTCTCCTGAGTACTACATAGTGCTCCCTGCTCCATTGCTGCCTTCAGTGTAGTCCCCCAGATGGTTTTTTAGCAATGCGTTGTTTTTATCTAATTTTTGCCATTTGACACTGTGAAAACTGATGATCAGGTATTCAGCCTCGCTCTGTGTGATGCAAGGCAGCCTTCCATCGCTTTTCTGATGGATGCATCAGTTTTACTTGCAGCTCTTTTGCGGCACCTGCGTCATTTGTTTTGACCCAGGCTCCCGCCTTAGGCCAAAGTGGGCCAAATTGTAAATATGGTACATCTGTGGCATTTTGCGATGACCGACATCAGAGTATTGCATTTTGATGCATCGCTGTGTCCTGCATAGTCATCGCAATTAAGGGCCTTATTTGCAAACACATTGCGCTGCTGGTGCGTCACTTTTATTGACGCACTGGCAGAGCAAAGGGCTTCCCCATATTTACAAGGCCATGTAAAGTCATCCTACGTGACTTTTATTGGCCTTGTAATTATGTTTCCGTTCCATGCCTAACTCTGCGTGAAGGGGCATTCCATGAGTGTTGCTGTGGGTGTTCCCATGCAACATCCATGGAACTTGATGCATTGCCAGGTTCACAACATTTTGTAAACCTGGGAATGCGTCAGAATGCTACGCCTCCCCAGGATAGACGTAAGGAGGCGCACCAAGGATAAATACTTTCATTTCTCCTCATTTTCTCCTCATTCAATGGTGCTACATTCTGCAGCACCCAGAGAACGAGAAAAATATTCCCTATGGAACCAGGATTACAACGGCACCCTCACAAAACCTTACACCCTGAACATAACGTCCTACAAAAATGGCACTGTTCTTATCCACTTGATTGAGAAACAAGGAGACCCTACCCACAAGGAGCCTGGGTATTATGTGTTGTAAGGAAACAATAGCTCGTGTGGATTAATATTTAACAATACAGTATATATTCTATAATAATAATCAAAAAAAAGGGGTTAGGAGAGATGTCAGAAGAAAAGGCAAAGCCATACACATTAGGTCTTTTTGTGAAGAATGTTTTTCTTTTATATTACGAGAATATTTACATAGGAAGTGGACATAAATGCACAATACAAATTGACATTATACATACAAATTACAAATTAGTGTCCCAATGAAAAAAACCTAAACAGACAAATAACATAAAATGCGACATACAAACACGGTTTCCTATGCCGAAAGCTAAAAACGCTTCTCCTACCTCTTTTCCTGCTTCCGGGTTTACGAATGTCCCGAGAAGTACTGCAGCAGGCGAACGAAGTCCTGTCTGCTTGGTACGATCACAGCGATTGGTCGGGATAAGGGGATACTTAAACCCGATTCGCTAGTGAACGACCAATCTGGGGTATCCAACTATGATGTGCCGGTGGGGGAAGGCGCGTGACGTTGCCTAGTAACCCGCAACTACTATCGGTCTAAATAACGTGAAGTACTGCTGCAGTACTTCTCGGGACATTCGTAAACCCGGAAGCAGGAAAAGAGGTAGGAGAAGCGTTTTTAGCTTTCGGCATAGGTCATTTATATACTTGATAGGTTATTTTTACCCCATGAGTTGACTATATTATCTTCCTCCTTTTTATATAATTTTTTGGAATAGTTGACTGGACTCGTGAATACGAAGCGACAGCTATTCAGCAGTTTGGAGCATCCGTAGGTGTTGTACATTAATAGACCCTTACATCGCGCTAAATCAAAAGCATACAGAATAATAGTGGGCAACTACCTCCGTGTGAGTCCTTTCTCACAGGGGTAAGTAAAAACTTGCGTATTTTCATTATAATAAGTAATGGATAATGGTTGTGACAATAATAGTTTGTCTCGTTCTCACGCAGCACCCGGCTGGGTACCTGTGAGTATTTTATCTTTCACCTTGAGCACGGTGTCACCGTACACTTAAACGCTAGACTTGTCCCGGACGATAAGGTAGATAGGCTTAATACCTATACTCCTCCAACAATCTTTTTCTTTGAGACCATTGATCTCCTTTTTGACAGATATTTTCCTTATCCCCCTCTTTAGGTGTCCCTATATTAGACAGTCCTGACGAGACCCTTTAAATTGGAATAGGGTCGAAACGCCGTTGACGTGATAGGCAAATCACTAAATCAACACTTAGAATGCTTGAGTGTTGCTAATTTGAATTATTAATTGTTTGTGATTGCCTTTGTAAAGAAAAATGGAAACCTTGTTTGTATGTCGCATTTTATGTTATTTGTCTGTTTAGGTTTTTTTCATTGGGACACTAATTTGTAATTTGTATGTATAATGTCAATTTGTATTGTGCATTTATGTCCACTTCCTATGTAAATATTCTCGTAATATAAAAGAAAAACATTCTTCACAAAAAGACCTAATGTGTATGGCTTTGCCTTTTCTTCTGACATCTCTCCTAACCCCTTTTTTTTTTATTATTATTATAGAATATATACTGTATTGTTAAATATTAATCCACACGAGCTATTGTTTCCTTACAACACTGTTCTTATCCAAGCAGCCAACAAGGATCTAGAACAATTTGACAGATACTTTTCCACACTAAAAACTCAAACCGACACTCCACCCATTGTCCACCTGGACCAAACTACTTCCTCTGTCTCTATCTCTCCGGCATCTCAGAGACCGACACCTTTACCTAGAACCCTCAAAAAAAGCAACAGCAACTCACCTCCTTTAGAAGTCAACCCACATACACCCTTACCTAGAACCATCACAAGAAACAACAACCAAGCTCCTTCCCTAAAACCCAATATACAACCATAATCATTTCCGTAAACTGCCATAAGCCTCATCCCCATAACCCACTTTCCCCACCTCAACCCTTCCCCGACCTCTGGTAAAATTCACAGCGACAAGGCCACTGTAGCGAATCAAAACAAAGGGCCATAACCCGTGCATACCCCATCCATTTACGACTACCACACTCCTAACCACTCATACCTCCCACACTGCAATCACAGCCATCGAACCCCCCAGCAATCCTATCCCCCAACACTCTTTGCGCGCCGCCCCTGCCACCTCCTCCTTACCAATATGAACTAGAAACAGTCAGAACCCACACTAACATCACTTTACGGAACCCACAAAACATCATCTTAGAAATTAGAAACATCTTACAACTTGCTGAAAATTCTCTCTCTAAATTCGACCACTTTCAAAACTCTCTAGCTGCAGCCAACAACAAGATAAACACTATTCCTCTGTCTCTATCTAACCAACAATTTCGTACATGCAAACACCTCAACTACTTAACGGACTCGGAAATCCAAACCTTACTACTACTCTACGAATCTACCACTTGTCCCCTCACCAATAAGGAAGAATTCTCTATTTACCCAGTCCCATCAACCCAAACAGAACATCCCAACCAAATCACTGAAAGATAAACCCTAATAACCTTCAAAGAATAACCCCATCGGCTGAAAATCAAGACCCTTTATTAGAGAAAGTGGACATAACCATCCTAAAGGAAACTTGGCTCACGGAATCATCCTCCCCATGCCTAGACCTTCTAGTCCCCCCCAACTACAACATCATACGACTAGACATACCTCACTAAAATGGCAGAGGCATCGCCTACATATATCGATCTGATATTGCTATCTCGAAGTTTCACTCTGAACCTCTGGATTCGTGTGAATACCTTGGGATCTCCATAAAATCTCCTGATAACCACCCATACAAACTACACATACTTTACCATCCCCCAGGTAAAAACGCTGTATTCACAGACCAACTTTTGGAAATCATTACAACTAGCTCGACCCCTCGCTCCAATTACATATTCCTTGGAGACTTCAATCCCCACTGGGAAGACCCCTTAGAAAAGCAGGTCAACGCTATCAAAATCTTCCTAGCAGACCACTCCCTGATCCAAGCTGTCTCAAAGCCCACCCATTCCAAAGGTGCTACACTTGACTGGGTCATCTCCAAACAAAAAATTATTGAATCTATCTTGATCACCACCTGTGACTGGTCAGACCATCACATTATCACCATCCAAATTCCCTCCGCTAAAAAGAAAACTTACTCGCAGCAAATCAAGCTCAGACATTGGATAAGAGGCACGAAAAACCTCAAGTGGAACAATCTAGCTTCCCACTGTGAGAAACTCTCACTCCTCCCAATAACATGTCAGATGTCAGTGACCTCACTGATCACTACAACTCTACGATGACCAAATTATTTGACCAAGTAGCCTCACCAAAACTCAAAAGAATACCGGTCAAAGACAAAAACCCATGGTTCAACGGAGCCCTGAACAAAGAGAGACATAAACTGAGACCAACTGAGCGGAAATGGAGACAACATCCCTCCTCTCTCCAACTTAAACTCCTAGGAAAATATAGAAATTCCTATAACAAAAGTAGTCTACAATCAAAAAAGACTACTTCAAATCAGAACTAGACAATGCCAAAAATAGACCGAAGAAACTCTTTGAAATCCTAAAACAACAATCAAGCAAATTGGCCAAAACCACACTCATGAACTCGAAATCGCAGCTAAGTAGTGAAGAATTCTCCTCATTGTTCACAGCTAAAACAAACTCCCTCCAACACGAGCTCAAGAGGGCAGCAATCAACTCAGCTACCCTAATCAACACACATGTCGAAAATCCTATCCAACGTGATCTACCTTTGCCTAAAAATAACTCTCACTGGTCTACCTTCAAACTTTACGATGTAAGTAATATTTCTAAAACCTTAGCAACCATCAAACCCAATAACCATTTCAATGACCCTCTCCCTTCAAACTGCCTACCTCACATCTACCATATCATCTCCCCTCTATGGACCAAAATCATCAATGCTTCGCTCTCGCAACGTCACATCTCGGATTGCTAAAAATTGGTCAAGTCACCCCTATCCTAAAAATACCAACCGAAAACCCTTCCCACCCTAAAAAATTCCGACCTATAACCAACATTCCCATGCTGGCCAAGATCTTGTAAAAATGTGTTCAGCAACAATTAAACCTACACATCACAGATTTCAAACTACTGAACGACTGCCAATCGGGTTTCAGACCCGGTCATTTCACAGAAACAATTCTTCATATTGTCGACGAAGCCCTACTTGCTCTCGACTGTAATGAAACCGGTCTATTAGTCCTGCTCGACCTCTCATCAGCTTTCGACACTGTCAATCACGACAAAATTCTAAAAAGACTGGGAATCAGGATGGGAATACCTGGCACAGGCCTTCAATGTTTCAAATCCTTTCTGGAAAACAGAACGCAAATGTTCATGGTGAATAAAAATCTCTCTCCCTCTTCCTCTAACCTACTAGGAGTGCCACAAGGCTCAACTTTATCCCCCGCGCTATTCAACCTCTATGTCGAACCACTAACAGAACTACTACAGCAGGCGAATATCTCCTTCCGCATGTACGCAGTTGACGCACAAATTTACATCAGGGTCACATCCATTGAAGAGATGAAGATGATGAATCACGCTCTTGAAAAGACCGTCCACTGGCTAACGACCAACTTACTCAAGCTCAACTCGCAAAAAAATTGAATTTCTGTTAATTTCCCCTCCAAAAAATTCCAATCACTGCTCTAAATTGCACTTCGTTTCTGGTAGACTCTACCAAATCGCTTGGAATCACACTGGATAAGAACCTTAATATGCAAACACGCATCATCCTGTTGGCTAAAAATGCTCGCTTTCACCTCAGCTATCTCAACAAAATGAAACCATATATTGAGAACCCTGACCTCAAAACTGCAGTTCAGGCTTAAGTCATATCGAGGTAGGAGTACGGATGCACCACCCTCTTGGGGCTTCCCAAAATTTCAACAGCCCCTTTTAAAACCTGTCTCAACGCAGCAGCAAGACTCCTAACAGGATTTAGGAAATTTGGCCATATCTCGCCACACCTGAAGGCACTCAACTGGCTACCCTACGTAGCTAGAATTCACCTAAAAATGGCCTGTATCGCTCATAAGCGTTACACTACAATGCCCTCCCCATTACCTAGCCCAGAAACTTACTATATCTTGAGGAATCAGACACTCTAGGAGCTCCAACAATCTACTCCTGAAACCTTCACACTTCAGCAAGAAGAAAACCTTTGACAGAGCATTCTCCAGAGCTACACCAAGAATATGGAACTCACTACCTCCGTTCATCAGAAAAATCTCCTCAACACCATTATTCAAAAGGGAAGCCAAATCATTCCTGAAGAGCAAATTCCTCCCTTAACTCCTTAACAATCGACACCATCTATTCTTCCCATGTTTGACACCCACGCTTTTATGATTATCTCGTACTTGAACTTGCTCCAACTGCACCGGACTATTCATCTCTATAATAGCTTTTGTTATCTGCCGAACCTTGCCAAAATGTTTTTATACTTACTCTGATCTGTTTTGTATAGTTACTCTGCTCTGTATAGTAAAGCGCTCTGATACCCTACTCAGGGTCTTGTTTGTGCTATAGAAAACACTAAAAATAAATACAATAAAAATTGCTGTAGGGCAATGCAGCATGCCTTCTAGTGGTGCTAACCTACAGCACTACAAACAAGGCAGAAATGCACTGTGTCTTTGTGACATGTTCCACTACTGTCCTTTACATCCTGTGCTGCTGCACAATGGCCTGCATGCACCACGTAGGCACCCTTGCACCATAATGCAAGGGTGCCTGCTTTGCAGGGATGATTGCTCTTGAGCAGGAACCGACACCTTCCTGCACAAAATACAAAACGGAGAGACTTTTTCCCCTTCTATGTGTGCTGCTTAATGCAGTCCACATGGACTGATGATATGACAATATAATTATCATTGTTGCTACTCAGCTATGCCTCTTCTGGTGAGACATGGCCTACTCGACACATTCCCAGGTTTACTTACCACGGTAATTCCGCAAATGTGTCAAATGACATAGGTGCTAGGGAGGAACACCCACTGTAAGACCCATGGCATGCCTCCCCATCACAGTGCGAGGAAATTCTGCAACTTGCACTGTGTTGCCTCACACCATACCAACAAGGCCAAAAAATGCCTCACAGGGTGGCTTTATGTGGATGGTAGTTATGCTTTACGTGAATGGTAGTTATCTAGCTGCACTGCACACTACCAGTACGTCAACAAATGTCACATTTCAGCGGTGCAGAGGGGATTGTAGATGTAGCCCATGGTGTGTTGTCATAGTACATGTTATTTGCTTAGTATTCTGGTGCTTGTAGTTTTGGTATCCATGTTGTACATTTAACAATGGGAGGCAGTATACCAAGTTGGACGGGGACTGGTGCTACACTTCACACATGGAAGGGAGAGACATGACTGAGCTTGACTGAGCCCTGCAGTAAGTGACTGGCCAGTGTCAATTACTTTATGTGGTGTTTCACAGAACATGAGCCAAATCCGGACCCATTGACCTGCATGCAGCGCACTGGAGCACTGGGACATAGCAGGCTGCACTGAACATGAGCTTATGTTGACAATCTGTGACCGGTATCTCATTTTCCTCCTCTTCTCCTGGCATCTGGCCTGGTACTGAGATTGTTGTGTTTGTTGTCCTGAATACTGCAGTGTGCTCTCCTGAGTACTGCATAGTGCTCCCTGCTCCATTGCTGCCTTCAGTGTAGTCCCCCAGATGTTTTTTTAGCAATGCGTTGTTTTTATCTAATTTTTGCCATTTGACACTGTGAAAACTGATGATCAGGTATTCAGCCTCGCTCTGTATGATGCAAGGCAGCCTTCCATCGCTTTTCTGATGGATGCATCAGTTTTACTTGCAGCTCTTTTGCGGCACCTGCGTCATTTGTTTTGACCCAGGCTCCCGCCTTACGCCAAAGTGGGCCAAATTGTAAATATGGTACATCTGTGGCATTTTGCGATGACCGACATCAGAGTATTGCATTTTGATGCATCGCTGTGTCCTGCATAGTCATCGCAATTAAGGGCCTTATTTACAAGCACATTGCGCTGCTGGTGCGTCACTTTTATTGACGCACTGGCAGAGCAAAGGGCTTCCCCATATTTACAAGGCCATGTAAAGTCATCCTACGTGACATTTATTGGCCTTGTAATTATGTTTCCGTTCCATGCCTAACTCTGCGTGAAGGGGCATTCCATGAGTGTTGCTGTGGGTGTTCCCATGCAACATCCATGGAACTTGATGCATTGCCAGGTTCACAACATTTTGTAAACCTGGGAATGCGTCAGAATACTACGCCTCCCCAGGATAGACGTAAGGAGGCGCACCAAGGATAAATACTTTCATTTATCCTCATTTTCTCCTCATTCAATGGTGCTACATTCTGCAGCACGCAGAGAACGAGAAAAATGCCTTTAATTACTGTTTTTGTGCCGGAAGGTGTGCCTTCCTGTAGAAAAACAATCATCCCCTCAGCGCAGGCGCACTTGCAAAATGACACAAGGGTGTCTGAGCTGGTGCACGGCTGCTGTTTGTGCATCAGTGCAGGGGAGGACAGGAATGCGCCGTATCTTGTAGATATGACGAATTCCTGCCATTTTATTTTGAAGCACAGCAAAATATTTTAGATGAGGCCCTTAGTGTCCAGTTCCTAATTGGTCATAGTGCTTAAACTGCTGCTTACAACACTTCTATGGTATACAATCAGTTTGTGCAGATGACACATGCTTTATTTGGCTTGGCAGATCTGATCTGAAATAACCAACTACAAGAACTCACAAAGATAAACTGAGACGAAAGTTTAACTTTACGACTTTCGGTATTCACAAAGGGCATTTACTATGCGTAAATGCCTTTTGTGAATACCAAAAGTCGTTAAGTTAGACTTTCGTCTCAGTTTACCTACGTGAATGTGGCCAAATGTCCTCGGATTCAGAAGCGTGTGCTATATTCTTTAAAGTTGATAGCTTACTCACTGTATGTGGAATTTGCTGGGCCTTTAATGCACGTTCAGCAATTCCCCTTGTGTCAACCTTACCTCCCCAATTCCCTCCCCAAACACTAGGGGGCAGATTTACAAGCCCGTTGCGTCACTTTTGCGCCTTCGTTGCATCACTTTTGTGACGCAGCAGTGGCGTAAAAGTTGCGGCCCATTTACAACGTGACGCATCTAGGGAGATGTGTCACGTTATAAAGACCTGCGTGACATTATACCTGTGTCAGGTATAATGTATACAGGGTAGGCGTTCCCACGCAGGATAGCCTTGTAAGAGTGACGCAGTGAAATCTACAAGATTTCCCTGCTTGACTTTTAGGACGCCACTGCGTTATAACCTTACGCCTGCTTTAAGCAGGCGTAAGGAGTGACGCAATGTATTGAGAATAGGCCGCAACACACATTGCTCGAGTTGCGTCGTGCTTGCAACACGACTCCAGCAATGCGTGACTTTTCCGTCAACAGATGCGTAAGAATTTCTGGCGCATCTGTCAATCCTTGCGCCATGGTGTAAATACGGCGCATCCATAGTGACGCAAGGGTTTTGCATGGTGGCGCAGGGAAAGTGACACATCTCTACAGATGCGTCACTTTCTTGTCAATCTGCCCCTAGGTCTACGCAAAGGCCTCCCCTCCCTGCATCTCACCACCATTGTTGCACCTCCCTCTGTCTCTGCAGGCCAAGGTGCTGACTTTGAACTGGAGGGGCACAGAAAGAGAACCAAACGCGGAAGGGAAGAGGCAGGAGCTGGTAAGAGTCCCCGTCCCTAAGTGCTTGTGACGCCCACCCGCAAACGCTGGCACAAATTAACCACGGCATGCAGCACGGATCCGCGCTGGGTGCACCTTATGCACCCAGCGCATCCGGAATTTAGCATCCGAAAAAATAGGCTCATGCACCTGAAATGCATTGTAGCCCCTTAGCTTTACGATATATGTTTTACGACAAACATGAAGAAGGCGATAATATTAATGGCTGCTCCCATCTACCTTTTGAAACACGGCAAGGCCAGTTAGAAACAAAGCAGTTTCACTTGTGTGAAATTAAACGGTCTAAAAATATCCCGTAATACGAAAAGGAGAAACGAAGGCCTTTTATTGATCTCACACCAAGTATGATTTGTGTGGTGCTTGCGATCGTTATATCCAAAGCAATATCAGCCTTTATTTCTCTGCCTCTTATTACTGACGGTTACACATCTAACAGTCCTAGAAAGGCTCTTAAAACACATTGATTTATTTCCTCTTTGTACACGCTGCAGTGAACGGATGGTTCTGAGAAGCTGGGCACCTGCACTACGAAGAAAGCCTCAGTGATCATTATAACCATTTATTTTCCAGACAGTTTTATTTCACAAGAAATCAAATAAGACAAGAAGCAAAACAATACAAACAAGCCATACACTCCAAGCGTCCTAGAAGATAAAAGTAAGACATTGATCTTCATAATGTCAGTGCTTAATTTGTAAAAAATAATAAGTGACGGGCTCTCGTCGGGAGGCAACTGCAGCTTCACCACCCATAACCCCTGCCAGCGCTGCCAATGACAGCAACAACACAAGTACTGACAATCACACTCCTACAAGTGTGACAATTCAGACCATTTCAGGCCACCCAAAGCTAGAAGAATGTCTTGGGCACCAGGTAGTAGTCATTTTAATGTATTTTACATTGATAATTAACTACTTTTGTGGTCATCTCTAAATTAGCCAGACAGCGCCACCTTGTGGCAGACTGGCACAAGCGCCTATGTTGACTATTAAGTGCTGGTGCAGAGCACCGGAAACCACTGCCTCAAATTAAGCACTTGCGATATTGCTAGTAACTGTAAGAACATATTCGTTTTTGTTCCGACGTAGCTATGGTAATAGTTACAACGACTGAGTGGTAGATCAAGTCAAATACAAATGAGATAGTCGGGCTAGAGTGTACCTCAAACCAGTTCCTCTGGCTCATCAGTAAGAGAGTAGGAGAAACATAGAGTGACTGGAGAAAAAACATTGATTAAATTCCTCATTGTACATGCTTCAATGAATGGGTGGCTCTGGGAAGCTGGGCACCTGCACTATGAAGAAATCCTGGGAGATCACTGTAACCATTTTATAAAAGGATTAAAAAGCACTTGGGATTATGCACCTGCTTGCAGACACGTGGCAAAGCTTGGCAACAAGCATAGATGCTCATTGCAAACAAGGCATCATATAAATGTTATTACATTGCGTTGGAAATGGCCCTTTTTGCAGGGTTATCCACAAAAGTTTTTGCTTCTTCCTCCTTTGTTTTTCCTGACCCGTGGTTGTCGGACTCTGGGCACTTTACCACTGCTAATCAGTGCTAAAGTGCACATGCTCTCTGTTAAATTGATATGATGATTGGTTATCCATGATTGGCATATTTGTTTTAATGGCATATTTGTTTTAACTGTAAGGTCCCTAGTAAAGGGCACTGAGTGTGCCAGGGCTGGTAATTCAAATGCTACTAGTGGTCCTGCAGCACTGATTGTGCCACCCACGTGAGTAGCCCTAAAATGGTGTCTCAGGCCTGCCACCGCAGTGCCTGTGTGCAGTTGCTAACTGCCATGTTGTCCTGGCCAGTGTACACACCTGCCAGGCCTGACCTTTCCCTTTTCTTGCACTTTAGACACCCCTATGGTAGGCCCAAGGTACCTCCCTGGGCAGGATGCAGGGTATGCGAAAGGTAGGACATGTACTAGTGTGGGTGACATGTCTTGATAGTGAAATACTGCCATTTTTGTTTTTCACTATTGAAAGGCTATCTTGCCCATAGGCTAGAATAGGGAATACTGTGTTTATAATGTTTACCTGCATATCTTCCCATAGGAGCAAGATAGAAAATTGAAATCTGGTATACCTGAACTCAGAATTTAATAACATATATTTTAGGGAGGGTGGTTTTTAAATTCTGTGTTTGAAAATAGCACTTTTAGAAAGTGGCTATTTTCTTGTTCAACCTTTCTGTGTGCCTCTGCCTGTTTTTGTATTGACTGTCTGGTTTGTGAGTGACAGGGGCTGGGGGTGGCTGCAGGAGGCTGGGTGTGTCAGCACTATGCTGAATAGACCTATCTGCATTTGGAGTGGTGGGAGGAGTTGAACCTGGGTCTGAATAGGGCTATACCTGCCTTCCACAATGCTGGCTCCACCTCCTGCGGTGTGTCTGATGGCCCTGTCCCATACTCACAAAGGAAAGAGAGGTGCACTGGCAGAAGGCACCCTGAACTGGTTTGGACTGGGTCCAGGACCCCTCACACATGGAGAGCAAAGACTTTTGGGGTATAAATACTAGAGCTGAAACCCCTGAACTTTAGACTACTTTTGCCAACAAGAGGAATCCCTGCCAAAGAAGATCAGCTGAAGAGACTGGAAAGGAAGACTGCCCTTGCTGTGTGTTCTGGGGCTGACCTACAGTTTGCTGTTGCTACTAAGGAAGGGGACAGGGGGTTGTGCTATGTGCTGTGTTCCCTCCACCTGCTTGAAGGAAGGACTTTGCTGTGTGCTGTGTCCAGGAATAAGTGTCTCCAAGGGCCTGAGAAGAGCTGGCCTCCTGTTAAAACTCAGGAACACAAAGGTTTACCCAAGACTACTTCTACAATCAAGAGGGACCTCTGCCCAAGAAGAGCGCCTGAAGAAACTGCGGAGGAGTACTGCCCTTGCTGTGTGTTCTCGGGCTGGCCTACAGTTGGCTGCTGTTGCTGAGGGTGAGGCTAAAGGACTTTGCTGTGTGTTGTGTCCCCCCTCCTACAAGAAAAAAGACTTTTCTGTGTGCGGTGTCCTGAGAGTCTCCAAGGGCCTCAGGAGAGCTGGCCTCCTGTTTGCAACTCAGGGACACAAAAGTTGCAGAAGAGATCTGTTGGTGAAGTCCAGGTGCGTGTGGCTGCGCACTGATTGTGGCCCGTGAACTCTGCCGGGCATGCCTGTGTTTTCCATCACTCAGTGTGCTTGTCGGCACACTTCAGGGCTCTGGGTGAAGTCCGTCGTGCCTCCATCGTGGATCTCTGCTGGGCAGTCTCGGTGAGCGAGAGTGCCTGCCAGGGCACCTCCTGAGACATAGCATTAGGGGTTCATATCACTGCCGGCGGCCCGGTTCCCAAAAGTAGAGAGAAGCGTTGAATTTGGAAAGGTCACCGCCACCGGCCCAGGAGTCTCGTGAGCGCCGCTTTCCCTCGTTGCTGACGACAGAGATCCGCCGCGCTGGGATTGGCCACAGCGCTGGGCATCCTCTAGCAACCGAGGACTCGACTAAGCAGAGCTGCGCAGGGACTGGAGGAGGCGCGGGGCGTCTCCTAGCAACAAGGCCTCCACGCTCCTCTGACGCCAATTGGACGGCCTCGGATATCGGGAGATCGGCGCATGGAGGAGGCTGCATCTTCGAGAGGCCGTTGGGACTGTCAAGCCTTCTTCACTCCGCCGTAACAAAGGTAACTCCCACCTGAGATCTCATCATCTCAAGCTGGCAATATCGACGCCCACTCGCACATTGGTGACACGGGGGTGATTTGGATCTCGAGCTGGCAGTATAAATGCGCACTCATGCATTTGTGATACGGGGGGTGAGTTGGTGATTTCCTCATTGTTTACCCCTGAGTCAATCGGCGGCGCACATCTCATGCTAGAGAAGGTGGCATTACTGTTGTGTTGAGAAGAGCACCAGTTTCATTATTGCTGAAGGGAGTTGGGCTGATAACAAAGAGTGTTGCTGAAGTGAATTGTGCTGATAGCCAAGAGCATTACCGAGGTGAACTGTGTGAGCACAACGAGCATTCCTGAAGTGAACTTTTGAACTTTTGATAACAGAAACCTACCAGTTTGTTTTTGCTAGAAACATAACAAGGAAACAATGTTGCTTTATATGTATGTGCATTTTCTTTCTACCATTTTGATCTGACCAAAAGCTGTATAAAGATATTGATATTTTTATAACAACCTGTGTGGTGTACATTTGTGGTGCTTCACTGTGTTACTGTGAGTGTTGGTGAAAATACTTTACGCATTGCCTGCTCGTGCCAAGCTACCAAGGGGGCAAGCAGGGGTTATCAACAGTGTGTACCCCCTTACCCGGACTAGAAGCAAGGGTCCCTATTTGGACAAAGGTACCTACCTCTGCCAACCAGGTCTAACACATAACAACATAAGATGACCGGTCAGAAACAAATAAGTGTATCTAGGAGCACAGACTTTCATCAAATATTTACAAATTTTAAAACATTTTCTTAATTCTCTATGGCTGTGCTTAGAAATTGTTGGTTTCAATGTATATTAGACTTTTTGTAACTATATTTAGAACCAAAAGAAAAATGTTTTTTTTGTGGAGAAGCACCTTCTCTAACCTCATGATTTCTTGTGGTGCTGTCTTCTCCTTCAGGGCAAATATCAATCAGGAGAGTGACACATCAGGGGTGCCCTCTGTCAGCCCTACTCTTTAACCTATACAATGAACCCCTGACAACTAAAATGAGATCGCTCTTAGACATCAGTCCATTCAGATGTAGACGTTGGGAAAAAAACATTGGTCTCTATGCAGTCAATTTGATGATTTATACCAGTGATATCAAAAGGTCCCTCTCCGAGATTTTGAAAACCTTAGAGGAGTTTAGGAATATATCAGGTGACTCAGTTGACAATGAAAAGGCTGAAATTATGGAGTGGAATAGGCAGTGCTTTAGCCCTTTGATGATACAGGAGATTAGATGTTGGAAAGTGGGTTATTGGTAGGGGCAAATGTAGGTCTGCCACTGGCAATAACACAGGGTAGGACTCAGCATAGGTCTTAGAAAAGTATTTCTATGCTCAACCCTTGGTAATGTGGCTGCGAGCAGAAAGGCTTAACTTCAAAGAGAGGTATGTAAAGCATTTAAAACATAATTTCAGTAAATATTTAAGACACAACACATAATAAAAATCCAAAACTAATTTATAAATAAAGGAAATATTTGTATCTTTAAAATGACACCAAAACAACAAATATCCAATGTAGTGAACCGGAGATATACATTTTCAAAGATTTAATAAAATATAGCACTTAGAAGATTATAGCACCATATTGTGATACCTGCTCGTGATAGAACGGACCAAAGTCAAAGTTTCAGGCCGAGCGCGATGGAGCGAGGGACCACTGCCTGCCCTTAAAAAATTAGACTAAAACGTTTCATATATTTTTTTTTTAATGCATCCAGTTTTCCTTTAAGGAAAACGGGATGCATTTAAAAAAAAGCTGCTTTATTTAAAAGCAGTTCCAGACATGGTGGTCTGCTGAGCCCAGCAGGCCACCATCCCTGGGAGGGCCAGTCATTCTCAATAGGGTCGCAAAATGCGAGTGCCTCATGAATATTGATGAGCGTCACATTTTGCGACCCCATTGACAATTGCTAACAGTATCTCTGACATAGTTGTACATTTGGAATTGCGACTCGCAAATTGCGACTTGCTATTTTTCGCAATTTGCGAGTCGCAATTCCAAATGGTCGTACATCTGGCCCTATGTGGCTTGGGAGCATCCTAAAAGGAGTTTGCCATGAGTAGCAGAAAAGCCATAAATGTCAGACATAAAAGTGTTTTGGATTTGACCCTCAGGGCTTAAGACAATTGACCCCAACTGAACAAATGGTGGCTGCTTCTTTAGCTGTGGGTGTTGATGATGCAGATCAGTTTCTTAAAATGGCCAATGCTTTCCCTGGGTCCCTTCTCTTCATCAGTCTTTACACTTCAGATCATTTATATTATTCTCATAATAGGGTAGTTAGGTTATGCTCACTGCTACATCTTGTTTTCAGTTGCAACATTCTTTTTACATGAAATTGAGTTTCAAACTTCAAAAAGTATCAAGAAGAATAGTAGGGCAAGTTATTATCTTCAGATGACTTGACCACTGAGTAACTCAAATGCTGGTTTCTCCTTACACTCTTTTATTTATCTGATGTATTTATTATACATTACAAAGCTGACATATCAAAGTGAGATTTCTGCCAAGGCAGATAGCCAGCGTGGCTAGCTCGCCCTTAATAGTTAATGCCCTGCCTATTACGTTTCTCATCATGCTTTTAAGACAATGCTGGCATTGAAAGAGTATAGCTGGACGATATTTTCACGTTCCAAAAGCAGATACAGAAGAAGTTGCAAGATTTTAGATAATATTCAAGGATCGCCACATTTCACAGCGTTCATTCCAGTAACATAATGTGAAAATTCAATACAGCGTTCGCAGATCCCAAATGACCATAAGTTTGAGTTATTCATTTTGAGATGAAAGAAACAAGCACAGAACAAACGTCCAGGTTAACAATCAGTCGATTCGAGTGCAGACCAACGGGGACACCTCGTGTTAGAGCATCACTTTAAAAAGCAGATTTCAGCATTGTTCTCCTCATACTTTTGCTGTCTGACTCATTCTTGGAATTCCCAAGGATGGAATATCACATGAGAAGAATACATTTCCTTTTTGTCTTTTAACAGAAAGATACAGCCTTTCCAATATTACCATTTGTAACCGGATCTACATAGAACCTTGATTTAAATGCAACGTAAAGAAGTCTACTAGCCCATGTGTATGTTACTATTTATCTATTTTGAGGCATTACCATCTTCTGTTTTGATTCACGAGCAGCTATAAAGAGTTCTAATTAAAATGTTAAAGCGTTAAGAGGTTACTGCAGTAACTAATAATACAAATAATGAGGGTGGGAGAAAGCAGCTTGGTCAATGTGAAGAAACCGAGGGGCATATTCTGAAGGGCCTATCGCCGAGTTATACATCGCCACAGATGACCTTGGCAACTATCGCTAATGAGATGCAGAGTAGGCGTTCCTGAGCAAAAAGCCTCAACAACACCACACCTCAACATTCTCAACGACCAGCAAGATTGGCGATAAGGTCACAAAACATGCGATAAGGCACTTTAGCAGCAGGACCTTAACACCTGCTCTGACCTGGTGTAAAGTTGGACGACAACTGGCACCAGAAAAGGGAGCCCAGCACACAGCCACACCTGCAGACCAACAGATGCCATGGAGCCAATGATCATGCAGCTCGTAGCCACAACGGGGCCACAACACCCACCGCCACCACCCCATGACCTCCACCCGGACCTCCTGCCACCTCCCCAGACCACCCCAGAGGCAGCACAGACAAAGACAGCGGACCCTCAGAAAACGCACCAACCTCACAGACCCAACACCAGATAATAACATTGCCCACCACAGGCTCAAAAGGACAACCACCCCCCGCATCCTGACCATGATTGCCCACAGGCCGATGGTACCAACACAGCGGACAACCAACATCCCTCCTCAGACAAAGCTGCTGGCTGTGCTGCATCTGTTGGCCTCTGGTACCTTCCAACCAACAAACGCCAGTCGGAGGAGTCTCACAGCCAGCCCTATCCAAGTTCATCACAACTGTCTTTGATGCCAACATCAGCTTGGTACTCCAGTACCCATACCCCCCGCTGCACCGGAACAGCTGGAGACCAAGCAAGGTGTCTATGCCATAGCTGGCTTCCTGCACGTGTTAGGGGGAAATTGACTGCACACATGTCCTACTTGTGCACCCAGGTGACACTGCATACAATTACCTCAACGGAAAGCACACGCATTCCATCAATGTGCAGGCAACAGTTGAACACCGGGGAATCACCACCAATGTCATCGCCAACTACCCAGGCAGTGTGCATCATTCCATCTCTACCGACAGTCCATCATCAACCAGTGTGGCACCCATGGAAATGCAATGCTCGTTGATAAGGTCCAAATGAGCACACGACACACCTCAACTCCACAATCATGCAATTCACAACACTGGGAATGCACATGTTACAAACTCACTTACAACATGCTCAACAACATGCCCACCCACCAGACAGGACAGCACAACTTACTGTGGGAACCTGGGTCAGCCATATACATGAGTCATCAATGGCATGGCACATCAGCCACACAATAGCAGATTGTGGGGAGAAGTGGTAACCAGGCATGTGCGAAGGAGGCAAGTGACCCACGAATGAGAATGCACACAATGCCAAGTGTGGCGTGGATGTGATGGCCAGACTGCAGTATGCAGACTACACACATATCCATGTCAACATACACCTCTGGTGTATGGAGTGTAGTGGACAGTGGATGCAACCATGTCACCCCAGCCAGTGGGGAAGATCGCGGAACTGTAGCTTGTTACGTCGCCCCCCTGTAAGCGTGAGCGGAGTGGGCTGGCCCGGCGTACACCAGGCCAGCGTAGGGGTGAGAATAAAAAGCACGTAGCTCTGGGCGTGGTTCTCTTCTGGAATGCCCAATGTCTCTGCCAGGGTGGTGCCTCTCACCCCGCCACGAGACCGATGCCGTCTTCATGAGCAGAGTAGCTTGCGATCCTCTGCGCCTGCTGTACCCTGGACCGCTGGTCCCTGAACCCGTCCTGTCCACCCCTGCGCACCCAGGCCTCTCTGCTCACCTGCCGACACCGGCGTGTGTCAAAGAGGGCCCACCACGTGCCGATGCAACCTCCAAGCCCGAGGCCCGCAACCTTGGCAGCCTCCTCAGACCATCACAGCCTCCCCGAGCAAGGCCTGAAATCCTCCTTTCTCGTTGACGTACTCCACCGGCATACACAGCGAAAAAGTAGGTCACACATTTGGAACTGAGTCTTGATTACACTATGGCAGAGTATATATTTATAGCTGATTTTATGTCACTATACTCCCTTCGATGTGGTGCCACCAAGTCTGTGTATTGCTGCCCTCAGGCCACACTGCGCTCGAGTAGGTCACAAATTTGGAACTGATTTTGATTTCATCTTGGCAGAGTTCATATCATTGCACGCAAGGAGAGATGTAACAGGAAGACTTGTGTCAGTCAGGAGGAAAGAAGGATCATTGTTACAGAGGTGATTGAGCACTACCAACAACTGCCCTGGTGTCACTAACTCTGTGCATTGCAAGCCGACGACACTTGCTTGTGGGCCCCTGCTGACCGCTGCCTTCAGCCTACACTGTGGTCCAGCAGGCCTCACACCAATCCAATCCAGTCCGTACCAGGCAGGACACCGCATCGTCGCTGACTGAACACCCACTCAGCTCTTGTGCTTCTACCTCTGTCAACCACAAGTCAGTCACCCCCACATGCCATTTCAAGGTCGTGTGTTAGATTTCCAGGAGGAGCTCGCTGAACAGCGGTTGGCCCGTGCTGACCGCTGCCTCAGGCCTACACTGCGGTCGAGTAGGTCACACTTTCCGAACTCTGTCTTGATTTAATAATGGCAGATTTAATATCAGTGTAGAGGCCTCATCGCAGACTGCATCCCCTTTCAGCTGCTGTGCCACTAAGTATGTGCCCCGACATCCATGGACACTTTCTGGTTGTACTTTGGTGGTGACTAAGTCTATGGACTAGGGTTGTCTTCATCATCATCTCGGAGATACTGACTTGGTGGTAAAAATGAAGCAATAGCATTCCACTCCTCCATTTGCCGCTTCCGGACAGTTCCTACCCTCTGCATCATGCCCTGGAGGACACCTTCCACTGTCTCCCTCAACACTTCGCCACATTCACCTTGGACATCGATGAGGACCTGCTCAGCTCGCGTGGCCCTATCTCTCTGTACCGCAAGTCACCATCCCGTGGCAGTGTGCCTGTGCCGGCTGCAGTGCATCCGGGGCCACTAACTCTGTGCAGCTCAAGCCATGGACCCTTTCTAAATGAATGTTGGATGGCGTCTGTGTCGATGGCCTGGGGCTCATCCACGCTATGTGTCTGTGGCCCTGCGCTGTCCGCTGCCTCCGGCCTCAACTGTGGTCCACCTGGGCTCACACATCAAATCGAGTCCTGACCTGCCTGGACGTTGCATCACTGCAGGATGCACATGCCACCATCAACCAAACAACAGGTGCCAGAGTCTGAGGTGTCTTACTGGCAGACTATCAGAGTTGCTCACACCTGTCGTGGGTGCCATCATCAGCTTGACACCGCTCAGCTCTTCAGGTGACGCTAACTCAGTGCACCACAACTCATGGACCATTCTGGTTGCATATTGGGTGAACACAGTACTGTCTCAAGCTCCCACCATAATGCTTCACAGTTGTTTATGTTTTGCTGGTGTTTTCTGTTACCGCTTTAATTGTAATCATTGTTCAAGTTGTTGCCAGCACCAACGACTCCATGAGGGCTGGCTTACACTCACCCCACACACATCCAGCACAGGAGTCACTGTACATGTGACCCTGATAATAAAGGTGTCGGGGGCACATGCCGTAGCCAGTTCAACAAACTATCTGAGTGTGTCCGTGTGCTCATGATGTATGCATTAGGGCCCCAGGCCATACAACATTACCTTGTGCCATGTACAGCGGAAGCAGCCATGTCACCGCAGGCAGCAGGTGAGACCTTGCACATGTAGCTTTGTTGCCCCCCACTCAATACGTAAGAGTAGTGAACTGGGCCAGCGTATGCCAGTCCAGTGTGGGGGTGTGGATAATGATCCTGTGGCTCTGGGTGTGGTTCAGTACTAGAGATGTGCAAATGCATGTGTCTCTGTCGCAGTGTGGCCTCCGTTGGGGAATGTAGGTGGTCCCTGATGGGACTTAACACCCACGTATGTGATCTAGTTTGGCTTCCGTGAGGTCGAACCCCACCTGCAACTGTTCGGCCACCC
This sequence comes from Triturus cristatus, assembly GCF_964204655.1. Taxonomy (NCBI): domain Eukaryota; kingdom Metazoa; phylum Chordata; class Amphibia; order Caudata; family Salamandridae; genus Triturus; species Triturus cristatus. Next base: position 557,647,693 of record NC_140583.1, read on the forward strand.
CCTTCTGGCAGTCTGACACCTGGCCTTGGGATGCGATGTGTGCCTCAGTGGGCTGCTGGGAGCCAGTCGTGGTGGTGGGTGCATCCAGCTGTATGGTCTGTGCAGGGGGTGGGGCATCCTTGATGCAGATGGGCTGCCCTGCCTCTGGAGGTCGATTGCCTAAGATGTCCATGTACTGTTGTAGGGCGTCGGTGTAGAAAGTGTGGAGGTCCTCTTCAGCATCACTTTCGAGTTGTCTGGTCTGCTCTGCTGGAGGTGTTGCTTGTCCCTCTGCAATGTGAAGGGGAGATGCTTATTGACTTTGTGTTGGCATGTATGTTGACAAATATTTCAAGTTTACATATGGACTACATGACAATGTACATTGTGACTGTTTGGGAGGAGTGGACTATTTTGATGCGGGACAGTGGACATTTGGACTACATGGCGTAGGTGAGGTTGTACACGTACATTTTCATCTCACAGTTTCCTGCTATGTCAGATGTGATTGGCCATTTTCTACGCACAAGCGGACCCAGTTGTGTCCTCTGTTCTGCAGTGTAAGTGTTGCACTGTGTGCCACATTGTCGTCCACGTGGATGTGCTGTCATTGCTATGTGTGTGTGCTGCATTGTGGGAGAGACGCCCCTGCTGCTGTGATTTTGCTACCCCTTATCCCTTGGAGGCGGTGTGCCTTTGACTTTTGTGCTTTTAAGGTGCAGTGATGTTCACGACTTGGATCATTTTTGCTCTTGGACGGTTTTTGTACTCTTGTGCATTGTTTGTCTGCAGATGTATTGTTAACATCAGTGGTTGTTTGTGGATGTGGATGTGTCAGAGTGTGAGCTTCCCCTTTACGGATGTGGTCCACACTAAGCCACCTGAGTGTTGTGGCATGCACGATGTCATGGTGATTGTACTCCAGCCCTGCTGCTCGTCATGTACTGTCACTTGCATTGTCAGTGTGGCTCATAAATACGCATCTTTGCTGTGTTTGGCAAGGGTGCATGTGTGTGTTGTGGAATTGGTGATGTGTGGTGTGGGACACCTTTGGGCACATGGTGGACGGGGGACTACTTGATGTTTGTATGTGTGCTGCAGTGTGCCACGGGGATCAGGGACATGACCCAGGGTCATTGTGGGTGTGCGGTGTGCTACACGCCGTTATGCATGTGTGTAATTGTGCCCATCACCCCCTGTACCTCCAGCCCCTGTACATTACTCGCCCTGTTGATGTTGTGCCACATCATGTTGGGCAGTTTCTGGACTCCCGACTCCTTGCACCGTCTCCACATTGGTGATATTGGCCACCTTTTGCTCCAGCTCCTCCTTATGGCTCAAAACTCCCACTTCCATTGACCGTTGCTGCCTTTCTGTTGGCAGCGGGTTTCTGCTTGGTTTGGCATTTCACATCATGCCAGCACATCTTGGCCTCCTCGACACTCCGACTGCATTCATGATGGAATGCCATTTTGCTGTCTGTGTTGCCAATGACACGGTGGAGGTGATGGAAAGTTGTTGTTAGTGTTCTGTCACCTACGTGACGACGATCCGGTTTTCCTGCGGACTGACCCCGCCTTTCTTCCTCTTCTCCTTGGCCTTCCCTGACCCCGGGGTTCCTTGCTGCTAGTCTGTGGGGCTTTTGGGGTTCATGTTGGTGTGGGCACTCGGTCCAGGTGCATCCATGGGGCCACGCAGTTTATGTTTTTTGCCTTTGATTTTGTTCCGTTTTTTGTGTGCATTTTCCTGCATGAGGCATGGGAATTGCAGGCCTGTCGCTGGCTATCGCTGACTTTTGTATCACGTTAGGCCTCATCGCAACTATTTAGGTGTTCATTTTTCGCATTTTTGTGGCATTGCGTTGGTGTTAAAGCGGTCATTTGACGCGTTATCATATGACTATTGCATGGTGCCGCCGTGTTGAGAATACCACGTTACCACGGTGTTATTTTCCAGCGATAGACTGTGATGTGCAAAGTTGCATTACGCTAATTTTGCGATGATTATCACACGTTCTTGAGAATATCCAGTAGCTCCCGAGCTACTCGTTGGAAACCCCTGCCCTAGAGTCTAACTTAGCCATGATAGCATGGATAAACTTTCCTTTGTTATGTCCATTGCGCCTTCATCCACAATGATTTCTTCCTGACTTCCAGCTTCCTATTCGATGACTTCTCAACCTACAACATAATGGAAGCCTGTCCTGCTCCTCCCCTACTTGGCAAATGTATCACAGCCAGCACAGTGCTGATACATAAACACTTCCAAGGAATATCTTCTAAAAGATAAATTCATAATTCAAGACAACACCAGAACTGTTACTGATGATGAAGAAAATAAAGAAAAGGGAGAGATGGAAGTATGAAAAAACCTCCAGTCAACTTCAAATTGTAACCAAAAATGAATCCAAGGGGAGTGGGTGATATAAAAAAACGACTACAAAAACCCAATGATAGTGGGTTGCCTCAGAGAAACCTGATCCAACATGTAATCCCTTAGGGTTTTTTCAGAGACCCTCACTCAACGTGGTACCTCAGTGGCATGTTTCATCATCAGGTCGACACACAGCCAACTAATGTGTCCAGATCGGGTCTAGTGGCTTTCCACAGGAGCTGACTCTGATATACCCTTGCATGCCAATATATTAGAGGACAATATCCTCTACTATGTGATCAGAAAGAAAGTGCAAGCATGCACAGTAAGCCATATAATTTATGCGAGTCACTGAATTACACCATTCTTCAGTCTACTGGCCCAGTGCCTTATACGAGGACCTAATAAAGCCATAAAGGGCAAGTTAGAGGTGGGCAGATCCTGTAGTTACACATTCATCAAGGCCTCTGTGCCCCGCTCGGGATAGTGTCCCCTTTTATTCTGACACAGAGGGATCTGTAACAGTTAGATCCTGAGGAAAGACACTGGAACCGGTTTGGGCTCAGGTGGCTGAAACATATAGACCCCCCTTTCACAACAGTAGATGACAGAGATCGTAGTTACCCCAAGTCCATCTTTATCTTTTTTAACCATACCCCAATGCCCGTTTCCATTATATAATTAGGTTAGGGACATTGTAGGTAATTTTACTATACATTTCACAGATCCCACTAGTAATCCATTTCAGAGATGCTCCCACCATGAGGAGGTTGAGCGCACTCAGCCACATAATATCTGTGTGTCTACCTGATGATGAAGAATGCCGTTGAGGCACCACAGTGTTCAGGGATTTGAAGTTGAATTGCGTTTCTTTGAGGCAACCCACTCTCCTTGGAGTTTTGTAGTAGTTTGTTCATGTTACCCACTCCCCTTTGATTCATTATTGATAATAAAGACTCAGTCACCTCTGTGATTGACCTCCATATCTCTGTGGAGAAGAGCATTAGATCACCACTGAACAGTACTCAAAGAGGCCTATTCACAGAGGTAAAATTACATGTGACTAAATCTACACGGGTACCTTCACTCTTACACTTTTGTGTACCTGAACTACTTTGAGCTGTTCACCATTTGTGAATGTAAGGCCAAATTTACAAAGGGTAAAGTTGCTACAGCTAAAAAAGAGCAGTAGTTAGTCCAGCACCGCACATGGCTCACACCTCATACTGCACACCCTCCCATAGAAAATAATGGTGGTAGGTACTTAAAGAAAATCCCATGCTCACATTAAATCATTTAAAATAGTTAAAAAAACATCCACTCATCGGTTTGTGGATAGCATTTTGTAGTCCATTAGTAGCACTATTGTCCTCCTCGTGTGAGTAATGGTGGCAGACAGGCACATCGTGGAACATTATGTACCTAGATAAGTGGATACTGGCCGTGGCAGAACAGGATATACGAGGTTGCAAACGTGACGGATATCCCATCTGCCGAAATTACAATTCCATTATATTGTATGGAACCAGGACCGCACTGGGAACCAAAACCGGCCCTGGCAAAGTGCTCGGCCGGCCCCCTGTGGGGTTGGGTGTGCGGCTGAGCAGTTTGACAGGGCAGGCTTTGGCTGATTTGCTTACAGCGGCTGATATTGCAGCTATCCTGTAAAAAAATAGGCCCCCCCAGGGGCCCACAACTGGCCACAACCCTGGCAGCCCGCCAGGTATATGCCCGGTGCCTGCTGCGGCCAGTCCGGCCCTGTATGAAACATGAAATTTAGAGGACGTGATCCCGTCATATTTGTGACGGAGTATCCAATACGCTAAACTTGTAATCAGGCCTTAAATCTTTCTATCTTTCTGTACCAATAAGGCAAGATTTATTTGTATGTGCATTTCCTGCTCACTTGAATTCTGTGTCTGCGCCTTTAGCAAGTACTGTGCGATATGTACACATATCTTAGGGGTCAGGCACAGCGTATTATACTCGCTTTACAGAGACAAGGTTCTAGGAGGAGATCAGGCTCTGTGTGCAGTTGCAACTGGGAGCAATGCAAGTTTTACATGTTATACACAGAGAAAAGCTCATGCACCGACAGGACCCCTGCTCCTTCGGCTCCATTGTCAGCCTCAGAGCATAAAAATGTCTGAGACCCAAATGAGCGGTTGCCTACCAGGCGTGCCTCGTGTGCTGGAGATCTGTGAATCGTCGCAGGCTGTCAGCACTCACGGACAACAAGATATGCATTTTTGGGTTATTATGAACTTAAGAAACACCATATTATACATAAAAATAAATGCACCCAAATTCGGAATGCAAAAACTTCACACAAGACTCACTCTCCTACATATTCTCCCGGAGGCCTGGTGACTGGACTGCACTGGCATGAACTATTAATCCCCACAGTAGCTAAACCTCAAAGAAAGCTGCTGGACTCCTCCCCTATGCCCCAGCCCACCTATCAGAAGAAAATCAACAGGAGTTGCTGAGTGGCAGTGGAGGAGGCGGAGACCACTGAGACACCCAATCCTACCTTGTCCCAAATGGCCCCATCCCTGTCTATTGAGATGAATGGAGGTCTTCCTACCCTACCCTGTGTCATGTGAATAACGCCCAAAATTAATTCCTATTTCTGGCAGTAACACACACCGTGCCCACCAATGTGTCATCATTGCCCAGGACTTATGCCTTCAGGTTGAGGGAAACCTCACAGAGTCAACACAAGCACAGGGTCACCCAATCCCTCAAAATAACCACGGAGTTACACATCTTTGTCACCTAGTAACAAGCACAGTTTATTGCAGCTGCCTGGTGTTTCTTCTCACCCTTTTGTTACTCCCCGGGATGGCAGGGCGACACCCCTCTTGCCCCTTAACTCCAACCGTTCTTGCACACCATTTCAAATCAAATGAGTTACATGACAAGGCCACCCTTGTTACTTCTCTCTTTCATGCTCACAATTGAGATCCTGGCCAGCACTATTAGACAATCCTATTGATGCCATCGCTCCCTAACCACAAATCTTTCGAAGGGCTACAACTATGCTCAACCTCCTTTACTTTCTCAACAGGGGAAAAGGGAGGTATTTCCCATTATCAAGTGTTATTCTAAATCACAACTCATGGATTACACATTTATAGAGATTCGGAAAAACATCAAATATCCGGTTGCTTTGATAAACTGAGCTGAGAACAACATATTGAAGAATAACGCCTTGTCCCTCCTATGGCCTACAACCACAAGCTTTCTACACTGCAGCAAGCTCAGTTTCTCTTTTTCTCTTTGTGGGGTTGTGTTCCAGATATAACAAGCATTGAAAATGTAATTGGGTCTCGCCTGTGATGCAGGGGAATATACCTATATTCACCTTGCCAATAATGTTCTCGCTTAACCAGATGACACACATAGATCTACTGCAACAATTGGCACATTCCTTTTCAACATCAGACGAAAAAAATGGATAAACCTTTGCTTGGAAGAATCTAAATAGTTGCTGAATATTTCCTATATTTGATGTAATTTCAATTCCCTCCAATCCATAGCGGTAAAATAGCGAGACTCTCGAAGAACAAGCTAGACAACATTTTGCGTTCCAGCAAATCCAGTGTGTTTAGTGTTTGCTCAGCCCTTTAAGTCAAGAGAATACAAGAAAACGACCAACTGCAGCAAATGCTGATGGGTATACCTTTCAAAGTAAAAACGCGACTCTACATTGTAGCATGCATCCTTTTATACAATGTACTGCATCAGAAAGCATAGTGAGCAATTTACTAAAATATTTCGCATTACAGCTCAGTGCAGCAACCAAAGTTGCACTGGTCAGCAGTGGTAAAGTGCTCAGTGTCCTAAGGCTAACAGAAAGAATCAGCAAACAGAGGGGGTAAACATGCAAAAGGTTTGGTAGAAGACCATCCTAGGGCTGAAAGGTCTAACACAGGGGTCTCCAACCTTTTCTGTGTTGAGAGCTACTTCTGCTCAAGGAAAGTTCTGCTGAGCTACTAGAATATGTTATCACTGTAAAATAGTGTCAACATGTGTCAACATTACACTATGACCACTCTTAGCAGGTTTATCAGTAGTGCTCACCCAAGCATTCCGGACAAGGTTACCAGCAGAAATGACAGGAAAACATATCTCACTATTAAATGCCACCACCTTACTAATGAAGTTACATTCAAATTATCAAATGCTCTGCGGCACAGAGGAGAGAACGAGAGCAGTAACTCCCCCCCCCCCCCCAACTCAGCTTGAATTATCATTCGGCTATTAATTTAAATGTGTTTTAGAATGAAAATAATTTGTCTTCGCCAGCAGATTAGTTTTTGAAAATATACATATTTATTTCGATCAAATATCATTTTCCATTTTGGGCAACCAAACTGAGTTTCCAGATTAAAAACCTTTTCTAAAATAACATATTTGCCATTAAAATATCAGTTTTCATCTTTAGAAAACACACAATCCATAAACATCAATACTATCATGTAAAATGCCTCACATAGACAGTTTCTGCTTAAAGTGCCCAGATATTCCAATCATAGGTAATGGATGCTCACCGTAGCATCAAGGATGCCTATGTTGTACGAATAATGGCCACCATTTTACCAGCGCCAACGTACCAAAGCTGAATGCCATAACATTCAGGATGCCCAACGCATATTAGTTATGACCATTATTATGCGAGAAACATACATCATTCTGCAAGGGGTGGCTAAAAGTAGGCTAGTCATGCTCTTAATATGTCAATGATGGCAGCCAATGTGTGAAAACAACAATAAATAATACCCATAATAGTCAAGGATGACCATTATTACACCATGGCCACTATTATGCCGTGAACTGACCCAATTGCACCAAAGATAAAACCCTTATACTGTGGGCCAGCATAAACGTTTGATGGTCCTTGACTCTAGGCGTAGCTTACAGTAAGCAACACTGTTTATTAAGGAGAGATACCATGTCAGACAGACAAACACATAAATGAATGCAGCAGATGAGGCTCTTATTTTTCTTTGCACTGGATCCACACTCTGCTCCTCTCAGCTCTTGGGTTGATCATGCTCCTAACAAATTTTCTCTGTGGCTCCTACAGTCCCACACTTTGGTTGGTCAGCATTGATTACTACTGCCATTCTTTGATGGTGCATTGTTCACATATGTGCTGCGACTGATAGAGCAGGGCATATAACATGGCCAATCTCCTTGTGATTTAGAGTGGATACAGACAGTCATGTGGCAGACCCCGTAACCAAACTCTGTTTGTATTTGAGTGTTATTATAAGGCTCTGCTATTGGTTTGGTTGGCTTCACTCCAAGTGTTTTGAGATGAGCAGTGCTGCCATCTTTAATATGCATAGACTCGCTGAGATTGTCTTGGCTTGTCTTCAACTCTGAGAGCTACTTTCAGGGTGCTGGTGAGCTACCAGTAGCTCCTGAGCTACTCGTTGGTTACCCCTGGTCTAACACATGGGGTATTTCCTCCATTCTGGTTAGTAACCCAACGGTCTCAATATTTATAGAAGCACTAGTGTAGCAAAATTGTGCATGCGCTAACATATATGTTTGGGGAAGTTGGATAGAGCCATCCCCATGCAGAGGCCCTCCCTGACTGTTGCCCTCCCCCCTCCTCCCTACCCCGGTTGTGGCCGTATTCTCCCCGACATTATTCGAATGGTGGGCCTGACCCAGTGATAGAAGGGCGACCCCGCTCAGTCGGTTCGATGGCAGAGATAGAGAGTGGTAGTGCTAGAGACAGTGCATGTGAGGACTAGTTTTGTGGGTTTCTTTCTCTCTTTCTTCTTTCTGTTTCAAGTTTCAGTTCAATTGTTTTCTTATGTACTGGCATATAAACATTTATACTCACTGTGATGGATCTCAAGGGGCTCATCACTTGTTGATAACGATTGGGCCCCAGGGAGGGCAGAAAGGTGTGGCGTGAGCATAACCAAATCACAGGACTGGGTGGGTCATCCTACCCACACAATATGACAAAGCTATGGGGTATCATATGTACCAATTGATTACATTGACTGTTTCACCGCATATCTCTGTACTGTAAAGAATATACCCAACGTAATGTCAATACCTGGACAGACAGATATTTTTTATACTGTGTTTGTTGGATAGTATATCCTGAACCTCGCAGTGTGAATGTTCTGTATATGATTAAAAATGCCAATAAAAATATTTTCCCCCCAAAGATATATATATGTTTGGGGAAGTCAAACATATACATGTATAGTGAAACTGTCCTTTGTGACATTAAAACGTACACAAGAAAAGTCCTAAAAATATCCCAAAACCTTACATAAGACAGGGCAGAAGACTAGTAGGAGTGGCAAGTCAGTGGGTTATCTCATTAGATAGCCAAACCCTCAACTGAGAAAACATTTTTGGCTGACAAAATAATGTTTTCGTTTACTGATGATCCAATAATTTTTCCAACGTGAATAGTTACGAGCTATTCTTGAGCACCATTTGTGAAGTAGGCAGAAACATTAATTTAGGGCCAGATGTAGGAATGTGAGGAACAGCAATTCCTAAGTAGAGATGTTTATCAAATCACTATTTGGTAATAACTACTCTTAATGTAATACATTTTAAATTTTAAAATAGTAATTCCTATACATCATGAAATTAATGACAGAGATCACCATTTGTGACCCATTATGGTCGATAGTCATCACAGGGATGGTGGACTGGTGGGGTCAGCAGACCACCATGATTGTGATTTCTTTTAATGAAAGTAATCTTTTTTTCATAGAAACACATCCCATTTCAAAAGAAAAAAATGAAATGTTTAAGTCTCATTTGTTGAGAGTAGCCTGCTCTTAAAAATATATATTTGTTAACATCAACAAAGGGGAAAGGTTCCGATAAGGACCCCTTACCATTTGCCAATGGCTAGCACTATGTTTCAGTAGTAAGTAAAAATTGTTGTGCAACCATAAATCGGTTGCACAACAGTAATACATACCACTATGATTCAGTATTAGGAAGGGACGCACTTAACACACTGCTTCCAAATACCAAATCACAAACCCAAATTGTGATTCTGTACAATTGCAATTTGGTGTTTGTACTTCAAAAAGCATTTTGCGATTGGCAACAGCCCAATTTTGGGAATCAGTCCGTTTGTGACCTAAAAAAGCTTTGTACGTGTGACCCCTAATTTGTTCCACCACCTTACTATTTTATTCTGTCATTTGACACATAGTCATATTTGCATCTACATACACCTTTCAGTATTACTTAGAATTTCTGAATAGTTTATTTTTGTTGTTGCCCAGAATAAGTGACATGACACTAGCATAATAAAGTGACAAACTGACCACTGATCCTATAATGATGTGTCAAAGTAGGTCATATTTATAATAGTTCAAGTAATGCAGCACAGCAAGGAATGTTGCTGTGCTGCAGTATGTGGATGGGAGACAGCAGAACAATGCCATATTTACCAGGAGATGGTGCTGGTCAGCCACCTCTATGCGCTGGCACACTTATGGCTGCCTAGAGCTATTACAGGCACTCTTGTGCCATTGTGAAAGGGTGCCTATGTAATAGGCAGGAATTTTTTTTGTGCTGGAAGGGAAACATTCCTGCACAAAAACAATCTTTAGAGGCATCTTCTTCTTTTTTATGTGCTATAGAATGCAGCTCATATGGAAAGAGGAAGTAGTGAGAAGAAAAGACCATTATGGCACAAACCCCTGTTTACAAGTCTTTGTAAATCTGGGTTTACATCAAAATACATGGGTGGATGCAAGGGAATGCCTAAGCTCCACCCATGTATTACCTACCTAATGTAAAGTGACACAATTTAGCGTTATATACTGCCTTGTGTTACTTGGTATTTACTAAACCATGCAAAGCCACACCAAGTAGCACTGATTAATAGTGGCAAAGTGCGCAGAGTCCTAAAGCCCAACAAAAACAGGTTCAGAAAATAGGAGAATGAAGGCAAAATGCTTGCGGATGACTCTGCAGAAAACAGCTAAGTCCAACAAGAATGCCGTCAAGCCAAAAATCAGGGTAGACCAGTTAATACCTTGATGGCTTCTCTGTTTAGTCAATAAGACATGGACGAAGGCCCTGTCCTACAGGGGCGCTTGTCATTTCCACGACTCACTGAATGGATCCCTCTGTCTATATTTTCCTGTACCTCTGGACTGATCTATGGGGAACCCTTCACCTCATATGCAAATCCCTTCTGTGAAGCACCTAATCTTAACTTGCTCACACATGTATTCCAGTAGACAGACAATACCACCATGACTAATGAAGTGATTTGGCCCACTACACCCCTTGAATCAGACTTCTGTCCTCAACTCAAGGAAAATTAGGTCCATAAGGACAGTACCCAAAAGAGGCCACTGACAGCTGTCAGTTTCAAGAGCCAGGTCCTGGCCCATACCCTATCATGTGGAAGATCTAGTCTGGCATTAGGTACGAGTCTCCTACAGCCTGAGGTTTCTCAGAGGGGGAGTAACAGCCCGGGATCTTAGGCACCCTACTGCCCACCAGTCCAGGGTTGGTATCCTGTGACTGGCTTTTCAGCCCAGGGTCTGTACCCTGAGTCTGACCAGGAGACAGAGGTAAGTCCATCCTCACCCTACACCTCCATCTGAGCTCTAGGCCCCCTGCTTGGAAGGAGGAATGTAAGAACTTACAACGCATACATTTACAATGCATGCCTTTACAACGCAGTTTTTACATCACAACATCCTTTACAACACACACATTTACTTCGCATGCCACTACAACAAATTTGTTAAAACTACACTTACAACGCATTCCACTACATTGCATCATACCTTTACAACGCATACCATTACCATACATACCATTACATTGCATTTAAGGTAAGTGTTGGATAGTGTAGGGGTAAAAATTACAATTCTAACTCCAGGGGGTGCAACAGTAGGTTAAGTGTTGGATAGACTAGGGGTAAACATTACTATTCTAACTCCAGGGGGTGCAACAGTAGGGTAAGTGTTGGATAGAGTAAGGGTACAAATTACTATTCTAACTCCAGGGGGTGCAACAGTAGGGTAAGTGTTGGTTAGTGTAGGGGTACTATGAGGTGTAATGCCTGCGTTGTAGTAACATGCGTTGTAGTGTCATGCGTTGTAGTGACATGCAAAGTAATGGCTGCATTGTAGTGACATGCATTGTAAAGGATGTTGTGATGTAATGACTGCGTTATAAATGTAGTTTCCCTGAAAGGAGCACCTTCAGAAACCTGAACTGTCAGGGGTACCTGGGCAATCTTCCCCGCCAGCTCTCTTGACACCAGGGTTAACTTATTCCTTAGAATGCAGTCAATGGGCATTTGGGGACTAACTATGACCCTCCTGTGGGTCATTAGGTTTCTTAGGAGAGACAGAGTTCAACTGCTTCTGTCCTAGCTGGGAATACTCATAGCATTAAGGTTGGAAATGGGGTGCCCTGGGCTACCACTCATAAGAATCTCCCCTTGTTTCTCAAAAGGGAATGGGAACCCATTCCCCCACCTACCTCTAGGATTTGTCTGGGTCTCTTTTAACCTCCACCTTATTCTACTGGCGGGAACCCGAAACATCCTTCTTGAAGTCACTCCCAGGTACCTTCTTGTGGACATAGATGTCGAGCCATAGGTCCGCCTCCTTAGCAAGCATCCTGTATTCAGTGAGTGTACTACCATTCTAGGTCTTGGCACAGCTGTGAAAAATAAGAACTGATCATGTGCTCTCTTGCCACAAATTGTACAGCCCTGGTAATCTTTATTTCACTGCCTCTCACCCAACTATTCAGTGCCTTGTTAAAGGAATCTACACAACCCACTCAAGACTGATGGGGCAGCTTCTGACTGTCCCTAAATGGCTGCCTGTACTTCTCTAGGGTGAGGCGATATTTCCTCGCAAGGGTGTCCTCACCCTGTCTCCCTTCTCTAGGGCCAATAGGGCATCCCTCTCTTCACTAGGTGTGTGCCTCCAGAGACTGTCCCTCAATCCTCCTCAGGGACCCTCCTCATCGCCAGAGCAACCTCATAGGTTTTAAACCACTTGTTCATGTGATTTCCCACAACAAGTTTAGGCGCCAGGGGACACATTTAAAAGGAATTGAAGTTATTTTGCTGTTGTGCACTACCCCAATTCAAAAGAGCAGGAATTGCTTGTATTTACAAGATACGGTCTATTCCTGTCCTTTCAGCCAGTGCCGGTGCACAATTAGTAGTTGTGTGCCAAAGCAGACACCCTTGCACTAATGTGCAAGGGTGTCTGTCTTGTTGGAAGGATTGTTTTTGTGCAAAATGGGACAATTTTCTGCACAAAAATAATAATTGGAGGTGTTTTCCTTGTTCCATGTGTGCTACAAAATGGAGCACACATGGAAAGAGGAAAAACGAGGAGCACTTATTACATAAGCTCTAGGGAGGTGCAAGGTTTTGGCGTTGCCCCAGGTTTATTAAATATTGTCAATCTAGGACAGCATCAAAGTCCATGGGTGTTGATTGGGAACACCCACAGCAACATTAGTGGAATGTCTCTTTGCCTCAGAGTAAGGCAAGGCATTGACTTGCGTATCTTTGCCGTACTCCATATATACAAGGTCATGAAAATCAATGCAGGGTTGTTTTACATGGCCTGTAGATATGGCTAAGCCCTGTGTGCCACCAGACCGTCACAAAAAGTGATGTTCCGGCAGTGCACATGGTTTGTAAATATGTCCCCAGGTCCTTCAGAATGTGGACACTGTTGTCACCAGAGGATCCTGCGGGTATGCTGCCACCATTATTGCTGAACTCCACTTGTTTAGTTCTGATGTCCAGCCTTCTGAGACTTAGCTCATGGGCCAGTCTCCTTTCCTTCATGGCTAGTCTCTCCTTTGCCAAGGCTCTCTCAGCCGGAGTCTTCTCTTTCTCTGTTTCTTTATCCATTTTCTTTTCCTCTATCTTGAACTTGGCCATCTGCAGCCTAAACTCCCTGTCAGCTGTCCTGCCTGCCAGCTCCTCTGGGGGAAGACCTTGGAAAGATAGACTGATCTCCATGCTTGCAGGAAGCTCCAGTTCAGAAGACAAATCATCCCCCTCAGCTGAATGCTGCATCTCAGGACTAGTATCCTGGCCCACTCCCTGCCTTTCCACATCATCATCCCCTTCTGTTGCTTAAGCAGTGACTGGTGGACTTCTGCTTAGGCCATCAGCATCTTTTAGAGCTTCAGCTTTACGGTGTTGCTCTTGGATGGTAGTCCCCTTTCCTTGCAGAACTCCTTGAGCTTAGCCAGAGTAGGCATACATGTTGGCAGGCTCGAACTCCATCCTTGCAGATGTGAATCCAGGCACAACAATCAGGTACAATGAGGGTGAATTTTGAAAAAGCAAAAGGGTCAATCAAGGTGAATTTAAAAGATACTCAAAATGTTCTCAAATAATTTATCTGGGATTTTTGTGTAACACAGAATCACTGTATGGCACTGCACGAACGGAAGTCCTAATATCACTGCTAAACACTAATGCTGCAAATTGAGTTATTGGTTGATTGGACTGAAACCCTCCTCAAGCAGCAACCACAATTCCTGTCAGGATGAAGTCACAAGTAACCCCAAATTAACCTGTGCTTAACCCTCTGATAGCTTGACACAAAGCAGATAGGCTCAACTGAGTGGCAACGTATAAAGTGTTTATGCAGCACTTCCATTAGTATTAAAGTGAAAACATAACAGAAGAAAAATTCCAGAACACTTTAGAAAAATAGAATGAAATTGAATACATTATTTAAGACCAAAATTACAAAAATCCAATTAGTAGAACCAGAGATAAGCACTTTTAAAGATTTAAGTAAAAATAGTGAAAAAAATCACAATGCACCAACTGTGGGTATCCGGTTGCTCTGGACCGTGACACAGTGACATGTTCAGGCTGACTGCAATGGAGTGAAGGCCGGATACAGGCATCAACTTATACATGCTGAACAAAGTACCTTAAATCCTGGTTGCAGAGCATTGTGAGAGCCCGTGTAGAGAATGTGCTGCACAGCAGCAATTACGATGGGCTTCTAGCTGCGATACGAGGTCCTTTGTAGAGGAGGTGTTCTGGATGCGTTGTGCAGCAGCTGTTCCAAAGAGCTGCAAGGTACTGTGCCACAAATGCATTTCATATCGGCAATTCCAATGTAGAGCTGTGAGGCGATGCGTCAGTTCTGCTTGGACTGCAGCTGGCTGGCAGAGCAACTTCAGGCCCACTTCCAAGGGTATAGGACTAGGGTGGCACCACTTGGGGCAAGATTCACAGGTGATGGTTTAAATAGGGGTGGAGACTTTTCTGTCCCTGATGCTCTGATTGGAAGGACAGCCAACTAGCCTTTGGTGTCACTCTGGTAGTCCTGTGTACAAGATGCAGGTAATGTCCTTGCCACTCAGGCAGCAGGGAAGCAGGCAGCAGGGCAACAGAGTAACAGGAACAGAGTAGCAGGCCTTCTGACAGCAGAGCAGTACAGCAGTCCTTCTGAACCTTCCATAGGTCCAGAGGTGCAATGAAATGTTGAGTCTGAAGGTCCAATATTTATACCTGGTACCAGCTTTGAAGTAGGAGGGGACATCAAATATCTCCTCCAAAGATTAGAGTGTAAATGGATTGACACTTTTGGCACAATCAGAAATGGACTCAATACCAGTAACGAATAGCGTTCTTTTATTTCTTTGATGAACTACTAGACATGTATTCACTCTAGGGTATGTAATTTCTGTGTTTTGTGTACAAGTTTGTGTTCATGTTTCCCATTGGCCATTGTATAAGCATTTGTCACCACATGGCTCATCCCCTCCACATTATCATCAACGATTTAATTCCAACCGTCCTCTCCAAACCGCCCTATCTTTTGGATACACACCATGCTGTGGATACACTGTGTGGGAGACATACTGACATGTCCATACTTGCCCTAAACTCCCATATTTGAACACAGCCACTATGTTGTACCCACTACTAGCTCCATTCTTGCCACATCAATTTTGGACTTGGCTTTGGCTGCTATCTCAGGTGCTATTCGCAGGCCCGTAGGACAGAATTGAGGTTGTTTGGCTCTTTCTAAATCTCACGACCCTTGCTAGCGTGGGTCGAATCCTGCTTCCACACACATTTGTGTATGATTTTTTAGAATGGCACACAATACCATCCTGTTTATACAGATTGTGTGTGACATGCTGGCATGTCCAGATACTTCTGTTTTACTACTAGCTGCAACAATGCCACATCAATTTGGGACATTTCTTCCCTTGCTATGTCATAGCGCTCCTTATATGCTCCTCACAGGCACGCAGGATAGAGTAGAGGTTGTGCTGCCCTTTTTTTTACACCACAACCTTCGCTATCATGGGTTTTATCCCTGCTTCTGCTCATTAGTAATTTTTCCATTATCTTGAGAATATTTTCAGATTTGTATTCCTCATTCACTGAGTCTTTTCTATCAAATTTAGATTTTGAATTCCACCTGCCTTGATGTGGAATCTTCAACGCTCACCCCAGGATCACTACGTTCCACATTGGACATACAGTTTGAGCAAGCACACCTACAGACACGCCCCTCCTCGAGGACGCAACACAGAGGCTTTCCAAAATGCATATCTTTGGCAGTCGGCAACAGACGCGGACTGAGCACCTTCATCCGGCAGGCTCATGCACTTCAAGAAGAGCATCGTTCTCATTCAGGTATTTGCTCGCCTTGGACTCTTATTTCCTAGATGATATCTCTAGGCCTAGCTCTGACGGCTGTCTTTCACATACTTTGTGTCCTCAGGGATTTATATAACCCGAACCCTGCTGTTCCATCCTAATTAAGTCCACAGATCATTCCGACTAGTGGACCCTAGGTGAGTGATTTTTCTCCCCTCCTCGGTGACCACTCTCACTATTGACTCTCCCCTAATCATTCCTTGTTTTTTCAGGGAATTCTGCCCCCACTGGGATTTGTCAATCAATGTTCATCCCGGATACTAGACTGATATCTGCATGTCTTTCTTTGCTACTACACCTCAAATTACTCTAGGTAAGCGTCAGTGAGTATAGTCCACCACTGACCACTTTTACCAACTTAGCTCCCTCTAATAATTCTTTTTATCTTTAGCTACAGCCATCTATCACGGAACTGCCAGAAACCAGATGGAATTTTCACAGTTCCATTACAAGCCAGTATGTACTTGATTGCTACATAGAACATTAGTTTTTTATAAATCACTAAATTACTTTTAATAGTAAGCCATGTCTTCCTCAGACCCCTGCCATTGTTAGTCCTGATGAGACTCCGGTACCCTGAAAGGGCCGAAACATCGTCGACTTAACAGTGGAGACAGACAGAACTTTGCTTCACCTGCGGATACAATAATTACATTTTTGTATCTATAAATGTGTATCTTATTTGTATCAATCAATCACATTGTTGTGCTGATTCACAATTTCACTTCCTGCCTTTTTTCTAGTTTTGTTTTGATTACACAATCAGGGTTTTGTTGTTCTTCATCTATTCACTGAACACAACCCTATTTATTGTACAATTTATGCATACTTATGAATAAAACTCATTCAGTTGAACCTTGTCACATACTGGCAGAGTCATTATTGCTTCTTCTAACTATTTGTAACTTGATATTTATTGTTCCTGGATTCAGTCTGCACAGAATTATCTGTGACATTTATAAATTTCCTTTTGAATGAGTTCCATGTAAACGCCTATTTCATGAATTACTTGATACCCCTGTTCGCGACATAAGGGTTGCTCCTGTTGCTTTACTAAAAGTTTCTAAAAGTGGCATTTTCTGAATTGCGACTTAAAATGCAATTTGACCATTTCAGAGGGTTTTAAATTGCAATTTTTTAGACATCAAACTCAATATTTTGACTTACTCCCAATTTAAAGTTACCACTTATTAAATGTAATAAGGTAACCCAATGTGATCCTATGAGAGAGGTAGGCCTTGCAATATTGAAAAACAATATTCAGAGTTTTTCACTACCACAGATGTTAAAGATAGATATACATGTCCACCTTTTTCAGTACACCTACCTTAGGAGCAGTGTTCCCTGTAAGGTGCACGCATGTTCGCTAGAACGTTCGCTCCGCCGCATTTAAACACGAGCGGCGCTAAAAACAGTAATTTTCTGTTGGGGGAAGCGGTGTTAACACAGTGTAAGAGTAGAGCACAGAAAACACGAGGCCACTGCAGGTAAGTGTATTTTTGTATGCAGATTGGCAGCCTCTGCAGGCGTTCAGCAGTAAGTTGCCCCTGCACTTGCTGCATTTATTTTCTTAATGGCACGCAGCAAGTGCAAAAGCAGGGCGTGTGTTTTACACGTCATGCTTTTGCATTTGATGTATGTCTTTTCTTAATGGAGCGCGGCTGTGGGCTGATTGTGGGCATTTGTAAAAGTATTCCTGTTAATCGCAGCACAGTCATGCGCTGCGATTAACATAAATACTTTCACAAATGTCCACAATCAGCCCGCAGTTGAGAAAAAAAATGCATCAAGTCCAAAAGCATAGCTTGTGTTTTACACATTGTGCTTTTGGAATTGATGCAGGTGGCATTTGGCATCAGGCGCGCAACGCCCATTGGGCTCAAAGGGCTTCAAAGTTATCATGCATTACTAAATTGATTCATCATCTCTGCCTGGTGGCCGGGTAGTTCATTTCCAGTAGCTGGAAAGCCGAGCACTCCACTTGCTGTGACAGATAGAGCTGAGCCCTGCAGCCAATAAAATTACATTTTAAGACTACAATATTCATTAGCCTGAGCTGTTGTGCACCATAAGGCTGAATATTCATGATTGGATAATGACTAGTGACGTGTTACACATTACAGGGCAGTCAGCCTACTGCGGGATCTGTGGCCCTCCTGAGAAATGACGATTGTAACTATTTGAGAAGCGCAGGTGCATGGAGGGGACCGGACAGACATTCTGACCAAAGTAAGATGATTTCTGAGATAGAATGCGTATACGGGTGTGAACTGGGTCACTTTAAACTTTGTGAAAGTGACCTAGTGGCTCCTTCCTGACTGTGTGGAGGGAGGCCTGCATAAGTTCAAGGTGACGCTGAACCCTCCACCATAAAACAGGTGGAAAGCTGCGACCGGCAAGCATGAGCTCCAGTTTTATTATTTGTCCAGTATTACAGTACATTCTAGAGTTCTTGAATAGTGGCAAAGCAATTTAGCCAGAACCAAGCAAATATATGAATATTGGTTCATTTGCCTGCTTGAATAACAGCAGGGAATCAAACTAAGTTGGCCAGATTCCCTTTCTGTTTTTTAGATCGATTGACAGTATAATCTCCTAGTTGCACTTGATATGCTATGAAATTTGCTTTTTAGGCTAGCGCGCAGGTCATGAATGATCATATCAATGAGATCTTCTTCTGAGCAACAGCAGTGCGTGCCTGCCCTCTTATATTGAGAACTAAAGTCACACAGTCTGTCGATGGTTAGTGCCCCTACTTCCGTTTTCTGGTGCTTTGCAGCAGTTGTAAGCTCTTCATAGACTTTCTCATTGCTCAAATTGGTGTAATTTCTGATAGTAATGTTACCCTGGTCTTTATTGCTTGATTTTGCTCCTGAGAAAGTGTCACTCATAATCGTTGAAATTTAACTCATAATTTCTCTGAAATTAGGAAAATGTCACACATAGTAATCTCAAAACTTGGCAGCTATGTTCATTTGCCACTTATATGTTCACATAACATGAACGTAGTTTTAAGATGTTGTGCGTGAAGGCTTGCAGTTTGCACTTTTGCAAAAATCGTGCTTTTTTGCAAATTCTATAAAGCTTTACGTGCCTCTCACAGCTACTTCCTATCAATGTGAATGTCAGGTTAGAATTAATGGCAAACAACTGGCATTTTTTGGCTTTGCATGAAAGGTTTCTTTGGGGAACCCAACACTTTGTTTTCATTGAACTTTGCTCCTCATAATTATGCCCACTGACTTATTTTTTGGTGTGCTTCCTATAAAAGCTATTCAGCATGCTTTTTTCCACTTTTAAAAGAAAAAAGAAAGATTGTCATGAATCAAGGCAAGAAAGTGGGGTTGCAAAAGATGACTTTTAAAACGTGGTGATTTAAAGTGCATGCAAAGGAGTACCTGAGGATTTGTAAAGCATACTTGGGCACATGCATCAAGGCAGGATTTTGCGAGTCCTTAATTGCGATTATTAAGGAATCGTGATTAAGGACTCGCAAAAGCTTATGCATGTAGGAATTGCTATAAAAATAGCTATTCCTAAACATTCCTTAACTGCGACTTGCAAATTGCTAGTCGGAATAAAGGAATGGCATTCCATTCTTTCCTATGGGCCTATAGGAATGAATGGAAAATTGCTTGCCCAATTTGTGATTACTGAAATTGCGCTTGCCAAATTGTTTCATGCATCGCAAAAGCCCATTTTGCGATTGCAAACGGATGATTTTTGCGAATCGCACCGTTTGCGCTCGCAAAAAGCTTTTATATATTTGCCCCACTGTTCCTCATTACCAATGGTCCTTTAAATCCAGTTACCACATATTAATTATAACACAATCAATTATGTACACATCAATGTTAGTTTTTATTGTGTGCGATGACTATTGCATATAAAACTAGGCCACTCGTAATGAGGGTCTAAATCTGCTCACCTCCATATTGTACCACAGGCATCCACAGCTGCAGTGCAAAGAAACAGGACTTGGGGTAAGATTTTCTGTATCGCAGCCTACTTAGTATATATTCTTTCCAGCACTGTGATGGGCCTCACAGCGACCCCGAGAGACCTCAATAAACATGTTTACACACCGTTCAGCTCCAATAACCTTCTCAAGCAAACTCGTAATATCATGTCACTGGACATCTGTAAGTCGCAGTTACTGATCTGTGTCAGGGCCAGAAGCCAATACAAAACAACTTGCCTCTGCTGTGCGGATTCTCACTTAGGAAAGGTATCCATAGCAAAGAACCAGAAGGGGCCTGTTGGACAAATACTGCTGATTACTAATTCAAGGCACAGGTGGGAGGAGGATGGGGGTGGTGAGAGGAAGCTCTCAGAGAGGATATGTCGAACAACAATACAGGATTCTCAAAGTAACTTTCACCAGAATTGTGACTTATTTCATTGTAGGCCTAATGGGGCCATTCACACTATTTTTGATAGCCTGATAAGACAAAAGATAAAGCGCCTTTGCAGGAGCGCGAGGTGTATTCCTCAAATATAGATGCAGTACAAAGAACATATGAAACGTTTTTATTACATTTAGCCCAATCCTATAATGTTAGAACTTCTAGATATGCTCTTTTATATTTACAGTAACCGTCCCCAAATATTATAGACAGGGCTTTAAGTGAGATGACAAAACTAGGGGGTCTCTTAAAGGGGTGTGACCGATGTAATTAAGGGCGTGGCTTTAAAACACAAACTGGAAATCTGTACTTAGCATAGTGTGCTGCCAAACTGGTATTTTGCTGCTTCTGTCACTGCATCCAGATATATAATACAAGTAACATTACACCTACAACAAGCCAGGACAATTGGCTTTGTCATTCGTTGTATTTTGCTGCTTCTTTCTCTCTATGCATCCAGATATATAATATAACAAGTAGGATGCCAGATGCCACCTGCATCAAGTCCAGAAGCACGACGTTTAAAACACGATGTGCTTTTGGACTTAATGCATTTGTTTTCTTAAAAGAGCGTGGCTGCGGGGCTGATTGTGGGCCTTTGTGAAAGTATTCAAGTCAATCGCATTTCATACACTGTCTTTGACGGGATAGCCCTATATTACTCAGTAGCTTTCCCATTAAATTGTAAATATATTATGTAAGTGTGTAACTTATTGTGTATATGTGATCTTGTATAGACTCCCAACATTTCCCCACGCAATGAACAGTGCTCCAGTTAAGAATCTTTAGTAACATTTTATGATGGTACCACCATTGGAGTCTTGTTCTTTTCTAAACCCGAAGTGTGCTTGCCTGTGTAACCAATTTATGTCATGGCATGCGTATCCAAATTGCAAACCTACTATAAGACACAAACGTGGCGCTGTATGTGTTGAAATGCACCATCTTTACACTTTTCTAAGCAAAAGTTTGGAGGGCTATTTGGTGCAGTCTGGTTCCCTGCGCACATAGCCATGGCTGCAGCGCACAGAGACCCTACACTGCCACATACAGAGGAAAAGAATTAGAGAGAACATTTCTTAGGAGTGATTTATATGAATTAATAAGCAAGATTTAGGTCTTGCAAAAGATTCAGGGGCATATTTTTAAGTCCCTATCGCCACAGGAACGTCACTTTTTTTGACATTGCAGTGGTGATAGGGGCTTGACCTTATTTACAAGGCGGTCTTAAGCCACTTAACGTGGCTTAACACCTCCTTGTAAAGAAGGCACCCTTTCACGCTATACTTAGCGTGAAAGGGGTGGGCAATGGGTGTTGTGGTGGGCGTTCCGCCGCAACACCCATTGATTTTGACACTGCCCCATATTTACAAAGGTCGCGTAAATATGGGGCAGTGCCAGTATTAAGGGCAGGGAAAACCTGGTCTCAACATGTTGAAACGAGGGAAAATGATTTATTTCTCCTCATTTTTGATGTTTCTATGAGTGCTGCATATGGTGCAAGGGTGCCTGCGTTGACGCTAAGCAGCTTATTTAGCGCCAGTGCTAGGGGAATCGCAGGGGTGCTATATCTTTGCTGTATCTTTGTTAATACGGTGCATCCCTACGTTTTCAGAATGGCAGAGCGTAGAGTTAGCAAGTTTTGCTTAATGCCGCACTCCGTCATTCTGTGGTGCATATGCCCCTTAATTTGGCAGGCCGAAATGGCAGTTTAACACTGAGGCAACCATACCAGGGCAGACCGGAGGCATGTTTGAAAAGGCTACTTAAGTAGGTGGTGCCATTAGTGCTACAGGCCCACTAGTAACATTTAATTTACAGGCCCTGGGTAGATGTAGTACCTCTTTTACTAGGGACCTATTAGTAAATTAAATGTGTCAATTGAGTGTAAGCCAATCCCACCATGTTTAAAGGAGAGGGCGCTAGCACTTTAGTACTGGTTAGCAGTGGTAAAGTTCGCAGAGTCCTAAAAGCCAACAAAAACGGTTTCAAAAAGCAGGTGGGTACAGACAAAATGTTTGACGATGACCCTACAGAAAGGGCCAAGTGCAACACACACCGACTTATAAACATGTGCTAAATAAGAGGCTACAAAACCATTTGGAACCCCCCTAAATAGCCTTGAAACATAAGTCAAATCTGCCCTAAAAGAATTCTACATTGTTTAAGTAACCCCGTAAATCCAAATTAGACTCTGTGGTTCTGAAGCCCTTATAAGAATTTATGTGCAGCTGACCCTAGCCCTTTAAAACCACAATCACCTGTCATGTGTCTACATGAAATATTGCGGTGATATCAATTTTAAACAGTCATGCCGACTAATATTATTAAACAATGTTTTTTTTTTTCTTTATTTATTGAGGTTTTGCATTCGAGTATAGAATCCATTCGTAATAGAGCAGTAGAACAAAGATAGAAAAATAAACAAGCAGAGTGAAGATCTAGTTGTCGATTTACGTACAATTGTTTGGCTTTTTTGTGACATCAATCGATGCAGGATGGAGGTCAGCGGTCAGCGGTCAGTTGAATATCATCACTCCAGGGGGTTGCATATCCAGGTAGGTGTGGGCATTGACATCATTGGTGAAAGGTCTCTCCAGGGGAATGAGGCTCTGAGCATTTCGAACAGTGGAGAGATCCGAGAGGGAGGAGAGGGAGCTGCTGAAAGGGGTCCAGATGCCCACGGGGTGAGATCTCTGAGGCATTAACTCTCAATATAGAGTGCGTTGTTCTTGATAATAGGTCACATCGCGCAGCCAGTGGCTAAGTTGAGGGGCTGGGCGGTGGTCTTAGTGGATCCCAACTCAGGGGCATATTTACAAGGTCTGGTCATCTCTGCAAATCAGCAGCGATGCGCCAGAACACTTGCGACAGGCAAAACCACCCGTGCGCCTCCACTGCACATTTACAATGCGGTGCGCCGTGCTGCACGGATGGGCAGATGCGTGTCGCATCCCCCGTTGTAAAGGTGGCAAATTGCTGGAGTTGTGTCGCAAGCGCGACTTGGCTCCAGCAAGGCTCTGGGCGCCCTATGCCTAACATGCTGCGTCACTCCTTGCGCCTACTTCAAGCAGGCACAGGATTTTGACGCAGCATGGCCGTAAAAGTGATTCAGTGATGTCAGGTTTACGAGGCGTACCTGCGAGGGAACGCCAACCCTGCGCCGTAACACCCACATGAAACCTGATGCAGGTTTCATGTGGCGCAGGGCTTTACAACATGATGCATCTCCCTAGATGCATCACATTGTAAATAGGGCACAACGTGGCGCAAGGTTTACGCCCATGCTGTGTCACAGAAGTGACGCAACAGCGGCGCAAATGAGGCGCAAGGGGCTTGTAAATCTGCACCTCTGTGCTTTGCCAGAAGTAATAGCATTGCAGTTGGGCGTCGGAAACACTGGGGACCTCTGTTACGTAGCCCAGTAAGGCTGCCGTGGGAGTCCTATGGTTGGGAGGGTGGTCAGTGAATGCTGCAAATGCAAAACAATGGCCAACGTGCACACTTTTCAAATGTTCAACCAAAAATAACACTGTTTTAGCAAAATGTGCTCAGAAATGCTGCAAATGCGTCATGAACACAGGTCTAGGAGTGGACCACTGCAGAGCATCCCATGAAGGAATGAGGCATTGTCCGCTCGACATCTGCAACACCGCCCGTCTTCAGAGTGACCAATGTCGTGCATTTGGAAGAGGGTACGGGTACATCTTATGAAGAAATAGGAGGTGCACGCAGGTGCACGCTCTGGGGGTCCATATGTGTGCTTTAGCCTGCATGGCCGTATAAAGGTGTCTGATCAACTTACGGGGGATGGGCTAATGAACAGCATATAAAGTGCATGGAGAATGGGGGAGGCATTAGGGAAGGTGTGATGTAAGGCTCTGAGAGTCGCTCGGAGTCCACGATATATGAAAACATCAAGTGGAGTATACTGTGGGAATGCATGTATGTGCTGTACTGGGAGGAATGGGTGCCTAGGTAAGAAGTTGTAGCGGGTTGAGCTTGTGGCTTACCCCAACATCTGTTGCTGCTGGCAGCCAAGGGTGCCCCTTTATGGTATCCTTTAGAGATCAGATCAACAAACTCACTTCTGCCTGCTCATTTCTCTTCTTAAGGACGTTGAGAAAAATGCTTTTTTTTCCCCTACGCTCTGCAGAACTCAGTGGTGATTGCATTGGTATTGTCCAGGCAGGACAATTTTAATGCCCTTTATCAGGGCATACAGCAGCAACTCCAGCTTTTGCAGAATGCAATAGCCTGTTTCATCAAAAAAAATCCAAATATTAATCAGTTTCTCAGGCCTTGGTGGATCTTTATTGGTTCCCTGTTAAGAAAATAGTTGACTTTAACGCACTCTGTACGGCATATAAATCCCTTCACCGGACAGGCCTAGAGTAAGCAAATAATGTACTTGGTGCATGCCAAGAAGAACTTTCTGTTCAGTCAAATCTAAAACAGTGCAAGTGAAACACAGTATGTAGGGTGGTAGAAGTTTTATCTACTCCATATGTAAGTTGTGGAATAAACTTCCTTGGGATGTACGAAATCAGCCGAATCTCACCTGTTTCAGGAAACAACTCAAGTCTTGGCTTTTCTTGCTCCCGCTCTAAAGATTAGAGCGGGTGTTTGAACTTGACGCCTCTGGACATCATGTGCTAAATAAATATGATTAATTTCTGTGTCAATTGCTATATTGGGTGAGTATAGGCAAGGGACACGGGCAAGGAGTCACAGTCTGTCCCTCACCCATGTTGTGAAGGCTACTGAACTGATTGCTGGCTGTGGGCAATGGACAATTCCATAAGGTGCCATGTGTAATGGGCAGAGGGTCATACTGTCTGATTTAATAGTGTAGTGTGGCTGAAATGGAGACAGGTATATCCCGAAGTGTGCACACTGCGCTTGTGTGCAATAATAGTAGAGTTCCTTATCTGGTGCACATATGCTGCCCTGCTCAAAAGCGAGAGTCAATCTGTCAGAACTAACCCTCGGCTGTCCACCTGCCCAGGCCACACTACAAGGTGCGCACAGAGTAGTTTAAAAAAATGCAGTGGGAGGGGGGATGGGCATGTTAGTGAACAAGTATAGGCACTCAGGAGTCTGAGCATCCTTTTTTTTCAGTTCAAAAAAGATTTTATTGATAAGAAATAAAGAATGTCACAACATATTACAACATAATACATATATGTAAAACAAGAGAAAATCTACATCATTATGAATGAATCGGGTTGATTAGAAAATTAAAAGTAATAAAGCATCAAAAACAATAATACAGAATATCTGAAACATAAGTGCATTAGGAACAGTTGGGGTTAATTAAGGGGGTTTTGAGACTTCCTGCTGAGATGGAGGTAATTGAAAAGAACGACTAGCACATGCATCTAAATAAGTGGTAATGGGAGACCACAAATCCAGTCTTTTGGACCTCAAATGGAGAGGGTCCACAAAGGAAGTGTCTAACCTATGATTATGGCACACAGCATACCACCATGCCCTATAAGAATGTTTCGAGAAGTCTTTCCAGTTTGCTGTGATTTGCTGAAATGCAACTGCTAACAACAATCAACAATTTTAACATTAAGCGTTGTATTCTCCCAACAAGATGACAAGCTACCTAAGAAAACATGAGTAAAGGCAAAAGAAAAAGCAGTGCCGAAAATCAAATTAATTTGAGACCAAACTCGCTTCCAAAAAGTATGTACAGTAGGACAAGAAAATAACATGTGGAATAAATCAGCCTTTGGTGAGGAGCAAGTCCAACAGGTATCAGGCACAGTGGTGTAATTCCTGCTCAGAGCGTGCGGTGATAGCAAAAGTCTATTATATACAAAAAACAAAGTTTGCGTTGTATTTGCAGCTCTGGAAGATTTGCGAATATTAATCCATAAATTGTTCCATAAGGACACTGGCCAAGACAGCGCAAAATCATGTTCCCAAGCCTCTTCAGTTTTGGATTTCAGTCGAACCGTGTCAGTATTGTATAAAAAATGATATAATGTGGACGCCTTAGGTGATGTTGCTAATAGGGATCGTAACTGTGAGGAAGGAGTGAAGGGGCAGGAACAGCAGGGTTTGCTAATAATCGGGCGCGTGCGCCTAAGACAGTATTCCTAAGTATAAGGTATTTGTGGATGAATGAAGCAGGTAAATTAAATGAATGGCTAAGTGAGGAGAAGGATAAAAAGTCTGAGTGGGAAAAAAGCTGATAAATCCAAAGTATGCCTCTCTGGTGCCAGGATTTCCAGTAAAATGGTTTATTTCGAATGAGCAGACCTGTGTTGTGCCAAATTGTGGAATTGAGAAAGGAATCGCTGGTGTTTTGAGGAGAAAGGGATACAGGCATTAAAAGCTTAGATGTCAGTTTGATAACGGGGGTAGACAATGTTTGGGGTTTGCGTGAGAAGGAGAGGTATTCACTGAAAGAAAAGGGAGACAGGAAAAGACGTTCCACTGTGGTCCATAAGGGGCAATCATCATGAGGATCCCGTAACCACAGCGAAGCTTGACGGAGAAGGAACGCTTTTTGGTATGCTGGGAAGTCAGGAAAATTGACTCCGCCCTCAGATTTGGGGCGAGTTAATCTGTGTATAGACATCCGAGGTTTCTTATTGGCCCAGAGGAAAGAGGAAAGAGTAGAATTAATTCTCCTGAAGAATTTTTGCTGGATGGGAAATGGGATATTAGAAATAGTGTATATGATAATGGGTGATAACATCATTTTAATGGTATCCAGGCATCCCCACCATGATAAATAAAGGGGATGCCATTTGGTGGTTAGATCCGAAATCTTTTGCGCACACTTATTCATGCACAATGAGACAGTATCTGAAATTGAGGACGTGACATGTAAACCCAAATATTTAATGTGATTAGGATTCCAAGTAAAATTGGAAGCACTAAAATCAGGTTTAAACATGAACTTTGTTAAGGGTAGAATTTCACATTTATCATTATTCAATTTATACCCCGAGATGTCAGAGTAAGCCTGTACTTCCGCCAAGAAGGTAGGGATTGAGTCAGTTGGACGGGACATAAAGAGCAGGATATCATCTGCATATGCTGCAAGTTTAATGTGAGAATGGAGCGTCTGGAAGCCATGCAAGTTAGGGTTCTGTTGTAATTTCAATAAAAATGGTTCCAGGGCTAGGTTAAAAAGGAAAGGGGAGAGAGGGCATCCTTGACGAACCCCTCTTCCTAGATCAAAAAAAGGAGATATCAACCCGTTGGCACAAACCACTGCCTTAGGTTTAGAGTAAAGGAGAAAAATCAGGGATATAAAGTTGGGGCCAAATCCAAACCAATGGAGAGCGTAAAAAAGATACGTCCATTCAACTCTGTCGAACGCCTTTTCAGCATCTAACGCTATTGCTGCCAGGGAGTCCTTAAAGGGCGAGGATTTTGACAAAACGTCAAACAAGAGTCGCGTATTATCGGTTATGTTGCGACCTTTAACAAATCCAGATTGCTCAATCCCCAACAAGTCTGGCAAAAAAGAATCCAAACGTAAGGCTAGTGCTTTAGAAAAAATCTTGTAATCAATGTTCACCAAGGAAATGGGCCTATAATTCTTACAGTGTTTAGGGTCCTTACCGTCTTTGGGAATGAGGCATATATGAGCATCTGAGAAAGAGTCTGAAGAATGCCCCAAAGCACTGAAAGAGTGTAATAATGAATGTAATTTTGGTAAAAGGAGTTTAGAAAAATGTGAATAAAATTCAGCTGTAAACCCATTCGGTCCAGGCGCTTTATCACGTTTAAGGGTGTGAAGGGCGTTTGATAACTCGAGCTGTGTCAGATCAGATTCTAATGAAGTTAAGTCTGGAGTGGTGTTCGTAGGCCTTTAAATGGTGGAGAAAAAGTGTGACAAAGCCAAGTCAGAGGGTTGAGTTTCGGAGGCATACAATGTTTTGTAAAAAAGAGAAAATTCATGTAAAATATCATCATCCTTAAATTTCAAAGCTAATTGTGCGTCAAAAATGGACTCAATATTCAATTTATTATGCTTAATTTTCAAGCAATTAGCTCAAATGTTCCCAGCCTTATTTTTACCACCATCAAATTTGGCACTGGATTTTAATAGATATAAGGAGGCATCCTCTGTAGATTTTTTATTATATTGCAATTTGGCGTTAACAAGAGCAACTAAGCTGTCGTTTGTATTTGAGGTATAATAAGAGTGCTCCAGTCTCTTAATATCTTGGAGGAGATCTCTAGTCTGTTTGCGGGCAATCTTACGCTTTTTTGCAACAAAATTAATTATAAAGTCTCGAGCTGAGGCTTTAAGGGCATCCCAGACTGTAGATAAAGCTATGGATTCGGTTTGATTTATCATTAAAAATTCGTCAAAAAAGGTGGTGAAGGAGGCTGTAAATTTCGGGTCTAAGAGCAGGGAATTATTAAAAGGCCACCTTCTAGGTCCAATAATTTTCGGTAAAATGTCGATACCAATAGAGACCGGGGCATGATCTGAAATCAAAATAGGGCCGATCTCTGCGTGGGTGAGAGTTTGTGAAATATTATGAGATACGAAAATATAATCAATTCTTGATTGGGAATGGTGAAGTGGAGAGTAAAAAGTAAACTCTTTGGTAGTTGGATTGCATATTCGCCAAGCATCAAAAAGCTTATGTTGATTAACGGTATGAACAAAAGATTTATGAGGCTTATTGGGCACAAAGGGAATCTTAGAGTTCCTGTCAATAAATGGGTCAAATACCTGATTACAATAGCCTGCCAAGATAAAATTATCATCTATGCAGTGAGATATTTGCTTAGCAAGTGCAGGCCGAAAGGAAGGATCTCCGCAAGTAGGGGCATAAACATTCAGAAGTGAGACTGGAACACCCTTTAAGGACAGCTTGACATTTAACCACCGACCATTGGCATCCGACTCTTGAGACAGAAGTGAGAGTGAGAGGGATTTATGACAGAGTATCACTACGCCACTGCGTTTGCCATCACCTGGAGAAAAGAAAACCTCTCCTACCCAACCCTTCTTTAACTTTAATGACTCAGCTTCAGAGAGGTGGGTTTCTTGGAGAAATGCAATATCCATGTTTAATTTAGCAAGGTAAGTCAAAACCCGTTGTCTCTTAATGGGAGAATTCAAACCCCGTACATTCAAGGTTATAAATTTCAATGACATTGATTAATAAAAACAACTAACCCTAAAAGCATAAGATAAGAACCCAATTCAAACAACGAAGAGAAATGTAACAAACGAGAGAAAAAATTGAAAAACATATGACTCGCCTTCAGGATAAAAAGATTATGTAAACCATAGAGCAAGAACCGAAAAAGACATTGTAAATAAAATAAGGGTCAAGAAACACCAACAGCACAGAAAGCGAAAGTTGTGATCGAGAAAGAGGGATATAGAAGAATAATAAGAAATAAGCATGCAAAGACAAATTTGGGAGAGACGTAAAAAAAATGAAAGAGGAAGGAAATATAAAGAATATCCGAAAAGCAGATAAATACAAGTTGAGAGACATATGGAAAAGATACAGGGAATGCAATACACAGAACAAAAAACAAAATAAAAAACATACCTACAAAAGGGAAATGTGACGGAGGGGGAGGTGAGGCCACGTGGACAGACGGAACATCCGGGGAGAGGCACACGGCAAGCCAAGGAGAAACCACGCCATGATGAAAAAAGGAGATCTGCGAAAACAAAAAAGAACAGTTAAAGCATAAGAATAACAAGACACATATATACGCCTGAAAAGCAACTCTAACCAATAACTTATGTAAGCCACCAAGCGACTATGTCAGTGAAGACAATCTACGCAAAGCAATCTACGTAAAGTAGAAATACCTTATGCATGAACCCAGAAAATGAAGCAAAACATTAAAAAGTAGCAAAATGTTAAGTTATGAATGACGAAGAAGAAGCAGTAGAATCCATGTTAGTCGGACCGCAGGAGTTGATGAAACTCTAAAGTCTCGTCGGATCTTCATATGTGGTCGTTCTGGTAATATAGGTGACCTTGAAGAGACATGGATGAAAGAGTCCATAGCAAGCTCCCATGGATCGAACATCAGATCTCATACTTAGGAAGGCTTTGCGTCTGTTGGCCGTAGCTTTTGCATAGTCTTGGGCAAAGAAGAGAGTTGAGCCAGACCATGTAATTTTTGGAATGGATTTGGCCACTGACAAAACTTTTAGCAAATCCGTATACTCCAAAAAATATAGAATTACTCCTCTGGGTCGTTGCGAAGGTGAAGAATTGGAAGGGACACGACCCAGTCTATGCGCACGTTGAATATTAAGTGCAGTGCCCTCAGGTAAGTGAAGTAGCTTAGGAAGGAAGGACTTAAAAAAAGTGAGAGCATCCGATCCCTAAAGTCCTTCCCCCAGGCCGAAAATGCGAAGGTTATTTCTTCGGTTACGATTTTCAAGGTCTTCGACTTGGCGCTGGAGCATCGAAACTTGGGAATGAAGATGTGAAACACTAGCACATGACTCCTTAAGTGAGGTAACACTTTGCTCAACCACCGAGACTCTAGTGTCCATCTTAGACCAATTCTCCGTAAGAACTTGTAATTTTGCATTAGTGTCTTCCTTAAAAGGTCGAAACGCTCTAATTTCCTCCAACAAGAGCTCCAAGGAAACCGGCGAGGCAGACTTAGGAGGGGAAGGAGGATCCTTTTTCAAACGTTTCGTGACGGACTTCCCAGAAGCTACAGAATTGGGATCCATGTTGGGCTCCGCAGATTGTGGCAAAAGTAGTAGAGAATCTTTGAATTTAGAAAATTCAGTAAAAAGCATTGAGTTCTTAATAAAAGTGTGCCACACTGTTGAAGAGGTCTTGGTTCTGCCCATCAAACAGACCAACAGAGGAGATAATTATGGAGCTGTAGAAGAGGAATGACCGGAACCACTGTATATTCAGCGAACAGTCAATGAACAGATAAATGGAACTGGAACCATGAGGAGAGCAGAGCTCAGTTAGGTCGGAGCCACAATTGGTAACAAACTGCAGGCAAACCAGAAGCGCGACGTCATCTGTAATGATTCTCCTAAATCCACACCTGAAAATGGCTGCCAGGAAAGTCCCTTCACAATGGAGGAAAATACACGTGGAAAATAAGGCAACCAAGTTCATGCGACAAAGGCAGGCGACAAATGGTGAAAAAATGAGTAAAAAAAAACATTGCTTGCTAAGCTAGCACACTTTGGCAAGTTATTGCTGACAGGAACACCAAACGCGGCAAAAAAAGAAAATGGCGGCCGTTATGAAGCGGCGCTCCATGAATACACATAATGCGTGAGTAAAGCTCATTTCAGCAAGCGTTCGCAGACACCTTCAAATTCATTGTGGGCAGCGTACCTTCCGACGACGCTGGAAACGGAAAGCAGCACGCCCGGTGACAGGAGACGCGGTAAGACCGAGGCGAATCCGGGAGCCTCACACGGAAGCCGCCATACTCCGTTGGCGTCAAGCCATGCCCCCGAGTCTGAGCATCCTTGAAATTGCACATCTGACTGCCTTGGAACGAGACAGGTGTGTCCAGATCAGCACCTGCTCCACGAGCCTAGCGACTGGGATACGGACCATTACTTCGCAGTTAATACGCGATCTGATGCAGAGTAGCGTGCATAGTTTAATTCATCTTACAAACCAAGGGATACGACCTAGGTGATTGCAAAAAGGATAGGTAAAAATGGCAGCAGCCTATTTTCAATCAGTTTGGCAAGAATTTAATTATCCACATTTATCAGAGACAGTGGACGGTTAGAGTGACACTGGTTGGGCGGCTTCTTTGGCTTCAGGAGGGTCACAATTACTGCTTCACAGTTGGAGGCAGGCACCCAGTATGCAACCCCTCTTCATAGACTGCAAGTAGGTGAGGGACAAGGATTTGGAATATGCTTTATAGAAAGACATAGTCAGACCACCCAGTCATGGGGCTTTGTCCCTCTGACATACTCTGTATTACGTGTATAATGCCCTCCTCCAAGAAGGGGACTTCAAGGTATTGCTGATGGGAGTTGTCAAGTCAGAACAGTTTGTTGGAATCAAGGAACTTACCCAGTTGTTCAGGATCGGATTCTCTAGCTGACCTATAGAGGTTAGCATAGAAAGTCTCCATAGTGTGCCAGTTGCCTGCAAGGTTGATCATCTCCACCGTGTTATCACCAGCCCAGGGTCTATTGAGAAGTCTAGTGAGCGTTTGGTCGGCCGTGTCTCCTGCCCCATAGCATCTCACCGCTCTCTTCTTGCCAAAGTAATGCATTTCGTGGAATGCCTCCTCATCATATTCACTGATTTTCAGCCTAATCGACGCAAGCGTGCTAGTGTCACGTGATGGACAGAAGGCCAGCTCCAGCGAACGAATGTCCTTTTCAAGTTTATCAAGCTGTATGCGTATTGCACGTAGCACTCCAATCTGTTTGGCCCTGCAAGCGTCTCATATAACCACCTTGAACGACCTCCCACAGGGAGGAGGACAAGTTCACAGATTAATGGCCTCATTTATGAGGCCCCTTGCGCCACCAGAACGTCACTTTTTTGGCGCAGGAGCCTGCTCCATATTCACGAGGAAGCACTAAGCCACTTTTTTTGGCTTAATGCTCCCTCAAAAATATGGTTCCCTTTAACACAGTTTTCTGCATTAAAGGGGCATTTCATGGGTTTTGCTGGGGGCGTTCCCAGCAATATCCATGGCTTTTTGACACTGCCCCAGATTTACGAGAAATCATAAATCTGAGGCAGCAGCCAAAACTTACACCTCCGCAGGGGAGGCATAAGGTATGGCACCACAAGGAGAAATATCTTTCTTTCTCCTCGTTTTTCCTTTTTTTTTTTATGTGTGCTGCATTATGCATTACACATAGAAACAGGAAATAAACCTCTTGTGATAGATTTTGTGCAGGAAGTTTTCCCTTCCTGCACAAAAACAATCATCCCGTCAACTCAGGCACCAATTGCACCATGGTGCAAAGGTGCCTGCATTGGTGCATGGCAGCCCATTGTATTCTGGTGCAGGGGAAAAGGGCAGGAATGCACCGTATCTCATAGATATGGCACATTCCTGCCCTTTTCTTTTGCTGTAGGGCAGCGCAGCCGGAAGGCCTGCTGCCCTGCCCTTCTTCAATAACACATAAATGAGGCCCTGACAGTTTTGGGCAAAGTACTCCACTATTTTAGTATAAATTTCATTTGCAGAACGTCTCCAGGTGTAGGGGGGAACTTGCGCATTAGGGACAGCAATCTCAAGAAGGGTTGGAGCATGAACGGAGAGTGTTCTAGGGTGATGTTCAGCCTTAATGGTCTAGGGAACTGAGTCTTTTGTGACCAGCCTGTAATCAATTTGTGACCATGCATGTTCCTTTTATGTCTGAGGGGTATGTAATCCTCCATACACCTATCATGTCTTAGCCTTTCATGATAAGTTGGAGCCAGGCTGCTGCTCCTGGACGTGGCCATCTGTAGTTGCTTGACCGGTTAAGATGGTGGCTGAGTATTTATTTAAAGTCATCACCCGACAATGCTGTGGCCAAATTTCTGCACAAAATGCTAGGTCCATATAAGGGTACCCGTGTGTTGGAAATGACCCTTTTTCCGGCACACCCGCAAACATTTTGCCTTCCTTCTTTTTTTTGCTGAATTCCTTTTTGTTGGCCTTAGGACGCTGTGCACTTTACCACTGATAACCGATGCTAAAGTGCATGTGCTCTCTTCTCTAAACATGGTAATATTGGGTCATACTCAATTGGCATATTAAATGTACCTACAAGTACCTAGTAAACTGGGACTACATGTGCCCAGGGCCTGTAAATTAAATGCTACTAAATGGCCTGCATCACTACTTGTGGCATCCTCTTAAGTAGCCCTTTAACCATGTCTCAGTGATGCCATTGCAGAGCCTGTGTGTGCTGTTCTGCATTCTGTCCATCAATAGTTCTTTTTGCATTTGTCACCCCGAATGGGACGGGTATGCTCAGACGTGAGTCCCGTGCTCTCCATGCCACTGGAATCAAGTTATCCTGGCTGAAGAGGGGTGAAACCCCGAAACCGGTCCTAGGATGCTTGTTTCCAGTCCAGGGAGGACCTGGCCTGGCAGTTCGGGCTGGACTGTTCCCATGGGGCACAGGGTCAAGACTGATTTGCATATGGCTGGGTCCAAACTGGAAAGGCATGGTGAGCAAAACAACGATGGATTTAGGCCCAGATCTCTGTACTGGGGTGAATGTATGATATTGTTCCGCATTCTGTCCATCAATAGTTCTTTTTGCATTTGTCACCCCGAGTGGGACGGGTATGCTCAGACGTGAGTCCCATGTTCTCCATGCCACTGGAATCAAGCTATCCTGGCTGAAGAGGGGTGAAACCCCGAAACCGGTCCTAGGATGCTTGTTTCCAGTCCAGGAAGGACCTGGCCTGGCAGTTCGGGCTGGACTGTTCCCATTGGGCACAGAGTTAAGACTGATTTGCATATGGTGGGGTCCAAACTGGAATGGCATGGTGAGCAAAAAAACAATGGATTTAGGCCCAGATCTCTGTACTGGGGTGAATGTATGACATTGTTCTGCATTCTGTCCATCAATAGTTCTTTTTGCATTTGTCACCCCGAGTGGGACGGGTATGCTCAGACGTGGGTCCCGTGCTCTCCATGCCACTGGAATCAAGCTATCCTGGCTGAAGAAGGGTGAAACCACGAAACCGGTATTGGATGCTTGTTTCCAGTCCAGGGAGGACCTGGCCTGGCAGTTCGGGCTGGACTGTTCCAATTGGGCACAGGGTCAAGACTGATTTGCATATGGCTGGGTCCAAACTGGAATGGCATGGTGAGCAAAAAAACGATGGATTTATGCCCAGATCTCTGTACTGGGGTGAATGTATGACATTGTTCTGCATTCTGTCCATCAATAGTCCTTGTTAGGTCTCGCTGAGACAGCGAAAGCTGTCTCTTTGAGACATTTTGTAAGTGGGTTTTCAAAAGTGCTACCCACATGGTTTTGCTGGTCTAGAGTTGAGTGCACGATGGCGTGCACGTGCACAGCTGCTCCTCTGCTCCTTGCATTCCCCCCTCCCTTCTCACCCAGATTACTTTCACTTTCGCGGACGCACGGCCGCTTTGATGTTTGATCGCAATCGCGATCACTTTCGCGGCTGTACGGCCTCTTGGCATAGCCTGTACTTGCTATTTCTTCTTTTGTGTTGCTATGTGCTAGTCAACTTTGAATCACCATTTAAATTTCTAACCATACATACCTTAAGGACACGTTTGCTATGTATTTTACATTGCAATAGAGGTTGCTAATCTCTGCCCTTGCTTTTAAAATTGAATTTTGCCAGATGTCGAACCTTGCTGTTTAATGTTGTTCTAGCCCAACTGTGAGGTTGCTTTTGCAGTATTTGCTCGTAATAGATACATAAAAAACACTGCTGAGTAACAAATGACTCCTTCATGGACACACAACTGAATTTGGTTCAACAACGTTCGGTATATTAAGGACCTTATGTATTTTGTATTGCTCTACATTTAGCAAAGCACTGCTACATAACAAAAAATATATATTTTCAGTTGTTTTGCAAAATAAGTTGTACAGCTCTGTGTGGTGATTCCAGCCGCCCACAGAGATTACTCAGTCATTTTCTAATTGTACAATTACTAAAACACTGCTACTTCAGGAAAGAAGCTATCTGTGTGTGCAAGGCAAAGTTTCACGAAATCGCACGTTTTCAAATGGTAGCAGTTGTCATAGGCCTCCCCCTTGTGTCTGAAGCTTGAGCGCACCATGTAGGCTGTCAAATGTAAATGTCTCGAGAGCAGCGACTGACTCCCGTTAGTGCGACATAGATGGAGGACACAAGATGCACACACAAATGTTATGTTTGGGATCTGGGGCTGCGCCAGTTCGAGACACCATTCCCTGTATTTTTTTCTTTGTCCCACCAATTACTCTCTGCCTCCCAAAGTTAGTAGATTAGCTCGCAACTACCATAATGCAGATACCTTCCTGGGATGTTCTGAGAGGTCACATCCGCTGGTGCTTCTGCCACGGAGCTGGACGGGACGTACGCCAAGATCTGCTGTGTACAGTGTAATTAATATGTCTATCGGATCAAATCTGCGAAGTGGCAGTTGTGCAGTGCACATTTGAGTAGGATGTGCCAGAAAGTGTGTAAATGTCTACTTTGTTAATAGGGAAAAAAAAGATTAAAAAAAAAAAAATTAGTGCGACATCCTGACTATTCAAGCAGTAAAGTACCATCATTTGTCGAGAAACGGCAATAGCGAGAGCGGTGTTTTTTTGTTTGTTTTACAAGCCAACACATGCTTTTTAAAGAATCTAACAAGTTTCTTCTAAACACTTTATCAGATAGCCATGCAGTTGTAATTTGGGAGCAGACGTCATGAACGTGTGTTAAACCTAATACCTAGCTAATAATATTTAAATAACTACGTTCACCTGAACAGTGTGAAACACACATTTTAACAGTTTTGCAACTATCTTGTTTCCGAGAAAGATTGTGATTTGCCCAGGATCACAGGATGTTGAGCCGAGGAATTTGAACCTCGTTACCCAGTTCCAAAGTCAGCAGCTCTCGCCATTAAGCCACACCTTCTCCCATATGCTTCTAA
Organism: Triturus cristatus; assembly: GCF_964204655.1. Taxonomy (NCBI): domain Eukaryota; kingdom Metazoa; phylum Chordata; class Amphibia; order Caudata; family Salamandridae; genus Triturus; species Triturus cristatus. Next base: position 557,684,761 of record NC_140583.1, read on the forward strand.
CTTTATAAAAATGTAGACATGAAATCAAACAGCACAATTACACGTTGTTTACAATAAGTTTCTAAAAAATGATAGATCTCTAACTATCAAATCAAGGTGTTATATATAAAATACATTTTACTGCTATTAATACCATGCTATTGCAGAACTGCAGTTTAATATTTTTGTGTGTTACAAGTCTATAATAATGTAGTTCATTTCCTAATGTCAAATAACTTCATACAGTCACATACTTATGCCTGTAGCACATTGGTCAGCATTCTTTAAAAACGTTCCAACATAGAACATTACAAGTAAACCAAAATATCGAAACCAGTAGCTAGCACCTCGCCTGCATATCATAGGCTAAACGTTTTGGCTTTGCCAATGCTTGTTACTTTCATATGCTCCCTGTGGGTTAGTCGCCCTTCGTCAACTCTGTGCAGCTGTCAGCCACTGTCACCTAAACATGTTTGTGATGTAGCAGGGTAGGAGATGCAGTTCCATGATAAGGAAAGCCAGCATTAGCAAAGCCCAATGTGTCCAGCTTTGGCATGCTGGTGCGATGGTTAATTCATTTTTTATTGCATATACCGCAAAAATAAAAAAAATAAAAAATACATGAGATCGCTTTAACATGGGCTCCACATTCCTGTAACAAAAATGTAAGTAGTCACCTATGGAGCCTTCCTGTTGCGCCATGCATTTTATTATTATAATTATTATTATCACTATTATCATCACTATTAATATCAACAAAACGAAATCACAGTTTAACCTAGTACTCTAATATAAAACGTGGCAATAGTGTTGCACCGTTACTTCAACACTTTATAACATAACCTTCAAAAGGTGTGAAGGCAAAATAAATAGCGGTTATTTAAAGTTTATATATATATATATATATATATATATATATATATATATATATATATATATATATATATATATTCACTTAAAAAACCATAGGTAAACCATAGGTTTCACACATGTTATAGTTAGCTGGACATTTCACTCGTAAAAAACCAATGAAATTCCCCCGTTATAGTTAGTGCAGGCAACTATAACTCACGCGACCGCAATCCTCTGCTGATGACGTCAGATATTACATCACTGATGACATATGTGTCTTTATGAAAAATAAATATTTGTAATATATGTATAGCTAAAGATTAATGGAAGAAGACATGGGTAAATAAGTGTCTAAATACAGTGATGTAATATCTGACGTCATCAGCAGAGGATTGCGGTCGCGTGAGTTATAGTTGCCTGCACTAACTATAACGGGGGAATTTCATTGGTTTTTTACGAGTGAAATGTCCAGCTAACTATAACATGTGTGAAACCTATGGTTTTTTAAGTGAATTTGCAAGGTTTTTTAAATGCTAATTCGTAACTAAAACGTGTGTGAAACCTATGGTTTTTTCAGTGAATATATAAACATATAAATATAATCTGCATATCTATATAAATATAAATTCATGCAAACATATACATATATGCATACATATGCATGGTATGTACATGAAAGTTTGAAAAACTCTAATACAAGCAAAGCTAAAAAGCCACCTAATTACAAACAGAATTGCTTTAACTTAAACGAGGGCGAGACCTATTGCATTTTCAATGCTTGTTTACTTTGATTCTATCAAGAAGGCATTCAGATGTGTCCCACATTTTCCATAAATTCTGAATGGTAGCACTCTAGTTGCTCATTAGATCACTGTAGTAAAGCTACTGCTCACCAGGGAAGTTTGCTGCTGGTATTGAAAGTGCATGTTTCAGTCTGCATGTCAGAATTTTTTAATGAAATAGAAGAGGATTTGATAAGTCACTCAAAATGTGCCCTAATTTTCTTTTTTCCTCACTAATCATAATTTCTATGGCAAAATGAACCTCCTCATTGTGTTCCTTTTAAATTAAACTACTCACTCTCTACTACTCACTCGCTACTACTTTCTACTACTCACTCTCTACTACTCACTTTCTACTACTCTCTACTACTCTACTACTTTCTACTACTCACTCTCTACTACTCACTCTCTACTACTCTCTACTACTCTCTACAACTCACTCTCTGCTACTTTACTACTCACTCTCTACTACTCTCTACTACTCTCTCTCTACTACTCTCTCTCTCTACTACTCCCTCTCTACTACTCTCTACTACTCTCTACTACTCACTCTCAACTACTCTCTCTACTACTCTCTCTACTACTCACTCTACTACTCACTCTACTACTCTCTACCACTCACTCTCTACTACTCTCTCTCTCTACTACTCACTCTCTACTACTCACTCTACTACTCTCTACTACTCTCTACTACTCTCTCTGCTACTCACTTTCTACTACTCTCTACTACTCACTCTCTACTACTCACCCTCTATTACTCTCTAGTACTCTCTCTCTACTACACACTCTCTACTACTTGCTCTCTACTACTCACTCTACTACTCACTCTACTACTCACTCTCTACTACTCTCTACTACTCCCTACTACTCCCTACTACTCACTCTACTACTCACTCTACTACTCACTCTCTACTACTCTCTACTACTCACTCTCTACTTCTCCACTACTCTCTACTAATCACTCACTACTACTCACTCTGTACTACTCTCTACTACTCTCTCTACTACTCTCTACTACTCACTCTCTCTACTACTCTCTCTCTACTACTCACTCTCTACTACTCACTCTCTACTACTCACTCTCTCTACTACTCACTCTCTACTACTCACTCTCTACTACTCTCTCTCTACTACTCTCTACTACTCTCTACTACTCTCTACTACTCACTCTCTACTACTCTCTACTACTCACTCTACTACTCATTCTCTACTACTCATTCTCTACTACTCTCTCTCTGCTACTCAGTCTCCACTACTCACTCTCTACTACTCTCTACTACTCACTCTCTAATACTCACTCTCTACTACTCCCTTTACTACTCACTCTCTACTACTCTCTACTACACCCTCTACTACTCACTCTCTACTACTCTCTACTACTCTCTACTTCTCGCTCGCTACTACTCTCTACAACTCACTCTCTACTACTCACTACTACTCTCTCCTACTCACTCTCTGCTACTCTCTCTACTACTCTCTACTACTCTCTCTACTACTCTCTCTCTACTCTCTACTCTCTATTACTCATCCTCTACTCTCTACCTCTCTACCTTTCTCTACCTCTCTCTCTACTACTCTCTACCTCTCTACCTCTACCTCTCTACCTCTACCTCTCTACCTCTACCTCTCTACCTCTCTACCTCTCTCTACCCGCACACATATGCACATATATGCATTTATATATATGTATGTGTATATATATGTATATACATACATATATAAATATATATATAATCTGCATATCTATATAAATACAAATATAAATGCATGCATACATATACAGATATGCATGTTATTTACATGAAATTTTGAAAAACACTAATAAAAGCAAACCTAAAAAGCCACCTAATTACAAACAGAATTGCTTTAACTTAAACGAGGGCGAGACCTATTGCATTGTCAATGCTTGTTTACTTTGGTTCCATCAAGAAGGCATTCAGATGTGACACATTTGCCATAAATTCTGAATGGTAGCACTCTAGTTCCTCATTAGATCACTGTAGTAAAGCTACTGCTCACCAGGGAAGTCTGCTGCTGGTATTCAAAGTGCATGTTTCAGTCTGCATGTCAGAACTTTTTAATGAAATAGAAGAGGATTTGAGAAGTCAAAATGTGCCCTAAGTTTTCTTTCTGCAGCACTAGTCATAATTTCTATGGCAAAATGAACCCCCTCATTTTGTTCCTTTGCAAATTAAATGTTTTAAATGTTACCACTTTATTCCAATCATGATGGCTGCAGGTGTGCCATACCTTTGTCATAAGTAAGACTGTTAGCGCTCTAGTTGTTCTTTAAAACACTCTGGGATTTCTGTCATTGGGCTATACTTGGGCTACATCTCGGTGATATTTGTGCTACATTTGGGCTCTTTTGTCTCTGGTGGCCATCTTGGGAGACTTGTTATGAAGTTTCCTAATTTCCTCATTTACTGCAGTCTCCTCAGTAGGCATACTGTCAGTTTTTTTACTTTGATTCAATAAAGAAGGCATTCAGATGTGTCACACATTTGCCATAAATTCAGAATGTTAGCACTCTAGTTGCTCATTAGATCACTGTAGTAAAGCTACTGCTCACCAGGGAAGTCTGCTGCTGGTATTGAAAGTGCATGTTTCAGTCTGCATGTCAGAATTCTTTAATGAAATAGAAGAGGATTTGAGAAGTCACTCAAAATGTGCCCTAATCTTTCTTTCTGCAGCACTAATCATACATTCTATGGCAAAATGAACTCTCTCATTTTGTTCCTTTTTAAATGAAATGTTTTTAAATGTTACCACTTTATTCCAATCAAGATGGCTTCAGGTGTGCCATACCTTTGTCATAAGTAGGACTGTTAGCGCTCTAGTTGTTCTTTGGAACACTCTGGGAAGCTGCAGTAGAACACAAAGGAATCAACTGACAGTCTCTGCCCTTGTTGGATGTACATGTTTTACTGAGAATGTCAGACTTCATTCTCACATGACTGAGAAAGTTAATGTGAATTTACAGAAAATATGCTCTCAGTTTAGCTTATAGATCACCTTCCAAACCTCTGTGGGAAAAGCATGTGAAAATAGTTTTCTCTCAAACATGATTCATGATATCCCAGCAGAAGGCTTTTTCACATGGTAAAATCACCTTAGAACATACTACAATTCCTAAAATGAGTATGGTACCATCAACAAATGATTTATAATGTAACTAAAGTCTTAAAACCTTCTATTAACTGCAATGCTTTTTAATGAGGTGCTATCATGTATATTGGTCCCAAGATGGCTGCCAACACTTCTTGGATGAAGTGCTGACAGCCAATCAGATCTCACAATGAGATGTGTGGTTAGGCTCCGCCCAGATATGTATATGATTTTACTTTTGATTTTCTCAGGAACTACTGAACGGATTTACACCATATATGCAAAAGGCACATGCCTGACCTGAGGACTACCTCTTTGCCAAATTTCAAGTAATTCGTTCAGCCTTTCTGGCTGTAGCTGTGTCTAAAGGTCCTATGGAAAAATGCATGGGGAAAACGCGTTTTGGGACCCCCCTTTTTTCTCGGCCCCCGCTTGACGAATCACCCCGAGACTTTCAGGGTAGGAGCTGAACGGAGCGCCCCATTAGTTTTGAAAATTTCGCGAGGATTCGTCAACCGGCGCCAAAGTTATTCAAAATAGAATTTTGAGATTTCCTATAGAAACTAGGTTGTAACTATAACTATCTACTGGCGACCGCCAGTAGATAATATATATATATATATATATATATATATATATATATATATATATATATATATATATTACCTACTGGCGGTCGCCAGTAGGTAGTTATAGTTAGGACCCCTTTTCCATAGGAAAACCTCAACATTCTATTTTGAATAACTTTGGCGCCGGTCGATGAATCCTCGCGAATTTCTCAAAATAGGTGGGGCGCTACGCTCCGCTCCTACCCTGAAAGTCTCGGGGGGATTCGTCAAGCGGGGGCTGAGATAAAAGGGGGGTCCCAAAACGCGTTTTTCCCATGCATTTTTCCATAGGACCTTTAGAACGAGCTACAGCCCGAACGGCTGAACAGAATTACTAGAAATTTGGCAGAGAGGTAGTCCCTAGGTCAAGGAAGTGCCTTTTGTAGGTTTGGTGTAAATCTGTTCAGTAGATTCTGAGAAAATAGCCTTTAAATCAATATATATATCTGAGCCCGCTTACCGTACGCTTACCGTACGCTTACCGTAAGCGTACGGTGGCGTGCGCGAGCGCGATTCTGATTGGCTCTTAGATCTTAGTAAACATTCGAATCGGCCGAAACCAGGAAGCGGCGGCCGCCATTTTGTCTCTCGCACTGAGTGTTGTTTATCAAACAAGATGGCCAAAAACATGTTACGGGGCTGTTTTGACAACTCCCTCCCACATAGTCATGTTGAGGGAGTCCCCAAACATCCCCCAAGAGCAAAAACGGTTTTATTTTTTTTTCGGCAATTTCGCCGAGTACGCTTACCGTACGCTTACCGTAAGCGTACGGTAAAAAAAAAAAAAAAAAAAAACACTATCCACACTTACCCCACCCCCTGCGCTTTTGGTGGCCGTAGGCCACCAAATGTACAGGGCTTATTAATAGGTAAAGAAAACTAAATTTTGGCAACATGAAATTATAAAATCGAAATAAAAAAAACACTATCCACATTGACCCCACCCCCTGTGCTTTTGGTGGCCGAAGGCCACCAAATGTACAGGGCTTATTAAAGTTGATAAAAACCGTGCACGGAACGAACTGCGTTAAGTGGGCGCGCACGCCTCGAATGGCGTAAAGTAACTTAGCATTTAAAAAACCGTACAAATTCACTGAAAAAACCATAGGTTTCACACACGTTATAGTTAGGAATTAGCATTTAAAAAACCTTGCAAATTCACTGAAAAAACCATAGGTTTCACACATGTTATAGTTAGCGGAAATTTTACTGATAAAAAACCAGTGAAATTGCCCCGTTATAGTTAGTGCTGGCAACTATAACTCACGCGACCGCAATCTTCTGCTGATGACATATGTGTCTTTATGAAAAAAAAATATTTGTAATATATGTATAGCTAAAAATGTATGGAAGAAGACATGGGCAAATAAGTGTCTAAATACAGTATTAGCATCAGCAGAGGATTGCGGTCGCGTGAGTTATAGTTGCCAGCACTAACTATAACGGGGCAATTTCACTGGTTTTTTATCAGTAAAATTTCCGCTAACTATAACATGTGTGAAACCTATGGTTTTTTCAGTGAATATATATATATATATAGACTACTGATCCCACAATGCTATTTTGACACCACGTGAAGCCGCACCTGCTGGCAATAAAAGGTACTAGTGAAATACATCAGAAGTCTGTTGCCATTTATCATGCTGCCACCCATGCCTATGATCAAGGATGTACAGAAAGTCTGAAACGCGTAAGGCAAGTTTGATTGACCCGTGCATCAGCTAACTGCGCTGCTGCCTTAATCACGGAGGTTGCTGATGGAGAGTGCATCCTAAAGCTTTGGCACTTGTGAACCCTAATAAATTACACGGCAAGCCTGCCGTGGGGACTGCACCACCACGGACGAAAGCGGGCTGATGGGCTCCTGGAGGTGGGAGCCTGCTTCAGTCTATCAGTTTGGCAGAATATTTTGCAACGCAGCGTGCTGAGCAGGGGAAGCCCATTAATGGCTGTATTGTTTAAAGAAATATGGAGTTGACAGCTTTAAGTCTTATCATGAACTGTTGGTGTTTATTTCAGAGACTACTGATCCCACAATGCTATTTTGACACCACGTGAAGCCGCACCTGTTGGCAATAAAAGGTACTAGTGAAATACATCAGAAGTCTGTTGCCATTTATCATGCTGCCACCCATGCCTGTGATCAAGGACGTTCAGAAAGTCTGAAACGCGTAAGGCAAGTTTGATTGACCCGTGCATCAGCTAACTGCGCTGCTGCCTTAATCACGGAGGTTGCTGATGGAGAGTGCGTCCTAAAGCTTTGGCACTTGTGAACCCTAATAAATTACACGGCAAGCCTGCCATGGGGACTGCACCACCGCGGACGAAAGCAGGCTGATGGGCTCCTGGAGCTGGGAGCCTGCTTCAGTCTATCAGTTTGGCAGAATATTTTGCAACACAGCGTGCTGAGCAGGGGAAGCCCATTAATGGCTGCATTGTTTAAAGAAATATGGAGTTGACAGCTTTAAGTCTTATCATGAACTGTTGGTGTTTATTTCAGAGACTACTGATCCCACAATGCTATTTTGACACCACGTGAAGCCGCACCGGTTGGCAATAAAAGGTACTAGTGAAATACATCAGAAGTCTGTTGCCATTTATCATGCTGCCACCCATGCCTGTGATCAAGGACGTACAGAAAGTCTGAAACGCGTAAGGCAAGTTTGATTGACCCGTGCATCAGCTAACTGCGCTGCAGCCTTAATCACTGAGGTTGCTGATGGAGAGTGCGTCCTAAAGCTTTGGCACTTGTGAACCCTAATAAATTACACGGCAAGCCTGCCGTGGGGACTGCACCACAGCGGACGAAAGCGGGCTGATGGGCTCCTGGAGCTGGGAGCCTGCTTCAGTCTATCAGTTTGGCAGAATATTTTGCAACGCAGTGTGCTGAGCAGGGGAAGCCCATTAATGGCTGTATTGTTTAAAGAAATATGGAGTTGACAGCTTTAAGTCTTATCATGAACTGTTGGTGTTTATTTCAGAGACTACTGATCCCACAATGCTATTTTGACACCACGTGAAGCCGCACCTGTTGGCAATAAAAGGTACTAGTGAAATACATCAGAAGTCTGTTGCCATTTATCATGCTGCCACCCATGCCTGTGATCAAGGACGTACAGAAAGTCTGAAACGCGTAAGGCAAGTTTGATTGACCCGTGCATCAGCTAACTGCGCTGCTGCCTTAATCACGGAGGTTGCTGATGGAGAGTGCGTCCTAAAGCTTTGGCACTTGTGAACCCTAATAAATTACACGGCAAGCCTGCCGTGGGGACTGCACCACCGCGGACGAAAGCGGGCTGATGGGCTCATGGAGCTGGGAGCCTGCTTCAGTCTATCAGTTTGGCAGAATATTTTGCAACGCAGCGTGCTGAGCAGGGGAAGCCCATTAATGGCTGCATTGTTTAAAGAAATATGGAGTTGACAGCTTTAAGTCTTATCATGAACTGTTGGTGTTTATTTCAGAGACTACTGATCCCACAATGCTATTTTGACACCACGTGAAGCCGCACTGGTTGGCAATAAAAGGTACTAGTGAAATACATCAGAAGTCTGTTGCCATTTATCATGCTGCCACCCATGCCTGTGGTCAAGGACGTACAGAAAGTCTGAAACACGTAAGGCAAGTTTGATTGACCCGTGCATCAGCTAACTGCGCTGCTGCCTTAATCACGGAGGTTGCTGATGGAGAGTGCGTCCTAAAGCTTTGGCACTTGTGAACCCTAATAAATTACACGGCAAGCCTGCCGTGGGGACTGCACCACCGCGGACGAAAGCGGGCTGATGGGCTCCTGGAGCTGGGAGCCTGCTTCAGTCTATCAGTTTGGCAGAATATTTTGCAACATAGTGTGCTGAGCAGGGGAAGCCCATTAATGGCTGTATTGTTTAAAGAAATATGGAGTTGACAGCTTTAAGTCTTATCATGAACTGTTGGTGTTTATTTCAGAGACTACTGATCCCACAATGCTATTTTGACACCACGTGAAGCCGCACCTGTTGGCAATAAAAGGTACTAGTGAAATACATCAGAAGTCTGTTGCCATTTATCATGCTGCCACCCATGCCTGTGATCAAGGACGTACAGAAAGTCTGAAACGCGTAAGGCAAGTTTGATTGACCCGTGCATCAGCTAACTGCGCTGCTGCCTTAATCACTGAGGTTGCTGATGGAGAGTGCGTCCTAAAGCTTTGGCACTTGTGAACACTAATAAATTACACGGCAAGCCTGCCATGGGGACTGCACCACCGCGGACGAAAGCAGGCTGATGGGCTCCTGGAGCTGGGAGCCTGCTTCAGTCTATCAGTTTGGCAGAATATTTTGCAACGCAGCGTGCTGAGCAGGGGAAGCCCATTAATGGCTGCATTGTTTAAAGAAATATGGAGTTGACAGCTTTAAGTCTTATCATGAACTGTTGGTGTTTATTTCAGAGACTACTGATCCCACAATGCTATTTTGACACCACGTGAAGCCGCACCGGTTGGCAATAAAAGGTACTAGTGAAATACATCAGAAGTCTGTTGCCATTTATCATGCTGCCACCCATGCCTGTGATCAAGGACGTACAGAAAGTCTGAAACGCGTAAGGCAAGTTTGATTGACCCGTGCATCAGCTAACTGCGCTGCTGCCTTAATCACTGAGGTTGCTGATGGAGAGTGCGTCCTAAAGCTTTGGCACTTGTGAACCCTAATAAATTACACGGCAAGCCTGCCGTGGGGACTGCACCACCGCGGACGAAAGCGGGCTGATGGGCTCCTGGAGCTGGGAGCCTGCTTCAGTCTATCAGTTTGGCAGAATATTTTGCAACGCAGTGTGCTGAGCAGGGGAAGCCCATTAATGGCTGTATTGTTTAAAGAAATATGGAGTTGACAGCTTTAAGTCTTATCATGAACTGTTGGTGTTTATTTCAGAGACTACTGATCCCACAATGCTATTTTGACACCACGTGAAGCCGCACCTGTTGGCAATAAAAGGTACTAGTGAAATACATCAGAAGTCTGTTGCCATTTATCATGCTGCCACCCATGCCTGTGATCAAGGACGTACAGAAAGTCTGAAACGCGTAAGGCAAGTTTGATTGACCCGTGCATCAGCTAACTGCGCTGCTGCCTTAATCACGGAGGTTGCTGATGGAGAGTGCGTCCTAAAGCTTTGGCACTTGTGAACCCTAATAAATTACACGGCAAGCCTGCCGTGGGGACTGCACCACCGCGGACGAAAGCGGGCTGATGGGCTCATGGAGCTGGGTGCCTGCTTCAGTCTATCAGTTTGGCAGAATATTTTTGCAACGCAGCGTGCTGAGCAGGGGAAGCCCATTAATGGCTGCATTGTTTAAAGAAATATGGAGTTGACAGCTTTAAGTCTTATCATGAACTGTTGGTGTTTATTTCAGAGACTACTGATCCCACAATGCTATTTTGACACCACGTGAAGCCGCACCGGTTGGCAATAAAAGGTACTAGTGAAATACATCAGAAGTCTGTTGCCATTTATCATGCTGCCACCCATGCCTGTGATCAAGGACGTACAGAAAGTCTGAAACACGTAAGGCAAGTTTGATTGACCCGTGCATCAGCTAACTGCGCTGCTGCCTTAATCACGGAGGTTGCTGATGGAGAGTGCGTCCTAAAGCTTTGGCACTTGTGAACCCTAATAAATTACACGGCAAGCCTGCCGTGGGGACTGCACCACCGCGGACGAAAGCGGGCTGATGGGCTCCTGGAGCTGGGAGCCTGCTTCAGTCTATCAGTTTGGCAGAATATTTTGCAACGCAGTGTGCTGAGCAGGGGAAGCCCATTAATGGCTGTATTGTTTAAAGAAATATGGAGTTGACAGCTTTAAGTCTTATCATGAACTGTTGGTGTTTATTTCAGAGACTACTGATCCCACAATGCTATTTTGACACCACGTGAAGCCGCACCTGTTGGCAATAAAAGGTACTAGTGAAATACATCAGAAGTCTGTTGCCATTTATCATGCTGCCACCCATGCCTGTGATCAAGGACGTACAGAAAGTCTGAAACGCGTAAGGCAAGTTTGATTGACCGTGCATCAGCTAACTGCGCTGCTGCCTTAATCACGGAGGTTGCTGATGGAGAGTGCGTCCTAAAGCTTTGGCACTTGTGAACCCTGGGCGGGGTGCCTGCCAGCAAGCTGCCAAAACAATTAAACAAGCTCATTCATAACTTCCTGCGATCTTCATTCAATTGGGTTCCTGTTTGATGGATGTTTTACGGCCGGTCAGGTCGTGAATGAAGCCCACCGCTTTTGCGGGTCCCTTCAGACACCACAGCGGTGTTTGGAACTTGGAAGGAAGACAAGCTGGCACTTTGCAGGGAGTAGCCGGCTTGAAGCGAATTGGCATCTACAAAGCAAGGCAGACGCCCGCCAGTATTGCACATCAACCCACTGTGGTTTTATTTTGTTTGTTATTGGGGGAGAACGTTAGCGCACCCACTTGGGATCACTAGGCGGCACTACACATCCCACAAGGCCATGCGAGTGGCCACGCCCACTGAGGCAGGTATGCAAATAAAGGTGTGCGCCATGAACAGTGCTTCCGTTTTATCCCGAATAACTTTTGCCGCTGATGAAGGGATTTCAGTTCCCGAAACGCGTCCTGGCATTTGAACTTTGGTTGTGTTTTCCTGGGCGGGGTGCCTGCCAGCAAGCTGCCAAAACAATTAAACAAGCTCATTCATAACTTCCTGCGATCTTCATTCAATTGGGTTCCTGTTTGATGGATGTTTTACGGCCGGCCAGGTCGTGAATGAAGCCCACTGCTTTTGCGGGTCCCTTCAGACACCACAGCGGTGTTTGGAACTTGGAAGGAAGACAAGCTGGCACTTTGCAGGGAGTAGCCGGCTTGAAGCGAATTGGCATCTACAAAGCAAGGCAGACGCCCGCCAGTATTGCACATCAACCCACTGTGGTTTTATTTTGTTCGTTATTGGGGGAGAACGTTAGCGCACCCACTTGGGATCACCAGGCGGCACTACACATCCCACAAGGCCATGCGAGTGGCCACGCCCACTGAGGCAGGTATGCAAATAAAGGTGTGCGCCATGAACAGTGCTTCCGTTTTATCCCGAAGAACTTTTGCCGCTGATGAAGGGATTTCAGTTCCCGAAACGCGTCCTGGCATTTGAACTTTGGTTGTGTTTTCCTGGGCGGGGTGCCTGCCAGCAAGCTGCCAAAACAATTAAACAAGCTCATTCATAACTTCATGCGATCTTCATTCAATTGGGTTCCTGTTTGATGGATGTTTTACGGCCGGCCAGGTCGTGAATGAAGCCCACCGCTTTTGCGGGTCCCTTCAGACACCACAGCGGTGTTTGGAACTTGGAAGGAAGACAAGCTGGCACTTTGCAGGGAGTAGCCGGCTTGAAGCGAATTGGCATCTACAAAGCAAGGCAGACGCCCGCCAGTATTGCACATCAACCCACTGTGGTTTTATTTTGTTCGTTATTGGGGGAGAACGTTAGCGCACCCACTTGGGATCACCAGGCGGCACTACACATCCCACAAGGCCATGCGAGTGGCCACGCCCACTGAGGCAGGTATGCAAATAAAGGTGTGCGCCATGAACAGTGCTTCCGTTTTATCCCGAAGAACTTTTGCCGCTGATGAAGGGATTTCAGTTCCCGAAACGCGTCCTGGCATTTGAACTTTGGTTGTGTTTTCCTGGGCGGGGTGCCTGCCAGCAAGCTGCCAAAACAATTAAACAAGCTCATTCATAACTTCCTGCGATCTTCATTCAATTGGGTTCCTGTTTGATGGATGTTTTACGGCCGGCCAGGTCGTGAATGAAGCCCACCGCTTTTGCGGGTCCCTTCAGACACCACAGCGGTGTTTGGAACTTGGAAGGAAGACAAGCTGGCACTTTGCAGGGAGTAGCCGGCTTGAAGCGAATTGGCATCTACAAAGCAAGGCAGACGCCCGCCAGTATTGCACATCAACCCACTGTGGTTTTATTTTGTTCGTTATTGGGGGAGAACGTTTGCGCACCCACTTGGGATCACCAGGCGGCACTACACATCCCACAAGGCCATGCGAGTGGCCACGCCCACTGAGGCAGGTATGCAAATAAAGGTGTGCGCCATGAACAGTGCTTCCGTTTTATCCCGAAGAACTTTTGCCGCTGATGAAGGGATTTCAGTTCCCGAAACGCGTCCTGGCATTTGAACTTTGGTTGTGTTTTCCTGGGCGGGGTGCCTGCCAGCAAGCTGCCAAAACAATTAAACAAGCTCATTCATAACTTCCTGCGATCTTCATTCAATTGGGTTCCTGTTTGATGGATATATATATATATATATATATATATATATATATTCACTGAAAAAACCATGGGTTTCACACACGTTATAGTTAGGAATTAGCATTTAAAAAACCTTAGAAATTCAGTGAAAAAACCATAGGTTTCACACACGTTATAGTTAGGAATTAGCATTTAAAAAACCTTAGAAATTCAGTGAAAAAACCATAGGTTTCACACATGTTATAGTTAGCTGGACATTTTACTCGTAAAAAACCATTGAAATTCCCCCGTTATAGTTAGTTCAGCTAACTATAACTCGCGCGCCCGCAATGCACTGCTGATGACGTCACATATTACATCACTCATGACATGGTCAGTGACATCACTCATGACATCACTGATGACATCTCAAATGACATCACTGATGACATCACTGATGACATCATCCAGTGAATGTGTGTGTTTCTGAAAATTACCTATGTTTTATATATGTATATCTCAAGGTCGATGGAAGAATAAATGGGTAAATAAGTGTCTAAATGGATGATTTGTTTTTGAAAAATTGATTGTGTAACTGACTGATTAAGTGTATCATAGTGAATACATGGCTTAGTGAGTAATGTTTAAATATGTATATATCTGTATCAGTCTTTCACTTTGTGTATAAGTGGCTGTATGGGTTGGTGAGTAGCTACATGAGTGTCTATATAGGTTTTTAGTTGTTTTTTTGAGTAGCAGTCTGAGTGTCTGCATGGTTCGGTGGGGGGTATTACGTAGTGCATAGGTGCGTGAATGAGTGACTCACTGTTTGTATGTGTTGAAGACAGCATGTGTGCAGGACTGCATGGGTGGATGAGTGTGTGTATGGGTGTGTTAGTGAGTGAATGACTGTCTCAACAGTGTCTTTATGAGTAACTACATATGTTTTTAACTAGTATATGTGACTATTGGTGTATATAAGTGAGTATATGTGAGAGTGAGAGATTGAAAGAGTTCCTGTATGAATAAGTATGTGTTTCTATAAGTGATTGTTTAAAAGACTAAGTATGTGTAAGTTTTTGTAGAAGTAAGTGTGGTGGTGTGTGTATAACTATATGCAAGTAAATGTATGTTTGATTCTTTATTAGCATGAGTGACTATGTGTGTGAGTAACTCTATGGATGAGTGGCATTGTGTAACAGGATGTATAGGTGTATGAGTACATATGATGAATGAGTACATGTATGAGTGACTGTATAGGACTGTTGGTGAATGAGTGGATGTGTATGTGGATCTTAGAATTACTGAAGAGGTTGTTGTAACTGGTATTGGTATGTCCATTGTTTTGAAAAGTTTAGTCTCTATTTTTGAATGTGTGTATCAAAGGTTATATTAGGGTGAGAGGAGGTCTGCCACTCTATCACAAGGATGATGTCATCAGTGATGTCATCAGTGATGTCATTTGAGATGTCATCAGTGATGTCATGAGTGATGTCACTGACCATGTCATGAGTGATGTAATATGTGACGTCATCAGCAGTGCATTGCGGGTGCGCGAGTTATAGTTAGCTGAACTAACTATAACGGGGGAATTTCAATGGTTTTTTACGAGTAAAATGTCCAGCTAACTATAACATGTGTGAAACCTATGGTTTTTTCACAGAATTTCTAAGGTTTTTTAAATGCTAATTCCTAACTATAACGTGTGTGAAACCTATGGTTTTTTCACTGAATTTCTAAGGTTTTTTAAATGCTAATTCCTAACTATAACGTGTGTGAAACCCATGTTTTTTTCAGTGAATTTGCAAGGTTTTTTAAATGCTAATTCCTAACTATAACGTGTGTGAAACCCATGGTTTTTTCAGTGAATTTGCAAGGTTTTTTAAATGCTAATTTTTTTTTTTTCTTCTATTTTTTTAAACATATTTTTAATTTAATGTTCTAACCTTTTATAAAGACTATGGTTAAATTTTTAAAATTCTTTAATATGTTTTTTTAAATATATTTCATAAAATAAACATGTAAAATTTATTTGCAGTACATTTTTTCCTTTTTTTTTTTTTTTTTAGTACGCGTACCGTAAGCTTACGGTAAGCGTACGGTTAACGCAACGTCCGTAATTTATCTACGCTGTTTGCGTAGCCGCGCGTACTGCGCGTGGGGCGCGTACGCGTGTACGCTACACGCGCACGTTACGCGGAAGTGTTGGGGAGTGACTGTTATGCGCATGCGCGCGAGCGCGTGTCTTTTTTACGCGCATGCGTACTTTTGCCGTAAGCGTACCGTAAGCGTACGGTAGGTCATGTGATCATGAAACACAACTTTTGATTGGTTGAAACTACTTTCAGTTCTAGAACTCTCCTACACCACACCCATTCCCCTCATTTCTGCTTGTGATCCCTTAGGAGAAGGAGCTGGGTTGTCTTTGTGATACGATGGCAGAACAGCAGAGCTCTTCTGAGAGTGAGGCTAGCACTAGCAGCACTACCTTGAGGCAGAGAGCGAGGAAACAAAAGACCTCTTATGTATGGGATTATTTTACTTTTCCTGAAGGCCAGGAAAAGGTAAATGCACCCTTAGTTACTTGTAAGCTGTGTAAGCGTGTACTTTCAAGAGGTAATCCTGACAGGAAGTATTCCTTTGGGAATCATACCATGATGAGGCACCTCAGGGATGTACACAGAAGGACACATGCTCGACTTACTGGAGGTAACCCTTCAGTAAGTCATCCAAGCACATCCACAGCAGCTCAGCCTGGACCATCATCTGCAGGGCTGACTCCTTCTTCTGCAGGTCAGGTGAGCCCTTCATCTGTGGGGGGAGCATCTCCTTTTGCTGGCCCTCTGGAAATTAACCCTCGATTTCTGAGGGTTGATATTCGATGTGCCTCTTGTCATGATCTAATTTGTCATAGGGAGACCAGTGTTTCCCTAGTGAACCTCAAAATAGATCAGCACACTTGTCACAGAGACTAATTTTCCCATTCTTTCTTTCCTCTCTCCCTGCATGAACACAACGGCTCTTTTAAGAGCCAACCTTATCTTTCATTTTTTTTTTATATATGTTTTTAAAAACTGTTTTTTTTTTTTTTTTTTTACCGTACGCGTACGGTGCGCGTAATTGTTTTTTTTTTTTTAAAAAAACACTAAAAATCAATTATCACATTACAAGGTCTTTGAGACACTACAATTATTATTATTGACTTACCATACCCACTCAAAAAAATATTTATTCATTTGTTTTTTAAAAAAAAAATTGCTTTAAAAATGGTTCTAGTTTTCGAAAATTTTCTATATCAATCTGAAAAAAAAGAAAAAAATATTAATATTTTTCAAACACTTTAAAATACAGTACACGTATTTACATATTTACCAAAAAATATTTTTGCCTTATTTTTGCTGTTTTCAGAATATATTGCATTTCACTATAAATTGTGAAAGCAATTGCATTCATCATTTAACAGCGGGCAAAAAAAAAATAACAATCTCAAAGATTGTATTAAAAAAGCCCAGAATCTCTTCTCACTTAAACTTAACATTACAGAAATGCATAATATTCTAAAAAAATATCATCAAAAAACAATACTTATTTCTTTAAAATACCGTCTGATATTTTTGTTACAGAAGTATAATCACAATATTATATCTCAAATAACTCCACAATACATCTGATTCCATTTCCTTTAGGCCAAATAGTAATTTTAAAAAAAAATTTTGATTAAATTTACAATGGTAATCCAATAAAATTCTAAAGTTTAATTTGTCCTGATCTCACCGATTCTCTGTAACATTTTGGTTCCCGAAAAATTTATTAATAATTTATTAAGTCCACAATAGAATTGGTTACTTTTCCGCATGGCCAAATAGTAATTTTAAAAATCTTTTTTGAAAAAATTTCCAATGGCACTCCAATAACATTCCAAAATTTAAATTGTGCAGATGTTACCGATTTTCTCTAAATTATTGGTTTTTGTAAGTTTCATAAAAAATTAAAAAAGTCCACATTACAATTGGTTATCTTTCCATTAGGCCAAATGATAATTTAAACAATCTTTTTTTTTGAAAATTCCAATGGTAATCCAATAAAATGGTAAAATTATTTTGTCCAGATCTTGCCAAGTCTCTCTAAAATTTAGGTTTCAGGAAGATTAGATAGGAATTTGCTAAATCAAAAGGCAAACGTTGCTTGAAAATCAATTGGGAATCATTACACAGTGTCCAGCCTTTTTCACATTTAAGATAAACTGTGTAATGTCCAGAAGTTACAGTAGGTCCTTCATGGAAAATTATTGCAACAGTTACAAAAGTTTTTCCTGAAATTGATAATTGCTGTCCTGTAAACTTCTTTATTAAAGTATCCAATTTTGAACCATCAGCTCTACATCGTTGCATCATTAAAATTACATACTGTCCGTATTCCTTTAAAATTAATGTTGAAAACATGTCAGATTGACACTCACCGCATTTCATGCTATGATTAGCATCTTTAACTAATTTTACAAAAGTGACTGTTTTACTCTCTGGCAATGTCAAATAAATAAACCTTTCATTATCAACATTAGAGCCACATATACTATAACAGTTTTCACAACTATGTTCCCATTTATAAGAGAGACCAAATAAAATATCAATTGCAACTTCTTCTTCTTCCAGTACTTGAAGAAAATACATCAAAAATTCGTGTGCATCTTGCTGTTCATTTTGAGAAAACTGTGTTCGTCCTGAACATACATCTAAAAGTTTTCTAATTTCAGTAGCACTTTCTATTTGAGTTTTATCATTACTCTGCTTTTGAAAAAGGAGACTCAGCTCAGAACAGAATCTTTTTCCCTGATTTACTATTATCTGCTCTTGCAAACTTTCCAGATAAAATGCAACATTCAGCACTACATTTGCGTAGCAGTTGACACCAGAGCTATTTTCAAAATGACATCCTACAACCTGTTCTTCTTTTTCCTTACTCTTTTTGCTTGCAATTACATCACTCCTCTTTTTTTTCCTCCTCTCTACATCGTCATCACAGATATTCTCATTTCTCCTTTTACGAGAAACTACACATTTCTCCAACACAGGATACTGACCTAAATGAGGAGCATAGCTTCTTCTTAATCTATTATACTCCTTTACACAATTTGTATCAGCACTAACTTTTGAGTCATCAAAGTCTATCATGAATAAACCTGATAATGTTTTCACTCGTGACAAAGCAACATATGCCATACCTAATTTGAACACAGTTGAACCAATGTTCACAAATGCACAATCTACAGTCAATCCTTGAGACTTGTGAATAGTTACAGCATATGCTAGCGAAAACGGAAACTGCTTCCTACGTACATATAAGTCTTTCACAAGCATGAAACGAACTGTACAACGACAAATGTCTTTAACTTCTTCTATCTGATCAAATTTTATTTTTAAACATTCAATTCCATCTTTTTTCTGATAATTAATAAAACCCACAACTCTTCCCATAGCTCCATTAACTAAACCTTTTTCAACATCCAAATTTCTCATTAAAAATACTCTACAGTTCATGCAAACATATAGATTTTTTTCTAATCCAGCTGTTTTGGAGATGTTCTTCTCTAGTGAATCCAATTTATTTTTCAGTGTGCCTGTTACTGTGACAGTAATTCTTCCATCCTCAATTTTGTCCACTGCTTCCAATTTCCTGATCTCTTCCTTTTCCAATTTCAAAAGCTCCTCATTAAATATTGAGCATTCACGTAGAGTTGGCATTAAGCAGATGACACTTTTGTTTTCTGCAATGTTCTTGTATATCTTCTCTGCAACTATTTCTTCCTTTGGAAATAAATTATGTAGCAGCCGACTCTGTAATGCTTTTTTGCCAACTTCTGTGAGTAGTCCAATTCTGATATCTTTCAGAATACTTCCATATTCTTCATCGCTTGCTTGCCTCATATTAGTAGTAAGTTCCTTGTACTCAAAGAAGGACCAAATATTTGTATTTCCGATGCTTCCCAATGACTTCTTCGTGTCTTCATGTGTGACAGTATTAAACACTGGTTGTCCTTTAACTGGAGTAAGTTGCAAAAGATCTCCAAAAACTATGACGTGTTTTCCACCAAATAACATGTCATAGTCTGTCTTCAAAATTTGCTGCATTCTTAAATGCACAAAGGCAAGCATTAAGTTTGATACCATGCTCACCTCATCAATAATGAGAACTTGCATCTTCTTCAATACTCTTGAAACTTCCAAGGATGCTTCTCCAGTTAGCTTGTTGTATTGTATTTTGTTCTCATGCTCCACTGGTAACATTAGCAAACGATGTAAAGTGATTCCTTTTATGTTATATGCTGCTAACCCAGTTGGAGCAGTAACCACACAAGACAAAGTTGAATCCGTTTTTTGCTGTAGGTAGCTTCTGATGACTTTTATAAGGAAACTTTTTCCAGTTCCAGCTTGTCCGCTTACATACATCCTGATTGGATGAAATGATGTGCATGAGCACTCTTTTTTTTCATGTAGAAATCCGTGATCAATTTTGCTTCTGATCTCTTCATAAATTTGTTGCTGCTCTTGATTCAGTTGTCTTTCCAAACTTTGTAAGTCTATAAATTCTTCTTGAGCTTGATTCATAGTCGTTTCCACTTCATTCATGGCTATTGATGCTTCATTTTCAACGATTGGTTGTCCTAGGGGATCTTGACTGAGTGTTCCTGAACTTTGGCTGTCTTGAGAACTGTCTCTAGCTATTTCTGCTGCAATTGTAGTTTCCTGTTCAATTTCTTCATTTAACATTTGCAGATAACTTGAGAATGTACTGCATTGTATGCTGTCTTTGCAAGCATTAAAAGAATCTTCATAGCTTTGAAATTCTCCCAGTAGTTCATCCTCTGTACGCCATGGTTTAAACAACTGTAAAAGAGCCAAGTAGTAAAATTCCTTCTTGTCAGTAGTGTCGCAACTCAGCTTCCTGTGATTTATCAAACTTCCTTTTGTTTGCTTCACCAAACATCCTTCCTCACCAACAACTTTATATTTTCCATTGTTGATGTCTTCTGCGGCTTTCCGTGAATAAATGTAGTTCTGCAGCACTTCATAGAGACACATGTTCTCCAGATGTTGACTTCTCTTGGGATAATATGTGTCCAACATGTTTGATTTCAAAATATCTGTACTTTCTGGGTCATTCTCGGCCAAATATTCAATTTCTCCAACAGATTTCAGTACCCGATTTCTCATTGCTGCAAGGCCTAAACTTGCCCAAATTATTCTTCTTGACTTCGAGTAGAGACTTGCAGAAGATAACCTATCTGAACATTCGTAGGATCCAATTTCTCGATGCGATAACATCTTCAAACTGAAACTGTACAGCTTCTTACTGACAGTCTTCTCGTGAGAAATCTCTTCCCACATTTCCTTCAATTCTGTTTTTTCTGATTTCGTAATGTAAGACGTTACATATCGAGCAACAGCAATGGAATTGTCAGCTACATACTGTATATCCATGTTAGCATTCCACATGGATAAAATGACTGGGTTGTAGTCATTTATATTTTTTGATTCTTCTTTTCTTTTTAGGTTGTAGGTATTCTTAGGTGATTTTCTTGTGATAGTATGTCTCACAGCTGACATAAAACTGTTGACTCTTCCATTTGAAAGAACAGGTCTAGGAAATCCAAATCGACATTTAGTGTAGTATTTATCTTTGCTCTTGTATTTCCGTCGACAGTATTTTCCACACCGATGACTTTGGAAACGTAAAACTTGCTCCTTTAACTTTTTCTCTTCTGTGCTTTTTGGTATAGCACATGTTGCATATTCTTCAATGAAAGATAACACTGCTTCATCAGTATCTGTTCCAAACTTTGGGGCATCCTTGATCCACAACAGCATATGAGTATGAGGAGCACCTCTTGCCTGGTACTCTTTTCTCCAAAAGAAATCTACTACTTCTCCAAGAGGTGGATTTTTTTTATTGCAGATGAAGGACATCATAGCCTCAAATCTATGATTGAAATATCTGCAAACATTAACCGGATCCAATGAGCACAGTTCTCCTGCTGTCTTGTATTCGATGTTTTTAATGTTTGAATTTGCCTCTCGTAGAAAATCCAGTAAATCATCCCAAGCGTACTCGGCACAGCTTAGGGTAAGAAAGCGGACGCGCTTAATGTAACGGTGAGAGCGAGAGCAAGAGCGCCTGCTGGTTACGTGAGAGGAGCGCCTGGTAAAGGGCCCTCTGTGTTAGGTAAACCACTATTTTGACTGCCAAGGTGGAGCGCCTGGTAAAGGGCTCCTAACGTACTACACGATATTTTTAAAAAAACATTGTTTTTAACCTTTTAAAACATTGTGTGATATTGTGTATATTTTAGTCAATCCTTTTAAAAACAATCTTACCGCATTCATACCGCTGACAGGCGCACATACTCCCCGGTCCACCACCGATTCTTCGGATTGTGTGGAGGGAGTCACGTGCAACACAAGGGGGCCGGCACTTCCGGTCCAACCCCCAATCAGTTTCGAGCTAAGCGAGGTAAAAGACGATGCACAGCGCAACGCGCAGCGGACGCGCTTAATGTAACGGTGAGAGCGAGAGCAAGAGCGCCTGCTGGTTACGTGAGAGGAGCGCCTGGTAAAGGGCCCTCTGTGTTAGGTAAACCACTATTTTGACTGCCAAGGTGGAGCGCCTGGTAAAGGGCTCCTAACGTACTACACGATATTTTTAAAAAAACATTGTTTTTAACCTTTTAAAACATTGTGTGATATTGTGTATATTTTAGTCAATCCTTTTAAAAACAATCTTACCGCATTCATACCGCTGACAGGCGCACATACTCCCCGGTCCACCACCGATTCTTCGGATTGTGTGGAGGGAGTCACGTGCATTACAAGGGGGCCGGCACTTCCGGTCCAACCCCCAATCAGTTTCGAGCTAAGCGAGGTAAAAGACGATGCACAGCGCAACGCGCAGCGGACGCGCTTAATGTAACGGTGAGAGCGAGAGCAAGAGCGCCTGCTGGTTACGTGAGAGGAGCGCCTGGTAAAGGGCCCTCTGTGTTAGGTAAACCACTATTTTGACTGCCAAGGTGGAGCGCCTGGTAAAGGGCTCCTAACGTACTACACGATATTTTTAAAAAAACATTGTTTTTAACCTTTTAAAACATTGTGTGATATTGTGTATATTTTAGTCAATCCTTTTAAAAACAATCTTACCGCATTCATACCGCTGACAGGCGCACATACTCCCCGGTCCACCACCGATTCTTCGGATTGTGTGGAGGGAGTCACGTGCAACACAAGGGGGCCGGCACTTCCGGTCCAACCCCCAATCAGTTTCGAGCTAAGCGAGGTAAAAGACGATGCACAGCGCAACGCGCAGCGGACGCGCGCAGCGGGCGCGCCGGCGGCGCGCCGAAGGCGCGCCAAAGGCAAGCCCGTCTGCGCCCGTCCGCGACGGGCCGGGACCAGGGGCCATACCCCCTGCACAAACAGGCAGCCCCAGCCAAGGAAATACGAACCACCGCATACACTACTCCAGTGAGAAGCTGAAAAGCCTCAATACTAAAACAATTGATATTGAATGGGACCGGTAAATACCTCAGGCCCCTTCGGCTGCATTAATTGCAGGTGGGAGAGTATGAGCTGGCTCGAGCCCACTATAACAAACACCCCAAATCTTATCCTGAAATGCATCTACATCAATGCCAGATCACTTCCCAGACACGCCACGGACATATGGGACATCCTAACTGAAATCAACCCTGACTTAGCTTTCATAACGGAAACATGGCTTGATCACCACAGCGCTCCCGATATCGCAACTGCCCTCCCAAATGAGTATAAAATACTTCACCTGTACCGGACAGAGAAGAGAGGCGGGGGGGTAGCTTTATTATTTAAAGACTCCCTCTCCTGCAGACAGGAGGCAATCACACAGGCCAACAGTCATGAAGCTATGGCCTTCTCGATCTCCATCAACACCAACATTCTGCTCGGAGGAGCTATAATTTACAATCCCCCAGGCAGCACGTTGGATTTTTGTGCCCAACTCCTTGCACAAATCATGCCAGTCTGCCTCAAAAATAAAAACTTCCTACTGATAGGTGACTTGAACATACACTATGAAAACGGTAACAATGTCCTTACTAGACAATTACTAGAGGACATGAAAATTTTACAACTTACGCAGAGGATCGATAAGCCCACACATACAGCAGGACACACTTTAGATCTAATCTTTTCGAATATAGACTCCATTGTAATCAACACTATAAAACCACTGATCTGGACAGATCATTCTTTAATCGAGTTCTTGGTCAAAGTTTTTTCCAAAAATTCAAAATCTCGAACCTGGACCGCATCTAAAACCAAGAGTTGGAAAAGATTTTCAATCGAAAAAATTTCAGCAAGATTTTTCACACCCAAATACGACTATCACTGATCCAAATGACGAAATAGAGTTACTCCAGTCTCACATTAGTAAGGCCCTTGATCACTGCTCTGTCACCCAACACAAAAAAAGACCCACGAGATCTGAGAAATGGTACGGACAAGAATTAAAAGCAATGAAAAGAAAATGCACACTATACGAACATAGATGGAGACTTAACAAAACCGACGACGCTAGAGCCATCTACAAAAAAGAACACACACTCTACAATAAAGCGATTAGGAAGGCAAAGAAGGACTACTTTTCGCATAGAATCACAGAAAACAAAAACTCCTCGAAAGAACTCTTTAAAATTGTCAAAGAACTATGCAGTCCCATGGGTCTCTCATCCAACCTCCCTCCCTCTCAAGAAAATTGTAATAAAATCAACGACTACTTCTGCAACAAAATAGATACAATCTATGCTTCCTTTTTAAACACCAAGACTATATCCACTGAACCTCAGGGACCACCCTCCCTGCAGGAGATTTGCCTCAACTTTGGCCCCTTCTCAGAAGAAGAAGTGAGTCAAGTTATGTTAGAGGTAAAATCAGGCTCCCCATCAGACCCTTGTCCTCATTTCATTTTCTCACAACTGACCCCAATAATATGCCCGGCAGTCACAAAAGCTTTGAACTCCTCCTTAAATCTTGCCGAATTCCCCAAAATCTGGAAGAACGCCATAGTGACCCCTCTATTAAAAAAAGTGGGCACAGATGTAAACAATCCTGCTAATTACCGACCTATTTCCCAACTCCCCTACTTATCTAAAGTACTTGAAAAACTGGTCAACAGACAGTTGTCCCACTTCTTAGAAACCAATGATTTATTGGATATATCCCAAACAGGGTTTCGAACAAACAATAGTACGGAGACAACCCTCCTAGCTGTAACAGACAACATTAGGACCATGGTAGATCAGGGGAAAACAGTGGCCCTGATACTTTTGGACCTCTCAGCGGCCTTCGACACTGTACCCCACAATCATCTACTAGAAATCCTAGCAGCAAAGGGAATCCGGGAAAAAGCTTTAAGTTGGCTACAGTCCTTCATCCAAGATAGGACGCAATCAGTACAGATAGGTGACTTTCATTCCCCTCCTCGGAACATCAAATATGGGGTCCCACAAGGGGCCTCGCTAAGCCCGACCTTGTTCAACATATTTGTGTCCTCACTGGCCAAATTAGGGCGAAAATGGGGTGTCGAGATCTGCTCATATGCAGACGACACCCAGCTGATGATTTCCTTGGATGAGGAGAATGACCCCAAAGGCAGACTACTCAACTGCCTTACTGATTTAGCAACCTGGATGCATAGTCATTGTCTGAAACTCAACGCTGACAAATCTGAAATAATGCTATTTGGCAGACATCCCCAGCTATGGGACAACAGCTGGTGGCCTACAACATTAGGCACCCCCCCAGACCCGACTCCAACTGCCAAGAATCTAGGGGTGTCTTTGGACACAGCCTTAAGCATGAAAACCCACGTATCCACAACATGTGGCAAAGGCTTTGCCATGTTAAAAATGCTGAGGAGAGTCTTTCCATGGATACCATTGGACTGCAGAAAGATTCTGGCACAATCCCTACTAATGAGTAGGTTAGACTACGGAAACTCTCTGTTGTAGGAATGAATGACTTTCTCTTTACCAAATTACAAACTGTACAAAATGCCGCAGCTAAAGCGATATGTAATAAAAGAAAATTTGACTCAGCCAAGAGCTGCATGAGGGACTTGCATTGGCTGCCGATTCGACAAAGAGCTCTATTTAAGCTACTTTGTACAACACATAAAACACTACACAACTCAGGCCCGTGCATCCTAAAAAACAAAGTCACACTCTACTTCCCATCCAGAAATCTACGCTCTCAATCCACTGCTAGAGCCAGAACCACACGCGTCAAAACCGCAAAGATGGGAGGGCGAGCCTTCTCTCACCTGGCGGCCAACAGATGGAACGATTTACCTGTACATCTCAGACTCACAACTAACTACTTATCATTCAGGAAACAGCTAAAAACGTTCCTCTTCCCCAAACCCGATTAATAAACGTAACCACTTGGCATTTCCCCGCATTACCTACGCAATTTTGTCTGCAACCATAGCGCCGTGATATCCCATTGGGATGATTGTTTGCGCTTTATAAGTACCCCATAACATTAACATTGGTGTTCCTAAATTCCGTAACATGCATTTTAATTCACCATGACGTCGGTACCAATATTCATTTGTCCCACGCTGACAAGCCATCAGATTGATCAGTTGTGTTTCCAAATGATCATCTCGGTGCTGCACTTTCTCCATAAAATCCTTAGCAGACACATTTAAAATGTGATTTACTGCATAAGACAGTGCAGACAAGTCGCTTTCAAATAAAAGATGGAACAAATAAGGAATACTTTGTCGAAATCTGGGATCTTCAGCATATAGTCTTGTAGTCCGATACTCAGAAGCTGGAATCTGTTCTGGACGTTCATCGTATCGTCCTCCTTTTCCTTTAGGAAACAGCTGGGGAAAACATCGAGCTTCCAAGCTCTCCTCCCATACACTCACGGGAGTTCCTTTTGCTTTCTTCATCTGAAAGAGATCAATATTGTCTCCCATAACTTCTTTTGAATGAAGAGGATGTATGCTAAAATGTTCATAAATTTCTTCTTCCTTTGACTTGTCCACTTTTTCAATTTGGCCAGTTGGTGTTTCTGTGTCTTCTTGTAAATCTTCTTCTTCTTCTTCTTCTATATAAATTGATTCATACCATTTGTTATTCCTTTTCAAATACAAATTTGCTCTTTGTACTTTCCGCACATCTACCAGCTCCTGCCAAATCTTCTTATTCTTTGTGGGTACACCATTAACCAGAATAACTAATGGTTCAGTTTCCAAAGTATCCGCATCAATAGTTTCCATATTTTTTTTCAAATCCAAGGGCAAATACACCACTCTTCCTTTTAAACCTCTCAGTAAATCAGAAGGAGGTAATTTACCAGTTTTGGGCTCCATACGTACTATGGTCTGGAACGGATGAACACATTGAATGAGTATAGACTCATATGTATTTAATTCAGAAAGTTCAGCAGGAATAGCATCCAATTCTAAATTATTATGTACAGTTCTGGTTGGCATTCTATTTTCCTCTAACTTGTTGTAACAGTATTTACAAATACGCTGATCTTCACCCAAATCAAAACAATTTTCTAGAAATATATATGTGGCAAAATCCTTCCACTTATAATTATCTTCATTTTCACTCTTTCTGTAGAGATCAACATTCCTAGTTTGTTTTCTATAATGAGTTCTGCGGCAACAAATACAAGTAAAATTTGGTCTTTCATTAGAGACTATTGCAAATTTTGTTATGTGATCATTAAATGTGTTACTTACAGAGGGTTCTACATTCTCTTCCACTTCTTCCTCATTTACTGTGTCCTTCTCTGCACTGTTTTGTTCAGGACCAAAGTAACAAAACTGAATTTCATCAACAACCTTCTCTACATCTGATACCGTTCCTCGGAACAGAGCCCTATTCAATTCATTTAACTTTATTGCTGGACTTTTGGCAAAATACAACCGTCTCACAAACTTTCTCATTTCAGTATGATGAACAGCCAGCATCCTAAAATGATGGAAAACACTATTACACACTTTTCTAGATAGACAAGCCAGAGAATGACCCTGCAAACCAGTATTCTCTCTCACTCTGCATGGATCCAGACTTTGAAGCACCTTGATCTTCTGTTTTATACTTTTTTTACTATATTCTCTTAGAAACTCTCGAAATTTGTCAATAGATTCCTGACGCACAGTGCAAATACTACTACAATTCCAAATGTACACTGGGGCTTTAGGACGTCTCCCTATAGCCTCATCTGCCATCACTTGTACCTCATCTCTTGGAACCATTATCTCCTTCTCCATTATGCAACCATTTTTTACTTCGTAAGAACGACCTCTGGTGTCAACTGCATGCAGCAAACTATTACTTTGAAAATAGCTCTCTTCATTAAAAAAAGGTTCACTACTTGAACTATGCATCCACTTTCCTAAAAACACTTTACAAAAGTTTGTTCTGTTCACTACTCTTTTCCTTTTGCTATGTGATTTCAGTACATTAACCATTTTGTCTAATGTACGCATCCTATTCAAAATTAAAATGAATAGTTTCCTTTTTAATTCTAATGCCTTTGCTGCAATGGCTTCTATTTCTTTTTTTCTTTTATAAAACTTTGTCTTTTTCTTATATTTCTTCACATCCTTCATCAAATTGGACATAACTCTTCTCTGAAACATTTTTCTACGTATCTCTTTAAACGCTGTTTTTCTATTTACATAAATCTTTTCAGTTGCTGAAGGTATATTTGCATTAACTAAATTCTCAATTTTTTCCTCTCCTTTTCTTTTCAATACATCCTTTCCAGTACAGACATTTTGAACATTTTTCATTCTTTTGAATATATTTTTTAGAAATTGTTTTTTCTGCTTACCAGAAGATTTTTTCTTTTTCCCAACATGAGCATCTTCTACTAACTTTGGTCCTCTAGTTGTCTTCAAATATAGGTTTTTTTTGTGCGTTTTTTGAACTCTGGATTTTGTAGGCATCTTAAATTTTGTTCACTGCTCTTCAGCAATACCTGAAAAAAACTAAAAAAAAAATTCCTTTATTTAATTTAAATATATTACTACATTTCTTTTCACAATAGTCACAAAACGAAATTTCTTTGCCAATTTGAATGCACACTTACTGCTCTTTTTTTTTGGCAAGTGAAAATCACTTTTACAGACTGACACATTATGAAACCACTTTTCAGATTTTTTTAAAAGCCCATGTCCAGACTGCTTTTTCAGACCACCACCATGTGTATCCTCGGTGACTGCCTACACTCCAGCAAGGGCAACCAGCCTTAGTGATGCTGAATGTATTTGCATTACAGACTGAAACCTCAAAACCCCACTCGCTTGTAAATACTGTGCATGATTATACATGGAAAGGAGCTGGGTGTGTGCTAAGAGTCTGCTTCTGCACCAAAAAAATCGCTCCCCCTTTTTCCTACTAATGCAACTGTGAAATCACCAGAGCAAAACGCAATAAATCTCTGCCTGTAAATCCTATTTGCACACAGAGTCATGTTTTCACATTAGTCACAAAACGAAATTTATTTGCCAATTTGAATGCACAGTTACTGCTCTTTTTTTTTGGCAAGTGAAAATCACTTTTACAGACTGACACATTATGAAACCACTTTTCAGATTTTTTAAAAAGCCCATGTCCAGACTGCTTTTTCAGACCACCACCATGTGTATCCTCGGTGACTGCCTACACTCCAGCAAGGGCAACCAGCCTTAGTGATGCTGAATGTATTTGCATTACACACTGAAACCTCAAAACCCCACTCGCTTGTAAATACTGTGCATGATTATACATGGAAAGGAGCTGGGTGTGTGCTAAGAGTCTGCTTCTGCACCAAAAAAATCGCTCCCCCTTTTTCCTACTAATGCAACTGTGAAATCACCAGAGCAAAACGCAATAAATCTCTGCCTGTAATTCCTATTTGCACACAGAGTCATGTTTTCACATTAGTCACAAAACGAAATTTCTTTGCCAATTTGAATGCACACTTACTGCTCTTTTTTTTTGGCAAGTGAAAATCACTTTTACAGACTGACACATTATGAAACCACTTTTCAGATTTTTTTAAAAGCCCATGTCCAGACTGCTTTTTCAGACCACCACCATGTGTATCCTCGGTGACTGCCTACACTCCAGCAAGGGCAACCAGCCTTAGTGATGCTGAATGTATTTGCATTACAGACTGAAACCTCAAAACCCCACTCGCTTGTAAATACTGTGCATGATTATACATGGAAAGGAGCTGGGTGTGTGCTAAGAGTCTGCTTCTGCACCAAAAAAATCGCTCCCCCTTTTTCCTACTAATGCAACTGTGAAATCACCAGAGCAAAACGCAATAAATCTCTGCCTGTAATTCCTATTTGCACACAGAGTCATGTTTTCACATTAGTCACAAAACGAAATTTCTTTGCCAATTTGAATGCACACTTACTGCTCTTTTTTTTTGGCAAGTGAAAATTACTTTTACAGACTGACACATTATAAAACCACTTTTCAGATTTTTTTAAAAGCCCATGTCCAGACTGCTTTTTCAGACCACCACCATGTGTATCCTCGGTGACTGCCTACACTCCAGCAAGGGCAACCAGCCTTAGTGATGCTGAATGTATTTGCATTACAGACTGAAACCTCAAAACCCCACTCGCTTGTAAATACTGTGCATGATTATACATGGAAAGGAGCTGGGTGTGTGCTAAGAGTCTGCTTCTGCACCAAAAAAATCGCTCCCCCTTTTTCCTACTAATGCAACTGTGAAATCACCAGAGCAAAACGCAATAAATCTCTGCCTGTAAATCCTATTTGCACACAGAGTCATGTTTTCACATTAGTCACAAAACGAAATTTCTTTGCCAATTTGAATGCACAGTTACTGCTCTTTTTTTTTGGCAAGTGAAAATCACTTTTACAGACTGACACATTATGAAACCACTTTTCAGATTTTTTTAAAAGCCCATGTCCAGACTGCTTTTTCAGACCACCACCATGTGTATCCTCGGTGACTGCCTACACTCCAGCAAGGGCAACCAGCCTTAGTGATGCTGAATGTATTTGCATTACAGACTGAAACCTCAAAACCCCACTCGCTTGTAAATACTGTGCATGATTATACATGGAAAGGAGCTGGGTGTGTGCTAAGAGTCTGCTTCTGCACCAAAAAAATCGCTCCCCCTTTTTCCTACTAATGCAACTGTGAAATCACCAGAGCAAAACGCAATAAATCTCTGCCTGTAATTCCTATTTGCACACAGAGTCATGTTTTCACATTAGCCACAAAACGAAATTTCTTTGCCAATTTGAATGCACACTTACTGCTCTTTTTTTTTGGCAAGTGAAAATCACTTTTACAGACTGACACATTATGAAACCACTTTTCAGTTTTTTTTAAAAGCCCATGTCCAGACTGCTTTTTCAGACCACCACCATGTGTATCCTCGGTGACTGCCTACACTCCAGCAAGGGCAACCAGCCTTAGTGATGCTGAATGTCTTTGCATTACAGACTGAAACCTCAAAACCCACTCGCTTGTAAATACTGTGCATGATTATACATGGAAAGGAGCTGGGTGTGTGCTAAGAGTCTGCTTCTGCACCAAAAAATCGCTCCCCCTTTTTCCTACTAATGCAACTGTGAAATCACCAGAGCAAAACGCAATAAATCTCTGCCTGTAATTCCTATTTGCACACAGAGTCATGTTTTCACATTAGTCACAAAACGAAATTTCTTTGCCAATTTGAATGCACACTTACTGCTCTTTTTTTTTGGCAAGTGATAATCACTTTTACAGACTGACACATTATGAATCCACTTTTCAGATTTTTTTAAAAGCCCATGTCCAGACTGCTTTTTCAGACCACCACCATGTGTATCCTGGGTGACTGCCTACACTCCAGCAAGGGCAACCAGCCTTAGTGATGCTGAATGTCTTTGCATTACAGACTGAAACCTCAAAACCCACTCGCTTGTAAATACTGTGCATGATTATACATGGAAAGGAGCTGGGTGTGTGCTAAGAGTCTGCTTCTGCACCAAAAAATCGCTCCCCCTTTTTCCTACTAATGCAACTGTGAAATCACCAGAGCAAAACGCAATAAATCTCTGCCTGTAATTCCTATTTGCACACAGAGTCATGTTTTCACATTAGTCACAAAACGAAATTTCTTTGCCAATTTGAATGCACACTACTGCTCTTTTTTTTTGGCAAGTGATAATCACTTTTACAGACTGACACATTATGAATCCACTTTTCAGTTTTTGTTAAAAGCCCATGTCCAGACTGCTTTTTCAGACCACCACCATGTGTATCCTGGGTGACTGCCTACACTCCAGCAAGGGCAACCAGCCTTAGTGATGCTGAATGTCTTTGCATTACAGACTGAAACCTCAAAACCCACTCGCTTGTAAATACTGTGCATGATTATACATGGAAAGGAGCTGGGTGTGTGCTAAGAGTCTGCTTCTGCACCAAAAAATCGCTCCCCCTTTTTCCTACTAATGCAACTGTGAAATCACCAGAGCAAAACGCAATAAATCTCTGCCTGTAATTCCTATTTGCACACAGAGTCATGTTTTCACATTAGTCACAAAACGAAATTTCTTTGCCAATTTGAATGCACACTTACTGCTCTTTTTTTTTGGCAAGTGATAATCACTTTTACAGACTGACACATTATGAATCCACTTTTCAGATTTTTTTAAAAGCCCATGTCCAGACTGCTTTTTCAGACCACCACCATGTGTATCCTGGGTGACTGCCTACACTCCAGCAAGGGCAACCAGCCTTAGTGATGCTGAATGTCTTTGCATTACAGACTGAAACCTCAAAACCCACTCGCTTGTAAATACTGTGCATGATTATACATGGAAAGGAGCTGGGTGTGTGCTAAGAGTCTGTTTCTGCACCAAAAAATCGCTCCCCCTTTTTCCTACTAATGCAAATATAAAATTACCAGAGTTGTACACAATAAATCTCTGCCTATACTTCCCAACATGTGTAACCTGGGTGACTGCCTACATTCCACCAAGGGCAACCAGCCTTAGTGATGCTGAATGTATTTGCATTACTGAGTCCAACCTCAAACCCTTAAACTATTCATTTTTTATACCAATACTCCTTCATTTATCGTGAAAACATAGTCCATATTATTTTACATGTTCCTCACATTTAAATTTCTCCCAAAACAGAAAATAATAAACGCAACTTCAACAAAAAGAATTACATTTCTATTTTTCATTTCTTAATTTACCATATACGTCCCCTCTCAAACTCTAACCTCACCTTTTAAATTAGTTAGTTGTGAAAGAAATGTGGCACTCAAACAGCAGATTATCAGAGCCAGGATCTCTGTTCTCTACACCTCTCTCCTCTCAGCAGAACCAGATAATGGCAAAGTTTCCCTCTATTTTTCCACACATATACATGTAAGTTTCAAATCTCAGTGCTTCCCCCTTTTTTTCAAATGTAATCACACATTTCTATTGGTTGAAAACCAACCCTTTTCCAAAAGTACCCTGCCCCCAACTTGACTTCAGCCTAGTACCCTTCCCCCAACTTGACTTCTGCCTGCTACCATAGCAACAGCTCATGGAACACTGCTGTGTGGAGTTAGGTCAGAAGTTCGCCACACAATGTTTCAATTCCACAGAGCAAGAGTGCTTGACTTTTCAAACCTAACAGCAAATCCATAGTACTGTTCTTTGGTAACACATTTTTCTGTACCAATACAAAACATGCTTCTATTAATTTACACATACAGCCTAGTTTTTATTCTAGAATGGTATGAAACAGCCAATCAGTTCTTTTTTTATGAAAAAAATATGTATGCCTCCATTTCCAAACTGTCTTTCTTTTCATATTGCCATTCTACTGAAAGACACCTCCTGAGAGCATCCAGTTCTCCTTTGAAGATGTTCACAGTGTGGATTGTAGGGCACAGCTATGTCTTCTGGAGTGAAAAGTTTGCAGAGAAAACAGGTATGGTGAGAGACCTTGCTTTGCCAAATGTAGACATTAAATGGATTGGTCAGAGAGGGTTAAAGTGGCACCAATTGATGCCATTGGTGAAATCCTTCATGCAAATCCAACACCCTGACCTCATAATAGTGCACTGTGGTGGCAATGACCTAGGCACTTTGACTGGGGTAGGTCTGGAAATGCTTATGAAGGACACCTTTGCACAACTGTTTTCACTTTTCCCTAAAACTGCCTTTGTGTTTTCTAACATATGCCAAAGGCAAAAATGGAACTGGTCCAATCATTTCTGTCCGCAGATTGACAAAGCAAGAAAGCACGTCAACAAATCTGTTTCTGCTTTCCTCCGTGACTATGGTATGGGTTCCATTTACCACAACAACTTGCGTTACGACATGCAAGACATTTATAGAGGAGATGGTGTGCACTTCAATGATGAAGGGAACAGAGTCTTCCTCTTGAACCTTAGACTCTGCATCGGTACTTACTTGTAGGTACCACAAAAAAATCACTTAATAAACACAACGGCTCTTTTTAGAGCCCCCTAATATCTAAACACTTAAATCTGAATTTCATTTCTTTTTTGGTTTTTTTTTTTACCGTACGCTTACCGTAAGCTTACCGTACGCGTACCCCGTGATTTTTTTAAAAATCAATAAATGTTTTCTTTGTACTTTTCTGTCCTTCTTTGACCCCCTCACAAATGTAAGGGGGTCTGTAACTCTCCTCCTTGCCCCCTTTTCTTGTTATCACTCTTTTTTTTCTGAGTGAAACACACAAAATGGCGGCCGCCGCTTCCTGGTTTCGGGCGATTAGAATGTTTACTAAGATCTAAGAGCCAATCAGAATCGCGCTCGCGCACGCCACCGTACGCGTACGGTAAGCTTACGGTAAGCGTACCGTAAGCTGGCTCAGATATATATATTGATTTAAAGGCTATTTTCTCAGAATCTACTGAACAGATTTACACCAAACCTACAAAAGGCACTTCCTTGACCTAGGGACTACCTCTCTGCCAAATTTCTAGTAATTCTGTTCAGCCGTTCGGGCTGTAGCCCTGTCTAAAGGTCCTATGGAAAAATGCATGGGAAAAACGCGTTTTGGGACCCCCCTTTTATCTCAGCCCCCGCTTGACGAATCCCCCTGAGACTTTCAGGGTAGGAGCTGAGCGTAGCGCCCCACCTATTTTGAGAAATTCGCGAGGATTCGTCAACCGGCGCCAAAGTTATTCAAAATAGAATGTTGCGGATTTCCTATGGAAAAGGGGTCCTAACTATAACTACCTACTGGCGACCGCCAGTAGGTAATATATATATATATATATATATATATATTACCTACTGGCGGTCGCCAATCGATAGTTATAGTTAGGACCGAGTTTCCATAGGAAATCTCAAAATTCTATTTTGAATAACTTTGGCGCCGGTTGACAAATCCTCGTGAAATTTTCAAAACTAATGGGGCGCTCCGCTCAGCTCCTACCCTGAAAGTCTCGGGGTGATTCGTCAAGCGGGGGCTGAGAAAAAAGGGGGTCCCAAAACGCGTTTTCCCCATGCATTTTCCCATAGGACCTTTAGTCGAAGGTACAGCCCGAACGGCTGAACAGAATTACTTGAAATTTGGCAAAGAGGTAGGCCTCAGGTCAGGGATGTGCCTTTTGCATATATGGTGTCAATCTGTTCAGTAGTTCCTGAGAAAATTGCAGTTAAAAGTACATAAATATCTATAAGCGCAGCCCGTGCACGCCCCGTGCGCGCACCCTGACGTGCGCGAGCGTAATTGTGATTGGTGGTTACATGTCAGTCAACATTCGAATCGGTCGAAATCAGGAAGTGTTGTCCGCCATTTTGTGTGTGACAGTGAAAAAGAAAGGTGGAGAACGTGAAAAGGGGGCAGGGTGCAGAGTTCCTGACCCCCTAGCTTTTGTCAGGGAGTCGCTGAAGGACCCCGAAGGGTGAAAAAAACATTTTTTCTTTTTCGCGCACGGCGCAAAAAAATCATTAAAAAAATAGAATTCAAAATCAAATTTAGGTGTTTAGATGTTAGGTGGCTCTAAAAAGAGCCGTTGTGTTGATTGAGGAACAGAGGAACAGAGGAACAAAAAAATGAAAAAAATTATGGGGTGCCGCATGTGTGCTGCTGTATCTTGCACAGATGAAGTGCTCGGCTGAGCTGCCGATGATGTGCTCGGCTGAGCTGCTGCGGATGTGCTCGGCTGAGCTGCTGCAGATGTGCTCGGCTGAGCTGCTGGAGGGTTGTCGAGCATAAGCCACAGGATGTACTCCTTTAACGTGCCTGATCATAGTGAAAATACTAAAAGAGTATTTCTTTTTAGGATCTCCTCTTGATAAGACAACACCACAAATAGTGCAGGTGACTTTCGGAGCATTCACCTTCTTCTGCTCCTCTGGAAATGTAAAAAATTGCCATATAAAAGAGTCTTTTTGTTTCCTCTGTCTCTGTGGCACAAGGGTCTCCTGCTCACTCCCAGAAGATGACTGCTGCTCTGCCATTCTCAAGTACTGAAGTACTGGAAAAGCTGCTCAGCACCTTCTCCCAGGGAATCAGAAGAAATAATGAGGGGAGTGGGTGTGGTGTTGGAAGTTTCTGGAACTGAAACTACTATAAACCAATGAAAAGTGTTGTTTCTTAATCACATGACCTGAAACTACTATAAACCAATGAAAAGTGTTGTTTCTTAATCACATGACTTGCCGTGCGCGCACGGTGCGTGCACGGAACACGCGCGCATGCTCGTACGGTGCACGCGCGTACGGAGCACGCGCGCATGCACGTACGGAGCACGCACGACGTACGCATGCGCACGTGGAGCACGTACGCATGCGCACACGGAGCACGTACGCATGCGCGCACCTTTGCGTACGGTGCGCGCACGTTCAAAAACCATTAAAAAAAACATTAAAGTGTTTATAAGTTTATAGAAGATATTAACTATGCTGTTCAACTTTAAAAAAAAGAGCTGAGCCATTCCATATTACAGGATACAGTCAATCTATAACTATATACATAGGTAGTTTATTGTAAAATAAATATTTAAAAAATATAATGATACATTCATAAATTAGCATTTATAAAACCTTGCAAATTCACTGAAAAAACCATAGGTTTCACACACGTTATAGTTAGGAATTAGCATTTAAAAAACCTTGCAAATTCACTGAAAATACCATAGGTTTCACACATGTTATAGTTAGGAATTAGCATTTAAAAAACCTTGCAAATTCACTAAAAAAACCATAGGTTTCACACACGTTATAGTTAGGAATTAGCATTTAAAAAACCTTGCAAATTCACTGAAAAAACCATAGGTTTCACACATGTTATAGTTAGCTGGACATTTCACTCGTACAAAACCATTGAAATTCCCCCGTTATAGTTAGTTCAGCTAACTATAACTCGCATGCCTGTAATCCACTGCTGATGACGTCACATATTACATCACTCATGACATGGTCAGTGACATCACTCATGACATCACTGATGACATCTCAAATGACATCACTGATGACATCATCCTTGTGTAAGAGTGACAGACCTCCTCTTATCCGAATATAAACTTTGATACACACATTGAAAAATACAAACTAAGGTTTTGAATACTATAGAGATACCAATACCAGTTAGAACAACCTATTCAGTAATTCCAAAATCTACATACGCATCCACTCATTCATCAACACTTCTATATAGTCACTCATACATGTACTCAGTCATAATATGTACTCATACATCTATACATCCTGTTACACACCTACACTCATACATAGAGTTACTCACACACATACTCACACATGCAAATAAACATCCAGTTCAGTTCATAAGGCTTTATTCGGAGCTTAAAAACAAAGTCCATAAAAGCACAAGCATACATAAAAACTTCATCATTTTAACAATCAAACATATAAATACTTTAAAACAGTTTAAAATGACAGATTAGGCCTCGCTTTAATAGCCCGTAGAAGGAAGGTGGCAGTGAAAAAACATACATCAGGTGACGGGTTAAATAACAGATTCCTAGTGTCTTTTACAGTCCTGACTCCATATTTCCTAAAAACAGGTTTTAAAAAAGCTGATCGGATGTTTCCGTAAAATGAGCAGAACAGTAAGAAGTGTACAGTACTTTGTGCGGTAATATTGTCACATGGGCAAGAACCTGTTGGGTGTTTCTTAATGCTTGGAAATGCGACCAGATGATGAACAATACCAAAACGGAGTCTTGTCAGAACAAATCGATGGGAGGGTCTAGAAACAAAACTCAGATACGGTTGAAACCCTATCGTTTCACTAAAACTTCCATAAAAACGACAGGTTGTTAAATTACCACTGGTCCTCCCTCGCTTCTCATTCCTGTGGTTCATAAAAGTAGATTTCAACTCATTTTTGGTAAAACAAGAGGCTGCATGATGATCCTCTAATACATTAAGATCATAAATTTCGGAAAAACTTTCTGAAACAAATTTTACCCATGGAATCAATAGATGCTTATCGGTGGAGAGACAATCTTCAATAATGGCTCTGTTTAAAGATGTCTCTTCCTTTATCCATATTGCACGCCAAAGCATAAGCGGTCTAAGGGCTACATGGTCTGAGAGATGTTGGATCCCAAACTCCCTATGTACCAGATCGGTAGAAGCCGAAGTGGGTAGACTTAAAAGTCTTTTAAGAAAGGTATTTTCCTCCACTTGAAGACTACTGCTCGGTGCATGCCCCCAAATACCGGCACCATAAAGAGTAATAGAAAGGCACCTCATTTGGTAGATTTTCAGCATATCCATGAGCCGTTTATCCCCTAATTTAAAAGCGAACTGAAATACCCCATGGGCACTTTTCGCCATTCTACCCCTTACATAATTAATCTCATTGGACCAACTACCTGATTTAGAAAAGGTGATACCTAGGTAGTTGAAAGTGTCCACTGTTAATACCTTTTGTCCTTCAATGAAAAAAGAATGTGGCTTCTTACAACTATTGCCACACTCCATGACAAAGGTTTTTGATTTATTGATCTTCAACTTCCTGTCCTTAATGAACAGAGAGAATCTGTCCATTAGACGTTGCAGACCGATGGGAGTCCTAGATAAAATAACGGCATCGTCTGCATAAAGTAAAACAGGAATATGGAAATCAGGGGTTTTAGGGGTATCAGCCGCAACAGTCTTTAAGACCGAATCGACCTCGTTAATAAAAAGTGTAAAAAGCAGGGGGGCGAGTACACATCCCTGCCTGATACCACGTCTAATAGGGAACTTAGGGGTACACTCCCCAGCCGAGCCATAACGTACGCTCGATCTAAGATTGGCATAGAGCCGGGCCAAGAAATGAACAATGCCCTCTGGTGCACCCATTTCCAGGAGTTTCTCCCATAAGATCTTATGGTTCACCATATCGAAGGCACTGCTCAAATCTGCAAAGCAGAGATAAAGAGATCCTTTCTTGGCCTTCGTATATTTCCCTATTAGAAGTTCAAGATTGAGGCACTGTTCTACTGTTCCCCGTCCCTTCCTAAAACCATATTGAGATTTGGCCAGGATATTATTAGAATCAGCCCATTCTTCGAGTCTAACCAAGAGCACCCTACTCATGATTTTCACGGAGGAATCAAGAAGGGAGATTGGGCGGTAGTTCTTGGCATCACTTCTCTCCCCCTTCTTGTATATTGGTACTATAATAGATTCCTCCCATGAGGGTGGGACACCGAGGCAGACTGCTGCATTGAACACAGTTGTTAATAACGGGCCCCAGATCTCTGGTTCTTTTTTGTAGACATCAATGGGCACCCCGTCCGGCCCCTGGGCCTTACCTCCCTTACTGGCAGAGATACTATCCTGAACCTCAGTAATGGAAATATCTAAGGGAATGGCAGACCAGTCGTCTCGGTCTACATCCAAGCTTATATTCGACTCGAAAATCATTGAAAAATGGGAGACCCAGCTTTCCACGCTGACGTTAGCAGTCAGCTCAGGCATCTCCTCGTTTTTAAGAAATGGACTGTTAACAGTAGCCCAGAAAAGGGAGGAATCTGAGGTTTCAGCCGCTCGTTCTAACTTATCCCAAGCCTCTAGCCTTAATTCGGCCTTCCTGTTATTAATTGCAGACCGATAGCTGGCTCTGAATTCCCTTACCAAATTTATGTCTCTAGGTTTAGCAGCAAGCGCCTCCTTGAGACCCTTAAGTGCATTGGTACTAGCATGGTCGAACCATCCTCTTGACCTACATGATTTTCCCATTAGGTACACTGTAAATTTGGCATCGATAGTAGTGTTAATATTAATAAACTTAGGGATAGTTACCTCCATTGCTTCTTTATTCTCTAAAATAACAGTAATATCATTTAAACAGCTATTAATAATGGAGTTGGACAAGATATCTGCTTTGTCCCCTTTCCACCTAATTCTAGTGCCATTGGGACGATGGGGTTCAATATTAGCAATGATGTTAGGTTTAGGGCCCCTTTTCGCCTTCCATAGTACAGCTTCCATAGTTAAACAATTATGATCGCTGATAAGGTTTTCCACTATCAGAGGGGCTGTACACCACTGGTTAAGGCTGGATGAAATGCAAATGAAATCAATCACAGTATTTGCATTCCGGCCCGTAAATGTGGGGATGATTTCACCAGAGTCCCCCGTCAAATTCTCCAACGGTTCCATATCATAGGTCACCAGGATTTTATTAAGTGATTCTCCATAAGTATTGTGGGGAAAGTGACAGACACCTTCCCCGCAACAGTTAATAAAACCACATGCCAAATAAACATCCATTTACTTGCATGTACAGCTATACACACACCAGTACACTTACTTCTACAGAAACGTACACATACTTACTCTCTAAAACAATCACTTATAGAAACACATACTTATTTATACAGGAACTCTTCCAATCTCTCACTCTCATATATCCTCACTTATATACATCAATCCTCACATAAACTAGTTCAAAACATATGGACTTACTCATAAAGACACTATTGAGACAGTCATTCACTCTCTTACTCACCCATACACACACTCATCCACCCATACTGTCCTGTTCACATACTGTCTTCAAAATACATACAAACAGTGAGTCACTCATTCATGCATCCATACGCTAAGTAACATCCTCCACTGAACCATACAGACACTCATACTGATACTCTAAAAACGAACTAATAACCCATATACACACTCATGTAGCTACTCACCAACCCATGCAGCCACTTATACACAAAGCGAGACGCTGATACAGATATTTAAATATTTAAACATTACTCACTAATACTTGTATTCACTAAGATACTGTTAATAAGTCAGTTATACAATTAATTTTACAAAAATAAAACATCCATTTAGACACTTATTTACCCATTTTTTCTTCCATTAACCTTTAGATATACATATATAAAAAATATTTATTTTTCAGAAAGACACACATTCACTGGATGATGTCATCAGTGATGTCATTAGTGATGTCATTTGAGATGTCATCAGTGATGTCATCAGTGATGTCACTGACCATGTCATGAGTGATGTAATATGTGACGTCATCAGCAGTGGATTGCGGGCGCGCGAGTTATAGTTAGCTGAACTAACTATAACGGGGGAATTTCAATGGTTTTGTACGAGTGAAATGTCCAGCTAGCTATAACATGTGTGAAACCTATGATTTTTTCAGTGAATATATATATATATATATATATATATTCACTGAAAAAACCATAGGTTTCAGGGGTGTTATAGTTAGCTGGACTTTTCACTTGTACAAAACCATTGAAATTCCCCCGTTATAGTTAGTTCAGCTAACTATAACTCGCGCGCCCGCAATGCACTGCTGATGACGTCACATATTACATCACTCATGACATGGTCAGTGACATCACTCATGACATCACTGATGACATCTCAAATGACATCACTGATGACATCACTGATGACATCATCCAGTGAATGTGTGTTTTTCTGAAAATTAAATATGTTTTATATATGTATATCTCAAGGTCGATGGAAGAATAAATGGGTATATAAGTGTCTAAATGGATGATTTGTTTTTGAAAAATTGATTGTGTAACTGACTGATTAAGTGTATCATAGTGAATACATGGCTTAGTGAGTAATGTTTAAATATGTAAATATCTGTATCAGTCTCTCACTTTGTGTATAAGTGGCTGCATGGGTTGGTGAGTAGCTACATGGGTGTCTATATAGGTTATTAGTTGGTTTTTTGAGTATCAGTCTGAGTGTCTGCATGGTTCGGTGGGGGGTATTACGTAGTGCATAGGTGCATGAATGAGTGACTCACTGTTTGTATGTGTTGAACACAGCATGTGTGCAGGACTGTATGGGTGGATGAGTGTGTGTATGGGTGTGTTAGTGAGTGAATGACTGTCTCAATAGTGTCTTTATGAGTAACTACATATGTTTTAAACTAGTATATGTGACTATTGGTGTATATATGTGAGTATATGTGAGAGTGAGAGATTGAAAGAGTTCCTGTATGAATAAGTATGTGTTTCTATAAGTGATTGTTTAAAAGACTAAGTATGTGTAAGTTTCCGTAGAAGTAAGTATGGTGGTGTGTGTATAACTGTATATGCAAGTAAATGTATGTTTGATTCTTTATTAGCATGAGTGACTATGTGTGTGAGTAACTCTATGGATGAGTGGCATTGTGTAACAGGATTTATAGGTGTATGAGTACATATGATGAGTGAGTACATGTATGAGTGACTGTATAGGACTGTTGGTGAATGAGTGGATGTGTATGTGGATCTTAGAATTACTGAAGAGGTTGTTGTAACTGGTATTGGTATGTCCATTGTTTTGAAAATTTTAGTCTCTATTTTTGAATGTGTGTATCAAAGGTTATATTAGGGTGAGAGGAGGTCTGCCACTCTATCACAAGGATGATGTCATCAGTGATGTCATCAGTGATGTCATTTGAGATGTCATCAGTGATGTCATGAGTGATGTCACTGACCATGTCATGAGTGATGTAATATGTGACGTCATCAGCAGTGCATTGCGGGCGCGCGAGTTATAGTTAGCTGAACTAACTATAACGGGGGAATTTCAATGGTTTTGTACAAGTGAAAAGTCCAGCTAACTATAACACCCCTGAAACCTATGGTTTTTTCAGTGAATTTCTGAGGTTTTTTAAATGCTAATTCCTAACTATAACGTGCCTGAAACCTATGGTTTTTTCTGTGAATTTCAAAGGTTTTTTAAATGCTAATTTCTAACTATGCCTACAGAGATAGGACATGTGAAGAAAGAAGAAAAAATGCACAGAAAGAAACAAAAGAAGTGCAGAAAGAAGCAACAGAAGTCCTCAAATACGAAGATAAGTGCAGGAAGAAGGATAACGTGCAGAAAGAACAAAAAGAAGAGCAGAAAGAAGCCTTGTTGCAAAATCATCCTGTACCCTCAACTTTTTCAGACGGATACTGGTGGTAACTGAGTCTGACTAACCAGTCCTAGAGCCAGTGCTATGTTAAAAGACACTTAGAATACAGTGAAAACACCTACATACACTAGGGAACATTATGCGTTGGGGTCCCCCTATGATTAGCATGACCTCCTCTGTAAGCCCCTAGTGTATAATAGGGCATGGGGATTAAAACTACCTCTTAAAACAGGCCACAGGGCGTTTTTGCACACGTTAACTCAGGCCCCGTCCCCTCCCTTCACCACTGTGTAAATACTCCCTGTGTCCATTTTTAGTTGGGAGATTAAGTTCATTTGAATCCTGAGGGTCCCTAGGGTCCAACTAGCCCACTAGGTACCTCCAGTAAGTGCCACAGAGCTGCGTTGCAGAGAGGTGTAAAAAGTGGCACGGCCTGGACCACCTCTCTGCAATGCAGCTCAGTGGCGCTTACTGGAAGCACTTGGTGGGCTAGTTAGCCCCCAGGGGCCCTCAGTATTGAAGGGAAATTATATCCCCAATTTAAAACGTGCCATAGTGCGTGTTTGCACACGTCACCTCAGGCCCCGTCCCCTCCCTTCACCACTGTGTAAACGCGCCCTGTGGCTGTTCTAAGTTGAGAGATTAAGTCCCCCTGAATCCTAAGGGTCCCTAGGGTCAAACTAGACCACTAGGTACCTCCAGTAAGCGCCACAGAGCTGCGTTGCAGAGAGGTGTAAAAAGGGGCTTGGCCTCAGAACACCTGGCTGCAGCGCAGCTCCCTGGCGCATACTGGAGTTGCCTGTTGGGGGCGCGTTTGCAGAGTGCTGCACGGAGGGGGCATGGCCTCCGGCACGATGCCAGTCTTTTATTTATTTTAGTTTTTTAAGAAGGGGGGCTGTTTGGTTCCCCTTCTTATTCTAATTTATTGGCCCTGATGACCCCATCCCCCAGGGCCAGTCTCCTAATTATATTTTTTTGACCCCAATCCCCAGGGCCGGCCACTGTTTTTTATTATTTTTAAAAAATATATATTTATAGACACACCTAGGACATGCTGTACAAACCGTACGTACCTATCACCATGACGATTTGCGTGATATTCATTAAAAGGCGACTATGCATGCAATGAATCCATGTGGAATGTATTTACACCACTAGTGAAGCTCTGACATGTCTGATGCCCTACCGTGCCTACTCCTGGTAGACACCCTTGTCGTTCATTTATACAAACATGGGTAGCTATTGACGGGCACATTTAATACACATGCACACCAAGCCATTCAAAGGGGATTCGACAAAAATTCGACCAAAACTATGCAAGAAACCCCCCTCACGGTTAATAAAACACACATCCACTGCCGGATGTGTAATACTTTTTATTTTACTCTCTGGAAAGGG
Source organism: Triturus cristatus (assembly GCF_964204655.1). Taxonomy (NCBI): domain Eukaryota; kingdom Metazoa; phylum Chordata; class Amphibia; order Caudata; family Salamandridae; genus Triturus; species Triturus cristatus. The sequence goes on from NC_140583.1 coordinate 557,729,124, forward strand.
GACGAACATCACTTGAGAGTCACAGCGTGCTCCTGACAGAGCCCAATGCTGTGTTACACCCACCATTGCCTGCCGAGTGCCACACACCTCTGTGTTGTATTCCACTAGCTAGTGCATATGCTATGACACTCTCTAGCCCATGTGCACTGTAACACCACCCCGTGAATATGTCATGCCACACTTGTCTTCGCACGGGTTATATTGCCCCATCTAACGTGCCTTTCTCGATGCCTATGTTATAACGCACAGTGCTATGCCATACATATTACAATCTGGGATCCATATCTTTGTCAGAGTGCATATGCAACGTTACACTCCCCAGCACATATTTTATATTACAACTTTAGAGACTAGTTAGGTTACACAACACTGCCCTGTGCATATTACACTCCAAGGCGCAGATCGCATAGCACGCGCTAGTGCCTGTGCTATCTCGCGCTCTCCAATGAATCTGTCATTGCGCACAATATATTGCATATTATATTTCACGCCCGGTTCATCTTATATCACACTTTTTGGTGCATAGTTTATACCATACACTATATCTAGTTTTCATTTTCAATCGTGCTCTCAGGACTATGTTCTATATAACACTGTGTTCACCTACCCTTTTCACGGGCATTACATTTTGCGATAGGGGGTGGAGGGTCAGGGGGTGTTTCTGCCAAGTGAGCCCGGAGTCACAGTCACAAACGTCCTCTTCTTCCTGAATAAAAGTGAGATTATGCTGCATACTTGTTCATATTTTAAGTAGTTCGCACAGACACAATGTTTTAAAAACAATAAAGTTCCTAATACCCGCCTTCTCTGAACAGTTAGCTTGCTGCCCCATCCCCTTCCTCCCTATCCTCTGTTGTGTGAATCCATGGACTAGCCTCCTCCCTCCTGCCATGCATGGTCTGATGTGCTGCCACTGCCCTCAATTTAGTATGATGTACCAGTCCACTCCTCCTGCCCTCCATTGCCCAATTATATGCCCCATCATTGACCTCCTGCTTAAACTCTGTGCTTAGCTTGCTGCCCCTATTCTCCTTCCCCCTGCCCTCCGATGTCTTTGTGCATGCCCCTGCTCCATCCTTTTTGCCCACCATGTCCCATGGACCTGCCACTCCTATCTACTCTGAGTGTTCTGTTGAGCTGCCACTCCCCTCCCACCTGCCTAGCATTGTCAGATGACTGTAACCTGTCCCTGCCACCTCCACCCTGCCTGTCCACATGCCATGCCCCTATCCTCTTCCTCCTGTCCTACATGGTCCATTGTACTGCCACACCCTTCTGCCCTCCCTGGTCTGTTGTGCTGCAACTGCTCCTCCTGCCTGCCCCGTGTGGTCTCTTGTGAGGTCCCTTCCCCTGAACTTTCTTGTCTGTGCCCAGGTCCTGACCCTCCCTTCTATCCTCCATGGTCCTTTGTGCATGCCCCTCCACCCTCCTTCTTGCCCATCATAGCCATTGTGCTGCCACTAACCCTCCCACTTGCCATGCATGGTCTTCTGTGCTGCCATGGCCCCTCCCACCTTCCCTGTGTGGTCAGTTAGCTGCCCCTGACCCCCTCCCACCTTCCCTCCATGGTCTGTGTGTATGCCATCACAGTCTCACTGTTGCTCTTCATGGTGTATCTTGCTTCTAGTGCCCATCCTGCCTGACCTCCATGGCTATCCTGCTGCTTCTGCCCTGCCCCCTTGCCCCCAGCCCTACTCCCTCCCTCCTGGCTTGTCTGTTCCATTGTAATGCCCCTGATCCGTCCCTCCTGCCCTTTATGGTCTGTTATGCTGCAGCTTTCTCTCCTGTCTGTCCATTATGGTCAGCTAGCTACCATGGCCTCTTGCCCCTCTGTTCTCTGTTGTCCATGTGCATGGTCCTGTCCCCTCCCTCTTGCTTTCTATGGATTGTTGTGCTGCACTCCCGTCCTGCATGCCCTGTGTGGTGTATTGTGCTGCTGCAAACCCTGATGCCTGCCCTGCAGGGTCAGTTTGGTGCACCTCTCCATGTCCCTCCTGTCCTCTGTTATCCAAGTCCATGTCCCTATCCCATTTCCTTCCATGATCCAATGTACCATACTTGCGAACATTTTGAACTTGGTAAGAGGGAGATTTTGAAAAAAAACTGGGGTATTGATTTTCCCCTTTGAGTTACATTGAAAAAGAGGATATTGTAGACAGGAGACAGATCAAATAAAGCCCATTTGAGCTTAAAAACATTGGACGTTTCCTGGCTGAATCGGGTCTGTTGGCATGTATGGTTGTACTACCATTGCCTCTTCCTTCTGCCCACAATGGTCTATTACATTGCCACAGCCTTGAAGGAGGGTAGATTTTGTATCACAGGGGGCCCCTGGCCCGTTCTGTCCACACCTGAAGTATGAGACCCTTGTCCTTGCCCTGCCAGCTGCATTTGTAGGCCGTATTAAATTGACCAGCGGGTCCTGTGTTGCTATATAATTATCCTGAGACATCCTTACCACTCAGCCAGCATAAAACCCCTGTGTAGGCCCTTCTGTTCAATATGTAGGCCTCTTTGTTAAATTGACCATAGCTCTGCAATTTTAGTGTATAGCAGTCTGAAGGCAGGTCTGCGAGGCCTTCTGATCCAAACTAGTAGCCCCCACCCTACCCGAGTGCTCCGTGCTCGGTATCAAAGTTCAACATCCCCCTGAAGCTGTCGACATACAGTAGGCTGCATCCTGGACTGGTACTTGCTTCCTGGGCAGGTTTCCCGCTTTTAAGGAAGTGGCAACCGCAGAGCGTCAAGTTAGAAGAACTGAGGAGATTTTATACATGAATATATTGAATTCCCGTACAATACCCATTATTTTCTGCTTGCTCTATGGAACTTACGATAAGCGATTGGCCTGAGAGACTGACCTTTTCACCCAGTCCATTGTCAGCATTAAGTGGGTAAATGACGAAATGTCTGGTAAAATCTGCAGACGAAGCTTTTGGGTAGCATACGTAGGTAGATGTAGCGTGCAAAGGAGCCCACAAAATGATATAAAAAGGGAGCACCCACAGATATCGACGGACTACCTCGCCGTCTGTATGTAGGTTAACAGGCAGTGCAGGTTTTCCCCAAGAGCTGGGAGCTCTTGTCTTCCTTTGCTTAAAATGTCTTGCTCTGCTTTGCTTGAAGTATCTTATTCTATTTTACCTATATGAAATGTCATGTTATGTTTAACCATTGTTCTCTTTACTTTTGCATTTAAAAGATTTTGTATTGTAATTGCAGGAATGCTTGCTCTAAGAGTAAACGTGAGTGTTCCTAGGTAACATTTTCCTTGGTGTAACTTGTTTCTCATGATGCATTTATAGATGTGTTTTCTCTCTCTCTCTGTCAGTACATTAATTGAGATACAGAGAATATTATGACAGCTGTATGATTATCTGGATTCTGTATTTTGTACTTTATGTCTCTATTCTGCGGTTTCTTTGAAGTTGCATCTTCTCATTAAACTGCCATTGTATTCTGCCTCCAATTCCATGTCTCATATGTCTGTTTTCTTCATTTTTGGAGCAAGCGTTCCTAGGCACCCCGGCTCAACTTAAGGTGCCCCTTTTGTCCCTGACTCACTCTCCAACTCAGTTCTGTGGTGGCTCCCGGGGATCTGGGGACCGCCCCTAGCTTCCTTGACCCGTAATAGATCTTCCCTCCAACAGCCTTTCTTGCAAGTCCTGTATTGTTGGTTTGTTGCCCCTGCCCCCTTTCCACTGCCCTCCATAGTCTGTTGTGCTTCCACGGCCCTTCCTGCCTGCTCAGTGTGGTTAAATTGTTGCCTTTGCACCCTCCTACCTGCCTTCAATTTTCAGAGTCCGTGCCCCTGGCCTCTGCCTCTCAACAGTATCCTAATGAACAACTAGATTGCTAACATTCTATATTTATTACAAAAGTGTGGAACGCCTGACATCATCTTGATGTAATCAAAACTGTAATACCTAGAGCATTTCCTTTAGAAATTACATATATGAGAGGGTCTTATTGGCATCAAAATTATGGTTAGTGCTCTAAAAGACTAAAATAAGGACATCTTTTCTGAGTTTTCAAATAGCGACAAAGCACTTTTAAATTATTTGTTATCTTTATGTTTTTTTATCCAGTTGACCACTTGATTAAATGTTGCACTTAGGGGAGAGGATGTGGTGTTACTTCCAGAACTGCAGACTTTGCAACTGGGGAACCAGGTTGAAGTTTCTGCTTCAGCTCGACATTCTGTGATTCTGGTCAAATCACTTAGTCTCCCCATGTCTACAACCAAAATGAATTTGTTCTTGTGTGATGTAACCAATGCTCATGTAAAGCACTCCAATACCTGACAAGTCTGCACTATATAACACTGCAAAAACACAAAATAATAAGTGTTTTGCACACTTCTGTCATTGGGCTATATTTGGGCTACATCTGGGTGATTTTGGGCTACATTTGGGCTCTTTTGTCTCCGGTGGCCATCTTGGGAGATTTATTTGTTATGAAGTTTCCTAATTTCCTCATGTACTGCAGTCTCCTCAGTAGGAAATGCTTTCAGTTTTTTACTTTGATTCCATCATGAAGGTATTCAGATATGTCACACATTTGCCATAAATTCTGAATGTTAGCACTCTAGTTGCTCATTAGATCACTGTAGTAAAACTACTGCACCATGGAAGTCTGCTCCTGGTATTAAAAGTGCATGTTTCAGTCTGCATGTCAGAATTTTTTAATGAAATAGAAGAGGATTTGAGAAGTCACTCAAAATGTGCCCTCATTTTCTTTCTTCAGCATTAATCATAATTTCTATGGCAAAATGAACCTCCTCATTGTGTTCCTTTTTAAATTAAATGTTTTAAGTTTTACCAGTTTATTCCAATCAAGATGGCTTCAGGTGTGCCATACTTTTGTCATAATGAAGACAGTAAGCGCTCTAGTTGTTTTTAAGAACATTCTGGGACATTCTGTCATTGGGCTATACTTGGGCTACATCTGGGTGATATTTGGGCTACATTTGGGCTCTTTTGTCTCTGGTGGCCATCTTGGGAGACTTATTTGTTATGAAGTTTCCTAATTTCCTCATTTACTGCAGTCTCCTCAGTAGGAAATACTTTCAGTTTTTTACTTTGATTCCATCAAGAAGGCATTCAGATGTGTCACACATTTGCCATAAATTCAGAATGTTAGCACTCTTTTTGCTCATTAGATCACTGTAGTAAAGCTACTGCTCACCAGGGAAAACTGCTGCTGGTATTGAAAGTGCATGTTTCAGTCTGCATGTCAGAATTTTTTAATGAAATAGAAGAGGATTTGAGAAGTCACTCAAAATGTGCCCTAATTTTTCTTTCTGCAGCACTAATCATACTTTTTATGGAAAAATGAACCCCCTCATTTTGTTCCTTTTTAAATTAAATGTTTTAAGAGTTACCACTTTAATCCAAGCAAGATGGCTTCAGGTGTGCCATACGTTTATCATAAGTAGGACTGTTAGCGCTCTAGTAGTTCTTTGGAACACTCTGGGAAGCTGCAGTAGAACACAAAGGAATCAACTGACAGTCTCTGCCCTTGTTGGATGTACATGTTTTACTGAGAATGTCAGACTTCATTCTCACATGACTGAGAAAGATAATGTGAATTTACAGAAAATAAGCTCTCAGTTTAGCCTATAGATCACCTTCCAAACCTCTGTGGTAAAAGCATGAGAAAATATTTTTCTCTCAATCATGATATCCCAGCAGAAGGCTTTTTCACATGGTGAAATCACCTTAGAACATACCACAATTCCTAAAATGAGTATGGTACCATCAACAAATGATTTATAATGTAACTAAAGTCTTAAAACCTTCTATTAACTGCAATGCTTTTTAATGAGGTGCTATCATGTATATTGGTCCCAAGATGGCTGCCAACACTTCTTGGATGAAGTGCTGACAGCCAATCAGATCTCAGGATGAGATGTGTGGTTAGGCTCCGCCCACATATATATATGCTTTTAAATGCTATTTTCTCAGGAAATACTGAACAGATTTACACCAGACCTGCAAAAGGCACTTCCTTGACCTTATGGCTACCTCTCTGCCAAATTTCAAGTAATTCTGTTCAGCCGTTCGGGCTGTAGCTGTGTCTAAAGGTCCTATGGAAAAATGCATGGGGAAAACGCGTTTTGGGACCCCCCTTTTTTCTCGGCCCCTGCTTGACGAATCCCCCCGAGACTTTCAGGGTAGGAGCGGAGCGGAGCGCCCCACCTATTTTGAAAATTTCGCGAGGATTCGTCAAACGGCGCCAAAGTTATTCCAAATAGAATGTTGCGGATTTCCTATGGAAACAGGGTCCTAACTATAACTACCTACTGGCGACCGCCAGTAGGTAATATATATATATATATATATATATATATATATATATATATATAAATATGGCCTGATTAATGATTATTGATGAGGCCCATACATTGCATAACACGTGATATTGAAACCGTGTATAAATTCTGTAATATCACAAGTAGAATGACATTTACGGCTTGTAGTACTATGTAAGTCGATTTAATGAATGCTTAAAGTATTATATGCAGATATTTGCAATGTAATAGCTCAATCATGCTTAGGTATGCTCTTAGTTGTATACATTACAAGATGGCCGCTACGACATTGTATATACACAGGGTATGTGAAAGTCCTTTGTTTATTTTGTACAAAGTGAATATAATCACATTAACAATGAGCTTCGATAAGCGTGACCAAGGCGTAAAGCCGAAACGCGTAGTTTCAACTTGCGATTAAAATACGAAGAATTTTGCAGCACGTGAAGGTGTCCGAGTGGTTCTTGCAGATGTAAGCAACCTTGTGTGTACGAAATACAAAGATTTCCGGCGTCTTTCTCGGACCGCCCACGACAGCCTGGAGCTTTGTGACCGCAAGTAGTGGATTAATATATATAAATATATATATATAAAAGACATGCTTTGAACCAGTTGTGCAACTAAAGAAAAAAGAACTGTTTGTGGACGGGCTTGATCAATGTGCAGACTTTGGGCAGTCACACAAAGTGATGGGAGCCAATGGGTAAAGTGAAGCGACTGATTTCGGCATGCTGCGGTGAGTGGTAGCAAAATGCGAGTCACAATTTAATAAACCAGTGGATGAAGCCCGCTGGCCAAAAGGCCCTTGTAGTATCGATATTATGTATGAATTTCATGAAAACAAACGCTGGTCAAGTAGGATCACTGGTTTCCTCAAAAGTCAGGCTTAAAATAAAAAGTTTAGCCTTGTGTGGTGGTCGAGCATCTCTGTTACACGGGGAAAACGGTTAAGTGTGGGCACCACCATTAGGGAAAATCAGTATTCAAACCTGGGCATAGTAGTGCACTGAGGTAGAACAACACAAAAACAACCAAGAGATATGCAGTGCACAGAAAAACACAAGCAACATTTTGGACCCGGAAAGGAGGCTTGCTCTACTGAGGAGATGGGCCACAGAGCCCAATTCATTATTGTTTTGTGGTTGTGGCCTTCCTCCACCACTTATAACTGTTTGCGCTCCTCCACATACAGTAGGACAGGCCCGGGGATATGCAGTAGAAATAATAAACCAGCATTGGCAAATCCAATAGGTCTTGTCAATTGGCTGTGCCATTGCTGCTTTCTGATGTTGTGCACCATTGGCAACATTTTTATTTTTCCCAGGTCTGTGCAGCATCGGTCAAAAAAAACCAACAAGCATTGGCATAGCCAATAGGTCTCGCTTTTGGGACCTTATAAGTATTTAGTTATGCAGCACAATATCCTTGGTGCTACAACATCAACAGTTGCATGGCTAAACACTTAAGATCCCAGAGCGAGACCTATTGGCTATGCCAATGCTTGTTGCATTTGTCACCCCGAGTGGGACGGGTATGCTCAGACGTGAGTCCCGTGCTCTCCATGCCACTGGAATCAAGCTATCCTTGCTGAAGAGGGGTGAAACCCCGAAACCGGTCCTAGGATGCTTGTTTCCAGTCCAGGGAGGACCTGGCCTGGCAGTTCGGGCTGGACTGTTCCCATTGGGCACAGGGTCAATACTGATTTGCATATGGCTGGGTCTAAACTGGAATGGCATGGTGAGCAAAAAAATGATGGATTTAGGCCCAGATCTCTGTACTGGGGTGAATGTATGACATTGTTCTGCATTCTGTCCATCAATAGTTCTTTTTGCATTTGTCACCCCGAGTGGGACGGGTATGCTCAGACGTGAGTCCCGTGCTCTCCATGCCACTGGAATCAACCTATCCTGGCTGAAGAGGGGTGAAACCCGAAACCGGTCCTAGGATGCTTGTTTCCAGTCCAGGGAGGACCTTGTCTGGCAGTTCGGGCTGGACTGTTCCCATTGGGCACAGGGTCAATACTGATTTGCAAATGGCTGGGTGCAAACTGGAATGGCATGGTGAGCAAAAAAGCTATGGATTTAGGCCCAGATCTCTGTACTGGGGTGAATGTATGACATTGTTCTGCATTCTGTACATCAATAGTTCTTTTTGCATGTGCAGTTTACACTGCCATGTCGACCTGGCAAAATAAACCTTCTGCCAGGCCCACTATTTCTCTTTTCATACATATAAGCCACCCCTAAGGTAGGCCCTGGACAATGCAGAGGGCAGGGTGCATTGTATTTAAAAGACAGGACATGTACTTGTAAGTTATATATGTTCTGGTAGTGAAAAACTCCCAAACTCGTTTTTCAATACTGCAAGGCCTATGTGTCCTATAAGATAACATTAGGATTACCTTATTACACTTTATAAGTGCGATTTCCATTGGGAAGAGATACAACTTTCATGTCTAGTGTCTCTGGAATCCAAATTAAAACTTTTAACTTATGGTAAACTAGGATTTTAAATTACAATTCTGAAGATGCCTTTTTGAGACAGATGGCATTTTCATACATTAGCCATTTGGTGCCTGCTACCTGCCTCTGGTCACATGTCTTGTGTGGGTGACAGCTGGGCTTTGTGTATTCCCCCTTGACAGTTGCACACAATAGTGTGACTTGATAGGCCATCTTGGCAGTATGGGAGGGAGGAGCTGAATCCAGCCCCACTTACACCTGAATAGGTGGTGTCCTGTCCCCACACAACAGGTTGTATACCCACCTGTAGTGAGTCTGGAGCCATGGCAGGAAGGGCAGGACCTCTGTGTGCTTCAAAGGACTGTCTTTGTAATTTCACCCACTTCAAATAACCAACTGGGTGTAAGTGCTGGAACTCTGACACCACCACTTCAGTACACCTCTGGACCTGTATATACTCTGCCAGAAAGAAGGACTGTTGTGCCATAAAAATGACTGTCACTCTGCTGGACTGCCACTCTGAAGGAGCTGCTACCTTGCTGTGCTGGCCTGCTGCCCTCCTGCCTGGAGAGGAAGCACAGGACTTGAAACTCATCTAGAACCCAGGACCCAAGAGGGACTCAAAGGGCTAGTCTGTTGGCCTCCTGATCTGAGCCTCAGTGACATAACAGGCTCCCCACAGCTCCTGGACACGTCTTCAGTGTGTTCCTCACTCCAAAGAGACACCTCTCAGGTCCCTGGGTCCTTGGTGTGGTCCTCAAACTCTGAAAGTCAAGCTTTTGGGCTCTTATTGAAAATGAATGGGCCTGTTCTCTCCGGAATCAGGTTGCTGGCAGAGAGAATCAGTACAAGCCATTGCAAGTTCATCTTTCACCTTGCAAGCATTCTTCACCAGCATAGATCGCCACTGTGATGCACCAACCCACCCGCGTTCGATGCATGGCCTGCTCTTCATGTCAACCATCTGGGACTAGTAGTACATCGCGGATGACCTAAACCTTTGGATTGGTCCAGTGAGACCAGGTATCCCTGGTTGGTGCTTTATGCTTTTAAGTGCAATTTTACCTTTTACTCTTTAAAATTCATAACTCCAGTACTATTGATTGGATTTTTGTTGTTTTGGTCTTGTCTTATTAATACATATTAGCTCAATTTTTCTAACCTGTTTTGGAATCTTTTTGTGGTGTGTTTTTAGTGTTTTACAGTTTGAAGCATTGCACAACTACTCTACACATTGTCTCTAAAGTTAAGACTGACTGTTCTGTGCTAAGCTACCAAAGGGTGAGCACAGCTTAATTTAAAGTTTCCTTGTGTCTTACCCTCACTAGGACTGTGGTTACTGTTTTACCAGGGCTTATACCCCAGTCAATCAGTAACCCAATTTCTAAGACAGGTTGGCCATAAGGTGTGCCTTGCAGGATGGCATATCTACCCTGTGTATCACAAATGAACGTGAGTGTGTGCCACTGAAGGCCCTTACAAATGAAAATACCCACTCTACAGGCGTAATTTCCGTATATGGCTACATGAGTTTCCACAAACCAACATGTTTGAAGTTAGGGGTATTTACATTGATCAAATGGAGTTCCTGTAGATAGCAAGTGTCCATGTGGTGTCTACCAAAATAGATGAAGGCTAGGTTGGCCTTATGCTGGCCGTTAAGTGCATGGATAGTCCACGTAATATTTTAGAAGCAATTTTCCCTGGCAACCTTTTTCTTGCTCTAAACCCAGTCTCTCATTCACAATGTTCTGCCCAAGGGGTTATGTGTTATATTGAATATTGTTTAGTTTTTTATTTTCCTATACGATAACATTTTCATAATTTCATTAGTAATTTCACAATGTGCATATCCTGTTTACATCAATATAGATGCAGCTCCTAGGCTACATAAATATAGATCAGGATGAGAAACACAAGTTTTTGACTTAAAAATTACATTCAAATCATCTCTCATTCAGACCTCGTACATCAAAACAACTGTTCATACATACATACATATACATATTAAAACATTTGCTATTATGTACAACATCATTGGTCTTGAATCCCTACAAACATTTTAATCGTAATTCAATACTTTGTGCAATAGCATTCCTTTTTGATCCTTTAGGTCTCCTATGTAATAAAAAAATGTGATGGCAAAACCTCATTTTTTCAATCGTAATTCAAACTTTTGTACAATTAGATTCTTTTTTGATCCGTTAGGTCTCCTATACAGCACGAAATGTGATGCAAACACCTTAGTTTTCTCTCATTATTGTAGCTTAGATTCACTGCCTAATTTAGATCTCAAGGATGGAATACTCCATCACAAACAAGACGGATAGCCCGTCTACCCTATTACAATCTCAAAAGTATATAATGGGATCATAATACTGCGGACGGGATCTCCATCACGTTTGTGACAGAGTATTCCCTCCATTAAGATCTAAATTAGGCCTTCAATCTTTTTAACATGCATTTCAGTGTATAGCGCCTTTTTCAGGAATGCCACAATTCAAGACTCCACCTTGCTTTCCATGACCTGTAGAACAGCAACATAATCCCTACTGACCTGCAAATCTATGTGCATGTACATTTTTGTCAAGCAATATGGTGTAGTAAAGAACCATCAACTTCTGTGTACCTTTCACCTAATAGTAAACCATCACCAAATGTCCTCCAGCAAAAAACAGAATTTGCAACCGGTGTCATCTGAGCCCCTAATCCTTATCTCTCCACATATCCACAAGATCAGCACACGTACTTTCAGACGCGGTGGTATGTCCTAATCCTTTTATTTCATGCAAAAATCATCAAGCACCTCTGAAACTAACCAGGAGGAAAGGGCCAAAATGGGTCCTTAAATGTACAAACAATATACCAAATCAATTAGAAGAATACTCTCCTAAATTTAAATTCAAAGCAGGGAATAACAGAGGTTGGAGAGGACTACGGCAATGCCCTCTATATGGGAATTGCCGCACACCTTCTGCAGAGACACCAGACCATACAGAACACTGCAGCCAGACTCATCCTCAGCCTTCCCCGATGAGCCCACATCACACCCCACCTCAGCAAACTCCACTGGCTCCCCATTCAGATGACATGCAGCACAAGGCTCTACACAACCAAGGACCCACCTACACTAGCCACTGCCTGAACTTCTACCAACCATCAGGAAGACTACACTCCACCTCGCTTTCACTTGCCCATACTCTGCATCTGCCAAAGCAGGAGTGGAGGACGCTTCTTCTCCCACATCACAGCAAAAACCTGGAACAGCCTCCCCATGCACCTCTGCATCATCACCTCACTTCCAGAATTCTGAATGGCCCTCAAGAGCTAGCTGTTCGAATAAGCCTCCAGGGCCAGCAAGTGTTTGGTTACCCTATCGGGTGATTAGCCATGCTTTATAAAATGAGATTGAGTGAGTGATTTTAACACATTGCCTCTAAGTTAGGCCTAACTGCTTTTGTGCCAAGCTACCAGAGGATTAAGCACAGGTTAATTTAATGACTTTGTGGTTCATCCGGACAAGATTTATGGTTGTTACCTGAGTGGAGCTCTCACCGTCCTTAACTAATAACTCAATTCCTTACAGTTCATTTTGGTGAATTGCTAATAGGTCCAATAATATAGGACTGACATAATAAAAGATGTATTGTCATTCATTTATACTGTAATATTCATTATGTTGCAGTTTCCATCAACATTTTAAATGCTAATTGAATTGTTAGCATTATTTGAAGGGGTGGGTGCCAGAGAGACGCTCACAAGATAGCTGGATTAAACGAGAATGAACTGCCTTGACTGGCTGGAGGTTATGAGTAGTGGTCTGATTTTGGCATGTTTCCAGGTGTCGGGAAATGTTGCTGTAGTGGTAGAGGTGTTGAATAGGGTGGTGAGTTCCTGGCCAATCTTTTGGTTTCTGAGGTTGAATATGTGGTGCGGGCATGGGTCTGTGAGAGTGGATGGATTTCATGATGGAGGTGGTGTCCTGGGTTTGAGAGGTTGTTCTAGGTGGTCATTGTGTGGTTTGTGTCAGTTACAGTGGTGGTGTATGTGTTGAGGAAGTCTGTAGGTGTGGGTTGGGGTTCAAAGTTTCTGTATATGGTTGCAGTCTTGTCGTGGAAGAAGTGGGAAAGGTTGTCTCACAGCTCCTGTGAGGGTGTGATATTGTTTCTGCTGGCAGCCGGGTTGCAGAATTGTTTAACCATGTTAAAAAGTTCCTTGGTGATGTTGGTGCTGGTTTTGATACGTGCGGTAAGTGCTGCCTTCTTTGCTGCCCTCTGCAGGGACGTCTTGAAGACTGCCCTGTCAGAGGTGTCCTTGCTGGTGCACCATCTCCTCTCCAACTGTTTGTTTAATATTGTTATTGTTATGTATTTTAGTATATATTTTATAAGTATGTGATGAGTGTTTTTTGTATAAGAATTGTTTGTATTTTTAATGTACGTGTTACATTTTTAGTCGTTTTTTTCTTTATTTGAACTTTGTGCTTTTAGTTCCGTTACAGGTTGTGAGTTTATGGGAGAATATGGCGGGAAGTATTTTAACCCCTTGGCTGCGGCGGGAATTCCGCCGCAGCGCTGGGGGGGGTTTGGGGGCAGCGCGGTGGCGCTGTGCTCATGACGGAGCCACTCCGTCATGAGCCACTGTTGAGCTGTGCTCATGACGGAGTGGTTCCATCATGACTCCGCCCACCGCACTAATCGCCCGCACAGGCGGGGAATCAGCGCAGCATGGGAGGAGCGGCGGCCAACGGCCGCAGCATGACGGAACCACTCCGTCATGAGCACACGGCACCCGTGGTTCCGTCATGAGCGCTGAAAGGGTTAATTATATTGAAGTTATTCATTTAGTTTTGTTTGAATTTTGCATTTTTATTTCAGTACTGGGTTGTGGATTTATAGGGGAATAGGGTGGGAAGTAATTTCTTTATATTATATTTATTGATTAATTATTATTTATTACTATTTATTAATGTAATGTATTAATATTTGTTTAATTGAGATGTTATACTGTTAAATGTGTAAAATAAAGTATTTTTAATTAATTAATAATTAGTTGTTAATAAAATGTAGTGAATTAATTGGTAATTAATTATGGAAATGGTGTAATTAATTTTAGGTGTGTTATGGTGTTTATAGGTGTAAAGGGTGGGAAGTAATTTATTTTTAATTCATGAATTCATAATCAGTTGTTAATTAATTTAACTTAATGAATTGGTTATTAAGTTTGGTAATTGTGTAATTAATTTGAGGTGTGTGTTGTGGTTTTTATAGGTGTAAAGGGTGGGAAGGGTGGGAAGTAATTTATTTTTAATTGATGAATTAATAATTGGTTGCTAATTAATTCTAATTAATTAATTGGTAATTATTATGGTAATTGTGTAATTAATTTTAGGTGTGTGAAGTGGTGTTTATAGGAATAAAGGGTGGTAAGTAATTTTAGTTTAATTAATTAATATATATTTGTTAATTAATGTGAAGTATTTGATACTTATTTTGGGTAACTGTTTATATTTTTGTGTTTTTTTTAAACTTTTGAATGGGTAAAGGGTGGGAAATTAAATTTAATTATTTAATTATTATTTGTTAAAAGTGGTAGTTTACATTTTAAAATACGGTTTAATTGTGTTTTATTATTTTACAGTTTAATTTAGGTGTGTGTTGTGGGCATTATAGTGTTAAAGTTTGTGTAGTTAATTAATGTTTATTCGTTTTTTATTAATAATATGTTTTTAATTGATTGATTATGTTAATTGTGTAAATGCATTTAATGAAAACGTTGAAGTGTTTTGTTTTTGTTTTTGGTGTGGTGTATAGGGTAGGAAATAAAATAAATACATTTATGGGGGTGCTTCTCACTTGCGCCCAACGGTAGTCGGAGCCGGACCAGAATATCTGCGCTTAACTCCCAGTGCAGTGAAGATTGGTTGCTGCCCCGGGGTGGATGGGAGTGCCTGGGTGAGAACAGAGCACGCAGTCATTGCGGTACCTGGCTGGGAGATGGCCCATGAGTAAGCAGCAGGGCAGCGCCATTTTGCCAGCGGCCTAGGGCCACGAGTGTCAACCCACATCAGCCCTTCGTACACTGCTCTGTGTGTCAGAGGCCTGTCAGTCACACATTACTCTGCCCCATTGCCAAGCCTAGGCCGCCAGGACCGGCTGCCCGAGACCAGCGGGAGTCCTAACATGTCCGCACAGGCCCACGTGCAATTGGCCTGATACCTTCCCCGGGCCGTCCTAGGAAGCACACATCAGCGGTCTTCATGCACCAGCTTATGGTGGCCAATGCAAACTGGACCACGCCACCTCCTCAGCCCTGCAGCTGCTTGTGGCGGAAGCGGGACAACTGGTAACTGAAGCACGCCATTGCCACAGCAGCACACGTGCAGTCAGAGAGTTGCTGTGAGAAAGCCACAGCCGCAGAGGTCAGCCTTCGTCAGGTAGTCCCAGGCCGCCAACAACGTTGGGGAGAAGTATCATCACACAACCACTGTCTGCTCTGTTGCATGGCCAGTCGGGCTGCACCGCCTGGCCCACTTTGGACAGGGAGAGTGGCCCCCTGTGATGGAACAGTAATCTTAAAGGAGAAATCAGCGACAAAGAATTTGCATTTCTGACCAACTCAAAGAAAACTATGCCATGCATTTATGGAGTACCAAAAGTCCACAAAAATATCACACAACCCCCTCTGCGCCCCATTGTATCCACAATAGGATCGGTCACTGAACCACTATCCAAATATGTGGATCATTGGCTTCGTCCTTTCATACCTAAAATTACATCGTATGTGAAAGATACCGGTGACATGAACTCGAAAGTCGAATATCTTCCTTTCAATCCTGACCAAGAAACCCTCGTGACTCTAGATGTAGAGTCATTATATAGTAACATCCCTCAAAAGGAAGCCATTGCAGCTGTCTCTTGGTTCATTGACAAACACGAAATACCCTGCCCAAAAATCTTCGTCCTGGAATGTCTCAGTATTGTACTAACTGAAAATACGTTTGAATTTAACAACACCTGGTTCAAACAAATTCGCGGCGTAAGTATGGGAGCAACTGTAGCTCCTTCAGTGGCGAATATTTACATGTCCAAATTCGAATCCCACTTCATCTACAATGAAATTGCTCCCTTCTTCGAATCAGTGTATCGCTGGGCACGATACATTGATGACATTTTTTTCATATGGAGAGACACTGAAGAACAACTCAAGGAATTCCTCCTATGGATTAATGTCACTGACATCAACCTCAAATTCACAGCACATACCAATAAACAGAAAATCGAATTTTTGGACATCCTGATTACACACAATTCTGGACATCTGGAAGTGGACCTTTTCACTAAACCAACAGCCAGAAATACTTTATTACACTTCAACAGCTACCATCCTAGAGCACAGAAACAAAGCATCCCTTTTAGTCAATTCTTGCGACTGCGTCGGAATTGTACTAATATCTACGATTTTGATTCACAATCCATAACCATGAAAAGTAAATTCCTCGCCAGAGGGTATCCACATCGGCTTATTCGAGAATCCCTCAAACGAGCGAGATTCTATGACAGGGACTCTCTATTACGAGCCACAGACCCCAAAACTAATGACAAATTGGTATGTATCACAAAACATTCCACCATGAATGAACAAGTACGTCGCATCATCAATGCCAATTGGCATATTCTCAATTCAGATCAAGATCCTTCTACACACTTAAAGAAACCCCTGTATGCGCATCGTCGCAAAAAAAATTTAAAAGACTTTATTGTCAGATCACGTTTCAGTACCCATGCCCCGTTCATTCAGAAAAGCATTGATGGCAATCTCCCCATCAAAGGAACATACAAATGTCTACGCCCCAGCTGTAAAGCATGTGATGGAGCAATAGAAGGTAGCACTGTAACTCTCAACGGATATACCACTCACTCTACATCCATGACCAACTGCAGAACGACCAACGTCGTTTATTTGATCATCTGCCCATGCAACTTTGGCTACGTTGGAGAAACCTCCAGACCCATTGCCACTCGCCTTAATGAACATCGTTCCGCTATTCGTACCAACAAACTAGCGGCCCCTATGGTCAAACATTACAAGGAGCGGCAACACCCAGCTGAAGAAATCAAATGGCATATACTTGAAAAAATCCATCTGGAAAGTGAAACACAGAGCGATGAAATCCGTAAAAAAAGAGAAGTTTTTTGGATTTTCACCCTCAACACGTTCCACAAGGGATTGAACAGTGATCTACCCTGGGAAAATGCAATCCTCTTCAACAGATTCTAAGGTCCCATATTCCCTGCACTATATACTTTTTCATGGAATTCTTTGTTCATATTATTCCATTGTATTAATTTCATTTATGTCCGATTTTCATCTTTTTATTGGGTAAACTTACTTTACTGTTCCTCACATTGAAGGTTATTCATTGGTACCCATTATACACAGGTCACGTTTCTTTTTTATATATTTCTTATCCGTTCAGCTTGTTTATCTTTAACGCCCCCTTCTCTGTCCCCTTCCCATCATGTCCACTTTCCGAGCATCCATGCTCTCCACAATACAGCAGTTCAGCCCTTCTTTTGCTGTCCCCTTTCGATCTTGCTTACGCCCGACGGCAACGCCTTGTTCTATCACATGACCTTACATACTCCGTTTAAATAGGGCGTTTCAGTTGACCAGCTCACCCTTGACGGTGGTCCATCGACGCGGAGCTCTTTGATGCGGGACTCTATTAAGTAAGTCGACCTTCGGTTCCCTTTCAAAACCACATCTATTTGCATGTATTTCCAAGTATTTTAAAAAGACATTATTGGTCTTTTTTTCCATTTTCCTCCCATACTTGTTTGTTTCCCCCAGTGGTCACCTGCATACCTTATGCGTCTATCCATGACCCATTACGAAAGCTGCCAGCTTCATTTAACTACATTCGCTTAAAAGAGAAGCTCCGCTTATCTCTGGATGGTTATCGTGATTACATACATCAACCGGATCTGCATGGCAGGTACATTCTGGCATCCCCCGTTTTAGCGATGTTTCACGTCCATGCTATCGCCCTTAGTTACATTCCTTGTGTTTCATTCATTATATTTTTTTCATTTTCCATAGTACCCTTCGGTAGTTTAAAACCTGTAATTGGACGGCTCTGAACTTCCTCCTTCGCGGATTTTTACTATTTTGGCTCATCCTTCGCCACAAGCGACGCCTGTAATTGGACGGTTCTGAACTTTCTCCCTTCGTGGATTGTCACTATTTTGGCTCATCCTTGGCCACAAGCGACGCTTTTAATTATTAGGTAGGTTTGATAGTTTCTGATTCTAGTATTATTATACTGCCCCATACCACAGGTTCTAATTTACAAGGCGAGTACTGTATATGTATTTTGAGGTTTTGTCTGTTTTTATCTTAAATAGGTAGCATTCTTCACGCCCGTGATTTTCAGTTGGACCTCATGGGTTTACTCACCGTCTTGCTCTATTATCGATACAGTAAGATCCTTCCCTTTTTCTCTCTCACTTTTTCTTTCTCTGCTTAATTATCACTTCATGACTACTTCCGACATCTTTGGTCGATTTACTCTTTACATATCACTTTGATGTCTCTACATTAACCCTGTAACATTGTTTCCATCTATTCCTATTTCTTTCTCTTATTCACACATTGACAGCTGTGTTCATTCCTTTTTCTTATCTTGTTTTTCCTCTATTGGATTGGTGTGTGACAGCACTTTTATGTTATTGATATTACACTCATGTGAAGGAGCACCACGCTTTCAAGAAAAAAGTGTTTAGAAATCTAACAAAAAAATGATAATCACTTGATTAATAACTGTTTGACCTTTTATGAAAAATATATATTGTGCATTGTGCTTTACATTGTATATTTTGTATGTCTAATACGATTTAAAGATACTGTGGCTCTCCTGATGAAGACGCTGTGTTAGCGTCGAAACGCGCGTTGAGAACATCTCGGTCTTCGCCACTCCTTTTTTTATTTTTCTGTATTTATATTCTGTTATTTGATTGACTACAGATGCGATTTGTTGCATATTGTTTAATGCATTGTCCATTTCATTCAATCTCTGTTTAAATCACATCTTCTAATTATATAGTCCTGTATCATCAATTTATCTCTATCATTGCTATATTCAAATATAATAAATTTAATATATTTTTTATAATATATCGTATGTTGTGTCTCCTTCTATAACATTCATGTTCTTCTATTGAATATTACATTGTTTAATGTCTTTCTATTGAACATTATATTGCTTTGTGCTTAGACTGCCTAGGTGTTTATTTTTACAATGGAACAGTAATCAGCCAGCGCCCCTGCAGTGTATCCCATTGCGCCATTCTGGGAGAGTGAAATTGTACACCGCAACACTACATCCCTGGGCCGCGACAGTGAGGACAGGGACAGACTGTCTTAGCTTTCCGCAGGGAGCCACGACATCATCACTGGGCTCACACATTCAGTAACGCCCCAGAACTGACGGGGCGATCAGCGTGACAGCAGTGGATAGCGATCAGGCCGGATGGGGAAGACAGACAAAGCCCAGCTGAAATTATCTTTCGAGGCAAGGAAAATCACCCACGCATCGGGGGAACCTACTCTAACCATGGCAGAGCAGGGCACAAACCTAGACGCACTTGCAGCAACGCTGGATGGCGTGCAACAGAGTTTGCTGACCATAGATGGTAAAAAAGATCACCTCAACCTCCGCATAGACCACATGTCGGCCAAACTAGACCAACGAGCGAACAGGATCACTGAGGTTGAAACCCGTGTTTCGTCCACGGAAGACGTAACACAAGAACTACAGAACAAAAGCCTCCATATGGAAAAGGTATTGGCCATATACAGGCCAAGAATGAGGAGCTGGAAGCGCAGTCCCGTCGCAACAATGTTGGCATCACTGGGGTGCCGGAGTCGACAAACACGGGGCGTATGGAACAATACTTGGAGACTCTGCTGAAAGACATTTTCGGAGCGGAAGAACTATCCCCCATGTTGGTAGTCGAAAGAGCTCACCACATCCTCGCTCCTCAACCTCCACCAGGGGCACAACCACGCCCCATTGTGGCTAGATTGTTAAATTACAGGGACCACAACACAATACTACGTCTGGCGAGGGAAAATGGGCCCATCACCCATCAAAGCAACACGCTCCTTTTCTTCCCAGACTTCACCACGGTGGTGCAGTCGGCCAGACAGGAATATCAGCAGGTGAAAAACCGACTTCAGAAGACATAAATCAAATATGCCATTTTATACCCTGTTGCCTCAAGATAACGCACAAAGGCAAAGACAAGATCTTCACTACACCAAAGGCAGCTATGGCCTACACCAACGTGCAGCTGAAGAGCGAGAGGCAGGACCGACAATTCGGAGATGTGGATTGATCCCGCTTGCCAACGGGATAATGCATGTGTCTGCAGATGACCGGGTGAGTCGCTCACCATAGAACATTATGCACCAATGACCACTCACCGTCGACACAACCAACTGACTGTTCGCACAGTTTATTGGCAATCACAGTACAATGGTGCTCATGGCCCACCCCCTCACCAACAAGGGTGTAAGATGGATCTCTGGCGTGCCCCCCGCAATGGGTAAGCCCCGAGCAGTGGTATATTTGTTCATTAAAATTACTGAGAACGTACTAGACGTCGCTCAGAAAGCGCAGGTTTCTGAAGTAAAAGGGATGTCCTACAGCATAATCGAGATGCGGGAGTGGGAGGGGGGACTGTTCATATTGGATGTAAAAGTTTTTGCTTTTTCATGAGTCATGCAGCATAGGTATTGCAAAAGTGTTCACTTTAATGGTGTACATATATGCCTGTTTCAATGTAACATGTCGGAGCCAAACAGAAGTAGACCACTAAGATGCTTAACATGGAATGTGGGGGGACTGAACAATCCCAGAAAGGCCCGTCAAGTGCTGGCATTCCTCAACAGACACCACATAGAGGTAGCAATGCTCCAGGAGATGCACCTCACCATGCATGCTGACAGGACAATGGGTCGGAGCTGGGCGGAGCTGACAGCGGCGTCCTCCTTTTCCACATATTCCCGGGGATCATCGTTATAGTCAAGAAAGGCATACAATTTCAACTGGACAGGGTGTTAAGAGACGACCAGGGTAGATATGTAATCCTCACGGGCACTTTAAGAGGCTAACGAATTGGGCTGATCAACAAATATGGGCCAAACAGAGACGACCCCGAGTTCTACACTACCGTTCGTAACAAGTTAAGAGACCTGTCATTCACTGACCTCATCTGGGGTAGAGACTTAAACATTATACTTAACACGGAGCAGGACAGATCACCAAATGCGATAGAACACCACAAGCAGGCTACGAAGGAACTGCTGGCATGTATGGACGAATTTGACCTGGTAGATACGTGGCGTCTCCGCCACGCAGGAACTAGATAGGCCACATATGTGTCGACGGTGCATGCCAGTTGGTCTAGGCTGGACTATTGGCTTGCCACTACACGCATTAATGACTGGGTGACAGACATTAGACACCTCCCAAAGACACTCTCCGACCACAAGCCAGTGCTTCTAGTGGTAGATATACCTACCTACACACCGCCTCAATACACATGGCGTTTTAGTGGAGAAGTGTGGGTCAATGGTTAGAGCGGCAGACCCTGATGCAGAGGTCTGGCCCGGACCAGGGTTCAATTCCCGCCTCGGCGGGTCTTGGGCTCAATTTCCCCGGACCCGATAATTCTCGCCTCGGTGCCTATTCTAATCATGGGTCCCACTCTTCAACTCTGGGCAATAGCTTGCTTAATCTCCACACCGGCCCCAAAAGCGCTAGGATGCCTGGCTTCACCTTGGGGGTGCCCAGGAGTGGGCACTTCACAGGGAAAGGCCAGGAAGGGTTCCACAGCAGTATGTGCACAGCGCCTGAGAGACCCTTTCGGGGGGTGTGGAGCGCTATATAAATGCACTACATTTACATTTACATTTAATGCCAGGTCCTTATTGGACCCTGTGTACAATGACACTATATGGAGGGCAGTGAAGGAATACTTCCAGATAAATGTGGGGTCGGTTGACAATCTGTGAATAGTGTGTGAGGCCTTCAAGGCCACTATCCGTGGGACCTGCATTAGCACCAGCGCAGGGATACTGAAAGACATACGTTCCAAACTGCAGAGTATAGAGGCAACCATCAAAATGCTAGAAGCTGAATACGAATGCACGCATCACTCTGACATACTAGGACGAGTCAAGGACCAACTTATACTCTATAATGACTTTGTGGGAGATGAACTGAAATATTTGATGATGAGACATACAGCGAGGGCATATGGAGAGGGTGGCAGGTCAGGACACAACTTAGCCCAGAAAATCCAAACTAGAAGCACACAGCATGCAGTAATGCAACTTACTGACGACAGCGGAGTGATGCACTTTGATAATGAAGGGATTACCTCCTCATTCGTTGCTGCATACAGCAACATGTATACATCAGCAGGGGACACAGACTGGGCAGGGCTTGTGGAGTACTTGGAGGATATAGCCCTGGCATGGCTGTCGGATGGCCAACATGAATATCTGGCGCAGCCGATAACGGTTCATGAGGTTCAGGAGGCCATCAGATCGCTGCCGAATGGAAAAGCGCCAGGCCCAGATGGACTCACTAATGAGTTCTATAAAACCTATAACGATCTGATAAGCCCGCACCTTGTGGACATGTACGCTATGCCCATGAAAAACAAATCCTGCCCCCCACTCTAAGAGAAGCGCTCATAATAACGTTACTCAAGCCCGATAAAGCACGGGATAGATGGGACACATACCGCCCACTGTCCCTTATCAATACTGATGCCAAAATACTGGCCAAGGTATTAGCCACCAGACTGATGCCATTAATGCCCAACATCGTATTCCCAGATCAATCAGGATTTATCCCGGAACAATCGACCTCCCACATAATCCGCACCATATTCTCACTCTTGCACGTCCTAAACCCAGAGTTGGAGGCGGCGGCTGTCTTATTGGATACGGCCAAAGCCTTTCGACTTGGTGGAATGGGATATCTTTTCTCCATCATGCAAATAATTGGATACAGCTCCTCTATACGGACCCCATGGCCCAGATCAAAGTAAATGGGATGGTGTCGGGCCGGTGCAGATACAACGCGGAAAAAGGCAGGGATGTCAGCTTTCCCCGCTACTTTTTACCATAGCGTTAGAACTCTTAGCCTGCAAAATATGACAGAACTATGTCGACATGGCGCTTAGATTCTACCAACGTCAAATAAGCATATCCCTCTATGCGGATGACATGGTGCTCTATGTGAAAGACCCGCAGCACAACCTGTCTAGTACATCCGATTTGGTAGATTCTCCGGACTCCAAATCAACTGGAGCAAATCCACAGTCATCCCTCTAACAGAAGGCACCCAGCCATGCTCACTAGACTTCCCGTTGGAGTGGCAAACCAACCCAGTTAAATACATGGGGATCTGGATTCACAGGGACCCAGTGGAAGGCATTAGGATTAACTATGGAAGGACAATTGGCCAGCTTGAAGCGCAGGTGGACAAATGGGTTAAACTACCCTTAACTCTAGCCGACAGGATAGCCATCATAAAAATGGTCACGCTACCCAAATTTTTATACCTATTCAATAACATCCCGATCACCCTACCTAATCATCTTTTTAAAACTATACAAACGTATGTAATCAAAATGGTTTGGGTCGGGAAGCAGTCGAGAATAGGATGGGACACACTATCGCCCTATGAAGAGGGTGGCTTTTGCCACCCCAGATTTCAAACTCTACTATTTATGTGCCCAAGCAGACTACTCCCATTATTGGTATCACCCGGTGCGCTATCTGCCACATCTGGTTGTAGAAGACGGGGATGCCCATCCTATACCACTACACCACATACTACTGCACAAGCGCAAGAAAATCTCCCTCACAGAAATCAACCCAGTACAAGCCACTGCAGAGGCATGGAGGCGGTTGGGTGGCATGGCCTGTAAACTGCCGCAGTATGCGCCAAGTATGCCACTTGCCAACCACCCTGCACTGTCAGTGTCCGGTATGCAGGAAGCATGGTAATGCTACGAGATATGGGTATAATCACTCTGGGTGATCTATATGAGATGGGGCAGTTTGTGGAGGCATCCGTCCTGCACTACATTAGCAATCAAACACTGCTGTTTAGGTTCACTTACCACAGACTGAGGTCTACCATCAAAACCCTAACCCCAGCTTCCCTGAGGAGCCAACTGCTTTGGCCCTACTACAAATGATAATTGCAGACTCTAACAAAAAACATTTAGTGGCCAGACTATACCAAGCAATGCAAACAGAAATCGCACAACCCACCAACACAGCACTTGACAGATGGAACCAGATATTAGACGTGCCTCTAGCAGAGGTTGAATGGACATTTTGTGGCAAACTTACTGAAATGCTGACTCCAAATGGTAACTTGCGAATTATCCACTATAAATATCTTCATCAAGCCTACCACACACCCATGAAATTATGGCATCTAAGAGTGGACTCCGCTTGCCCCAGATGCGGGACACAGGATGCAGAATTTGTAAATCTAGCATGGAGCTGTGTGAAACTTAGAGAATACTGGGAATAAGTGGTATCCTTTTTACGTGAGGTAACGCAATGTGTACTACAGTGTTCAAAACCGGTCTGTCTCCTGGACCTTCTCCACACGACTTGGCTGGCCAAGAGGAAACTGCTGTCAATAGCATTTAGCATTGCTCATGGCGAAATGTAGAGAGCCCATGCACTGGGACAGCAGACTCTGCCCAACGTTCCACAAATGGGTATCAGATCTGGTGTGTTGCAGAGACACCTTGAAGACTTATGAGTAGGAATTGCCTGGCAGGCCTCACCTGAAAGACTTCTGGGTGCCCCTTACCACATATCTGCTGGATCACGGAGACATTCTTTCCGCGACGCCCACTATAGACTCTGTAAACCCTGTTTTAGTAATGTCTGTGACTCTCTGTGTATTTATTTAATGTGATTTTTGTAGAGAACTGCTAATTAACGAATTTGCAGTGCTGCCTGACTTGGTTATGTTGTTAATTGCATTATTGGAAAGCAATTAAAAAATAAATAAATACATTTATGTTTGAATTAATTTATTTAACATTTTCTAGTTTAAAAGAATGATTTTTTTGTAACTTAAAATATATATATATATATGTTTCCAGGTTTTTGTTATATGTAATTAATATTTAATATGTGTTCTTTTTATATGTTTAATATTTTGTATATATATTTTTTAAATATTTTTGAATTTTTTGTATTTTTTATTAAAAAAATTAAGTGTTTGAGTGTGAATAGTTAGAAAAAAAAATCTCCGCTATCCAACACTTTCCCTACTGTTGCATTCACTGGAGTGGCAATAGTGATTTTTACACCTCTGCTATCCAGCATGTTCCCTACTGTTGCACTCACTGGTTGTGGGAATACTCATTTTTACCTCTCTGCTATCCAACAGTTTCCCTACTGTTGCACTATTTGGAGTGGGAATAGTAATTTTTACATCTTTGCTATACAACACTTTCCCTACTGTTGCTCTTACTGGAGCAGGAATAGTAATTTTTACCCCCACTATACAGCAGTTCCCCTAGATTTTCTCTCACTGGAGTGAAAATAGTCATTTTTACACCTCCGCTATCCAACACTTACCCTACTGTTGCAGTCACTGGAGTGGGAATAGTAAATGTAATTGTTTTGTTATCCAACACTTTTGAATTTTTTCATAGTTTGTTTTAATTTATTCTAGAATGTATTTTTTATATTTTAAATTATTTATACATGTATATATATATATTGAATTTTTATATATTTTTAAAAAATAAATTAAAGATAATAGTTTATTAATTATTTTAAAGTAAATATTTGTTTATGTGTAAATTATTATGATTGTACATTTATTACCGTTGGGGATTACTGTGGCAATGTCTAGGGCAGATGTGGGTTTGATCCAGGTCTCAGTGAGGAAGACGATGTCGGGTGCGAGGGTTGCGATGAGGTCTCATAATTCAGTGGAATTCTTGCATAGTGAATGTGTGTTTAAAAGGGTGCATGCAAGTTGTTTTTTTGTTCAGGGGTTGTGTGTGGTGTATTCAGGGTGGGGCTGGTCTGTGTGCAGTGGCAGGTGAAGGTGCAGTTGGTGCAGGTGAAAGGTCCTACCGTGGAGCATGGGTCAGCGCTGTGGCAGTGTTTGTTGCAGCGTCCGGTGATTGACGGTCATCTTTGGGGGCCAAGAGGGTCAAGAGTCATAGAGCTGGGTGGGATCCAGGCACAAACATGCAAAGACAGACATGCGTTTGGCACACATTCAGCACGGCATCAGCATGCGTCCACTGTATGATCGTGCTGAGGCCTGCATTAAGGAGGTCCTGGAGTGGGCAGGGCTTCTGTTGGTAGGGAGAATGGTGAATGGGAAAGCCCTGTCAGGAAAAACCCCAGCAGGAAAACCCAGGCAGCTGCGGCATCACAGGATCAGTCTGGAGCAAGCAGTCACTGGAGGCAACAGGCAAGTGGCAAGCTAGGTGTCCAGGTGCCTAAAGGTGTAATAATGTGACAATACCACACAAGAAAAATTGGAAACCAATTTAGAAACATAGAGAAAATATTAATAAATAAAATGATGCCAGAATGACAAAAGCCAATCAGCATAACCAGCCATATTATTTTTACAAGTTTTATGGAAAAACAGTGCCAAGAAGGACTAAGTGCCACTCACGGTCACCTTGTCGTGCTAGACTAGGGAACAGTCAAACGCTCAGGCCTCCCACAATGGAGCACACTTTTGATACAGGAACCAGGAACCAAGTCAGTCTCACTGAAAAGTTACCTTGTCAAGTCACAAAGATTTCCATTCATGTTGAGGGGGGCAAGAGGAGGTGGTGTTAGGTGCGAGGAGCAGGTCAAGTGTCGTGGACGGTTGTTGGTGTAGCGCGATGAGTGGGTTGTCAATGAAGTTTCTAATAGGTTAATCATTGCAGATGGTTGCATTCATCGAGAAGGGCAGATCTCATGTTATAGGGTATCGCAGATGGTCATTTTCAGTGAAAAGAGCATTTTCCGCTGAAGCTTCATGTTGCCAGTTTTTTCAGGCAGTCTATTCCCAGAACAAAGAAGTCACTTCACAGTCGCAAGGAGCTTCTGGATTTTCAGCTTTTCTTGAGGACGAGTCACACTGATGACAACTAAGGGTCCAGAACTTGTGAGGCTCCTCTCGGGGATCAGGACTCACTCCAGCAGAGGCCAGCAGCAGGGTTCAGGCAGGTCCAGTTGGTTGGACAGCTGAGCAGTTACAAGGAGGGCTATTGAATCTTGGTGTGTCCTTGTAGCTCCCACAGTAGGTCAGACAACTGAACCTTGGAGTCACTCTGGGTAACCTGGAATCAAGGCAAGCAGGTCTAATATTCTTTTTTCAGTCAGCAAGGCAGTTCTTCCAGCAGCAGGGTGGTCCTTCTGACAGCAGGGCAATCCTTATTCTGAATCTTATCATACATATCCAGTGGTCTTCTGATGAGAGGTTTTGAAGGTCCCACTTTTATACGTAGTGACAGCCTTTGCATGGGGTCATTCCTTGTCCTACTACAAAACTGGTTCTGGTCAGTTCTCTCCCTTCCCCAGTCCTGGCTACAACTATCTTGGTTGACAAAGGCAAGGACAGGCCTGGCATTAGGTACCTTTATGTTTGCTACTGGTAGGGCCCTTTGAAATGTAACCAGAGGGTACAGCTTCACTCCAGGTATCTGGTCCTCTGGAGGTGGGATTTAGAGACAGCTGATTCTCTCTCATTCCATGCAGACCACAATTTCTTTTTTATGAACACAGTGAGTAGGTTAAGCACATGATGAACTTGTGATGTTAAGGGCCACCTCTCCTCTAAAGGTGAATGGCACAGGTCCCAGAGGGAAAGAGGCATTTCACTGCAGGTTCCTAACCTCAATGATGGACCCTTTTGAAAAACACATGAGGGACTCAATGACACAAGACCCACGGGGTTGAAATATAACTCACACTTTGTATTTCTGGATGTGTGGGTGCCCCTTACCCTCATGGCACCAATTGCATTGCTAAATTAATCAGACATGAACAGTTGATGTTTTTAAAAATATAACCATCTCTGTTTGGCAAATGTGCAAAGGATTTCTTATCAGTGGTCCTGGTGGTGCAGTCCAGCCAACAGGAGTGCATTTGTTAAGCACACGTGGGCGTCTTCCTTTTAAAGGTGTTCATAATAAGGGAGAGCGTGACAATCACTTTCCTGAAGGCAGTGACTCTAGTGATAAGACTGCTCTGTCTAATCCTAAATTTAAGTGTTTGAGGTGTGGTAGTTTCTCACACTTCTCAAATTATCCACACTGTTTTGCGAGGGAGGCGGTATGCAACAAGTGTGGTGTTAAGGGACATTATGCTAGAGTGTGCAAAAGTCTGGATAAGAACCGTAACTCAAAAAAGAATGTTGAAATTGTACGCACCATTCTCTTGAGTGTAAAAGCTGATAGTGGGGAAGTGGATGCTGACAGAATAATCATGCCAGAATGTAAGATCATGGTTGATGAGTATGATTTTACTGTGTTGGCTGATTCAGGTTCACCGTTTACCATGATTGGAAATAAGCAGTGGGATGAGTATGTAGGTTTAGAGAATAGGACCTTGTTGGCGCCAGACATCAACCCTGTTAGCTATGGCGGTGCCAAGATTAATGTTCTTGGTTATGTTCAAGCTCTGATCAAGTTTAAGGATAGGCACACCATGGGTAAAGTTTATGTGGCTGAAAGGGGAGACAACTTACTGGGATGGAGACACCAACGGGATCTTGGCATTATGCTTAACCCTTGTGCGAGTGACCCCAAAGAACAAGTTATGTTGGTAGATTCGTGGGGTGTGAGTGACGAATGCTACGAGAAATTCCCAGAGGTCTTTTCTGATACCCTAGGCTGCCTCAAAGGATTTGAGCATCACATTATATTGAAGGAAAGGGCCATACCTTGTGTACACAAGGTTAGGAAAGTGCCCAACATGATGGTTGAACCACTAAAAAAAGAGTTGCAGAGGTTACTGGGTTTGGGAATTATTGAAGAGATTGAGGCCTCAGAATGGCTTGCGCCCGTGGTTCTTGCTCCGAAGGATGGAGGAACGAGTGTTAGGATGTGTGTGGACCTTAGAGGGTTAAATGAGTGGATTTGGGTTGATCGTCAACCTCTACCTAACATATCAGAGTCTCTTAGTATCCTGAGAGGGGCTAAAGTTTTCAGTGTGCTGGATCTGTCGTCGGCTTACCACCAAATTGTGCTGCACAAGGACTCGAGGCACCTCACATCTTTTGTGACGCCTTTGGGAGCTTATCGTTTTCTCCGAATGCCTTTTGGGTTGGCGTCGGCGGCGGCTTGCTTCCAAAGGGTCATGAAGATGGTGCTTGGGAAAATACCTAATGTTATGTTTTTCCAAGACGACATTTTGATATATGGCAAGAATGGGAACGAACATTGCTCAACCCTGTATGCGGTGTTGGGAAAATTGCGGGAGGCTGGACTCACAGTGAAAAAAGAGAAATGCCGAGTGGGGTTGAGTTCTGTGACATATTTAGGGCATATAATATCGGGGGAGGGTATTCAACCCAAGTTGGAGTTAGCTGAATCCGTGGTGAAAGCTCCTACTCCGCAGGAAAAAGACCAGGTGAGATCGTTTTTGGGTCTCGCAGAGTTTTACTCGAAGTTTGTTCAAGGTTTTGCTAGTGTGGCTGAGCCAATCAGAACTTTACTTAAGAAGGGGACACAATTTGTTTGGTCTGATGAGTGTCAGAAAGCTTTTGATTCTATTAAGGCTGAAATTGGTAAGATGCCCACTTTGGGACATTTCGATGTGAATTGTAAAACTGTTTTGACAACGGACGCCAGTCTAAAAGGGCTGGGAGCTGTGCTCTCCCAAGTAGTGGATGGTGAGGACAGAACTATTGCATTTGCTTCTAGAGCTCTCAGAGATGCGGAGGTGAATTACTCTTGTATTGAGAGAGAAGCGTTGGGTGTATTTTGGGCAATTCAGCACTTTAAATTTTATCTCTGGGGTATTCCCTTTTTGGTTCGGACGGATCACCGTCCTTTGGTTCAAGTTTTCTCATGCCGTCATAATGAGAACACTACGCCCAGACTCAAGCGTTGGAGTGAGGGACTTCAAGAGTTTAATTTTGTGGTTCGCTACATTCCTGGCTTGAGTAACAAGTCTGCGGATTGTCTTTCTCGGTTGCCGGTTGGAGAGACTTCGGATTGTGGTGAGGTTGAGAGTGTGTATTGGGTTGCGGAGTCTGCCTTTTCATCGGAAGAATGGAAAGAAGGTGTGTGCAGTGACAGGGACTTTGCTCTGCTTAAAGGGTGGATAAATCATGGGTGGCCTGATTACAAGGTGTTGGGTTTTGACATGAAACCTTTTTGGGCTGTGAGGGATGAATTGTCGTTTTGTTGTGACAATCTCATGAGAGGTGATAGAGTGATTCCTCCCAGTGCTTTTAGGGAGAGAATTGTCAACCTTGCTCATGAAGGGCATTTAGGAAGGAGTCTGACTAAAGCTCGGGTGAGAGAGAAGTACTGGTGGCCCAGTATGGACCGCATGGTTGAGGGGGTGGTTAAAGATTGCTTATCTTGTGCTACTAATGATAAGTCTCACACTCCCAGTAAAGCTCCTTTATCTCCTGTGGAGGTGCCTGAGAAGGTATGGACAAAAGTTGGATTGGATATTGTAGGTCCATTTGAACTGCTACCTTCTTTTGAAAGGTTTGTTCTTTTGTTGGTGGATTACACCTCCAAGTGGGTGGTCACCAAGTGTGTGTCTGTAGCTAACACGAAAACGGTGATAGAGTTTCTTAAAGACATCTTTGTTTCGAAAGGGGTTCCAAAGTTCTTAGTTACTGATAACGGTGTGCAGTTTATCTCACATGAGATGCACAATTTTCTTAGAGATTCTAATATTATTCATCAGAAGACAGCCCTATACTCACCTCAGGCTAATGGTTTAGCAGAAAGGATGAACAGGGTGGTTAAGAGTTGTGCTCAGCGTGCATTGGAGTCTAAATTACCCTTTAGTGTTGTTTTAAGGGAGACTTGGTGGGCTCACCGCACTACACCGAATGTTGTCACACTAAAATCTCCTTTTGAGGATTTGAGGGGGAGGAAGGCGTTTTCCAAATTGAACCCGAGTTGGTTACCTCCCAGCGTTGGTGGTGGTATTTCTGTAGATGCAAGACGTACCAGGGTTGCTGACCACCAGAGGAGGTATAAATCTGGTTATGACTCTAGGATGAATGTGAAATTCAAGAAGTGGTGTGTTGGTGATCGGGTGTTGGTAAAGAATCCCAAGCACACGTTCAAAGGTAGATCTGGTTTTCTGGGTCCTTTCACCATTGTGGCGATCAGGAAGAATGTGGTGAGGGTTGACACTGACTGCTGGTGGAGTATGTCTAGGTTGGTCAGGTATTCAGGTGAATTTCAGAATGTGGAGGTTCCCAGATCTGCTTTGTCGGACATGGGTAATTCTGTTGAAGGTGGCACTCTTAATGGGGGGGGAATTAGATCTCGTTCTTCAAGGTGTAGGAGTGTGCCTGTCAAGTTGAAGGACTATGTGTTGAATTAATGTCACCATGGTTTGTGCAGTTACCATACTGTGCTGCAATAATGTAGTTGCATGCAGTAATTGCTGTTGCTGCATTATGCTGAAGTTCTGAGGTGCGTGTTGCACTTGTCTTAAATTTTACCTGCTCTGCTTAATTGGTGTTTCTTGCAGAGTGCTGTTTTGATTTTTGTTATTGCTTATTTGTTTGTTGGGAGGGGGATGTGTTGTGATCTGGGTTAGAATGTTCTCCATGTCATGGAATGGAGTGATGCATCTGATGATGTAGATTCATTCCAGACGGAGAGAGGGATCAACGGTAGAAGTGTTGGTGCTGTGTAGATGTCTTGCTGAACTGTCAATAAACCTTTGACTACAAGCCTGCCTGGAGAATTATCTCATCTTTACACCCTCCCGCACCCTAAAATTCAGGATATTTGCCCTTGAGGATTCTGATGAGTTTATACAACACTAGTACTGTCTTGTCATCTTGGCAGTAGGGGCCTGGATCAACCCTCCTGTTCTGTCTAGCCTTCCTTCCAATAACACCTTATAACCCTCAGAGCAGACCCTCTCCAGGACTACACTCCCCATGCACTCAGCAATTCAGTCCCTTGCAAGGAGCACATCTGCAACAGGAGCCTGTAGTACCCACTCCTGGGGCACAGGTGCAGTTCACAGAAATACAAAGGGGCCCTTCCCTTCAAATTCAGAGTTCCTAGCAGTTGCACCTACTACTCGTTCTGAAAGTACATAAAAGTGCTAGGAGTAGAAATGCTGAGTATCTGCCCTTCTTCCTTTAACAACAGTTTTAGAAAGGAGCTGGAGATTTCTAGAACCTGGGAATCGATAACCAATCCAGTGATGCCACATCATTCCTTCACCTCTTACTGATATTTTAAGAGATCTGCCCACTGGCTGCTCAACCTCTTGGATAGCATTCTGGGATGAAAGAAAGATGACAGCGATCTCCAAATCTGCCTATTAGCTTCACAACCCCTTGCACAGCATTCTGGGAAGAAAAAAAGATGGTAGCTACCTCCAAAAGTGCCACGCCTCTCGCTTGTAGGGTCTGGCTCTGTCCACTCTTGTCTGGTTTCTTTCCTCCAAGACTTTATAGGAACCCTCTGTGGCAGCTGGATATAAAGCTCTCTCTGTCCTCCCTTTATCCCATGTAGGAATATCCTGCAGTTACATGACAGAGCAGTGCTGTTACTCAGCTCACAGAGATGATTTCTTCCAGGAAAAATGTAATCTTTCAAGGATGGACCTAATGTTTTGGAGTGAGAAGGCTGGAAGCAGAGTAATTAGAATTCCCTGAAGGGCAGTCCAGAGCATGAATCACCTTTAGACAGGCTCAGAGATGTATGACAAATGTGAAAGTATATAATCAAACTCACACAAAATAAAACAGACTCTTAACATGCCCTATTAATTGATAGGAAATGATAAGTCAATGATTGTTGTAACTTTTGTCAATTAAAATGAATTTTTGGGGGTAATTTTAACCAAACGTATTTAAACACTACAGCTTTTCACTTTAATCAAACAACAAATAGAGCATTTCTTATGCTTGATTCCCAATTAAATTATAAGGCCTCAGCAGGCCATAAGCAATTTAATCTGTGTTCTTAAATATCTTTTCTGCATAGTAATATGTCATCTTGGAAGCATTGGTGTTCCAGGAGCTTTTGCATGATTGTTTTGAAAATGGCAGCAGAGGATGTTTAGTTCGAAAAGCATCTGGAGGAACATGAAGTCCCCCATTTGCATAATAAAAGCGATTCAAAGTCTGGAATCTGGTTGAAGATTTACCTGATGGTTGTACATTGTAAGATCAATGACACTGTTGTAGTTGGCTTCATCCATGGTGCACAGTATAACATTAATCTGAGTTAGAAGGTGTCCTTCGACCCAAATGTTTTTATCAAGGCTACTCCAATCAACACTTAGAAGCAACCATTTACCATCAGCTGTCATAGCTAAGACTATTGGGGCTAACCACTTAGCCAATGCGTTGTATAACACCCATCTTTGCCAGTCTGGAGAGCTCTTGCTCTAGAGCTCCCTTTGTGAGGTGTGCAATAGGTTGTAATTTATGTACCACAGCTGTTGCATTATTCAGTGTGATTTTGTGGTGGAAACTTTTCAACAGACCCAAATGTTCTGAAAGGAGGTTGGTGAGTTAATTGCACCATTTCTTGTAGGTGCCCATGGATCTGTCAACAAGAAGTTCTTTATAGTTAGGGTCTAACATAATGTCAAATTCTTTTTGATGTTGTCACCCCAACAATTCTTAACCTTTCTATGTCACATACAGCTTACCATAGGTAAAATGATCTTTAAATGTAAATCAGGCTTTACTCACACCTTCTAATAGAACTGGGTCTCTCATGTACCCTGTAGTATTGAAATCAGGTGTATCTAGTTTAAAGTTCTCATACCCCTTCAATTTTATATGGTCATTGCGATTTACCAATGTCTATGGGGAGCAAGTATCAGCATACATTGAAACAGCATTGCCATCTAAGTATATATGACATTTCGGATACTCTAGGGTACACTCTGGAATCTATCATATAAACTTCCCTCTCTCTGCAAACCCTGGTGAAATGCCCTTTTTTGTCACATTTCCTACTGGTGACATTGTATGTCTGAAAGAATTGTTTGCAAGGTGGTTACTGCTCCCACATTGGAAATAATTCTAAATACTTTTGTTTATACTTCATATAAGGGTTGACATCTTTTTACATATACCCTCTGTGAAACTCGTCAATAGCCATAGTTGGTTTTTCATTTCTTTGATATAATGGGCTGTGTGTTATACAGACTTGGTTATTTCTATTGTTCCTGTATTGTTGAGTTTCTTGATTATAGTTTCTCCTTTTATTTGTGGGATATTTGTACATCTGACCACCTAATCTCTTTCAGGGAGTCGTTGAGGCTTCTGAAATCACAAAACTTAGATACGCCTCTAAGTACAGCTATATAGTTTGTTAGACTCTTTTGCTTGTCCTGGCTTCTGCTACAAAAACTTTCGAACAGTAGATTGACTTGATCTCCAAAATGAGTTTTCACTTTAGAATAATGATCTTATAAACATCTGACTCACTCTCATCCGCTCCATCTTATATGTTATCAGGTTTATGCAGGGAGTTTTCTAACAACAATGTTCAGGTTATGCAGAAGAATGTGTTGTTTAAGTGCAGGACTGAATCTCTTTCCCCCTATGGCTATGAGGTTAGATTCAAATAATTTTACCCATTCCTTCCAGGGTAATGAAGGTACACCCACTTCATTGAGGAAGGCTGACTGCTGGTTTATACTTGCTGTTGTCATAGTGACTGCGGCTAATATGCAACTAAATTCTTAAAGGTCTCTCTATTAAGTTTAGAAAGTTAGCATAACAGGATTATGAGTAAAATTACACAAACATTCTTGTAGCGATATGTCATCAACTTCAAAACTCATGTACTTATACAATTGTTTATATATGTAGCAACAAAAGTTATAAGGAACAAGGTATGGCTGTTATTATGGTGTGCTGGTCACCAGAATGCCAGTTTGTATGAGTGTGGTAAAGTATTGGCACGCCCAGATATCTTATATTTTTCTATATTCTATTGTGTGCTTGTAACCGTAAGGTTTACTCTCCTGTTTTATGAAATATTTCCCTCACTTCCAAGTTCCCTCAGTTGAAAGTATTAGGTTTATATCCCCGGCATTATAAATTGTAAATATGAGATTGTCGACAGGGCGTGACAACCCTACCTCATACAAGATCAAGGAGGGGTCTCACAGATGAGGAAAATACTCCTACGCACTGTTGTTAATTCTATACAGCTAAGCGGATTACACTAGATAAAGTGAGTGGGGAATATTTACCGGGTGAGGCAGGAATCAGCAGTCCCACTTGCTGCCTTTATCAGCTATTGCAGGTGTAGTCAGGATTGTAATACTGTGAGACCCTAGGCCAGCATGCATAGATAGTAACGAGTACTAACGACAAGGACACAGTATCATAGTGGGTAGAACTGGACCAGGGCACGTGCATGTGACCCCATTTATTAACAGGGTCATATGTCCTGTGATGCCTGTGTTGGATGGGTGTGGGGTGGGGTGGAAGCCAGCCCTCGGGGATTGGCTGGTACAATTGAAAGACTAAAACAGTGACCAGCAGGTTACTATATCCCTCCCAAACTTTATTCGAACTAGAACAACAAAGTCCAACCTGAGGGAGAGAATAAAACAATGACAGAATCTTCTACTGAGTCTGTTCAGCTGCTTGCAGAAGAAGACAATGGTACAATTGTAGCTAGGATCACCAGTCCTGCTTGGCACAGTTCAGTGGTGCCCCCCTGGTCCGGTCCTCCTTCGACTGACAGCATGGAAGTTGACACCGAAGTCTCTATATGTACAATTCTCTGTGATGGTGCAGGTGGAGTGATGGTGAATCTGGTAGATGTTACACTTTTACAACTCAGTCCTGGTTGTTGTTGTTTCTTTGCAGATGCAGCATTGCTTCTAGCTACAGAATGCAGAAGTAGTTACACACATCCCTCTCTCACCAGGATGCTCTCCTCCTGGGTGTTTCAATCTCACAGGATGTCCCTGAAGTCCACCTCACTAGACTTTCACTGGACTGGGTATACTTTGCCGCGTCACTCCAATGCCACCCTCTCGGTTCATGGAGGAAGTGATACGAGTTCCACATTCAAGTCCCTCGCACCATCTGGAGGGTAGTTGTTTCTTGATAGGATTACTCCTGCCACTTAGACTCTGGCATTAATAGGATGGTCTTTGGAAGAACCAGCTTATGACACAAGATCTTCATTTTCTTGGGACCTGTGGAATAGCGGCTGTAGACTCATGTCTTATGGCAGGACCCACTCTCAGTGGCAAGCCCTGAGGCCTTTGCCCCTGGATCTCCACCGTGTGGTGTGGAGTGGTCAGATCCTCTTCTAGACCCCACATCTGAGGTCACCCACGATGTCTGAGCAGTATACCATCCAGTCTCCCGTGCGACCCCAAAGGTGGATGTCACAAATGGTCCAGCTTGCTCACCTCTGCCGTCACTAGGTTTGCTTGGCGTTACAAAGACTCCTGGACCGCTAGCTTCTTATGGTGCCACCGATGTTACCCAGGTACTGTGCTCTATTCCAGATGTTCTTGCACTCAGTCGTCCTCTATCTTGCGGTGTGCGAGTTGTCTGATCACACATTCCTCTCTTCTTTTCTATTCTTTTTTTAGCTTCTTCTGTGGTGGCCTCATGCCACTCGATTTCCTCTTTCTTGTTCTTTCACTTCGCTACGGGGTCTAGTCCCATCAGGTCTTGCTCTTCTTCTATGACCAGGCCTCTCCATGTGATGTGCACTTCAAACTGGTTTCCCTGGCCCTGTCCTACCCCTAGGACAATGCATTCTCTTCGTTCAGTGACCAGACCTGTCCTCGCAACCTCCTTCCTTTCACTACCTCTCGTAGGCTTTCATACTTTGGCTTACGGTCAATCTTGTCAGACCTCGAGGAGGAGGAGCCTAGCGCGCATCCAAGATGGTCGCGTGAGCACAGGGCTCCCCGGACCCTTGCTGCTCCTCGGAATTTATCCTGAGAATATCCTGATGTGGTTTATGGAATCTGGCAGATGAAGACCGGCTGAGCACGTATCTCTTTTCAGAACTCGAATCGGACCTGGGAATCCTGAGTTGTCGTTGTTCGAACTTTTGGGACCCACCCGACGGAGGTGCCCGGGGCAAAGGTGAACCGTGGAGCCGTGTCGTAATTGAACAACAGCGGCTGCAGTGCGGTGCCAGTGGCCGCTCTACCACTTTTGGTTTCAGTTTCGGACTTCAGGGGGCTGGCCTGCGAACGCACTTGATGTGGCGGGGTGTTTCCTTGGCCTCTGCACGAGGCCTTGTCTCCACCTGCCACTAGTGTGCCCGTCGCCTTGGGTCCCCCCGCACCGCTATATTGTGGTCCCTGGTGAGGCGCTGGTCTGCGGTGCCGGTGCCCCTACGACTCTTGATCGGCGGTCCCCTTCGGTGTCCGTGACCACATGGGGGGCAAGGGGGGCCCCGAGGGGCGTAAGACTAAGGCCTCCCTCCGCGGGGGACCGGTCCAGGCCAACAACATGGACCGCTACACTCAGGGCAGAGGGTCCCCTGGAGCGACCGGCCCCCCCCGGATGCCGCCGGCGGTGGCACGACCGTCTCTCCGGAGCTTTCCCTGCAGGACATCATGGGCGCCATTGATGGCATCAGGGAAACCATCGCCACGCAATACGAGGCCCTGGCCCGTAAAATCGACACGGTGGCAATCGATGTCACCTTAATTCGGGCAGATCTCTCCAAAACTAACGAGAGGGTTCAGGCTCTCGATGCGCGGACCTCCACCCTTGGTGCGGATGTGTCGGACCTGCAGGCCGCGCTGGGTGACATTAAGGCGGTCAACGATCAGATGGCTCGGCGGCTGGAGGACTTCGAGGGACGGGCCCGACGCAACAACATCCGTGTCATAGGCGTACCGGAGTCCTCCGACAACCGCCCGGTTGACCTCCTGGTCGAGGAACTCATCCTCCAACAGTTGGCCCCTGCAGGCCTAAGCAAGTTCTTTGCCGTGGAGCGGGCCCATCGAGTTCCGGGCGGTCGGCCGCGGCCGGGGGCCCCCCCGAGGCCTATCGTGGCCAAACTGTTCCACTATAGAGACCGAGATGCGATTTTGCAGGCCTCACGGGTCCACGGCCCAGTTCGTCATGAGAACTCATCCATTAACTTTTATCCGGACTTTACCCAACTTGTCCAGAAACAGCGGATGGGATTCCAGGGGGTGAAGCGTCGTCTCCGTGAACTGGGCCTAAAGTACTCTATGCTCTACCCTGCAAAACTCCGAGTGGAACATGAGGATCGGACTGCCTTTTTTGACTCTCCTGTGGCCGTGAGTGACTGGCTGGACTCGCTGCCGGACAGAGGTGGCCGTCCCGGGCCCTCTGCAGGCGCCGAAGGTGACGGGTCCCCTTTGGAGTGACTTTTGGTCCTTGATTTTGCCATTTTGCACTGTTCAGCTGGGTTTTACTTCTTTAGTTCATTTTGTCTCACTAGGACCTGTGTGGGGGGCGGGCGGGGACGGGTCCCTTTCCTCCTCCGGGGTCTTTTCGTAGAATGGGGTTAGTAGGGCGACAGGCACACTACAAGTTGGGGGGGTTTTCTGGCCCGCAGGGGTGCAGGGTGGGGGGAGTTGGATTTGGGGGGGGGTTGGGGGAGGGAGGGGTTGTTTTGCTGTGTTTTTTTTGTTTGCAGGGCGAGGTACTGATTTTTGTCCAGATTCGGGAACTGTGCTACTGAATGGGGGGCCTTTGATCTATTGGAGGGGATGGGGGGGGACGGGTTGAGGCTGATGTCATGGAACGTTAATGGGTTGGGGGACCGTATCAAACGGGGTGTAGTACTGCAGTATTTGCGCCGTCTGACTCCTGATGTGGTGTTTATCCAGGAGACGCATCTGGTTGGTAATGTTTGTCATGCAATGAACAGGGGGGGATACCGCCTCGTGGCCCATTCTGGTTTCACAACTGGTTCCAGGGGGGTGGGCATTCTCCTGCGATCCTCACTTCCGTTGGATATCACTAGGGTAATCTCGGATGACAGAGGGCGCTATGTGTGTCTGACTGGGAGGTGGGAGGGGCAGCCCCTTTCCCTGGTCTCAGTTTACGTCCCCCCGGGCCTCCAGAACTCCACCTTTGCTGACTTGGGTCGAATGCTGCTTGAACTTCCGGATAGTCTTTTGCTTATGGGCGGGGACTTTAATTCGGTGGTTTCGGGTGACCTGGATCGTCACCCACCCAGGGCCCTCCCCGCTGCCCAGGCATGGCTTGGTGGACTGCTGGAGACCTTCGGTCTGGTAGATAGTTGGAGATTAATGCATCCGACCCAATGTCAGTACACCTTTCACTCTGGGGCGCATGGGAGTCTTTCTAGGTTAGACTATTTCCTTATGCCCGCGGCACAGACTGGTCGGATACGAGAGGTTAGGCACCTGGCGCGGGGTATCTCCGATCATTCCCCGCTGTGGCTGCTCTTTGACACCGAGTCGCGGTCTGCAGGGCGGATCGCTCCCATCAACCCGTGGTACCTGCGAGACCCTACGACTCGCGACAGTCTGGTTAAGGCTATGGACCAATACTTCCTTGAAAACGAGGGGTCGGTGTCGTCCGAAATGTCCCTGTGGGAAGCCTGTAAAACCGTAATCCGCGGACACGCCCTCTCCCAGATAGTGGTGGCTAAGAAGCATAAGAGTGAGGCAGTGGTGAAGCTGGAGACTGACATCTCGGGGCTGGAGTCGGCCTTGGAGACGGGTGTCACTCCGGACGGGCTCCATGCCCTCAGCCTGAAACAGTTTGAATACAGGTCTCTTGTCACTGACGCTGCCAAAACGATGTATAGGGAGCAGCAGGGTCGATTGTATGATGCCGGGGACAAGGCGGGAAAGTTGATTGCGTGGCTGGATAAGAAGGAGAGAGTGAATCGTGTGGTCCCGGAGCTGTGTGTCTCGGATGGAGTGTGTGTGACTGAGCCTGGTGAGATTGTGGAATGTTTTGCTGACCACCTCCGGGCCGTGTACTCCCCGGTGACTGATAGGGATGAGGAAGACTCTTGCCTTCTGCTGAGGGATATTGCTTTGCCCTGCCTGTCCGTCGAAGACCGTGAGCAGCTGGACACCCCCTTGTCTGTAGATGAAATTGCATCTGCGATTCGGTCCCTTCGTTCGGGCAAGGCGATGGGTCCCAACGGTCTGCCTATTGAATTATATAAGTTGCGCCCGGATAAACTCGCGCCCTTCCTCCGTCGTATGTTTCAGGAGTCCCTTGAGGCAGGCTCCCTTCCTGACGACCAGCGTCTGGCTACGATAGTCGTGATCCCCAAGGACGGTAAGCCACGAGACCGCTGTGCCTCCTATAGGCCTATTTCACTGCTAAACGCAGAGCCTAAAATCCTGGCCAAAGTCCTTGCCAATCGTTTGTTGAGCGTCATCTGCGATCTGATTCATCCTGATCAATGCGGCTTCATCCCTCACCGTAACACCGCTCTTAACTTGCGGCGTCTTCACGGCGCCCTCGCCAGGGCGGAGTACCTCTCCGAACCGGCCGTGCTGGTTTCTTTAGACGCCACGATGGCCTTTGACACCATCGAGTGGCCATTCCTCTGGGCTGTCTTGACCAAATTCGGCTTTGGGGAAGGATTTCTTGGCTGGGTGAAGCTTCTTTACACGGGACCCATGGCTCAGGTGGTGGTTAATGGTCGGGTCTCTCGGCCCTTCGCTCTCGGTAGGGGTACGAGGCAGGGGTGCCCGTTGTCCCCTCTGCTCTTTGCTCTTGCCCTGGAGCCGCTCGCTGCTTGGCTCCGCTGGGAGCCCTCGATCAGAGGGATCCGGTGGGCCCCGGGCTTCGAGGATCGGGTCTCGTTGTATGCGGACGATATTCTCCTGTATCTCACCTCGCCGCGGCAGTCGCTTAATGTTCTCTTTGATGTTCTGACTTCCTTTGGGAGAAATTCGGGTCTAACGATCAACTGGTCTAAATCCTGTGTCTATCCTATCTCCGGCGACCCTCCTCTCTTGCCGCCTCGGCTTCCGATCCAATTATCTCTGTCCGGCTTTAAATACCTGGGAATATACGTCTCGATGGACCCGGTGGCTCGCTATGAGCAGAATCTCCTGCTTCCACTTCGGCGTTTGAGGGAGGACACGGCTCGGTGGTGTAAGCTGCCCTTGTCCCCGCTGGGTCGGGCAGCACTATTTAAAATGATGTCCCTTCCCAGATTCCTCTATGCACTTCAGAACTCCTTCGATGTCATTCCTGTGTCCTACTTTCGGGAGGTGGAGAGCCTGCAGAGGAGACTGGTGTTGGACGGACGGGCTCGTATCGCTCTGGCAAAGCTTACTCTCCCCTGGTACGACGGGGGCATCGCGCTTCCCGACATTCGCAGGTATTATTGGGCCTCACAGCTATCGGCCATTAACCATGCCACGTATGCGCCTGGCTTGAATCCGGCGTATGAGATGGATAAATTCCTGCTTCCCGGCGGAAACTATAACAGGGCACTTTACTCCAGCTCGGCTGGACGGACCCTTACGGGCCCTACTAAGATTGCGGTACGGATCTGGAAGGCGGCCAATGTAGCCATGGGCTGGAGTGAGCGATTAACATGTGCTACTCCCCTGTTTGCCTCCGACCGACTGGGAAGCCTCTGGACAACGAAGGGGTTTGAACGTTGGGACACGATTGGTATTAGTAGAGTGGGAGACTTATGGATTAAGGGTGCGGTTAAAACATTCGCGGCGCTCCAGAGCGAATACGAACTTACGGAAAGGGAGTTCTTTCGCTACGCCCAGGTTCGGCATGCCCTGCTCTCTGTTTTTGGGGAGGGGACCAAGATCCCGGCTTCTTCGCCCCTCGAGGACCGCATACTCGATGGTCATGTCCCCGACAGTACTATCTCTTTAATTTATAAAAAACTTATCAATAATCGGGCTGACCTCTTGGTGCGCCTCCGGGA
This sequence comes from Triturus cristatus, assembly GCF_964204655.1. NCBI lineage: Eukaryota > Metazoa > Chordata > Amphibia > Caudata > Salamandridae > Triturus > Triturus cristatus. The sequence goes on from NC_140583.1 coordinate 557,771,078, forward strand.
GGCATGGACGGGGGATGGGGTGGAACTGGACGACGAGGACTGGCAGTCCGCACTGTCGTCCCCCAAGGAAGTGGCCATTCCAGCCCGTCTCCGCCTGGTCCAGCTTAAGATTCTCCACCGGGTGTATGTGACGGGTCCCCGTTTGGTCTCGATGGGATTTTCTGAAGACGGGCTCTGTACGCGGGGATGTGGGCTCAGTGCCACCTTTCTCCATATCCTTTGGGAGTGCCGCGAGGTGGCTGAATACTGGCGCCGGGTTCATGTGGTCATGGGACAAGTCACCGGGGTTGCGCTGTTGCCAGAGGTGCGTCGCTGTGTCCTGAATGTGTGGGAGCCCAATGATTATAACGCGGCTCAGACTCGGTGGGCGGCCCTGGGGAACATGATTGCCAAGAGAGATATAGCGCAGCTATGGGGTTCCCAGCGGCCTCCCACCGTGTCCGTATGGAAGGAGAACATGGACTGGTGCATGTTCAGGGAGAAGACGGTGTATGTGGCTCGTGGTAAACCGGGGGCATGGGGTAGAATCTGGGGGCAATGGAACGCGTATCGTGGGGGTATCTGTACTCCCCCCCTAGTGGACACCGATATTGCTTTGTCCCCCTGACCCTTGATGGTTCCTTGCGACTTTTGGAATAACCGAATATAGACGTTCCTCTCCCGTGACCCCCCCCGACCTATCAGTACTCCTTCCTCTTGATAGCTATTTGAAGGTCTGAAGTAGAGTCCCCCGGAGGTAGCCTGACCCACACTTTTTGCCCTTATGCCTCGCCTTTTGTTTTTATTTGTTATTTATGTTAAACCTATGTATCCTGCTTCCCTAGGACTATCCGGAGCCATGTACGGGGCTGGGCCCCGGGAGTCGACTACTGCCTTAATAACTGTATGATCCTTTCTGAATCTAGCGGCCGGCCCTGGTGGTTTTAGGCCCATGCTTGTAATTGATTTATTGTTCAATAAAATTTTCAAAAAAAAAAAAAAAATATCTTGTCAGACCTCTCCTCAGTCATCTTCACTGACCTCTCCTTGGTCCTCTTCACTGACCTCTCCTTGGTACTCTTCACTGACCTCCTTTTTGTCACCTTCCCTGACCTCTCCTCGTCATCGTCACTGACCTCTCCTCGGTCCTCTTCACTGACCTCTTGCAGGTCACCTTCACTGACCCCTCACAGGTCATCTTCGCTGATCTCTTGTAGGTTGCCTTTGCTGACCTCTCGCAGCTCTTCTTTGCTGACCTCTCAAAGGCCATCATTGCTGACCTCTCGCAGGCCATCTTCGCTGGTCATTCTCAAGGAGCTCTGGCTCTTGGTCTCCAGCCCGTACTGTTAGTGTCTATGGTACAACCTTCGGCACAGTTCTCTCCCTTCGCTCTCCGTCCTCTATCTTAGTGTATTCCTCCTTCAGGCGGCTTGCACAACCACTTCTGCTACCTGCGGTGGGTTCCTTTCGCCACTGGCCATGAATTTCTCCATCTCTCAATAATCTTGCAGCCATTGGATGTTTAGGTAATTCTTGCCAGCTGGTCCACTTCTCACCCTTGGCCATCCACTATGGGCATGGTGCATCCTCTCCGCCATTTCTTGTCTTGGCAGTTCTTACCATATGGTCCTCTTTCCCCGTTGCCACAGCAGCCTCCCTCTTGCCACTGGCCTCTGACTCTGCCAACAGGTATCCTTGACTGCTGCAGTGACCACCCATGGCCACTAGGCATCACTGCAATTCTTCTCACAGGCTCCTCACTCAATCTTTTGTGTGTCTTTTGTTGTTTCTGCCTTGGAGCCTTGCAGTTCCTAATCAGTCTCTTTGGGGAAATAATTATGCACCTTCCCACCCGTATAGACTCGGGTTCATTCTGTCTTCCTCTATCCCTTTACTTTCATTTTAAATATGTATATATATATATTTTTTCTGTAGCTCAGCATGGAGCTGCCTCTTTTGTCACCTTTTTTGTAGGCCCCGGGCAGGCTTGTCCATGTCCATACAAACTGTTTCCCCTTTTTCCTCTTTTCTGGGGTGGTACTATCAAACGGCCACTAGGTAGCACTGCAGCTTTTGTGTTGGGCCTTAGCGGCTTCCACATTGCTGCAGCCTCTTTGCTCTTGCTTTCCTTTGCCAGCATCATCCATTACCGGCCGACAGCAGGGCCCAACCAGGACTGCCCCCTCAGTCCTGCCGACCACGCACACCCTGCAGCCATGGTCAGGGCACCATTGCCGACAGCCGTAACCTCGCACCATGCGGTGTAATGACTCCTGCAGGACAGCGGCACTTCCTCCACAGCACAGTCGTTTATTTTACGTTGGGCAATGCATCGTCAGTATCTCGTGGCAAATACTTTTCCCCCCCTTGCCTCCTTTTCTGTGTGTTTTTCAGAGTGGCCGCGGACTGCACACTGTCTCTTCCTTGCTCAACTTCTATGCAGCAGCCTCTCTCACCACACAAGCTGCGCGGGCCTGGAGTTGCCGAACGGAGACTCTGGTGCCTCACCTCAGCTCAGATACCGGTCGAAGGTCTAGACCAACACCACCTCCTCTTTCCGGTGGTCCCCTCACTGGGACCTGGTGCTTGACTATGGTGCAGCTTTCCTTTTCACGGGGGAGAGGAGGTGTGGGCAGCTGCTCTGCTCTCTTCCTCCACTCGTCAGGCTCTCTTCGCTGCTTTGTTTCCCACACTTAGGTCTTACCTTCTGCCCGATAGCTGATGAGGCCTTACTCCTCCTTGCGGCACTGTATGCAGGGGCGGGCCGGCGTATCGCCAGTCCGGTACCACTCGCTCTCCAGTTGAGGCCTCAGCAGGTCATTGGCAGGGGGCATGCACAGGCTTCCTCACTCGCTACCTGTACTGCTCGATTTTCCCAGCCCTATTGTGTTGATGGGTGATTAGGGTGACTTCAGTCTATTACCATTCAAGCCTAAGGGTTAGAGTAGTGAATGAAGTCTATTTACTAGGCACTTCGACATGATCCTGTGTTCTTCCCCATAGATTAGGGCTTGCACACATATCCTGGGGGATAGATTTGTTAGTCTTAGGGATAACCTGCCCTGTAGTGAGGGTATTTCATGGAGCCGTGTTGAATTCAGGCCTGGTAGGCCTCAAACGGGGTAGACTCCATCTTTCTTTCTGCTCCAGCAGCTTGAGATGTTTCTAGGTTACAGGGGATGTTTTAGTTATGAGGTGTTATTCGCTTGGAGAGAACCGGTTCAGACCGGCCCTTATCGAAGGATTGTATTTTTCTTCATGCCGAAGACGCTACATCAGGCCGGCCGGCTGGGAAAGTGTCCTTGGCACGGGGAGGTACAAGAATTTGGTGGGCGGCAGGTTACGGGCTGGAATTTTCCATGAGAAAATGCACCTCTATATTAGTGAAAGCCTGAGGCAGATACTGGCACTTATTCTTTCAATCCATAGGCGGCACCTAGCCGTTAGCAGAAAAGCTACTACTTATTCCAGGGAAGACAGATGACAAACTTGAGGGCGGAGAAAGACCAAGAGACAGATACTCTTCTAGCAGAATTGCCAGGGAGGAGAGAGTAGCCGATGAGGAAGAGGTCCCAGTGACTCGGAGAAGGGAGCTACGGAGGTGTGATCTCCAGGCAAGCCGAGGCACAGACGAGAAGGGGACCTAGATGACCATTGAGTGCAGGCTACACACGACTAAGGTGATGTCGACCCCTTTCTTATAAGAGTGTACAACCTAATCTTTCACTTTTCTTTACAGGTTATGTGTTACATTATGTGCTTGCGTATCTGATATGTATATATATATTAAAGTCAGTTTGTAGTAAATCAACATGTGCTGTGTGTTCTTGTATAAGAGGGTAGCCTATTCTTCTAGTCAGCTGCAACTCGACATGAACAGATGTTAACCCTGATCCGGTAAGTGGTAACTGAATAAGGGAGAAAGGAGCCCCTCGAACCAGAGAACAGGTTGTGCTCAAACTGGCAGTTCTTGTGTGATCTGATACACTGATTCCCTTGTCGTATGTTATAGTGATCATAGGATGAACTCGTGAAGGCTGCCGTCTGGGTAGGAAGTCCTGGGTCCGTTTGGGACCGCGAGGCTAAGGCTGCCGTCTGGGTAGGAAGTCCTGGGTCCGTTTGGGACCGCGAGGCTGAGGCTGCCGCCTGGGTAGGAAGTCCTGGGTCCGTTTGGGACCGCGAGGCTGAGGCTGCCGTCTGGGTAGGAAGTCCTGGGTCCGTTTGGGACCGCGAGGCTAAGGCTACCGCCTGGGTAGGAAGTCCTGGGTCCGTTTGGGACCGCGAGGCTGAGGCTGCCGCCTGGGTAGGAAGTCCTGGGTCCGTTTGGGACCGCGAGGCTAAGGCTGCCGCCTGGGTAGGAAGTCCTGGGTCCGTTTGGGACCGCGAGGCTAAGGCTACCGCCTGGGTAGGAAGTCCTGGGTCCGTTTGGGACCGCGAGGCTGAGGCTGCCGTCTGGGTAGGAAGTCCTGGGTCCGTTTGGGACCGCGAGGCTAAGGCTGACGCCTGGGTAGGAAGTCCTGGGTCCGTTTGGGACCGCGAGGCTAAGGCTGCCGTCTGGGTAGGAAGTTCTGGGTCCGTTTGGGACCGCGAGGCTAAGGCTGCCGTCTGGGTAGGAAGTCCTGGGTCCGTCTTGGATCGCGAGGCCGCCACTTGTATTATAAGAGGTCTTGATATATATATATATATATATATATATAGTAGGAATTCCCTGTCCTTAGGTGGTATATATATATGTGGTTACTTATTGTGAATAGGCCCTAGGGAGGGGGTAACGTTCTGGCTGGGTTAGAAAGGCTCTGTTGAGCGGGTTCTATCTGATCCGACAACCCAAGCAGAACATTTGGCGTCACGAACCGTTTTCGAAACCTGTGTGCGTCGTGTTGTCTCGTGTTTGCTTTAGGCATGTGCGTGGTTTTCTTTGTATATTATTTGTGGTATAATTGTGTGTATAGTTTTTCTTCTTCTTTCCTTTCTTTTTCTTTCCTTTCTTCTTTCTTTTCCACAATGTTTTCTAAAAAGTCAAAATCTACTTTTAAGTTGCCCATTGATATTCCCGGATGGGATTCAACGCCTTATGAGGCCTTAGCCCGGGAGTGGGCTGATTCTACTGGTTTGAGTGAGAATTGGAATTCTTCTTTGGAGCTGGCGGAGCCGGCTAATGTGATTACTTGTTTACAGAAGGCACCCATCTCGAAGGGTGAGGAGATTCCCAATTTAGGGCGCAGAGGTTGGATTGTTCTGTCTGCGTACAGAATTCTGCATGAGAGGTTGTTGATGCTACAGATCTCTCTTAAGGATGTGGAAGCGCACTTTGTTGAGATTCAGAATTCTCATACTTTATTGCGGTGTCAAAATAAGTTGCTTACTGACAAACTTGAGACTTATCAGACTATTGCCGAGAGGGCGGCTGTGTGAATTGCCCGTTATAAATACAAACATCGGCGCGGCCGGGTTTCGACGCGAAAGGTGCGCCTGGTCGTGGCGAATGCCGGACTGGATTGGAATCCTGATGAATGGGATGGTAATATCTGGAACTCGAGCGATTCTTGTTCCTCGGGTGAGGAATCTGTCAAATGTGAGTCCTCCCGCTCCCGCCATGATTGTAAGCCTGCTTCTCGCACCCCTGATGGTGCATCCCGTGATTGCGCTCGTCCTTCGAGCGGGGTTGATGCTTCTTCCGCTGATTGTTCCTCTACGTGTACTGGTCGAGCTCCTTGTGATGCTCACCCCGCGGTCTCGGTGCATCCAGTTTTTCGTCGGAAATTGCAGCAGTCTCCTGCTGCTCCGCAGGGTATTTCTTTAGACTCTTTAGAGGACTTTACCCAACAGGAAATTTGTGATATTTTGCAGCGATTTCGGCAGCGAGCTGGTGAGACATTACTCACATGGATGGTGCGCCTTTATGAACTGGGCGCTGCTGGCATTATGTTGGATAATGGTGATTGTTTGAAGTTTTTTTCCTTGAGCTCGGATTCTACTGTACAGGATCATTTTCGTAACTATAATGGTGGTGGTCAAATTTCTTTACTTCAATTGGCGACTGAGGGTTGTAATATAAAGTACCCTACTGAGTCTGATTGGCCTGTGAATGACAAACAGTGGTATACTTTGCGCGACGCTGCACAACGTCTCAAAGAAGAGGTGATGAAAACGGCGATTTTTCTAGGTACTGCTGACAGGTTGCTTGATGGTTCATTGACATCTTCTGTGCGGAATCGTATTATTCGTTCTTCCCCTGTTGCTTATAAGCAGGTCATGATGACTTTATTGATTAATCAAACTGGTAACGTGTTATCTACAGTACTGGAATCGGTACGCCAACTCGGTGAGTTAGGCGAGTGGTTTAAACCTGAACGTCAGTCCCGGCCTGACACTCGTACTCCTGGTGACAATAAGCTTACTAGACGTGATATCTTTTCTGGTCTTCTGGCCGATGGTGTGCGGAGGGAGGACATTGACGGTGAGACAACTGCTCGGTTGTGGGAGTTGTTTCGCAAACGTGGCTTGGATCGGAAGGAGGGTGCCCGGCGTGTTCGGATGTCTGAGTATGATCGCGGTGCTTCTGACGGTAGCGGTGATGACGACCGCCGTGGGCGCTCTGTTCGTCGTGATGACCGACGTTATGTACGTGATATGTCCCCCCGTCGAGAGAGAGACAGAGAGAGAGAAGAGGAAAGAGAGAGGGGAAAAAATGATTATATTTACAACAGACGTAGAGATGATAGGGATCAATCCCCTGAGTTGAGGAGGAGAGAGGATCGTCATAATCTGGCTGATCGAAACCAGCACTGTACTGCTGCTGACACGAATCCATTTCGTACTGGGAATGGATATGAACAGGAGGCACCTATACCTAAGAAACGTGAGAGTCTTTATCCTGATTTATCCTGGTACACAGAATGCGGTAAACATGACTAGGAAATAGGTCAAGCTCCAGTACACAGATGGGCTCACAGAGATAATAGACCCTATGTAGATATTGAAATTTATTGGAGACATCGTAATATCCAAAGGGCCCGAGCATTGGTAGATACAGGAGCGGAGGCCACTCTTATTCATGGAAAATTAAAGAAGTTTAAAGGTCAGCCTTTTACAATTACCGGATTAGGTGGAAAGGAAACTCCCGCAATTCAAACATTACTTGAAATGAGAATAGGTAGAATCCCTAGAAAAGAATACTCTGTACTAGTGGTGCCTCTCTTGGAATTCATAATTGGAATAGATATTTTGAAAGGAATGACTTTGCATTTAGATGGTGGATGTTACCAATTTGGAACTACGCATTATATATCGTCCAGGCCTATACGGGTTGGTCGTTTACGAATGCCCCCCATAACAGTTCCTCAGGCGACAAAAGTGGTTTGTCAGAAGCAGTATCGTATTCCGGGTGGTCATGAGGAGATTAGTACCACTATTCAGGAGTTGGTGGATGCAGGTGTTATAACCCCAGTTACTTCTGCTTGGAATAATCCTGTTTGGCCTGTACGTAAGAGTGATAATTCTTGGCGTATGACTGTTGATTATCGAGAATTGAACAAACACACACCCTCTTTGACTGTTGCAGTACCGGATGTTATTACTCTAATTGAAAGAATCCAAAAACATCCGGGTACATGGTATGCGTCAATTGATATTGCTAATGCTTTCTTTTCGATTCCGATTGCCCCTGAGTGTCAGGAACAGTTCAGTTTTACGTGGAATGGGCGTCAAATGACGTTTAGGAGTCTTCCTCAGGGCTATGTGCATAGCCCTACTATATGTCACCGGCTGGTGGCAGAGCATTTGGCTGAGGTACCAGTTCATCCACAGGTTCAGATGTGTCATTATATTGATGATGTTTTGATCCAAGGCGAAACACAAGAGGAAGTTCAGACCCAATTGGACAGAGTCATTGAGTGCCTGCGTGAGAAAGGTTGGGAAATCAATCCGGATAAACTACAAGGCCCGTCCCAGGCTGTGAAATTTTTGGGTATTAATTGGCATGAAGGGCACCGTGAAGTGATCCCTCAGGTTAAACAGAAGATTCTTGATTTTGCAGTTCCAAGGAATAGGAAGGAAGCCCAAAGCTTCATTGGTTTATTTGGTTTTTGGCGTCAGCATATTCCTCATTTGAGTCAAATATTGGCCCCCTTGTACCGTGTCACCCGTAAAAAGAATGCGTTTGATTGGGATACACCACAGCAAGATGCGTTCGACCTAGCAAAAGAGGCAATTCAACATGCTTTGGATTTATGGCCCGTACGTGATGGGGAGGTAGATTTAAATGTGTCTGTACAGGGCCTTTATGCGAATTGGAGCTTGTGGCAGAAGCAAGGCAGAAGTAGAGTGCCGTTAGGTTTGTGGACCAAAAAGTTACCTGATGCTAGTGAGCGTTATACACCCTTTGAGAAACAGTTACTTGCATGTTATTGGGCTCTGGTGGATACCGAGCAATTGACTTTGGGACATGATATAGTTTTGCGACCTGAGATTCCTATTATGCAGTGGGTTATGAGTTCGCCAAAAACTCACCGCATTGGACACGCTCAGGAGGCGAGTGTGATTAAATGGAAATGGTATATACAAGACAGGGCACGTGTGGGACAGAAAGGAGTTGCATCTTTACATGAGCAGGTGGCGCGAGCGCCATCGACTGAGACTGAGAGTGTATGTTCCGTACCTTTAGTACAGGAGTCTCCTGTCAAGTGGGGTAGACCCTTTGATGATTTGTCCGTAGAGGACAGGAACCATGTCTGGTTTACGGATGGTTCAGCAAGGTTCATAGGGCCGAAACGGCACTGGAAAGCGGTGTCCTATAATCCGGTCACGCAGAAACTGCTGAGCACAACTGGTGAAGGTAAGAGCAGCCAATTCGCTGAATTGTATGCTGTTTATCAAGTCCTGAAACAAGAATTACCCGGCACATGTCATATTTTCACTGACTCTTGGTCTACTGCCAATGGACTGGCAGTTTGGTTACCGACTTGGCATTCCCATAATTGGGAATTGCATTCAAAACAGTTGTGGGGAAGAGAGTTATGGCAAGAGATTTGGGAGATGCTCCCACAGAGTACTGTTACAATCTTCCATGTGGATGCTCACACCCCTATAGATTCTCTTGACAAATTTTTTCATAACATTGCAGATGAGAAATCTAAAATTGCTGAGGCAGTGGTGGACAGGCAAGATTCTGATATGGCGGGATTGGCGAAATGGGCCCACCAGAAGGCAGGACATTTTGGAGAGAAAGCCACTAGCAGGTGGGCTGCTGATCGAGGAATTTATATTCCCTTGGATTTGATCAAGAATGTTATTTTACATTGTCCCATTTGTCAGCATATCAGACAGCGCAAAGTGCCCCAAATTGTTAAAGGTCATTTACATCGCGGGAAACTGCCCGCTCAAATTTGGCAAATTGATTACATTGGTCCACTTCCCATGAGCAGGAATTGTCAATATGTTTGCACAATTGTTGATACATACAGTGGCTTGTTGGTAGCCCTTCCCTGTAAGCAAGCTACCCAATTGAATACCATTAAAACGTTGGAATTGGTTATCATGTATTATGGTGTGCCATTCCAAATTCAATCTGATAATGCATCCCATTTTCGTGGAAGATTGGTACAGGAATTCTGTGTGGAAAACAATATTGACTGGGTGTTCCATGTCCCGTACTATCCACAGGCCTCAGGTCTTGTGGAGAGAATGAATGGTCTGCTGAAGGGGCAGCTGCGTAAACTAACTGATGACAAATATAAGAATTGGCGAGACTTTTTGTCTCAAGCACTATTAATTTTGAATAATCGTCCTTTTCTAAATGCTGAATCTCCACTTATGCGTTTGTTCCCTCCGAATGTTAATGCTCAGCCAAATGAAATCAGAGAGACTGTGATGTACTGGGAGATTACTCCCGGAGCTTTGGCTCCATGTAGAGCGACCCCAGGGTCGGCAGGTTTAGACTTGCATGCCATGGATGACACCGTTCTAAAAGGTAAAGATCGGGTCATCATCGCGACCGGTGTTGGTGTTCATATACCACCCGGGAATTTTGGATTAATCGCCCCTAGATCGGGGCTGGCCGTAAAAGGCATTCAGGTACTTGGAGGGGTCATTGACAGCGATTATCAGGGAGAGATTAAGGTGCTCCTGCTAAATAGCAGTGAGGCTGATTTGCTGATCCATCGAACTGACCGAGTGGCTCAATTACTGATAATGCCTGTCTTCAGTGATGGGATGGTAAAAGGCACTGCCCCAACTTTGCTAACTGTACGAGGCCAGAAAGGTTTTGGCTCCACAGATAACCCTGGGGCCAGGGTTTGGGTGCAGTCGCCTAAGACTCCCCCTGAACAGGCAGAGGTCATCGCCACCGGTCATGATAATACCATTTTAGTTATGAGACCAGGGAAAGTTAGCTGGGAAGCAGTCCCGGCTGACAAATGTTACTTACGAGAATGATTAATGCCTGTATTTGATTCTCTTTCAGATCATTCTTTGGACTGTCGCTGCAGGATGTGTCGTCGCAGGACTATTTTCGGGTTGGTTCGACGAGGGAGGAGGACTCCCGTCAACCCCGGATGAGCTACGCGCCCGAGTGTCGCGTTCCTTTGCTGCGTGGGACTCATCATCGAACTTTTGGACACTACTGGCGAAAAGGGTGACCGATGCCCCTCACTTTTGTTTGACGCCGATGAGATCTGTACATGATATCCTAGCGACCTGTCTGGTTGCTGTCCCTGCTTCACTGGAAACCCTAACTAATATTTTCAACATTTCGAAGGCTCGCCCCAATGTTCTTCTGGGCGATTTTGCCACCCACACGTATTGCCCCTTATGTACGGAACTTCCGGACAGGATACCCCCCATCCAATCCCAAATAGTTACCTATAATATCACACAAGGTGATATATGCTTTTTTCTTACATGTAATCCTAGTGCAATCTCTGAATGTCTACAGCTGAAATTGAAAGGTGCTACTTCCTTCACCTTTCATGAGCGAACTTTGTGCTTTCAAAGGACACCGAAAACATGTGCTTCGGTCATGAACAATATGACTTGCAAGAGTTTGGTAGTTACCCCTAGTCATTATCGCACGATGTTGCTACCTGCCGGATGGCTTTTCTCATGTGGTAATACTTCTTGGCCATATGTCCCTGCGAATATTTCCGGTGGCCCCTGTGCTATTACAAGACTCAGTTTACTAATGTTCTCGTCACATCCGAATGCCAATTCTCGTGTGATTCGAGATACAGTGATGTTACAGGAGGATTGTGACTCCTCTTTGCATTTGTATTCCAAGTCTGAATACCTTAGCTTGGCTATTTCAATTATTGGTGTTCCTGCTTTGGCGGTTTATAATGCTAAATCTATTGAGAAAATGGCCTGCTGGATGGTAAAATCTATTAATCATACTTCTACAGTCCTATCTGACATGCTGTTAGACGCCCAGGGTGAACGTAGAGCCATCTTGCAAAATAGAGCGGCCATTGATTATCTTTTGCTTAAACATGGACATGACTGCTCTGACTTTGAGGGTCTTTGTTGTTTTAACTTGTCTGATCATACACAATCTATTCGCGCCCACATTGACAGGTTACATGATTTGACGGAGGAAGTGAGAAAACACATTGACCAGGGCTGGTTTGACTGGCTCTTTAATTGGTTACCTGACCTGTATCTATTACGTCGAATATTAGGAGGTATTTTACTTACCATCGCTGTTTTGATTTCTATTTGTTGTTTTATTCAGTGTATCCCTTCACTACTTCAATTCTGCACACTTGGTACTAGACATAGGTCAGTTAGTTTTGTTTCATATTATTCCTCTACGGATGTTAGTTCGGTTTAATGAATGTATAATAGACTGAAGTCAAGGGTGAAATGTACTGCTCGATTTTCCCGGCCCTATTGTGTTGATGGGTGATTAGGGTGACTTCAGTCTATTACCATTCAAGCCTAAGGGTTAGAGTAGTGAATGAAGTCTATTTACTAGGCACTTCGACATGATCCTGTGTTCTTCCCCATAGATTAGGGCTTGCACACATATCCTGGGGGATAGATTCGTTAGTCTTAGGGATAACCTGCCCTGTAGTGAGGGTATTTCATGGAGCCGTGTTGAATTCAGGCCTGGTAGGCCTCAAACGGGGGAGACTCCATCTTTCTTTCTGCTCCAGCAGCTTGAGATGTTTCTAGGTTACAGGGGATGTTTTAGTTATGAGGTGTTATTCGCTTGGAGAGAACCGGTTCAGACCGGCCCTTATCGAAGGATTGTATTTTTCTTCATGCCGAAGACGCTACATCAGGCCGGCCGGCTGGGAAAGTGTCCTTGGCACGGGGAGGTACAAGAATTTGGTGGGCGGCAGGTTACGGGCTGGAATTTTCCATGAGAAAATGCACCTCTATATTAGTGAAAGCCTGAGGCAGATACTGGCACTTATTCTTTCAATCCATAGGCGGCACCTAGCCGTTAGCAGAAAAGCTACTACTTATTCCAGGGAAGACAGATGACAAACTTGAGGGCGGAGAAAGACCAAGAGACAGATACTCTTCTAGCAGAATTGCCAGGGAGGAGAGAGTAGCCGATGAGGAAGAGGTCCCAGTGACTCGGAGAAGGGAGCTACGGAGGTGTGATCTCCAGGCAAGCCGAGGCACAGACGAGAAGGGGACCTAGATGACCATTGAGTGCAGGCTACACACGACTAAGGTGATGTCGACCCCTTTCTTATAAGAGTGTACAACCTAATCTTTCACTTTTCTTTACAGGTTATGTGTTACATTATGTGCTTGCGTATCTGATATGTATATATATATTAAAGTCAGTTTGTAGTAAATCAACATGTGCTGCGTGTTCTTGTATAAGAGGGTAGCCTATTCTTCTAGTCAGCTGCAACTCGACATGAACAGATGTTAACCCTGATCCGGTAAGTGGTAACTGAATAAGGGAGAAAGGAGCCCCTCGAACCAGAGAACAGGTTGTGCTCAAACTGGCAGTTCTTGTGTGATCTGATACACTGATTCCCTTGTCGTATGTTATAGTGATCATAGGATGAACTCGTGAAGGCTGCCGTCTGGGTAGGAAGTCCTGGGTCCGTTTGGGACCGCGAGGCTAAGGCTGCCGTCTGGGTAGGAAGTCCTGGGTCCGTTTGGGACCGCGAGGCTGAGGCTACCGCCTGGGTAGGAAGTCCTGGGTCCGTTTGGGACCGCGAGGCTGAGGCTGCCGTCTGGGTAGGAAGTCCTGGGTCCGTTTGGGACCGCGAGGCTAAGGCTACCGCCTGGGTAGGAAGTCCTGGGTCCGTTTGGGACCGCGAGGCTGAGGCTGCCGCCTGGGTAGGAAGTCCTGGGTCCGTTTGGGACCGCGAGGCTAAGGCTGCCGCCTGGGTAGGAAGTCCTGGGTCCGTTTGGGACCGCGAGGCTAAGGCTACCGCCTGGGTAGGAAGTCCTGGGTCCGTTTGGGACCGCGAGGCTGAGGCTGCCGTCTGGGTAGGAAGTCCTGGGTCCGTTTGGGACCGCGAGGCTAAGGCTGCCGCCTGGGTAGGAAGTCCTGGGTCCGTTTGGGACCGCGAGGCTAAGGCTGCCGTCTGGGTAGGAAGTTCTGGGTCCGTTTGGGACCGCGAGGCTAAGGCTGCCGTCTGGGTAGGAAGTCCTGGGTCCGTCTTGGATCGCGAGGCCGCCACTTGTATTATAAGAGGTCTTGATATATATATATATATATATAGTAGGAATTCCCTGTCCTTAGGTGGTATATATATATGTGGTTACTTATTGTGAATAGGCCCTAGGGAGGGGGTAACGTTCTGGCTGGGTTAGAAAGGCTCTGTTGAGCGGGTTCTATCTGATCCGACAACCCAAGCAGAACACTACCTCACTCACCACTCAGTCTCTCTGTTCTCAGGTGCCGCCATGCACATGAGGGCACATCAGGTGGTGGGTGGGCTTCCGATCACCTCCTTCACCCCAGGAGCTCCGCACATGCTCCTTGGGCAAACAGACGCGTTCTACGCCAATATCAGTGGGGGGCCCTCAACACGGTCTATTCTCTCCCCCTCTACCACCATCAAGGTGGCTACACATGTGGGTCCAACCCGCTCATCGCCAATGTAATACTGTGGAGCCCTAAGCCACCATGCATAGATAGTAACAACATGGACGCAGTCTCATAGTGGGTAGAACTGGCCCAGGGCACGTGCTCCCAGCCCCTTTTATTGACAGGGTCACAAATCCTGTGACACCTGTGTTGAATGGGTGTGGGGGGTGTAAGCCAGCCCTTGGAGAGTGGCTGGTACACTAGAAAGACTAGAACAGTGACCAGCAGGTCACTGCAAGGATCACGAGGAGAGTTCTTCACACCAGCTCACAGCCAGTAACAGTGAGTGAAGGCAGAGTCTGGCGCGTCTTTGGTAATCAGTGCGGGTGGAGTCATGGATGAGAGGTAGGGACGACACTCCCACCAATGCAGTTTCTATTTAGGAAAGGCAGCGTCTGACTAGTCTACAGCTGGCATTTCCACTTCCATTGAACACAGTTTGACAACTAGGATGGGGCTAGTTGGGCAGACCTCCCACACGTCAGATGTCCCTTCGACACTAGTTGTCCCACACATATAACTGCCCTTTGATAATGGTAGTATCAGAATTTCTCCAGCCCACCGCACTTCTGGGCCATTGTACCCGGTAGCTATTGGCAAACTGCACTTCAGGCTTGTTTCACACAGTAGCCACAGTTATCCTTGAGGAGGTCAGCATGAGGGGTGAAGATGGTCGTTGGCCCCTTCACAGCTTCTTTATCCGTGCCACCAGTGAAACAAATGGGAAAAGGCGATCACATTGCATGCGTTCCAACGCATGTGATTACAACACAGTCGTTACAACGACCAAGTTGTTACATCGCAGTACCATTACAACACAAGTCGTTACAACGACTTGCTCTAGAGGGCGCTCTGAACTAAGGAATAGCATAATTTACTATTCCAACACCTTCTCTACTGTTGCACTCACTGGAGTTGGAATAGTAAATTATACTATTCCTAAGTCCAGCGCTCCCCCTTATGGTATTATGGGTTGGTACTATGATGTAACAATGCGGTCGTTGTAACAACCGCGTTGTAATCGCCGTAAACGCATGCGATGTAAACAGCTGTATTCAAACAAATTAAACGCAGACTGCTACAAAGGTAAAATCTTGCTTTATCACCATTTTCAAACTCTTCAAAACTTAGAAGTTCATCAACATTCTAAACAGGTTGCCTCTGGTAAGACCAAGGAGGGGAAAAGGAAGGTACAATAAATGAAGAGTGAATGGTACATTCAAAGCATAGTAAAGTGTGCTTGGTAGATTATAACAATTATGTAAGGGTTCTTAGGGGCAGATGCTTAATTTTGTCAGTAAAGGCATAATGATAACTATCTTCAATTTAATGAGGACTGGACTTCATACTAAGAAGTTGTTGACATCCCCTTTCATGGTTGGTCAAAGTCTGGCGACAAGCCCGCAATATATAAACAACCTAATGAAACTGATAATTATTTTTTTTGCTCTATCATTATTTAACCCCTTCAGCGCGGCGTGGATTACCTCGCTGTGCTGAAGGGTTCGTGCGCGGGCGGGGCCATGACGGAGCGGTTCCGTCATCCGCACAGCGCAACCGATGCGCATGACGGAACCGCTCCGTCATGCGCATCGAAGGGGTTAAACAATACTAGACTCAAGATCAAGTTCAAGGTTAAAAAGTGTTATATAATTCAACAAAATGAATAGAAGGCAGCCTTTGCAAGTTATCACCTATATTGGGTAATCTATTCTCTCTTTAAAAGTTTTCATGAGTAGGTAGACTGGATTCTGTTCAGTGTCAGTAAAAAAAGTTTAAATGCTACACGGTGCAGCTTTGTATACAAATCTGCAAACTAGGAGCCTCTTCTGAGGAAATAACTTTACTATATAATAAGTTGGAAAGTCCTATCACAAAGAGTCACATATTCAGTATTACAACAACAAAGCAAATCCTTAGTAGGAATAGAAAATTAACAGGTATTAAAGTGAATACACAAAACAGTTATGGGGTCATGAGTCTACATAACCAATTAGCGCATCTTACATTAAAATAGAAAGCAGCCAGGGTTAAACCCATTGTGAAAAAACCTTCTATAGATCTTAAGGAGCACAGTAGCTATCGCCCTATTTCTCTTCTTCTCTATTTTGAAAAGGTACTCAAGTCCTTGTTAAACAACCAGCTCAAAATTAGGGCCCGTTTCCAATCTCGCTCAGAAAGCGCTATGGCCGGCTCGGTCCTGAAGAGCTTTCCGAACGACTCGTGCTCCTGGGCTCCGAACACCCGAGTACGATGCAAGTACACGCTGATGGACACGGGTCACTCGGCGCTCCATTGAAATCAATGGAAGCCTGTTATACATTGCATACATAGGCTTCCATTGAGAAAAAAGTACGTCGCAGAAAAGGGTGCCCCCTGCACTGTACATGCATATGTAGGGGGACATAAATAAAAAACACAATGCTAGCGGAATTCCCCTGAGGCAGCACCGGATTTAAAAATAACTCAATATAGTAGTAAGGTGAAACGATTATTTATTCACCAGGAGTGTGCACTATTGGTTAGCACCCGCCAGCACAATGCCGTTCCAATACTTGGAATATACAAATGACAAAACACAGCACCAAGTGCACCACTCTATTCATGTAATACAAATAAATCCAAATTTTCAAGGTGGTACGTTTTCCAAAAAGTTCTTCTTTAATGTTCAGTTTAAAATGTGAATGTTTTGACAACAGCAAAAACAGCCGACGCGTTTCGTCCAACTTTGGACTTCTTCAGGGCTAAGGTCGTAGGTTGAAATATAGACACAAATGGTTTTGATTGGCTCAAATCCAAAATCTAGCACAGTGCAGCTGGATTTGGAATATCCATGGTATAAGGTCAAAGTCCTGTATAGAAGAGAAAATGGATAGTACCATTTAAAATTTCAGAAATTCAAAAGCGGTGTTCTCATAGTGTCAGTGACAGATCGTAGTCAATTGATAAGAACGAATTTGTCTTATCGTTGAATACCCGATTCAGTATTCAAAGGCGCAGTGAAAGGCAAATGTCCGCTCCGTCCAGAGACATTGCTGTCTCTGGACGGAGCGGACATTTGCCTTTCACTGCGCCTTTGAATACTGAATCGGGTATTCAACGATAAGACAAATTCGTTCTTATCAATTGACTACGATCTGTCACTGACACTATGAGAACACCGCTTTTGAATTTCTGAAATTTTAAATGGTACTATCCATTTTCTCTTCTATATAGGACTTTGACCTTATACCATGGATATTCCAAATCCAGCTGCACTGTGCTAGATTTTGGATTTGAGCCAATCAAAACCATTTGTGTCTATATTTCAACCTACGACCTTAGCCCTGAAGAAGTCCAAAGTTGGACGAAACGCGTCGGCTGTTTTTGCTGTTGTCAAAACATTCACATTTTAAACTGAACATTAAAGAAGAACTTTTTGGAAAACGTACCACCTTGAAAATTTGGATTTATTTGTATTACATGAATAGAGTGGTGCACTTGGTGCTGTGTTTTGTCATATGTAGGGGGACACTAGGGTCCCCCCTGTGACCGAGTCATAGGGCTACGCATGAAGGGGGGCCCGCTATGGCCCCCCAAAGTCCCATTCCCAAAGCTTTTTCAAGTCGGAGGCTCTGAGTCGATCCGGCTGCTCGACATGTGCATCATACTTGGTCGCTCAGAAATCAGACCTATTGCGCTGCATGAGTTGGCCATGTTGTAGTCGTCCGGAGGGCTTCACCTATGGGTACGAGTCGCTCACTTGTACGGCGGGACAAGTTGGTCTGAAATCACACTTGTGACTTGGACTCGCTCCTGACAGATGCCGTCAGGAGCCCTTACGAGCGAGATCGGAATCTAGCCCTTATTTAGAAAGCCATGAACTTCATGACTCCTCTCAATCTGGGTTTAGGGCTACCCACAGCATTGAAACCTCGCTGGTGGAGGTTGTCGACAACATAAGACTGGCCCAGGACAATGGGCGATCAGCCATGCTTGTCCCGTTGGACCTATCAGCTGCCTTCAATACTATCTCTCACAGTATTTTAGAACAACGGCTGTGGGATATGGGAGTCAGGGGAACAGCTGTAGATTGCCATAGAAACAATCTAACCTCCACCATACAATTGGGCACCCTGGTTTCCCATAGTCGGTTGGTAGACATGGGAGTCCCTCAAGTATTCATTTTAAGTCCCATGCTCTTTAATCTCTACGTGGCACCCTTGGCCAAGGGGATCAGAACCTATGGGTTCGATGTAGTGTCATATATGCTGACGATACCCAGCTACTGATCACTCTTGGTCCTAAACCAACTGACACTAGACTCAGATTCAAAAACTGCATGATCCATATTACCAACTGGATGCAAGCCAACCATCTCCAAATGACTGGTGGCCTCAGCGCCTTGGCCCCTGACTATCGCCTAAACCCATGGTGCGGAATCTCAGAGTAAAGATCGACAGGCAGCTGTCCATGAAAGATCATGTAAACCATATAATTAGTTCCTGTTACGGACTAATGCGTAGCTAACGTAAAATCTTTCAATTGATTCCAATAGAATCCAGGAACCCACTTGTCCAGGGTCTAATTATAAGTCGGCTTGACTACGGAAATGCCCTGTTGGCTTCCATTAATGAAGAGCTTTATTCGAGACTCCAAGTTTTGCAGAACACTGCCGCCAGGCTTGTGCTAAATTTTCCATCACGGTCCCCGTCTGAAAGCTCTTCACTGGCTTCCAATCAGGTAAAGTATCCCATGGAAGGTTATCAGTGTGGTACACAAGACTATGTATGGAAAAGGGCCAAGTTACCTTGCCAAACAACTTATCTGGTACTCACCTAAAAGGACTCTCAGGTCAGGAAACAAACTTCTTACACCCCTAAGGATTCATACCTCCAGGAATGGTGGTAGATCCTTTTCTCATTTGGCTCCTGCCTTTTCGAATGAACTCCTATCACAGCTCTGCATAATCACGGACCATAAACAGTTCATTAGGAGGCTAAAAACATGGCATTTATCACTGCGTTTCCCCTTCTGACAGTTGCCCCCCCCCTGGAGTTCACTAGCGCTCTGAGTCCCCCGGATGATATATGAGATCAATAAATCCTTCTGACTTGACTTATGACATGCAACATAACCAGTATTTTGCTATTTATTAGCTGTACATTACTCCTAAAAATATTCCAATGACAAATAATATGTTTACAAGAAATTAGGTGCTTATGATTCCTGATATATCATTGAAGGGTTTGGAATGAAAATTCATATGCACTGTAATTGGTTCAATCAGCAAATTTATAGAGCACTACCTGTCACTCGTGAGGGTCCAGGCGCTGGCTGGGTCCAGTTGATTAGACAATTAGCGAGGTGTTCAGGGACTTTCAGAGCTCTGAAAGGGAAGAGGATGTCTGTAGATGAAAGGTTAGCCCATTCCATTTCTTCACTATTAGGTTTGGAAAGGAGAGACCTACTCATCTGCTACATCAGATGGAGGGGAGGGTTAGAGAAAGCTGATGTGCCTGGTGGGCTAATGGAAGTTCAGGTGGTGGTTCAAATAGGTGGGTCCACAGTTGCTTAGGGCCTTTTATGCATGGCTCAAGCACTTGAACTGGCATCTTTTCTGAGTAGGGAGTCAGTAGAATTCCCTAAGGTAGGGTATGATGTGGGTGTGTTTGGTGAGATCCAGGATGAGCCTGACTGTGGCCTTCTGTATGGTCTTTAGTCATCGGAGGAGGTGAGCTGTAGCCACTGCGAAGGGAGCATTGCTGTAGTCCAGTCAGCTGGAGATGAGGGCTTGGGTGATAGTGCATCCTGAACTTTGGGGTAGCCATTTGAATATCTTACTAAACATGCGGAGGATGAAGAAGCAGGAGGAGGAGACAAAGTTGACCTGAGTCATCATGGTTAGGTTGTTGCACAAATTGATGCCTAGGTTCCTAGCTTAGTCAGTGGGGGTTAGAGTAGGTCCACGTTCTGAGGGCCACCTGGATCCGTCCCATGGGGAGCTTTTGTTTGTGAAAATAAGTACCTCTGTATTTTCCATTTTGAGCTTTAGGCAGTTGCCCTACATCTAGTTGGCGAAGAGGGTGGGGCTGAGTGAGGATTTTGTGACAGTCAATTGAAGAACGCTTATGGCCTCATTTAAAGATCGAAAGTAACTGAACATCTATTAGAAATCTACAAAAAGTTCCATCTCCACAGCTCTCAGTTCACCCACTTCTCTGTTTCTGATATACAGTCACAGCCAGCTCTGTAGTAAGACACAGTCTCATGGGTACTGAACTTCCAGTTTACATAAATTCAGAAGGCCCACCCTATATCAAATGCCATATTCATATTTTTTTCCACTCCACTACTGGCAGGAAAAAATGGAAAGCCATCACTCACTGGAAAAAACATGTACTATACCAGGGAAGTTGTTTTATTGTTTTTCAAACTTTGCAAAAAAATCGAACTGGGCCACCATTCTAATTTAGCATGGTGGACTGGCTTGCAATGTTTCTTTTTGCTGGAACTGCTCCTGTCATGGTGCTAAGAGAACCTTAAATAAAGAAACCCTGCCTGTACGGCAGGAAAAACTAAGAACTGAGGCCTTGGCTGTGCAGGCGTAGGTAGCACCTCCACTGCACTTGGTGTCAAACTTTAATTGAGGCACTTAGGGCCAGATGAACGACCATTTCATATTACAAGTCTCAAATTAGATTTCTTTGTGACTGCCATTAAGGACTCAAAAATGTGATGTACTGATGTGTCCCAGACACATATAGCGATTCCCAATGGGGTCGCAAATGACCTACCTCATCAATAGTCATGAGGTAGGTCGCAGTTTGTGACCCATTGGGAATGGCCTATAATCACAGGGATCATGGCCAGCAGGGGTCAACAGACAACCATGTTGGCTCACATCCCTATATTTCCCCCTTTCCCACTATGTCAATACCAGTTAGTCCAACCTATACAGAGGATTATATTGCCAAAATCATATGCGGACCCTCTTTGTTTCAAACACCATTACCATCAGCAACACCCACCAATATTGCCACTGACAAATTAACTACTTTAGAACACCTAAAAAAGAAACACGTCCACAGAGAGTTACATGCTCTGATGCTCACAGAATGCCTAAAGGCGGATATAATACCCCTAGGCCTCCAATGTTCTCAATACCCCAGCAATTTTCTTACAAGACCCCAAATTCAAAAACGGCTTTGCACACATTGGGACAACGTGCTCACGCCACTGGATGGTGCAAGGAATAGACACAGCACTGGAACATAGCAGGAAGGAGCTGGATGAAATACTAAAATTGGAGAAAATTATCCTAGAATTGGACAGCATAGCCAAAGCCAAAGCTGTCCTTGAACACTAGATAGAACCATCTCTGACTTCCACAAATTTGAATATCACAAAAAAGCCACTAAAGTGACAAAAGATATAAAAAACGATAAAAAAAGAAAAAACATCCCCATATCTTTTGAACGACTATTTCACCAACCCACAAAACGCACAAAGACAACCAGCAGGCACCTGTGGTAGGTTAAAAAATAAACAGCCAGTAACTTTTTCCGATTCATCTGCTGACTCCGATTCCTCTGTACACAGTACAGGACCTTGCACCTCTTCCAGCAATCCCCTTTATTTAGCGAGAGGCCAGCCTTTCCAAACGCAGAGGGGCAGGGTGAAGCAGAGATACAACTTCCCATTGGGCAAACGCCAAACGAGCAGCAAATTCTATCAATGGGGCTACCAGTAATAAACATCAGGGATTTGGAAGACTCGACCCCCATCTCAGAGCACATACTCATCTTCAACCTGTCAGGGCATCAATTGGCCTCTACAGAGATCTCCCTATTAAGTAGAGGACTTTCATATGTTTTGATAGAGAAACCCAATTGGTTTACTATTCAGATAGAGATTTTCCAATTTTTTAGGAAAATAACACTCAAATCGTTCTCCATGAATAGAGAGACAATACCCAATACTGATACTACAGGACTACGTCCTAAGTCGACCTTCAACCCACCCACCGGGTCCCTACCTCCAGAGGTAGTCACTTTTGAAAACTTAGTCTTGAAAGACCTGGAGAAACTACAGAAGGAACACAACTTCATCCCTTACAACATCAGCTTGGATGAGAAAAAGAGTATCTCCAAACTCATGAACATGGATCATATAATTATAAAATGATGTGACAAAGTGGAAGGGATTGTCATCCAAAATAAAACCTCCTATGACAATGAGATCCTACGTCAACTAAGCAAAACCACAGACTATGAACTTTTGTCTCATAACCCCCTCCCAGAAATCAAGAACCTTATCCAAACCATCACTAAAGAAGCTGAAGAACTAGGCTACATCAGTCACATTGAGTTCCTTTACCTCCAAAAGTCAGCGCACCCCTGTACTATACACATTACTAAAGACTCACAAAGACCAAGAAAATCCCCTGGGCAGACCCATCCTTTCTGGATGTAAATCTATCCTTGAGCCATTAGGACGGTACATAGACTTTTTTAATCCATGATCTGGTACAAGACACAATAGCCTACGTCAAAGACACCACACACTTTATCAATCTGGTTGAACAAGAGTTATTTGATCCCACGTGCGAGCTCCTGATCACTCTTAATATAGAAACACTATGCACTAACATCCCTCAGGACAAAGGTATCGCAGTCATCAGAAACCACATGAACAACCATCCCAGCCCACACCAAGTACCCACTGAATTTATCATCTCGCTCTTGGAGCTAGCCCTTACTAAAAACTACTTCATGTTTAATGACAAATACTACAAGCAATGCAAAGGAACATCCATGGGGGCAGTTTTCGCCCCAAACTTTGCCATCCCATTTGTTGATCACATAGAAAAATCCTTTGTACTCAACTCAGTCAGTCCCCACAGACAGAAAATCAGAAGCTGGCATCGCTATTTTGATGATGTGTTCATGAAATGATATGGCAAGGCAACCCGACAGAACTTTTGCACATGGATCAATAACTGCCAACCTGACCTCAAATTCACTTACAACTTTAGCAGTACACAGATACACTACCTGGACGTAACAGTCAAACCTACTTGAGCCCAAGAAAACCATGTCACACACTGCTTGCATTACTACATTCTGCCCCGCATGCAACAAAATAACGAAAATTATAAAAAAGCATTGGCCCATCATCACCTCTATCAATATCACCAATGAGGCACCCCTATTCTCATTGAAACGTGGACACAACATCAAGGACCACTTAGTACGCTCACAAAAACCCTCGCGCAGTTGCAACACTAAACAACCATGCTAAGGTCTCCTACCAGTGGTGGGTTACTTTAAATGCGGTAATTGTGCAGCGTATCCACTCACAAAAAACACCAAGGTCTTTGAGCATGGCATTTTGTCGCACAAATTGTACTTCTTCTCTAATAGTAATTCAGAGAATGTAATTTACTGTATCCACTGCCCATGCAACTTAATCTATGTTTGACAAACTACTCAAAAAGTAAAAACGAGAATAAGACAAATTAGGAGCAGAATACGCTGCAGAGTGACCACTGCACCAATTGTCGAGCACTTTCTTGAGAAAGGACATTCCAAATCAGATCTCTGTTGACAAGTGATCGACATAGTACGCCCCAACAGCAGAGGCGGTGATCAACAAGCAATCCTCAACAAATTGGAATGCAAATGGATGTTCAAATGCAGATCTATCGAAAATGGACTTAGCACACTCGAGGAGTGGAATATGATTTTGTAATGTCTAGCTAATATAATTCTATGCTGCTTACACTGTATTTGTAAATATGTATATTTCAGTGTACATTGGGTATTTTATTAAACTTTGCGGTTTTATCTCCCTCACTATTCCTTTTAATCTCTTCAGGGCATCCCTTTTGCACCTAGTCTAGAAGGCTACTTGACTATCCTTGCCTTAGTTTCCAACAACAATTCTTTTCTCTACCTTCCGCTTGGCCCCACTATCCATGGCCGGCCGACGCAGCTACAGTGCTATCACTTGTGTGCACTTTCTCCTTTATGAGGATTCCTCCTCCCTCCCCAAGATGGCTGTCGTTCTAGGCCAGGTGTTCACTGCAGATGCACGCTTTCCCTGCGCGTCCTAGCGACTTGGCATATTAGGCTCCTTCCCCGCCCTGCCCCATGAGGAAGTGTTCAGAATCAACCGATGCTCCTAAACACCCGACCCATGAGAGAGTGCTCCGATTCTATTACAGGACCGGAGGCGAGGATTATGCTTCTCTTTCTTATTTATTGCTACTCACAGCAGCCAATGAAAACTTTTCTTATGCAAAACAAACTACATTTCCCATGATGCATGCACCACATCACTTCCTGCAGAGCCCCATAAGAGCCAGTAATACCGAAACCAGTCCTCTCTCTTTGCTGCTCACGCAGACAGTTAAGTTGAGAGCTCCGTTATTGGCATTATTGATGTGTGACTTTATGATTGATGCTTTGATTGCTGCAAGCGGCGCATGGTTATTGTATTCCTGAGCAAGTCTTAATGCCGCTCTTACTTTCAAATCACGAGTATTGCATTGACCGCTGTGGCGAGTCGGATCTCGCGCCTTTGGCGCTACGAGGCTACCGCTGGGAGCGGGGATGAGTGGTGAGCTTGCTTAAGTGCACCGGGTACGGCGATCGATGCGGGTGTGCATCGCGCCGTTTGTCACGATCGAAAGGACGAGTGTTAGACGTGGCGCTCGGCCGCCTTGTCAGTTTCATTTTCAGCGCGTTAGCGCTTATGCAGGTTCATTGCACACGGTACGGCTCCGCCTTCGGCGCGTGAAATTTACATGTTGTGATAGCGCTAAGGCTCCCCTCATATGCCGGTGACGCTGGGAGACTGTTACTTTTACTTTTTGTTTAGGTTTCCACGTGCGTAGCTGCCCATTTTCTGTTGTTTTTCTTTCGTTTTTGCCATTCCAGGCTGAGTTTTATTAAGAGAGCACTGCTTTACGCCTGGCTGGCTGCAAAAATGACCTGGGCCTGGAGGGAGCACACCTCCTTGGACTTTTTCTTGCTCTTTTGGCTCCACTACGCCTTGGGGGCTGTAATAATTGAGATACAGCTTTGGCTGAGGAGCTAGGTACCTGTGCTGTTGTGCTGTGGGTTGGCTCCCCCCCTTTACTCCTCCTTACTGTTGCCTTATGAGCAAGTACGTCTATAAATTTGGCTCCACCATGGAAAATTGGGTGCACTATGAAGAGGATGACACCTTATATGAGGAGGAAGTAGGTACACCTTCCATCGAGGAAAATATTGTTGAGGCCCTGGACGCTTCCGTTCAGGAGTCAGTCAACAAGGCCCTGGAGAAGGCAGTTCCGGGAACTGTGCAGCAGGCATTGGCGACTGCATTGAGGCCTATTACTAGGCAGTTGGAGAGGTTCGCGAAGCATCATAGCTTCACTACCCCAGCTGGAGTTCCGGCAGAAGGGCCACAGCCTAAGCCCTGGCCTCATTCTGCCTCTTACTCGTCACTTCCACGCCCTGAGACGGAGAGAGAGAGGGGTCAGGATACCGACTCGGAACCTGGTTCCACCTCATCGGACACCCCAGATGATTCCCCTCCCAAGTAGAAATCTAGGAAGGCTAAGAATGTGAAGACTCCACAGACAGCTCCTACGCCTTTCACCTTCAACCCCTCGGATATTGTTCATCCTAGGTCCTCCGCTTGGTTGCCTGCCCCGGAGGTGGCAGCGTACCTGCATGAGAACTTGCGCAAAAGTTTTGACAAGGAAGTGCGCAATAGATTGCGGTCTGAATGTCCCCGACCGGATCTTTCGGACAAGGTGGCTGAAATGCCAGAAATTGACTCCAGTCTGCTAACTTTCCTTAAAAAGTTTGCCAAAGACCCCAAGAAGGGTATAGATCGCGCCTGGCGAGGGTGCCAAGACAAGCTGCTTGATGTGGTCGATCCCTTGGCCAAGATATTGGAGATGGCTCTAGAGGCGCAGGAATCGGGCACTGCTCTTGATTCCCATGTATTGGCGGGCTGGACCCAGCGGGCAATCTGCCTATTAGGTAATGCCAACTGCGCAATCTCCAGGGAGCGCAGGAAGTCCATTCTGATGCGCATGGACTCTAACCTCACGGAGTTGGCGGCGGCGGAGCCTGGCCCATTGGCGGACGGAAACCTCTTCGGTGACCGCTTCGTCAAAGATGTGGCGAAATACGGGGGCACTTTCAACGACCCTGGGCAAAGCTCAGGCAGGAATCAAACGTGTATTCCAGGCTGGGGTTTTCAACAGGGCCGGATGAGGCCGGGGACGCTCGTTTGGCTGTCAATTTTCCTAAGGTCCTCAGCGAGGAGGCTTCGGACGCGGCAGGGAAGAGTGGGACTCTACCCGCGGTGGCACCTTCTACCAGTAAAGAGAGAAATATTCCCTTGTTGTTATACTTAAAGGAGCATACAATGTTATGTCAAAAATAGAAAGGGGGTGGGATATTCTATATCAAATGTTTATTATTCTCTTAAAAACATGTTTATCCTTAAAACATACACAATCATAAAAACATTTCATGGTACATTAAATCACATTAGTAAAAACATCATATAATACACATTCATTTGATCTCAATCACATATACAATTGTAACCCAATTATAACCAGCATAAATGGAGACAGACAAAACTAAAAAGATCCAACTACTCTTTTTCAAATGCACATCAAGAGGAACCCTAAAATACAGCTTGTTACACGTGGATAAATCTGTGTATAATTGAATCTGTATTGGGGCTTTGATTGTGCAACTCCTCTGCGTCGACGCGTTTCGATGGCTCAATGGGATGCGACCATCTTTATCAAGACAACTTTATACTGTCTCCCTCCACAATACATGTAATTCCTAAAACAGACAAATACAAATAATTAATTTTACTGTTTTGGATTATCTATATTTCTCCCAATAAGGTTCTTAGAAATTTTTGGAGATTTTTCCGTGCTAGTAATCTTATGGGCCCTCTACTTGGTTGATTGCATTCCAGTGGCCCTCTCATCCGATATGGCACATACTATTTAAATTACGCATACGTTATTAGGCTCTAAGTTCTACTATTAGCTTTTTTTAGTTGTTCGAACCAACCTACGTTTATCCTTCCCCCCATTTGGGTGTAGTTCTATGAATTGATTCTACCAAAACTTATTTTTTACCTTTTTCCTCAATTGTTAGACTCAAGCGACTCCTCACCTGTATTATAAGAGTCTTTCCTTTGTGCTCCTGGCTCTGTGGATATTGAGCAAACACCAACTTGCCATATATGTTTCTCCTGATAAGTACAATGGTGTCTTGCCTATTGTCTGCAATAGAGGCAAAGAAATATGTAACATCACTTCAATACACTACCATCCTTATTACTGGACTAACTAAATAGTAACCGTGTCTCTGTTATTTGTCTGATAATTACCTTTTCGCTGGTATAAAAGGTGTATATATTTTAAAAAAAGTTTCTTCTTTGAGTTGATGGTGCCACTTAATCACACCAGGAAATTATATACACGTCTTCTTCTTTTCTACAGCGTGTCTACAAATAAAGAGGGAAGAGTGGGGGGAACACTATAAACATATTTAGTCTATACGCGATCAACGGTTTTACTTTTTACCATTTAAGCGTTTCTATTCCCTCACCTCAATTGCGCTGTGTTCTGTCCGTCGTGTTTGTTGCTGGATCGGAGCAAAATCGCTCTCTTGTTTTGGCATTTCCAATTTATAATTAGTAAACCTGTCTCTTATTGGTTTGCTACGCACACATGACTCGTACTCCAACACGCTCATTATTGTGCTGCACGTTTGGATTGGTTGCACGCTATACCTGACGTGTCTTCCATGGTGCATGCTCAAAAGGAATCTTACTAAGACACACAGGGATTGGTTGTGAACGGCACATCACTTTTTTTCTTTTTCCCTTTAGTGTGTTTTTTTCTTTTTTTCTTTATTTGTTTCTCAGTCCTAACTTTATTGTTTTCTCGCCGCGTTTAAGTATTGCATGGCCCTAGTAGGGAAGTCCAATGTGTCATAATCTTATTAACTCCTTTTCTTAGTACAACTACTGAAACCTAATGTCCGTGTGTCACCTAAATATTAAAAGCATTGCGTGATCAGGGAGGAATTTATAACCACGAATGTATGCTAATGGCTGCCATCTGCGTGTTATGCTTACCATATTATATTAACTAGGTTATTTATACTTTATTATTTGTTCTTTGTTCCTAGTATACTAACTAGATATTTGTGAAGTAAATATGAGGTAAATGCAAGCAGCCTGACACAGACAGTTTGTCAAAAAGGCTTCTTTATAAAGTGCAAGTGCCTGAGGAATCAATTTTATCCTAAAACTCATCATATCTCTGTTTGTCAACTGTCTCAAAGAGGCACCAGTGAATTCATAAGGTGGACAAGTCAACGGAAATTCTTAACGCTTAGGGCGGCTTTTGACATGTGGATTACAGATAGGATGGATATACGCTTAGCATGACTCAGTGAGTAAGAGCTTCATCCAATCCTCTCTGGAGTTAAGGCCTTTCTCTACAGTATTGAGGTAGCAAATATACCATTGTTCTCTTTTCTTACGAGTGTACTCTGGATTGCCTCCTCTTCTATTCATCAAAATCTTTTCCAATATAAACCACTTAAAATCATTACAGTCATGGTTTGTTTTGACAAAGTGATCTACCAGGGGCGCATTCTCTTTTTTCGTTCTTATTGCCGATCTATGTTCTAGCAGACGAACACGTAGTTCCCTGCCCGTTTCCCCTACATAGCCTAACCCACATGGGCAGGTTAGAAGGTAGACGATGTTTTTACTGCGGCAGTTATTCAATGTAGTGCTTGTCAAGTTTTTACCAGCAAAGGTGATGTTTTTGCCTTCCAAGCATTGTGCACATATTGAGCAGGTGCCGCACTTATGGTTGCCCTTTGCTTTGTCGCCTTTTAGAGTGCTTTGTTTTTCCACTTCTCCTGGATATGTTCTCACCAGTGCATTTCTGATGGTTTTATTTCTCCTGAATGAGAACAGTGGTTTATTGAGCTGAATGTCCGTGCCATGGTTTAAAATTTTCCAATTCCTATTCACGATGTTTTTAATTTGATTGCTGATGTTTGAGAACTGAGTCACAAACACCACTCTCTCACTGGCTATGTTTTTCTTCTTCTCTTTTTCAACATCTAAGAGACTGTCTCTATTATAAAACCTAGCCCTTTTCAGGGAATTCTTTATTAATTTTTTGGGATAGCCTCTTGCTTGTAGCTTCATTTTTGTGATCTCTGCGTGGTGATAAAAATCTGCAATACTGGAACAGTTTCTACGCAGTCTTAAAAACTCCCCAAAGGGTATATTATCCTTCTGTGCATGGGGGTGGTTACTTGTATATTCAAGGAGAGTGTTCTTGTCAGTCGGTTTTGTAAAAAGTTCCACCTGAAGCTCGCTATTAGCCTCTTTGATTTTTATATCTAAGAAGTCTACACTGGTATCACTATAGTGAGCTGTGAACTTCAAATTGGGATCCCCCAAATTTAGCCATTCCAGGAATTCAGTTAACTCTGTACTGGCACCGTTCCATATGAAGATAATATCATCTATGTAACGGTGCCAGCACGTGATGTTTTCATAAAAAGGGGCAACCTCATTGAAAATGTTGCGGCGTTCAAACTCGCCCACATAGAGACAGGCCAGACTGGGAGCACAGGTGGCTCCCATACTGGTCCCTTTGGTTTGTAAATATAGTTCATAGGGAAACCAAAGGGACCAGTATGGGAGCCACCTGTGCTCCCAGTCTGGCCTGTCTCTATGTGGGCGAGTTTGAACGCCGCAACATTTTCAATGAGGTTGCCCCTTTTTATGAAAACATCACGTGCTGGCACCGTTACATAGATGATATTATCTTCATATGGAACGGTGCCAGTACAGAGTTAACTGAATTCCTGGAATGGCTAAATTTGGGGGATCCCAATTTGAAGTTCACAGCTCACTATAGTGATACCAGTGTAGACTTCTTAGATATAAAAATCAAAGAGGCTAATAGCGAGCTTCAGGTGGAACTTTTTACAAAACCGACTGACAAGAACACTCTCCTTGAATATACAAGTAACCACCCCCATGCACAGAAGGATAATATACCCTTTGGGGAGTTTTTAAGACTGCATAGAAACTGTTCCAGTATTGCAGATTTTTATCACCACGCAGAGATCACAAAAATGAAGCTACAAGCAAGAGGCTATCCCAAAAAATTAATAAAGAATTCCCTGAAAAGGGCTAGGTTTTATAATAGAGACAGTCTCTTAGATGTTGAAAAAGAGAAGAAGAAAAACATAGCCAGTGAGAGAGTGGTGTTTGTGACTCAGTTCTCAAACATCAGCAATCAAATTAAAAACATCGTGAATAGGAATTGGAAAATTTTAAACCATGGCACGGACATTCAGCTCAATAAACCACTGTTCTCATTCAGGAGAAATAAAACCATCAGAAATGCACTGGTGAGAACATATCCAGGAGAAGTGGAAAAACAAAGCACTCTAAAAGGCGACAAAGCAAAGGGCAACCATAAGTGCGGCACCTGCTCAATATGTGCACAATGCTTGGAAGGCAAAAACATCACCTTTGCTGGTAAAAACTTGACAAGCACTACATTGAATAACTGCCGCAGTAAAAACATTGTCTACCTTCTAACCTGCCCATGTGGGTTAGGCTATGTAGGGGAAACGGGCAGGGAACTACGTGTTCGTCTGCTAGAACATAGATCGGCAATAAGAACGAAAAAAGAGAATGCGCCCCTGGTAGATCACTTTGTCAAAACAAACCATGACTGTAATGATTTTAAGTGGTTTATATTGGAAAAGATTTTGATGAATAGAAGAGGAGGCAATCCAGAGTACACTCGTAAGAAAAGAGAACAATGGTATATTTGCTACCTCAATACTGTAGAGAAAGGCCTTAACTCCAGAGAGGATTGGATGAAGCTCTTACTCACTGAGTCATGCTAAGCGTATATCCATCCTATCTGTAATCCACATGTCAAAAGCCGCCCTAAGCGTTAAGAATTTCCGTTGACTTGTCCACCTTATGAATTCACTGGTGCCTCTTTGAGACAGTTGACAAACAGAGATATGATGAGTTTTAGGATAAAATTGATTCCTCAGGCACTTGCACTTTATAAAGAAGCCTTTTTGACAAACTGTCTGTGTCAGGCTGCTTGCATTTACCTCATATTTACTTCACAAATATCTAGTTAGTATACTAGGAACAAAGAACAAATAATAAAGTATAAATAACCTAGTTAATATAATATGGTAAGCATAACACGCAGATGGCAGCCATTAGCATACATTCGTGGTTATAAATTCCTCCCTGATCACGCAATGCTTTTAATATTTAGGTGACACACGGACATTAGGTTTCAGTAGTTGTACTAAGAAAAGGAGTTAATAAGATTATGACACATTGGACTTCCCTACTAGGGCCATGCAATACTTAAACGCGGCGAGAAAACAATAAAGTTAGGACTGAGAAACAAATAAAGAAAAAAAGAAAAAAACACACTAAAGGGAAAAAGAAAAAAAGTGATGTGCCGTTCACAACCAATCCCTGTGTGTCTTAGTAAGATTCCTTTTGAGCATGCACCATGGAAGACACGTCAGGTATAGCGTGCAACCAATCCAAACGTGCAGCACAATAATGAGCGTGTTGGAGTACGAGTCATGTGTGCGTAGCAAACCAATAAGAGACAGGTTTACTAATTATAAATTGGAAATGCCAAAACAAGAGAGCGATTTTGCTCCGATCCAGCAACAAACACGACGGACAGAACACAGCGCAATTGAGGTGAGGGAATAGAAACGCTTAAATGGTAAAAAGTAAAACCGTTGATCGCGTATAGACTAAATATGTTTATAGTGTTCCCCCCACTCTTCCCTCTTTATTTGTAGACACGCTGTAGAAAAGAAGAAGACGTGTATATAATTTCCTGGTGTGATTAAGTGGCACCATCAACTCAAAGAAGAAACTTTTTTTAAAATATATACACCTTTTATACCAACGAAAAGGTAATTATCAGACAAATAACAGAGACACGGTTACTATTTAGTTAGTCCAGTAATAAGGATGGTAGTGTATTGAAGTGATGTTACATATTTCTTTGCCTCTATTGCAGACAATAGGCAAGACACCATTGTACTTATCAGGAGAAACATATATGGCAAGTTGGTGTTTGCTCAATATCCACAGAGCCAGGAGCACATAGGAAAGACTCTTATAATACAGGTGAGGAGTCGCTTGAGTCTAACAATTGAGGAAAAAGGTAAAAAATAAGTTTTGGTAGAATCAATTCATAGAACTACACCCAAATGGGGGGAAGGATAAACGTAGGTTGGTTTGAACAACTAAAAAAAGCTAATAGTAGAACTTAGAGCCTAATAACGTATGCGTAATTTAAATAGTATGTGCCATATCGGATGAGAGGGCCACTGGAATGCAATCAACCAAGTAGAGGGCCCATAAGATTACTAGCACGGAAAAATCTCCAAAAATTTCTAAGAACCTTATTGGGAGAAATATAGATAATCCAAAACAGTAAAATTAATTATTTGTATTTGTCTGTTTTAGGAATTACATGTATTGTGGAGGGAGACAGTATAAAGTTGTCTTGATAAAGATGGTCGCATCCCATTGAGCCATCGAAACGCGTCGACGCAGAGGAGTTGCACAATCAAAGCCCCAATACAGATTCAATTATGCACAGATTTATCCACGTGTAACAAGCTGTATTTTAGGGTTCCTCTTGATGTGCATTTGAAAAAGAGTAGTTGGATCTTTTTAGTTTTGTCTGTCTCCATTTATGCTGGTTATAATTGGGTTACAATTGTATATGTGATTGAGATCAAATGAATGTGTATTATATGATGTTTTTACTAATGTGATTTAATGTACCATGAAATGTTTTTATGATTGTGTATGTTTTAAGGATAAACATGTTTTTTAAGAGAATAATAAACATTTGATATAGAATATCCCACCCCCTTTCTATTTTTGACATAACATTGTATGCTCCTTTAAGTATAACAACAAGGGAATATTTCTCTCTTTACTGGTTTAAAGTACCCCATTTCCCTTGAGTTTCAAGGGGTCCCTCTCAAGTCTTTTTTCGCACCTTCTACCCCACCAGGCAACGCTTCAACAAGCGACGATTTAACAAGGGATCCTATCGGGGAGGATTCCAGAACACCGAGTCTTCAGGTGAGCGCTCCAGACTTATTTCTTCTTCCATTGGGGGGATGTATTCAGCAGTTTTATCACAATTGGGTTCAACTATCACAGGATGCCTGGGTTTTGCAGACAGTTCAGGGATTCCATCTAGAGTTCTTCCAGACTCCTTGTCAGGTTCATCGGCCCAGACAGCTTTCTTTTTCCCAACTAGAGTGCGATTTCATAGATTCAGAAATAGGAGGATTGCTGCAGAAACACGAGATAGCGCCTTGCGACGAGGGCCCTCGCGGTTTCTGCAGCAATATTTTTCTGGTGCAGAAGAAAGGCGGTGGTTGCAGATTGGTACTCAATTTGAAGGATTTCAACCACTACATGACTTACAAGCACTTCAAGATGGAGGGCATCCATCTGTTGGCAGACCTACTGAAGCAGGGGGACTGGTTGGTCCATCTGGACCTGAAGGACGCCTATCTGTCCGTTCCCATATATCGTCCCCATCGCAGATTCCTTCAATTTCAATGGCGGAACCGGTGTTACGAATATTTGGTCCTTCCTTTCGGACTTTCCTCAGCACCGTGAAGCTTCACCAAGGTTCTGAAACCTGTCATAGCCTACCTCAGGGAACAAGGGGTTCACATGATTGTCTACTTAGACGACATGCTCATCATGGCGCAGTCTCAGGCGTTGGCGGTTCAGCATTTGCGCATGACCATTCGTATCTTGCAGAACCTGGGGTTTGTGATCAACGAACCAAAATCGGTTCTGTGTCCCACGCAGACGATAGCTTTTCTGGGGTTCGTCATAATCTCTCAGACGGCCCAGCTCAGTCTTCCATGTTCCAAACTTCGGGATATCAAGAAGGAACTTTGTTCCTTCCTGACCAAGAAAATGGTTTCTCTCAGGGTGATTGCCCGGATAGTGGGACTTCTTGCGTCATCCATTCAGGCAATATTTCCGGGACCCCTACACTACAGTGCCCTTCAGCGACTCAAAATTCAACACTTGCAGAAGGATCTTTCATACACAGACGTAGTCCCTCTTTCCCAGGAAGTGAGGGAGGAGATGCAGTGGTGGTTGGCCCACGTAGAAGCGTGGAACGGCGGAGCGATTTTCGTATCTCTACCGGAAGTGGTCATAGAATCCGACGCCAGCCGTTGGGGTTGGGGAGCGCGCTGCGGAAATATTTCCACAGGGGGACGTTGGTCTCTAGAAGAGTTAAATCTACACATAAACTGTCTAGAACTCCTCGCAGGATCATTTGCGATCCGGACACTATCTCCCATGCAGGTCTCATGTTGCATCCTGCTTCGGATGGACAACATATCGGCAGTATGGTACATCAACAAACTGGGGGGCACGAGGTCCTCAATGCTGGTAGAGATAGCGAAGGCCTTTTGGCATTATTGCCTGAGTCATCAGATTTCGGTCATAGCAGAATACATTCCGGGTCAGTCCAATGTAGTGGCGGATTGGAACTAACGCCACCTCAAGGACTACAGCGATTGGCAACTCCTCCCACGGGTGGTCCAGTGGTTGCAGGAGATATGGGGGTTGTGCGAGATCGACCTGTTTGCCTCCAGGCTGAACCATCAAATGACAAAGTTTTTCAGCTGGAGGCCGGACCCATTGGCTCTAGTGACGGATGCCTTTGCTCAGAAGTGGACTCAGAACTTGAATTATGCGTTTCCACTCTTCATTCTCATTCCTCGCGTGTTCACTCAGGTGATGCGCCAGAAAGCGGAAGTGATATTAGTGACCCCATTGTGGAAGTCGCAGCCTTTGTTCCCGCTGTTGCTGGAGGCGAGTTGCGACTTCCCCAGGAGGATCCCATGGTCCTCGACAATGCTCCAGGGCCCTCATGGAGAGAAGCACCCGATGGTTCTCTCGGGGCATCTGTCTCTGATGGCCTGGATACTTTCAGGCAGCGTTGGCAAATGCCAGGGTTTTCGGAGCAAGCTTCAGGCTTCATCAACTAAGCGTGGGCCCCCCTACCAGGAAGCGATATTCTTCAGCCTGGGGATGCTGGGTTCGTTGGTGCATGGGACAGCATGTGGATCCCGTGGGGGCGGAATTACCCTTTATTGTAAACTTCCTGTCAGAAAAAGCGTCGGAAGGTTTAGCGTATCGCTCTGTTAATAACTTCCGTTCCGCCATATCGGCGGGCCACTCTCAGATCGAGGGCAAACCTGTCGGAATGCATCCTTTAACCTCTTGAGTGCCCCGCCCTTTCCACGCCCTGTGCCGGGCGTTTCATTAGCGGGCGGGGCTCATGACGAGATAGTCTCGTCATGGGCACAGCGCAACCGCGGCCCATGACGAGACCATCTCGTCATGGGCACTCAAGGGGTTAATATGTAAACTACTAAAGGGTATCAGAGTAGCTAATCCACCCAAACCAAAGTATTCTTCCTTGTGGGATGTCTCGCTGGTTCTGTCACTGTTTAACAGATGGCCCGACAACAATATGTTGTCCAGGAAACAATTATCGGCCAAACTGGCAATGTTGTTATGCCTAGCGGCTTTAGACGTTCCTCGGATGTTAAGGCTCTTGATATTACAGGTAGAGTATTTACTCCGGAGGGAGTTTCGTTTAATATTACGTCTAGAACTAAAACCATGTCACGCAGTGTAGATTATCATGCTTTCCACGACAATGCTAAACTTTGTGTGGTCCAATGCCTTAAGGCTTATGAAGAATGTACCAGGTCTACCAGGCCTGATGGTGTGGTACAATTGTTGATTGCTCTGCAGAAACCGTACAAACCTGTTACTGCGGCTACTGTAGCCAGATGGTTAAAAAATGTTATGCAGGAGGCGGGTGTAGATACTCAGGTCTTTGGTGCACATTCTGTTCGAGGTGCTATGGCCTCTAAGACCTTCAGGTTGGGTTCTACTGTACAAGATATCATGCATTCTGCAGATTGGTCATCTGAGTCAACATTTAAACAGTTTTATTATAAACGGTGGGTGACATATCCTCTGTTGTTTTTAATCAGCGTTAAACTAGCATAATACGAAGCCTCCGGTCCTGTAATAGAATAAAAAATTAGCTAGCATTCGCGCCAATAATTTTCAATTCTATGAAGGACACGGAGGCGAGGATTATCCCACCCGGTTAAAATTACAGAATTGTAATTATTGCCCACCCGTTTTGCATATATATTCTGGTTATATAGAAGTTACGGGTTGTTCTATCTCTGTTTTTTCAGGATCCGAAAAGAAGATGGATTAGTCGTAATCCTGCTTGAAGTTGACGTTCTTTCCAGCTGGTCTGGTCCTTCCACGTTGGAAGCTGTTGTTGAACTTTGTTATAATTATTGGACTTTGTTGTTCGGAGCAAAGAAAGAGGACTGCTTCCGGTATTACTGGGTCTTATGGGGCTCTGCAGGAAGTGATGTGGTGCATGCATCATGGGAAATGTAGTTTGTTTTGCATAAGAAAAGTTTTCATTGGCTGCTGTGAGTAGCAATAAATAAGAAAGAGAAGCGTAATCCCCTCCTCCGTGTCCTTAATAGAATTGAAAATTCTTGGCGCGAATGCTATCTAATTTTTTATTCATCTGATGCTCTTCCACTCCAGACTACAGCAGACCCTCAGTAAGTCCTCCCATGGTGTGGCATTGCCTTGTTCAGCAAACCCCTGCAATCCCAAGTGTCTAACCCCACTCCCTAGTTTCCCCAGAAATTGTGGGTGCCCCCTAAACTACTCGGAATTGACCCTCTTCCTGGGCTCTCCAGGGCCCCGGTAATTCCCCAGACCCTGGTAAGTTTCTCGCTCATCCCTGAGCCTCTCGGGTTTCTACCATTAGAAGGCCTTGGCCACACTGCTCCAGTCATCCTTTCCCTGGCGCGACTCCGCCGTGCATGCTTCCACACCCTGCCGCCTTTCCCCTTGCAGCCTGCAGTCAGATACTCGCTCTCTGCGCCCCCCTTGATCCGCACGCTTCAACTAGCATGCGTTCTGCTTTTTCATTAGCCTTACGCTATTCCCTCCCCCTGCTTCACGTCCCTCTACTGCATCACTCCATCGCAATCATGAGCTCCGAATGACCCTGACTTAACAGCCCAATTGATATCTCGTAATTGAGACACCGGTTCTTACATACCGGTTGTTCTCGCTTATACTGGCGTGGGCTTTTTGTACATACATTCACTGCGTTTTTAAATTAATTCTCTGTTCAGGGAGCCCTATCCCTTGGCTATCCCTGTATTTCCTCTTCATATAATGCAGAGACAGCTCCACTTCAAGCCTTACAACATTGCTGTGTTTTACTTTCTGATTAATTTAGCCTTCTATTAATTTGTATAAGCCTCTTCTGTACATTCATTGGCTCACTATCTCACGGTTCAGGGAGCCCTATCCCTTGGCTACCCCTGTATTTGCTTTTCATCCACTGTGTTCTGTATGACATGAAATTATTACTACCCGGAACCTATGGTTGACACCATGTTCTGTCCCCTTGTAGATTCTACTTGCTCACACTCTTGTCGTCCTGATGATGATCTCAATCAAATGAGATCGAAACGCCGTCGACCTCTTTCTACAACCAAAACTCCTCCATTGCATTAAATTAATTGGAGTTTTGTCTACTGTTGTCACTGTAATGTATTTTTAAATGTCACCATCCCCTCACTTCATGCACCTTCACTATTTTTGTGTGAGCACCAGAACTACCGTTTGAATGCAAAAAGTGGTACTCCATTTATGCTGTTAATAAATGTGATATCATTTCAACCATGTGTGCCGTCATATACTGCGCAGCTATTCCCTCGCGGACTTATTTATTTATTATTTTTGTTCCTCCTGACTAATGCATGTTCAAGTAGTACTAGCCTATGACTTTTATATAAAGCATTTTTATGTTTTTAAAATGCAGTCCATTTTTCTTAAAGAATAATGGGCTGCATTTAAAAAAGAAAAAGTTTGAGTTTCCTGCCTGCTCTTGAAAAATGTTGGCGCCCACATACACAAAGGCAAAAGGGTCCCTTAGGTTATCACCTTCTTCATGGAGTCAGTAAAATATGGATGTTTTGTGACCGCATTCCAGCCGCAAAACATTCATACATGCCACTGCGACTCGCTATTAGGAAGGAACACCCTTCCTAATACGGACTCACAAATCCTATTTTGCGAGTCAGTAATAGGTTACCATTCGCAAAATAAGGTTGGTACAAGTGACAAGACTCACAGCAGCAACACACAATGTAAAAGAACTTAGAACATTAGATAAAACATTCCAATGTCTATATATTCCAGAGAGGCAGTCATCTTCCTTCTTTTTTGCTGCTCACAGTTGAGATTAGTTTGCTCTCTTTTCATTTAACTGTTTTGATTGACTGTGTATAATTTAATTTACAAACTGTGTGAGCGAATTGATTTAAGAGTGTTTTGGTTATGTTGTACAGTTTATATGTATTTAATGTGTTAGATATTATATTTAAATACGATTAATTATAAATAGAAATGAAATTCATGTCGATAAGATATAATTTATAATGAAAATAGTATTTATGGTTTTAGAAATATAGAGTTCAGTGTTTCTCAACAGCTCATTTCGATGTAATTAACTTGTATGCAAATATAACATGCCGAGCACGAGCGCGACCATTACTCTCTGCTCGGTGATTAAATGTTTTTAAAGAACAGGGTTTGTTCCAATGGGTGAACTTTAACAGATTTGTTTTTTTGTTTTGTTAGAAGTAGAACGTATTGTTAAAATGTCATACCTTTGGGATCAGGGATTTATTTTAAAAGTCAAGCGCGAGGGGATTCTATTACAGGACCGGAGGCTTCATATTATGCTTCTCTTTCTTATTTATTGCTACTCACAGCAGCCAATGAAAACTTTTCTTATGTAAAACAAACTACATTTCCCATGATGCATGCACCACATCACTTCCTGCAGAGCACCATAAGAGCCAATAATACCGGGACCAGTCCTCTTTCTTTGCTGCTCACGCAGACAGTTAAGTTGAGATCTCGATTATTGGCATTGCTAATGTATTGTTTCGATGATTGATGCGTTATTTGCTGTCAGCGGCGCTTTGTAAGTGTAATATTAGGCTTAACTAACGCCGCTTTGCATATTAACTGAACTGCCCGACTTTGGCCTTGACCGCTGTGTAGGCGGGCTGGATTTCGCGCCCTGGGCGCTACGAGACTCCAGCTGGGAGCGGGGATACTTTCTGTGCTTGGCAGAGTTCCCCGGGTACGGCGATCGATGCGGGTGTGCATCGCGCCGATTGTTGCAATTTAAAACACGCGGCACTCGGCGCTTCAATTTCAGCGCGTCTAGCGCTTAACCAACATTGAGCACGGTACCGCCCCGCCTTCGGCGGGTGAAATTCACCTTTGGAGATAGCGCGAAGGCTCCCCTCATATGCCGGTGCCCTGGGAGCCTGTCACTTTTACTTTTGTTTTAGGTTTCCACGTGCGTAGCCCAATTGGGCTATTTTGGTAGGATTTGGGCTACGCACGTCGTAACTGCCCGTTTTCTATCGTTTTTCTTTCGTTTTTGCCATTCCAGGCTGAGTTCCATACAGAGAGCACTGCTTTACGCCTGGCTGGCTGCAAAAACGACCTGGGCCTGGAAGGAGCACACCTCCTTGGATATTTTCTTGCTCTTTTTGGCTCCACTACGCCCTGTGGGCTGTAATAATTGAGATACAGCTATGGCTGAGGAGCTAGGTACCTGTGCTGTTG
This sequence comes from Triturus cristatus, assembly GCF_964204655.1. Taxonomy (NCBI): domain Eukaryota; kingdom Metazoa; phylum Chordata; class Amphibia; order Caudata; family Salamandridae; genus Triturus; species Triturus cristatus. The sequence continues at coordinate 557,811,009 of NC_140583.1, forward strand.
TGCTGTGGGTTGGCTCCCCCCCTTTACTCCTCCTTACTGTTGCCTTATGAGCAAGTACGTCTATAAATTTGGCTCCACCATGGAAAATTGGGTGCACTATGAGGAGGATGACACCTTATACGAGGAGGAAGTAGGTACACCTTCCATCGAGGAAAATATTGTTGAGGCCGTGGACGCTTCCGTGCAGGAGTCAGTCAACAAGGCCCTGGAGAAGGCAGTTCCGGGAACTGTGCAGCAGGCTTTGGCGACTGCATTAAAGCCTATTACCAGGCAATTGGAGAAGTTTGCGAAGCATCATGGCTTCACTACCCCAGCTGGAGCTCTGGCAGAAGGGCCACAGCCGCAGCCATGGCCTCATTATGCCTCTTACTCGTCACTTCCGCGTCCTGAGACGGAGAGAGAGAGGGTTCAGGATACCGACTCGAAACCTGGTTCCACCTCATCGGACACCCCAGATGATTCCCCTCCCAAGAAGAAATCTAGGAAGGCTAAGAATGTGGAGACTTCACAGACAGCCCCTACGCCTTTCACCTTCAACCCCTCGGATATTGTTCATCCTAGGCCTCTGATTGGCTGCCTGCCCCGGAGGTGGCGGAGTACCTGCATGAGAATTCGCGCAAAAGTTTTGACAAGGAGGTGCGCAACAGACTGCGGTCTGAATGTCCCTGATCGGATCTTTCGGACAAGGTGGCTGAAACGCTAGAAATTGACTCTAGCCTACTAACTTTCCTTAAAAAGTTCGCCAAGGACCCTAAGAAGGGTATAGATCGCGCCTGGCGAGGGTGCCAAGACAAGCTTCTTGATATGGTCGGTCCCTTGGCCAAGATATTGGAGATGGATCTAGAGGCGCAGGAATCGGAAACCACTATTGACTCCCATGTGTTGGCGGGCTGGACCCAGCGGGCCATCTGCCTATTTGGTAATGCCAACTGCGCAATCTCCACGGAGCGCAGAAAGTCCATTCTGATGCGCATGGACTCTAATCTAATGGAGTTGGCGGCGGCAGAGCCTGGCCCATTGGCAGACGGAATCCTCTTCGGCGACCGTTTTGTCAAAGAAGTGGCAAAATACGTGGGCACTTTCACGACCCTGGATAAAGCGCAGGCAGGAATTAAACGTGTATTTCAAGCAGGGGTTTTCGACAGGGCCGGACGAGGCCGGGGACGCTTGTTTGGCCGTCAATTCTCCTAAGGTCCTCAGTGAGGAGACTTCGGACGCGGCAGGGGAGAGTGGGACTCTAACCGCGGCAGCACCTTCTACCCCACCAGGCAACGCTTCAACAAGCAACACTTTAACAAGGGGTCCTATCGGGGGGGATTCCAGAATAGGGGTGGGCGGAATTTGCGAAAGCGACTTTCGCAAATTATCGCGAAAATGTTTAAAATCTCCACAAACACGCGGAAATATCGCGAAGATGCGGAAGTTTTTTTCCCGCCCGTTCGCGGTATTTTCTGCGTGTTCGCGGCTCGCCAACTTACCCATGCGGTTGCTTGCGGGCGCGGCCATCTTGTTTTCACTCTTCTCGCGGTGCATGATCGCGAGAAGAAAGACGTGATCGCGCGACGCATGACGTCACTGCGGGCGCGAACTGTCGCGAGACAGCGCAAATGGCTAAAACAATACAACATCTCATGGAGAACGCGACCGGATCGGGAAAACTTGTCAGCGAACGCGGAGATTCAGGTAAGGCGATCGCGCGGGCGCGAGAATGTATTATTTTACAGCGCGAGCAAGAACCAAATTATCGCAAAGCTGCGGAATGCGGAAATGTTGACATTTCCGCGCTCTCCGCGGAACGCGGAAATGCCAAATTATAGCAAATTCCGCGAACGGAACGGAAATTTTGCCCAGGCCTATTCCAGAACACCGAGTCTTCAGGTGAGCGCTCCAGACTTATTTCTTCTTCCATTGGGGGGACGTATTCAGCAGTTTTATCACAACTGGGTTCAACTATCGCAGGATGCCTGGGTTTTGCAGACAGTTCAGGGATTTCATCTAGAGTTCTTCCAGACTCCTTGTCAGGTTCATCGGCCCAGACAGCTTTCTTTTTCCCCACTAGAGTGCGATTTCATAGATTCAGAAATAGAAGGATTGCTGCAGAAACACGCGATAGCACATTGCGACGAGGGCCCTCGCGGTTACTGCAGCAATATTTATCTGGTACAGAAGAAGGGCGGTGGTTACAGGTTGGTACTCAATTTGAAGGATTTCAACCAGTACATGACTTACAAGCACTTCAAGATGGAGGGCACCATATGTTGGCAGACCTACTGAAGCAGGGGGATTGGTTAGTCTGTCTGGACCTGAAGGACGCCTATCTGTCTATTCCCATATATCGCCCCATCGCAGATTCCTTCAATTTCAATGGCGGAACAGGTGGTACAAATATTTGGTCCTTCCTTTCGGACTTTCCTCAGCACCGTGGTGCTTCACCAAGGTTCTGAAACCCGTCGTAGCCTACCTCAGGGAACAAGGGGTTTGCATGATTGTCTACTTAGACGACATGCTCATCATGGCGCAGTCTCAAGCGTTGGCGGTTCAGCATTTGCGCATGACCATTCGTATCTTGCAGAACCTGGGGTTTGTGATCAACGAACCAAAATCGGTTCTGTGCCCCACTCAGATGATAGATTTTCTGGGGTTCGTCATAAACTCTCAGACGGCCCAGCTCAGCCTTCCAAGTTCCAAACTTCGGGATATCAGGAAGGAGCGAAGTCGCTCCTTCCTGACCAAACAAATGGTTTCTCTCAGGGTGATTGCCCGGATAGTGGGACTTCTTGCGTCATCCATTCAAGCAATATTTCCGGGACCCCTACACTACAGGGCCCTTCAACGACTCAAAATTCAACACTTGCAAAAGGGTCTTTCATACACGGACTTAGTCCCTCTTTCCCCGGAAGTGCGGGAGGAGATGCAGTGATGGTTGGCCCACGTGGAAGCGTGGAACAGCAGAGCGATTTTCGGGTCTCTACCGGAAGTGGTCATAGAATCCGAGGCCAGCCGTTGGGGTTGGGGAGCGCCCTGCGGAAATATTTCCACAAGGGGACGTTGGTCCCTAGAAGAGTCAAATCTTCACATAAATTGTCTAGAACTCCTTGCAGGATCATTTGCGATCCGGACACTATCTCCCAGACAGGTCTCATGTTGTATCCTTCTTCGGATGGACAACATATCGGCGGTACGGTACATCAACAAACTGGGGGGCACGAGGTCCTCAATGCTGGTAGAGATAGCGAAGGACTTTTGGCATTATTGCCTGAGTCAGCAGATTTCGGTCATAGCCGAATACATTCCGGGTCAGTCCAATGTAGTGGCGGATTGGAACTCACGCCACCTCAAGGACTACAGCGACTGGCAACTCCTCCCACGGGTGGTCCAGTGGTTGCAGGAGATATGAAGGTTTTGCGAGATCGACCTGTTTGCCTCCAGGCTGAATCGTCAAATGACGAAGTTTTTCAGCTGGAGGCCGGACCCATTGGCTCTGGCGACGGATGCCTTTGCACAGGAGTGGACTCAGACTTTAAATTATGCGTTTCCACCCTTCATTCTCATTCCTCGCATGTTTACTCAGGTGATGCGCCAGAAAGCGGAAGTGATATTAGTGACCCCATTGTGGAAGTCGCAGCCTTTGTTCCCACTGTTGCTGGAGGCGAGTTGCGACTTCCCCAGGAGGATCCCATGGTCCTCGACAATGCTCCAGGGCCCTCATGGAGAGAAGCACCCGATGGTTCTATCGGTGCATCTGTCTCTGATGGCCTGGAGACTTTCAGGCAGCGTTGGCAAATGCCAGGGTTTTCGGAACAAGCTTCAGGCTTCATCAACCAAGCGTGGGCCCCCTCTACCAGGAAGCGATATTCTTCAGCCTGGGGATGCTGGGTTCGTTGGTGCATGGGACAGCATGTGGATCCCGTGGGGGCAGAATGACCCTATATTGTAAACTTCCTGTCCGAAAAAGCGTCGGAAGGTTTAGCGTATCGCTCTGTTAATAATTTCCCTTCAGCCATATCGGCGGGTCACTCTCAGATCGAGGGCAAACCTGTCGGAATGCATCCTTTAATATGCAAACTCCTAAAGGGTATCAGAGTAGCTAATCCACCCAAACCAAATTATTCTTCCTTGTGGGATGTCTCGCTGGTTCTTTCACTGTTTAACAGATGGCCCGACAACAATATGTTGTCCAGGAAAAAATTATCGGCCATACTGGCCATGCTGCTATGCCTAGCGGCTTGTAGACGTTCCTCAGATGTTAAGGCTCTTGATATTACAGGTAGAGTATTTACTCCGGATGGAGTTTCGTTTAATATTACGTCTAGAACTAAAACCATGTCACGTAGTGTAGATTATCATGCTTTTCCCGACAATGCTAAACTTTGTGTGGTCCAATGCCTTAAGGTTTATGAAGAATTTACCAGGTCTACCAGGCCTGATGGTGTGGCACAATTGTTGATTGCTCTGCAGAAACCGTACAAACCTGTTACTGTGGCTACTATAGCCAGATGGTTAAAATATGTTATGCAGGAGGCAGGAGGCGGGTGTCGATACTCAGGTCTTCTGTTCGAGGCGCTATGGCCTCTAAGACCTTCATGTTGGGTTCTACTGTGCAGGATATCACGCATTCTGCAGATTGGTCTTCTGAGTTAACATTTAAGCAATTTTATTATAAACCGGTGGGTGACATGTCCTCTGTTGTTTTTAATCAGCGTTAAACTAGCATAATACGAAGCCTCCGGTCCTGTAATAGAATAAAAAATTAGCTATCATTCGCGCCAAGAATTTTCAATTTTATTAAGGACACGGAGGCGAGGATTATCACACCCAGTTAAATTACAGTATTGTAATTATTGGCCACCCGTTTGCATATATATTCTGATTATACAGAAGTTACGGGTTGTTCTATCTCTGTTTTTTCAGGATCCGAAAATAAGATGGATTAGTCGTAATCCTGCTTGAAGTTGATGTTCCTCCTAGCTGGTCTGTTTCTTCCACGTTGGAAGCTGTTGTTGAACTTTGTTATAATTATTGGACTTTAGTGTTCGGAGCAAAGAAAGAGGACTGGTTCCGGTATTACTGGCTCTTATGGGGCTCTGCAGGAAGTGAATTGGTGCATGTATCATGGGAAATGTAGTTTGTTTTTACATAAGAAAAGTTTTCATTGGCTGCTGTGAGTAGCAATAAATAAGAAGAGAAGCATAACAGTCGCCTCCGTGTCCTTAATAGAATTGAAAATTCTTGGCGCGAATGCTAGCTAATTTTTTATTCCTCCTCACATCACGTGCTCTTCATAGACAGCGTTTGTTTAAATATGAGCGCGAGGGACGAGTGTGAGGGGATTCCTCTTCCCGTCGCACGCTCATAAGATTCAGCTTTGATTTGAATGCGAACGCGAGGGACTCCCCTCCTGTCATGCGCACATCAATTAATGCATATGATTTAAACGCGAGTGCGAGGGGCTAGCTCCTCCCGCATCGCGTTACACTGTTCTTTTAAAGGGGGAAAAAAGCCGAACATAAAGAAATTAATTCCTCGTGTTTTGTTGTAATATTTAAAGGTTTTTTGTTAATCCAATTTATTATTTCGAGGACCAAGACAGTTTAGATTTGATGCTCTTGGGCCACCGTATATGCTGGTGATTATGCGGCGGCCATTTTAGATTGGTTTCACTTGTATTATTATTATTATTTTATGGCAGCCATCTTTTGGACAAGCAAAAGAGGCAGAAGTCTGGTTTTCATGTCATTCTGAGATAAAGCTTTATGTAATAGTCAGCTGGAGTTCGAGAGCAAGTGTGTAGTGTAAGGTGGTTTCATTGTTTGGTTTTGAAGAGATTATTCATTGGTGTGGTGTTTCTATTGGTGCAGTGAATTAAAATACATTTTAGATTACATTTGGTTGTAAGGAAATTTAAGTGAAATGGCAGAATCAGATGGAAATGGTGATTTTTTTGGACAATAAGGTTAAAGAATGTGTGGATAAGGCAGTTTCTGCTCTTGCTTCACAACTTGGAAAAAAACTGGATGATTGAATGGAGAAATTAGAGGGGCAGAGTTTCTAAAAAAAATAGTAATGAGGAACAATACTGGTCTGTGGAGGAGGTTATTGATTGTTCCACTGCTAGTGGAAGTGGGATGAAAGTTGGCCAGAAAAGAAAACATATGGCATCTGGAAAAGCTGGAAAAGAAAAAGGAGCCTTTATTAAGAAAGGCACTGAGATGAAAACTTAGAAGGAGTTAAAGGAACAGGCTTTAAAGGACACAAAGAGGGATCGCAGAGCTATAGTCTGCGATGAATCATCAAGCAGCGGAGACATTGTAATATCATGTTCTTCCGATTTTGATTTCTCTGAGGAAGAGGAAGTTAAAAGAAAGAGATTTAAAAAGGAGCATGATGATGGTTTGTTGGTTAAAGTGAAGGATCCTTTGGGTGAACTTATGTTTGATCCACAAAACTATCCAGCACTCACTCTCTCCTCAGTGGCTTCCCGCAAAACATGTTGCTCAGTACGTGGAGTAGTGGATCAGGAAAGAAATGCCGAAGGAGGTTAGAACGAGACTGAGGTCTGAGTGCCCTAGACCTTCGTTAGCTAATAAGGTTGCATTCACGCCTGAATTGGACGCAAAGATGCTAACTTTTTAAAATAAAATGGGAAGGGACCCTAGAAGGGGTCTTGATATAGGCCTCAAGGGGTGTCAAGATTGCCTCTTTGATGTATTTGGACCTTTAACAAAGATTTTTGATTTGTGCGAGGAAGCATATCTTCAAGAGAGTGGTGTTAATACCGAGGAATTGCGGCAATGGGTCCAAAGGGCAGTTTGTCTGTTGGGCAATGCCAACACTTCCTTGTGTGTTGAAAGGAGGAAGAGTTTACTGATGAAGATAGACCTGAAGTTAGCGGAATTGGCTGGTAAAGAGTCAGGTAAATTAGCTACTGGTTTTCGTTTCAGAGAAGAGTTTATTAGGGAGATGGCTAGATATGCAGCGACTTTCAGTTCATTACAGAGAGTCCAAAAGGCTATAAGGAAGTTTTTTGGATCGGCCGGGAGGATGCAGGGTCGATTCCCTGGTCGAGGAATTGGAATTTCTCAAGGCTCCTTCACGAGAGGTACCTACAAGCAGCCGCGGTGCGTCTATTAGGGCGCTGGGGCATAGCCCCCCCGCCCGCAGCTTCCTCGGCGTCTTTGAACTTAAGTAAACTGAATCAGTTTACTTAAGTCCAAAGACGCCGAGGGAGAACTGACAATCATGTCAGTCAGCATGATGCCGGACCGCCCACCCGCTTCAGAGTCTGAAGGGGGTTGGCGGTCCGGCGTCATGTACGCCGATCGTGTTCGAGAGGTGTATGTGGCCACACGCCAGGCCCGGAAGAGGCGTATTTTCAGGAGATCTTCTCGAGGATTTTCTTTTAATTAAGAACCGTGGTTTGTGCCCACTCTGCTGTAGCAAATGCTCATCGCTAAATGATGTTTAATAAACAGACTTGCTTTTTCAAACATAAGCACAGGTGCACAACACAGCATCATTTAATCAAAAAGAATAAATATAAAGTTATTTTCAAGAGCAAACAATTATTAGATTTTTTTTCTTTTTCTTTTTATTCCAATTTCGTTTTGTATAGATAAAAGGAAAGAGTCCAGTTCTAATGACTCCACACACAGTACAGCCGATGCGTTTCGTCCTAATATAGGACTTCTTCAGGGCATTCAACAGAGATGAGGTCAAGCATTTCCTTGAACTGTAAAGGCATCGAGATCTCTTCTCGTTATTTCTCCTTTTTAGTACGATGTATAATTATATCCAAAAATCTACGAGCCATCAATATAGAGGCCACGACTAGACGACAACTGCAAGGCTCGTTCCACAATGAAGGATTTCAAACGTCATCAGCTTATATTATGATGAGGTGCAGAACTGTTTCCATAAGTAAAAAACTATAATACATCCAGATAGAATGACGTACCAGCATCCAGGAATATCTGGATCACAAATCATTCAGGCAAAGAGAAAGTAACCCCCATTTGGTAATAACAAGTAGAGGACGCGCTGAGAATGTAACTCCAAGGGAAAGGATTTTTTACTTATGGAAACAGTTCTGCACCTTGGGTTTTACAGACTGTTTCAGGATACAGGATAGACTTAGTTGCAATTCCAGTTCAGGTAAAAAGAGCACCTCTTTTAAGATTCAGGAAAGAACAAGAGGAATTGGTAAGTCAAGAGGTTCTGGAATTAGAGAAGAAAGGGGCAATAGAAAAAGAAAAGAATTCTCACATTGGCTTTGAAAGCTATTTTTTTGTGTGGAGAAGAAGGACAATACTTTGAGGCCAGTGATAAATCTAAGGGATTTGAACAAATGGGTAGAATACAACCATTTCAAGATGGAAGGTATTCATATGCTGAGAGACAGCTTGAGGAATGGAGATTGGTTGACACACCTGGATCTGAAAGATGCTTATGTGACTGTTCCAGTATGTGTAGAATAAAGAGATATTTTGAAGTTTCAATGGCAAGGGACCATGTTGGGGTTCAAATGCCTTCCCTTCGGATTGACATCTGCCCCGTGGTGTTTCACGAAGGTGATGCGCCCAATAGCGGCTTGGTTACATTTAAGAGGGATAAGGTTGATCATGTATTTGGATGACATTTTAATAATGTCGGAAAGCAAGGAACAAGCTCAGGAACATACAAGCTTAGCTGTCAGGGTGAGAGAGGATTTGGGCTTCATAGTAAACAGGAAGAAGTCAAGTTTGATACCCAGTCAGGAGACTGTTTTCCTGGGTTTTCAGATTTTGACATTGGATTGTGTCTTGAGGTTACCAATGGAGAAAGTGAGGAAGATACGCAGGGAGGTGAGAAAGATTCTAGCAAGCAAGTGGGTTGTCTTGAGGCAGGTAGTAAGGGTTATTGGACTCCTTTCAGCTTCCATTCAGGCGGTGTTTCCGGCTCCATTGCACTATCGCGGGCTTCAAAGGCTAAGGACTCTGTATCTGAACAAAGGGCTGAGTTATTCTCAGAGTACAAGTAAATGCCAAGGCACAAGAGGAATTGGCATGGTGGTTAGAAAACCTTATGGCATGGAATGGAAGGGCAATCTTCGGTCCGAGTCCAGATATGATTATAGAATCAGATGCCAGCCTTCAGGGTTGGGGAGCCAGGTGTGGCTCATTGACTACTGGAGGAAAGTGGGCAGGTCTGGAGAGAAAGATGCATATCAATTATCTGGAACTGTTGGCAGGTTCTTTTGTGGTAAAGAGTTTTGTAAGGGATCAGGTAAAATGTTGTGTTCTCTTAAAGATGGACAACATTTCGGCAGTAAGGTATGTAAACAAATTAGGGGGTCCTCGTTCAAAAGCATAAGCGGACTTAGCCATGGAATTTTGGCATTTTGGTCTGAGCAGAAACATTATGGTTCTGGCTCAATACTTGCCAGGGGTAAACAATTCAATTACAGATAGGAACTGAAGGCAACCGATGGATGTCAGTGATTGGAGACTAAAGAGGGATGTTTTCTTGTCCCTGAACAGGACATAGGGACCTCTCTTGCTGGATCTTTTTGCAAACAGAGTGAATACTCAAGTTCGGAGATTTTTCAGCTGGAGGCCGGACCCAGATGCAGAAGCGGTGGACGCATTTCTGCAGGTTTGGAACAAGACTCGTTGTTATGGGTTTCCCCCATTTGCTCTGATTCAGAGGGTTCTTTTGAAGGTGAGGAAGGAAAGAGCAGAGATTGTCTTATTAACTCCCTTTTGGACGTCTCAAGTTTGGTACCCAGATGTTATGGAGTTGTTGATTGCCGACCCGGTACCTCTTCAGAGAGTTCCGGATTTGTTTCAGGAGATTTTCACGAGTTGGTTCTCCAAGGTCATTTGAGGCTAATGGCTTGGTTGATTTTGGGAGAGCATGGTAAATATCAAGCTTATCTTCGGAGGCTTCAAAGCTCATTAGGGAGTCATGTGCTCCGGAAACCTTAAAGGCATACAGGCTGGCTAGGGGGAGGTGGCTTCTTTGGTGTGCATCAAGGAGTCTGGATTCTGGATCAGCTCCTGTGGTTGAGTTACTTAACAACTTGCCTGAGATTTTTCAAGATGGTAAATCTTATAGTACTGTTATTATTGGAAGATCAGCTATTTCTGCAGGACATGATTTAGTGGATAGCGTGCCTGTCGGTCAGAATGATGTAATAATGAGACTATTGAGGAGTGTGAGAATTAAGGCTCCACCGGGAGCAAGGTCCTCATCCCTTTGGGATGTAGATGTTGTTTTGAGGTGATGATGTGTTGGAGTGAAAACGAGTTTCTGAGTCTCAGGGATCTTTCTTTGAAATTGGCTATGTTACTGTGTTTGATTTCTATTAGGAGAGTTTCGGACGTGAAGGCTTTAGAGATTTCTTGGCGTAGGTTTGTTCCTGAAGGTGTTTGTTTCTATACCACCAAAAGGAGCAATGGCTTTGAAGGCTTTCATTTTGGGTGGAGGTTTATCAGCCATTTTAGCAGCGGCAGATTGGTCTTCTGATACTGTTTTTTAAGAACTTGTATTTTAAACCTGTGGATTGTCCAGTAGTGAATATTATGGCAAGGCTTTGAACATGCACAATATTGGCCTCCGTGCCTTGCCATAAAATTCAGATTTTCCACAGTCTAGATGGGTAAAAAATCCTAATTTTATTAAAGACACGGAGGCAAATATTATCCATCCCTGTTTTTTTCCCATCCACTAATGATTGTTTTATTCTCTCAGAAGGAGAGAACAAGAAGTAATGCTGGAGGAAGAAGGTTCTTTGGGTCATTGGATTTGAGTTGATGGTTTTGAATTTTATGATTTTAGTTCAAATTTTGGATCATGTTCACAGCTTAAAGAAGGAAGATGGCTGCCTCTCTCTGGAATATAAAGACATTGGAATGTTTTATCTGATGTTCTAAGTTCTTTTACATTGTGTGTTGCTGCTGTGAGTTGGCAATAACGAATGTAATGCATAATATCTGCCTCCGTGTCTTTAATACAATCATGATTTTCTACCCACCCTGACTGTGGAATATCTGAAAACTTCATAACAAATAAGTCTCCCAGGATGGCCACCAGAGACAAAAGAGCCCAAATGTTGCACAAATATCACCCAGATGTTGCCCACGTATAGCCTGATGACAGAATGTCCCAGAGTGTTCTAAAGAACTAGAGCGCTAGCAGTGTTACTTATGACAAAAACCATCTTGATTGACATAAAGTGGTAACACTTAAAAAATTGAATTTGCAAAGGAAAAAAATGAGGGGGTTCATTTTGCCATAGAAATTATGATTAGTGCTGCAGAAGCAAAAATTAGGGCACATTTTGACTTCTCAAATCCTCTCCTATGTCATTAAAAAATTCTGACATGCAGGCTAAACATGCACTTTGAATACCAGCAGCAGACTTCCCTGGTGAGCAGTAGCTTTACTACAGTGATCTAATGAGCAATTAGAGTGCTAACATTCTGAATTTATGGCAAAAGTGTGACATATCTGAATGCCTTCTTGATGGAATCAAAGTAAAAACTGAAAGTATTTCCTACTGAGGAGACTGCAGTAAATGAAGAAATTATGAAACTTCATAACAAATAAATCTCCCAAGATGGCCACCAGAGACAAAAGAGCCCAAATGTAGCACAAATATCACCCAGATGTAGCCCACGTGTAGCCCAATGACAGAAGTGTGCAAAACACTTTTTATTTTTTGTGTTTTTGCAGTTTTATATAGTGCAGACTGGTCAGGTATTGGAGTGCTTTACATGAGCATTGGTTACATCACACAAGGACAAATTAATTTTGGTTGTAGACATGGGGAGATTAAGTGATTTGACCAGAATCACAGAATGTCGAGCTGAAGCAGAAACTCCAGACTGGCTCCATCGTTGCAAGGTCTACAGCGCTGGAAGTAACACCACATCCTCTCCCCTAAGTGCAAAATGTAATCAAGTGGTCATCTGGATAAAAAAACATAAAGATAACAAATAATTTAAAAGTGCTTTGTCGCTATTTGAAAACTCAGAAAAAATGTCCACATTTTAGTTTTTAGAGCACTAACTATAATTTCGATGTAAAAAAAACCCTCTCATCTATGTAATTTCTAAAGGAAATACTCTAGGTATTACAGTTGTGATTATATCAAGATGGCTTCAGGCGTGCCACTCTTTTGTAATAAATATAGAATGTTAGAAATCTAGTTGTTCATTAGGATACTGTTGAAAGGCAGAGGCCAGGGGCACAGACTCAGAAAATTGAAGGCAGGTAGGAGGGTGCAGAGGCAATTTGACAACACTGGGCAGGCAGGAAGGACAGTGGCAGTACAACAGACTATGGAGGGCAGTGGAAAGAGGTGCAGGAGCAACAAACCAACAATACAGGGCAGGCAAGAAAGGCTGTGGCAATATGATAGACCATTGTGGGCAGAAGGAAGAGGCAGTGGTATTACAAACATACATGCCAACAGACCCGATTCAGCCAGGAAACGGACAATGCTTAAAAGCCCAAATGGGCTTTATTTGATCTGTCTCCTGTCTACAATCTCCTCTTTTTCAATGTAAGTCAATGGGGAAAATCAATACCCCAGATTTGTTTCAAAATCTCCCTCTTACCAAGTTCAAAATGTTAGCAAGTATGGTACATTGTGTAGGAGAGTAGGATCTGCTTCACATGGGTACCCTCACTTTTTGCTGGTGTTTCACTGTTTTTCGACCCTAGTCTGGCTGTGGCCCTGCTACTCAGGACCCCAGCCTAGCTGCTTCCTCTCTAAAATGGTTTCCATGTACATTAGGTACATTTCTAAGCACTGCCCCGGGTGTAGATTTGATGTAGAGGATTAACTTCACGTTCTTTTTTTTTGTCCTGCATACACTAAATCCAGGAGGCAATGGCTGGTACCTCTCTGCAATAACCTTGGTTTTAAAAACTGTTTACCTGCTTTTAGAATTCTTAAGTCTGACTCGTCAAGTTGTATTGTTTTTGCACTTTCAAAGTTCTTGCTAGCTATGTGGATAGAAGCGGCGCCAATTAATTGACATTGAATGTTAACGATTTAATACACTGACTTCTTTTCTTTAAAAAAAAAAAGACGCTTAATGATTCTATGAAATTGATTTTCAAAAATGTAAATGACTTATTAATCATGTATTATTAAGTTTTATCCTGTACTCTTTTATGGCCAACATGGCCGAAATAAAGAATATTTGATTGATTGATTGACATTTCTAATTGGATTCTGGAGTGCCTTATAAGCCCCTAGTATATGGTGTACTATGTACCTAGGGCATAGGTACCTCAGAGACCTACCAGGGGCAGAAGCAGGTATTATGCCACCCCTGGGAAGCACTCCAAAATGACACCACAGGTCTTCTACTGCAGCCTGGGTAAGGTGGTGCTTGCACCCCTTACTGTGGCATGGGCTATCTATATCACTACCATTGCACATACATATAAAACCTATAAGTCACTCCTATGGCAGGCCTTAACGATCCTGAAGGCAGAGTGCATGGTTTTTATGTGAGAGGGTGCCCCGGCATGAGCAGAGCCCCTCTGCAGTGTTCGGAGTACCTCCTCTAATGCTGCTTGTGGTGCAGCCTAACCATATACTCTTAAGTGCATTATAACCTTGCGGTAAATGCTAACTTTCAACTGGCTGCACAGAAACATGTTGTGTTTGGTGTCAAACACTTTGGAATACTACCCCCCCCCCCGCCAGTTATGGCGGCGTGGGTAGCATTTCACCCTTCTAGATGGAGAGACATGTTCACACTGGTCTACCCGGTAAAGACTTTCTAAAGCCCTGGCATCACAAAATGGATGCCACTGTCACAGACACGGGCCTGTCCTGCTGCTGCTGACGGAAAATCCGGGAGGGGAGGCCTGGACAATAGGTTTCCTGTCCCAGGGAGGTGTAACCACCTCCCCAGACAGGCAGATGTTTATTGGGTGCACTCTCTGGTGCTTTGAAGTCCTGCACTGGGGGCTCACTTGGTGTCCCTGTGCATAGTTCAGTTCAAACCGGTTGCAGGGGCTGGCACGAAACTGGACAAAGGAAATGGGTGTAACCACCCCTCTTTCCAAACCCTCCCATAGGTGGGTCCCTAGAGTATGTCCAACCCCCAAACTTTGTATAAGTATGGGAACCCACTCCTTGAGACTTTGGATTACCCTGGACAAAACTCTGCAACATATATCCTGGACCTTCGATGGTCTATTTCAACTAGAAGACTGAAGAAATCTCTCTTGGGGTCAAGGAGTGACTCCCCTGCTTGACAGGCACCAAAGAAGCAACTGTCTGGTCTGCAACTCTGAAGCTCCCACCGGACGCTGAAGTCTTTGCATCACCAGAGGTAGATTTTCAGACTTTCCTGAGGCTACCCAGAGTCCACAGCAAAGCTGAGGCCCATGGCTATCGTGGGTGACGTGGAACTTTGACCCCTGGACACCGTGATCTTTTGCTGAACCATCATCTTCCTGGTCTTCTTTGAAGTTGTGCTTTGGGCTCCAAGCAGCCCCAGCCTTGAGCACCTCCTGCACCGAAGATTTCTGGCCTCCACTCCACAAGTGACCCGTGGGCCAGTTTCCAGTGTGACCTCTCGAGGCTCCTTCGCGATCGCTAGCACGTTGGCTAGAAGGTCCCCACAAAGGCAACTCCTCTTCTAATTGGTCTTTCCTGGTTGCTGCAGATGTGCCCCGACTTACCCTCACTGGGTGAGTCCCCCAGACCTTGCTGGTCTGCACCGACGTCCTTTTTCTATTTCCAAGTGACTTGCGGTTGCCAAGGCTTGTTGGGTCCAATCTGGTCGCCGACACCGCAGCACTTGACAAACTTTGTGGGACAGCTTGAATCGAGCTCCTGGTTATCATTGACGCCTCCTGGACCTCGTGGATGAAGAATCAAGACACCTATCAACTCACCTGAAGCACCCGACATCTGTGGGCATTGGACTATCGTGCCCCTGGTCACTGGTAAGTGACCCAGACTCTGTCCCCTCTGCTTACAGGTTCCTTCCATCCTCGATCCGGGATTGGATCTCTCCGGATACTTCTCCTGTTCATGGCAGCAGCACTTCCTGAGCAGC
This sequence comes from Triturus cristatus, assembly GCF_964204655.1. Taxonomy (NCBI): domain Eukaryota; kingdom Metazoa; phylum Chordata; class Amphibia; order Caudata; family Salamandridae; genus Triturus; species Triturus cristatus. The sequence continues at coordinate 557,826,077 of NC_140583.1, forward strand.
TGCCATTGAAAACAGCGACGCGAACCAACACCATTTGACACCTATGCACCTGGCTTCCCTGGGTGAGGTAACTCGAGTACTCCGGTGCTCCCATGGGTGTTGTCCCTAGACACCTCTAAGTCCAAAAGGGTTCGCTCGTAGTCATCCTCTAAGTGTCCTTAAACTCGTAATTTGCAACCGCGACTTTCCCCATAGAAGTTAACGGTGATACGCAGCTGTGTTCTCACACAGCACGCGTCCCCCGTGGGTCCCCTGTGTCACTACCTTGGGTGGTTCCTTGTGGTCTAAGCACTTCTACAGGCTCTAGGCCTTGTATCTAGTTCAGTCGTGGTTCTTATACCACTTTATTGGTATATGGTTTGGTATGCCCCAAGGGCCCAAACGTGTATTTGTGCTTTTACTGTTGAATACTGACTTGTAACTTAAGTACTTCGAACTCCAGCCTCATAAAGAGACTAGAGGGGTGTGTTCTATCTTATATACATATATTATAAATATATACCTGGTGTGGTTGTCCTTTCATTTGGTCATTCAAGAGATTATAGACTGGTAAAACAAGCTGCTTTACATTCCTTCAAGACTTAGCCTGAAGGCTGCTCTCCATAGCTACCACTAGGATAGCTTTCAATAAAGGTTGTCTTTAACCTATCACCATAAGGGGTTGTTTGGACTGCTACAAGGTGCCCACTATAACTAGTGGACAGCATATATCAGGCCAACTTCTCACATTAGTGTGCAGCGTGTGGGATTCCAGCTTGCTATTGTTTTACCAGATAATCTCAATTGAATTGATCAACTGAAAAGGTACCTTAGGTACATATAATATCAAGTTTAGTATACAGTAAGTTCTACTGAACTTAGAGTTGTGTGTTAAGGGATAGCACACCCTTTCTACAGCTCAAGAGAGTTTAGTAGGCCACACTAGTGTAGGTAGTGCAATACACCACACCACACTAGTAATGTCTAATCAGCCATGAACCAGTGGGTCCCTGCCAGAAGCCAGTGGGCTTCTCCCCTATAAATATGATGATCTCACCTTTGCACAGCTTAGGGCCTTATGTTCCATTAGGAAGCTGAACACAGGCAAAAGCCCAACCACCCAGCATCTTTTACAGATCCTCAGGCTGGATGATCTCTCAGGGCCTAGTGGGCCTGAAGGGGTAGGCAGAGTGGGTGGGGCAGCAGTTGAGGGTGGATCTGGGGGTGGAACTCCCACTAGCCCAAACTCTGCTGCTGACCAGACTGATGACAATGATCAGGATCTGGTGACCACAGCTCAATTGGATGAGGGTGATGAGGATGAGCACAACGCTCCCCTCTTTGTCCCTCCAGGAAGAGTTGGAAATAGGGTTAGAAGGGATAGATCTATCTCAAGGAAGTCTGCCCAGTCTACCTCATCTGTAGGGACCTCTGTTTCTTCTCACAGAGGGAGGGAAACCTCCCAGTAGAGGAGAGAGAGACTGATGAAGTATGAGCAAGATAAATTCAACCTCAGAAAGCAGCAGATGGCCCTAGATAGGGAAGCCCTAGAGCTCTACAGAGCTAGCAAAAAGGAGGGACTAGAGTCCCTTGGTGGCAGCAGTTGCCCTAGCCATAGGGGGAGGTCTTATGACCATAGAAACCTAAGTAAGATTGTCCCTCCCTACCAGAGTGGGGATGACATCCACAAATGGATAACGGCCTTGGAGAGGGCCTGTAAAGTACAGACGGTCCCCCAAGGGCAGTGGCCAGCAATCTTATGGCTTTCCTTTGCAGATAAAGGTAGCGATAAGCTCCTCACTGTAAGAGAAGAGGATGCTGAAGATTACTAGGTCTTGAAAAGTACACTGATAGATGGGTTTGGCCTAACCACTGAACAATACAGGTTAAAGTTCAGGGATACCCAAAAGGCACAAAATCAAGACTGGCTGGACTTTGTTGACTGTGCTGCTAAGGCTCTGGAAGGTTGGTTATTGGGCAGTAAAGTGTTTGACTTCATAGGATTGTACAATCTGATAATGAGGGAGCAGATTCCTAATAACTGTCAAAATCAGCTGTTGCACCAGTACCTGGTAGACTCTGATCTGACCTCTCCCCAAGAATTGGGAAAGAAGGCAGACAACTGCGTCAGAACCAGGGTGAGGCAGAAGGTACAGAACCAAGGTGGTGACAAAAAGAAGCAAGATTCTAAGAACTCTGACAAGGGTGGGGACAAAGGTAAAGACTAGAAGTCTTCACAGGGGCTCTAAAAATCTTCTTCAGGTGGGGATTCACACTCCAACAAAGGGAAAGGCCAAAAGAACTCCAGCCTCATAAAGAGACTAGAGGGGTGTGTTTTATCTTAAATTCATATATTTTAAATATATACCTGGTGTGGTTGTCCTTTCATTTGGTCATTCAAGAGATTATAGACTGGTAAAACAAGCTGATTTACATTCCTTTAAGACTTAGCCTGAAGTCTACTCTCCATATCTACCACTAGGAGAGCTTTCAATAAATGTTGTCTTTAACCTATCACCATAAGGGGTTGTTTGGACTTATACAAGGTGCTCACTATAACTAGTGGACAGCATATATCAGGCCAACTTCTCACAAATTGGATCATGGAAGGCAGGAGTAATTAGGTAGGGACATGGATTCGGATAACAGAGGACAGGAGGGACATGGAGAGGTGCACCAAACTGACTTTACAGGGCAGGCATCAGGGCTTGCAGCAGCACAATTTACAACACAGGGCATGCGTACGAGACCATAAAGGGCAGGAGGGAGGGATCAGGGGCATTACAATGGAACAGACAAGCCAGGAGGGAGGGAATAGGGGTCTGCACATGGAAAACAGAGGGCAGGGGGTAAGGGGGCAGGAGCAGCAAGCTGACCATGGAGGTCAGGCAGGATGGGCAATAGAAGCAAGACACACCATGGAGAGCAACATTGAGACTATAATGGCATACAAACAGACCATGGAGGGAATGTGGCAGGGGGTCAGGGGCAGATAGCTGACCACACAGAGAAGGTGGGAGAGGCTGTGACAGCACAGAAGACCATGCATGGCAAGCGGGAGGATTCGTGGCAGCACAATGGCCATGATGGGCAAGAAGGAGGGGGCAGGGGCATGCACATATGACCATGGAAGATAGAAGGGAGGGGTTGGAGCTGGGCACAGACAAGAGACAAGAGAGTTCAGGGGAAGGGGCCTCACAACAGACCAAGTGGGGCAGACAGGAGGAGCAGTTGCAGCACAACAGACCAGGGAGGGCAGAAGGGTGTGGCAGTAAAATGGACCATGGATAACAGGAGGAAGGGGATAGGGGCATGGAACGTGGACAGGCAGGGTGGAGGTGGCAGGAACAGGTTACAGTCATCTGACAATGCTAGGCAGGTGGGAGGGGAGTTGCATCTCAACAGAACACTCAGAGTAGATAGGAGGGGCAGGTCCATGGAACATGGTGGGAAAAAAGGATGGACCAGGGACATGCGCATAGACATCAGAGGGCAGAGGGCAGGGGGACGGAGAGTAGGGGCAGCAAGCTAAGCACAGAGGCTAAGCAGGAGGTCAATGATGGGGCATAGAATTGGGCAATGGAGGGCAGGAGGAGTGGACTGGGACATCATGCTAAATGGAGGGCAGTGGCAGCACATCAGTCCATGCATGGCAGGAGGAAAGAGGCTAGTGCATGGATTCCGACAACAGAGGATAGGGAGGAGGTGGATGGGGCAGCAAGCTAACTGTTCAGAGAAGGCGGGAAGGCCAGTGGCAGAACAGTAGCCACACAGGGCTTTAATAAGGGAGCAGGGACATGGACTTGGACAATGGATGGCTAGGAGGAGGGGAGGCAGGAGCAGCAAGCTTGGGTGGGGGCATCACAATGCCAGGCTAGGCCCTGCTTCTAACTCCCAACATCCATTGTGATATGCATCTTACTTAACGTTAAAAAAAACCTAGTAATTAGCTGAAAAAAACAAAGATTACAGGGACGTTATAGTTAGACTCAGATTTCACTCATACACAACCAGTGAAATTCAGCAGTAATAGTGACCTGAGCTAACTATAACTTACACCCCTGCAATGTACTGCTAATGACCTCAGACATTACATCATTCATGACATGGTTAGTTACATCACTCATGACATCACTCATGACATCTCAAATGAGCTGTGAATGGAATTTAACTATAATTGCTAGAACTTTATTTAGGGATAGTGTGTGTATATTAACACCCCTTTTTTTCTTTTCTTTTGTGTAAGAACCATTATAATACGCAACGTGCCCAGATCAATATGGCCGATAGCCTTTCACTTTAAAGTAATGTGTAGTCCGTTGTTTATGTTGATGTTTGCAATCCTAAGAATTTTCACATCGTGACCAGGCCAATATGGCCACCAGCTTTTTGGATTAAAGTAATAAGTAGTCCTTTGTTAATGTTAGCAATTGGAGGCATTTGTACATTTAAATAAGGAAGCTACAATGACGTCTTGTATCGTTATCAAGGTTCGGACAAGCCAAAATGGGTGGATCGCGTCCTTTGCAGATTGAATACTTCCAAACTACAACCTGAGTGCTGATTCCTTCCTTGTAAGAGTGAGAGGAGATTAAATGCATATATATAAAATTCACTGAAAAAAACACAAGTTTCTGGGAAGTTATAGTTACAAATTATATTTGAAAAAACCTTAGATATTCATAGAAAAAAACACAGTTTTCAGGGACGTTATAGTTAGTCTGACATTTCACTCGTACAAAACCAGAGAAATTTAACTGTTATAGCTAGCGGAGCTAACTATAACTCATGTCCCCGCAATGCACTGCTGATGACGTCACATATTACTTCACTCATGACATGGTCAGTGACATCACTGATGACATCACTGATGAACTCTCAAATGACATCACTGATGATATCACTGATGACACCATCCAGTGACTGTGAGTGTTTCTAAAAAGTTTAAGCATGTGATATATATATGATGATTCAGTCAGTGTGTGACTGACTGTATAAGTGAGTGATTATATGTGTCTGGGTGAATGTATGGGTGAGTGACTAATCCTTGTGAATGTCTGTATCAGTCTGTCAGTCTGTGTGTAAGTGGCTGCATGGGTTGGTGAATAGGTACATGAGTGTCTATATGGGTTATTGATTGATTGTCTGAGTACCTGTATGGGTGCCTGAGTGTATGTGTGTTGTGTGACTACCTGCATGGATGTGTGAGTGGGTGATTCACTGGCTGTATGGGTTCATGAGTGTGTCTGCAAGGGGCTGTATGGGTGACAGAGTGTGCAAGTGGCTGTGTTGGTGAGTGAATGGATGTCTCAGTGGTATATGTGTGAGTAACTGCATATGTGAAAGGCAGTTTATGTGAGTGTTGGAGTATATAAGTGACTGTATGTGAAAGTGAGTGATTGTGAAAGTGGATGTATGGATGAGTGTGTGCTTGTGTCAGTAATTGTATAAGAGAGTAAGTATGTGTTAGTATCTGTGAATAAGTGAGTTGGTGTGTGTATAACTGTATAGGTGAGTAAATGCCATTTCGATTGACTCTTTGGGTGACTGACTAGGTGTGTGAGTAACTCTATGGGTGAGTGGCAATGTGTGAGTGTCTGTATGGGTGTATGAGTGCATATATTAGTGGCTGTAATTATGAGTGACTGCATGTATGAGTGAATGTGTGGGTGAGTGAGTGGATGAATCAGTGAGTGGGTATGTACTAACTGGTATTGGTGTGTCTATGGTTTCGAGAATGGTAGTCTGTTTTTTAGAGTGGGTGTATAAAAGGTTACATTAGGGTGTGAGTAGGTGCATCAGAGATTTGAGATGTCATCACTGATGTCATCAGTGATGTCACTGACCATGTCATGAATGATGTAATATATGACATCATCAGCATTGGATTGCGGGCGCGTGAGTTATAGTTAGCAGAACTAACTATAATGGAGGAATTTCACTGGTTTTGTACGAGTGAAATGTCCAGCTAACTATAACACCCCTAAAACCTATGGTTTTTTCAGTGAATTTCAAACGTTTTTTAAATGCTAATTCCTAACTATCGGCAAAACACACAAGATGATGGACGGAATGTTGCACATTGGCAAAACATTCACCCCCAGTCACAGATCTGGGTTTAATCCATCGTTATTTTGCTTACCATGCCACCACAGTTCAGACATAGACATATGCAAATCAGTCTTGACTAGGGGTGGGCGGAATTTGCGTAATCGCGTTACGCAAATCTCCGCGAAACGGTAAAAAATCTCCGCGAACATGCAGAAATTCCGCGAACACGCGGAATTGCTTGTTCGCGATGCTTTTTTCCTGTTCACAGTTGCTGTTTGCGTGCTCGGGGAGAAATATCTCGCGAAAACGCATATTGAGAACGCGAACAAGAAAACATTTCGCGAAGTCGCTGAAAGCAGAATTTTGGGCAATTTCGCGTTCTCCGCAGAACGCGAAATTACCGAAATTCCGCAAATTCCGCGAGCGGAACGGAATTTACCGCCCAGGCCTAGTCTTGACCCAGTGCCTCATGGGAACAGCCCAGCCCGAACTGCCAAGCCATGTCTTCCCTGGACCGGAATCAAGCATCCTAGGACCGGTTTCGGGGTTTCACCCCTCTTCAGCCAGGATAGCTTGACTTCAGTGGCGTAGTGAGCACAGGACCTACATCTGGGCATACCCTTCCCACATAGGGCGAACAGCAAAACACACAAGATGATGGACGGAATGTTGCACATTGGCAAAACATTCACCCCCAGTCACAGTCAAGGGTTTAATCCGTCGTTATTTTTCTCACCACGCCACCCCAGTTCAGACATGGCCATATGCAAATCAGTCTTGACCCTGTGCCTCATGGGAACAGCCAAGCCCGAACTGCCAAGCCATGCCTTCCCTGGACCGAAATCAAGCATCCTAGGACCGGTTTTGGGGTTTCACCCCTCTTCAGCCAGGATAGCTTGACTCCAGTGGCGTAGTGAGCACGGGACCCACGTCTGGGCATACCCTTCCCACATAGGGCAAACAGCAAAACACACAAGATGATGGACGGAATGTTGCACATTGGCAAAACATTCACCCCCAGTCACAGATCTGGGTTTAATCCATTGTTATTTTTCTCACCATGCCACCCCAGTTCAGACATGGCCATATGTTATGTTATGTTATGTTATGTTAAACAGGTTTTTGTATAGCGTGCGGCTACTCGAAAGAGTGTCCCGACGCTTTAAATTGCACGCTAATCGCAAAACACAACAGAAAAAATGAACAGAAACAGAAAGAGAAGAGACCTGATAGGACCTGAAACTAAGAAGTGAAAAGCCAAGTTTTAAGCCCCTTCCTAAAGGCCAACAGGTTGGTAGTGCTGCGCAGGGACACAGGCAATTTATTCCACAGCTGAGGCGCTAAAAATTTAAAGGAGCGGCCACCAATGCGAGCTCTCTTCACGCGGGGCACTACCGCAAAAAACAAGGCTTCAGACCTAAGCGATCTGGCAGGACGATAAAAAGACAGCCTTTTCTGAAGATATTTTGCTCCAGATGTGTGCAAGGCTTTGTGTGCCAGGGTGAGAGATTTAAAAACTATCCGCTTCCGGACAGGAAGCCAGTGCAGAGCCTCCAAAAGGCCCGAGGCTCTGGCACGGCGAGATAGTCCAAAAATAGCACGTGCTGCCGAATTCTGAACAACCTGTAATCGTTGAAGCAGGTATTCTGGCAGGCCGAGATAGAGAACGTTGGAATAGTCTATTCTCGAGCCTATCATCGCCTGCACCGTGATCTTCCTGTGTTCCTCCGATAACAAGGGAAGGAACTTGCGGAGCATCCGGAGTAAGCCAAAGCAGGTCCCTGTGAGACCGATTACCTGCGAGCGTAGTGCGAGGCCATTGTCGATCTTAATCCCAAGGTTTTTCGCTACCTGGGACGAACTTGCTGGTGGAAACATGTTCTCAGGCCACCACACTTTCCAATCCGGGTCCGAGCTGCACCCAAAGAAGAGGACCTCGGATTTATCCGAGTTGCACTTGAGGCTGTTATGATGGAACCACTGAAACACAGCCTCAAGACAACCCTGGATCCTACCTCCATCGAAGTCTGCACCCCTCTCACAGGTAAAAAGGAGCTGGGTGTCATCAGCGTAAGAGATGGTCTGGGCCCCGAAAGACTCCGCCAGGGCCGCCAGAGGGGTCATGAAGATATTAATCAATGCAAATCACAGATCTGGGTTTAATCCATCGTTATTTTGCTCACCACGCCACCCCAGTTCTGACATGGCCATATGCAAATCAGTCTTGACCCTGTGCCTCATGGGAACAGCCCAGCCCGAACTGCCAAGCCATGTCTTCCCTAGACCGGAATCAAGCATCCTAGGACCATTTTCGGGGTTTCACCACTCTTCAGCCAGGATAGCTTGACTCCAGTGGCGTAGTGAGTACGGTACCCACGTCTGGGCATACCCTTCCCACATAGGGCGAACAGCAAAACACACAAGATGATGGACGGAATGTTGCACATTGGCAAAACATTCACCCCCAGTCACAGATGGAATCAAGATATCCTGGCTGAAGAGGGGTGAAACCCCAAAACCGGTCCTAGGATGCTTGGTTCCAGTCCAGGGAGGACCTGGCTTGGCAGTTCGGGCTGGACTATTCCCATGAGGCACAGGGTCAAGACTGATTTGCATATGGCTGGGCTCAAACTGGAATGGCATGGTGAGCAAAAAAACGATGGATTTAGGCCCATATCTCTGTACTGGGGTGAATGTATGACATTATTCTGCATTCTTTCCATCAACTGTTGTTTTTGCATTTTTCACCCCGAGTGGGACGGGTATGCTCAGACGTGAGTCCTGTGCTCTCCATGCCAGTGGAATCAAGCTATCCTGGCTGAAGAGGGGTGAAACCCCGCAAACCGGTCCTAGGATGCTTGGTTCCTGTCCAAGGGGGACCTGGCTTGGCAGTTCGGGCTGGACTATTCCCATGAGGCACAGGGTCAAGACTGATTTGCATATGGCTGGGTTCAAACTGGAATGGCATGGTGAGCAAAAAAACGATGGATTTAGGACCATATCTCTGTACTGGGGTGAATGTATGACATTATTTTGCATTCTTTCCATCAACTGTTGTTTTTGCATTTTTCACCCCGAGTGGGACGGGTATGCTCAGACGTGTGTCCCGAGCTCTCCATGCCACTGGAATCAAGCTATCCTGGCTGAAGAGCGGTGAAACCCCGAAACCAGTCCTAGGATGCTTGGTTCCAGTACAGGGAGGACCTGGCTTGGCAGTTCGGGCTGGACTGTTCCCATGAGGCACAGGGTCAAGATTGATTTGCATATAGCTGGGTTCAAACTGGAATGGCATGGTGAGCAAAAAAATGATGGATTTAGGCCCAGATCTCTGTACTGTGGTGAATGTATGACATTGTTCTGCATTCTGTCCATCAACTGTTGTTCTTGCATTTGTCACCCCGAGTGGGACGGGTATGCTCAGACGTGAGTCCTGTGCTCTCAATGTCACTGGAATCAAGCTATCCTGGCTGAAGAGGGGTGAAACACCAAAACCGGTCCTAGGATGCTTTTTTTCCAGTCCAGGAAGACCTGGCTTGGCATTTCGGGCTGGACTGTTCCCATGAGGCACAGATTCAAGACTGATTTGCAAGTGACTGGGTTCAAACTGGAATGGCATGGTGAGCAAAAAAATGATGGATTTAGGCCCAGAACTCTGTACTGGGGTGAATGTATGACATTGTACTGCATTCTGTCCATCAACTGTTGTTTTTGCATTTGTCACCCTGAGTGGGACGGGTATGCTCAGACGTGAGTCCCGTGCTCTCCATGCCACTGGAATCAAGCTATCCTGACTGAAGAGAGGTGAAACCCCGAAACCGGTCCTAGGATGCTTGGTTCCAGTCCAGGGAGGACCTGGCTTGGCAGTTCGGGCTGGACTGTTCCAATGAGGCACAGGGTCAAGACTGATTTGCATATGGCTGGGTTCAAACTGGAATGGCATGGTGAGCAAAAAAACGATGGATTTAGGCCCAGATCTCTGTACTGGGATGAATGTATGACATTGTTCTGCATTCTGTCCATCAACTTTTGTTTTTGCAATTCCTAACTATAACGCCCCTGAAACCTATGTTTTTTGCAGTGAATTTTAAAGGTTTTTGAAAAGCTAATTCCTATCTATAACATATCTGTAACTTATGGTTTTTTCACTGAATTTCAAAGGTTTTTTAAATCATAATTTTTAAATATATTAATTGTTATATTTAGTTTTTTGATACTGTTTTTTCTACATTTTTTAAACTTCTTATTTTTACATATTTTCATTTATTTTAATTACATTACATATTTTAAACGTAGAATAAAAAAAAAGGTTTTGAAAAATATTGAAACTAATATTTTTATTTTTTATTTTATATTTTTTTAAATATATTTATAATATGTTTTTATTGGTTTTTTTGGGAAGTCGCGCACCCAATGCGTACCATTATCGATTACTCGTGCGGAACCTAGCCACCACTTTACGATTGTTGTGAAGGATCCACATAGTGTATGTGATGGGTGCGTATTTTCCTGCGCAATTGCTATGTGACCCGTACGTGACTTCAGGCGCATGCGCGATGCATACGTTTTAAACGATGCTCGCGTCCTTCCGTGTGATGTCATATACGTATTTGACGCGGTGGGTGCGCGAGTCCTGCGAATTTTTTTTTTTTTTTTTTTGAAACCGTTTATTACAATCTCAAGTATATACAGGTATGGGCCTACAACCTTCCGGCCGGCCGCTAAAGTGACAGAAATAAATGACATATATACAACAAGGCACTTGGCGTTACAGAGACGCTAAAGCAGGAGGTATCAACAACGTGGGCCACATGACTCTGAGCCCACAATACGGTTTCGTTTTATACAACACAACAACATAAAACCACACCCGCAAGGCAACCCGAGAGCGAAAGTGACAACATATGCTCCTCAAATGGGGGGACCCCAACCATACACTAAAATCGAAGGAGGGGAAGGGGAATAGGTCCGGGACTGGGAAAACACCGTGCCCGGGATTGAGGGAGGGGGTCATCTAGGGGGACGGAGCTGGTGAAGCGGGAGGCAACAATGGCGGCTCGCAAATACCCCCGCGGTAGGCGTTCCAGGGGCCCCACACCTTCAGCCACGCCCCAGGCTTACCCCGCGCCACATACACCACCTTCTCTCGGAACATGCACCAATCCATGTGTTCTTTCCAGGCCGACACTGCCGGGGGCCTCTGGGATCCCCACAGTTGAGCGATGTCACGTTTAGCAATCATATAACCCAGCGTCACCCATCGCGTCTGCGGAACCGAGTAGTCGGTCGGTTCCCACACATTCAGCAGGCATCTCCTCGCTTCAGGCACCAGCACGACATGCGTAACCGCTCGCAGGACCTCATGCACACCACGCCAGAATCGCTCCACCCTCGGACATTCCCACAGAATATGTAAAAAAGTCGCCAATGCACCGCACCCACGCTTACACAGTCCATCCTCGGCATAGCCCATACGCAGAAGCCCTGGCCCCGTCATGTACACCCGGTGAAGTATCTTAAGCTGGACGAAGCGAAGGCGAGCCGGGATGGCCACCTCCTTCGGGGAGGCCACCGCGGAAATCCAGTCCTCGTCGTCCAGCTCCAACCCATCGGCAACCCAAGCCTCGCGGAGCCCAGTCAGTAAGCCCGAGCGGTCATTAATCAACTTCTTGTAGATGAGGGAGATCGTGCTGTCCGGAACGTCCTGCGAAATTTTTTAATGTCAAAAAGATATATATATGTATTTAATATAAATATTAAGGCAAGACATAATCTGAGCTAATCATAAAAATAATATATTTTGACTTTTAATGAACCTATATTAGTTTTTAATGCGATTTCACGAAGTCGCACTGGGTGCGTGCTGCCTATACGCAGGGTGCGCGGACCCCATATGACCTGAAAAAAGAGATTTGATTGGCTCATTAGACTTCCTATTCTAACTATTGAAGGACCCCACCCATTTCAGTCATTCTTCTTAGACCTTCTTTGGAGGAGCATCTCTGAACTTTGAAGAACCTTTTTTTTACTAAGTGCGCACTTTAGTATTGATTTCCTTTCCTAAACAATGGCTTCAGGACAGCAGCCATCATCTGAATCTGCTCATTCATCAGATGATGGATTTGTGGCTGAACCTCCACGCCCTGAGAGGTACACATCTATTGTTTGGAAAATTTTTACATTTCCAGAAGGACAAAATAAAACAAATGCCACCAAAGTGACATGCAAAATCTGCCAAAGGGTCCTGTCACGCGGAGATCCCAACAAAAAGTACTTTTGCGGGACCGCAAGTATGATGAAGCATCTAAAAACTCTGCACCCTGTCAACCTGGCACGTGAGGAGTGTAGAAGAATGTGTGTTATTCCACCACCTGCAGTACCCAGTACTTCGAGGACGTCTGCCTCTACAGACCATCTGGACATACGTCCACAATTTGGCACCCTGAAGGTGCACTGCATGAAGTGCAACAAATTGCTGTTATGGAGAGCAGTCTGTGGATTTAATTTGCAGGTTGCAAGAAAACCATTGGTGCAAGAGTTTTTTTTTCCCCCTGAAGTTCATTGTTTTGTTCCTCTATTTCTCTTTTTTTTCCTTTTGAAAAAACCATCCAAAAAAAAAAAATATATATAAAACGAAAAAAAAGAAAAAATAACGTTCTTTTCCGAACTAACTTCTCTGGTTAAAAAAGAGCTATATTTGTATGATAGTGTGTGAAAGTTTAGATGAATGTATGTGTAGTGCATAATTGACTGAAAGAATGCATTAGTAGTGTATGGTGAATGTGTAAGTGCAGAACTATAAGGAATGCTGCAGCATCACACTGTAAGCTCTTTAGCTGCAGTGTGCTGTGGTACTTCTGAAGCACAGGTATGCAACATATGTACATAAATATGTTGCAAGTCTATGCTTCCCTCTACATTGCTGCTTAAACTGCAGCCATGTGGTGACACAGGCACCCTTGCACCATGGTGCAAGGATATCTGTGTCGTGTGGAGTTTGTTTTTGTGCAGGAAGACACACCTTCCTGCACAAAAACAATCAGTTAAGGCATTTTTCTCCTTCTATGTATGCTGAGCATTGTAGCATATACTGAAAGAGAAAAAATGAGAAATGCAAACAATTCTCCTTGTTGTGCCTTGCTACACCAATTGGAGGATGGTGCAGCATTCACACACATGTCCAGATTTATGATTTATGATAAATCTGGAGATGTGTCTTGTTCTATGAGTGTTCTGTGCAATCATGCACAGCAACACCTCTAGATCGCCCTTTCAACGCAAGTGACATGAAGTACCCAAATGCTTCTGGCACAATGGTTGCCCAAATGCAGGCAAACTCACAATATGATTCTAGACAAGCAACACTACTCCCTGGACTTTAGCAGGAGAAACACATTCCTCTTATTAAAAACAAAGGCACCACATACAACCCCTCACAAATGAATAACTCACCTTTCAATTGATTTGTAGATTAAGAAGTATGTCAGTCACACACCAGATTTTCTTATACAGAATGTCTGTACTGCAATGCTCTTAGCAAAACCAAAAAATTGCAATCTTTCCCTCTCATTCTGCACACATATACATGTAAATATCAAATCACATTGCTTCCCACATTTATTTAAAAGATAACACACATTTCTATTGGTTACACATTTCAAACCTTTCCAATTGACATAAGTTTGAACCCTACTCCCAACCTGCTTACTGCCTGTTACCACAGTAACAGTTCATGGAACAGTCAACTGAGCACACAGGTCACAAGTTCAGCACACAATGTTGCTACTCCAAACAGCAAGTGTGCTTGACTTTTCAAAATATAGCTTGTTAACCAATAGGAAATATGATTTTAACAAATACAAACATGCACCCTACTTTTCAGTCTAGAATGTTCTCAAACAGCCAATCATTTGAGCCTCGGCTCATGCCCTGCCATAGCAAACAGCAGTAACCCGGGGGTGGGCACCCCGAGAATCTTCAGGAGCCGGCCCTGGGGGGTGGCGGTCCCCAGGGCCATCGACTGCTCCAGGAGGGGGGCCTCCCTGCCCCCCTCCCACAATATAAACAGCCCTGGGGGGTGGTGGTCCCCGGGGCTGGGAGGCCTTTGAGCCCCCCACCTATTTGTTTTTAAAGCCCCTGGGGTAGCGGTCCCTGGGGCTGGGTGAGCCTTTGAGCTCCCCCACCCATGTATTTTGTAGCCCCGGGGGGTGGTGGCCCCTCTGGGCCCCCATCAAATTTAATATTTTTGCCCCTGGGATTTGGCCCCCCGGGAGCTAATTATTAAAAAAGCGCGGAAGCCCGCGCTTGTTTTTTTTTTTTTTTTTACCGGCAGGATCCACGCACCCAGCGCGCATTTTGACGTTTAAAAAAAATTTCAAAAATTGGGTGGGTCCTTGTGAGACCCCCTAAGCATGTCTAGAGGGTCAGGGTATTTCTACCCTGCCCCCTTTATACGTTTTGCATACTTGATCCACTGATTACTTGATCCTCGCTTCTACCGAGGCACAAAATGGCTGGTTTGGAGTGTTTACAGCCAGTTGACAGCCAATTAGCATTCACGCTCATGATCGGGAGGGTGCGCGTTGGGTACGCATAGGGTGCACGGATCCTCCGAGGCCATAGATATATCTACGATTTTACTTTTGATTTTCACAGCAACTACTGAACAGATTTACACAATTTAACCAAAAGGCACGAGTGTGAACCAAGGACTACCTCCTTGCCAAATTTCGTGTAATTCCGTTCAGCAGTTCGGGCTGCAGCTGCAATTAAAGGTTCCTATGGAAAATTGCATGGGGAAAACACGTTTTGGGACCCCCCTTTTTTCTCGGTCCAAGACCTTCAGGATAGGAGTGGACCAGAGCCCCCCACCAGTTTTAAAAATTTCACAAAAATGTGTCAACTGGCGCCAAAGTTATTCCAAATTGAATGTTGCAGATTTCCTATGGATGATAGGTCCTAACTATAAATACCTACTGGCGACATATTTTTACCTACTGGTGGTCGCCAGTAGGTAGTTATAGTTAGGATCAAGTTTCCATAGGAAGAGCATTTTTTGTTTTGCTTATAACTTTGGCGTCGTTTGATGACTTTTCCAAACAAATTCTTTGTTCATATCAGCTCCTATGTTGAAAGTTTGGGAGGGATTCGTCAAGGGGGGGCCGAGAAAAAAGGGGGGTCCCAAAACGAGTGTTCTCCATGTTAACTTCCATAGGAAACTTTAGACAAGGCTACAGGTCGAACGGGTGAACGGGTGAACGGAATTACCCCAAATTTGGCAGGGAGAAGGGTCTTGGTCTGGAAAGCACGCTTTTGTTTATTTGGTGTAAATCCGTTCAGTAGTTTTGGAGAAATATCGAAATTTGCAGATATCGATATTTGGGAATTCTGCCATCTGATTGGCTGAGGCATTACGAGCACGAGCTTGATACTTATTGGCTGCGAGCTGTTGCAACTAGGAAGTGCTGGTAGCCATTTTGTGATTCCGTTGAAATGAGTAAGGGGAAAAAGGGCAAAAAGAGTAGGAAACAGGAGGATAGGAGCACTGTAACCTCTGTGGGGGAGTGCGAAGCGAAGTAGTCACTCTTACCAGACTGAAAGTGCGATGTTGCTCAGCTGAGAGGAGATGCTGCTACACTTGGGTATGAAACCAAGAGCCTAAACCATGAGGACATTGCTGTAAAGTGATGTGCTCTGGTCTTTGTAGCATACCTGTGAAAGTAGTGTTAGTAGGCGTTTATACCATACAGGGAGTGGGAAGCGAACTACTGACCTCTACCATGCGTTTATACTATATTTGAATTGGGAAGTGAAGTACTCACGCCTACCGGTGTGAAGACTCAGGAATCAAACCGAGCTGATTCCTGTAAAGTGATGGCCTCTGGGCGCTGTAGCATACTGGCTGCTGTAGTATAACTGTGTAAGTACTGTTAGTATGCATTTATACTATACAGGGAGTAGGAAGCGAAATACTCACCCCTACTGGTCTGAAGACTCAGGGATTAAACCGTGAGCTCATTGCTGTAAAGTGATGTGCAATGGGCGCTGTAGCAAACCTGTGGAAGTAGTGTTAGTTTGCGTTTATACAATACAGGGAGTGGGAAACGAACTACTCACCCCTACCGGTCTCAAGACTCGTGGATTAAACCATGAGCTCATTGCTGCAAAGTCATGTGCTCTGTGTAGTATTCCAATGTAAGTCATAGTAGGATGTTAGTATGTAATGCTACTATAATGTAAGTATGTAATGTTAGAATGTAGGGCTGTCATGAGGGGAATCTTGGGGAGTTTGTACAAGGTGCTGGAGAAGACGGTTGCCTTGCTGTCTGGTCCTGTTGGTGGCTGTTTAAGCTGTCTTCTTTTCCTGCAATAAATCTTCTTATCGGATCCACTGCTGTCTTCCTCTTCACTACATAAATTTGGCGACGAGCGGGAGAAGGTAAAAAGAAGGCAGCACTCACCAAGATTTTGAGCTTGCTTGCGTTCTGCTAAGGACCCGTTTTCTTGGTGAAGCTGTTTCTACTCATCCCAGGGTAGTAGGCTCATCAAACTATGTGATCCTACCTCTGGTAGGATTTAAATGTTTGTATTTTGGGCTTCCTCTGCCTCCTTCACTACACTGTACTACACATGTGCAAGTAGTGTTAGTATGTGTTTATACTAATTCTGTAGTTATGCAGTAACCAATGCATCATGGCCCTATGGAGCGCCACCTCCCAGGACCAGCTCATACAATGTCCCGGGGTGTGCATCCGCGGGACATTTATGTTTGCTATTACAGGGCGGGAGCATGGCTTCCACCCTGTGATAGTAAATTCTTGTTTGCATCATTGAAGCGAGAGGAGGAAAACCTCGTATCGCTTCAAGAAAGTGGATCCGGATGGTAAAAATGGAGAAAAACAAATTAAGCGGGGTCTCACCCGCTCATTTAAATGAGCCCACTGGTGGGTAATGTTCCAGGGCCAATCCTATTATTACATTGTGGGGTCTCTGCAGCACTGGGGACCTTAATCTCACATGTAAATTAGGCGCGGGAGGGCACAGAGACGTTTCACAGCCCAGGGGATCGACACCTCCCCGGCTATTGTTTACAAATTGTTAGGGGGGCTTCGAGGCCAACTCAAGACCAGGGATCGGCAACCTCCGGGGCTTTACTTAAATATGCAGGGTGGGCCTCGCCAGTCCTTGAAGCCTCGGTGGCCCTTGGCAGTGCCTTATTGGTTCTGTAATCACACGGGCAGTACCAATGGTGTTATAAAGTGATACACTCATAGAACCCTTGCCGTTGTAGAATTACCAAGGCTTCATTTATGTAATAGTCTGTTGGTTTATATTTGGTAGGTGCACCGCAAAATTACAAATGTTTTCCCTCATAACCTCCTATCAACCGCCGATTTTCTCAATAAACTACAGACAAGTGTTGTCAGAAAAAGAAGACCCATACACTCACTTATTTATTGGTAAAAAAAATAACTTTTATTAAAACAACACAAATAAATGGAAACATAACTTTATTCAAACAAACAACAGTAAAATATGAAAGAAGTGGGTGGAACTCCTCAGGAAGCAGCGTACAAAACTTGCAAGAGAAAAAAGAAACATAAGTATGTGTGCCATGTCCAAGAGAAAAAGAAAGGTTGTCAGAATGAAAGGAAGAAAGTGAGAATGGGACAGAGAGCGAGTGGGTGGAAGGGAGAAGTGGAGTGAGAGTCAAAAGAACAGAGGGAGGAGGAGACAAAGGGTCGGCCTATTGCACCCAGCCCTCACTGTTCACCTCCTGTCACACGTGTGTCTGGGATGCTGGGGTCCGCGAGAAACAGTGCGGTCCAGCAAGTCTTTAAAATGAAACAGAGATATGAATGAGGCCAGAGATTATATTACTATCTACGGCAATATCGCTTGCCTACACCTGTGCACCCAGACTGCGGCACCTCAGCCCCTTCCCCCGCAGTGTGCTCAAGTGCAGCTCCTGCGCAACGAGCCTTCACTGCTCACCTGCCACAACTGGGGTGTCCAACGACATGCCGGTGCAAGCTCCGACTCCGGGGTGCCTGTCAGGGAGGCACAGCAGGTCTCCGGTGTGGGACGGTGTCTTGATACCATGATGGAAGGCGTCAGAAAGGCCAGAGCATCATCAGCGGTTGAGCACCTGCTGCGTGCTTTTTCGTGCAACTAACTCAGTGTCTGTAAAGGGAGAAATAATATAATGGTGGAAACGTCTTAAGGTAAATGAAGGTTTGTTTCAAACTTAAGAGAGAACACCAGTTGAGTGCATCCTTCCTTCTTGAAGTACGATCTACCAACTGTTAGTGGTAATCGTGGTTCAAAGAGGAGTTGGAGTGCATGAGAATACACAAGGGTAAATAATAATATCTCATGCCAACGTTCACATACAAAGGAACAGAGCGCATGCTAGAAGCATAATGTGCGCGTGCAATGCAGTGGCGCAAGCCTGTGTGCATCTACACTTAGTAGTCAGCTCACTACAATGCCCCAAAAGCCAGCACCACGTGTCTGTAGGGCAGCGCTGCCCGCTGGCTCAGGCCTACAGTACGGTCCTGCAGGTTCTTAAAATGAGACAGAGATGTGACTGAACGAGGTCAGAGATCACATCATTATGCACGGCAACATCGCTTGTTTGCACCTGTGCACCCAGGCTGATGCACCCAGCCCTCCCGCCGCATCGTACTCAATTGCAGTCCCTGTGCACCCAGGCACCACTGCTCACCTGCTGTCATTGGTGTGTGTCCAAACACGACGGCCAGCAGGGTTCACAATTCAGATGTAGTTTTGATTGCCAGGATGATGTACACCTCATGGATCCCTTTTTTTTATTGCGCATTGTGAGATGCGAGGTGGATGCGGCCATTTCACCTGAAGCAATATGAAAGAGCTGGGACATGTGGCGTCGTTGTTATCCTATTTATTTGTATGCAAAGTGGGCTGGGTTTGCGTACGCCAGGCCAGCATAGGGGTATGAATAATGATTCCGGGGACCTGGGCGTTGTTCAGTTCCTGCCTGGGCAGGAAGTGTACTTATGTGTGTGTCCTTTTGCAGTTTTGACGTCGCACAATCTGCAATTTACATTACTGTAGCATGTACTGGGAGGGCGGCAACTATCGTTAATGAGATGCTGTCCGAAAACATTGAATGGACAACATAACATGTCGTTGTCAAGCTGGTGGATATGCGCAGACACGCATGGTAATGGTTTGCGGTATTATTGAAAGAGTTGCTATTGTGAAACGCACACATGTGAATGTGCTCGGATGGAGGGAGGATCAGCAGTGAGGTTACGTCATACACAGTGATAACGCTCATTCCAGTCAAGCAATGCATGTCAAACGTGAAGCTGAAAGTCTCACATATGACACACTACTATACTGGTAAAGCCTGACAACAGAGCATACTGCAACACAAATCTACACATTACTCTTTGCTGTTTGTCACATGTGATCTAGGATGTGCACTCTGCCCGTGGCTGATGATACCCCTTCGAGCCACCAATACCCAGGCCGAAAGGCGGTACAATAATGCACGCACACAGACACACCAGGGGCATCATGTAACACACATTTGTTTTTTGATGTAACGTTTCAGATGCATGGCTATCACATGTGGAAGGCTACTGTACAGAGCATGGTGATTGATCAAGATGATCCTTGCATGTTGTGTGTACTATAAGATGTGTACACAGCAAAAACGTTTTCAAAAAAGCTCTGTAAGCAGAAGAGGTGTCTCTCAACAAACGATGTAGAGAGAATGACCAAAATGGGTGGGGTCCTCCAACTGTTACAATGGGAAATGTTATGAACCAATCAAAAGCTTTTTTTAAGGTCACATGGCAATCACGAAACCCATGTTTTTTTCAGTTAATTTCTAAGGTTTTTTAAATGCTAATTCCTAACTATAACATCTGTATATATATATATATATTAACCAACAAATTGCCCTCAGCTGCAAGGACGCATTCGGGAGCGAGCCCACCATCCGGCTTACAATGACACAGCGCCTTCACATCTTGGTAAGATTTCTCGCCTGATGCGTTTTTTGCCTCGAAACACGTCAGGCGAGAAATCTTACCAAGATGTGAAGGCGCTGTGTCATTGTAAGCTGGATGGTGGGCTCGCTGCTGAGTGCGTCCTTGCAGCTGAGGGCAATTTGTTGGTTAATCTATTCACACGACAGTCCCGGCGTGAAGGACTTCACCATCTTCCAAACATGAAGAGGCTGAGGTTTGAAACTACGTTCAACCACTGTCAGCCCAGCAAGCCAGACGAAAAGTATGCGCCAAAACATCTTGGATCCTACCAAGGACTGTAAATAATGCTTTTAAATTCATAAATGAGAACGGAACCCACTGAGGGAAGAGTGCTTGCTTTCCTTTCAGACTACATGCAATATTCTTCTGTCATGCACTTAGCACAGCCAAATGAGGGCTGAACAACCAATGACATTCATGCTTCAATTTGAATAAAAGGAAAAGCGATTCATACCTCATTTGTCAAGCAGCTCATGATTAAGAGGCGGAATGCCTCGAAACGCGTCAGGCGAGAAATCTTACCAAGATGTGAAGGTGCTGTGTCATTGTAAGCCAGATGGTGGGCTCGCTGCTGAGTGCGTCCTTGCAGCTGAGGGCAATTTGTTGGTTAATCTATTCACACGACGGTCCCGCCGTGAAGGACTGCACCATCTTCCAAACAAGAAGAGGCTGAGGTTTGAAACTACGTTCAACCAGTGTCAGCGCAGCAAGCCAGACGAAAAGAATGCACCAAAACATCTTGGATCCTACCAAGGTCTGTAAATAATGCTTTTAAATTCCTAAATGAGAACGGAACCCACTGAGGGAAGAGTGCTTGCTTTCCTTTCAGACTACATGTCCCAGAAAGCAATATTCTTCTGTCATGCACTTAGCACAGCCAAATGAGGGCTGAACAACCAATGACAGTCATGCTTCAATTTTAATAAAAGGAAAAGCGATCCGTACCTCATTTGTCAAGCAGCCTATGATTAAGAGGGGGAATGCCTCGAAACGCGTCAGGCGAGAAATCTCACCAAGATGTGAAGGTGCTGTGTCAATGTAAGCCGGATGGTGGGCTCGCTGCCGAGTGCGTCCTTGCAGCTGAGGGCAATTTATATATATATACATATATATATATACATTACTTTCTCCAGACGGGTTTGTTTTCGGATCCGAGCCCGTTGTCAGTTGGTGCACAGATGCCGGTAAACCAGAAAAACCGGCAAATCAATATCAATCCAATTGCACGTAAACAAAGCACTCTCAGAGTCACGGGTATTCCAAAGTGGCAGTAGTTTATTCTTCGCTACGCGTTTCGACACACAGAGTGTCTTGATCACACGAATCTACGAACATTTTGGATAAATTTAAATAAAGTTCAATGAAGTGAATTCACACAAAGCATGGTAATAGAAGTGGGACTATCCCTTAGTTAGTCAATTCCGATGTTTTAGTGCGGCAGACAGGGATAGTCCCACTTCTATTACCATGCTTTGTGTGAATTCACTTCATTGAACTTTATTTAAATTTATCCAAAATGTTCGTAGATTCGTGTGATCAAGACACTCTGTGTGTCGAAACGCATAGCGAAGAATAAACTACTGCCACTTTGGAATACCCGTGACTCTGAGTGTGCTTTGTTTACGTGCAATTGGATTGATATATATATATACATATATATATATATATATATACTGCTCTTCATCTGAAACTTGGGAGCTAGCCCGGTTTGCCTCCTCTGTTCTTTTTAAAAAAAAAAAAATGTATGTCACACACTAAGCCTTAAAGGGAATTTATTATATATAGAATGCCGCTTTTATGGCTCAATACTTTACATTTTTTAATATTAAATGAAGACAGCCCATGGTTGAGCTAAATGTCATATGCGACAATGAAGTCAACTCTACCCAATGTTTTGTGCAATAATTTACTAATATGTTAGGCACAAAATCCCTCTTTAACAAACTGAGTGGTTACGCACTTTTTATTTCCCCCTGTATTTCCCACTTCTTGTACTACTCTGTGGACACTGCTTTCACTATTCTGTGGATGTTGTTCTTCATTTAAAGTGTTTACTTTTTTAAACTTTATTTTTCCCCAACTTCACGGTAGTTTTGACCTCACCTAAACTCACTGATTTTCCCCGACCTGCCCCCTTCTTTGGCATGTACAGTGTGATATGTGTCACATGGCAATACACCGTCATTATCGGCGTATCGTCTCACGCCACACACTAGAAGCTGCCCAGAGGGACATTACATCTACTAGTATACTATACAGTTCCATAGAACACTTCGTATGGTAAGATTGTAAATCATTTCGAAGAAACCATGGCCTACATATATGTGTAACTATATAGATATTACGCACATTAAGACCTGCTGCATTCTTTTCCTGGCTGAAGCAAAAAAAAAGCCTATGGTCAGCATGTGTAAGGGAACATAAAGCACACCATGCCTGCATCAAAGAAGAAGAAGGCAAAAGAAACACCCACACTTTTTGCTGTAGAACATGTTTTTCAACAGGGGCTTTTAATTATTTTCGATAAAGTTTTGTATTCTATATTTCTGCCTCCATAGTGAATTTGGTGTTTTACACACAACTTGTTCATTCTTTTCAAAATGTACTTTTGTTTCTTCTAGATTTCGGTTGTTTGTCTTTCTGCCTGTCTTTTTCTTTATTTCTAAGAGTGTTTTTTGTTATTCGCTTCTCACCGGTCTTTCTGTTATCATCTCAGTCTAGTTTCACTCAATTTCCCTTTTATGCTAGTATTTGTCCTTCTGCCATCCACTAGCTGCAAATTCTTTTCAATCTATGTATTTTTCTATTTGCCCTCCCTCCCCTCTATCTAGAAGCCTGTCTTCTCTTTTTTAAGTCTTTCAACTGATCTATCTTTCCCCTTTTATCATCCGCTGCACATCAATAGCGCTTGTCTTTTTGACATTTTCTATCTGCTTTTCTTGTTTTTTCTCTGTCTGCCCGACCCTCCTATGTTCAAGCTGTGCATGGCTGCCCGAATGTGTGGTTGCCATTTTCTGTCCCAGTTCCCATCCGCTTGTCATTCCATTTGTCTTATGCCACATTTCTTTTTTACCCTTTTGCGTCTGTGTGCCGTTTGTCCATTCTCTGTCCTACTGCTTAATGGTTGTTTTACTTTTCAAACTGTCTTTTGTCATTTTTTTCTCATCTGTCTGCCTGGTTAAACCTATTTTTCGGCTTTTTTAACTGCCTAATTTTTTTATATTATTGTATCTGTCCTTTATCTTGCCTTTCTTCATTTTCCCCTCTTGGTTTGCTTGTGTGTATCCCTTCTATAACTGTCTGCCTCCCTTGTTGTCATTCTCCGTTTGCTTTTCCTTTTTCCATAGCTAGCTTTTCTCTGCCTTTTATCTGCCTTCCTGTGTCTCTTTGCTGCGTGGCACCTGTCCGTCCGAATATTCGTTCATCCTTTTGCCTTTTTTTCTATCTCCCTGCCTCCGCTTTAGCCATAGCTCACTGTAACTGTCTCTTTGTTGTGATGTCATTTTTTTTATCTGTGTGTTTTCTTTGTTACCTTTGTTTCTGTCTGTCTTTTCTCATTTTCTATCTATCTTAATCTTTTCTGCCTGCCTTTTGTGACAGTTGACCACTGTTTTATTCTCATTATATATATATTTTTTTACTAATTCTCCAGCTTGTTTTGTACCTAACTCTAAACATTTGTGAAGTCATTCCATCTTGTCCCCTAGCTCTTTGGCACAATGCATGTAGATGCTTAGCAAGTGACAGTATCGCAGGGCAGGCTTCTGCAATGGTTTACAAGGCTCACGTCATGGGTCAGAGAGATCTGAAGACAGACTGGCATTTCAAAGCGCATATGAGCCCACACAGTGTACCTCTCCACTCTCTGCAGCAAGCACACCAGTGGTGAACCCTAAGATTCTAGATAAGCAAATGGTACTTCATGGATCACTATGTCATAAGCCTCTTTTTGCACCTCTGTTGGTTCTTTCTGCACTGCACCTCTTCTGCAAATTTCTGCATCCCACTTGCCTATTTCTGTCCCTCTCTTCCTTTTTTGTCCACATCTCTTGCTTCTTTCTGCACTGCTTGTGTTTCTTTCTGCACTGCTCTTGCTTCTTTCTGCACCTCTCTTGCAAATTCCTGTATCCCTCTTGCCTCTTTCTGCACCCCTGCACCCCTGTTCTCCCTTTCTGTACCTTTCTTGCCTGCTTCTGCACTTGTCTTGACTATTTTTGCACCTCTGTTGCTTCTTTCTGCACTTCTCTTGCCTCTTTCTGCACCCCTCTTGCCTCTGTCAGCACCTCTGTTGCTTTTTTCTGTACTTCTGTTGCTTCTTCCTGTACCCCTTTTTCCTCTTTGTACACCTCTCCTGCCTCATTCTGCACCTCTCTTGCCTTTTTCTGCAGTTCTCTTGCCTCTTTCAGCACCTCTTTTACTTCATTCTGCACCTCACGTGTCTCTTTCTGTACCCCTCTTGCCTCTTTCTGCATCCCTCTTCCCTTTTTGTGTACCTTTCATGCCTCAGACTGCCCACCTGTTCCCTCTTTCTGCAACTCTTTTGCCTCTTCCTGCAGTTCTCTTGCCTCCTTCTGCACCTCTGTTGGTTCTTTTGCACTGCTCTTGCTTCATTCTGCACCTCTCTTGCAAATTTCTGCACCTGTCTTGCCTTTTTCTGCACCCCTCTTACCTCTTTCTGCACCTCTCTTGCCTCTATCTGCACCCCTGTTCTCTCTTTCTGTACCTCTTTTGCCTGTTTCAGCAGGTCTTGTGCTTCTTTCTGCAGTTCTCTTGCCTCCTTCTGCTCCTCTGTTGCTTCTTTCTGCACTTCTCTTGCCTCTTTCTGCACCCTGTTGCTTCATTCTGCACTTCTCATGCTTCTTTCCACGCCTGTCTTGCTTCCTTCTGCAGGCCTGTTGTCACTTTCTGCACTCGTCTTCCCTCTTTCTGCACCTCAATTGCCTCTTTCTGCACTTCTTTTGCTTCTTTCTACACCTCTTTCAGCAATTCCCCTGCCTCTTTTTGCATTTCTCTTGCCTGTTTTTGAACCTCTTTTGCCTCTTTCTGTACCTCTCCTACCCCTTTCTGCACCTCACTTGCTTCTTTCTGCACCACTCTTGCCTTTTTCTGCACCCTCTTCCCTCTTTCTGAAATTCTCTTGCTTCTTTCTACACCTCCCTTCCCTCTTTCTGCACCACTCTTGTCTCTTTCTGTACCTCTCTTGCTTCTTTCTGCACTTCTCTTGCATCATTCTGCACCCTTCGTGCCTCTTTCAGCACCTCTATTGCTTCTTTCTGCACTTCTCTTTCTTCATTCTGCATCCCTCCTGCGTCTTTCTGTACCCCCTTGCCTCTTTTTGCACCTCGGTTGGTTCTTTCTGCACTGCTCTTGCTTCTTTCTGCACCTCTATTCCAAATTTCTGGATGCCTCTTGCCTCTTTCTGCACCCTTCTGCCCTCTTTCTGCACCTCTCTTGCCTCAGTCTGCCTACCTGTTCCCTGTTTCTGTACCCCTTTTGCCTGCTTCTGCAACTCTCTTCCCTCTTTCTGCAGTTCTCTTGTATCCATCTGCACCTCTGTTGCTTTTTCTGCACCTCTCTTGCATATTTTGGCACCCCTATTGCCTCTTTCTGCACCCCCTCTTGCCTCCTTCTGCATCTCAGTTGGTTCTTTCTCCACTGCTGTTCCTTCTTTCTGCACCTCTTTTGCCTGTTTCTGTACTTCTCTTGCTTCCTTCTGTACTCAAATGGGAAGTGCAATCTGTCAAGTTTAAAGGTCTGCGTGCTCTCATGACTGAGGTATATGTCTACTTGTATATGTATTCTTACACGTGTTATGCATCTGAAGATTGTAGCTTAAACAGCGGGTAACTTCTCCAATAGGTGGTCAAATCTTCTCAGTTCTGCTCTGTTATTCGGTTGCAAAGGCAGATATGTCTTATGTATATATGTGTTATAGAGCCCCTCAAATAAACTATTGAATACCCATGTGCTCTGTATTGTATAGAGCATGCTGTTTGAAACACAGGAATTCAAGTGTTTGTATGTTTATTTTTATTTAATATGTCACTAGGTAAAAGCATAGACACGCATGCATACCTTCACAAACTTGGTCAGACTTACAACAGTGAGATGCTTAGGATTGCTGTTTTATATTTGGTAGGCCTAACATTCTGAGCAGTCGATTAATAGTGAACCTTCAAGAGAAAAGTGAGGTTTAAGACATCTTTGGAGAAGGATTAGTGTTAGACCTGGCACCTTGGCGTGGCTCTCCCTTCCAGGTTTTGCAGTTGCCTCATGTGTTTTTTCTGGTGTTAGATGCTTTGGGCACTGTGCCACTGCTGTCCAGTGCCACAGTGCAAGTGCTCCTTATTGTAAAATGATATATAAATTAGTAATTCCATGATTGGTTGGTTTGGTTTACCTGTCCAACCCTAGTATAGTGCACCATGAGCAGTTTGATTATTACATCTTATAATCCTGAATGACTAAGGGAACATGGTAGAAATTCGAATTTAGTATGCCTGAACTCAGAATGATAAAATACATCTTTTAGTGAAGTTGGTTTTAACATTCGTGTGTTTCAAAATACCACTTTTAGAAAGTAGGTATTTTCTTGTCTAACCATCCAAACCTGCCTCTGCTAGGCTGTTTATTCCTTGTCTGGAGTTTGAGTGACAGGGGCTAGGGGATTCCAGGAGACAGTTTGAGTCAGTACAGGGCTGAATAGAGAGATCTGCATCTAGATGGGTGGGAGGAGTTGCACCTGGGACCGGAATAGGGCTGGACCTTCCCTCCACAATGCTGGCTCCACCTCCTGTGGTGCGTCTGATGTCTCTGCCCTGCACTCTGAAAGGAAAGAAGGAGTCTTGTCAACAAAGTGCTCCAGGACTGACCAGTACTGGTTTGGACTAGGCAAAGGCCTCTCTGCCTTCAGAGAACAAAGAGAAACTGGGTATAAATATGGGGACCCAAACCCAAGAACTATAGATCACTTTGGGAATCAAGAAGAAACCTTTGCTGAGAAGTGGAACCAGAAGAAACTGAGGAGAGACTATCTGAGGAAAATAAAATATCATGAGGCCTATGTGTCCCCGTGTGTTCCCCCACACTCATGTGCACATACATGTCACCTATGTATTCCCCCTCCATGGCCTGTCTATCATGATGCTTATGCTATAACGTGGCCTGCCATAATCCAGTCTCCCATGAGAGAAACGACAAATCTGCTCTGAGGCCTACACGTTTTGCATCATGTTTTCCCGCATTTCCATTATTGTGGCCCAGCCAGAGCCGAAAAGAGGCTTCAGGCCTCAGAACGCTCTGAAAGCTGTAGCTGCGTACCCTTGGCCTTGCACACTTGGGCCTCAGCCAAAGGGGCCCTGTCCGAGACAGTATTGAGCACGGTTATCTGCTTACTCCTACCGAAACCACATTCCTGCCTGGAGAAGGAGGGATAAACATGACCCATCTGCAAAGGAGAAAGCCTAGCCTTTCTGTCTCTTTTTGTGTGATTACAAAGCTCACGTCAGTGAAAAGCCCATAGCCCCCCGTGCAAGACTTCAGCAGTAAACGAAGAAATAAATGCCACATTGGCCCTTGGTGATGGGCAACCTATGTCACGAATCAGTCCCTGCTCCAGATTTTAGATATCAGATAAAACAAGATGTGCTGGTCGCCCTGACACTGAAGGCCTCATTTTCAGACTCCAAACTCCCCGGTTGCATAGCAACCCTTTCACACGTCAGTTACACGTCATGCTCGAGTTGAGCACAAGTAAGGCAAAGTTCCAGTAAAGTTCCAGCTGATCACGCAACCCCCTCTAGGCATCCACCCACCTATGACACTTACCTATTATCATCGAGTGGACGCCCACCTTCACGCCTACTTACACACCCAAATGCTCTTATCTCATTCTCTCTTGCTCCGCCTGAAGCACTCTTGCTTACGTATATTATTACAAACATATATATACTGTACTCTGTGAATAAAGTTTGAGAATACCTTTTTGAGAATCCTAGTCCTGATCCCATGTGGTGATGGAACTATTCTCCCTATAACTCGAGTTATTTGAATAAAGCCCTTTTGAACCTGATACCACGGACTCAGCCTCTTGCTTCATGCATAATTATATTGATATCTAGAAATTCTGAACTCGTAACAATTTATTTACGACATATCCCTAAGCTGAAGTGCTGCTTGGGGGATTGGCCTGCTGCTGTTGCCTGACTGCCAAAGAAAGGAGAAAGGACTTTGTGTGCATTTTTATTCAACTTGTGAAGGATCTCCAAGGGCTTGGAAAAGAGCTTGCCTCCTGCTGAATTCTCAGGGACAACAGACTTCACCCACCAGCTCCACAAGAGTTTTTTGCCTGCAGTTGTGCTGGACTTTTTGAGGACTTGCGTGTCGCAAGGAGCTGAACGCACGACTTAAGAACAAGAAGTGTGTCGCCGAACTGCCGCTGCCGCTTCACAACAGGAAGCGCCTCGCATCGCCGGAGAAGAGGATTGACGTCACAGCAGACACCGCCGCATCACCGGGAAGCGTGTCGCAGAAGAAACATTGAGTCATCACAGGTCCACTGAAGCGCCTCGCATCGCCAGAAGAAGAGGATCGACGTCGCAGCAGACGCCGCTGCATCACTGGGTAGCGTGTCGCAGGGCCTGTCGCGGCTCATCGCAGGAGACGAGGATCGACGTCGCATCAGATGCCGCCGCATCTCCGAGAAGCGTGTCGCAGGGTCTTGTGATAAATCTATATAAAGAATACTTATTTTTTTTATATAAAACTTGTGTGGTGTTCATCTGTAGTGTTGTCACTTGATTACTGTATGTGTTCACAAATGCTTTACACACTGCCTCTGAGATAAGCCTGTCTGTTCGTGCCAAACTACCAAGGGGGTGAGCAGGGGTTATTTTAGGAGTGTACCCTCTTACCCTAACTAGACGCAAGGGTCCCTATTTGTCACAGGTACCTACCTCTGCCAACTAGAGACCCACAAATCTAACAATTAGTGATTAGCACTTCTGTTGGTTCTTTCTGCGCCTTTCTTCATCTTTCTGCATGTCCTACCTATGTAAGCATATTCAAAAATTAGCATTTAAAAGCCTTACAAATTCACTGAAAAAAACAGAGGTTTCATGGACGTTATAGTTAGGAGTTAGCAGTTAAAAAACCTTTGAAATTCACTGAAAAAAACAGAGGTTTCAGGGACATTATAGTTAGAAATTAGCATTTAAAAAACCTCAGAAATTCACTGAAAAAACTACAGGTTTCAGGAACGTTATTGTTAGTTGGACATTTCACTCATACAAAACCAGAGAAATTCGGCTGTTATAGTTAGTTATGCTAACTATGACTTGCGCCCCCGCAATGCACTGCTGATGACGTCACATATTACATCACTCATGACATGGTCAGTGACATCACTGATAACATCACTGATGACATCTCAAATGACATCACTGATGACATCATCCATGTGATCATCTGATGCACCTCCTCACACCCTAATGTGAACTTTGATACACCCCCTCTAAAATACAGACTACCATTCTCAAAACCATAGACACACCAATACCCATTAGTACATACCCACTCATAGGTCTACACACACATCCACTCACCTATACAGTGACTCATACATGCAGTCACTCATCAATATAGCCAGTGAAATATGCACTCATACACCTGTACAGATACTCACACACTACCACTCACCCATAGATTTACTCACACAACTAGTCAAACTTGCAAAAAATCAATCACACTCCCATGTACTTACCTATACAGTTATACACACACCACCTCACTTATTCATACAGATACTAACACATACTTACTCTCTTATACAATCACTGACCCAAGCACACACTCATCCATACAGCCACTCTCACAATCACTCACTCTCACAAACTGTAATTTATATAGTCCAACACTCACATATACTGCCTTTCACATATGTAGTTACTCACACATGTACCACTGAGATATCCATTCACTCACCAATACACCCATACAAACACTCACCTACCCATACAGCCCTTCACAGATGCACTCTTGAACCTGTACACCCAGTGAATCACCCAGCCGCTTACACACCAACTGACAGACTGATACAGACATTCACACAGTTTAGTCACTAACTCATACACCCACTCATTCTTCAATACACCTTGGTATATGTATATGTATATTTATATATATATATTTTGCTCCATCGTCTACCTTACGGCGCAGCTGCACTCGCAGCTGCACTCTTCACAACGGGTTGCATGCACGCACAGAGGTGGGTCCATGCCAAATATCAACGCTCCAGTTTCAAAGAAACTTGCTGCACTCGCGGGGTCCCTTTTAAAATAACTTTATTTGCAAGAACGCGTTTCGGCTGTATGCCTTCTTCTGCTTGCTTCATAAATAAAGCATCACTGGCATGATTGTGCTCTTGAGTTCATACCTGGATCTTCATTGGTCCATGCACAGTGACAGGAGAGGGGATTGGACAATCATGGGCCAATGGCAATGCCCCATTTCAGATTTTACATATCATTGGCGTACTTCGGCATTGTTAAATATATAGTTCTTTAGCTGTATGCCAATGTTCTTTTTCATATTGCGCCCCCAGATGGGCACCTCCGAAGCACACGGATCACCATGTGAATAAACAAATTCTTCCTCCTGTACTGGCCATTTACGCTGTGGTGATGGTTATCTTTCGGGACCCCTCGTCCAACCATCAGGGTTCTCAGCACGTCACGCAGGAGTCAGTAGATAGCCGTAACTCCAACAGTCTGTATGACTGTCTACGATATCAACGTTTTATGCCAGGATTCCCTTCAGGCGGTGAAAGACGCCATGTATATAATACTTCGCTCCATAGTCCACCTTAAGGCGCAGCTGCACTCTTCACAACCGATTGCATGCACGCACAGAGGTGGGTCCATGCCAAATATCAATGGTCCAGTTTCAAAGAAACTTGCTGTACTCACCGGGTCCCTTTTAAAATAACTTTCTTTGCAAGGACGCGTTTTGGCTGTATGCCTTCTTCTGCTTATAAATATATATATATATATATATATATATGACATGAAAATTTCCGGTTTCTCCACAGTCGGATAGGAAATAGGGACTCGCACTCCAGGGTCAATGTACTTTAGACAGATTTACTGGCAACGCGTTTCGATCTTCACAAAGCCAAAGTAACACCACTAGTGATCACCATTTTAAACTGCACATACAAGACATAAAGGAAGGACCATCAAGAGGTATGAAGAGGGAAAAAATACTGTTTTTGTAGTTTATACGTTTTCAATGCAGAAGAAAGATTCTGTGAAATATTTATAAAACACAAAATTACTTGTACATTGATAATACATTATTAACCTTCAATGCGGCAATATACTTAATCACATTTAATCACGTCCTGTACTTGTGGCTCATCATGGCCAAGTGGCCTTTATCAGTAGATTGGTTTTACCCTACTGCTGCGCATGACTCGGTCCCAAAACAGACACATTCTATTGAAAAAAGAAGAAAACCTGAAAGCAGTACTGCACTGCGATGCCATGTGGCCAGTTTAAGTTTTAGGACAACACCTGAGTCCAGTTGTCTCTAAAGTTCCCAAAATACCTCACAGATACGGTCCCAATTCATATACAAAGAAGAGCAAAAAAATAATAAATAATCGCAGCGTCATCCCTGTTAAACCCACAGGGACCATCTTGTGTCCCAAAACCAATGTCTCATGTTTTCCAGGGAAAACTGTGTATTGAGGTGGAGTGGAGGGTATCCATGAAGGAAGGAAATATATTCATACTTTACAGAAACACACAGTCACTGGATGATGTCATCAGTGATGTCATTTGAGATGTCATCAGTGATGTCACTGTGGTGTGATATAACAAGGGTACCCCTAATCTAGTTTCCTATCTCAGGGTTTAAAGCAAATACTTATGAAACAATATATAGGAAACTTATACAAATATAGTGTGAGTATACAAAGAAAGTGCCTTCAAAATATATATAAACAAATATACGTAAAGAAAGTTTTTTTACAACTGTGCATAGAATTTTTCTCTTTCATTAACAAAAATAGGACTCAAGCAATAATAGATTATTTCCATTCATTTATTAGTTATTTTTTTAGAAAATATCTTTTTACATTTATTTATGGACATACATCTAGTAAACCATTTCATATTCCACAATGTCTTTTGTATACGATGTCTTTTTTATAAGCAATTCCTATTCTGGATACTGCATTAATGCCTGTTTGGTCAAATAATTGTATTTCAATTTATATCCAAGCACAGAAAAGGAAATTGTTATAA
Source organism: Triturus cristatus (assembly GCF_964204655.1). Taxonomy (NCBI): domain Eukaryota; kingdom Metazoa; phylum Chordata; class Amphibia; order Caudata; family Salamandridae; genus Triturus; species Triturus cristatus. The sequence continues at coordinate 557,858,451 of NC_140583.1, forward strand.
AACATGGCTCTATTCGATTCCAGTCCATGTGTGGACTTATTACTGCATTTTATAGATGAGATTCATAGGACTGCCTACCTTCTTTCTATTGGTCTAATGTTCAAGGTCAGGACTCTTGCCATTGAACTACAGATCTAGAGTGCGGTTTATCTGTGGCTGCGGGTTAGCCAGATTCCATATCTCTGTAAATAGAAACAAGCCATCCACGCTTAGAATGCCTCAGCCTCTTTGCAATCTATTAGCTGTTTCTTAATTCGTAAGATATATTTGTATCTAAAGCTAAAGAAAAAGAAGAAGGTTCAACTCGTTACCTTCGATTCTTAAAGCTTTTGTTGTTCCCGGTTGGCGTCTCAGCGAGTTTTGTGTCTATGCTGATTGCTTAAGTAATCCTCCGTCTCCGTCTAATTAGCGGGTGAGGTTATGATTGAAAGAAGGTAGGCAGTCCTATGAATCTCATCTATAAAATGCAGTAATAAGTCCACAATATACAACTTCACGGCTTCTTCAGAGAAGTAATAGTCACAGCTTAGGTTGTTTAGTCCACAAGTAGATAATGGTGATTTGATATACCGCAACCAATAAGGCCCTTTATATTGTAACAAATTCACCTTGGAATCCCAAAGGGTTAAGATAGAGGGTTTACTACTGAAAATCTTGATACTACACTTTCAATGTATCACACCAAGACCTTAAGAACCAGATGAATTAGACACCCATACTGGAGATAGATTGTGTTAATTTGTATTATAATTGTGTAAATAATGTATATAAATAGCAGATGTATATAGTCTCTCTTTTTTCTGTTGATATATTGTACATATGATGAGCGCAATTTTGTATACATGAACAATTATAGTGTGTTGTTTTTGCTTTCTTTGTATTGTATTATAGGTGCTAAGAAATCATGGCTGCCTGAGAAAGGCTGAACGCCGAAACGCGCGTAGACTGAAATCGAATAGAGCCATGTTTTATAACAATTTCCTTTTCTGTGCTTGGATATAAATTGAAATACAATTATTTGACCAAACAGGCATTAATGCAGTATCCAGAATAGGAATTGCTTATAAAAAAGACATCGTAAACAAAAGACATTGTGGAATATGAAATGGTTTACTAGATGTATGTCCATTCATAAATGTAAAAAGATATTTTCTAAAAAAATAACTAATAAATGAATGGAAATAATCTATTATTGCTTGAGTCCTATTTTGGTTAATGAAAGAGAAAAATTCTATGCACAGTTGTAAAAAAACTTTCTTTACGTATATTTGTTTATATATATTTTGAAGGCACTTTCTTTGTATACTCACAATATATTTGTATAAGTTTCCTATATATTGTTTCATAAATCAGTGATGTCACTGACCATGTCATGAGTGATGTAATATGTGACATCATCAGCAGTACATTGCGGGGGCGCGAGATATAGTTAGTACAACTAACTATAACAGCCGAATTTCAACTAAGTATAACGTCCCTGAAAACCTGTGTTTTTTTCAGTTCATATATGATGCCCTGAGACTTAATTGGGAATTTAGTCCTTTTTCTATGTCTCTGCCCTTCCTGGTTATTCCATTTAAAAATCTGGTCACCCTACACTGATCCAACATAGCCCATCATGGCATGGCCCCTACCTGACAGTAGGGTGTATCAAATACTGAGATTTTGATGATATTTTGGCAGTGACTAAATTTTTATCTCTTTTAGTGTAATTGTTATTGGGACCCAAATAAATATTTCCTGATGAAGGTGTTGGCTGAGATTCAGTGCCCACCGAAACACGTCGATGCTCTCTAAGAAGGAAATTATACAAAATCTATGATTATTGTTTGTGTGACATAGATATTTGAAATGACATTGATTTAGGTCGCAGCCGATAAACTCTTGATTTGGTGATTTCCTTGTGTTAATAGGACTAATGTGTCTGTACATAGAAAGAGAAAGCAGCCGGGTCACAGGAGACTGCACCACCAGAGTCAGTCACTAGCAGTATGTGATATTGCCCACCTCAAACGTTCTGCTGCCTGTAGAACGTAAATAAATACTTGGAAATGAATTGAATGAGAGGCAATATAATAGCACAGATGAGTCAAATACAATACAGAACAGATCACATAGAGATGTTTTATATCTTCCGTCTTTTATTGTTCTTGTTGTACTTCGTAAAAAACAGCCAGCCAACGCGTTTCGCCCAAACATGGGCTTCTTCAGGGCTGAAATAGCATATAATACAAAACCGTTCTTTAAAAACAAACAAAGTAAACAAAACAGACAATCATTCTAAAATACCAAATGTACATGAATGATGAACTGAGAGGAAGAAGTGAAAAAACCAACCATCTTGACCATGTGGTTATAGGAGTAAACCACTTTTCAGGAACATGTGTGTTGTCAGAAAAAGAACCTTATACGAAAGTATCACACCAGTGGGAAAGAAAGATGCTTGAAAAATAAGTGACCCCAGATCAACGCAATTCAAGAAATAACGTGAATACACCCTTGTGAAAACAAAGCAAATATGGAGGAAAAGCGTAAAAAAAAATTCTTTTAATACACAATCAAACTTAAATGAAAGAAAGTAGAGAAAATAGAAAGAAAAATAAATGTCTGTAGCCTGAAGTAAGCATGGCTACAACACAAATGCGATAGTTACTAAAGCTTACCAAAATTATTATGAGTGTAGGATATTCGTTTCGATGAAATAATCAGCAAGCAAAAGAACATCAGATCCGTCAAGCTGTATTGGACAGAAAAGCCTTTCCTTAATGGGTAACCAGAACTAAAATTCCAAGAAAGGCACGGATTGTGAAGCCAATTTAAGCAAAATGAACATACCTAACGTGTAACGACAATAAGACTCAAAGACCCAAGAGTAAACAATCTCTGTCTGTGTGAGGTCTGATCTGTAAGAAAAACAGTCTCAGATCAATGGTCGTTCTCTCACAAATCATGGAACATTAAGCAGCTATAAATTGTGCATTCCGCCCTTCATGTTATCCAATAAATTGTCCTAAGGTGTACCAATCACTCTGTTCGAATATCCTAAACCCATTTTTTCACAGAAAAATCATTTAAAAACAGAAAAAAGCAAAGCAGAAGAAAAGAGATCAACGAAAAGCTGCCCGCCACTGAGGTCGGGCTTCACAACAAACGACGCTAATCAGAAACAACTTCTAACATGTATAAAACTTAACGAAGACAACACATTCACATCCAAAGAAACAACTGTCATGCTGAGGTAACTGAATCACCAATGAACGAACACTGAATGGAACAATCACCAAAATGAGAAGAGCATCCAGCAACACCCAACAAATGGCCCCCGTCTACTGTGTTGGCTTCCATACCACACAAAAATTCTTAACCAATAGCGGGGAATACGTAAAATACAATCACTGCAAGGTAAAGCCACATATCTGTAGAATCGACCAGTCAAGGCCACATAGTATTCACAACTCGGCAACCCGTTCGGAGTAAAACAAAGGGTTGTCTGAACCAAAATTCAATACGCACAACCTGCATAATTACTCACTGAATGGTGGTATTAGCCACATCCAAGGTAGAGTGTCCGGAGCCGTCCCCGTACGCCGCGTCCTGTACCAAGACTGGTGAATAGTAAAAGGAGTACTTTGCCGCAGAGGGGCTTTTTAAAGCATCGACCGTCACTAGACCGCCAACCAGGAAGTAATTGTGACAAAAGCACTTCCGGGATCAAAAGGCGTAAAAAAAAACAAAAAAAAAACTAGAACGAGAAACAAAGTCGCTAGCGAAACTATGCTTCCGGTTACATGCCCGTGATGAAAATTAATCACCAGACACTAGTTCTACACTAGATTTAAAAACGCCTAAGTCGCAAGGCAAACCATGCTGCCGGTTAGATGCTCGTAATACAAGTATTGACCACCATCTGTCAATCAACATCGGATTAGCAAGCACCAGATAGGGGGTACAAAATATTAAATACCCAAAACTTTATTGACACAAAACAAGAAGTTGGGCGCCATATATCAGTCACCAGTAGATTCAAGAACGCCAAGTGAAAGATGCGAAGTGTTGAATACATATAACTTTATTAAAGCGACACACAAATGTCATCTAACGTACAGATGACATGAGATTTTTTTTAAAACAATTAAGTTAATGAGACTAAACGCATAAAGACGTTGAAATACCACATAGTCACACATCCCTCAATCCTTAATAGGTATGAGTAGCAAAATGAGCGTCTTACTATAAGTAGTACTGTGTATTGAAATACATGTAACTTTAATAAAAACGACACAAGAGTGTCATCTGAAAACCAATGACAAGGGATTTTTAAAAAAAAGTTGAGTAAGTAATTAAGCTATACTCATGAAATGGCGAAATACCACATGCACACACATTCCTCATTCCTCACTGAGTGTTAGCAGCACAAAAAAGCGTCTTGTTGTGAGTAGTGCTGTCAAACAGAAGCAAAGCACGAACTACCCGCCACCCAAAAGAAGAGAAAGAGTAACCAGTCTTAATAAGGTATACGTGAAAGGAGAGGAGACACAGGGAACAAATCGGCAGATACATCGCATTTTAGGCATTGTCAATAATAGTGTTTTTAAAATAAGATATAATACAATATTTCAAATTTTTGTAGAATGATTAGGAGCAGGAACCACTGTTGTGCAATGATTCTCAAACATTGAATACAGCAAAGCCTAATACATATGTGCTAAGAATAATCATTTCAGAAAATTATAAAGTCTGCCATGATGTCTGCATCAGAGATAAACAAACAAAAGGATATAACCTGAAGACACAGTACACACAAGAAATGCAGTACAATGTAGCAATAGACCAAGGTTTCAAAAAGAAACACAACACAGGTTAACATTGTCAAAAAAGGAACCTTCGAGCAATTGTCACGCCCAGATCAGCATTTATGTATATAGAAATAACAAAAGGAGACCCTACGTTAAATTGTTTATGGCCATGCATTATTCAGAGAAAGTAATGTAATTCCCTATCAGCATTAAGGCCCTCAGTTGAAGAACGCAAAGTACAAATCCATCTGGCCTCCAGTTGTCTTAAACTGAGTGCCCTATCTCCACCCCTGCTATTGCTGGTAACAGTGTCAATACCATGGAATTTGAACCGAGCCCGTTCCACACCCACTGTACATTCATGCGAGACTAGGGCATATGAAAGGTCCCCATTTAAGACAGCTCTCCGATGTTCCTGTATTCGAATCTTAAGTTGTCTGGTCGTGCTGCCTACATAGATTTTACCACAGCCACAAATAATGACATAGACAACATAAGTAGTGAGACAATTCATAAAGTGTGCAATCCTGTGTTTAGCGTTGCTATTGTAACTAAATGTTAGTGTTTTATTGCATCCCAAGTGGCAGATGTTGCATGTACTGCATACATAAAATCCAATGGGTTTGCTCAACCATGATTGTGGTTTGGTAACCCTCTGTAGAGTATAGCTAGGGCATAATACATCTCTAATGGTTCTGCTGCGTCTAAATGTCATGGATGGTTTTTCAGTAAGCATGTTACCAATTCCTTGTGTCCCCTTGAGAAGCGCCCAATGTTTACCCAAGGACTTAAACACCTCATGGTTTAAAGTTGAGTAGGTAGTAATGAACGACAATCTCTGAGAATTTTGATCAATTTTCTTTTTATGGCAATTTAGCATAGATTCTCTCTTGATGTTCTGCACTTTACTGACTGCGGTCTCAAGTAACTGTGCATGATATCCTCTCCTTTTCAGTCTATCTATAGTTTTGCTTGAGTGTTCAGCAAACTTACCATCTTCACTACAATTTCTGCGAATCCGCAAAAATTCCCCATACGGGATAGCTTTCTTTGTAGAAGGAGGATGCGAACTGGTGAAATGTAAAATGCTGTTGACCGCTGTTTCTTTCCTATGTAAGGTGCTATGAATGGTATTCCCTTTGACATACAATTCCAGATCTAAGAACTGGATTCTCGTTTGGGACATTTCCAGAGTGAATATGACATTTAAAGAGTTATCATTAAGGAAGTTGTGATATTCCTTAAGTTCAGTCCCTGTACCAGTCCAAATGATAATAATATCATCGATGTAGCGACCCCAGAATTGGATATGTTTAGTCCAATCTGTCGCAGCTGCAGACCATGCATGGGTACGCTCCACCCACCCCATGAATAGGTTCGCGTATGATGGCACAAATTTCGAACCCATAGCAGTACCCTGCTCTTGTTTGTACCAAGTGGTATTAAACATGAAGAAATTATTATCAAGGATTAGATCTATCATCCCTAAAATCATCAGATTGTGATCAAATAGACTGGCATGACTGGAAGAAAGATAAGAATCTACGGCTAATTCACCAAACTCACGTTTGATGCACGTATATAGTGATTCCACATTCAATGTGGCAAACCACATGTTGTCATCCCAATCCAGATCCGAAAGTTTGTTTAAAAGATCAGTGCTGTCCCTAATGTATGAGGGCAAGTTAATGACTAACGGCTGTAAGAATGTATCAACAAACTTAGCCAGTGCCTCTGTCATGGAGCCAATGCCCGAGATAATTGGTCGTCCCGGTGGAAATGGCATGTTCTTGTGCACCTTGGGAAGCAAATAAATACAAGGGTATCTAGGGTTACTTATAGACAGAAACCTGTATTCTGTATCTGATATGAGACCCAAATCCTTCCAATGGGTTAGTTGCGTATTGATCTTAATGGTAGCAGCAATACAAGGGTTAAGAGTAAGCTTTGTATAGTGTGTAGTGTTATTCAGTTGTCTTTCAACCTCCTTCTCATAGTCAGTCCTATTCATGATGACAACGTTGCCTCCCTTATCAGCCTCACGTATGATAATGTTGTCATTCTTACGTAGATTCTGCATAGCTGTTCTCTCTGATGGAGTAAGATTGTCTTATAAGTGTTTCTTATAACTACTGCCATGTTTGTCTTCCAAATTATATAACTCTTTAGTGACCTGCTCATAAAAAACATCTAAAGAGCTTAAGTGTGCACCCTGAGGCATACATTTGCTGGAGTTATGAAGACCACTATCACATGTATAATCTTGAGCAATGTTCAAACTAGCCAGTACATGTTCGTAGGAGGAATCATTATCAGAATCTAGTAATAATAGTGTGGCTACACTTTTAACATGTGAGACAGTTACATCGGTACATAAAGCAGGTACAGGCACGGTAGACCGTTCATAGTTGTTTAAAGAAAAATGACATTTAAGTTTGGCAAGCCTTACAAACTTGAATAGATCGTCATGCAAGTCCGTAAACAAACCCCCATACACGGGACAAAATCCAAGACCTTTATTCAGAACATTGATTTCATGTACATTCAAATTATAGTCAGAGAGATTAATGACCAAATTGTCGACTATGGAAGTTGGGGCAGAATTATGTAACATGCCATTGTCATTTGCAGTTTCCAATGAATGTGTTCCGCTACCCCGAATGTCTAACTCTACCGTTTGTTCATTTGGTTTTTTTGAAATTTTGTCAAAACACGATCCTTTCCTGCCGTTTTTTCTCCTACCCCCTCTCCTGGTTTGTCTCTTGGTTTTTTGTTCCCAATTCGAAAGCGAAGAACCTCCTCTAAAAAAGTAGACGAACAGGCTCCTGGGGCGTTCACTTCCGTAACATCTGCCCTGCCTGCGTCCTCAATAGAGGAGGCATCCGAGCTTAAGCTGATACTAGATATGCTACCAGTATTAGAAGGAGCTACTGTTTTTTCTTTGGGAACTTGTATATTGTCAAACTTTGGGGCAAATGTGAAGATACGACCAAGATCATAATCTCGGTCATCTCGCATGATCTTATTAAGTTTCCTATTCTTGACAGCAATTTGATGACTAGTAATCTGTTCCTTAAGAATGGCATAATTCTTTGCTGTAGCTTCTGGCTAGCTGTTTTTTTACGAAGTACAACAAGAACAATAAAAGACGGAAGATATAAAACATCTCTATGTGATCTGTTCTGTGTTGTATTTGACTCATCTGTGCTATTATATTGCCTCTCATTCAATTCATTTCCAGGACTAATTTGTCCTTTTCTTTTGTTCCCAATCCCATGTTTTATGTGATTATTTTTATTGCATTTGTGAATGTTTTTTTAAAAGACAAAAGTAATTTTTAAACAATATTTGATGAGTGTTTTTTTAAATGTGGACACTGTCATCGCCTCATAATTAGCTATATGACAATGTGCATTGTTTGATATTTGTAACTAGTAATGTAATTTTAATAAATTTATATATTTTCAATTTTTTCCCTCTCTCTCTTTTTGATTACATCTCTGTTGTCCTATTCTCATCCTACTAGTGTGAAGTGATCTAAGTATATTGTTGTCAAGGAGGGTTTCTTGTGTGACTAAGGTCGTTTTGGTGCCCCTCTCCTTTGGCATAGGGGTCCCTCTCTCTTTTATTCAAATCATTTTGTACAGCCTGTTGTGCTGGAGAGCTGCTTTGGTTCATTCTTCATTGATTTAAGGGTCCGAGCGTGAGCTTTCTGCCTGCTCATGGACCAATTTAGAACGTTTGGTTTCAGTGAAGATCAATTAAATAAAGTTATTAATACAAAAAATGGTAACAAAATCACCGTAATATCAGGTAAAGGTGAAAATTGGGGTAAATTGCTCAATTTGAAGAAGAAGCTTATACCCACAGAAGCCCATGCTGAATTTCTCATTGAATATGTAAAATCAGGCACAATCCCTATTGGGCTACAGGTTCGGAACGAACCTGGTCTTTTTATAGAAAATAAAAAAAATTTAGAGACATGGGCTATGATATCCAATAGACGTAGCCGTGATTGGATGCTTCTTATCATTGAGACTGCCCAGGAACTTATTATAATTGAAAAAGAGACTATTGACAAACTAGAGCTAGAATTGAAAAACTGCCCAGCATTAGAGGAAGCAAAAAAGAAATTGGAAGAAATAAATAGGGACGTGGAAGGTTATAGAGATTACCTGTTTAACAAGAAATCTAACAAATTAAGGAAGGATATGGATCGGTTCTCTCAGGAAAAGGTTTGTCCCTTTCTGAGAGAGAACTATTTCCAACAAAAAAATGAGGTGGTCTGGGAAAAAGCACCGAATAGACAAATATATAATAGGGGTGGTAGGAAACAGATCACTATTTCTGAAACTTCAGGCTCCAGCAGTGAAGAGGAGAACATACCGAGGGATGAGCCTATGAATAGGGGTAACACTAGAGAATATGTACCTTTTTTAGATTTGCGTCCGAGGAGAGGAGTACGCTTCAATGGGAATTCGGGGAGGGGCCAGATGAACAGGGGACCTCCTCAACAACAAGAGTATCTGCGCACGAGAAGTCAGCGCTATTGGCGGCAGACAGAGCACCAGTAATAAATCTGTCTGACAAATCCCTAACTGAGATGGAAATTAGCATTTTGAGTAAAGGTTTGAGCTTTGTTCCCTCAGCAACTGTAGATAGGTTTCAGTTGGAGAAAGATCTGCGCTCTTTTTTTAGAAAAGTGAGATTGAGGAGATTTTTCGAGAATAGGTAGACACTAGAACTCACTAATCTCTCTGGTTTTAAACCCAAATCACAATTCACTCCGAGTCTGGCTATGGTGGGGAAAAACATTGAAGTTTTTGAGAAAGCGGTTGAAAGTGATATCCACAATATCCTGAGCAAACCAAATAATTTTATGGGTCACAATAACATTAATAGGGAAGAAAGACAGGCCCTTAACTCCTTAAAAGCAGACAGGAATGTAATGATCAAGCCTGCCGATAATGGGGTTGGGGTAGTGGTCTTTAATACCTCTGACTATGAGCGTAGGATGCTTGAATTACTTAAGGTTGAAGAACATTATGAACATACCAATGTGAGAAGGTTAGCTGTTGTACCTAGAGAATGTCTGACCCTATTATTAGAAGCGAAAGAAAATTCCTGGATTTGTGAGGATGAGTTAAAAAATTTTAACAATCTGGAGCCAAGGACTCCTGCCATATACGGGTTACCAAAGATTCATAAGAACAATACTGACCCACATATGAGACCCATAGTGAGCAGTATTGGTTCCTTGTTGGAACCTATCAGCAAATATGTTGATCACTTTTTACGCCCTATTGTCTGTGGTCTGCGTTCCTATGTGAGAGATTCTGCTCACTTTATCTCCCTCATTGAAGGAAAGGCGTTCTGTGGTGAGACTCAATGTCTAGTTACTCTGGACATTGAGTCTCTTTACACAAATATTCCACAGAATGATACGGGTGATGTGATTCGCGAGGACCTTATTGACCATGACTTGGGGGGAGATAATGCTGACTTTATTGTTAGCTGTGTCAACCTGATCTTAAAAAACAACATCTTCTTGTTCAAAGATGAGTATTTTAAACAGCTGAAAGGGACCAACATCGGGGCTACTTGTGCTCCCAGTCTGGCCTGTTTGTATGTAGGCCAGTTTGAGACTAAGCACATTTATAATGAGGTGGCCCCATTTTTCGAAAATGTAGCGGGCTGGTACCGCTACATTGACGATATCTTCTTTATATGGGAAGGTACTATTGAAGATTTGGAACTATTCTTGGATTGGCTCAATCTTGGTGATCCTAATCTAAGATTTACTTTTCATCATAGTAAAACTAGAGTAGATTTTTTGGACATTACGATAAAAGATGCCAATGGAGTCCTGGTTGTAGAGTGTTTACTAAACCTATGGCCAAAAACACTCTCCTCCACTTCTCCAGCTTTCACCCTAAATCCCAAAGGGATAGTATCCCGTTCAGTCAGTTTCTCCGTCTCCGGAGGAACTGTTCTGATTTACAAGATTTTTATAAACATGCTGATGAGCTTAAACATAAGTTTAGAGATAGAGGCTATCCTAAGAAACTTTTGACCCATTCCTTAAAGCGTGCTAGGTTTTATGACTGAGATGCTTTGGTCAATAAACCTGTGGCCAGAAAGGAACTACGTAACAAAGTGGTGTTCGTGAGCAAATTTTCGAATTTGAGTAATCAAGTTAAGAATATAGTCAATAGAAACTGGCATATTTTGAACCATGAAGAAGAGATAAAAATGGAGAGACCACTGTATGCATTTAAGAAAAACAACAATCTAAGAGACATCTTAGTGCACACATATCGCGAAGATAGGACTGATAGCCAAAGAACAATTGCAAATAATCTGGCAATTGGAAATTATAGATGTGGAACCTGCAATATCTGCCCCCAATGCATACAGACCAAAGAAATCACACACAATGGCTGCACTATTAGAGCTAACATTCTTAATAATTGCAGAAGTAAGAATGTGATTGACTTTCTCCGATGCCCCTGCGGCCTTGGCTATGTGGGGGAAACGGGGAGAGAACTGCGAGTCAGACTACAGGAGCATAGATCAGCAATAAAAACTAGAAAACCAACAGCGCTTCTTGTGCCCCACTTTTAGAATCTGGACATGGAGAAAATGACTTCATGTGGTTCATTCTGGAAAAGGTTAAAGTAGACAGGAGAGGTGGAAACATCGCGAATAAGCGCAAAGCACGCGAACAATGGTACATTTCCCATCTCAATACTGCGCGCAAAGGGTTGAATTCAAGAGAAGAATGGGAACATCTACTAGTGGCTAGATAAGTATTACTAATACGCTTTAGATTCTCTTTTGAGATTCTCTTTTGAGGGATGAGAGTTCTTTCCCTATTTAATGAATGATACTTAAAACCCGGGTAGGTAGAGTTTAACTATTAGGTAAGAGCTTCCTGTTTAAACTATGGGCCTTGTGAGTATTGATATCCATAATAGAGACATGGAAATTGGGGATGGATAGATTTTTAGATAAAACGACTCAATGCATTTATTTGGTTCCTCATATTATAGTGTTGTTAACTCCCTTTAGGGGTAGATAGAACTGTGGTAATTCGAATCATTTTGGAAAATAGAAAAATACTTTTTTAGTGGTCTATTAACTATTTCTATTAATAAAGAGTCTTTTATTCCTAAATAGTATTACTCTCCGCGTAACTAAGAGAAGAGGCAAAGGGCTTACTATTGAGTATTAGATTGGTTTATATACTCAAATAGCTGAGAATAATAGTAGCCAAGTACTTCTAAGATGGCGGCCGCATTCATAGCGGTTTTCTGGCTTGGATAATTATGAACGCCATCTACCCCGTAAGTGGTGTTGCTTACCCCTAAGTAGTATCACTCTCTGTGTAATTAAGAGAAGAGGTAAAGGTTTTACTAATCGTTGTATATGCTTAAATAGCTGAGAAGAGTAGTAGCCAAGTATTTCTAAGATGGCGGCCGCATTTGTAGCGGTTTTCTGGCATGGATAATTACGAACGCCATCTACCCCGGAAGTGGTGTTTCCTCTTCCGTTTGGACGAAAGTGGGTTGACATGGATTTAAGCCGTCCGTTATTCACTAACGCTGTTCCATTGACTGAGAAGGTGTCACTGTGCGGACTATATTAGACGACACAGAGGTATGTCTATGATGTAGGCGGCTTTTGTCTAAGTACTGTTTAATAGATCGAGTACCTATCCATTGTGGATGGTTTACATCTTCATATAAATAATCTTTTCACAGCGCTTTGAGTGTTCCGATCCCAGGTTTGGGACGCCTTTACACATCTATATACCGAACGAAGAAACGGTTTCTTATTAGACGATACAGAGGTATGTTTGGGATGTATGCAGCTATAGTTTAATTACCATGCCATAGATTCAAAATATACCATATGAGGTGGGTTTACATCTTTTTAAACAATCTTTCCACAGCACTTCAGGTACACCGATCCCAGGTTTGGGACGCCTCTACAATTTTATATACCCGACGAAGAAACGGGTTTTTATCCAAGGTAAATAAGGATGTAATGTGCAACTAACTGGGTTGTTTTTTAGTGTAGGTGATGTAATAGTTAGGGGTTTATACTGATTACCAGGCTATTGAATCTATGATGTTGGCACTATGAAATAGTGGCTCAATCGGGACATTTATACCCGATAAACATGATAGACATATACCACTCGCTAGACCATAAGTTAATGGAGTAACTAGGACTAATTCAGTGTTATATATATTTGTCCCACAGGTTCCTTGCCTTTTGTGATGGAAATATCAAGAAGGATTTTATTAAAATAAAGAAATTAGCGTCCTGAGGTTTATTCAAACCCGGAGTTGCTGCAAACGTAGGTACAAAAAAAATAGTGTTTATACATTATAAAGCTGTTGTATTTCCATAGAACTCTTGAGACATAAACTTAGTATGTCATATTCTGTCGAATCAGGTCTTCCATTAAATCCACGTGAAGAAATCTCTCCTGGCCTGATGCAATATCAATTAAAAAATTAAATAAGAGGAAGGAAAGAATAAAAAGGAATTGTTGTCGGACCATATAAGGATACAGTGTATCATATAAAAATCGTGAGTTTGAAAACTTTTCTGTATATTACTACTCAGCAAATGGGAGACATGATAATAGTGGGTCTTTTGTTAATATGAAGAAGCATCTGTGGACTGTTAAACATAAGATGTAGTGTAGACACTACAGTCAAGGCATTTACCTAAAAATGAGAAGTAGCGTAGCGCCACCAGCACTTTCTCACATTTTAAAAACCTGTTCAGTACGCATTTCATATATAATGTTCATTATATTGCTAAGTAGTTTATCTACTAGCACAGAAAATATCAGTGAGATCGTTGGAAGCATGAATGTTTGCCGTATCTGTCTGTGGTGTGGGATGAGTAAAGGACAGTAGGGTGTATCAAATACTGAGATTTTGATGATATTTTGGCAGTGACTAAAATGCTTTTTATCTCTTTTAGTGTAATTGTTATTGGGACCCAAATAAATATTTCCTGATGAAGGTGTTGGCTGAGATTCAGTGCCCACCGAAACGCGTCGATGCTCTCTAAGAAGGAAATTATACAAAATCTATGATTATTGTTTGTGTGACATAGATATTTGAAATGACATTGATTTAGGTCGCAACTGATAAACTCTTGATTTGGTGATTTCCTTGTGTTAATAGGACAAATTTGTCCTTTTCTTTTGTTCCCAATCCCATGTTTTATGTGATTATTTTTATTGCATTTGTGAATGTTTTTTTAAAAGACAAAAGTAATTTTTAAACAATATTTGATGAGTGTTTTTTGAAATGTGGACACTATCATCACCTCATAATTAGCTATGTGACAATGTGCATTGTTTGACATTTGTGACTAGTAATGTAATTTTAATAAATTTATATATTTTCACATTTTTTCCCTCTCTCTCTTTTTGATTCCATCTCTGTTGACCTATCCTATTCTCATCCTACTAGTGTGAAGTGTGAAGTGATCTAAGTATATTGTTGTCAAGGAGGGTTTCTTGTGTGACTATGGCCCCTACCTTACACCTGCTGACTCTGCACTGAATAGGATCATCATATGGCCCCTTCTATGTGTATAATGTCTGAATTGCTATAGCAGTTGTGACCATTCGTTTCTTGAAAGCAAATCGGCACCCTATGACTTTCCTCTTTTGTAGGATTACCAGAAGTCCCGTGTTTTGCCCGGACAGTCCTGGTTTTTGAAGGACTGCCTCGACGTCCCCAACACTTTTGTCTAAAACAAAGAAATGTACCGGTTTTTAAGGGAGGTACGGGTAAATCTTCACATTAATCATAGTGCTGTGCAGGCTCACATTTCAATGGGCCCCCTTAGAAACAGGGACAGAAGTTCACTTCTTTAAACTCTCCTGCTGTGGTGCTTCACCTCATTCAAGCAGCACAGCAGGATTTAATGAGGTGTGACTCAGGGCTGCAGAGCTCATAGGTCAATGCAGGGACCACCACCATCCGGACCCTGGAGCGCTTCACAGAACGGGGAGGGAATGTGAATATATAATTTGTTTATCTGTAAGATATCCTGAGACCTAATACGACATTTAGTACCATTTCTATCTCTGTGCACGTCACGGTTTTTTGTTCTAAAAATCTGGTCACCCTAGAGCTATAGACCCAGAAGAGTTTATTCTTGTAATCGTAGTAGCCATTGATTGGTCTAGGATTGGAACATCTAGCCAACTGACCTGGGAAGTATCTGGAAAACCTCTTCCAGAATATACATTTGTTTTTTATAAAGATACACTTTTTGCTATTAAATGGCTAGATTTTGGTTATTATATATGTTGCAGTAGATGCCATTTTTAGATGTAATCAGAGCTGCTGAGGTGGAAATTAAGAAGCACGCATCACACAGAAAACATTGACATTCATTGCAAAATAGGATGCAATTTGGTGGGCTTTGGATTGTTGTGGTTGAAGGCACCTGTGCTTGGACCTGGAGCTATATCATTTACCATAACATTTTCTTTTAAAAACTCTCAAAACATAATATCATCAAATGTTTACTCACTAGTTCGAGATCCTGGTCTAAGGTCAATCCAAAGCACCCAAATAAGGTCTCTTCTAGTCCTCCTACACTTAACTTTTATCTATCTATTTACACTACCCTGCAGCGGTTCCCGCTTGCTTTATTTCAAGTTTGTATTCCCCTGCACATGTCAGTTTTAGACCCATTCAGTTGCCGGGCTCCTACGAGCTCTCCTGAGCCGTGAGCACCACACAACTTTCTTGAGCGGTCAGTGCTCAGATGCTGGATTTCTTCACAGACAGTCTCTGGTCATAATATAGCGGGACGTGAGTCCCCTTTCCCCACATTCCATCCCCTACTTTGTCTCAAGGCCTTACTTGTCATGCCTCCGTGACCCCATCGACGGGCCAGGTGCCCACGAGCTCCAGTGAGTCGTGAGCACCGCTGTATTTTTTAAGCGTCATGGACGCAATGCCCGGACATCCCAGAGCTTGTCCACGACAGGTAGTCGGCCCCTCCCACTGGAGCTTGGAGATCCTGCAATGTCTTGTTTAAAGTAACTACACATATTCCAGGGATAGAAACACTCCTGGTTATCAACCTCATTTGAAGTTGTAGTTTTTTTTATGTTTGAAAGCTTTATTAAAGAATTGACAACAAAAGGAAGATATCAGCAAACATTGCAATAATACAGAATCCAATGAGAAAACTTAATACTGCTGATATCACTGTTAGAGACCCACAACGCATTTTAAGAGAATTTTAACATTGAGGGAGACAAGAGAAGGGATAGGATAAGGGAGGAAAAGAGGGAGAAGGAGAGGGGAAGATATAAAGAAATAATATAGACCATTCATTATCTAATATTTACGGCATATATTCAAACTATATAAATCAGCGATGCAAAATTACCCTCATAAACAAGCAATAGTATTAAATAAACCTATACGGGATAACAAAAGGTGTGAGTTCAAGACATTCAAGGGGGCCTAAAATTTTCTGCATTGAGACGTATGGGTTTGTTTAGGGCCAAGCAGTCCAGATACGTGGTGAGAGGCAACCAGAAAAGATCAACGTTACGAACAGGTTTACAAGTGGAGGCAAAGGAGACATCCAGTCTGTAAAAATGGCATAAAGAATTCCACCAGCCTTGTAGGGAAATAGAAGATAGAGATTTCCAGTTGGAAGAAATGTGTTGGAAGGCAAGAGCAAGCGCTAGGTCAAAGAGACCGTGTAGATGAGCGGGTAGGTTCAAAGGTTCAGAGAGGCTACCCAAAAAGAGAAAAGAGTTTGTGAAAGAGGAAGGGAGAGAGAAGATACGAGAGAGGCATGACCACACTTTCCCCCAGAAGGTAGAAACGACTGGGCACAGAAAAAACATGTGGAAAAGGTCGGCACCAGAAGAGCCACAAGACCAGCATTTAGAGTCAGAGGAGGGGGAAAAACGGGATAAAGAAAGGGGAGAGAGGTAGAGTCTGTGATACAGATAAAATAAGGATTGAGTAAGAGAAGCAGAGTGAGAAATTTTTAAAGATCTGGACCACAGCTTATCCCAGAGAGCAATCGGCCAAGTACAACAAAAATCTGTTTCCCAAGAAAGCTCCACTTTAGTTTTGATGCGATTAGGATTAGGAGCTATAAAAGATTTATAGATGAGAGATGCTTTAGGGAGTGTAGCAAGAATACTTAGAAGGGGAGGGGGAGGTGACGGTGATGCTGTAGAGGGGAGAGAATAATAACGATCTAGGATAATTGCCATGAGGGTTGTGAATTTCCGAAGAAAGGAACGAGGGCATCGAAATAAAAGTTGAAATTGGGGAAAAGAGCAAGGGGATATGCCATCAAAAAGTTGGTTGACCCACAATACGCCCTTTACCCTCCACGATCTCCAAAAAATGGGTCTATTTTTTAGAAGAATAAGAGAGTTATACCAGATAGGAGAATTCTAAAAGGACGTGCGTGTGACCACGGAGGGAAGAACCAAAGGATTTAAAAGAGAGGAGGTATGTTTGAATAGGGGACAGAGAGAGTAGGGATTCCTGGCAGAGAATCGTACCACCTCAGCAAAGGAGAAGGGTAATAGTAAAGAGTGTTCAATGAGCAGCCAAAGGGGCGAGAAAGGAGAAAGAGTTGATGAGATCCATCTCGAAGCCTGACGTAAAGAAAAGGATCTATGATAAAGACGGAAATCAGGAAAGTTAACTCCACCATTCGATTTGGGCTTACGGAGGGTGGCAAGAGAAATTCTGGATTTCTTATTTTTCCAAAGAAATCGAGAAAGAAGAGAATCGATTTTTTTAAAGTAAAATGTAGGGATATGAACCGGTAACATAGAAAAGGTATAAATTAAAATAGGAGCAATCATCATTTTAATTGAATCCAATCGACCCCACCAGGAAAGAAAGAGGGGATTCCAGGCTGAGAGCGATTGATCAATCCTGGAAATAACTGCCGACATATTTAATTTAACCGAGGATGAGATGGAGTTGGAAAACAAAATGCCAAGGTACATAATCTTGGAGCTACTCCAGGCGAAACCAGTAGCAGAGAAAAGATGGGGGAGACAGGATGAGGTGAGAGGTAGAATTTCAGTTTTGTCCGAATTGATCTTATAACCTGAAACCAAAGAGAAAGAGTTAAACTCGGACAGCAAGGGGGGTACGGAGGATTCAGGATCAGAAATAAACAATAAGATATCGTCCGCATAGGCAGAAAGTTTCAATTGATTAGAACCATATGGGAAACCAGAAATGGAAGTATTATTGCGAATGGAGGATAAAAAGGGTTCAAGAGATAAGACATAAAGGAGTGGGGAAAGAGGACAACCTTGACGAACACCCCTCTGAAGATTAAAAGATGGAGAAAGTTGTCCATTCACAAGTACCGAAGCCTTGGGAGCAGAATATAGGAGAGAGATAAGGGATATAAATTTGGGACCAAAGCCATGCCATCGCAATGAAGCAAACAAAAAAGACCAGCCAACCCTGTCAAAGGCCTTCTCTGCGTCAACAGAGATAGCAGCAAGAGGGGTTGAGAGTGAGGGAGCCTTATTTAGGACGTTAAGAAAAAGGCGAGAGTTGTCCGAGGTAAGCCTGCCCTTAACGAAGCCACATTGCTCTTTGCCAATGAGGTGAGGCATAAGGGGGTCTAGGCACATTGCAAGTAATTTGGCAAAGATTTTGTAGTCTACATTGACTAACGAAATCGGTCGGTAATTTTTACAAAATTGATGATCGCGACCTTCTTTGGGAATCAGACAAATGGTGGCATCTTGAAAAGTGCCTTCTGCCTTGCCGGATGAGCAAAATGATTGAAAGAGGGTTAAAAGTTTAGGCAGTAAAATGTCTGAAAAATGCAAATAAAATTCCACAGGAAAGCCGTCAGGGCCAGGGGTTTTGCCTTTAGTAAGGGATGTCAAGGCTGCAGAGAGTTCATGTAGTGAAAGATTGAGGTCAAGATCCGGAAAATTAAGGTGAGAATTAGAAGGTTTAGGGAGCTTGTCAAAATAACTCTGAATAAGAGAAGGAGTGGGAGGGCATTCTGGGGTGTAAAGGTTCTGGTAAAACAATTGAAACTGCTCAAGGATTTCTTTGTCTTTGTGGAGAAGAGTGCCAACAGAAGAATATATAGAGTCTATAAGAGTGCGTTCCTTACGGGATTTAAGATAATTGGCCAAGAGCTTACCAGATTTATTGCGACCTCCGTAATACCTTGCACTACTGCGGAGAAGAACCGAAGAAGCATTATCAGTAGTTAATTTGTTGAATTCCAATTTAGCTCGCAGGAGATCCGGTGACATAAATTTGTCAGAAGATGTGTAGAACTGATGCTCCAGGAATTTTATATGGGCCAAGGAAGATTTCCGCTTTTGAGTAAACTGTTTTTTCTTCCGGGAGACAAAGTCAATGATGAACCCCCTCGCAGAGGCTTTAAAGGAATCCCACAGAGTGTGGGAAGAAATACTAGGATCCGAATTAAGAGAAAAGAATTCTTCCACAAAGGAGCGAAAAGAGGAAGAAAAGTTGGGATCAGTAAGAAGTGCACTATTAAAGCGCCATCGGGAGGGTTTAGGATGTGGTGGGAATAAGTCAAAATCTGTTACGATGGGAGCGTGGTCCGAGATAACAATAGGTTCAATGGAAGAAGACAGAACATTCTGAGATAAAGAATTAGAGAGGAAAATATAGTCAAGGCGAGAAAAAGATGAGTGAGGAGGAGAGAAAAAGGAATAGTCCAATGTGTCAGGATGTGTAAGACGCCAAGAGTCAATAAGGTGTAATTGTGAAATAGTATTAAGGAATTGTTTGTGGGGTTTGTGCGGTGTGAAACGGACTGTGGATTTACGGTCAAGGAACGGGTCAACAATCTGGTTGCAATCACCACCCAAAATAAATGATACATCCTTATATTGAATACATTTCTTTGTAATTAAAGGCCAAAAAGAACAATCTGCTTGTACAGGCCCATAGACATTGAAAACAGTCAAAGGAATAGAGTTCAGCAGTAATCTGGCTAGTATCCAACGACCTTCAGAGTCCGTCTCCTGGGACAGAACCGTACATTTAAGTCTTTTGTGACAGAGGATAGCGACTCCATTCTTTTTGTTGTCAGAGGGTGAAAATAAAACTGTACCCACCCAACTTCTTTTTACCTTCAGAGATTCAACATCATTGATTTATTTATTTAAACTTGTAACGCGCAACAGCTACCCACAGTGGGTTTCCCGGCGCGGAGGGATAGACTAAAGAAGAAAAACGGACCATTGTTAGCAGCACCCTGAGACAGTTGAATCCACATGCGAATCATCAGAATAGAAATGTTTTAAGTCGTTTCCTGAAGGCAAGAAAATTAGTCTCAGTTTTCAAGGAGGAAGGTAGCGCATTCCAGTATTTAGGGGCGCGGTGGGTGAAGGCCCGCCCTCCCATTTTAACAAGTTTAAATCGAGGAATGACAAAGTCACAATTAGCAGACGATCTGAGTGTTCGATTAGGCTTGTAAGGTTGAACGAGGTTACGCAGATACATTGGAGCCGAGCCCTGCTTGATTTTAAAAAGATAGCATAAGGCTTTGAAGTTAATGCGGCTAGGAATCCTAAGCCAATGTAAATCGCGTAAAGCCTGCATAGCTGATTGTCTTCTCGGGATGTTACAGAGAAGACGGGCAGCAGAGTTCTGAACAACCTGGAGTTTATTAACAGTGGCCGCATCAGCACCAAGGTAGAGGACATTTCCGTAGTCCAGGCGAGAAGTTACCAACGCCTGAACAACGGTTCTCCTAGTAGATGGAGGCAGCATCCATAGAATTTTCTGGAGCCATCGTAGAGTAGTAAAACAGATGGCGGCCACCTGAGTGGCCTGCTGTCGCATGGAGAGTTTATCGTCTATGAGGAAGCCAAGATTACGGGCCACTGAAGAAGGTTGGGGGAGAGGTCCCATCTCACTAGGCCAATGTTGAGGGCCCCATAGATCTTTCTTTTTCCCGAAAATAAGAATTTCGGTTTTGTCACCGTTTAGCTTAAGGAGATGCCTTTGCATCCACCCAGCTATACGTGACAGGCCAGTTTTCAAAACCGATATGTCGTTGCTTTCGCAACTGGAGAGGGAGAAAACAATCTGAGTGTCATCAGCATATGAAAAGATGGTCAGCCCAGCGTCTTCTGCTATGGAGGCGAGGGGTCTTATATAGATGTTAAACAGCAAAGGGCTGAGTATAGACCCCTGAGGAACGCCATATGCCGATGTGTAAGTGGAAGAGGAGGCTTTCGCGGAAAAGGTGGGTTTCTTGCAAAAGAGCTATATCTGGGTTATAGGAAGCCAAATGGGACAGAACTCTCTGCCGCTTAATAGGGTTAATGAAACCTTTTACATTCCAGGTAACAACTTTGAATTAACAAATAACATAGAATCAAATAGGACAGAAAAAGTGAAAAAGAGAGAGCATGCGCAAAAGACAAGCCGAAAAAGAGAAAACTTTGAGAAATATCGGTAAGGTAGGTTGAAAAAGGAAGGAGAGGGATAAACAGAAATAAAGGAGAATCGGAATTGCTCAACCAGTAAAGGGGAGAGAAAAGGAGAAAGGAAGCGGGAAAGGAAAGCGAATACAAGGAGAGACAGCACATATCCCAAAGGGATGACTGAAGAAAACATACCTGAGGGGAGAACGAAATAGGACAACGGGGAAATGGCGACACTCAACGAGACAGATCCCCCAAAACGGGAGACCAGACCAGATCGCACCGGAACAAGGAACATAACCGAAGAGCCAGATGAAGAGGCAGTCGGTCCATCTAGATAAATGAATAAAAAATGTGTAACATATGAGAATAAGAAAAGACACTATGACAATCAAAGGGTAAAAATCCAAGAGCGATACATAGAGGAAAGAATTGAGGAAGCAAGAAGCAAAGAAATCAAGAAGGAATGATGAAGGACAATAACAAGATACAATTATTAAACAAAGGATAGAGGGAGATGAAAATTAGATACGAAGGAATAAGAAAGTATATTTATACTCAATACGAAAAGACCAATAAATGGAGAGAAACAAAGACAGGGACAAAAATGGATGACCTGTAAGGGAAGCAAAAGTTAGACATTTTCAAGTAATCTGAAAGTGTAAAAAACAATTGAACAATCAGCCACAAGAAGAGGAAGAGGTCTCCATAGCAGAATTAGAACGGATATGAATGAAATTTTTGAGTTCAGCAGGATCCTGGAAAGTCCAAGTCTGATTCTGGTGCGTAACTTTGAAAGTGCATGGGTGGAATAGACCATATCTAGCACCAAGAGACCTCAAAGGAGCTCGTAGAGACAAACATTCCTTCCGACGAGAGGCAGTAGCATTTGAAACATCTTGGGAGAGGTACACTCTCTGACCCAACCAGGAGATCTGACGCTTGGCCCTGGCCGCTGAGAGAACAGAGAGAAGATCTGTGAACTTCAAAAAAAGGATAATGACTCTCCTCGGCTTGGTTGATGTGGACGAGCGAGGACCAAGTCTATGTGCTCTCTGAATATTGAGGGAAGTGGTGGACGGCATATCCAAAAGCTTCGGGAGAAAGGAGGAGAAAAAGAGCACAGGATCATCCCCTTCTAAAGATTCCGGTAAACCATAAATACGAAGGTTATTCCTCCTGTTTCTATTTTCCAATTCCTCCGTATGCTGTTGAAGCGCCAAAACAGATTTTTCCAAGGAGGTGACCCTCTGGGAAGTAGATTGAAGATCCGAAATCTGTTGCTCCACAGATGTAACTCTGGTGTCCATGGACGACCATTTCTCCTCAAGAAACTGCATCTTACTGTTGGTTTCCTCCACAAATGGCCGAAGGGCACGAATCTCCTCAAAAAGCATCTCCATGGAAATAGGGGATGGTGACTTCTCTGAAGAAGAGGCATCTTGTTTGAGACGCTTAGAAGATGTTGCTGACGGAGGCGAGGATTTGTTTAAAGGCGGCTGTGTTGAGGAGGAGCGAGGGAGAGCTACTCCCGCCATTGGGGCTGCCTTGGGAGGAGAGTCCGCCGTTGAGTGAGGTGAAGAAGTTACCACAGGAGAGTTCCCCGAAGGAGTAAAGACAAATTTTGGGTTACGTAACTTGCCCATAGAAGCCAATCGGAAATGACCAGCAGCAAGGAAGAGGGCGATTATAAGGTAAGACCAAAAAGTGAAGGTGTTCAGTCACATATAAGATGAAGCAGTAACCATAGGAGAGCTTGTGGAGTGAATAAAGAAATGTTCCGGGAGACAGTCCAGAATAAACAGATAGAGACAGGCCAATGCCGGACTATGCAAAAATGAAGAGTGCAGGGTCAGTGATCAACCAGGCCAAGGACGCTCCCATCAGAGGCAGAAACATAGTATGGAAGTCCTCATCAGAGGTTACCTCAATCCAGTAGCGTGAAGCAGCATAAGCAGTAAGGTAGTCATATGGCAAGGCAGTGTCCAAAAAAGAGGATGAATCGGCATTCAGGAGGTGCAGGACCCTAAAAAAGGGCAATGTGAAGTAAATGGAGGCAAGCCAGCAGCAAGACGAGCATCGCGCCTCAGACAAACAAAATGTCGGCCGCTCTCTGAGGAGAAAACGGACGCGGTGAAAAAAGAGGCAGCCCGGTCTTAAAAGTGTGTCAAAAAGCACTCACCAGAAGCGCGCTGCATTCCCACATCAAAAACCGATGTTCATGATGTTAAAATCCTCTCCGGAGAAGAACCGGCAAAGAAGAGAAGCTCCGGTGCATCGGAGGTCCCGCATCAGGCGGCCATCTTGCTCGGCGTCGTGGCCACGCCTCAGAAGTTGTAGTTTTTATTAGCCATCCCCTGCATAAAGGCCTCTGGCGTATAACTGGAGAGATGACACTCAGTGCGCATTCCTATACGCCTTCCAGCATTATTTTTTCAACGGCTGGCTCACTAACTTATAGCCAACTGTACATCTGTGTATATGTATGACTGTATACTACAGGCAACCTTTTTTTGTCCCCTCTCCTTCCTAATATAGGATTTTGATGCCACCTTGATTGTGTGCACCGTGGGTTAAGGCTCAATTAGCTCACTCAACAATGTGGGTAAGCATTATGAATGGATGATCCTGACACTGTGTGAAGCCACACCTGCACTGATAATGCATGCATATGGCATTTAGTAAGAGAGTGCGTGTAAAATGTGTTAACACATTTTTTTATAACAGATGTCTCTTTTCAGGAAAGAACCTGACCAGCAGATTGTCAAATGGTTATAATACCTACTATCTGGTTGTATGCTCTTCTAACAACCTACTAAAATTGGGATGTGTGGTTCCTTCATTTTTGTTTGCACATATTTGGTCCAGAAGAAATCCTTGACACCTCTGCGGAGGGTATAAAGGCTGAAACATGTTGACCAGTGAGTCTATAACAGGTTGAATTTTCCTGCCACAGCCCACATCTTTAAATCCTGACCTCTGGATGTCCTAATAAAGTTTGTTTTGACATACAAGGGAGTTAGGTTTAGATCACTTTTACTGCCCTTTTTTCACTCCCTCCATGCCTGGCTCATTTGAAGGTTTTAGAATACCTCTGGGACAATTCATAGAACATCCCTGAGCTCTTCCCTCTCAGTGAGGGGGTTGTAGCCCGCACTGCGACTAGGTTCGCAGTGCAAGGAGGTTACCCAACGATGAAGCATGCCTCTAAATCAGGGGTACTCATAGTACGGCCCGCGGGCCGTCAGCGGCCCGGCAAGCCTTCCTTGGCGGCCCGCGGACCTTGCAGACATAGTGCCTGTACCCTGTGCTTGTCAGCGAACACCGCCGGTTACAGCAGCGCGGAGCTGTGAGGCCGGGCGATTCTTTTAAAGGCCATTTACTTGTTAATGAGGCTTTGTTGTATTTCACCTCTTCTTAGCGCCCCTGCATCTCCCCTCTGATTGAGTGGAGATGCAGGGGCGCTAAGAAGAGGTGAAATACAACAAAGTCTCATTAACAAGTGAATGGTCTTTAAAAGACCTGTGAAGTACTTGGGTGCGGCGGCCGTGTGCGTTCCCCGGAAGCCGTCTCAGTGCGGGGTGAGGTGACAGAGGACAGCAGGGTGAGGTGATGGAGGGCAGCAGGGAGTGAGAGCAGGGGGTGAGGTGACAGCGGGAGGAAGACAGAGTGCGACAGAGGGAGGAAGAGGGAGGGAGAGAGAGGGAGAGGAGGAAGACAGGGAGAGGAGGAAGACAGGGAGAGGGGGGAAGACAGGGAGAGGGGGGAAGACAGAGAGAGAGGGAGACAGAGGGAGGGGGAGGGAGGGAGGGAGACGGAGGGAGAACGGAGGAGGGAGACGGAGGGAGACAGAGTGAGGGAGACAGAGGGAAAGAGAGAGCAATAGAGGGAGGGAGACGGAGAGAGGGAGGGAGAGGGAGAGAGAGAGGGAGGGAGGGGGACAGAAAGAAAGGGAGACAAACAGTGAGTGAGACAGAGGGAGGGAGAGAGAGGGAGGGAGACGGAGAGGAAGGGAGGGAGAGAGGGAGACCGAGAGAGGGAGGGAGAAAGAGGCAGGGAGACAGAGGGAGGAAGGGAGGAAAAAGGGAGGGAGGGAGGCAGACAGAGGGAGGGAGGGAGGCAGACAGAGGGAGGGAGGCAGACAGAGGGAGGGAGGCAGACAGAGGGAGGGAGGGAGACAGAGGGAGGGAGACGGAGACAGAGGGAGGGAGACGGAGACAGAGGGAGGGATAGGGAGGGAGGGAGACAGAGGGAGAGAGGGAGAGGGAGGGAGACAGAGGGAGAGAGAGAGAGGGAGGGGACAGAGTGAAAGGGAGACAAACAGTGAGTGAGACAGAGGGAGCGAGAGGGAGACAAACAGTGAGTGAGACAAAGGGAGCGAGAGGGAGACAAACAGGGAGGGAGACAAAGGGAGCGAGAGGGAGACAAACAGGGAGGGAGACAGAGAGAAAGGGAGACAAACAGAGTGATGGACGGAGAGAGAGACAGAGAAAGGGAGACAAACAGAGTGATGGACGGAGATAGAGACAGAGAGAAAGGGAGACAAACAGAGTGATGGACGGAGAGATAGATAGAGAGGGCGGGAGACAGAGTGAGAGATAGATAGATAGATAGATAGATAGATAGATAGATAGATAGATAGATAGATAGATAGATAGATAGATAGATAGATAGATAGATAGATAGATAGATAGATAGATAGATAGATAGATAGATAGATAGATAGATAGATAGATAGATAGATAGATAGATAGAGAGAGAGAGAGGGCGGGAGACAGAGTGAGAGATAGATAGATAGATAGATAGATAGATAGATAGATAGATAGATAGATAGATAGATAGATAGATAGATAGATAGATAGATAGATAGATAGATAGATAGATAGATAGATAGATAGATAGATAGATAGATAGATAGATAGATAGATAGATAGATAGATAGATAGATAGATAGATAGATAGATAGATAGATAGATAGATAGATAGATAGATAGATAGATATGTGTGCATACCGGGTCTGGTGGCTCAGTGGATGAAGGCGTCCGCTGCAGTGGCCTGTGTTCAACCTCATGGTCATAGTTTTTTTTTGCTCTAGCCCCTCCCCCACTGGCCCCGCCCCCACCGGTGCGGCCCTCAGCTAGATACCACACTGTAAATTTGGCCCCCGAGAGAAAGTTTGTGAGTACCCATGCTCTAAATGGATTGCCATTGAGAGCAATTACCACATATTTAAAATATGACATATCTTATTCTATTAGAAATGCATTTTAAGACATGTTTAAATGCAAATGAAATGCACATTTGGGAATTTACTCCCAAATTGTGGGAATACCTTTAGTAAAACAAATAATTAGAACCAAAATATATTGTAGACAAATCACATTATTAGAAATGCTTCATTTATAATTGCAAGTTTGAATATTTTGCACCAAGCAACTATAATGTAACCTGTGCAGCGACTAGGCCAGAGGTTTCCTTTTCGACCTTTGCTCATAGTAAAGTATTTTTGCAAAAGAACCTAACATTGATGTCATCTTAATAGATGTGCTTATCAAAAGGAGAAAAGGATAGACGGAATGCTGAACAAGCTAAACATTCACCCTAATCACAAAGATATGGATTTAATTCATCGATCTTTTTCTCACCACGCCACCCCAGTTTGGACCTGGCCATATGCAAATCAGTCTTGACCTTGCGCCTCATAGGAATAGTCCAGCCCGAACTATCAAGTCAGGTCCTCCCTGGACCAGAAACAAGCATCAAAGGGCTGGTTTGGGGGGAAAGGTTATGATAACGAGTGATCCTAGCTAGTTAGACACACACCTCTATTTCCCTTTACCCATTCGAGAAGACTTGATGCTGGATTCCCCCTCTGCCTGAGACTCTTTTTCACGAAGAGTTGATTTCTTCCTTTAGAGACCTTGATGTAATTCCTTTATTATTATTTTGTGATTGATGCTACAGCACAGGTCGTTATCCTACATAGTGTTACTGCAATTCTGGGAAACTCGGCAGAGAAGTTCTATTCCCATTTACCCCTCATTTCCAATGGAGCTCTTTATGGGTTCGTATTTAGAATAGGTCCCTTAGTTAAGCTTTCGGGGTTTCTTTATGGAACACGTATTTTACTGATCTCTAATCTATCTTTATCATTTGTCTGTAAACTACTAAATTGAATAAAGAAATTTGAAACTCTAAAATTATGGATAAGAAATAATGCCTTTGAAACTATCTAACCCTCTATCTAAACCTCTAGTCATTGACTCATCGGGAAATATAAGAGCCTATGATATATAACTTCATATTACAAGGGGCTCTAAATATCTGAGCACAGTGGAAAAGGTCCATTTGACCGGACGGAGCCTGGAGGATACCCCATGGTTCTATTTGTAAGTGAGTGTATAAAGATTTGAACCATCAGGAGAGTCCTCTTGAGTGCTAGCACCACCATAGCAGCTCTTATGAAGGGAATTAAAGTTTGGTGAGCAACAGCCATGTTTCAGGTAATCACACACCAAACTTTTTTATTTTCAAAAACAAAACAACAAAACAGGTAGTCTGTTTTTGGAAAACAAATACATGACCCTAACACCCTAGGAGTATTATCCCTGAATGTTGGGGGTGATTTTGTATTTTTTCTCTACCTGGGTTGCGTTTTTTGTTATCTTTTTCGGGAAAACCAGCTCAAGAAATGTCGCCAACTGATGAAAAAACAACAATGTGCCCATCTGCACGAATCACAACAGAACACATGCTAACAAACTGATGTTTAGGCGTAGAAATTCACAGATGTCGCACTTGCAAAGAGAGGCATGCAAACCACATTTTGCACAGGTACATTTTGCTCATTACATCGTATATGACACGTTGCCTGATCTAGTGAAACAGCAGTGTGGAAAATCTGCAGACACCCGAAGGAGGCGTTCTGCTCTTGTACCTTCTGTGGAGGTGCTAAGAAGCACAGAGATGTAAGAGCAAAGAGTGCCCTTGTCTACCAATAGCAGAGTGTGCCTCACACCGCCGACCAGTAAAGTGCCCAGTAACTTGAGTAATCCGAGTGGTACTGAATCGTATGGTGTCACGTGATGCTTTGAAATGTGATATTGACATTCCTGAGATCAATTTCTTGCCACTTTGTCCTGCGCACGTTATCGAAGTCGTGCTTTACCATAAGAATGAGGCAGGAGTGCTCTTCCTGGCACCTGTGAGCTGGGAATATGGGCTATAGCAAATATATGTGAAAGAATGCTCATGTCAATAAAACTTCACATGTTCTGCACAAGTGCGCTGCACGTATGTCACAGCCGACCCTGACATACTAAATACTACGATGCTCAATAGCATTGCAAATGAGATGCAATATGCAACTTTTCGGTGCATTATCCAAGCTCTCTTGGAGTAAGACTATCCTCAGGCATTTGCAATGTCACCTCAAAAGATGCTGACTGCATATTCCGTCGTTTTGTGAAAAATAAAGCTCTGCCTTCCTCCTCTGAATGGCAGGTTCGGATTGTTGTGTTTCCCTAATGAGTGAAACCAAGTAACGTGTTAGGACAGGATGCTGAGAGGGCACCAGCTGGCACCACAGGGCCTCCAACACCAGCCAACTATTTTTACATCCGCACCCTAGAGAGGCCGGAGCAACTGCCTCCCACGTATGGACGTAAATGACGCAGGTAGCAACTCCTCGAGTGCGTCCTGGAGAGATCATGTAAGGTGAGCCGGTCTGCATCCGAGGACGCCCGCTGCCTTAATGAAATCTAATGCAATCGGCCCTTGATACCTTAGAAGAGCACACGTGGAAGGCGTCAGGTCCTACTCCTGGATTACAGGATACAAATGTCGAACCTTTGCCTTCCAAAAATATAACTTTTATTAACGCACACCGACTGATGTTAACTCGAATACCGGATCTCCCTCCCTAAAATGGAGTCCGTTTATATTTCCTTTTCCTTTTCTGACATTTAGGTTGTGCAATTGTATAAGTCTCAACAATTGCATCAAAACTAGGGGTGGGCGGAATTTGCGGAATTAACCTTCGCAAATTATCGCGAGAATGTTTAAAATTATCGCAAACAAGCAGAAATATCGCGAAGATGCGGAAGTTTTTTTCCGGCATGTTCGCGAGATTTTCTGCATGGTTGCGGGTCGCCAACTTACCCATGTGGTTGCTTGCGGGCGCGGCCATCTTGTTTTGAGTTGTTCTCGCGGTGCATGATCGCGAGAAGAAAGACGTGATCGCGCGACGCATGACGTCACTGCGGGCGCGAACTGTCGCGAGACAGCGCAAATGGCTAAAAACAATACAACATCTCATGGAGAACGCGACCGGATCAAGAAAACTTGTCGGCGAACGCAGGGATTCAGGTAAGGCGATCGCGCGCGCGCGAGAATGTATCATTTTACAGCGCGAGCAAGAAACAAATTATCGCCAAGCTGCGGAAACCGGAATTTTTGACATTTTCGCGCTCTCCGCGTAACGCAAAAATGTCAAATTATCGCAATTTCCGCGAACGGAACGAAATTTTTGCCCAGGCCTAATCAAAACTCATGATAAAACAGCCTACCAAATAAAAATTATAATAAATACAATGAAAATTATGACCCAAATGTATTCTTTTGTGCGATCAGCAGCACTCCGCCATTTAAAGCAGCACAAACAGGACCCTTACACCATTTCCTGGAGCGAAATATACGTGCACTGGAAAGAAAGCACAAAAGAAGTGCAAAATGGGTTTGCATCACCGCGAGGCGACCCCCCATAATTTATGCAATGGATGAGGTATAAAGTTGAAAGTCCAGAAACATCCCTACGTTTCCTGGCAAAGCAACAACTACTAAAGTAGCATGACAAGGCTTTGTATGAATTCCTACCTCCAAATGACAGTGGAAGCGAGTGACAGGCGAGATCCTTTATGATATCCCTACACACAAGAGTGTAACTTGTGCAAAATTGTACATTTAAGGCAAACTCTCCTTGAACTGTTGTCCTCTCATTGAAATTTGCCCTGGGAGGTATGCACACAGTAACAGAGGCATATTTTACCTGTAGTGCAATAATTAGCATCGCGCTAATATTACATTTGTTGAATGAGCACAGCTGATGACATCATCAGTGTGACTCCTAAATATGAACTGTGCTCCTTTCTCCCATTCACATACTGCAGCACCGCAAATCTTAGTTCATCTGGGACCACCAGTTTTTCAAACCCATGGGAGCCAGAGGAATAAGAATGCTACATTACAACGGAACAGTTTAGCATCATTATTTCGATATAATTATCTTTTCTTTAATCACACCAGGATCATAAGAAATACACCTCTGGTTTCTTTAAAAACAACAACATTGTTTTCTTCGCTCAATTTAGTTTACCAATTAGTGCTGCAACCCATGCTGTAGGCATACAAAACGAGTTGATCACCTATAAAGGAAGATATATGTTCTGATATAAAAAGAAATGTGCTGATTATTCATTCTAGTCAATTTTACATGGAAACAGAATCTAACATTTATATATGCACATTAATCTATGGAGCAAAGTCTACTCTCTCTTTCAGTATTTCATTTCAAAACACACATTGACATGCTAGAAATTGAGGTTTGCTGACTATTAATTGTGCATGTGCTGTATCTGATATGTTCTGGAAAGGTACAGCATAGGGGCTTGGGAAGTGTGAATCTAGTTTTCAAGAGAATTGATCATGATTTCGGGTTTCTTTAGAGTTTGTCGGATAGGGTACTCTGCCAAAAGGTGACAGATATCCTGTCTACTGTCTCCCACATGCTATAATGCTCTGTAATAGGCATGGGCGGGGCATCTGGTATGTTTGTGACACAGTATCCTGTCCGCCAAACTCTAAATACGACCATTAGTTTTGGGGGAATTCTGAAAAGAAGCGCATCAGTACTTTACCTGCTTAACATGTGCTCTTTATGGTGGTCGCCATGTACTGTTTTCAAGTGTGAATAACTAATGAATTTATGAATGAAATATCACATATAGGGAGGGGTTTATTCATAAACATAAACGTATACATGCATAAATCTACAAGTGTAAGATTACTTTTACACTTTTGAGCAATTTTAGTTCTTTCGGTTATTCACCATTTATGAGTGTAAAGTATCTTAAAAGTGTAAATTTCCATGTCTCCAACCCTCGAAATAGAGATTGAAGACATATAACTACATTTAAGTTCTGCATTTGACAAGATCTTGGCGCTAGAGGCAGACGCCTCTGCAGCCTTTGCAAAAGCTCCACACTCGAAGAGGAGACCTCAGCACTTGAGACGGAGACCTCCACTTGGAAATAAATCACACAGTTGCATATGTCAGAAGCAAAACAAACGGAGCTGGCACCTATTCCATACCAAGAACATACATACTGCTTTTTACTCTTCATCTTACTGGCTGGAAGCATGCAGTCCTCCGACCTGAAGATTAAAATAAATTTCACTGAGGAGAAGACAGTCCTTTATTTGAAAATTGTGGTGAAATATTACAAATAACCACATGGCCTGTCTCCATTCACCCTCAGTTGAACCCAGAAGGCAGCCTTACCACATGAGGTGACAGATCCTATCAACGCAATAGGGAGTTGGCCCACATCACGGGAGATAGAAAAAAGAAGTGGCAAAGACGAGAGGAGGAGGTGACTGATGAAGTTCTCCTGAATTAGCTGGCTGAAGTTCAGCCTGGAAGGCCAATTGCATCTTGCCTCCTTCCCATTCCCTGCAGGTGGTCGTCCTTTCCACAGAGCACCCCCATGTCCTACATAGGCCGCCTTTTTCAGCTAACATTAATGTGGTACCATTTAAGATTATAAACCTCTCTCTACCTCTCTCTCTTGCTATCTGTTTCTCTCTGTCTTTCTTGCTAAAAGCAAATCTATGATCACTCACCCGTACCTGTCCTTTACCCATACCTGCATTGTTAGTCACGCATCGCATAAGTACTCCTCAAAGCACACTCAAACACAAGCCGTATGAATTCTTGCATGTTGTTGTTAGAAATGGGATTTCTGCTTGGCTAGTGGTTACGCCTAAGCCAGGCAGAAACCACCACTCTAGTCAGGGCAAGGGAGTTACGCACTGATGATAACCCCTGCTCACCCCCTTGGGAGCTTGGCACGAGCCGTCAGGCTTATCTCAGAGGCAATGTGTAAAGCATTTGCGCAACACACACACAGCAGCAACACACTAGGCACACCACAAAAGAAACTCCACACAAGGTTATATCAAAAATAGCCTTTGTTTTATCATAAACACGTTGAAACCTAATCACACATTTACACTGTGCCAGCTGGCACGGGCAATGTTTACAGGGGATTATATACAGGACCAGGCCAATCAGGCCATGGTCAGAACCATCAGAACAGGTAAGTAAATGCAAAACACAGGAACTATTGGTACCATAATGACCTAAGCATTATCACATTAGCATTGGACACCATCCTAAAATATCCTAACATGACATTAGGCAATAAATCACATTAGGCTCAAACCTCATTAGCATAAACATATTACGCAATAATCACGGTGCATAAATCACATTATACATACACCATCAGCATAACACCTTATGCATAAATCATTGTCGGCATCCACATAAGCATAACCACATTATGCGCCATATTATAGTTCGGCGCCCTACCACATAAAACTTACCCCCAGGCCAACTGGCCTCCTGTAGGGCTCCAATGCTCTATGTCCAACAAAGTCAGGTCTCAGCTGCCAAGCAGCGAAGCAAAGGACGCTAAGCGCTGGGGCCAAGGATTGTATCTCACTCCATTCTCTTCATGAAAAACAAAACTGCCCCCAATGTTGCAGCTGCCCCCTACTGCGGTGCAGCTGTGAAGAAGACTGAGGCACAGGCACCTCTTTGCCTTAGGGCGCCCTCGGGGGAGGGCACCAACAATGTGCCCCGACACACCCCTTTACCTCTGGGTCAAGACAACAGTGCCCCAAGGGAGAAAATGGCACAGGCACTACACGTGCCGCCTAAGCCCCACTCCGGGACTCTTAAAGTCCAAGGTGCCCTCTCTGAAAATAAGCACCGGCACCACTATGCCCAATATGCGGCCCCACTCATCCGGGTCTCTCCCTGGTGCAACGGGCACCAGGAAGACTGGCCAGACTCAGCCCCCTTTGAGCCCCACTCACCGGGGCTCTCTGTTGCGGCTCTTGGTCTCCTCCTGGCAGGGCACAGCGGTACGGGACACGGAGCTCAGTCTCTGTGACGACATCCACTCCGCCTCTTCCTCTGGCACACCAGTCCTTGGCACAGTGCAGGTCTCCACTGGCACACGGGGGCCCCGTACTAGCTCTTCTGGTCCAACACCGCGGAGCTCTCCCCAGTTCATGGGAGCGCGCTTCGTCGGGCAACGGCTTCCTCCTCAGCTGTGCTGTCATTGGCCGGCCGCTTAGCCCCACCCACAACCAGGCACGGCCGCCTGGCTTCCGGGACGCTCCCGGAGCGGCGGCTCGCAAAAGAGTTGCAAAGTGCGGGGTGGGCTCCCGCGAGGCACGCGAAGCGGAGTGGGCATCTGCCCCAAAGGCACTGATGCGGGGTGTGCTCCTGCTCTGTTTTCAAGGCATCCAGCAATTCAAAAGCACGGGGTGGGCTCAAGCGAAGCACACACTGCAGGGTGGGCACCCGCTCGATTACGGCAATAACGGGGTGGGCACCCACTATGTGTATAAAAAGAAAAGGCAAAGATGCGGGGTGGGCACCCGCTCTGTGCACACAAATGCAGGGTGTGCACCCGCTCCATAGCGCAGGAATGTAGGGGAATCCCCACATCGGGATCTCCCGTAAATGCAAGGAAGCTCCACGCTGCCAAGCTCGAGCCCTCTCCTCTTGGGTAAATAAAAATAAAAGCGCTCACAGGGCGCTGGAAAGCAGGCAGGCTAAAGAGTCCTTGGTGTTGGGGAGACCACAGCACAGCGCAGCCAGGCAGGCCAACATGCAGGGACCCCCAGGAGACAGCAGCTGGGTCCTGTGGCGATTCCTCCTGGCAGAGGGTCCCCGCTAAGTAAGCTCAATCACAGAACAATTTCATGGGGTCACAGCCCCTACATTTATACCACATGTTCCTTTGTCTGTAGAACAGGGTATGGGGGAACCAGATGCAATTGGTTCAGGGGGGATTTGGCGCACTTTTTTTCCAAGCTCCTCTTCCCCTTTGTCAGGTGGGGGCTAGGTGATCAGACTCACCACAGAGAGCAGAGCCAACATTGTACAGGCTGGGCACAGTCCTATTCAGAGTCAGGGGATTACTCCTATCACTACTCTCAACGCAGGTGTCCCATTCAGCCTAGCGCTGAATCACCCTGCCCTTCCTGGAGCCACACACACCTCCCAGCACCTGTCACTCACAAGCCAGACATGAAATTCACATCAGGCATGCAGACACATACACAGAAATGCCAACTTCTAAAAGTGGCATTTCTAAAATAGTCATAATAAATCCGCGCACACCAATGCGTAGGATTTATTATTACTATTCCAAACATACCAAACTTGACCACGCTGCGCATCCCATATCAGGAATTACCACTGAAACACTTATCAGGGAGTCCCCAATGGGAGGGAAGCCCACAGTAGTGAAAACCAAAATTGCTCTTTGTCACTACCAGGACATGTCACACATTTAAGGTACATGTCCTATCTTTTACCTACAATGCACCCTGCCCATAGGACTAGTTAGTGCCTACCTTAGGGGTGACTGACATGTAGTAAAGGGGAGGTTACAGACATGGCACACACTTTAGGTGCCACATCACAGCGGCAGTAACACTGCGCGCTCAGGCCCTGCAATGGCAGAGGCCTGAGATAGGTTTGAAAGGCTACTTTGGTGGGTGGCGCAATCAGCGCTGCAAGCCCAACTGTAGTGTTTAATTTACCAGCCCTGGATATATGAGAAATCACTTTACAAGGGACTGACAGGTAAATGAAATAGGCCAAAACAGGTGTAGACCAATCCTTATCATATATAACACAGAGAGCACACGCACTTTACACTGGACTGCAGTGCTAAAGTGCCCAGAGTCCTAGAACCACCAACACCAGGTCAGAAAAAAGGCTAGGAGAAAGGCAAGAAGTTTAGGAATGACGCTGCAAAAAGGGCCAAGTCCAATTTGTATCCTCATTTTATACAGCTCCTCTTTTGAGTACATTGGTTAGATCAACTGGGGCAAGAGACATTCCAAGTAGAACAAGGCAACACACAGGGCTGGATTTTCAACGCAACCAACAAACGCAGCTATGTCCTTATGCTAACAATCTGACTAACACACTATGGAGAATTTGTATTACTTGGTTAAAGTCTTACACTACATTTTACAATGTGTTTTGGAATACAATATTATGGTAATCAAAGGTAAACTTAACATTTCAGGTTAAGGACTCACTCAAGCTGGGTCCGGTTGTGGGTTCAAGATGGTGGGAGCCGTTTGTATCCCTGTGGCTCTGAACAGGAGGCCAGCAAACTAGATCTTGGAGTCACTCCGGTAGTCCTGGGTTCAGGTGAAGATGCAGGGTTCAACAGCAAGGCAGGCTGCAGGCAGCAAAGCAGTCCTTCCAGGTACAGCAAATCAGTCTTGTAGAGCGCACAGCAGCTGGGAGTCCTCTGAGAGTCCTTTTGCATGTACATGAAGTGAACTGAAGAGTTGGTGTCCAAGGTCCTGTTTTTATACCCAGGTGTCCCCCTTTTGGAAGGTGTGAGAAGCTTCTAGTCACTGGCTTTAAAGTGCATAGAGGCTCCTGGCTCTCCTGCCCCAGCTCCAAGCTGGCTGCAGTGACAATGTGGAGGTGATAGGTCCTTTGTGTAAAACCAGAGGACTCCCTATTTATTTCCCCATAGGGCCGTGCTCAGCTCGGCTCCTCATCTGTTCAGGAGATGGCGCATTTAGGCACACTTAATTCCTCTATTTTGTGACTATCTGGGAGGAATTCAGCTACAAAGCCCACGAAAGCCCTGGGAAGATGTAAACATGAGTGAGGGGCAAGAGGAACAGCTGTGTGGGCCAGGAAAATGATCCCTCTGCTCGGACTGGCTACAGTCTCCTGGCCTTTGGGACTGCTGCTTCCCAAAGCCATGCCTTTGACTTCAAGTGGAAAAACTCGGGCAGATCTGAATAACAATTTTCACAAAAACAGAATAATTACTTCTCAGCATGTCTACAAAGTACTTTTGGCCACGGACAAAGGTAATTACATCCCAAAAATTCCCATATATGGACTCCTCTCTGACCATTGGATACAAAGCTACCATCAGTGCCCCTCCAATGCATGAGCATGCTCTGGAGCTGCTGAAAGAGAGGGAGCCTCTGCACTGATGTTGGCTCCAGAAGTGGATATTTGACAGCCTGCTTTGCTCGAATGGTGGGCCCCACAGGAAAAGTAGTTGGTGTTGAACACATCAACAGCTTGTTCAGGGGTCCATAGAAAACATCAGATTGGATGATCAAAGTCTACTTGAAGATGGCTGACTAAAGATTGTTGTTGGAGATGGAAGCTGGGATATCCAGATGGAGCAACCTTCCACAGTGGCGCAGCAGACGCTATTGTCCCGCAGGTGTTGCTGGATCATTTGAAGCCTGGCAGACGACTTGTTATACCTGTTGGACCAGAGTATGGAAGGTAGGCCCTGCAGCAGTGTGACAAGACCAGTGATGGCAAAATAGTCAAGACAGAGTTGGTGAGAGTGATGTACGTGCCTTTGAAGGACAAAAAGAAGCAATGGCCGAGGGATTTAATCTGATGGATGTTCATCTCTTGCCTGATACAGAATGATTCAATGGCGCCTTGAGAAGAGGAGAATTATTTGTTTCTAAGGGAAGATTTGGAAGATTTTTCTTTGTCAATCTAACAACTGCATCAAAAGGCAAGAAGGGAAGTTTTTTCAGGGAGAATGTTTGAAATGAAGTGGGCAAACCAACACTTTCTCGAATTATGTTCAAGTGATAGGAAAAATGCAGTTACCTTGGTATTGTACTGCAGGTGGACTTCTATGAGAAGAGTATTAAAAACACAAAATAAAAAAGTATGTGAATGAAAAATGTAAACAAGACCCACAAAAACAATGCATAAAAAAATAAATATGGAATGATTCGTCTTGGAGCATGCAGCAGATATAATTACATAATAGATTGCATTTACTGAAAGAAGGTTGTCAATAGAAGGTGCTGATCCTCCTGATCGAGTTAAACAGAATGGAATGGCTGAGATCCTTGCTTCTGCAGATACTGACCATATTTGTTCACCTATTCGACTGGGAAATCCCTGCAGCACCCGGGCACAGCGCAATGATTCCCATTCACCTAATGAACCTCCAGTTAAAAAGAAAAAAGGGGATGTTACAAAGAAGAGCGAGGCAGTGGACAGTATAGCAGCCAGGTCCAAGTGGGACAATGTGAACTGTGGGAATGATTCGGAATACTTAAATGAACCGCATGTGAGATTTGAATACAATATATATATATATATATATATATATATATTTTTATTTTTTTTTCAAACGCAAGGTTGTCCTTAGAGGATGTCACACACCTCGGGATTCCACACAGTACATCGCAGGCGGCTTCACAGGAGAAAGTGTAGCACGCGCTTCAAGGCCATACGCGTTTCGGGCTCCCTCGAGCCCTTGATCACTGGCAGGTAAGAAGGCAGGAAGCAGTACTCGGAGAACACTTCTTTATTAATTATATACAGTCCCGCCCCAGTGGGCGTCACCAGGGGCATCATGGTCCTGGTAGTCCTTGTATTGCCCCCAAAGACTGAATGGTTCTCTATCCAAGTGGCGTACTCGCTATCTGCCTGTTGGAAAACTCGTCAAAATGAAGAGCATGTCAGCACCCCTCACATGTTGCCAAATCTTACGGCCGCGAGGATGTCCCGAAGCTGTTCAGGTGTTCCTGGGCGCTAGAATCACAAACGCTCATATGGACCGAAAGAGCCTAAGCCGCAGGCAAGATTTGGCAACATGTGAGGGGTGCTGACATGCCCTTCACTTTGACGAGTTTTCCAACAGGCAGATAGCGAGTACGCCACTTGGATAGAGAACTATTCAGTCTTTGGGGGCAATACAAGGACTACCAGGACCATGATGCCCCTGGTGACGCCCACTGGGGCGGGACTGTATATAATTAATAAAGAAGTGTTCTCCGAGTACTGCTTCCTGCCTTCTTACCTGCCAGTGATCAAGGGCTCGAGGGAGCCCGAAACGCGTATGGCCTTGAAGCGCGTGCTGCACTTTCTCCTGTGAAGCCGCCTGCGATGTACTGTGTGGAATCCCGAGGTGTGTGACATCCTCTAAGGACAACCTTGCGTTTGAAAATTTTTTAGCGGCTCGTCCGGCCACGAGGATGTCCCGACGCTGTTCAGGCGTTCCTGGGCGCTAGAATCACAAACGCTCATATGGACCGAAGGAGCCTTCGCCGCAGGCAAGATTTGGCAACATGTGAGGGGTGCTGACATGCCCTTCACTTTGACGAGTTTTCCAACAGGCAGATAGCGAGTACGCCACTTGGATAGAGAACTATTCAGTCTTTGGGGGCAATACAAGGACTACCAGGACCATGATGCCCCTGGTGAGCCCACTGGGGCGGGACTGTATATAATTAATAAAGAAGTGTTCTCCGAGTACTGCTTCCTGCCTTCTTACCTGCCAGTGATCAAGGGCTCGAGGGAGCCCGAAACGCGTATGGCCTTGAAGCGCGTGCTGCACTTTCTCCTGTGAAGCCGCCTGGGATGTACTGTGTGGAATCCCGAGGTGTGTGACATCCTCTAAGGACAACCTTGCGTTTGAAAATTTTTTAGCGGCTCGTCCGGCCGCGAGGATGTCTCGACGCTGTTCAGGCGTTCCTGGGCGCTAGAATCACAAACGCTCATATGGACCGAAGGAGCCTTCGCCGCAGGCAAGATTTGGCAACATGTGAGGGGTGCTGACATGCCCTTCACTTTGACGAGTTTTCCAACAGGCAGATAGCGAGTACGCCACTTGGATAGAGAACTATTCAGTCTTTGGGGGCAATACA
Source organism: Triturus cristatus (assembly GCF_964204655.1). Taxonomy (NCBI): domain Eukaryota; kingdom Metazoa; phylum Chordata; class Amphibia; order Caudata; family Salamandridae; genus Triturus; species Triturus cristatus. The sequence continues at coordinate 557,897,769 of NC_140583.1, forward strand.
AGGACTACCAGGACCATGATGCCCCTGGTGACGCCCACTGGGGCGGGACTGTATATAATTAATAAAGAAGTGTTCTCCGAGTACTGCTTCCTGCCTTCTTACCTGCCAGTGATCAAGGGCTCGAGGGAGCCCGAAACGCGTATGGCCTTGAAGCGAGTGCTGCAATTTCTCCTGTGAAGCCGCCTGCGATGTACTGTGTGGAATCCCGAGGTGTGTGACATCCTCTAAGGACAACCTTGCGTTTGAAAATTTTTTAGCGGCTCGTCCGGCCGCGAGGATGTCCCGACGCTGTTCAGGCGTTCCTGGGCGCTAGAATCACAAACGCTCATATGGATCGAAGGAGCCTTCGCCGCAGGCAAGATTTGGCAACATGTGAGGGGTGCTGACATGCCCTTCACTTTGACGAGTTTTCCAACAGGCAGATAGCGAGTACGCCACTTGGATAGAGAACTATTCAGTCTTTGGGGGCAATACAAGGACTACCAGGACCATGATGCCCCTGGTGACGCCCACTGGGGCGGGACTGTATATAATTAATAAAGAAGTGTTCTCCGAGTACTGCTTCCTGCCTTCTTACCTGCCAGTGATCAAGGGCTCGAGGGAGCCCGAAACGCGTATGGCCTTGAAGCGCGTGCTGCACTTTCTCCTGTAAAGCCGCCTGCGATGTACTGTGTGGAATCCCGAGGTGTGTGACATCCTCTAAGGACAACCTTGCGTTTGAAAAATATATATATATATATATATATATTCACTTAAAAAACCATAGGTTTCACACACGTTATATTTAGGAATTAGCATTTAAAAAACCTTGCAAATTCACTTAAAAAACCATAGGTTTCACACATGTTATAGTTAGCTGGACATTTCACTCATAAAAAACCATTGAAATTCCCTCGTTATAGTTAGTTCAGATAACTATAACTCGCGCGCCCGCAATCCACTGCCCATGACGTCACATATTACATCACTCATGACATGGTCAGTGGCATCACTCATGACATCACTGATGACATCATCCTTGTGATAGAGTGGCGGCCGCGCGAGTTATAGTTATCTGAGCTAACTACAACGAGGGAATTTCAATGGTTTTTTACGAGTGAAATGTCCAGCTAACTATAACATCTGTGAAACCTATGGTTTTTTAAGTGAATTTGCAAGGTTTTTTAAATGCTAATTCCTAACTATAACGTGTGTGAAACCTATGGTTCTTTAAGTGAATTTGTAAGGTTTTTTAAATGCTAAGTTATGTATGTATTATTATATTTTTTATATATTTATTTTACAATAAACTACCTATGTATATAGTTATAGATTGCCTGTATCCTCTAATATGGAATGGCTCGTTTAAAATGTTTTGTTTTTTTAAGGTTTTTCACCGTGCGCGCACAGTGCGCGCACCCCGCGATTTTTTAAATAAAATGTTTTTTACACCCTTCGGGGTACTTCAGGGACCCCCTGACAAAGGCTATGGGGTCAGGAACTCTCTACCCTGCCCCCTTTTCACGTTCTCCACCTTTCTTTTTCACTGTCCCACACAAAACACACAAAATGGCGGCCGACACTTCCTGATTTCGACCGATTCGAATGTTGACTGACATGTAACCACCAATCAGAATTACGCTCGCGCACGTTAGGGTGCGCGCACGGTGCGCGCACGGTGCGCGCTTATAGATATTTATGTACTTTTAACTGCAATTTTCTCAGGAACTACTGAACAGATTGACACCATATATGCAAAAGGCACATGCCTGACCTGAGGACTACCTCTTTGCCAAATTTCAAGTAATTCTGTTCAGCCGTTCGGGCTGTACCTTCGACTAAAGGTCCTATGGGAAAATGCATGGGGAAAACGTGTTTTGGGACCCCCCTTTTTTCTCAGCCCCCGCGTGACGAATCACCCCGAGACTTTCAGGGTAGGAGCTGAGCGGAGCGCCCCATTAGTTTTGAAAATTTCGCGAGGATTCGTCAACCGGCGCCAAAGTTATTCAAAATAGAATTTTCAGATTTCCTATGGAAACTCGGTCCTAACTATAACTATCTACTGGCGACCGCCAGTAGATAATATTTATATATATATATAGATATATATATAGATATATATATATATATCGTACCAGTCCTGGTTTGAAGGTAAGAGAAAACAGGCGCTGACTCCCTGGGTGAAGTGCTCAAAGAAAAATATTTATTCCGTTGTACAGGCTAGACGCATTTCGGCGGTCTTGCCGCCTTGTTCACTACAACAGGATCAACAACGTACGTCAGAATATAACCTCTACACAAGGGCACTCATTGAACTCGTTGTCACGGCAACTCACTGTTGACCATAGACATAGACGACATTCGTTAAATTGAAACAATATTCGTTACATTGAAATAATATCGTGTTGTTATCACTTAATCATTGGTTGCGACTAAGTAACATGCATATATTACTGAAGATTCAAAAATAAAAATAATCATAAAAAAGAAACATTCATATTGTGTCATAATTTTTTTAAACATTATCCTGACACGATGACAACCAGAAATTAGTATGCAATATTGCATATACATATAACTATGAATTAGTACACTTGTAGCAAAGAGTGCCAAATACAAGATTAGTATATATATAGGTACATATGCGATAGCAACTTGTTTGAACTCTTGTGCTGTTTTTGGATCCTGTTTCCATGCATTCTATCAGTGTAACAGACTAGTGTAACGTTATTGAATGTAACGAGTATATCTTGTATCGAGTCTAATGACTGGTTTTCGATATCACTGATATATCCTACGGAAACAGCTGATCAATGAATAACGCCCTAGTGGGTCTTATTCAGTGTCTACATACATCTAAAACTGTTACAGTGTACTAAATTTTAATATGCATATGCCAAGACCGTGTTCTAAAGAAAAAAGGGGGAGACCCTCCTCTACAAAAAATAATTGCAAAAGGATGGTCGCTGCAGTTACACAGTGCCCTAGTAACTGAAAGAAAAAAATAATTAGTGAGAACCTGTTGTTTTAGGATAGGGCCTAGATTCAGGACAAGCAGCTGGTCATTACAGATGTACATTTAAAGCCTCATCAGCATTCATTCCATTCGGAATTTTGCTATCCAGTAATAATATGTACCGCTATTCTAATTTTCTGAGAGACAGTTATCTATTTCCGCTTCTGATGTTTTCAGGGACACTGTCTCTTACAAAAAAAGAAAGTTCTTCAGTTTTGCCACAGGGATGGAGTCAGAGCTGCAGATTATTTTTTGGCCACCAGACTGGTCCAATTTTACCAACACAACAAAATGTTGATCAGCCTCATCCAATTTTGTTTAAATAACAATTTTTTCTTGTTTAATCAACAAACCTACCAGCAAATAAGGGGGGTAGCTATGGGGGCTAGCTTTTCACCAAGCTACGCCTGCCTCCACATGGGTTTTTGGGAAGAGACAATTTTGAAAGTAAAGCATGCTACAGTAATGGATAAACATGTGATCAAATGGATGCGTTATATAGATGATCTTTTTGTAATTTGGCAGGGTAGTGAGTTGGAGGCACAGAATTTTATTGACTGTATCAATGACAATAATCTCAACCTACATTTTACAAGTACCATCGATAAAAATGAAATTTGTTTCCTTGATATTCAAGTATATGTTGACAATAACCAGTTGCACACTAAACTTTATCGCAAACCGACATCAGGTAACACCACTTTGCACTCCTCAAGCTTTCATCCGAAACACACGATCCACAGCATCCCGTATGGGGAGATGCTGCGGATCCGAAGAATATGCAGCACTGACATTGATTTAGCGGTTGCTCAACAAGAAAGCAGAAAAAGATTCTTAGAGAGGGGTTACAGTAATAAAGTCATCAATGCGGCTATACAGAAAACCAAGTCCATGAGACAAGAAGACTTACTATTTAAACCATCTAATAGTAAAGTCAAACTAAGAAATTGTGGTGATTGCCCAGCGAAGAATGAGGAGATAATACTGATTCTGACATATAACAAACAAAGGGACAGTCTTAGTAAAATCATAAAAGACAACTGGTATTTATTACATCTTGACACACAATTCAATGAGATTATTCCAGCCAATCCCACTATCACTTTCAGAAGAGCACCATCAACTAATGATTTCCTAGTTAGCAGCAGCCCAGAGATAAGATCTGGAACCAATTGGCTGACGAAACGCAAGGGCTTTTCCAAATGTTCCACATGCAAGGCATGTCGACACGCTATAAACAAAACATCTTTCACAACACCTTTTGAGGAGAAACCAAATACAATCACTAAGAATATGACATGCAAAACAGAATTTGCAATTTACGTGCTGGAGTGCTCTTGTGGACTGCAGTATGTGGGAAGCACAAAACTGCAGGTCCACAAGAGAATTCTCCAGCACTTACGGGCCATCACCAATTTGGACATATCATATCCGGTGGCCCATCATGTTAGGGAATTTCATGAAAGCAACACACAATTCCTTAAATATTTTGTCATTGATTGTATCCCTGCTCTCAGAAGGGCTGGGGATCGGGAGGCTCTCCTCCGGAAATTAGAGACCAAATACATCCTTGAATTGGACAGTAAAAGCCCACATTGGCTGAACACCACAGAAGATCTGTACACGTGGCTTTAGGGAGTTCATGACTAACTGGGGAACCAGTACTCCTTAACCAACATTAATGATACAGACCTGTCCAACAAAGGCCCTCACAACATGACCTCCGATACTCACACAAATATATTTTTTAAATACCCTTTTCTCTTCTCTTTTCCCCTAAACCCTTTTTCCTTTTTTTCCCAATTTTATAAATATTAAATTTATAGATTGATTCTTAGGAAAAACATTCTTGTTTTAGTCCGGGTTTTACACAGGTGATATTATGTCACAATTTTGCACTTTATTTGCCAATTTTGCACAGACAGTAAACCATGCTGCTAAACCTGATAAATATACCTATGCAAATGTTAACAATGTTTAGATATTATATTTTAAACACGTTTTTAACATATGTATTAATCTCTGATTTTATAAGTGCTGGTTATTTATTGTATTTATACGTAAACAATTGCACATTAGGATACGTGAGCCTACAGCCCAAAAATCACGAGATATGAGATAACCGTTGCGAATGTATTTTACATTTATATCATGTATCAACGGAAGAAAGAGAGATAAAAATGTTGTGGCATGGTAGTATTTCGTCTATGCCTATGGTCAATTATCTATGCACTGGCACTTTAAAAATGGGATAAACGCAGGGGGCACGTCATGTGATCAAGGGCTGCAAATCCCGAAACGCGTCATGGCGGCATAGCGCACAAATACAAAAAATAAATAATATTTGGTACAATTAAGTGGAGTCCGTTCCCTTCTTAAACCGGATTACAGAGGATTGTCAAAAGAAAGATTTACTGCAATATATATATATATATATCCAGGAACTCCGATAGTGTCGCTTCAGACAAACGGATACGGACCACAGAATCGTGCAAAAGTTCAGTTTATTGCAAAAATCACCATGCCGCCATGACGCGTTTCAGCCCGAGCATGGGCCTTGATCACATGACACGGTAACGATACATTTCATTGGTTTATATGACGTGAGTAACAAGCAAGTTGATTGGCATTTACTGCAAATAACAAATGACATAGATGACAGACTGCTAGCAAGTAGTTGGTAGTTACATACTCGTTATCGGTTAAAATTACGTGTAAAATACAATAGGTAAAATTACATGTGATTAGCCAGATAAGTTTATAAAAAACCTTAAAACCATAAAACATTAAATAAAATAGATTTCTGGTGTAAATACACAGGCCATGGTTTCATTGGAACAAAATGCTAGTCTGACAGTAATTAAATGCATATTAATCGATCATTTGAGCTTGAACTCTGAATATTTAAGATTAAAACCAATGTAAGAAAAAAGTGTGCAAAAAGGTGCAAAAAAGTGCATGAATGCCTGTGGGGGTACATAGTAGGAAACCAAAAGATACCTCCTTGGTCAAGGTGAATAATATAGATGTCAAGTAGGGCATAGTTTATAAGCATATGCCAATGTTTGATTATTATACCAATATTACCCCCGGTTGGTGCATAATTTCTGAGTGCAAAAAGGCAAATGTAAATATATGTAATTCCGCTAGTTTAAATGCAAATAGGTAAGTTTCTTTGCGAAAACTGTCATCTGGACAGAGCCAATATATGCGATTGTATGCATATAGATATCCATGAGGAAAAAATTCCCTCACAATGATTACTGGAGCCCCAGTGATACTGTTTGAAGTTGCAATTACGGTCTGTCCAACATAAACACAATATCATTTCCATGAGTCTAGTAATTGATAAAACAAAATTTTTTTAGATATATTTTTTGTATGTGGTCAGCTCTTATTGGAGTATTAGGATGCAGATTGCCTTGGAGAAAGTAAAATGAAATATATAGGTCACAAATACGCAGATATGTAAAACGTGAATGACATTTGCAAAGACAATCTAGTGATACTTTTCAGTTAAACAGAATGAGTTGCAAAATGTATCAAGAACACAATAAGTGATTGTAGATGGCCTTTCCACAGGATCAAAGTTGAAATAATCTGTATGAGTACACACGAGTGTCTTCCTAAGGTGAACATTAATATTATGGACTAGTGCGTGGCTGTAGATGGTATTGTTTCCTTTGAAGAGATCAGGCTTATAAAGTTTTAATGAACGATGTGTAGCCTTACATATAATCACTAGGAGGGTAGGGTACTCGATGGTTGAATAAATAAATAAATAAATACATATATGAATCTATAAATGAATATCGTGATACATAAAGGACAAATCAGTAAATATCATAATATAGTCTAAAATAGATAATATTATGTTTGAACCATATGTTATCATGTTTAATAAATAGGTCAATAAATAGATATATATTTAAATTTAAAAGAGTTGATGAATAAAAATCCCTAAAACCTAGTATAATGATAGTCCAATAAATACTTATAAAATCCTAATAAAATTACAGTTACTTAAAATAAAGTTTTGATTGAAAAAGGATCTTATACAATACAATGTGTACTCCATGACATATTACGGAGATGGTCAAATAATGACCCCAGTAATATGTGGAATATTTGTCTTGTGTGGAGAGGTCATAGGCATGTGTAAAGATCTTCTGTGGCATTGAGGCCTGTTGGGTGTTTGGTGTTCAGTTCTAGGATGTATTTTGTTTCCAGTTGACGTAACCTATGTTCTCTGTCACCCCCTCGTCTGCTAGCTGGGATTGAGTCTATCACAAAGTATCTTAATTCACTGTTCCGAGAGCCATGTACAGATTTAAAATGTCGGGCTACAGGATAAGTTTCATCTTGATTGGAAATTGCCCTTAGATGCTGTAGTATGCGTTTGTGTACTTGTAGTTTTGTGCTCCCCACATATTGTAGGTTGCATGGGCATGATAAAACATATACAGCAAAATCTGTTTTACATGTTAGGAGCTTGGGTATTCTGTGTTTTTTCTCACTGAAGGGGTTAATGTAACAGGTTTTGTTTTCTCCCTGTAAGCAGGCTTTGCACGTTTTGCATTTAAAAAAACCCTTGTGAGTTTGGAGCCAGCTCGTAGATTCTATGACTTCTGGGCTTGTTTTAACCAAGTCATCTCTCATAGAGCGGCTTCTACTGTAAGTTATTGGGGGTCTTTTCGGGAGTTCAGATCCTATAACAGGGTCACTGAGAACCATGGACCAATTACGGTTTATGATTGATTCAATTTTGGCCCGTTGTTGGCTATGCTGTAGTATGATTCTGAAGTCGCCCCTTGGATTGTCATCTAATGCTGTTTCATGTGTGCTTTGCCTTTCCAAAAGGAGTGTTTCCCTATTTTTTAGCATAGATTTAGTGATCGCACTTTGTATGACCTTTTTTGAGTAACCACGTTCTTGAAATCTTTTACAACTCCCATTCTGGGCTGATATGAGGTCACTGTCAAGGCTGTGTATACGTCTAAGACGAAGCATTTCCCCATAGGGGATACTAGTTATTAAATGCTTTACATGTGAGCTACTTGCGTGCAGTGTGGAATTGCCTGCTGTTTTCTTGCGGAACAACTTTGTAACTATTTGGTTTTCCTTAATGTATACCTGGGTATCTAAGAATGTTACTGTGGCATCACTGATATCAGCTGTGAAGCTCAGATTTAAGTCGTTGACATTGATGTCTTGTACAAATTCTTGTGCCTCCTACTTACTACCATCCCATACCACAAACAAGTCATCAATAAAACGCAGCCAAAGTTTTACATGAGAACTGACTTTGTCATGATGTTGTGTTCTGAGGACCAGCTCCTCCCACCAACCCATATGTAGACACGCGTAGCTGGGGGAGAAGCTGGCCCCCATCGCTACGCCTCTTGTTTGTCTATATAGCATATTGTTGAACATAAACACATTGTTTTCCAAACAGAACGTAATCATCTTGATTAGCATTGCCTTGTGTTCTTTGCTTGTATCTAGTGATTTATCTAGAAAAAAGTCTATAGCTCGTAGACCATCATTATGTTGAATACTCGTGTATAGCGAGACGACATCGAGTGCTATGAAATGAAAGCCATTTTTCCATTCAAGGTTAAGTATTTTTCTTAAGAAATCGCTGGTGTCGCTCACATATGACGGTAAAGATTTCACTAGGTCTTGCAGGAAAAAGTCTATATATTGGGAAGTGTGTTCAAGATGGCAATTGTTGGCTGATATTATAGGTCTCCCCGGTGGATTAGTGGGGTCTTTGTGTAATTTGGGGATGAAGTAGATAGTTGGTACGATAGGATGGTTATTTTTCAAGAATTTATATTCATCTCCCGTGAGTGTGCCATTGAATTTCCACATTGACAGGCTTTTGTTGTAGGTTTCATACATGTTTTTTAATTCCACACTGCTAAATTTTGCATAGCATGTTCTGTCGTTTAGCTGACTGTAAGCTTCCTTGCAATAGTTTTCCTTGGACATTAGTACAATATTGCCACCTTTGTCTGAGGCACGGACAATCACATTTTTATTTTCTTTAAGTTTAGTAATCAAATTCCTGTAGTCCTCATCTCTTTTATGATACTTCCTCTTGCTGCTGTATATTATGCTATTGAGGGCTTTTAATTCCTTTGTTACTTGGTCATGAAAAAGATCAATTGAGTCCCGTAACATCACTGGAATAAATCTAGACTTTGGTTTGAAGCTTGTTTTGGTTCCAGGATTATGGGTGTTCACATTTGATACATTGCCCTCATGCTGTTCGCTGGTAGTAAAGATCATTGTTCGATTTTCTTCGGAGCCTGTGCTTTGTGATGGATCCCACAGTTCTTGCATCTCGTTAAAGAAGGCTGTCTCAGATTGACTAGGCAAAGGGGTTATTTGACATTCACCGCTAGATGGGGCGGGTTTTTTGCTGATGCTGTTCAGTCTGAAGTATTTCTTGAGTTTTAATTTTCGAGTGCTCTTAAATATATCAAGTCTTGTCTTGGTGTAGTTGAAGTTATTAGGTGGGCAGTATGTGAGGCCAAGATTCAGAATATTCTTCTCGTTTTCACTTAATGTGATTTCAGAAAGGTTCACAATTGTTTTGTTGATGTCTCCTGCATTACTGGTTTCATCTATTTGCCTCTTCTCCAAGAGCCGCGTCTTTTCTGATTTGTTCCTTATATATATATATGTACATAAATGTGGAGTTAGATATCAAAAATCTAGACTTACTGTCGATCTATTATTTATGATTGTTGTACCACTTAGACTTTCTCAGTAAAAACTCTGAATTTGTTGGACAACATAAACAACAAAACTGTGCGAGACTGATTCTACACACACCATCAGTATCGTTGGCCTTAGTCTTGCTAGCTCACAGTGCACCATCTGTACCCCTAACCAGGAAAGGTAACAGGCGAAATATGCAACCTCAGAACATGACAGCCCTGACTCCCAAAGGAAATTGTGGTAAGAGATCTAGAACCTTTTCGTAACTCATGCATACTCAAAGAGATACACAAGAAATACACGACATAATATTTCAATATTTATTGAAGCATTGTGATTCTTGAGTTAAATCTGTGCTCTGCAATAATCAATAGAAGTAAACAGACTAACTTGATTAGCATAATGAGAATGGTGAAGAAGATAAACAATCTGAACTTTGTAACCATTGTGCTGTTAACAGAGAATATGCAGGCATATAAATGCTGTTATATTTTGCTCCTGCCTAGCACTGCTTATCCTAGTGTGCTTAGGGTGAGTGAATCTGCCAAATCGCTGAAGGGTGATCTAACTCCCCTGTTACCCATGGGTAAGTGTCATCAGGGTGCACGTCTTGGCGAAGAGCTGGACATCATTTCTCACAAGAGGTCAACAGGAATCAGCTGGGCTGGAATTATGGCATGTGGCGACCTCTCAGTGCCAGTGAAATGCTCCTCTAACCAAACAAGTGAGTGATGTCATTTATATAATAAACATATCCCATGTTGCCATGCTCAAAACCCAGTCAGGCAGCTATTGTTGATATTATTGTGCTAGCTCTGTTGCAAAACGGACAATAAGAAATGACAACATTTTGTGCAATGAACTTTGCCCTTGTACAAATGTTCAATATATTTGATAATATGCTACGAAGTGGAAATATATGCAAAGCTGTTTCAGAAAATATTATCCTGCACAGGCACGCAAGCAAATGAGTTTCAAATGTCATTATGTTTAAGACAAGAAGGCAACTTAAAAATGTGAGCATGTAAAATGGTGGTGTTTCTAGTCAGGCCTAAATGTGACCACATAACATGATATTCTACCCTTGATATTCTGTCTCATCGATATTGATTCGATATTCAGGGGCACACCCAATTGGTAAAAGGGGTGGTCAAAAATGCTCAAGACCAGAGGGTTAGGTGTGGGTGAGCACATGTGGCAAGCCATGACAAACTGCATAAATGGGATAGGTTATTATGTCAAAAGATAACACATGAGTCGAAGCTTGGCCTTACATAAGATGGCCACCTTCTAAAGGAGCTCTGCCAAACCGGGCCCTATCAAAACATAAATTTCAAGCATTATTCCCCCAGCTAGCCAATGGAGGGCTTAAACAATTTGGAACCTGTTGGTATAAGATTGAAGCAGACATAGTCAGTGGGTCTAGTAGAAACAGAGAGAACAAGCTGGAACATCCCCATCCAGCTGCACTTGCACTCTACAGAGAGCGTGGAAAGGTTGCAGGTGCACCTATAAGACACATCGGTAGCAAAGGGCCAATCCTCCAGCTGTGTGGCTCCAGAGAAGTGCTGGTGTTACTCAGACCACTGAACAGTTCAGTAAGTCAATTCCCTCCCAAGATAACCGAACTTAACACAAATCTGAAGCTGCAGCAGCAGTGGGTGCCTGAAGCCCACATGGAGAGGCTGAGGGAGGTTGGTGCACTGTGCTAAGGTCGAACACTAGTCTCATACAGTATTAAAATAACACTAATTCAGCGCAGTGGGCATCCAGGACCATGTAGCGCAATCGCATCAGGCATTTTGGAATTGGGCAGGAGCATTATTAATGCAATATAGCAGCCCATAGATGGCAACATATTGAGCAATTGTACTTACATAACACTGAATGCTGGTAATGTGCCAACCTCCATGAGTATGTGAATTCCTTCTGCTGGTCTAAATTAAGAATGGAATGCCTTGAAAACCATTGATCACACCAAGCAACTGTAACTAGCCCGATCGGCTGCAGCAACGCCAGCAGCGTCAAAATGAACTTCCATTAGACTGTCTGAAAATAGAAACACTTTGAAAACTTTAATTCTGGCCCCACACCCCATTTGAGTGAAAGCAGCGATAAATCATTCTTACGTCATAAACAATGGAGATAATACCATTAATCTTGCAGCTGTTTTTGATCTGATATTCATAAACATCTGTTCAAAGGACTGTGTTGTTCTGTGTCTGGCGGTAAGCCATGCAGACAACTCATATTGGGCCAAAGAAGGTGCTGTACAGACCACAAACTCGCTCTTTATATGTGAAAAAGGCAGCTTCATTGAAGTCAGGTGTACCTCACTATGTTTACTTGGCCTTTGCCTTACAAAACTACACCTCACTATACATTGGTTGACTACTTGCCTCCTCCCTCACCCCTTTATCCTTTCCTTGCAACTGTTTAAAACCCCTACTCATTCATTAACTGTTGCATTTTAACCCCTGTAACCTCTTACCTACTTCTATAAACATCTACCTATCTAAGTATCTCCTATCTCAACTTCTCATTTATTGCTTCCTCCTGGTGTAACTTATTCACAACCGTGAATTTAACCTGTAACCATGTAAAAACTAGCTGCCAACCGCCACTCAGAAAGTCCATCCTCCTCGCTGACTTTTTAGACCCCCCCACAGGAAAAACTAGAGTACCTGTCTATGTTCAGATCCTTATCCAGTGCCTCCTTTGTCTGAAACTGTACACTGAATCCCGAAGCGAAACAAATGCCCTCCATTTACTCTGATGGTTTCCACCACTGCAACCTAAAACCAGGGGGGGTGGGGGACGAGGGGGCTCTACCCTACCAACAATTCCTCCCTACCAAAACCTCTCATGCTCCTGTTATTTTCTCCTCCTTGCTGTATCAAATGTAGCGGGCCAGGCTGCACCCTACCCCTCTGTCCAAGGAAATAATGTTTTCCCACATGACGAGATATCTAGAACACTGTTGCCCTATTTCCAGTAACTCTTGCTTCGGCTGCTACAGTAACACTAAATCTTGGCACACCACAAATCATATTCCCCTAAAAGCAAGATTTAAAAACAGCTGAGCAAATGCAACATAATCAGCAAATGTTCCGACAAGGCAAAAAGCTCGTACCAACCAACTCGTTCCCACCCTTCCAGTGAATCAATCAGCCCAAGATTCAGACCATCCCCTTTCAGCACTTCAAACCGCGTGGCCCACTGTTCAAAATGAATGGCCTATTATCCAGATGGGTAGAAGGGCCATCTCCAGGACTGCTATTGGACCAGAAAAGACACACATATAGGTAAAATGGAATTCTTCAATTTACCAACACACCCTGATCCCTCAGCTGGCGGACTATCTACGAAAGAAGTTATTCGCCCCAATAGCATTATCCTGGCCCTGCTCCAACCTGCTCACGCTGCATCTGTAGCTCCTTTGCTCCTGAAAGTGTGAACGCCAAAAAAGCTTTGGGGGGGTTCTCCCAGTTGTGAAAACGCCCTCCGCATAACCCACAGTAGCTGGGCAGCAGTCACCACCTCTCCTGAGGCTCTTCAGAATACTACTCAAAAAACATGGGCAGACATATTTCTCAGCTTAAACCCCAAAGAAAAGGGGGCACAAGGCCACTGCAAGGCAAGCCTCCCTCTGCAACACTTTACCTGTACCTCTTTGATCTGGCTTAGAGTGTCTCAAGGGCACTACGACTGAACCTGGAACTCTGTCCCACCCCCCCCCCCCGCCAACTACCTTCAAAACTAACCCTTGTACTCCCCTTTCTCTCACGGTATAGGCCCTTGTAAATACGCTGACAAACATCCAAGGTATTAAAGTGGAAAACTACTCTGACTCCTCACTGCCTTTGCAGCCCCCAGGCAAAAATTCTCATTCTCCCCACAAGTGTCTTCAAAATAGGTTCCTGACCTTAAATCCCGTCACCCTTGCCAACACTTGAAGCATGTCCTGCCAATTTCACCTGCAGCTGGTGCCGTTGCAGGTAAGAGCGATGGGGCCGGCTGGGGGGGATTTTGAGAGATGACCACAAGGAAAAATTAAATAAATAATTAATTGTCCCTCAAGGTGGTCTCTCAAAATCCCCCCCACCCCCCAGCTGGCCCCTCTGCTCTTACCAGCAGCGGCTGTGGCTGCTTACCTGCAGAAAGGGTGTAAAACTAAAGGACATACCCACACTGGAACTCCCTGCAATTTTGCCAGCAATCGTATTTAGGACAAACCTTTGTCAATAAATGTCAAGATAAACTGGTCAATATCTTCCTCCCTTGCCCAAGCCTCTGACCTCTTCTGGAGCATGACCAAATACATTCCTAGTGTATACGATGAGCAAACCTACCACCAAACGGAGGCGTCCCAACGCCTATTGACCACATCCTCTCTCGCTGCAGCTCTAGACCTGTTTGTCCCTGACAGACTGTTTATGGAGCACTGCAATCGTGTCCACCCAGCAAATTCCTTTCCTGTGCGACATTCCTGTCCCCATACTTTGATCGCCACCCCTAGAGGAAATAATTTACTTAAGGCTCTTCTCCTAACCCCATGTTTCCAACGCCCTGGCCAGTCTTCTGCGCACCATCTACCCTGCCAGTATAAACCAAACCATTAGCTTCTGCAGCATCAGAGTATATTTGTATGTTCCATTCCCATTCTTTGCACGCTGTCCAAGTAATGTCATTGACCTCATCCCGGAAACTACGCCCCACGCATAAATCCGCCTTTGTCCCTGCACAGAAAGCATGTGAAAATGTGGTATCAAAGCCCCGCTAATGCTTGCTCTGTTTCCTACACCATGTCCTTGACGTCCTTACTACCTACTTGCAAAGTCAAATGTCCTAACAGAAACTTTACCTCCCTGACCGTCACATTGTTTTTAACCCATATGTCATCCAGCCTCATCTGCATGTGCAATTTTTATCTGTTGGTAGGTGTGCCTGCCATTGCTAGTGATTCCACTTAAATTCCCTGAATTTACTAAACCGTGCTTGGAGCTTGTGTCTTCTCTGGTGCCAGGGGCACTCCCAGTACCCCTTGAGCTTTGGCACCTTGTCAACCATTGCTGACAGTCTGTCGAACCGAGTTGGCCTACCAGGAAGAAGTCGTCAAGGTAGTGTGTCATTGTATCTTTACCAGTTTGCCTTGCGAAAACCAATTGCAGAATTGCACTGCAACTGTCAACAAGGTACTAGTTATGGAACACCCATGGGCAACGCTGTGTCCCTGAAAATGTGTCCATCAAACTGAAAGCTCAATCGCTGGAATTCCTCAGAGTGCACCGCTAATAACCGAAAGTCAGGTTTACATCACCTTTTGCCCTCTATGCCCCTACCCAGCACTCTCTCAATTAGTTCCTCTGGCTACCTCTACACATAAGTAAAAACAGAGGAAAACTCCACAGAGATGTACTTGTTAACTGAGAATTTCTCTGGCGAAAATAAGGGCTGAATCAACCTGAACTGTCTTGATAATTTCTTTGGAAAGACCTCAATAGGCGAAACGATCAATTCTCAGATCAGGCAATTTGTAAATGGGCCTTCACTCTTGTTATTTAATTGGCGTATGAGCCTTTTCCCTGAGAACCTTGCGCCCCACCCTGCTGTCCACTGTAGGAGGCAGGGTGCTGGTTCCCTTGGCCAAAACTGCTGTCCTTGTAAGTGGTGTCCTGCACATTTCAAACCCCATGTCGGAATCTGAGATTCTCCTTCGTGCAGGAAAATTTGATAAAGTCCCAAAAGGCTTCCAGAAATAACCCTTTGTTTTTTTTGTTGTTTTGTATCCCACTCCCCCATGGTGGTGCGGTTTTGAAGAGGCCAGTAAACTAACAGAAGACCGCTTGCTGTATAGATGTTCTGGAACCTACCCGCTCCCATCAACTGCTGGTAACAGGTCTGTGTCTATCTACCCCCATTCAGCCTCTGGCTCGCAGTCTACCAGGTCCTAGATTCCTCCTCGTTGTGTGACCAGGCCTAACCCCCATGTGTTACCTGTGTAATCCTGATCATATCTATGTATTTGAATAAGCCCACCCATCAGGGTATTCGCCACAATAAACATGCGTAAGTTGTGAAAATAGCTATTGTCATTGGCACCGATGCTTCTTCGACAACTCATTACCTCATCCTTATACCTTATTATTTTTATTTTTTGTGTGGATCCTTCCCTTACCCCTAATTCACTGGGAATGGATTTTTAACATCTCTATATGTTCCCCGTTCCATTATCTCTGCATCTGCTAACATAATGAGTGCTCCTAGGTGTATCACTCCTCTTTAATGTTATTTCTTTATCGTCATCTTGTGACTTCTTTTCATCACTCACCTGGCAACTTGTGGGCAGTCTCCACTACCTTGTCCTCATTCTTGTGAGTTTGCGTCTTTTCCCCCCTTTTCGCCTTGACCCTCCTTTGCCTACACCTCCCTGTCTTCCCCCCATGGTCTGTGTCTCTATACCCACCCCATTATCTTTTACATGCCAAACATTCCGGAGGGAGAGCTCCTGGTTCTCTTCGCCGCACACATGAAGCCCCACTGACACCTTATCAATCGGGTGTCCTTGATCTCACCACTGACACCTTATCAATAGGGGGACCTTGATCTCCATGCCCCCTATTGCCTTTACTTGGCATCAAGGAGACCCTGGCACAAACTCACTTCGGAGGGTTTTAGGGAAAAATATAAGGAACACATAGCTAATAACCCTGCAGATGATATCACAATTGAATTAAATATGTTTGTGGAAGCGGTTGCCGAGGCTATAAATGCTACCATTCCTCTGAGAGTGTTTAAACCTCGTGTAGCACATAAGCAAGAGGTCTGGTTTTCCGATGAATTAAGATCCCTTAAACTAAATACAAGAAAACTAGAAAAGATATGGAGATCATCGCGGAGGACTGAAGACAAGGAACACCATAGGATCTCACTTAAGACATATCACATGGCCATTCGTGCTGCACGGAAAAACCATATTGCAGCACAACTATCAGCAGCTGGTAAAAACTCGAAAGTGCTATATCAAATCTTACAAACTTTCATCAAGCCAGCAGCCTGTGAAACGGCAGAAATAGCATCCCAAGAACTCTGCGACGAGATCTCACTATTCTTTACAAGGAAGATAGATGGGATCTATGACAAAATAATGTATTCCAACAGAACTGCCATAGCAGATAACATCCCTCCACTGACTACAGGAGTCCATTCTCACTCCGCCCTGTGCCTCACTGATTTCCCACCCATATCTATAGAGGAGGTAATTTCATTAATCATGCAAATAAAGAGTGGTTGTCCTTTGAAAACCATCCCTGCACGTATCATGCCTATGTTGGCTAACGATCTAGGTCCGGGAATTCAGCGATTAGTCAATCTGTCCCTGAGTACAGGGGAGGTTCCCCTAGACTGGAAACGGGCGCTGGTAAGACCTTTGAGGAAAAACAATGCCATTCCCTGGACAGAACTGTCTAATTTGAGACCTATCTCTCTTCTTCCCTTTTTGGGTAAATTAATTGAGAAGTTTGTAAACCGCCACCTGTCTACTTACATCGAAAAAGCAGGGGGGCTGGATTCTTCCCAGTCAGGGTTTAGGCCTAGACACAGCACCGAGACCACCTTGCTGTCTGTCGCAGACGATCTACATATGTTCCAGGATAGGGGTTATTCCGTTATCCTGGTGCTGTTGGATCTGTCTGCGGCGTTTGACACCGTGTCGCACAACATCCTGACCTCCAGGCTAGCTGACATTGGCCTGGAAGATAAGGCGCTGGCTTGGCTGAGGAGTTTCCTAACAGATCGTACTCAAAGTGTCACATTGGGTACATATCGGT
Organism: Triturus cristatus; assembly: GCF_964204655.1. Classification (NCBI taxonomy): domain Eukaryota; kingdom Metazoa; phylum Chordata; class Amphibia; order Caudata; family Salamandridae; genus Triturus; species Triturus cristatus. Next base: position 557,915,322 of record NC_140583.1, read on the forward strand.
CAGAGGAGCTGGGGATCTCGAAAGGGGTGCCACAGGGCTCTTGTTTGAGCCCCACATTTTTTAACATCAATGTGGCCCCCTTGGCTAACATCATGAGATCCCATGGGTTCATCCCGGTGTCATACGCGGATGATACCCAATTCCTCTTTCCATTTAAAACCCTCACTACAGAGATCAGGAACTCTTTTGCCCAGGGAATGAAAGCAGTGGCACACTGGATGGCGTCCAACTATTTGCAATGTAATGTTGCTAAAACAGAGGTGATGTTATTCGGTGAGGCCAAACTCCTGTGGACTCCGGACTGGTGGCCTCAAGATCTTGGGCCAGTCCCTGAGCCTAAACTGGTAGTGAAGGACTTGGGTGTCAGGCTGGACCAGGAGCTTTCCTTAAAACAACATGGTAATCAAGTGGTGGGCTCATGCTTTCACATCATTGGGCTGCTTCGGAAAGTGTTTCCTTTACTTCCAGACGCCACAAGAAAGACCTTGGTGCAAGCGCTAGTTTTGAGCAGACTAGACTATTGTAACGGTCTGTTACTATCAGCAAACGAAGGAGTCATCTCAAGATTGCAGGTGGTTCAGAACACTGCTGCTCGCCTTGTACTAAACGCACCCCCTCGAACACCTTCTAAACCCCTGTTGGTTAAACTTCATTGGTTACCAGTGAAACAGAGGGTGAAGTTTAAAATATGCTGTATCATACAGAAATGCCTGACTGGGAGAGGCCCGGCCTACCTGGCCAACAAATTTACTCCGTATGTCCCCACACGCTCTCTCAGATCTAGTGAACAGGCCTTGCTATGGGTCCCCAGAGCTCGGAAAGCAAGACAGGGGTCCAGAGCTTTATCTGTGACAGGTCCTATGTTGTGGAACAGCCTCCCCATAGCTATCAGACTGTACAGAGAACATTTTTCTTTCAGGAAACAATTAAAAACCTTCCTTTTTCATAATTAGGATACCACTTCAATGTTATAATGGTACACGGCTAGTGTCTGTTCTTTTGTTTATTGATGGTGCTAAAGGGCGCGGAGATACTCCTCAGGGAGTCGATTCCAGCGCGGTACAAACATGCAAATAAAATAAATAAATAAATAAGGTCAGTGTCCACACTGGGTCAAGCCCCCAAACCAGTTATGAAGGAGCCCGAATAGCGTTGGCCTGTGCAGGGTATCCCTCTCCCCGTCTCCGAGCCTGCAACAGACTAGGCACAACATCGTTAATGTGACCACCCCACCCAGGCCACCTGGGCTCATTTCTTTTCTCCCGTCTTTCCTCTTCTTCCACAGAAAGTCAAACTGTGTAAGTTATTTTTATCTGACCCAATAACCTGCCTGCGTGCCTACCCGTACCTCAGCTATTACCACCCTAGCTGTAACACCTCCTCGATATCCACCACTGGGTGTCACAGTCTTTTGTTCCTGATTCCTGGAGTTCCCAGAGGCTGCATTGACCCAACTGGGTGTTGCACCCAGTTGGGCCACCCTTGACCTTCGGGGCGTGCACCCGTCCCTTCCCAAACTCCGGCTGGCAGCTCCAGACCATGCCTTTCCTTCCCCGGGGTCTTTGCGCCGAATATTACTCTCCCGAGCCGCTTGACCATGTGGCATGTCCCCTGAAAAGCAAAAGTAAGGGCCAGCAAGCCAGGGTTAGACGCCCTACTTACCTTGCCCTCCTTACTGCCAGGTTTATTGTCTGTGCCGATTACCCCCTCCCACCTACTCCCATCCCTTTCCTGCCAATCGCAGTCCCATGGGGATGCCTCCTGTTTCTACTACCCTTTCCTCCGGCTCCCTGACCTGAGCCCCGCATAGCGCTGTCCATCCATCGCCCCCCACTTCAAGGAGACTCTAATCCCCCTTGGCCCAGCCTTGAATTCTCCCCTGGGACCCACCTCACCTAAACCTTGTCCCCACCACCCACCCTGGACTGTGACTGTTTCCGTACCCAGTACTTTCCCTATATCCTCCCTCAACACCTGTTCCATTAAGCCCTGCCACCACCCTACCCATGCCCCCCAGTCCTACCCTGCTGTAATTTATAACATGGTCCTCCGGCCCTTGGCCTATGGCCACCTCTTCCCTAAAAGCAGGCTTGAAATGATGGGATTTTTTCCCCACTTCTACCCCTGCTCCTCACTGTGTCATCTATGCGGAAAATGCCCTATATACCCAAGTGTCCAATCCTCTGTACCCCCCTCCAAGGTATGACTTTGCTACCCTGCTGGGACTTGATTTCCTAGTGTAATCAACCTGACTTAATAGCAAGCATTATTGCCTAGCTGTCGCTCACCTGCTCTTCCCCATTCCCCCTTTTTCTCTCGCAGCGTGGGTGGGTGCTGTGTAACGCCCCCCCAACTGAATTGCAGGAGCTGTTCCTTTCCCCCCCTTCAGCCCCTGGTACCTACCTTGCCACATTATCAGATTAAAAGCCTACAGCAACTGGCCTTCGCAGGCAGTGTCCTATATAGGTACTAACTGGGCCTGACCCTGCTTAACTTCTGAGATCAGGCAAGATCATGTGCTTTCAGGGTGGTAAGGCCGTAGGCCCCTGTCCCTTGACCGCAGCAGGAAAAAGGCTCCCACTGCCACAGCCACACCACTGGATGCCTGACGCGCCAGCCACTATGTTCATTAGGCCCAAGCGACCACTCAGCAAGCAGGCAAGTGCTTTACCGAAATTCATTGCCACAAGCAGTGCGATTAAACATCACCAAAATAATGTATGACGTTTAAAAAATAATGTATCCTCCAAGGAACAATTTTACACTCCCATGCTGGCTGCCGTGTCATCTTACTAAATATGGTGGCACCGAGCACAAGATGACAATACCCCAACATAAACACACAAAAAGCAACTGGAATTATTGTGTACATCAATCCTTTCATGAACATCTTGAATATCCAAAGATATTGGATTAGACGCCTCACTCACTTGATTATGACATGCTTATATGATTAAAAAGGTTTTGGGAATTTTTTTGTTCAAAGAAATTTGTTCAACTAAATCTGTAGTGTCTTAGCCAACATATTTAGGCCCTCGCCTAGAGCCCATCTGGGTCTGGGGCCTTCGTCAGGGTTTGTTGCCGATGTCCCTGCTTACTTATGCATGCACACTATGCACAAACCTGAGGCCTAAAGCTCTCACTTGTGTAGGTCTTCTCTTCCTGGGAATTTCCCTTGATTATATTCTTTCACAAATCATGCAGTCCTGGAGCAAGGTGTGGGTTTATTGTCAAACCTTTGTCAAGGTACGCACACCATATGTGTGCCTACATGTCTCCAAGTCCGCCGCCAATTCAACAAAACACCTCCGAAAACTTTTGTAATCAAATCCCAGGTAACCCATGAATAAAGAAGGAATTGAAGGGTATACCTGAAGATATTTTTAGTAAAATACTTTTCATCTGGATCCTTGCTTATCCAGTTTTGATTTATCTAATAACTCCCACTTCATTTTTGGTTGAGTCTGCCCTAGTAGTATAATCCTACCAGTGTGTGGATAGGCACCAATGATAAAGCATGTCACAATCAAGTGATTGAAGCGTCTAATCCATTATCTTTGCATATCCAAGAGGCTCAGGGAAGGATCGATCTACATATTAATTCAATTTGTTTTTTGTGTGTTTATGTAACTTCGGGAGAGTGCAACTGGTCTTAGAATCTCTCGCTCTCTAACCGTGTGAAAACCATCTCAATACCCCGCCTCGCCCCCAGGGCCAAAAGGCATAGCCCAAAAAGATCCCAATTGGGCCTGGGTCGCATTGTGGTAAATATTCTTTGTTACCTAATACTGAATTTCATACGGAATCTTAAGTAAAGTAAAATAGCTCAAAATAACAAGAGGCAGAATCCGTGGTATAAGAGGTTTTCTAAATGGGCTTTATTCCATCAAAAATGGCCGACTCGAGTCGCGGCCTTCAGGTTCCGTCACCACGAGGGTTCAGGAAGTGAAGTACAATACTTTATTGACAGACATGTATTTTTATAATAAGTACATTACAATGAAACGAATGTAGAAGGCGTAACATTTGATAAGAAAAGTGACATAACAGGTACGTAATCGAAACTAGGCGTAATAAGGAGCGAAAAGAAACATGATTGGCTCTGGTTATCTTACATAGGTGGATCTATACGATAATACTTAACATAGATGCGTGCGCAGCAGTATGACGTGTGATTGACGTGCAACTAGGGGGTGAAGGGGACTTGACGTTTAGCTTTACATGTGGAGACGAGAAGTCTGGGGGGTCAAGTCAACCTAATCCCAAATCATATCTAACATCCTATGTTTAGAGAACTATGTTATCCACAAGAAGAGACTCTCGGACAGAATCTATTCTATACTGACTGTGTGCGTGTACAAGCGTCTAAGTGTCTATATGAGATGCGAGGGGCAGAAAATTCTCCATGGCAGCAGGGCTATGAATCACTTGCAGGAGGACGGAAAGGCTGAGTCCTTTGCTTGGTAGCTAAAGGAAATGTTTACCTAAATCACTGGACAGGAATGCATCGGCTGAGGAGCAAAGTAGATAATTCGAAGGTGAAATACAGCTTCTTGGCAGGCAGGCGAAAACTGGCCGAGGCAGGCACCGTTAGCTGCACAGGGAGTAGGACAAAGTTCATGGATACAGATGCGAGCTCAAGCTGAAGCTGTCAAAGACAGAGAGCAGGGAAGGCTTTGAGGACAGAATCGGGCCTACTTGCCTGAACTGTAAAAATAGAGTAACTTAGCCATATAAAGTCGGTGGCCTTTCATACTTAGGAATCGAATATCCAGCCCATCGATGGCGGATCTGACAGAGAACATGTTGACAGTGGACGCACATATGTTTGCGTTTTGGAAACTGGAACTGGAGAGAACATACATGTCCTTGTGACATGCACATAGAACCGTTGGGGTCCAAGATAGGGGACATAACTGATTAGGAAAATCCACATTTCCACATTCCCTCCTTGTCCCCTACTTGCCCTTCAAGAGATATCAATCTTCATCATTCCATCGATTTGCTCATGGAGCATCATTTCTTCTTCCTTCTTCTTCCGGCATTTTGAACGAGAATTTTGATATGGAATGCATGATGTGGCACACAGACCACAAATCGCTGGTCCACATTGCAGGCATAAACAACAACTGAAGAGCATAAGAAGGCCAATACCTAGGAAGGATAGAACTCTCCATCCCCAGGCTGATATCACACTCCAAAACCACCCGGACCACGTCCAAGTGCCTGGATTTTCGTGTATCTGGCTTACAATCTTATGAAGGCGTGTTATAGCTTTATATACAGATGGCGAATTTTCTGGTATGAATATGCAGCAGCTGGATCCGATGACCCTGCAAGCTCCGCCCCTATCGGCCAGGATGACGTCAAGGACAAGACGATTCTGGAGAACAACAATTCTCATCACTGATTGTTCCTCTGTCAGATTGCCTAGGGCGGCTATAGTCTCGTTTACTACAGCTTCGAGAGTCTTGGTGAGTCTGCGTATCAGCTTACTATTTGATACGGTACCTATATAGGGAAAGATACCTTTATTGAAATCTACATACTTGTCCCATGCCGTCTCAGTATAATCGACAACTGGGAGATCTCTACGCTCTCTTTTGTGTACTAAATGAACATTTCGATAATAATCAGGGGGAGCTAGGAAAACAGGTGGCAGAAGGAATGCTATGTAACAGGTACCATCCCAATCTAGAGGCAGAAGCATATATGCCGTCTGACCACATATAAAGTAAGAATGGCGAGAAGCTCTAAATGACGATTTACCTTGATCACTATATTCTATTGTAGTAACGCATTGGCTATGGCCCATATGTATGGAACCAACTTTTCTCACACATAATTCACCCTTAACTGGAAATACTGACATAGTGGGCAGAATTAGTTCAACTTCGGATTTGACATTCAAAATCATAAGATTAGGTGTAAAATTACCTAATTTATACACTTCATTTTCTAGATCAGTTCCTGTTCTACTGGGGCGACCCTCCTTATTAGGGTGACAGACTTTGAATAAAACTAGATTCAGATTTCCCCATATCCAATGTTGCTGATAAACTGCTGTGTCTGGGTCTATGGAATTTAATAAACTAAACCATGCTCCACAGGAGCCATTGTGTGTGAACGGATGTGGAAAGAAAGGCAGAACTCCTTTGTTATTCTGATAGGGAGGGAGTCGGCCACACACCCAACAATTGGTGGCATTACTGGTCTGATGGGAATGATGTAACATGCTAATGAAGGTGTTATTGCGCAGCGCAAGTCTATAAGACAATTCATGCGGAGGTAAGTCACTAAAAGAATGTTCAGCAGCAACATTATAAACATGTCTAGAAATAGGGTAATATATGTGCAACAACATACTTGTAATAATTATTAAAAGACTTAATAAAAACAAAATTAATAATGTCACTATGCAGTGGCTACGCAGTGATTTACAATACGCCTGTCGTTTCAACATTTTTCCGGTATTTCCTCTACTTAGGTCCAGGGGATACATGTCAGAGACAATTCAACCGCTTCACCTTGGAGAGGACTTAAACAATCAAATTGCTCGACGTCCTAGGCCTTAACTTAACTTTGTAAAGTTCGCTTTCAGTTTTTTCCACCAAAGGAAGTTTTGAATCAGTCTGTGAGGGAGTGCAGGGCACAGTGTCTATATCTGAAGGTAGTCCATGAAATTTTTTTATGTGACTTGAATGAATCCAACCTTTGCGTCCCTCGATCTTCACGGCTGTTCTTGTGGTCAACAGGACCAACTTGGGTGCTTTCCACCTGGGCTCCAGTTGATTTTTCCTGTCGAAATTTCTCACAAAGACAAGATTACCCGGAACAACGTCATGGGGTTTTGCCTCAGTGTTGTCGGGAAAAGCTGCAGCTACCTGTGAACGAGAAGATTGTAGTGCAGACATCAAGGAAGCCAAGTAATCTGTCAGCATATTACAGTCAATATCAGTTATTTTGCGTGGTATAGGCGTCCCCCACATATTCGGCGGTCTACCGAAGATCACCTCATACGGGGATAGCCCTGTTCTAGAGTGTGCTACCATTCTCATGTAAAAGAGTGCAACTGGTAATGCTACTATCCAGTCGACACCTTTCTCTCTACATATTTTGGACAGTCTGATTTTCAGTGTCTGGTTATGTCTTTCTACGAGACCTGCTGCCTCGGGATGTCGGACACAGTGGAATTTCCACTGATAACCTAACAGAAGTGAAACGTGTTTCATTAATTCGGATGAGAACGGCTGGCCGTTATCTGAGTAGACAACACGTGGTAAACCGTATCGTGGGAAGAATTCTCGAACCAACTGTTTGGCAGTAGTCGGGGCAGTGTAATCTGAAACCGGGTACGCCTCTGTCCAACGGGACAGAGCGCAAACAACTACGAGAACATATTTGAATCCTCGACATCGTTCCATCTGGATATAATCCATCTGTAGGACTTCAAAAGGGTGATCAGGAGGCTGAAATCCACCCTGTTCTACGGGAACACTTTTTCCTGGGTTGAACTGGCAGCAGATCATACAGGTACGGACCTTTTGTTTGGCTGCTGCTCGTAAATGCTTATTAAACCAAATGTGTTGAATGCTGTCTAGCATAGCTTTCTCTCCTAGATGTGCTGGACTATGTATAGTGTTAATTATGGCTTGGACCATTGAATCAGGAAGGAACCATACAGACTTTTCCTTCATCATCCATCCTTGGTCCGTTTGGATCCCTCCTAATTCAGTCCATTTCTTTATTTCGTCTGGTGTAGCATGTGTCTGTATGTCAATTACGTCAAGAGTAGGATCTTTAACTGTCATACAATGTGTCGGTGTCGGGACTATTTTCTTTGTCATATCGGGGGTTTGAGTTTGAGCAGTCAGTTTAGCTGTTCTGTCGGCTAGATCATTGCCTTGGGAAATGGTATCAGTAACTTTTGTATGGGCTTTACATTTCATAATTGATATTGCAGTGGGTAGATGTATTGCATCTAATAATGCATGAATGAGGGGTCCGTGCTGAATGTGGGCACCGTGAGAAGTTAAATAACCTCTCTCTCGCCACAGCACGCCGAAGTCATGTACAACTCCGAATGCATAACGTGAATCAGTGTATATGTTGACTTTTTTATCCGTGGCTTGAATACAGGCTTGTGTCAGAGCGATGAGCTCTGCGGCTTGAGCTGACAAAGTATTTATACGATTAGTTTCAACAACTTCAGTATCGGTTGTGACTGCATAAGCGGCTACTAACTCTCCTGTACTTGTTCTCATGCATGAACCATCGACATAAAATGTCAAGTCTGGTTCTGACAATGGAACATCGGTCAAGTCTTGTCTGGGTTTTGTCGTTACAGTAATGACTTCAATACAGTCATGGGCTAGTGGGTCTGTTCCGATTACTGGCAAAAGTGTGGCAGGATTCAATGTGTTACAGCGTCTTATTTCTATATGCGGCTGAAACAGTGTCAGTTCATACCCTGTAAGTCGTGCTACGGTCAAGTGTTGTGTTTGTGTTCTATTTACAAGAACCTCTACTGCGTGTGGTACTTGAACTGTTAATGGATGTCCTAATACTATGGCATCGCTTTGTCTGATTGCTAAAGCTGTCGCTGCTACTGATTTTAGGCATGCAGGCAAAGCCTGAGCTACTGGATCTAATGTACTAGAAAAATAAGCACATGGTTTGTGTGCTCCTGCTTGTTCCTGTGTGAGTACTGACAAAGCAGTACCTTCGCGTTCTGTAACAAAGAGTGTAAACTGTTTTCTGTAACATGGCGTTGCTAAAACTGGTGCTTGACATAAAGCTTTCTTTAGGCTTTCAAAAGCTTGTGTATGTTCCTGAGTCCAAGGGAGAACAGTCGATGTGGCTGCCTCCTGGGTTGTCAACTGAATGAGTGGTTTTGCTAGGAATGCATATTGCGGGATCCACTGTCTACAATATGAAGTGAGGCCTATGAAAGCCCGCACCTCCTTTTGTGTCTTAGGTATTGGCATGGTAACTATCAAGTGAATACGGTCGGGTGTAAGCTGCCTTCCCTCCTTGTCCAGCGAGTGTCCAAGATAAACAACTCGCTGGACACAGAATTGCAGCTTAGAAGGGGAAACCTTGTGTCCTTTTTCGGCTAGAAATTGTAAAACTGTCAGTGACGCTTTTTCACATTCAGCTTCGCTTCTTGCGGTGATCAGCAGATCATCGACGTATTGAAACAGAGCCGTGTTAACTGGCATGTGGATACTGTCAAGTTCTCGTTTCAATGCTTGGCTATAGATGCTGGGGCTTTCTGTAAATCCTTGAGGTGCGCGTGAGAATTTAAAGCTACGTCCATTTAAACTAAATCCGAACAAATATTGGCTTTCCGGATCTATTGGGACACTGAAGAAGGCATTCTTGAGATCGATTACAGTAAAGAATGTCGCTTCGGAATCAATAGCTGTCAGTAATGACGAGATATCTGGGACCACAGGGAATTGTGGCACAATGCATTTGTTTAATTCGCGCAAGTCAATAACCAATCGATATACTGGCGGGGCCTTCGGATCTGTTCGTTTAAGAATCGGTATTATCGGTGAATTACATATATTGGAGTCTGTTTCCACAACTACTCCTTGGGCAATGAGCTCGTCAATGATTTGTAGTAAAGCCACTACAGCATCTGGTGGTAACTTGTATTGTCGCATTCGTGGTAGCACCACTCCTGCCTTTAGCGTGACTCGATATGGTGTAATATTCATGCAACCAACATCAGTAGGGCCTTGTGCCCATAGACGTGTAGGTAAAGTCTGTAATCGGGGATCCATGTCTCTAGATACATAGTGACCTTTAAAATCACGTAAAAACAATCTTACTCCTTCCGGAGAACAACATATTATAGCTCCTAGGGCTTTTAACGTTTTTATTCCTAATAGGTTTTCTGGACATGATTTAGTAAGCAATAAATCTGTAGTTCGGGTCAGAGGTCCTATCGTGAGTGGCAGAGGCTGTGACACTTCATTAACAATAGGTTTGCCTGAAAAACCAAGGGAAATATTTTGAGAGCCTGAGAGGGGTGCCCCTGGAACTTCACTACGTTTTATAGTTGTTCGACTTGCCCCTGTATCGAGTAAGAATTTTCTATCCTGACCTAATAATTCACTATGTACATAAGGTCCTTCTTGATCTACAGGAATCTCGATAAGCGGTAAGTCAACTTCCCTCTCTAGGCTGGTTCATGCGTAACGCTGATACTCAGGATATTCATACTGTGCAGTCTGATACATTTGTCGTGTTGCGGTTTGTGTGGCAGTAGCAGGCAACGGTGGTGCAGCTGGCACAAACTGTATTGGCTGTTGTGCGGCTGGCATGGCCTGGGAATGCGGCATAGCTCCTTGTTCATTCTGATCTTGTCTATGTGGCCGTGATCTTTCTTGTGTTTTACCTATGGCGATATTATGTTTTAGAACTGGACAATCGTGTACGTAATGACCTGGCTTTTTGCAATAATTGCATGTTCCTTTTACCGGTCCTGCTGAATCGGACTGTGTCGTACCCTTTCTATGTCCTTCAGCCGGTACTGTCTGAGACACTAGCATTTTCATTTTTGTATCTTTCATGCGTCTTTGTTCGTGTTCTTGTTCATCTCTAATTCTATTGTGATGATACTGTAACATTTGTAGCATTTGCGACGGAGTGTTACTTTGCCAGGTACTCTCGAATTTCAATATTCTATTCTTTACTGGAGGTAAAGCATTTTCTACTAATTTTGTCACAAATAAATGTGGATACGACTCACTACTTGTTTTTATACCACTATTTATTCCAAAACATTTTTCAAATCGGGCATAATAGTCACTTGTGTCTTCATCGTGCTTTTGTTTACAGGCCGTGATTGCACCCCAATCTTCCTTTTTCGTAGTTAATAAACGTGGCAGTACTTGTACTAGTAGACCTGGTAATGCTTTGACTTTATCCCCGAGCCCTGAACCTGCAGCTCGGGCCTTTTCTTCCGTTTCTAATGCTGTCCAATCTATCTTTTGGTCTCCCACTTCCCACTCTTTTTCTTTCAGTTTTTCATAAATGCCAGCAGGTAAGAGCACCTTTAATATCGTCATAATATCAGGATAGGTATACTCTCCCATCAGCAACATGTCCTTAATTTCTCGGTGGAAACCCGCTGGGTCTTTGTCATGACTTGGTACTACTTTCTTCATTTCTAACAATTCAATTTTTGATATGGGTGTGTATACAAACACACGGTGAAACTCGTTGTCTTCGCCTTTTATTGGGTGCACTTCTCGTAAGGGATTTTGTCTATCCATATAATACGACGTTCCTTCTCTGCGGGGCAGCGAGAAAGAATCCGGACTTACAAAAAGGACATACTGTTTACGTGAACAGCTGATCTGGCTAATTCTTGCTCATCCATGGAATCGAGGAGGTGGTAACCCCTTCGTTCTCGTAGTATTTTATCTGCGGCTTGAAACGAATGTTCAGGAGACTTCAGATTTATTACAGGCGTCGGATACGTTCTGCTATTATTTGGACATACAGAGTGTATGGGATCAGAAAAACATCTAGTATTTTCACAGGATCTTCCCCTGCCTACATATGCTATGGTTTCTGACTGTCTTGCGGAATTCCCTGATTCGGACACTTCATCTTGCTCGAACTCGTCTGTTCCCAATCTCTCTTCATGAATACGCTCTATTTCTTTACGGATTTTTCGGCACATGGCTATTATACAATTTTTCTTATCGTGTCTCCCTTCTGATATATTCTGGCTCCATCTTGTAAGAGTAAGCATTGTATTCGGGTCTACCCCCGGTCGGTCTTGATTTCTGATCACACAGTTTATGAGGAAACGTAGCAGTTCCCCCTGTATCTCTACTTTCTGGAATTCCATAGCTCTGTTAATACATCCTGGATCTCGTCCTGTTTGAACAAAATGATATATGTTATCTAGATGCGTAGTCATTCCTGGTAACCTCGCTAAATACTCTGCGGCTCGCCTGATACGTAATGATGCCAGGACCATTTCATCCTCTTTACCAACCACCGGGTCATATCTACAATTTACAAGGAGTTCTTTAAGCGTACGTTCACTTACGAACTTGGGTGTACGTGAATGTGCTGATTCTTGAAAAACAAGTTTATTTATTCTGGGCGGTGTAAAGGTACTGCTAGCACCTCCCGTGGCCCCATCTGGGGCGTCGGGTGTGAATGGGTTCGTCGAACGTGACACAGCAACTATGGGCGTCGATACCACTGTAGAATCGATTGCGGAGACAGATGCGGAAACAGATGTGCTTGCCGAAGCTTGCGTCGGGACTTGCTGTTGCACGGGGACAGATACCTGATCCTGACGTTGAACCCCTCCGCCAGACGGTCTATGTGGTGTGGGGTTAGCATACTCGGGAGCTGCGTCGTCTAGATATGAGGAAAGAAAAACATCTTCTGCGGTTCTGGGATGCCCTTTTGGATGTACCCTAATTGGAAATAATGGGGGTGGCAAGTCTTTTGGCGTCTCTGGAACAGCCTTAGGTAGTCCTTCGGCTAGGAGGGGGTACATACCACTCATAAGAGCGTTTCTTTGTCTATCTACTTGTTCTGATTTCACTCGGATACCTTCCTCGATTAATAGATTTTCTTGAACTTTATTTGAACTTTCTTTACTCCTCTCTTCCTGTCTACGTGCTTTTTCTGTACGTCTATGAGATTCTTTACGCCATAATTCAACGGCGTCTTTCTGTGACTGTCTGACCTTTCTTTTCCATAACTCTTCTTCCACTTTCATGATGCACTCTGCATCCCAGGTTCCCGCTGCGGGCCACCTTTGACTTTCCGGCAATCCCTTGGTATAATCTACCCATAGATCAAGAAACAATATGGCATCTAAGCCATACTTATGGTACATAAAATGCCCTGGGGTGTCCCTAGGAGGAATAGGAACTGCTTCTTCGAGCACCCCTTTTCTGGTAGTAATCTGTCTTAACCTCGAGAAGAGCGGCATTTCGACAACTGATCTGATACTTACTCTTGAATTCACTTAATACGGAAAACACAATAATGAACGGTGAACAATGAACAATCATTCATACCACAATATGCAAGACATTTGAACACTTTAAACATTAAACATTAAACATTTTAAAAATGACCGACGATGATGACAGTCTGCATAACTAATCACCAAGCAGAATTCTTGACAAAAACTGAATACTTCGGAATACTTGATATACTGCTAAACAGTACATATACACTGCTAAACAGTGCAGACCGGATTTGTGTACCCAAATCCGTCTTGACCGGCACAACCTATGTGCGCGTCAACACGCCTCCCCGGCGATGGTACTCACCGAGTAGCTCCTTGAAACGGAAGGCCTCAGAGAAAGAACGGGACTCGATGACTGCGGACAGCGGACCTTTTGGACATCGGGACTTCGAAAACCTGGTGGGCCTCTGTATACCTCGGATCTTGCTCTCTCAGCTAGGCTCTGGTCGGGATACTTCGCACTTCTCACCGCCTCGTCTGGGTTGATCGCAGCCTCAGTCGCCCCCGCTTGACCGGAGGGAGCTTACAGGAAATCCTGCTGGTACGCGTTTATGGTCCGTCCAGCTGTGGCAGGAGACCGGGCCTGCAACGCACCGCCGGCGCGTGAGATGAGAAAGTGTCCCTGTTCGGGCGCCATTATGTGGTAAATATTCTTTGTTACCTAATACTGAATTTCATACGGAATCTTAAGTAAAGTAAAATAGCTCAAAATAACAAGAGGCAGAATCCGTGGTATAAGAGGTTTTCTAAATGGGCTTTATTCCATCAAAAATGGCCGACTCGAGTCGCGGCCTTCAGGTTCCGTCACCACGAGGGTTCAGGAAGTGAAGTACAATACTTTATTGACAGACATGTATTTTTATAATAAGTACATTACAATGAAACGAATGTAGAAGGCGTAACATTTGATAAGAAAAGTGACATAACAGGTACGTAATCGAAACTAGGCGTAATAAGGAGCGAAAAGAAACATGATTGGCTCTGGTTATCTTACATAGGTGGATCTATACGATAATACTTAACATAGATGCGTGCGCAGCAGTGTGACGTGTGATTGACGTGCAACTAGGGGGTGAAGGGGACTTGACGTTTAGCTTTACATGTGGAGACGAGAAGTCTGGGGGGTCAAGTCAACCTAATCCCAAATCATATCTAACATCCTATGTTTAGAGAACTATGTTATCCACAAGAAGAGACTCTCGGACAGAATCTATTCTATACTGACTGTGTGCGTGTACAAGCGTCTAAGTGTCTATATGAGATGCGAGGGGCAGAAAATTCTCCATGGCAGCAGGGCTATGAATCACTTGCAGGAGGACGGAAAGGCTGAGTCCTTTGCTTGGTAGCTAAAGGAAATGTTTACCTAAATCACTGGACAGGAATGCATCGGCTGAGGAGCAAAGTAGATAATTCGAAGGTGAAATACAGCTTCTTGGCAGGCAGGCGAAAACTGGCCGAGGCAGGCACCGTTAGCTGCACAGGGAGTAGGACAAAGTTCATGGATACAGATGCGAGCTCAAGCTGAAGCTGTCAAAGACAGAGAGCAGGGAAGGCTTTGAGGACAGAATCGGGCCTACTTGCCTGAACTGTAAAAATAGAGTAACTTAGCCATATAAAGTCGGTGGCCTTTCATACTTAGGAATCGAATATCCAGCCCATCGATGGCGGATCTGACAGAGAACATGTTGACAGTGGACGCACATATGTTTGCGTTTTGGAAACTGGAACTGGAGAGAACATACATGTCCTTGTGACATGCACATAGAACCGTTGGGGTCCAAGATAGGGGACATAACTGATTAGGAAAATCCACATTTCCACAGCATCATTAGCCCAAAACCCCTGGGGGTTTAAGCCTCCTGAGCGGTCGGCTGCCCCACAAAAAGCCCCATTCTCAGAAGCATTTCAGGATAGCATGCAAGTGCACTAACCGCAAATTTTCAAGATTTCACAAACATGACAATCACTCTATATATATGAAAGCCACAAATTTGTCTGTATCTACTGTGGAACAAACTGTTGTTGGCACCTAAATTTGAAAATTTGTTGGGATGCTTTCTCTGTCCGTCTTCTGCCACAGAGCCTAGACAAACTAATCAAGGACTTTATATGGGGAACACAATAGCCTTGAATCAAAATGCACACGTGCAAGCTGCAAATAGCCATGACATCTGGGGGTCTATGAATCCTTCGCATGGACATATATTGCAAAGTATATCACCTGGCATACATAGCACATTTATTTTTTCATAGGTACCAGAAACCCCAGACTAGATTATCATGAAGAAGCATCTGAAAGGAAATACGCAATGTCAGTAGGTGGTACATAGCAACTCAATAGTACATAGGAATCACAGAGTTACTAACTCACAAACAATGCATATATTCCATTTTCCTAATTGCAAGTGCATTATTTATATCCTATGACACTTATAATGAGGAAGGCGGAATATCCATCAGGTCCTAAATCTAGCCCTTTATCCACTTAATACAATTCTCTGGTATGTAGACGATGGTTGAATATCTGTTCACCAGTGCACTTTAGAATATGGTTATGATTGCATTTACACGAAGCTATCAAACATATACATGTTTTCTCTCGCTGTTGATGCATAAATATTTACCGTTTGCACATTTTGTTCATTTGCAGGTAAATGTTGCATGTTTTCAAATGCTTATTTGCACAACTGCATATACTATTTGCACTGAACACACTGTTTGCGAATTTTCTTTTCTGAGTTTGCTGTCCACTACATACTGAGATATATAATTTAACGGTCCATGGAACTGAATAGTAATATTACCCAGTATACACACAGCATATATCCATTGCATGAAAATAGCGGGCAGCTAGTTTCGTAAAATTGAGGCTCCTCAAGGTAAAACATGGTCTGTATTTGAAGGGAAATATTGAGAGGACATGCCATCAGTTTAATTTCCTCCATTCATTAAATGTTATTCTGTATTATTATGGATACTGTGTACACTGTTGGCTACCTGTCTAGACATGCCAATACCGGTCACATTCCTACCCGTTTTACAGTGCCAAACTGAAACGCAGCAGCTGTGTAAGCAGGGAAACAGATGTGACTCTCAGTTTGGAGCTTGGCGAAAGTTACAAAAGGATCTCCCAAGACGTCAAAAGCAGCATTGCTGCAACAGGAAGGATGCCCTGATTTGTAGGCAAACTCTAATCAGAAGTGCTTGTTTTGTACCTTATTAACCCAGAAGTATCTCAACATAGAATTATTTCAACACAAATAGGGAGGCTGCAGCTTGTGAAAAGGTGGCCTTTGGGACTATGGGTGAATACTGTGTTAGTAAGTTGTCATTGTAATCAACCAAAACCGTAAAATTCAATCTGGTGAGAAAAGTACCTTTCTTTTATAATACTCGTATTGGTTGCTATGTTCTAAGATGTTATGTATTCCTTTTTACAGCCTGGGTTACTGGAATAATGAAGCAGCAGAGGACTAAATTAAACAGGAGTGCTGTATGCAAATAGTGTACCAGTTGGAGGTTTGTGTGACAGGAATGACAACTTCAAACTTACACCTAAAGTTGTGATGGGGGAATCATTACTGTCTAATTACTGACACACAGACACACACACAATCCGCATACACATATGTACAGATACAGAAATATGTTTTTGGACTACAATTTGCAGCTATTTGCTGTGTTCAACTAACTTGGGGCATTGGCCTTAGGGTTTATCCACCAGCACAGGAATCAACTCATAACATTTTGCCAGATTGTGAATTAAAACATCTGAAGACCATGCCAACGTGAAAACCAGGTATGTGTGTTGTGTCGATTTGCCTGGCAGTCCCATTTACCTCCAGGAAATGCAACACACATGTCTAGTGGCCACGGTAGAATTACTTTAGATTATAGGAAAGTGGGGTATAATGTGGTGGGGTTAGACCTCACCATGTAATACTATCACAACAGAATACCCCGAAGATGGTCTTTGGATTCACCATAATAAATCCTTAGCTAGGTCCTGGTAGTGTGGCAAACAGCAGTCAGGCTTTACTAGAGGAACATGTGTTAAGCATTTCAGAGTACCAACATGGGAGATAATTGATATGACTCAATCGAAATCCGACACCGATTTATAAAAATAGAGTGTATTTTTTATGTTTACTTAGACATCAAAATGAACAGAATAGCATACATACAACTGAAGTTATAGATTTTAGAAGTGAAAGAAAATCAATGCAAAATAATACAGTGAAAATATAACATTTGAGGTCAATGATAACAAACATTAAAAATGCAATAGGTCTCACCTTTCATTAAGTTAAAGCCATTTGCTATGCTTTACTATACCATTAGCAAAGCAAATGGCTTTAACTTAATAAAAGGCAAGACCTATTGCATTTTCAATGCTTGTTTTAATGGTTTTTGTTATGAACGCTCACACAAGGGGGCGTATTTATAACTGAACCCTATCTAGGACGGTGGCACTTCGCTTCCAATGGTCAGATGGCACTCTGGGGAAGACGTAGAGGGTTAGTGATCCATACTGACCTGGATTGCTCACATGGCAACAGACTGGGTGCGAGCTGACTTCCAGATGCCACAGGACTGGCAACAACTAAGAGAGCCAAGGCACAAATTCACTGGCCTGAAGAAACAGGTTTCTCACACTTGGAGCTTCTCTGCAGAGACAAATCCATTTCAGCAGACCCTCGGAGAGACGGTATCCGGTGACGTGGAACTTATTACTAGAAACAGCCTGATGACTTGTCCCACTGAAGGACTATGAACTCCGAAAAACAGGCTACGTCCGACCGTGGAAATCTTAACTGCGTGAAGGCGCAAAAAGTATCCAGCTGAAGAGTACATCCCTGGGCACGTAATTTGAACACTTCCTGCCCGGAGCTTTCCCTGCGAAACCAATGACTTCAGGTATTGTACAACAATGGCTCCCACTGGTATCATTTATAAAGGTATACATTCAAGAGGCAAAATGACCTCACACATTCAATGCTCCGATCTAAAAACTGCTTTAGTCACCCACATATGAGACTGCCACACTCTTTGATTTTGCATGTAAATGATTACTAAGGTGCCCTGGAAGCTAATTGTAGAGCTCAAGCAGGTGCTGTATAGCTATTGACAGGAATGAATGAGGTGCCCCACAGCTGTTGGTAAAGAAGTATAGGATGCGCAATAGCTATTGTGAAAATAAATAGGTTGCCCTATAGCTATTGGTAGACGTGAATAATGTGCCCTAAATCTATTAGTAGACATGGCAAATGTTTCCTACAGCTACTAGTAGAGATGAATAGGATGCCCTAAAGTTGTTGGCAGAGATGAATAAGGTGCCCTATGGATGTTGGTAGAGATGAATAGGCTGCCCCATTAACTGCTGGTGGAAAATAAATAGGGCTACCCCATACCTATAGTTAGACACGAATAAGGTCCCCTAAAGCTATTAGTGGACATGAATATGGTTCCCTGTATCTACTGTTAGAGATGGATGAGGTTCACCGCAGCTGTTGGTAGAGATGAATAGGGTGCCCCACGGCTGTTGGTAGAGATGAATCTGGTGTCCCTCGGCTGTTGGTAGAGATGAATAGGGTGCCCCACAGATGTTGGGAGAGATTAATAAAGTGTCCCACGGCTGTTGGTGGAGATGAATGAAGTGTCCCATGGCTTTTGGTAGAGATGAATAGGAAGACCTACGGCTGTTGGTAGAGATGAACAGGGTGCTTAATAGCTGTTGGTGGAAATGGATAAGGTGCCTCACAGCTGTTGGTAGAATGAATAGGATGCCCAATAGTTATTGGTGCAGAGAAAAAGGATGCCCAATCGATATCAGTAGACATGAATAAGGTACCCTATAGCTATTGGTAGAGATGAATAACATGCTCTGTAACTGCTGGCAGAGATGAATAAGTTGTCCTTAAAGGTATTGAAAGCAATGAATAAGGTCTCCAAGAACAGCGGTGCTCTGCAAACAACGGCGCAAGAGGCTCAGGTTAATTCTTGAGGCTGAAGAGGTAGTGACGGAGCACAGACAGTGGAGGGGGCAGCTGCGCGCCACCCACCTCCTTCTCCTCTGCCTGCGAAGCTGCTTCCTTCACACGCCGGAGGCGGCGGGCTCGCCAGTCACTGCGCCCCACCACGGTCTCGATACCTCGTGCAGTGTTTCCTACAGCACGTATGCAGTGTTTGAACACATGGCCATGGAACGCTGCCAGCCAATTCAGGAGGCGGCTCGGCAGTGTGAGTACACACCGGTCGAGGCCTGGCAGCGCATCAATGACAACTAGCAGAGGGCGCATCTCAGAGCCAGTGGCATCAATGGCACCGCGTGTTAACGCGTCCAAATAAACAGGAACTATCGAAACTTGAAGAGGGAAGCTGGCTGAACTCGCATTGAGCACAGGAATCCATCAAACGAGCAGAGAAGCATGAGGGGTTCGGTTTTACTGTGCAAACATATGCAGAAAAAGTTAAATACAACTGTAAAACAAGCGCGCGGTGGGAGCGTGTGAGTGCGCGTGAAAGCGTGTGAGGCAGAGAGGAGATGCCATGCACGTGCACATTGCCTGTCCGTGCACGCACATGGTTTGTCTCCCTTCACGCACCAAACCGACAACAATAGTCTCGCCAAGGCAAAGCAGCGCTGCGTTTGCTAGGCGAGACCTAAAAACCACTAGTGGCACTTGGTCACTTGCATATCAAGTTGCACTGTGCCCCTGCAGGGTAAGGATGGTGCGGGTACCAGGACCAAGCCACGACAATCTGTTCAATTTTACCTGGCCTGTGGAATCTTGGTGCAGAGTTTTCCTGGCTGTCCCTGGTGCTGAACGGGAGCTGTGGGAGAGCAGCTTTTACCAGTGACGTCAATCTGTGTTCCTCAGTAGTGATTCCAAATCCTTCTACCAAGATCTACTTCATATGCAGATAGGACTCAGCTACCTCCTCATTAAGGGTCATTAGTCTATCCCTAACCTTGTCTGAGAAAACTCACAAAGTAGAGAGTAACTGTGCTGGTATGCTATCCTCCTCATTTTGAAGGCCCTCTCAAAGGCTGCAAACCATTTGTCAATATCATCACCATCACTAAACTTGGGGACAATCCATTTGGGGATCTTAGTGTCAAAGAATTCCTCTTTGTACCTGGTACTATTGTTGCTGCCACCGTCTTTAGGCCTAAGGCCCAACTTAACCCTTATTTCCTCAATGGCTACTCTCTTCTCTTTTATCTCCCCAAGAAGAGTAGGTCAAGCTCATCCTCAAGGGTTCCTACTGCCTTACCATTGGGTGGTCTACTAAAGTGACTCCTGTCACATCCCACTGTGAAGGGGCTCTGGGAAAGGGTGGAGAGTGGACATCTTCAACTTCTTCTCCATAGTTATCAATTTGGTCTGGGGCGTCATTCTCACCTTCGTCAGGTTATTCTTCTGAAGCATGGCCATCCCACTCTAGTCTTTCTTTCTCATAGGAGCTGAGGAGTTTCTCAAATTCATCCCTTTTAGCAATCACTGTATAGCTAATGCCCATTGCTTTGCACAACACCCTCTGATCCATGATCCTCAGGGCTGGGATGACTGCCAAGTGTATAATCTAACCAGCCTCCACTGTGCCTAACTTTTTACTTGGCAGTTTGGACCTTTTTTAAAAATGTAGAAGAACAATTGTCTAAAACTTTTTTCTAACTCACCTAAGTCTTTTATATTTGAATGGTGGTCCACACAGTGCCCACAAATCTAATTAGAAGAATCAAAGAAATCTTATTTCTGATGCTAAAGTTAATTAAATGGATTTCTCATGCAAAGTCACTTATGACCAAGTGGTACTGCAAAACACAGGTTCAAGATCCCCACCACTGTACCACCAATTTAGGAAAGTAGAGTATTATGTGGTGTGGGGTTTAGACCTCACCATGTAATACTATTGCAATACCCCAAAAATGGTAGTTAGATTTACAGTAATAAATCCTTAGCTCAGTCCTGGTAGGGTGGTAAAGAGCAGTCAGGTTTACTAGAGGAACACGTGTTAAGCATTTCAGAGTACCACCATGGATGATAAAATTGGCACGACGGAAGAGAAATCTGACACCAATTTACAAGAACAGAGTGTATTTGTATCTTAATTAGAGCACCAAAAGGAAAGTAATAGCATACATACAACCGGAGTTATAGATTATTGAAAATAAATGCAAATTAATACAGTAAAAATGTAGCATTGCGGTCGGTGAAAAAAACCATTAGGGAGAAACGTTACTTGCAGGTCGAGTTGCATTGTACCCTTGCAGTGTAAGGGTGATCCGGGTCCTGGAACCAAGCCACGAGAGTCAGTTCAATTTTACATGGCCTATGGAGCCCTGGTGCAGAGTTGTCCTGGCTGTCCCTGGTGCTGAATGCGAGAGCTGATTTTACTACTGAAACGGTGCAGCAGGGGTAAAAGATGCAAAAAGACAACAACAGTATGTTTGCTGACAACCGTCGAAGGTTAGATGGAATCCGTCTTAATGCAGAGTTTAGTAAAGAGGTAATTGCTGGACTGGCGACCAACAAGCCTTGGCAGCAGTAAGCAGAGCAGAAAGTATCTTTGACGTCTGGTGGTCCAGGGAAGCGTGGTAGCTGCCTGTAACTTTGTGGAAGGCAGGACTACAGTTTCCACAATGTATTTGACCATCTGGATTTTTGCGATTTCTCAGGGGGCCCGATAGCCAGTGATTCTTCAGATCCAGAGTGTTGTTTTACCTGCAGGTTGCAGAGGACTAGTGCCACCAGTCCAGGTGAGTCTGAGTGTGCATCAGGCTTCCACAGGGGTCGTAAAAATAGCCTAGGACAAATCTTGATCGGACAGTTCCAAGATTGTTGCCACAGGTGCAGGGTATCCCTCTTTTTATTTGGCAAATCTTCTGTCCTCTTCGATGAAGGCTTTTCAGAACTGAGGTTGTGGTGTCAGGGGGAACCCTTACATCCTAAATTTAGAGGAGTTAGGGATGTGGGAGCTAGTAGCCAATGGGCAGCTACTCCCTGCAGCTAGTCCGCCCCTGAGGTGACCACCTCTAGGGGTGTGGGTCACTTTTTCTACCCAGATCCCTCTATTCTTCCACTCCAAAAGATGGCAGAAATCTAATTGTAGTGTACAGACCAGGCTGCACACCCTGGAGGTATGGCAAGCCTTCTGGGGGTGTACACCACTTTGACTACCTAATTTCCTTCCTGTCCAGGGGCACATGTGCATGGGGCATAGGGAGGGCTGTTTCCACCACTGGAAGTCAGCCCTGATGCAGATCAGAGGCAGTGTCCCCTCTGAAGCTCGCTGCCTTCATGTGCCACTTCACTGACCTGCTTGGGAGGAGGAAGGTGTGACCTCCTTCCTGCTGAAGACGTTGTTCCTGACTCCCGGGGGTGATCACCCTGCCTGTCATGAGATCAGAATCCTGTCTTGGTGGCAGCCACCTAGGTGCATGCCATATCATCCAGGGAACGAGATTGGTGTCGGAAGGAAAAGGCATGTTGTTTAATAAAAAACATGCCATATTTCAGCAGTACCATAATGGAGCTGCCATCTTCGAGAATGCCCTAGTGGTAGCCCATGTTATCCTATGAGCCGCTAACACTTATAGTAGTTTCCAGTGGGGAACAGCCAAGTACCAGGAGCACAGTCAAGTTCAAGTAGCTTGCACTGCTCCTGCAGTCTGCAATGGCAGGCCTGCAGTCAGTAGTATACTTGTGCTACTCAGGGTGTCACAAATCCATGCTGCAGCTCGAGGAGCCTCTTTAATTCCTATTCCCTGGGTACCCCTGGTACCATATACTAGAGACTTATGAGGGTGTGAAGTCTTTGCCAATTTGGGATTACCAAGTCAAACATAATGCTTTTGAGAAAGAGCACCGGCCCTGGTGTCAGGGCAGCAGACTCCAGTGCACACATCAGAGTCATAATCATCAGCATTTGGAGCAAAAGGTCAAGGTGGCGGGTTGGCAATACAAAAAGATCACTTTCCTACATGGATGTTGGCTGAGACCCAGTGATATAGCCTCCAGTAGACAAGTGCAGGGCTTTAGCATGATGACAGCTGCATTGCTCCCGCTCCTCGTATCTTTGATGTATAGAGAAGAAACCCCATAATCTTGCCATAGCCAAATAGAACTGACCCAAGGTAACATTCAGGTATAGTTCGTGTTGCCCTGTACGGTGCCCTAAGGGCAGCAGTGGGCATGGTGGACACTGGAAGGTCAAAGTCCTAGAATATTTGCGGAAAGATAAACTTTCCCCCAAATATTCCTGGAGGCTTATTTACTATTCTAACACTAATCCTGAAATTCTTTGGGGAAAGATATCAATTCCCCAAATATGTTTAGGAATGGTTAAAAGTAGTAATTTTGAATTGCGGAAACTGCTGCCCTGAGGGCACAGCTCAGGGCAAAAAACTAGGAATACCTTGAGGTAGCAAACAGCTCCACAGTAGAGAGTGCCCTTGTCAGTGGAGGCTTTGTCCTGCCTGCCAAAGGAGACTTGCTTCAGTGTGCCTTTGCCTGCTTATAGATCAGCATGACCCCAACTGGGCTGTATTCTTCACAATGAGTTTTCAATGCAGGGCACTTGTTGCAGGAGGTCTCATCCATCAGAATGCACAGGATAGGTGCCGCTCCACCCCTGCAGCAAGAGATCCTCAGACGGATGTCCCAACCCAATTACCCCACGTTTGGACCTCCTCTTCTGAGTGGTAAAATTTAAGGTGGTCCCGCCTCCGATAGGGATTGTTTACACACGCTTTGTGTTAAAAATTAAAGTAAGAGCGATAGGCCTCCAGCCCTACTCACTTCCTCTTTTCATTCCTGTTCTCTAGATTGAGAGCACACAGATATGAAGGAAATGCCTAAAGAACTGTAAGGTGGGTTTTTCCTCCTCGACTAGTTCTAACAGTCCTGATTTTGTGCTTTTTGCGTCTTTGTCTCTTCCCTGCCCAGGTGCCCTGGATGTGGCGGGGGGTTTCAGTTCTGAATAGGGGATTTAGGCTTAGAACTGGTCTCTCAATTTGGTTCACTGTTGTAGCAGTCCACACACAGTTGTAAAGGCATAGCGGTAGGCAAGTTCAAGGGGATTTTAGCTTGATCCTAATACAGTTTCTTGAGATTAAGGTTGCTAAGTAACCTATATTATTAGGAAGTACGGCCTATGGAATGACCTGTGATTTACAATTGATCCAATGCCCTGCACTTCAAGGCAGCAAGAGGCAGACAGAGAGAAAATGTTGACAGTCTCTAGGTCTGATTTACAAGCCATGAATGATAAGGCAGTTAACTCTGCTTTGGCCTAGTCAAATCCCAAATTTCCACAAAATGTTCCATGGTGATGAGGATGACTGTAAATCCTACTTTAGAGGTAAACACTTTCATAGGGCACACCTGCAAGAACTCTCGACACATATCGGAGAGGTGCTAACTTTCCAGCAGAGGGAATTTAATCCAGACAAATTTCTTTTTCAGTGTGATACTCCTCCATCAAAAGACCTCCCTATTAATGAGGTGTTAGACCTGGCACCTTGGCGTGAGTTTCCCTTCCACTTTTTGATGGTGTGCCTCGATTGTTTTGCTGGTGTTGTCCGCTCAGGGCACTGCGCCACGGCTAATCCGTGCCGCAGTGCAAGTGCTCCCTAGGTAAAGTGTACCTGTAATTGATGTCCATGATTGGTTTATTTGATTCACTGTCAGTCCCCAGTAAAGTGCACCAGGGGTGCCAGGGCTTGTGAATGCCAATGCTGCTGGTGGGCTTGCAGCGCTGGTTGCGCCACCCACAGAAAGCGGCCTTGTAAAATGTGTCTAGGGTCTGCCACCGCAGACCCTGTGCGCGGTCTGGGACCGTCGCGCTGACTGCGCAAGTGCCCCCACTTGCCAGTCCCTAAACCTTCCCTTACCTACATATTAGCCACCCCTCTGGTAGGCCCAAGGGCAGGGTGCATTGTAGGCATAAGGTAGGACATGCCCTGATGTGTGTGGCATGTCTTAGTAATGAATTACAGCCATTTTCGTTTTTCACTATTGAAGGCTACCTGCTCTCCATAGGCCAGAATGGGCTGCTGGAGTCACTACACGCTGTGACCCCAGTGGACTCAGAGAGCATGGTAGAATGTCAAGTTTAGTATGCCTGAACTCAGAATAATTAAATACTTCTTGTAGTCAAGTTTATTTTAATATCCTGGGTTTGTAAATGCTACTTTTAGAAAGTTAGTATTTACTGACCTGGCCATTTCAGTCCGCCTCTGCTGCGTGTGTGTGTTCTGCCTAGCAACAGTAAGGAACAGGGTTGGGGAATCCCCAGAGACAGGTTGGCTGCCAGGTGGTGGGTAGAGAGATGACACCAGGATGGGTGGGAGGAGTACACCTTGACTCTTGAATAGACCTGTGCTCTGCCACCACAAAGCCGGCGCCGCCCCCTGTGGAGCGGCTGATGTCTCTGCCCTGCTGCTGAAAGGAAAGAGCAGAGTCACCATAACAATGTGCTCCAGAACTGGACTGAGCCAGGCCCAGGCCCCCTGGCGCTAAAGAACAAAAGAATCATGGTATAAAAGTAGGAGCCTGGCTCCTAAGAAATCAGAATCCTGTTTTACCACAAAGAACCTCTGCCCGACTAGAAGGAGAAGAAGACGCTGGAGGAGCTGGCCTGCTGCTTGCCTTGCTGAGAAAGGAGAGGAAGAGACTACTGAAAAGACTTTGCTGCTTTGTGCTTTAAACATTCTCCAAGGGCTTGATCCGAGCTTGCCCCCTGAACTGAACCCCAGGACCAGTGGGTTCTCTGTGCTGTTGCTCGTCCTCCGATTCGAGCCGTGTGTGCATCCCGCTGGAAAGAGACTGCGCCCCTCATTGCCCCTCCTAGCGCCGTGACACTCAGGAGCTTGCCTGCCTCAACACCGTGAGAGCCTCGCTCCGTCCGGAGCCGCTCTCTGTCCCCGGGCTAGGTTGCCTGCACCCCTGTCACCGCCTGCCACTGGAGCGCGCTGAACGCGCTATCACCCCTCCGGCCGGAAACCGTCCGACGACTGTGATCTACGCCGGGTCATCCAGCTGCACTGACCGTGCCCTGTGACCCCGCTTCGCTATCCCCGGACATCTCAGGCCGCGCCGCCCCCGCTGTGGAGACCCCCCTGCACCGCCGTGCTGAGGGTCGCTGGCCGCGCCTGCCTGCCTGCCCACACCCGCTGATCGAGGACCCAAGACCACTTCCCAAGCTGAGAGTCGCACCGTCCTGTGCCGACTCTCCACGTCACGAAAGAAGTTCCAGTATCGGGCTCGGGGCCCGCAACGCCTTATTTCCCCGTTCGCAGGAGCCGATCTCTGTGAGTACCGGAACCACAAGTAACATTTGCGAGAGACTACAAAGTATCCATTTGAAACTACGAACAAAGAACATTTTCCTGCTTTAAAACCTGGTGGCATAGCGAAAACGTTATTGGTCTTGTGATAAGTCTGCTGAGATATATATACCTATTTTTACATAAAGAAGCGTATTTTTCTACATATCCAAGGCTGGTGTCCGTTTCTGGGGGGATTGATGTATTTACTGTGTGTGTGATTGTAAGTGCTTAACCAACAACGCCTGAGGAATCGCCTTGGCTGCTCACGCCACGCACCTAGAGGGTGAGCAAGGGTCATTCACAAGGGGTTATCCTGCGCCCTGACGTAGAGGAGAGGGTTCCTGCTTGACTCAAGGGCAACCTTGCGCCAACCAGAGACCCCCGAGTCTAACATTGTTGGCAGCGGCTGGGATTTCGGATTTGCATTTATAATTTGCATACAGTAAATTATTAATCACCAGATAGTGAGAGCAGACCAAGTAACGCAGCCACAGGTTTTCATTTTTTAACTTTGTTGAGACATCTGCCATTACTGCAACCATGCCTGGCTCACTCTCCGCTGGAAGAGCACTCTCTGTGATTTCTGGAATGGATGAGGTGGATTGGGAGGGACTGGAAGGCTACACGATAGAGCAATTGAAAGGCTACAGTGTAAAATTCAGAGTTCCCCATGCTGGATTCAAGAGAAGGGTCCAGTACACCAAGGCGTTGAGAGCCTGGAAGGAGTCAAGAGATCCACAGAATGCGGGGGACATCGTTCCACCCGACAACCTGGGGGAGCCCAGCAGAGTCCGGTCGCCAGAGGAGCTG
The DNA here is from genome assembly GCF_964204655.1 of Triturus cristatus. NCBI lineage: Eukaryota > Metazoa > Chordata > Amphibia > Caudata > Salamandridae > Triturus > Triturus cristatus. The sequence continues at coordinate 557,942,489 of NC_140583.1, forward strand.
GCAGACAGGGCCGCAAACAGGGCGCATGCAATGGAGATGGCAAAGTTGGCAGGACAAATGGAAATGGAAAAGCAGAAGTTGGCCCTGGAGGCGCAACAACGCCAAAGGGATCATGATATAAGATTGAAGGAGTTGGAGCTGAAGGCGAAAAGTTTGGACACCGCTCCTTCTGGTGGCAGCACTCCACCGGTGCAGGTAGAGTCCAAGGTGTACATCCCCAAAGATGTAGTAAAGGAGTATTTTAGAAAGGATGACATAGGGCAGTGGTTTAGAGGCTATGAGGTGGCCATGTCTTCACACCGGGTCCCTGAGAAAGACTGGGGAGCGGGGTTGTGGGGAAGGTTACTTGCTGAAGGGCGTGACACACTGTTAGATTTGCCCCTAGAGGTCCAGACTTCATACCCCCATATGAAGGAAGCTTTAATGACCAGGTATGGGTTAACTCCTGAGCTATATAGACAGAGGTTCAGGGAGACTAAGAAGATCCCTGAGAGTACGTATGCGGAGTATGTAACTTTTTTCTGCAGAGCACTGGATGGTTGGGTGAAGGGTAGCAAAGTGAATGATTATCAAGGGCTGCTTGATTTAATTGCATGGGAGCACTTGTCAAGTCAATGTTTTCCTGAGCTACGCCAGCACCTGATTGATAGCAAGCTGTCCAACCCGAGGAAGATTGCTGAGGAGGCGGCCGCTGGCTCAGCACCAGGGTCCACAAGGGTCAAGTGGGAGACTCCGCCAAAGGTGGGCAGGGTCCCCAGCAGAAGAGTGGGGGGGACAGGGGTAAACAGAAGGGGTTCCAAAAAGGCCCCCAAAGTAATCCCCAAGGGAACCAGCAGAAGGGTTCTCAGCCTCCCCCACCCCCGCAGCAGAACGGGGCCCCGACAGGTAGACCTGTTCCAAAGGGGCCCTTCAATTGTTACAGGTGTGGTGACCCGGGTCACATTGCCTCTGATCCTAAGTGTCGCCTGTTTGGTAAGACCGCACCCACTGGTGCTCCACCCCGGCAAGTAGCTAATATTAACTTTGGGGAGGAGGTAGCAGTCCAGGAGGGTGGGGGTCCCGGGCAGATGACCCTAGTCTCGCTAGGAGACAGTGAGATGGTCCCTGAAACCTACTTACCCTCTAACACTAAGAAATATGGGCAAGTAGTGACCATCAATGGAAAGAAGGTTGAGGCTCTTAGAGATACAGGAGCCAGCGTGACCTCGGTGAGGCAACACCTGGTGTCTCAAGAGCAGATTGTACCCAATGCCTACTGTAGGCTTGTCAATTCTGACAACATAGAGAGTCGTTGTCCAATGACTCAAGTTCCCTTTGAGTGGGGGGAGGTCTCTGGTACTCTACAAGTCGCTGTGAGAACTGACATGCCTGTAGACTGTCTGCTAGGGAACGACCTGGAGAGCTCCCCTTGGGAAAAGGTGGAGAAGACCACGCATCTGAGGATGGTGGGTCTACCCGACTGGGCGTGCGTGACCACCCGGTCCATGGCAGCCAGTAGGGGTGTTGAGAGGGTCCTGGAGCCTGAGGGAGAGGTCCAGGAACCGGCCTTAGGGAGAAGGCGCAGGAGGCGCGGGAAACCGGCCCCCGAAGTTCCCACGGCCCAGGAGGAAGCAGACCCTGAGGGGGATGCTCTGGAGCCTACCGGGGAACAGATTGCCGAACTGGGAGACCTGCCTGAGCTGACCCATTGGCAGCAAGAAGGAGGTCCCTCCAGGGAGGAATTCTGCAGGGAGCAGAAAGAATGCCCTTCTCTCGTGGGTATGCGGCAGCAGGCTGCAGACCAGGCCAATGGTGTTCAGGCCAAAACACACTACGTGTACTGGGAGAGTGACCTCCTGTATTCCGAGCCTAAGGCTGCTGAACCTGGGTCAGCCCGTGTGCTGGTGGTACCCCAGAAGTTCAGAACCTTCCTACTGGGGCTGGCTCATGATGTGCCTTTAGCAGGACATTTGGGGATGGACAAGACCTATGACAGGCTTGTCACCCACTTTTACTGGCCCCAAATGCACAAGAATTCAGATTCCTACTGCAGAACCTGTCAGACTTGCCAGGCAAGTGGTAAGAGCGGAGGGAAGCACAAGGCTCCTCTGCAGCCCTTCCCCGTGGTCGGTACGCCATTCCAGCGAGTGGGTATTGATATTGTGGGGCCTCTGGACCCCAAGACAGCCCTGGGCAACAGGTTCATCCTGGTCTTGGTGGACCATGCCACCCGGTACCCTGAAGCCATCCCTCTGAGGACAGTGACGGCCCCCGTGGTGGGACGAGCACTGATGGGAATTTTCTCCCGAGTGGGATTCCCTCTAGAGGTGGTGAGCGACAGGGGGACCAATTTCATATCCACATATATGAAATCCCTGTGGAAGGAGTGTGGGGTAACTTACAAGTTCGCCACTCCTTACCACCCCCAAGGAAATGGGTTGGTTGAGAGATTCAACCGAACCCTAAAAGGCATGATCATGGGCCTGGACGGTCCAATGAGGCGTAAGTGGGACGTCCTCTTGCCATGCCTGCTCTTCGCTTACCGAGAGGTGCCACAGAAGTCTCTAGGGTTCAGCCCCTTCTGTATGGTCACCCGGTAAGAGGACCTCTGAGTTTGGTAAAAGAAGGCTGGGAGCAATCTCCCAGGAAACCTCCCAAGAATGTATACAGTTACATGCTGGCCTTCCGAAACCAGACTCGGCGTTTCAGGCAACTTGCTGAGGCAAATCTGGAAGCCAGCCAGGAGGAGATGAAGCGGTGGTACGACCAGAATACCACTCTGGTAGAGCTTCAACCTGGACAAAAGGTGTGGGTCTTGGCCCCAGTGGAGCCTTGTGCACTTCAGGATAAGTGGACAGGTCCATTTGAGGTTGTGGAGCGCAAAAGTCCTATCACCTACTTGGTGGACATGCAGTCTCCCAGGAACCCTTTGAGGGTCCTACATGTTAACCGCCTTAAGCCCCACTTGGAGAGGACCGAAGTGGGCATGCTGCTGGCCACTGATGATGGAATGGAAGAGGAGACCGAGCCTCTTCCTGACCTCTTAGTAGCCTCTGAGAAAGATGGGTCAGTGGATGGAGTTAACCTCTCACCCACCCTGACGCCCGAACAACAGGAAGATTGCCGCCACTTGCTGGGGCAGTTTCCCGATAGGTTCTCCCTGGTTCCTGGTGTCACAGATTGGTGCGTCCATGATGTGGACACAGGAGACAGCTTACCTGTGAAGCACAAGGCTTACAGGGTAACTGACAGGGTCAGAGCTTGCATCAAGGAGGAGGTCTCCAAGATGCTTGCGCTAGGGGTGGTTGAGTCCTCCAGCAGTCCTTGGTCCAGCCCCGTGGTCTTGGTCCCCAAAGCTGCTGCGCCGGGAGCCACACCTGAACTCCGGTTCTGTGTGGACTACAGAGGACTCAATTCAGTAACTAAGACTGACGCGCACCCCATCCCCAGAGCTGATGAGCTCATTGATCGGCTGGGGGCTGCCCGGTTCCTCAGCACGTTTGATTTAACGTCTGGGTACTGGCAGATCGCCTTGACCGATGGGGCCAAAGAGAGGTCAGCATTCTCTACACCAGATGGGCACTTCCAGTTCCGAGTCATGCCATTTGGAATGAAGAATGCCCCTGTCACCTTTCAGAGGTTGGTCAACCAGGTACTGGTTGGGCTGGATGCGTTCAGTGCCGCCTACCTGGATGACATCGCAGTGTTCAGTGCCACCTGGCCCGAACACCTGCGCCACCTCTGGGAAGTGTTGATGGCTCTGCGTCGAGCAGGCCTCACGATCAAGGCAAGCAAGTGCCAGATCGGGCAGGGTTCCGTGGTGTACTTGGGACACCAAGTGGGGAGTGGCAAGGTGGCACCCTTGCAACCCAAAATTGAGACCATCCTGGCTTGGGAACCCCCCAAGACGCAGACCGCAGTGAGGGCCTTCCTGGGGCTCACTGGGTACTACAGGAGGTTTGTCAAGGGATATGGAACGATTGTTGCCCCCTTGACAGAGCTGACTTCCAAGAAGCAGCCCAGGAACGTGATCTGGACTGACACCTGTCAGAAAGCTTTCGACACCCTGAAGACTGCCATGTGCACGGCGCCCGTGCTCTTGGCCCCTGACTTCTCCCAGGAATTCCTAGTGCAGACAGACGCTTCAGAGCATGGTGTGGTGGCTGTTCTCTCACAGATGACTGAGGAGGGCTGGGACCAACCCGTAGCCTTCATCAGTAGGAGGTTACTTCCACGGGAAAGTAGGTGGAGTGCAATTGAGCGAGAAGCATTTGCTGTGGTCTGGGCGCTGAAGAAGCTAAGACCCTACTTGTTTGGGTCTCACTTCCGGGTTCAGATGGACACAGGCCCCTCAGATGGTTGATGCAAATGAGGGGTGAGAACCCGAAGCTGTTGAGGTGGTCCATCTCCCTACAGGGTATGGACTTTACGGTGGAACACCGTCCTGGTACAGATCACGCCAACGCTGACGGTCTGTCCAGGTATTTCCGCCTTAGTGACGAGGAACCCCCTGGGCAAGGGTAGTTCTCCCAACATTTCAGCTGGAGGGGACACGTGTTAGACCTGGCACCTTGGCGTGAGTTTCCCTTCCACTTTTTGATGGTGTGCCTCGATTGTTTTGCTGGTGTTGTCCGCTCAGGGCACTGCGCCACGGCTAATCCGTGCCGCAGTGCAAGTGCTCCCTAGGTAAAGTGTACCTGTAATTGATGTCCATGATTGGTTTATTGGATTCACTGTCAGTCCCCAGTAAAGTGCACCAGGGGTGCCAGGGATTGTGAATGCCAATGCTGCTGGTGGGCTTGCAGCGCTGGTTGCGCCACCCACAGAAAGCGGCCTTGTAAAATGTGTCTAGGGTCTGCCACCGCAGACCCTGTGCGCGGTCTGGCACCGTCGCGCTGACTGCGCAAGTGCCCCCACTTGCCAGTCCCTAAACCTTCCCTTACCTACATATTAGCCACCCCTCTGGTAGGCCCAAGGGCAGGGTGCATTGTAGGCATAAGGTAGGACATGCCCTGATGTGTGTGGCATGTCTTAGTAGTGAATTACAGCCAATTTCGTTTTTCACTATTGAAGGCTACCTGCTCTCCATAGGCCAGAATGGGCTGCTGGAGTCACTACAAGCTGTGACCCCAGTGGACTCAGAGAGCATGGTAGAATGTCAAGTTTAGTATGCCTGAACTCAGAATAATAAAATACTTCTTGTAGTCAAGTTTATTTTAATATCCTGGGTTTGTAAATGCTACTTTTAGAAAGTTAGTATTTACTGACCTGGCCATTTCAGTCCGCCTCTGCTGCGTGTGTGTGTTCTGCCTAGCAACAGTAAGGAGCAGGGTTGGGGAATCCTCAGAGACAGGTTGGCTGCCAGGTGGTGGGTAGAGAGATGACACCAGGATGGGTGGGAGGAGTACACCTTGACTCTTGAATAGACCTGTGCTCTGCCACCACAAAGCCGGCGCCGCCCCCTGTGGAGCGGCTGATGTCTCTGCCCTGCTGCTGAAAGGAAAGAGCAGAGTCACCATAACAAAGTGCTCCAGAACTGGACTGAGCCAGGCCCCGGCCCCCTGGCGCTAAAGAACAAAAGAATCATGGTATAAAAGTAGGAGCCTGGCTCCTAAGAAATCAGAATCCTGTTTTACCACAAAGAACCTCTGCCCGACTAGAAGGAGAAGAAGACGCTGGAGGAGCTGGCCTGCTGCTTGCCTTGCTGAGAAAGGAGAGGAAGAGACTACTGTGCTTTTGCTCGTCCTCCGATTCGAGCCGTGTGTGCATCCCGCTGGAAAGAGACTGCGCCCCTCATCGCCCCTCCTAGGGCCGTGACACTCAGGAGCTTGCCTGCCTCAACCCCGTTAGAGCCTCGCTCCGTCCGGAGCCGCTCCCTGTCCCCGGGCTAGGTTGCCTGCACCCCTGTCACCGCCTGCCACTGGAGCGCGCTGAACGCGCTATCACCCCTCCGGCCGGAAACCGTCCGACGACTGTGATCTACGCCGGGTCATCCAGCTTCGCTATCCCCGGACATCTCAGGCCGCGCCGCCCCCGCTGTGGAGACCCCCCTGCACCGCCGTGCTGAGGGTCGCTGGCCGCGCCTGCCTGCCTGCCCACACCCGCTGATCGAGGACCCAAGACCACTTCCCAAGCTGAGAATCGCACCGTCCTGTGCCGACTCTCCACGTCACGAAAGAAGTTCCAGTATCGGGCTCGGGGTCCGCAACGCCTTATTTCCCCGTTCGCAGGAGCCGATCTCTGTGAGTACCGGAACCACAAGTAACATTTGCGAGAGACTACAAAGTATCCATTTGAAACTACGAACAAAGAACATTTTCCTGCTTTATAACCTGGTGGCATAGCGAAAACGTTATTGGTCTTGTGATAAGTCTGCTGAGATATATATACCTATTTTTACATAAAGAAGCGTATTTTTCTACATATCCAAGGCTGGTGTCCGTTTCTGGGGGGATTGATGTATTTACTGTGTGTGTGATTGTAAGTGCTTAACCAACAATGCCTGAGGAATCGCCTTGGCTGCTCACGCCACGCACCTAGAGGGTGAGCAAGGGTCATTCACAAGGGGTTATCCTGCGCCCTGACGTAGAGGAGAGGGTTCCTGCTTGACTCAAGGGCAACCTTGCGCCAACCAGAGACCCCCGAGTCTAACATGAGGTCATACAAAATATGTTTCATAAGGAATAGAAGGACGTTTGCAAGATAAACTTTCCATGCCCTCTGTTTAAGACGTGCTTTGGAGAAATATGAGGAATATTTCCTTAGATTAGCAAAGTGGACACCATTTTGGCAAGTATTTCATCCTCAGCGGAAATATCCTTATCAGATGCTACAAAGTAGAAAGTGGAAGATTTAATAAGGAGGGCTCATGATGCATCCAACTTTTCTCTACATCCTTCAACCTATGCAGCTTATACAACACAAACCATTTCCAACTGCCTTCAAGAACAAAAAGAACTGGCAGAGATTTTAGCTAATATAGAACTGCTATCTCAGTTTCTGGCAGACATTCCATTTGATTCTCGATTTTCTTCAGCTACGGCATCAGGGGTATTCATTGCAGCTGGATGTCTTCTGTGGTTTGAAGATGTGGAAATCAAACATATCTCAAAAGTCGCTGGTTCCGTACCTCCCATTCCCTGATGACAAGTTGTATTCTCCCCAGCTGGATTATTTCATAAAAAATCAGCACAAGAAAAGAAGAAGATTGTCCAACCATTCAAAACTTTAACGCCCCAAAAGTTGCTTAATCAGAAGAAGGCAACTCAGGTTTTTCTAGGCTGGGTTTAAGTCCTCTGATCTTAAGGGGAGACTGCCTCATAACGTAGTCCACAGGATGTATATTTTCATGTTCCCATAATCTAAATTCACAGAGGATCCTATATGTCACAGTTGGAAGTAATTAATTATAGGTTGCAGTCCTACCCTTTGGCCGTTTTACATCCCCAAGGGGCTTCACTTGGGTAGTGGCTCACCTCCACTTTTTCAGTGTTCAATTATGTTGCATCTTCTTTTTCTGAGGCAGAAGAACAGACAAAGCTGGTTTGTGAAACACTGGATTTTCATTTTCTGGGCTTCCTACTCAACAAAGAAAATTCACAGCTTTTACCAAGATGTCAGAAGATCACGATACAAAAAAATGAAGCCTTTCCTGCTAGAATCAAGACAGTTCGACTTGCAAGCACAGTTGTTGCAATTGCTAGAATTTTGAGTCAGTTTTGGCCAATGAGTGGCTGAAGGTGCAGGGTCTCATAGCCTCTTGTACAGCTGTGGTTCCATAGTCATATTATCACCTAAAAACTGTTGTTCTTCATGTGCTGTTCAATTGCTCCCTTTCATTGAAGAATTATCATGTACAGATTCAAGATCTGCAGTGGTTGTTGCTCCCGGAGAACCTACAGAAGAGAGTTCCCATGTAAGAACTGCTTCCTCAGATTTTCACAATGGATGAAGTCAATGGTATTAGGGCTTTCCATGCCTTTTCAGATTTACTCGGGAACACCCTGATTGTTGTAAGGAAGACAATCAAGTTGTGAAGTCCTAAGTTAACAGACAGAAGGACAAAAGTCGCCGACTCGGGCCAGTGTTTAAATTAGATTATTTTCTGGGGCAGACAGATATGTCCTCCCACTGAAGGCAATATAAGTTCCAGGGAGAGACAGTCTACATGGAAATGGTCTCAGTCAGAATCTGCCCTTATAGATAAATTTCAATTTTGCTTGGAAGCTTTCCAATATGTGATGGATCATTTAGGTCTTTTAGTCTCTTTGCATACCCAACAAACTATCTTCTCATTGCTGCTACTCAGACTTAACCAGCACAGAAGCCTATGGGAAAGATGCCATGGTTCTTTGCCATCAAGAACTCCTGTAGGTCTTCCTTTCTATTTCCCTCCTGCAGAGTATGCTTCAGAGGTATTATCCCTAGGCAAACACCAACTATGATCCTAGTCAGGGTAAGAGGGAAGCAAACCCTCAATTAATCTTTGCTCACCCTCTGGTAGCTTGGCACAAAGCTGTCAGGCTTAACTTTAGAGTCAACGTGTAAAGTATTTGTGCAACACATCAAACAGTAAATCAGTGAAAACACCACGCAGAAAGATTCCACACCAGGTTACAAAACAGAACGTAATTGATTAAATAAAACAAGACCAAAACAACAAACATCAAATAAGTATAACTTGCGATACTGTATTTATATAAAACTTTATAGTGAAAAATAGCGATAAGAAGCAAAAAGAGCTATTGGAGATATCTGGTAATGCCGGACCGGTACAAACTCAAAAGTTCAGGTTGACCTTGGTGGAGCGCGGTCCAGCAACAGGGATCCAGTTAGGCCCACTGAACAAAAGTACCTTAATCCTAGTTGCAGAAGGATGCATGGATCTACATCAAAGATGCATCACGCAGCTGAGGCAAAGTTTTGATAGCCTTTGAAGTGCGCAGAGGTCCTCCCTTCCTGCCCTGGCTCCAGACTCACTACAGGGGAGTAGGAAGCCCTTTGTGTTGTGACAGGACACAGCCTATTAACCCCTTCAGTGCCCCGCCCTGTGCCGGCCCTTTCATTAGCGGGCGGGGTTCATGACGAGATAGTCTCGTCATGGGCACAGCGCAACCGCGCTCCATGACGAGACCATCTCGTCATGGGCACTGAAGGAGTTAAGTGAGGCTGAGCGCGGCTCCGCCATCCCTTCCTGCCAGGATGGCCCATCAAGTCACACCTAAGCTCCCATTGTGTCTTTCTGTCTAGGAGGAATTTACGTACCCAATTTTCACCCACCCCAGACTTGTGATCAAAGACAGGCAGAGACCACCAAATACCACTTTCTAAAACTGCCATTTTCAGAATTGTAATTTAAATCCTACTTCACATTTGTTTCGCTGTTCAAATTACCAAAATTGGTTAGGCTGGGGTCGCCAGATTCCAATAATGCCTGAGTGGGAGCCCACAGATTCCAGCAGTGATTAAGTGGGGTCTACAGATGTCACTGAACCATTTAATTACCAGTAATCTTCATTAAACATCACCTTTATGACGTGGACGACCATCCAAACGGTAATTAATATTACCAGTAAGTAACTGGTTCCTTGAACCTTCACTGAGGTGAACCAGCTTTCTCTGTTTCTTTTTCTTTTCAACATACCTCACACTCGCCCTATTGTAAAATGCTGCTTATGTTAGAGAATACTGGAGGAACACCTTTTTAAAACACAACAATGATGTACATTGTCATGCAGTGGGAATCCCAAATCTGTGACCACAGCATCCCAGTACTTTGCACAAGCACTAAATGACCGTATGAACACACAATCTGCTGCAGCATGAACTTGTCCTACTCCCTGAAACTCCCTCTTCAGGTTCACACACACAGCTTCATGTCATGCATTTTGCTTAATTCTTTTGCGGACCCTCGTTTCTTTCTCAAACCCAATGTTTCTGCAATGAACCCTCATAAGGGAGCTGCTTCGCTGCTTCTTGTTTTTAAGCTGCTATTCCTCTCTCTCTCTCTGCTGTGTTGTGCATCAGGTGATGGAAGAATTAACTTGCACAAAATTAACCTGATTTGGGTGGCTTGATGCCGCGTTCTGGTGAAGCTCCGTGGCATCTCGGGAGGGGTGCTGACCTGCGCTCGGAAGAACCTCAAATTCAGCTGCAGAAGTGGGGTCCTTCGATGTATGACGGACCCCTGACCTGCAGCATGCTATTTTCGCCGGCCTGGTGAGCGTTTCCTGGCTCCTTGTTTCATAAATACAAGTGGCGTGTTTCCCCCATGGGGCTCGCTACCATCATCTTGAATTCACCTCACATCAAGCATTTCTACTTTCCTTTCAAGGCTTTAATGTTCAATGGCATTTCCACTGCCCCGCAAAGCTTTTCTCATAAATATTTTATCTCCTATGGGCACTATTTACTGAGGAGATGTGGAGGAAGGCAAGTTTCATCGTAATTACTTACCGGCATGACTCTAGGAGAGGAACTTATATGGCATATCTTTCTACTGGAGTTTTTCCAATGCAATACTTTACAAACAATTTCTTATATCAGCTGCTTAAGAACTGTCATTTTCTCTGAGGAACCATTATAATTTCGGACTTTCAACTACTTTGGTAATATGAAATGGGCGTCATTTTTACTGTTATCACCCTTCTCAAACCATAACGGTGTTACATGGAATATATGTTTTCCCTCATTCCTGGTATTTTTTTCCTCCTGATATTTTTAAAAGGTAACTCCTTTAAGGGAAGTGTTGTTTCAAACATTTCTGGTATATGAAAATTGAAATTTCTGTTACAATACTACGCCAACGTATTCTTTCTCACAAACTCATGAACCTCCCCTAATACTTCTCGTTTAATTTAAATATAGGCAATCTCCTAGCACTTCACACACCCTTGGTGAAGTATCATTTGCTATCTGTTTATGCGGAGAACAAAGTCAGTGAGACACACTTCCACTTTATCTACTTCATCATCTCAATTGGAGGACTATAACCCTTTCAACATTCTTCGTTCTAACATGGAAGAGGGCCTTTGTAATACTGTATCTCCCTCAGTGGGTGCAACGACGACTCCATCTAATATTCCAATTACATCCACAAAACACATGCCCAAGTCAATGGTCTCCGCTGCTCTCTCGTCTGGCAAACGTATTAAAAAATACCTTCCCTTTCCTGTCATCTCTCCTCCACCCACTTCTTGGACTCTGTGCCCTTATTTGGAGGAGTGTAATAATCATCTGCAAGCTCTGGATGATAAATGGTCATGTATGAAAAATAAGGTTGTGCAAGTGGAGCAACATGTCGACTCTATACAAGTTGTGGTAAATCAGACACTCACGATGTAATTAGAAATTATATCTCTTAAAAAACAAATTGAAAATCTTGAAAACTGCAACGGGTGTAACAATTTACGTATAAATGGTCTGACAGGAGGTCTGGAAGGTTCAGACCATATCTCACATTTCAAGTAATTTCTTCAGAAACTTTTTGGTATTCCCGACACTCCAAAACTCAATATTCAAAGAGCTCACCGACCAGGTCATGGTCCATGTTCTGTAGCTTCATCTGCTAAACCAAGAGGTGTCATTATGTATTTCTTAGAATATACTGACTTACTGAAAGTCCTACAAGCAGCCAAACTTAAGGGAAGAACATCCTGGCAGGGCTCTAATCTCTTCTTTTCATAGGATTACTCTAAAGAAACAGCAGATAGGAGAAATACGTTTTTAGATATGAGACCAGCACTACAGAATCTTAATGCCAGATTTGGCCTGTTCCACCCATGTATGTTTAAAGTAACATAAGAACAAGACTACGAATTCTGCAGACCCGGTTTTGATACAAAGCTTTATAGACAATTGTAGAGAAGAAGGCATTGATGCTTCCAAGCTTTTTAATGTTTGAAAGTTGTGATATTTTTTAACTGTTTCCTTTTTCAGATGTCTATTATGAATACTTTTCCTTGCTGGTAAAGAACTTAGATCATTTTACTTTTTATGTTTCCCTTTTCTTTCTATGTTAGGTGCGGCTTCCTGTTTTTTGACCTCTTTTAATTCCTGGTCCATTTAGATGGAATGTCCTCCCCTGACCCGGCCTGAGTTTTGTGGTCAGTTGTGTCACCTTCCTTATGTGGCTTCACCACCCTCATCTTTGGTATCTCTTTTTTGATGTGTTTATCTGTCTTTCATGTATATGGTCTATGTTCCTATTCTTTCCTCCTTCATTTTTTTCTTCTTTCTATCTATCTCTTTTCCAACAATTTTTCATGTTTATTACATCATCGACTTTGCTTCATCTTTTTCTATTCATACTTCATTTCATATTGGTTTTTCATATCCTCTTTTTTTATAATCACAGTTTTTTCTCTCAATATTCTACGTAGTTTCAGTAAATACACTTCTCTCTGTTTTTTTAAACTTCCACTATATATATGTCTCTATTAGATTTCATTATTGTTGATTTTTATCGTAAATTGTTTATTGTGTTTACTCTAATATAGATGGCTTTACAAATTCTTTCTTGGAATGTTTAGGTATACGTTCTCCTATAAAACGTCAGAGAGTACTAACTTATCTCTCTAATTCAAAATGCGACATTGCTTTATTGCAGGGAATTCATATTTTTGATAAGGAAATAGCTAAGCTTAAATGACAGTGGGTGGGCCATGTTTTTGCTTCCCCAGGTAATGGGAAGTGCAATGGTGTTGCCATCCTGTGTCATAAGCGCTTAGATATACAGCTAATGACACAAGATTCAGATTACTTAGGTAGATGGAAGTCTGTTTCGCTATTAGTTAACAAATTACCTATTACCTTCTTTAATCTCAATGATCCTACCTCCCCCAATAATCCCTTTAGGCCAGACATATTGTCTAAATTGATGACTCATAAAGATGACTATCTATTGTTAGGTGGTGATTGTAATATGGTCTTTAATCCTATAATTTATCGTAATTCTAAATCCAAATGTAATCCTTCTCCTATGCATTCTCAATTTATAGCTACCATTAAACAACAATCTTTAGTAGATGCATGGAGGCTCTATCACCCTACACTTTTAGAATGTACCTTTTTCTCCCCTGTACATTGTTCTCAATCCAGATGAGATTACTTATTTCTCTCTCAGCCTCTTGCACAACACATCACACACTCAGATATAGGTCCTATACCAATTTCAGATCATGCCCCAGCATCTTTAAACTTAGAGCTCCTCCCCTCACCTTATGGTATTAGAAGGTGAAGATTTAATACTTCCCTTCTTTTTGATCATAATTTTACCCAAAGCTTTGAATCCTTTGATGATACCTTTTTTCTTGAAAATGAACAACCACTTATCTCCCCACAAATTATACGGGACGCCTTTAAAGCTTAGTCTAGAGACTTCATTATTTCTTTTGTATGCCACAAAAATAAATCCTCTTTAAGCACTTTGAAATCCCTCACAGCAAACTATAGGAACACTCCTACTATCGCACAAATTCTAAATCCTGCCTGGAAGACCTTATTAAATTAAAATTCACTTTTAATAAATTGTCCACGGATAATGCCAACTAATTTTGACTTAAAGCATCGAGAGAAGGTCTTCTAGGAAAGCTAACACCACACAAACATTATTTTATTTTTACAAAAGACTTATGTTTACTCCTGTTTCACAAGAACCTGGAGTGGAACACCACCCCACCGGATGCACAGCTATTTTCCTTTGCATATACAAATGCCACAAAGTTCATGTTTCACCACTTTTTATTGTTTTTCTTCCAAGTAATCCAGGCTTTATCAATTCTTCATCACATTCCTCATGTCGCAAGGGTGACGCTTACATTGTTACTATATGCTTAATGCTGCAAGCATGCCAATCCAGGCCTTATCCTGCAACATGCCAGTGTATATAAGCTTTATCCACAATCCTTGGTTGCGTTTACCCAATGCATTTGGGGCCTATTTCATGGCCCTTCATCAGGGGAATTTCAGAAAATTCAAAATGCATCAATTAGATTTAGGATTAACCCCACAATAGATCTTCAATGATTATGCGTGAAATCACACTAATTCATGTGTCCCCAACACATCAATGTATTCCCGCTAAAAGAACATAGTCAAGGACTACCCCTCATTGGATATCCGTGCTATTTGTCCTATTCGTTCACCGATCAACCAGCCCCTCTCCCCTTAACCTCCCCACTGGTTTAACCTCCCTTACTATTCACAAACACCTCCTTAGTGACGTCCTGGCAATGTTAAATCAAACTTGTTGTTCTAAATTCATCATCAAAACTGTTGATTCGTATCTGTAAAACTGTGACTATGAGCGTCCTCCCAGCATATTCACCACCAGACCAACCTTAATCATGTATTCACTCACTGTTTTTAACATCACATGTCTCCACCCCTTCGCTCCACCTGTTCTTAATCAAAATTCTCCTCCCATCCTTTGACCTACTTCAATATACTCTCTGCCTACAAGTCCCACAGTGCACTGCATACAGCAGCCCGTATGTAACCGAATCAGCAGTTCCCAGAATCTATCCCATTCCTCTTAAATCATTAACATCCCAAATATCCATAAAAATACACCACCCGGGGGGCATGGTCTCGCCGGGCATGGAGTGAGACGCACGTCGCTTCTGCTCTGGGCTGCCGCAGCGATAATTTGCCTCAAACAGCGGTGTGGTGGCGGCGGCTGAGCCCGGACCGGCGCCCATGTAGGGCGAAATGCTGAGGGCTGATAACGGAGGGCTTGGTGTTGGCCTGGGACGACTGCAGGCGATACATCGCACCACGGCAAGTGAGAATGGCCTGGGGACTGCCGTGCTGCCTGCCATCTTGTCTGCCTCCCGTCTGCGTTCCAGGCATCTGGCGACGCTCGGGCGAGGGAGAGCCTGCGGCTGCGAGCGGTGGGCTGAGGTCGCCTTGAGAGCCCTCTACCGCCGCGGACCTTGAGCTGCCTGACCATCGGCCCCGGGGCTCCGGGGACGGAGCGGCGGCCGCCATTTCCCATTGCCCGGACTTGGTGTGCCGTGAGCTGCTGGGAGCGCTGAGACGCGGCTGCGAGCTGAGGAGGTGGCACTGGTCGGTAAGAGGCGGCGGCGGACGCAGCTGGGTGGAGGAGGCTGGCACACGGAGGGAGACCCAGGCTGTGGACCCTCGGCGGCGCTACCTAGCTGGTGTGTTTAAGCACTGTGGAGAGGGTGCTGGCCGCAATTTTACGTACTGAAAGCGGCTGGGGCCTGGTGGCGAGGTCAGACCCAGTAGCGGCTCCGGGTGAGAGGTGGCTGGAGAGGAGTGTTGTCCCAGGATTGTCTGACTGCGACCTGCTCACCGTACGCATCGTGCCTTGTGAAAGTGGCGAGATTTGCCCTGGGACCCCCTGCTTATGCCCTCTGCTGCGGAGCGATGGACCGCTCCTAGACTGCTGGGGGCCTACCTGCCTGTGCATCACCGGTGGAGTTGACTGGGGGGAGTGGACACTGGCGATCTGTGGGGGCCTTGGGGACCTGGGTTGCGGCTAACTGATACTGCTTCTCCTACGTTGCCTTAAAGACTGGTTGGAGTCTGGCAAGTGCCCGTGGAGGGCCAGGGACGGCGATAAAAGAAGACGACATCTTCAGGGCAGTGGGTCACCCCCCGGGGGTGGTCTGCGGGCCCCTGGGTCGACAGCCGAGTTGCCTGGTTGGAGGCCTGTCTTGCGGTGCAGTGGGACCAGGCGAGGGGACACATGGCTCTGTGGTGCTCTTGGCCTGTCTGGCTAGGGAGCTAAGGTGACTACGTGGGCCTTGGGGAGCTGAAAGGGACCCGACGCTGTGTGGTGTGGGGACTTCGTCAGCTGGGGAGAGCGGCACAGAGGTTGGTAGCGAGACACACGAGGGAGTGTATTTGCTGGCCCTGAACTTCTGGTCTTCCGCTTGGGCCATATACGACCTGCTGCAGCCGCCCGGAGGCGGGATTGCCCTCGGGGGGGGCCTGGGTCTTCAGGAGGGGAGCAACATTGGCACTTTTGGAGCATGACTCGCACGAAGCCAGGGAAGGAGCCACCGGTGGCCTCCAAGGATGCCTCAGTTATTGACCTATAGAGCAAGCCAGGCGCTGCGCCGAAGGGCATTACGCCGCCGGGAGCGGGAGCCTCCGCCAAACCGGTCACTCAGTCCTTCATGGCGCTGTTCATGCAGGAACTCAAGACGGAAATTGGGTCACTTCGTACTGAAGTTCAAGGACCTCAGAGAGACGTGGGGGAACTGGGAGGTCGAGTGGAGGACTTGGAGAAGACCCTGGATGCCCGCACGGAGGACCAGGAACACCTATGGCAGCCGCTTGCGACTTTGGAGGAACAGCATTTTGAGCTCCAGATTAAACAGAAGGACTTGGAAAATAGGGGGCGCCGGAACAACATACGCATCGGGGGTGTTCCAATTGGGGCGGAAGGCACGGACATCATGGCGTTTGTGGCGGACCTGCTCCATGATATTCGTGGGGACGACGATGCCTCCCCACCGGCTCTGGATCGAGCGCACAGGGTCTCGGGACCAACTGGGAGGCCTGGACTCATCCCCAACATTCTGACACGGGTCCACTTCTTTTTCGAAAAAGAAGCAATCCTCAAAGCGGCTAGAGATAAGTCCGAAATACTTTACAAAGGCAAACCTGTCCAGCTGTTCCAAGACTTGGCCCCCACGATTTTCCGATGACGACGGGACTTCCGACCCATCACTGACAAGCTGCGGGATCTCAACATCCACTACCAATGGGGCCACCCCTTCGCCCTCCTGTTTCAGTGGGAATCCAAGTGCCGGGTGCTACGTTCCTATCGAGAGGCGGCCCAGCTGCTCCAAATTCCAGACTCCCCGCCGGCCAGCCCCTCGCGGCGACCTGCGGCTCTCAGAGTCCCGCTGAAGCCGCAATGGTCTACGGTACGCCGCTCCCGACACCCTTCCTCCCCTGATGGAAGCAGAACATTGCGAGAGAAGCAGGATATCATACAACATTTAAAATCCTTGGAAGGTGGCCCATCGCTGTCTGGCTCACAGGCGTCTCTCCTCAAATGAGCCCTCACGAGATGAAAAGTCCTTCATGAAGACAATCTCAGAGTTGTGCAGACTTCTAGCTTGATTCGCCTGCACTCGCCTCGGCGGCTTCACCCTTAATGTCCTCGGCGCCCAATCTGGAGGCGCGCTTCTGCCCGTTCTTCGGCGCAACACCTACTCTGCTGAGGCGGTGGCCCGGAGCGGGCCTTTGGTGATCTGGACTCATAGACTGGCGATGACGGACCCCCACGCCTATCTCTGGGAGAGTGACATCTCCGGGACAGCTTGTGCCGTTGTGCCTGGCTACTCCCTAGACTGGAGTAGGCTATGTTGGCCATGTTGGCCGTTTACGTGTATTTGTTGTTCCACCTGTTCTCCCCCCCCCCCCTCTTCCCCCTTCCTTCGGTACCCTCTTGGCGGGGGGACATGCTAGCGCGTGGAAGATTTGTGTGGGAACAGCCTTACTAGTGGACCTGGGATTATGACCACTGAACCTTGCTGGAAGATCCTTTCAATTAATGTGAAGGGGCTCAACTCGCCCAACAAGCGCCGCCAATTATGGCGGTATTTGCTACTCCAGAACCCCGATATAATCTTCCTCCAGGAGACCCACCTCCTTAGGGCTGACGTTGCCCATATGGCCCACCCACATTTCCCTCGACAGTTTTGGGCCTCGGCGGCCACTAAGACAGCAGGGGTAGCTATTCTCTGCAGGGCGGGGTTAGCTCAAGGGGCTAATAAAGTGCTTAGAGATAGTGAGGGTCGGTCTGTGAAGGTTGAGGTCAGGAGAGGACATCGCAAGCTCACCCTCTGTAACGTTTATGCCCCCAACCAGGGTCAGGATGCCTTCTTACGCAGGCTGATTCGGGAACACCTCGAGCCGGTGTATACGGACCTCATAGTTGGAGGCGACTTCAACTTGGTGTGGGATGCGGAGCTGGATCGTTGTGGGGGTGCCTTTCATGGGGTAGGGGCTATGTCTGCGGCTGTGAAGAGCTCCCTAGGTGCTTTAAATTTAGTCGATATCTGGTGCTATCACTCCCCGGGCCTACGAGACTATACTTACTATTCACATGCGCATCGCTCTTACTCTCGTATAGACCTTCTGCTTGTCTCACACTCTCTGCTCAAGGACACCATATCGGCGACACATTCTAATATTTCAATCTCCGATCATGCCCACGTGGAGTTGAGTCTACGCGAGCGCCTCACCCACCCTCCGCGGTCGTGTCGCTGGCGATTTCCGGACCACGTCCTTCGAGACCCGGTGGATAGGGAGGAAATTCAGGCCGCTATCCTGGCATAGTTTGAAGCAAATGATCTTCCGGAGACCCCCCTTCCCCTTTTGTGGGACGCTTTCAAGGCTACCATACGAGGTACCCTCACGGCTATAGCTGCTGTGAGAGCATGTGAGGCGCAGCTTTATGAGAACAAGCTTACGCGGGAAGTCAAGACGCTTGAGAAGATGGACCAAGAGCGCCCGCTGGCGCCACGCAAACGACGCCTGGCCGTCCTTAGAGGCCAGCTTCGGGCGCATAGAACGAACAAAGCGGAGCGTGCTCTGCTTGCGCTCAAGCAGCGTTATTATGCAGGAGGTGACAAGGTGGGCTCTGTACTGGCACGGCGCCTGCGTACACGGGCAGCCAAGGCCCACATCGCAAAGCTGCAAAAGGCAGATGGGTCATGGGCCATCACGGAATCGGCAAAGCTCCAAACATTTCGCGATTTTTATGCGACTTTATATGCAGACGACCCGCCTGTGGCGGATCTGATCTCATCTACCATGAGCGCCTGCGATTGGGAACCACTAAGCGAGCGCCAGTCTGGGCTTCTGGAGGCTTCCATCACCTCGGCAGAGATAGCTGGCACCCTGCACGACCTTCCGTTGGGTAAAACGCCAGGCCCGGATGGGTTGCCGGTATCTTTCTATCGCGCCTTTTTGCCGCAATTACAACCATATCTTCTCCGTCTTTTTAACTCATTTGATGAGTTGGTTGGGCCCTCGCCGGACATGGCAATGGCCGAAATAGCCCTCATCCCAAAACCCGGGAAGGATCATACCCTTTGCTCCTCTTATCGGCCCATCGCCCTGTTAAATACGGATCTTAAGCTGTACACTAAACTTCTTGCTAAACGGCTTAGTGTCCATCTGCCCAATCTCATAGAGCCAGACCAGGTGGGGTTTATCCAACATCGCCAAGGTGCAGACAATGTGCGCCGAATAGCGCACATAGTCGGGAAGGCTAAAAATTGGGGTATGCCAGCCTGCTTGTTATCGCTTGAACCCGAAAAAGCGTTCGATCGGGTGGACTGGTCATTCCTCCGTGCAGTCTTACAGAAGGTGGGTCTGGGCCCGAAGATGGTGTCGCGCATTATGGCTCCCTATATCTCGCCGGTGGCTAGAGTGCGCGTAAATGGTCAGCTCACGCAGCCTTTTCCCATCTGTAGGTGCACCCGACATGGCTGTCCACTGTCACCCCTGCTGTTCGCCCTTGTGGTGGAACCCCTTGCCATCATGATTCGTCGGTCCCCCGACGTCCGCGGTATCTCTCTTCGAGGTGTGGAGCATAAGATCGCCCTTTTCGCGGACGACCTCCTTCTCACTCTATCTGACCCGTTGCGCTCATTGCCGGCAGTACACTTGCTGCTTCAGGATTATGAAAGCGCCTCTGGGCCTAAAATCAATCACACGAAATCCTGGGCCCTTAATATTATGATCCCGGACCAGGAACTTCTGTCGCTCCAGGCCTGCGTTCCTTGTCAATGGGCGACCCGGTCGGTGCGATACCTGGGCCTCAACTAGACCCCAGATCTGGCCACCTGGACGTAGGCTAACTGGCAGGAGTATAAACTTTCGGTCCTGGCCGACTTGCGCGCGTGGAAAGCTTTACCACTCTCTTGGCTTGGTCGACTCAACACGGTGAAAATGTCTATACTGCCGGAGATCCTTTATCTCTTTCAAACGCTGCCGACACCTATTCCGGAGCACCAGATACAGGGGCTCCAACGCGAGTTTGTTACCTTTATCTGGGGCGGAAAGAAACCACGCTTCTCTAATAAAATCTTGAAGCTCCCTCGTGATAGGGGCGGACTTGCCTGCCCGAACCTACTTGACTACTATTGGGCGTCGCATCTCCGCTATGTACTGGAATGGGGAGCATGGGAGAGAGAAAAGGTGTGGTTTCACATAGATCGGGCAGTCACCTGCCGCCCACTGTGGGATCATGCCTGGCTGCCTCGAGAGGCGTGCCATCTCAGCGCCTACCTGATTGTCCCCACTAAAACGGTCCTTGAGATCTGGGACAAGGTGGAAGTTCGCAGGGGCCTTACCACCTTCCCGTCCCCTCACACTCCAATTGCGCACAATCCGCAGTTCCCTCCGGCGTGTCGTCCACCCTATTTTGCGAACTGGACAGAAACCGGTTGCAGGACGATAAGGAACCTATTTACAGGAGAGAATCTTAAATCCTTTGCTCAATGCAAGCAAGAATTTGGGCTAACAGAGAAGGACAAATTCCAGTACATACAGCTCCGACATTGGATTCAGGGCTTCTCCTTGATGCAGGCGGCCACGCGGCCCTACACCCCATTCGCACAGCTAGCACGGACATTCGGCACATATAAGGTGCTGATCTCCCGTATATATAAGGTACTACAGCATGCACTGCGCCCGGATCCCCACCCATACCAACTGCGATGGCAAAACGTCTCCGGCTCAGGTGTTACCCCTTCTCAATGGGCAAGGCTTTGGAGAGACATCCCTAAAACTTTACGTAGCATCCCCCAACAGGAGTCAGCTTATAAGGTAATGACCCAATGGTACTACACCCCCGTTCGACTTCAAAAAATGTTTCCTAAGACATCTCCCCTATGCTGGCGTGTACTCAGGCGCTGGTAGACTTCATTCACATTTGGTGGACATGCCCCCTTCTGGCTCTCTATTGGAAAGAGGTCCTTAGCCATATCAAAAAGGTTCTGGGGTACCCCCTGCCCGAGGACCCGCTTGTAGTCATCTTAGGCCTTAGACCAGCGACTTACCCGCTTGTGGCATGTGGTGGCGATGGAGTCGCTCACGGCACGTCTCCAATTTCGGGATACCCAGTTTAGGAAACTCTGGAAGCCTTTGGTAGATCATCTGGGGCGACTGGAGCATGTTAGATTGCTGCCACCACGACTCCGGGCCCTGAAGCTCTTCGACGATGTAGTATGCCCTGCGGACCCAGGGGGTTTCTGGGGGTCTGCGGACAGTAGGTAGTGTGTACCAGTTACTGCCACCCCTCTCGCGACTCTGAAAGGTTGAGTCCACGGCCACCACCGGATAGCGATAGTGTGGCCCGCACTCCTTCCCCCCACCAAACCCGCTTCCTCTACCCCAGTACTTCCCCCCTTCTCCTCTTTTACCCCGACCCCATCTCAGTTAGTTGACTACCTTATGGACATCCTTTGACACAGGGAATGTAGCGGAGGGTCCGTCCGCCGCCATACCAAGGTAAAGCTGGAATGCCCTACTGCCTGTTTTCAGATTGACATGTCTAGCCTAATAGATGTTGAGCCACTCAATGCCCTGCGCGTCAATGGCGAACGATACTGTGCTTCCATAGAACAACGCTCCTGCCAATGTGACCTACTCAGGGGTACCTCTGCTGAAGAATGGGATAGGGGCATGGTAAAGAGGTCCTCCTGGCACTGTCCGCCTGGATGGACGCTGATTGTGGGGATGCGTTGCTCGATCTGTTCGTACGCTGCTGCATCTAGAGCGGCATGGACTCAGGTACAGCTAGAATTACAGTGAGAAGGGTTTGGAAACCAGGATACCACCCTAGAGTTATGCCACATACAGGGAATATGGCCCTCTTAGGGCGCGGTTGGCGCCCTTTGCATATGCTATTGCTCATTGGCAATCCCGCAATTTTCTGATCTTGTTCATAAGACGTGCCGATTAGGCTGGGCATAGAGCTTCTAGGGCGGGAGATTCTGTTAATTTGGCAATTGTATCTAGACCTGTACTTGGGTTAAAGCATGACCTCATTGTCTCTTAGGCCTCTGCATTTCGCTATCTGAGTTTTTTGGCTGCCGGCCTTACGGTTGTAGGCAAACAAGCTGTGTATTGGTACTGGTGGGACCCTTAAAAATCAATAAAAAGTTGTTATATAAAAAATAAAATACACCACCTGCCCTCAGATGTCATCACGTTGATTGTTGTATGATATTCCGAACATAAAATATATGTGCTGGATTTCATAAAACATCACGCACAGCGTGCTTGTAGCGTTAAAATAACCTCCTTATGTAATTCCAAAAACAAACGTCCCTAATGCATGTAAAAATAATCAGTTCATTCGATTCCAACTTTGAAGTGAATAGTTCGTACGATTGTCTCTCTTGTGACAGCCTCATTTTTTCTCTCCCGTTTTCCAAGTACTCCAATGGTTGCTACTTGCCTAAAGGGCCGACAGTAATATGTGTATTTCATGAAGCGGCAAAGTGCACACCTGATATCATTAATTTTTCTTTCTTCCAACATAACGATCGCGTGTAACCCGGGAGCGTGGTCAGGCCAGCCACGCAATTAAGATATATGCACAAGAACCTGGAGTGGAACACCACCCCACCGGATGCACAGCTATTTTACATAATAAATGTACTCCTTGCCGTTGCCTTCCAACAGATCATCAGGGAATGGAAGAATTCTACAAAGGTATCTTAACGGGCCTGGTGGTATGCAGTTTGTTACAATCATTGGTTAGATAGAGCTTACGTCCCCCTAATTTCCCTTGCTATTAAACGAGACCTTCTATGGCTACCCATAACTACTTTTCTAGATATTTCCATTCAGTCTACATGGTCTCATAATCCCTGAATTGAGGAAGTTCCTAAACCTCCATGAATGTTTTTCTACTATACAAATATAGTAAATTGTTAACTGGCTTATTTTTCTTGTTCTCGACTGTGAGAAGGTGGCCTGATATATGCTGTCCACGAGTTCTAGTGGGCACCCTGTATCAGTCCAAACAATCCCTTATGGTGATAGGTTAAAGACAGCCTTTATTGAAAGCTATCCTAGTGGTAGCTATGGAGAGCAGCCTTCAGGCTAAGTCTTGAAGGAATGTAAAGAAGCTTGTTTTACCAGTCTGTAATCTCTTGAATGATAAAATGAAAAGACAACCACACCAGGTATATATTCAAAATATATGTATTTAGGATAACACACACCCCTCTAGTCTCTTTATGAGACTGGAGTTTGAAGTACTTAGTTTACAAGTCAGCAATTATCAGTAATAGCAAGAATACATGTTTGGGCCCTAGGGGCGTACCAAACCATATACCAAAAAGTGGTATAAGAACCACGACTGGAATAGACTCTAGGCCTAGAGTCTGTAGAATCGCTGGGACCCCAAATAACCACCCAAGGTAGTGACACAGGGGACTCACAGGGACAGTATGCAGTGTGTAAACACAACCGCGGGTTCCCATTATCTTCTATGGGCAATGTCGCGGTTGGAAATTTAATGATTAGGGACACTTCTAATCAAGTCAGGACCAAACCCTTTTGGACTTAAGAAGTTCTAGGGCTAGCACAAATGAGAGCACCGGAGTACTCGAGTTACTTCATCCAGGGAAGCCGGGTGTATAGGTGTCTTTTGGTGTCTGGTCGCGTCGTCGATTTCAATGGGAGCCTGCAAAGAACTGCTGCTGCCGTGAAGAGGAGAAGTGTCCAAAGAGATCCAAGCCTGAATCTGGGATAGAAGGAACCTGAAAGCAGAGGGGACAGAGTCTGGTTCACTAGCCAGTGACCAGGGGCAGGATGGACCAATGCCCACAGATGTCGGGTGCTTCAGGTGAGTTGATGGGTGTCTTGACTCTTCAGCCACGAGGTCCAGGAGGCATTGACGAAGTCCACGGGCCGGATTCGAGCTGTCCCACGAAGTTTGTCGAGTGCTGCGGTGTCGGCGACCGGAATGGACCCAACAAGCCTTGGCAACAGCAAGTCACTGGAATTCAGAGAAAGGACTGCGGTGCAGACCAGCAAGGTCTTAGGGACTCACCCAGCAAGGTTAAGCAGGGCACATCTGGAGCAATCAGGAAAGCCCCAGTAGAAAAGGAGTTGCCTTCATGGGGACCTGCTAGCCAATGAGCTAGTGATCGCGAAGGAGCCTCAAGCAGTGGCACTTGAAGCTGGCCCACGGGTCACTCGTAGAGAGGAGGCCAACAATCCTCAGGGCAGGAGGTGCACAAGGCTGGGGCTACTCGAAGCCCAAAGCACAACTTCAAGGAGGACCAGGAAGATAGTGTTGCTTCAAATGTTCACGGTGTCCACGGGTCACGGTTCCACGTCGCCCACGATAGCCACGGGTCTCAGCTTTGCTGTGGACTCAGGGTAGCCTCAGGGAAGTCTGGAAATCTACGTTTGGTGATGCAAAGACTTCAGCGTCCGGCGGGAGCTTCAGCGATGCAGAGCGGTCAGTTGCTTCTTTGGTGCCTGCCAAGCAGGAGAGTCACTCCTTGACCCCAAGGGAGATTTCTTCAGTCTTCTAGTCAGGATAGAATGTCGAAGATCCAGGCTATATGATGCAGAGTTTCGTCCAGGGTAATCTAAAGTCCTAGGGACTGGATTCCTATACTTATAGTAAGTTTAGGGGGTGGACTAACTCTAAGGCCCCACGTATGGGTGGGCCTGGAAAGAGGGGTGTATACACCCATTTCCTTTGTCCAGTTTCGCACCACAGCAGATGCAGGTAGCCCCTGCAACCGGTTTGAACTGGGCTATGCACAGGGACAGCAAACTTGCCCCCAGCGCAGGACTTCAAAGCACCAGAGAGTGTTCCCGCCCAGCACCAATACACATCTGCCTGTCTGGGGTTTGTGGTCACACCTCCCTTCGACAGGAAACCTGTTGTCCAGGCCTCCCCTGCCGGAGTATCGGTCAGCAGCAGGAGGACAGACCCGTGTCTGTGACAGAGGCATCCATCTTGTGATGCCAGGGCTCAGGAAAGTCCTACCGGGTTTGACCAGTGTGAACATGTCTTTCCCTCTAGAAGGGTGGAATGCTACCCCCACCGCCAGAACTGGTGGAGGGTAGTATTCCAAAAAGTTTGACACCAAACACGACATGTTTTGATGCAGCTATTCCAAAGTTAGCATTTATAGCGAGGTTATAATGCACTTAAGAGTATATAGTGTGGCTGTATCACAGAACAGCCATAAGGAAGGATTTCCGAAAGCTGCAGAGGGGCTCAGCTCATGCTTGGGCACCCTCTCACACAAAACCAAGCACTCTGCCTTCAGGATTGTCAAGGCCTGCCATAGGAGTGACTTATAGGTTTATATGTGTCTGTATATATATGTGGATATAGGTAGCCTATACCACTGTAAGGGGTGCAAGCACACCCTTACCCAGGCTGCAGTAGCAGACCTGTGGTGCCATTTTGGAGTGCTTCCCAGGGGTGGCATAATACATGCTTCAGCCCCTTGTAGGCCTCTGAGGTACCTATGCCCTAGGTACATAGTATACCACATAGTAGGGGCTTATAAGGCACTCCAGAATCCAATTAGATATGTACCTAATGTACATGGAAACCATTTTACAGAGAAAGCAGATAGACTGGGGCCCTGAATAGCAGGATCCCAGTCCAACTAAGTCATAAACCAGCAAAACACCAGGAAAAAGTGGGGGCAAACCATGTAGTCAGATTCCACCTTCCTACATATCGACTTTGGTAATAATTGTTACACTGTGATTATACTCATATTTATAGCTTGATGATTGTCACTTTTTTCTCTCTTTTTCTTTCTGCCTCCAGTATTTTATTGAATTGATAATTTTGTATACATGATTGTATCTTGTGTTTGTTATATTGTATTTGATTATTTATAAATAAAATCTTTTCTTAAATTTAAAATAAAAATGTAACTTGATTTGCTACAATCGTACCAAAGCAAGCCCCGAATCTTTCAGGACTGTTGTACACTCGTAAATGAAGTCTACAAACAGTATCTATAACCGAAGCCTTGTTGTAATTTGCAGCTGGCGCCAAGTCAGCTAATGCTAGCATTTACACTATCATATCTTTTATATTTTGCATTCTGGTACTTGTAGTTTCTATTTCTTCATTATAAGTATAATCTTAGAATTGACTATATAAAAAAACAGCCCTGGACAAAGATTTCATTAAAACAACAGAGCCAATCACTATTCTTAAACCTTTATTGCTGCCCCAGCATGCCTTTTCCTAATGATGTGACTGATTGGAAACCACACTTACCATTAGGGCAGTGCTTTTTCAATTAATAATCAATATCATTGGTCCTTAGCATGTATAGCTTAGAAAATAGGGTACAGAACGATATCCAGTTTAAACAAAACCTGCACCGAAGTTGTAAAAAATATAAAATCTGGACCTTAACTAAGCAATACTACTAAATCGAGTACATATTATAATTTGATTTAACTTTTGGACTGCCTTTGTGCCTTTTTTAGTATAACAATGTGTTCATTCTAGAACTGATCTTGTGCCCTCTCTTACCTACAATCAAAATGTTTGTTGGATTCTTAAAGTTTTTTAAAGATATTCAATGTTAGGTGACAAAATTATTATTGAATACTAATGATTTTTATAGTGAATATAGTAGTTACCAATTGATTATTAATGTTGCACTTGAAATAATTTTATTTAGATGATTAGAAGAGTGGTTATTAATGTATTTTAGTTATGCCACATTTCTGCAGTGACCCCATTTTATTAAAAATAGATGCTGTTTTTGAAATTATGGGGCATATCAACAAGGGCTTTATCTCTGCTTTTTTGGCTTTAAAAGCCAAAAAAGCAGAGATAAAACTAGCACCCTGTCAACAACAGGGTGCTAACATGCAAATTTGCATGTTAGCACCCTTTTACTCTACGCTTCCCCTTGCATCTCTAATGAGATGCAAAGGGGGCGTTCCAGAGTACAATAATAGGAGAAATGTCGCTAAGCGGTTGTTGTTGATATGCCCCTTAGTCCCCCTGACTCCTGCTCATTACCCTTCCCAATCAATGTCCCCCTGTGTGTAGTGGTGGGTGGAGCTCGCAGAGTGATTGAAAAACTCTTTGAATACCACTGAGTTCCGCAAGTGGGCGGAGTTCCCTATACAACTGACATGTAGGACCCTCCCTGTCATTTGTGAATGAGGGGGTATATCCAGTCCTCTTTCTAAACAACGAGTATGCCGTGACTGCATTGCAAACACTGCATACATGCAGCTCAACACAGATGATCATACTACGGGGCATATCAACAACAACCGGCAATAATTATCGCTAAGCACACTTAGCGCTAGGATAATTATCGCCGGCTAGCGTGGATTTTTATCGCTGAGATAGCGTGCTATTAGCAACGCTTATCTCAAAAGCGATAAAAATCCTAGCGCTAACTGCCTAACCTGAGATTATCGCTGGAAACCCAGCGATAATCTCACGTTACCTTGTTGATAGGGACAGGCAAACTTAGCCATGATATCCTCCTTCCATAAGATATCATGGCTAAGTCAGAAAAATACCAGACTTAAAAAAGCAGCGTTAACCGCGGTTAGCACTGCTTTTTTGTCTCTAACAGGGTTAGCGACATTCTTGATAATAGGATAAATGTCGCTTAGCGACATTTCTCCTATTATTGTACTCTGGAACGCCCCCTTTGCATCTCACAAAATGTGGCGTTAGCTTGTTGATAGGGGCTCACAAACTTAGCCATGATATCCTCCTTCCATAGGATATCATGGCTAAGTCAGTCCTGAAGCAGGCATAAGGAAAGTAGCGATAACAGGGGTTATCGCTACTTTTCCTGCCACTGTGCTTCATAGCGTGGGGCTTGATGATAGGAGAAATGTCGCTTGGCGACTTTTCTTCTGTCATGTTAGGTCAGGAACGCCCACTTTGCATCTTTTTAGAGATGCAAAGCTGGGCGTTAAGATTTCGTACGCTAAAGCAAGGTTTCACGCGTTAGCGTGACCTTGCTAATTAGGCGATAAAATTATCGCCGCTTTTCAGCCGAAAACGGCCGCAAAAGCGGCGATAATTTTCTTTCGCCTCGTTGTTGATATGCCCCTACCTTCCCTGCGGGCAGTGTCTGTTGTTGGTTACTAGGGTTGAGAGGAGAGCTTCAAGTGCTGAGCTGTCTTTTTGACTGATGTGCTTTTGCAGAGCTCTACAGTTTGAGCCTCTTATATGGGGCAGTAAGGGATGGTCTGGCTGAAGTGACCGCACTATCCCACTAAGCTGTCTTTTTTTACTAC
Source organism: Triturus cristatus (assembly GCF_964204655.1). Lineage (NCBI taxonomy): Eukaryota > Metazoa > Chordata > Amphibia > Caudata > Salamandridae > Triturus > Triturus cristatus. Next base: position 557,970,752 of record NC_140583.1, read on the forward strand.
AGTGCTTCTGCATAGCTCTACATTTTGATAGGCTGGTTAGGGGCAGTAAAGAATGTTCTGGCTGCAGTGAGCCAATTATCCCACTGTGCTGTCTTGTGACTATAGTGCCTTTCCAAAGGTCTGTCTTTTAGGGTCTCATATGGGGTTGTAAGGGATGATCTGGCTGCAGTGAGTGCATTATCTCACTGAGCTGTCTTTGTGACTATGGTGTCTCTGCATAGGTCTATCTTTCGGTGGTCTCGTTTGGGGCAGTAGTGAATGCTCTGGTGGCAGTGAGAGCTGACAGCGCTGGAGCTGAGCTGGAAGCTGCTGTACCTGCTGGTTTACTCTCCGTGATGTCCACCCTCTGTTCTGGTTTATCTTCCCTGCCTGGCCCCCCTTCCTGCTGGTTGACACTCCCTGCCGGTCCTCCCTCTTTGCTGGTCCACCCTCCCTGCCAGTCCTTCCATCCCCACCGGTCCACCCTCCCTGCTGGTCCAGGCTTCCTGCTGGTCCACCCTCTGTACTGTCCACCCTCCCTGCTAATCAAGCCTCCCTTCCTGCTGGCCCACCCTTCCTTCTGGTCGACCCTCCATGATGTCCACCCTGCCTGCCGGTCCACCTGAGTATTCTTCCAGGAGGGGCTGGTATTTGAAAGGGGAGCAGGTTCCGGCCCCTTTGGAAACCAGAAAGCACAAGACTCTGGTCCTGTCCTGGTCAGGTTAGGCGGTGCTGGCAAGGAACGGAGTTAATGGTCAGCTCAGTGGGATTGTACTGTATATTTAACAGGTTTTGGCTCTGGCTGGCCAGGTGAAGCGCGTGGCTGCTGCAGCTGGGCTCCAGTTGAGCTGAACAGGAGGAAGGTGAAACAGGACCCAAACCAGGAGGATCCCATCCCCTACCCGCCAACAGCAGACAGAGAGAGGTTCTGGTGATTTTAGGGTATTGGTGCTGTCATTCCTCAGCTACGAGACCTATCTAGAGCCAGGAACCTCCTCTGAGGAGCCCCTGTGGTTCTTAACTTCTCGGGAGCAGAGACCTAGACCAGCTCCTCTAGTCTGTCGTGGCTCCTACTGCACGGGGCTCTATGACGTTACACCTGTCTAGGGCTGAGAGCTTGTGGACGGAGCACAGAGCATCACACCACTGCAGGGCTGAGCTCTTGTGCACTATTCCCGGTTGGACAAACACAGCACTGCACAAGAAATCATGGTGCTGCATTATTCGGGAGTGATTACTTAATCAAGGGAGCCAGGCTGTAGCACCTGTCACAGGTGGACAGATGTACACCAGATCCACATTGCTGCACAGCTCTGGAGTAGGCTACAGAGCACAGATTTACATTTCTGCACTGTCCTTATGGTGAAACTAGTGTAGGAGAGTCAGGGTGCTGAACCAATCTGGAGTGAACACTAGTGCACGAGAGCCAGAAAATTAAAATGCTCTAAGGTGGGCATTAGTGCATGGCAGCCAGGTGCAGCATTACTTCTGAGTGGACACTAGTGCACGGAGTGAGGGTGCTGCACTACTCTGATCTTTGAAGTTGACATTAATGCACCAGACCAGGGTGCTGGATTGCTCTGGGGTGGATTCTGTGCATGGGATATAGAATACTGAATCTGATTCATATGTGGTAGGAATTAGTGCACAAGAGCAGCATAATGCAGAACATTGTGGCGGACACTGGTGCACTGGAGCCAGGGTGCTGAACTGCTCTGAATTCGACAGTAGTGCACCGGGCCCACGTTGCTGAACTGTTTTGGGGTGGACAATTGTGCAGGGGAACCAGTATAATAAGTACATGTATGTAGCTTTTTGACATTCATTTGAAATGAACAAGGTGGAATATCATTGTGAATGTAGAATATAATGAAACAGTGCCACAGGATATATGCATCTTTACATCTGTGGTAATGTTGGCATATCTATATTCTTGATGTTTTTTGCACATTAACCATCATCTTGTGCATAATCCGCAGGTGGCCAGCTCAAACACGTAACGTGGTACCACAAAAGGCACAAACCAAATAAATCATATAGCTACATCTGTACCTGTAAACTCAATTGAACACAGCTGAGCTAGTCTTGGCAGGGGTCTGTTGCATATGTGCAATAATGTGTATGACACAGTTGCTGGTGATGTGTAGAACACGTTGACACAGTTACAAAGTATGAGCAGGAAGGTATCATGAAATCAGAGTAATACAGAATGTGTGTCACTCTGCAACATATATAACACCCACATGCAATATAATTTCAGTGTGACTGACCATAGGTGTGACTAAACACACCTGCTATGTAACACTTACAATGTTTGTAGACACATACCTGTCCCTGTAGCTGTGTCGGATCAAAAGACAAATAGAAAATTCATGTCGGACAGTGTCAGCAGGGTAGTATTCAGAAGGTAACCACTTTGAATATGATAGATGCTGTGAATGTTGTCATGATAGGGCAAACTTTGCATACATCATGGATCAAACAAAAGACATGGCTACATGTGTTTCAGTAAGAGTGGTAGTACATCATCATAAGGTCGTCAAAAACGTCTATTTCTTACCCTACCCTGAGGTATGGCCATTGTAATACAGCCTCGGGGGTACCTGAGTTTGCCTCAGAGTAAGCCATGTCATCCCTATGTGAAATGGTGTGACAGAGGAACGTTGACACTGATGTCCTGGAAGCTGGCCTGCTACTCTAGGCCACCGTGGTGTTGTCTGAATCATTACCAGAATGATTGACTGTTGCACATTTCGAGTGTGGATGTACACATGGCAGGGTTCTGGATATTGTTTTAGAGATTTTAACTGGATTATAGCCTTCAGATTTTTGTGCAATGTGTAATTTTTAAAAGACATTGCGGTATTGCAATTGCTGTAAAACCTATGGATTGCCAATAGGCCTCAATGCATGTATTAAGTAAAATTGGCATGGTGTGGTCATCTGGACAAACTCACTAGTCTGTACATGGTTTGGCACTGAATGGCAGCCTCATGCCCTGTATATCCTTTCGGTTCCATTTCTGGGAGGCTTTGATACAATGCAAGGTATATAGTAATGTTGCTGCTGTGTGTAAAAGTTAACATGGAAGAATGCATGAACTGGTGGGCTAAGTTAGATTGGCTAGCACCAACGTAGTCAACCTCCATCAAGGTGCAAGTGTCCCTATATTATATGCAACAAATATTGCGTACAGATGAGTACTCCAGCATGTGGACACTTAGGGCCCCACTAGGATAGCGGGTGGACTTCAGTCTGCCTGCCATCCTCGTGGTGCTGGGACCGGCCACCAGACGTGCGGCTGTCCAGCACCGCTGATTAGGATGCGAGCTCCACCCTGGTGGTCGCATTTCCCATATTTGACATTGCAGGGGGTGCTGCTTACAGCAGCAGCAGCACCCACCGCAATGCCAAAGTGCTATGTCATGCATTCCCATGCAGAATGGGGCAGGCACCGCACGGTGCCAGCCACCTTGTGCATGGGAATGGGTGAAGGCTCTCCTGGGGGCCCGCAACGGGACACCATTGTAAACCCCACCAGCCTTTCCGCCATGAAAAGGCCAGTTTCTGCACACATCCTAATATGGATGGTGGTGCCTGGTAGGCACCGCCACCATATTAGTGGCCAAGTCCGCCCGGCCGGCAATCGCAACGATTGCCGACCGGCGGAAAAGCGGTGGATGCACTTTGCGTCGGCCGCGATATTCCCGCCATAATAATATGGCAGGGGGTAAAACAGGTTGGGATGGCGGTCGGATCGCCACTGCCCGGCCGGCGGTGTCTTTCCGCCCACCATACTAGTGACCCCCATAGTACTGAGATGAATTGTCTAATTTGAAATGTGCAGGTACTAATGCAGCCCTGGGAGAATTAGTGTACTGAAATATGTTTAAGCACAACATGGTTTTGCTACAAGTGTATAACAGAAGCTATATGTCAGATTTCAGTGCATTTGGCTGAGGGTAAAATGTTGAAATGTACTGCAGTAATGTTTTGCAGGAAATATATAACAACCCCCTAACCATGTGTTGGCTACCTGAAACTGAGTAAGCAATGTGTGCTGCCTTGTGTGACTCAAGATGAGTAAAGCAATGCACATCATCATAAGTTTGACTCATTGTTCTGCATGACATGGTTCCCATTATATTGTGAATAGACTACCATTTGTGCACATACACTGACCGCACTTGACTCATTTTGCCTTGTTCAAGTAGGAGATCTCTTTGTACCGAAGGAAAAGTGTTCCTGTCCACATTTCAAAATTAGGAGTTGGTCTGGACAGGCACATATGATTGTTTAACAATGAAAGGCTATTATCACACACATAATGTACATTTACAACTTGTGCTAATATTTATTAACTTTACCTCCCTAGATAACTTGACAGCTGCGGATGTGAAGACTTTTGAGATGCAAATAGATCACTACCACCACATCAGATGTGCCTCCAAGGTGTATAGAAAGATGGGCAACCTATATGAAATGTTCAAGGCAGGTGTTCATAGAAGCACCAAATTCACTCAGCAGCATCCGGTGTCATCCCAAAAATCATAGGAGTCCAACAGCAGCCACCCGAACCACAGGCCACAACCAGGCCATCAGCTGCCTCACAGACACCTAGGGCATGGGCCAGGAGGACCAGAAGAAACATGGATTCTGTTTTTACGTACTTTGTCCTCAGCGAATTGAGCAAACTAAACCATAAGATAGAGGCTTTCAGGAGGAGCAGGCAAGCCTGTGTAAAAGTGTGTTGACCTTGCAAGAGGCCATGGTGCAGATGCCAGCAATTGTATAGACTCCCCCTTGGACCATTACCCTTTCCTTTTTAAATTTTGCCTGCACAGCACTTGTGCTGTGCATATGAAATCTATTGTAAATCTTAAAAGGGGCTTACATTCTGCCCTCACTTTTCATTGTTTGATGTGCTTGCCACTTCTTTTCCTCCATTTCTATTGCCTGTAGCATACTATCTGCTGTTGTTACTCTATGTGTTTCTCTTTTCAGTCTCCAATGGCCCAAGTACTGTTTTCATCCACTTTGTTGGACATTTGTTTCTCTTCTTTCTGTGTTACTCTGTGCTGTAACTTACATTCCTTCCATGAGGCTTGGAACACATCATTCTCCAAGCCTCACTTTCAGCTCTGCGCTCCGCCCCTGGGTTTTGATTGTGGCGTCACTGCCATTGAGGCTCATGCTGGTTTCAAATGAACCAGCATGCTTGTTTTTTCAGGTCGTCTCTTGGCTTGAGGAATGGCATTGAGTGACTGTTCAATTCTTTTTACCTGGTTAGATTTGTTTCACTGCCCCTTGTTGCTCACATTGTCCTCTATTTCTCAACAGCTGTGCAATAGGATAGGATAGGATATAGTTTTATAGAGCACTCGATTTCCGAAGCGTCTTGGCGCTAAAAGGTTAGACAGAGGGATCGCAACAGCTATGCCTGCCCCTAGAGTCCCGTAAACAACCACGTTTATAGCGTCTTCCTAAAGAGAAGCCTATTTGACAATAATCTCATAGAGATGGGCAGCTGGTTCCACAGTTTGGCTGCAGAATATGATAGGCTCATCCCTCCCCATGTAGCTTTGCGAATTGTGGAGATACAGATGAAACCCACGTCTGTGGATCTGAGTTTTCTGGTGGGGGTGTACCAGGAAAAGAGTTTCTGGAAATCTGCAGTCCCTCCGCCATAAAATATTTTATGGACCAAGCATAGGGCTTTAAACTCCGTCCTTTGGTGAATCAGGAGCCATTGTAATGACCTAATGGCAGCGGAAGTGGGGTGACCCCTAGAAATGTTTAACAATAGCCGGGCAGCAGTATTTTGTATTGACTGCAGTTTTGTCCTCTGCGCTATATTGACGCCTATAAAAAGGGCATTGCAATAGTCTTAATGCGAGAGGATGAGGGCCACTACTACTGATTTCCTCAATTCTTGTGGGATGAAAGGGAAAATCTTCCTAAGAAGCTTCAATACGAAGAAGCAAGACGTTGTACGATGTTGATCTGGGCCGCAAAATTAAGCTGGTCATCAAAAATGGCCCCCAGATTCTTACGTTTGTTGGACGGCATGGGACATTGCCCCGCCTCTGTCGGCTACCAGGTTGGGTTCCACAGGGATTGGCCATTGCCAAACTCCATCACTTCCGTCTTATCCGAGTTGATCTTAAGATAGTTACAACTCATCCATCTCATGATGTGAGTGAGATATGCATGGAAGTTAACTGCCGTACCTTCGGATTGTTTGGATACAGAGATGACAATCTGTGAATCGTCTGCATAGGAAACCAACGAAAAGCCATACTCTCTAATGAGTGTGGCAAGTGGAGTGATGTATATATTGAACAGTGCAGAACCCTGCGGCACTTCACACGGTGGGCGGAAAGGTTCGGATTTCACGTTTTCCCAATATATACTCTGCTCCCTGTCAGAAATGAAAAAAGAAGGGACAGGGCCACTTCCCCAATCCCCACCGCCCTCAGCCGTCGCACAAACACCATGTGATTCACGGTGTCGAAAGCTGCCGAGAGATCTAAGAGAATGAGGATGGCTCTGCCCCGTCCATCCACAATGGATGTCACTTTGGTCCCCTACCCTGTCCCATCAACATGATATACACCTAACATATAGCTCAATTGTAAACATTGCTTGTATTTGACAGACATGCGTCAGACTACATTGCAAAATGCATGGAGGTGGTTAAAGACAGCTTTAAAGCAGGAGCCCCGGATGAAGGATAGAGTAATTCAGTGTTGGTGTCTTTATAAAGAGTAGGTGAAACTACGAACGTACCAGTTACAAAAACAGGCATAGGAGAACCTAGCAAAAGCAGAGGAGTTGAGGGATTTAGCCCTATTCTGGAAGATCATTAACGAACCCTGCTTTGTGGAATCAGCCAAACCATCCATGCGCCATCACATCTCCCCAGACCAGTGGGTCTCTCTTTTTTAAAAGGTTTATTCCGTAAGCTCCCTGGAAGAGCCAAGAGTAGATATTCCGCCCAGTCCAGCTGTAAGCCCCATTCGTTTTTCGCTGGACAAGGTATATTCAAACATAGAGCTGCTTTCACTAAATAAGGCACGGGACCTGATGGAATACCCCCAGATCTGTTTCGTGAAAACATAGAGGTCTAGACCCCCCTTCTAACTCAAGTCTTAAACATGGTGGCCTTAAAGGGAATGCTGCCCTCTTGGTCCACCGCCATAATTATTCCAATCTATAAAAAAGGGGACAAGGACAATTCGCAATCGTATCGCCCAATCTCCCTTATTGACGCTGTAGTAAAGGTCTTGGGTCGGGTTCTTTTTTCTAGACTGTCTATGTGGGCCAGAGACAACCAGATTTTATCGGACATCCAATTTGGTTTCCCTGAAGGCATGGAAGCTAGGGATCAATATCTTAATCTTTATCTTGTGATTGGCAAATATACCCTCACACACCCGGAGATCTGTACTTGGCCTTTATGGACCTCTGGTCTGCAGTTGGCTGTGTCAACTGGACCAAGTTATGGGACATTTTAACTTCCCTGGGAGTGGATCCTCCTATTGTTCGTCTACTTATAACACTTCACGCCCAGATGACTGTGGTAGTGAGATACACGCATGGGGCACTCACAAACCATTTTAACTGCACAAGGGGGGTGCTCCGCGGTTGTATATTAGCCCGATTCTGATTTTCTGTTTACATTTACAGCCTCAAGGCTACCCTATTGGCACTTCAGTAGGACTCCCCGAGAGTGGGAAGGAGAGTCTTGCCAGTTTTACTCCTAGTTGTTGATGCGGTGTTGGCCCATACAGCCCGGGGTCTGCAGATTTAATAGATGGTTTTATATCTTTTATGGACAAGCTGGACCTGGTGGTCAATTTTACTAAGTCATATGGACTATTTACTGGTCGGCGGGGGCCTCATTCAAAAAGGTTTAAAGCGGGACATCACATACTGAATAAGGTCTCGAATTTTCCTATCTAGGAATGTTATTCCACGACCGCTTGCAGTGGCGAGCCCTCTTAGAGGAGAAGCGTAGTAAGTTGATTAAATCTTTGGGGGCCATTAATAGCTTTGCCAGCAGACTGGGCTCCTGAGCACTGGACGTTATTCTGAAACTGTATAAATCTAGAGCCATCGCAAAAGTTTTATATGGTAGTGAGGTGAGGGGGTACATTCCTTCTTATAGTTTACAGGTGGCAGAAAACAATTTTTTTCGGCGGATCCTGCGAGGCCCCCAAGGCACGCCAGCCTGGTCCATGCACCAAGAGCTAGGGGTCGATTACCTGGCAGAGCAAGTGGCTATTACATCATTACTTTGCTGGATAAAGATCTGGTCACACAAAGGTAAGGGTTGAAACCACTTGATCTTAGGGGATTGCCTGGCCCTGGAACCGGGTATCAAAATTCACTGGATACATTATATTAAGGAATCTGCACGAGCCATAGGAAGGCCAGACCTTTTCTTTGCACATGCCACTTTATGCCCTGGGGATCTCAAAATCACAAAAGAGTTATATCACAAATGTGTTACTTCCCATCACGAAAACAAAGAGCTCAGTAAACCTACAGTGAGGACTTTTGTAATGTTAAAGTCTGTGCTGGGTATGGAACCATACCTTTTTTTACTCCCTAACGCCCACAATAGATTTTTAATCACGCGCTTCAGATTTAATCAAATTCACCACCTATTAGCTTCCCCAGCTGGGTTTCTTTCCTCAACCCTAAGACGCCCCTGTGGCTGCAATCTTAGATCTCCACAGGACACGTTGCATTTTGTTTTATTGTGTAAATTATTCTTAGTGCCAAGAAAATGATTCCTTCTGCCTTTTTTAAAGAGTCTGAAGTTCAGGCAGGCAAAAGTGGCAATCTTGCACCGTCAGTTGTTTTCAAACCCCCATACCCTTCTTGCTGTGATTAGTTTTGTGCGGGCAGCTCATTGATCCAGGATATCCAGAATTGATTGATTTCTCATTGCTTTGTATGGAAGAGGTTACTATTGGTGTGACAGGGTTTATACTCATAGACCAATGGGGTTTTTAGTATCTTGTCTTATTTTAATTTGTTGTGTAGTTTTTATCTTTTTTATTGACTTTTATATTGCATGACTGTTTTATTGTATCTTTTTATGGATGTGTTTCCATCCGAATAAAAAAAAATGATTACATTGCAATATATACTGCCTTCAAACACTATTCCCAGCCTCGGTTTGGTATTTTAAACTGTTGTAAATCTCTACTGCTTTTCAACAATGCAGACAAACATTTTATTGTATATATGTTGTTGGTAAAGTTTTGTTTTATTGTAGTAATAATGTATCATTTTTTATCTCAGCTTCTGAGAACAAGAAGCAAAACTATTACTTAACGGCTTGTAATAACATATCCACCCATGTTTGACTAGCGTTATAGTGACAAATGGCAAAAATATGTTCTGCTTTTCAAGGATGTGATGTTTGGATTGGTTGGAGAAAAGCGCTTGGCGTGTCACTATCACCCTTCTTTCTATATTGTTCAATTTTTGATGGCGTACCTATTAATTGATTTTATGGATGGTACTATTTTAGGAGTATGAAGTATCTGAATAAACTGATTGAATTTCATGAGTAAATTTACATTGTGAAGCAATGGAATGCTTAACTCTTTGTATATTTTAATGCAGAGCTGTGTGTAGTGTGGCCTGAAATATTGCCTGTTGTAACTCTAAGCCACAGTTGAAAATTATGTTACCAAAGGTCTGAACTTCATGCAAAAAAGCACCTCTTGTCAGCCCTGCTGGTCCTCTTCTAGTGCATGGAGCCACCGGTCTGTTCAGTTGCTAAAAAGCTGAATGCTTTCTTGAACTTTAGAAGCTGTTGGACTATGCTAGGAGACAAGTGTGTTAAGATTCATTTGTTGTGTAGTTCCTATATCCCTGATAGGCTCTGCGCATTGGAATAAGGTCAGTATGTCTCTATCGAGTATATTAGACTTAAATACTTGTGTGTGCCAGCTAACTCAGAGGTCAATAGAAACTTCTCGAATATACAAGAAGGGATTAGCCTCTGACAACCGCATACACATGACAACTTTGTTTCCCTTAGAGTCGGAACAATCTCAGAATCGTGGAAACAATAGATAACAGTTTCGCTCAGTCAATCGTGCATGCTTCGTTTCTACAGAGTTGCACACAAATAGAGAAATGAGCGTTTCAATAAAAAGGTTTATTGAACAGTCTTATTTCTCATGCAAGAGATATGAATTGCTACAATCATAAGACAGACTGTGAAGTACAATATGTACGAGGTTAGCAGTAAGATAAAATAATACTGCAATAGCATGGTTTGTAGCTATGACATATATTAATCAAAATACATACATAAATAACATAAGCTAAAATGTGATACTCATCTGATGCTTCTAAATTGTTCTACCCCAGTGTACCTAACCTAAGTGCAGTACGAGGTTTGAAGTAGGCGCCATGTCTAAAAGTATAGCTAGCTATATTTTAGTTTAGCCAAGAGTGGGCAAAAGTTTCTCTAAGTTCTAGTCAGCTCCATACCTTAGAATGAGAGAGGTTGGAATCTCTTTTCTGGACTCGATAGTCTAACCCCCCACAAGGGAAGTCAGAGAGCACTGGAGCTGGATTCTCTTCAAGGAGGATGGCAGCGTCAGGTCAGTGCATCAGGCTGGAACTCGATCTCCTTCCGAACTAGCCGTGGCGAACCGCGTAGTCTGGGTTGGAGCGAATCCTATGGGAACCGCAATTTGCCAGGGCAAGTGCTGGTATATTTATACCTTGAAGATGTCTAGGAATGCCAGTATTGACGTAAAAGTCAGGCAGAGGAACGTCATGAATGAACCCCTAAGGAATAGATGTTCATGCACACTTAATGAGTTCGTTGAGAAATCAATATTGAAGCTGAGGGAAATTCCTAAATTCTTAAGGGTCTGGTTTTCCAAGAATTTGTTGTGCCGTGGATGGACGGATGTAGGTGGCCATGCCTGTATTTGGTTTGTACAGACAATATCTAAATAAGGGCCGGATTTCTATATACAAATAAGGGCAATGTGAATTGTACCTATATAAGGGCATATATCGGGAAACCTATATACGGAATCTAAATCTGCACACAACATATTAGTCTATTCTTCCTTGAGGGTATATCATTTGTCCACCCAATAAATGCAATTCATTTGCTTTTTGCCATGCTAACATATATTTTAATCTAAAAGCTCTCTATGTGGGCAGATGATAACTGAAACACACAGAGGTAATGGGATTTGCAAGAAAGCACTCAACCCGGCCAGGTGGACCCTTTAACTTGTCCCAGAACCATATTATTGCAGACACATATGCTTGAGATGTGGCACAACTTCAATGGATGTGCCTTGTGAAGACAAGTGCTATGATTCCAATTATTAAAGTTGCACATTCAATAAATTGACAAGTTAGTGCATGCGCTGCAGACAATCTCCCCACTTTATATTACCACAAGTTTCTGCAGAATGTATTGCCTTTCTCAATAAACAAGTCATAACACATTTATGGAGTTTTAGTAACTTAAATTGCACAACTGCTCACCAAGCTAAAACTTACCACAACAAAAAAAGTATAGTTAATCACATTGGCAAAATCTATTGCCTTTACCATTTCGTTCTGCTGTTTGTTTATAGTTATTAGGCATAGTGATAGTATGGTTTTAGTATAGGGTAGTTAGGTGTTAGTTTTTAGGTATGTAATTAGGTAGTTGTTTTAAGTCTGTTTGTACACTTTTTGGTTTTTAAGTGGGTGGGAGGGTTGATGTTTCATTTTCCGTTAAAAAAAATTATAGAAAGATACCAAAAACATATATTTGTTTAGCTTTACATGTAAAGTTAGTAAATGTTAGGTATAGTTGCTCCTTTGCTCTGAACCAATCTATGGGCCAGGCCAGATTCACAAATGTAAACTGAGAAGAAAGTTTAATTTTACGACTTTTGATATTCACAAAGGGCATTTACGAGTCGTAAAGTTATGCGTTTATCTCAGTTAAACTTAAGTTTTGGTCTTACGTTTAACTGAGACCAAAAGTCCTGGTCTCAGTTAAACGTAAGATCATAATGTAAGCTTAACTATAAATGAGACAAAGTCTAACTTTATGACTCGTAAATGCCCTTTGTGAATACCAAACGTCATGAAGTTAGACTTTTGTCTCAGTTTACCTCTGTGAATTGGGCCTATGTGTATTAAGGGGGATTGATGTTTAACTTGTCATTTGTGTATAGTGGTTAAGATAGTTTATGATAAGTTAAAATAGTGTAAGGTAGTGTTAAGGTTAGTTATTGTAGGATAGGTATGTGTAGGTAGTTTACGTTAGGAATATGTAAGACCGTGGTAAGGAGGATTAATGTAGGTTAGGTTGGTGTAGGTTGCTCATAGAGATTTTAGATAATTATATTGTTTTTCTACTTTCACAAATTTGAAATCATTCCACATTTAAGAGTTGTTTTTATTGAGTAGGTTGAGCTGAGTACATGATGTGCTATTGACCTACAATCTCTGAAGGTAAATGTTGCATTGTTAGAGGCCTTTGGGCAGGTGTTAGTCTACCTCACATTGGAATAAAGTTAGGAGCCTTTACCATTCTTTAGGCACATTAAGTAGTACTCTTTGGGTGATTTTACACACATCTCAAACAAATAGAGAGGGGCCCTTTAAAACCAAAGAAGTAGGACACCAAATAGACCACAGTCAATAAATGGATCCCCTTTGCTAGGCACAATCATTAAACATGCACACAAATAACAATAAATAATATCCCTAAAACATAAATACAATTTCCAAAAAACAGATTCTCAATAAATCCTATGTAGGCCAAATAACCATTCAACAATTTATTATAAGTTGATATGTTAAAAACACATTACAATACAGGGTTAATCATAAAATACACATTAAAATAGTAAAAAGCTTTTCATGGTGCTTGCACCTTTGAGACAAGAGTTCCTTTGTGTCTCTCGTATGTTCATACCTAAATTCTGTGATCGAAAAGGATGAACTATCTTATTTTAAGGAGATAGTTTGGCCCATATTTTTTAACTTAATTCAATTTGTAGTTTAAATCATATCTAACTCTATGAACCATGATCAGAGCAAAAAGGGACTATAATGTTTCACCAACAGTGGTGGGGGAAAATTTTTTAATTATGTAAGGGTAAAGATTATTATTTCCATTAAAACATTGGAGGCTTTTTTGATCACTGTTTCCATTCCCTTTTAAATATTCTCTACCATTTAGTAGGAGGAGCTTTTTCGGTTTAAGAAAAGTTCTAATTTCCTACTGAATATTTTTTACCATTCGGGACTATTAGGCCCCCTTGAGAATTTGAATAGTTACTCTGTGCATTGGTCGAATGGCTTATCCCTTCAATATGGCCCCCACATTAGGCAGGATGTCTTCTGCCGTGCACACGTTACGTCTTGGCATGTGAGCTTAGTTTCAGCAGATATAACTGCACATCTATGTAGTTCTGGTGTTTGATATCCACGGAGGCGTATACCCTGTCGGTATACGAAAAAAGAAGAGGTAAGGAGTTCCTTTGAGGAAAGAGGGGGTTCGTTTTACCGATGAAGGGAGACCTGTATTTGTTTTAAAAATATAAGGCGGGCACTTTTTGGTAACTGATTGCCCATTACACCAGTAGTCATATGGGATTATCCAGTGTAGAGGGCTTTATCTTTTTATACGATGACGTTTACTGAAGATGGGAACTCAATGTGCTCTAGTTGTTTAATAACAAAAGAGGGTTCTGCCGATATGGCGGTTACGAAAATATGGGTTTGAACCAATGCAGACAGACAGTCTAATTATTGCCGAAATACTGTTCCTTTTTATATATACAATCTGCTGGCCTTTTATGGAGCCATTTGTTTTATGTTCGGTGACCATTATGCTCGGAGGTTTTCCGCAATTAATTCCTGATGGGTTAAGTGAATTTTTTTTTTTAATAGAATTTGGCAGAGAAAAAGACTAATAATAGATATCTCTTTCTAGTGATCTGGGTTAAATCAAGATAGCGTTTGTTGCCTGAAGAGAAATAGATTAGCCAAAATTAGAAGTTATGTATTATTGGGGCACATAGGGGATTTTGTAGTTTCTACCAAACCAATCCTGGAGGTGATATATTCTTCCTCTACTTATATATCTGTTTCTAGACAAAAGTGGACAAGCAGATTGACAGAAGAGATGGATTTTTTTTTAAAAAGAAGAGATATTGATGAACAAGAGTCTTCTTTATGGGCAACCCCGTGGTGGAGTACCACTTTCAATTATAAGTGTTCAAGGTAAATGTAATACTAATATCCAATGAAAATAGAGGTGGAAGGGTTACAAAACTGTCTTTTTGCTAATTGGCAAATTTTGGCATTTCTCCATAGGTGCTGTATTTAACTCTTTCCCGATCAATAGGGGTATACTGTAAAGCAAAGGCAGATAACCCCTTTTTTTTTAGATAAAAGTCATATGTGTATGAGACCAGGATGGTTATACATATATATCTCATGGAGGGTGTTATTATATTTGCAGACCCCGGAGAGTCTGGTGTAGGGATGTGTATACACCCTCACGCTTGGATCTTTGATGCAACACTTTTAAACCGCAAGAAGCGATTTTTTGTAGGGAATCAAGGTATTTCCACAACTGTACCGAAGTTAGATATTGGTACTATAACATTGTTCTGTATGAAAGGGTTTTTAACGTATGCGTTACTATGTAGAATATCACCATTATGTAAATACTGTTTTAGTGGGGCCAAGAATGTTGGACAATGTATAATATTTATAGTTCTCTTTTTCCTTTTTTATTTTTGATGTTTTATATAGATAACGATTTAATGTTGGGAAATATATTTTTTTTCCTGAAGAAGGTGGTTGTCGATTTGTAGAACCCACCAAAACGCATCGATGCTCAGTAGAAAAAGTTAACACTAGATCTCATCACTTTGATAAAGGAATAATTAAAGAATTGGACACTACTGTTTTGCTCAGATTAATAGTATTTACCTTGTTTAATTTGGAAGCATGTGGGCCTGCAGGTTTTGTGTCCTGTGTCTGGTCAACTGTCCGGTTACCAGCTTTTGACTTCTGGATTTACACATGTGTTCTGGGCAGAGCACACATCAGTGCTGCACACCACAAATATTGATCACTATTGTGGATGAGTGTGAAGTTTGTTTCATTTTCAGAGTACATTCTATCATACACATTGTTTGCATAAACCAAGTCTTTTGTCAGGCCCAAATCTTCCTTTTTAAGACATATAAGTTACCCCTAGGGTAGGCCCTGGACAGCCCAGTGGGTAGTGTGAAATGTATTCAGAAAGTAGTACATGTACTTTTAAGTTTTAGATGTTCTAATAATGAAAAACTCTGAATTTATTTTTCACTACTGAAGGCCTACCTCTCCTGTAGAATAACATTGGAGTTACAATATTACACTCTAGAAGTGTAATTTCCAAATGGGAACAGGTACCCAGTTCATGATTGGGCCTCTGTAATTGGAATTTAAAATCCTAACTGATGGTGAAGTCCTATTTTAAATTACAATTTTGAAAATGACACTATTAGAAGTTGACATTTTTCTGAGTTAGCCATTCAGTGGGACACATGACTAGGTGTAGAAGCCAGATGAGCTTTGTGTATTCCTCCTAGACATCCATACAAAATAGGGAGCTTAGATGTGCCTAGATGGACCATCACCGCCCGTATGGGATGGAGAAGCTGGGCACAGCTCCACTTACACTTGATTAGGCTTTCTCCTGTCTCCTCACAAAAGGCTGCATACCCCTGTAGTTAGTCTGGAGCCAGGACAGGAAAGGGAGGATACCTGGGGACCTCAAAGGGATACCTCTATAAGCTTTTTTCCCAACTTCAAAGGCACAACTGGCTATACATACCGGACCTCTCAAAGCTCCGCAAATCATGATGGAAGGTACTTTGCTCATTGCCCCTAACTGGGTCCCTGTAGCCAGCCCGTGCTCCATAGCTGTCGGCCTCAACATGTGACTTTGTTCTGCTCTTGCGTGACCAGATATCCACAGTTAGAGTTTTATGACTTTTGGCACTATTTCCACTAAATTCTTTTAAAGTAAATATCTGTAGTTCTACTAATTGGGCTTTTGTCATTTTGGACTTGTTTTATTTATTTAAATGACTCTATTTTCTTAAACCTGTTCTGGGCTCCTTTTGTGGTGTGTTTTTACTGAGTTGCTGCTTGAGGTTTTGCACAAATACTATACACATTGTCTCTGAGTGAAGCCTGACTGATCTGTGCCTAGTTAGCCTACAGGTGAGCACAGGTTTATGTAGGGTTTGATTGTGACTTCACCCTGTGAAGAATTGTGGTTGCTGCTTGGGAATGATTTCACCCTCCCCCAACCAGTAACCCAAATGCTTTCAAATACAGTAGGTGGATTCAGAGAAAACAGGAAGTACCATTTTCTACTTTGACTTGGGAAAAAATAGGATATTTGATTATGAATCCTTTGCCAGTTTAAAAAACCTGGACTGGATTCAAACAACTGTTATTACATTCACAGGCAAAAACACAGGGCCCAATTCACAAAAGTAATCTGAGACAAAATCCTAACTTTACGACATTTAGGAGTAGTAAACTCAGGATTCCTAACATTACTACTCCTAAACTGAGACAAAATCCTAACTTTACAACTTTCGGTATTCACAAAAGGCATTTAGGAGTAGTATAGTTAGGATTCCTAACTTTACGGTGAGGGCCACTGGCACTCATTTTTGGGGGCCAGCACTTATTTTTCAGCATCAGATATGTACAAAGATGATGAGAGGGAAAAATACAAAAATTGGAAAGATGGAGGAAGAGAAAGAAGGAAAAAGTGACACAAAGGGAGATAGCAGAAATCGGCAAGAGTGAGATAAAGAGGTGGGGAGAGTCTGGTAGTGGATATAAGAGCTGTTAGGGGACTTAAGACTACCCGTATTGGTATTCAACATGCCAATGTTCAATTGCCAAGACATTAGGATTCTTAGCAGAGCTTCAGTCACCAGCACTCTTTCTTTTACAAAGCACTGGGTGGCCCACTAGTTTTTTCTTCTGACCACTTGGTTGCCTATCTATAATCTTTCCTAGAGACACTAAGGATGCAAAACAATGAAATAAAATGTTCACGTTTTGGGCGAGCAACAAAAATTAAACATGGCTCATGTGAGCTCATTTTCCTTCAGTTCCTGTTACTGCCTATATGATTTCTCAGGCCAGGGATCGCAAAAGCTGTGTCATGGGTCGCAAGGAGCAAGTCTGGGGTCACAGTTGCATCCCATAGAGACCCCTAAAAGATGTTCATGACAGGTATTTCTGCATGTGGAGCAATCACATACGATAGTACAGCAGGCATTGTGCTTACCGAAAAAAGGGAAATTATCGTATATGATATTTCCTCATACACTAACACTGTGAAGATGCATAGATCATGTTTTTAACCCCAAAGAAATATTCCAGATCTGGGCATTGTCAGTCAGGCAAACAATTGGTATTTGATTAGACGTTGAGGGTTTATACCATAGTGGGTAAACTGTTATTGTACAGGTAACTTTGTAACATTGGTTTGATTTTGGGCTGTGTGGCATTTCACGATTATGGGCCAAGATGTGAGGATATACAACAAATGTCTTAAAGCAGTGTTTGTGCTTGTTTGGACAGTCAAAGTCATGCAAAATAAATCTAACACTAGGGTTTATGCTACACACTCCAGATGACACCTCCACGAAGTTCTCAGCAGAAAGGGTCAGATTGGTGTTTCTTCACTTGTCTGAATGGCTTCTGTAGGAAAATGACCTTTTGGTCAGTCCAATTTGTTTGCAAAGGTTTACTGCTAGTTGCTTTAATCATGGTACTAAAACTTTGGTATCCAGGCCCCAGTGCATTTGCTCTGACGCCTAAAACATGTCAAATTGGCTATACTCCTATTTGGCATATTTACCTTACCTATAATTCCCTAGTATGTTTTACCAAGTGTACAAAAGGCCTGCAAATTAAATGTTACTAATGGACTGCAGCGCATGAGAGTGAATCGATTCCCAGAGCTGAGACAAAGGGCTCAGGTGTGGGGAGTTGTCCTCTTCCTTTCACAGGATGACCATCTGGCCAGTGCCCAGGAACTTAATCTTCTTCAATGGGGTCTGTCCTGCCACAAGTAGATATAGCTCATACCTTGGCCTACCCCCTTCATTGTCCTCTTATCTAGCCAGGTGCCAATCCCAGTGGAAGATAAGCTGCCCCTAGAACCGGTATTGAGTGACCGGTTCAAATTTCCTAGGCCACACCTCTGTGGTGTGTACAGGAGCTCTACAAAGTGGAAGAATGGCCCTTCCAACTTAGTTTTAGGTAGAGAAGGATACTGAGAGATTATTTGCAATGGGCCACACAGCTGAAAACGTGGGTAGAGTTACCCCTGGCAACCGTTTCCCTATTGGTTAGGAAGGAGCCACTCCCACTCACAAGCTATTGCCAGGCATAAATGTGGCAACCCAGGGCACCCTCTTCAGAACACTACTGCAACTGTGAAAAACAGATTGCACTTGCTGTTGTGACCTGTGAGGTCACTTGTACCCAGGACTTAGAAGTGGTTTCCAAGGATCAGTTTGCTGAACTCCTATTAAGGTACAGAGACATAAAAGCTGCAAAAAGCCCACGTTACTGGAAGAGCCTGTTCGACATGTCTTCCCCCAACTTTTTGCCATCCTCCTCCATTTTTTTCTGGTCTCGTTTTTGCTGGCATTAGGACTCTGAGCCGTTTGCCACTGCCAACCAGTGCTAAAGTGGATGTGATCATGCCTTAAAATGTGGTAATATTGGCTTATCCCCAATTGGCAGATTTAATTTGCTATACGCCCCTAGTTAAGTGGTACTACATGTAACCAGGGCCTGAAAATTAAATGCTACTAGTGGGCCTGCAGCACTCATTGTACCAACCACTTAAGAAACCCTTTTAACATGTCTCGGCCTGCGATTGTAGAGTCTGTGTGTGCAGTTTTAAACTTCCAATTCGACCTGTCAACCTAAACCTTTTTCCAGGTCCAAATCTTCCTTTTTAATACATATAGGTCACCCCTAGGGTAGGCCTTGGACAGCCCAGAGGGCAGCTTGCAATGTATTTAAAAGCAGAACATGTACTTTAAAGTTTTACATGCCCTGGTAGTGAAGATGTCTTACATTTGCTTTTCATTAGTACAAGGCCTATCTCTCCTATACGATAATATTGAGCTTTCTATTTACATTTTATAAGTGTAATTTCCAAATGGGAAGAGATGACAAGTTCATGTTTGGTGTCTCTGGAATCCATATTTTAAATCCTAACTTATGGTAAAGTCAGATTTTAAATTACAATTCTGATAATGATACTTTTAGAAACTTGTCATTTCCTTGCCTTAGCCATTTGGTGCCTGCAGCCTGTCTCTGGTCAAATGACTGGCTGTAGTTGGAGGTTGGGATTTGCGTATTTCCCATAGACAGCAACACACATTCACTATGGTAGTTTAGGTGTGACTGGATGGGCCATCACTGGCATAATGGGAGGGAGAAACTGGGCACAGTCTCACTTACACCTGAATAGGCTGTGTCCTATCTCCACACAAAGGGCTTCATATCCCCTGTTATTAGTCTAGAGCCAGGGCAGACAAGGAAGGCAGCTGCACACTTCAAAGGCATGCCTGCAGAAGCTTCTTTCCCACTTCAAAGGCACAACTGGGTATAAACACTTCACCCAAGACCATCTTTCACAAAGGGCCTCCGCATTCGTGACGGAGGCCTTCAGTCGTGGGGAGCCTCCGCACTCGGGCGGGATCTCCACAATAAGAGTTCTCATTGTGGAGATTATGCCTCGAGTGTGAAGACTCTAACACAAGTGCAAAAGCTCTTTGTGAATCAGGCCACACCTCTTCAGTACATTTTTGACCTGTGGATGCTCTACCCTGAAGAAGGACTGCTGTACCGCTGGACAGCTCCCAATCTGCTGGACTACACCCTGCTGCATTCCTCTTATCTGGGTGAGAAGGACTGTGTCCACATCTCTTGAACCCAGAACCCAGAACCCAGATTGAATCCAAGGGCAAGTTGGCTGGCCTCCAGATCTGAAGCCTCAGGCATATAACAGGCTTCCAACAACCTTGCATCTGCACCTGGAATCTGCCATCTGCGAGTCTACCCTGCCACGTAGTTCCACCCCTGTCCTGGAACCTTGGAAGAGGGCTTAAGGTTCTTGGCCAGCCTCAGTGGACCCAGCGGAACTAATGCATCACCTCTGCTGCGCTGCTCATCCCCGAGCAGAACTGATGCATGGATTGGAACCATCGCAATAGACTTGCATCATTGCTGTAGCATGCATCACCTTCAGAACTGCCACTGGGCAACGCATCCTCAGCACAGACCCTTGCATCTCTCAACGCAGCCTCAATGGCAACTACAGACTCTGCATCGTAGCTTCGCAGCTCTTCAGAACAGGTGCATCTCCCAGACTGCGCACTGTATCCCAACGCGGGACTTCACTTCCCCAGCCCCATTGATGGGATCTTTGATGTTGAAGCAGCAGATACTCACTGCAGCCTCACAGCATCTCAGAACCAACGCATTGCCTCTGTACATATTGCATCTTCAATGCTGATCCATGCAGCCCAGGATTTAATGTATTCTGTTCAGAGGACATACCTGGGTCCCTGTGGCTGGCCCACACTCCATCGCGGTCATCCTGAACTTGTGGCTTTGTCTCGATCTGGTGCAACAAGATATCCACAATTCGCGCTTTAAACCTTTTGGTTGATATTTTCTCTAAATGCTTAAACATGCAATATCTCGGTTCTGCTGATTGAATTTTTGTCATTGTCAAGTCCTATTTATCAAAATCTACTCCATTTTTCTAACCCTGTTGTGGGCTCCTTTGTGGTGTGATTTCTCTGTGGTACTGTTAGAAGTATAGCACACATACTTTACGCATTACTTTTAAGTTAAGCCTGAATGCTCTGTGCCAAGCAACCAAGGGGGTGAGCACATGTTAATTTGGGGTTTGCTTGTGTCCCACCCTGACAAGAATTGTAGATGCTGCTTAACCTGGTCTCGCACCCCAGTCAACTAACAACTCAAACTCTTACAGAGCCCAGCTGACCAATTTCAACTGGAGCTGCCCTGGACCATGCTGGTGACGTCTCCAGAGTGACTCCTGAACACCAATTCCTATTCCTGAGGTCCTGGAATCCTTGGCTGATGTCTACCTAAGCCTAAATCCTGGGAGGTAGAAACATTTAGACTATTTTTGCCTAGAGAACTGACAGAAGACCAGGACAAACCTGCTCTGATCTTTTCCACAGCAGCAAATCATCTCAGAGAAGATATCTGGCCTCTTGGAGCTGTGTTTGGCTAAAGCTGGCAGCCACCCCCCACTGGAGGAATCTGAGCCCCAAAAATGTTACTAAGTTCAAAGGAAGAAATCTTCGCCCGGCGTAGAGGCCAAAAGAACTTGGCTGGCTAGGGATCTTCTGTAGGAGCGAATTATGAATTTCTTCTGCTCATACCTTGTCCGTTAAAAGTCAACAGATTAATCAGGACTTCGTACCATGGCTATCCAGCCCTGTGGCACCCATCTTCACCACGCCCTGCTGTCTTGGTTTGCTGAGGGTTTTTGATTTCCATTTCAGAGACTAAGCACTGGGACAAACATGGTCTATGTATTTGACCCGCACTCCATCGTGGTCAGCCTTAAACTTTAAACTAGTCCTGATCAAGAATAACCAGTTGCCAGCAGTCGGCACTTTGTGCTTTTTGGTGTCAATTTTATTTCAAACTTTGAAAATTCATATCTCTGATTCCCCTTATAGTATTATTTTCATTTTAGTGTCTTTTTTGTTCATTTAAATATGTTCTGTGTTTATAATTGAATTAGGATATTTATTTGGTTGGGACCTTTTAACTGTTTTGGTACTTCTAAATGCTTTACGCATTTTTTGGTACTTCTAAAAGCTTTAAACATTTTCTTAAGTTAAGCCTGTCTGCTCTGTGCCATAACTACAAAGGGTTGAGCTCAGTTTTAAACTACCGTAAGCCGTGACTGGACCTAACAAAACTAATTACATTTTTAGATGTGGAAGACTGCCATCTCCGAACTAATAATCCACTTTCTCAAACCCTCATTGGCTAAATGTAGGCTATATTAAAATCTGAAAAAGTATGTATTTGATGCTTAAAATCTCCAAGCTGATACCATGATGGTGCATGACTGACTCAATTTAAAATATTACTCAGGGTGTGGCCACTGTATATTCAAATGCCAAAAAGTAATCATCGCTTCTTTGCACAGAAAGGAAAAGGTGCAGAGGAGGTATTATCAACCACTCAGACTTCTGTACCCTTCAGAGATGGCAGGAACTGAGATGCAACCACATCTTAAACAAATAACGAAGCCTAGGGAAGCACCCCATTCTGCAGGCACAACTTCAGACCCTGCAACAGACAGGGTTCCAGCTCCTGCCATAGCACCAGTCAGGCCCAGCGGCAGCAATGTGTCTGGCTGGTGCCCATCAAAGTGAGCCAGGGTTTTTTTAGCCATCTCAGGTCACACCAAATTACGGTGCGGTTTGGAAGGCTCTGACCGTCGGTCAGAGCCTTCCGAACCGCATCATAATGTGGAGGTCAGATTCCTTTCCGACCGCCTTATTTTGATGGAGGCGGTGGGAAAGGAATCCAACCAGTCATTCCGGCTGGCTCCCGGCAGGCTCAGAGTCCACCAGTCAGAATCTGGCAAGTAATCTCAAGAGGGGCCTTTCCACCCTTGTGATTATGATGACGGTTTCTGACATGGTTTCCATGCCTGTCGGTCAGACATGGAAACCATGTCGGAAAGGGTCTTTGGGTGCCCCCAGCAGGGCCCCCTTGGTTGCACTGACTCGGTTTGGAGGCCGAGGGAGTAACTATGGTAACCCCCTGTTGATCCCTGGGCCATGTTGCAGGCACCTTGAGGTGCCTGCCACGGGGTGCAGGGATGAACTGCATCTCCTATTTTACAATGGGAGCATGCATAACGATGGATAATGGCCAGAATTCATGCTCCCCTAGTAAAATGTAGGAATACGATCAAAGAGTGTTTGGTTGCATCCTAATTTGGTGGTTGGGACCACCGACCAGGTGTCGGTCGGTCCCATGACCGATGCGGTGTCAGGCAGAAGTGAATCTGCCTGGCATCGTAATGTGGGCCAAAGTGTTAGAATGAATGACTCAATCTCACCCCTGGTGATCACTCAGGCCATATCAAGTGCACTATTTTTAAACCTTTATCCAGACTGCACAAAGATCTGCTATACGCAAATTGGCCTTGGCCCCGCTCCGGTAGAAACAGTACAGCCGACATGTCAGGCCAGGTACCCTCTAGATGGAACCCAAGAAGCACCGACTGGTTTCAGCCTAATTAGACCTCTTCAGTGAGCTGTAGCTTAAGTTCTGTGGAATACTAAGCGCATCCCCACATCTGAGCATAGCCATCACACTTAGGTATCTACTGCAACAAAACACTAAGGCCCTCATTACCAGTGACCAGCTAACCTGACTGCATTTTCCCATCCCGGAGTTGCTGATTCCTGAGGTACCAGTTGTCAGGATTAGATAGCGAAAAGATCTGGGTGCTTGTACCTACTTCCGGGTCATGCTCATCACTTTCAGGGCTTCATAGGTTGAGGGAGTCTTAAAGTCTACAACAGAATGCACCAGTGCCTAACAGAATTGCAGAGTGGTTGTCTGGCTTCTCTTTTTTTTTGTTTTCTTTATTATTTTACTTATGAAACAAAAAATGGCACATGCAGACACCGGCATCGTGGAGAGAACATTTCAAAGCAGGCAAACAAAACCACAAGAGAAGACACAGATGAAATTATTTTTCATCTAAGCATTAGTACATAATACACTGTGAGAGGGAGCAGCATGGTGATGAACCAATTTCACAGCCAGAACTGAAGTGTCCTGTCCAGCAAGTAAGTCAGTCATCCTGAGCCACATTGGATACCAAGCCCTCCCCAGCCTCAACCGATGTGGTGCGTTCTTGACCAAAGTCATCTCTAGCATGCTGATGTTCTAATATTCCCACCATAAATTCCAAGGATCGGGAGTCACGCTAGATAGCCAGAACAGTGCTACAACCAAACTGGCAAGAGAAATTGCAAAAAAGTACAGACCTGAAAGATGAAAAGGAATATCCAGTGAGTTCCAGAGAATAATTGATTTCAGCTCAGCCTCTACACAAAGGTTTACAATACTATTTTTTTACCAAAAACAAAACTCTAATAGAAGGGCAAAACTGGGCAAGAAGCAAAAATATGGATAGAGTCAGCACCCACCTGTCAACATCATAAAGACGATGAAGTGTGTAGTAAAAATCATTAACAGATCTAAAATGATGCACCTTAACCCAAGAGACATTAAGAACCATTTGCACCAGCACGTTACTATGCCTCATATCAGCCACAGTAACTTCTATGTTAAAGGCGTGGCTCCATTTGATGGCCCTGATCTGGAATGGATCCACTGTCTGATCCTGGGCATACTGATAAATTAGATAATAAACTATACCAATATGTCTTTTTACTTGGGCCTGTACAAAATACTGGCCAGAGGCCTGAAGGTTGGAGAGGATCTTGCACACAAATGGAAGCAAAATGGAGGGGATACGTCCTCCCAAATAAGTATCAACAAATAAAAAGAGTATCCCACACAAAAGAACCAAATGTTAGGTATAACCACAGTTCTTTGATAAGGAGGTCAAATCAGATGTTACTAATATGACTGGAAGCACTTCCTCTTTGTATAGTAACCCTCACACACTCTAATAGTGGCATGCTTCATCATCAGGTTCACCCTGGCTCCTAAAGGCCAGGGTGGGCTCCACCGTGTTTCAGGGAGCGCTTTTGAGAAAAGGCCAGAGGGGTTTGAAGATTAAAAATCCTCCAAATACTCCAGGTATCCCTTTAATATGGAGTAATGCAGGATGTTAAAAACAAGTAATAGGGTGTCCCAAGGATATAATGGTCCTATGCAAGAGAAACAAGAAGGTCCCTGGTAAAACAGATAATAGGGAGAAGAAGGCAGGGAAAACACACTCAAGCACAACAGATGCTTCTCCCTCCATACTTTAAAGCAAGGTAGCACATCCACAAATATATATATCCGATAGACAAAGTATTTTTCAAAATGTATTTATCAAAAATATGAATCATTGTATAAATTTGTTTTTTTATATATATCACAAGAATGCATACAATTTCATGTAGACTAGAACAATTTATGGAGCCTAATAAACGAGATGAAGAACAGTGAACTTGATGTACACATAAGCAAGAAGGAGAGGGAAAGAAAATATACATAGGGAAGGCAAGGCAATGCAGATTCTTCAATACAAAAAAGGCCAACACTGGACACAAAATCATGAAGACACACAATTACATACATGTATACAGTTTACAAAACAAAATATTAAACATGAGGTACAGAAATGCGCCAATGCGCGTTTCGGAAATGTGATGTACACAACAGATTCCTTCATCAGGGCGCTGAGAGAACCAATGAATCAGTGGCCACAGGCCATCTGTGTATAATGCACTGAAGACGATTGTACAGTGAAAGGGGCTCTGTAACAATTCTGGGTATTGTACAGGTCTGTAGGGACAACAAGACAAAAATATAAATATTCCATACATGCAGTTCTGTTATTGGTTATTTAAAAAATATATATAACGGACCATTGACAGAAAGGATTATCCAAGACTGATAACGCTGGACCTTGGTCAGAATGGAAGGTGCCACATGCAAAAATTCCCACAAAGACATGCGAATCCCTAATGACATTTTGAGCGTCAGCACTGCATTGGGGCCAAACCCACATGAAACGTGTGCACGAATCAACTGCAACTAAGATGTATTTATGAGCAGTATCTGAAGAAAATGGACCACAGTGATCAAGATATACACAGCCAAAAGGCTTATTCGAAATGCGGAGCTGTGTCTGCGGTGGACGTGTAACCGTAGATGGTTTAATCTGCTGACAAATGTCACAAGAAAGTACATAATTACGGGCCTGTTTATATAAACCACGCCACCAGTAACGTTGTTGCAAAATAGAAACCGTTGCAGAAACGCCAGCATGTGCTGAAGCCATGCCTTCGTGTTCGGCTCTTACCAAAGAACGTTATTTATTCTTACATAAGGAACTAGGTCGGGACTTAAATGATAAGAGTACTTTGAAGGGAACCCTTGAGGGCAATTTCCACCCCCCTCTCAGTAGCAGCAATAGCTGCTAAAATATCATTATCAATATGAGTAATGGATCTTGTAACGGCTGCAACTAGACACGTGGCTACTGCTGATTTGGCTACTTCATCAGTCAAACTGTTACTGACAGCATGTGTCCCCACACACTGGTAACCAAGAGTGTGAATCACCTGTGTGAGAGGCAAACGTTCTTTAAGATCTGCCACTCAAATCCAAAGCATCTTCTGCGTAATTGCGCTGCCCTTGGAATCACGATTGTCATTCTGAGACCAAAAGAATAAGTTGTCATTGAAAGACTGAACACAGTAATAAGAATCACTCACAATGAGAGTAATGACATTAGGATCAGCACACTCAAGAGCAAGCACCAAAGCGCGCAGCTCGGCCAATTAAGAGGTACAGTCAGCGAGCTCCTGTGTATGTACGACACTGGACTTGAACTCATCGTTCACAATTGTACCTGCCACTATAGCACAGGCTGCAGAATAAGCATGCTTAGACCCGGTGGCCGGTTGCACTGTACCATCGCTGTAAATGATACAATCGTACTCCTCAAGCGGGCGCAGTGACAGAGGAAGAGGATGAACAAATTCCTACTGTAAGAACTCCTGGGTCTGAACAGAGGGGTCAAACATAAATGTGACGTCCAGTGACGTCAAAGAAGTCGCCCATTGTATCCAACGGGGAAGCAAAGCCTTAGGGGCCGAGTCACAGAACTAATCTGAGACAAAATCCTAAACTTACTACTTTTGGTATTCTCAAAAGGCATTTCGTAGCAGTAAAGTTAGGATTTTGTCTTAAGTTTGACTTAAGACAGACTTAGGACAGACTTAAGACAGACTTAAGACAAACTTAAGACAAACTTAGGACAGACTTAAGGCAGACTTAAGACAGTCTTCAAACAGACTTAAGATAAACTTAAGACAAATTTAAGACAGACTTAAGACAAAATCCTAACTTTACTACAACTAAATGCCTTCTGTGAATGCCAAAAGAAGTACGTTTAGGACTTCGTTTCAGATTACTTCTGTGAATCGGGCCCCTTAGAGTTTTTTACACTTGCCTTTGTCACTGCTTCAAGTGCAGGTTAAGGTGTCACCACCAAAATGCATTTCCCCTGTACCAGTGCGCGTTCCTTCAGGATCGCCATCTGTACAGCTGTCAAGACCTTTTCAACAGTGGAAAACCGCAACTCAGCAGAAGTGTATAAATTTGATTTGTAAGCAATAGGTACTGTGTCACCTTCATTAAACATCAAGTATGTGAAACCAACTGCGACTGGGACGATTCTTATTACCAGGCTTGTGTGGTTATCAGGTGTTAACAAGTATTTAGATTCAAGAAGATGAGACTGCAAAGATTGCAGGAAGCTGAATGTTCCGGAAGCCAGCAGGCTTTAGAAAATGTTGGTTGTATCAAAGCATAAAGAGGCTTGATACGCTGGGCATATTCGGGAATATAAGTATGTCCGAAGTTCAAAAATCCCAGCAATGATTGCATTTTTTTCAGGGTTGTTGGAGGTCATAAACGTGCGCATTTCTCCAGGAAGTGAGGCGCCAAGCCTCTACCTTCATTACTAAGCTCATAGCCCAAAAACAACACTGTGTACTCTGCAATGTGTGATTTTGCAAAGTTGAATTTTTAACCGTAGTCCGCAAACAAAATAATGATGCGGTCAACTCGGCACAGATGCGGCCATAATTCGTCGCCTGTGAGATAAATATCATCAACGTACGAGTAAGCATATGAGTCTATGCTGTCTAGCAAAGAGACAACATGGGCGGGGAAAACTCCAGGCCTGTTCTTGTAGCCCATAGCTAGTCGCCTAAATGGTTTTTGTTTACTGCCAGATGTGAATGCAGTCCATTGACTGCATGCCGGAGACGGGTTGTGACTGAAAAAGCCATTGGAAATGTCAAGTGTAGTTTTATATTTATTACGAACAAGACTGCCTATAAGAGCAGAACTGTGGGTATTATGTACAGCAAAAGTGCGACAATGAGAGCTCAAATGCCGGTAATCCAAAACTATGCGGTACGACCCATCGGGTTTTGTAACGGTAAAAAGAGGGTTATTCATTGGTGACATACATGTCTCGATCACTCCTTGAAACTCTAATTGTGTGAGAATCTTAGAAACGGGAACCTTCGCTTCCTGCCAGAGGGGATATTGGGGTTTAGGCTGTGGCATTGACCGCAATGGTGTTTCATGGGGGTAGAATCCTTATCCCAACCCACATGGGAACGGTACAACGACTGTGCAAGCACCAAAGCCCACTCCTCTGCAAAAACCTCTGCATGCTCCTTGGAGACGTTATTTGAAAAACTCGGAAGTATCACCTCCTCCCCTTTCGGAGCTGCAAGAACAAAAGGTTGGGGCCAATATGTCTCTACTAATAAAATGTCATAAGAAGAGGTTAGATTCCCCCCAAAAATCCCTTTAGTGACATGCTGTACGTCACCTTCAATTGAAAGAACTATGTCATATAGCATGGGTACTCACAAACTTTCTCTCAGGGGCCAAATTTACAGTGTGGTTTGTGGCCGAGGGCCGCACCGGTGGGGGTGGGGTCAGTGGGGGAGGGGGCGGGGCTAGAGCAAAAAAAATGTGACCATGAGGTTGAACACAGGCCCCTGCAGCGGACGCCTTTGTCCACTGAGCCACCAGACCCGGCACACACATCTCTCTCCCTCTCTCTCTCTCTCTCTCTCTCCCTCCCTCCCTCCCCCACTCTATCTCTCCCTCTCCCTCCCCCACTCTATCTCTCTCCACCTCTCTCTCCCTCCCTCTCTCCCATTCTCTCTCTCTCTAGCTCCCTCTCTCTGTCTCCCTCTGTCTCCCACCCTCACTCTGTCTGTCTCCCTCTCTCTCTCTATCCCTCTCTCTCTCTCTGTCTCCCTCCTTCTCTCTCTCTGTCTCCCTCTATCTGTCTCCCTCCCACTCTCTCCCTCTCTGTTCCTCTGTCTCTGTCTGTCTCTACCTCTGTCTGCCCCTGTCTGCCCCTGCCCCTGTCTCTGCCTCTATCTGTCTCTGTCTCTATCTCTGTCTGTCTCTGCCTCTCTGTCTCTGCCTCTCTCTGTCCCTGCCTCAATCTCTGTCTCTTTGTCTCTCTCTGTCTCTCTCTCTCTGTCTCCCTCTATCTGTCTCCCTCTATCTGTCTCCCTCCATCTGTCTCCCTCTCTGTCTCTCTGTCTCTGTCTGTCTCTGCCTCTGTCTTTCAGCCCGTGTCTCTGCCTCTATCTGTCTCTCTGTCCGTCTGACTCTATCTCTGTACGTCTCTATCTCTGTCTGTCTCTGCCTCTATCTGTCTCTGTCTGTCTCTGCCTCTATCTGTCTCTGCCTCTACCTGTCCCTGCCTCTATCTCTGTATTTCTCTCTGTTTCTCTATCGCTGTCTGTGTCTCTGTCTCTACCTCTATCTGTCTCTGCCTCTATCTGTCTCTGCCTCTATTTGTCTCTGCCTCTGTCAGTCTTTTCCTGTCTCTGCCTCTATCTAGCTCTCTCTGCCCCTGTCTCTATCTGTCTCTGCCTCTATCTGTCTCTGCCTCTAGCTGTCTCTGTCTCTATATGTCTCTATCTGTCTCTGTCTCTATCTGTCTCGGCCTCTATCTGACTCTGTCTCTATCTGTCAGTCTGTTCCTGTCTCTGTCTGTCTCTGTCTATCTCTGTCTCTATCGCTATCTGCCTCTGTCTGTTTCTGACTCTATCTGTCTTTGTGCCTCGGTAAACATCACATCACAGGCTCTTAACGCACACCCCATCCGGCTCTCACTCCCTGCTGCCCTCCGTCACCTCACCCGGCTCTCATTCCCTGCTGCCCTCCATCACCTCATCCGGCTCTCACTCCCTGCTGCCCTCCGTCACCTCACCCGGCTCCCACTCCCTGCTGCCCTCCGTCACCTCACCCGGCTCTCATTCCCTTCTGTCCTCCGGCACCTCACCCGGCTCTCACTCCCTGCTGCCCTCCGTCACCTCACCCGGCTCTCACTCCCTGCTGCCCTCCGTCACCTCACCCGGCTCTCACTCCTTGCTGCCCTCCATCACCTCACCTGGCTCTCACTCCCTGCTGCCCTCCATCACCTCACCCAGCTCTCACTCCCTGCTTTCCTCTGTCACCTCACCCGGTTCTCACACCCTGCCGTCCTCTGTCACCCTGTAATTTCACAGCTTGGATCAAAGCGCATATAATTAATTGTACTAAAACACAGGACTTATGTTTGTGCTCGCTTTCAAATTCTACACACCATTATCTTCATGTTCCAGTTGGCGATTGCTATGTCTGTGATCGTGTTACTTGGTTTGTTGATGGTCTGTAACTGGGAAACAAACTTTTCTCTCTCTCTCTCTAACTCTCTCTCTCTCATTCTGTTTCTTTCTCTCTTCTGCTGTCTCTTTTCTCTTTATCTGTGCCCCTCTTTCTCTTTACCTTATTTATCTGCCTGTGACTGCATTTCTCCATGTATTGTCTCTTTTCTAGTTTTTTGCTCGATCCGCCCCATCATTTTTAACAGGACACACTGACATAGCTTGCATAACTCTTTTTAATGGAAAATCCCAGTGAAATGCAGGGCCACATGCAGCATCACCTAGTTGGCTTTGGCAATGATATGATTATTCCATGTTACTTTCTGGCACACTTAATACCAAGTTAGCAATTTACCCCTTCATTATACAGCAGCCCCCGATTTCCTTTGCAGTTTGCCATCCACTTTTACCCTCTGTCACCTCACCCTGCGTGTGTGTCTGCCCGGGCTGAGACAGCTTGCGGACGCACACACAGCTGCACCCGAGTACTTCACAGGTCTTTAAAAGACCATTTACTGCTAACGAGGCTTTGTTTTATTTAACCTCTTCTTAGCGCCCCTGCATCTCCACTCTGACTAGAGCTGGAATCGCCCTGCCCACATAGTGCACAGTCTCTTGGAGTCTGCACTGCTGCAACCGGCGGTGTTTGCTGACACTATTAAAAAAACAACACAGGTACTATGACTGCAAGGTCCGTGGGCCGCCAAGGAAGGCTTGTCGGGCTGCTGGCGGCCCGCGGGCCGTACTATGAGTACCAGTGTCATATAGTCTATCAGGGGGAGCCCCTCGAGTGTCAGCGGTTTCAACTGTAATGAAAGTTTCAGTTGCTGTCGCCTCCAGAAATGGACGTAGTGCTTGCCGCACTATGGTAACTTCTGCTGCACTGTTGAGCAGAGTCACTGCCCATGTTAAATTCAGAAGCCGGGTTCTCACCGTCTGTGGCAGATCTCGCTGTTAAAGCTCCAACTTCCTTTTTCTGAAATTGAGGACGCTGACGTGGAAAATCGTCTTGCTTTCCCTTTCCGTCAGTCTGACGAGGCTGCTCACTTCCTTGTGGTGCACCCCGTCCTCTGCCATGATCCTGGCGTTCCCCTCCATTGGCTGGAGAGCCTGATGTTTCCTGCAAAGAACGAGGAGAAGGCTGATCAGGAACCTGAAACCTATCAGGAGACCTAATTCTCGCTCGTTGCGCTCAGAAGACACGGGTATCGGCGATGCAGCATGCGACCCCTGTTTCTGTTGTTGCTTTCCATTTTTTAGTTCTCCAATTTTTCTTAGAAAAGATTGGACGCTCGTCTTTATCAGGCTGAGACTTCTGTTGTGATTGTGTTTGAGGTGGTATTTTAGCAAAAGGCTTAACACCCAAACTATTGCGGTCAATGGTCTTATAAGCCTGAGCAATAATTTTTGGTAATTCGCATCGCTTCTCATCCTCTGGGACGAGAGCCAAAGCATTAGCTACTTGAAAGTTCACTGCATCCCCCTTCACGTTTGCAAGGATGAGATCAGCAACCACGTCGAACACCCCCACCAACCTCATCCCCAATTTAACTGCTGATTCAGGGCCGTGCTCATCTTGAACACGCTTAATCACGGAGGGGAGTACGGTCATTGAGGGAGTGCCGAAACACTTTGCATATACTGCCGCGAACACCTAACCCTAATTGTTACAATCGGTTAACTCAGGGATTAAGCCTTTCTGCAAACTAATAGTAAAAATCCTGTGTTTTACCACAGGAGAGGTATTCAGAAATACCGCCTCAAGCTGGTCACATTTTTTAGCAAGCGAATAAAGTAAATCATCCTTATTCAGTGGTCACTTGCCCATTACCGAATTAACCATAATGGGACTGAAAGTCACTCCGCCAGGTGCAGCTGGTTGCTCAGCAACTCCAGGTGGTCCCACCTGAATGTTGCGAGAGACATATTGTATAACAGCCCTGTGCACCCGAATCAAGGAGGTGTGCAAGACGCGGAGCTCCGCTATAGAAACTGTGAGATGCCGTGGATGTGGTTTGTACCCAGACAAAACGGGCCAAGAGACCCCATCTATTGATAAAGGGCCTAAACGGATCAGAGTCACTGGGTGAGGGACGGCGCCATTAAACCAAACGTGGTGTTGCCATGCTGTCAACGGAACTTCAAGAGTGCTATAAGGCCAATATACATAAGGAGGGGCTGTAGGAGTGTATACATGGAACAAATTGTCGGTTCTATCCACTGCCGGAAAGGTGACCCAAGAATAAAACACCTCAAAGTGGTAAGGGAGGTCCAACCACAAAATTAAGGGCAACACCCGCATCTGGCACTCCATAACCGGTCAGATGACAATGGAGTGCACCGCGGCTATGTGCCAGAATATCAACTTCAGCCATGAAGTCAAACGACGTATAACAACCTAATGCGTGGCAGCGCAATAAAGGGTTAACAATGAAGCGGAAACACCTTTTTATAATATCAATCTTGAAACAACCTATATAAACATCAATATAGGAGGTTACACCGTCACAGCTGTATCCGGAAACAGATGCAAGGGGATTGTGGGCAAGCACAAGCACTACTCAAGCGTCTTGCAGATAAGAACCAGACCAAACGTTAGGTGCGCCATGTTGCAGGGATTCTGCACATATACAGAACTATCCGCAGGAAACCAGGACCTCAGTGAATAGTGGTGTACCAAAAACCCAACTTAGTGCCTGGAACCCCAATCCGACTAGCTATAGTGTCTCATTCGTTCTCCGTACTACAGCGAAGCTACCAATGATTAGACATCCTACAACATGTAACTCAGATTCTTCCAGGAATCACGGAAGCAAGAACACTCTTTCGTTCACTCAATTATACTTGTCCACAACGTGAATAATCAGTGACACCGTATCGTTTAAAATGTTTATTTTAACTAACATGCTCTATAAAGCAGTATACGAGCCAATACTAGCAGAAAAATGCATAAACACAAGATAGTAAGCATTGTTGCAATTCCATAGAAAAAGAACGGGGATATCATTTTATAAAGATAGTGGAAAATGGACTACCATGCCTTGCCACCCTCCCCGTGCTAGGAACTAGTTAATTATAGAAATAGAAGACCTCTGGGCTTTATCGGGGGTACCCCATACCTCCAGGTTTAGATGCAAAAGTTTCCATTTCCATTCAAGCACAGCTCTTCTCTCTGGAAAGGTATTCTTTAAGTGCCTAACATGCATGTAATGGCATGTTAAAAGCACTCGATTTTCAGTAGTGCAGCTGTGTGTGTATTATGTCTAACATGCGGGGGACTGACTAAAGCAGATGAACAAGGGACATTGTTTTTTCGACCTTGAACACGATGTGCAGATGAAAGTCACAGAGTACAGCAAGAAACTAGACGGTTCTCATGTAAACGAGCACAAGCAAAGGATTTGCGAAAAGAAAGTCATGTAGAAACATGTGCAAAAGCCTCAACATGGCAGCCAAGCGTGTACGAACATATGCTAACTTAGCAATTTCTGCAGTAAATCCCGTATCCTCACTACACTTCTTTCTGAAGAGAAACAAAAAATGCTGGTTGGGTTTAAAATGGCATCACAGTGTGTACTCGGTGCATAACATTCAAGGCACCACACAGAAATCTACGAAACAGAGAATGCAAATAAAAAAACAACCATGAACCGTGAGAAACATGCAGCTGGATAGCATCAGTTTAACTGGCTTATATGTAAAGAAGCCAAGCGCTAGAATAGCAGGAGAGACTACTTCCAAATGATAAGCAATACTCAGTTCATAAATGTGGACAAGGAGAGAATATGTGGAACCTCCTAAATCTGAACAAGACCTATGGTATGAGGGCGGGCCATGTGACCCAAAGGGGTAAAGACCAAAATGAATCACATATGAAAGGTACGCCTTGCAGCCCAATGGGAGGAGGGGAAAAAAAAATGAAATCCCTCTAAGTTTATTCACAACCAATGGGAAACGAAATAACCCATCCTACAATGTAGCACATCCTGCAGATAACCACGGCATGGTTAAGCATGGTTAAGCAGATTCTACAGTCTTACCCTACTACGACTGATCACCGCTGCTAAGTTGTAAAGCGAAAGCTTACCAAATAAATAAAATGGGCCTGCTCCTGCATAAAGAATAAGGTACCCGTTCCTGTGGTATATACTGCATTGGAAAGCATAAACAAAAACATAGAAACAAAGGGTCGAACACTTAGATGACCTAAATACCCCTTAAACATTGCGACAGTTAGTATGGTACAATAACATACAGGTATGTCCCAAGAACGACTACCACATGTGTGTGGTCAAGAGACTTTAAAATACAGCTCCTAATTGGCGGCAGAACTCCGTCCGTAATTAATTGAACAGAGGTCTGCAAACAAGATAGAGAGTAAAGAGGGGTTGAAACCTCCACACATATAATGCTAAGAACCTACATGCCCAGTAACCGAATTGGTACATACCAGAGTGAGTGATCAGCCGCAGGAATCCAACAGCCTGTAACTGGCAACTGGGTACGGGCTGCTATAAGAAGGCGGAAATGCCACCACTCACTTCATGACGGGAAAAATAAAAAATTTGTGAACAATCGTGACAAGAATTTTCAATTCTATTAAGGACAAAGGAGGCGAGGATTATGCTTCTCAATTCAATTCAATTCAATAACTTTATTCGATTGTAAATAAAAACAATCATAAAAGTATAAAATGACAAAACATTACAATTCCTTAAAAAGGAAATTTAAAAAAGTCACATCATGTGGAAAACACGTTGTCATGAGTAAAAAATAGGGAGAGAAACCATTTACACGATAATCCTATTTCTAATACGAATCACTTTCTTTAAGTACAATGTGATAGTTGCAACACAAAGGCAATTGTCTAACCGTTGAATTTCGTATATGGCCGGGCAACATTGCCGATGCCCGATCTCTCTTAAAAAAGGCAATAATTGGGCAATCCTCATTTGATGGTAGAATTTACAAAATAAAACAACATGCATTGTACTTTGGGGAGAACTTCCATCACAGGGGCAGGGAGGTAAAA
The DNA here is from genome assembly GCF_964204655.1 of Triturus cristatus. Taxonomy (NCBI): domain Eukaryota; kingdom Metazoa; phylum Chordata; class Amphibia; order Caudata; family Salamandridae; genus Triturus; species Triturus cristatus. The sequence continues at coordinate 558,006,338 of NC_140583.1, forward strand.
CATGGGACCAATTGTTAACTGATGGAAAGCTAACCAATCTATGAAAGATTCCCAGCCTGAAACGGGTTAATATGAATCTGTCATAGTTACTCGAGACATGGATCAGATAGGGTTGAATATTAAAAGAAGTTAAGATTAAGTGATGATTTAAGACAGTGGGTTTTGTGATCTCAGCAGTAATTCTTAAGGATTCTAGAAAGAGCAAACCCTCTTTTTTAAGCTCTTTCCATGAAATAGCAAGCATGGTATGGGGTTTTAGAAAATAATCCAATTATGCTTCTCATTTCTATGCTTTATTACAGCTGCCAATAAAAAAACATCTTTTTATATTCAATAAACTACCAATCCCATGAGCACTATCTGCCATACAACCATAGAGACTGATCCGTATATAAGGTCCAACAGAGGCAAACACTTCCTCTTTCTTTGCGAGACTGCAAACTGTGAAGTCCAACACCTTCAATAGAATATTTTAACTTAAACTGGATCCGTGAGGAAAAACTTTCATAAGAACCAAACATCTCGAAGACCAACATGAAAACTTTGGATCTGAGGGATGAGTCCCGGCCTTTTAATCCTGGCGAACGATTACCACGCCTTGAAGGGAAGAGCACATTCCTAGCGATACCATGAAAAGGAGGCACTTGTCACTTGCCATTGGAATCTGAAACAAAGCGAAAAAAGTCCCTAATAACGGTTAACCCGAAACAATGTTCAATCATTAAGATCTTATAACAAGGGGGGGAAAAATATCAAACATAATGCATTCGGAATGCGATAATAGTACTGATTGTACATTTACATTTATGAAACAAATAAACAAGTTCCGGGTGGGATTATCCTTGCCTCCGTTGTCCTTAATATAATTGAAAATTCTTGTCACGATTGTTCGCAAATTTTGTATTCTTTGTCAGGACCGGAGGCTCCGATTATGCTTGTTTAAAGCTTAGCCACCACCACTGATGCAGCATCTACAATAGGTTTGTCATAAAAAGATTTAAAAGTAGACTCAGTTGACCAATCAACAGTTTTCATGATTTCGGCTAGACTTCCTCCTAGGGAAAAAGACTTAGACGTCACCGCGCCTCGATCAGAGTGAGCGCCAAACTTAGAGACATCAATGCCTGCTTCATTCATGAGCCAACGCACCCATCTCGCTAACTTAGCCGGAGTTACCGGGCGAAAGGGTTTTTGCAATGAAATCAACAATTGACCCTGCATGTCTGAACAAAATTAAGCAGTACTCACCTCGTACGCCTTTACACATTGTACAATACATCATTTTGGATTAGCCGGAAAAGCCGGAAAAGATACCGAGGTGGAGTTACATTTGGTACGTCTGGAAATAGTAAAAGTGACCCCTTCCAGGGAAAAACGACGACCAACGAGATCCAAAGCCCGGATATCAGATACTCTCTTGCAAGAGACCAGACATAACAACATAGCCAGTTTGGGTGAAAGCTGTTTCCGCGACAGGTACTTGTTAGCCGGCCAAGTGTGCAGAAACCGGAGTATCACTGTAACGTCCCACAAAAAAGAATATTTCGGACACGGTGGCCTGACCATCCGGATGCCTCTAAGCAATATACACACCAAAGGATGTTCTCCTACTGGTTTGCCCTCTAACTGAGTGTGCCCAGCCAAAATAGCAGATCGGAAATTGTTTACTGTCCTATATGCAAAACCAGATGAAGCCAAAGAATCTAGGAAATTCATGACCATGAAGATATTGGCTGTAGTGGGATCGACAGACCATGCCTGTTTGATGAAGTCAGAAGCGTCTGTCGAAAGGCCTGGGACTTGCCATCTGTCCCTGAAACTCGCCACGCTACCAGAGGCAGCTGTCCTGCATCCACCAAAGGGTGAGGGACCTTGTGAGGATCCTGCAACAGATTCCATCTCTGTGGAAGGAGAATTGGTACCGCACAAGATATTTCCAGAACAATCGGGAACCATGCTTGTGCTTTTCACAATGGTATAACTAACACCAGTTCTGGCCATTGATGACTGGCTTGAGCCAGGACGCATCCGAGGCCAGAGCCTCCGGATCCTGACGCCAGCTGTAAAAATCCGGGAGTTGTTTGTTCAGACGTGACGCAAACAAATCCAGCTGACAAGAGACCCATAAGTCATTCCGCATATGGAAAATTCGAGGGTGCAATCGCCAATCGCTGTAGTCCCGTAGATAACAGGAATGCCAGTCAGCTACCTCAATCTTGCGGCCCGGGAGGTACTCCACCACCACCGACAGTTTGCGTTGTAGACAATAATGTCAAAAGTCTTTGGCAATCTCCGCTAGAATGCGGGATCTCGTACCCCCTAGTTTGTTCACATATCGGACTGCCAATACATTGTCCATCCTCAAGAGGATGCAACAGTCTGTCTTCTGTGGGGAGAGGCTGCAAATCAAGAACGAGCCCGCCAGATGCTCCAGGCAATTGATATGAAGGGAGAGCTCCTCCGGAGACCACCGCCCCCCCGTCGAGATCGGACCGCAGCAGGCTCCCCAGCCCCAGCGGCTGGCATCCGACTCGATCATTACCTCGGGTTTGGAACCGAATATGGCTCTGCGATTCCACGACTCCATGTGGTCTAGCCACCACAACATTTACAACCTCACTTCCTCTGAAAGAGGGATCTATTCGGCATATCCGAGGCCTTTGCGGAGATGTTGAATCTTCAAACGTTGGAGTGTGCTGTAGTGAAGGGGACCTGTAAAAATGGCCTGGATAGTAGAGGCCAAAAAACCCACTACCCGGGCTAATGATCTCAAGGACACAATCTGCCTGCTCACAATCAACCTCATTTCTTTCTTGATCGTTCTGATCTTGGACGTGGGCAGGAGAAGCTGGCAGCTGCGTGAATCTACCTGAAAACTCTATACATTGTGTAGGCACCAGAACGGAATTCTGAGGGTTCACCACAAAACCCAGGCTCTGAAGTAGGTGGATAGACCATTCCAGATGAGTTGTCACCAATTGTGGACAGTGCTCCATGATAATGATGTCGTCCAGATAGACGATCAATCTCACTCCGCGCGAGCGTAAGGACTCTATCACTGGCCGAAGGAGTTTCGTGAAGCACCATGGTGCTGACGAAAGTCCAAAGGGAATGACTGTGTACTCGTAGTAAACGCCTTGCCAGAGGAACTGAAGAAAACACCAGTCGGGGCATAGATGGGCACAGAAAAATATGCGTCCTTTAGATCCAGCTGGACCATCCAGTCCCCTTCTTGCAGAAGGTCGCGTAGTAAATGGACACCCTCCATTTTGAAGTGGCTGTGAACGATCCACCCATTGAACTCCTTGAGATTCAGTACCAAACTAGCCCCCTTTTTTCTGGACTAGAAACCCATTGCTGATAAAATCCCGAGGGTGAAAGTGAGAGGCAAATATTGCCCCTTTCTTCAAGAGGGATTGTATCTCCTCTGCAATAAAAGTCTGATCGTGCTGGGAAAAATGTGTGGGAGGAGGGTGGTAACCCTGGATGGGGGTTTGGTACAATTCCAACTTGTAACCCTGCACCGTCTCCAAGATCCAAGGATCTTGTGAGAGCGTGTGCCAAGGTTGAAGAAAATACTGCATGCGGCCCCCCAACCTCACTTCTGAACATAGGATGAGTCTCACCTGTTGTTCTGGAATCTTGGTGGTTTCCCTGGTTGCCACCAAACTTGCCCCTGTGGAAGCGGTTCCTCGCTCTTCGGGAGAGGTAAAAGTTAGAGTTGCCGAGGAGTTGTCCTGATGACCTCCCCTGTGATGTTGCTGGCCATGTGGGGCACCTTGATTGTGACCTCTGCCGAACAACCGCCCTCAATTTTGTCGGCCCTGGTGAAAACCGTCCGGAAGGTACGCCGAAGAGATTCCTGTGCCTTATCCAGGCCGCTGAAAGTGGCCACAAACTTGGTTAGCTCCTTCAAGAATGATTGGCTGAATAGGAGACCCTGGGCCACAGGTCCCACTTCAGAGGAGGGCAATTCCGCCAGCTAAGGGTCTAGCTTGAGGAGGATAGACCTCCTCCTCTCACTAGACATGGCGTAGTTGGCATTGCCCAACTGGCAGACTGCTCGCTGCGCCCATCCAATGAGTTCATCAGGATCTATTGGGGACCCAGACTCCTTGGCCTGGAGGCCCATCTTGAGGATTTTGGCCAAAGGCCCTGAAAGATCGAGTAGCTTATCCTGGCATGACTGCCAGGCACAGTCTATGCCCTTCTTGGGTACTCCTTTGAGTACTTTTTATGGTATGTTAACATAGTAGGATCCACTTCGAGGGTCTCTGCCACGCGAGCGGCTAGGTCCAGTCTCGGGCACTCCGACCTAAGTCTTGCCCCGACGTCATTGTCGAAGGGACGTCGGAGGTACGATTGAAGGTCGTCCGCCACCTCCTGGGAGGGGAGCCAAGCAGTAGAATTTGGGTGAATGATGTCTGTAGGTTTGAAGGTGAGAAGTTTAGGTTGTGGAGGAGGTTCCACATGATGCTCCTTTCTGGTCTTTTTAGCGCTTTCTTCCTGATCGGATTCGCCGTCACCAGCTCTGTCTGTGCCAGATAGGCGTGGCCATTCGCTGAAGCCCTGGAAAGCTGAGCGAAGTCGTCCGAGTGGGGGTTAGGACCCTTCTTTTCCTTGATTTTCGGGCGAGTGTTTGCAGCTGGTAGCCACCCCTGCTGCAGCACATAGTCATTAAGATGACACTTAAGAGGCGCAATAGCCCTTATTAGCGCTGAGTTAACGGACTGCTGCATGCTGCCATCCAAGGCCTCTACGAGGTCCTGCTCCAGGGAACCAGATGCTTCAGATTCAAAGTAATCCTCCTCGAAGTAATATTCGGCCATGGTGCAAGCGATAGAGATCACCCACATAGGGTATTCGCAAGCAGGAGGAGTTATGGGGGAGAGGGACAACCCCAAGCAAGCCAGGCAATCAAGCCTATGATAATTGTATTATGTGGTGGAGGGAGGGCCTGCCAAACCTCTCTAGGCAGAGCCTATGCCAATATTATACAGCCCTCAGCAGAATCAGAGCGTCGGGCATCAGTAGGGGCTGTAAAACGGGCCAAATATTTGAATATTCAAGAGTTGCCTGCTCTGCTCATGATCCGAGTGATGTCCGGAGCAAAACAACACCAAAATGGCCACCGTGCATGCGGGGTACCGGCCACCCGCGATAATGAAAAGGGGACTCTGCGCAATCAAACGACGCGTGATCCTCGCCCCCAAAACTCCCACTCCACTTTGAAATAGACACAGGCGCAGCACGCACGGCCGAGGAGGCTGAAGTGCTCCCATCACCGCCGCACACGAGCGCAAGCGCTCGGACCTGCAAGACAAAGGTAATTAGTGGCTTACAGAGCGAATCGAGCGCCAGTCAGAACTAAGCAGCAAGCGATCCACATACTAAACCAAGCATACATTGTAGGCATATATGACAGAATCAGTGCCCCCAAAACCTATATACTGCAATCACAAGAAAAGCAGTAAGGGAGAGGCATTTAACTGGTTGTGGAGCAGCAAAGAAAGAGGAAGTGTTTGCCTCTGTTGGACCTTATATAGGGAAAGTCTCTATGGTTGTATGGCACATAGTGCCTATGGGATTTGTAGTTTATTAATAAAAAAAAGATGTTTTTTATTGGCTGCTGTAATAAAAAATAGAAATGAGAAGCATAATTGGAACCTCCGGTCCTGACATAGAATTCAGAACACCTGCATCAGCAAAGCCTAGAGCTCTATGTGAATATCTACTAGGGAAATTGTAGTCACCATATTGGAATCAGGCGGTTGCATTAGGCTGAATGAAATCCCCCGATCTAACTATAATACCAAATCTGGACAAAAGAATATCCTAATAATAATGCAAAAAGATCGGGAGCCTGTACTCAATTGAAACAACTAGGTAATTACACCTGCAAATGAAGAGAGATACAAATTACTCTAAATGATCAGACTACAAATACCGGAAAGGGTTATACTAAAGGAGCGTAATGACCCTACAATCATTGTCAACATGTTTCAGCCAGTGAACGGCTCTATGGGTCCACAGCTTTCATCAGGGCACAGCCACAGAGATCAATCCCTCCCTGGATAGCTGTTACACCATATATTCCTTATGGATATACTTATCCTCAATAGGGGTGTTCAATCATTAGTTCATCTAACATGTAAGGAGAAGAAACAGAACACAAAATATTGTGTAACGCCCCCAAAATGAGAGAGCCTGTGTGCCTGGCGCAATGTGCTCGCCCACTTATCTGAATTTACAAATGGTCAGCACAGCGCTACTACAGTATACATGGGTTTGCAAAGTTAAACACACCCCTGCGGTTATATCTGGAGAGATTAGGGGGGAAACCACTCTGCCAGAATCATAATTATAACCTGATACCGCTGAAATGCATGTTACAACATCCACACCCAAAGTGAAAAAAATGGCCAAAGTTTGTATATAGGAGTTTAAAAATTAGAAATGAACGTCAACTGAACATGTATAAAAATACGTTGGAGCATCTCTCTGTGCCTACTTAGGTGCTTAAAAGATGCGTAAGGCACTATTTGCATAGATTATAGCCAGAAGCCTGTGGTGTTCGTTACGGTTAAGGTAACACAAAATAGCTCTTACCCCACTTGGGTGGACCACACACGTTTCATGAGTGCAGAGAGACGGGGCAGTCCTGTAGTCAAACTCTGTAAACAAAGTCAACGTAGGGGTTGTTATGGTATCACCTCAAATATTGCCCAAGTTACGTATGCATGGTTAAAACGTAACATACCACATCCCCATCCCTGCCAATTCGGACACTCACATTATCAAGGATCCTGGCACCGCAGCGGCACCTACTTGGTTCTGCAACTCCCGGCATGTGTGCCGGTGGAATGGGACCGAAGTCTATTTAAAGTAAAAACGCTGAGTGGCCGAGCCCACGCACGCAGATTAATTGGGTCCCGCCCATTGTGGCACATAGGAATTGCATCACATCTGAAGTCACGGAAGAGAACTACCATACCCCCAGGAATCTTGGGAATTTTTGTTTTCATAGCGAAAAAGTCACGATCAATCTGGCGTTTGCGTTTCAGGGACTGGAGTGTAACGATAAACTTTATTGATGTCGGTCAAAACGCTGAGTAACTTAATGATGTCAATTAAGGTAAATGTATCATAAAACTTAACCGTCATGATCTTTAACTAGTAGCTGGTGCTGCATGCACAAACTGAAAGTGTTTGTTACAGGGAATCCCTCAACTGTTGGGGGTCATATGAGAAAGGAGAATTAATAGTGTAATTACCAGGGGGCATATCCGTCACATGATTTAACAGATTATCAAACAGACTGATGAGATGAGACAGTTGTGTCCTAGTTCAAAATAGTTTGTAGGAGTACACAGGGAGTAGATGTTCAGACATATAATGTACCTCACTTATGTTCCATTTGAACATGAGAGTGTATTGTTCTATGCTGAAAATCTGACCGGATAGCCTGGACTCATTATTAAAGAATGGGATATTATAGACATTCCCATGGGATGGAATCATTCAGACACTGTTCATGGGTTTTAAGTGTGCACACCCATCTCTATTCTTTCAATAAGAATCTCTTGGATAGGCCAGGACCACTCTTCACCTTTTCAATGATAGTCCACAATAAATCCTTGTCCGTATGTTGGTGCTCCAAGTAGTGTGCTGTGAGTTTAGTAGCCGCAGCATTCCTACGTATTGTACTTCCATGCTCACTGATGCAGACTTTTACCTTTCTTGTTGTCATGCCGATGTCCCAGATCGATGTGAGATGTATGTATTGTAATTGTGTGCCAATTTACAATACATACATCTCACATCTATGTGGGACTCCCACGGATGTGGGAACAGCGCTGCCACACCAACTGCAATTCCGATAACAGTATATACAGATTACATGCCCATGCGGAGACCATTACATCAGGAAAGGCTTCTCAGAACAAGCGGACCACAAAGCCTCTTGGGACATTGACCTCCGTACCTTCAGGATCCCCCAGAACCCGCATGTTGTTCCTACAGGACCTTTTTACCAGGTCATTCACCCTGGAATATAGAGTGGTCAGCTGGATGTCATGTTGAGTGATCACTGAACCGTTCTCCTGCACTTCCTTTCAGAGGCCCTACTGCAAAATCTCCATTGACTCAAGTCACTTGCGAATAATGCCCATATTCTTTAAGATCTTATGTAACACAACTTGGGTGTTCATATGAGCTTCCCTCAATGCCAAGGAGTCTTTATGGTAGTCCTCCCTATGTAGCAGAAGAAGATTATGATATATGGCACCCATGGTAGGAGAAGCCAGTGCCTCTTGTTGCAGTGTCCCCAAAAGGAATGGGTGTCTGAGCATTGATCTCTCTCAAAAAAGTGTGTCTGGTTGGCCGTTCAAGCCACTATAGAGGTGACTGAGGTATGTGGAGAGCCATTGGTCGGCGTCAGCTCTGTCCCTTCAGAATCCTATGTTAACTCTTCTCCGCTGTCCAGTATGAGGGTGGGATTGCTTGCCCCTGATCCATGGCCACAGAGACAAGATCCTGAACTTAGGCAGTAGTCAGCCTTCCGACCCCATCCAGGTTCCTTGAGGACATTCCTTTTAAAGTTGAAATATCCAGGCCTCTAGAGGTTTGCCTGGAGGGCTGATCATGCCCCCTGTGATATTGAGAGACATTAGCCTCCACGGTTAGTTAAACAGTTTGATCTTCTGCCTCCTCCTCAATCTCCTCGCCAGTCTGAAAAGGAAAAGAAGGCCTCCTGGCCTTCTCTCACCAGTCCAATCAGATCCAGCCCCCAGTCGATATTAGCGATCGATGTAGCAGGGACTGTGAACACTGAACCACATGAATCTGCCCCTCTACATCTGAGGACTGAGGGGTTGCACCATTTTGCTCAAACAGCCAAGGTGGGTCCTGTGAGGCCAAGGGGCCAAGAGGGTCCCCATCACCACATGGGCTCCTTTGCATTTGTGGAATTCTCTGTGGGGAGTAGAGGGATAGTGGGTTGTGGGACAGGCACACTTCAGAATTCCACATCCTTTTTTCCCAAATTAGAGGTATCTTGTGGTGTTACCAACACACTGGGAAGAAGCGGCAAAATGAAAGTGCACTGTGACCCTGCAATGTGCCCCCTTGCCCTACTGCCATGGCACCAAGGGTTGAAAAATGCCTGACATCTTCTCTGCAGGCTTAATAACATGGCTAGACAGAGTAGAGCTACCCCCAGTTTGTCCTATGCTGAGGGAAGCTGACACCGATGATTGGCCAGAATTTTTAGTCCCCGTCAGGCTAGTGCAGCTGCCTTCAGTACCTTCTACTGATCTACCCAGAAGTAGCCTCTCCCTTTCCAATTTAGGTGAAGGGTGGCCAATCTGAGTCTCTGTCTGCCCTCCTTTCCTTGGCCCTCCCCTGATCGGCATGTTGGCTCAGACAATCAAACACAGAATATACTGCAAAACCAGCCGAGATACCTCTTTAAACTGCCCGGTCTCTGCCCCTGCTGAACGCAAACAAGTAGCATGTGACCAAGTCTCATAAACAGTGAAAAATTGGGGGTCTATTTTGGAAATTATATTGAGAAATTTGCAGCAAGAAGAAAACCGTAGCTGCTTAGGAGCAGACGCCCTGCTGGTGGTGTCAACTGTGGTGATACCCCACTTAAAGTTAACATGAAACACTGTCCACTTCCATCCAGGCTGTCTCCTTCCCAGCGGCAGCTCCTCCAAAATGGTAGAGGAGTGTCGCCCCAGTGCCTGGCTCAGAGCCAGCAAACGTAAAATAAAACAATGTTCTTGCATCATTTTATTTAGCATTTGCTGGCTCTTAGCCAGTGCTGTTAGGAGGTGCGGGCCAAGGCACTTGAGGGGGGAGGCGAAGTGCTACATGCACTCCACTCCCAAAGTGCTCATGTGTGTTTGGTCGGTCATCTCAGGCCGACTAAAACACACAAGCGCACTTAGGTTGTCTCCAGCCCCGTTGCATTGAGCAGCCAGGATAGAGAAACCCCACAGACTCCCCGGCCTGAGCAAAGTGTCTTTCTAGCCCGCTCAGGCCAATCCCTGCGCAGCTCTGCGGCATGGGGATTGGATGGGAGTCTGTCCCGGGGGCTGCTGGGACCAGGCAGGAAGGGGAGAGGAGGCACGATGGAATGCTGGAGGCGGCCTGTGGCTAAAGGTTTTTTTTTATTTAATAATGTAGTTCTAATGCCCCACGCAATCTGTCCTGCATGACCCCTCCCACGTGACCCCTCACGCGTTCCCTCCACCCACCCCACAATCCTGTTTATGGTGGCTGCCACAGCTAAGCTCCAGGAAAGGCAGCTCCTCTAGAACCTGCAACAAGCACCAACTTTCTGTGGGGGAGCTCCGCTATGCCTGTGCTGCACTCCCTTGAGGTGAAGGAGCCCACTCCCTGTCCTCTCTGATGACTAAGGTTCCCTGAATGGAAGAGGAAGGGGCCGACAGGAATTGCTGCAGAGTCAAGAACTGGAGCTGCGGGGAGTTTAAGATGCCGATGCGAGAAGTGGTCGCCACACAGGGCCATGTCAGGTGAGTCCAACCTAGCCCAGCCCTTATCAGCCTTCAACTGGGGAAAAATTAAGGAGAGTAGGCCCTGTAGCCATTCAGAGCCACCGGAGTAGTTTAAGCTGAGAACCACCTAACCGTGCTCAGCTGCCCTCTTCTACATTTTACTACCAGTTGTCTGGCCTCTCATTCATGTAGTTAGGCACCATAGTTTATACCTTGCATATTTGTTGATCTTGTCCTTTTCAGGCCCTTTGTGTTGGTGTTGGTAAGCAGGTACTTTTTTTCTACTGATCTGCAGTGTTGTCCTGGCGGTTTGACATCTGTATCCAGGTCAGTGTAGGGCTGATCACTGCACTGTCCACCACGTAATTTTCTCCATTGTACTATCTATGCCTGGAACATTTGTGCAGATCATGAGAACTTTGCCTGTCTCTCACACTCCCCTAGATTTTTTCCGTTCAGACTCTTAGCTTTAGCTGAAAAGCGCCCTACCAATCAACAGAAAATAAGTGGGAGGAGTGGTATTCTGTTCAGCTCCACAGCTTGACTCTCTGAGTTTCACACCAGTAACTTTGTGGTAAGAGGTGAGGGTCCACTGACTAATGAGGAATTATTGAGGGAATCAATAATTTCTCATTTTGGGTCTGACTTTCACCCAGATATTTCTGCTGCTAAGAGCTCTCAGAAGCAAAAAGCTTAGGGTGAGCATTTCAAAAGGACCTAGTGTCCCCGTGGATCTCATAACTCTGATGTTCCAGTTTTTGTTGTTACAGGTCACGTAGGAATTAGGAATCCAAACATAACGAGTGCCTAAGTGTTGGAACTTTTGCTTGAATTAATGTAAACAACTGTTGATCTGAATATCTCTTATGGTGCATTCCAGTGCTTAATTTTTTGTCATAAACCTCTACTGAGAGAGACCAGCCATAGGCCAATCAGTATTGCTCTGACTCCAATGGGAGCACCCCAGTTCAAACTGCAAGGCGAGGTCCCCTCCAGACACCGATATGTGAAGCAGAGGTATGCGTAATGGACCAAACAGATAAGCATTGAATGTGTGTTGAATCTTGTATTTGCAAAACAGTTGCTCCATTGGCCTTGGTGCAACAAGTACTTTGCAGGAGCAAGATATGGCCCCTAGCACATTTTAGAAGGCCACAGATACATGACATGTTGCATTGACAGTAGTCACTGTGGGGCATCCTGTAGTCATGATACATCTCAGTATCTTTGTAACGGTGGGTTTTCACATACTATTCATTAGACCTGTATGTTCTGGCATGTGCCACTAGCCAAAGTCAAACGTTTTTATTATCATTTGGAGTTCAAAGAGGTCCACATAAAAAATACCAAAGTTTTATTAAAACAACTCACACAGTATACAATATACAGAATTATAAAATACATGAAAATATAACTCAATGTATAAACATACTCCACTTTGATAAAAAAAACACAGACAAATAAAGTGCAAATGTGCGATTGAATCAATAAAAACTTGGAGCATACAGGAAACCATTCAAGCATAGAAAATGTAGCAAGTAAATAGTACAAAAATATTTTACAAAGCAACACTAATACAGTACTTCTAATAATACAGTGCAACCAGCTTTACAGAACAATAAAAATACTATAAATCTTTTTTCGACTGTGCAAAATGCTATGACCTTAAAATCTCTATTCCACAGATGCAGAGCCAAATACAGCTAATATAGAGTTAAAACATACAGATATATCTAGAAACGTTCAAAACTTATTTAACAATTTTTTTTAATTTTAGATCAGACAATTTCCGAAGGTGGTGCAAAAAAAACTTTTTCGTGCCCCCACAACCGATGTAATATACTTTAAAAACAATGGTCTTAACAAATGATATTGTAACCCTAATACCTGATGGGAGAGAATGTAGGACCCTGTCCTGGTCACGCACTGGACACCCCTCACACAGTTGTCAGACCGATGCGTGGTGAAGTCTCAGAATGCAGGGACCCTCGGTGTCAGCTGAACTGCCTCTCTTCTAACCCTATGAGATGCTTAATATTTATAATAAAGGCATTCTTTCGATGTACGAATAGATTAGCAATGTTATGGATATGTAGATAATCCTGTCGCCCCGTGGGTGAAGATAGAATGGCATGTGTACTTTGTGCATTGAGGTCTTTTACTTGGTGTTCGAGGCATTGTGATAATGTTATGCGAAGCCAGATGTGTAAACAGAAGTAGTTTTAGAGAAACTAATCCAACATTTTCATGCACACGAATCTGTGTAAAATATTGCAGCAGTAATGTTATTGTGCAAAAAGAGGACAATGTAAGAAAATGTGCAGCTAAGTTACATGGGCCTAACCCGAGCACATCACACCCACTCCTCATACTAACAGTCAATATAAAAAGCCATATAAAAGCAACAGGCCAAAATTAAATACAAACGAAAAGATCTAAAACAACTCTTAAAATCATCGAAAAGCTAGGTTCCCTTTAAAATATTAATAAAAGTCTTTACACATCATTATACTGTCTGAAATCCGAAGTACTCAGAAAGCCATGGGGCCTAGAAAAATGTTCAAAAAATTGTTTTTAATTGGTTTGTTTAAAACAGGACAAATAGTTTCCAACAAATGTAAAAACCAATTGGTTATCTGTTCTGAGTGGTAGTTGCAACATTGCTGTTGCTGGCAATTGCAGACGACGCTCCTAGATGCGAACCTCGAAGCATGTTTATGGAGTAAAGGTGGTTCCATACAGTTCCCACGAAAGTCGCCGAGGGAGGGATTACATCTTGTGAGCGTTCTGGAGAGCCAGTATCCTGCTCACTAGGAGCCAAAGCATCCCAGGGTGGCTCAAAGAATTCATTAATTCAGCAATGAAATACGCTGGGGACAACTAAACCCTTGGGCCATGGGCCCTTAAAGGGTCTATTAGTACCTCCATGTACAATGGCGCAACCAATTATGGTCCGAGACATAAATTCAATATGCATTATAGGCTAAAAGCAGGCAGTGGAATACAGGTTGTATGCAGTGAAGCCAAACAGGCCTGAAAGACAAGAATCAGTGCTCATTCAGTTCTCGAAGCTGAGGTGTGCCAAAGGAGTGTATCATGCACTCACAGTATCACAAAACAGCCAGTTCTGTCTCCATTTCAGTTTGACCTGGGACATCCATTGAGGAGCAAGAACATTTAAATCAGAATTCCCATCAAAAGTAGCAGGACAAGTGGGAGAGCTCCAAAAACTCTTCCCAACACGGAGTGAATGAATGATGGCATGACTTGGAAAATCGTCTGAAAGGTGCTAACCAGCCCAGAGCCAAAACATTTTAAAAAGTCCATTCGTAATAGACATGTTAAAGATAGTGTGGACCAGCTTCTCAAAATGCAAGCAGAAGTTAGTATGAAGTAGCATTTGTATCTTGTACGAGGACCTTGCAACCTAGAGATCAAAAGTCTCTCTGGCTGATGTTTTTGAAAGAGCATGGCATTTAGTTTGATCAAATAATCAAAGTGTATGTTGAAAACATTTATTGAAGGCCATAGCGTTGCCTCCCTAACTATGCAGACAAGTGGAAATAGTATTTGTGTGCAGCAAGTAACCATGGAGTTTACCATCACCAGATAAGCGTTGCCTGGTTCCATCCTGCAGCAACCTTGATCGTTCAGCATCAAGTAACTCCCATTTGAGAGCAGTCTGGAAATTGGTAGGATCACAGCTGATAGAGAATTCTTCAGATAACAGGACAGGTTAACAACCGAATTGTTACAAGCCCCATGAAATAAAATGTCCTTGCATACTAAGGACCCGCTTAAAGCATTCTCACAGTCTGAACCACTAAGAAAGACATCTGTGACCTGAGTCCTGCTCCTAAACCTGAATGGTAATTCCCAGTATTCATGCACATAACCATCCCCTAGCACTTCATATCTACCCAATTGGTGATATTAGAGACAATATTGGAATTGGAAAGTTGTGATCGGTAGGGTAAGGTGAACATGGATTATTCAGTCTGTGGATGATGTCTCAGCCATGGTAAAAGGTAAAAGGTAATTGATCAAATTTCTCAATGTGCAACATGGTACACTTTACATCTCTTCGTGCCAATAATTTCTGTCTTTCAGTTAGGTCATATGCTGAAAACAGACTAGTACTGTTGATTTAATGCCACAGCACGTAGCCAGACGTAATGTATGAAGAATCCAGCTTAATAATATAATGGACCGTAGTTGTGATTGTCCATGCTGTAAAACAGACGGATCAAGTTGTATTATATCAATTGCAGAAGATACTGTGTTGCCTAGTAAATATACGCTGGTGGATAGTGTGATCATAACATTGTCAACCATCGCCAAAGCCTTTTTTAAACTAACCCTATCAATCTCGCACATTCTCAACAGCTTCCTGTTGAGAAACTTTCCACAGCTCATTTTATATTGGAAACAAGAAGTGCTTTTGACATGAGGTCCACGGACCTAACAATAAATCCCTGAGATCCTTGTCACCAGAAAGAAGGGACAAGTGTTGCTTCAACTGAGAAAGTGTTGAGATTCGTAGCCAATCAAGGCACAACTTCCTAACACTATATGATGTCTCCACCTCCAAATGTTCTCATTGTATATATAGTCAGTCAGGCCTATTTATTTTAAACCCTTCAGCTTTGCTCAGGAGTCTAGACTGACACTCTTTAGTGTCCAAAGGCCAAACCAACCTGTAGTGAAGAGCCACGCAGGTGAAGTTGTCAAACTCTTTATTAGGTTATAACACAAACAGCATCCTCAGCTTGTAGGTCATGCAGGCATGTCAAGGTAAATAAAGGCAACCTCATCAAAATTCTAAGGTGGCCTTCCTACCAACATTCCACGGCTGTACCAATGGCGTCATAGGGGTGGGGGTGCATGGCCTGTACCAAGTGGGAGAAATTACAACACATCTTCCCCCCATACAAACGAGAACAGCGAGGTCTGCTTTAACCTGGGGAAGGAAGAAAACAACACAAACTCTCTGAGTGTACCTGATCCCATGGACTACTCCGTGGGGAAAAGGAGTTAGGTCTACAACCCCATGCTATAGTGCTGGTGCCAGCTTGGAGCGTTCTTTTGCTGGCCCCCTCTCCTCGGTTGTGCCACTTCCACCCTCTCTTCGTTACCTTGTCCCCTGGTGCACTCTCCGCTGGGCCTTTCCCTCACGTCCACTGCCACCCTGTCCATGCTCCATTTCTTCCCATCCTCCATGACAACCACATTTCTCTTGACCTCCTTAATTCTTCCCTGGGGGTAATACTTTCCCCCCTTTCCCCTCATGATCTCTGGTTTCCTGATGTGCACCATTTGCCCTGGAAGAAGGGATCTCTCCTTGACCCCCCACTTTCTGTCATACCACTCCTGGTATTTTCCCTGTCGGGCCACCGTTCTGTCCCAGAATTCCTCCTTGTCGACTTCCCCCGTCTCTTTTGGGCACAACCAATTAGGGGACAATTTCGATCCTGCCTTCCTTCCCCTCAACAGTTCAAAGGGGGTATGACCCTTTGAGAGACTGGGTGTAGTGTGGTAAGCTCAGAGCATGTCTCTAATGGCAGGTTCAATGGCCAACCCTGAATTGTTCGCCAGTTGTATGCATTCTTTTAACATCCTGTTCGCTCTCTCCACCTTCCCATTGGCTTTAGGGCAATAAAGGGGAGTGCGCACATGTGTTATGGACATGTCCTCAAGGAACTCTCTCATCTCCTCCGACACAAACTGTACACCATTATCTGTGACGAGTGAGGAGGGAATCCCTTCTTTAGAGAATATTTCGCTCATGAACTCTATCAGTGTCCTGGTGTTGATGGTATTCACGAATTTACAGGTTATCCAGTTCGAATAGTAGTCAATGATTACCAAGAGGTACCACTCCTGTGGTCCTTTGGCCCGAATGGGCCCCGTAATGTCAAATTCCAGTTTGTCCCATGGTACCATTGGGATTTCCACAGGAATGAGTGGAGCGTGTCTTATGCTTCTTGACTTGTCACTCATGCTACACGCGAAACAGTCTTTCACCTTGTCCTCCATTAACTGATTCATTCCTGGGAACCAGAAATCTGCTCTCAGACGTGCCTTGCACATGCTCCTGCCCATATGACCCTCATGGGTGAGATCGATTATTTTAGACCTTAAACCCTCAGGAGGGACAATTTTTCCTGACTTGAGCAGTAGTCTTCCCTCAATGGACAAATCATTCCTTACGTTCCAAAATGGTTGAATGTTTTCTGGCAGGTCCCTGCACCTGTTAGGCCATCCTTTCGTCACCAGCCCCTTCACCTCGCCTAGGATCATGTCCTGGTCCATTTGCTGATCCCATGCCTCTCTTGCAACCGCAGCGATCTTCACCTCCATCACCATCTCCTTTTCCATTGGTTTTTCCATAGGTGACCTTGTGAGAAAGTCTGCCACTTTATTTTGTTGTCCTGGGACAAATCCTACTTTGTAGTTAAATCCTTGCAATCCCAGGATCCATTTTGCAATCCTTGGCGTTACGTTCTCCAAATCTTTCTTTGCAAACAACCCCACAAGTGGTTTGTGGTCCGTGTATACTTCAAATGGCATACCCCACACATAAAAATTGAAGTGCTTGATAGACCAATAAACCGCCAATGCTTCCTTCTCAATGGTTGAATAATTGGACTCTGCAGCTGTCAAGGATCTTGAAGCAAACGCCACCACCTTCACCAATTAGGGGACAAGTCAATGATTACCAAAACGGCGAATGGGCTTCCACAACTCGTCTCGCCACCGCTGAAATTCAGACACTGCCAGAGTAAACTTGTTGAATCACAGTTATAAGCTCAAAATCCACAGGGGAGGATGCTGCACCGTCCCTGTCACGGTTTCCCTTGTCACTCGTCGCCAAATCTGTAGTGAAGAGCCACGCAGGTGAAGTTGTCAAACTCTTTATTAGGTTATAACACAAACAGCATCCTCAGCTTGTAGGTCATGCAGGCATGTCAAGGTAAATGAAGGCAACCTCATCAACATTCTAAGGTGGCCTTCCTACCAACATTCCACGTCTGTACCAATGGCGTCATAGGGGTGGGGGTGCATGGCCTGTACCAAGTGGGAGAAATTACAACACAACCATCCCTTTCAAATGGGGTCTGATGAATTGTAAGAACCATTTCCTATCATGGCATCTAATGTACTGAACCTCCATGCCAGACGGATCAGCAGCCCCACCCCCTCAGCACCTTGAGACCCTCACCGGTGAGTAGCCTTGCTGTACAAACACCTGATTGATTGACTGATCGATTGTAAAATGCTGCTAGTTCTCAAAATATGAGAATGCAGGAATAGGAGATTTGTTTAAATCCTTCATCTAGGCTGTTCCAAAACAGGAAGTTTGTTGCACTGTTTTATTCAAAAGAATGATTTGATGTTGTATTAGGCATGCTCTAAAAAGGGCCTCAGTGCCCTGAACCTGCCAATCTTTGTCTCCCAAACACATTTTGTATCTATTGTGTCTTTCCAAAAGTTGAAACCCTTTACAGACAGCTGGGAAAGAAAGGAAGAAAGAGTACATCAGCTTGGTGTCTGTTAGCATATTTTTCTTTTCAAGTGTTGATGCAAGCCTATAATAATAAGAGACCCAGTCTGATGTATCATAACCAACTTCTGTGAAAATGTTTTTGAACTACCTTTCAGCAATGTTGGGCAGTGTTCTCACTGAGTGAAATTATCAATAAGCCCAGGCGTAAGACTCCGCTCTGTTCACGGAGTTTGCGGAATTCTGCAACTCGGCGTTCCGCGGAGAACGCAGAGTTACCCTTAAAGTCTGCACTCTGCAATGGAGCTGAGTTTTTTTGGTCCGCTTGCTCAAAATGTCATTTTGCACATGCGGCAGTGACTTTGCAAGTGCTCGCGATCGCCAACAAGATTTTTAGGGCTGTTTGCGGGTGCCACCAGATGTGCTAGCTGGCCGCATGCTCCTACCAGATTTTGTGGTTGCCAACACGTCATTCGGGTGCGCTAGGCACATCCAGCTAATGTTTTCTGCCGTATGCCATCCTGAACATGCAGGCTCTACCGTGTCTGCAATCTGGGGAAGATTCTACCAAACTGATGATTTGGAGTTTAAAACCTCCTCGAATTGGCATTTGACGTTTATTTTAGTTTTTCAACTTTTCTGCCAACTGCAAGGAAGTGCCCCAGAGTCTCCAAATTCCTGTTCCTGTCCAGCAGGCTCCTCTCAGTGCTTTTTCCATCTCCTGGCCACTTTTCATTTGGATTTGGTGCTGGAAGGATCACTCTTTGTGTCATATCCCATTGGATTTAAGGAAGTTTTGTATTTGAGATTTCACAAGTAAGTTGAAACACTGGTGTTGATTGTTTTTTTAGGGCCATGCACCTGGATTTATTTGTTATTTTAAAAATGCTTTACAGTTTAGTTCATTTTCCCCATGTTTTTTTTTGTACATTTGCAATATAGCTTTAATTTGTTATGTGCCCTAGTCTGCCAATTGGCATTCCAGCCAGTAGGCCCACTGCTAGTCATGGGTGCATGAAACATATGCTTCTGTGGTGTCTGTTTAATTTGAAACAACATTTAAGCTGTGGATGGATTTGGATTGAAAACAAAATGTGCATTTTTGTTGTATTTCACATATTTGTTTCTTGCACACAATGTATAGGACTAGGTGGGGTAATGCCTTTGAAGGATGTGCATTTTTTTTAGCCCTGTTAATTTTCGTTTTTGGCATTGCTGAATTAATGCTGTGTTCTCTGTTTTACCATGCCTCCTTTGTCTGGCTAGTGTGTGTGTGTGTTTGCCATAGGCCACAATTCGCCTTTGTTCCAGACGCTATGTGATCACTGGCCAGGGGTCATTTTGAATAATCAGTGGACTGTCTATAGGCCTACATGTGCTGTTTGTTTTTCCAGCCTCCTGCCTCTTTTTGTGAGTGACCATGTGGCTAGTGGCCATTTTGTGTATCCAGACGGTGTGCTTTTGCCATAGGCCTGCATGTCTTCTTTGTTGTGGCCATTCCTTCTTGCAGATTGTTGTGACCATGTGGCTGGCGGCCCTTTTGTGTAGCCAGCAAGTGTGCTTTTGCCATAGGCCTGCTTGCGTTGTTTGTATTCTAAGCCACCTGCCTCTTGGCTGGCGGTGATTTTGTTTATCCAGTAAGTGTGCTTTTGCCATAGGCCTGCATGCCTTCTTTGTTGTGGCCATGCCTTCTTGCTGGTTATTGTGACCATGTGGCTGACGGCCATTTTGTGTAGCCAGCCAGTGTGCTTTTGCCAACGGCCTGCAAGCATTCTTTGTTTTCTAGGCCCCCTGATGTTTGTTGTGAGTCTGCGACCATGTGGCTGGCGGCCATTTTATGTATCTAGCCAGTGTGCTTTTGCCATAGACCTGCATGTCTTCTTTGTTGTGACCATGCCTACTTGCTGGTTGTTGTTGTTGTGACCATGTGGCTGGCGGCCATTTTGTATAGGCAGCCAGTGTGCTTTGCCATATGCCTTAACACGTTCTTTGTTCTAGGCCTCCTGCTTCTTGTTGTGACCATGTGGTAGGCAGACATTTTGTGTTACCACTAGCCAGCTAGTGTGCTTTCCCCATAGGCCTGCATGTGTTTGTTTGTTTTGATTATGTGGTTGGAGGCCATCTTTTGTGTAGACTAGGCAGCCAGTGTGCTCTCCCTATAGGCCTTCATGTCTTTTCTTTCTTCCCAATACCTTACTGCTCAGTGTTGTTGTTAATGACAATGTGGCGGTGGCTGGCAGCCATTTTGTGCGTCCAGCCAGAGTGGCCCTTTGCATAGGCTGCATGAATGATTGAGCAATGAGATAGCAGTTTAGTAACTTATTAATATATCTTTGAGGATAAATTCATTTATGTTTAATTTTTTTAATTTTAATGGTTTCCATTTTTTATTAATTGGTCAATTATATTTATAATTTTTTCATTTATATATTTTTTTCATATTTTTGGGTTGTTTATGACATTTTCCACTACATCTGGCACCAATCAACCCTATGTCCGCAAAGGTGCACAACAGCATTAGAAGTCTAGGGATTATTCCTTATATTTTCAGTTGTCAGCTGCACCTCCCTGAGTGCTACATCATCACATGTGAGTGACGTCACATGGTCACATAAAGCAAACAGTGTCTACTGCATGTTGTTGTTTTTACTCTCTCTTGTACTTCTTGAGTGTACAGTCAGTCACCATAAAAACGTATGTTGGTGTGGTTTTCCGTTTTTTTATGGCTAGGTACAATGTATTGTTAATTATTTACAATAGGGAGTAACAGGTGACCACACTAAATGATATAGTATTTGTTTGTACTACTAATTGAACTGCAACAATGCCAAGTTTCACTGATGTCCTACTTGTTTCTTTTCTTTTAGGTGCACAAGAGACAACATCACCTACAGTACTACGAGAAAGAAGGCCTGTGAACGGCATGACCCATGAGTGACCCATATGTCACAGACATCTCTTCAACTTGTGAAGCTAAGTCCCACTGCTAAATGATAGCTTCAAGATGGCCCTAAAGAAACATGCCACCAAGAAAGTGGCCAGTGAGAAGAAGAAGTAGCTTACCACAACCACCACTGGTATGTCATTGTCACCCCCAGATATTTTTGGAGGATTAAAAAACTGTGTCTGCGGCACCGGCCTCTGGGGAGCAAGCTGGGAGAAGCACCTCCAAATCAGTGGACCCACCCCAATCTAGGACCAAGAACTTGTCTGTCACAGAGGCAGCCAGTCTAATCACAGCAGCGCCGACAAGCAGTGATGTTGAAATTTACTTATTGCAAATAAGTACCCAATCGTTGCAGGAATTTAAGAGGCCAACAACAACAGCCACAGCCACAACCACCAACAGTAGTTTCTCCGGAAGTAGGAGCAGTTCAAGAGATTGAGCTGCATGCTGAGGAAGTAGAGCAATCTGCTCCAGGAGATCCATTGTCTTCCAGAACTCCAGAAAAAAAAGGAGGGTTTGTGGTACATCATGTTCTTTTTCAAGCCTCCCTACGAATGATCCAGACACCACTTGGATCCTGCCTCAGACTAAGAGTGAAACACACCACCAAATGAGGTTAGGGAAAAGGAAAGTTCCAGATAGCCTTAGAGTTATGGAGGCAGATGTAGAAGAGGAGCATGACGACGGGCCGGTCATCATGGATGTTAGCCCAGCCCCAGTAGAGACAGATGTTACCCCATCCCAACTTCCCAGGGGAATGTGGCAGTGGCACCACAGATCCAACCACCACCAGCTGCCATATTTACAAAGTCATGGCAGCAACCTACATCCACAACCACCTCAGTGGAAGTAGGTACTACAGAGAGTCAAGGGTCAAAATGCTCACATACCGGCAGGTTATCCGATACTGACAGTGGCACCAGCATCAGAAAGTTGAGCTCCCTACTTTGGGACTTCTTTTCGGTTATCCAGAAGGAGGTGAACATTGCCATATGCTCCTATGGTTTGAGACAACACATTTAAGAAAGTACCATACGATCCGTTGGAAGGTGCACCTTAGTGGCCAAAAAACTGCAAGTGTTGTTGGTGAAGGGGATGAAAGCCCGCTGAGCAGGGAATCTGACTCCGATCCGATCACATTGGAAGGTGAAGAAGATGAAGACATCTTTGTTATGCAAAGCAGCCCTCTCCCCAGCAGCCCAGTAGTATGGCCCACATCAGCAACATCGCAATGGCACAAGACTCAGGTTGAGACACCAAGTCAACAGAGGACACTGACAGCCCCGCTGTAAAGCACATTGAGCCTACCACCGACTGCTCTCATAAAGTTGCGTGCATCAGTGGCATCAGGAAAAAAAAAATTCAGGCTACTATTCCAGCCATGTTTATGCCGGAGGGGCAGTATGAACGCAACCATCCAATGGCACATTTGTACAATGCGAAGCAGCCTAAAATGTTAGCGCTGGACCTCCTCCCTTTTTTTGTTGTGGAAGGGGTAGGTTTTCTTGAATTTGTTAGCCGCTCTGCCCGAAATGGAAATTTTCCAGCTGGTCCTATTTTGTCAGAGTTGCTGTTCCAGTGCTACATCACGATGTGCTGGAATTGCTTGGACAAGTTTTGCAGCAGAGTGCTGTTCTCAGTATCCACCTGACAACAGACATGTGGATCAGTTGCCAAGCCACTGATTACATGTGTATCACTGCACACTAGATCTCTTTTGAAGGGCCTATAGAAAAAATATCTGCAGGTGTTGAAACTGCTCAGACGTTTAAGCTGCTTGGAAGCATGCAATAGTAGCATTGTTCACCATTGGAAAATGTGACACAGCTGCAAACATTTTGGAAGACTTGAAGAACAAGGTCTTTGACTGGCTGTGACCAAAAGGTCTTAAGATTGGAATTGTTGCCACGGACAATGGCAGAAGTTAAGGCCATGGCCGATGGTGGTTATTTCAGGGTCCTGTGTTTGGCACACTGCATCAACATCATTGTACAGGACTTTTTTTTAAAAGAAGACCAAGTAAGCTACTTGTAAAACAGCAGAGGGTCATTCAGCATGAAAATAGAATGCCAGTTAAAGCACTCATACAGTAGGTGCCATCACACTGGAACTCAACGTATTACATGCTTGAATGCCTGTTTGAGCAGTACAGACCTATCAATGAATATGTCATGCAATGAGGGGATGCAACTGTGAAAGGCATGATCATTGAGATGGGCCAATGGGGCTTAGTCAAATGCCTGATAGAGCTGCTGCTTCCTTTTGAGGTGTTCACACCGGTAGTCAGCAAAAAGGACAGTAAAATGGGCCAAGTTTTATTGTTTTCTGCTTTATACTCCACAAACAATCAGACCCGACCAGTCCCTTAAATAACACAAACACAAATCTAGTCTACACAAAAAATGACTCTAATCTTTTTCTTGTTGTGCAGCAACAAAATTGTATTACAGGCAGATCTATTGCATTTCAGTCGGGACAGTCGAGACACAGTTGGTACAGAGGTGGACACCATACTCAGAGTCATACTCAGGAGGATCAGAGATGATGGAATGACTCAGGGCGTGGGCGTGACTACTTCAAGAACTACCACCAGAAGAAGATGGAAGTTTTAAAATTCATTGAAACCAACCGATTTGGTGATGACAATGAAGAGGCCTAATGGAAAACAACAGACCTAAACAAATCTGTGTAGTGGTGGTGAGTGGTAATGAGTGACAACGGTGCATTGATTTTACTTGATTGAGAAAATGCTATGTTGCTGTGTGTGTGTGTGTGTGTGTGTGTGTACTTAGTGGTGTCTGGCTCAAATTCAAAGCTAAGTGGTGGGGGGTGAAGGTAACTGGAAACCAACATTAGCCACACGGCCTCTGAGTCTTCTCGGTGCACTTCTTATGCAGTTTAACTTTGTTCTCCTTGATTCTTCAATATAATTTTTTTTCAATCTACAGGCCTTCTTACCCTGCGCCATACTGGAAAAACAACATACTCACATTACCTTATTGACCCGCACCTTCCAGGCACGCAAGATTGACGGACAGTCCAAGAGGAATGAAGATGCTACTCCCAATTTGACAATCCAGTATAATTTTTTCTCTTTAATCATAAGAACTGTGTGTGTTGTTTATGTTTAGTGTTTACTTGAAGCGTACAGATATTTTAATTTAATTTGCTATCTTTCAAAGCTCGGTACCACAGAACATAATGTAGCTTGGGTCTCTCTGGAGGCGGATGGACATTTTGATTTGGTTTACCTCTAGTACTCATGTTGGACTTGGCCCTTTTTGCAGGGTAATCCCTAAACTTTTTGCATTTCTCCTAGCCTTTTTTCTGACATGGTGTAGATGGTTTTAGGACTCTGGGCACTTTAGCACTGCTGTCCAGTATAACGTGCGTGTGCTCTCTGTGTATTTACAGTGAGATTGGTCTACACCTGTTTGGAATATTTAATTTACCTGTCAGTCCCTTGTAAAGTGGTATCTCATATACCCAGGGCTGGGAAATTAAATGCTACTGGTGGGCTTGTAGCGCTGATTGCGCCACCTACCAAAGTAGCCTTTCAAACTTATCTCAGGCCTCTGCCATAGCAGGGCCTGTGCGCGCAGTGTTACTGCCGCTGTGACGTGGCACCTAAAGTGTGTGCCATCTCTGTGACCCACCTTTTACTGCATGCCAGTCACCCCTAAGGTAGGCCCTAGCTAGCCCTACGGGCAGGGTACATTGTAGGCAAAAGATAGGACATGTACCTTACGTGTGTGACATGTCCTGTTAGTGACAAATAGCCATTTTGGTTTCTCACCACTGTGGGGCTGCCCTCCCATAGGAATGCATTGGGGATTCCCTGATAAGAGTTTCAGTGGTAATTCTTGATATGAGAGGAGCAGCATGGTCAAATTTGGTATGTTTGGAATAGTGATAATAAATGCTACGCAATGGTGTGCGCAGATTTATTATAACTATTTTAGAAATGCCACTTTTAGAAGTTGGCATTTCTATGTGCTATGTGTCTGCCTGCCTGATGTGAATTGCATGTCTGGCTTTTGAGTGACAGGGGCTGGAGAGGTGTTTGTGGATCCGGAAGGGGCAGGGTGAGTCAGCGCCAGGCTGAATGGGACATTTGCATTTGGAGTAGTGGGAGGAGAAGTCCCTGTTCCTGAATAGGTCTGTGCTTTGCCTGTACAATACTGGCTCCACCCCCTGTGGTGTGTCTGATCACTGAGCACCCACCTGACAAATGGGAAGAGGAGCCCTGTCAACAGAGTGCTCCAAAAAAAACAGAACCAGTTGGGACTGGTTCCCCCAAAGCCATGTGCTGCAGACAAAGAGAATATGTGTATAAATACTGGGGCTGTGACCCCATGTGCGTGTGCTTAATTGGGCTGGGGGGGACAGTCTGCCAGGAGGAACCGCAGTGGGACCCAGCTGCAGCTTCTTGAAAGTCCCTGAGTGCTGGCGTTCCTGACTGAGCCCTGCTGGGGTGTCCCCAGCCCCAAGGACTTTTTCCTGCCTGCTGGATTCCTTGCCCAGCCTTGTGCCCCTAGAACTTTGCCCTGGACTTTGGCCTTAGCGCCTCGTGAGTGCTATATTTTAACTTGCCCCAAGGAAGAGGAGCGTGTGTGCTTTGCAGAGCTGAGCTACCCCTCTCTCAGAGGGAATCCCTGTCAAAGTGATTCCCCCGTGCTGCTGTGTGTAGCGGGAGCCCACCCCGTGTTTTGCCTGTCGAGCGGGAGCCCACCCGTGTTTTGCCTAAAGGGGGTGCCCACCCCGCACTGCCACTCATTGGGGGGTGCCCACCCCGCTTGTGTGTGTATTTAGCGGGTGCCCACCCCGCTGTGGTGTTGTATGCGTGTGGGAGCTCACCCCGCACTGTGCCATAAGGAGGAATCACCGCTGCGGGCCAGAAGTCAGGCAGTCTTGCCTGGTTGTGGGTGGGGCTAAGGCCTCTCCAACATCCGGAGCCTCGCGGGCTCCAAGTCGAAGTCCCGGTCCCGGGAAGGGGGACCAGGTGAAGTGCATAGAGTCCAGCAGTCAGCACACGCCTGAGCGGGGCCCACGTGAGGTGGAGGGAGCCCCGCGGGCACCAGAGAAGTCGGAGCTGTGTGAGCTCCATTCCGGCCTTCCCCCACCTCTAAGAGTCGTCGAGAGGAGTCCCAAGAAGAGGGGCTCGAGTAGAGCCTTGTGGGTTCCTGCCCCAGGTCGGAAGGAGTCTCCCTGACCGGAGGATCCTACGCACAAAGCCCCGGTGAGTGGGGGCTGAATGGGGCATCTTCGTGTTGTCAGTCCAAGGGCGCAGTGGTTCCGATCGGGGCACATTGTCAGTGCTCATTTGGCCTATATTTTTCTTCACAGCTGCACAGTGGAGGCAAGTTTAATTTAGTAGTCCCGGTGAGTGGGGCTCGAGTTGGCACCATGGTGCCCGTGCTTGTTGGAGGCCGCATGTGCAAAAGGGGGAATTTTATTGATTTCCATGCTAAGGAAGGGGTGAGAAGCACCCCACGCCCCAGCGCATTGCACCCTCTTCCGCTGCAATGTTTGGGCACATTTTTTTAAAGAATCCCAGTGGGGGCTCCAGAGGGCACAGTGAGTGCCAGTGCCTACAGCTTTCTTCACAGCTGCACAACAGTTAGTGGCAGCTGCACCGTTTAGGCCATTTGCTGACATAGTCCCAGTGGGATCAGGAGGCACCATAGTTCCAGCGCCACTATTTCTTTGGGGCGCATTTTGATGAGTTAAGTACACTCTTGCCCTGCCCCAGCGCAATTGCGCACTTTGATGTTGCTGCATTGGCAGCCAGCCCTGACATTTTGGATGCAGGGCATTTCAGCCCCTAGACAGGGCCAGTTGGCCGGGGGGTCAGGGTTGATAGGCCGCCAGGCCCTAATGTGATTTAGGTGGTGCCTTTGATAAATGTGATTTATGCACCCTGATTTATGCCTCTAATGTGATTTATGAGGTTATTGCATAAAGTGTTTATGCTGGTGAGGCCTAATGCGTAATGTGTTTATGCTGTTGAGGTTTGGGCCTAATGTGTTTATGCCTAATGTCAGGTTATGATATTTTAGGATGGTGTCTAATGCTAATATGATAATGCTAGGGTTATTATGGTACCAGTAGTTACTGGTTGTGTTTTATATTTACTTACCTGTTCTGATGGTTCTAACAGTGGCCAGATTTGCCCTGTCCTGTATATAATTCCCTGTAGATATTGCCTAGGGCCAGTTGGCACAGTGTAAATGTGTAATTATGTTTCTAATGAGTTTATGATAATACAAAGGCTATTTTTATATATAACCTTTTGTGGAGTTTCTTTTGTGGTGTGCCTAGTGTGTTGCTGCTGTGTGAGTGTGTTGCGCAAACGCTTTACACATTGCCTCTGGGATAAGCCTGACTGCTCGTGCCAAGATACCAAGGGGGTGAGCAGGGGTTATCTTCAGCGTGTAACTCCCTTGCCTAACTAGAGTGGTGGTTTCTGCCTGGCTTAGGCGCAAGCCCTAGCCAACCAGAAATCCCATTTCTAACAACGGAATCATCATTCCTCCAATTCCTTTTCCTCCCATTACAGATTTATGATGGTCGGCTGACAAGATGAATGTTGCCCTTGTGTAGTGTTTGCCTTTGTCAAACCTTACCCTCAAATCCCCCTTCCCCTCCATTCATCGAACCCCTCACCCTTTTCCCCCAGGCTGTGTGATTTATTGAGGTATGACAAAATTACTTTTTACACCACTAATTTATCCCACACTTGGTGGGGCAGATCTGGTGAAAGCAACACCATCTCAATGCAGAGCAAGGATCTTCTTCAGATCTAAGTATAGCCCACACAGGCAATATTATATTTAAATTAGCCACCCACACACAATATTTGATTTTTTTTTTCAGAGGAACATAATTACCAGCATCATCCTTCAGGCACTGTTTTGGGTCAAAGGTAGTCGTAGCTTGATTCAACTTCATTTTATTTTTTACTAGCTCACCATTCTGATTATTTAACTGTAGCATTGCTTATCATATTTTCTTCTCTCATCTTCTAGTGTACTAGTAGTCAAGTTTCTGGTGACTGTCTCATTTTTCTTGTAAAGCTTACATATAAAAACAGCATTAACTCCATTTTTATTTCAATTTAATTACTTTCCTGCTATGAGTATTCTTCATCCTACAGTTTGAGTTTGGCTAGGACTCAGGGAGTGGGACCTTGCTACTGGATCTGGTGCTTTCACTATTCGATTAGTGTGCTAGCATGCTGCTACTGTGTCTTCTACCATCACCATGCCACCTTGGGAAACCATGCAGCCATTGCTTCATCTAATCAGCTAAGAGAAGAATTGTGTGGGATTCATTGCTCAACTGCAATAATCTATATACAATGGAAATTCACACCCACCCCCTCCGAGTCCCCAGCAGGTAATATAGTTGAAGACTGCAGTGACTAGGAGGAGAGAGTAGTAGGACAATTGAGGGTACCGCATAACTATTTTATTGTTGTTAAACTGTCAGCAGATTTAAAAAACTGGCTGTGGGACTGTGGCAAAGGCAGCAGTGTGAAGTAAAACAGCAACCCCCCCAAAAATATTTAAATCATATATACACCTATAAAAAATGTATTTCCCTAAAATATGCATAAACTAGTAAACCCACACAACACCTGCCCCATCCCTCCCCCTAACCCCAACCAATATCCAAACCTTAGTCCAAAGTAAAATTAATTATCCATAAATAAGAATAACTCCGAAATGCCCCAACTCCCACATTCCTACCCTATCCCTAACAAGTCCCACCCACCAAACAAAAGATTAGAGAAGGGGGAAAAGAGGCCTAGTTGTGGGCTAGGAGCTTCCTCGCCAATTTGTCAAAACGCTCCTCCATCCTGGCTTCCAGGCACGCCATCCTCTGGAGCATGCAGCGTTGAAAGGCTGTACAATAGGTGGAAGCAGCAGTGGTGGAATGGTGGCGGGCGGCAGTGTGACCAAGGCGCCAGACTACCGGAGGCACTGGTGCCTGGCTGGGACCTGGGGCATTTGAGGCTGCAGTTGCTGCCGCCTTCCCTTCCTCCTCCAGCCACTAGTTTTCGGCCCTGATGGCCTACAGCTTCCTTTGCAGGGTCCTGGCTGCTACCTCCTGCCTGTTGGGTTATTGTGTTGATAGATTGGCATGAGTAGCTATATCAGGAAAGAAAAAAGACACATTGTAACCAATACTCTTAGCAAAACATATACAATTATATAGGGGCACAGTAGCACTAGCAGTACATAACATGCTGGTATCCTTGATTCCGCGAGCCATTCAATTTTGATGTGATTAGAGTTTCAGGCATTGAGCACTATGGAGTATACAGTTATTCTTCTTTCTTTTTTATGTGGGCATGCCAGCTCAGTTTGTGCTCTACACAGACATAATTATGTCACATTCGTTGGCCACTGTCTGCAGGTGGGTAAAAGACAATAATCTATTTTTTCTATCATGACCATGCTCTGTTAAATGCCTCAATTTCACCCTGACAACAACAAGTGTGATGAATAGTTGCTCTGAATTATATACGTCACGTGAGGTACTGCTAACTAATTATAAAGAAGATAATTATGCAGACAGACATCCTCCTGTCTGCCCATGGGAAAAGCAGTGTGCTACAGTACAGGGAAAGGATTAAGGAAGATGATATTGTATTTGGCATGTTCATTACAGACTACCCGATCCACAAAATGCAAAGTCACCTACTCTTTATTCCCACTTTACTTCCCGGCCTCACCTCCTGTCACCGCATTTGACATTACTTGTTAACAACAAAATAGATCTGCTTTGTCACTTTGTTCTGCAAATGTTGAAAGGGAAAATTTTGAACTGACGTGATACGTTATGAAAGCAATTATAAAATGTATCACTTGGTTAGAGGAAAGTGGCACATGCAGAGAATGTTTTTTTTCAATTTTTATGAAAGGCTGGAACAGAACAAGGACGTTAGGAAAGAACTGGAGTTACTTATGTACTAGGAAGTGAATGAGTGGGCACTGGGAGTGAAGGGAAACACAACTATTTTTTTTTCTGCATCACCATGTAATTTGTAAAGGGGCTACAAATTAACTGAGGCAAACGCACATTGCACATGGAACAATGTGGTGCCGCTAATATACCCATGCAGCCGATAGGTCAGCCATGACTGTCAAATGCCATGGGTAGGGACTCGTAGAGATGTGATTGATGATGATGGGTGGGTACTAGGAAGGATACATAATATATGTTGTGCTTAAAAACTACTGTGAGTCAAGGGAGTAGTTTGAAATACCACCTCAACCCTTTGAATCAAAAACCTTGATAAGAAAAACATTCCTTGTTTACTCTTCTTCCCAGGGATTTTTCCATTCACCAGTGCATTATTCTTCTAGTATTTTTATGCTTCACCCTTGGCATTGCTACTCAGTCACCATTTATGTTTAACATTCTCTCCATCCAGTCTTCACTTATGAATACCATCCATCCACATATCCATCCATCCAAACATGGCTCTCATTTTCAACAAACCTTTCACCAACATAAATTTGTCATTTAACCACCCATGCGTCCTTGCTTTGACCCATCAAACCCCCCCAGAGGATTCATTTCACCTATACACTTTCACCAACGCAGGCAGGCATCCTTTCACCTTTCATCCACCCTTCATCCACTCATGCATCCTTTCACCCACCTATAGTATATGCATCATTTCATCCACGCATCCTTCTCTTCCAGTCCTATTACATTGCACCCGTTCTTCATCCTTCTTTCCCTTTTCCATCAACCCATTAAGGCAATCGGCAATTATTCTAAGGACATCCCTTACATCCCTTTCTTTTTTGCTGCTGCTAACAAGATAAGTACTTTTATTTTATTTGTCCTTGATCTATACTCTTTGGATCGTGTTTATTGATGATATGGGTGGTTAATGACTGGCTGAATGTGCCCTCCCTTTCCCCCTCCCCACCCTCTATGCTACACTGAATTTGCCTGTTTTTTCAATTTTTTTTTACTCATGCTCTTGTTTCACTTTGCGCTCTTAGCACATTTCGTGTTTCCCCTCCGAGCGCTTCCACCCCCTCTGCGGGGACTCGCGTTCATTTTGCCCTTCATCTCTCAGGGGTTTTGCCGATTTAACCCCTTTTTGGTCACACTGCACTCGCGCCGTCTCTCTCTACGTCTGCGGACCCTGATATTTCCAGTTGAGCAACCCAGAGGCGTTCCCACCTCCCTCCGACCTCCCCCCCTCTTTTTTCTCAACTTTCCTCTGCTCTTTCATGCCGAGGAAAGCTCTTCTTACACGGGACCGGCGTCCTTCAAACGCCGATCCCGTGCCAAGGGTTGCGCTGCTGCTCTCGTCTCCGTGGTGACTCTGCGACCTCACCCAAAGCTTGGGGAGGCCGCGCAGGGTTGCCATAGAGACGGGACACGACGGAGTCTTCGTTTGAGATCACGGAGACTCTGCATGATTAAAATACTTATTTAAAGACACGACCTTACCGCATTCTCTTCAGCCCTCCCCTCACCGATTTCCGTCAGTGAAAGCAGTTTTCAATAAAAAAAAAGACAGAAAGGAAGGACAAAGAGCTCACTGTTAACTCAAGGTTACGAAAAGAAAAGAAGGACAAGCAGCTTATCCTTCACACAAATAGAGAAAGGACTTACATAATATTCCCCAATTGCACCAATTTAAGGAAAGCTCCTTAGCACATAATTACATCCTTTTTATATCACCGTTTCCTTAACAACTTAACATCCATTTTGTTGCTTGACAGTTAATACCTCTCAACTGTCCCTGACCTCAGCCTTCTCTATGTCCTCAGATCCTTCATCGAGCAGTATGGAAGATAAATTAGAAGGACTCATTAATAAAGCCATAGATAGGATTATGGGGTCACTGGATGACACCATTAACAAAAAATATGAAAACGTATCTAAAAAAGGATGGCCATCCACAAGTCCTCAGGAGGACCCCGCAAAAGCTACAACGGCGCAAAGAAAAAGACAACTTAACGTCAACCCTCCTAAAGGTACAAAAAAGCACAGGAGCTCCAACCCTACCCTCCTGACTTCACGCTTTGGAGGTGACAATGACAGTGCCTCGGGCACAATGAATGGGCAGTTCAAAGGCCCAAACCTTCCTATCCCCATCGATAGTGACGATGGACTAGAGGATGAGATTGACCTCTCCTACTCCTCAGACTTCAATTCTGAAGAGGAAGGTGAAATTATAGATACTGCAGGTGAGGCATCAGGGGCCTCTGGGTCTAAAATGGGAATCCTTGACCCCTTTGGAAAATATATGTTCGACCCTCTCCTCATTAAATACCCCCCCTCTCCGGAATGGGTCCCGTCTCATCACATTGGAGAATATCTCTCCTTCTGGCTCCGCAAAGAAATACCTAAAGAATTCAGATCTCGTCTTAGATCTGAATATCACCGCCCCTCCCTGTCGGATAAGATAGCTGTGACCTCCGATTTGGACAGCAAGGTAGTGGCATTCATTGCCAAAACCGGAAGAGACCAGAGAAAAGGACTTGACAAAGGACTTAAGTCCTGCCAAGATAGACTCTTAGACATTATGGGTCCACTCACTAAAATCTTTGAATTAGCCGAAGGAGCCTATCTTAATAATACTCCCATAGACCCAAAGGAGCTGCGTCAATGGGCGCCAAGGTGGATTTGACTATTGGGCAATGAAAACACTGCGCTTTCTAACGAAAGGCGTAAGAGTGTGCTCTTAAAAATAGATCCCAAGCTAGTCGAGCTAGCTAATAAAGAAGGGGGAGCATCCTCACAGGGCCTTCTTTTCGGAGAAGAATTTATCAAGGAAATGGCCAAATATGTAGGAGTCTTCAACTCCATCCAAAAATCTCAAAAAGATATTAAAAAAGTCTTTAACAGCAGAATTTTTACCCAGGCCGGGAGGTTGCGGGGTTGATTCCCCGGCCGTGGAAATTTTTCATCAAGGCCCTTCATGGGACGAGGAGGAAGATTTCCCCAATTTGGCTTTGCAACTCAGTCATCCTTCTTTCCCCAAAGGCAAAGATTCCGCGGAAGAGGCTTCAGAGGTGAAAGAAAGCAGAAAGGCTTCTCAACAGGTAAGTCCAACCAAAGACCTTTCAGATACCCCTACAAAGGTGGGAGGGAGACTAGCCCTTTTCTCTGGAAACTGGAACATGGTGAGTCAAGACCCTTGGGTACTAGACACCATCAAAGGCTTCAAGATGGAATTCATAGACTTATCTATTCAGGAGAGACTTCCATGGGATATTCGATTCTCGGAGAGAGATTCCGCACCGGTGACTCAGGAAGTAAGAGACCTATTTGTCAAAGGTGCAATCCGGGAGGGACAAGAGATTGGCTTTGTCAGCAATGTCTTTCTAGTAGAAAAGAAGGACTAAAAGATGAGACCCGTCATAAATCTAAAAGACTTAAACCAATGGGTGGTTTACCGCCATTTCAAAATGGAAGGAATCCACCTTCTCAGAGATGTCTTAAGGAAAGGGTATTGACTTACTCGACTAGATCTCAAGGATGCTTATCTAACCATCCCTATCTGGCCCCCACATCAGAAATTTCTCCAATTCTTTTGGGAAGGCAAACTATGGCAGTTTTGCAGCCTCTCCTTCGGCCTTTCATCAGCCCCTTGGTGCTTCACCAAGGTCCTTCGTCCAGTAGCAGGCTGGCTGAGAAGCAAGGGAGTAAGATTAATTCTATATCTGGACGACATTTTAATAATGGCTCAGTCCAAGGAGTTTGCTTTCCAACACACAAACCTTGCCATAAAACTCATAGAACATCTTGGTTTCGTTATAAACACCAAAAAATCCTTAACAACTCCAAGCCAAGACACACAGTTCCTGGGCTTTACAGTAAATGCAGTCCAAGCAGAATTGAAATTGCCAGGGGAAAAACTCAGAAAACTCAGGAAGGAGTTAAGGAGAATTCTAAAGATTCACTCTTTTCCTCTAAGGACTTTAGCAAGGGTACTGGGCCTGTTGTCCCAACTATCCAAGACATTTATTCGGGTCCCTTATACTATCGTGCCCTTCAGAGACTCAAAGCCCTCAGGAAGAATCCATCCTACTCTCAGATAGTTTGCCTGGATCCAGACTCCAGGAAAGAAATACTCTGGTGGTTGAGAAATGCAGAGGCCTGGAATGGCAGAGCAATATTCGGGGAGGAACCGGACTTAGTATCTTCATGAAACTTTCTCTGCTGAGTTGAAGATAGAAAAGACCATTAGTTACTCAACTCTGTATATGCTAAGGAAATATGGGTGTGTTCAACTGTTCACAAGTCTCAACAGTACAGTGTACACTCTTGCAGCAAGTATATAATTAATTGTCAATAAGCAAGCAATATGACTTACCACCGCTAACCACTGCCACAGGCTCACCCTCTACAGCTGCCGCATCTGCTTCCTGGCTGGCGCCGCCATCCCCGATGGCCCTGGCACTGGTGGTCAGTGCATCTAGAAAAAAACATTACACATTTTTTAGATGCCATGTATGCCTCCCCCTATTTATTTATTTATTTATTATTGTAGCAAAATTGAAAATGCATACACTATCAATCAATCAATCAATAAGGGGGATTATAAGTGCTCTACTTTCCTATGGGGGTCTCAAGCCACTGGGGTGGGGGGGGGGTCGCAGATCTGTTCGGCCAAAAAGCCAGGTCTTGAGAGTCTTCCTGAAGGTGTTCAGGGAGGGGACGCATCTACACACTACACACATCAATATAATTCGGATACAGACAGTATGTTCTATCAAAAATATGAACAACAAAAAAAATCCAGTTGGCCTTTTTTTGTGTGGCAATTTTTGGAAAGTCTCTCAAGAAAACAACCTGTAATGGACTGGAGTGGCTAGAGCTATTGATAAATATGAGTTTTTGAAAAGATGTAAGAGGGGCCTCCTCCTCCTCACACTTCCTTCCAGCCATGGTGCACAGTAATCAGTTCGCCATCAGCTGCTGCTAATACTACTAGATATAGATAGGAAAAATACACAACTTAGGAGCGTCCAATGTGACCATGGCCATTCTCTTGTTTTACTGATTAAGCAATGACATGAGAAATTAAAAGAAAGCCTTCTCACCTCAACAAACATGCATAGAGTACCTTTCTTGGGTATGCAATCTGCAAAGGCAGAGTAGTAGTACTGGTATTATTAGTCGTACGTGAGCATGATTAATGGGTTCTCTGAGTCTTAAAGTACCACCACTGGGCAGTCCACAAAATATATAATGGGAGGGGGCAAGCTGACTGAAAAACCAGAAGAAAGGAAGCTACAGACAGACTAGTACAGACAGAGGCAGTTTGAGGTAAAATACAAACACTAGAAATACAAAACAAGTAAATGGGAAAATGTATGGATAAAAAGAATTTAGAAATGGATAGATCAAATAGAATTTAGGAAAAAAATTAAATTGGGTAGAAATGAATAGTTCAAAATAAGGAGTGGTAAAAATTAGGGAAATGTAGGGGCATATTCTCAAGGAGCTATCGCTGAGTTAACGGCACTATAGCGGAGCCAAAGTCGAGATAAATCCATCGCCCCATTCACAAGCTGGTGCAAACTGCCGATACCACCAGTTTTCCTGTGATAGCATCCTCAAAAAACATCGCCACAGATGACCCCAGCAACTATCACTTAAGAGATTCAGAGTAGGCGTTCCCGAGCAAAAAGCCGCGACAATGCCACTCCACAACATTCTTAATGACCTGCCTGATCTGCGATAAGAACACAAATCAGGTAATAAAGTGCGTTAGCAGCAGGAAATTAACACCTGTCTGACTTGGTGCAAAGTCGGACGACAA
Source organism: Triturus cristatus (assembly GCF_964204655.1). Taxonomy (NCBI): domain Eukaryota; kingdom Metazoa; phylum Chordata; class Amphibia; order Caudata; family Salamandridae; genus Triturus; species Triturus cristatus. The sequence continues at coordinate 558,042,121 of NC_140583.1, forward strand.
CCGGCTGCAGCCAAGGGAGCACATCCCATAGCCAAGCATGAAGAACAACAGATGCCTCCGAGCAACTAACCATGCAGCCCGGAGCACCAAGAGGGCAACAACACATACCCCCACCCCCACCCGGACCCCACCACCCCCCTCCCTCCCGACAAGGAGAATGCACATCAACCCCATGAAACCATGACCCAAACAAATTGCCTGAAGTCGCACAACCACAACACCTAACAGACCGGTGTGGCCACAAAAATTCAAGCACACATCCACATCAAACGAAGTACTGATTGGGATGATTGTGCCCTGGGTGGCAATGGCGCTCTCTATTATCGGTATGTTTCTAGTTACTTAATTTTGGAATTAGGTGCCCAGGGAGGAGGTAATCATCCAACACCCCACAGTTCAGATCCACAGATCTGTACAAAATTAAATGTAGAAAGTATTAAAAAAACAGGAAGAAGAGGGAAAAAACTGAAAAAATTAGGAAGGAAGAAGAGAGAAAAAAAAAAGTATAAAGCTCACTAAAACACACACGCAAAAGCGCAAAATACACACTTAGGAAGACAGAGGGAAAGATAATAACTAGAAAACATCAGAAAAAAAGCTGCAGAAATGAAGGATTGAAAGGATTAAAGAAGGATTGAAAAGTAGGCCTCAGCTCAATAACAGAGAAAGAAACAAGATGGCTGTGCCCATGCGCGACCACGTGTTGCAGTTCGCCTGATATTTCGGCCTGAACACACAATCTGCGTTGCCATACGGTGAAAACATTATGTGAACGGGTGGGGCCATCAACTCCGACTGCTTACAGAACTACACATAGCATGGTGGAGTTTTTTGCTGCTTCACGGAGTTTCACTTGGCGCTCTTACGCAAACCTTACCCCCTCAAACAGGACATGGGATACTTGCATTGTATCCCACGTCCTTTGGTTTTGCTTTGTGTCAAAAATGGTGATCATAATGTTGATAACAGAGCATATCAGCGTAATTAGATGTACCTTCATACAGTTAATACAGAAGAAAACACAGTTTACTGCTCTAGATCTTCTAGCATGTTATGTACTGTATCAATGTCCCAATCATCAGAGAAAGTCCTAGACGTGATAATATAATTTAAGGGAATTTTAAACAAATATGGTATTTGTAAACGTTCAGTAGGACTATGCACATCATACGATACCCTGACCCACACCATTCCTTTCGTAACTGGAACTGCTGTAATGTTCACCAGGTAGGAGGTCCCTTTCTTCATGCTGCAATTATGCATGCGGGTTTCAGTAGCAAGTTCACAAGTTTGAATGCAGAGCGTTTTAAAGGATAATGTCCATTTAGAAGCAGAAAAAACACAGTCACCAAACCAATCCTTAGGACCAGGAAAGGTAACCCAATTGTAAATCAAAGGTGTAACCAAGGAGTAACAAAGTATGTCTTTTTCAGCCAAAGAAAGAGTGCACACATTTGTAGCTTGAAAGGCAGAGGGGGTGGCAATGGAATCCAAGGTTTATTTGACTCTGATGAGAAGTCATCGTAGTTCACGAAGTAGCCAGACACTGTCCGGTCTAATTTTTGGCAGCTCAGCAGGTTTTGAAGAACTGGGAGATGACTCACTCTGTGGCATATTTACGTAGATGTCATACATTTTCTAAATTAAAATGTGTGTTTCTGTAATTGCTGACTGTACAGTTGCAGTTGTTTCAACAGGAAGGAGAAATTCTTCATTGTTGTTTGCTGTTTCTCATCGAAGAGGAGAATCTTCTCTAGTGATTAAAGCCTCCATCTGAAATTCCTATAAAGTAGCGAGAGGAGTGCGGTAGTCACCCATGAGCCCACATGGCCTACTATTGAGAATCGGCCAAATAGTGTGGGTTGATCAGATCAATTGAACCTTTTGTCTCGTTGACTAGCAAGGGGCGGAAAATGTATAGTTCTGGTACCTTCTACAGCCAGGAAAGGTACAATCGCTCTGTAGAAGGCCCAACTTATTACTTGTCTACAACTGTTTTCCCTGACTGGATCCCCGATCTTCACGAACCATCCGGGTCTTGCCAGTACAACCTTCACTTCTCCAGTGCAGTGTGTTTTATTTGGATGTTACTTTGTGTGTCCTGGAATTCATTTAGTTCCTGTAAAATGCCAAACATTCATTAATGCCGCCACTGTGCTGAAATTATCGAAGTCTGGAACCCACATTCTCACTCAAAACAGGATTTCATATGGAGTATGACTAACCAGGGATTTTCTTGGCATGTTATTGAGTGCCCTCTGGGCCCCAAATAGGTGATGGACCTAACTGTGACCTGAACCTAGTATCCCTGCTGTTGAGGATTGCTTTAAGCTAGGGGTGGGCGGAATTTGCGAAAGTGGCTTTCGCAAATTATCGCGAAAATGTTAAAAATCTCCGCAAACACGCGGAAATATCGCGAAGATGCGGAAGTATTTTTCCCGCCCGTTCGCGGTATTTTCTGCGTGGTTGCGGCTCGCCAACTTACCCATGCAGTTGCTCGCGGGCGCGGCCATCTTGTTTTCACTCTTCTCGCGGTGCATGATCGCGAGAAGAAAGACGTGATCGCGCGACCAATGACATTACTGCGGGCGCGAACTGTCGCGAGACAGCGCAAATGGCTACCAACAATCCAACATCTCGTGGAGAACGCGACCGGATCGGGAAAACTTGTCGGCGAACGCGGGGATTCAGGTAAGGTGATCGCACGAGAATGTATTATTTTACAGCGTGAGCAAGAAACAAATTATCGCTAAGCTGCGGAATGCGGAAATTTTGACATTTTCGCGCTCTCCGCGGAACGTGAAAATGTCAAATTATCACAATTTCCGCGAGCTGAACGGAAATTTAGCCCAGGCCTACTTTAAGCCCCGGATTTCCTCTCAACTAACAAATATCCCTCAGGATGATAGGGGGAGGAGTACAGCAAGGTCGCACCCTAACTTCCAATTACTTCTTTGTAAGCCTAAGAGCTAAACGCTGGACCCTGGTCGGAATGTAGTGTGCCAATTGCATATGTCCCGATAAAGACTAGCAAATCCTTGATAACAGTTCGGGCGTCATACCAACAGGAATTTGGGGCATGAATATACTGCTACCAAGATGTACTTGAAAGCCCCATCACATTGTAAGGGACCACAGTTATCCAAATAGACACAGGCCAGAGGCTTGTTAGAGATCACAACAGGTATCAGTGGTGGATGAGCTACGATGGAGCCTTTCATCTGCTGGCATACGACCCATTTCAGAACAAAGTCTTTGGTCTGTTTAGTAATACCTGGCCACCATTAGCACTGCTTCAGGAATGAAATTGCAGTGGCAATCCCCATATGTGCTGAACCTAGACCCTCGTGTGCAGCTAGTATTAACCCCCAATCTGTGATCAGTGTTAGGTATGACTGTTCCCCACTTCTGAAATCTGAGCATACAAAATGTTTTGCATATCTAATTTGTGGGAGTACTTCAGTGGAAAGCCTTTCGGCAGGTGTGTGTCATTGCGTACAGCATTGACAACCACCATGATGTCTCTGTCTAATCTCGTACTAGAAAAAGTGATTGCAGCAACTGCAGAAGCACAAACTGTTGCCTTAGAGGCTTCATCCGCCATGGAATTCCCTATAACATGAATGCCAACATGTAGAAGACTCAATGTATAAACAACATGAGCCAGTGGCAAGCATTCTGGTGCTTGATTGTACAACCCTTGGCATCTTGAAATCTGTTCTGGCCCCTATAGTGAAGGTATTTGTTATATGACTGGAAACTGTAATACGAATCGCACGCTATGAGTGTGGGGAATCCGTGATCTGTATTTTGTAGTGCCAGTGTCAGGGCTTTGAGTTCTGCCAGCTGCACTGTCCTAGGGACTGTGTGTGTGTGTGTTTTTTCTGGAAGGAACTTTATGTTACTTAACATAATGGCTGATACTGCGGCAAAATTGCCATCAGTTTCATTACCAAGTTCCGGGCAGGTGCTACCCTACACTCATTCTGTACCTGTTTCAGTACATCAGGCAAGGCAGCCAATGAAGGAGTTCCATATTCCGGGTGAAAACGGCAAGTTGCGCAGTCTTCCACCCAGGGAGCCATCCCCTTTGGCAAGCAAATAGTCAGTATCATCTGTTTTTCCTGCGGGCCCATAGGGGGAAATATACTTCAAGCTGGCTTGTGTTTGTGCTATCCAGAACAGAATTTGCTCCCGACTGGTGGGAATCTTTCCCATAACGCCATTCAGTGTTTGTGGGCTGATAACCGTGGTAGCCAATTGTGGTTGTGCCGCTTGGCAAGTCCATGTAGGGTTACTTGTGAGTGTTTACATTACGAACTGTGTAATATTTCTGTACATTTTTACTAAATCTCTGTATAGTGTTTCTGCTGCAGTTAAATTAGCAGTGTTAGGATACAATGCTGCTCGTTCTTTTCTGAGGGGACCAAGTATCACATTTTCTGTAGAGTGGGGGAGGGCACCTTTAAATCAATTTATACGTTCTTGGTAAGAGAGAGTCAATTCTATGTCTACGTATGGAACCAGTGTTTCATCTTCAATGTTGGAATGAAACATTTGTTTACAGGCATTTGCAGCTGGGAATTTAACCCAGGAATAGAATACCTCTGTTCTGAATGCTTTATGCGCCTTATCCACGAAGGTAACGTCTTTTAGAGTTACTGCATGTCTGCAGTTTTCTGCTATGTTTAAACCTCCTTCTTCTTCAATGTTTTCTCTGATTACGGACATTGTTTTGCAGAAAAAGGGATTTAGTAGATAACATTTTGGAGATAGGGTAAACACAATGTGGGAAGCTTATCCTACAAGCTTGAATAACCTACAGCCAATACATAGGGTATACCTACTGAGCTAATGCAGATTTCCCTACCACCACAGACGTCTCCAGTTTGAAGGTGAGTAGGGGTCTCTGAGAAAGCACAACTAAACATCTCAGGAAGACTGCTAAATAAGAACCCAACCAACGTTGGTGGCACCATGTTGTGTAGTTCCCACTAATCCATAGGATCTGAGTGCCTTTTGTACAATATAAACTTTGAGTGAGGTGCAGAGAGTGATTTCAAGCACCCCTGCAGGATATGTTGGTCTAGAGACCAGCTAACTCACAGTTCCACCATAAACCCCTCCTAACCTAAATAGGGAGCAAAGAGTTTCTGGCAACCACTGAACATGACAACCCTGACCCCTCATGGATCGTGGAAACTGATCTAGAACCCTTCTGCTCAATCACACTTGCTCCTTGCTCTCAGAGAAATATACAGAGATTACACAATGGGACATTTTCAATATATATATTAAACCAATGTTATTCTTGTATAAAATACATGTGCTGTGATAATCAGTACACAGAAGCGGATGATAGGGTTTCCAATTCCGAAGGAGCGTGAGAGTTTGACAGAGGGCGGAGCTTGTGCCAGGAGCCAGATCCAGTGATTCTCTGCCGCTGCCGTTCTCTGCCGCTGTCGTTGCTGTGTCTCCCCTGCTTGCCCTGCCGTGCCCGATCAGCAGCATCCCCTCTTGTCCATCGGAGGAGGCGCACGGCAGATGACAGGCAGGAATCGGGAGCGTTGGCAGTGAGCAGCAGACTCGGGGATCAGGATGCTGTGGACTGGCAGCGGGACCTCGGACTGGACACTCACAGCACGCACAGCACAAACGAGCGGAAAGGCCTGCTGAGAGGCTGCGGCAGACGTGCAATTGAGACAGCTTGGTCACTGGGGCCAGGAGAAAGAGAAGATGTAGGCAAAACAGGGGCGATTTGGAGATGACTATCAAGAAAACTTGGTGGAATCAAAGGAAGAATTTGGGAGGAACTATAGTAGGAGAGCAGCTTTGAAAGGATACAGGAACCTGATTACAATTCAGTGTTGGCTGGTGAACTTTCAGACAGAGGCATTATATTTCTACTTGTTCCCGCAAAGCAGCAGTTACCAGTTTGTGCTAACCAGCGTGTTGGGGGACTACATAGTCCAAGTGCCTTTGCGGCAGGAGCCGCCCACCGCCATCACCACCGCCAACTGGGAGAAGCGTCTGGAGACGCTTTAAACAGAGGCGCGGGCTCCTGCAGTGCCTCTACTTAAAGGCGGGCGGGCCCGTCTGCGCCCGTCAGCGGCCAGAAGAGGCCGGGCCGGGCTGGGTCAGGTCATTTTCATCTGGCGCATTGGACATCTACGGACCTTTATTTTGATTATTAGGCCCATGGACTGAGACCTAGGAACTGAGGTACGAGGCCATTACAATATATTGTTGTGCAAACAAATCTTGTCAGAGGAAAATGGCACAGAAACCCTCAGCAAAAAGGAAATCATTAACAGACCAAGGATTGGTGGGGACTTTGGATGCTTTTCTTTTAAGGGCAGAGTCAGCCCTTATCCATGAAATCGCTCTTACCGAGTGTAGACTGTCACTAGAACCACAACCCCCTTCAAGACAGCCTATAATGTTTGACCCCGTAGACCACTCTAACTATGACCCCAGTTCTCCCTTGATTAATGCATCACCCAATCAGGTCTCAGCACCAGACGACGCCCCAAAGATATGCGACACAGCCACTAGACCTAAAGTATTTACCAGAGGCCAAAAAAGCAAAATCAGCCAGGTGGGCAGTCCCTTGCCCCAGTCCAAGAAATGAAAAGGGCAGGGATCCAATAAGCAACCATATCCTATATCAAAAAGAGGGCGCAGAGGCATAATAAGGGAGGGTGAGGAGGAAGGAAACGTCTAGAGACCGACACCGTTACTACTGCTAAAGAGTCTCCCCCATTATCTCTACCTCCCCTGCAGCAGATTAATGAGTTCTGGACTAAAATGGGTGAGGTTGTATCAGTCCTATTGAACCCGCTGATACAAAAGCTATCCAGATTGGAAGCGAGCATAGACAAATTAGAAAAGCTCACAAGCATTGTGTATACAAATCAGCAGAGCCAGCAGAGTCAGCAATGCCACAAGAGCACTCAGCCTCCCCAGCCACACCAGGCTAATACATGTCATTGTAGTACTAAGATCGCCTAGCATAATAGGCCCAATAGCTGCACAAACAATCAGCCCAGCACCCCCGATCCTGGCCTAGTGTTAGCATCCCATACTGCCTCATTGGATTCTCAACTCAACAACAGCAACAGGGTAGCAACAGGGAGGCCAAATTGTATAGTACATACCTAAAGTACCATCCAAGATCGGCTGTTGAATATTCAAAAAGCACTACACCCTAATAGGCTTAACTATGCACATAGGGAAGAAGCACAGCTACAAAGCAGCCGAGGACAACATAACAAGGCAGTGAGAGAAACGACAGGTGTTAATATGTTACCCCCAGAAGCAACACCCTACATCATAGTGTTGGCTAATGTCCCTACACTACCATATGGAGCAATGGAACAATGGACCAATCTGAAAAATAAATCACTATACGAGATAAGCGTAAGAACACGTTTATCAAATCCCCTTTCACAGAGTTTAAAATTGTGAGACGGGAGATCAAACAAATCTCTAGAGGGCGACTGTGCAGTGTTATCATTTGGGTCACCAGATCTGGTTCAAGCAATACTAGAATGAAAGGGAGGGTAACAGGTTCATAGAAAAAATGGGGATTAGCATCCTACCTCTTGGTTACAAACCACACATCCTTACACAGTCTTCACTAGGGGAGAACCGGGGGGGCGGATTCACCATAGATATGCCTTACCTGTGAATAATTACTATGACGTTTTCAACCCCTTAGATGATAATGACTGACTGTCCTCATTAAATGGAGGACCAGTCGTGGATGTAGGTATCAGAAGGGACAATACGATTGTAACAACATTTAATGATCGTCTGGAAGTTCAGGAGACCCCTGATCCCAAGTCTCCTCACATGATAATTGTAAGGAAACTTCCTAAGAAATGTACCACTTTACATAGGACAAAAGCATAATTGGAATACTGATTCCAATGCATTTATCACAGATCATTCGAGCATCGATAACAAATCAATCTTTGGGCCCCAGGGTAGTAGTCATATTGCTGAACTAGTTATAAGTAACCTGCATTTGACTGCAAATACCGATGTATTAACTAACAATACCAATAGCACAGCTACGATTACACCCTCATTGCAACATCATCGTATACCATGCCCGATTGACTCAATCAGTGATAATGAGCTTCCATGTAGTGCTGATACACATGGGTGTGTACCCCTAGCTAAAAATGAGGTAAATAACAGTCTAACATTAATATACTGGAACCTGGTGGGGATTCATTCTAAACTTCAAGATCCAGAATGGTTCTCCTACATAGGGAAAAATAATATCTGTGTCTTTCAAGAGACCTGGGCCGTAGATAGGTTGCATATAAATGTCTATACCACTTCTAGGGCCTCATGTAGGTAGCTAAATACCGGTCGGTAACGGCCGAAATTCGGTAAATATCCCGTTACCGACCGGTATTTAGCTATTTGAGATGTAGGAGGCATAATTTCAGGATTCGGTAAATTACCGAATCGGTAAAATACCGATTCGGTAAATACCGAATCCTGAAATCATATGTAGGGAGCACTCTAAAGAGTGAAAATTAGTATTAAGAATTCGTTATTTACCACCAAATACAGGTTGGTGATAAATAACGAATACCTTGCAAAAAGTAATATTTTGCAGATTTAAGAGTGCCATGTGGCAGACATACATGCCCTGAGGGCATGTATGTGCGCCACATGTGCACACATGCAAGATTCAGGGGTGCAACAGGGTGTCAATGTGACACCTTGCCACCCTTGAATATGCTCCCCCCATTACCGAATCGGTATTTACCGAATCGGTAATGGTGAATGGCTTCCCATTGATTCCTATGGGCCTCCAGGCCCATATGAATCAATGAGAAGGTATGCCTCATTACCGAATCGGTAAATACCGATTCATATTTACCGAATTTTTCCGATTCGGTAAAATTTACCGAATTATTACCTACATCTTATTTACCGATTCATAAATACCGAATCGGTAAAATTTGGTATTTATGAACCGGTAAATGTGAGGCTACCTACATATGGCCCTTAGTGTGGAAGCTAACCCGCCCAAAACAACGGGTAGGGCCAGTGGTGGGCAGCTAATTCTTGTAATAAACAGCTTAGCCTACAAGTATAAGCAATTATCAATTAATTTACAATATGTTATGGGGATCCAGCTTGTCTTCCCGACCGGGTTTAATTTGAACTTGATTAATGTTTATGCTAGGTTAGAATCATATAGCAGCGAATCTCCTGCACTTTCACTGCTAGATGATTTGGTGGGAATACATCAATCTAACTCTAAAATTATAGTTGCAGAGGATTTTAACGCTGCATTCGAACCCTCTTTCCTACTGAGCACTTTGCTCGAGGAAGAGGATGAGTTATGTGGTATTCCTAATCTGGTTGCTGGCGAACATGTCTATCAAATGTCTCATTGCAGATTGCTTCTTTAATCACAGGTGCGAGCCTGAGGTCTTGTAATGGGAGAACTGCATCTGACTTAGGAAGACAGGCCACTTTTAAAAGGGGTGCCAGCACAAGTATTATCGATTATATTTTTGTCGATGTAAGAGTGTGGTCGTTAGTGGAAGATATGATTATTGAACAAAGGGCTGACAGCGATCATAATTCTTTGTTATTAAAAATGAGGGGCACGGATCGGGATAGGAATTTCTCAAGTCACTTCTCTAAAACGAAGAGCCGCATGTAACTAATACCCGCAGAAGAGTTACTTGGCCCAAAGTCCAAGCTCACCTGGACTTGTACACTAGAATATATAAGCTTTTTGTATTGTATTGTTTTTAACTGACCTGTGCAGTATGAACTAACGCATATTGCATCGGTGCACCACAAGTTTTTTGAAGTTTTACAAACTGTTTTTATCAAAAATTGTTCTGGTAGAAGGCCTGCCAGCATAGGGGAAAATAAGTGGTTCAATAATGAATGCAGAGGAGTTGGAGGAAAACCAAAGGGTCAGGCTGCATGAGTTGGAGGTGTTAAAACTTGAAACTCAAGCAGAGGAGAGCAGGAACACTCTCGCCTTGTAGGAGAAGAGGCTTTTCCTCGCTCATGAGTTAAGCATGAGGGAACTGGACATGAAGGGGAGACAAGCAGAGTACAGTGTGATTGGTGGCAGTGCACAGACGGTGCCAAGTGTGGATGATTACAAGCGTGGAAGATTGGATAGTGGTCAGCATGGCAAATGAATTGGAGCAGTTATCAGATTTGGCCCCAGGGGAGCCTAGGCTCAGAAATTATTTTCCAGGGGTGTGCCACCCAGGTTAGGGTGTAGGCACCTTTATTCCCGGGAGCCTGCATGAGAACCGGACACCTGGTCATGGGTCCAGGGACCTGAAGGGGCCCCATAGAGGAAAGAAGGGCCAGGTGGCGCGAGGTGATCCCAGAGTAGGGAGATGGGGTTGCTGGCTAGCCCCTTGTCTTCAAAGGGGGGAGGCAGAGTGAGCAGCACCCCCAGGGATCAGCAGCACCACCCAGGAAACTGGGGGGGCTGTAGGGGAGCCCCCGGGTGGAGGCCTCGTGCCTGGTTGCCATCAGTGTGGGGAAGAACACCTAGAGTCTGGAGGGTGTGGGAAGTCTGGAGTCAGAGCTCCCGCAGTCCTGAAGTTTGGGTGCCATTATTTCTAAGTGGCAGGCCCAGAAAAAGAAATGGAAGGTTAAGAGAGGATGGTTTTCCCCAGTTGGGACACCAGGGAGACAGAGTCCTGCCAGTAGGGCTGGGTCCCCTAGGAGTGACCAAGGTAGACCCACTCTCAACCTAGAGGACAGGATGATTGAAGGTAGTATCCTGACCGATGGGTCTTCCCTGGGAAGGGTTGGAATGGGTCCAGCACCCCTGGAGGGGTCCCCCCTAGCAGGGAGGAATCCATTGAAAAGCATTGTTGGCTCAGGGGGTAGTGATCAAGAAGTCCCCCTGGGGGTAGGAAGGCAAGGAACAGGCGGGTGTCCCTGTAGTAGAGGGCATGCGTCCTGGTTCTATCGCCCGAAGCCGGGAAGTCTATCAAAGTAATGATTGATCCACCCTGGATTTTGGCTTGGAGGGGGTTGTGTAGGACTTGGCCTTTTGGGCTAAAGATCCCTAAATATTTTACTTTCCCCCTAGACCGTTTTCCTGACATAGAATAGCCAATTTGAATGCTGTGGGTACTTTGCCACTGTTGATCAGTGACAAAATACCAGAGTTCCCTGTTTAAAATGTAATGGTGATTGGTTGGCCATGATTGGTATGTTTCCCTTACTAGTAAAAGTCCCTAGTGATGTGCACTGTGTGTGCCAGGGCTAGTAATGCAAGGGTGCGCAGAGAAGGGAACTCAGGCCTTCAGAGTAGGGCCTGTGCACCGAATGGTAAGTTAGCATGTTGTCCTGACAAGTGCAACCACTTGTCAGGCTTGAATTCCCTTTTACATACACATTGGGCACCCCTGTGGTAGGTTCTAAGTAACCCCTAGGCAGGGTGCAGTGTAGGTAAAAGGCAGAACATATACTGAGGTGTGTGCTATGTTCTGACAGTGAAAAAATCTCCATTTCATTTCTCACTGCTGAAAGGCCATCCTGCTGATAGGACAGAATGGGGGAGGCTGGGTGTTGTGTTTGTTAGCCTAGTGTCCTGTCAGTTTGTAATGGAGATGTGAAGTTTAGTATGTATGAACTCACAGTGTCATAACACATCTTTCTAGAAAGGTGGTTTTGTCACTGTGTGTTCATAAACCACTCTTTTAGAAAGTGGCTGAGTTTTGTGCTCTGTGCATCTCTGTGTGTCTCTGAAATGTGGATTGTCTGTCTGGAACTGAAAGGTGAGAGGAGCTGGGAGAGGTCTTGACCCAGGGAGGGGTTGAGATGGCACGAGGCTGCCCTGCATCTGGAGAGTAGGGGGAGGAGAAGCCCGGGAGGTGAAAAGGCCTGGGCTGGTGCTATAAACCAATTGACCCATAGCCTGCTGAGCGATTAAGGATCAAGACCCCCAGTATCAAAGGGAGAGAAGTGACACTGGGAGGGAGACACCCAGGACTTATTTAGGGAGGGGACAGGGACCCCTGAGCACATTTGAACTTCAAAGACATTAACGGGTATAACTAGGAGAGTTAAAACCCCTGAAAGTGGGAATGAAACAAATATGGATTGAGACTGTCAAGGCTTGGACCCATTCTGTGGTCAAGAGAAACCTCTGCTAAAGAAGAAGCAACTGAAGAGACTGCTGTGGACAGACCAATCCTTGCTTTGTGATCTGGAGCTGGTCTGCAGTTTGCTGTTCCAACTAAGGGAGAGGCTGTTGGGACTGTGCTTGGAGGTGCTGGGTCCCCCTGCTTGAAGAAGACTGTGCTTTGTGCTGTGTCTTGTAACCCCCAAGGGCCCGAGGTGAGCTGGCTTCCTGCTTGGAAATACAGGATCATAAAAGTTTCCGGAGAAGTCCCAAGCAACGTGGTGTGCGCGTGTTGTTGCAGCTTGAGACCCTCAGAAGTTGTGCAATGTGATCGTGGGCACGCAGGAGTAAGCTAAGTCTTGAATGTGCTGAGAGCGTGTCGAAGTGCAGGCTGAGGCGTTGGTGAGGAGCGTCTGAACATCGTGTGCACCAACGGAAGGAGTGAGTCTCGGACGTGCTGGGTGCGTATCGTGGTGCAGCCCGGGTGTTGGTCAAGAGCACCTGGACATCGTAGGCACCAAAAGAAGAAGTGAGTCTTGGACGCGCAGAATGACGGCTGTGGTGCAGCCAGGGCGTTGGTGAAGAGCGCCTGGACATCATGTGCATCAGAAGAGGAGAGACTTGAACGCGCAGGGTGCCTGTTAAGGTGCAAGCGGGCGTTGGTGAAGAGCGCCGGATTGTCATGAGCACCAGAGAAGATGCGAGTCTCGTACACGCAGTGTGCGTGTCGAAGTGCAACCTGAGGTGCTGGAGAGGAGTGCCTGAGTAGGAGGTGCATCAAATTGGAAGTAAAGTCTCCACAGTGCTGAGGGCGGATCTCGGTGTGAACTGAAACCGTCGGAAGGAGGGCCAAGCCATTGGGCCCTTGGAGTCAACTGCAGTGGCCCGATCCGGCAGCCACAGAAGAGCTGAGTCACCGGCCCGAGTTCGCCGCTACCCGTGACGGACTTCTGTATCAAGGCCCAAGTCACTGACGTCAGGGAGGAGAGTGAGGTCGCACCCCCTGGGTAATGTGGATCAACACCTGGGGTGGGGTGCAGACCCAGAGGGACACTCTCTCGTCCTCCCGTTTCAGTCAGCTGCGCGAGCTGTTGCTTCGGCTCGGATCCCGGCCCGTGCTGACCCAAGGAGGGGCAGTGCTGGGGCCGGAGTGGGAAGCAGTACTTTTGTGTCATCATTTGATCCATAACAGGGGCACTGTTAATGGAGCACGTAAAACTGTCGTATTACACTTTGCATTATTGCTGCTAACGAACTATCGAACTGTCGTATGACGCCTGACCTCATTTGTGCCTGACGAACTACATGCTTGGTGCGCTACGCACTACGTTATTTTTTCCTTGCATATTACCTGATTGTAACGTGGCGCATTTCATTATTTTCCCAGTGCACTGAATCTGAGTATAACATGGCACAGTGTATTATTTCTTCATTACACAGTACAGGATTGTAGCGTGATGCATTGCATTGTTTCTTCCTGGTACAGGGCATGCTGGTGGTGATACACATTGCATTATTCCTTCAATTGCAAAGTATATGACTGTGGCGCTACGTATGGCATTGTTTCGCTGTTGCACAGTATAAGAGAATATCGTTACACATTGCAATATTTGTTTCCTTTTGCAACCTGTATGATTCTAGCAATCCGACTGGCCTAACCTGTTGGAAACAGTTTGAAGTGAGCTTAACTTTTGGTTAGAAGCAGTAGTTGGGATTGGAACCTACCAATACACCGGAAAGAATACTACCCATTCTTATATGTTGATTTGGTATCGTGTGGTCGTATCGTATAATTGCTTATATAAAGATTATACTCATTTTATCAAAACTCGTGTGGAGTCTATTTGTGGTGACTTCATGGGGTTACTGTGAGCGTGGTTGCACATTTTGAACACTTTTGCCTTGGAGATAAGCCTGGCTGCTCGTGCCAAGCTACTAAGGGGGTGATCAGGGCTATCTCAGACGGTGTCCTTACTTAGCCTAACGTTGAAGCGAAGGGTCGGGATGCCCGCCTCCAGCATTTGGTGGCGGCGGTAAGCGATAAGGACCCCCACTTCCAACAGATGGTTTTAGAGTGATATTAGCAGGCTTGGTCCTGGACTGCTGTAACTGCTGGACTTCTAGGGCATGGGCTGGGAAGCACTGCGAACCAATAGAGGCCCACGGGGAACTCCTCACGGTGGCTGGAGCTGGATTGAGATCGAGAGGCAAAAGCCTGCGAATAAATGCCGTGCTCGGATTCGGTGCGACATTTAAATTTGAAAGTCGCCCAATGGTAACCAAGGGGCGGCCGGGAACAGAGGGTAAAAGGGGGGCATGGGTCCCTAACAAGCCATTCTTTGGTTGCACTGACCTCGCCGTCAATAGCAGTAGCGGATCCAGCCTTCTTCATCACTGGATCGACTGGCGGAGATCTGCATGAGGGGACCCCGTTTGCCCTACTGAAGATCTGCTGGGTGCACTTCCTCTGCTCCCTGCCTGGCTCGCTATCTCCTTGTCGGGGGTTTTACATTATTTGAGTCCCAGGAGGTGCCTTGCGAAGCCAGCGAGCAGTAGCTGTCGAACCTTCTGGAACGGCTGGCCTTTCAGAGAAGCAAGAAGATACGGTGAATTGGTGGCAAGGAGGGGGAGAGTGCAGCTGCTGCTGCGAAGTCCCAGTCGGTGAGCAGCGGAGCCAGCTGGACCAGCGAGCCGTAACAGCCGGCCCCCTCCTGTGGCCGTGTGTACGGGGGGACCGGAGGCTCTTGGTCTCGGTGGGAAAGTGGGCGGGCTCGGCTCACAAGGCTTGTCCCTGGGAGCATGGAAGCAAGCTCCATGGTGTGAGGAGCTCCAGCAAACTCCTCCGACAACGGCGGACTCCGGCAGCGGTCACAAAGCTTAGCTGGCTGTATTTGTCCCTTAAAACGGCAAGGGCCTTTAGGAGAAGGCGGGCCCTAAGGAATCTAACGCGGTAGTGCCTGGGGGTTCTTTAAGAACAATCGAAGTGGCTCAGTAGCTCAACATAGTAAAGTATCAGCAAGGTGCAATAGGGGACACAAAAGCTGTTTGTTGTGGGCAAAGAGAATTTAAGCGACCATCGGCACTCTGGACTGGCTATGAATGATGACCTGGAGGCCATATTGTAAACAGCCAGGGCCTTAATTGCAATGAAATAGAAGAAATTGGTGGAGCAACAGATGGGCGATGGGGCTGGAGGAGGCCCTACCAAAAAACCCAGGTTGGATGACAAAAGGGAGGCTGAGCCACAAGAGAAGGGGCATGCAGCCAAAACAACGGCCCCCTCCAGAAAAAAGACGCCAAGACCGCAAGAGCACACCCAGTATCCAAGGAAAATGGAGGACAAAGGGAAGCGAGCGGTGAAGGGCACAGCGGCAAGGCACGGATGGCAAGCTGCAGTGGATGTCAAAGGGACAGAGGACATTAGCAGCAGCGAATCCAAAGGTGGCCCCCATGCGAGGCAAGAGCACGGCTGATGGGAACATCAACGGTGAGCAAAGTGCGCAGCAAAAAGGGGCATGGGGCAAGCCCAGGGGGGACCTGGTAGTATTGCCAACTATTGGACACAGCTAGGGGTAACTAACTCCACAGCACAGGGACCATGGGTCTCCCCCTACCATTGGCAGGCCATTACAGGGACCGGCCCTACAGGTAGTGGGTTCCAGGGTGAGGCGTGGGAGTCCCCGGCATTACAGCACATGTGCAGCCACGTCCCACCCTCATGCCTTGGTGGCCATGGCCGGGACCGCATCACCAGTCCAGCACAAGTGCCGCTTCGGCACCGCCTGGGGGAGACCTAGAGCATGAACAGGGGGCCAGCCAACAGGCCAAAGGATCCTCAAACATAGTGGAGGGGAGGCCAAATGGGAAGGTAGCAGGGAGCAGACCCACAGTGAGTGCAGGGGGAAAACAACCCCAATGGTGGGGTTGACGGGAGATAAAGAGGGTGAGGCCAGAAAAGGTGGGGTGAATGAAGAGCTGGGGGGGTGGGTCCAAGCCTGTGAGCGAGTACATACGCCCCTCCCCGGGGGACTCCCCATCACTACAAGGTTGACTGGCTTGGCCAATCTGATACCACTAGCTGTAAAGGAGAGAATATGGAGGAAGAAGTACATAGACATCTTTTCCTTACTAGATGTGTGCCAAGCGAGGCTAGACCTCACAACACAAGACAAAAAAGAGGAAGATAGGAGGGAGAGATACAAGCCCAGGGTAGAGAGATCCATAGAGAACTGGCAGCGGGCATTTAGGATCCTGGCATGCGTATTTGCAGAAAAATCCCACAGAGTACAGCTGCAATGTTCCTGCATGAACAGAAAGTGCGCGAGGCACAACAAAAGTATCAGGGAGTTGTGCGGCTGCATTATGATGAGGGCTTCTGGGAAAAAATGCAGACATGGCCAGTTATTGAATGGGACTACCAGGATGTGGAGGGTTTCACATGCCACATAGTTGCTACCAGAGAAGGGGTTGAAGCAGGTGACAGCAATTTTTGTCCCTCAGGTTACAGGGAAAAATTTTAGAACAACATGTAGGGCATAAGGTGCAGGAGTACTCCTGGAGGGAAAGCGGGGAAAGGCCAAAAAGCCTCATGCTGTAAATTTGACAAGGATGAATGCAAATGTGGACAGGCCTGCTGGTTTAGGCACTATTGCAGGAACTGTGGCGCACCCATCAGGCCATCGGGTGTAGGCAACCCAAGGGAACAAGGGAGGGTGATGACTGCAAAAACAAGAAATAGGTATGGACAGGAACTGGGGCAAAGGGAGGGGAGAGAAATGGCACCAAGACGAACACTACCCACCCCCATAAGAGTGCAAAGATTGGTGCATTTACTGAGCACATACCCGAAGCAGGCAGATGGTCAACTATTAGCCCGGAGTTTAACAGCAGGTTTCACCATACCCTACAAAGGCAAGGTGGGCCCAAGAATTAGCCAGAACTTGAAATCTGTGAGGGAAAACCCCGAATTGGTCATGCAGAAAGAGGTCAGGCTAGGAAGGGTAGTGGGCCCCTTCCACGAGCCCCCAATGGAGGACTTGATGGTATCTCCACTAGGTCTGGTGCCACAAATGGAGGCAGGGAAGTATTGCCTCATTTACCACCTATCATACCCGGAGGGCGAGTCAGTGAACAGCGGTCTGGATCTAGGGAGCTGTTCAGTGTCCTATGCATCGCTGGATGAAGCAGTGGATCAGATTAGACAGATGGGTCATGGAACTCTACTTGCAAAACCAGACATAAAGGCAGCCTTCCACCTCTTGCCAGTGCACCCCAACAGCTACCACTGATAAACAGCTTTCTAGCTGGACGGGCCATGCTACTATGACAAATGCCTACTGATGGAATGTGCAATCTCATGTGCCTATTTTGAGGCTCTCCGTAGTTTTTGGGAATGAGACGCCACCTGGCAGGAGGGCGCTTACACTACATAGATGACTTCCTGTTTATCAGTCAGCCAGGGACCAACGAATGCGTAGGCCTACTACAACAATTTAAAGATTTGGCTGAGAAGCTGGGAGTGCCGCTGGCACCAGACAAGGCAGAAGGCCCAACGACAAGGCTATCCTTCCTGGGGATCAAACTGGACACCATGGAAAGGATGTATAGGTTACCCAAGGACAAGGTAGCAGAGCTGCAGCAGTTGATAAGGCAGCTGCGAAACAAGAGGAAGGCTACATTGACAGAAATACGACAGTTGAAACTTAATTCTGCTGACAGGGTGATCCCAAACGGACGCCTTTTGCTAGGAGATTGGCATGCTTGACGAAAGGATTATCAAAATAGAACCACAGGGTTCGCCTCAAACAAGGCATAAAGGAGTATCTGGGCCAATGAGGTACCTTCCTATCTGGATTCAATGGGATACTCAAGTGGAGGGCGCCATTGGGTGACATTGGAACAGCTGGAAGTGTTCACAGATGCTTCTGGAGGTCATGGTTTTGGGGCAATCATGGGCACTGTGTGAACGGAGGCACGCTGGTCTGAGACATGGCATCATGCAGGGCTGACAAAAAACATCATGTTCCTGGCACTCTTCCCTATCATAGTGGATTTTACCATCTAGAAAAACAGGCTAGCGAACAGGCAGATCACGCTGTGGTCAGACAACCACGCAGTAGTCCAGGCAATAAACATGGGATCTGCAAAATGCCCGGCAGTAGTGCGGTTGCTGTGAAGGTTGGTTGACCTCCGGCTAGGGGCAAACATAGCAGTTGGGGCGCGACACTTTGCAGGGATGGAAAACTCAATAGTGGATACCATCTCTACTTTCCAGTGGGACAGATTCAGGGAGTTGGCACCACAAGCGGACGGGACATGAATTCAGTGGCTCGGCAAATGTGGGAGATCATGGACGTACGCTGAGAACACTGGTGGAGAACACGTTGGCCCCGAAACCTGCAGGCAGATACAGTAAGTGCTGGAAAACTTTCAAGAGGGTCACCAGGGCGGGGCACCCGGGCGGGGTCACGCAAATGGAAGTAGAACGTTTTTTGGCAGAGGCCCTCCAGGAAGGAAAATTCCGGGCATGAGCACACACCTAAAAGCAGTATCATATTATGCCAAACTAGCAACAGGCAGCGACCCGACAGGATCCTTTTATATTAGATAAGCAATGAAGGTATGGGGGAAGCTACAGCCCGGACAATAGGATAGGAGGAGGTCAATCGACTTTAATGTATTAATGGTGGTCCTGCGGGAACTGGAGGGAATATTCTCATCTGAACAGGAAAGAAAGCTATTTAGTGCATCCTTCACACTGGCATTCTTTGGGGTTTTCAGAGTGAGCTAACTGGTGGTGCCGGCCAGAGTACACCCAGGGTATGCATGTATACAGACGGGGGACCTACACTTAGGGGACGGGTCCATGATAGTTCACCTGAGACGGTCGATGACTGACCGAAATGGCAAGGGGAGGAACACACAAATCAACTGCATTGCGGACAAGGCGTGCTGCTCGGTGTGTATCTTGAGGATCTATGTGGGTCAGGGATTGCCCGCTGTCGGCCCCCTATTTCGACACCTAGATGGAACTTATCCCAGCCAATTCCAGTTCACTTCAGTGCTCCAGAAAGCACTGGAGAAGGCAGGCCTCTCGGCCCGGGAATTCGGATCTCATTCATTTCGAATAGGGGCTGCCACCACTTTGGCCCAGTTGAGGCTTGGTGCCGAGAGTGTTAAATCACTGGGGAGATGGGTGTCGGGTGCATACAAGTCATACATACGGCTCACAGATTTCCAAAATGTCCTACTCTCAGCAGGTCCTAAGGGGGGTCGGCGCATGGTATGGATCATGGGGCATTCATACATCACACGGGTGCAACGATGGGTGGTGGCACACAAGGACTTCTAAGGAATATGGCAGAGACACACGGAGGTGAAATGGATGGGGCAACTGGGCATGAGGTAGGAGCAACTACTCCCGGCAATGCAGGGAGGATTGCGGAACAGAAGGGGCCCGGATGCGGTCATTGTACATTTGGGAGGGAACGACCTGACAAACGTGGGGAGGAGAGAATTGTTGAGCGCTATGACCTTGGGGATGGTGGCCCTGGCAAAAATTATTCGCCCGGCATAGCTGACTTGGTCAGAACTGATAGAGCGACGGGTGTGGTGGGGGCCATTGAACCAGAGGAAGTGGACAGGTCCCAGCGAAAGCTCAACATCACAATGGCAAAACTATGCAGGGCTAACAGCTGGGGTTTTGTGAGGCATGGGCTCATCAACCTTAAGTCACCACGTTACCATGTCGATGATGGGGTACATCTGACCAGGGTGGACATGGACATGTTCCTCTTAAATGTAGTAGGGGTCCTGGAGCAGCTGGGGTATTTGTTAGGGAGCAGAGTAAAGGGGGGAGCTGCCATCCATCGGGGAACCGCTGGCAGCATGCTGGAGGCAGCAGAGAAAGGTACTCACGAAAAATAATAAATTAGGTAGAAGAGGTGCTCAGACAGTGCTCTTAGGATGCCTCATGGCGGGGGCACAGGTGAGAATGCGACAGCACACAGGGACAGCCAGGATTAAAGGGCTGTCTGGATAGTGCCCTTGGGATGCCGCACGGCAGGGGCACGGAGGAGCAGTCGAGGGGTCAGAAAAGGTACAGGTCAAGCGGAACGGCACCTGCAGCCCGAGCCAGGCCTAAATGGCCGCCCACGAGGTCACTAGAAAGAGAAGCCAAGAATTCGTAAACACTGGGACATCGGCGGGACTGACCACTGCTTAGCGTTAGCACTGTCGGCTAGAAAGAAACAGGACAAGTGGGACATGAGTACCAAGAAATGCAAATTATGACAAAGACATGGGTCGCGAATGATCAACCATGGACGTTGTGAAATGTTGATCCATGCTTTATGTATTATGCAATAAAACTGCTGCCTTTTTACACCATAAACTGTGTACTTTGCAATGTATGAGAAAAAGGGGCGGTAAGAATGGGGGCCACAAATAAGAAAGGGGAGCAAACTCGCAGCCTGGGAGGGGTTGGAGCGTGAGTTGGGAAGCACAGCGAACCAATAGAGGCCCACGGGAACCCCTCATGGAGGCGGGAGCAGAAACAAGATCACAAGGCAAAAGCCCGCAAAGAAATGCCTTGCTGGGATTGGGCACGACATTTAAATTTGAAAGTCGCCCAATCAGCAACCAACGGGTGGCTGGGAACAGAGGGTAAAAGGGGGGCATGGGTCCCTACCAAGCCATTCTTTGGTTTCACTGACCTTGCCGTCGATACCCACCCACCCACACCAGAATACAGTATTCACAGACGTAAGGACAGAGGGCTAAGGCAGAGCGGAGGCAGCACAGAAAGGTACCCACAAAAAAGAATAAATTAGGTAGAAGAGATGCTCAGACACGGCCCTTGGGATGCCTCATGGCAGGGGCACAGGTGGGCATGCCACAGCACACTGGGACAACCAGGATTGAAGGGCTGCCTGGATAGTGCCCTTTGGATGCCACACAGCAGGGGCACGGAGAAGCAGGTGAAGGGTCAGCAAAGGTACAGGTCAAGCGGAACGTAACTTGCAGCCCGGACTGCCCACGAGATGGGTAGCAAGAGCCACCCACGAGGTAGGTAGCAAGAGAAGCCTAGAATCCGTAAACACTGGGACATCAACAGGACTGACCACTGCTCAGGGTTAGCGCTGTCGGATAGAAAGAAACAGGACAAGTGTGACTTGAGTACCAAGAAATGCAAATTATGGCAAAGATGTGGGTCGCGAATGTCCAACCATGAACGTTGTGAAATGTTAATCCATGCTTTATGTATTATGCAATAAAACTGCTGCCTTTTTACACCATAACCTGTGTACTTTGCAATGTATGAGGGGGTTAATGACAGGGGCCATGAATAAGAAGGGGGAGCGACCTCGCAGGCCTGGGAGGAGTTACGGCACTGCACCCCCAGCACGCCGCACCGGCTGCTGCGCACTGCACAGTGCACGCCATGCACCGCTCTGGCCACCGCCGCTGCCGAGCCCTGTCTCACCGTGTGGTCCAGGTGCCCAGTGCTGGAATACAGGAACGGTTACAGAAGCTTCTCCAGGAGCCTCACCCGCCACAGCCTCACGGAGCTCCTTGCTCCTACTCCCTCTGCTCCGATGTGTCACTAGCCAGAAGCAAAAACAGCAGCATAGCAAGTATGATATGAGGACATATACAGCAGACTAGTTTTGAAATACAGGTTCTAGAGCATCCATAATGGAATACAGAAGGTAAAGAGTGGTGGTGATGAACAGCACAGTCTTAATAGAGTCTTCTTTACTCTTTTTTTCAATTTATAGAATTAATCTTTCCCCTAATAATTCAATTCGATCTCATCACCACTTTTTTTTTTTTTTAACCTTTGAATGGAAAGAGGTTAATATTTTGGGCTGGTCGCCTGGACCAAAATGTACTCAATTGTCAATAATAATGTCCCTTTTCGTCATAATGCTTTGTTGCGAAGCATTAATGTTTTATCAATTCTCCATTTACACTTTATTTCAGTTTTCACTCTTTTCTAAACTTCTCTCTGTTTCTTTTTTCATTTCCTCTTTTCCTTTAATTTATTATTAGAGACAAAATATAATTTATTGGACTGTTGTCAAAGTCTTATAAACTTAGTTTATATGTATTTTGTCAATAGATAAATGTAGTTATATAATAGTTACAATTTTTCTTTCGTAATCATATAATGTATAGTTATTGTTCATTTTTTCTTGAATAAAATGTCAACTTTTTTTTTTTGTTCAAAATTCCAATTCCAATTCCAAAAATTCTTTATTTCGGCCATATAGACCATAAAAGATGCAATGCAAACATTACAAACATTTAAAACATTATTTAAAGGGGGCGTGGCCACGACGCCAACCAAGATGGCCGCCTGACGCGGGACCTCCGACGCACCGGAGCTTGTCAGTCATCCCGTTTCCCCTCCGGAGAGCATTTTTCCGCCACAGACACTGGATTCTTATGTCGGAATGCGGCGCGCTTCTGGTGAGCGCTTTTTGACACATTTTTAGGGCCGGGGTGCCCCTTTTCTCACCATATTCGTTCGCTCCTCAGAGAGCGGCCGCCATTTTGTCTGTGGCGCGATGCTCGTCTTTCTGCCGGCTTGGATGCCTTTGCCCCGCATTGCTCTTTTTGTGGGATTCTACTCCTCCTGATTGCTGTGTCATCCTTTCTGGACGCTGCCATGCCATTTGGATGTCTTCTAACCTGGGCTGCCCCACGTGGATGGAATGAGGTAGTTTCTGTTAAATGACTTTTTCTTTGCTATGTTCCTGTCACCCTTTTTGATTGCGCTCACCACTGCGTCTGACGGGGGACGTCCATGACCTGGTTAGTTACTGACCCTCCACTCTTCAGTTTTGCTCAGTTTGGCACTGGCTTGTCTCTGCTTACTCTGGAACATTTCTTTATTTACTCCACAAGCTCTCCTAGGATTACTGCTCCACTTCTAAGCGACTGAACCCCTTCACTTTTTTGACTTTTCCTCACAGTCGCCTCTTGTTTGCTGCTTGTCACTTCTGACTGGCTTCTATGGGCAAGCTACGTAATCCAAAGTTTGTCTTTACCCCTTCGAGGAACTCTCCTGTGGTAACCTCTTCACCTCATATACCGACGGACTCTCCTACCAAGGTAGCACCAATGGCGGGAGTAACCCTCCCCCGCTCCTCCTCAACACAGTCTCCTTCAAGCAAATCCTCTCCCCCATCAGCTTCATCTTCTAAGCGCCTTAAACAAGATGCGTCTTCATCAGAGAAGCCATCATCCCCCATTTCCATGGAGATGCTCTTTGAGGAAATTCGTGCTCTTCGGCCTTTTGTTGAGGAGACCAATAGTAAGATGCAGTTTCTTGAGGAGAAATGGTCATCTATCGACAACAGAGTTACAGTTGTGGAGCAACAGGTCTCGGACCTTCATTCTACCTCCCTGAGAGTTTCCTCATTAGAAAAATCTGTTCTGGCGCTTCAGCAACACACGGAGGAGTTGGAAAATAGGAACAGGAGGAACAACCTCCGTATTTATGGTTTGCCGGAAGCTTTAGAAGGGGACGACCCTGTGCTCTTTTTCTCCTCCTTTCTCCCGAAGCTTCTGGACATGCCATCCACCACCTCCCTCAATATTCAGAGAGCGCATAGACTTGGTCCTCGTTCATCCACGTCAACCAGGCCAAGGGGAGTCATTATCCTTTTTCTGAAATTCACAGATCTTCTCTCTGTCCTTTCAGCGTCCAGAGCCAAGCGTCAGATCTCCTGGTTGGGTCAGAGAGTATATCTCTCCCAAGATGTTTCAAATGCTACTGCCTCCCGTCGGAAGGAATTTTTGTCCCTACGTGCTCCGCTGAGGTCCCTTGGTGCTAGATTTGGTTTATTTCACCCGTGCACTTTCAAAGTTACGCTACAGAATCAGACTTGGACCTTTCAGGATCCTGCTGAACTCAAAAATTTCATTCATACCCGTTCTAATTCTGCTATGGAGACCTCCTCATCTTCTTGTGGCTGATTGTTTAATTGTTTTGCACTTTTTGATTACTTGAAATGTCTAACTTTTGCTTCCCTTACAGGTCATTCATTTCTGTCCCTGCCTCTGTCTCTGTTTATTAATTCTACATATTAGATTATAAATATGTTTTTCTTACTCACATGTTTTCTAACTTCAAACTCCCTCACACCTTTATATAAGAATTGTGTCCAGTTTTTGTCCTTCAACATTTGCATTTTCATCCTTGGTTCGTCATAGTATGTTTTCATGTTCTCAAATGGTACTTATCTTTATTCATTTATCTAGATGGACCGACCTCCCCTCAACCTGGCTCTTCGGTTATGTTCTATGTTCCGGTGCGGTCCGGCCTGGTCTCCCGTCTTGGGGGATCTGTCTCGTTGAGTGTCGCCATTTCCCCGTTGTCCTATTTCGTATTCCCCTCAGGTATGTTCTCCTCAGTCGCCCCTTTGGGATATGTGCTGTCTCTCCTTGTACTTATTTTCCTTTCCTGTTTCCTTTATCCTTTTCTCTTCCCTGTACGGGCTGATCAATTCCGTTTTTCCTTTGTTTCCATTCACCTCTTTTCCTCTCTTCTCAACCTTTTTCATCGATATTTCTCAAAGTTTTCTCCTTTTCGACTTGTCTTTTGCGTATGCCTCTTCTTCTTTATTTCTTCTGTCCTACTTGATTCTATGTTATTTGTTAATTCAAAGTTATTACATGGAATGTAAAAGGTTTTATTAACCCCATTAAGCGGCAGAGAGTTTTGTCCCATTTGGCCTCCTACAACCCAGATATTGCTCTCTTGCAAGAAACTCACCTTAATGATGTTGAATCCCTGAAGTTAAAAAGAAGTTGGGTGGGTACAGTCTTATTTTCGCCCTCTGACAACAAAAAGAATGGAGTTGCTATCCTTTGTCACAAGAGGCTTAAATGTACGGTTGTGTCCCAGGAGACGGACTCTGAAGGTCGTTGGGTACTGGCTAAATTATTGATAAATTCGATTCCTTTGACTGTCTTTAATGTCTATGGGCCTGTACAAGCAGATTGTTCTTTTTGGCCTTTGATTACAGAGAAATGTGTTCAATATAGGGATGTATCATTTGTCTTTGGTGGTGACTGCAACCAGATTGTTGACCCGTTCCTCGACCGCAAATCCACAGTCCGCTTCACACCACATAAACCCCACAAACAATTTCTTAATACTATTTCACAATCACATCTTATTGACTCTTGGCGCCTTTCACACCCTGACACGCTGGACTATTCCTTTTTCTCTCCTCCTCACTCATCCTTCTCTCGTCTTGACTATATTTTCCTCTCTAATTCTTTATCTCAGAACGTTCTGTCTTCTACCATTGAACCTATTGTCATTTCGGACCACGCTCCCATCGTAACAGATTTTGACCTACTCCCACCACAGCCTAAACCTTCCCGTTGGCGCTTTAACAGTACACTCCTCACTGATCCCAATTTTTCTTCTTCTTTTCGCTCTTTCGTTGAGGACTTTTTCTCTCTCAACTCAGACCCTAGTATTTCTCTTCATACTCTGTGGGACTCCTTTAAAGCCTCCGCGAGGGGTTTCATTATTGACTTTGTCTCTCGGAAGAAGAAACAGTTTATTCAAAAGCGGAAATCCTCCCTGGCTCATATTAAAACTCTAGAGCACCAGTTTTACACTTCCTCTGATAAATTTATGTCACCGGATCTCCTGCGAGCTAAGTTAGAGTTCAACAAATTAACTACAGACAACGCTTCTTCGATTCTCCTTCGCAGTAGTGCACGGTATTACGGAGGTCGCAATAAATCTGGTAAGCTCTTGGCCAATTATCTCAAGTCCCGTAAGGAGCGCACTCTTATAGACTCAATATATTCTTCTGCTGGCACCCTTCTTCACAAAGACAAAGAAATCCTTGAGCAATTTCAATTGTTCTATCAGAACCTCTATACCCCAGAGTGTCCTCCCACTCCTTCCCTTATTCAGAGTTATTTTGAGAAGCTCCCTGTACCGTCTAACTCTCACCTGAATTTTCCGGATCTTGATCTCGATCTCTCTCTTCAGGAACTCTCTGCTGCCTTGTCAGCCCTTACTAAAGGGAAGACCCCTGGCCCTGACGGTTTTCCTGTGGAATTTTATTTGCATTTCTCAGACATCCTACTACCTAAACTTTTAGCCCTCTTTCAATCATTTTCCTCTTCTGGCAAGGCTGAAGGCACTTTTCAAGATGCCTCCATCTGTTTGATCCCCAAAGAAGGTCGCGACCACCAGTTTTGCAAAAATTACCGACCGATTTCGTTAGTCAATGTAGACTACAAAATCTTTGCCAAATTACTTGCAATGCGCCTAGACCCCCTTATGCCTCACCTCATTGGCAAAGAGCAATGCGGATTCGTTAAGGGCAGGCTTACCTCGGACAACTCTCGCCTTCTTCTTAACGTTCTAAATAAAGCTCCCTCACTTTCAACCCCTCTTGCTGCTATCTCTGTTGACGCAGAGAAGGCCTTTGACAGGGTTGACTGGTCTTTTTTGTTTGCTTCATTGCGGTGGCATGGTTTTGGTCCCAAATTTATATCCCTTGTCTCTCTCCTATATTCTGCCCCCAAAGCCTCAGTACTTGTGAATGGACAACTCTCTCCATCTTTTAATCTTCAGAGAGGCGTTCGCCAAGGTTGCCCTCTTTCCCCACTCCTTTTTGTTTTATCTCTCGAACCCTTCTTATCCTCCATTCGCAATAATGCTTCCATTTCTGGTTTCCCATATGGCTCTAATCAATTGAAACTTTCTGCCTATGCGGATGACATCTTACTATTTACTTCTGACCCTGAATCCTCCGTCCCCCCCTTATTATCCGAGTTTCACTCCTTTTCTTTGGTTTCCGGTTATAAGATCAACTCGGACAAAACCGAAATTCTTCCTCTCACTTCATCCTGTCTTCCCCATCTTTTTTCTGCTACTGGTTTTGCCTGGAGTAGCTCCAAGATTAAGTACCTTGGTATCCTGTTTTCCAATTCCATCTCTTCCTCGGTTAAATTGAATCTGTCGGCAGTTATTTCCAGGATTGATCAGTCGCTCTCAGCCTGGAATCCCCTCTCTCTCTCCTGGTGGGGTCGTTTGGATTCAATCAAAATGATGATCGCCCCTATTTTAATTTACACCCTCTCTATGCTACCGGTTCACATCCCTGCATCTTACTTTAAAAAAATTGATTCTCTTCTTTCTCGTTTTCTCTGGAAAGGTAAGAAATCCAGAATTTCCATTGCCTCCCTCCGTAAGCCTAAATCCAATGGTGGGGTTAACTTTCCTGATTTCCGGCTTTATCATAGATCCTTTTCTCTACGTCAGGCCTCGAGATGGATCTCATCAACTCTCTCTCCTTTCACGCCCCTCTGGCTCCTTATTGAGCAATCTTTACTATTGCCCTTCTCCTTTGCCGAGGTGATGCGATTCTCTTCCAGGAATCCTTTTTCTCTTTGCCCCCTATTTAAACATACCTCTTCTCTTTTAAGTCCTTTGGTTCTCCCCTCTGAGGTCACACGTACATCCTTCTTAAATTCTACTATTTGGTATAACTCTCTTATCCTTTTTAGAAATAGACCTATTTTTTGGAAAGCATGGAGGGTAAAGGGCATAATGTGGGTCAACCAACTTTTTGACGGTGTATCACCTTGCTCTTTTCCCCAATTTCAACTTTTATTTCGGTGCCCTCGTTCCTTTCTGCGGAAATTCACAACCCTCATGGCAATTATCCTTGATCGTTATTATTCTCTTCCCTCCTCATCATCATCGTCACCTCCTCCTTCTCTTCTTAATATTCTTGCTACACTCCCTAAAGCATCTCTCATCTATAAATCTTTTGTATCTCCTAATCCTAATCGTGTCAAATCTAAAGTGGAGCTTTCTTGGGAATCGGATTTTTGTTGTACCTGGCCGATTGCTCTGTGGGATAAGTTGTGGTCCAGATCTTTAAAAATTTCCCGCTCTGCTTCTCTTACTCAATCCTTATTTTATCTGTATCACAGGCTTTACCTTTCTCCTCTTTCTTTATCCCGCTTTTCTCCCTCCTCCGATTCTAAATGCTGGACTTGTTCCTCTTCTGATGCTGACCTTTTCCACATGTTTTTTCTATGCCCTGTTGTCTCTACCTTTTGGGGGAAAGTGTGGTCATGCCTCTCCCGTATCTTCCCTCTTCCTTCCTCTTTTATACACTCATTTCTCTTTTTGGGTAGCCTTTCTGACTCCTTGAATCTCCCTGCTCATCTACACGGTCTCTTTGACCTCACGCTTGCGCTTGCCTTCCAACATATTTCTTCCAACTGGAAATCTCTAGCTTCCATCTCCTTACAAGGCTGGTGGAATTCATTATGCCACTTTCACAGATTGGACGTTTCCTTTGCTTCCACTTGTAAACCTGCTCGTAATGTTGATTTTTTCTGGTTGCCTCTCACCACGTATTTGGACTGCTTGGCCCTAAAGAAACCTATATGTCTCAGTGCAGAAAATTTTAAACCTCCTTGAACGTCTCGAACTCTCTCCTTTTGCTATTCACTATAAGTTTTGTTTAATATTACTGCTTGTTTTATGATGGTAATTTCGCATCGCTGACTTTCTACGACTTTTACAATTTGAATATGTGTCGTAATTTTTAGATATGGTATGGTCTATTTTATTATCTTTATATTTTCATTTCCCTCTCCCCCTCCCTTCCTCCCTTATCCTTCCCTCCCATTACCTCCCTCAATGTTAAAAATTCTCTTAAAAAATGCTTTGTGGTTTCTAATACTGATATTAGCAATGTTAAGTTTCTCAATGGTTTCTGTATTGTAATTTATGCTGATATCTCTCTTTTGTCATCAACTTTTTAATAAAGCTTTCAAACACAAAAAAAAAAAAAAAAACATTATTTAAAACATATTTAAATAAAGTCAGCTCTCCCAGCGAGGAGTGGTTTAAAATTACATATAGAAAGTTCATTAGAAAGTTCAAGGGGCTTCAGACGATTTTTTCTTTCTGATCAACCATATGGCCATAAGGAATTTGGAAACAGCGAACACAATGTGGCCCAGGGTGCTAGTTTTCAAAATCCTGTATGCCTGTGCATACTCTCTGAACCCCAGGTTCTTACAGAGCGGTGCTATCCAGTATTTTCTGGGCCTTTGGTATGCAGGGCACACAAACAAGATGTGGGGGTCATCTTCCACATGGTTGTTACAACAGGGACATGTTTTATCGCCCCCATTTGTCCACTTAGAGGTGTATGAATTAATGGGTAGTGTGCTAAGCCTCCATTGAACATACAGTTTCCTCGCCAGGATTTGTTCAAAATTACTTTATTCGGTATAAAACAATACCATAAAAGTGCAATATTAAAAAGATATCTCAAACATTTTTTTTTTAAACCATGCTAAAAATCTTTTTACAAATAATACATAAAGTATAATTGATTCCACACAAGGTTCATCTCATGGAGCAACCATAAAATGTCCTAAAATAAAAATAATTCCTCCACAATATAATACAACGAGCAATTACAGAATCAAGACACCAAAAAACCATTTTAAGTACCTAAGGGATACCCTTCCTTTCTCAAAATGGCATATAGTAAATACACAGACCTTTATTCCTCCTCTCTGCTGGTTCTAAATCTCATTGCCAATCTTAGAAAATTGATTGTACAGAAAAGCGTTAGAGGCTCTGCAGACAATTTCAAGAAAAATAGGGCCACCTTAGCTTGTTTGAACTTAGCGTTTCTTAAAATATCTTTTAAAAATAATCGCCTAGGGTGAGCATAAAAAGGACAAAATAAGACAAAATGAAGCGTGTCCTGCGGAGACCGTTGGTCGCAGCCGCAAGGACCCTTCAACTCCAAGAGTGTTATATACCCTGCTGGAACTGACAACTTATAATGTAACAAGTTTAGCCTGAAGCGGGTCATAAGAAATCTGTCCTGGGGATTATAAATAAGGTACAGATAAGGTTCCAAGCCCAAACATGACTTTGTTAGCTGGTGTGTTATCACTGATAACTTAATCAACCCCCTATCTTCCCTATTAGATTTTACTCTATTTAAAAATTCTAATTTAATGGGGCCCTTGTCCTTAGATAACAATTTTGTTGGGTGCATAAAATGTTCAACATGACCCATGGCCACCAGGTTTTCCTTAACATATTTAAGCCACGGAATATTATGTCCCTGGGCCCGGGATATGCAGTCCAATATTATCTGCTGGCTTAACATCGCCTCTGGGTTTGTCCATATTTTGATCCAGCATGCAAGGGGTTTTCACTGCAACCTGTCGCACAGATGGGCTATGCCCAGTTCCTCATGAACAACATAAGAAGACGTACTCTGGGGGACCTTCAATACCCGCCTCATGTGTTTATTTTCCTCTATTTGTAATTTATGTAGGTCTATAAAACCCCAAACCTCACTACCATATAGGACTTTGGCATAACTTACAGAACTGTAAAGGTTCAGGATTTGCTCAGGGGACCATCGACCTAACCTCTTTGCAAAATTCATAGTTGCCCCTGTGGAGTTAATTAATGTATGACATTTCTTCTCCACAAGGGCTTTAAAGCTAAGTCGACTATCAAATAAGATCCCCAAATATGAAAATGACTTGACCTTCTCCAGTCTATGTGTGCCTATTGTGTACTTAGTTTTCCTAGTTGGTCCTTTCCCTATCTCCATAACATATGATTTAGTAAGGTTCGGTGACAAATCTAGATTATTCATAAACCGGACAAAGCCGTCTATATGACGCTGCAATCCGCGCGCAGTGCAAGCCAAAAGCACAGCGTCATCCGCATTCAATAACACGGGAATCCCTCTCCTTCCTATATGTGGGCAGTCCACCCCTAAGGCTACCAGTGCCTGTGCTAAGCCATTTATATATAGAGTAAATAGGAAGAGAGCCAGAATACACCCCTGCCTCACTCCTCTTGAACACGGGAATCGGTCAGTAACGTTTCCCTCCTCATCATATCTGACCTGTGCAGAGGTATTCTGGTGCAGTGCTCTTAGTATATTTACCAGTCCTGGGTCGACTCCCAAGCCCCCAATAATTCCCACAATTTCAAAGTTAAAAAAAATTGTTCTAAATATTACCTCAAACTCACAAAACTTATTTTGATCTGCTCCATAGCTTTCACAGTCAACATTTGCCTTGACAAATATTTAATTTTACTCGGTGTTATTTTGTGTTGGATTAATTAGTCGTCCAGCTTAAATTACAGCAATTTAAATTTAAAGTGCCCCATACCTTGCAGTTATTCCGAAAACTTCAGGATGTACATTTTGTTACTGATAAGATACTCAGGGCCTCATGTAGGTAGCCAAATACCGGTCGGTAACGGCCGATTTTCGGTAAATATGCCGTTACCGACCGGTATTCAGACAAGTGAGATGTAGGAGTCCCAAAACCAATTTTCGGTAAATATGAGGCGGTAAATACCGATTCATATTTACCGAATTCCAAAATACCGATTCAGAGTTACCGAATACATAATTAACGAATCGGTAAATATGAAGTGGTAAATATGAAGTGGTAAAAATGAAAATGACATGTAGGAGCACTCGGTAATTAAGAAATCCAAGAAAATCGGTAAATTAGAGTCGGTAATTAACACGGATTGAAAGCAGGTGGTAACCATCAACAATGCATATGAGCAATCCCAAAATGCTACAGCGTGGACAACATGGCCGCTATGTACGTCATTGCAAGGCGCCTACGTCTACAGGCAGCAGGACTGAGGGTGTGGCGACGGGAGGAACAAATCTACAGACAGCGCATCACACTATTCCAGCTGACTGATGCAGAGATACATGAGAGGTACAGGCTAGACCCCGAAACCATCATGGACTTAATCAGGGACCTACAGCCACTCCTGGACCATCCAATAAGAAGGGCGCACGCCATACCCCCACATGTGCAGGTGCTCTGCAGCCTACATCTGCTGGCATCCGGCAGTTATCAGGTGGTGATAGCTGCGGTGGGTGGGGTATCCCAGAGTTGCCTGTCACGTTTCTTCAGGAAGTTCCTGGATGCCATGATGCAGAGAATGCACCACTACATAAGCTTCCCAAACACACAGGCTGCACTGCAGAAAACAAAAACAGACTTTTATCACATGGCACAGTTCCCCCATGTCATCGGCTGTATTGATGGTACACACATCCCAATCTGTCCACCAGCTGATACAGAGCACATCTACAGGAACAGGAAGTCCACCCACTCCATCAATGTGCAGGTGATCTGTGATGCAGGGAACATCATCACAGATATTGTTGCAAAGTTTCCTGGGAGCACCCACGACTCTTACATCTTCCAGAATAGTGGGATCTACACACGACTGAGTGCCGGAGAATTCGGAGAGGGATACCTGCTAGGTAAGTAACAGTGACGCCCCTTGAAACCTGCAAATCATAGTGCATAGAGGCATGTTACTGATGGTTCCCTTTTACTCATCCAGGCGACAGTGCATATGCATGCCGGTCATTCATCCTCACTCCCTACCTACACCCAGCAACCCAGAGTGAGAGACGATACAACGTGGCACACAAAACAACACGCAATGTGGTGGAGCGCACGTTTGGACTACTGAAGAGCAGGTTCCGCTGCCTGCACAAGAGCGGAGGCGCACGCCAGTACAAACCCATCACCTGCTGCAAGATTATTGCCACTTGTGCAATGCTGCACAACCTTGCCACGAAAAAAGGTACAGATGTGGAACTGACATATTTTGAGGACAACGAGGATGAGTCAGGCCAGCCAGAGGGCAACGCAGCTAGAGTGCCAACTGCAATCGATGGGAGAGAGAGACGGGCAGATATCACATGCAACTATTTCTGAGTAAGTAAGGGGACACAGCGAGTTGTGAGAAGTCCTGACGTAGTTTTAATGTGGCACCACGCCATGAACACATGAACAGGCCAATCTGGCAATATACCATCTATACAAGGAGTATGTCCAGGGTTACGTCACCCAATGGGAAGTGGCTAAGCAGGGCTACATCAATGTTTGCGCATACGCGCTGCAGTGGTGGATTGCACGGCCTGTGCATCCTCACTGGAGCCAACCCCAAGCCGCCTGCTGCTCCTGCGTGCTTCTGGGACGGGGGGTGTGATGCTGCTGCTGGTGTCGATGCTCTCCGCAGCATCCCCTGCAGCAGTTGTCGACGCCTGACTAGTCAATAGCACCCCTAGTGCACTTGTCACCTGCACCATCCCCCGAGACAGGTCGCTGCAGCACTGTGTTAGGCCCTCCTGCATCGTCACAGAGCGCCGGCACAGTAGAGAAGTCGCAGTTGCCAGACGGTTGAGTGCCCTGCTGGTAGTGTCCCTTCTCTGGCGTTCCCGGCGCCGTGCTTCGATGTCAGCATCTAATTTGCTGCACAACTGCTGGATTGACTGGGACATGTCCCGAATGCCCGCAGCCATGCCGCTAATGTTGGTGTCCATGTTGACTAATGTTGTCTTCATCACCCGCATGTGCCTCTGGACTGACATGACTGCCTTTGATTGCAGGCGCTGTTGCTTCAACATTTGGCCCTCGAGCCCCAAGAAGACACCATGGCCGTCAGTGGGTGCTGGTGGACTCTGGACACGCGACCTGCGGCGCCCTCTTGCTTCCGTCTGTGCTGCCTGTGAGGTGTGGGGCACAGTGGCATGGCTCCCTTCCTGGGGCCCGGTGCGGTCTTCTGGGCCCATGCTGTCGTCTGACGAGGTGTCTAAGGCTCGTAGCCTGGCTGCTGGACGCCTCCTCATTCTCACACCTGCAAGCGGAGATGTGGCCGGTGATTCGAACATGAGTGGCGATGCTGGCTCTGGTGGTGGTGATGCTGGCTCTCGGTGAGGTGATGCTGGCTCTGTGTGCGGCGAGGCTGGCTGTGTTGGTGGTGCGGCTGCCAGTGGGCCTGCTCCCTGGTCTGAACTGGTGCTGGCTAGAGGTGATTTATGTGGCCGGTGTGCCGTCTCTCCTGCAGCATGCCCTGTCCTGCATGATGTCACATCTGTGGACAGAAATACAACATTGGCTCAGTGTCCCCGAAGGGCTGCATTGCATGCGTCACAATAAATCATTTCACATTCCAATATGTCCCCTGTCTCCTTGTGCCTCGAGTGCGTGACATGCCTTGTTGCCCTGTAACATTTACGTCATGGTTAGTGTTGCCCTGACTACATCTCCCGGAATGCATTGCCTGTCTGCACTGACACGTGTGGACTGCAGTGTGATTCTCGTTTCACAATGGGGGATGTGGGATAGGGGTAGGGGGGGCTACATTGCTGTGCTTTCGTCTTACCTTGGTGTGTTGCGGCTCTGGCAGAGCTGTCGGCGTCCCCAAGACCCACGACGCTCTCTTGCTCGATTGTGGCCGCCACCAGCTCCTCCAGTTCGGTGAGGGCAGGTGCCCTGTTGGTTCCACCTCCGGTCTGGCTGGCCTCCTTCTGGATGTCGCCCATCTTCCTCTTGGTTACAATCCGGAGGTCATACCAGCGCTTTTTGAGGACCTCAATGTCCCTGTGGGTCACTCCCACAGCATTGACCTGCGCCTGGATGGCCAGCCATATGTTGCGCTTTTCGGCCTCAGGCACTTGCAGGGATTGCCTTCCAAACAGCTTCTGGTGCTGCTTCACCACCTCCTCCACCAGCACCTGGAGTTCCTTGGGGCTAAATTTCAGCTTCCTCCTCCTTTCCCCTCCGTCTTTCTGTGTTCTCTGGCTGGACATGCTGTTCGTTTACCCGCTCGCACATGCAACGGCTCCCTGCCTCTCCTCTGCACTCCAAGCTTCTCCAGGGTCGGCTAATTATGTACACCTGCCTGGGTGTGGCCACTTCGGCTAATTATGTACACCTGCCTGGGTGTGGGCACTTCCTGGTTGGGTGGGCTGTCGTTGCACTGGATTAGCTGTTTCGTCAAGTCATGTGATTTGATTTACCGAATCCGTACATACCGATTCGGTATTTTCCGATTCGGTAAATACCACCTCGGTATTTACCGATTCGGTAAATAACACCTCGGTATTTACCGAATCGGTAAATACCACCTCGGTATTTACCGATTCGGTGAATTCCGATTCATGATTACCGAATGTTACCGAATCGGTAACTGTTACCGAATTTGTACCTACATATAACTTACCGATTCTAATTTACCGATTCGGTACGGCTCGGTATTTAAGAACCGGTAAAATTTATTTACCTACATGAGGCCCTCAATATTTTCAAACTCGAAGTGCTGGTCTCATTCTTTTTTAGTTAGTTCAAGTAGATAGAGAACGCCCGGGATGTTCATAGTAATTTCTCCCAGTTCGTTTAGGTGCTAAAAATACCTGAAATGCACCTCCTCGACACATTCGATATTTTGTTCCAGGTGGGGTCTCCACACTTCCCAAGGTAAAAATATGCTTCCCTGAGGCTTTAAGCGTGTTGAGTGCCTCTAAAAATGTTGATGAACGACTTGGGACATAAGTTCCAAAACTGCCAGACCGACCGTGTAATGTGGAAAGTGAAACTCATTTGGAAAAGAAAACGAGAGCAAAGAGATTTATGTGATGGGCGCATAGCGACAAGGCCACATCAAATGAATTTAAAAGTACCATTCATTGTTGGCAGAAGGGAAGGCACCGGGCTCCCATCCCAAACCTTGTCACCTTACACCTCCAGTTTCCGCGAGGGTATAATGAGAGAGGCATTGAATCCGCCTGATAGTTGAAGGATGTTAAAAGGGATCCGCCAATGAACCCTTGAAAGCTAGATTATGTAACTGGAAACCATATACAGCGAGCTGTCTGCCTGTTCAAAAACAGCCGCACGTCAGGCGTGAGACTTTCGCGGGTCAAGAAATGACTGTGTCAGTCATTCTTGGCATGTGTTGTCCTCGCTGCGCATCCGTTTGATGGGCCCAGCATTTTCCTTCCATTGCGGATGACGCCACGTGACACTGTTTCCACTCGCATTGAGTTACATGCAGGGGAGTGCGCGATGCCTGATGGAGATTACTGGTGAGCAACCCGAGCCGAGTGTGTAGTTCCCAAAATGCAGCTGATTGCTTTTCAGCCCTCGAAGCTTCCATGGATGCAGATAGGTTATGCTGAGCAAAATATAATGTGGATATTAGAATATAACACATGCTCGAGTCTTGTAGATGGATGGCCTACTACAGAACGAAGTGCTGATTGCATGGCAATTGGTACACTGACGGAAGCTATCGAAAAGTCTCTTTGGTGAGATTGAATTGAATGATCATATACCATCTGAGGCCCCGCATATTCCAAATGCAGAATAGGCTGCTTTGAATAGGGACACGTCATTTTCCAAGAAGGTGCTTCTTGCGTGATTCGCTGCAATTTCACATTAGGCAAGAACGATGCTGCTGTCGAAGAGGAAATTCTACCGAGTTAAAGTTGCTGGTACTCCTGGCCATTTGTGAAGGAGAGTTCCCAGCAGCAGCCACATTAAGGCCTCGTGGCCTCAGCACATTTTCTCTTCCAACAAGAACTCAAAATTCATTTGATGCACTCCTCTGGTCCAGCCTGATTGGTTGTCCCAGAATCAAAAGAAAACCAATCAAAGCATAGCTGTAAATAACCATTCTCTAAGTGGGGGAAGTACAGAGATGGAAACATACTCACCTCCGTTGGATTTGATAAAATCAGGACTCCTCCTCACAAATGGCTGGGAAGTCTGCAATTTTCTCACCAGGCCGGAGACTCATTTCACACTCAAAGTATGTTAACAGCTTTCATTGATGCAAGAGCAGCGGGTTTGTAATAACGTGTTTCAAAAGTTGACACTCTAGACTCATCTGCAGCTTTCAAGAGGTGTCCTCTAGCCACGACCAAGCCCAGCATGTCTCGGAAACCAAAGCCCTCCTCAAGCGATTAGCCCCAAAACATTCCTGTATCCACTTCTGCCATAGATATTGCCTCATTTACCCTTCTACTCAATGTTGTAAATGTTACTGGTGTAAACGGTTTCCTTACGGCTAACAGTAACTAAGGCACAGATGTACTCTCCTTTGTTATGTGGCTATACTGTTTGAGGCACATTACTACACAGAGTTTTAAATCAGCAGTGAAGCTTGGGAACTCTATATACCACAATACATTATTAGTTCTTCTTGCAAAAGAACCGCTACTGGTGTTCAGAAAACTAAACTTAACAAAATCACCAACTTAGCAGATAACACCAGTTGAGATGGAAAAGTCTCTTGCTTGGTGATGAACGTTTACCCCTGCCCTGAGTGCCCGAGTTGCAACCATGTCTGGATCCCTGTAGCTGATTTTTGTTCTCATGGGCGAGCACAGATTATGTGTATGTGCCATCACATAGATCTGTTTCACACATTCCTGTCTTGTTGGATTGGCGGGGGCTCGAAGCGCTAGCATCATAGTGGTGAAAGGCCAATGCATTTGCAAGAACTTAAGTAGAATGAGCCCGGTGGTGGCAGCATACCATGTGGTGAGCAGTAAAAGGGAACAGGTCTTAATACCTGTTGTAGGAAAGTGCCCCTTTCTGACTCTTACCCAAACTTTTTGCCTGATATCTGATGCACTTTGACTGAGTGTGCACTGGGTCCCTGCCAATCAGGTTCCCAGTGCTCGTATTCTTCCCCAAAATTGTACCTTTGTTTCCACAATTGGCACACCTCTGGCTCACCTGTAAGTCCCTTGTAAAAGGTGCCAGTGGTACCAAGGGCCTTGTGACCAAAAATGGTCTCTTATGGATGCAGCATGTTTCGTGCCACCTTCAGAGGCCCCTCACCAAACACATACACACTGACATTGCAGACTGTATGTTTTGGTGCAGACAAAACTTCAGAGTCAACATGGCACACATCCCTGTGTGACAAATCTCGTAAGAGTTCCACACGTGTTCTTCGCCTTAACCAACATTTAAGTGTGTTTAATCAAATTATTGCATGCTGCGCAGGATTAGGGAACTGCCAGTATCCCTAAAAGTTAGTCTACAAGAGTGTTTCAAGTCAGTGTTTACCTGAAGAGGTGTTGAATGGGGCAGGTTTGCCGGTACACGGTGACTGTGTTTTTTCTTATTGGGCAAAGGCAGCTGATGAGATTTTGCTTCTTTTTAACAGCAGGGCTTGGGTGCAGACGGATACAAATAATAAACATTTGTAAAGATGCTTATACATAATCCTTTATCCGTAATCACCCCTGAGGTATGTTAATAGTTTTTTAACACAGTTTACACATGTGTAGTGAGTTGACAGTTTACGATTCTGACAATAACCAGACGGTGTTGTTGTTTCAGGAGACGGCCTTTTGTACACATTCTGTGTGAGAATATTTAATCACAGTGGTGCACTTGAAGGAAGTGTGGTGAGGTGGTAGGACAGTTATTGTGGCATTTCTTATTGTTTTGGTTTAACAGTGGCTCTCACTTAGTAAACACTTTTCCAGATCATTATGCATGAGGCACGCAGATAGTTATGGGTCTATTCACTCGCAGGGTTTGGCAGGATCATATCATTAAGTTGCATTATGGTGAATTCTACAGTATCAATGGGTTTGTGTTGATTGCTGGTTCCCTGGGGGACTCTATAAATTGAAAAATTATTTGAAGAATCATTTAGATTATTTTATTTGTCTTTAATACAGGGGCTCCTGTGGAAGGGGCCATGGCTCGCCAAACACGGATCCAATGTGGATTTAACAGATTAAGCAGAACTATTCATCATGAATAATGCTATGTTGTTATGTAATTTTAATTTCAATGCAGGGTCAAGAGGTTCCTGAGCTCCTGTTCCTTGGTTACCAATTTCCATTCACACGCTAATCCAAGCCCCCTGAGGATCCCCACCACTATCCACTCGACTCTGAGCCTCGGCAGCAGGACGCCATGGACAGGACCTTGATCCGTGGTCCCTCTTGACCCTGCATTATTTTATAACCCCATAGATCATTCTCATTGATGCACAACCTTGTGCCTTGGCACCCAGTTGCCATGGACAGATCCTTCACCCATCTGACCTCGCTGTCCACCTCTTGGGCTGGCAGCTACCTCTCAGGCATTCAGATTTTACTGTCCTGATGATGATCCCCCGACCACAGTTGGGGACCGAAACGTCATTGACAACTACATCTTGACTCCAACCTTTTGCCTATGTTATATGTGGAGCATTAGATGTATACCTCATTGTGACTGATGTAAAAATGTTATCACTGAAAGTCACTTTGGAAACAGAGGTATGGTAATCTGGTGATTTCCAAACCCTCCACCTCTTGCTCACTGCATTATAATATATGCTTTTTGTGTTAATTAAATGTTTAAATAAATACATTGTTTCCATTTGGATACACACCCACACAGCTCTGATTGCAGTCCTGTGTGTATGACTTTATGGGCCCGATTCACAGAACTAACTGAAGGCAAAATCCTAAACTTGCTACCATTTTTGTATTCACAGAAAGCACTTACTCATTTCGGTATGCACAGAAGTTAGGAGTCCTAACTTTAGGACTCCTAAATGCCTTCTGTGAATACCGAAAGTCTTAAAGTTAAGATTTTTCTCAGTTTAGGAGTCGTAAAGTTAGGACTCTTAACTTTAGGACTTCTAAATGCCTTCTGTGTGTATACCGAAAGTCTTAAAATTAGGATTTTTCTCAGTTTAGGAGTAGTAAAGTTAGGACTCCTAACTTTGGGACTCCTAAATGACTTCTGTGAATACAGAAAGTCTTAAAGTTAGGATTTTTCTCAGTTTAGGAGTAGTAAAGTTAGGACTCCTAACTTTAGGACTCATAAACTGAGAAAATCCTAACTTTAAGACTTTCGGTATTCACAGAAGGCATTTAGGAGTCCTAAAGTTAGGACTCCTAACTTCTGTGAATGCCGAAATGAGTAAGTGCCTTCTGTGAATACCAAAATGAGTAAGTGCCTTCTGTGAATACCAAAATGGTAGTAAGTTTAAGGATTTTGTCTTAAGTTAGTTCTGTGAATCAGGCCCTATGTTTCCTTGACAGGGACCAATGTCACTAATAACTTACACCTACCCCCAAGCAGGAACAGCATTCAGGGTGGTGAGCATCAAAGACTTCCTGCCCTTTGATATGCTCACCAGGGCCTCTCCAGCTAGTGGAGAAGCCCACCCCCTTGACCAAGCTCCACTTTTGGCGGCAAGGTTAGCGGGAAAATTAGTAGTCAGAAGAGGTGTGTCTCCTCTCTGCCAGGACCACCCCTAAGGTGCCCAGGACCGAGGTGACCCCCTCCTAAGGAAATCCTCCATCTTGAATGGGAGGATTTGACCCAATCAGGTTAGGGGGGATATTCTAACGGTGTAGATACTCTAAAGGCAAGTAGCCCACTGGCTACCATTTGCCAGTCCCTGTAATGCCCACAAAGTTAGTATTTAGGGGCACCCCTGAACCTTGGTCCTCCGATTCGACGGACCAAAGAAGAAGATGGAAGAAGACCTCTGCCGTACCAGGAACTGACCTGCTTCAGACAGAACTCTGCAAGAACCCTGCAACTGGTTTGACAACTGGACCTGCTGACATTCCAGAAACCCTGCAAGGCCTCCAAGAAACCCCAGAGGTCATTCAACCTTCACAAAATCACCAAGAACCTCGCTTTCGGCTAGAAACTCCAGTCCCCGGGATCCACCAGTACAAGAACATCAGCAGTTGAGGATTGGCACTAGTGTCGATGTGACTCACTACTACAAAAGAACCCCAAGACCGCAGTGGTAGAGGACTGACACTTGTATCGATGAGACTCTACCCTGCTAGAAGAAAGAACTGCAGCTGGACGGCCTCCACGACCTGGAGGGACCCTTTTTAGCCCAAGCGCCAAGGCTGTTCACACCTCTGTTCCTGAGGGCCTGTACCCTCCTGCAAGGGGCCCTGTCAGCCGCCTCCTGTCCCACCACACAACCATGGCCTCTTCATGATGGTCAAATGTCAATAGAACTCCTCCAACCCCTGCGCATCATCATCTCCATGAACACGACTGCTGGCTTGGCGGTGCCTCCCTTCGATCTGCAGTGCCTCGCTTATGACAACTGTGTTGGCAACTCCATTGATGTCCATTGCTCTCCGCTGACTGAGAGGGTAAATATATCATTGCCGGTTTCGACTGCCTACTGAATCCCTCACCTCTTCAGGTGCCCCCAGTCTCCATTAACTAACATTGAACTCAGTGACCGCTGCACCCGATGCACCCATGCCACTGGTGGTGCAGTATCTTCCTTAATCTAAACATTGCCCTGTGTTGGAATAAAACCCCAAAGACTGGAAAAGTAAGGCATGTACTTACCTGCTAACACATAACACTGTTTTCCTTCCTTAGGTTTCATTGCATCCTAGCTATTACATACAACTGTCTATCTTTTTCAAGTACCCTGTATTCCTGTTTCTGGTTGACATTTCAAAGGTATCTCCAAGACTGTAAAGCATTTCCGCTGCCTTGCAAAACTATTCCTACTGGATTTTTACAAGTATTATTACTTTGAAAACTGTTATCTACCTGCACCTAAGTATTTCTTGGTTCTAGAAATAAAATAACCAAACAACAACTTTTTATACAATACAATTGACCAGGATTAGTCTTTGAGTGTGTGCTATCATTTCTTGCCTGAGTGTGCACAATAAATGCTTAATACAGCCCTCTGATAAAGTTAACTATTGGACCATACTAACACAAATTGAGCTTTTAGTATTACCTACTTTAGCCTCTGGGATCCACTGGACTCTGTGCACACTATACATTACTTTGGTATAGTATATGTAGAGCCAGGGGAGGGAGAGGGAGAGGGAAAGAGAAAGAGAGAGAGAGAGTGTTTTGTGTGTTTCTGGGAGAGGTCACTGGAAAGGGGCCTGGGAACAACTAAAGGAGGAGATGGGGTTGATAAGAGAACCGTAAAGAGTATGGCTGAGGCCCTGAATAACCTTTTGATACACCCATAACTGTGACTGGCATCCAGGTGTGAACCTTAGTCTCTTCCATGGAGTGTTGTGGGGATACCTCATTTGAAGTCAATCGTACTGTGACAGACTGCTTTCTGAAGAAAGGGCAGGGCAGACAAGGACTCAGAGCCTAAGTCACTATTGGGGTCAAATTTACTAAACTTTCGTGTAACTGAGGGCAGCAAGCAAAGTTGCTGTGCTGCTTTGTGTGAAAGGGAGAGAGCATAAATACTCCATATTTGCAAAGATATAGAGCATTTTTGGTCTCTCCTTGCAGTGCTGCAATCTGTGCAGCCTAGCACCAATGCAGGCACCCTTGTACCATAGTGCAAGTGTGCCAGTGTTACATGCAGGATACTTTTCTGCAGGAATGGACACCTTCCTAGCACATCTGGAAAGAGGAAATACAGAGGAGAAATGAAGATATTTCGCCACGTTATGTCTCACTTGAGAGGGCATAGCATTTTGACGCATTCTCAGGTTTACAAGTCTTTGTAAAGCTGGGAATACACCACAGTTCATGAGAGGATGCATGGGAATGCCTATGCTCCACGCACGGAATGCCTCTAAAGATGAAATATCACATAACACAGTTCAAGCAGCTTCTTTGCATTACATTTTTTTACAAAGCCACACAAGGTCACACAAATCAGGCCTTGTGTGGTTTTGTAAATATTAGTATCACCTTTACGTTGTCCTTGTGTCACCTTGCATGATGCAAAGATAATGCAAAGGCTTCATAAATATGGGCCTTGGTGTTTGGGAATGGACTATAAGAAGGCGAGCTCTATGCCCTAAAAATTGTCAACTGTAGAGCAGCCAGTCAAGCTGTGCGAAGAGTAGAAGCTCTACCGGACTTCTGCCTGTGACCAGGACTAAAGGCAATGACCTGCCAGTCTCCCAGCTGAGTGAGGGGACATCATCCAGGGACATCCAAGACAACCTGTACCTGAAGCCTGGAACATCAGTGCCTACCTACGTTCCAAGACCAGTGTGCCCTATGAGGAAGAGGAGAGCACTAGAGGGAGCTAGAGTAAATGGGAGATTCTGAAGAGGGATCCCAGTAGTGATGTGTGAGGACACAGCTGCTGCACCGATTGGTTAATCACATGTGTGCTTGTTCTAGTTGGCAACCCAGTATACCAGAAGAGAAGAGATGAGAACGCTGTGAAATGGATGTATGACGTTACAACGCATACTTTTACAACGCATGCACTTACAACGCAATTTTTACATCACAACATCCACTACAACGCATTCCATTACATCGCATGACACTACAACGCATTTTAAAAAACTACCTTTACAACGCATTCCATTACATCGCATACTACCTTTACAACGCATACCATTACAACGCATACTGTTACATTGCATTTAAGGTAAGTATTGGATAGTATAGGGGTAAAAATTACTATTCTTACTCCAGGGGGTGCAACAGTAGGGTAAGTGTTGGATAGTATAGGGGTAAAAATTACTATTCTAACTCCAGGGGGTGCAACAGTAGGGTAAGTTTTGGATAGTATAGGGGTAAAAAATACTATTCTAACTCCAGGGGGTGCAACAGTAGGGTAAGTGTTGGATAGTGTAGGGGTTAAAAATTACTATTCTAACTCCAGGGGGTGCAACAGTAGGGTAAGTGTTGGATAGTATAGGGGTAAAAAATACTATTCTAACTCCAGGGGGTGCAACAGTAGGGTACGTGTTGGATAGTGTAGGGGGTTAAAAATTACTATTCTAACTCCAGGGGGTGCAACAGTAGGGTAAGTGTTGGATAGTGTAGGGGTTAAAAATTACTATTCTAACTCCAGGGGGTGTAACAGTAGGGTAAGTGTTGGATAGTGTAGGGGTTACAAATTACTATTCTAACTCCAGGGGGTGCAACAGTATGGTAAGTGTTGGATAGTATAGGGGTAAAAATTACTATTCTAACTCCAGAGGGTGCAACAGTAGGGTAAGTGTTGGATAGTATAGGGGTAAAAATTACTATTCTAACTCCAGGGGGTGCAACAGTAGGGTAAGTGTTGGATAGTATAGGGGTAAAAATGACTATTCTAACTCCAGGGGGTGCAACAGTGGGGTAAGTGTTGGATAGTGTAGGGGTTAAAAATTACTATTCTAACTCCAATGGTATGCATTGTAATGGTATGCGTTGTAATGGTATGCGTTGTAATGCCTGCGTTGTAGTGACATGCGATGTAGTGTCTGCGTTGTAATGGTATGCGGTGTAATGGTATGCGTTGTAGTGTCATGCGTTGTAAAGGATGTTCCGTTGTAATGCCTGCGTTGTAAGTGTAGTGCGATGTAATAGTTGCGTTGTAAAGTTTGTTTCCCCTGTGAAATTAGCCAAGCGTCAGCATCTCTGCTGTGCGGATTGGCCGTCCTCTTGTGTGGAGGGAAGTAGATGATCTCTTGTGCCAATTGGGGCCACTGAGAAAAATACAGGCCTGCCGATCAGGCTGTAGCCCATGTGAGGAGGAAAATCAGTGAACCCCAACCTTCAGGTGCCCTGCTGACATCTCAGATATATATCCATTAATTATTGTGTAAGACTTTTATGCTGCTGCCAAGGATGCATAAAAATGCAACACCTCTACATTATCTGAAGATATGGGATCCTTGCCTCTTTCCATACCTATCTCCATACCCCTTTCCATCCACCAGCTATTCCATATATCCTGGCCTGACCTTTAAGCCTTAAAAGTTCCTGGA
The DNA here is from genome assembly GCF_964204655.1 of Triturus cristatus. Lineage (NCBI taxonomy): Eukaryota > Metazoa > Chordata > Amphibia > Caudata > Salamandridae > Triturus > Triturus cristatus. Next base: position 558,086,866 of record NC_140583.1, read on the forward strand.
GCCAATGAAGCTTTGATGAAGCATAAAGCTGCACCCGAAAGTCCTCGCTCATTTGTAAAAATCCTGAAAGGTTCCACGCCACCAGAACCAGCTTGCCTTCTGATACCAGAGCATAAGTCTACCAGTGGTGGCTCCTCAACAACTGTGTGAAGACTGGCAACTATGTTGAAAAATCCACTGGAAGTTCCAGTAGGTTGGGATACCAATGTTGACTCCTCCATAATGGTGTCACCATCACCTCCCTTGCTAATTGCCTCTGCATCACCACCCTCGCTAACTACCTGTGTATTTTGACTAGACCCCTGGAAATCATACTGGCCATCTCTTTTCTGGCCAATCCTGGACGAACACACCAATTGCCTAGGCCTCCGGATATGGCCTGCAACTGAAAAATGAATCCAACTGAGTTGTCAGTCTGGAGGCAAAGAGATCTATACCAAAAGGTCCCCATAATTTCTCCAACGTTTTGAACACATAGAAATCTAAACTCCAGTCGCTGTTGTCTAACATATTTCTCAAATACTAGTTCGACACAATTTTGGTTAACCGTGGCAAGTACTCTGCTATCAGTGATATTTCTTATTTGAGACAAAACTCCCACATGGCCAACACTAACTTTGCCAATGGGTTTGACATTGGCCCACCTAGTTTGTTGGCCTATGTGACACAGTCAAATTGTTCATACAAATTGGAATTTGACACTTTACTCTGCCCTTTCCAGACTTTGTATTGTAATGGAGCCTGAAAAAAGCTCTAGGTAATTTATGTGAATTGAGGACTCTTTCCTGGCCCGTCTTCCTCCAGTCCAAAAGGTGTTGCACCTTGCCCATAGACTTGGATTCGACTCTAATACAAGATCTGGGGATAAACAGAAAATTGCTCACCCATTCCAGGTATCCACATGTGCCAGCCACCAAGGTACCTCAGCTTTTGATTTCTGGTCTAGTGGAAGCATTTGTGAGTAACTCAGACCTCCTTGCAGATGTCTTATCTTTAGTCTCTGTCATGCTCTATAATAAAGGTATCCTGGGAATATTTCCTAGACGGACAAATACAGCAGCCCTACTACCGGTGACAAATGTCTCAAAGAAATGTACATCTGGACCAACAGTGCCCTTAGCTCCTTCCTGATTTCCTTCAGCTTTGCTTCTGGAAGCATCAACATCCCTCTTTCTGAGTTTACAAGAAAACCCCAAAATTCCATATACTTTGATTGGGTTAGATCTAGTTTCTCCTCATTTATTGTGAACCCCAAACTTTGAATCAGGTTTGCCGTCTCCTGTAACTGATCTAACAGGAACCTCTTTTCTTGATTCAACAAAATCATGCTGTCTACATACTCTAGCATGCTCAGTTCCTGGAACCTGAGAAATGCTGAGATTGGCTTCAACAGTTTGGTGAAACACCTAGGTGATGAAGACAGGCGAAAAGGAAGGGACTTGATCCTGTACAATCCTTCTTGCCAATTGAACTGAAGATGCTTCCTCTATTTGTGAAAGATTGGAACTATTGAAAATCAATCTTTAAAATCTAAGCACACCATCCAATCTTCTTGAAGTTGAATATATCTTAAGCAAATTACCATTTCCATCTTGAAACAGTGGTAAAACACAAAATGATTCAAATCCTTCAGGTTTATCGCTGGCCTGAACTTTTAGTTTTTCTTTTGGACCAAACAAATATTGCTGACAAGCCCTCTGGCATGCCTGGAGCTGTGCTCTGTTGCTCCCTTTATAAGTAAGCTCCATGACTTCTGCAGTAATCAAATTATACCCTTCATGAGCAAACATCTAAAATCACTTCACTATTTCAAGAACCCATGGATCTCTAGAAATATTTTTCCATTCCTGTAAAAAAAGAGCCTGTCTGCCCCCAAGTTTTGCACAGTAGAGAGAGCAAACCCTTGCCTTGCACCTTCCCTCCCCTTTATTGACAGTGTTAATATTGAGAAAGTCTATGTCAATATGAATAAGAATACATTCATGCATAAAAACAAAATTGCATCTTTATTGACCAATTTGCCCGTTGTGAACTCCACATCAACCTGGCTCAGAAATACATAGTTAGGCCAGCCGCAAAACACAGGTCTGAGATTACTGATTGACAGATCACAGGTGTGTGGTAGTGGCTTGCAAGCATACAAACACGCAAACAGGAAATCTCAGATCGATCCCACAGATAGGCATAGCAACACCACAATTCAAATCCCACATGAAGTTAGGAACACTTAATCAATCAAGACACCGCACACACAGTACACGTAGTGATCACGCACTCTCCATGCTGAACATCTGGACACGTTACCCACTAGCCACATTGTGTCCTTGCAGGGTCAAGGCCCACCTGCATTCCTCATCCAATTCCTTAATTTATGGCTCCAAAGACAGAGGTACACATTGCTTACAAATAAAAGATTGCCGGAAATTTTATAACATTAATGATGTTTATAAATGTCAATGTTAAACCGATTGTAAATTGAAACAGTCCTCATACCCTATGCCTGTGACTGATCTCCCGGCCACATTGTTTAATTAAACAAACTGTTTCCCTTTTGCCACACGTCTGTTGTCTCTTGTGTTTTTTTTAATGTTATTTCATTTTCAAGCAACATTTTGGCAAGCCACCATCAGAGCTGATTGGTACCTCAAACCCAACTGCAGCTAAAAGAAGGGGACCCTTCCCAGATGGATTCACATATGCAAAACAAGGAAGGTGAGCAGACACCACACTTATTTGGAAGATCATCTGAATCTGCGGGGCAGTGGTCCGTCCTGGAGCAGCCATCACAGAGGGCAAGGGCCCACATTAGAACCTTAGTAAAGTATCTGGCATATGGCAAACTAGGGAGAAGCATAAAAGATAACCTGAGCGCACTGCCAATGACAGAATCTGGAATATTACCTATTTTATATGTTCTAGCTGAGTAGTTTCAAGGCAGCCTTGGAGTCGATCCTGCGGAAGTCACCTTTTTTCGATAGCCAGCATGCTAGGAAAGGTGAATATTGATTGTATTTATTGTCAGAGTTGACATTTCAATCTTATTTTTTAGACTAAAAGTGTTTCTCAGTGCACCGGTTTTCCAACCAAGTTGGTATCTGAAAGAAGCTAGAGGTGTTCATCACTTGGACTGGTGAGCATAACACAGATGGTATGAGCTTTCCGCTGTGCGTGACACTGTCGGTATGCTTGAACCACTGGGTGTGACATAGATGGTACGCTTATCCCCTGGGTGTGGTACTGTGTGTGATTAGGAGATTTAAGGGAACAGATTTGGACCTGGGAGATTATGTGAACCTTTTCTTTGGCCAAGAGGGGCCTGTGGTTCTCTAGTTATTCCTTTTTTCCTCCAACTGTTGTTATTTTCTTTGTCCCAGTGCTGACACACTATCAGGCTCACTTAGTCCTGTAAATCGCTCAGATCTTCCCCTGGTCACAGAATAGCATACGTCAGGTTGTCCTGGGCTTTGAACACAGCTCCGTTCATGGAGTTTGCTGAGTTTTTTGCACCCCATGCACCTCGAGTGACAAAAATACCACGCTGGACTGCTTTCCAATGAGATTTCTCAACGCGGGAGGTCGCTGATGGTCGCTATTGCTGGCGTTGAGAAGCCTTCCGTTCACGTTGATGAAGCTGCCGCTAGATTAGAACTTCTACTCGAGCGGCAGAAAGAAGCTGCGCCCTCTTGCTCTGCGCATGATTCCCATCGCGCTGATTTTACAGCCCAGAGCAAACACCTGGTGCTAAATATCAGCACAAATGAAACAAGATAACACACTCCTCTGTTTGTGGAACCCCGCATAGCTTGAACTCCACCAAGGCCTGGCGCTAGGAGAGGGGTAAGGAATTGTTTTTGACATAGTAATTTTTTCTCTTTCAGTTTTATTGGTGTTGGTCACTTCGACTGCTGGGCATGATACAGATATACAATTAGCCCCTAGGTGTAATATGTGGTGTGATTGTTAATGTGAGGTGTATGTGTGATGTTGTGGTGCTGTTAAATTACTGCAAATTGTGTTTTGTCTTAAGTATTGTGTCTTTGTTGATGACTCAATGTTTTATATGAAGATGCTGCTATTTTTCACCAACCGCAATTGATACCAGCAGTCAATATCCTTCAGATGCGTTTTTTATTGACAAATTGCACTTTGACACCCGCTTGGTACTGTCAACCACTAGCCCACCAGAGGAAGAACCAGTAATCATGGCCCTTTTGATCAATATACCATACAACTTTGTAATAGACAAAGGAGTGGCAAGTCATGCCTAAGGGAAGGAGTGGTCCTCTTATCGAAAGATACCATGGTTATACAGGGATTCTACGATACAGTGTCAATTATCCCCTTCACAAACCCCTTGAAATAAAGGTAGGAGGGATTTGGTGAGAGGACATATATATATATTTCCCCTCATCCCCAACAAATCTATTAGGATGAGATCTGCAGGCCAAACTGAGAGTGACTGTGGCCTGCTCTTCCTCAGAGGATCCTACCGTAGGATCCATATCATTGAAACACCCCCTCATCACAGGTATGCCAGGAAAGGCACCATCTACCAACCAGACCACCTTCACTGAGGCAAGTTTGGCATACATGAGAGGACTCCAGGGTGTAAGTGAACTCATTCAGCAGTGAGCACGTTGTGTGAACCGCCTCCTAATTGAGACAGCTATACAGACAAAATCTTTTGCAACTAATCCGGTAGTTAAGGAGGAAGAGAGCAGGAATTATGCTATATACGTGTCCACTGGATCCCCTGGAACTAAAAGAGAACAGGGGGTAAGACATGTGGGGGCCATGGCTGTAACAGCTAGATCCCATGCACCTTTTAAAACTCTGAGCTCAGGCAATACAGCTGCTACTGCCCCTCTGCACGCCTGTGTGCATCAGAGACAAGGTTGTTTGGTGCAATGGGGTGCATCTGCCCTGTCTACCCCTCTAAGCTATCAAGTACGATACCTTAATGCTTAGCTATCAGAAAGAATGGTGTACACAAGGAAGACAGAAACCCACTGTGACAAGATGTCCCTGCTGATTGCAGGAAAAGGAAAGTTGTGTATGAGAAGATCAGGCAGACACACATCCACCCTACTCGGTGACTCACGAGGACGATCCTCAAACAGAAGCAAGCCCAAAGAGACACTGCTAAACTGGTCCAACGCAAATTGAAAAATACTGTCTTTGAAGGGGCCGCGTTGGCTGCTAACATGCAAATGGCATCAGTCATAAAGAGGGCTCCACCGCAAATCCCCCGAAGGTTTCAACCTAGCTATAGCGGCAGAAGCCAGGGAGGTTGACACTAACCAGACCTTAGTGAATGTTACTATTGTCCTTTTACACAAGGTTAGGGATCCTGAGTGGGAACCCTAGGAGGGTAGTTAAATCCTCAATGAAGAGGATTGAAGAGATACGTCCTTCCTGACATGTACTAAATAACACAAAAGTATCCCCTCCAGAACCAGTATGTCTCAGCTCCCCTGCCAAGCAAGGGAGCTGAGCTTGACAGTAGGTTCTATGCAGGGATGGAACGTTTGGCCAATGTGTGCCTACAAGGTCTCCCTCTCATGGCCCTGTGGGAGCAGGTGGCCCTCTCAAAATTGGGTAATTCCCTCATGATGTTGCAGCAAGTATATGCCTTTCTGTAAGTTTCCCACATGCAAATTGCATGCACACGTCATTCACATCTTTATCACTACCCACCCTGAAGAAAGCCCAGGACCTCCCATAGGCCGATAGGAAAGAGATGAAACGTTGGTGTTTTAGGGTCATAGGACCATTACATCCTTCAGCCCTATATAAAAAAATATAATCTTACCTCCAACCCCATGAATAAAGGATACATTTGGAGTGAGGAATTTTATCTTTAAATTTACGCTCCTATACATCCATTCTTCATAAGTGCTCCTTGGAATATGGTCGAGCCCACCCGACCATTAGGAGTTGGGGTGAACCAGATTATGAAGCATGTCACTACTAGAGTTAGTGGCTGTTGTATAAAGAAAAGGATCTCTTTCCCTTCACACCCACAATGTGTGTGGGTGTGTTGCCATCTGGCATACTGACCACCCCCCATTTCTTCACTGTTTCCAAAGGAGCTATCATGGTTCCAGAGGGGATACTTTTGTGTTATTGAATGTTACTATTGCCACAAATGGGCCACCTGGCAGACCAATGGCAGTTAAAAGCATACCACAAAAAGAAATTGATCAGCCATGCTCAGACACCACAAAGTCCTACTCCCCAGAATCAAGCTCAGGGAAACCCGAAGAGCCAGGTCTTGAGGTCCTTCCTGAGGCAGTGAAGGTGATTGCCTGAGATGTAGAGGAGAGAGTTCCAGGTTTTCGCAGCAAGGTAGGAGAAGGATATTTCTCTGGCCATGGTCTCTCAGATCTTTGGGATAGTGGCCAGAGTCAGTTGGGTGGAAACATGATGTCTGGTAGGTGTGTAGAACGAGAGGCGGTGATTGAGGTACACAGATACGGTGTTGTGGTGAGCTTTGTAGTTGTGTGTGAGGAGCTTGAAGGTGATTCTTTTGTTGATCGGAAGCCAGTGAAGGTCTCTCAGGTGACCAGAGATGTGGCTGTGGTGGGGAAAGTCCAGGATAAGTCTGGCAGAACCGTTCTGGATGCTCTGCAATTTCTTCTGGAGCACTTGGGTGTGCTAGCGCAGAGTGAATTGCCGAGTCAAGCTTGTTACTGACAAGCACTTGGTAAACATTCTCCTAGACTCGGTGGGGATCCACTTGAAGATCTTCCAAAGCAGGCAGAGCATGTGGAAGCAGAAAGATGAGATAGCATCGATTTGGTGGTTCATTGAGAGCAGGGAGCCAAGGAAGATATTGAGGTTACATGCTTGGTCAGTGGGTGTAGGTGGTTCCGAGCGCTAAGGGCCACCATGAGTTGTCCCAGGCAGAGGGAGTGGTACCCAGCATGAGGACTTCGGTTTTGTCCGAGTTGAGGCAGCTGTCCTTCATCCAAGTGATGACTGCCTTCATCCCGTTGTGAAAGTTGCTCTTAGTGGCTATAGGTTTGTTGTTGAGGGAGAGAATCAGCTGGGTGTCATTGGTGTAGGAGACTATGTGGAGTGTGTGGTTTCTGACGATGGCTTCAAGTGGTGCCATGTAGATGTTGAAGAGGGTGGGGCTCAGAGAGGAGCCCTGGGGAACTCTACAGCTGATCCCTATAGGTTCAGAGGAGAACATTGGGAGCTTGACTCTCTGGGTTCGGCCAGTGAGGAAGGAGAGGATCTACTCTAAGGCTTTGTAGCGGATGCCGGTGTCATGGAGTCTTGTGCAGAGGGTGTGGTGGCTGATGGTGTCGAAGACAGCAGAGAGATCGAGGAGGATGAGGGGTGCAGTTTCGCCTCAGTTATGGAGAGTGGCAATGTCATCTGTTGCAGCAAGGAGTGCTGTCTGGTGGTGTAGTTGCTTCTGAAGCCTGATTGGGAGGGGTCCCGGTTGTGGTTTGTTTTGATGAATTCAGTTGTGTGTGGATGGCTCTGTAATTCTTGAGGTCCGTCAATTTGGCAGAGGGTTTTTTTCAGCAGGGATTTGTGTTTCCAGTTTACAGGGAAGGTGGTGGAGTCACTGGAGCAGTTTATGGAGTGGCAGAGTTTGGGGCCGATGATGGTACCGGCTCAGTTGAAAATGTGGTAGGGGCAGTGGTACAAGGGGGCTCCAGAGTGGATGGTTTTCATGATCCTTAGGGTGTTGTCAGTGGTGGGGGTGGTCAAGATGAGCAGGGTCAACTGGGATCAGTAGCATTTAAGCACGGTGGTTTGGTCCTGGGTTGTGAAGCTGCCATAGTTATCTATGATATTGCGATGGAAGAAGGTGGCAGGTGTTTTGTGCATTAGCGTGGATACGTTTCTGTAATTGCGTTGATATGTTCCTATATGGCAGTTTTCTTTGTGGTTCTGTGTGGTGACAGTGGTTTTGAAGGCTGCGTGGTCTGTCCAGGTCTTGCTGCTTCTCCATCTTCTCTCATGAGCCATCTGCAGGAGCGCCTGGACGCTTGAGAGGGCGGGGAAGAACAAGCTGTTTTCTCGGAGGGCTGCTTGGTGGACGGTTTCCTGAGGGGAGCCCGTGTGTTGGCGCAGTCATACATCCATAGGTGTAGGTTGCGTGCTGAGGCATTGGTGTCTGTGGGGGTCGGTGTTGGGGTTTTGTGGATGGAGGTAGCATGTAGGTCTTTGGAGGCCTTGTTCCAGCTTCTGCGCAAGTAGCGGTGGGCATGGCGGTGTCCGGTGGATTTGGTGAAGGAGAAGTGGAAACAGGTGGTCAGTCCAATGTAATTTGGAGGTGTGGCTGACAGAGATGTTGTTGCTTGCAGAGAATAGGGGATTGCGAGTGTGTCCTACCGAGTGGCTTGGGAAGGTGACCACATGTTTGAATCTGATGGTGGCGAGGTTGTCTAGTAGGGATGAGGTGTTTTGGTTGTTAAGGTTGTCCAGGTGGAAATTGAAGTCGCCGAGGAGGATATAGTCAATTGAGGCGAGAGCGCGGTGTGCAATGAAGTTGACTATTGATTCACTGAAGGTGGAACAGGGTCCGTGTGGTCTGAAGGGGAGGGTGCTGCAGAGGCTGGTGTTGGGTTGCTCATGACCTGGAAGTGGAGGTGCTCCATGTCAGGTGAGTGGTCATCGGAGCTAGTTGTAGTGTGTAGGGTATTTCTGTGTCTACGATGGCGATGCCCACTCAGTTGGTGCGATCCTTGTGGGTGATTTTGTAACCGTCTGTGATGGCAGTGGAGATGTCTGGGGCTGAGGTGGCTGAGGTGGATTTCCATGAAGAAGGTGACGTCTGGGGAGATGGAGCCTAGTAGGTCCCAAATCTCCACAGCGTGTTTGTTGAGGAAACGTGTGTTGGGTAGGATGTAGCTGAGGTGGTCGAGTCTGGTTCTTGGGGGCGTGCAGTGGGTGGGCCTGTTGTGCGAAGGCAGGAGATGGTGCAGTTGCCACAGGTGAACTGGACTTGGGTGTCATTCGGCGATGTGAGGTGGCAGGCGGTGGATTGTCCAGTGTTGAGGGTGTGGAAGATTCTGGCTTTGTTGCAATGAAAGGCATGGGGATGAGGTTCTGTGATGCTGGATGCGGTCCAGGCCTGGACGGGGGTAGAAGGGCTTGCCTTTGGCATGCCTACAGCACAGCAACGGAGGCCGCCATTAAGTAGTGGTAGGGAGGTGGGGGACGGGAAGTGATGTAGGAAGGTGAGAACCGCAGGGACAGAGCAGCAGCAAGGGCAGTGTGAAAGGAGGCAGTTAATAAGGGGAAAAAGAAATAAAAATAAAAATGAAAAAGTAAAGAAAAGCAAGTGATGAGAAGCAACACGAAAGCAGATACAGACTCACCACTAGACCACTAGGGATGAGGCATAGGCAGAAGCCTGCAGGTAGAGGAGGGCCTGAACTCGAGACACGGAGCAAAGAGGTGCAACAGCTGGCAGGTGGAGTTGCGTGGTGGGGAGCAATGGACGCTGACAAGGTCAGTGAGGTCGCTCCTTCACCATGCAATATGCACCATTAAGTATGGTAAGGAGGGTTGTGGGAGGGGCTGGTTAGCTGGGAGGTGGGAAGTGGCATTGGAAGGGAGTGGGGCCACAGGAACAGGCCAGCGGCAAGGGCTGGATGAAAAGAGGCACAGAATAAGGGGGAAAAGAGAGATACAAAAGAAAAATAGAGAATGAAAAAGGTTAGAAAAGCAGAACAAGAGAGCAGAGACAGACTCCCCACTGGACCACCAGGGATGAGGCACAGGCAGGAGACTGTGGGTGGAGGAGGGCCTTGAACTCAAGAGCTGGCGTGCAGAGGAGCAACAGCTACCAGGTGGAGCTGCACGGCAGGGGAAAAATGTATGCTGACATGGTCAGTGAGGTCGCTCCTTAACCGCATAGCGGCCCCAATAAGTGGTGGTATTGAGGTGGGAGGGGCTGGCCAGCTGGGAGGTGGGAAGCGGCACTGGAAGGGAGTGGGGTCACAGGGACAGAGCAGCAGCAGAGGCGGAAGGTGAAAAGAGGCACAGAATAAGGGGACAATGAGAAATATGGAAGAAAAATAGATTAAGAAAAAGGTTAGAAAAGCAGAACAAGAGATGAGCAGGAACAGGAAAGCATAGACAGAGTCACCACTGGACCACCAGGGATGAGGCGCAGGCCAGAGCCTCTGGGTGGATTAGGGCCTTGAATTCAAGACCTGGAGTGCAGAGGGGCAACAGCTTCAAGGTGGAGCTGCACGGCATGAGAGAAATGGATGCTGACAAAGGTCAGTGAAGTCGATCCTTCACCGAGCAGCGGCTGCCATTATGGTGGTAGGGAGGTGGAAGGGACTGGGAGATGGGAAGCGGCGCTGAAAGGGATCAGGCCACAAAGACAGAGATGCACATTCCCTACCAAAAAAGGATAACTGGAAACATTTTAATACATTCAATGAAATGTATAAAGTCTGTGTTAGACTGACTGTAAATTGAGACAGTCCTCAAACCCTATGCCTGTGACTGAGCTCCTGGCTGCATTGTTCAATTAAACGAATTGTTCCTGTTTTGTAAAACACCTCTTGTCTTTTAATTTTTCAAGGTATTTCATGTTCAAGCAACAAAAGCTAGAATACACAACGCCAAAACATCTACCCCTTGTTCTCTATAGGAAGAACACTAGCCTGATGTATTTGAACTGCTGCTTGTAGTGGTGGTTGAAGGATGGTAGCAAAGTAACCCCTGAATCTTAGTCTCGGTGATCAGCTCCGCGCTGTCAGTGGAGTTTGCAGAGTTTTGCCAACACTGCGCTCTGCTGGGAGCACGAAGTTAGGCAAAAAACTTCAATTCTGCCACATGGCAAAGTTTTTCTAAGCCGCCCACCCCTACTGGAACTGACTAGAGCCGTGCAGGAAAGAGATGAAACGTTGGTGTTTTAGGGTCATAGGACCATTACATCCTTCAGCCCTATATACAATTTTTTAATCTTACCTCCAACCCCATGAATAAAGGATACATTTGGAGTGAGGAATTTTATCTTTAAATTTACGCTCCTATAAACCCATTCTTCATAAGTGCTCCTTGGTATATGGTCGAGCCCACCCGACCATTAGGAGTTGGGGTGAACCAGATTATGAAGCATGTCACTACTAGAGTTAGTGACTGTTGTATAAAGAAAAGGATCTCTTTCCCAGCCCAGCCCTACACGTCTGTTATGAGAAGAACCTTTTAATCATATCGACCACGCGGGAACGTCAGCTCCTACAAATGTCCATGAAATGAAGTAATGAGAGACATGCAAATGTTGTGGGTATGCTCCATACCACTGTAATGAGAACTTTTTATTCATAAATCCTACTGGAGATTTCTAACAATTCCTGGACTGAAGCACAAAGTCTGCATGGCCTGGGAAATTGGCTGATGGCCACTTACCCAACAGCTCCACAAATGGTCTATGTTAGATTTGGGGGTCTCTAGTTTGCAGAGGTAGGTACCTTTGACCAAATAACGGCACTTGGATCTAGTCAGGGTAATGGGGTATACTCCTAAAATAACCCCTGCTCACCCCCTTGGTAGCTTGGCACGAGCAGACAGGCTTATCTCAGAGGCAGTGTGTAAAGCATTTGTGAGCACATACAGTAATACAGTGACAACATTACAGATGGACACCACACAGGTTGTATTATAAAAAATAAGTATCTTTATATAGGCTAAACACAAGACCACAAATGACAAAAATCCACAATACTGTACTTTAGAATGGTAGAAATAGCTTAGTTCTCTTTAGATTGTAAATGCAACACTTTACGTTCAATGTACCTTTGGATGCGTAACGCTATACAAACAAAAGGGTTGCAGGGAAGGTGATGCGTTGATTCCTTACACGCAAGAACGTGATGCTTCGGTTCCTTGATTCAGGTGAGGTGATGCATCAGTTCCCTACTGCTGCGTAGGGGACGGTGATGTGTCGGTTCCTTACCGGAGAGCAGGTGATACGTCAGTTCTTCACCGCGTGGGGAGGTGATGCGTCGGTTTCTTACTGCGCCTCTGTGGCGATGTGACTAGCAACGCCTTGATGCGATGATGATCCGGTGCAATGAACAAAAATGGTGTCTTCTTGATGTTGTGAAAGGGTGATGCGTGCACGCCTGACGGCTATGCGCAAACTTGGTGAATCTTCTTGAGCCGCGACAGGCCTTGCAATACGCTTCTCTAGTGATGCGACAGCGTCTGCTGCGATTGCGACACTCTTCTTCAGTGATGCGTGGTGCTTCGGCGATGCGATGGCGACAGCGGCAGCTGCGGCACGCTTCCTCATCGATGCGACAACAGCTGCTGCGGCAGCGACATGTTTCTCTGGTGATGAAACGGCGTCTGCTGCGACAGCGACACTTTTCTCCGGTGATGCGAGGCGCTTCGGCGATGCGATGGCAACAGCGGCAGCGGCGGCACGCTTCCTCAGCGATGCAATGACAACTGCTGCAGCGGCGACACGTCTTGAGTCGCGCTTCCAACTCCCATCGACACGCAGTCTCTCAGAAGGCCCAGCACAACAGCAGGCACTTCACATTTCCAGCAAGGGAACTCAGGGGAGCTGGTTGGTGAAGTCCTGTATCTCTGAGACTTCAGGCAGGAGGCAAGCTCTAGTTCAAGCCCTTGGAGATCTTCTAACAAGTTGATGAAGTAGCAACAAGTCCTTTCTCCTTTCTTTGGCAATCAGGTAACCACTGCAGGCCAATCCTCAAACAGCACACCAAATAGGGATAGACTCCTCCTGCAGTCTCTCTCTCTGGTTCCTCTCCTCAGCAAAGGTTTTTCTTGTTTCCCAGAAGTGATCTAAAGTTCTGGGGTCTGGGTCCCCCTTTTTATACTCATATATTCTTTGTTCTCTGAAGGCAGAGAGGCCTTTGCCTAGTCCAAACTAGTTCTGGTCAGTCTTGGAACACTTTGTTTACAGGACTCTTTTTTTCCTTTGACAGTGTGGGTCAGGGACATAAGCCGCACCTCAGGAGGTGGAGCCAGCATTGTGGAAGGCAGGCACAGCCCTATTCAGGTCCCAGGTGCAACTCCTCTCACCTCTCTACATGCAGATCTCTCTATTCAGCCTTGTGCTGATTCAACCTGTCTCCTGGAATCCCCAGCCCCTGTCACTCAAACTCCAGACAAGGAATACACAACCTAGCAGAGGCAGGCTTGGATAGTTAGGCAAAACAATACCTACTTTCTAAAATTGGTATTTTCAAACACAGAATGCTAAAACCAACTTCACTAAAAGATTTATTTGATCATTCTGAGTTCAAGCATACTAAACTCGAATTTCTACCATGTGCCCTGGGTCAGTTAGGATTATAAGGTGTTATAATCAAACTGCCCATTCTGGCCTATGAGGAACAGGTAGCCTTGCAATAGTGAAAAACGAAAATGGCTGTAATTCACTATTAGGACATGCTACATACACCAGGGCATTTCCTACCTTTTACTTACAATGCACCCTGCCATTGAGCCTACCTTAGGGATGTCTGATATGAAGAGAAGGGAAGGTTTAGGGACTGGCAAGTAGGTGCACTTGGCCAGTCAACATGGCAGTACCAGACTGCACATAGGCTTTGCATTGGCAGGCCTGAGACGCACTTTACAGGCTGCTTTGGTGGGTGGCACAACCAGTGCTGCAAGCCTACCAGCAGCATTTGATTTACAAGCCCTGGGCACATGCAGTGCACTGTACTAGGGTCAGACAAGTAAACCAAATAAGCCAATCATGGAGTCACTAATCCATATGTCAATTTACAATAGTGAGCACTTGCACTGTGGCACTGATTAGCAGTGGCACAGTGCCCAAAGCACGAAAACCAGCAAATACATATGAGGCAACGGCAAAAAAGATGGAAGGGAGACCCACGCCAATGGTGCCAGGTCTAACAGTCTATATACAACAGCGCTGCTCTGAGGGGCAGTACATGAAGAGTGTTGTGAGAACTAGTATGTTGGGGTAGGGGAGGCAGCTTTGGGGGGGCTTGAAGGGGCGGTTTGCTGAGTTCCCGTATACTGGAGAGGATGACTTGTACACAGCCTCCACCAGTGACAAGAGATGCAGTGCAGAGGGCATTGCATGTGGCAGAGTCTGGTGACAGGAGTAGGGAGGTTGGAGGCTGGGCATAGAGAGCCCGGGCGTGGTGGACTATGGGCTTTAGAAAGAGAGAGGGCCCATTTGACTGACTTCCTATTTTTTTGTAGTGCTGCATGTGGTTGACGGCAGCCACAAGGCGCTTGTGTGTCATATAATATTTCACATTCCCGTGTAAGGGAGGGGGCCAAGGCACAATCATTGAGTGCTATCAACACAGAGAAGAGAGAGCAATAAGTGACTGTGCACCGCCTCTATAGACTGCCGAGCCTTCAGTGCAGTTAACGTATTCCTTTAGAACCCACTATTCACATTCACATGGTGAAAAAGCGTATTTCTCTTTAGACTGCCCCCGATTTACACTGGTCTCGGACAGTCTAATGTAATTTTATTCGAAGACAGGGGTGCCAGTACATCAGTCAGCAACGTCCCTTTAAGGGCTGCTCATTCTGTACTCTGCCCCCCATCCCATTCAGAGCAGTCTATAAAACATCTGGGTTAGTTTAATCTCACTGACTCAGGTCTGACTAGTTTTGAACTACAAAAATCAAAATGGGGGGGAGAATGGACCACTTGTCCTGTATAACCAGGGTCTTAGTGCGAGTGAGAACCATCTTAAAAAACCCTCATATACGTACACAGGCAAATGGTGGTATATCTTGGTTCTCCGCCTCAGTGTACCGTAACAGCATGATCATTGGGTCTTTTCCTTTGTCAATATGCTGACCTCCGCAAGGAGGAAGACCAACTGGTTTGTCAGTAGTAGCAAGGAATAAGAAAAGAGGGTGTGCTTGTGCTCTAATAAGTGAAGTAAAATTCCCTACATCACTTTAAAAACGCAATTGTGTGTGTATAGACCCAGTTACTGGTCTATCGCACTGATGTGGGTCAACATGTTTCAGCCTCGTGGGACCTCTAGAGGCTTTCGTGTGTTTAAGCGCACATTCTGGCTCTTAATGGTGGGGGTTGTACTCACCACCTTTGGAGTCTGAGGTCAGATCTGCAGTATCTGTACCTTATGAACTTTGTGTGGGTGGCCTCCTCGGGATACCAGAGAGCTGTGGGGAACCCAAGGTCATTGATTGTTCTTGCTCTGTGTGCGGTGCCCCGGTCCTGACGAAAGCCTCTAGAGGTCCCACGAGGCTGAAACAAGTTTGAGGATGTGCATCAGCGCACATGCACACATTATACACATCGCCTCTTCATCATTCGAGCTGCGCGCAGTCAAGCAGCGCATGCCGCTTACTTTGGGAGCTGTGCTTGTTGCCGGGAGTGACCGTGTGGTCGCTGGCTCAGTAGGGAGAAGGGGCAAGGGGTGAAGTACTGGGTATTTTAGACCCAGCGGTGCAGGGGCACACACCCTATGACTTCTGGGTTCACCCTGTTCCAGACCTACAGAAACACAGAGTCTTCTGGGTGAAGTCAAAGATTCGTTTATTGGCTGCAGACCAATGACAGGTATCCTAGAAGTACAACAGCGTGTATGTTCTCAGGAGACTGCTGAAAATCATAGGAACGGGCTTCTCCTTAAGTACAAAATATCATGCTCCAGGCACACATTCCTTGGTTTACGATATGGCCATTATAAGTATACATTACAAACGAAAAAGCAGAGTCATGATGACCATCCCACATTCCAGTTCGGCCAGCCCACAATGATTTACACAGTAAGATTCAGATCCCACATCGGATGTCAATAGACCCCCCAATAAACATGAGCATCTCCTGTTTTGGGAAACAAGTCATAAAGCAGGAACAAGCAGGTGTGGAAGAGATTAGCCGGAGGATTGTGTAGAATGAAAGGGTTTTATGACGGGTCAAGCCCTGATGCTAATCACAGGTGGACGGAGGAAGGGGAGCTCGTGAGACCGGTTTGACCTGGGGCAGCAGAGCCAGCTGCCCAGGTCACAGAGAAGTCAGAGGGAAAAAGCCCATGTACTGTGAGGCCCGTATTTACTCCATTATAGCCTATGTGAGGGCAATGACAAGATGGCCACTGCTTCCAAAATGGAACCCGCGTAGTGAAGCAGAATAACGTGTACACAGTGCATTCATAGCTAGAACGATATATAAAGCACTTGTACATGCCGCATTTACCATTTGCGGTTTGTTAATACCAAGATAGACAGGGGTAGGGCCCTGTCCCCTACGCGGTCCCGAATATTAAAGTACGACAGACCCTCCTTTTGCCCTTACATAGGCAATCACTATACTCATCTTAATCCGAGTCTAGGTCAATGTTCACAAAGTCATGGAGATGTTGCTGTAGCATCATCCTATTACTTAGTTTGTCCCTCGATACAGGTTTCCTTACACATAAGGTAGCACAGAGACCACATATCGCAGGAGCACACTGTATACACAGACAGAACAGGAAAAGAATGGCTAAGATCATTCCAATGACCATCAGAACTTTCCAACCCCAGGCAGATATCAATTCCCAGAACCACCCCACCAGTGACCAATCTCCCTTATCCACGTGTATGGATTCAGATATTTTATGGAGTTTGGAGATGGCTTGATACACTGTTGGAGCATTATCTGGTATGAAAATGCAGCAACTGGATTGGATGACCTTGCATACCCCACCGCGGTCTGCAAGAATAACGTCTAGAACCATGCGGTTCTGCAGAGTCATAAGGCGATCCGCTTGGAGCTCAGCTGTCAGATTACTAAGGGCACCAGCCGTTACATTGACAGTGGATTCAACCACACGAGTCAGCTGTCTCAGGTTCCTACTATTGACCATAGGTCCCCAAAACGGCAGGAAACCCAAGAAGAAGTCTCCCGCTTCCTGACCGGCAGTATCCTCCTTACTAATCACACCTCTCACAACTCTGGTCTTGTGATAGTCAGAGGCAGCAGTAAATGTCGGCGGTAGCAAGTTCGCAATATAACATGTGCCCGAGAAATCAGGGGGAAGCCATGTATATGCTCGGTCATTACAGATGAAATATGTGCCCTTGGCAGCCAAAAACGCAGGGGAAAACTGTGACGGGAAAGTGTACGTTTCAGTACAGTCACTTCTTCCCAGTTGAGCTCTAGGATTCTGACCATTACCCTGTAAGCAGAACCGACCCATGTGGGGTACGACCCAGATTGGAGACGAGATTTTTCGCTGTCTTTCACCCAGACTAATACTATACCCCGTCGCGTTCCATCCGACATAAGGTCTCAACTCTTCTTTGGGAATGGATGAGTATGCATCGATATCCCTACTCATATTGGCAACTCCTTTCATCAAAGCCTTATTATTGGTGATAGGTCTGATGGAACGCGGTTGGCGAGGGGAGTATGTATCTAGAGCATAGAGAAACATGGTTTGGAATGCCCATGACGATCCATTGTAACTGTACGGCAGCACCAGGTAGGGAATACCCTTGTTAATGGTATGTGGCATTAACCCACACACCCAGCAATTGGTCGCATTCATTACTAGTTGGTGCTGGTGCAAGAGCTGGATAAACGAGTTATTTACGAACTCTGATCGTCTGGTCTGTTCGTGCTCAGGCAAAGGGTGAAAAGAGTGAGAGGAGGCGGTAGAAGGAGATATAGGTTGTTGAGTGGGTGCAATGGGCTTTTGAGCGGAGAAGAACACAAATCCTACAATAAACATCATGATACTACACAGTGTAAAAAGGCACAAAAAGACAAAACATTTACTTTTTACAATTCTACACATCCTTGCGTTAAAGTTCATTTCCTCAATCGGTCTCTCCATCTTAAAAAACTCCATCCTCTACTCGGGCCGCTCGCGGTGGATGAGTGTCTTCTGCTAAGGAGTACGCCTGTCAGTCCAGGGAAACGCCCTAGACCAACCAGAACCGTCGACCTAGCGTCTTCGGCCTGTACCCCAAAGTCTTGGCACCGCGACCCTGCGGCAGAACCCGGATGGTGGTTCAAAAAACAAAAATCAAGAAAGTCCTTCAGACGGGAGAGCAAAAAATGTTAAAAAGGAAATAGTGAAGAAATCTTTATTTGTCCATGGGCCTAGGTCTCAAATTATAGCGGAGACGGCCAGGTGCTGTTTGGTCTTGAAACAAAAGTTCAGGCTCAGTGGTGTCCAGTCGATTTGATGGTGGCACAGCTTCCTGCAGAATATTGTCACTCTCTTGGTCTGAAACTGTGCCTTTTATGCGTGCGTCACTGGATGGTACAAAACGAGGTACAGTGTCTGTCTCAGAGTCGGCGATACCCTCCTTGACCCACTGGTCATATGGCAGAGGCAAGGGGACTACTTTACAGTGGGTACCATGAATCCAGTGTTTCTTCCCTTTCACTCGCACTGCTGATCTTGTCGAAAGAAGAACAAGATGAGGGCCGATCCAGCGAGGCTCGTCGTTGCTCTTGCGCTGGAAATTTCGGACTAGCACCCACGTACCAGGGTTGATAGGGTGTCCAGGAGGTTCAGAAGCTTGGGGAAGAGTATCATGTACCTGTTGGTGCAAAACACGCAGTTTAACAGTCAAATCATACAGGTAATCGAGCAGTACTGGATGCTCTATCTCACTGAACTTCGTAGGCCTCGGTACACCCCATACGTTGGCCGGACGGCCAAAAACAACCTCGTAAGGACTAAGTCCCACTCGTGAGTGTATGGTCATTCTGGTGGACAGGAGTGCTAGAGGCAGAGCGTCAGGCCATTTAAGACCGGTGCTCGCCTGGATTTTGGCCAGCTTGAGCTTTAAGGCTCCATTGTAGCGTTCTACTAATCCAGCTGATTGGGGGTGATTTGCAGCATGGAACTTCTGCTTTATCCCTAGCCCTTCACATACATTCTTCATCACTTTACCCACAAACTCACTTCCGTTATCACACCACACCATTCTTGGCATCCTAAACCTAGGGAAAAACTCTTTCACAAGGGCTTTGGCTGTGGATAGGGCAGTGTTATCTTTCAGAGGATAAGCCTCTATCCATTTCGAGAAAGCACAAACAACCACCAGTACATATTTCAGGTTGTTGCATCTTTCCATGTGAATAAAGTCCAGCTGCAAAACTTCAAATGGACATGATGGGGGTGCAAAGTGACCAGCTGGAGTTGGGGTTCCCCTACCAGGGTTGTACTTCAAGCATACTATGCAATTCTTGACCACATTCTCTGCACACTTGGGAATCCCAGCATTCTGCCATACTGGAGACAACAACTTGCATATACCTTTTGTACTGATATGTGCCATTCCATGTGCCATAGTAACCACTGGAAGCACATATGCATCAGGCAACAACCATCGCCTATGTTCTGTCAGATCAATCCAACAACCATTCTCATCCAACTTACCCATACTTTCTCTCCACTTGCTTAACTCTTCCTCTGTGGCTTCAGCTTGAAGCGACTTCACACTCTCTATTGTGTTCTCACACATTCCCACATCATTAACCCATCTTGCGGGGCCTGCAACATACATTCTAGTCTTCACATTCTGTGCTGTTTCTCTCGCGGTCTCATCAGCAAACGCATTCCCACGTCCAACATCATCTGTGACTTTCCTGTGCGCACTGCATTTCATGATCGCAACTTGCAGCGGTAGGGTCAGTGACTCAAGGAGATCATTCACCAACTTGCCATTCTGAATTTTAGCTCCATGCGACGTCAGGAACCCACGCTCCTTCCACAAACGCCCAAAATTATGAACCACGCCAAAGGCGTACTGGCTATCTGTGTATATATTCACTCTCATTCCTTCAGATAACACACAT
Organism: Triturus cristatus; assembly: GCF_964204655.1. NCBI lineage: Eukaryota > Metazoa > Chordata > Amphibia > Caudata > Salamandridae > Triturus > Triturus cristatus. The sequence continues at coordinate 558,106,652 of NC_140583.1, forward strand.
GCTCTCGTGAGGGCGATTAATTCTGCTGCTTGGGCCGAATTATGTGGCACTCGTGCAGTTTCCACGACCGTGTGCAAAGTCGTGATAGCATATGCAGCAGTCGTGTCACCATTAGGGAGCTTGAAACATGAACCATCTACACATAAAGTGCCATCACACTCAGTCAGGGGAGTATCTTTTAGATCTACTCTCCCTTTCGTCTCTTCTTCTGTTCTGAACAGACAGTCATGTTGCTCAATCTCATCTGAGTCTGCTGGAATTGGCAACAATGTGGCTGGATTCAGCGTATTGCATCTCTTTATGTGTATGTGATTTGCTAACAGTGTAAGTTCATAACCTGATAATCGCGCACTAGTCAAGTGTTGTGTCTTGGTCCTATTTAATAATGTGTCTACAGCGTGTGGAACCATAACAATCAATGTGTTGTCCATTACCAAACCAGCAGATTGTCGGATAGACATCGCTGCAGCAGCTGTCGCTCTCAGACAGCTTGGCAATGCCCTTGCTACAGGGTCCAAGGTTGATGAAAAATATGCGCATGGGCGCGGTCTGTCGCCAAAAGGCTGTGTTAACACTGATAACGCACAACCATCTTTCTCGTGAACATACAATGTAAAAGGCTTACTGTAGTCAGGGGTACCCAACACAGGTGCTGAACATAATGCATTACGCAATTCCACAAAACTTTTCTGGCACTCTTCAGACCATGGGATAGGATTCGGTGTGTCTTTGCATGTTAAGGCTAACAAAGGTTTTGCCAATAAAGAAAAACTAGGAATCCAATGCCTACAGTATGAGGTAATGCCCAAGAAAGCACGTACTTCTCTCTGTGTTTTTGGCACACTCAACTGTGCAATGGCTTGAATTCTTTCTGGGGTCAGTTTCCTTCCCTCCTTCGATAAGAGATGACCTAAGTAGGTCACTTCTTGTCGACAATATTGCAGCTTAGAGAGAGACACTTTGTGATGGAAAGCGGATAAATGGCGCAACAGTGACAATGTGGCTTCTTTACAAATCTTTTCAGTATCCGCAGCGATCAGTAAATCGTCCACGTACTGAATCAGGATAGCGCCACTAGGTAAAACAAGTGCATCAAGCTGCGCTTTCAAAGCTTGACTGTATATGGATGGACTCTCACAGTAGCCCTGGGGAGCGCGTTTGAAGCGGAAGCTTCGGCCTCCCAGACTAAAACCAAAAATTTCCCTGCTCTCTTCTGCAATTGGGATACTAAAGAAAGCATTCTTTAAATCAATCACTGAAAACCATGCAGCAGAGGCTGGAATCATCGTTAACAAGGCGGTTATATCGGGGACAACCGGAAACTGTGGCACAACAATCTTATTAACCTCTCTAAGATCAATCACAAATCTGTAAACAGGTGGCTGTGAAGGGTCCGTTCGTTTTAAGACAGGTAAAATCGGACTATTGCAAACGTTGCCTCTTGTCTCTTCAATCACACCCTTATTAATCAAGTCGCTGACAATGTCTAACAATGCTTTCTGCCCTTCATTAGAGATCTTGTACTGGGGAATACGTGGCAGTCTGACATTAGCCTTTAAAGTCACCACATATGGCGGTATCTCCAAGAGGCCCACATCATTGGGACCAGTAGCCCAAAGGGCATCCGGAAGGGATGACAATTCAGGTGGCATTGTATTTTTAGACAAATACATTGGGGAAATCAATTTCTTGCCTAATGTAAGTTGTACTCCTGAAGGAGAACAATACAGTGTAGCGTGCAATCTTTTCAACAAATCTAATCCCAGCAAATTCTCACCACAACCTGTTGTCAGAATCAGGGGTGCTTTCAGCTCGCAAGGTCCAACAGAAAGTGACATGGGACTAGAAATCGGGTTCCTAACTGGGGCGCCAGAAAAACCTACCGAAACATTTATATCGCCAGACAAAGGTGCGCCAGGGAGTTTTGAATGCATGATTGAACTCTTTGCAGCACCAGTGTCTAGCAGAAAAGGCTCCGTTACATTTGCTGTAGTCACCTCAACATACGGTCCACTCTGATCCACTGGCACTGAAACAACTCCCTCTCTCTGTCTATGGCTGTCCTAGTAATCATTATTTTCTGCATCACCGTCCTCTGCATAATAATCATTATTATAATACTGGGCCATATTACTAATCGCGTTAGCTTGCTGATCAAAGCTATTGATGGTACTTTGAGGCGGCAGAGGACGCGCGTTCTGGGGAACACTTCCACGCCCTCTGCCTCTAGGAGCTTGCTGACCACCCCTTCCTCTGGCGCCATACATATTGCCGTTACGCTGCAGCAATTTAGGGCAACTGTATTTAAAATGACCTTCCTCTTTACAGTATGAACATTGGTTGGGACCTACAGGGACACGTGGTTGATAATACCCGTTCATTTGCTGGTTGTTCTGAAACTGTTGGGGTTGGTGATAGACACCTTGGGGTTGCCTATAATTATTCTGACCTCCACGTGGCGGATAGACCTGCTGTAAAAGGACCTTTGTCTTTAATTCCTTCGTTTTCTTTTCTGTTCTATCTTTCTCGTCTTTATCTCTATTTTCATAATACTGTGCAGTAGCCAGTATTTGCGCTGAAGAAGAAACAGCCCAAGAACTTTCTGAATCTTTTAACTTTTTACACAGGTCAGGAAGTAAATTCTGCACAAACTTATCCACAAATAACCGTTGGCCACCCTCAGTACTCATATCCTGCCCACTGTGATCAATAAACGTTTCTTCAAACCTAGTAAAGAAGTCTGACACTGTCTCATCTTTCTTCTGCTTGCATGCAGATAACTTGTCCCAATTTACGCGCATCGCAGGCATTATTGTCTTCATATACGTGATGATTCTACCAGGCAGTTCAGCTACTAAAGGTTCTGGTTTCGCACCACCAGTTTGTCTAGCATCAGCAGCAACAATGTTATCCCATGTATCCCCTAGTTCTGCATTGTGATCTACATTACGGATTGACCTCCATAGGGGCTGCGGGACAAGATTACCAAACAACATGTCTATGTCGGCCAGATTCATAATGCATGACCCTGCCGTCTGTGACAACTCTTTATAATAACCTGCTGGGTTTTTACGGGGATCAGGCAAGGACTGCTTAAGCGCTAACACCTCAGAGCGCTTCCATGGAACATGCACCCAAACACGCTGGAAATGCGCTGCCACAGCGGGGTTACCACCGGCAGCTGCAACCGCTTCCTTCCATACCGGGGGAACTTCTCTCATAGGGTATTGTCGCGCTTTTACCTTTTTCCCCACAAGGACATCTTGTTCAAACAACGACTGTTGGCAATCATCATTCCTAAAGGACAATACAACCGCAACTGCTTTATCTACTCCACGGTCCACAATTATACCAGTTCCAAAATCGAACCTCACTCTACACAATTCCTGTGGGTTCGGATTTTTACCACTATCCTCCAATTCTTCACAGAGAATTTCGCACATTTTCTCAAACACATATCTCTGTTTTGGGGCATCCCATTGATGGAAAACGTTGACAACTGATTCCACATCATACAGTGAAGGAAAAACAATCCATCTACGCGCCATGTTATCTATTACCTTTTTCTCATCGGGGTTAGGCAATTGGCTACGCAATTGCTTACGCTGTAAACCAGGAGTCGCAACAGATGACTCAAAGAGAGGAGACATTAATGTAGTAACCACATTAGCTAAGCGCTGTCGCGCCGAAGGAGAAGCTGAGGCGAGAACAGGGGGAAAAACAGAGGGAAGAAAAGAGGATGTAGAGACAGGTACTGGAGTGGTGGAAGGAAGAGTGTCAGGGGAGGCAGCTGCTGTATTAGGCAAAGTCGCAGGAAGTGCGGTGGAAGTTGGAAGCACAACTGGCGGTGCTTGAGAGGGCTGCGCTACAGGGATAGGAACCGGCTGCAAAGCAGCTGGCGGTAGCGGCAAGGCTTGCAGTATATTCACTGGAGGTGGCATATTTACAAGCTGGGGAGGTGCCGTGGCATTTTGAGCATACGGGGGTGGCGAACTCAACAAATGTGACATCAGGGGATCTTTCTCCTTTTCTTCTAACTCATTCTGCTTAGAATATGGTAAAGCTGGGTAACATTTGTCAATCCCTAACTTGCGCTGCCTGTGCAATTGCTCACTCATCTGCTCCTCTTCATTGTCTTTAAATTGTACAGCTGCTTGCATTACTGTCATACCTTTCTCTCTCTTATTCTTTTTCGCTAGCTTAATTTCCTTTTGTTTGGCTTCCTTTCGCCATAAGCGGAAAGAGTCAAACATCGCCGGCCGGGCTTTCTTCTTAAACAACTTACTTTCCAAATTATCTAAAATATCGGTATCAAAACTACCATTTTGGGGCCATTTTAAAACACCATCTTTCCTGGTGTAGTGGATCCATACTTCGTTATATGCAATGGGGCCTACGCCATGTTTTACATAGAGCTCATAAGTTGGAGTTCCAACCGGAGGAACCGGACATGATTCCTCTAGCTGGAAATCTTTTCCACAACCCAAACAGAATAATCTACCAAATAGTCCAGAACCAGGCATCTTTGCTCACTAGTCTAGATCCAAACGTCAAAGGATTATCGATTACGATATTCTCGTGAATACACGAGTCCTCTGGCTTTGGCGTTTGCAAACTCCAAAGTACCAAATTACCAAATCAAACGATCCCGAAGGATACCAAAAACAAATAGGAGACGCTCCACTTATACTTAACTGAATATTGTTGATCGATGGCGTCACCAGAAGACTCTCTCGATTGTTTCGCTCTCTCAGATTCGTCAAGGGTCCAAAACAGGTCGATTAATCAGGGCAGCAGTCCTTCGTAGCCGTCGGGACGCGGAGAACCTCGCAGAAAAGACTTTCGGACCACGTCGACATGCAGGGGTCGATGAAGTGGCGGCCTTCCTCCGGAATTTCCACACGAAGCTCCTCACGAACCTCTGGCTTGGACTGGTACCGCTGAAATCGTCCCGAGTTGGGCGCCAAACTGAAGTACTGGGTATTTTAGACCCAGCGGTGCAGGGGCACACACCCTATGACTTCTGGGTTCACCCTGTTCCAGACCTACAGAAACACAGAGTCTTCTGGGTGAAGTCAAAGATTCGTTTATTGGCTGCAGACCAATGACAGGTATCCTAGAAGTACAACAGTGTGTATGTTCTCAGGAGACTGCTGAAAATCATAGGAACGGGCTTCTCCTTAAGTACAAAATATCATGCTCCAGGCACACATTCCTTGGTTTACGATATGGCCATTATAAGTATACATTACAAACGAAAAAGCAGAGTCATGATGACCATCCCACATTCCAGTTCGGCCAGCCCACAATGATTTACACAGTAAGGTTCAGATCCCACATCGGATGTCAATAGACCCCCCAATAAACATGAGCATCTCCTGTTTTGGGAAACAAGTCATAAAGCAGGAACAAGCAGGTGTGGAAGAGATTAGCCGGAGGATTGTGTAGAATGAAAGGGTTTTATGACGGGTCAAGCCCTGATGCTAATCACAGGTGGACGGAGGGAGGGGAGCTCGTGAGACCGGTTTGACCTGGGGCAGCAGAGCCAGCTGCCCAGGTCACAGAGAAGTCAGAGGGAAAAAGCCCATGTACTGTGAGGCCCGTATTTACTCCATTATAGCCTATGTGAGGGCAATGACAAGATGGCCACTGCTTCCAAAATGGAACCCGCGTAGTGAAGCAGAATAACGTGTACACAGTGCATTCATAGCTAGAACGATATATAAAGCACTTGTACATGCTGCATTTACCATTTGCGGTTTGTTAATACCAAGATAGACAGGGGTAGGGCCCTGTCCCCTACGCGGTCCCGAATATTAAAGTACGACAGGGGGAGACAGCCCTTTGCAGGTAAGCGCTTCCTGTGCTTCATGGTTGTGCCTCTACTCTGAAATGAATTATGTCAGTTTTAGGTATGGACTGAGTTGTGGTGGCTGGTGGGTGAGTTCTTAGGCAGAGAAGGGAGGGAGGGAGAAGAACTCTGCGAAATTCCACAGAGTTTTTATGCAACTCTGTGGAATTCCACTTAGTGCAACTCTGCGAACTTCGTCCGCCCTTCCCTGAATCTACCAGCATTGGGAGAAACCCATCCAAATACTCTCATAAATGAAGGCGGGGCCTTATGTAAGAGAAAGCTTGAACAAAGCACCCTATCTCTTATATAAATTCATCCCTAAAAAGAGGCCCTTTGCATTCAGTAAGACTTCAGAAATAGACAAGGTTGTCAATTTTGGGTCAATCTTGAATACTAAACCCTTTAATTGGAGAGACCAGCATTAGCTATCCCCAAGAAACAAATAGCCCTCTGGGTCTATTTAAAATTGATCTCTGGTTCAAAGTGATTCCCCCATAGACTTTGCCTACTGTGCTGAACACAATATTTTGGCAAGCCGACCCAATGTGTCCAGATATTTCTCCGTGCAGGAGGCCCTGGCTTTATCTACCCCTTTCCTAGAGTTCTTACCACCTTTACATTAAAAAAGTGACAACATTTGCATCAATTGAAGGGGTAAGTTCTATTTTATCAGAAATCTTAGGTCTAGGGCACTTAGCCCTCATTTTGGCTCTAGTACCCTGATCCACCTGGGATTTTAATTCTAGACTTAATATAGCCATCAATAAATGATGGCGGGGACCACTCCCCAGAGTTTGGATCATGCAACAGAGTGGGGTCGAACATGGGGTTCCCTTCAGAATTCAAAATATACTCCAGAAGTTTGTGAATCTCTACCTTATTATTCACATCAGAAATATCATATTCATTATAGCATGTATTATCATAGTACAAGTCATCTATGCACAACTCATCTATATAACTATATGGTCTTTTATAGTGCCACCATCTGAACGCAAGAATGAGTCCTACCACTTGGACCCAGTTCACCTTGTAAAATTGAACAATCACCAACAATGTCCTGCCCTTATCATCCTCCTAATAACATGTATCATCGTAGTACAAGTCATCTATGCACAAGTCATCCACATCATCATATGATCTTTTACAGTAACCACCATCTGACCCCATGAAAGGGTCCACTTCATCTCATAGAACTGAACCACCACAAACAATGTCATGCTCTTGATCACCTTGCACTACAAGGTGTTTACTTTTCAACGTTTTTTGCCCCCAATGTCATGGGTATTGAAATAATTATGGCACTTGCTACTAAAATGCATATATCAGAGGCCACATTTATACAAGAAGAGGTAAGACCTTGAAACTGAATCATCCAAAAACTCACACAGATTTCTTTTAAATGTTTCCTTATCTGTTTCTTCAACATTGTCTGCATGGTCTTAGACACTGTTATTTTCGGTAATGACCTGCTGGTGAAAGAAAAACAGGGAAACATGTATCACCCAATGGCCATCACCATTGGGTAGTTATAGTAAATATTGTGTTTCCATATGAAATGGATGTTTTGGTTTGCTAATAACTTAAGTGCAATTTAACTAATCTTCACAAAACTATATATTTTTTAAAGTCTCATTCATCACAGTTCCATTTTGGAAAGTTTCAGGGTGACCCGTCAAGGGGGGGTCAATAAAACAGGGGGTCCTACAATGTGCTTTCCCTGTTAATTTTCCCAAGGGAATTTAGACGAAGTACAGCCAAAACTTGTGAAAAGATTTACAACAAACTTTGCTGAAAGTGTGCATTTTGTATATTTCACACCACGTAGGATTTGGGCTGCCAGCAGATTTAGAAGCAAGATCCGATTGTCTGCCACCACATCAACACCAGTGTGGCAGCAGCCATCTGTGGACTCGAAAGTCAGTTCAGAGAACTTGAAAAAAGCCTTATAAAATATATATGGGGGCAAGGTAGGGATACCCTGCCCCGCTACACCTGGTGGTCCCAGAGGAATTCCCCCAGGTGTCAAAAGATATATGTAAAAAAAATGTTGCCACACATTTCTAATGGATCCACAAATCCACTGCAACATTTTTTTCAAATGTGCAGGCTCAACACACCTACCCCCAAGGGGAGAGGGACAAACAGCCCCCCTCCCTGAGATATGAATAAACCCCCGGGACCACATGCCTTGGGGCACTTTGTTAACGATAAGGAGGAGGTGCTTTAGCTGCCTACCCAAACCCTTACAATCCGCAGGGACCTCGTCCCCTTGGCCACATTTTTTCCTTGAGCGATAAACAGGAGACCCAATCCCCTGAGGATCTACTGGCCTTGTGGACCCTATCCCCCAGGGTCTCCAGGGCCCTGTAAATCATACAAAACAGAAGGAATAATTTTAGGTGAGCAGATTCAGTGTCACTGGTGTTGTAGGGTGCTCCATATAAAGGAGCTGCTCTCTGCCTAAATTTAGGAACTACAGAGAGTTTGGCACTCACAGCCTCAAAGGGTATTGTTTTGACTTATACTCTGTGCTCTCTTGTGTCTGAACAAATCTGTATCCTCTGATGAGCTCTAACTAGAGTGAAACACATGTATCAAGGGTTGCTTTCATTTGTTCCATGTTGGCTTGGAAGGTTTTTTCTCTGAGAAGTCTGACCAAGAGGGCCAGAATGATTGTATTGAATGGAACAAGATAAGGGGATAATCTGTCTATGGTGTAGTGCTCTGGAGTGGATTCATGAAAGGGAGATGTTTAGTTAGGGAGGTGAGACGCCATACCATTGTAATTCCTCATCTAATAATTCTGCAGGAATGTCATTGATATCAGTGATGGCAGTTGTCCATTTATAAACACATAATTCCATGCCAGTGTATATGTAAGGCGTGGGTGGGGACAAATATCCAGTATCCAAATTAACAGAATGTGCAGGGAATATGGATCGTAAATCAGGCTCCTGGGATATGGGGGGAACCCTATCAGTGAGGCGGCTAAGCGCCATCACCAGAATAAGCATCCCGGTTTAACAGCATGTTTGGGGCAGTTTTAGGGGGGCCCCCCTGGCGACTAATATTATTTTTACCTTCGCTCTCTCTCTGGTTAACAGCATAAAAAACTTTTTTTTTCGGTACAACATTTTTTGAAAGTTTTTTGTTAAGGCATTTTTGTTTAAAGCGATATTGAGGAATCTGCTCACTTTTCTTAATGGAATTTGATTCACACCGCGTTCCCCATACGTGGTTGATACATTGAAAATAGGGACCTTTTTGATCTATAGCACCGAATTCCCAATGGTGTTGGTAGACCAGTTCTTAACCCCTTCGATGCTCATTACGGAATGGTTCCGTCTTGAGCATCGGTGCCCCTGTGCCCATGACGGAGCCATTCCGGCATGAGGCCACGGGCAAAAAATCAGCAGAGGGATTTCTATTATTCCCCTGTGACCTTGGGAGCTGGGGAAGAGCCTCCCCAGCTCCCAAGTCCCCTCCCTGGTTTCTGTGCCATGACGATCAGCGCGCACGTCGCACTGTCATCATTGCACAGAAACCGCAACTGAAATGAGCCTTTCGGCTAATTTCAGTTTCACTTTCTATGTGCTCAGGGGGCTATCTCAGCCCCCCGGGCACGTTGAAAGACGGGAGAGGTGTCATTGGAAATGGGAGAATCTCCCCTTTCCAATGGTACCCCTCCTCAGTGGATACCTGCTTGGGGATCACCCCAGGAGGGCGATCCCCAAGCAGGGATCCACCCACTAGACACCAGGGAGGGGGGAGCGGCCACTTGGGCAAGGGCTTTTGCTCCCTCCAAATTTTTTGGGTGTGATTTTGTCTTTTTGCCCTCCCTGGGGGGGCAAAAAGCCCATTAGACGCCAGGGATATATATTTTATCCGCATAATTTATTAGGGTGGGGGCTGCACATAAAGGGCATGTCCATGCCCCCTCGCCCCCAAATTTACAGCCTTTCTGCCCCCTCTGGGGGGCAGTTAGGGGCAGTAGCCCCCAATCTGCCCCCCCGGGGGACAGAAAGCCCACTATATGCCAGGGATTTTTTTTTAATTATACTTAGTGGTGCCCACCCCGCAAAAATGACAGCCTTTCTGCCCCCCCGGGGGGCAGATGGGGCATTAGCTCCAAATCTGCCGCCCCAGGGGGGCAAAAAGCCCAGTAGATGCCAGGGATTTTTTAGGCAAATTTTAATTAGGGTGGGGGCATTGGCATGCCCGTTTTGGGCAGCCCCCACCCTAATTAAAATTAGCCCAAAAACTCCCTGGCGTCTAGTGGACTTTCTGCCCCCCCTAGCGGGCTGATGGGGGTATTAGCCCCAAATCTGCCCCACCAGGGGGGGGCAAAAACCCACTAGACACCAGGGATTACTTTTGGGCAAATTTGAATTCAGGTGGGGGCTCCCAAATCGGGCATGTCCATGCCCCCACCCCCGCCCACAAAAATAACAGCCTTCCTACCCTCCCCGGGGGCAAAAAACCCACTAGACGGCAGGGATTTTTGGGCAAATTTTAATTAGGGTGGGGGCATTGGCATGCCCATTTTGGGCAGGCCCCACCCTAATTAAAATTTGCCCAAATACTCCTTGGCATCTAGTGAACTTTCTGCCCCCCCTGGGGGGCAGATGGGGGATTAGCCCCCAATTTGCCCCGCCGGGGGGGCAAAAAGCTCACTAGACACCAGGGATCTTTTTGGGGCAAATTAAAATGAGGGTGGGTTTGCCCAAAAGGGGCATGCCCATGCCCCCACCCCCTCCCTGCAAAAAGTACAGCCTTCCTGCCCCCTGGGGCACAGATGGTGCAGTAGCCCCCAATCTGCCCCCCCGGGGGGGCAAAAAGCCCACTAGACGCCAGGGATTTTTTTGGACAAATTTTAATTAGGGTGGGGCATTGGCATGCCCGTTTTGGGCAGCCCCCACCCTAATTAAAATTTGCCCAAAAACCTCCCTGGTGTCTAGTGGACTTTTTGCCTCCCCTGGGAGGCAGATGGGGCATTAGCCCCCAATCTGCCCCACCAGGGGGGCAAAAAGCCAACTAGACACCAGGGGTTTTTTGGGGGCAAATTTGAATAAGAGTGAGGGTTGCCCAAAACGGGCATGCCCATGCCCCCACCCCCTCCCTGCAAAAATGACAGCCTGCATGCCCCCCCTGGGGGACAGATGGGGCAGTAGCCCCCAATCTGTCCCCCGGGGGGGCCAAACGCCCACTAGACGCCAGGGATGTTTTTGGGCAAATTTTAATTAGGGTGGGGGCATTGGCATGCCCGTCTTGGGCAGCCTCTACCCTAATTAAAATTTGCCCAAAAAACTCCGCGGCGAGTGGACTTTCTGCCTCCCCTGGGGAGCAGATGGGGGTATTAGCCCCCAATCTGCCCCACCGTGGGGGCAAAAAGTCAACTAGACACCAGGGAATTTTTTGGGGCAAATTTGAGTTAGAGTGGGGGTTGCCCAAAACGGGCATGCCCATGCTCCACTCCCTCCATGCAAAAATTACAGCCTGCGTGCACCCTCTGGGGGACAGATGGGGACGTAGCCCCCAATCTGCCCCTCCGGGGGGCCAAAAGCCCATTAGACGGCAGGGATTTTTTTGGGCAAATTTTAATTAGGGTGGGGGTATTGGGATGCCGGTTTTGGGCAGCCCCCACCCTAATTAAAATTTGCCCCAAAAAAATGTAGCACATTGAATTTTCGGTGCTATACTCTAAATCCCTATGTTTTGGGCTCTTCCTAGACACAGGCCTTTGGCCCACCCACAGAAGTGAGGTATCATTTTACTTGGGAGAACAAGGGGAACGCTGGGTGGTAGGACATTTGTGCCGGCATGGTGATTCCATGCAAAAATATATGGAAAATTTGTTTTTTTCAGCTAAATTTGAGGTTTGAATGGCATTCTGGGAAGGAAAACGTTGGGGTAGCCACGCAAGCCATACCTCATTGGAATCCCCCGGGTGTCTAGTTTTCAGAAATTTTTGGGTTTGGTACTTTCCCAAGATGGCCACCGAGCCCGGGGCCAAAATCTCAGGTGCCTCCCCCCAAAACCAGGTAGTTTTGCTATAGGTAATTTTGAAGTCTCCACAGTACGATTTGGGCCATTTCCTGTTGCAGCCACAATGCCTACCCACACAAGTGAGGTACCATTTTTCTGGGTAGGAGAATTGCTGGACTACCCCGGGTGTCTATTTTCCAGAAATGTGTGGGTTTGGTAGGTGTCCCTAGAGGGCTGCCGAGCCCCGGGCCAAAAATTCATGGGACCCCCTTGCAAAACCAGGTTGTTTTGTGATAGGTAATTTTGATGTAGCCTCAATAGGTTTGGGCCCTTGCCTGTCGCGGGTACTTGACCCACCCACGTGACTATAGTGTCATTTTTATTGGGAGACCTGGGGGAATGCTGGGTGGGAGGACATTTGTGGATCCACGTAGATATCAGAACTTTCCCACACAAAAATTTGAGAAGAAAGTGATTTTTTCAGCAAAATCTGAGGTATGAAGGGGATTCCGGGTAGAAAAACATTGGGGTATTCATGCAAGCCATACCTCGCTGGACTCCCCCGGGTGACTAGTTTTCAGAAATGTGTGGGTTTGGTAGGTTTCCCTAGATGGCCGCCAGGCCCGGGGCCAAAAATTCATGGGACCCCCTTGCAAAACCAGGTTGTTTTGTGATAGGTAATTTTGATGTAGCCTCAATAGGTTTGGGCCCTTGCCTGTCACGGGTCCTTGACCCACCCACGCAAATGAGGTACCATTTTTATCAGAAGACCTGGGCCAATGCTGTGTGGGCGGAAATTTGTGGATCCATGCAGATTCCAGAACTTTCCCACACAGAAATTTGAGAAAAAAGTGAATTTTGGGGGGAAATTTGAGGTTTGCAGGGGATTCTGGGTAGGAGAATGATGGGGGACCCACGCAAGCCATACCATGCTGGACTCCCCGGGTGTCTAGTTTCCAGAAATGTGTGGGTTTGGTAGGATTCCTAGTTGGCTGCCGAGCCCCGGGCCAAAAACTCTTGGGACCCCCATGCAAAACCAGGTTGGTTTGTGATAGGTGATTTTGATGTCGCCTCAATAGGTTTTGGGCCCTTGCCTGTCGCGGGTCCTTGACCCACCCACGCTAGTGAGGTACCATTTTAATCGGGAGACCTGGGGAAATGCTGCGTGGGAGGAAATTTGTGGATCCACGCAGATTCCAGAACTTTCCCACACAGAAATTTGAGAAAAAAGTGAATTTTGGGGCAAAATTTGAGGTTGGCAGGGGATCTGGCTGGGAGACTGATGGGGGACCCACACAAGCCATACCTCGCCGGACTCCCCCGGGTGTCTAGTTTCCAGAAATGTGTGGGTTTGGTAGGTTTCCCTAGATGGCTGCCGAGCCCCGGGCCAAAAACTCATAGGACCCCCATGCAAAACGAGGTTGGTTTGTAATTTTGATGTCGCCTCAATAGGTTTTGGGCCCTTGCCTGTCGCGGGTCCTTGACCCACCCACACAAGTGAGGTACCATTTTTATCAGAAGACCTGAGGGAACGCTGGGTGGGAGGAAATTTGTGGATCCACGCGTATTCCAGAACTTTCCACCACAGAAATGTGCGGAAAATGTGTTTTTTTAAAACAATTTTGTAGGTTTGCAAGGGATTCTGGGTAACAGAACCTGGTGGGAGGCCATCAAATCACTCCATCCTAGATTCCCCTGGGTGTCTAGTTTTCAAAAATGTATAGGTTTGCTAGGTTTCCATAGGTGCCCGCAGAGCTATGGTTCAAAAACTACAGCGAGGCACTTTGCCAACAAAGGGTCATTTTTCACTGCGAAATTGAGGTGTGACCACGTTGCGTTTTGCGCCGTTTCCTGTCACGGGCACTAGGCCGACCCGCACAAGTGAGGTTCTATTTTTCTCGTAAGACTTTGGGGAACGCGGGGTGGGTGGAAATTTGTGGATCCACGCAGATTCCGGAACTTTCCACCACAGAAATGTGGGGAAAATGCGGTTTTTTGGACAATTTTTTAGGTTTGCAAGGGATTCTGGGTAACAGACCCTAGTGGGAGGCAGTCAAGTCACCCCATCCTGTATTCCCCTGGGTGTCTAGTGTTTAAAAATGTATAGGTTTGCTAGGTTTCCCAAGGTGCCCGCAGAGCTAGGGTTCATAAACTACAGCTAGGCACTTTGCCAAAAAAGGGTCATTTTTCATTGCGAAATTGAGATGTGTCCACGTTGCGTTTTGCACCGTTTCTTGTCGCGGGCACTAAACCGACCCACACAAGTGAGGTACCATTTTTCTTGGAAGACTTTGGGGAATGTGGGGTGGGTGGAAATTTGTGGATCCACGCAAATTTCAGAACTTTGCACCACAGAAATGTGGGGAAAATGTGTTTTTTTGTCAATTTTTTACGTTTGCAAGGGATTCTGGGTAACAAAACCTGGTGGGAGGCAGTCAAGTCACCCCATCCTGGACTCCCCTGTGAGTCTAGTTATCGAAAATGTATAGGTTTGCTAGGTTTCCTGTAATAAAGGATCAATCCACCTGGAAGGTTGTAGTCAAAGGTTTATTGACAGAAAGACCAGATCCGCAATACAGCACCAACTACTTCTCTCGTAGCTCTCCTTGTTCTCGCTCTCTGGAATGAGTGATACATCATCCGATGCATCACTCCATTCTATGACACACAGAACATTCTGAATTACAGATCACAACACATCCCCTTCCCAATAAATAATAACACATATCAACAACAAGATTCAGGTTCATAAAAACATAACAAAATAACTACAAAAAAATGACACTCTGCAAGCAATCATCAAGTTAAAGCATAGCAGGTGAAAACAAACCTTAGCACAACATGAAGTTTCTTTACTATAGCTACAATATGGCTACAACACAGAAAATGAAAATAACCTTAATACAACACGTAGTCTTTCAATTTAATGGGCACCCTCCTACCCCTAGGAGAATGAGACCTTAATCCCCCTTCTATCAAGAACACTTTTGCTATCAAATGTACCCCCATCAGTCAAAGGGGGTCTGGGAACAATAGACTTGGGAACCCCCACATTCCGGAAACCACCCGAATATTTGACCAATCTTGACATACTCCACCAGCAATCTGTGTCAACTCTTACCACATTCTTCTTGATAGCCACAATGGTGAATGGACCCAAAAAACCGGATCTACCTTTAAAAGTGTGTTTAGGATTCTTCACAAGCCCTTGATCACCGACACACCACTTCTTGTACTTCACATTCATCCTTGAGTTGTAACTAGATTTGTACTTTTCTTGGTAATCAATAACCCTGGTACGTCTCATGTCTGCAGACATACTCGTGCCAACACTGGGAGGTAACCAACTAGGATTTAACTTGGAAGGAGCTTTCCTCCCCCTCAAATCCTCAAAGGGAGACTTTAGCGTGACAGCATTTGGTGTGGTGCGATGAGCCCACCAGGTGTCCCTTAAAACAGAACTAAAGGGCACCTTCAATTCCAGAGCTCGCTGAACACAATCTTTAACCACCCTGTTCATCCTCTCAGCTAATCCATTGGCCTGAGGAGAGTATAACGCTGTCTTCTGGTGAACAATACCAAAATCTTTAAGAAAATTGCACATTTCATGAGAAACAAACTGTACCCCATTGTCAGTAACTAAGAACCTCGGAACTCCTTCCAAAACAAAAACATCTTTAAGGAAATCTATTACTGTTTTCGTGTTAGTCACAGACACACACTTGGTAACAACCCACTTGGAAGTATAATCCACAAGCAAAATAACAAACCTCTCAAAAGAAGGCAACAGTTCAAATGGGCCTACTATGTCCAAACCCAACTTCGTCCAAACCTTCTCAGGAACCTTAACAGGAGACAAAGGAGCATTGCTGGGAGTGTGAGACTTATCATTAGCAGCACAAGATAGACAATCCTTAACCACAGTCTCGATCATGCGATCCATACTAAGCCACCAGTACTTCTCTCTCACCCGAGCTTTCGTTAAGCTCCTTCCCAAATGGCCTTCATGAGCAAGATTGATTATTTTGTCCCTAAAAACACTGGGTGGAATCACTCTAGCTCCTCTCAAAAGATTGTCATAACAAAAAGACAACTCCTCTCTCACACCCCATAAAGGTTTCATGTCAGGATCCAGATTCTTATAATCAGGCCACCCATGATTTATCCACCCTTTAAGAAGGACAAAATCTCTGCCACTATTTACACCCTCCAACCATTCCTCAGATGAAAAGGCAGACTCTGCAACCCAAAACACACCTTCAACCTCACTACAATCTGAGGTCTGTCCAACCGGCAGACGAGAAAGACAGTCTGCAGATTTATTACTCAACCCTGGAATATAACGAACTACAAAATTAAACTCTTGAAGCCCCTCACTCCAACGCTTGAGCCTAGGTGTCATGTTCTCACTGCAGTGGCATGAGAAAACTTGAACTAAAGGACGATGATCTGTTCGGACCAAAAAGGGAATCCCCCAAAGATAGAATTTAAAGTGTTGTACTGCACAAAAAACACTCAACGCCTCCCTTTCAATACAGGAGTAATTCACCTCCGCATCCCTGAGAGCCCTAGAAGCAAAAGCAATAGCTCTGTCCTCACCATCCACAACGTGGGAGAGCACAGCTCCCAGCCCTTTTAGGCTAGCATCCGTCGTCAGACCAGTTTTACAGTTCACATCAAAATGTCCTAAAGTGGGCATTTTGCCAATCTCAGCTTTTATACCGTCAAAAGCCTTCTGACACTCATCAGACCAGGCAAAGTGCGTCCCCTTTTTAAGCAGAGCCCTGATGGGTTCAGCTACACTTGCAAAACCTTGAACAAACTTAGAGTAGAACTCGGCGAGTCCCAAAAATGATCTCACTTGGTCTTTATCTTGAGGAACGGGAGCTTTCACCAGTGATTAAGCTAGCTCTAATTTGGGTTGTATCCCCTCCCCTGAGATCACGTGTCCTAAGTACGTCACAGAACTCAATCTCACTCAACATTTCTGTTTTTTAACCGTGAGTCCAGCATCCCTCAGCTTCTCTAACACAGTATAGAGAGTTAAACAATGTTCCTTCTCATCCTTCCCATATATCAAGATATCATCTTGGAAAAACATAACATTAGGTATCTTCCCAAGCACCATCTTCATGACTCTTTGGAAGCAGGCTGCTGCTGACGCCAACCCAAAAGGCATTCGGAGAAAGCGATAAGCCCCCAAAGGCGTCACAAAAGATGTAAGATGTCTGGAATCCCTGTGCAGCACAACTTGGTGGTAAGCCGAAGAGAGGTCCAACACACTGAAAATCTTAGCTCCTCTAAGAATACTAAGAGACTCAGATATGTTAGGCAAAGGTTGCCGATCAACCCAAATCCACTCGTTCAGTCCCCTCAGGTCCACACACAACCTGACACTTGTACCCCCATCCTTAGGGGCAAGAACAATGGGCGCAAGCCACTCTGAGGCCTCAATCTCCTCAATAATCCCCAAATCAAGCAACCTCTGCAACTCAGCCGTAAGTGGCTCAACCATCATGTTAGGTACTTTCCTTACCTTGTGCACACAAGGTACAGCTTTTTCCTTCAGGACAATACGATTTTCAAACCCTTTAAGGCAACCCAAGGCATCCGAGAAGACCTCTGGGAACTTATCATAGCACTCATCACTCGCACCCCAGGAATCCACCAACATGACCTGATCTTTGGGATCCTTCGCACAAGGGTTAAGCATAATGCCAAGATCCCGTTGATGCCTCCATCCAAGCAAATTGTCCCCTCTTTCAGCCACATACACTTTGCCCATGGTGTGCCTATCCTTGAATTTGATAAGAGCTTCAACATAACCAAGGACATTAATTTTAGTACCACCATAACTAACAGGGTTGATATCTGATGTCAACAAGGTCACATTCTCAAGACCCACACACTCATCCCATTGTCTATTACCAATCATGGTGAAAGGCGAACCAGAATCAGCTAGGACAGAAAAATTGTACCCATCAACCATGATTTTGCATTCTGGCATAATTACTCTATCAGCATCAATTTTCATACTGTCAGCCTTAACATTCAAAAGAACAGTGCGTACAACGTCAACATTTTTCTGGGAGGAGCGATTCTTGTCCAAACCCTTGCATACTCTAGCGTAATGCCCCTTAATGCCACACTTGTTACACACTGCCTCCTTCGCAAAACAGTGTGGATAATTTGAGAAATGTGAAAAGCTACCACATCTCATGCACTTAGGTTTGGGACTAGACGAAATAGTCTTATCACTAGCATTACTCCCCCCCCCCCTCAACAGGGTGATTGTCACGTTCTGCCTTATTATGAACACTTTTAAAAGGAGCACGCACACGTGTGTCCTTTTCAACGGGTGTCTTGTTACTGATAGAGGAAGAAATCTTCGCTAGGGTGTTGCAAGCTTCCAGATGTTCCTCTTCCTCTACAGCATGTACTTCACTGGATTTTTGACCTCTATCTTCTTTGTTCTTCCTAATCTCTTTCACCCATTTGGAAGTGTTCTCCATTTCCTCCACAATAGCTACAGCTTCAGTTAAAGAAGGATTTTTAGAGAGAAGCTTTTCTTGAACACGAACACTGTTAGTGCACCTTACTAATTGGTCTCTCACCAATGAATCCGAAAGGTCACCAAACTCACACGTGCGAGCAAGAGTTTTTAGAGCTGCAACATAACTTCCGACACGTTCCACTGGACCTTGCACCCTAGTAAAAAACGTATGTCTTCCTAAGACTACGTTGATGCGGGGACCAAAATATTTCTCCAGCATCTCATACACATCACTGGGAGATCCGTCACCTTCACCAATGGGGATTAAATCCATACTGTCATAAGTATTCCTTCCCTCAACACCCAAATTGTGAAGAAGAATGGCTTGCCTCCTAAAAGCTGAAAATTTCTCACCCCAATGGCCACAATGTATGAGTCAAATAGGTTTTTCCATCTTTTCCACGGTAAAATTGGATCCCCTTCCTCGGAAAGAAAAGGTGGCGGTTGCGACATGCTTGAAGCTGAAGCTAACGCCATCTCACACCATCCAATTGTTTTTTTTTATTTCTGTTTTGCTAGAAACGATGTAGAATACAGCAGGAACAGTCACTTTACAAATTCTCCTCTCTCCACATGTAAAATGACAGCGTGGACATTGTACGTTTAATGATTTAACATTGCTTTCCCTAACAGCCTTGTTGAGATTTAGTTGTAAAAATGAAGCTCCATTTTCTCTACCAACTTCCACCTAAACACCAAGGTTGAACAATTAATTGTAAACTCCTTTACCTTTGTAGCGTGTGAATTGTTGATAAAGTTCAATACAAGAAAAACAGCATTCGTTCGTGTTCCGTGCTTCGTATCTCCGTTGCTATGGAAACAAAATGGCCGCAATGACGCGATGCGTACGAGCGTGTAATACGAATCATGCGTTCCAGTACGTGCGTTTCACAGTGACGATGCAGGCGTTCGCTGACAAGCTCATGAAGGCTCGCGAAGGCAGTAACGGTAAGATTTGAATTTGTTTGCAAAAACTTGTCAAATTCAACAAAAATATGTCAAACTCACATGAATCAGTGAAGTCTTCCTTTCACTTCACGACACATGTTTGAAGTCCGAAGGTATTTGTAGATCGAGTCCGATCGGGTCCGAGTATCTCTGAAGTCCGAAAGTAAGATAGGGGAATTGGTGCTTCGCCGTGTTGCCTGTCCCCAATCAGGCATAAACAACTCGTCGCCAGTGTAATAAAGGATCAGTCCACCTGGAAGGTTGTAGTCAAAGGTTTTTTGACAGAAAGACCAGATCCGCAATACAGCACCAACTACTTCTCTCGTAGCTCTCCTTGCTCTCGCTCTCTGGAATGAGTGATACATCATCCGATGCATCACTCCATTCTATGACACACAGAACATTCTGAATTACAGATCACAACACATCCCCTTCCCAATAAATAATAACACATATCAACAACAAGATTCAGGTTCATAAAAACATAACAAAATAACTACAAAAAAATGACACTCTGCAAGCAATCATCAAGTTAAAGCATAGCAGGTGAAAACAAACCTTAGCACAACATGAAGTTTCTTTACTATAGCTACAATATGGCTACAACACAGAAAATGAAAATAACCTTAATACAACACGTAGTCTTTCAATTTAATGGGCACCCTCCTACCCCTAGGAGAATGAGACCTTAATCCCCCTTCTATCAAGAACACTTTTGCTATCAAATGTACCCCCATCAGTCAAAGGGGGTCTGGGAACAATAGACTTGGGAACCCCCACATTCCGGAAACCACCCGAATATTTGACCAATCTTGACATACTCCACCAGCAATCTGTGTCAACTCTTACCACATTCTTCTTGATAGCCACAATGGTGAATGGACCCAAAAAACCGGATCTACCTTTAAAAGTGTGTTTAGGATTCTTCACAAGCCCTTGATCACCGACACACCACTTCTTGTACTTCACATTCATCCTTGAGTTGTAACTAGATTTGTACTTTTCTTGGTAATCAATAACCCTGGTACGTCTCATGTCTGCAGACATACTCGTGCCAACACTGGGAGGTAACCAACTAGGATTTAACTTGGAAGGAGCTTTCCTCCCCCTCAAATCCTCAAAGGGAGACTTTAGCGTGACAGCATTTGGTGTGGTGCGATGAGCCCACCAGGTGTCCCTTAAAACAGAACTAAAGGGCACCTTCAATTCCAGAGCTCGCTGAACACAATCTTTAACCACCCTGTTCATCCTCTCAGCTAATCCATTGGCCTGAGGAGAGTATAACGCTGTCTTCTGGTGAACAATACCAAAATCTTTAAGAAAATTGCACATTTCATGAGAAACAAACTGTACCCCATTGTCAGTAACTAAGAACCTCGGAACTCCTTCCAAAACAAAAACATCTTTAAGGAAATCTATTACTGTTTTCGTGTTAGTCACAGACACACACTTGGTAACAACCCACTTGGAAGTATAATCCACAAGCAAAATAACAAACCTCTCAAAAGAAGGCAACAGTTCAAATGGGCCTACTATGTCCAAACCCAACTTCGTCCAAACCTTCTCAGGAACCTTAACAGGAGACAAAGGAGCATTGCTGGGAGTGTGAGACTTATCATTAGCAGCACAAGATAGACAATCCTTAACCACAGTCTCGATCATGCGATCCATACTAAGCCACCAGTACTTCTCTCTCACCCGAGCTTTCGTTAAGCTCCTTCCCAAATGGCCTTCATGAGCAAGATTGATTATTTTGTCCCTAAAAACACTGGGTGGAATCACTCTAGCTCCTCTCAAAAGATTGTCATAACAAAAAGACAACTCCTCTCTCACACCCCATATGCATGTTTTTTCACCATCCTGGATTGCCCTTGGTGTTTAGTTTTCAAAAATGTATAGGTTTGTTAGGTTTCCCTAGGTACCGGCAGAGCTAGGGTTCAAAAAGTACAGCTAGGCACTTTGCCAAAAAAGCGTCATTTTTCACTGTGAAATTGGGGTGTGTTCACGTTGGGTTTTGAGCCATTTCCTGCCGTGGGCACTATGCCTACCCACACAAGTGAGGTACCATTTTTATCGGGAGACTTAGGGTAATTCAGATTTGTAAAGCAACTGTTATTACCTATTGACTTTCGATGCATTTCTGCCTTCCAAATGAAAGACAATGTGTAAAAAAGAAGTAATTTTGAAAAATTATCGATAATTCTCATGCTAGTATGAGTATTCCCAATTTTGCAAATGTGCAAATATCTACTGTTTCTAAACTCTATATTTTGTTCCCATTTCAGAAATACATAAGTGTTTTTCATACCGATTTTTCCATGTACACATTTTCCCAGAATAATTGCTATATACCCGGTACATAATAAAAAATCATTGCAAGTCACTGATCAGTTTTTGGCTCTGGGTTCATCGGGTTCTTGGTGAACCTACAAGTCCTATATATCCCCACAACCAGGAAGGTCCAGTGGATGCAACGGTATATTGCTTTCATAGAGGTATCATAATTAGAAGAAGTTACATGTCAAAACGTTGACACAAAAGGCTGTTCTTTTCAACTAATTTTCAATTTTTCCTATATTTAACTGTTAGTTTCTATAGCGAAACCTTGAAGGATCTACACAAATGACCCCTTGCTGAATTTAGAATTTTGTCTAATTTTCCAAAATATATAGCTTTTCTGGATCCATTATTGCTTTCACACCCATTTCTACCATTAACTGGAAGGAGGTTGAAAGCACAAAAAATATCAAAAATAGGCAATGTCCCAGAAAAATGCCAAAACTGTTTAACAAAATGTGGTTTTCTGACAAAAGTCTGCTTGTTCCTGAAAGCTGCTAAGATGGTGATTTCAGCACCACAACCCCTTTTTTGATACCATTTGCAGGGAAAAACTCAGACGCCTTCATTTGCAGCCCTTTTTCCACCAAAAAACAAATTTTAGCTGTATTTTGGCTAATTTCTGGAACCCATCCAGGTACCTTTAGAATCCCCATGATGTTGGAAGAAAAGGACGCAAATTGGGCGTGGTTACCTTATGTGGTCAAAAAGTTACAGGGGCCTAAGCGCGCACTACCCCAAATAGCCAAAAAAGGCTTAGCACAGGGGTGGGGGGAGGCCTAGCAGTGAAGGGGTTAAACTATTGGGAAGATTTAGTGCAGACTCTGGTATAAAGTACCGTCTTAAGATGGAGCTGATTGTAACATCGATATGGAGCATGGAATTACGGAAGAGGCAAATGGGTGGGGCTCCGGCTCTGTTTTCCGGTGCACGCTCTCTCTTGAAGTAGAGCGTGAATGTGAGGAACGCTGGAGTGAAGTAAAGTCGGACTCACGTCCAAACACATTAAGGGTGTGCATGCATATCTGAAGGGCGGTGAAAGAGCCCGGAGGTCTCATTCCATAAGAAATTCATGCAGTAGGGGAGTCCTTGCAGATCTGAACGGCGGTGAGAGAGCCCTTGGTTCGTTTTTGCATTAAATGAAGGAAGAGGAGTGTGTGATGATTGAGGAACAGGTCGCGGCTTTCCTTACCAAAACGGAGGTTAGCGGATCTAAGTACATAAAAATGAGTACTTGAAATGCATGGTAGCATTCACTGCATTACTTATAACTAAGCCAATAATAACAGCAGTACTTTAACCCGCAAAAATAATTACAGGATGATAAGCCCATAACAACAGCTGTACTCCTGTATTAGTTTTTGAACACAGATTTTAATTCGCAAAAATCATTAGGGGACAAAAATAGTGAGATACATATGTGCATATATCCACAGGTTGACGGGCGGCTACTGCTTGTGCCTATAGGGGATGTGTAACCTACGAATGAAGGACACTCCCTAGAAGGTGGGGTGCCGGTACGAACTCTGTGGGCAACCACCTGGTAAATATATTATGATTCTCATGCTATATATGGTACCTCTTGGACAAACACGCTTGATGACAGTTTAACTTTTCAAAGATGTCCTGACTGGTTGGAATTATCATTCTGTTCTTTGTTCTTTGTTTGTCAGTCACCCTTTGCTTAAATTGGAAGTCCATTGAGGTGAAGAGTGACCCCGAGCCCTGATGAAATTGCTGCGAGGCAATGAAACATGTTGGCCTGTCACCTGAAACGTGGTTATTCTTTCTCTCACAACGGGGTCTATTTGGGATAGATCGAAACAAGCACTTCTTGTGCAACCTTTCACATATATTTTTTCTTCACCTCTTATAATGCATTAGACGCTGTATTAATTTTTTCATGGTCATGAAAGTCCCGAATGATGAGAAACTTGAGCAAACTGACGAGTACCTGCCAGCAGCTTCCTTGATGATGCTTACGTGAGGTACTTTCTGACCATCACACATTTTTTCTTTCTCTTAGTACACACTATTAAGTGGGGGTACAAGTGGGGTGGACTGGTAAACACAAAAATCTTTGTACATTTAGGATTGGACATAATTGGCCTTTGTTAGAAGCCAGCGTTTGGGTAGAAATATTAGCATCCCGCCTTTAGGATCCCAGAAAGTTGTTATATGTCCAAAAACAAGCAGGTCTTTTTAGTATAATGTTAGGTATTTTACCAAGCCAAAGCTGTAATACTGTGCCTTGAGTGTTAAAAGTATTCTGTCATTTTTAGGTCGAGCATTCGAGACCTCTTGTATAAGCCTTAGTATATACTTTAGTATATACTTTAATATATAATTATATGTATATGTACTTTGTGGGCTCTGGAGATCAACCCAAGGACTTGTCTGCTTCCGCTTAGGGACTTTTTTTTCTGTTCAACTGCCTATATTTACCTTTCTTGATAGAAAATGGCCAGCAGAGGTCAGTAAAATACCAGAATTGCTTTTTGTTGAGGGACTTTCTTTTTTCATTTTTCTGGCAACTGCCTCTATTGAACTTTCTTGATAGAAAACGACCAGCAGAGGTTAGTAAAATACCAGATTCACTTTACCATCCTCTAGATTCCAGTTCATAGAAATTGTCTTACACGAGCACCTGTAGACAATAATATTTTTTTCAAATCTTGTATTTTCAGTGATATGATACATTTTATATTAAAAGTAGAGCTTTGGACTATACCATTTCCTGCTGAAAGGCAATATTTCTCTCCATGTGTTCCCATACCTGGCGTGTCACGCAGTTTGGTGCATACTTTATCTCCATTTTGTTTAAATCTGTTTTATTGACTTTTGAGTTTGCATATTTCAGGAAAGGCAGTATGTTTTTGCAAGCCATCTATACATTGGGTCTCCTACCAACATTTGAAACACACTACTGTTGCATGAAGTAGGAGCAAATTTGACAAGAGTGCTCTGGTCATTTCACAACTGGTGGAGGTACAGTTCAATAACAGAATGGTTCCATTAGTCCACTATATAAAGTCCCTTCAGCTCAGTCAATATGGTCTTCGAAACAGATGTTATGTATCAAGAACAATCAATACCAGCAACCACAACATTGACTGGTATTAACATGAATATCTCCCACATTACCCCCTGTTCTCACACCTTCTCATCATGTATCATCAATCTGACAGTTGCCCCCTCTCCTTGGCTTCGGCCTTGTCCACCCTTAGTGTCAAGTCTTATATGTACATACATGGAACATTACGGCTTTCCACTGACGGGGCACACAGCACCTACTATGGGTTTGTATCACTCCACCTCGGGTTGTCCCCCGGGATCCACTTCCTCTGTTTGCTGTAGGGCTTGGAGTAGTCCCTCCCACTGGATTGCTATGGACTCCTTCCGTATTTCGAGCGTTTCTTCCCGCCGGATGGCAATTCCCTCTGCTGTGGCCCATGCGGTGTGCGAGTGCCTCCATGCCTGTGCGTGAGGTGGTTCCTGTGCTTTCCACCGCTTAGTCAGTAGCCTTTTAGCGACCACTAGTCCTAGGTCAAGGAACCAGGATGTTACTTTTGTGGCCGGAGTTCTGCGGAAGTGGTGTAGTAGGTAAACGGTCCATTCGAAGGGTATGTCGTGACCTGTGCATGTGCGTAATAACTCGCCGATTGTGTGCCAATATTTGTGTAGTCTGTGGCAGCTCCACAGCATGTGTATCAGCCCAGCCCCTGGTTCAGCATATCTAGGACATACTGCATCCGTACGATGGAAGAATCTGTTTATCGTCTCGGGCGTGAGGTATGCCCTGGGGACAATGAACAGTTGAATTTGTTTGAATCTCATGTTTCTGGGTATATGTACTGGACTCTTCAATACCTTTTCCCACTCTCTGTCCTCCAGCGATGGCCCTAGATCTTCCCATTTGCAGCAAAGGGGGTCCAGACTTATCGCTGCATGCGTACGGAATGATGCCGCAAACCAGCGAACCAAATGTCTACCTCATCCAATGACGTGGAGATACTGTATGGTGAGGTGCTGGCTTGGTTCCGTGTTCATGTCCCCCATTTAACAGTCAGTTTCGCAATCAGCGAGCGATGCATTAGGAACTGCCACAGCGGTAATCCCTCATCTTCGACCAGGGACTCATATGATATAAGTGCGCCATCCCGGTATAGGTCTCCCAGAGTCTGTATGTCAGCTCTCGCCATTCCATGAGTGCAAAAGATGTGAGCGCCCCGGGTCCGCTAGGGGAACCCTCCAATGGTATTGCCGGTGCGTAGGAGATCAGAGCTCTGGTGAGATATAGGCTCCTGCGAAAGTATTTGTACGCCACCGCCAGTAGAAGCGGTGTCGGTGGTGTGGATTTAGTGGCTGGGTGAAAGAGTCTGATTATCTGCTCCAGGGAGTATGGAGGTAGCGCGGACGTCGTGTTGTCACGGCCCCTGTCCGCAAGCCAGCGGGCTATCCACTGCAGTTGTGCAGCCAAGTAGTAGTGCTCAAAACAAGGCGCAGCAAGTCCCCCTTGGTCTGTGGGCAGATATAGTTTTGTTAGTGCCATTCTGTGTTGGGTATTCCCCCAAAGAAAGTCTCTGAGGAGTTTTGTGAGTGTGGCAAAGAAGACCGCAGTGATATATATAGGTAAGTTAGCAAAGTAGTACAGGAGTCTAGGGAGGATCACCATCTTGGATAATGCTACCCTGCCAGTGACCGTTAGCGGCAATGTATTCCAAAAGCATATTTGCGACCTGATTGCAGTTAAGGCCTTTCCCAGGTTTCCGTCAAAGAGGTTTGTCGGTTGACGGTATATATGAATTCCCAGGTACCGGAAGGTGCCCTCTCTCCACTGTACTCTTATACCGTTAAGGGTGTATCCCGGCTTCCCCTCCCCAAACGCAGAAATACAGGACTTGTTGGCATTCACACGAAGTCCCGAGATGACAGCAAAGTCGTGCAGAGTACGAGACAGCTGAGCCGGTATGGTTTCTATATCTCTCACTTAGACCAATAGGTCGTCCGCGTATAGCGACACTTGGTGCACTGCATCCCCTAGGGGTATTCCATCTCCCAGTGTCGCATGCAATGCCGTTGCTAGGGGTTCGATCACCAATGCAAACAGGAGGGGCGACAGAGGGCACCCCTGTCTGATACCCCTGCATATTGGTATGGCGTCCGAGATGTGTGGCCCCAACCTTACACGAACTGTGGGATTCTTGTATAGGAGGTCAACCATCTGCAGAAATCCCAGACCCAGCTCATATTTCAGCAGCACTGCCGACAAGTAGCTCCACTCCAAGCAATCAAATGCTTTTTCCAGGTCCAGTATGAGGTATCCCGCTCTGGGCCACGCCTGCACACTGTCTGACGCCACCCTGAAAAACCGTCACAAGTTCAGTGATGTGCTCCGCTTGGGCACAAACCCATTTTGGTCACTGTGGACCAGTTCGGGGACCACCAATGCCAATCGTTCTGCTAGCACTTTAGCTAGTATCTTATAATCCGCGTTGAGTAGTGCCAGGGGTCCATAGGATCCCAGGGCTGTGGGGTCTCTGTCTAGTTTTAGCAGGGACACCAGATACGCTTCACGCATCGAGGGGGTAAAGTGCATTCCTCCAGTGCTGCTGTGTAGAATGTGTGCACCAAAGACTCCCGATAAGCCTTGTAGTATTCGGCAGGCAGGCCGTCCGGCCCAGGTGTTTTCCCAGATGCCATGGACCCATCGCCTCCCCAATTTCTTCCAAGGTGAGGGGGCTATTAAGTGTCTCCTAGTGTGCTTCTGAGGCACTAGAAATCTCTCCATATCCAGACCTGAGCAGGGGCCCCTGGATTGGTATAGTTGTGTCTAATGATCTGTCATTACCTTGTGAATCTCTCACTGCGTGTACACCAGGGTGCCCTCCGACTTGCCTATAGCTTCAATCTGGATGTGGATACTCTCTTGCTTTAGTTGCCAGGCAAGTAGGCGGCCTGCTCTACCCGCTGTGGCATGTGTGCATGCTGGGTAGTTATGACATCGCAGGCGCTGAAGTTCCGCGTGTTGTGCCCGAAGGCTTTCCAGACGACTCAAATGTCTGCTCCTTCCTCCCCTTCATGTTCATATTGTAGCAGCTGGGATTCCAGGCGGGTGAGTGAGATTGCTAGCTGCTTATGTATGTTCCATGTGGCTACAAGACAGTGACCCCTAACCGCTGTTTTGAGGGCGTTCCAATCCACCAGCGCATTACTTGCTGTACCTTCATTGAGTTCGAAGTATGTAATGATAGCCGTCCCTAGTGACAAGCGGAATTCGGGGTCCGCCAGCGCCACTGGTTGGAGACGCCATGTGGGTATGGGAGGTTGATCAGCTTCCCAGCTGAGCTGGAACCACAGAGGGTTATGATCGGAGTGTGTCCGCCCTAGGTATTCCGATTTCTCTACCAGTGGGAGCAGGGATTGGGAACCCACCACCCTATCTAATCGTATGTGCATGTCGTGCACTGCGGAATAATAGGAGTAAATACGTTCATTAGGATGAAGAACACACCACATGTCTATTAATGCCCAGTGTGAAAGCCACTCTGTGAGCGCCTGTGCATTTGACTCAGCTGATGTCCTGCGGTGAGGGGGGAAGGACCTGTATACGTGGACATCAAGCGCCGAGTTGAAATCCCCACCCAGCGACCAGGGGAACCCAGCGTAAAAGGGTCAGCACCAGCGACAACTTTGTTAGGAAGGATGGCTGGTCTACATTCAGGGCGTATATCGAACCTAGTAATATAGATTGACCATTAAATGTCCCATGTACTAAGGTGTATCTGCCTTCGGGGTCTATTACCACATCTGTGCGAACGAACGGGGTGCCCGCTCTCACCCAGATTAACATGCCCCTCGCATGCGCTGAATATACCGTGCCATGTACCTGCCCTCTCCAGTGCCTGTGCAGTCTATCCAGTTCTGGCTGCGTTATGTGCGTTTCTTGTAGTAGGGCAATTCCAACCGAGTGTCTCTGGAGGTAAGCGAATGTGGAATAGCGCCGTCTGGGTGTGTGCATGCCGCATATGTTCCATATGATTATGTTAGCTTGTGCCATTACTAGAGTGTTTAGGTGACGGGGGTGTCAGGGATGGGGCATGTCTCGGTGTGTGTGGCACGTGGGCAGGTATGAGTGCACCGGTCTGCTGCAACGAAAATATTAACATAACTGTGAACAACATAACGTCTGGGGCGAACTGTGTGGGTCCAAACTTCAGTAACAACTTAGTAGCGTAAACTATGTCAGTGTGTTTCATGAGGGGGTGCGCTCAGGTAACATTCTGCTGTGACCATCCATCTCTTCCCCCTGCGTATGTGGTGTGCCAACCAGATGTTCAGTTAGGTCAGTCTGTGAGGCCAGCAGAGTTCAGGGTTAAGCACCGCCGCGCAAATATTCACTCCAGGTGATAGAATGCATGGAGTGTCTAGACGCTAGCTCCGTGGTCTCCTAACCAACGCCTAATGGGGTACATGCAGTTGTTAACACAGCAGACCCACCCTCACCCCCAGCACAGCATTAGTACACACATGTCAGCAAACAATATACTACTTGCGTGAGTAGTCAGCGACAGAGTTCAGCACGGCAGGGTTCTATCCAATGATACCATCAGCAGTCAGTGGGGTGACCTCCAGCAGGCAGAGGTCATCAGATATTT
Source organism: Triturus cristatus (assembly GCF_964204655.1). Lineage (NCBI taxonomy): Eukaryota > Metazoa > Chordata > Amphibia > Caudata > Salamandridae > Triturus > Triturus cristatus. Next base: position 558,135,990 of record NC_140583.1, read on the forward strand.
CGGTTGATGGTGATGAGGAGCCGCTGACCACCGCCGTGTCCTGCACGAAGGTTTCCAAGCACTCTTTAGTGTGTGGAGTTCCAAACGTTGAGACTGCCTCCAGTACATTTGGTCACTCCATTCGTATTTTCTCTGGGCTCGTGGCGGCAGTTCCTGATTGTGCATTTCGCGATGTCCGGCGTCACCCTCATAATCTGTTCCTTCTGCTTGTCGAAGTGTTGCCGTCTTGATCCGATGGTCTTGTTCCCGTCCACAGCCCCGACTCTTCCAACCAGTCCCATGCCTCCGCATTAGAGTCAAAGAAGCGGGTCCCTTCTTTCGCAACCACTCTCAACCTGGCAGGATATAACAGTGAGTATGGTAGTTCTAGTTCCCGGAGTTGGCGGTTCACTGCCATATAGTTACTTCTGCGGCACTGTACAAGGGCAGTGTAGTTAGGGAAGAGCATGACCCGACTCCCACCCACTGCGAGGCTTTCCTGCTTTTGTGTTTTGTGTAGCACCGCATCACTGTCCCTGTAGTTGAGGAGTTTGAAAAGGAATGGGCGTAGTCTGGCTCCTGACTGGGGCTTCTGTGCTGGCACACGATGGACTCTTTCTACTGCGAACTGTTTCAACAGTGTTCCCGGGGGCAGGAGGTCACGCAGCCAGCACTCTGTGTATAGTTCTGGGTCCCTTCCTTCCTCTCTCTCTGGCAAGCCCACCATCTGAATGTTGTTATGTCGGGAGCGACCTTCCGCATCTTCTGCTCTGTCCTCCAGGGCATGTATGTGATCCATCATGTCTTGCAGCGTGGCAGCATGACTGCGAGTGACAGGTTGAAGTTCTTTGAGCGTTTGGTCCTGGGCAGCAACTTTTTCAACCAGGTTGCGGTGATCTGTGTGCAGGAGTCTGAAGTCTGAGGTAACCTTATCAATCCTGGTTTCCAGAGATGTTCTTGTATGTTCTAATGCAGCGCCAATTCTCTCCACTGCTGCGAGCACCGAGTCCATTTTGGCCACCAGGGCAGTGGTCGTTGACTCCATCTCCCCCTCATCTCTCATGTATGAAGGATCAAGGTTGCCCGCACGTAGCGGCCCTTGCTGTATCTTGGCACGCACACGGCCCATCACAAGTTGTTGTGCCGTGGGCATTCATGTCTAATAACTGGTGGGGCTGGTGCATTTGCGGTATGGCCAAGTCGGGAGTTCAGGATAGATGTCTGACCGCTTCACAGATATGGGTCACTTAAGAGATGTGTTCAGGCTGAGGCACCAGCGACGGTCGTATCGTACGTGGCTATCTGGCCACGAGAACGGGTGCCGTGGTGTGCGGGCCCTACAGACAGTCTCTATCTTATCAGACTCACAGCAGTACAGGATGTCTAGGCCTCCAGTAGGATGACAGCCTACAGCAACCTTCAGTGTTAGGGTCCCTGATCGTGTCGGTACTCCTACAAAGTGTGGTAGTGTTGCCTGGGGGAGTCCGTTTGTTCACACTATCTCCGCCCGCACTTATGTAACGCGTCGGTGCCCTTCTGCAGCTCTTCTAGCTTGATGGCACTGCTGGTGCTGATTTCAAGGGCCATCTCTATAGGGTCGACTTTGGCGGCAGCGGAGTGTCCCCTTCTCCACTAGTGTATTCTCCAGTTGGGGCGCCTCCAGAGCTTTGCCCGTGCCTATCTATGCCAAGCTTTCTGATAGTCCAATTACTGTGTGGTTAGGATCTGCTGCCTGCTGAGGACTGTGATGGACTTCTCAGGTGTGGAGGTGCTGCAGAGAAGTCAGTAACCTGCCTGGTGTGTTCCCAATTCGAGGGTCAGAATGTGTGTCATAGGCCACGTACCGGAGGTGGTGTTTCACATTGTGTGGCGGCTCATCCCCAAAGGCGGGCCGAGTCACAGCGGCACTTTATCGGTGGATTGGCAATGACAGGGGAGGGGGCCTCCTGAGGGTGTAGCAGGGCGGGAACTCACTGCGTTTTTCAGCGTAAGTTGGTGCGCCTATTATGGGCACCCCCTGTTGCCAACAGTCTGTGTGGGCCTCGTAACGTAGGGGTCTCAGTGCCTTTGCTGGTGGGTTCCCCAACGACATTCGCCTTTTCTCAGCACCTCCTCTGCTTCTCTTCGCAGCGCTCAGCGGGTATCGTGGCAGTGCGGCCTTTTGTGCAGAGCCAGCGGCGCCGAGGCCACAACGTACTGCGCTGCACAGGCCTCAGAGTGCACCTCTTCCTGTATGCTCTGGCAGGGAAGGTCTCCCCAAGCACCTCTTCCCTAGTGTTCGTCGCCCGCCTGGTCGGTACTACGGCGGCAGGATTCTCTGGCCCAGCTTCGGGGACGCTCACTCACCAGCTCGCCGCAACCATGTCGCACGCCCGGCAGCAGGCCCACGTATCCACAAGTCGCCACCATGCACAGAGATTGGTACGACTCTGCTGGGGGGTTTTCGCACTGTGTTTACCCGGCGTGCAGTCCTCAGCCCTCACAACGGGCCTCTGCCCACTCTTCTCTTTACTGCAGCCTTCGCTACAACGCCTCACTCCCTAGGAGCTCCAGGGACAGGGTAGCACCAGTGCAGGCCGTGCGGCCGCTGGATCGTTCAGTCACCGTGCAGCAGCTGAAACTCACACTGCAGGGACAGCTACACTCCTCCTGGGGGCCACCCACGCTCCTCACCGAGTAGACCGCTACAGGGCTCGACTCTTCAGTAGTCCGGCGGTCCACAGGGCCCGCACTACCGTAATCCGCACCCACAGGCAGCTCCGCTGAGTGGTGCCACCCCTGCGGCGCAACAGCAATTGTGTCCTCTTCACTCACGGTCACGGGGGTTCATGGGAGAAGTCCGTTGTGTCCCCGCTCCGATAGCTCCCCGTCACTGCGCCAGATACTGTCTCAGTGCAGGTGGCTGCCTTCTGCTGATGATCATTGCCGCGCGGCCTCACAGTGCGCAGGCCATGTCTGTCTCCATGTCAGCAGCAGTGGCCACGGTGGTCGATGCAACTCGTTGAAGGGTTCCCTGGCTTCAGCAACTTTCTGGCTGTCTGGCTCCACTTGTTACTGGTGTGGATGGCTCACTGCAAGGATAATTTTGCCGGATTAGAGGGGATATCGGCCGGAGCGCTAGGGGCTTGCGTCCACCATGTTGGCTGGCTAGCCACGCCCCATGTTTACTTTTTCTCCAAGTTAAAGAACAGTAGATGTTTCAGCACCCAGCCTAATGTCTGCATAACTAAATACCTATAAGGTCCCAAAGGCGAGACCGAATGCATTGCAAATTCTTGTTAATCTTGGTGTTGATGGCAATGCGTTAATCCTATGCTTAAAGACTCTGCTGTAAAAATGATAAACTGCTTTGTCCCTTTGTAGCTCAGCGTGGATGGCGCTGTGCTAATCCTATGCCTAGCTTTAATAGAAAACAGAGATTTGAGGTGAGCAGATTCAGAGTGTCACTGGTGTTGTGGGTTACTACATATAATGGAGATACTCTGCCTAAACTTGGGAACTACCCAGAGTTCCTTGCTTCCTATTTTGGATAATTTATTTCGAAACTTGAGTCTGAAAGAGTATTATTTCTAAATATACTCACAGTAGAATAAATTGGAACGTAAATGCACAGGAATAACAACACATTTTAAATCAAAACCGGAAACAATTATCATTTCACTATTAATGAAAGAAAGATTTGTTAATCTCGTGCAAATCAACTTCAAATCATCTTTGATACTCAGCACAAAAGCTGACGGCAGAATACAGCCGCCTCTGCTCTGGACTCACTTCCCCAGCATGTTTGCACTCGACAATTCAACAAACAGAACGGACATTGTGTATCCACTGTGCTTAAAGGAACAAGCCTGTGGTTAAGCTTTATATCCAGTGCGCCTCCCGCTTGCTGCAAATCCTTCAAGAAATATCCAGTGAAATACTCGCTCACTAGAGCTCTCCATCCACAACAAAATAACTTCACCAGCTGGCCCTCTCTAGAGGAAAAATCCTTCTTCAGCGCTAATACCCAACATGGTTTCCTAGAAATAAACAGGCCCCGAAAAATAAAGCAATGTGCTCCATCTCGAAATAATACCTCCCAGCACCAAGAAAAAAAATCTTATCTGCAACAACAAGAAAACAGGATTGGGATGTTGGGATTGGTGTTATTTATATTGTGATTGATTAGTTATCTTTTCGTGTCACTTCGTGATGGGCCTGCAAGATTGTGGGTGTTGTAGTGAGTTTCAATTCTGCGCATAATAAACAGTTAGAAAAAAACCCTGCAGATTGTGCGCTCCCTGTCTTGTAATAAAATCAATTTCCATTGGGAAGTCATTGAGAGGACAAGGGGTTTCGAAGTCATACACACTGCAATCCACTACTCTGAATGGGGTGGACATCTTGAAATGTCATTTCAGTCGTTTCCTGTCGTACAGTTATAAACGCTGCAACATCATTTGAAGTGAGGAAGGTTGTAAATCTGTGCTGTTAGCCTGGGTCAGGTGTGTCCGTCCTCAGTTTACCAACTATTGCCACTGCTGTGAAGTATAATTTTGGGGGAAAGGGTTCTCCCCATACCTTTTACTCAGACTGCAGCTTAGATAGCATTGCCATCTGAGTACTCTAAATATGCTAGCTACAGTTCAGAAATACCCACACACATATTGGCAGGGCAATAAAGTGTGTTGAGGTGTTTGATCAAGACTTAACACCAACAAGGTGAATTAAATAGTGTAAAAAATAGTTCAGTAATTGAAGATTGAAAACATACATGAAGGAATGTGTAAATAATATGGACCATGTACTAAGCCATATTCAGAAACGTGCACGTCCACTGGTTTGTGAAAGGGTTTAATTTTGCTATGCAACTGACCTCTTACTAATCTGCTACATCGGAAAATGTACATTCACAAGAGATGCAACATGGCTACCTTATGAATATAATCGAGGCAGGAGGCATTTTGAGACAACTTATAATTGACAAACGCAGGGATGATAGTCTGCAAGGGACAGAAGATGTCCATCACTTCGTTCGTGTTCCTTAAATGTGAACATTCTGTTGAAGCAATCCGTTTTTAGGTCTCGCCTACGCAGCGCGCATGCACTGCAGAGGAGGAGACCTCTTGTAATCAATTTGGTTTTGAGGGCAAAAACATGCACGCGTTGCATTGCTTTGAATGGCAACGCGTGCACGTTTGGCGATTCCCTTGCAGGAGCGAGCAGCACCATGTGTTAGCAATTATCGCGCTCACTCCCGCAAGGTAAACGCTGCGTGTCCCTGCTGCACTCCCCCCACCCCTCCTACTTGTTGACTCTGTCTCTGTCCTTTTCGAGCGATGGCATTTACATTGTTCCCTCTTTGTACTAGCTTTGTTTTGATAGTAGCTAAAATCTGTGATAGGCAATCGTTTCTGGTTCTCTTAATTCTCCATAGAGCACTGTGTATGTTTTCTTTCGGGTCTGTTCTGTTGGAGTTCTGTTTTATGCTCTAGGTCTCATCCACCTCTGTTCTGTTGAGTTTTAGGTGCTGTTTTGTTTCTACTACGCTTCTGTCCATGCACCGTTTGATAAAATAATCCTGCTTTATCTCTGTTCTGCTAAGGTTCGGTTCTGCAATGGCCCGCCTGTTCTTGCACGGGTCGTCTGCAGCTCTGGTTGGTTCTGTTCTGACTCTGCCTGGCTTTCATCCCAAACTGCCCTAACTCTGTCTCTGTTCTAATAATGGCCTGGTCCCCGCTATGGCTCTTTTGTACATCGCTGATAGCATCTTTTTTGTTCAGATTTTGGCCTTTTATCCCGTCTTTCTCTAGATTTGTTCGGCTCTACATCAATTAGGGTCTCTTCTAGCGCTTTCACACATTATCCCGTCCCACTGTCCCTAGCCATGCACCGCACCACTTCTCCACAAAGTAAAGCCAGCGCTGACATTGCTGTGCCTTCTGACAACTGTACACGTTACATTGTTTGCTTTCCTGCTGACGCAGGAATGAAGATTACCTTTCAGTCACTTGTTGGCATTGTCCCTCCACCAAGAAATCGCCAACTCCACCGCAGCGCCAACCGCAGCGGATCCCAGCTCCCGTTAGCGCCGGATTTCATTGGAAGGGTTCCAGGAGCCTGGGCAGTGAAAGTGCCAGAGAAGTCCATAAATTAAGAGTGAAAATTAGTGAAATTTGGAAAGTCTGGAATTCATTGCAGCCTTCTTCCACTCAAGAATAAAATTGTTGTAAAAATATTTTATAATCGGGAAATATTAATCTGCGTCCAAGTCAAAAAAGTAACTTTTCTAAATGTTTTGGGTAAAGCTGGTGAAGTTGGAGTCCGAAAGACTTCCTTAGTTGCCAATGAAATAGCGATTTACTGAGCACTCAAAATCTTTCCGTTCAGCTCACTGCGCTTACCTGGGATTCTTTCTTTTCCGTTTTTTTGTGTGTGCACATTTATTCAGCGCGAACTCGTCCCAAAGTTATTGGAGCCCTTTACAAGAGCAGTTAAATTACACAAGGACACATTCAATTGTTGGTAGGCGCGGGGAGATTAAGTGATTTGCCCAGAATCACAAAAGGCTGAGCCGACGCCGAGGCTCGAATCTGGTTCCCCAGCTCCAAAGTAGACAGTTCTAGCAGCAAGGCCACATCCTCTCCCATTTGTATGACCTTTTCTGGTCATACAGAGAACGGAAGATCAGAGAGACACTGACATATTTCTGTTCCCCTGCAGCAGAGTCGATGATCTAATTACTATTCCACCTAACTCCACTTTAAGGGTTAGCAATTTTTTTACAAAGGCACAACTGCAGTATCCGGAAGCAACAGGCTTAATTGTACACCTAAATAAATTACGTCACTAAAAACAACACATCTGAAATTGTTCAAACATTGTCCAGTCAAGCGCCTTGTGATAGAAAGTCACAAAAAATGTATCTACTACTGGATATAAAGTGCATTTCCTTTCAAACGTGCCATTGCCTAACATCCGCTAATTTCGACAAAGTACACACTAGTTTCCACATGTCTTATGTTATGCTACAGTGCAGTCACTGTGTAGGAAACACAACTAAAGCCTGTACAAGTAACCAGGTAACCCCAAGACAGAAGTATAATAAAACAAGCATTGGCATAGCCAATAGGTCTCGCCTTTGGGACCTTATAAGTGTTTAGCCATGCAACAGTTGATGTTGTTGCACCAAGGATATTGTGCTGGATAACTAAACACTTATAAGGTCCCAAAGGTGAGACCTATTGGCTATGCCAATGCTTGTCTTAAATTGATATGGAATTGCATTATACCAAATTGGGCGCACTGAAGGAAAGTCATCATGAGAGCTTTCACTTTCCCAAGGACAATTATCTCATGTCCCCATGGCCACACAACACCATTCAGAAAAGAGAAGATATCTGACAGGGAGAGCTTGTCATAATGATAAAACAGCACCCATCCTCTGTGGGTGGGCCTATCACTAGAGAAAGGATAGGCCTCAAAAGTGAAACCACAGAAAGGTCCACAAAGTGCCTTTATAAATGTAATGTTTTGGGATGTTGGTTAATGACGGCCCTTAAGGAAACGTACCAACTGAATGATTCCTGATGAGAAATAGATTCCTGAAGGAGACCAGGGTGGTGTTTCTTGCACGGATACTACTACATTTTAATATTTTTCAGGGCATTTGTGGTAAGAAAATGAACTGAGACAGGCCATACAGTCTGGAGTCATAGAACAGGATTTCATGCAAGAAACCAATTGCCAGAATAAAGATCTATTTTTAAGCACTGCCTGGGGACCCTGTGAAGATTAGCTTGTGAGAGGTTCCCGGAGTCATGTTCAACTTGGGAAGCGAACCCCTAGTAGAATTGAATCACTGTTGGTGAAAGGACCTGAAAGGCATTGTCTTCTGGTAGGACCACATGAAGCATAAAAGATGCCACTGCTCCAGCTGCACATCACACAGATAGCTAACAGCGTGAATGGTAATTAGATGTACCCATGACAGAACTCTTAGTACCAGAAAGATAAGGAGTGGGAACCCCTCAAAGAGCACAGCAAATGTCTTGTGTGGTACATAGGACTGCCTCACTCAACTGTGATGTGCAGTTAATTTCACCATCAGTCTCACTCAGAGGATTTACCTCCAGTAATCTTTGTAAACAATATCGCCGAGAGGTTACAGGATGCAAGAAAGGACTTAATAGGAAGGCAACTTTTTTAAGGCATCCCCTGTTAAAGTGATAGGGATTGTATTAACAAAATATACTGCCATTCAGTGAATGTAAGGCAGGGACTCAAGTCTGCCATCCTTTGCAAGCCTCCATCCCTGCAATTGCAGCCATTCTCAGGGAGTTGCAAAAGGATTTCATGTTTTTGTGATGCCCTACAGTTGCAGCTTATTACCTCATTAGTCAAACCAGAAAATTAAAATGGGGTCCAAAACCAGCAGGTGTACAAATGCTGTTCCAAAAAGGCTGCCTAGACTTCAATGTATTAGTAAAGAACAGCACAATGAATAAACCAATCTAAAGCTTAATCAAATTCAAGGTTCCCATGTGTGCATACAGAAGATGAGAAATATACCAAATTAAGAGCCACGCAATTGTAGCTTTCACTGCTTATGTCATAACATCACACATTACATAATGTCATCACTGATATCTTGTCACATATGACCTCAGCACTGCTTTGCCGTTCATAACTCAAACAACTTAAAGAGGATTACAATGTGAACGTAATGGTATGTTGTACTTTGCTGTTTATATTTGCAGGAGATCTAGTACATGAGTCAATTCCATTCTATCTCATCTGCATCTTCTGCCTAGGTCAGTTTCTTCTTTGCTGCACAGGGTGATGACTACCTACAGTATAGTTCAACTGATGCTACACTGACATAAAAGGCAGCATCCTATGAAGATGCCTGTCCACTCTTTCCCTTTATTGTAAATGTGCAGGGGGTGTAGTATAATTCACAATGATTTGAAAATAGGTAGTGCTAACTGTGAAACCTATACACAACGAAGAGAGGGTGCACCTGTACAGACCACCGGTGCTATGCTAAACAGATAGGGCATACCTGTGTCTGTTCACTCAATCTATGTTGTTTGAATGACACACATTGAGTACTTAGGCAAAAGTTTAAGATCTCTTTGAATGCATTTTTTTCAATAGATATACCAGACGTATGTAATATACACAACTGTGGGAGACAAGTGGCCTGGCATCTTATAGACCCACTTGGGAGAGAAAGAGTCAGGAAGGGCTGGAAATGCTGCCTGTAGGGATGCCTGATCTGGTAGAAAAGGGAACTGATGCATCCACTGCAGGGATCTATGTTTGATTACATGGTCACATGTTTGAATCTCCAAATGTCCTTTGACCTTTTACCTTCCTAGGTTGATAAATTGATTACTTTTAATGTGGGTAGCAATAATCATCTGGTATCTGTTAATAGTGTCAAAAAGACCTTATGTGGTGAACATGTGCTCTAAAAATATGCTTAGGGTAGATTATAAACAACAGTGAAATCAAATTTGAACAAGCCTTGGAAATGCAATAGGTCTCGCATTTGTTTGAGTTGGAGCCTTTGGCATTGTAAATGGCGATGTATTTTACTCATCTGTTATGGAGTGTATGTTTGCAGTGTGCAGAGGAATAATGTGGATTGGAATAGTTGTGGAGCATTATGAAGCAGGAGAAGAGCAGTGTGAAGCACAAGGAAGGAGAGTGAGGAGCAGAAGAGTAGGGCAAGGGACAAGGAAGGAGAGTGAGGAGGAGAGCAGCGTGAGGCACAAGTACAGAGAAGAGCAGTGTGAAGCGCAAGTACTGAGAGTGAGGAGCAGAAGAGTAGGACAAGGGACAAGGAAGGAGAGTGAGGAAGAGAGCAGCATGAGGCACAAGGAAGGAGTGTGAGGAGGAGATGAACAGCGTGAGGCACAGGACAGAGTGAGGAGGACAACAGTAGCGTGAGGCCCAAGGACAGAGTGAGGAGAAGAAGTGCAGCGTGAGTCACAATGAAGGAGAGTGAGGAGAAGAGAAGCATGAGGTACAAGGAAGGGGAGTGAGGAGAAGAGCAGGCTGAGGGAGAAGGAAGGAGATATAGAAGAGCAGCGTGGGCATACGTAAGCCAGATTTTAAGATCACTCCAAGGATATTTGCAAAGGTTGTGTTGTATCCCCCAAAAAATCTGAAAATTGCTTTATAAAAGGGAAGTGACACGTGAAGGAGATGTGATGCATGAGGACCCCACTGATTAAGGTCAAATCTTAGCTACCCAATTCTACACTATCAAATTCAGTTTCCTATGAAATATTTTCTTCCCTGTGCGGCCTGTCAGCTGCTCTCTGACGTGCTGTCTCTGCCCTTTAGCGCATAGGGTTGTTCGAGGCGCTAGGGAGATGTGTTTCTCTAAGTACTGGGCCAGATGTCTGAGGCCCATCCAGGAATGTGAATCTGCTAGCACCGCCTGCAAGAAGGAAAGGAGACAAATGAGCTTCTTACTCACTCTGGACATACTGCAGACAGCCGTGTGATCGCCGACACAAGCTGCTGAATTTTTACTGACAAGCATAGTAAGTACAAGGCAGTGGGATCACCTTCTCAAAAGTACCACTTCTGTACAAACACACGGGCCCCATAGAGCAGTCTGTCTGATTATGTACATAAGCACTGCAGGTGTGCACTCTCCCACCGCAAAAATGACTCAAACTGCTAATGGTAACACCTCTGTCGCCGACTACATGAATATTTTGTAAAACAGCGCTATACACACAAAGAAATAACAAGAATAGGACATTCAAATAATCTCTTCAAACTAAAGAGAGCTATTTAAAAGCTCTAGTGACTCTGAAACGGAGCTTCTTTGGAAAAGGATTGCTGACATGAAAGCCCCCTCGCCTGTTGCATTGGCCGCCTGTTTTATTTGGACATGCGAGCTATTAAAGCACTCTTTGACAAAGCACACAAGATACTCCCCCGGCTGTCAGTGACCAACGGGCTGCGGCGATCCGGCACACACAAATACCACATCGCCCCCTCCCCGATCACAAGGGGTAGAGCAGCGCCCCTGGCCTTGCTAGCGCCGAAGGGCACAAGAGCGCTGTGCCCCCTGGGCAGCACCCTGAAAAAAGGTTAGCGTTGAGCCCCCTGTGCGATCACGGGTACAAGAGCATCGTGTCTCTAGCGCTGCAGCCATGACCTAGTTAGCGCCAAACCTCCTATCCAATCACCCCAGACTTAGATAGCGCCAAACCTCTATACGATCACAGGGTGCTAAGGCATTGTTTCCTGGGGACAGGCACCCCGGACGGAATACAAAGAAAGGGTCCCGAGCTTTGTGTACTTACAAAGAGAAGTACTGTGGGCCCAAGTGCATCCTGGTCCTCTCCGGGCATGAGAGGAGGCACCAGGCAACGATGAAGTAGTCCCTACATTAAAAGATACCACCCTGCTGCGTAAGTTAACTGTATTTGGTCGATGCTGCTTCTTCCAGAAACAGAAGAAAATGGAAGTGACGTATCGGACCACTAGCCAACAATGAGTGAGATAAGAAGAGCAATGCCAGATTTCACCAATGGAAAGTGACAAAACAAAGAGAAACGCAATGGGCGGAGTTTCACTAGTAATACTGATTACTTGAAGCCTCAGAGAGGCAGCGTATGCGCTGCCTATGTGAGACCTAAAAGTGCGTGCTGGAAGATGTCCCTCTTTAAAGGGTCACCCTAAACTTTTTGCTTTCCTCCACTTTTTTTGCTGTATGTTTTTGTTAGCTTTAGGACTCTGAGCACTTTACCACTGCTAACAAGTGCTAAAGTGCATGTTCTTCTCCCCTAAACATAATAACATTGGTGAATACACAGTTGGTATATTTAGTTTACTTCTAAGTCCATAGTAAAGTTGTATACCATATACCCAGGGCCTGTAACCTAAATGCTACTAGTGGGTTTGCAGCATTGATTGTGCAACCCACAAAATAGCCTTTCCAACCTGTCTCAGGCCTGCCATTAAAGGGCCTGAGTGTGCAGTTGACTGGAACTTTGACTTGGCATTTAAAACGACTTGCCAAGCCTTAAACTGCCTTTTTTTACACATCACCTCTAAGGTAGGCCATAGGTAGCCCATAGAGCAGGGTGATGTGTAAGTAAAAGGTAGGAGATATAATGTTAAGTTTTACATGTCCTAGTAGTGACAAACACACAATTTTGTTTTTCACTACTGCGGGCTGATTACCCCCTACTGATAGTCTGGAGGCAGGGCCTGGAAGAAAGGACCAGTGTGCACAAATACCTTTTTTTTTAAGTCATCCCCACTTCAAACGCACAACTAGGTATACATACAGGGGTTCTAACCCTACCAAGACGGTGCACTACTGGGTCTGTGAAGAACTCTGCCAGGAGTAAAGACGGCTGTGCTACAAGGATTGCCACTCTGCTCGACTGCTGCTCTGAAAGAACTGTTTTTCTGCTTTTTCGTGCTGCCCTGTTGCCTGCTGATCTCTGCCCTGCTGAGGACAAGGACTTGACCCATCTCACTTGAACCCAGAGTGACTCCAAGTGTCCTAGACATGATTACACTCTTACTGCAATGGAGCTGAGGCTAGATACACCAAGTTGGTCTTCCCAGTCGAAAATGTTACCTTCTGACTTAGGGTCTGATTTATATTTCAACAGACAGGTTACTCTGTCACAACGGTGACGGATATCCCGCCCACTGAAATATAAAGGCCCCATAGGATATAATGGATTTTATATTTTGGCTGATGGGATATCCATCACCCTTTTAATGGGGTAACCCATTCCTTAAGACCCTTAGTCTCTTAAATGGATGTCAAAATCCTCTAGCAGGGAAATGTTGCAGGCTGTCTCCGGCAAAGTCCTCTCAAAGTCAGATAGCCATTGACTGAGTCCCACTGAAGCTGATGATTTTGGTGGGAAAATTCTGAGTGACATGATGGAGTACCCTGTCCACTCACCTAATTTAGAGATAAGTGGACCGTCTGCTTTCTGTCAGCAGCATCCCCAGTGGCTCTGTTTAAGGAAGTTACCTTTAGCAACCTTATGGAGTGGGGGCTCTCGGAGTAAAGCAACCACCCCTTCTATTTGGAGTGGATATTCTGATGTTTTTTTCCTGTCCATCACAACCATTAAAAACCAGGTGCTGAGGAATAGAAACCAAAGTATGACTTCCACAGGCTGGGAGTAAACTTCAAGGGTGGGTGGATAATTTGTTTTTCACTTTTCAATAACAATCTCCCACTTTGGGAGTTTTTGCAAAAAGAAAACATATTAAAAGTTTGGTGAACAGCCATGAAAACCAATGGCATCTGTCTACCATATATTATGTACCATAAAGGGAACTGCTGTGACAGTGGTTTCTTTCTACGCACATGACCACTGGGTTGGCAGTAATATCTAACTAGGCTAAACTGCAGTCTGTCAGGGTGGCAGATGATAAGTCCTCTGTCACCCTGATGGAAGGTAGTCCATACACCAGGGTCTAAATCAGTCCCTTAGTCTCTTTCTTGGATCCCAAAATCCTCAAGTGTGGCAAGCCAGGAAGCTGTATTTCCTACAAATACTTTCAAATGGAGACACTTTTGCCACAAGGTCCCACTGATGCTCATGGGGGTTTATAAGTCCCAAAACATTTTAATTCTGAGTATTCAGACTTTCTGGAGCAGTTCCTCTGTGTCAAGTATAAGGCTCCAAGGGCCTCAGGGACAGCACACAAGGGCCAGAACTCACCCCAGTAGAGGCCATCAATAGGGTCCAGTCCAAGTCCGGTCACTAGGTGTCACTCTTAGAAAAAGGCCTCTTGCAGCTTTTTTTGCCACACAGTAGGGCAGCCAACTCACCCTTGGAGTTAACTTCTCTATTCTGGGTACAGGTTGGAGCAAGTCTTGCCCTCAGGTCTCCACGCAGGTCACAAACAACAGGTCTAGTAGTTGTTTCTTCTTCAACTGGCTCAGAAAGTATTTGATGAGCTGGGGGTGAGGTGTAACGTTTGTAGGAATCACTAGTACGTGGATGGGGATGATTCCCTAACAAATTAGAAAAAAGTTCCCAAAGGCAAACCATCCCACTTTTATTTAGCACATTCTGTCTGTCTTACTGCCAGAGTGCACTCTTCTGAGTAAACCCAAACATGAAGGGATCCTTCTAACCTTGAAGGTGGCCTCATTCAAGGATGTGTCTAAGGTAATGCACAGCCCATTCCGCATCAAATACACCCAACTGGTTCTAGGACTAGGTCCTCCTCCCAGAAGGTAGCTTCAGTGCCCAGGGAACAAAAGCCTCTCTTCCCCAGATCTCCCTTTCAATTGAATCATGAATGGTGAGGGCTCACCCTGGTCCATTTCAAGTTATTAAAGTTTCTGTACCCTCGCCAGCTGCCCTTCCTGAAATTAGAGAAGTCAGATACCTCACACCCAGGACTGCTGATCAAAAGGCCTAAGCCATTGTTTATGCTACAGGAGCAATTTTAACACCTCATTAAGCTACCTCATACCCACGACTTCTGATCGAAAGGCCTAAGCCATTGTTTATGCTATGGGAGCAGTTTTCGCACATCATTAAACTAAGCACTGAGAGGGGCCAGCCAGGTAATGTACAGTCCCCTCCTTGTTTAGTACACCAAACCGGTTCCAGGACAGGCTCCCTTTCCACTGGGTTGGTGCCAAGCTGGCTACAGTGGACCCAAGGAACAAAAGCTTCTCTTCCACAGATCTCCCTTTAAACTGAGCTATGAATGGAGAGGCCTCACCCTAATCCCTTTCAAGTTATTGGAGTTCCTGTACCCTCACCAACTGCCCTTCCTGAAATGAGAGAAGTCACATATATCACACCATTGTCTGCTGGCCAAAAGCCCTAAGCCATTTTTAATGCTATAGGAGATGGTTTCACACCATATAAAAATCACATATGTAGTTAATGTAAAGCAAATACATTTTTTTCAATGTAATTAAACATGTTCTTTTATTTTTAAAGATTTTTGGGGTACTGTGGTACTATCATGGCTCCAGAAAATAGACGGACTACTACTCTATGATTTTTACTCCCGATTAAATGATAGGAAGGAATCTGTGAGTCTGAATCTGCGAATTCGACAAACATTTTAGAAATTACTGGCCATATGTACACCCCTCCATTGTCATTAATACCATCAGTGTGAACATTTTTACTAGTACATATAAACCACCTTATATCTGTTTTCCCAAAAATGTACCCATTTTACCAGTTTTGTGGTAGCTCAAATTCAGAAGCCATATTTGCGAATTCACTCAAGAACACACCCAAACTTTTCCTTCTGATTGGATACATTAGGATCCCTCCCTTGCACATGGAAAAGCACACCCAAAAGCAGTTATTTCTCTAGTGAAGTCTCTAGAAGGAGGATTGAGAACCAGCAGTGCTGTGGTTTTACACAATGGCTGAAGCTATATCGTCTGTCCAAGATGAGCATCCACAACCTGTTGAGGAGGAGGAGGACGACACAATATCTTGCAGAAAAGAAAGTGATGTGTGGAAGCACTGTACTATACCTTCTTTTTAAAAAGAAGGCAACAGTAAAATATGTCAAGTGCAGAATTTGCAGCAAGCAGTTATCCAGAGGCAGTGCAAAGAAGTATTTGCACGGGACACGTTCTTTGTGGAAGCATCGAAAAACAATTTATGAGAGTGTCTACAACCAGATGATCCTGAGAAAGCAGGTGCAACAGAACAGTCAACCTCTACAGGAGTCTTAGAAGAACCATGTTCACCTGCAGTCATTAAAATACCAGCTGCCTTTGAGGAATTGAGTGACATGGTTGTTTGCTGCGGTAAATGCCACATGCTTGTCGCTGTTAAAACGTCTTCTGTGGATTCATGTGCATTCATGGATATAGTGTAAAAAGCATCACTGTTTTTTTTCCAGTGACTACATAATGTTTGTTGAAGAGTGAAGCCAGTTGCTTCTTTGCAGTTCCTGACCCTTACCCATTTCACTGCCCTGTTCACATTTTGTTAAAAAAATAAAAACTTAATAAATAAAAAAGTCTTCTAGAAAAAAACTGTTCTTCTTAGAACCACCATCTACTCAAAGAGCTAACTCTGTGTTTTGAATGTGTTGGTGACTGTATCGGTGTCAGAGTGGGTGTGTTAGTGTGTGCATGAGTGCTTGCCTGTGTGTGTTAGTGTATACATTACGGAGTGCCTGGGTGTGTTAGTATATACATTAGTATGTGCCTGGATGAGTTAGCATTTGTCAGTGTATGCATCAGTGTGTGCCTGAGTATGTAATTGGATGCATTACTGTTTGGCTGGGTGTGTCAGTGTCTGCATTGCTGTATGCCTGGGTGTGTCAGTGTCTGCAATGGTAAGTCTCTGAGTGTGTCAGTGTGTGCATAAGTGTATGGCTGGGTGTGCTATTGCATACGTTAGTGTTTGGCTGGATGTGTCAGTGCCTGTATTGGTGTATAATTGGGTGTATCAGTGTCTGGATTGGTAAGTCTCTGGGTGTGTTAATGGATGCGTCAGTGTTTGGATGGGTGTGTCAGTGTCTGCATTGCTTTATGCCCTGTCATGTGTCTCAGTTAAGCCTGGTAGGAAATGTTGCCATTTTGACATGAACACGTAACATTCCTAAAATTGCCTTTATTTTTCACATCGACTTTTGACGCACAACACTGCACACTATCTAATTACAATTAAGGAACACTGTGATTTGCACCCATTACAAATAAACATAACAGAACTTATTTACCTATCTACAAATATAGATTTGTACACAGCCACTTAAAACACATGCATGTATATCTTTATACCAGCACCAGCGATGTCTGAAAACATTTAAGAATACCTTTAGGGGAAAAGATTACAGCTAAATATGTGCAGTGTATTATTTGTGGCATACAGTTACCCAGCAGCACTGCCAAGAAGTATTCACATGGGACAAGTTCCAATAAGGGTGTACAACTGAATGATGCACGAGAAACTAGGTGCAGCAGAATATTCCACCTGTAGAGCACCCTTGAGAGAACGTTCATCAGCTGCAGTCACCACAATATCAGCAGCCTCTGAAGATTTGAGTGAGATGCTTACTCACTGTACAAAATGCCACATTTGCTGCCATAGAAATGTGTTATGTGGGTCCATTTTCCCTTCCTGTGTACCTGTGAGAATGACTGTATAAGTATATGAGAATATGTATGAGTACCTGTATGGGTGTGTTTGTCCCTTAACTTAACTATATATTAAATATATTTATAACTTTACAAGTATATTTTTTAACATGTCAGAATACAATGTAAGCCAAACAATTAACAAACAAAATAACATAACCTATTTAACTATTTACAAATACAGGAACACTCTGAAACTTGAACTTTTCCAACAAAAAGTAGTATCATTGAAAAAGATGAGATGATTCATAGAAATGTAGAGGAAGAGACAGGTAAATAGGTACAAGGAAGGCATAGACGTGCTCCTGTGTACAACTGGGAATGCAGTAGTATTTCTATTATTTGCCAGGAATAAATTAATACAATAGGCGCAGAATTGAACGGGGGCCGCCACATTGCCTTCAGGAAACGCTCACTTGTCAGGCTGAGCCGACAGGGCCTCCGCTCTGGTACAGGGTAGGATGCCCATGGTGTTTGGAGTTCTAGAGCATCACAATTCTCCTCCATGACAAATAATTTAATTTCTACAGATCCTATATTGGCAAAATGACATCCAGCGGGCTCCGTTTGAGGGACTGGTCTTTGCTGTTTGCCATTGCTGGGATTACCTGGATCCTTACCTCAGATCTTTGAACTTCCACCGCGCCTCGCGGCCCCCGCTTCGCGGGAGCCGCTCGAGGGACCGGGACTCTGTTGTTTGCTGCTTGGAGTATTATTGGCGACCTGACTCCACGCTGTCCGGTCTGCTGCGTTGTGCCTTAGTCCGGTGAGGGGACGTTGCTGGATGCTCGTATTGTTGTGAGCGCCCGGCGTACTCGGGACTGCGAGGACCAGGGTGCTGCGCGTGACGCTGAACAGCCGCACCTGGTCCTCTTCCCGACTCCTCCCCCATCACCGTTTCCCTTCATCTTATAAACACTTCCTTGCCTACACGCGCTAGCGGGATGCGCGCGGGTCTCAGCACGGGGCTAAGACCGGGCAAAGAGCGGGCCGTTTGAGGCCGTTCGAGACTGGAGACACTGGGCTGGGCCACCCCCCTTTTGGTTTTCTTTGATACCAAAATTCATTGAGTTATTTGTGTTTGATATAGGTAGGAGGAATGTCCAGGGTTAAAAGTACTGTAGTTGGTTTAACTATGGCAGGGACGCTGGATAACTTTATTGTAAGAGCTGCTAACCTACTAGAGCGAGAAATAGATCTCACTGAGCGTCGTCTCTCTTTAGATCCTCTTACCACCAAACGCTCATCACTAGGGAAGATTGCTCTATCTGTTACACCTGGGAGAAACATTCCAAAATCTACTACAACTGATTGTCTCTTTAGCGAGGCCGAAAGTCCTGATAGCAGGAGGGTCCTAACTTTGGAAAGAAAGAGGGGTAAAGATGTTAGAAGCACAACTGGGCCTTTAACTACCTTAACTGATGCTGCTACTAACCAACCAGAAGGCGTATCTACCCGTGCCCAAATACACGCAACCTCTGAGCCTATTTCCCTTCCCCCTCCCTCCGTTCCAAATGTAGGAACCAAACCTAAACATAAAGCTGCCCCGCGAGCAAAAAAGGGGAGCCAATCTAGACCGATCAAACTTAACAGCGCGAAGCCTGCACCTAATAACACTCCGGGTGCTGTTGACCATTCTTTGATCGAAGTCAATTCAGATCCAACCAGGCAAATGAATGACGGCTTTTATTCTAAAATTATGGAAGTTTTTGAAAATATAACCCGTCCGATTCTGGTCAGACTCATCAAAATTGAGGAGCGTCTTAATAATTTAGAACAGACCGTCTTTACTAATCTTGAATTTAATCAATCACTGAAGACAACTTTGATCAGTGAGCTTCGTGAACACCTTCATTCTCCCAGTGTCAACTCTGCATGTGTTCCTGGAGAGAGAGGTCTCTCCTCTTTGTCCTTGCCCTCTTTTAATCGGCACCCGGGATTACCTCGGGATAACTGTGTAGACACAGTTTGTGCCGAAAACTCTTCAAGTACTAGTGGTTCCAAAAATTTACACGTAGGAGAAAAACCCCAGCAGAAACCTATTGATGCCAACATAAAGGTTAAAAATGTTATTGCACAGGATACAGACATGATAGAAAACAGATCCGATGCGACTCACAGCAATGCCCTTAAGTTACCCATTTTAGACCTTCCACCGGAATCCTCACCTTATGTCATCATTTTGACGGGGGTACCTGGTTTGGAAGGAAAATCCCCTGAGACATATCTTGAGCTGAAGAACAAAACAATGCATTGGCTCAATACTAACCGACCACTCCCTCCCTATATTCACACCAAAATTCTGTTTGTTCGGAGAGTCAGTTGGCTGGGTAGAAGGAGCAAAGATATACCGGGGGACTGCATAGTTGTCAACTTTAAGGATATGCAGGCTGCAAAATACATCCAGCAGGCAAAACCCTCTCGATCTAACTCAAACATCACCCCACTACCCCTTGATTATTTGTATCCCCACCAAGTAAATAACAGTATTTGGGAGCTGGTAGGGAGGGGCAACACAAATATTAACCTCGAAAGAGGCAGGCTGGTCTTAACTGACCAAGGCTGGTTGGAGACTTTCCCAAGGTCAAATAGGTATAGTTGCTTAGATATGGTCGATTGACTACCTCATAACTTTTATGTACCCGAACTCGTAGAGGTAAACATAGCCGGCGACGTGCCAACCTTATCACCCAACTTACGGTCCGCACAATTGTCAACTTCCTCAGTGGAGAAACTTGAAACCATTCTCATTAATACCGAGGGTGAAGGGATTATTGACCACCTTACATCGCTAAGTAGTGGAATCCCTTCAAGTGTGGTTCCCTGTACAACTTCTGCCGTACCTACGCCGTCAGAAGGCGATACTGGCTATGCCCTTACACTCCTTTCCTGGAATGTGGCAGGGTTGTCTTCTAGTCTAAGTGATCCAAACTGTATTTCTTTTTTAAAACAATTTTCGATCATCTGCCTCCAGGAATGCTGGTCGGTCGATCCCATCCATATGAATGGTTATCGTACCTATCATACGCCGGCTGTACATACCTTAAGAGGGAGAAACAAAGGGGGTTTATGTACTTATGTCTCTAACTGTTTAAAAGAAATTAAGATTTCTTTCTTTTCTGAATCTGCTTTTTATCACATTCTGCATATAACATGGGGGGGTAACCAACACATAAACTTGGTTAACTTTTATAACAACATTCAGAAAGAATTATGGGCCTCGATCTTTAAAGAACTAAACAAGACCCTTAACAAATTAGACGAAAAAGAACCATCTGACATCTGTGTGATCTGGACTGGTGACTTTAATCATACCCTTTGTCCATTTAGTGATCAAGACATATGTGGCCTGGGCGAGATGGACGATGTTTCTCCGACACATTTCTCCCATACAACTCTGGGAAACCACCTAAATGACATACTCTTCTCACTGGGTCTGGGTTTCGTTAACGAACTATGTTCTCCTTCAGTCCCGTTTAATCCTACATTTATTGGACGGGGCTGTAAATCAACCATTGACTTTATGCTTATATCTAAACGATATCTCCATTACATCCTTGCGTTTGAAACTCGCGAGATTGCAATGAGCGACCACTTACCACTTAGTATGTCCCTTGCTATACCAAGGGGGAAAAACAATACTGCTTCTACGGTTCAAAATCTGTATGATTTTAGACTGGAACTTGCCAAGAAGAATGGTTATACCCTAAAATGGGACAAAGTGGAACCAGTGGCATTCCTTGATAACTTAATTTGCTTCAAGGAAGTGGAATTTAATACCTGCCTCGCAGAGAATGTCGAACCTCTCAAAGTCAGTGATGCTTTTCTTAAAATCTCAGAGGAAATTAGAAAGTCACTCACGAAACCTTTGCAACCTGGGATGAAAAAAATTAAGAGATGGTTCGACAGAGAGTGTAGCAAGACTCATGCTTATTTAATGGCCCAACTAAAAAGAGACCCTAGGGAAATGGTCGAAGTCAGATCTGCTAGAAACGCCTACCAACAGGCAGTCAAAAAAAGGAAGAAACAAATCAAACAGGAAGCTTGGTCTAATCTACAGGAAGCATGTCATTCTAAAAATAACATTGCTTTTTGGAAAGCGGTGAATGCTCCTTTTTTCTCTAATGACGCAACAGCCTCCATTGAAATAGCTATTCCAGAGGAGACCTGGGTGAGCTATTTCCGGGAGTTATATACAGAAGACCTCTTGGTAGAGATAGAAAGTGGGCCAAATTTAGTAACTCAGAATGTAGCCCACTTTCCAATGGATGTTGTTTTTTCTATAGAGGAACTTCTGATAGCTATTAACAAGAGCCCAGCGGGAAAGGCCCCGGGACCGGATGGAATACCCGTGGACATTTTTAAGGCTAATTATGACCTATGGGCTCCACTTTTAACTAATGTACTTAACAGCTTTACTAAAGTGGGATTTCCACTGACCTGGCAGGAAGCTATTGTGGTTCCTATCTTCAAGAAAGGCGATCGTAATACACCTAAATGTTATAGACCGATCTCCTTACTTGATTCTCTCATGAAGATCGCGGGGAGAGTTATACTTAATAAATTACAACTATGGGCCGATGATACAGGTATCCTCTCTCAGTACCAATATGGTTTTAGGGAAGGTTTGGGAACCGTAGAACAAGGTTTGAACCTAGCACTCCTAGTTGCCAAATACGTCGAGGCCAAAAATGAGAACTTATTTCTCACATTTGTTGATTTAAGCTCGGCCTTCGACTGTATTAATCACATTAAACTCTGGCTAACTATGCAGGACATGGGTGTGGACTCAAACCTCCTAATATTTATCAGAGAATTATATCGGGAAACAGGTGCCAGGGTACGCTTTGGGGACAAGGGGGAATGTACTTCCAAATTCCCTATTGGAAAGGGCGTGAGACAAGGCTGTATTTTAGCCCCTTTTTTGTTCAATTTATATATCAATTCAGTCGCGTCTCACCTCCTGGAAGATAAACAGGACTACCCAAAAATTGGCAACTCATTTATCCCCATTCTTTTATATGCAGATGATGCAGTAATCATGGCCCGGACCCAAATTGGCCTTCAGAAAACACTTAGTAACTTTTCAGAGTTTATGGGTAGTAGAGGCCTAAAGATTAACATCGGCAAAACTTTTAACATGAGCTGCACAAAAAAGAAAAACCTTAATTGTAATATATTCTTATCTAACACAAAAATCGAGACTGTAAATACTTTTTCGTATTTAGGTATTAATTTTGAAAAAAAGGGATCTTGGACAGCAGCAGGTGAATCACGTAAACTAGCATTTTCGCGAGCAATAGGGGCTGTTCAACACTTTTCTAATAGGGTAGGTGGCCGGCCAGTACCAGCCTTGCTTGACATTTATAGGTCTAAATGCGTATCCACCGCATTATATGGCGCAGGAATTTGGGGGATAGTGAATGCCCCAAGCATTCAGACCTGTCAGAATGTCTTTCTACGTTACCTATTGGCAGTGCCTGGGTCTACCTCCTCCTACGTCTGTCATCAAGAGTTGGGTGTACCTTACATAACGGACCTTATTAAACTAGAGCCAATTTTGTTGTGGCATAAAGTTTGGACTGGAAATGAGATAGGCCTGAACAGGGATTTAATCATGGACTGTCTAGGTCTCGATGGAGTCGCGAAAATTCGTTGGCTTAATTACTTAAGAAATTTCTTCATGAAGATGGGTCATTCCGAATTTTTCGACTCTCCGGATAGCATGATGGGCTTCTCAAGAAAGAAGCTCAAGCAAATCTGCTTGTATTATCTAACAGAGAAACGCTGGCTGTTAGAAAAATGCAAGAGCTCTGTCATGGCCAATCATTTATTGATTACAAATCAAGGCATTCAACCTTATTTGAACCTAGTCCCTAGCTGTCATTGCCGAATGTTACTGACTCGCTTCAGGGCAGATATCTTTTTTAGACTAGTTACCTTCCCTGAGAAGAATTGCTGGTTA
Organism: Triturus cristatus; assembly: GCF_964204655.1. NCBI lineage: Eukaryota > Metazoa > Chordata > Amphibia > Caudata > Salamandridae > Triturus > Triturus cristatus. The sequence goes on from NC_140583.1 coordinate 558,159,059, forward strand.
AAGGAACTCATTCCCTGTCCTTGTGATCAAGTTTCTGCCCAATCTTCCCTTCATTGTATTTTCTTCTGTAAATACTATTCAGAACCCAGAAAAAGTATTCTCCGACCCGTCCTAAAAAAGTTAGGGCTGAGACAATGCAGAGTGGCGCTGGTCAGATTGCAAATGTTAGATGATGAATTTATTATTTTCTCTGTGTCGAAGTTCCTTAAAACTGTTTTAAGATTTAGGATCTCCATGAATTAGACAATTTTTAAATGGTATTATTTTGATGTTTTTAAATTTTTTTGCTGTTTTCTTGCCAGGAATGAATTGTAATATATGTGCGCTTTTATGGTTTTGTTTTTAAAATCGAATAAAGCTGTTTCTGTTTCTGATTCTGATTCTGAATACAATAGGACCCCACCCAATTGAGCTTGCAGTGCTGCTGTCTATTTACTTTGCCTTTGCAAATATTGGGACAAATGCGTACTGGTATCGTCGTCGTGTTGAGCTTAAGTGCATGTTGTGAAGTTTAGGAACACTAACTTGGTTTCTAACTCTGAGTTGTACAAACTATTCATGGGATCACTTACATTTCTTTATGAGAGAAGCAAACTCTGGCATGAGCTTCAGAAAGGGCTCAAAAGGTACAGCTGTGTATTTTCCTTTAGGTGTCAAAAAAATATTATAACTGTGGGTGTAGAGAGATTTGGAAGAACTGCTTGTTATTCTAGTGAATGGTGTGCCCATGCAGATTTAAATAACCTGGCAGGAACTAGTGGACGTAAATAGGGTGAAGAAAGCTATATTACATCTGAAAGACAATAATGTGTACTATAAGGATGTAGATGTTCTCTAACATGGAAGTTGCATGAAGGAAGACTTGTTGCCTTCGAGTAGACAATTTCAAAAAGTGGATGGAAGTAGAACTGAAGAAATATATGAGCATTACAGTATCCATCTACTACATTTAAAAGAGGCTCTGGGGAAGGCCATTTAATGATATCAGATGAAACAAACTAAAAGAACTCCAATGAGTGTCTGGAGAAAAGTTTCTTCAAGTTGCTTCTTCTCAAGTCTCTTTGGAAAAAAAAGAAAAAGTATAAAACTGTTAGAAATACCTTCTTAATCAAAACAAACTTTTTACAAACATTTCAAACTACCCTACAAAATCCTCAGCGGTAGTGACACTGTTTCTGACTAACCCTAATATTCAACCTGCACTACTCTGGGGGTGAATTCATACTTATTGACAAGGACCGCCTACATAGTGGGATACCTCAACCTCTTCTCTCAAGCCAGAATGTTATCCCTCCCATCACCACAAATATGACTCCAAAGGCACCTCAACGATCTCCTGAAGAGACCTCTGTAACTCTACAGCTACTTCTTATGCTAGAAATAATCTGTCCATATCAACCCCTCCTTAAAGTCAGGCACCATGGGCCAGATGTACGATTGTTTCTAGCAGTCGCAAATTGTAAATTGGGCTATTTGTGACCGCTAAAAAGGGTTGCAGTATGTACAAACCATATTTTGCGAGGCTGTAACCCATTACCAACTTGCAAAATACGGTTTGCAAGCCGCTATTAGGAAGGGGCGTCCGTTCCTAATAGCGACTCGTACTGCTATGTAGGATTGTTTCGCGACTGCAAATGCGGTCCCAAAACAATCGCAGTTACCACGCACTTCAAGTAGGTAGTAAGCCAGTCGCAAACAGGAGGGGGTCCCCAGGGAACACCTTCCCCTTTGTGAATGTATGCAGAATTTTTTCTTACGAGCTGGCAGGGTCCCATGGACCAATGCCTGCTTTTAAAAAATGAAAAGGAAACTTATCTTCTTTTAAACGCATCCCGTTTTGCTTTAAGGAAAATGGGTTGCACTTGGCAAAATTTTTTTCCTGTATTTAAAAAGCAAACACAGACATGGTGGTCTGCTGTTTCCGGCTGACCACCATCCCTGTGGTCTTGCCCATTTCGAATGGGTCGCAAATTACGACTTGCCTCATAAATATTGATGAAGCAGGTCATTTGCGACCCCATTAGGAATTGTTAAATCTGTCAAAGACACATTAGTATATTCCGTTTTGCGATTCACAAAAAAACCTAATTTGCAACCTGCAAAAAAATGGTCGTTCATCTGGCTACAAGTCTCTGAAAATATGAACTCTTTCTTCTGCACTGGACACAGTAGTGGTGCTCATGCCTTTTTGCTAGAGTCTAGCAGCTATTTGGCCTTCAATTGTACCTCCTTGACACTTCAGCCAGCAAAACCCTTCTCTCCTCCAAGGCTCTCTTAGCCTCACCTTTTCTATCCTCTACAACCAGCTGGGCCAGCTGTGACCTCAGGTCCCACTCAGCCTGTCTGTCCTTTAAGGCCCTCAGCCGACTTGTTTTGGGAGTAGAAAGTACTTCCTGCGCCGTTTCCAATACAGAAGTCTCTCTCGGGGGGATCTCCTCTCTCCTGTGGAGACTTTACCCACCCATTTTTCCACTCCTGTTCATCTTTCTAAGACCCACTGCAGTTTGGGGGCCTGTTTTAGTGGTCACCTGCAGTCAGGGTTCTCCCTTTTCAAGAGTGCTGAAGTGGTCCTCTTCAAACTCTTCTTGTGGTCCAGCTTGCATTCTGTGGATGTCCCCGTCGGCTTTAAGAGTAAACTGGTACTCAAACTTGGATAGACACATGAGTAAATGTGTGTGTGAATGGGCTTATGGGGGTGTAAGTGAGCGTGAAATCACTGTCTGGCTATATGAGTCATAGGTACATAACTGCTTTTGTGATAGTGTATCTGAGTCTGTTAAGTGCCTCCCTGACTGTGACAGCATGTGCAAATTGCATAATATTAAATTACATACTACAAGCAAATACTCACCTCTAATTTCAAACACATTCATTAGTACTAGCACAATAAAATTAATAGATATTGAGCATGGTATTTCCTTTCCTGCTCAATGTATATTTAGTTAATATTTTCTTCTCAGCAGCCTTCTAATTTCCCTTCTAGTATATGGTCTAGAATCTATACATTTTCTTTCATGTGACATATACTCACTATTTTGTTTCTAAACATACTTTTATGTACTACAACCTAATTAACATACACGCAAAAGCGCTTTGCTGTTCTCCCAGTTTTATTTCTATGTCTGGTAACATCTGTTATTATTTGAAATGCCCAGTCAGAACTCCTGAAACCACCTCCTCTCTCAGTAGAAAACCATGTAAAATGGCTACCACTGACCATGTGCGTGCTCTTACTTATGCTGCTCTAGTTAACAAATCACAGGCTTCCTTTCATCTTTCTTTTTTTGTTATATCACTTCTAAATGGTCAGTTTTTCTTCAACCCTTTCCATCTTTCCTGTGAAGAAGCCCAATGTGTTTTTTTTCCTTACAACTCTGTGGATCCACCATGATGCTTAGTGCGGCACTGTGTAACTTTGCAGCGAGGTTTGCAGATTTACACTGGGGCCATGCTGAGCCCCAGGATGGCTCTGCAGGTCATGAGCAAAACAATATTTTTGGGCATTTTACTGCCCACTAAGCATGCTTTCACCTCATTTATAACATACACAAGGGGTCAGGAAAGCTCTCACCTGACTGTTTCAATTAGAATGCAAGGAACTTTTCAGCCCCGGGGACGTTTTCCCAATTAGCAGTGTCCCTGTGAAGAGAATCAAAAACCAGCAGCATAAGTCCCAAATAAAATGGGAGTCATGCCAAAAGAACAATTTCCCATAATAATAAAGTTATTTACTGGAAGAAATTAGGAGCCACTGGAATGTATTAGAAATGTCAACTGATTCTGAATATTATATTATAATTTCTGGATTTAAATTAAATTATGGTCTTTCTGATCATTTAGAGGAGCAATGTAGCAAAGAAAAAATCCCAAAGCACATTTTTAGAAAGACATTGTTTGCAAAGCATTAGTGTTAAAAATGTGTCTAATATCATGTTGCAACATACATTTGATGTAAGGGCATTTTTACTTAAAGTGCCTGGTGACAGTAAAATTAAATCAAAAGTTAAATTGTAATAGGAGAAGGTATTGAATTCTAGAGTTCAACAAAGGACAAAACTTGGTCAAAGATATACTCTGCCTCCTCTTCTGCATGTACCACACATTCTTTATTTTGCATTTGCAATAGATTATTCTTGACTGCTGTTATTTAATATAAAATACAGTTTTGATTCAAGTCATTGTCAAAAAGATGATTTTAGGCACATGTTTTCAAACGCCCACAAATTCAAACATTTTGGTTCAACTATTAAGAAAAAAATGTGTTACATTTTTAAATGTCTTCTCCATTCTCTATTCTAAATATATCATATCATGATATATGGTCAAATTATTAATCTTAATACATAAAAGAGAGGCAACACTGATATGGTCAAATTATTACATGACAGGTAGATTTGTGGATTTATTATTGGTCATTGAATCATAAGTTAATACATCTCAATGGAAGGATGTGATAACATTTCTTCTGAGATACGTTGGAATATAATACGTCACAATCATAGATTAGATACGGTTATTTCTATCCCAATTCAAAATAAGCTGTATTGTAGTTACATTGTGTCTACTGCTCTATATAAGCTTCCTTAAAATATATCCAGTAATTTTCTGAGGTCTGGGAAATGATAAAATGAATAGTAATAAGAATAGGTTTCATCTTTGTCAATCTATTATCATGTTAGCTTGAGAAGACTATGGGGCCGATTACGATGTCAGGCAGAAACTTTCTACCCAACACCGCCTCGGAATCGTGACTGACCGACTCATTCGGTTGGAGTCCCATTTGTTCCCTTTGAGAAATTTGTGTTCCTCACGACAACACAGGCTCATATGGGGAAATGGGGGTGTGTGTAAAACCCTGCACTCTGTCGTGGGCACCCCATTGTGCCTGCCACACAGTGCAGAGTTTTACAGGGGGTCCCTTAGGTACCCCCTCGACCACCACCCGTAGACCCCAGAGGCAAAGGGGCCAGGGCCCCCAAAGTCACTTTTCGACAGCCTTTTCATGTCAGACTAGCCGACTCAGGAAGGCTGTTGGAAATCGATATCGTAATCGGTCGGTCGGAAATGCTGTCCATAAAGGGGCAGGATGTGGTTCCAACTGACACGAATACTTGGATTTCAAAAAAATCTCAATCCGTGTCATTGTTCTGCTATAACTGATGAATTCTGAATATTATGGTTATAGGAATGAAGCAATGTTAATGATTTACATTCATTCATTCATTTTACAAAATATAAAATGATAGCCGGTTACTGAGGGAAATGTCAGCTACATATTGACCAAGAATTCAATAGAAAAGAAATACAAACAACTCAGGGAGGTCTATCTGACACCCTAAATAAATGTCGCAAATAAGGATCTTGTGAATACTGTAAATGATCTCAATAGCAAGTACACAATAACACAGGAAAATCTGTTTTTATATATATTCAGGTTTTATAGATTTATATATTTTTGTAAGTATTTATTCTATGTATTTATACAATGATTGATCTTACTGTGTATATATGACGACATGTTGTAGTATTTCTTCTATGTCAAACAGGCTGCAATGACACCTGAAAATCATTTCCTGTTTACCACTTTAAATACCACTCTTACCGTCAGCAATGTGTCATGTGATCAAGACCCGAGTGGGGGTCGAAACGCGTTATGGCGGACAGGCTGGGCAACTTAATAAAGCACTTTTGATTGGCACTAATCGTTTGGGTTCGCTTCTCGTCTCTTTGTTCAAGCGAAGCACTGGCAGTGGCGTTTTGCATTCATTTATGTACATATATAGATAATTTGTGGTCTATTTTTGATATTCACTGATTTAAAAGAAATCTAAAACAATTAAAGATCGATTATATAAATATTAATCTTGACCACACTGTATTTTATTAGTCTTATTCAATTTTGTTGATGTATGTTGTCTAGGTCCAATTTTGATATTTACTTTCCTAAATCTATTTTTCTTTACAAATACGAATACTCTGAGAGCCAGTCGGAACCGATTCAGAATGACAGAGTTTATGTTCCAACCACGAACATCGTAATTGGTCGATTGGAATGCAAACCGACCGAGTCGGTCAGAACGGTTCTGGCACGGTCGGGGAGATCCCTACTGTTGGGAGGAGGCTTTCTGTCCGATATAGTAATCTGTCCCTAAATGCAAATGCATAATTGGGTGAAATGATTATAGGACCATTTTCTGTCGCTCTTTTGTTATTCTTATTTGTTTCATTCAAAAATTATAATAATAATTGTAAAATGCTTATTTTTATACATAGTTTTGGTCTATTTGGTTCTCACAATTCTTTCCTTACAGTAGAGCCTTCTTGGGGGGGCGCTAGAGGGCGCCGAACCAAGATGGCCGCACAAGAGTGAGGCTCCCGCCAGACCGGGCACTTTCAAGATCCTTTCTGCCATCCTGACCAGGCTATCCTCTGCCTCACCTCCACGGCTGTATCCGCAGTGACCTACGCTGCTCCCCGATACCCTCCACGTCTCTGGAGCCTGCCGGAGTGCGGAGATACTCGCTGGAGTTCCCGCGGCCGAGGGTGAGGGCTCATCTGCGGCCGGCGAGCTGCGGGAGGCACGATCCACGAAAGCCCGGGGCTCCGGGGCCTTCGCGACTCTGGACAGCTCCGATTGGTGGGGCTGCAAAAGACGCCGGAGGATCGGCGGCAATCCCTACCTGGGACAGTTGCTTCGCAGCAGGCGTGCGGCGACATCTCCGAGGCTGGGCCGAACCGGGGTGCCCTTCGCCCGCTTGGCCTCCGCTGGCTGAGGCCTACACCCGAGGCTTACGCTCGCAGGCTGCCGCCGACCCCACTTTGGATATCCGAGCACTGGCTTGGGGGCTATCCTGCCCCTCCCCCTCCCCCACACGCATCTTCGTGAGGAGAGACACCTACCCGGGGCCTGGCTGCCGGATTGCGCCGAGGGGGGCTTCGGAGCGCGGCCCCGTCGGCGCGTGCTGTCCTGCATTGACCGGCTGCGCGGTCTGAGGGGCCGCGACGTCTGCTCCCCCCTCCTCGGCGACTGTGGCTGCGGGCGTGGGGGGTTTGCGGCTCCGAGGACGGAGGCTGCTTGGAACCCTTGACCCGCCATATACTACAGAGACCGCGTCCAAGCTTGACCGGCCATTCCTTGCTGCTGGCCTCCACTGGGCGGATTGTGGCCCACTATCTGCTGTCCTGTGAGTGCGAGGCCCGGAGACTGCTGCCACCCCCCCCCCCCGTTACCGGCCTCCCTGGTCGCTCGCTCGCTTGGGGGCTGCCCCTGAACTGGCCGCCTCCCTCACTTCAGCGATCCTCGAGGCGCGCCACCCCTGTCCACTCGCGGTGTTGCGGCCTGGCTTGGACAGAGCCCCCTGCCTTGCCTGGACTGCTGGCGGGGTGACCTGGGCGGGTTCGTCCGCCGTGCGCCATGGGGCGCAACGACGCGCGACAGTCCAAGCTACCATTTGATGCCAAGAAGGCCCCCGCGCCGGCGTCCGAGCCTGGCCCACCCGCCGCCGTCCCTCCTGACGAGGACTGGAAATCTCTCCTGCTGGGATTAAAACAAAGCCTAACAACCATAGACCCTAAAATCGACACCATCACTACCAGGCTGGATGGCGTAGTGGCCAAACTGGAGCGGCACGATACCCGCATCAAAGAGACGGAGGACAGGATCTCCACACTGGAAGACGGCGCCGCCTCTTCAGGCCGACATGTTTCCCAAATGGATCGTCTCCTTAAGATCATTGCGGATAAGAATGAGGACCTAGAAGCGAGGTCCCGTCGCAACAACGTCCGCATCCTGGGTCTTGCGGAGACCACCAACACCGGGAAAATGGAGGTCTTCATCGAGAACCTGTTGGCCGACCTGTTCGGGCGGGAATCCTTCTCCCCTCACTTCATTGTGGAGAGAGCCCACAGGTCCCTTGCTGCCCGCCCCCCCCCCCCCAGGCGGCCAGCCCCGGCCCATAATTGCACGCTTCCTTAATTATCGAGACCGGGATGTGGTGCTCAGACGTGCGCGGGAGATGGGAACAGTGCTCTACTGCAACACTACGCTGTCCTTCTTCCCCGATTTCACTGCATCGGTGCAGGAGGCCCGTCGGAAATTTGCTGGGGTAAAAAAGAAGCTGCAGGCCCGGGAGATTCCGTATGCAATGCTTTACCCTGCTAAACTGAAGATCTCACACCAGGGCAAACAATTGTTTTTTCAGCAGCCGCAGCAGGTGGAGGACTTCCTCAGGCGGCAGCGTGGAGATTCGGCTGGGGGGGCTGCTGGGCCGCGGCCCTCTCGGACACCGTCGCCCTCACCGATGGAGCAGCAGGACTGAACATATCGGGGATGCTGTTTCCCCCTCTAACTCGCACTGCTGTTGGGGCAGCACTTGCCCGACTGGATCAACGTCACTCCTGGTGAGGTACCTCTCTTTGTTTCATGACAATATCACTTGGCTTGGTCGTTGTTATATTTTGTGCCCGGTCGCCCACCTCCGTCCCACTTTGAGGGCCTAGTGTGACTCTGGGTCCCCGTGGGTGCAAGTAGGGAGGTGGTTGGCAGGTCTGGCGCCCCTAGAGTACGATCCCCCCAATGGGCGCACCCCAAAGTACCCCTTTCCTCATCAAGGCAGGGGTAGTTGCTGTATTTCTTCTGTTTGTTGGGTTGGGTTTGATAGGAGGGGGAGGGGATGGGTGGGTACTGTTTACCCGGCCAGTTGGGGTAGCCGGCGTGGGTGGTCGAATACTTCAATCCGCATCTGGATTAGCTGCCTCCTCAGTACAAGATGCGGGGGGATGGGTGGGGGGGGTAGTTCAATGGGGTTTTGTTATGGAGTTCGTTACTAAGTGCTACGAGCAATTGCAAGCTGTGAGAACATGCCACTTATGCCTTTACACGGGGGAATGGGGGACTTAACTGATAAGCGCCCTGCGCAGAACTTTCAGTTGCTTTCATGGAATGTGCGCGGGTTAAACAACCCAAGGAAGAAGAGGCAAGTCCTTAGCTACCTGACTCGGCAGGGAGTGTCCGTTGCCATGCTCCAGGAAACGCACCTACAACCGGGGATGACCCCCCCATTTGCGTCACGGTGGGCTACGAACAGGGTGTTCTCGTCATACTCGAGTTACGCGAGAGGGGTGACCATACTAGTGAGACGGGGGATGGGGTTTACATTGGCGGGTACTGAGGTGGACTCTGGGGGTCGGTACTGCATGGCTTGGGGTACACTACACTCGCATACGATATTGTTTGCCTGTTACTACGGCCCCAACACGGATGACCCTTCTGCACTCCTCACTATGTGGGGTAAGATTCAGTCCCTAGGTATTTCCCACATTATATTGGGGGGCGACTTCAACACTGCACTCAGGCCTGGGATGGACAGGTCACACCCGCAGGCGTCGCACTACACGCACACACAACGCGCGTTGTTGAACATAGTGGACGAGCACCGCTTAATTGATGCTTGGAGGCACTTTCACTCCACGCTCCGGCAGGGCACCCACCACTCCGCAGTACATTCCACCTGGGCGCGTATTGACTACGTATTCCTTTCATCTGGCCTCTCCCCTTGGTTGAGTGGAGCACTCCATCTTGCTCGCACATTCTCTGACCACTCTCCGGTCCTTCTGTCCCTGCGTATTCCCCTCACGGTCTCCCCATACCTGAGTTGGCGACTGAATCCTGCACACCTCACAGACTCGGTGTTTCAAGCGGAACTTGAGCAAGACATAAAGGACTTTTTTGAGCGAAATATAGATTCCGTTTCCAGCCTTACTACAGTCTGGGAGGCGTTCAAAGTTACCGTGAGAGGATGGTGCATAGCTAAGGGAGGTGGGGTCCTTAAGTTTCTACGCGGAGATTTAAGCAGGCTCGAGGCTGAACTCCGTCAGTTGGAGAACGAAATGGAGCGAAATGGGCGAGAGCCCGGCACAGCGGCGCAGATGCGAGAGAAGCTAAATGAGTACACGGAAGCCGCAGCCAAGGAGAGTAAGTTTCTGGGGAGACCCTATGTCTCCCGAGTGTACGGCGAGGGCGACAGGCCTGGCAGGGCATTAGCCTCCGCGACTCGTTCCCCTAGGTATAGCAACTATGTTGCTGCCTTGCTGGATGAGCATGGTACCCCGCAGCGGGATCTTGCTGACCAACTCAAGGTCCTCACGGATCACTACACTAGGCTATACTCCTCCCACAGGACCGCTCCGATAGTGTTGCATGATTACCTTGATGACACCGCGCTTGCATGGCTGGGCCCCACACAGCAGCAGTTCCTCCATCATACACTGGAACTAGATGAGATAACGGACGCAATTATGTCCATGAAGTCGGGAAAGGCGCCAGGGTCGGACGGGTTACCGATCGACTTCTACAAAGCCTTCAAGCATGTGCTGGCCCCCATTCTACAGCAGGTGTACTACTCTTCATTAGAGGAGGGATCCCTGCCTGCCACGATGCGAGAGGCCCTCATAACGTCTTTGTTAAAACCTGGTAAGTCGCCGGAATATTGCGACTCCTACAGGCCCCTCTCGCTGTTAAATACAGACGTTAAAATATTAGCGAAGGTCCTGGCTACTCGCCTTAATCTCCTGATGGAGCGCCTCGTGCTCCCAGACCAAGCCGGGTTTGTTCCCAACCGTGCAACTTCTCATAATTTGCGCACTCTCCAGGCGGTGATACAGGATATTGACCCGAAGAGCGAGGCGGCCGCGGTCTTTCTCGACGCCACTAAGGCGTTCGATTCCCTTGAGTGGGATTACCTCCTGGCCTTGCTGGAACGGATGGGCATGCCCTTCAATTTCCTGGACTGGATCCGACTGTTGTACTGCCGGCCTCAAGCAATGGTGCTGCTTAATGGTGCCCGCTCCCCCCCCTTCGCGATTCACAGGGGGACCCGACAGGGTTGTCCCCTCTCCCCGGTGCTGTTCGCACTTGCCATAGAGCCCTTAGCAGCCAAGCTTCGGCAGCATCATAATCAAGATCTCTTATCTACCCTGAGCGCCAACTGCTCATTGCACTATATGCCGACGACATGACTCTTTATGTGCATAAGCCGCGCGAAAACTTGAACCCTTTGCTGCGGGAAGTCACTAAATTCGGGGCCATCTCGGGGATTCAGATAAACTGGACGAAGTCTGCCTTGTTCCCCTTGACGGACAACACTACACGGTTTCCTCTTGATTATCCCCTAGTGTGGGAGCAAGAGGAGATCAAATACCTGGGCATCCAAGTGACTAGAAATCGGGAAGCCCTGATTAGAGCCAACTACGGGACTGTTGTGGATAAAATCACGGACAAAGTTTCCCAATGGATCCGTCTCCCATTGTCAATGGCGGGACGGATCTCACTGATTAAAATGGTGGTCCTCCCCAAGCTGCTGTATCTCTTTACAAACATACCATACAGTCCTGGCGCTTATTTCTTCCGCGCCCTCAACTCCCAGCTATCTCGACTTATCTGGGGAGGCAAGCAGGCCCGACTCGGGCTGCGAACCCTTATGCTACCTTACCACCAAGGGGGGTTTGATGTCCCCAATTTCCAGCGATATTATGATTGCGCACAAGGTCACTTTGCCGCTTATTGGCTTCACCCCCCCCCTTTATGGCTCACTTGGCAGTCGAAGATGGGTATATGAGGCCGGAACAACCTTCCGGATACTTGTACACGTCAGCCCGAATAGAACATAGAGACCCCACCACGGTCGACTGCACTGTCAGTGCCTGGAAACGACTAGCTGACCACATGGAAGTGAAATTCCTATACTCCCCACGTATGGCCTTGGCCCACGATCCAAGGGTGAGTGTGGCCCGTGAGGAAATTGGCCGTAGAATGCTCGCAAAGCTTGCGGTGCACACCTGGGGAGATCTGTACCACCAGGGGAGTTTCCGTACGGCTACACACTTCTTCAGGGACACCACTCCTTCCGTTATGGATACCTTTCTCTACATTCGGCTCCGGCAAAATATCAAGGCAGTCACCCCCGACTTTCCGAGCGAGCCTGATACCATGGCGCCCCTACATGCCCTACTGCAGAAGGGGACTCCGACACATGTGGTCTCCATGTTATATACCCACGCGCAGGCTGCCCCGTCCCCCCCCACTCTCCGAGCGCGTAATGACTGGGATTGCGATCTGGGGGAACCACTGTCGGACGCCCAGTGGGAGGAGAGCTGCTCCCATACCAGCGCGGTGACGGGAAATGCCCACCTCCGCCTGGTTCATTTTAAATTTCTGCATCGCCTCTACTTTACACCCGCTAAATTACACCGCTTCGGACTCCGGGACAATGATTGCTGCCTGCGCTGCAGAAGGCCAGGGGCGGACTTCATGCATCTGGCGTGGTCCTGCCAGGCCGTTGCCGCCTATTGGGGGGAGGTGTTTACAGCTCTCACTGAAATGATTGGGGTAAGCATTGCTCCTTGTCCTAAGATTGCCCTGCTGGGCCTCTCCAACCACGCGGTCAAGGCACACCGGAAATTCTTCGCGATGGGCCTTCTGTTGGCAAAGCGCCATGTCGCTTGCAGGTGGGGGCGAGGACGAGCGCCTAAATTCAAAACCTGGCTGGATACGATGACAACTTGGCAGGAACAACTGCACAACTATTCGGACCTTCTACCTCACAAATCGCGCCCCAAGGACCTTTGGGGTCCCCTCACTGCGTATCTTCTAAAAATACAGTTCCCAGACGAGCCCACGACAGGCGCGAGTGGGGATGAGCCAGTGGAGGGTCGGTCTACCTCGCCGGCTCCAGCACCTAATCCACTACCAGCTGACACCGATTTGGCCCCCTCCCCTCCCGCACTCCTTTAGTTCCCCATACATGCTTCGCCGGCGCTCTCGCTACACTCGGCTGGGCTTCACGCGTCCCGTGGAATCTCCTAACACTCACGGGATAAGCGGGCGGAGGGAGCCGCGAGCTTATTGTGTCCCCCCCCCACCCCCCCACCCCACTACGGCATAGCATGCACGACACTACAGGAAGCAGCATCATGTCATGCTCTCTAATAGGGCCATTGCCATGCCCTCCCAGCTAACTAGACAGTGCCTTGGGGCGCGGGACTTCGGCACCCTGGTTGATGCCTGCGCGCCATGGCATGATACGCGATCCGTAAAGCCAAGCGACACATTGCCATGGATGCCTTGGGCTGGTTGTGCTGGATCTCTGCTGGAAGGGCACAGTTTATGTAGCACTTGTTTGGTTCCGTTATTAAAGTTGAATGAAACCTCATGTTCCTCATACTGGATCACTTCATGCAGCTCTGATTGTCCACTACTACATGCCTACACAGTTCTAGTTCCTATGCTACGCGGCCGGCCCGTTTGGGTTGTAGGCGACATGCTGTGGAAACCAGAGATTGCTTTCCGAAATGTGTTCATCGATGCCCCCACTGCATGTTGTCGCTGCCGGCCTGATCATTCAGGATGTAGGCGTACAGCTGTGTACTGTTTTTTCATGCTCAATAAAGGTTTTATAAAAAAAAAAAAAAAAAAAAAAAAAAACAGTAGAGCCTTCTTTTCTATAAAATATTGCAATTTCATACATGTACGAGTACATGAAATGTGAATTATTTATAAATCTATATTGATATTTGTGTTGGTATTGAGCAAGTCGTTTCTGTACATGATGAATGTTTAATAACTTTTCTTAAACTTAAGCGTAATAAAAGCACTGTACAAGTTACTGACAAAACAGCAGGATTCCTGTCAAGAAAGCAGCACAATCCCGTTCCTTCAAACATACAGATGGTTAAAGCCAATGTATATGTAGGTATTGGGCGTCATTAAAATACCTATGGGTTCAGCAGGACCCAGATCTGAAAGCAAATGTGCTGTCTGTACATTCCCCCCACTCAGGTCTCATGTGATAATATGCAAACTTTGTGTTATCTTCGCCAGTTCCATATTAATGATACATTGGTCCACATCTCACGTATATGGCCAGGGGGTATGTGAATTGGCCACTAGTGTTCCATGAGATGCTGAATAGAAAGTGACCCTTTTGTTCCTCTGCATCATTTGTTTGTTTTAATGTTTCAAATAGTTGTATTCGTGGCAGTATGCTCAGCAACAGCACTTTAAATGCAACACCAGCTGCAATTTGGCACAAAATAAATAATTCTAATAAACACACGCAGAGGCGATTGACATCTTCATTTATGTTTGAATCACATAACACAGTAGTTTGTTAGATTAAAACGAGAAGAAAGGTGAACAAGGGAAGTGTTAGATTGCACATTAATTATTTAAAATGTTTTTGTTGCTCAGCCCGAAAACATAGATCACATTAAACAACTATGTCTAACGCTCCAAAGCAGTACAGTGAGAGGTTAGCGTTTGTTAAATTCACTGCCAAATTAAACTGAATTATTAAAGAAGTTATCACAACACCAATGGCATAACTTTAACACACAGAAATTGACTCTGCCAGGATGTTAGAGTAAAAAATATATATTTTAAATGCGTTGGTGAAAACAGGAGCTATTTAACTTCCTACTCATTTTGTCCTGAGTCTTCGGTTGTGTGTAGAAAGGGCTTACATGTTCACTAACAGACGCCCTTCGTAGATAGGTGTTAATGGAGTTTATAATATATCGGCATCTATTTTGTTGGGAATTCTCCTCATTTTCATTGGGGATTCCAAAAACGTTAACACCGCCTATGACATTTGGTGAGGTCGGTAAATGTAATCCTCTGTAAAGGCGGGTGAAGTTCCTAAATCTGTCTGGCTTCACTCAGGAGAAGTTTAAGCCCCCTGGCCCCATCAGCTGGGCTCGTTTTATAATGGCATGATGTCCTGGATAAGACGCATGGGGTGCTGCTTGGGGTTGGGAATGTCGAGTGTGGTGCCTGAAGCTCTGGGAAGGGGGTCCTTCGTCCCAGGGCCCGGCTGTGCTTGTATTCCATCAGACATTTCTCCGGTGGGCTGCTACTATTGGAGGCTGGCTATGAAAACCCGGGCCGCTAACTCTGCCACTTTCCTCTGCATAAATTGCAGCAGGCACGTGAGTTTCAAGAGAAAAGGAGAGGGAGGTGAAGAGAAAGAGATAATTAATGGTCGGAAAAGGGAGCTGATTTGAACATGTTTGCCAGGGCTGCTTTTAGTATCCCAGCCCGGCCCTGTGATATTCAGCCATGGGCTCATCAAATGGAAGTTTGCGAGGGTGGAGGGTGTAGCGTGGCGGGGCCTGGGAATTACTAGGCCGCAGCAGCACTAAATAATGTACACAAGACTATCACTTTCACTCTTGTGGCCGGAAGACCCTGAGCGGTCTCCGGCCGTTTATTTATCCCCTCGTGTCGAGCCCGCCCCGAGGGGTGTGTGGATGCATGAAAATGGCAACTGTGTAGTAAAGAGCCTGAGTGGCTCTCTACATCCCTCCTTTCTTTCGGTTCTGGACCATCAAGTCCTCCCAGTTCATGGAGATATATATACAAAGTCTTTCAGTCTCTGACTTGGCACAGGATTCGGCCGGAGACCATACTTCTGGCTCCGGGAACTGGGACCGGCCAGAGCGCTGGACGGGATACTCTTGGATGACTCAGTTGCTGTGTTTTGATGAGTCGACCTGGCAGCGTCAACACAACCTTGGCTCACTTGCCGGGGTGTCTCCGGTGGTGTGTTCCCCATGCTGGGTGAGGCAGGAGTGGAGAAGTTCCGAAGGGTATCCTGGTAGTCGGATGCTTCTGGGTCCAGCTCCCTCTCAGCCGTCTTCTTGAAACTGGACACATTCCTCATTACGGAGTGCTGTCCCCTTCGAGCAGTGACCATGGTCCCTTGAACGCCTACAACGATCCATACTTCCAGCTCGTAGGACGTCCAGAACTTCCACCCGGGGGTCGGTCTTTGATCTCTACCCGGTCTCTTACTACTACCTGAGGTTCTTGTGCCCTTCGGGCTTCGCTGGCCTTCCAATTTGTTGTCTCCCTCCTTGCTTGGACCGCTTCATCGCCCCGCTCCACGGGCACCCACATCGGGTCCGACGGGATACTGTTTCGTGGGGCCCGCTTGAACAGTATATGAGCCGGAGCACACTTGGTTGTGCTGTGAGGGGTCTGTCGATACACGCCAAGAAATTGGTCGAGAGCTGTCTCAGCATCTTCTCCTTTATCCACAGCGATGCGCAATGCTCGGTTGAGTGTCCGCATCAGACGTTCCACCATCCCGTTAGCCTGTGGCCATAACGGGGTGATCTTCCGATGGCGAATCGCCTTGTTCTCAAGATATTCCTGGAACTCTCGACCCTGGAACAGAGGTCCATTGTCGGACTTCACTTCTTCAGGCAGCCTCATTACTGCAAAAGTCTTGTCTAGGACCCTCTTCACCTGGGGAAATGCCGTTGACGTCACTACTTCGACGATGGGGAACTTTGAAAATGAGTCAACCATGACCAGCATATGACGTCCATCTGTGAAGCTCCCAAAATCGAGGCTGATGTGTGTCCAGGGGGTCTTGCTTGGTTCTTCAGTGATCACAGGTGCAGGTGCGGGATCTCCTCCAGTGATCGTGCAGGCATGGCACTGCCTCACCATCTCCTCTACCATGGAGTCCATCACGGGAAACCAGACCTTGCTGTGCAGCCTGACCTTTGTCTTCGCCATCCGTTGGTGGCCAACGTGTGCCAGTGTGAGGACCCGTTTCTGAAACTTCTCTGGGACTACGATCAGGTGTCCTCTTAAACAATTCCTTGTTCCCCTATACTGAGTTTGTGGTGGACCTGCCAGAGCTGTTGTCGGGCATGGCTAACTTCGGGTCGGAGGACGCAGGCTCCATCCATGAAGTGTGCCCACCCATTGTTCTCTAGCGCCTCTCTCATTCGGGACAGAGTGGGGTCTTCCTGGGTGCCCCAGGCAATTTCTTAGAGCGTCATGGCTGTGGGACACGCCACTCGTGACACCATGTTTACGAACGCTTCCGTGTTGAACACATCCGTCAATTGATCTGAGGGCGACGTCGATTCAGGGTGCCGGGAAAGATAATCAGCCGGGTTGTGGGCCCCAGGATGGTAGATGACCTTGAAGTTATAGGACTGCAGCTGCACTGCCCATCGTTCGATTCTCGGGGGTGCCAGCCGGGACAAGCCTGAAAAAAGCGGGAGTAGGGGCTTGTGGTCAGTCACAACGTGAAACTCCTGGCCGCACAGATACAAGTGGAAATGTTGGCATGCCCACTTGATGGCCAACGCCTCCCTCTCGATTTGAGCGTATCTGGTCTCCGTGTCGGTGAGGGCTTTACTCGCATAGGCTACCGGTCTCCAGGTCTCAGGTCCATGTTCCTGAAGGAGGACTGCTCCCAGGCCCACTGGGCTGGCGTCAACGACCAGTTCCGTGCGTCGCCTCGGATGGAAGTAGGCCATCACTGTCTTGTCTAGCAGCCCCACTTTGATGTCGTTGAATGCTTTGTTAGCAGCCCGAGTCCATTCCCATTTGTGATCATGGCGTGTGAGGGTCCGGAGCGGTTCCGACATGGCAGCCAGGTTTGGAATGAACCGCCCGCAGTAGGTGGCCATGCCAAGAAAACTCCTCACTTCGGTGGGGTTCTTCGGTATGCTGGCTACTCGGATGGCTGCGACCTTCTTGGGGTCCACGAGGACCCCTCTCGGGTGAAGGTGTACCCGAAGAAGTCAACCGTTTCTTGGTAGAACGAACACTTGGACTTGTGTAGGTTTAAACCACAGTCTGCTAGTCTCTTCAGAGTGGCTCGGAGATGATGGTGGTGGTCTTCGAGCATGTTCGAGAACTCTAGTATATCATCACTAAGATTGATCACACCTTGCAGCCCCGACAGTGCTTCCCTTATGGCATTCTGGAAGACTTCAGCTGCCGATGACACTCCGAAGCTGAGCCTTTTATATCTTCAGAGACCAACGTGCGTCGAGAAGGTGGTGATATACCTGCTCTTGGGTTCCAGTTCCAGCTGATGGTACCCGGCATTCAGGTCTAGCTTGGAAAACCACCTGGCTCCATTTAGGTCTGCGACTATGTCATCCATTGTGGGAGTAATGTGGCGTTCTCTCTTCACGGCCGTGTTTGGCAGCCTCATGTCAAAGCAGAGCCGGATGTCTCCTGGCTGCTTGGGTTTGGGAGCCACGACCAGTGGGGACACCCACGGAGTTGGGCCAGAGACCTTTTCAATCACATCAAGATCTTCGAGCTTTTTCAGTTCTTCCTCCACTTGCGGGCGAAGATTGAACAGCACTCTCCGGTGTCTGAGAGCCACAGGTCTTACAGAGGGGTCGATGTGGAGTTTGAGCTTCTTGCCCTTGAGCTTCCCTAGTCCTTTGAAGAGAGCCGGGAATTCCCTCAACATCGCTTCAGCGTGAGAGTCATGAACTTGGTTGGCAAAGAAAACGAGTCCCAGGTCCTTAGCCATGTGGCAACTGAGCAGTGTCCCCTTTCTTCCCTCGGTGATATGGAACCTGTTCTCAGTGGCATAGCTTCCGCTCGTGACTTTGGCCTGAATGACTCCTCGGAGAGGAAGCGGATCAGTCCCTCCATACGTGTAGATTCAGGCCTTGAAGGGCGCAAGTGCGGGTCAAGGTGACAGTCGATCATATTGCTCGGAGTCCATCACATTGACGGGCGTGCCGGTGTCAATGAGGGCTTGTACATCAGTGCCTTCAACTGAGACGGAGCACATGGGAGGTGGCCTTAGGTGACAGTACGTTCTACTGACGTACAACACCACAAACACTTCTTCGTCATCATCTTCATACACTGGACGTCGTCCTGCGGCTGGTCCTCCATGGTTGCTGGCGACTCGTCGAGAGAGATCTGGCGACTCCAATGTGTCATGCCTCTGAGCCTCGACGAGGGTTGTCTGAACCGTTCGCCGCGGCACACCTTGGCATAGTGGTTCAGCCTGCCACAGCGGGAGCACGTCTTCCATTTTGCCCCACAGGCGGCCGTCGCGGGGTGATCTTCTCCACAGTATCCGCACGGTCCTCCTGATGACAGCCTGGGTGCTTGTCGAGTCGCGGTGGGGCGGCTTTGGATTGCTTCCACCCTCTCTTTGATCGGCGGGTGCCTGGGCGCGTGCGAGGCAGCAACGGGCATGTGCAGGGCAGCTTCCATCTCCTCCGCTCAGATGTCCGACAGCTCATGGGAGCGGGACAGGACCAGGATATTGTCCAGGGAGATCCCTGGCTGATGAAGGATCAGCTTCTGCAGGAGTTTGGAGCGGCATCCCAGGATGATTTGGTTCCGTATCTCCTCCCGGTGGTCTGTGAACGTGCACGTGCTGGCCAGCCGGCGTAGTCATGCATAGAACATGTCGACAGACTCCGAGTCCAACTGCCACGCCCTTCTGAACTTTAATTTTTCAAATCGGGGTTGAGTTGAGGGTCAAAGTGCCTGTTGAGCGCAGTGACTGCCTCATCGTAGTCGTTGTCATTTCCTGTGTTAGGAAGTGTCTCGAAGAGGTCATGGATCTCCGCACCTCCATAATAGATGAGAAGCGACCATTTCACAGTGCCATCCATTTCCCTTGTCCCTTTGAAATAGTGGTTGAGCCGTCCAACCCATGCCTTTCATCTTGGTGCAGCTGTGGCTGGGTCTGAGGCTTCGCTGAAGGTGGGTAGAGGCGCAACTGCCGTGTGGCTGTGTCCTGGGGGAGGCGCATTGGCACCCCCATGTGGATTATTTGCTCCATCCTGCTGGGCAGCAGTGCCAGCTGCCGGCGGGTTGCTCATGGTGGCCGTGCGCTGGGGTACAGGCACGAGGGCGTCGCCTGGATATCCAAACTCGGTGGCTGGGTGCATGTGCTAGTGCGTGGCCACGTGCCACCAACTGCCTTGTGGCTAAACGTGTGTGCGTGGGAGGCGATGTGCCCTCTGGTGCTGTCCCGTGGTGGAAGAGAGGTGTGGGTGTAGCAGGCGTCTGTGTGTCCTGATATACATATCTCCTTTCTATGTATGTTGTGTTCCTTTCTTCCTGTTTTTTTTTTCACCTTCAGCCTTTAAGTAGCTTAACCTTTCCTCCCTTCTTGTGCCCCCCATAGTCAGGAGACTCCAGGGGTGCGGTTTGCCATGAGGCGCTCCCAAGCAAACAGCAGGGTCTTTTACCGCAGTCCCTTTGCACAGCACGAGTCCTTGTGCAGACTCAGTCCCGGTGGCGCAGTCTGGGATTACACGCGCTAGGGCTGGAGCAGGCAGTATGGAGGGCAGCCCAACCTCAGGGGGCCTCGCCGTCCAGGAGCTGGTGAAGGGATCGGGTAGGCCTGTGGGCTGAGACGCGGCACCAGAGGCAGCAGGTGCGGGAGCAGACACCGCCACAGGATGCGCTCCATGCAGCCCCACGATGTAGGCAGCCTCAGCAGGCGCCACCAGCTGAATGTACTCCTGTTGAGCAGTGAGATGCGTGGGCGGGTGCGAGCAGAGAGGCGCTGGCAGCGGGGCAGGCGGTGCGGCCGCAGAGTTCTCAGGGCCAGAGATTAGCAGGCACCAGCCAGTACGGAGCTGCGTGGGTGGGCTCCGCAAGCTCCTTGCAGGAAACCAATCGGCGGCAGAAAGGAGCAAGATAGCGCGGGTAGGCACCGCATGCTCCCGGCAGGAGCTAGACAGGTAGGCGGGCACGTGTGGGGTGCGACCAGCCTCATCGCCAATGTAGCGCAGCGGGGCCTGGGAATTTCTAGGCCACAGCAGTGCTAAATAATGCACACAAGACTATCACTTTCACTCTCGTGGCAGGAAGACCCCGTTTGTTCTCCGGGCATTTATTTATCCCCTCGGGTCGAGCCTGCCCTTAGGGGTGTGTGGATGCATGAAAATGGCAACAGTGTAGTAAAGAGCCCGAGTGGCTCTCTACAGAGGGGAGGCTCTGAGCAGGTGCTGTTATGGGAAGCAGGAGGTGCCAGTGGTGGGAGGGTCTGACAGGACCGAGAAGAAACAGGCAACATGGCTAACCAATTAAAACTAACGAAAAATGCTACCCGTTCCCATTTCCTAGAACATAGAAAAATACCTGACCTGACCATTCACCCCGAAATTCTGTTTTTGTGTTGCCTTGGGGCACACACTGGGAGCAACTCTGTATCTACGCAAGTTATCTCCCTTTCAATGTTATGCATGTTTCAAAAGATTGTTCAGTTTTTCTGGCTCACATACCTGCTGCATGAAGCTTCTTTACACGATGCAAGACCATGGCTTAGCTTGGATTTTTTTCAGTTCCAGAGTTTAAAAACAACAAGCCTAGTTATATTAAACGAAGGGAAGTCAAAGGCCAGGAAACTATGTCTGCAAACAGGAACATTAATGAACAATATAAACATGGTTTCGTGAGGCTATTGTTGGCTTTTTAGGTCTCGCTGAGCCCAGCGCATGCGCTGACTCAGAGAGACATTTTGGAGGTGAGTTTTCAAAGTGCTGCTGGCTGGCCTAGCGCTTGCGTTCACGCGAGCGTGCACGCAAGAGCCGCTAGCCTTCAGCAGCACTTTGAAAACTCGTGCTTTAGTGCGTCATTGCGATCGCGATCACTTTCACTTTCAGAGCGATCGTGATGACTTTCGCTTTTACGGCCGTGCGGCGTTACTTTTACTGCCGCGTGGCCAATGCTTGTTCTCCCTACAGCTAGCACTCGCTTACAGATTTCTGCAGTCGGGACATTCATCTTCTGTGCTTCAAGCTCGTGATCTGCACATTACATACATATAACACTGCAGCGGGTGCATTCATCCACTGACCTACCTTCCTTTGATTCAAATGTATGACGTGCGCATTACACAAAGATGTCCATCTACTGAAATATCACAAAGGGTTAAGAAGCACACACAGATCTCTGCAAAGGGTCTTTTTACCCACTTACCTATCTCGCTGGGGTTTAAACTGTGGCCTGGACTGAAGTCACAGATCTCTGCAGCAGCCACATAAATCCCCTGAGTTACATTAATGGGACTCGAATCAATGCCCTTCAGATTTCACAAAGAACACCCCAGCGGAAATAGAATATCAAATAGTAAAATAATCAAATAAAGAAAAACATGAATATTTCGTTTTTTTTGTAATTAAAGCTAGTGATATACCAATATTGGAAGCATATAAGGCAGGATGCAGTGACACAGTGCATGGCATGCAGTGACATCGAATGACATGGCAAGTGGCATGCAGCGATGAGAATTGCATGGTGAATAACATGCAGTTACAAGGGCAGCATGGTGGATGCATGCCCTACGTCTAAAAGGAATCATTACCTAGCATGCATTCCACATTGTGCAGAGGCAGCAGTCACAAAACCTTCTAACAACATCAAACACTCCACACAACACACCAGATGGCCCCCTTTGATTTTCCTGTTTCACACCCAAATACACTTATTTGAGAAATAATTATTAGAACGTCTGCTTCACGTTTCTCCATCAAAATAAACTTGATGAGAGGAACATCACATGAGGACAAAATCGTATGTTGACCAAGTATTTGCAATGCAATAGGTCTGGCATTTATTTATTTATTTAAAGAGTTTTATATAGCGTGAACATTACCCTTGGGTATCAGAGCACTTCACAATTACATGAGGTAGGTTAACGATACAATTTGAATAGCAGGACGATTTACAGTGATATGAGGTAGATTAGGTATGCAGCTATATACTATTAGCAACTAAATATACAGTGACAAGATTAGGTTACCGTGTGATGTCAGGAATCACATATATATAGTTATTTCCCTAATATGTTTAACTTCACTGTTCCAATTAAAGTTATTGGAACTGCTTATTGTACAAGTTGTACTGGGACTTCCAATACAAATGTTCCGAAGTGTCTTTTTCCGAGCATTCTACATCTGTGAGTCTCGAGTAGTATAGAATCGTAAATGGTTATCTCCAATATAGCTGGTGAGTTATCTTTACATATTCCGAAAGGACTATTATGAGAACATCTCTCTCACGGTGCTAGTGATGAGCTGTCTAGTTTACGAAAGGAACTTACTCATTAGGAAGATCTTCGCTTCCCTCTTGAATGCTGCTGTGTTAGTAATTTTCCTAATATTTGGAGGGAGTGAGTTCCAAATTCTGGGGGCTGCTCCGGAGAAAGCTCTGTCATACGTTTTCTTCTTCTGGAAGATGGGTAGTCTCAGCAACAGCTCCTTAGCACTTCTGGCAGGTCTGTTTCCCCCTGATAGTTCAATTTTCTTGGCTAAATATCTTGGTGTTTTGTAGTGGAGCGCTCTGTGTGTAATACATGCCATTTTAAGTTGAATTCTGGCTTCGTAAGGTAACCAGTTTAATGCTTTCAGGTGTGGGGAAATGTGGTTGAATTTCCTCGATCCGGTTATAAGTCTTGCGGCCGCATTGAGACATGCTTTTAGTGGTGCTGTGAAAGTTTTAGATAGAACTGCTAGGGTTGTCCATCCATATTCAATCCTTGAAATAACTAAAGATTGGACTGCCAATTTGAGGTCTGCCATAGAAATGAATGGTTTTACTTTTCTAATGTAGTTCAAGTGAAATCGGGCACTTTTTGCCATTGCTTTGATGTGGGCTTTCATGTCTAAGTTCTTGTCCATTGTGATTCCTAGTGATTTCGCTGATTCGACTAGAGTAGGGGTGCAGTTTAGTGCTGTGATCATTTCTGTCCATTCTTTCGCTTCTGTCTGGTTCTTTGGTGGTGAGATTAATAGGAATTTAGTTTTTTGTGCATTTAGCTTCAGATGATTGCTAGTTAACCAGCGTAAAGATACTTTTAAGGCCTCATTCATTAACTTGATGTCTTTCAGCGACGTGATCTTGATGTATATCTGCGTGTCGTCCGCGTACATGTGGTAGGATATTCTTGCATCTCTGAGAATTTCTGTAAGGGGTTCGACATACAGGTTGAAGAGTGATGGAGATAGTGTGGATCCTTGAGGGACTCCAATTGAATTTGGGCATGTTGAGGATAGTGTCTGGTTGACCAGGAATCTTTGCATTCTGTTCTGAAGCAAGGATTCAAACCATTTCAGCACATTTCCCGACAATCCCATCCTGTCATGAAGCCTGGCTAGTAGTTTTTCATGATTTACAGTGTCAAAAGCTGACGACAGGTCAAGAAGGATTAGTAGGCATGTTCTTTTGTGATATAGGGCCTGTTGCGCATCATCCACAATATGTAGGATCGCTGTTTCCGTGCTGTGGCCTGTTCTGAATCCCGACTGGCAGTCGTCCAGCTGCTTGAAATTTGCGATGTGATGGCTCAGTTGATTTTGCACACATTTCTCAATTAATTTGGCAAGTAAAGGAATATTGGTTACTGGGCGGAAGTTGTTAGGTTCTCCCGGATCCGCTGTGGGTTTTTTGATGATGGGGACGACTTGACCTGTTTTTAGGCATTCTGGAGGGATCCCTTGAGATAGAGAGGCATTTATTATTTTTGTCCATATTGGGCTGAATATATGGCTGATTGTTTTTAGGCATTTAGAGGGGAGTGGGTCATTATAGTGGTTATTAGGTTTGATATCCGATAGCGTTTTGGCAATGGTATTCTGTTCATATAGCTTGAAGGTATCCCATTGTGCCTTGTTTTTTGTCCATTCATTTTTGATTGTCGTGGTGGCATTGTTCAGTGTGGGTGGTTGGTTGAGAAGGTTGTCGGCTGCCATCCTGAGCTCTCTTTCAAACGTGTTGGCCTTTTCGGTGAAGAATGTTGAGAATTCTTCACAACTCAGTTGAGTTTTCGTAGTTTCATGGGCCGATTTTGACAACTTATTGGACTGTTGCTTTATGATCTCGAATACTTTCCGTGGTCTGTTTTTGGTGTTGTCCAGTTCCGATCTAATAAATTCCTTTTTAGAGTTGAGGATCTTTTTGTTGTACTCATTTCAGATTTTTCTGAGAGATTTCAACGTGGGGGATGATGGGTGCTGTCTCCATTTTCTTTCAGCAAGTCTTAGTTTTCGCCTATCTTCATTTAATGTTCCATTAAACCATGGATTTTTATCTTTCTCTGTGACTCTTTTCAGTTTTAGTGGCATGGTGGAGTTGACTATGTCCGTTATTGACGTAGTGTAGTGATCCGTTAGATCATTCACATTCTGCAGTTTGTTAGGCGGAACTAGGTCCTTCTCACATCTTTCTATTAGCAGATCAATATTAGTGTCTCTGGTGTCCCAAATCCACTTCTTGATTTTGATAGGCTGCGTGGTCTTGTTCTTTTTCAAGGTGGGTATTAGGAAGGTTATGGCATGGTGATCTGACCAGTAGCATGGAACAATTGAGCGTATTGAAGTATCCTTGTTTCGCGATATTATCCAGTCTAACGTTGCTCCTTTCGAGTGTGTTGGCTGTGTGCAGGCTTGGGTAAGGTTTAGCTCAGTTAAAAAGTCTTTAAATGCGTTGACCTGTTTGTCATTGTTGTCGTCCCAATGTAAATTAAAATCGCCTAGGAATATGTTATTAGAGTGAGTGTTAGAGTTAGCCGTGATGATCTCCATTAGCTGGTCTATGAAAGTAGCATTATTTCCTGGTGGGTGGTAAAGCGCATGCATGTTGCATCTTTGATTGTCTGCCGATCTTATCTTGAGACCTAGGTATTCACAGGATTCGAGTGAGTCAGAATGAATTTGGCTGACCTCTATATCCGATCAATGGATGCAGGCTATACCACCTCCTGTCTTTTTTAGCCTATCTAATCTAACAATGTTATACTGTGGGGGCACCAGGAGATCCATGAGTGGAGAAGAGGATTCCGAAAGCCAGGTTTCTGTTAGGATAGTTAGGTCAATTTCCTGGCTAACTATGAGGGCAGCGATGTCTGAAGCATGTTTTACTGCGGACCGACAATTGAGCAGTAGGCATATCGGAGGTTTCCCTGAGCTACTAGGGTTAAGCTCTTGCCAGTTGGTGGTTAGCTGGACTTGTTGTAAGTTGTTAGGATTGGGTTTCCTTTCCTTATCTCTGGATGTTCTATTAGAATCGATTCGGACTGTCCTAATTTCCTCCCCTCTACTGTGGTCTGTAGGTTCATATGTCCGGAGTAAGGATAAGTTTTCATCTTCAGATAAGTAACTAAGTTTCTGTCAGGTCTATTATGCCTATTTGATAATGGCATGGCCGTCTCACTGCTCTTTCCTTGAGACGTATGCACTGATTTTTGGATGTACTCGACTTTGGAGTGAGTGCTTACTGTGATTTCAAGTATCTTTTCCATCGCTTTCAGTGTGCTTAGAATGTCTTGTGACATATTGCTTATTTGTGTTTGAAGGTCTTCGACTTCACTCTGAATCCAGGGTGAAATATTGGGCGTACGCATCCGCTTATTTCGGGATTCGTGGTTTGTGTCCCAAAGTTTTAGATCTGTTATTGTTCCCGACTTCCTATTCTTTTTGTCATTAGTTTGGTTGTCTGTACTTCCTCTACGTGCGGTGTGAGATGTGTTCTCTGTGGCTTGTGATCTTAATGCCCTGTTCGTGGGGTATAATTTTCGTACTGAGGAAATATGAATTTTGTGATCAGTTATGTCCCCTATCGTAGACCCCAACGGCTCCATGTGCATGCTATAAGTACATGTATGTTCCCTCCAGTTCTAGTTATGAAGACGCAAATACATGTGCGTCCACCGTCAACATGTCCTCTTTCAGATCCGCCATGAATGGGTCAGATATTCCATTCCTAAGTATGAAAGGCCACCGACTTTATGTGGTTCACTTTCCACATTCTACAGATTCAGGCGAGTAGGCCCTGAATTCTGTCATCAAGCCTTTTCCTGCCTTCTGCCTCTGAAAGCTCCAGTCCGAGCCTGCATCTGTATCCATGAACTTTGTCCTACTCCCTGCGCGGCTAACGGTGCCTGATCCAGCCTGTTGCCTGCCAAAAACTGTATTTCACCTTCAAGATTATCTGCTCCGCTCCTCATCCGATGCATTCCTGTCTAGTAGTTTAGGTAAACATTCTTCCAGCTACCGTGCAAAGGGCCAGGCCTCACTATCCTCATGCAAGTAATTCATAGCCCCTGTTACCATGGAAGATTCCTGCCCCCTCGCATTTCATGTAGACGCTTGTACACGCACTAACAGTCAGTATAGAATAGATTCCGTCCTAGAGACCTTTCCTTTCGGATAATACAGTTCTTTAAACATAAGATATTAGATATGATTTGGGATTAGGTTGACATGACCCCTCAGACTTCTGTCTCCACATGTAGAGCTAAATGTCAAGTCCCCTTCACCCTCTAGTTGCACGTCAATCACACGTCATGCGGCTGCGCGCGCATCTCTGCCAAATATTTCTGCTGACATTGCAGGATTCTCTTATGGATCCACCCACTTGTGACATCATGTATAATGACGTTTTCTAAGTTACGCCTATATGTCCGCCTTTTTAGTTACGCATGCATATTTTATCTATCTTATCAACTGTTACGCCTCCTGCATCTGTTTCACTGTAATGCATTTCTTATAAAAATGATTACCTGTCAATAATGTAAGGTCTTCCTTCCAGAACCCTCATGGTGATGGAATTTGAAGCCTGCAGTTCGAACTGTATTTCCTTTGTAGAGGAATAAAGCCTTTTAGAACCTCTAATACCACAGATTCTGCCTCTTATATTTACTGAGTTATTCTTACTAGACTTTACCGCATAAAAAATAGTACCGGTAATGAAATATTTACCACATAAATTGGCGCCCGAACAGGGACACTTTCTCATCTCACGCGCCGGAGGTGCGTTGCAGGCCCGGTCTCCTGCCACAGCTGAACGGACAAAAACGCATACCCGCAGGATTTCCTGTATCTCCCTCCGGCCAAGCGGGGGCGACTGAGGCTGCGATCAACACCCAGACGAGGCGGTGAGAAGTGCGAAGTATCCCGACCAGAGCCTAGCTGAGAGAGCAAGATCCGAGGTATACAGAGGCCCACCAGGTTCCGAAGCTCCGAGTCCAGTCGAGTCGAGTCCAGTCCGGTCCAGTTTCAGTTCAGTTCCGAGGCCTTCCGTTCCGCGCTACCCGGTGAGTACCATTGCCGGGAAGGCATTTAAACGTGCACATAGTCTGTGCCGGTCAAGACGGGTTTGGGTACACAAATCCGGTCTGCACTGTTTTAGCAGTGTATCTGTACTGTTTAGCAGTATATCTAGTATGTCTTGCATATAATTAAGTATTATCTAGTGTTAGTATTATGTCAGTAACTAGTTTTCTATTAGTTATCATCGTTCGTTAAAACTGTTAAGTGTTAAATGTTATAATACGTTCTATACATTGTGGTGTGAATGACTGTTCATTATTGTGTTTATTGTATTAAGTGTGTTCAAGATTAAGTAACCAGATCTAAAAATGCCGCTCTTTTCGAAATTAAGACAGATCAAAACTAGAAAAGGGGTACTCGAAGAAGCTGTTCCCATTCCACCTAGGGACACTCCAGGATATTTTATGTATCATAAACATGGCCTAGATGCCGTATTATTTCTTGATTTATGGGTGGACTACACCAAGGATTTACCAGAGAGTCAGAGATGGCCCGCAGCGGGGACCTGGCATGCAGATTGCATCATGAGAGTAGAAGAAGAATTATGGAAAAAGAAAGCCAGACAGTCACAGAAAGATGCCATTGAATTATGGCGTAAAGAATCATATAGACGTACAGAAAAAGCGCTCAGACAGGAAGAGAAAGGTAGGGAGAATTCGAATAAAACCCGAGAAAATTTATTGATTGAGGAAGGTACCCGAGTAAAAGCAGAACAAATAGATAGACAACGAAACACTCTTATGAATGGTATGTATCCTCTTCTGGTCGAAGGGTTACCTCAGGCTACCCCGGAAATACCAAAAGACTTGACTCCCCCATTACTCCCGATAAAAGCACATCCTAAAACAGCAAAAGACGTTTTCCTTTCCTCTTATTTAGATGACGTAGCTCCCGAGTATGCTAATCCCATACCACACACACCGCTTGCCGATGGTGTACAACACCAAGAGCATCCGTCTGTATCCCCACAACAACAAACTCCTACGCCCATTCCCACAGGTCCGTCCGTTTCTACTGTTTTTCCCGCATCCACAATTTCTATCTTACGTCCAACAAATCCTTTCGTGCCTAGCACCTCAGACGGTGCTACAGGAGGTACGACAGACATGTTTGCCACGCCGCCGCGAAATAAACAGACCCTTAGAGATTTAGCACTCCAACGTACACCCCAACTAGCGACATCCGACATGTTTAAAGAACATCTTGTGGATTGTAGATACGATCCAGTGCCAGGTAAACAGGACAGATTGCTACTATCATCACTACGTATACGACGAGCTACATTGTATTTAATGACGATACCAGGAATGGTTGAACACCTAGACAATATATATCACTTTGTCCAAACAGGGCGAGGCCCAGAAAGTATTAACGAAGCTATGGAATACCAGAAAGTGGATGTACAAAGACAACTACTACGTTTTTTCATAAATTGCGTGATCCAGAACCAAGACAGGCCTGGGGCAGATCATGATACCATGCAAAAACTTGCCAAATGGGGTCAGAACATATCAGACGAGAAACATGATAGACAGGCGTGTATAATCGCCATGTATCGAAAGATCCGCAAGGAAGTAGAACGAATACATAAAGAAAGACGAGAAGCAGACAGAATTGAATCAGAGGGAGAGGAGGAGCAAGAGTCAGAACAATTAGAAACGATAGCTTACGTAGGTAAAGGAAGACACCATAATAATACTAGAGGCTTTAATGATCCGATACGTCCGATACGTCCAGAATGTAACAGACACTTTCAAAACCCTATGTTAAATACAAGGTCCCCTGAACACCTATTCCAAGCTGCTGATAAACTACTCCGAGACCGAAGGGGGTACCATATGCTCGATTCCATGGACGAGCAAGAATTAGCTAGGTCAGCAGTACAATGGGCTGACAGTCCCAGCAAATACAGTGATGATGCACTAGCACACACGTTTCTGAATCTTGCCCCCGACGAACAGCGTTTAGCTAGTATATACATGATTCAACACCTCCTTATCTTATATAAAAGCCAACACTCCGATCCTGGACCCTTACCTGACATATTGACCGAATTACTCACGAATAAATGGAGAGGGTCAGGTACTGATTTGATTAAAGAAATTCTAGAATTTCGAAACCAGTATATAATTTTCGTATGCCCAGAACACGTTCCAATTCCCGCTATGGGAAGAAAAATGTATCACATAGATAGACAGAATCCCTTACGCGAAGTACACCCAATCAGAGGTGAAGATAATAACTTTACACGCGTGTTTGTGTACACGCCTATAACTAAAATTGAATTATTAGAAATGAAGAAAGTAGTACCCAGCCATGACAAGGATCCAGCAGGTTTCCACCGTGAGATAAAGGACATGTTACTCATGGGAGAGTATACCTACCCCGACATTATGAAAATATTGAAAGTGTTAATGCCTGCCGGTGTTTACGAGAAACTCAAAGAAAAGGAATGGGAGGTGGGAGACCAAAAGATAGATTGGACAGCATTAGAAAACGAAGAAAAGGCCGAGCTGCAGGATCAGGGCTTGGGGAAAAGACTACAGCACTACCAGGATTACTAGTGCAGGTACTGCCACGTTTATTAACTACGAAAAAGGAGGACTGGGGTGCAATCTCAGCCTGTAAACAAAAGCAAGATGAAGACACTAGTGATTTCTATTCCCGATTTGAAAAATGTTTTGGTATTAATAGTGGCATAAAAGCAAGTAGCGAGTCATATCCACATCTGTTTGTGACAAAATTAGTTGAAAATTCTCTGCCGCAAGTCAAGAATAGAGTATTGAAATTCGAGAGTACCTGGCAAGGTAACACCCCGTCACAGATGTTACAGATGTTGCAATATCACCACAATAGAATTAGAGAAGAACAAGAACATGAACAAAGACGTATGAAAGATACAAAAATGAAAATGCTTGTTGCTCAGTCAGTTCCAGCTGATGGTCATCACAAGGGTGATGCCACAGGTCCGGTGAAAGGGACATGCAACTATTGTAAACAACAAGGTCATTATATACACGATTGTCCAGTACTGAAACATAATATTGCCACAGGTAGAACACAGGAAAGACCACGTCCACCTAGACAGGATCAGAATCAACAACAAATCCCTCAGCATGCACAACATAGGTCAACTCCGCAACAACTAGCTCCGCAACAGGCAGCTCCACAACAGACCGTAGCAACACCACAAGCGCAGCCTATTGCTGCAACACAAGCAACAACGCAACAGATGTATCAGTATGCACAAGCAGATTATCCCGATTATCAGCGATACACATGAAATAGCCTAGAGAGGGAAGTTGGCTTACCCCTTATTGAGGTTCCTGTAGATCAAGAGGGACCTTATGTACATAGTGAACTATTAGGGGAAGACAGAAAGTTTTTACTTGATACAGGGGCAAGCAGAACAACCATACGACGCAGTGAAGTTCCAGGGGCACCTCTCTCAGGCTCACAGAATATTTCCCTTGGATTCTCAGGAAAGCCTAACATTAATGAAGTTACGCAACCCCTTCCACTTACGGTTGGTCCATTGACACGTACTACAGATTTATTGCTTACTAAATCATGTCCAGAAAACTTGTTAGGTATAAAAACATTGAAAGCTCTAGGAGCTATAATATGTTGTTCTCCGGAAGGAGTACGACTATTTCTACGTGACTTTAAAGGTCACTATGTGTCCAGAGACATGGACCACCGGCTGCAGAGTTTACCTACACATTTATGGGCACAAGGCCCCACTGATGTTGGTTGCATGAACATTACACCATATCGTGTCACACTAAAAACAGGAGTAGTACTACCACGAATGCGACAATATAAGTTACCGCCAGATGCTGTTGTGACTTTGCTGCAAATCATTGACGAGCTCATTGCACAAGGAGTGGTTGTAGAAACCGACTCCAATGTATGTAATTCCCCGATAATTCCGATTCTTAAAAGAACGGATCCAAAAGCATCACCAGTATATCGATTAGTTATTGATCTGCGCGAATTAAATAAATGTATTGTACCACAATACCCTGTGGTCCCAGATATCTCTTCATTACTAACAGCTATTGACTCAGAAGCAACGTTCTTCACTGTAATTAATCTCAAGAATGCTTTCTTTAGCGTCCCAATAGATCCGGAAAGTCAATATCTGTTCGGATTCAGTTTAAATGGACGAAGTTTTAAATTCACACGCGCACCTCAAGGATTTACAGAAAGCCCCAGCATCTATAGCCAAGCACTGAAACGAGAACTTGACAGTATCCACATGCCAATTAACACTGCCTTGCTTCAATATGTCGATGATCTGCTGATCACCGCCCGAAGCGAACCTGAATGTGAAAAAGCGTCACTGACGGTTTTGAAATTTCTGGCCGACAAGGGGCACAAGGTGTCCCCTTTTAAGCTGCAATTCTGTGTCCAGCAAGTTGTTTACCTTGGGCACTCGCTGTCCAAGGAGGGAAGACAGCTTACACCCGACCGCATCCAGTTAATTGCTAACATGTCACCACCAAAGACACAAAAGGAGGTGCGGGCTTTTATAGGTCTCACTTCATACTGTAGGCAGTGGATCCCTCAATATGCATTTCTAGCAAAACCACTCATCCAGTTGACAACACAGGAGGCAGCCATATCGACTGTCCTCCCTTGGACTCAAGAACATACACATGCCTTTGAAAGCTTAAAGAAAGCTTTATGTCAAGCACCTGTTTTAGCAACACCATGTTACAGTAAACAGTTTACACTCTTTGTTACAGAACGCGAAGGTACTGCCTTGTCAGTACTCACTCAGGAACAAGCAGGATCACACAAACCATGTGCTTATTTCTCTAGTACATTAGATCCAGTAGCTCAGGCTCTTCCTGCGTGCCTGAAATCAGTGGCAGCAACAGCTTTAGCAATCAGACAAAGCGATGCCATAGTGTTAGGACATCAATTGACAGTACAAGTACCACACGCAGTAGAGGTTCTCTTGAACCGCACACAAACACAACACTTGACTATAGCGAGACTCACCGGTTATGAATTAACATTGTTTCAGCCACACATAGAAATCAGACGTTGTAATACGTTAAATCCTGCCACACTTTTGCCAGTAAATGGAACAGATCCATTAGCACATGATTGTATTGAAGTCATCACCATCACGACGAAACCCAGACAAGACTTGACAGACATCCCTTTATCAGATCCAGACTTGACATTGTATGTAGATGGTTCATGTATGAGAACAAGTACAGGAGAGTTAGTGGCCGCTTACGCAGTCACAACAGACACTGAAGTCATTGAAACAAATTGTATTAACACTTTGTCAGCTCAAGCAGCAGAGCTCATCGCGTTGACACAAGCCTGTATCCAAGCCAAAAATAAGAAAGTAAACATATACACGGATTCACGTTATGCATTCGGAGTCGTCCATGACTTCGGCGTGCTGTGGCGAGAGAGAGGTTATTTAACTTCTCACGGTGCCCACATCCAACACGGACCCCTCATTCAAGCCCTATTAGACGCGATTCCTCTACCTACTGCAATATCGATTATGAAATGCAAAGCTCATACAAAAGTTACCGATATCATTTCTCAGGGTAATGACCTAGCTGACAGAACAGCTAAACAGACTGCTCAGAACCAGACTCATACAACTGACGCGACAAAGACAATAGTTCTGACACCAACACATTGCATGACAGTTAAGGATCCCGCCCTTGATATAATTGACATACAGACACATGCTACACCAGAAGAAATAAAGAAATGGACTGAATTAGGAGGGATCCAAACGGATCAAGGATGGATGACGAAGGAAAAATCTATATGGTTTCTTCCCGACTCCATGGTTCAAGTCATCATTAACACAATACATAGTCCAGCGCACCTAGGAGAAAAAGCTATGCTAGACAGTATTCAACACATTTGGTTCAACAAACACTTGCGAGCAGCAGCCAAACAGAAAGTACGTACCTGTATGATATGTTGTCAGTTTAATCCAGGTAAAAGCATCCCCGTAGAGCAGGGTGGATTTCAACCTCCCGATCATGCTTTTGAAGTCCTCCAGATGGATTATATCCAGATGGAACGATGTCGAGGATTCAAATATGTTCTCGTAGTTGTTTGTGCTCTTTCCCGTTGGACAGAAGCCTACCCGGTTTCAGATTACACTGCCCCGACTACTGCCAAACAGCTAGTTCGAGAATTCTTCCCACGATTCGGTTTGCCACGTGTTGTCTACTCAGATAACGGCCAGCCGTTCTCATCCGAGCTGATGAAACACGTTTCACTTTTGTTAGGTTACCAATGGAAATTCCACTGTGTCCGACATCCCGAGGCAGCAGGTCTCGTGGAACGTCATAATCAAACTCTGAAAATTAGATTGTCCAAAATATGTAGAGAAAAAGGTGTCGATTGGATAGTAGCCTTACCAGTTGCGCTCTTTTACATGAGAATGGTAGCACATTCTCGAACAGGGCTATCCCCGTACGAGGTGATCTTCGGTAGACCACCAAATATGTGGGGGACGCCTTTACCTCGCAAAATCACTGATGTTGACTGTAATATGCTGACAGATTACCTGGCTTCCTTGATGTCTGCACTACAATCTTGTCGTTCACAGGTAGCTGCAGCTTTTCCCGATAACACTGAGGTGAAGCCCCATGACGTGGTTCCAGGTGACCTGGTTCTGGTACGGAATTTCGACCGGAAGACCCAACTGGAGCCTAGGTGGAAATCGCCTAAACTCGTTCTACTAACAACAAGGACAGCCGTGAAGATCGAGGGACGTAAAGGGTGGTTGCACTCGAGTCATATCAAGAAATTTTATGGACTACCGACCGATGTGAACACTCAGCCTTGTATTCCTTCACAGACTGATTCAAATCTCCCCTTGGTTGAACCCATGAAAACTGAACTTTATAAACTAAAATTAAGGTCTAGCAAGTCAGACAATTTGATTGTTTAAGTCCTCTCCAAGGTGAATCGGTTGAATTTGTCTCTGACATGTATCCTCTAGACCGAAATAGAGAGAGAAATAGACAGATAAAGCTGAAAAAACATGCGTACTGTAAATCGCTTCGTAGTCACTGCACAGTAACATTATTAATTTTGTTTTTTCTAAGTCTTCTGATCATCATTTCTAGTATATTGCTGCATATGTATTACCCTATTTCTAAACGTGCTTACAATGTTACTGCTGAACATTCTTTTAGCGAATTACCTCCGCATGAGTTGTCCTATAGATTTGCGCTGCGCAACAACACATTCATTAGTATGTTACATCATTCCCATCAAACCAGCAATGCTACCAATTGTTGGATATGTGGCCGACTCCCTCCCTATCAGAACTATAAGGGAGTTTTGCCCCTCTTTCCATATCCGTTCACACACAATGGCTCCTGTGGAGCATGGTTTAGTTTGATTAATTCCCTAGATTCAAATGCCGTAGTTTATCAAGACAACTGGGTATGGGGAAACCTGAACCTAGTTTTGCTTAAAGTCTGCTACCCTAACAAGGAGGGACTTCCCAAAAGAACAGGAACTGATCTAGAAAATGAAGTATATGGATTAGGTAATTTTACACTTAACCTCCTGATTCTGAATGTCGAATCCGAAGCTACACCAATCTTGCCCGCTATGTCAGTATTCCCAGTTAAAGGGGAATTATGTGTAAGAAAGAATGGTTCCATACACATGGGCCATAGTAAATGCACCACTGTAATAAAATTCAGTGATCAAGGCAAGTCCACGTTTAGAGCTTCCTGTCATTCCTACTTCATATGTGGCCAGACCGCATATATACGTTTACCTCTAGACTGGGATGGTACCTGTTACATTGCATTCCTTCTGCCACCTGTTTTCCTAGCCCCTCCTGATTATCACAGAAATACCCATTTAGTACACAATATACAGCAGAGAGATCTCCCGATTGTCGATTACACTGAAACGGCATGGGAGCAATACACAGATTTCAATAAAGGTTTCTTTCCCTATATAGGTACAGTCACTAATAGTAAGCTGATACGTAGATTAACTAGAACCCTTGAAGCAGTAGTGAACGAGACTACTTCCGCCTTAGGCAATTTAACAGAAGAGCAGTCTGCTATGCGGATTGTTGTGCTTCAAAATCGTCTTGTCCTTGACGTCATCCTGGCCGATAGGGGCGGAGCTTGTAGGGTCATCGGATCAAGTTGCTGTGTTTTCATACCAGAAAACTCGCCGTCAGTATATAAAGCCATAACTCGCCTTCATAAGATTATAAGCCAGATACACCAGAGTCCAGGCACCTGGACTTGGTCCGGTTGGTTCTGGAGCGTGTTGTCAGCCTGGGGATGGAG
Source organism: Triturus cristatus (assembly GCF_964204655.1). Classification (NCBI taxonomy): domain Eukaryota; kingdom Metazoa; phylum Chordata; class Amphibia; order Caudata; family Salamandridae; genus Triturus; species Triturus cristatus. The sequence goes on from NC_140583.1 coordinate 558,195,286, forward strand.
GATCCTATCCTTCCTAGGTATTGGCTTTCTCATACTATTCAGTTGCTGCTTATGTCTACAATGTGGGCCAGCGATTTGTGGTCTGTGTGCCACATCGTGTATCCCGCATCCAAGTTTTCGTTCAAGATCCCGGAAGAAGAAAGAAGAACAAATGATGCTATATGAACAGATCGATGGATTGATGAAGATCGATATCTCCTGAGGGTCCGTAGGGGACAAGGAGGGAATGAGGAAATATGAATTTTGTGATCAGTTATGTCCCCTATCGTAGACCCCAACGGCTCCATGTGCATGCTATAAGTACATGTATGTTCCCTCCAGTTCTAGTTATGAAGACGCAAATACATGTGCGTCCACCGTCAACATGTCCTCTTTCAGATCCGCCATGAATGGGTCAGATATTCCATTCCTAAGTATGAAAGGCCACCGACTTTATGTGGTTCACTTTCCACATTCTACAGATTCAGGCGAGTAGGCCCTGAATTCTGTCATCAAGCCTTTTCCTGCCTTCTGCCTCTGAAAGCTCCAGTCCGAGCCTGCATCTGTATCCATGAACTTTGTCCTACTCCCTGCGCGGCTAACGGTGCCTGATCCAGCCTGTTGCCTGCCAAAAACTGTATTTCACCTTCAAGATTATCTGCTCCGCTCCTCATCCGATGCATTCCTGTCTAGTAGTTTAGGTAAACATTCTTCCAGCTACCGTGCAAAGGGCCAGGTCTCACTATCCTCAAGCAAGTAATTCATAGCCCCTGTTACCATGGAAGATTCCTGCCCCCTCGCATTTCATGTAGACGCTTGTACACGCACTAACAGTCAGTATAGAATAGATTCCGTCCTAGAGACCTTTCCTTTCGGATAATACAGTTCTTTAAACATAAGATATTAGATATGATTTGGGATTAGGTTGACATGACCCCTCAGACTTCTGTCTCCACATGTAGAGCTAAATGTCAAGTCCCCTTCACCCTCTAGTTGCACGTCAATCACACGTCATGCGGCTGCGCGCGCATCTCTGCCAAATATTTCTGCTGACATTGCAGGATTCTCTTATGGATCCACCCACTTGTGACATCATGTATAATGACGTTTTCTAAGTTACGCCTATATGTCCGCCTTTTTAGTTACGCATGCATATTTTATCTATCTTATCAACTGTTACGCCTCCTGCATCTGTTTCACTGTAATGCATTTCTTATAAAAATGATTACCTGTCAATAATGTAAGGTCTTCCTTCCTGAACCCTCATGGTGATGGAATTTGAAGCCTGCAGTTCGAACTGTATTTCCTTTGTAGAGGAATAAAGCCTTTTAGAACCTCTAATACCACGGATTCTGCCTCTTATATTTACTGAGTTATTCTTACTAGACTTTATAATGAAATATTTACCACAGTACAGTCCTCGATGTCATTTGTGTTGTAGTAGAGAGGGATATGGAAGGGGTGATATCTTCCCTGTCATTAGTTTCTAGATTCCCGTAGACTGGCCTACTCGTAGAAGGTGTCCCATCATTGGGGGGAGGTGTTAGTTCTTCCCTCTGTAACGTCGTCGGATCGGAATTGGTAAATCTTGTGGATATTTCTGTTGTTTCTTTATCTTTTCCATCCAATGCGCCTCCTGTCACATTAGTGTCTTTTAGTGGCATTGTGTGTTGGGGTTCCTGAAGGTCTCTGGGTAGTATGATGCATATGGTGGTAGTGTTGGCGTTGCATAGGGTGGCTACTTGTGAGGTCTGGTGTTGTTGAGAACTTGATTTCTCTACCCGTTCTTTTAAGGTTAAGAACATGTTGTCGAATTTTTCGAATTCGTTGTTGGCTGCTTGCATGAGCACAATTCCGTTCTTGTAAATAGTTATGCATAGGTTCGCTCTAAGACTTGGTGACGGTGTGATCATAAGTCTTGTGCCATGTGGGATATTACTCATAGATTTTATGTTGAGCATCTCGGTGACGACATTACGCCATTTAGCCCTTTTTCTGGTAAAAAAGATCAGGTCATTTACAATAGTGCCATTGTCTAGATTAAAGGAGGGGTCAGATATCAGCGTGTCCGGGTTTGTCCTTAATAGCTTGTGTTTGAATTTTTTGGCTGCATTCTTAGATAAGATGGTTGGATACTTTATTGCATGTGCGTTTATGCCCACTGGTTCTAAATTGGTAACAGCCATGTTTGCTAGTTGGTGTAAGGTACTTTAGTGGTGATCTCCCTTAGCTGTCACTATCTACTCCTACTGTATACATGGTCGGCTTGTCTAGGTAGCTTTGATTAATTCTTTTGACTTTGGTTTAGAGCGTATTGCCAAAGTAGTGTTCAAAATAATTTCCCATACCATTCCTCCTTTCCCTTCAATGGTGTTATAAAAGAGACCGAGGCACTCCAATATGGCCGATGTCTTAGTTACCAAGCTCATCTGAGGGCTGGATGCCCTGATCTGTTTCTAATTCCTAGTCCTCTTTCACTAGCCCTTTCCTTGATCCTTCCATTTTGTACATCAGCTTCTCAGCATGGAGCCATCCCCAAACTCGAGAGTGCCCAGGGCATCTAGGTAGCGAGGCAACAAAACACCAAGGTGATATGTACAGTTAAAAATGGTATAAGTGTCTGATTTCTGTTTGCTTTACAATATATTCATCCTTTTAACTCAGTTTTTTCAAATCTGGTCGTCAGCGGCGGCCGCCATTTTAAGGTCAGGCAAGCCGTGCCCTGACTTCCCAGCTTATTGCTGAACAATTTGTCCGGCTTCACTTTGTTCCTTTTTGTATTTTGCTCTGGGCCTCAAGCATCTCCCCGCATCCCCACAACAGTCCGCGCAGTTCCTCAGAGTTTAAATTATTGGCATTGTAAATGACAATGGCTTTTATTTATGCTATAAGAACCAAAACATAAATAAAAGGCATTGTTATATATAATGCCAATAGCTCAAACTGCGTAAATGCGAGACCTATTGCATTGCAAATGCTTGTTTGTTTTAGAATCACATTAATTTGAGACACCCTGACCTGCCAGCAGTTCTTTAAATGGCATGGTGCTGTCCAGTGCTGAGTACCGGCACTTTTTTATTTTGAGCTGGAGAGTACTAGCACTTCTCAAGAGAAATGTAATACTTTTAATCGAAGATTACCGGCACTTCTCAGAAACAAGCAGGCACTCTGGTACAGAGTACTTGCACTTCTATTTTTCCATCTCAAGCACTGTCTGCCAGCAATGACTTCCCATTCAGTCGGCTTTGTCCCGACCTTCATTTTCCTGTCACAATATTCCAGCTAATTCTTTTCCTCTTATATGGTTATATTATCGGTGTTCCGTATTCCTTTTCAAAACTACAGAGCATTACAACATGCTTTGGATGGGCAAGATGAATTGCAGCAACTGATCATGCTGTGATTAATTTAGGGGTGTAGCTAAAATTGGTGCAAGAGGTGTGACATCCAGGGCCCATGGCATCCTTGCTACGTGGGATAGTGGCATAGTGACCAAAAGAATGATGGATTTAACCCAGATCTGTTGACTAGGGGTGAATGTTTTGATTTGTTCTGCATTCCGTCCATCAATTGTGTGCCTTTTACAACACTCACCAGCACAATTCCGGTGCACATTCTCTGAGCCACATATACAGCAAGAAAAGGCAATGCTAGGCATTGACATCTCAATTAATGTCTTCTGCGACCATGCACAACAGGCACAGTATCTACCTATTCAACCTACTAGAAAGCACTTTATGGCCTTGAGAAAGAGCATGAAAGTGCAATGGAATAGCTCCCTGACCCGAAGTATAAGTGCAAATGTAACAAAGAGGACAACAATCTCCTGTCTCTAGTTGTCATCTGTTCATGCCATAATTACCACACAACAACTGCTGACATGGATAAAAAACTAACCCATGCAGTTTTTTCATGGAAGCTAGTGAGAGACGTCGACATCATCCGGGGAGATAAATGGGTCTGGTGCAGGATTTGACACAGGGGCTGTAGCGATCCAAGAGCACTAGATTTACATCACCATGCTGCACTGGGACAGAGGTAGGCAGTGACGAAATTTTGCAAAGTAACCAACATATCTTCCATGGAGGCGTGCAGAGAGCCACAATCAAAAGAAATACAAATCTCTATGAGATAAGCCTACATCACTGCTTTTCTCTGTACAGAGAGCCATGGACAGGGTGTAAATCACCCTGCTGTGTGAAAGTAAGGGCAGTGAGTGAAACCCAGAATAGGAAAGAGGGTACAGCCTGCAAGGGCCTTAGAACCTTCCAAGATGTAGCGGTCATCCTACATTCAGATGGGCGGAACTCACAGAGTTTCACTTCACGGAATTCAGCGGAGTTAAATAAAAACTCATCGAGATTCCACGGAGTTCCACCAATGGGTGGCAAATATGCAGCTTGCGCTGCTTTTTAGCACTGGTAGTACAAGCAGCATTGAAAAATCAGCACAAATGGCACCATGTATTCAACAAGCGCACACGGCCATTTGAGTTGATTTTACTGCCACTCGAGTAGAAAATCTACTTGAGCTGTAGCAAATCTATTCGAGTGGCAGCCCTATGACCTCGACCACTTGTGACTTCCTGTGACCACCCATGTTAGAAAATCATGCCAAAGGACACCAAATCTTGCTCGCATTCACCAGTTTTCATACGGCGATTGGTGGAATTTGGCAGAAAATCCTTGTTAAAGAGCAAAGTGGAGTGACCAAAATTCTGCCAATTCAGCTGGCTGAACGAAGCAGTCCACCCACCCCTGATCTTAAATGGGTGGCCATTGCAGAAACCCAAAGAAACTCTTGCAAAACCATCAGAAAAAAAATGCAGTTTATTTTACAACTGGTCCATTTCCGAAATAATTAAATGTGGACCAAAGGGACAATGTGGTGGACATTTTGGAATAGGCCTTCGTCACAAATAAACAGTGCAATTAATCATCTTGAGAAAATGCCAGTTTTAGTATGAATTGGAAAACAAATGACAACAAAACAAATGAAAAGAAGAATATGTGGACACAAGAATGAAGGCCATCATTGCGAAGAAACATTTGCAAACCTTGAGGTGAATACCTAGGTAGCATTCCATGTATAGATGATGTGTGTAGCTTTTTCTGGACATGACCGTTGGACTATGAGTAGCAATATATTAAACATATGGCGTAACCACTAAAGAGTCATTAAATGGCATATTCTACCAGACAAGGAGGACTTAAAGAAATATTAGAAGCCTGGATATAAATTGGCCACAATTCAAAGACATTACTTGCAAGACAGATCAAAATAATGAATAGTGCTATTAGATATTAAGTGAATGAAAGTAATGTAATTAATCAAGGGAAAAAAATATAAAGCAGCAAAGAGAAGGGTCACCAAACAACAAACCCAACAGCATTAATGCAGCCATAGTGACGAGAGTAAACCAAATACTCTCTGGTGAAATCTGCAGTGTTCTGCTGTTCACTAGTTGAAAATACAGCAGGGTAGACTAAGGGATCTGTACTTTTAAGGATGTCAAATGGAATATCTTTGGGTAAGTGATGATGCATGCTGCTTGTAGCAACAAAGAGACTGCAATGCGTTTATGTGAACACCAGTGGGTGTACCTATCCATGAAGCATTTAGACTTGAGGAAGAAACTATAGAATTAAGAATCATAATATCCTGATGAAACAACACGTTCATATATAAACATTCCAAGATTCATTGAAGTACTCTGGTGACTCTCTACCTTCACCACTTACAATCAATTTGACACCCACTTGCAGGCTGTGTCAAGCCTTGGAAAAAGCTCAAAGGTGCTGTGCAAAAGAGACTACAGCAGAGCTACCCCATTATGCCTGAAGAGAGAGGCTCGCAACACTTGCTTAGTTCCCTCAACATGCCACCTACAGTTACAGCAGCTAATTCTCAGTTTGTGACCCGCACTGAAGTGATGGTTGGACTTGTTAGACGATCATCTTGAAACATCTTCAGCATCCACGACAGAGGCTAACGCGTCTGATTGTATAGCGATGCACAGTGGACATATTTTAACCCTATGAAAAGTTTTTTACTGGAAATACCACACTTTCAATTAGACATGCAAGGAACCAGGCAAAACCCTAGAATTACTTATTGCAAGGCTAGAAAGTCTGGTAGAAAATTATGCCTTCAGTTTATTCACAAATGCAGACCCAATTCAACAGCAATTCATTAAGGTCAGTCAGCCTGTCATCAACAATCCAACATCGATTTGGACTAAAAGGAAATTGTCTCAAGATCCAAATTTGGTGAGCAAGCCCAAGACCGCACACTACACATGAACGCAATGCAGGAGAACGAAAAAGAAGGCTCTCTCATACACCGTCGAGTAAAACAGAAGAGTCCAAGCAAATAGCAAGGAGGGTTCAAGGCAATGAAACGTCTCAAGATCACAAGTAGCCGTCAGCGATCAGATATTAAAGCCGAGGATATGGCATGTTATGTTATGTTAGAATATTTGTAAAGCGCATGTCTGCCACAGCAACGGGGCGTCCAAGCACTAGTCTTAGAATAGCCAGAAACAGAATAGACTGAGGATTTAGGTGGAGAATATACAAGTCTTGAAGGTTTTTCTTAACGCCCAATGATTGGGAGTGCTCCTGATGGACAGAGGTAGTGCATTCTAGAGGGCAGGGGCATTGGCACAGAGGGAGCGCCCTCCTGTTCGAGAGCTTTTGACATTCGGGAAACAGGCAAAATAAAGTTTGGCTGAGCGTAGGGCTTGCAAAGTAACATATAGGTGGAGCAGATTAGAAAGAATAGAAGGCCCCTGGGAGTTCAGATTTTTTTTAACCACGCATACAAGCTTGAAATTAATTTTCTTGTCCACAGGCCTGTGGATAAAGCTGAAAACCGAGCAAAATGTAGGGATGGCAAATTGTATCCGTGCCGCAGCATTTTGGGCCATCAGTAGTCTTTTGGTCACAGTCTTAATGGATCCTAGATACAGCGCATAGCAGTAGTCCAGCTTACAGAGTATGGTTGGCTGGATAATAACCTGGCGAGTCTGGGAATCGAAAAGGCCCAAAATGGGTTTTAGCCCTCCTAGGAGTCCAAAACATACACATTCCACCTATTTGCCTGCGCTTCAAAAGTGAGAGCACTATCAATCAAGGCGCCCACATTTTTAACCAGTCCTTTGGGCTGGGGGGTTGACTCTAAAGTGGAGAGCCATCAATGATCACAGCACACATACAAAAAGCAAATTGCATTGAATGATTGTTTATGTGCATGAAGGTGTCCCTTCCTGCACATTAACAACCATTTGAAAAATGATGATTTGCAACTTCTATGTGTGCTGCAAAATGCTGCACACATAGAAGTTACAAATTGCCATTCTGGATGGTTTGTGTGTCACCTTTCTGCACATAAACAATCACTCTCTCAATGCAGGCACCCTTGCACTATGGTGCAAGGGTGCCATTTGGGAGTGGGAGGGCATGCAGGGGGGCACATGTAGTGCACCCCTGTATTTGCACCCCCCGTTCCTGCACAGTTTGGCATGTATGCCTCACTGTACAGGAAGGTGCAGTCGACACTCTGACGGCGGCAGTCTGCATGTTAGGCTCTTCTATGGACCTAACAGCAGCCGCTGTCAGACCACCACAGAACTGCCTGCCAGACCAGGATTTATCTCATAATCTGGCAGGCGGTGGAACGACAGCTTTGGCATTCCTACAGCGGTGGGCACTTTGCTGCCACCGCTGTAGGACCGCCAAAGGCATAATCTGGCCCAAAGACTCTGCCCAGTCAGGGGAGACTGAGTCAAGGCTTGCTTTTCCTACCCGCTTGGCCAGAGAGGTAAGCGCAACCACTGCACAAGGCTGCATTTAGAGTCCCACTGACTCCAGGGGTCAGCTTAATGATGGTGAGTTCATGGGGACTAAAGTGAACTAAAATCCGCAGACCAGAGTTAAAACAATTCCGGCACATACATACAGGTACCATACTGTACTGAGGACCTAGGAACCTCAGCCGTTTGGCACTATTGGCTGTCGAGACACCAACATCTCTGACAGATCAAGGAGGCGACCTCACAAGATGACCATAGAGTAAGCTGCACCATCCTCAGTATGCGGCTATCTACATAAAACAAACCCGAGCAAGCTGCTTGTCCTGACATCCCCTCCTCTGTCCTCCACTTAACCCTCTTCTTTGGAAACGGTAACAGAGACAATAAAACAACTTGATATACTTAATGTGATTGGTCTCATGAATTATGTCAAAAGAAAAAAACCTGTTCATACTCTAAACAAGCAGGCATAGCTCTTCTACAAGACACTCACTTTTCTCACCTGGAGCCGATAAATTAAGTGAATGGGTAGAAAAGGTACTTTCTAACTGTTGAACTACTCTTTAAAACCCCAACAATCCATCTGCTCAGACCAGTTTGAGAAAAACTACAGAAGCAATACTTATGAAAAAATATTTTGCTTGTACGCTGATAAACTCAAAGACGGATGAAAAAGGAGATACTTATTCGCCAGATTTAGACTGCGGACAAAAGTGATCAGTGTCGGCTCCATCTATACGTCAACAGGTAATACGTCAACCCTCCTCCTCTCTCTTCATCGCATCAATGCAGAACTAGATCTCATGTGATGATAGTGGGCAACTGGAGCCCTGGGAATTATCCTGATTGGACTGGTCTACCAGTTGTAGCCAAAAACAGGGACAGGCCCTCTTGAGATGTAAAATGGAATATCAATGCATTTTGGACATTTGGAGACTCTTACACCCAACAGGTGAGAAATATTCCTCCTTGTCTACTGTACATGACACCCAGTCCAGATTAGACTACTTTCTCATGTTACAGCCCACTACTTCACTGATACTTCTCAGCATGAATCTAGAGGATCTCTCACTAATCATGCACCCATCTACGTCACTTCAGATTGGAATCTGAGTAAAGCAATATGCAAACCGTGGCGACTTAACACATCGCACTACAGAGATACAGCATTGGTCAACAGAAGCAACAGGAAGCAACAGACCGCATTAGAGACAGAGATTAAAACTCTCCTGAGGCAGTATACTGGGAATCCCACTGTTGAAAGGAAGCGTAAACTAGAGGAGGCCAACATGGTCCTGGACAGCCTGAACACTACGTTTGAGAACAACAGGAGGAACGGACTGAAGTGAAATGTCTTTATTAGCATACATGAATGGCCCCGGGAGCTCCAGCAGTTCCTCTGCAACTGCCATCCACTCCTCTAACATTCCCCACCAGGAGCTCCAGACACAGATTGCATTGAAACTTGGCAACAGTCAGCAGGATACCATAATTCTATGGTTACAGAACATAACATATTAACAAAAAAAACAAAAAAATACCTACAGCGATCATATACTATGAATATTATAACATAGATTAAACAATTGTTTCACCATAAGTTGAATGCAATAATATGATATGCTTCACATAACATAGACTAAGCAATTGGTACCCCACAAGTCACATGCTCATGTGGTCCTTATGCCATGCTGATTTTTGCCTCAAACGCCCACTTACTCACCGACCACTAACATCAAGATTTCCTTCTTCACTCGTACTCCCTCTTCTTAACCAATTACGCACCTCCTCTTTAGAACACTTCGCAACTCTCCTGGCTTTCCACCATTTACCATCAGACAACAATAAGGAATATCCCCTTGCTTTCATCGCTTTCTTAGGATCAGACAATTTGGAAAATCTTTTCTTCACTACATTTTCTGGCCACTCTGTTACCCACATACCTTCTCAGAAATTCCTATCTGACTTGAGCACTCACTTCATTGTGGCTCTGCGTGTATTGTGCATGATCATTTTCAATTTTCTCACGCAAACCTTTCTTTGGGATATTTTTCTTTCCATATCTCACCATCCACGCAGAGACAGCTACTGTACACTGCACTCTTCCCTTCAACAAACGGAACGGTGTCTCCCCTGTTACAGAATGGGGTGTTGTTCTGTAATTCCACAACATCTCTTTTATTTGTTTCCTCTCCTCCAGCAACTGTTATTCACCATGGCTAATTGCAAACTTTCACTCAAAGCGAGATTAAAGCGCTCAATATGGCCATTACTCTTTGGATGATAGACTGGAGTCTTGCGTTGCTTGATGCCCTATTTCTTGAGGAAACAAACAAACTCTGCTGATACAAATTGCAGATGATTGCTTGAAAGTATTTCCTCCAGACATCCTTCTCTGCGGAAAACCTCATCAAAAAATGCAATGATATTTGCAGTCTTCACTTCACTCACAAATGTCACCTCTGGCCATTTAGGGCGAGATGTAGGTGGCTAAATACCGGTCGGTAACGGCGAAATTCAGTAAATTTCAGCGTTACCGACCGGTATTTAGCCATGTGCGATGTAGGTAAGGAATCGGTAAATAAGGAATCGGTAAATACCGATTCCTTATTGGTCTTGCATTTAAGGAATCGGTAATACCGATTCCTTATATGCAATGTAGGAAGCACTGAAGACAGTGCACTTCAGCCTTAAGGAATCGCTATTTACCACCAACTTCAAGTTGGTGGTAAGTAGCGATTTCCTTACAAAAAAGCACTTTTTTGCTTTTGTTAATGTGCCATGTGGCACACGTCCATGCCCTTAGGGCATGCATGTGCGCCACATGTGCACATATGCACATTTCAGGGGTGCGGTAGGGTGTCCTTTGGACACCCTGGCACCCGTGAAATACCTCCCGCTATTAACGTTTCGGTAATACCGAATCGCTAATAGTGAATGTCTTCACATTCATTCCTATGGGCCTCCAAGCCCATAGAAATGAATTGGTAGGTATTCCTTATTATCGGATCTCTATTACCAATTCGGTTATAAGGAATATTAAGAATTCTGTATTTTTTACCGAATCTTTACCTTCGTAGGAAATACCGATTTCTTAATACCGAATCGGTAAAATTCGGTATTAAGGAATCGGTATTTCACATTTACCTACATCTGGCCCTTAGAATAGAAGTTCATTAATACAATGGCATATCATTCCTTTAAACCCAAGCATTCAAACGGCCCACATATGTCAATGCCTACTTTTCCCCATGCTTTCTTTGGCCACTCCACAGGATTAATAGTGGTTTCCATCAGAGAATGTGATTTGTCATTACACATGCATAAAACGCAGTTTCTAACAAATCTTTCTATCTGCCTGTCCATCCCAGGCCACCAAAAATCCATCCTGATCTTCCTCTTCATTGCTGCCATACCACCATGACCTTCATGCATTATTCCTAATAACCTACTATGCATTCAATCAATCAATCAATCAATCAATCAATCAATCAATCACGTACTCACTCAGAAAGACCTCCCTGATTCATGGAATGAGGCCATTATAACTATTCTGCAAAAGCCAGGGAAAGACCCAACAACATGTGAATCCTATAGGCCAATATCACACCAAAATCCAGACTTAAAAATCAATACACAAATAATGGCCAAACGGCTTAGTAAGGTTGCAGGGTTCTTAGTCCACCCCAACCAAAAATATTTATCAACGGAAGACAATTTAACCCAAGAGCTAATTGGAGCAACAGACATAGCCACTTAATTACAACACTCCGCTGTCAATAATTACATTTGATGCTGCCAAAGCATTTGACAGAGTCAGCTGGCCTTTTCTAAAGAAGCCCTAGGGAAGTTTAACCTGAAAAAAACCTTCCAAAAGGCCATAAAACAAATCTACAAAAACCCCACTGCAAAGGTGCTAGTAAATGACAGCCTTACTGACAAAATCTAAATTAAGAGAGGCACGATACAAGGCTGTCCCCTATCCCCTCTATTGCTTAATCTCTATATAGAACTTCTGGCCTGTTTATTTAGAGGAAACAGTAAGGGGATCATTATTATAGCGGGTGGATCGCCACTGCCCGTAAGGCGGTGGCAATCCACCTGCCAATTCCCACCGCCCGCCTACCATTCCTCCCACCATATTACAATGGCGGGGGGATCCTGGCGGACAGAAAGACCGTCTGCCGGTTTTCCGCCAGTCGGACAGGCGACCAGGCGGAAGAGGGCTCTGATATGGTGGCGGTGTGTGCATGGAAAGGCATGCGGTTTCTGTCTTAGGGGGCCCGTTGCGGGCCCCCAGGGTGTTCAGGGGGTCGGGGGTGCTCTCGCGGGGGTACCTATGGTACCCTCTACATTTGAATGCACAAGTGGCAGACACCGTGTGGTCCCTGTCATGCTGTGCATTCAAATGCACAACATGCATTTTTCACATTGTGGCGGGTGCTGCTTGCAGCACCGCCTGCCGCAATGTAATAAATGCGGAATGTGCCAGCCAGTGTGGCAGGCGCATCCTAATGCCACTGGTGGGACCGCCGCACCTTCGGCAGTCGGTCCCTGGCTCTCTTGCGATGGCGGGCAGACTTTGTAATGGGCCCCTAAGATCATTCCATTTACTTATCGGAGCTGGGAGAAAAAAGTAGCACTGTATACCGACGACCTGATGCTATTCTCTAGTAAGTTATCCATTTCTCTTCCAGCAATAGAGGAGGTTTTGGCCCAATATGGAAAGGTATCTGGTTATATGATAAATCAATCAAAATCCGAGATCATGGACTGGAACTGTGACTCTAAAAATCCTTCCGCAAAAGAAAAAAATAAAGTATCTTGGTATAGACCTAGTAAAAGATATTAAAAAAATAACGAATAAAAAAAGTAAGGAAGCTTCTCAAAGTATGGGGTGGGCTTCCACTAACCATTATAGGAAAATCCAACGTGATTAAAATGTCAATCGTTCCTAAATTTACATACATTTTCAGCACCATACCGTTGTAATACAAGAAAGAATGGTTGAAAAAATTACAAGGAGAATTAAACAGCTTCATTTGGGCTGCGAAAGGGGTAAGAATTGCCTGTTGAAGACTAAGAAGGAATAAAAATCAGGGAGGGATAGCAAGCCCGGATCTGTTGGAATATTGCAAGGCTTTTCAGTTCAAGTATTCAAGAATATATTAGACTGTTACGAGGTCTACTTCCCACACTTACAGGCGCTACTAACTAAGAACGACAGCCATTTTCTGTATGAATTTGGTCACCCCAAATTTTTCAAAAAAATGAAACTGAAGACCCTCTGGTCTGCCGCAAAACTATGGTACCAGATAAGCAGTACCCTACTACAGGGATCTCGCTCCAATTTGGAATTCGCCCGGGAACCCGGAATGTCTTAGAGACAGATTAGCCATTCACTTAAGGGAAAGAGGCTTAAATAAATGGGGCAAGCTTATAGAGTAAAACTCAGTTATCAACTGGGATGCTCTTGTAATCAAGAACGAGGGTACCATTTCAAAATGTAAATATTATCTGCTGCAAAACTGGGTGAAGAGTCTTGGAGAAGAAGAAACAGGAACTAGAGATATTGAGAAAATACTCCAGAGAAATAAGACACCCAAGAAAGAAATTTACTGTTCGCACTGGACTCTTATTCAGGCGGGGGGAAAGGATTTTACGATTCCAAACGAGAAATGGGGGAAAGAGCTGCTGACGTTGGATATAACACACATATGGAAAGTATCTATGGCTACATGCTGGCACATAGTAAAATTCGCCCGTTGAGAAAAAAACATCTGTTTACCACCCACAGAGCATACTGGACTCCGATAAAGCTATCCAAGATCAATAAGCAAAATGTGCAAAGCTGTCCAAAATGTGGGGAAGGAAGAGCGGATGATCTCCATACGTTTCGGCAGTGCCCCCTTCTCGTGCAGTTTTGGAACGAGGCTGGTAAGACTCACAGACTTCTCCTCGGTCTACCAATCAAGGTAAGCTTGGATCTTGTTATTTTTGGGATAGATCTGAATTCTTCAAGCTATCAGAAACTAGATAAAGAACGCGAAAATATCCTTTTCCTATTAATATTGTTGGTCAGAAGAGAAATGTGCATAAAGTGGGTGAAACCGGTACCACCAACACATAGAGAATGGCTAGCCTCAATTCAGAGAACATTCAATCTAGATAAATGTGGGAGGGTAAGTAAGAGATATACATTTTGGGGTATCTGGGAACAATATAATAATTGTACTTGAAGACGTCCAAGACTAAGACAAAGCATGATCTTAAAAAGTAAGTCCAATGATTAAACAATGACAATGGCCTTCAAGCAAGGGCTTGAAAGAGTAGCCAAAATGGCTAGCTCCCCCCCACAAGCGGCAAAATGAGGAAGTGGAAAAAAGAGGGCCCCCACACCCGGGAAAACTGGAAACTCCTTCTAACCCAGACTCCACAACTACAAAGGAGTGCCTCCAGACTAGGTCGGATAGGACTGGGGCTCTTGATTCTCCTCTCTCCTAAACATTTCACAACGAGGAAAAAAAAAATAAGATGTGGGAAAGGTGGGTTTAAGTTTTACATGTCCAGTAGTAAAAACTCCTAAATTCATTTTTCACTACTGTAAGGTCTATCTCTCCCATTGACTAACACTAGTTTCCTTATTTCATTTAATAATTGCTAACTTTGAATTGGCATCATGTGGCAATATGCTGCATGAATTGTAATAAAAAATATTCTTTAATGGTAAAATCAGATTATAAGCCACAATTCTGATAATGCCCCTATAAAAAGTAGTTACGTTCTTGCTCTAACCATTTGTGCCTTTTTCCAGTTTCCTGGGCCACAACATTGTGAATGGCCCTGCTGCTGGGCTTTGTGTATTATTCATACACAGTGACACAAAGGGGAATATGTATGAACAGGATAGGCCATCCTACCAGGATGACTGGGGGTGGAGCTGCTCCCTGTACCACTTACACTTCAAAGGTTCATGCCACCACTACACACAAAGGGACTTGACAACAGTCTTTTGTCACCCCAGACTTCTTGGAGCTTTGACAAGGGAAGCTAAAGAACATTGCAGACCGAGATGTTGTATTAGGATAGTTAACCCCCTGCACACCCAAGCTGGCACCAGGTGTACATTTTGGACTCTCAGAACACCTCTTCAGTACACTCCCGGGCCTGTGTAAAATTTGGAAGGGTGGCCCTGTTACTAGAAGGACTGCCTTTCTGCTTGAAGTGCTGACTTGATGCTTAAGGGGCTGCCTTGCTCCTTGAAGGTGAGCTGGACCATCTCCTTAAAGCCAGGACCACCCAAAGTGGCTCCATGGGCTAGTTGACTGGCCTCCTGTGTGAGCTACAGGGACATAACAAGCTCCTGAGGCCTTCAACCCGGCCTCTGCTGGAGTGAGTCCTACCATCCCAGCAAGTGGTGCCCCCCCCAGGTTCTGTATCCTTGGTAGTGGTGTTGGTAGTACGTCTTCAAAAGCTGAAACTTAAGAAATGTTTCAACAAAAACCTCCTGGAGAACCAACAGAAGACCGGGACTTATATGGCAGTTGATCCGCCCAAGGTGCATCACCGATCAGCCTAACTTCATGGTAGCTTCCACTGTGTTCTTCTACGAAGCAGCAAATCCTTTTCAACAAGGCCTCTTGGTGACAGTCTCTGACCTCGTGGAGCCATCTTCTGTTACAACCTGCAACTTCAGCTCCCTAGAAGATATTGACTTCCAAAAAGTTGAGTGCGCCCCATTTGTCCTACATGAGAAGTCAGGCTTCCGCCATTTTCGTTTTTGTATAGACAGTATCGGTGATGGTATTTTAGCGATTTTAAAAATTGCTGTGGCTGTATGTGATAGTATG
The DNA here is from genome assembly GCF_964204655.1 of Triturus cristatus. Taxonomy (NCBI): domain Eukaryota; kingdom Metazoa; phylum Chordata; class Amphibia; order Caudata; family Salamandridae; genus Triturus; species Triturus cristatus. The sequence continues at coordinate 558,210,928 of NC_140583.1, forward strand.
TTACAACTTATGTTCAACTTTGTGTTGAACTTTGTGTGTGTATTATGAGGTTGTATCATCAGAAAAACTGTAAGTTATAGTCACACTTATGTCACTCAGCATATCCCAGCCTTCCATGGTTGTTGATACCACTGACAAACCCAGGGGGAGTCCACTTCAATGAGACCCATGGTAGAACAAGGCGGGCATTGGATCGGTCTTTGGGGCTACTGATGGCCAGATTCTGATTTCTAGACAAGAATAGAGAGCCCTCCTCTACTGACCCGGAAAGGTGTGTCAAATCACTGTGGTCTGCTTCATGCTTCATTATATTGCCTACGACAGAACATTGCTTTCCTCACAGAGGATGGAGTGGAAGAAGTGCCACCGGTTGAGGATCCTGAAATGCAGGATGATGCTGCCAGTGGTGAAGAGGAAGGAGATGATTTGCGTCAAGAACTCATCAACAACTACTTTGCACGAGTAAATATGTTGTAAGTATGTTGTAAGATGTCATGAGTGTTACAATAACTCCTGTTGTGACGATGTGAGGAGTTTATACGGGGACGATGTCAATGAGTCAAAGTTGTGGCACCTCCTTGTAAGAGGTGCTTGTGGAGGAAGATTTTGACACATGCAGACCATTTTTTATTTGGTATTTGGGTCACATGTTTGTAATGTACTGTGTACTCCAGAAGTTGACTATCTGATTCGTGTGATATGTATGGTAGATTCACTAATATCTTTATTTTTTTGACTGTTTTAGAGTAGTTCGCCATGGTTTCTTCATTTGAACATTTGAGAGGTTTGACATGAGCAGGTTTATGATGCTGTTTAGGAGTACAAAGTGGATATGGATTGTACCTTGGAATGTTTGCCACAGACTTTAGGTGTACATAACCTGCTGATAACTCACACAGAAATATGATGGAAGGCAAGCCCAAACATTAGACTTGTTCCACGTGTTGTGGTGTCGTCCTAATGCAATTGGTGTGGCATCATGTGCTCCGACAACATGTTTGAATGTGGCCAAATCATGGTAATCTCCCTTTACATTGGCTATACCCTCATTGTGTATGACATGTATGTAGCTGTTGATGTGTCGCCTCATAAGAGGCCACAGTGCTTGTGGCACACCACTGACATTTGTATGTGACATACCACCAGAAGCAACAATGGCTTTGAAAGTGCCAGTGTTCAGAAACTGTTGTACTGCCATATGTCTATTGATGTGTATAGATACTGTGGGATTGGTTTGTTGAGTTAGGTGATATGGCTCCAGCTAATGATGTAGACCTATAATACATGGCTCACGTAAGCTTGAAATTGACTGATGGCTCCCCTCATTCCATGATCTTAAGGTCTAAAAATTACAATGTGATCACTGACACAGATGATTTTAGCAACGTTATTTTTTTTTTATTTTGAAAGTTGTATATAGCGCAAACATGACCACCGAGGGTATCAGAGCGCTTTACAGATTAGCATCACGAAGGTTATAAGCAAATAAAACAGAATAAACAAGGCACCAAAATCAAAGTCTATTTGACAAACATTATCCTGAGGGGAAAAAAGAGACACAACAGAATCGACAGCGCAACAAGGTCACAATCTAGAATTGTCCAAGAAACTCGTGAACCAGGAGGCTGGGCCAGAATCAACGGGTATGGACCCAGAACCAAATGAAGGAGCCATGCTAAGGAAGAAATTTCTTCATCAAGAGTTCTTTGACTTCTTTTTTTAAGAAGAGAGTTGAGGTGTTCACCCTAACCTCTGGTGGAAGGGAGTTCCAAATCCTCAGAGCCATCCCTGAGAAGGTTCGGTTATGTGTCTTTTTTTTCTTAAATTTTTGTGGCAAAAGGGTGCTGGCACTTCTGGAGGCTCTAGAACCGCAGGAGAGCTCCAGTTTCCGAGCGAGGTACAGCGGGGTCTTCAAGTGAATGGCCTTGTGAGCCATGCATGCAATTTTTAACTGTATCTGACCTTCGTATGGAAGCCAATTCAGGTCCCGCAAGTCCGGAGAGATGTGGTGGTATTTTTTTGTGCCAGTTAAGAGCCTAGCAGCGGAGTTTAAGGAAGCCATAACAGAAGCCGTCCTCACTCTAGGCAGGCCGCAAAGTGTTGCGCTACCGTAGTCCAGCTTTGAGATCACTTATTCTTGTACTGCAACCTTTAGGTCATTAGCAGGGAGAAAGGGTTTGAGTTTCCTGAGTAAGCTGAGTTGGAAGTTTGCTCCTTTAGTGAGGGAACTGAGGTGCTTCTGCATGTTCAGACTTTTGTTCAGAATGATATCCAGAGAAGATGCCGAGTACACAAGGTGCGGTCTACAGTTAAGAGCAGTCAGCTAATTCAGCCATTGCTCCATGACAGGAGATTGGTTGTGGGGTAAGATCAGTAAGAATTCTGTTTTAAGAGCATTTAACTTCAGGTGATTACTTGTCAAACATCTTTGTGTTTCCAGCAGGACTGACTTGAGGGACTGGATGTCTTCGGGGGAGACAATCTTCAGATATAGTTGGGTATCATCCGCGTACATATGATAATGAATGCTGGATGATTTTAGAATTTTTGTCAGGGGTTCCATGAACAGGTAAAGAGCGTGGGGGAGAGTGCTGAACCTTTGGGAACCCTCAAAGTGACCAGTGCAGGATGTGACAAGGAGTGGGTCACCTTGAAGCTTTGGGATCTGTTGTGAAGGAACGAAGAGAACCAGTTTAATACCGGTCCAGACAACCCCATCCTATGTTCCAGAAGGTCAATCAGGTGATCGTGTTTGACAGTATCAAATGCTGACGAGCGGTTAAGAAGAATCAATAGGCACACTTCATTGTGATCCAGCATTCTAAGCGCTTCATCTATGATGTGTGTTAGCGCCAACTCAGTACTGTGACCTGGGCAAAAACCAGATTGGCATTGGTCCAGGAGTTGGAAGTGGTCGTGGGATGACAGAGTTGGGCGAGCACACATTTCTCCAGGAGTTTTGCTAAGGTGGGGATGTTGGTGATTGGGCGAAAGTTAAGAAGGTCCGTGGGATCAGCATTTGGTTTCTTGATTATCGGGGTAACTTGACCTGATTTAAGGCAATCAGGAATAACACCTTGCTTAAGAGAAGCATTGACGATCGTCGTCCAGAGTGTTAGTAAGGAGGATCTCACTTCCAGGAACAGATTCAATGGCAAAGGGTCGTTGTAGTGATTGGAAGGTTTCAAGGTCAACAGCATTTTGCATATAGTGGGTTCATCCAAGGTTTGGAGCATACTCCAAGATGCCTTGTTTTTGGGGAGGAAGGGCTGTGAAGGGTCAGTGTTAGAAAACTCTGAAGGGTGAAGGGTGTTCAGAGGACCACTCGGGAGGAGATCAAGGGCCAAGCTTAATTCCATCTCAATCTTAGTAGACTTATCATTGAAGAAAGCAGCAAAATCTTTGCAGTTCGGGAGTGTCACTAGAACCGGAGAGGAGAGGTTGGGATTATTGTCAGCTTGGGACTTGATGAGTTCGCACTGTTTTTTTGAACTTTTTTTTGCTTGATCTAATTGAGTTCTGAAGAAGGTGGCCTTTCGAGCATCTGAAGCGTTTATTGTATGCACTTCACAAGGATCTCAAGTGACAGAGGTGTTCAAGGGAGGGATGCGATCGCCATTTCCTTTCTGCAAGTCTTAGATTTCTTTTTTCAGCATTGAAGACTATCATTGAACCAAGTTTGGAGCATTTGGAGGACATTCATTTAAGCAGACGCGGTGCTACTGAGTCAAGTACATTAAGCATTGAGTGGTGATAGTGGGCCGTCAGGTCATGGGCATCAGACATGTTCAAAGGGAGTGACAAGATGCTATCAGAGAGCGCCGCCAGGTCCTGCGAGTTGATGTTCCTTAAACATCTTTTTAACTGTTTTGGGCTCTTAGGTTGGGATCTGCTTGCTGTTAACGATTCAAGGATGAGGAAAGTGATGCAGTAGTGGTCCGTCCAGTCACATGGAAGGATCAACTCCTGAAGGAGAGAATTGGGCTTGCCAATGACCAGTTCTAGCGTGGCTCCTTTGTTATGCGTAAGGCTGTCACATAATTGGGAAAGGTTAAGGTCAAGTAGGAAGGATTTGAGGCTGTTGACAACCACATCATTCATATCAATCCAGTGGAGGTTGAAATCTCCCAGGAAGATCTGAGTGCCTTGGAAATCCGTATCTGATGAAATAATATCCATGATCTGTTCTGTGAAGGGAAGGTTGTCGCGAGGGGGGTGGTATAACGTATGCAGTTTGCATGTGTGATTGTTGCCCCCAGTCACTTCAATGCATAGATAATCACAAGACGGCAGGAGGTAGCATGACTGACTTTCACTGTTAGATTACTACGATGTAAGCATGCAATGCCTCCTCCTTGACCACTAGTTCAATCCAATCTAATGATATCAAAGTTGGGCGGCATTAAAAGGTCCACAATAGGAGCGCATGAGTCATTTAGCCAAGCTTCCGTCAGCATTAAAAGGTCAAGATCTTGTACAAGGATGAGATCGACAATATCCGCAGCGTGTTTAACAGCCGATCTGCACTTTAGGAGCACACATTTGAGACTAACAGGAGTGGCAATTGATAGGGGTAGCGTGGTAGTGACTATCGTGAGGTTGTTCATATTTAAAGTTCTTGTATTTGGTTTAGGTTCTCTGAAGGGATCAGTGGGGATTGATTCAATTAAATGTGAGTTAGAAGGGGTGGAAGGAAGTGGTAGATCATAGGGCAGTAGTAGAGATTGAATATCACTCTCAGACAGGGCGGATCTACATCTGAGGGGCGAGAGGGGTTATTAGGGTGCAGAGCAGAGGTCCAACTATGGGGTGTGTGGGTGGAGTGGGCTGTGGATCACCTGGGGGGAGCGGCGCCAGGTGCAATCGCAGTAGGGGCGCAAGCGTAGATGGAGCTTGGTCATAAGGGAGCGGCTTAGTCTGGAATCACATGAAAGATCCACAGTGATCTGTGATAGGCTGCGAATATCAGCCTTAAATTGTTGAAGGCAGAGTGCAATCTCTCTAAGTCGGTCTTCCAATGAGGTTTGTGAATGGGGTTGTGAGGCTAGATACCGGGGCCCCAGTGGCTGAGGATAGCTAGTGGGGGAAGGGACAAGAAAGGTCGGTGGCGAGTGGATGGGCCTCGGGGCAAGGCATTCTGGGAAATGGAACTGTATGCATAGAGGGATGAGTGGGATTGGGGAGGAGGGGACGGACAGCAGGTGCCTCTTGCCAGCCTGTGTGGCCAGGACGAGATTGCGGGTAGAGCTGGGGCACATGATCATGGGGAGAATCCGGACAGCGTTGTGAGCAATGGAACTAGAGGAGTTAAAGGGAGTTAGAGCCAGCTAACCATGTGGGGGGGAGCATGTAGGTTCTCATGATGGCTGTGCATTCGCAGCTCATTAACAGTGGGCAGTGCGATGGAATTGTTATTCAGAATAGAGGTAGCGAGAGGAGGGCCTATCGGAACATATGTCAATAACTGAATAACTGTTGTGTTTCTGACCTCAGAACAACCTATGATTGTAACTATGGAATAATGGTGTTATGTGACAACACTCTTGTATGTATGTATTGATGTGACATGTTTGAGATCCTGATGTAAACATTGTTGACATCCAACATATCCATGCTTCCACAAGTAGGTTTGGTTCTCATCAAGACCTTCACATGGGAGTACATTTATACATATCTAGATTTGAGTGAAAGAAAAGGAGGCAATTCATTTGTGAGTAGTGAAGTTATTCAAGTGAACAAGGGGAACATGAAAAATGGATATAAGCACAATATAATTTGGAAACAAAAAGTGAAGGCGTCAATCATAGTGAATGGAAGCATAGTTGTAGCAGCCAATTTATCTGGAGTCCAAAGTCCAACATTCTCCTCCCATTAGGTTTCGGAAAGTGTCCAGACATAGTAGACAAAGTGGGTGTGTTGCACACACTGGAGAACATTAGGTGCAAGGTTTCTTACTGGTGGTGGAAGGTGTCTTGCCAGCCACACCTCTTGGATTTTTGGGTGGATGTCCTCTCCTGCGTTGGAGGGTGGGATCCACAGCTGCTGGGACAGGGAGGGTTACAGACATCTTGTCATCTCATAGGGCCTCCATTCCTGTGGCTTCCGCAGATGTAGTTTGCTAAGATGGAGTTTGACCACAGGAAAGGGTAGATGGTGGTGGGAAAGCCATGCCGAGGGTGGTGTTAATGCCATGCAACTCCCCAATGAAATGGCCCATTTATTCATTGTGTAGGTCCATCTTCAGGCACTTGTTCACCTGCAGCTGCTTCACTTCCCGGATGTAATACTAGTCCCACCATGCCTTGGGAGTCCTGATAGGCTCCCAAGACTTGGTTGATGGTGGCCTGGGTGTCTGTGTCTCCAGTGGGCTAACTCTGTTACCCTCCTATGTACCCTACCCACATGGCTTTGTTCCCTTGGCCCTGCCTGTGCTCTCCCACTAGGTTCTGGGTCCTTAGTGACTGTTTTGTTGGTCACTTCAGACTCCAGCACTGGGGGTCAGGAGATGTTAGATGGTGGCCAAGGTACACATGTTGGGGGTTAGGGGTTGGCTGAAACGTTGCAGCTGAGGTGGGAGGTGTTATTGTGGGCCCAGTGGGACCCATGTTGCTGTCTGCCCAGGCTGACCAGATAGTTCAGGTAGGTCCTCCACATTGCAAACACAAGGAGATGATGGACGGAGCGCTGAAACATTTTAGACACTCACCCCCAGTCACAGATCTGGGTTGAATCCATCATCGTTCTTTAGCTCACTTCACCACCTCAGTTCAGACCCAGCTATATGCAAGTCAGTCTTGACCCTCTGCCTCATGGGAACAGCCCAGCCCGAACTGCCAAGCCAGGTCTTCCCTGAACTGGAAAGAAGAATCCTGGGACCAGTTTCGGGTTAAAACCCCTCAACAGCTAGGTTAGCTTGAATCCAGTGGCAAAGTGAGCAAAGTGAGCAAGGGATCTACGTCTGGGCATACCCTGCCAACTTAGGGCGAACAAAGCAAACAAAGGAGATGATGGACGGAGCGGTGAAACTTTTCAGATTCCACATCCATATTACCAGGAGTGTTCTCATCACTGAACGTTTGTTCATAGGTTAGAGTGGGAGAGTCTTGATGCTCCAAGGTCTGTCCAGGTGCTGTGCCTGATCGACCTATTGAGAAATAAAGTAGATTGGTATTGGTTGTAGTGTGTTATCTACATCAACATCATTTGTGTGACAGTAAGTGTAGACCCTGGAAACAAAACAATAGGTAGAGATTAGCATTCTGAATTATATCCAATTATTTGAGCTTCTTTTCAAGACATTTTCAGTCAATTTAGAAGTATTGAGCCGCTCCTGTGATGTGCTGATAAATTGCATTTATGATTGACACATTGACATGACATATCCAATACATTGCATGCCAAGACAGTGTTGAAGTGACATGAGTAATTGATAATGCCAACGCCCATTTGAGTACAGTACAGGCCCACATTCAACTTGGTGGTATAGTTTGCATTGCTCATCATGTCAACAGTGCAGAGTCAATGAGTCACATGCCAAATCTGATCAACTGCGTTAACTTCATGCAGTACACATATCAGAGGTGTATACTTGTGATGGTAGGGTGACCAAATGTCCGTAAATTTCACGGGCCATCAGTTAATTGAATCTCACGGCCGTTGTCCATGAAGATATCTCTTATGGACGTCTTTTGTCTGTAATTTGGGGGTTACAGCCACATGCAGGGCTCACCTTTGAGAAGTCTCAGTGTTCTGAGAACTCCCTGCTGGGGCTGCCTCGCACTCCTGGGGAGGAAGCCTCTCACAGACTGTGATGGACCCATTGTTATGTTTTATGCCGGCTGATTGTCACATACAGAATGACAATGGGCCAGTCGTGGCAGTTAAGGCATGTGGTGACCCATGTGCAGCTTATGTAAGTAAGCATAAAGCTGAACACCATGTGTGGTCTAATTTGGAAGGGTGTTTCTATAGTACATGCTATTGCTATTCACCAGAAAATATAAAGTGATTTTTTTTACCACTTTTGGGCAAAGTGTAGCCACGTTATTTCACACTGCTCATGGGCACTGTACCAGATTTAAATACAATATTTCCTAAATGTATCGTTAGGGTCGTTTATAAAATCAAACTATTTTCAATGATCATATTTAGGAAATTTTGCTACAGAATAAAACGTTGGCCCGTTAAAAAAATATCTTGGTGGTGTGGGTTCCACCTTTTGTCTCCAGCCTTTTCATGGATGGCCAATCTTGCTCATAAATGGGCAATATGGGGCTGGTTTTGGCGCAGTTTTTGCCTGCTTTTCATACTTTGATGAGGTGGCCTGAAGCTCAAACACTGTAGAAGGACTACAGTATCTAATGCTTATTTGTTGCTGATTCAAGGCCAGAGTATGGAACGGTGCTAGGATTTTTAGCGTTCCAAGCAAAATAGGATTTTGTTTTGGCCTGCTCCCTCTGTAGAAAAAAATCAGGCTGTTTTCAGACCTTAATTATTTTTGGTATAACGCAGTGGCAGTGCTTAACGGATCCTGTCTTACCTAGATTTATGAAGTGCCGGCCCTGGATCACTGACAGAATATCGACGGACAGAATATCGAGCTACAGGAATATTGAGTCAGCAATTTCGATGGACAGCCTACCTCTACATCTCTACAATGGTAAGTAAAAAAAATATCGAAACCAAAATATCGTTGTTTAAAATATCGTTGGTTAAAATATAGTTTTTTTAAAATGTCTTACAAATAATATAAACATCTTTAAATAATAAATATAATTAATAAAAACATAGTTAGAATTATATAAAAAATTTAAAAGCTGATAAATGATAAATGTAATATAAAAAGAATTAAACATACATATTTAGGGGCCGATTCCGATCCTGGAAAAACGCTGTACAAATCGTGGTATGGAGCGTTTTCCCCATACAACTCGTACTTGTAAGGATTCCCCTACAACCTAGGAAGTACGATCCGTACAAATAGACGCTCTCCATACAAATTGTAAAAAAGACCACACAACTCGTAAATACAAGCGATTCCGATTCGGATTGACCTGCACGCGACGTTCACATGTATTCCCGGCAGCAGTTTACAACCCGTCAAGTACGATTCGTACAAACGGCACCCTGTACGGCTCTTTTTTTACAGGAGTCAAAAAGTGCTGGGAAAACATTGTACGCCCAGAAAACAGTACGAGACGGACCCCCCATGTACGCGTCGTACACCCCATGAATACAGGGGTATGGTGGGTATGTACGGTGCGTACCGATGACACGGAAAGTGGGGTACGGTGCGTATATACACGCTGAAGGGGTACTGGTCGTGTACGCACCGTACAAGCACCGTACCCCAAAATCGCTTGTGTACGCACCGTACCCCAAAATTGCATATGTACGGTGCGGACCCCAAAATTGCGTATGTACGGTGCGTACATGCGCGATGTTGGGGTACGCTCCACACACACCCCTCGCATGTGGGGGGACCCCTGTACGCCTCATACCCCTATACGGATCGGAATAATTTACTATTCCCACTCTACCAAGTGCAACAGTAGGGAAAGTGTTGGGTTTGCGGAGGGTAAAAATTACTCTTCCCACTCCAACGAGTGTAACAGTAGGAAAAGTGTTGGATAGCAGGGGGGTTAAATTTACTATTCCCACTCCAGTGAGTGCAACAGTAGGGAAAGTGTTGGATAGCGAGTATGTAAAAATTACTATACCCACTCCAGTGAGTGCAATAGTAGGGAAAGTGTTGGATAGCTGGTGGGTAAAAATTACTATTCAAACTCCAGCTAGTGCAACAGTAGGAAAAGTGTTGAATAGTGGATATGTAAAAATTACTATTCCCACTCCAGTGAGTGCAACAGTAGGGAAAGTGTTGGATAGCGGGTGGGTAAAAATTACTATTCCGACTCCAGCGAGTGCAACAGTAGGGAAAGTGTTGGATAGCGGGTGGAAATAATCTACTATTCCCACTCCACCAAGTGTATCATCAGGGAAAAGTGTTGGATAGGAGAGGGGAATAATTTACTATTCCCACTCCAGTGAGTGCAACAGTAGGAAAAGTGTTGGATAGCGGAGGGGAATCATTTACTATTCCTACTCCAGTGAGTGCAACAGTAGGGAAAGTGTTGGATAGCGGGTGGGTAAAAATTACTATTCCCACTTCAACGAGTGTAACAGTTGGGAAAGTGTTGGATAGCGGGGGGTACATTTACTATTCCCACTCTAGTGAGTGCAACAGTAGGGAAAGTGTTGGATAGCAGGTATGTAAAAATCACAATACCCACTCTAGTGAGTGCAACAGTAGGGAAAGTGTTGGATAGCTGGTGGGTGTAAATTACTATTCCCACTCCAGCGAGTGCAACAGTAGGGAAAGTGTTGGATAGCAGGTATGTAAAAATACTATTCCCACTCCAGTGAGTGCAACAGTAGGGAAAGTGTTAGATAGCGGGTGGATAAAAATTACTATTCCCACTCCAGCGAGTGCAACAGTATGGAAAGTGTTGGATAGCGGATGGAAATAATTTACTATTCCCACTCCTGCAAAATAATTAACATTAATTAACAAATAATACATTAAAAAAAATAATTTATGTTCCACTATATTCCCCTATAAACGTCAAAACCAATATTGTAAAATATTACACAATTAGCATATTTATTTAACAATTAATTCATTAACTAATATTAATTAACAAGCAAATTAAAAACAATTAAAAATACATTAGTTCTCACAATTAATACTATAAAATAACTTTAAATAAATATTATATATAACAAAATAATTAACATTTTATTAAAATTAAATTACTTCCCACCCTACTCCCCTATCAACCCACAATCAACTCATAAAAAATCACACTACTAACATATTTACCAATTAATTATTAATAATTAATATCCAGTTAATAGCTAATTAATAACATGTTTAACACAATCAACAATATAAAATATTAATTGCTTACATATTAAATAACAAATTAATAATTAATTATAATTATAATTACTTCCCACCCTACTCCCCTATAAAACAACCCGCTCCTCAAAAAATCACACAACTAACATATTTACCAATTCATTATTAATAAATAATATCTAATTATTAACTAATTAATATAATTTTTTAACACAATTAACAATATAAAATATTAATTACATTAATATTAATTAATAAAGGGGCGCGCTAGAGGGCGCACGGCAAAATGGCCGCTCGTTCGTGTAGCTCTGCCCGGCTGAGCTAAAATCCACCCATTATCCGCCACCGAATCATGACATCTGCGTCCCATGGTGATACACCTCCCACGCTCGAGGCCATGTTGCTGGCCATGCAACGCAGTTTACAATCTATTGAGGGCACCATGGCTGCGGTAAACCACCACCTGGACCATATGTCTGTGCAGCTAGAGAAACAGAACACACGTATGGGTGAGGTGGAACAGCGAGTGTCTACAGCTGAGGATTGTCTAAGTGAAGTTGCAAGCAAAACACTGAACAAGGAAAAGGTCTTGGCTCTCATTCTGGCTAAGAATGAGGACTCGGAAGCACGGTCCCGGCGCAACAATATACGACTCACAGGGCTTCCAGAATCCACCAATGTTGGTAAAATGGAGACCTTTAAAGAAAATCTCATAAAAGACATTTTTGGCACAGAGCAACTGTCCACCATGTTCATCGTGGAGCGTGCGCATCACTCCCTGCCACATCATAGCCAGGGTGCTGAACTACAGGGATCAGGATGCTATACTTCGAATGGCCAGGGATAAAGGCTCTATTGTCCATCAAGGCAATGCGCTGGACTTCTTCACTGACTTTACTGTTGCTGTTCAGGCTGCCCGCAGGGAATTTGTCAACGTTAAGAAATTTTTACAATCGGAGGGAGTCCCTTATGCGATGCTCTTCCCTGCTCGACTACGGATTGGCCCGGATGGTTATTACAAAATCTTCTCCAATCCTAAGGCGGCCCTTGAACTTGCGAAACAATTAAAGCGGAACCGGAGAGAGTCCAGTGCAGCACGTAGCGATGAGGAACAGTAGGCGTAACCAATCGTCCTCGACTTGGACTATTGAGTATATGTTGTTTTCTCTTGTTATGGTACACAACGTAATAAGGGTGATATTCTCTGAATGTGTATTATTAAGAAGCTGTTCAAAACAATGGCCGGCAACTTCTATAGTCATGGTGGCGCAGTCTCTAGACCTGCTCAGCTGCCTCCTGCGAGACGGGAGTTTAGTAGCGCTCTGACGACCCCCCTATAATGGGTGTACCCCACAAATATGTTCTTTTTTGTTTTCTTTGTTTGGGGCAAGTTTTACCACATTGGGATGGCTTTAGGATGTTGGGGAAGCTGAAGTGGGTGGGGGGTGGTGGGGTAGGGGTTCTGGGTGCGGCATTGGCGCTAACTATTTACACGCCACAAGCTATTGAGATGCATCATAAACACGAAGAATCTGGATTGGAGGACTCACTGTCTGCTTCTTCTCTCAGGGTGTTTATTAAGGTACGAGTGGTATGAGTGGTAGGGTCAAGTGCTTGACCTAGAATGTGCGGTGTCTGAATATCCCCAAGAAAATAAGAGCAGTGTTGGGATATTTGAACAGGACGGATGTGCAGGTTGCACTCCTTCAGGAAACACATCTTATCAAATCATCTGACTGCAGGGTTGGGCCTAGGTGGGCTGGAGTGTGACTTGCGTCTTCTTATTCTACGTATGCACGAGGTGTTATGATTCTGGTTAAGAAAGGAATTCCATTTAAAGTGCTGCAGACTGAAACAGATGAGCAGGGACGAGTGGCATTAATGTATGGTCAATTGGGTAACATGAGTGTATTGTTGGTGAATGTATATGGTCTGCATGTGGACGAACCCTCCTTTTTCTTGGATGTATGGTGCTGGATAGCTGGGTCTCCTTCGGCCGAGATTATATGGGGGGGACAACTTTAACGTGTGATTGGGTGGAGCGCTTGACCGACTGAGCAGCAGTACTACCAGACTAAAGCTGGCATCAGAGACATTGCTAGGCTGGTAAATTACATGATGTGTGGCGTCTGCAGAATCCATGGAAGCAAGAAAGTACCTTCATATAAATCTGTCCACGGGACATGGTCCCGCTTAGATTACTGGATTGTCTCTGACACGGTGTGTCCTTGGACAATGAAAGTGGGCCACATGGCTAGAACACTGTCTGACCATTCCCCCGTTCTCCTTGAATTGCCGGTTCCAACTTGTGAGCGACCACCTTTTACATGGCACCTACAACCCTCTTCACTAACTGACCCTGTGTTTAAACAATCTATTGGGGAGGGGATCCCGAGATTTCTTCGGGAAAATAGCAGCTCAGTGGCCAGTGCGGGAGTCTTCTGGGAAGCTTTTAAAGTAACAATTAAGGGTACATGTATAGGAGCGCAGGCGGGAGTGTTGCGGGATATTAGGCGTAGAATCAGTAGGCTTCCTGCAGAAATTTCTAAATTGGAGCGTGGGTATGATCAGTCCCTCTCCTCCAGTTGGCTGGCAGCGATACAGGATCTTGTTACGGAGCACAATAGCACTGTGGATCAAGAATTGTTGCACAGGTCGAGACGCTGCATAGCTCGGTATTATGGGGAAGGGGGTCGCCCTGGTAGATCTTTAGTCCAGAAACTTGCGACGCCGCGGAGTCAGGCCTATATTACTAATATACTAGATGAGAATGACGTGGCTTATTATACAACACCCGAAATCAGCGAAAAATATTACACAACTCTGTACGAGGGGGGAACTACTGTAGCCCCAAACGGAGAAGCATGCTTATCTAGATGATGTCGCACTGGGGTGGTTGTCCCAAGGGCACAGGGAATACATCACACAGCCGTTTGACGTGGAAGACATTAAATTAGCTATATTGTCTCTTCCCATGTGCATGACTGCTGGGCTAGACGGACTCCCGAGTGAGTTCTACAATGCTTACGCAGATGAGTTGGCCCCTTGGTTGCTTGAGATGTACGCAGAGGCCTACGATAATGGACAACTCCCGCCCACTCTAAAAGAGGCATTGCTGGTTAACCTCTTGAAGCCAGATAAATCTGCTAATCGCTGCGAATCATACAGACCTCTTTCTATAATTAACATAGACGCCAAGATACTAGCAAAAATGATAGCTACTAGGCTGCAGCTGCTTGTTCCTCTCGTGGTGCTGCCGGATCAGTCAGGTTTTGTGACAGCCAGGTCCACTACACACAATTTGCGAACAATTTTTTTCACACTGCATTACTTTTATCCCGGCTTTCAGACAGTTGCTGTGTTGTTAGACGCAGCAAAGGCATTTGATTCCCTTAAGTGGGACTATATGTTTACTGTTTTCATTAGAAGGAGAATTCCTCCATTTTTTCTGCAGTGGATACCTGGTGCTTTACTCGGAACCTCTGGCACGAGTACGTGTTAATGGGTGGGTCTCCTCCTCTTTCCCGATTGAGCGGGGCACGCGTCAGGGCTGCCCCCTGTCACCAATGCTCATCGCGCTCGTGCTGGAGCCGCTGGCTTGTAAACTTCGGCAGTGTCATTCAGCGGCTGCCCTATGCTTTCGTCAGCGACCATTGGTTGTTTCCCTTTATGCAGATGATATGCTGTTGTATGTCAGGGAGCCTGCCACCTATCTCCCAGCACTGCTTCAGGAATATGTTAAATTTGAGAGGTATTCGGGTATGGGAATACATTGGACGAAATCCACTGTGTTTCCTGTCACTGCTAGCACCCTAGAAGTGAGTTCCCGCTGGCGTGGACTCAGGACCCGGTGAAGTACCTGGGGATATGGTTACACAGGGATCCGGATCGAGTGATCACTGAGAATTATGGTCGGGCGCTCACACGGATTACTCAGCAGACAGGACAGTGGACACGTTTGCCTCTTTCGTTTGCAGATCGAATCGCAGTTATTAAAATGACTATCTTATCCAAATTGCTCTATCTCTTTGTCAATAGCCCTATCAGATTACATATCGCATTGTTCCGCACTCTCGAATCTGAACTACTTACGTTTGTATGGGGCAATAAGAAACCCAGATGCAGTTGGGATGTTTTGGTACAACCCTTTGACTGCGGCGGCTTCGAGGCACCGGATTTAAGGCTTTATTATCTTTGCGCACAAGCGCAGTTTGCGCACTATTGGCATTTTCCGCAGCGTTTTCAACCTCATACTGCAATGGACGCGGTACTCCCTTTGTCTCTCCTGGCCGTCACTCTCTCTGTGGGCATGGGCGGACCCAGAACTGAAATAAACCCCGCTCTCTGTACTGCATGGGCATGGAGGGCCCTAGCCAAGAGATCCCGGCTTCCCTATCTGTATGCCCCGTTGCTACCTATTGCAGCTCATCCAGACATTTTGGCGGTGCAGGAGAAGCTTGCATTGCGGGAACTAGCTGCAATGGGCATCACTACTATGGGAGACTTGTATACACTGGGGCAGTTTCGTACCTTGAAAACTGTACAAAGAGATCGACATAGCGGCTTAATGTTGGGGTTCATATACGTCCGGTGCGACAGGCGGTTAGGGATATATATCCAGAATCTGCAGCAGAGCCCAGGACAATGCGAGCGCTGCAGGCAGTGTTAGCTGTAGCTGAGACTAAGGGCCTCATTACTAGGTAAAATAATGCTTTGCAAAGGGAAATGAGCCCGGGGACCACCCTTCATTCTTGAAAAGGAATACAGTATTGGGAACTGCACTTACGATCAAGCAGTGGCATACCTGCTGTGCTTTTAACTGGGCGCCTCACATCAAACTGCAATCTCCGTATGATTCACTTTAAGTTTCTGCACCAATTGTATTATACCCCTTTGCAATTATGTAAGTTTGGGCACCGTGAGAGTGCTAATTGTGTCCGATGCGGGCAGACTGATGCTGACTTTCTCCATTTTGCATGGGCGTGTATGGGTGTGTTTGCGTTTTGGATGAGGTGGTGAAGGTGCTAGCGGATGTCGTGATGGAGCCTGTGCGATGCACCCCAGATGTGTGCCTTCTAGGGTGTGTTGGGAATCTTAAGCCCTGCAATCGGTGGTTGGTTGCAGTGTCAACACTGCTGACAAAAAGAGAGGTAGCACTGAATTGGGGGGCTAAATCAGTGCCCACCGTTAAGAAATGGATCCATGATCTACTCTATTGTAGAAATCAGTTGGAGGCCTATGCTGAAGAAATACCTGAGGCTTCCCGATCTAAAGATTTTTGGGCTCCACTCACTGTATATCTGTTAAGCCACTCTGATCTGTGATGCCGTGTTTCTTTACAGACTACTCTGCACTTTGATTAAACAATGATTGTTGTTGTAATTGTCTACGTTGACATGGCTTGTTGTGTGTCACCATACTCTCTTTATGCTGCTCATGTTCTTCGTGTTGCTGGATGCTATCTTTTCGCTGTGCAGGGTTGGGGGCGGGGGGAGGCCAGGGGGTGTTGTGGATGGATATATTCTTTGATACATCACCGTGTATTGTAGTTTGTTTCTTTAAAATCTAATAAACCAATTAAAAAAATATATATATATATATATATTAATTAATAAAATTATTTATATTTAATTATAATGACATTACTTCCCACCCTACTCCCATATAAAACCTCAAGCCACTCCTCAAAAAAATACACAATTAACATATTTACCAAGCAAGTATTAATAATTAATTAATAACAAATTAATTAACACAATTTGCAATATTAATTATTACACACAAAAATATTAATTCATAAAATTATTAATTAATTAATTTACATTAATTTACTTCCTACCCTATTCCCTTATAAACCCACAAACCGCTACAGAACTAAAACGCAATATTTATGTTTTTAAAAAGATTAATAACTACTAAAAAATATTATTAAATATATTAAAATTCAATTACTTCCCACCCTATTCCCTTCTAAACCCACAACCTGCTACAGAACTAAAATACGCAAAAATTAATTAACATAAAATTAAATGCTTATACAAAATTCAACCATACATTACAAAAATAAGCTATACTTTTAACACATATACTAACATAGAAAACATACATTTTTTTTCCGTTATCATTAACAACGATATTTTTACTAACGATATCACTAACAACAATATTAATTAAAATTATATTTCTTACCTGCATGTCGATATTCTGGTCAACGATATTCTTGATGGTCGATATTCTATCATATCGATATTTAAACATCGATATAATGGTATATTGATATTTAGACATCGATAATATGTTTACATACCGCGGGCCCTGCCTCCTGTCTCCATGTTTCCATTCCTGGTCATTTCATTTGCAAACCATTGTTATCTGTTGTGTTAGTCTAAATAGGTAAATGTAAACAATAGTTATTAGTAAAAGCAACCCCAAACAACATGTTAGGTTTTAAATCCTGAGTTTCTATATTTCTCCAGGCCACGGACTCTTAAGATATAATACCTACCAATATAGATGACATCTGACTCTTACACATTGTAGCCCTCTTTGTCTTAAGTAACATTTCCTATACATTGCTCATATGAGTCATTGCCTCTATGTTATATGTGTGTGATTTAACTCACTACGACACCCTGCCCTACATACTTGACTAGCACTATAGAAGGAATTAAATACCCATGAGAGAGAGTCTAGGTGAAGGTGAGGGACACAATTGGCAAATGGGCTGTACCAGGCATTGGTATTTTCCCCAAGAGGCTGGAAGGGTAGAGGGTTGCTTATGTTACTTTTGCCCTGTTTTGTAACGATGCAGCAGTTGTAAAAACACTGCAAAATTACTTGTATATCCAGCAGTTTTCAGACAACAATAAAAGTGTCACAATAACTCTAGTGATTAATGTACCTGCAAGATAGATGTAGGAGTTTTGTCTAGTGGCAGTTTTGATTTATCTAAGGTAGTGCACAGTGTTAATATGCCTGCTGCAAAGAATATGTACCATGCATATCCAGAAACAGTATTTTATGTGCACAGCTCAGTGGGTTACTGCTTTTGTTGCAGAGATTATTTTGTTACTGTGCAGTTCATAAATTACAATCATAATCTAGCAAGCTACGTGGTACAGGTTAGAAATTTATGTCTTCGTCCCAGACTTTCATTATCCCGTTGTTGCCAGAAAATGGAGGTTTGGATAGAAATAAATTTGTATGATTAAAGTCAACCCTGACCATGGTGTTATGTTTTGAATCTTGAGTTTGTGCTGCTTCAGACCAAACACTCTTAAAAATGCCTACCGGTATGGGTGTAGGTGTATTTTTTCTACACTGATTTACACATGTATGATTCATTGTCTCTAGATGTGTGTGTGATGTAAAGTGTTCCGACACCTTATACTGGTCTGAGAAGGGTCATAAACAAATTAAATCCATGTGAGAGAGGGACTATGAAGAGTTGAGAGGAACTGTTGGTGATAGTGAGGAAATCGTTGAAGAGCCCAATCAAAGATTGTCGTATCCTGGTGCACAGTAAGGTCATCATTTACTATGCATTAGAAGCTAATACAGTTCAATATCTAATGACAAATGTGTTGCAGGATGCACCATACATTCCCAAATTTTCTTGGGGGTGAGAAAACCAATGCTGTAAGCAGTCAGTATTTTGTAACACACAAAAACCTTTAAATACCTGTAAACCAAATCAAACAGCATTTGTAAAGTGTAACACTGTCACCCCCAGTGGTATCTCGGCACTGTGTCTCAGTCGAAGAGTCAGGTCTTGAGTCTCTTTCTGAAGTGTGCCAACAAGGGGGCTGTATGGAGCTGGAGGGGAAAGTTGTTCCATGTCTTGGCAGCGATGTAGGTGAAGGAGTGGATACTTCTGCGGCTGCAATGGATGTGGGGTGTTTGTATGAGGGCGAGTGAAGAGGAGCTTAGGTGTCTAGCGGATTGGTGGAAATTCAGTTGATGGTTGAAATAGGCAGGTCCTAGGTCATGGAGGGCTTTGCAGGTGTGCATGAGGATCTTGAACTGTCATATTTTCTGGATGGAGGGCCATTGGAGGTGTCTCAGGTGGGAGGTGATACAAGTTCACTTGGGGAGGTCCAAGATGAGTCTGGCTGCAGCATTCTGTATTGTCCGGAGGCTTGAGAGGAGATGGGTGGAGATGCTGTTGCCATAGTCGGGGCGGCTGGTTACAAAGGCCTGAGTGACTGTCTTTCTGGGGTTGGTTGGGATCTATCTGAAGATTCTGCATAGCATACAAAGTGTGTGGAAGCAGGAGGAGGTGACTGTGTTGACTTGTCATTTCGTGGTCAGTTGGCTATCTAGGATGATGTTGAGGTTGTATGCATTGTCTGTCGGTCAATGTGGGCATGTGTCAGAGTTCTGCAGACCAACAGCTGTGGTCCCATGCAGAGGTGTTCGTCCAGAGGATCGGTGCTTCAGTGTGTTTGATTTGACTACTTTGGTCATGGCGTTGCAGAAGTAGGTTTTGGTGTTGGAGGAGTACTTGGTGAGCCAGAGGATCAGTTGAGTGTCATTTGCGTTGGAGATTATGTTGAGTCTGTGGGATCTGACGATGTCTGTGAGGGGGTTGTGTAGGTATTGAACAGGGTGGGGCTGAGGGTGATCTTTGTGGCACGCGGCATATGATGTCTTTGGGTGCGAAGATGAAGGAAGGCAGTCAGATGCTCTGTGTGCCTCCTGTAAGGAAGGATGTGATCCACTTGATGGCATCTTGCTGTATGCCTATGTTGTAGAGTCTGTTGATGAGGGTGTTATGTGAGACTGTGTTGAATGCTGTGTAGAGGTCCAGGAGGATAAGGACTGCAGTTTCTCCACAGTAGAGGAGTGCTCTGATGTTGTCTGTGACAGCAATCAGCATGGTTTCACGGAATCCTGATTGAGAGGTGCTTTGTTCCAGGAATTCCGTAAGCTGCTGGTTGATGGCTTCCTCAAGAACTTTGGCCAGGCAAGGGAGCAGGGCGATTGAATGATACATTTTGAGATTGTTGGGATCAGCGGAGGGTTTCTTTAGGAGGGGTCTGAGGTCTGCATGTTTTCACCTGTCTGTGATGGATGCTGTGGAGATGGAGAAGCTGAGGATGCTGGTGAGTTGAATGCTGATTGGATTCGTTGAGAGGTTGTAGAGGTGGTGAGGGCAGCGGTCAGTGGGCACCACAGAGTGGATGGAAGACATGATGGCTGAGGTGGTCAGGGCAGTGAGCGACGACCAGGTGGGGATGGTTTGGCTGGTTTTTGCTGGTTGATTGAGGTTATCGGGGTTGAGGGTGGTAGGTTCGATGTTCGATGTTGAGTTGTCAATGTTGGTGATCTTGCTGTGGAAGTAGTCTTAGAGGGTGTTGCAGAGTTCTTGGGAGGGGTGGATGGTGTTCTCTATGGCTGTCGGGTTGGAAAATTCTGTGACTATTTTGAAGAGCTCATTTGTGTGGTTGGCTGTAGAGTCGCTGAACTGTGCAAATGTGTGAAAACATATCAGCAGTTAGGAAACCACTAATGGACCACTTGCTTGTAATTCAAAAGTGTGCTGCAAACAAGGTTTTATTAGGGTAAAGGCAATCAAGGCATTTTACTTGGGTGTGTTCAAATTATACATATTTGCTGAAACCACATTTCCACACAGTATTATTTGTGCGTTATATAGTTTTATCAGTAAAACTGCATGTTGGCATTGTGCTTAACGTCTCAACAAAGTATACAGTTTCTAATCTCTAGCTCACTTCTATGCATTATTGAGAATCTGCAGTTTACAGCACACACAAATGAAACAGCCCACTCAGTATACTAATTGGACTGATTTATCAAATACAGGTAAAATAAGGAGGGCTGATATATGTCTAGCCAGGAAATTATATAATAATGTCACCTCTTATCTAATCATTCTGGCCCACAATAATACCATAAAACTCACCAGTATATCGCCAATTATAGCTCATGCATGCTGGTTAATAACTCTGTTTTCCTGCTCAATGCTCTTATCCTTACACAAGACCTGTCCTCTATGGGACTTACCAAAAATGTAGAGAGGGGGGGGACCAGGAGCTGGTTAATGGTCCAGTGCCTATGCTCCGAAAAGACAATGGGGTAATCACTAGAAGGCACTGTTCCAGGGTCGGTATGGTTGAGAGTCAACCGAGACCAAACCACAACAAGGAGAAAGAAAAAAGAAACAAGGTAGATCTATGGGTCTATGGTCAAGGGTGAGGTACTTCGGATGGGGGGAGACAGCAAGGGTGTCTCTTGTTGCCCTCACACACCCCGAGGGATGTCATGCTTCATCATCGGGCTGTGCTCCTCGTCGGGCCGGCGGTGCAATGCCCTACGGGTCCCCCAAAGGGTCTCTTTAGCGGAGATCTTTTAGAGAGCTGCCGATGGGTGCATGCGGGTATGTGGAGGGAGAGTACCAAGTTCTGTGGTGAGGGAAGTGTGTGCAAGGATAAAAATACCTAAGGGTTACCTAGGAGGGTATTTTAATGAAGAGGTACCCTTGGTACAATAAAAACGTGAATAGATTGTTACTTTCCAAGACGTAATGTGTCTGCGGTAACTAGAGAAAAAGGTCAAATGGTCGACATGTTTCGCGCCTTTAAGTGGTCAAAAAGATCCCTGGCGTTTCATCAGGACCAGTAGAGGTGAAAAGCGTGGGAGAGGTGCCCAGACTATGTGTAGTGGGAGGGGTAATAATCACCCTCTCACTAGGCAACAAGGGGGGGAGGTAAAGTGTCTCCTAAACAGGTAGTGTGTGACAAGGAGTTTGTTGTGCCCCCTTTGCACTAGACCTAAAAAGAGTTGGGATTACTCCTTGAGTTAAAAGCGGCGTAGGAGGCCCACACCATCTAGGGGGGTTGCTCAGGTGACGGCACTGGAAACCTGCCCTATCCAGACGCCAGCTCGAAGGTAGGCGTCTGGATAGGGCAGGTTTCCAGTACCGTCACCTGAGCAACCCCCCTAGATGGTGTGGGCCTCCTACGCCGCTTTTAACTCAAGGAGTAATCCCAACTCTTTTTAGGTCTTTATCACACTACCTGTTTAGGAGACACTTTACCTCCCCCCCTTGTTGCCTAGTGAGAGGGTGATTATTACCCCTCCCACTACACATAGTCTGGGCACCTCTCCCACGCTTTTCACCTCTACTGGTCCTGATGAAACGCCAGGGATCATTTTGACCACTTAAAGGCGCGAAACATGTCGACCATTTGACCTTTTTCTCTAGTTACCGCAGACACATTACGTCTTGGAAAGTAACAATCTATTCACGTTTTTATTGTACCAAGGGTACCTCTTCTTTAAAATACCCTCCTAGGTAACCCTTAGGTATTTTTATCCTTGCACACACTACCCTCACCACAGAACTTGGTACTCTCCCTCCACATACCCGCATGCACCCATCGGCAGCTCTCTAAAAGATCTCCGCTAAAGAGACCCTTCGGGGGACCCGTAGGGCATTGCACCGCCGGCCCGACGAGGAGCACAGCCCGATGATGAAGCATGACATCCCTCGGGGTGTGTGAGGGCAACAAGAGACACCCTTGCTGTCTCCCCCCATCCGAAGTACCTCACCCTTGACCATAGACCCATAGATCTACCTTGTTTCTTTTTTCTTTCTCCTTGTTGTGGTTTGGTCTCGGTTGATTCTCAACCATACCGACCCTGGAACAGTGCCTTCTAGTGATTACCCCCTCTATGGGACTTACCCATCACTCAGTACTGTAGCAGCCCCATAACCAATCATCACCAGCTGAACAGAAATGAAATACCTGAAGCGATCTGTCACATAAAGCTGGCCACTCAGAGGACTGCATTTTAGTACAGCACTGTAGGGACCAATAAACTACATACTATGCATGCTGCTTTACATCTCACAATGGCACTCACATATGAGATGCTGGTAACGGGAGACATCCATTACAATGCGGTATTTACACCACGATACGTTTACAACACGATCATTACAACGCAAGTTGTTACAACGACTTGCGCTGGATGGCACTCTACACTAAGGAATAGTATGGTTTACTATTCCAACACATTCCCTACTGTTGCACACACTGGAGTTGGAATAGTAAATCATACTATTCCTAAGTCCAGCACCTCTAGTGCAAGTCATTGTAACGACTTGAGTTGTAATGACCGTGTTGAAAACGTGTCACGGTGTAAAGACCGCGTTGTAATGCCATACATTCGCTGATAACAAAGCCAATCCGAGCAGATCTTCCCGACCACTTCTCTCACCACACATGCCTTCTCAGGACCATGAACTGTAAACAAAATATCAGACTGGAGAACCCAGTGCAGTAACCATATAAATAGATTATGATCATATGAAATACTACAAAACGACCTGCACAGTTTCTCAAAGCTGCACAAAAAACTGTGAAGTGCACAATTTTCTGAACCGATACAGACACCTCCTCTGAAGTGTCTGTAAAACTTACCTTTTGTCCAAAATGTTTGCCTGAATGTTTACACTCACCGTCCTGAATTTGCACCCATGCCAGTTGGTCACCCTATGTGATGGTGCCATTCATACACAATAAATGATTTAGAGAGGGAACCCGGAGAACATCAAGAAGAGTTGGCACCAATGTCCCTGAATAGAGCATTATATGTAGATAACTCAGTCCGTGTGAAGTGGAAAAATGTTGGAACATGGCTGGCAAGTGAGTATGCTCAGACAACAGTTTAGCATCTAGTTTGGAGTTGGAGGCACAGGGCCTCAAAGTAGTTGTAGGGATTTCAACTTGAAGTTCCCCACACTAGCAAAACTGGTGAGTGTTACATACCTGTTGGATAGAAATCAGTGTGTGTGGATCATAGTTTATCATTTGACACATATCATAGTTCCAAGGAGATGGGTTGTCAGTAGTACACTTACATACACCATTCCACGATGCGGCATTAAATCGCTATTTATACATGTGAATGTGATATGCTACAAGACACATTACAAGTGACAATGAAACATCTGTGATTCATTGAGTACTGCATGTTAGCAGTGTAGCTAGATAGCACAATAGCAACAGCTGAGCTGAGGACAAAAATAACATATATTTGAGCAAGCCTTGTATGGTGTCACTCATGCCATCAATGGTTTCAGTTGAGTAGACCAGGACAACATCAAGTAAAGTGGTCTCTGATTAGAGCACTGTATGTATATTGCACAGTTCATGAGTGGAGAACATCATTTATAAAAAGACAGACTAGTGAGACTTGGCAAGATCACTATTACAGCTTGTTTACGGTTACAGTAACAGGGCCCAATGGTAGTTGTAGTCATTTTAATCAGAACTCCCCACCACTTGACAAATGGTAACCTGCATGATAAGTGAACATCAGTTGTAACTGGGAAGACTAGTGAGACTGGGTAAGATCACTATTGGATCTTGTTTAGAGTTACAGTAAGAGTGCCTCGTGGTAGTTGTAGTCATTTCAATCTTTACTTCCTAGCACTTAGAAATGGTTGGTGTAGCATACCTGTTTGCAACATGCATTTGGGAAGAACCTTACATTTGCAGATTAACACATATCATGGATCCTGTGATGAATTTGTTATGACTATACACTTACAGACAGCATTCCAACATGTGACATGTAATGGAGATTAATACATGTGATCTTATATGCAAAGATTAACATTTACACTGACAAACCACCATCTTTGATACTTGGAGGACTGAATGTTCAGGACGTAGATAGACAACACAGTAGGGAAGGCAGAGTTGAGAGCAAACAGGACATTGAGGTATTGTGACAGTTAGTGAAGTATAACTTACCAGACTACACTCCCCCAGCTATTCCTGTCAAGCCCTCAGAATGCAGGATTGCCAAGACCTTCTCCTCCCAGGAAAGGAGTTGTAATGGGGCTCAGGACCACTGCAAGTCTTCCGGGCCTCCAGGTGTAGCTTGGAGGCTAGGTCCTCCACCCTCACTGTCAGGTCATGCCACCTCTTCCTAATGTTCTCCCTTGTACGTGAGGTGATACCTACAGCATCCACTGTGCCTAATATCCTGTGTAACATTTCCATCTTCCTTCTGAGAGGAGTATGTTGGACTTGGGCTCCAAACAAATGTTCCTCTACTCAAATGATTTCATCCACCATGACTGACAACTCTGCCTCCGTGAAACGTGGATTTTTCTGACGTGACATAACTGGAACTTAAAGTGGGTGACAATGGAGGGAAATAGTGAAGTAACAATAAGGGATGTGAGTGAAATCTAAAAATAAAAAAAATATGTGGGTAGTGAGGCAAAAGTGATTTGGAAAATTGGTCTGGCTTATCTGAGCAGTAGCTGGACTGCGTTGCAGTATTGCAATGCAGAGGCAAAGGATCATGGTCTTGATGGGCTGTGTTTTATAGTGTTAATTGCAGGTGAGGCTACTTGGCATATGTCCTTTAGCTGTGCAGTTTTTTAATTCATCCAATGGGAAGTGTTGTTGGGCTTTGCTGGAAGCGTACTGCAGTGGTCTATCACCGCTGAAAATGGGCAGTGTTCTACTGCTTTGACAAGATCGTATCGCAGCGGACTATTGCCACTGGGGAACCGCTGCTAGGGGACCGCATTTCAAACTGTCTTATCATGACCTGCTTGGCAGCGACTCGCAGCCCTGATGGCATCAGAATACGAATCACCAACATTGCAGACCGCTGCGGCTCTGCCGGGAACTACTTCATCGACATCGGTTGGAGGTTCAGCCTGATTGCATACTAATACGGTGGCTGGAAGACCTGTGACTCAGTGGTCTTTTTGGCATCGCTGATGCAGCGGTGCAACGGCCCATCCAACAAACTCGTAATCAACCTAAGTCTGGATGGACACATTTTCACTGCAATTTCGTCCAGAGGCTCCCCGACGATGACGCTCCCTCCTCGGACACCACCTGTAGCCTAGCCCCGCTGAACTTTTCTTCTGAGAACATTTTCTTTGGAATTTCATCTAAGTCCGAAAGTAAGTGACAACTCGGCCCAATACACCCTTTAGATTCGACCCCCACTAAATGGCCGTCTGCCATATTTTTCGACTTTGACCTTGACTGGCACGACTAAGGGGACCATCCGCCCGACATTGGTTGGGAACTGGTACAGAATGACCTCCTATGGTGGGTTCCAGCCCAGGCAGTAGGATGCGACCGAACCCTGTTTGGTCGCAATCCTATACTTTACAATAATTGCAAAGAGCAGAAGTGCAGTTCATCCCTGCGCCGCACCCCGTGGCAGGCACCTCAACGTGCCTGCCACAGAGTGCAGGGATCAACAGGGGGGCACCATAGGTGCCCCATAGCTGCCATTTGGCAGCCTTGAACCCATGGGGTGCTGCTGGCACCCCAAAAACAGATTCCCAATACCTTTCTGTGTCGGAAAGGCACTGAAAGGCAGTTGGAATCTGCAATCCTAATCCCTCTGCTGGAAAAAGCCGGCAGGCTTTCCAAATCGCGGACGGGCTCTCTGAGCCTGTCGGAGGCCATTTGGAAAAACAATTCGGATTTCCTTCCGACCAACCCCATCGAAATGAGTCAGTTGGAAAGGACCAGCTGATTATGATGTGGGCTGAAGGGCTCCGACTGACAGTCAGAGCCGTTTAAGGCCGTATCATAATTGGGCCCTAAATGTCTGCGGTTTGCGCCTTGATCTTTTAGGGGCATATTTACAAAAAAGCAGAGATAATCTTTTCACCCTATTTGCAAGTCGGTGCTAACAGGCATTAGCGCATGTCAGCAGCCGTTTTGCCAATGCCTCGCTTTGCATCTCTTATGAGATGCAAAGTGGGCGTCACTGGGTGTACCCCTGACGAACTACCTTGTAAATTATCGCGATATTTACAAGGTGGCCCTCAGGATTTTAGCAGACTTTAGTTTTTGGCGAAAACCGCGGCTTTTGACAAAAAATAACGTCTGCTAAAATTCTGACTAATGTAAGTTGACAATGGGAGGTGGATTGATGTGTTACGACCACAGGGTCGTATCATCAAGCATATCCCCGTTTTGCAGGGAACATCGCTAGAAAACTAACCCCGGGCGTAGCACTACGCTTCGCCCACGTAGTGTACGTAGCGCTGCCTGCTTCGCACTTTCCGAAGTAGGCGAAGCAGGGCAGCGCTACGCACACGCCGAGGGCGAAGCGTAGCTGCTTGCCACCCGCCACCCACCTCCCGCCTGCCCTCCTTTTAATAATATAAGCATTGAAAAATAAATTAAAGTAAGTCGACTTACCCGTAAGCGCGGCGTCTCCGGGGCTCCCTCTTTCTGTTTCTAATTTCTTCTGGCAAATGCGCATGCGCGGACACCCGCGCATGCGCATTTCTCGCGAGAAATGCGCATGCGCGGGCGTCCGCGCATGCGCATTTGCCAGAAGAAATTAGAAACAGAAAGAGGGAGCCCCGGAGACGCCGCGCTTACGGGTAAGTCGACTTACTTTAATTTATTTTTCATTGCTTATATTATTTAAAAGAAGGGCGGGCGGGAGGTGGGTGGCACGTAGTGGGGCTACGCGAAGCGCGTAGTGTGCGTAGATTTGGGCACACTACGTGCTGCTTCACGTAGCCCCACTACGCCCACTACGCCCACCCTTATAGAAAACCAGCGATGTTCCCTTCAAAACGGTGATTTCCCAGCTATCGCTGGATTATATATCGCCCTTGAGTTATGTGTTGATGATAACGCGCTAACTCGGCAATTTGATTCAGCGATAGCCGGCGTTAGGGAAATCAGCACTAGGCATGCTGGGCGATAATTATCGCCCCTCGTTGTTGATATGCCCCCAAGTTTCTAGATTGTTCTTTAAAATTTAGAAATTCAGAACTTTGGTTCTACTGATAGGATTTTTTGTCATTTTGCTATCAAATAATGTATTAAAATGTACCCTGTTTTTCTAAATTGAAATGGGATTTTTCTTGTGTTGTGTTTTCGCGTTATTACTATTGATGGGTTGCATAAGTACCCAGGGTTGGACAGGGAACAGAAACCAGACCTGGTAAACTGCTCAGCCGGCCCCCCGGTGCGGATGGGTGGCGTGGCCGAGTTGTTAGCTACGGCCAGTTACGGACGGTTTTGTTACCTTGGCCGATATTGCCAGCCCTCGGTAACAAACACCGCCCCCACCCTGGCGCCCCACAATGGAAATGCCCGGTGCCCACTACGGCCAGTCCGGCCCTGTAAGTACCTTACACATTGCCTCTAAGTTAAGCCTAACTGCTTTTGTGTCAAGATACCATAGGGTTAATCAAAGGTACATTTTGGGACTTTTGTGGTTCACCCTCACAGGGATTGTGGCTGTTGCTTGTACAGGGGTTAGCCCCAATTTAGCCTACAACCCACTTTTTCACAGGATGTCTAATGCTGATGCAAAAAAATCGGGAAACATCGTTTAAAACGCGGGGATTACATCGCGATGCCATTACATCGCGGTTTTTACAACGCAAGTCGTTACAACGACTTGCGCTAGATGGCGCTCTAGGACAAGGAATAGTATAATTTACTATCCAACACCTTCCCTACTGTACGTAGACTGGAGTTGAAATAGTAAATTATACTACTCCTAAGTCCAGCGCCCTCCAACGCAAGTCGTTGTAACGACTTGCGTTGTCAAAACCGCGATGTAATGTACCGCGATGTAAATGTATGCGTTGTAAAGTCATACATCCAAAAAAATACTATGAGTGCTCCAGATGAATATCAGTCTATTGAGATTTGATTTGCACACTTCATTCAGAAGGGGAAGAAGGACGATTTTTAGGTCTGGCTATGGACAGCTTTAGCTGTCCATAGGCAGGCCAATTGCTTCCAATATTAACATACACTTCTAGTGGGCTGTGGGTCACCGTGGCACTTGATAATATAGCTATGTTGTCTATCTCAGTTGTATGCTCCCGATTTGATGGCTTATTTTATTGCACTTTGCACGCACTTCTTTTCCACTTTTCTCAAATTTTAATTTACCATTCTAACACGGCCATTTTCCACATTACAACACATGGTAAATTAAGAATGCCCATCATGTGTCATCACACATGTATGTGCAGGCATCACTACTGATGCATGTGTATTGGGCAGCTACTCGGAATGGCTTTTCAGTTGGAAACCCATTGCAACGATACCTCCCATGCCTGTTCATATGTCTTGCCTCATGTGTTTGTGTGAGATTGGCAAAAAGTCATTAGCTCTGTGTCTTAGAGCCAAAAATGTTTAGCTTTGCCACTTCTTGTTTTCACTGCTGTGTATATTTTTTTATGACATCAGCTCTGCTATTCATCAATTTGAAATAGTTTATAAAAGTATTTGTGTATTAGTAGGGCTGACTAGCGGGGGGAGGAGCCAACACGATATCTACCACGCTGGAGCAAGCGTGCAGGTAGAGAGACTCGTGATAACTGCCTCGTAGGTTGTTTGTTTAAAGGCGCTGCAACTGAAACCGGCGATTCTTTTAAAACTTATTTTAAACTTATTGTGTGACATTATTTGAAAACTTACTTGCATTATTGATGTGCTGTTTGTTTTTTAACCGGTGTTGTGAATTCGAATCTGCACTCGCTTCGTGAGCAGCTCATTATCCTCACTTCCCTTACCCAAGAGGCACTTCCGATGCAACGTAGCGGTCTAGCACTTAGGGCGATCAGCGCTGCACAGCAGGGCTGACTAGTGGCGGGGAGGAGCCAACACGATATCTACCATGCTGGAGCAAGCCCGTCTACGCCCGTCCGCGCCCGGTCGGGTCCAGGGGCCAGAACCCCTGGCCCGCGCAGAGTCGATCCAGCAGATTTTCTTTTAGCCTTAGCCCATGGTTCTGCCTCCCTAAACACTAACACAGCAGATACCCTTATAACGGAAGGGCTACTAAGGCATCCAACTGCAGTAGGAACTATAAGTACTTTACCGCACCACCCTAGACAGGACAATCATGGTAGTACACAGGGACTTCGGGTAGCAATCTTGAATACCCGCTCCCTGCAGAATCACAACATGGAGGTCTTTTCACTTCTCCAGGACGACTCACTAGATATTCTAGGGGTTATGGAAACCTGGCTCGAGGATTCTTCCACCCCAGACATAGTAGCGGCTCTGCCCCCGGACTATGCGGCACTATGGCACAATAGGCAGGGAAATATGAGAAGGGGGGTAGCCATTCTATATAATCGGCAATTGGGGATAGAGACGATTGTCACTGAAAACATTGAGGGCGCAGACATTCTGGGAGCTAAGATCTCCACTAAGACTACTTGTCTGACCCTAGTTGTGGTCTATCGTCCCCCGCACACTTCCCCCAAATTCATTGAGCGCTTCACCTAATTAGTGAGTGATCTCCGCTCCCGGTATCAGTGCATCATGGTGACTGGGGATTTCAATTTACATTGGGACCAGACACCCAGAGATACGCATGCACAACAACTAGAAGACGCATTAACTGCCTTGGAATTTAGCCAACTTGTTAATGTACCTAATCATAACAAGGGTCGCACCCATGACTTAGTCTGGACCACTCACCCCTCAGCTGCTCTGGCGGATATCAGCCCTTGTGTCTGGTCTGACTATTTTCTGATTAAATGCGTGATCTCACTCGAAACTCGGGCACCCCCCTCACCCCCAGAATGAAAGGTTTTGCGTGGGTGGAGGAAAATAAAGGAATGCGACCTTGTGGAGACCCTACGTAACTCAGCCGTAGGAAGGCCAGTACCAGGCAACATCGACCAGGAAAGCGAAGCCCTTTCGATTAGGCTGAGAACTGCCATCGACAAATTCACCCCACCGTGTAGGGAAAGAGTAAGGTACAAAAGTAAAGGGGCCCCTTGGTTTAACGAGGTGTTGCGAGGGAAGAAACAAATACTGCGGCAAGCGGAGAGAGCCTGGCGTAAAGCTTACGATCCAGGTGCTCTCTTGGAATACAAAACTATGCTTGCCACATATAAAAAAGACATTGTTGGCAGGAAGGCAGAATACTACAAACTTTTTGTATCCTAACTGAGCTGAGACAGCCACAGGTACAAAAAACCCCGGTCAGTCCGGAAGACTGTAATAAACTTCAGTCCTATTTTTTACAAAAAGTCACTGACCTCCTGTCGGTCATCCGCCATACCCCCGTTGCCCATATCCCCTCAAGGGGTGCACCTAAACTACTTGTCTATGACAAACCCCTCTCTTCCTTCCCAAGATTAAACCACAACTCTCTAAGTGTCATAGTGGCCCGCACTAAATCAGGGTCACCAGCGGACCCCTGTCCACCTAGGGTTTTCCGCATGGCACTCCCGGGATTGGAGAATGAGGTTCTCAACCTATTAAATCGGTCCCTTGACACTGGTCAAGTTCCAACCAATTTTAAAGAGGCGAGAGTCATACCCTTGCTGAAAAAACCTGGGACTGATACATCAAATTTCTAACATTTTAGACCCATTTCCCAGCTCCCTTTTTTAGCTAAAGTGCTGGAGCATCATGTGTTGAGAACTCTATCCCACCACCTGGAGAGCAACCAGCTTTTTCACATAAAACAGGCTGGTTTCAGGGCGCACCACAGCACAGAAGTGGTAATGTTGGCTGTCTTAGATGAACTGAGATTTATGGCCGACAAAAAGAAGCCTTGCGCCCTGGTTCTCCTAGACCTGTCCGCGGCATTTGATACGGTCAATCATGACCTACTCTTGTCGTGGATCAGGGAGATGGGAGTGTAAGGGGTTGCATTCCAATGGCTGGCGTCCTTTTAGTCAGGCCGATCTCAAAGGATTCAACTTGCGGACCAGGTATCGGATACAGGCGAGCTAACGTGTGGAGTCCCTCAGGGATCGGCACTATCCCCCCTCCTCTTTAATGCTTACCTTCAGTCCTTGGTGACAGCTTTGGCTGGTATAGAGTGTCAGGTCTTTAACTACGCGGACGACACCCAAATCCTGATCCAGATTGACAACTCCCCTGCGGCACATGTACGGATGCAGAATGTCCTGAAATTTACAGTCAACTGGATGACAGCCAACCACCTCAAAATTAATCCTGATAAAACCGAGGTTTTGGCTGTCACCACAAACGCCAACCCTTGGAGTGATCTCTTCTGGCAACCAGATCTGGGCCCCTCTCCTGAGCCCTCCCCAGTGGTAAAGAGTCTGGGTATAAAATTGATGCCAAACTCTCCATGTCCCACCAGGTTACAACCATGGTGGGGACATGTGTGGGCTTGTTGAGATTGCTGTGGAAACTCGCTCCCCTTCTCTCTTTTACGGCACTTTGTATGGCAGTGTTGGCATTGATTATCTCCCGTCTAGACTACGGGAATTCGCTGTACGTGGTCCTCCCCTGAAAACTCTTGTCTAGACTTCAGGTAGTCATGAATGATGCTGCCAGGCTGGAGTTTAGGCTCCCAAGACAAGCCCACGCCACCCCCTTACTGCAGCAGCTGCATTGGCTTCCGATCAAGCAGAGAACAAGATTCAAGGGGCTATGTATTGCCCACAAAGCCATCCATGGTCAAGCTCCAGCATATATTAAGGAACGCTTGGAAAATTATAGGCCAGGACGGTCCCTGCGTTCCTCTGATGGCGGCCGGCTGGTCTGCCCCCGTTTTTTGACCTTCTCCATGGGGGGGTAGAGCTTTCTCCTCTTTGATTCCTCAACTCTGGAATGAGATGCCAGCAGAGCTCTTCATGGAGCCTGCTCTCATCCCATTTAGGAAAAAACTAAAAACCCTTCTGTTTATCGAAGCTTGGGGCACAATGTAGGCCAATCAATTCTGGGCATATTTCCAACTGTGGTACCAAGGTTGGGCATTCTCTCAAGCGCTTAGAGACCAGTGGTGATAATGCGCTGTAGAAATCCCAATTAACATTAACATTTAATTTATAGAGAGAAGTCCCTGATAGAGTGAAAGATGCAATATACAATTGGGGAAGGAGGAGATATGTAGAAACATGAATGGATGGATGGATGCCTGGACGGACGATCGGTCTAACAGGTGTAAACAGTAAAACGCACCACTCATACCTGATGAGCGTGTGACATTGAGTATTTTTTCTGGAAGGAAAATCAAAAGGTGCAAACTGGGGTCATAATGTTCTCTTCCTGTTTCAAATGTTATTGACGTGTTTGTTAGCATATTTTATGGTGCTTTCTGGGAGAGTTGGCAAATAAAGCTGATAAGAAGGCCAACATTCAACGTAGAAACCACTCCTCCTAAGGAACAGTTTTTGTATGGCCATTTAGTTAATTTGACTTTTATCCTAAGGGCTGGGTACATAGTAGATGAATCTTTGTGTGTTTGGAATCGATGAAACAAAAGCTCATATACAGACAGAGATAGGTGTAGTGCAGGGACATCTTAAGGATTTTGGGGGCACTGGGCCAAACTTATTTAGGAGCACCCTGTTCGGAACAGATTTGAATTTATGTTCCAATTTCATCTCTTTCATGCCCTCTTTCACCTGGTCACTGACAGTGCACTGGCATACTTGTATAAATTCTTAATGTGTGGGACAGTAATGTGTGTTTTCAATATTGTAACATAGCAGCAGCTCACTAATATTACGGCAAATAATCTCTGTGACACCCTCCCATTTCTCATATGTGCTGGCCTGCTTGAGCTAAAAGAAACCTTTTGTTAGGTCTCGCCTAGGCAGCGCGCGTGTGCTGTCTCTCCGAGACATCAAGTAATCTGCATGTTGGGTGAAACTCCGGGTAATTTCTCCTGCCGCTTGCCATTCGTTTAACGTTGGCATTGGTCTTGTTAGCTGTCTTTTTGCTGGCTGTTTATCCAATACTCACTTAGACTCTTATTTATCCTGTCCAGCTCCCCTACATCATTTTGCCACTTTGAGGTGGGCATGGATTATATTACAGACAGAATACACATGGCACCCCTGCTATTATGGGGGAAAATTTGGTCCTCAGAGGAACTTAATTTCTCCCGACTTATTTTAAAAGATTGCATGAATTTAGATAATGCAATGGCGGTCTCCTGATTACTCTATGTTAAACAAACTTTTTATAAGATAGGTTTAGAAAAATTTCATGATAAGCCTGAGTGTATACCACCAAACATGAAAAATAAGTTTTTGAATCTGAGCTGAGTATATCATCTATACTGGACCCCCTTTCTTAAAACAGCAACCATTTTATTTGTCTTTTAGCTTGCAGAGCAATACACGTTTTTAATGACAAGATTTCGCTTGGGCACACTGCATTTCCTTGTGGCCTTTCTAAAACAGGTGGGGTGGTGTGAGAGGCTACCCCTCTGTCCTTGTAATAACACAGCCCGACAAAATACTATGCACCTTATGCAATTTTGCACATTATATAAAGACCCCAGGGCGTGCTTTCTCAAACCAATTTTAAACGAAAACTGTTTCCACTCCCATAAAGAGGGTTTCAATTATTTACACTCCTTAGCAAATTCTTCCATTTGCAGCTCTGTGCTTAGTTTTATAAAAATAGTTTTTATAATAAGGAAACGATATGCAATGTAAAAGTATGCAATTAGGTGTTTAAATCTCTCCGAAGATATTTTTTATGCTCTTTTTGTAAATATTGTCTTATTTTACGTTTGTTTGTTTTCCTTGTGAACTTTTATGATTCACCTGGACCGAATAAAGGTTTTTGACTGAGTCGACCGGGCAGAAAAGGTTTTAATATGGTGGTGGGGTGTGTTAGACACCGCCATCCATATTACGAAACATGCAGGGATTTGCCTTTCCGAAAGGCATGAGGTCCTTGCCATTGGGGGCCTGTCGCGGGCCCCCAGCAATTTTGGATGGTGGAGGGTGCACATGGGGGGTACCTATGGTACCCCCCTGCATTTGCATGCACAACATGACAGGCACCATGTGGTGCCTGCCACATTGTGCATGCAAATGCACAACATGCATTTTTGGCATTGCGGCGGGTGGTTCTGGAAGCACTGCCCACCGCAATGTCAAAAATGCAGGATGCGCCCGCCAGTGTGCCGGGCGCATCCTAATCTCCCAAACGGAACGGCCGAACCTATGGCGGGCGGTCCCTTTTTACGTCGGGTGTCCGCCCGCCATCCTAATGATGCCCTTAGTCTCCCCGTGCCTACCAAAATGACTGTGTGGTCTGTTTATAAATAAAACTGGTGCTCATCTAAAGCGCTTTGATCCCTTTGGGTCGAGTTTGTGCGATAAAAAGAAAACTGGTGCTCCTTGTTTTCATTATTACTTTTGCGATATCGTGGCGTTCTTTCTGCTGTAAGTAGCTACACACACTCCATCTGGAACATTTCTAAATGCAAGCTTGTTAGGACGGCAGTACCATGCCAAAAGCCGCACAGAGCTTCATGGAGTAGAAACTGATGTGTAATACAGAGTCGCCCCCTTTCTTGCTGTTTTTGTAGGTGACGTTAAGGGAGCCAGTGTGCGCTATGGAATGGGGTTTTGAAAAGAATGTTTAATGTTGGAAAGGGCCAGTTGAATTGTGCTTAATATTGTATTACTAGTGAGTCCTAGTCCCAGAGGGACCTGCTGAACTTAGCCTAGGTTGGTTGCAGAGATTGTGGGTTTGGAATTCCGTTTCTAATGCCTGCCCCGTGATCTAACAAATGGTACAATGACAGGTTTAAACGGGGCTACTGAAAAATCGAAGTCTACTTGTTAAATGGGTAGGATTGGCTCCTCCTGACGCCTTTAGGATGCAGTACAACATAAGTGCATTTGCTAATTGCAGTGCAGTGTCAATCAACAGTGCATGGTGTGCAGGTGTGCAGAGCGCATACTCGACCCACAGGTATGAGAGCACTTTACATGAGCACCCATTTCATTACAGATGCACTTTAATTTTTCAGACACGGGAGATTTGCCCTCAATCACAGGATACTTGCCTCCTGCCGTTAGGCTACATATGAACGCTGGTCTCTCCATTCCTATTGCTCCATCTCATCTCCTACACTCCTAGGCATCCCTCGCTCAGTATTTCTCCCCTCCCAGCCGACCTCCTCTCTG
The DNA here is from genome assembly GCF_964204655.1 of Triturus cristatus. NCBI lineage: Eukaryota > Metazoa > Chordata > Amphibia > Caudata > Salamandridae > Triturus > Triturus cristatus. The sequence continues at coordinate 558,246,780 of NC_140583.1, forward strand.
GTTTCTCCTTTCCGCCTCCAGCCCACAGCACTCTAGGTGTAACAGCGCATAGGAGGGGAGGCAGCGGAACAATGCCACGGCGCGCGAGAACGCGCTGTGGAAACTAGCAAAACTACACCTCCCAGGCACCCCTGCGGCACGACGGGAAGAACGTGGTGACGCACCGTCAAGGAAGTGTTCAAGAGCTTCCAGGGAAGCCACACGGGTGCCGATTACTCTTGTTCCGGTGCAGTGCTGTGAGGCAGACGAAGCGGTAAGAGTGTGGACTCCGCCGTAAATATTCCTCCCGAGTCTTTGAACGGCAAACAGCACTGGTTGGCAGGGCTCCGTTGGGGGAACCTGTTTCAGTGGTTCTGTGCGGAGCAACCTTCCGCCTGCGTGAGGGGAGGATTTCCATCCCACCTTCGTGGCAGGTCAGACCTATGCTTTCTTTTCTGTAAACGCAACGATCAGCGTTTAGCTGTGGATTTCCTAGTTGTCACTCGTATCATGAGTGAGCTGAGGGTTGGATTGTCAAGTCAGAGGATCTGCTTGCAGCAGGTCGAACGGGGGAAAGACCCTCCACTAGAGGTAACAAATACTATGAATACTATGTGTGCAGTCAATGGAGTGAAACCACTATGAGAAGACGTATGTCGAAAGATACCCTGTGTTCCTAGATACGAAGGAGCGGGACATTGTACATAATCAGGCTTTACTCGCTAAAGACGTAGTGATACCAAAAAAGCCTACCCCCCATGGGGGGACAACGTTTGTTTTGAGTAATGAGAGATGGATGAGTGCGACCACCTCCCAAGACGTATTGTGGATGTGAGTGAAACCATCGCTACCGTTTGCTGAGTAGGTGTAAGCGTGCAACTGGGAAATGATCTATATATTTATTATGTCTTCCCAAGCAGGGGATCAGTGAGTGAGCAGAAGGACGGCTCTTCCGCTCCCCTGTTATAGGCCTACCCCTTTTTGCTCAGTGGTAGGTCAAGACTGCTTCACTAATCCTGCCAAAAAACGCTTACCATGTTCTGAGACTGCATGTCCTGTAGCTAATGCGCTTTTCTCCTTAATGCAGTTTTGAGCGCTACCCCACGCTGCATTGGTTACCTGCTTCAGAAGTATTGTTATTTTCCTTTACAGGTACGAGACGTTCCCCCAGCCTTGGGGGGAGGGAAAAGGGGTAGGATAGGAAAGCGTATTGGGTTTTAGGTACTGATCTCTGTCTTATTCTTTCTACAGGTCTCCCTCCCTGCTGTCCCCATCCTTTCCTTCCCTTGATCACCCCATGGAGTATGTGTATATCTGACCAGACTGTGGGGGTGTCAAGAGGTGGACCCCTTAGAGCAACGTACGATCCTGAGGATTCCTGGCCACCACAACAGAGTAATCGGCCCACAAATTCTATCCTCCCGGTCGTACGTTGAACTATGGCGACCTTAGAGGATGTTCTTGCTGCGTTGCATATAGTCCAGGCAGAGTTAGTAGCCTCCCGAGCGGAGACAGCAGCCTTACAAGCCACGGTCAATAGAATGCAAAGGAACCCTTTCAGTGCAGGCATACCCGTAGCATCTCACACTGCTCCCTTGGTGGTAGAAATACCCACTCCCATTCCTTTGGCCACACCAGAAAGGTTTCATGGGGAAAGTAGCAAGGTACAGGTCTTCCTTACCCAGGTCATGCTGCACTTTTCCTGTAAGCCCAAGGCGTTCACGACCAACCATGCAAGAGTGGCGTTCCTGATTTCCTATCTGGCAGGGGATGCTGCCCAATGGGCGGTTCGTCTGGTGAAACAAGATGACCCCCTGTTGTATGACTGGGATTCGTTTATCAAGGACTTCGAGAGAACCTTCAACCGAAGAGCGGCCACTCTCACGGCCGACAAAGACCTGTTAGAGCTATGACAGGGGAACCGAGACCTTATATCGTATCTTACTGACTTTCGGAGGTTGGTAACCGAAACTGAATGGCCTGAGGCCAAACAAGCTGCCATTTTTCACTGTGGCTTGAGAGAGGAGATGAAAGACGTGTTGGCACAAATCGAACCCCAACCTGCGACGTGTGAGGATCTTATAACGTTAGTGCTTTGGTTGGACCATCGCCTTAATGAAAGAAAGGGGGAAAACAAACGAAGAGACAGAAGCTCTTGGCGCTTCGAACAACCACAGAATTCAGCACCTTCAAGCGTCTCCCGACCCGAGCCGATGGAGGTGGGAGCTGTTCGGTCCACACTTACCAGCGAAGAGAGAGAGTTCAGACGAAAGAACGGTCTCTGCATTTACTGCGGGAAAAAGGGGCATTACATCAAGGAGTGTGCTCTGCGAACCAAATTCCTGCGCACAGACTTTCGCAAACAGCTGGCTGCTATATCTGAAGGCGGATCGGGAAACGAGCATGCTTGACGAAGGGAGAAGGGGATTCTTCAAGCATAACCTGTATTCCTTCTTTGAGCGGTAAATCCCTGACTTTCCGACAGCATTTTTTCCTAAACCTCTCCTTATGGGTTAATGGCGAGTGGTGTCAGGTAACGGCTATGTAGGACTCCGGGGCCACTGGGTGTTTCATGGATCAAAAACAGGCCTCACAGATAGTTCTGGAACTTCAAGAAAAAGAGACCCCAGAAACGGTGTTTGCAGAAGACGGGAAACGACTAGCTGCTGGTCCTATCCATTTCCAGACGAAAGCTTTGAATGTCCGCCATGGGCTCAGCCACGAAGAAAGGCTCACCTTCAATGTTATACAAGCCCCCCAATATGGGATAATATTGGGGTTACCGTGGCTGAGATTGCATAACCCTCAGGTAGACTGGGTGGACAACACCGTGCTATTCACATCCGACTATTGTTCAGTGCATTGTAGACCACCGAATCAGCGACCGTCTCAGTGTTTGGCAGTCGTCTATCATGTAGCAACCACTGCAGAACACCCGGTTACATTGCCCAAGGATTACCAGGATTATGTGGAAGTCTTCAACGAGGAAAAGGCCGAGACGCTTCCTCCTCATCGGCAATATGATTGCCAGATCTATCTGGTGCCAGGGGCAGTGGTACCCACCAGTAGGGTGTACGCTCTAACCGAACCAGAGAACACCCATCTAGGAGCCTACCTGGATAAATATTTGGCGCTTGGGTTCATCCGCAATTCCATGTCTCCTGCAGCTTCTCCTCTGTTTTTTATCCCCAAAGCAAATGGCGAGCTGCGCTCCTGTATTGACTTCCGGGCACTAAACGCTATAACTATAAAAAACCGTTATCCTCTGCCGTTAATTCTGGTGCTATTGGAGCAAGTGCAAAAGGCAGTTATATATACCCGGTTGGATCTCAAGGGGGCCTACCACTTAGTCAGGATGAGAAAGGGCGACGAGTGGAAAACGGCCTTTAAAACACGTTATGGCTTATTCGAGTATCTCGTCATGCCCTTTGGCCTTTGCAACGCGCCTGCTGCATTCCAGTTTTTCCTTAACGATGTCCTTCGACAATATCTGGACCATTTCGTCATCGTGTATATCGACGACATCCTGATATACTCCCCCACGGTAGAGAGCCACGTCACACATGTGCGCACCATACTACGAACCCTGCAGACACACCACCTTTACTGCAAGATAAGCAACTGTGAGTTCGGGGTCTCCACGGTTGAGTTCTTGGGCGTGATGTTGGCCCAGAGGGGACAGGAGATGTCCGAGAGAAAGGTAGCAGCTGTGAAGGATTGGCCTACCCCCACGACGGTCAGAGACATCCAATGCTTCCTTGGGTTTGCCAATTTTTACCGTCGGTTCATTGGAAGGTTCCCTGGCTTAGTTGCTCCACTAACCAGTTTATTACAGAAAAAGGTTCCTTTCCTATGGACCACGGAAACTCAAAAAGGATTTGAGGCCTTGAAGAAAGCTTTCATCTCTGCCCCAGTCCTGGTGCATGCTGATCCCGAACAACCATTCATAGTGGAGGCGGACGCCTCGGATCATGCAGTTGGAGCGGTGTTGTCGCAGAGACATCACAATACTGGGCAGCTACACCCAGTTGCGTTTCGTTCCCGTAAACTCCAACCAGCAGAACGCAATTATACCATCGCAGAAAAGGAGCTTCTGGCCATTAAAGATGCTTTACAGGAATGGCGTCACTACCTTATGGGAGCCAAACATGTGGTTACGGTGTTCACTGATCATCGAAACCTCCAGTTTATGACAGCAGCGCGACACCTTTCACCCCGACAATTGCGATGGACCCTATTCTTTGCAGAATACAACTTCATAGTTACGTACAGACCCGGAAAAGACAACAAAAAGGCAGACGCCTTAACCCGCCAAACCAATGCTCCGTTACCAGTAGAACATACCAAAACACCCATCATCAGCCCACTCAAAGTCATTAGCACTACTGTTACGGAACCCTTCCTGAAGAGCATAGCGCGCCGCATGCACACCGACAAGTGGATAACATGGTTAACCAAACACACGGAATGGAAGCTGAAGAACGGCCTACCTATTCGTGGGAAACAGCTGCTGGTTCCGGTCCCGTCACTGAGGAAACGTATATTCTCCTGATGCCATACCCTTCCCAGCGCAGGACATAACGGCGTAGAAAAAACCATTGAGAGAGTACAACGCCAGTTTTGGTGGCCCACAATGAACGTTGACCTCCATTCATGGATCAAGGAGTGTTTGGTATGTGCTCAAATGAAAACTTCACATTCATGTCAGGCAGGTCTCCTTCAACCCTTGCCCATGCCTGATAAACCATGGCAAAATGTATCACTGGATTTCATTACAGGCATGCCACCAGATAAAGGGCACACGGTGATCCTAGTGGTAGTGGATTATCTAACAAAGATGGCCCATTTCATCGCATGCAAAACACTTCCAACATCAGGTCAGCTCGCCCACTTACTACTAATACATGTGGTTAGACTCCACAGATTGCCACAGACGGTGGTTTCGGACCGGGGTTCCCAGTTCACCGCTAAATTCTGGAGGGTCTGGTGTGCAGCTCTGAAAATAACTCCGAACCTGTCCACAAGTTTTCACCCACAAACAGACGGCCAAACGGAAAGGGTAAATCAAACCCTAAAACAATACTTGAGGTGCTGCGTGAACAAGACCACAGAAGCGTGGGTCGACAGCTTATGGCTGGCCGAAATAGCCTACAATAGCGCTACCCACAGCTCCACGAAACATTCTCCCTTCTTTTGTACCTACGGTTTTCACCCTAGGTTCATACTATTTATACAACCAGAGAACACAACGCACATACCTGAGGTGAAGGAAAGGATACTCCACATCCAGAAAACACTGGCCGACACGCAGAAGATGCTAAAGGAGGCAAAGAAAAGATACAAGGCCTATGCCGATAAACACCGACGTCCGGGCCTGTTTATAAGATAGGGGATTCTGTCTGGCTATCCACTTGGAATATCCACTTTGAAAGATATTGCATCTTTAACCCCAAGTACATAGGTCCTTATAGGATAGTGAAGCTTCTAAGCCCTGTTGTTGTGAAATTGGCCTTGCCCTCCTCTCTTCGCATCCACCCCACATTTCACACGTCCCTGTTAAAACCCGCTGGGGTTGCAAGAAAAAAGGGGGCTCCTCCGTTACTAGTGGATGAGGAAGAGGAGCATGAGGTTCGTGGCATCCTTGATTCCATATTCTACCATACCAGATTGTGGTATCTCATGGTACGGTGAGGAAGACAACTCCTGGGAACCCGCGGAAGGGGTGCACTCGCCTCGATTTATCAGATTATTCCACAAGCGCTTCCCTAACAAACCCTGCCCGTGTCAGTGTTCCTCGGGAGGGGGATGTACTGGAACAGCGCATAGGAGGAGAGGCAGGGGAACAATGCCACAGCGCGCGAGAACGCGCTGTGGAAACTAGCAGAACTGCACCTCCCAGGCACCCCTGCGGCACGACGGGAAGAACGTGGTGACGCACCGTCAATGAAGCGTTCAAGAGCTTCCGGGGACGCCACACGGGTGCCGATTACTCTTGTTCCGGTGCAGTGCTGTGAGGCAGACGAAGCGGTAAGAGTGTGGACTCCGCCATAAATATCCCTCCCGAGTCTTCGAACGGCAAACAGCACTGGGTGGCAGGGCTGGACTCAGCCCCTTCGTTGCTCCGTTGGGTGAACCCGTTTCGGTGGTTCCGTGCGGCGCAACCTTCCGCCTGCGTGAGGGGAGGATTCCCATCCCACCTTCGTGGCAGGTCAGACCTATGCTTTCTTTTCTGTAAACGCAACGATCAGCGTTTAGCTGTGGATTTCCTAGTTGTCACTCGTATCGTGAGTGAGCTGGGGGTTGGATTGTCAAATCAGAGGATCTGCTCGCAGCAGGTCGAACGGGGGGAAAGACCCTCCACTAGAGGTAACAAATACTATGAATACTATGGGGCAGATTTATGAGCCCCTTGCGCCACTTTTGCGTCACTTTTCCCATGTTAAAATTGACGCAAAAGTGGCGCAAGGGGCTCATAAATCTGCCCCTATGTGTGCAGTCAATGGAGTGAAACCACGATGAGAAGATGTATGTCGAAAGATACCCTGTGTTCGTAGATACGAAGGAACGGGACATTGTACATAATCAGGCTTTACTCGCTAAAGACGTAGTGATACCAAAAAAGCCTACGCCCCCATGGGGGGACAACGTTTGTTTTGAGTAATGAGAGATGGATGAGTGCGACCACCTCCCAAGACGTATTGTGGATGTGAGTGAAACCATCGCTACCGTTTGCTGAGTAGGTGTAAGTGTACAACTGGGAAATGATCTATATATTTATTATGTCTTCCCAAGCAGGGGATCAGTGAGTGAGCAGAAGGACGGCTCTTCCGCTCCCCTGTTATAGGCCTACCCCTTTTTGCTCAGTGGTCGGTCAAGACTGCTTCACTAATCCTGCCAAAAAACGCTTACCATGTTCTGAGACTGCATGTCCTGTAGTTAATGCGCTTTTCTCTTTAATGCAGTTTTGAGCGCTACCCCACGCTGCATTGGTTACCTGCTTCAGAAGAATAGTTATTTTCCTTTACAGGTAGAAGCCGTTCCCCCAGCCTTGGGGGAGGGAAAAGGGGTAGGATAGGAAAGCGGATTGGGTTTTAGGTACTGATCTCTGTCTTATTCTTTCTACAGGTCTCCCTCCCTGCTGTCCCCATCCTTTCCTTCCCCCGCTTGATCACCCCATGGAATCTGTGTATATCTGACCAGACCGTGGGGGTGTCGAGAGGTGGACCCCTTAGAGCAACGTACGATCCTGAGGATTCCTGGCCACCACAACACTAGGTGAACTTTGACACTTTCCCTCAGAGAGTCATGCTTGAATCCCCGTCCTCCCTTTGCTGCTCCTGGTTTTTTTCTTTGTGTACTTTTACATTTGCTTGGGGTAACACCCCTCTCCCAACACTGGGGCATATTATCAAGACAGGCGATAAAATTATCGCCGCTTTGGAGGCAGAAAACTGCAGCTAAAACGGCGATAATGGGCTTGATAATATGCTCTATGGAATTCCAATTGAAGCTCAGGTTAGATGTCCTTCACATCTAACATGGGCTTAAATTTGAATTCCATAGAGCATATTATCAAGCCCATTATCGCCATTTTAGCTGCAGTTTTCTGCCGCTAAAGCGGCGATAATTTTATCGCCAGTCTTGATAATATGCCCCACTGTGTTTTTTTGTTTGTAGTTTTATGTAGCGCAAACTCAACCGGCACGTATAAGAGTGCTTTACATTATTATTTTTTTTTAAATAGCACAAATTAGACCTGAGACAACGGGTATCAGAGCGCTTAACACGGGCACCAGTTGCGTTACATGAGGATACATTCATTTTTAATTTTGTTTTTTGTTAGGCACATGAGCACCCGTTGCATTACAGACACATTTTTTTCAGTTTTCAGGCTCTCCCTTTGGGGTCCAGATGCAGTAACTGGTTGCTGATACACAGCTTTAGTATTTGAGACGCCATAGAGCGCCTATCCCCAAGACCTCAGCGTAGTGGCTACTTTCAGGACATTTTATGAAAATCTCCAATCCATTACCAAGAAGGAGTCGTCTAGTTAAATGGGTAGGATTGGCGCATGGTGCCTTCTCCTGACGCCTTTAGGATGCAGCGCTACATAAGTGCATTTGCTAATTGCAGCGCAGTGTCAAACAACAGTGTCTGGGGTGGAGGGGTGTGTTATGCCCCAAGTAGTACAATGCACTTTTTGCTTGCAGTTTTATATAGGGCAAACTTGACCCACAGGTACAAAAGCGCTTTACATGAGCACCCGTTGCATTACAGACACACATTCATTTCGGTTTCCAGGCCCACTCTTTAGGGCCTAGAAGCAGTACCAGGTTGCTGACACACAGTTGTAGTATTTGAGACGACATGTAGCGCCTATCCTCAAGACCTCAGCGTAGTGGCTACCAGGTGTGTAACGCTCATTGGGCTCAACGGACTCCCCCCGTCGTGTGTGTCAGCCCAGGCTGAGACAGCTTCCCGGGCACACACACAGCCAGTTTTTGAGCTCCCAGCCACACCCGGGTACTTCACAGGTCTTTAAAAGACCATTCACTTGTTAACGAGGCTTTGTTGTTTTTTCACTCCTTCTTAGAGCCTGTGCATCTCCACTCTGCCTATGGCTGGAAGAATAAGCGCCCCCGAAATTTTTATCAGCCCCCATCCCCGGAAATTTGACTCTAGTTGCGCCTCTGGTGGCTGCTGTCAGGGCATTTTATGAAAATTTCCAATCCTTAACCAAGAAAAACATTTGTACAAAAAATGGTCTGGAGTTTGCGGGGGAGAGATCAACCCCCAAAAAACAAATAATGGCAATAGAGTATGAACAAAGTATCATTGATTTCATTGTATTGGTTTCCTTATTCTCACATCAAATTTGTTATTAGATTCTATCGCCCAGAACTGGAACATTGTGAAGTCACTGGCACGCAGTAATACGTTATTGCAAGTGAATAGGTGCACGTTCTTTGAATGTGCAGAGTGATTGATTATAAATGTTACCCTTTCTTCTTGCAGTTTCTAGTTTAGTTTATTGAATACAAGTGCTACTTCTCTTCTTAGATTGGAAAATGCCCACGCAAGTCTGTGAAATGTCATACAGGGCAGTGCATAATGACAACATGACATGCTTCAGTGCACAAATTAAATAAACGCAGGATTTCATGCTGTATGCAGGGCATTTCAGAGCCTTGTGGTGACTCTTACTTAGCCCAAAACCAATGAGCTCTATCTTGAAAAAAAATTTCAAGTCATATGTGTGGGTCACCTATCAGTGCCATTTCCAATATCTTCCTCTCACAGGTAGAGGACTCCTTAGTTTGCTAAAGCAGTCTTGAAGATAATAAAATAAATCGCGGACAGATTTCTAATAAGGACAAATCTTTCTGAGTTGCCCACTATTGTGGTTGGTTTTAGTGGTCTTGCACACACTGAAACAGCTTTTGGAGGCATAAAGGTACTACTGAATAATGAAAAACTTATAAGAATACCTTTCTTAATATGTTTTGTTTTTAAGAAGAAATTTAAATACCACATTTCTCACTGTCCACATAGGCAGGTTGTTATTTAGTGCAATGTTTCATATGCAAGTTTAGGAAAGCTGCCTTTTCTCCTTCGTCACCCCAGATTTTTAACCTTTTTTTATCAATCTATTTTTACAGCTTAATGCCTTTGCACAGTAGCACTGTTCAGTGCCACTATCTATCCATCATGCCACATAATTCTACTACAAAATACACTAAACAACACACAATTCCACACCACACAAAAAAGCGAACAATGCCAATACAACACACACAAATCCACTACACACCACATGCGTCCACTACACTACAAAACACGAGTAAAAAAAGTTATAATTTACACCAATGACTCTAACTCACAAATGCGAGACCTATTGCATTGCAAATGCTTGTGATGGATGTTGTATGAAACATAAACACATTTTTCTGCAAAATGTTTATGATAGATTCTCACTCATCACCCAGGTTAAACATAAATTAACAGAAAATGGGATTTTAAACAATCTGTTTAAGGATTATGCAAGGTCATTAGGGCAAGATTCTCTGCAGAACAGAGCTGGCTCGATCAGGGGGCCCCCTGAATGGCTGGGGCCCAGGGCCAGAGCCCACTTTGCCCAGGCCTTAAAACGCTTCTAGTGTAGTGGAGTCCAAACAAAGGCAGGATGTGACTGCCATAACCGGTATTACTTTATCACTGCTCTTTAAACAGGACACACAATGTTACCTTCAAAGGGACAGTAAATGAAAGTTGCTATTTATAGACGTCAGGTCAGACTGTTAAACGCGTGTAGCACGGGGAGGCATTAAAATATGTGGGCAGATTGTCATGGGTATTATGATTCAGTGATTCTTGCTCCTCGGATCACCGCCAGTGCTGAAACTGGAGTGTCTTTTGTGGCATGACAGTGCCAGTGGAATGAGTGCATCTCCGCCGCAGCATTATAGGGCAGTATTTATAAATTGCATGTTATGACGACCTCTAAACTCACAGGCTTCTGAGAGAGAAGGCGACGATAGGGCCATCAACATCTCATTTGTCGCAAATGAATGTGTCCTCACCACACGTTTGACCTCTTCTTGGCAGATCCCTCGAGATGTGCAAAAACACTGCAATAATCAACCGGCATTGGAGCTCTGCCCTGGAGTGAGCCACAGTCACAAAAGACTGACGTCTCATTACCCATCTAAGAGAATTGAATCCAGCTTCAGTCAGTGGAAGGAAAGGTGAGGCTGTTCATGAGCCCTGGACCAGGCCTGCCAACAAAACCAATGAAATCAGTAGAGCAATGGTCTCTCAAAGCAAAAAAGGCTGCAGGATGAAGACAGCTCATTTTCACAAGTGGTGTGGCAGCGAGGTTAAATAAACAGCACAAGGCAAACAAGGAAAGAGTAAAGCAAGCACAAAGAAAGAGTAATGTCTATTCAGACAAACACATAATAAAAAAATCGAACAATTTTATCATATTTAAAGAGGGTACGCTAAACCTATATAAAATAACATCACACTTTTGTAGAAACATTACTAGAAAATTTGCTACGAACATGCGGACAAATGCAGGATTTCAAAAATTGTCAACAGAGACCCTAGGATGGCTGTGCACATTTTTAAAGCCTTTATCCAGTCAATAAAATTTCTCAAAAATTTACAAATGTGTACTCCTGGTCTCCTAAACATGCTTCCTGGTGGGGGTGCACAGAAATTATCATAATGTTGGTATCCCCGTTGATTAACTTTCTCAGCAGTATGATCCCCTTGTCTCTCTCTGCCGCCTTCTTTACAGAAGTGGATAAATGAGTTTCCGACTTTTTGTGAAAATGCAAGAGACCTAGAATCTCTGCTAACATCTTGAAACTGAAAAAGAAGGTGGGGTGGCATCAACCTCCCGTAATTCCCAAGACATCAACGCGCCTTTCTTTCAGCCCGGGGCTCCTGGTGGTTCAGGGAGTAGGGGACCCCTCCCCTCCATGGCTGTGGGTTTAAACGTGTTTAATCCGACCTCTTACGGCTGACACCGGTATTAACCATCAAATACGTCATAAATGTGCACATAGTTCACATAGTTCACACAAAACCCATTATATTAGAAATGGTCACAGCTTTACGGTAAGTAGATAAGCTCCTCAACAACTGCAGGCCTAGAATAACTCCGTACTGAGGGGCGTGTATTATGCAGAACGATAACTCCTAACTGTGATATTCCTCGTAACAAAGTTCATATTCCTGAGTGTGGTGTGTGATGGGCCCGGTTTCCAACTCCTGACCGTCCACTGTATACACTTTCTCCGGAGTAGGTCTGGGTACGAGTTTCACTCCCAGATGTTGTGCCTTTTCTTTGTCCATGAAGCATCCGGTGGCTCCTGAGTCTACCATTGCCTGTATGCGTTGGTTTTCACCTCTTTTCTTGATTGTCAGATTGATAAAGAAGTGATTCGTTTTTACGAACCCATAAGCATCCACGGAAGGGATGGTACATTCGCTTGAGGACTTCCCTTCCTTCTTCCTCAAGCCCTGCAGTTTCCCTCCTCTTTTTCTGTGGTGAGGGCAGCGGTTTGCCCGACCCTTCCCCTACCATACTTGGGTTTCACAGGAAATTCCCGGAGAAAATGCCCTTTTTTCCCACAATAGAGACACAATCCTTGTTTGCGGCGATGATCTCTTTCGCTTAGCGTTAAAGAAGCTCTTACCGCTCCTATTTCCATCAGTTCTGGTTGAGCAGTTGTCTTGTCTGAAAAGGAGGCCCGATCGCCATACGTGGTGCCTTTCTCCTTCTTCTTGTTTTCTCCTTGACGTTCTCTCAGTCGATGATCCGGCCGGAGTGTGAGGTCAATAAGAGCGGTGCATGTACGGGGCTGAGGATCGATTTGTGCTAACACGTCCTTTAGCTCCTCTGTGAGCCCCTGATAGAATATGGCCGATTGCTTTGATTCCGGCCAATCGGTATCGGTGACTATTCTCCGGAAGCTATTCAAATAACTAATCAAATCGGATGATCCTTGGCGAAGTTCCAACAGGTCCCTATCTGCTGAGAACGTGTCAGCCCTTCGATCGAATGTCTTTTCAAAGTTTTCACGGAACTCGTCCCAATCGTACAGCTTCGGGTCATCTCTTCGCACTATGGGGACCGCCCATTGTGCGGCCTCTCCACCCAGGTACGAGATTAAAAATGCCACTCTTGCTTGATTGGTATTAAACATCTTTGGCTTGCAATTAAAGTGAAGGAGAACTTGGGTAAGAAACACCTGCACTTTCTTAATGTCTCCTATAGAATCTTTCTGGGGGTGCTAACGGGTTTTGTGCTGGCATCTCTACCACTACGGACGGTGGGTGTGGGGAACCTCCTATATCGAAGGGGTTTCTCTGAAGCCTATCCACTCGGGACTGGAGGGACGCTGTCTCCTGACGTGACGCGGCTAGTTCTCCTAGGACTAGCAACAAGGCCGCGACTACGTCCTCTAGGGTGGCCATGCCTAACTCAACACAACCAGGAGGAGACCGATTCGTGGGCCGATTATTCTGTCGTACTCTCCGGTTCTGTATCCTCGGGCTGTGTTGATGCTCAATGGGGGCCCACCTCTGAATGGACCCAAGTCTGGACTATGTAAACATACGCAGACTTTTGGGGCAATTGAGCGGGGGAAGGAAAGGGTGGGGACTGCGGGGAGGGAGACCTGTGTGGAAAACAAGGAAACACCATGAGAATTGGATTATAACCCTTTCCTCTCTTGCTCTATTCTCTAACCCCCTCCACCTCCCTTTCCTGCCTGTAAAGAAAAAGAACGCTGTCTCTTCACACTTCTGAGGAGAGGAGAGGTATATCGCTTACAGAGCGTGGCTCCGATGCATTAGTCCAGGGTTGTCATATGAGGCTTCATTCTCCTTTTTCTCCTTTCCTCCTGTGTGAATACCAAGAGAGAAACACAACACAAACAACAACAAAAGAAGGCGAGGCAGGCTCTAAGGACAAACACGAGAACAGATAATTGTGTCCGGTGGGAGTATGGCTGATGCGGGCACAGAGGAGGAAATTGCTCGGTATCACTATTCTTCTTGTAAAGCACACCTCAGATCCTACAATGCCATGCTGTTCCCTTCAATCCAGACACTCAGCTATATTCGTATGATACACGCTACTGTACATCCATACTCATGTGCTGCCCAGAAGTTTGTCTTGTTCTATGCCTCCGTAATCATACACAACGAATTAATACAGTCTCGTGGTGCTGAGTTACGGTCTCACTCACGCATGCTCACAACGTTGCGGTCAATAAGTAATTTGCGGGCGCTTATTCTCACCCGCATGAAACCGTGTCTGGTTTCGCCAACGGGGTCAAGAGTAGCCCAAGCGCCTCTACGTGCGCCTACGCTCCCCTGCAATGTGACTCGCCTTACGCGGTCACCTCCAACAGGGGAGTCACTGTGAACCGGGATTAGTCTCCCGCTTGTCTTTAGACAGGAATCGAACTTTGTGTCATTAGACACTCTTACCACACTGGGAGCGGAGGAACGAAGCTTCCTGCCTCTTCTGTGGATGAGGTTGAATAATCGGCAGCGCGGTCCGGAGCGCAGGGTCTTTATTTCCTGCTTCCGGAACCGCCGTTGCCTCACGCGCTACGTAGCGCGCATTGCATGATGGGGGTTGTAGTTCTGTTGTCTCGCGCCTCGTCATTTCCTGGTACAGCAGCGAGTGCGATTGCCGGGACCCAAATCCTGACAACCAGAACCTATTGATGTTTTAAATCTAGATGAGCCTTTCGTTCCGGTAGAGTTGTTCCTTGTAGAGGCTGCTCTTGTGATTGGATCACCGAAACAAGGAAAGGCCCCGGGATTAGACAAAATCCCATGTGACCTCTACAAATCAGTAACACCTGAGTTCCCTATATCAATACCATCACTAATGCAATTGCAGCTAGGGCACCAATTCCGCCCACAGGCAGAGATTGTCCCTGTTTTTCAAAAGGGAAGTCCCAGGGCCCGATTCACAGAACTAACTTAAGACAAAATCTTAAACTTACTACTATTTTGGTATTCACAGAAGGTACTTACTCATTTAGGTATTCACAGAAAGCACTTACTCATTTCGGTATTCACAGAAGTTAGGAGTCCTAACTTTAGGACTCCTAAATGCCTTCTGTGAATACCGAAAGTCTTATCATTACGATTTTTCTCAGTTTAGTAGTAGTAAAGTTAGGAGTCCTAACTTTAGGACTCCTAAACTGAGAAAAATCCTAATTTTAAGACTTTCGGTATTCACAGAAGGCATTTAGGAGTCCTAAAGTTAGGTGTCCTAACTTTAGGACTACTAAACTGGGAAAAATTCTAATTTTAAGACTTTCGGTATTCACAGAAGGCATTTAGGAGTCCTAAAGTTAGGACTCCTAACTTCTGTGAATACCGAAATGAGTAAGTGTCTTCTGTGAATTCCATAATGAGTAAGTGCCTTCTGTGAATACGAAAATGGTAGTAAGTTTAGGATTTTGTCTTAAGTTAGTTCTGTGAATCGGGCCCCCAGTGTTCCGCCGAACTACCACCCAATCACCCTTATGGATAACCTCCGGAAGGTATTTTGCTAACAAATTTTGAAGCGGCTGTTGGAGTGGATCAATGACAACCATGTTATGTCCAACATGCAAGCAGGTTTCAGAACTCAAACCAGTTCCATTGACCAGGTTTTCCGCTCCCATCAGGTTTAAGTGGAAAACGAGTTGATATAAATGGGGGCGACTTTGTGCCGCTTTTAACCTCGTACCAAAGATAAAGCTCTAGGAGACCCTGTGGGAGATGGGGATCCTCTGCAATTTGATAAAGATCATTGTACACCTCTATGAGGACAATGGGGATCCAATGCAGCCCAAAGGGAGAATTGACTGTCAGGGGTGTATCCTGGATCCCACCCTTTTCCTCTTTCACATTAACAACTGTATGAAATACCTAACCGACTGTGTCAAGGAGTTCCCTGTTCATGCTGGGCAGAAAGTTCCAGGGTTTTTCTATTCTGATGATACCCTTTTATTACCAAAAACTAACTGGGGGTTCCAAAACCTTGTTGGTAACTTCTGTTTATTCTGTGCCGACTACGGCCTCAAGTTAGTGTCACCAAGACTAAATTGATGATCTACACAAGGAAAAGGAGGGTGAATGGCACAGTAAAATTAGAAAGCAAAGTATTGAAAAGGGTCAGAGAATTTGATTATTTGGGGATCAAATAGCCGGACTCCGGCTCCCACACGGCAAACCATAGGGCAGGGGCTGTCCTTATGTTGGCCAAAAAGGGTTCTTGGTTTCAAAATATCCCCACTACAGAAATCTATAATATGCAGGCACGAGGGGTGACACTATATGGGGCCGAATTGTGGGGAAACTGCAGTATGGGCACTCTGTGTATTAAAGAGAATAATGTTATTAGGCTAGGAAAAGGAACTCCTCTGATACCACTATTGTCTGATCTTGCCATTGACTCTGTTACTACACTATGAGACCACTGCTATATTGTGTGCTTATTTAGGCCACCAGAAATGTACAAGAGTATAGAATGGGTTTTACTGATATCACCACACTTCAATCTTTCAACAAGTTCAAGTGGCTGAGTTTTGTTGAAAGAGCACGGATGGAGTTGGGTCTAGCTAGTTCTTGGGAAAACCCCTTATTTGGGGTGGAGGGTGCATGGTTGCCCATCTCCCTGGGACACGTAATTGTCCAGGCAGACCCCTTCCCAAGGTCCATAGCATTTTTTGGGGGATGGACTTGGGGCCCCCCTCCCAGAGCCATCCAGTGACCTCGGTCCCCATCATCCCCCTGGACCTGATGGCAGCAGTGTTCACGGAACCCCATTCTGCAGAACTACGCTCTGCTGTGGGCGGGGAACACTGGCATGCTTGCACCCAGTGGGAGAATGAAAAGAAAAGCTGCTCCCATTGGGAAAGAGTAAACAAATGTAGTGGGCTCCCACCTCTCCTGAGATGGGAAAAGGCAGGGGACCGATCAGGGCCAACTGAGACACTGGGGCTTCCCCCGCAGCATAACAGCAGCATATTTCTCTGGGTGTCCTGGGTGCAACCAGGGCACCTATGGCACTTGATTGTTGTGGACCCAGGAGATGCAGTCCCCTTGGCCTCATAGTGGCCCAGAAAGTGGGGTCACCAGCTCCCCCATAAAATATAAATCATAAATCAGGTATGGGTCCCTGGGCTCAGGAGGGGGTCCCTGGGGCCCTAAAATGGCTCTTTGAAGGAGCAGCACATCCTCCTCCATCAAAAAGATATAATTGTGCTAGTCACCCAAGCCCTGGCCCACTCTGAGGGGCTTATTTTTTTAAAGGGCGAGAGCCGTGGTCAACAGGCCTAGGGGAGCACAACTTTCCAGGCAGACACTGAGTTTGATGACTTTATGTTTTTGTAAAGTTTCATGAAGATTTGCCAAGTGGTGCCAAACTTATGAGCAAAACAAAAATTGCTGCTGCTATGGCAACGCGGTCCTAATTAAAAACTACCCAGTGGCATACACAGACAGACAGACAGACAGACAGACAGACAGACAGACAGACAGACAGACAGACAGACAGACAGATAGATAGATAGATAGATAGATAGATAGATAGATAGATAGATAGATAGATAGATAGATAGATAGATAGATAGATAGATAGATAGATAGATAGATAGATAGATAGATAGATAGATAGATAGATAGATTGATAGATAGATAGATAGATACGTAGTTCCTCCACAAAATTAAAGCACACCAAAAGCTTTACTTCAAATTCATTTATGTACATTTGTGAAAGTGACAAACAGCCAATGCTTTTCTTTACCCAATAAAGTGTCACTTTTTTGGGCCACCAGAATCATGTGAGGTAACAAAATTCATAAAATGTTTCATTAGCTACATTGACTCCTAAAAGTCAAGTTAAATATTGATTGACAGGTGGCCAGGCGCCAGAGGAGTATGGACGCGTCTCCGTATGGCTCTCGGCGCTGCAACGAGGGAATCTCGTTATACCGAACCCCAAGTGAAGCGGACTGCAGGGAAATTCTGCACTTGCCAGACGACACGATGCTCAGCATCCAACGCACTCACAGATTAGGGCGAGAATCTGTTACTACTTTATCCTCACAATGACCAAGAGGAGTCATTCTCTATTTTCTTGAGTATACAGACTTGCTAAAGGTATTGGTAGCAGCTAACGCCGTTCAACGGATCTTGAAGTCTGGTTCTACTTTGTTCTTTGCGCAAGATTATTCAAGAGCCACAGCGGCTAGACGTAAAGCCTTTCTCAACTTGAGACCAGATCTTCGTTCCATGGGTGCCAGATATGGCCTTTTCCACCCATGCCTTTTTAAGGTCACCTAAAACAACAGAACGACGACTTATGAGGATCCAGTTCGTTTGCAGCGCTTCATCAACTCGCATAAGACAGATTCTATGGTCTCTTCAGGACTCTCTCCATAACTTATCAGTATATTATTTTTATACTTACTATTACATATCCTGTAGTGGAGACGGAGTTCCAGGTACACACATTGCTATGTTAGCATAAGCGTCTTAGAAGTTAAAACGCCATCTTGCCACTTTTGCTGCTTTTGCACACAACACTGCAGATAGATGTTTTTATATGAAAAATGCTTGCTTGCTTTTTCTTCACATGAGAACGGTCTGTTGTTCACATCCCTAGATGTGCACCGCAACCTTGGTCTGAACATTATGTGCAGAAACAGTCAGGGCCAACAAACAATATATGCTTTTGAATTCAGGTTGATTGGCCCACGCTCTAGCCATAACACGCACACAGCTGCAAATATCTGAAACTCGAGCGCCTTTAATATTGCAGTTTGCATGCATGAGATAGACACTTTGGAGAAGACTTTTCCAGACACAGAGCAAAGCTGATCCTGTGATGTGATTCACCTAAGATGATATTTATGGTATGGGGTTCCCCATTCAAACCTAGAGACCTTCTATTAGTTTAATAATACTCGCTTACTAGCGAAGGGAGGGTGGTTGTATTCCACTATAATTTGTAGCATGATTTCTCCCTTCATTTTCTATGGTATTGTAACAATGCTGATGGTTTTATTCTTAATCATTTGTCTGCTCATGTTAGCCAAAGTACTGCATCTTAGGACACGTAGTTTATAAAATAAACATTTTAAACTTTACTGTGTCTCTGATTACTCTTGTTGTGGACTGATATGAGAATAATAACGAACAGGTATTTCTAATTCCCACCATTCCTGAGAGTACTCTAATTGTTCTGGGTTGTCTAATCATTGGTAGCTTCGAGATGATACGGAGAATGAATGAGACACTGATGCTAGTCGGATAGGGGTTCTGAGTACTAAGGTGAGTTTTTGGTACACCACAATTCACTGAGGTCCTGGTTTCCTCCGCATAGTTCTGTGCATGAGGAGAATCCCTGCAACATGGCGCACCTAACGTTTGGTCTTATGATTTGAGACACCTTAGTAGTGCTTATCTTAGTCCACAACACCCTCACTCTTGTTTCCGGATAGCGGGAGTGACGGTTTTGACCTACCTAATAGTTACTCTATAGGTTCAATCAAGCTTGTCGATTAAAAATGTTTTTCTATTTTGAACCCTTGTGCTACTGTTATAATAGATTGCTTTTCTTTTCTATGTCCTTATGGCTGCAGTGCCTATTGCGGCGCATAGCCGCGCACCTCTCCGGCGTAATTTGACGCAGTTCGGGGTGCCGGACGATGGGATGGCTGTTATCTTTGTGGTGAGTGCCGATGCATCAAACCCCTTTGAGTTGTTTTACTCTTGGGTTACTATGCCGGCAGTGAATGCGGACGATAGTACGTTTCACTCCTATACTCTCAAGCAGGTCCCAGCGAATTATACGCCATATAGGACGCAGGAGATTCCTATTTCGGCTTGGCAGCATCGTATTTGGTTTAATGGCGCCCTCCCCCACACGGTTACACCGGTTCGTTTGGGCCCTTTGTCCATTCCAGTGGCCACTTGGCTGGTACTGGCCGAATTTACTCCTCATCCTCGTTATTTAAATGCTACGGTGGATGAGTTATGTGTACTCCATACAGCCCTGATTACAGTACATCGGGCTTTAGTGCAATACGTTTCACACAATGTGCAGGTAGGGGCACCTGTTGTTGAGGGGCAACCAGCTGGTCTGGCCGGGATTGTTATTAGTCCCGTCATGGTTAATACGGTAATGGGCAAGCGCCCCCAGAATAGGGACGATTTGCCTTATTGGCTTGCTGAGAAATTTGACTAGCTGGAATCAGTGTTTCCACACTCTACTCCTGTGGAGAAACAAAGGATACTCACCATTAGTTTGCAGAAAGACTTAGTCCCAGTAGTGGCCGATTGTGAGAACTGGGGTAAGGTTTTTGCAGCGGTCTACTCGAAGTGCTTCGGCACCCCATCTATGGCCGTACTTCCTTCCGTGATCAAACGTGTTCAAGATCAACACGGTTGGTGTGTTCGACGTGGTTGCCACTCTCACCCTTGGTAACCTCAAGGGAGATGCGGTTCACTTTCAAGTGGCGAATGGTCTAGCCCTTGTAGACGACGTCAATAAACCCCGGGAGTTGCCTAAAATTATTGCGGAGGCATATAGAACAATAGGCCGCAGTAGTTTAGGGATTAAGCCTACTATTCAAATCGCAGATGTGCAACAGCAAACTAAGGCGGGTTCGTCTTTCAAAGACGATCGTCCAGCTTTTCCTAAACAGAATTGGAGAACTAAGAAACAAGGAAAGCAGCAACAGAAACAGGGGTCTCGTCCCGCGTCACCGGTACAGGCGACTAGTGAACGCACATATGATTTGCGTGATGGCACTAGAATTAGGTCACCTGATAGATTTCAGGTTACTGAAAAACATTCTCCTCGTTCTTCACAGGAAACATCGGCCTCGCAGTCCCGTGGCAGAGAACGTGGCAAAGGTCGGGGTGCCCAACAAGGACGTGAGCAACCCCGTCAGCCTGACGGTAAAGTCAAGCAGGACGAGTTTGAACGTCAACATCCCCCGTTTCAGATGAAGAAAGTTGCTGCACTAACAGCGAGGTATGCCACAGATAGTGAGAGCGCAGCTTCGGAACCTGACATGGGCGCTAACGCTGCTCGACAGCGCAGCGGAGGATACAGTAGTGCGGCAAGCACTGCGTCCATATATGGCGGCGACAGCAACTGACACGTTCATTACTGTAGAAACTGCGGATACTAGAGTTGCTCCCCCTGACAGACTATATGAATTTAGTCCCTTTAATAGAAGGTGACATACAACGTCCCATAAAAGGGATTTTTTGGGAAAATCTGACCTCTACATATAATATTCTATTAGCAGAGGCGGACTGGCCCCCAGCTTTCGTTTTGGCCGCTCCTAGAGGGAAGGAGGTAATCCTCCCTTCCTTCGCGCACACAGTGCCAAAGGATCAGGCTCAGAACTTTGATGAGGAATGGGCTCAGGTGCTGGCTCCGACTTTGTACCGTACTCAGGTTGGGTGGGATAAATTGTCGCCAAGCCACAAGATTCCTTTACGGTCTATGCCCCAGCCGCAACCCCAATATCCCATGCGCCGCGAAGCTAGATCTCACGTCACAGAAATCCTTGAACAATTGGAATATCAAGGTGTTATTGAAACCTGTGTGCCACCAATGAATAATCCTCTATTCACTGTAACTAAACCTGATGGGTCGTACTGCCTAGTTTTGAATTACCGGCATTTGAACTCTCATTGTCGGACTTGTGCTGTACAGAATACCCACAGTTCTGCCCTCGTTGATAGTCTTGTGAGAAAAAGGTTTAAGACCACACTTGACATCTCTAATGGCTATTTCAGCCATAATCTGTCCTCTATTTGTAGTCAATGGACAGCCTTTAATTCTGGCTGCAAACAAAAACAGTTTAAGAGATTTGTCATGGGCTATAAAAACAGCCCTGGCGTCTTTGCCGCACGTGTAGTCTCTCTGTTTGAGAGCATTGACCCTGATGCGTACTCGTATGTTGATGATATCTATCTCACAGACGACAAATTATGGCCGCATCTGTGTCACGTTGACCGCATCATTGTTATGTTTGCAGACTTCGGTTACAAATTCAACTTTGCAAAGTCACACATTGCAGAGTATACAGTATTGTTTTTGGGCTATGAACTCAACAATGAAGGTCGAGGATTAGCCCCTCACTTCCTGGAGAAGTGCACGTGTTTGAGTGCTCCGACAACACTGAAAAAACGACAATCTTTGCTGGGTTTTCTGAATTTCGGGTGTACTTACATTCCCGATTATGCCCAGCATATCAAGCCGCTATATGCCTTGGTACAACCTAAATTTTCCGAATCGAGCTGGCTGCCAGAACATTCAGCTATCTTGCAATCTTTGCAGGCTGGCCTTCTTGCTTCGAAATACTTACTGACACGTGATAACCACACTAACCTGGTAATAAGAATTGTGCCTGGCACAGTGGGTTTCACGTACTTAACATGCAATGAGGGCGATACAGTCCCCATTGCTTACAAATCACACCTGTACACTTCGGCTGAAATACGTTTTTCCACTGTCGAAAAAGTTTTGACTGCAGTGCAGATGGCAATTCTTAAAGAGAGAGCACTGTCGTAGGGGAAAAGCATGTTGGTTGTCACACCGTATCCTGCTTTTGAGGCACTGACGAAAGCCAGTGTATCTGATTCTAAAGCTTTGCATCCACGTTGGATACAATGGGCCACTTCCTTGACATCACCAGATGTCACCTACATCTTTGATGCCTCATTGCATACTCAGGAGTACTTGCAGTATGAATTCGTTCATCCAGCTCCTCTGTCTTTGCGCCCACTTGAGGATTACCATTGTGTCATATACACAGACGGTTATGCGCAACCGGCAACGGAGTCAAAGCATGCTTATTCAGCGGCCTGCGCAATTGTGGCTGGTAATTTCGTGAATGGTGAATTTAAGTCTGATGTCGTGCATACGCAGTCATTGGGTGATTGTACCGCCCAGTTGGCAGAGATACGTGCTCTGGTGCTTGCACTGGAGTTTGCTGATCCTAAAATTACTACTCTTATAGTGAGTGACTCGTTTTACTGTGTTCAGTCTTTAAATGACAATTTATACTTTTGGTCTCAAAATGAATATCGTGATTCCAAGGGTAGCACAATTAAGCATAAAATGCTTTGGGTTAGAGTTGCAGAACTTAAACAGAATCTGCCTCTCGTGAATGTAATTCATACTCTTGGGCATCAGCGAGTTGGTGTCCACGCAGTCGGGAGCAGCTTAGCTGACAATGCAGCAAAAACAGCAGTGGCAACATATCTTGTAGCAGCAGTTACGAGATCCAAAAGTAAGATTGATGATGACATCTTGGCAGCTATTGCTGCAACAGAGAAGGGAAGTAATTAGCCTAGAGGTTTCCCTTCTAGGTACTCTTATCATTTAAGTCCTGATAAAGTTCCCTATGTGAGAATTAACGACGTTGGTGACAGATTGATTCCCAACGCGGACTGCAGACTTTCCTTAATAACAGCGGCTCACGAAGGTATGCCCTCTGCCCATGCCGGCGTTTCAGCGACTGTTACTCTCTTACAACAACGTTACTGGTGGCGCAGATTGTATAAACAGACTTGTGCTTATGTTCTTAATTGTGACATTTGCCAGCAGATTAAACCTTCGACTGCTGCGCGCCCACCACAAACGCAGTTGTACATATCTAATAAACCACTTGGGTGTGTTTATTTAGATCACTGCGGTCCTTTCTCCTTTGATACTGCGTATAAGTACATCTTAGTTGCAGTGGATTCGTGCACACATTTTCTTTGGGTATGGCCACAAAGGAGTGCTGATGCTCGAACTGTCATCAGGGATTTGCGTGTCTTTGTGGGAATCTTTGCATGTGGAACCCTTCATTCTGACCAAGGTCCTGCGTTTGCCTCTAAGGCGTACAAAGAAGCAATGAGATCTTTGGGGGTACAAGTCAAATTTTCGTCTCCATACCTGCCTGAGGGCAATAGTGTTGTGGAACGAATGAACCGTGACTTAAAGCAATCCTTGACAGCTAGGGTTTTAGGCACTGGCAGGAACTGGTTAGCCCATCTGTATAACATACAACGTGCACTTAATAATCTCCCTAGAAGGTCTCTGGGTGGGTGGACCCCATACGAAATGCTCTTTGGAATAAAGATGTTTGTCCCAGACCTTGATAGTCTAGACATGGCGGCGTCGGCCACACCCGTTGACGTAGATAATCACTGTGCTGTATTACAGAATCTACAAGAGACCAGAGACAGTCTTGCAAAGGAACACTTGCCCTCTACAACTGATGCTGCGCTTCAGATTCCGGTAGTCGGCTGGCTACCTCGAGTTGGTGACCTGGTCCGTGAGAAGGTGGAGAACAAGAAGGATTTTGGCCCCTCTTATCGTGCACCAGTACCAGTGATTGGCGTGCAGGGTACAAGAACAGTCATTTTACCTCCACTTCCTGGTTGCAAGGATAACAGGTACATCTCCATTGACAATGTCAAACTACAGCAAGTGGCCGATTCTTCTTAGTATGACTCCATCCATCTCTTGTCCAGCGATGCTGAGAAATTCTGTTTTGGCTCCGGCAAATACCAACAGGCCTGACATTGCCATCGAGATGCATATGCTGGAGCGGGTAGTACAAAATTTTGTTTATATTAATCCGAATAATCAATTAATGGTAATATTATTAATCCGTTTGAAGTGATAACTCACCAATTATATTAACAAAAGAATTACTCGTGGGATTTGCATTTTGCATGGCCAAACTAATTGTATACTAATATATGTATGCATACTAATGGTAGAACATTTGAATATTGCATGATATATGTTGCTTTTGTGACATAATTGTAAGTTGCACCAGATGACATCCCTGGGTGAATAAAAACGCTTTGAATGTTGCTATTATGCTAGATAATTACTTACACATAGGGGAATTAGTGAGGGTTTAACATTTATTAGCCAATTCAATGTTTTAATTACGTTTTTGTGTTTGTTTTACTTAAGTTGACCATTTGGGCCTTCGTAAAGATGGCTGACTGAGACACACGACGCGACTGCTACAGTTTCACGAGGTTTTTTGGGTGAAGTGGGCCTGCGCCACCGCCAGCAACAATGGCCTCATCCTGACCCCAGGAAAGATGTACCAACCAAGGTCGTACTGGGAGAGTTGCCAAGACTACAAAACAAAGAACTGTCTTTAAAACCGGAACCAGCAAGTGCGATTACTTAATCTAACGGACTATGTGAGAACTTTACCAAATGACCCCAAATCCGCCAATCAGGACTGTCTAAAACTCATTCTTGATACATTTTGATGTTAGTTTCATTATAAAAGTGGGTAGACAAAGCGAATTAAGGTGTCCTTCTTTTGAGCGAACTTTCATTTTCCTGATGTTATGCTGACGGAGAGGATGGTGACACTGATGATTTTCTAAAATTTGCAATTTAATTAGATAAACGATGCTTTGATTAATAGACAAATGTGTTGTGTTGATTATTTGAAGAAATTAGATTAAGAGAAGAGCATAAATAAAAGAATTGAATTACCAAATTACAAAATCAACTAACTGATTCATCGCCAAATGAGGGGAATATCACAAGATGTGAAACTAATAAAGGCAATCAATGTATATTAAGGTTTAGGTGAAAAGATATTCCTTTCATGTCAGCGTTTGGAAACTTATCCCTCTAGGGAAACAGATCAATGAAGTGTGAGTGTTGGTTTTATGGGCCCCACCAATGAATGTATTTGAGTTAAGGTGTTATTGCGATATTTGGTCTGTGACGAAGGGAGGATTTGACATTCCACGCTGCAACAGTTTTTCTGGTAGCAGAATGATGGTTGTTATTGTTTTGGTTCGGTGATTATTGCTTGTACATTGCTTATTGATTGTTGGTTATTGATTGATATTGGTTTATGTATTAACACTCTATGTTGAGTCGCATCGAGTTCTATGTTGTTTGCACGGCTTCTGGAATGTAGGAAGTCGGAAGTTTGTAGCGGTTCCGTAGTAGAGCAGAGGTAAGCGCTGCTCTCGGGAAAGATGGAATTGTTGTTGACCTGTAGGTACACAGGGAGAAACGTGTAACGATTGAAATTGCACGACGCATTGTCTGGGTTTGATTCGGTGACATCGTCGTGTGTTGCCATTAGAGACATTTTTTCTGTATGAGAGAAGTGTGTATGATAGCGAAGGTCACCTATGAAATTTTGGTCTTAGGTACCAGGAGTCCAAATGGCATTCCGATAACGCTTATCATTGGAAAAGTAACAGGTGTTCTCTGAACTTGCTAGAAGGATAAAGTAGAGGGAAGTGCTACTTTGTTAACGTATGTCATAATTCTGTAGAAGGACAGACTGTTTGCTGTTCTCGGGAAAGACAGGATTCTTTGTGAATATACTACATTTTCTCGTGTGAAAGTGCGTGAATGTAAAGGCATTCGGGTTAATTGTGAAACTCTAGTTTTATTTCTCAGGAGCATTGGGTCTCCAACTATGTGTCTTAATTCTGGAGAAACGGTTAGCTAATGCTTGTTAGAAGGGTAAGGTAGAGTGATGTGCTACTTTATCAACGGAAGTAACGATTCCATAGTAGGGCAGAGGTAAGCGCTGCTCTAGGGAAAGACGGAATTCTCGTGAGAAAGGTCTATTGCTATTCCTTGGTTAGCGAAGCGGACAATGTTGGTGTTTTTGTGTTGTTACTAACAGAATTGTAAATATGTAACAAAACTTACTGAGTGGATTTTGTAAAGGAGGGGTAGACATGAGCAGGAGCTGCGGCAGCGGCTGCTGACGTCAGAACGACCGCGCTGGGATTGGCCAGTCAGTCGGAAACATAGAACACTCCGGATTGGTGCGTTAGTGTACGCCGCGCTAGGAGTTGAGAATCACAGGGTGACGTAGACGCTCCGGATTGGTGCGTTAGTGTGAGTCGCGCTGGGATTGGAGAATTGCAAAAGTGACGTAGACGCTCCGGATTGGTGCGTTAGTGTGAGTCGCGTTACAATTGGACAGAATAGCGGTACAATTGTAAGGAGAGACTAGCGATGCACGGAAGACAGGAAAATGTATTACGATCCACCAGAAAAGGAGAAAAAGTCCTGGTTTGGTAAAATTAAAAAGTGGTTTAAGAAGGACAAACCGATTGTAACCAGGGAAGGACAGTTACTTCCTCCACCGAAAACCCCCCCATCCTTTATGGTTGCGAAATATGGATATCACACCTGTATATGGTTAGACAATTGGGTCAAGTATACTGAAAAAGACAGAGTGTTGGCTTTTCCAGAACATGGTTCATTTAATTTGGCAGTTTTGAGAAATTTAAGAGAGAAATGATGAATTTAGAACCAAGACCTAGACCGACACAGTTTGAAGCATTGACAGAATGGGAAGATGAGATGCACGACCGAGAAAGACAGAGAAGTGGCGGAAGGTATAGGTACATGTTTGGTAGGTCATATGGACATGAGAATCATGATGATCGAATGAGAAGGTGGCAGAATGCGAGTATGACTGAGGGTTTGTTTCCCGTAAGAACTGCAGGAGGAAATGAAGGAAGAAAATGCGTAGAAAAGAGACATAATGTGGAATCGAAAGGGTATGGAGTGAATGAATCCGAGGATGATGTTCTTGATGACATGTTCTATAAAAATCCACCCCCATATCGGCCAGAACCAGAAATATTAACCCCAAGTGCCCCAATGAAAGAAACAGTAGGAATCATAAAATCGGAACCAGAGTTCCAAGATTTGGGAAAAAACAATTCCATTAGAGAGGTAGAAAAGATGTCCGGAGGTAAAATAAACGACGAAAATTAAGCAGAACTAGCAAAGACAACCCTAGAACTAACAGGCAAAATAAGAGAATTGACCAAAAATCTGGAAGCGGTAACGGTTCCAGTAACAATAGGTCCAGTATTTTTGATAAACAGAAAGATAGCGAACATTACTTGACGGTCCCTTATAAAAGCAATAAACAGGTTGAACAACCAAAACTGAGTCAAAATGATAATCCTTGGAGACAGACAATAAGTATGATTGAACCAAATGTTTCAAATAATCCGTTTGTAGGCCAGAATTGTGCAGAAAGGCGTATAACAACAGTGGAGTCAATATTAGAAACACAAGAGGATTTTGGACAAGGAAATGTAGAGAAGTCAGTAGGGCCATCTACAGAGGAATTAAGTGAATGGTTGAGAAGCTTGCAGAAGAAAGACAAAGAATCTCAGTCAATAGATGTGGCCAAACTACGAATGGTACTGGAAGTTAATAGTAGGAACTATCACTACGGAGAAGTTAAAAACCTACCAAGATGAGGAGTTGTTATTTCTGTGTAAAAGCATAACATGGAGAGCAAAAAGACTCCAGGAAAGTTTAGAAGAAGTGGCAAATGAAATGGGTATAGATATTGAAAAGGTAAAAGCACTACAGAAACCATATCGAGTAGATTTCACTGAAAAGGACATTGAAAATATGAATACCAAAGGACGAATGAGTCAGATTAAGGAAATAATTATTTTGTTGAGAAAATGGAGAGATGTGGACAAATGGAAAAGTAGATGGTATCGAAAACGAGATGATGTTTCAGATAAAACCTTTTCAGCTTTCCCTGTTAGAGAAACAGAGAAGGTTGTGACAGAATGCCCTATGAGAGAAATTCCAGGAGGAGGATATGTACATGTCCCATGGACTAGGCAAGATATTTTGTCATTTATAAATGACTTCCCTCGACTATGTGAAAAACCCGTCGAGTGGTATAGACAGGTGGACAGATTTGTAAAATTGTCCAAAGTATTGTGGATTGATCTAAACAGTCTGTTTGACATAATAGTACCAGCAGATCTATGGACAGAGTGCAAAATCATTATAGATTGGCCAACACAAGAATACCCAAGGGATCCAAAACAGGGGCTCCAGACACCGAGGTAATGAAGAAATACGAACAGGTTATTGCGTTTCTGAAAATCAAAGTACCTCCTAAAGAGACAGATTGGGTAAAAATTGACAGAACACATCAGAAAAGCAAAGAGTCAGTACATGCATATTATGAGAGGGTAATTTTGGCCTTTAAACAATTTAGGGGCCGATTCCGATCCTGGAAAAACGCTTTACAAATCGTGGTATGGAGCGTTTTCCCCATACAACTCATACTTGTAAGGATTCCCCTACAACCTAGGAAATACGATCCATACAAATAGACGCACTCCATACAAATTGTAAAAAAGACCATACAACTCGTTTTTACAAGCGATTCCGATTCAAATTGCCCTGTATGCGACGTTCACATGTATTCCCGGCAGCAGTTTACAACCCGTCAAGTACGATTCGTACAAACCCCACTCCGTACGGCTCTTTTTTTACAGGAGCCAAAAAGTGCCGGTAATACATTGTGGGGCCGATTCTGATCCTGGATTTTTATTTTCCATACAAATCGGATCCGTATTTTTTTCCATACAAATCATACAAGTCCCTTACAACCCGTGTAGTACGATTCATACGTGAAAAATACATACAAATTGGCCCGATCCTTACAAATCGGATCGGGAAAAGCTGTACGACACGGACTTGTAAAAAAGACCATACAAATTGTAAAAAGGCTGTCCAAACCGTCAAGTACGATTCGTAACGGGTTGTCAGCATACGATTTGTATGGAAAATGGCCTGTATACAGGGAACGACTCGTACCGGGCAACGAAGTGAACCCCTATACGCCTCGAACCCTGGTATGACTCGTTCTGGGGGTACGACTCATACCGGGGTACGGGTCGTATAGGGGTATGAGGCATACAGGGGTCCCCCCACATGCGAGGCGTGTGTATGGTGCGTACCCCAACATCGCGCATGTACGCACCGTACATACGCACCGTACCCCTGTATTCATGGTGTGTACTACGCGTACATGTAGGGTCCGTCTCGTACTGTTTTCGGGGCATACAATGTTTTCCTGGCACTTTTTGGCTCCTGTAAAAAAAGAGCCGTACGGAGTGCCGTTTGTACGAATCGTACTTGACGGGTTGTAAACTGCTGCCGGGAATACATGTGAACGTCGCGTACAGGGCAATCCGAATCGGAATCGCTTGTAAAAACGAGTTGTATGGTCTTTTTTACAATTTGTATGGAGAGCGTCTATTTGTACGGATCGTACTTCCTAGGTTGTAGGGGAATCCTTACAAGTACGAGTTGTATGGGGAAAACGCTCCATACCACGATTTGTAAAGCGTTTTTCCAGGATCGGAATCGGCCCCTGTATGCCCCGAAAACAGTACGAGTCGTTCCCCGTATACAGGCCATTGTCCATTCAAATCGTATGCTGACAACCCGGTACGAATCGTACTTGACGGTTTGGACAGCCTTTTTAAGGTTTGTATGGTCTTTTTTACAAGTCCGTGTCGTACAGCTTTTCCCGATCCGATTTGTAAGGATCGGGCCGATTTGTATGTATTTTTCACGTACGAATCGTACTACACGGGTTGTAAGTAGGCCTGGGACAAAATTCCGTTCCGTTCGCGGAAATTGCGATATTTTGGCATTTTCGCGTTCCGCGGAAAGTGCGAAAATGTCAAAATTTCCGCATTCCGCAGCTTAGCGATAATTTTTTTCTTGCTCGCGCTGTAAAACAATACATTCTCGCGCGCGCGCGATCGCCTTACCTGAATCCCTGCGTTCTCCGACAAGTTTTCTTGACCCGGTCGCGTTCTCCACGAGATGTTGGATTTTGGTAGCCATTTTGCGCTGTCTCGCGAGAGTTCGCGGCCGCATTAAAGTCATTTTTCACACGATCACGTCATTTGTCGCGCGATCACGTCTTTCTTCTCGCGATCATGCACCGCGCGAGTATGAGAAGATTGAGATCTCGAACATGTCATTCTACATCGCGAGCCAGAGGATGAGGACGCGGGCACGTGAAATCGAACGCGAACAGGAGAAAGAGACCGCGAACACGTCATACCCAACGCGACAGGGACAAAGAAGAGAACGCGATCATATCGTTTTCGACACGCCGGCGGAAGTAATGTGAAGCTCGAGAACTCAACAACGTAAAATTTACAATTTGGAGAGGAATATCGGCTCTAGCAGCATGAAACCATCTGCAAATACTGATTTTGGATGAAAAGAACTCCTTACATTCACATTTGGCTTTCCTTTTTTGTGCAAGGAGTCATTTTTTTACAAGGTGGAGAGAGGGAGGAAGTGACACAGAATCTCCAACTTCCTGTTCCTGTCCAGCAGGCTCCTCCCAGTGCTTTGTCCATCTCCTGCTCATTCTGCCTTTGGATTTGGAGCTGGAAAGATCACTCTTTTTGTCTGCTGCATCATTGCAATTGGATTTCAGGATTTTTGGAATAGGATATTTTACAAGTAAGTGGTTGTTGTGTTTGATTGTGGGCATTGCAGTTGTTGTGTAACTACAATTTATTTTTGATAATTAATTAATTATCATCATTCCTTTTTTTTTATTTTTTTAAATTTTGTGGGTTGTAGTAGTAGGCCATGGGCATGGCCTCATGGGTGTGTGTGTGCATGATGAAGCAACTGTTCCTTTTGTTTTTTGAATATATTTCATTTTCAAGCACATTTAGGGCATGGATGGCATTGGATTGAGTTGGGGAAGTGTGTTTTTTGGGGTGGCCTTGCTGATGTTGTTGGGCCTGGCCATGTGGCTGGTGGCCATTTTGAGGCCTAGGCCTGCAAGCTTGCCTGGCCTTGTCTGCCAACAGGCCTGCTTTCATCCACTGCTACCAGAGCAGGTAGCCACAGCTTTAGTAATCTACTGTTTTCTGTGTGCTCTGGTGAATTTAGACATCATTTAGGGCATGGATGGCATTAGATTGAGTTGGGGAAGTGTGTTTTTTGGGGTGGCCTTGCTGATGTTGTTGGGCCTGGCCATGTGGCTGGTGGCCATTTTGAGGCCCAGGCCTGCAAGCTTGCCTGGCCTTGTCTGCCAACAGGCCTGCTTTCATCCACTGCTACCAGAGCAGGTAGCCACAGCTTTAGTAATCTACTGTTTTCTGTTTGCTCTGTTGAATTTAGACATCATTTAGGGCATGGATGGCATTGGATTGAGTTGGGGAAGTGTGTTTTTGGGGTGGCCTTGCTGATGTTGTTGGGCCTGGCCATGTGGCTGGTGGCCATTTTGAGGCCTAGGCCTGCAAGCTTGCCTGGCCTTGTCTGCCAACAGGCCTGCTTTCATCCACTGCTACCAGAGCAGGTAGCCACAGCTTTAGTAATCTACTGTTGTCTGTGTGCTCTGTTGAATTTAGACATCATTTAGGGCATGGATGGCATTGGATTGAGTTGGGGAAGTGTGTTTTTTGGGGTGGCCTTGCTGATGTTGTTGGGCCTGGCCATGTGGCTGGTGGCCATTTTGAGGCCTAGGCCTGCAAGCTTGCCTGGCCTTGTCTGCCAACAGGCCTGCTTTCATCCACTGCTACCAGAGCAGGTAGCCACAGCTTTAGTAATCTACTGTTTTCTGTTTGCTCTGTTGAATTTAGACATCATTTAGGGCATGGATGGCATTGGATTGAGTTGGGGAAGTGTGTTTTTTGGGGTGGCCTTGCTGATGTTGTTGGGCCTGGCCATGTGGCTGGTGGCCATTTTGAGGCCTAGGCCTGCAAACTTGCCTGGCCTTGTCTGCCAACAGGACTGCTTTCATCCACTGCTACCAGAGCAGGTAGCCACAGCTTTAGTAATCTACTGTTTTCTGTTTGCTCTGTTGAATTTAGACATCATTTAGGGCATGGATGGCATTGGATTGAGTTGGGGAAGTGTGTTTTTTGGGGTGGCCTTGCTGATGTTGTTGGGCCTGGCCATGTGGCTGGCGGCCATTTTGAGGCCTAGGCCTGCAATCTTGCCTGGCCTTGTCTGCCAACAGGCCTGCTTTCATCCACTGCTACCAGAGAAGGTAGCCACAGCTTTAGTAATCTACTGTTTTCTGTGTGCTCTGTTGAATTTAGACATCATTTAGGGCATGGATGGCATTGGATTGAGTTGGGGAAGTGTGTTTTTTGGGGTGGCCTTGCTGATGTTGTTGGGCCTGGCCATGTGGCTGGCGGCCATTTTGAGGCCTAGGCCTGCAATCTTGCCTGGCCTTGTCTGCCAACAGGCCTGCTTTCATCCACTGCTACCAGAGAAGGTAGCCACAGCTTTAGTAATCTACTGTTTTCTGTGTGCTCTGTTGAATTTAGACATCAATTAGGGCATGGATGGCATTGGATTGAGTTGGGGACGTGTGTTTTTTTGGGGTGAGCTTTCTGATGTTGGTTGTCTTAAAGACATGCTTTTGTTGTGTGTGTCTGGTGAGTGTTGGTGTGCGATGCATGCTCCCTGCAGACCTTTTTGGGGCCTGTGAATGTTCGTATTTGCATTTTGTTGCATTAAAAAGGCAGAGCAGTGTGCTTCAGCATGCATCCTTTACCTGACTTTTATAGGCCTTTTGTCAGCTCCTGGTGTTTCCCAGGCCCCCTGCTTGTTTGTGATTTGTGAGTGTCCACGTTGCTGGTGGCCTTTTTTGTGTTGGGAGTTATTAGAGTCCTGCTTTTGCCATATAGGCCTGCATGGTTTTCCTATTGGCTTACTGCTTCCATCCATCCACCCCCTTTGCCAGCAGCAGCTCCATGGATGCTGAGATGCTCAAATAATGCAATGGTCCACCACACTTCCATTAGTTTTTTATTTTGTTGTTTATTATTAACTTTCCTATCCTTCCTGAGAGTGTAGTGTGTGGCTGTACACAGTACTAGTAGTATAACATAGCTCTAGTTAAAAAAATAGTCATAAATGGCTAGACCATCTTTTGTTTGCACTAGTACAGTACTAAGTAACAACCACAAAAACAAATGCAACATTTCACTGATGTTCTTCTCCTGTCTTCTTTGCTTTTAGGTGCACAAAAGACATAGTAGGAGGTGTCATCGGCATCACCTGGCTACCCGTTGTACTGCCAGCCAGACAGAAGTCCTGCTGCGCATCACGCCCACGTGTGACCAGAACTTGTTGTGCATCTGCCTCCTGCCTGACATCTGAAGAAGATGGCCCCAAAGAAAGGTACCAGGTCCAGTACCAAGAAAGTTGCCGGTGAGAAGAAGGAACAGATAAAGGAAGTGCCATTAACCACGACTGGTGGTGTGCCGGCCAATGTTTTTTTTGGCACCAAAGCGTTGTCCGGGAACCAAGCTGGGAGCAGCACAGCGGTCAAACCCCACCAACCTAGGCCCAAGGGCTTTAGTGTCGCAGAGGTAGCCAGTCTACTAACGAGCAGCGATGTTGAAGAAATGTCATTACCGCAAAGTAGTACACAATCAAGTTCAACGCAGGCGCAAACTCAGCAGATCAGTGTCAAGCCGCCGCAACCAGAACAGCAGCAGCCGCCGCAACCAGAACAGCAGCCGCCGCAACCAGAACAGCAGCCGCCGCAACCAGAACAGCAGCAGCAGCTGCCGCAACCAGAACAGCAGCAGCAGCCGCAGCAACCAGAACAGCAGCAGCAGCTGCCGCAACCAGAACAGCAGCAGCAGCCGCCGCAACCAGAACAGCAGCAGCAGCCGCCGCAACCAGAACAGCAGCAGCCGCCGCAACAGCCCACCATAGTAGTTGTTGCTCCTGACGTAGGGGCATTTCAGGAAATCGAGCTTCCTGCAGACAAAGTGGAGCGAAGTCAAACCACTGTTTCAGAAGATCAATTGTCTTCCAGACCACCAGCAAGGAAAAGGAGGCTTAGTCCATCATCTTCTTCTTCAAGCCCCGCTTCTGATGATCGTGATGACACTTGGGTCCCACCAGCTCGGTCTGAGAGTGATGTACGCCACAAGACATTGCTTCTGAAAAGGAAGGTCCCAGAAAAACTTAGAGTTATGGAGGTAGATGTAGAAGAGGGGGGTGATGATGTTGATGAAGATGAGCCAGTCATCACGCACATTACTCCCGCCCCAAAGGGATTGGAGACCGACATTCTCACCCTATCCAGAAAGGCTGCTACTAAGCGGGATGTAGCACGGATCTCACCAACACAGGTTACACCACCACTACCTCCAGCTGCCATATTTTCCAAGGCCCGGCAGGGACCTACATCCAGCTCAACCATCTCAGTAGGAAGTGGTAGTAAAAGTCACAGTGTAGGTGGACAGGGTCACATATTTTCAAGCACCCCCTCAAGTTCATCTGGTGTTGAAAGTGGCACATCCAGCAGTGCCAGAAAGTTCTCCTCCCCAGTTTGGGACTTCTTTTCTGTTAGCGCCAAGGAGGAGAACGTTGCTATATGCTCAATTTGTCTGCAAGGTGTTCGGCGTGGTAAGCTTGGTACAAACTATGGTACCGGAGGACAAGCAAGTCATCTAAAAATACACCACAATATTGTGTGGGAGGATCACCTACGTAAGTTAAAAGAAAGTAGAAAAACTAAACCCTTTGAAGTTGGTCAGGAATCAGGGAGCGATATTATTGTGGTGGCAGGTGAAGAACAGGGAGGCATTTCTAGCCCTCTCTCCAGTAGTGCAGTCACTGCAGTGGTAACGCCCACATCCTCCTCAGTAACATCAGAGTGGCGCCGCAGTATGAGCCATACTCAGATTGTGGGTGAGACACCAAGGCGACCAGCGAGTACCTCAATGAGACAATCTATGTCGTTGAGCCTTAGTGGGTTAATGAAAACAGCACCACTAAGGAAAGTAAGCCAGCCTACCATTGACAGCATGTTTAGGTTGGAGGGGCAGTTCCAACGCAACCACCCAACGGCACGATTGTACAATGCGAAGCTGGCTAAAATGTTAGCGCTGGACCTTCTTCCTTTTTCTTTTGTGGAAGGGGTGGGTTTCCTTGAATTTGTGTCTGCCATCTGCCCGAAATGGAAAGTTCCCAGCCGGTCCTATTTCACAAGAATTGCTGTTCCGGCACTACATCATGATGTGCTGGAATTGGTTGGTCGCGGTTTGCAGCAGAGTGCTGTGCACAATATCCACCTGACAACAGACATGTGGAGCAGTTGCCAAGCCACAGATTACATGTGCATCACTGCACACTGGATCTCTTTTGTGGGGGTTAGAGATCAACTATCTGCACGAGGTGTTGTTGACACAGCTGCGATTTTTGAAGGTACTCGGAAACATGCAACTGTAGCCATGTTCGCCATGGAGAAATCTCATACGGCTGAAAACATTTTAGAAGAGTTTCGCACCAAGGTTTTGGAATGGCTGCGGCCCAGAGGGCTTGGTATTGGCGTTGTTGCCACAGACAATGGCAGTAATGTACTGAAGGCCATGGAACTTGGTTCCTATTTCAGGGTTCCGTGTTTGGCACACTGCATAAACATTATAGTGCAAGACTTTCTGAAAAAAGAACCCATAGTAAGCAATTTACTGGCCATCTGCCGAAGAATATGCACTCATTTCAGCCATTCTTTTAAAGCTCGGAAGCAGCTGAGGATCATCCAACGTGACCTTAGGATGCCAGTCAAGGCACTCATCCAGGAGGTGGCAACACGTTGGAACTCAACGTATTACATGCTTGATCGTCTGTACGAACAGCACAGGTCACTCAATGAATATGTCTGGTACAGAAGCAGTGATGCTAGTGTTAAAGGCATGACCCTTCAGAGGGAGCAATGGACCCTAATTCAATGCCTGACTGAGATGCTGTCTCCTTTTGAGGTCTTCACACGTGAAGTCAGCAAGGAGGACTGTACAATGGGCCAAGCTATCCCATTGTTGCAAATGCTAGAGCATGAGCTGAATAATGTGTCTGAATCCTACAAAGATGTAGAGGACAGAAGGCAAGCCCATGACTTGGTGGAGAGCTTATCCAGGCGCTTATCAGAAAATGTAAGGATACAAAATAAAATTTTGTCACAAGAACATTACATTTGTGCCACAATTCTGGATCCACGTGCAAAATTAGGACTATTCCTTTCTTTTTCCGACAATGATGTTGCCCGCTACAAAAGTTGTATAGCTGAAGCAGCCATCAAGTTTGAAAACGAAGGGCTGCTAATTAAAAGCCCACCAAATCAACCCACAACAAGTACTGATACTGAAGCAGGCCATGCAGAATCAAGTGCAACTTCGTCGGCTGAGGGCAGTGCGGTTGGCTCACAATCGCAACACTCACCATCACCATCGACTACAAAAACAATAACTGGATCATTCGGCCGAGTACAATCATTATCAGATTGGTACGTAAAGATGGGCCTTAAGCACAGTGCTGATGCACAGAAAAAACAGCACAAAAGCTTACCAGCAGCAACCCTGAACATTGAGCGGATGGTCCAGGCCTATCTGGACGACCCAACAGAGGTGTACGTTGATCAAAACCCAGTGCAGTATTGGTATAGGAAAAGGTCTGATTGGCCACAGCTCAGCAAGCTGGCGCTAAGCTATCTGGCTTGCCCTGTCGCAAGTGTCTCTTCTGAACGAGTTTTCAGTGCTGCTGGTTTCATTGTAACCTTGAGAAGGACCAGTCTATCTCCCAAAAACGTGGAGAGGTTAACAATGATCAAAATGAATCAGCACTTCATACCACCGAATTACACAATGCAGGAATCAACAGAGGAAGATGAGGACAGCGGCTAAGGTGACGGAAGTATTGTGTCAGATGATTACCTACTACTGGAAGATCCCCCAGAGTTTGAGGACGAGCTATACTTCCCTGACAATTAGGCTCACACTTACTGTCTTCCTCCCTTTTTTCCCCCTTTGTTTGTGTCTGTCGTTCCGGTTATAAACTTGTGAATCGCAACAAATGCATTATCACCGTCTTCTACTCTTCTAATTTAAGATACAAGTTTCAGGTGTCTGCCATTTGACACTACAGTCCTCAGAATCCAGCTCCTCCGCTCGATCATACTGCATCTCCTGGTCAATTCCATTTCCCTCATGAATGATGATTGGATGATGGTAACAACAAATTCAAACTTTCCTCGTCCTTCCAAAACAAGTGGACCATGAATCTGATGACTTCTATAGCTATCCTCCTTCAGAGCCGAGAGAGACTGGCCATTAACTGAAAATAAGATGCAACAGGTAATGATTGATGCCATGCATTGGCCGCAGAATGGCAGACTGAATGATGTAGATTTTGTGGTGTGTGTTGCGCATGAATTGATGTAATTGTGCACTGCCACTAATCAACTTTCTACAGAACACACTAGTAATTACTAATTTTCCCCTTCTTGCAAACAAGAAATGTGTACTTCTCCTGCATCTTGGTGATACATTGCTTTTAATTCAATACAGGAAGGGGACTCACTGAATCTGCGCAATGCAAATGACTGTGACTTAACAGCACCGTCCATCATGATGATGGCGAAAGAGACGGCCTGCAGCGTTAATGAGATGAGATGCAACAGGTAATGATTGATGCCATGCATTGGCCGCAGAATGGCAGACTGAATGATGTAGATTTTGTGGTGTGTGTTGCGCATGAATTGATGTAATTGTGCACTGCCACTAATCAACTTTCTACAGAACACACTAGTAATTACTAATTTTCCCCTTCTTGCAAACAAGAAATGTGTACTTCTCCTGCATCTTGGTGATACATTGCTTTTAATTCAATACAGGAAGGGGACTCACTCAATCTGCGCAATGCAAATGACTGTGACTTAACAGCACCGTCCATCATGATGATGGCGAAAGAGACGGCCCGTTAACTTAAGATGAGAAGGAACAGGTAATGAATGATGACAATTAATGGCATGCATTGGACACCTGACTCTGAGCTATTGGTCTTTCTGTTTGCGTTGTTTGTTGTGCACAAAGTGATGTCAAAGTGTACTAGTGGTAATCTATCTTTCTGTACACAATAAAGAATGACTCAAGTCAGTAATATTTATATTTCTACTCTTGTTGTGTCATAAAAATTACACTTGTACTGCAGGCCGATCTCCAGTCAGTCAGTAGAAGTATCAGAGCTGATGATGAAGTCAGGAGGATGTTTCATGAGTGGCATAAAACGGAAAAGCCTAAAGGTAAACACGTCAACAACAACCACAGCACACCCAAATGTCTGTGTAGAAGTTGAATAGAGTGTAGCGGTGGGATGACTGCAGTGCATTGATTTTACTAACTTTAACTGTAAAATGCTATGTTTGGAATGGATAATGTGCTTTGCGTTTGTCCAACTCTTTGAGAGAAAAAAAAAGGACTCTAAAGTGCTAACGTAGGATGTGCTAATGGTAAGCACTGTGGGCCTGATCTCTCCTGTTACTGTTGAAGGTCTATGCTGGAAACAGACTACAGTAGAGATGATGCATATGCATACATGCCACCTCGGAAAGTGTTCTTGTTGCACTACACCATCACTTGTGCATTTGTTTTCACTTTCTTTCTGAATATCCCCTTTGGTTTTCAATCTAAAATTACAGGCTGGGCCTTGTCCAAAACTTTGTAAAACATTACAATGCATATTAATTACCTTACCAATCAATCACCTTTTTATTCCAGCCGGGCAGTGGCGAGTGGCGAGGCGACACACCCAAGATTGATGGACGAGAGGAGCAAGAGGAATGCCGAGATGCAAAAAACCAGTCCACATTTTTGACCAGGATAAGACAGTAACAGTATCCACTTTTCACTTCTTTTAAATAATTTGATTAATATCTTGTATACATTCTTTACAACAGTGTGTTCTTGGAGTTGTTATAATCAATCATCATTACGTTTGCTCTGTGTTTACGGTTCTTCACTACCAATATTTAAAATTTCTATTTGCTATCTGTTAAAGTATTAAGGCCGGAACAAAACAAGAAATAGAAGTGTATGTAATCCAGGTCTCATCATCATGCATGCATTGCCTTTTTCTCCCTTAACATATGGAATGGATATGGTATGGTAGTCTTCAATGATTGTCGTTTGTTTGTCTATGTATGCATACTGTTTTTCTATGTCAAACCTTTCCCAAAATCCCCCTTCCCATCCAATCAACGGACCCTAACCCTCTTCCCCCGGGCTGTGTGACTTATTGTCGAGGTGTAACTAAATTAAATGTACACCAATACTTAATCACACACTTGCTGGGGCGGATGTGGTGAAAGCAACACTACTTCAATTTCAATGCAGAGCGATGATCTTCTTCTGCTTGCCCACCCATGAGTAGGATATTTCAGAGGTTATTTTATTTAACAAAGGAACATATACCTCAGCATGAATTGCCGGCATTGATTGGATTTGTTTGTTGTCATTCCTCATATACAGCACTAACTGTTAGACTGTAGGCATAGTCAAGTGACTCGAGTCGACAAAACTAGAGTTTGTAACTCTGTCTAGTAGGCTATCCTCATAATAACCAGCATTCAGTTTTTTTGTCAAATATTTGAGCATATAATTGTTGCTCGGTAAATTCTGTGATGTACTTCATTCAACTACTCCTCTAACAGTCTCTCAAAGGCGATTGACTATCTCCTTTTCTTTTTTTGGAAATGCTGCCACCCTGCCAGTGTATACTACTACTACTATACTACCACCACCACCACCCCAATCATGGCATGTATGAAAAAGGAAACCATCTTCACCATGCAGCCAGTGCTGTGCCACAGTTGGACATAAACATCAAGCACCGGTAAGAGAGAAGTTTGGGGGAGGCAGAATGAATAATGGACATGTTGTCAATGATTTCAGTTTCAAACACCACTCCAAAGAATGCATAGTAGGACCAGTCAATGAGTGAGGTGTGTCGCATCTATCTGTTTGTGTCTTATACAGTCAGCAAATTATTGAAATCAAACACACGCTGTGGGCGGCCATGCACCAGCAAGGAAACAGTGTGATGTAAAACAGTTACCCCACCTACAAAACATTAACAACATTGCATGTAACATAGAAAAATATATTTAATTGACCCTAACAAATAAACTAAACCCACAAAAGCTGACCCACCCACCTCCCTAACCCCAACGACTGTCCATAGAAGTAGAGAACGGCCAAACGAGTGAAGAACGAACAGGAATTAAAAAAGGGGCAGTGACAGGGACTAACTGGTGGGGCGGGACTGGAGGAGGACACGCATCTGGTCCTCTTAATGGGCGACGCGGCGTCTAAGGCCGCGGCAGTTGCAGCCACAGTGGGGGGGGCACCGGAGATGACACGGTGGCGGCGGGCAGCCGCCAGGCGGTGGCGCCGTACCGCTGGAGGGCGGTGGCTGTGGCCCGGGGCACTGGAGGAGGCTTCAATAGCTGCAGCAGTCTCCTCCTCCTCCTCGGCTAGGACCACCAGCCGCCGGTATTCCTGCTGGATTGCCTCCAGCTTCCGGCGCCGTGCCTTGGCGGCCAACTCCTTACAGTTGAGTTTCGGAGTTGCTGTGTATCAAAAAGAAAAAAACAAGACAATTGTAAAATATAGTCTTAATAAAACAGTAGGACAAGGTCATTATTTATACACATAGTGGCATGGTAGAGTAGCACTATAAAATAAAGCACAGTAGTACATAACATTTTAAATGTCGCCCGTCCTTCCTTCCACCTGTCTTACACTTTTTAGTTGAACAGTGCACCAGGTGCTCTTCTCCATAAAACTTTCAAAGCGGAGTTGAAATCAGATAGATGAGGACATTGGTTACTCAATACTCCGGCTCCTAGTCCTATACCAATTAAAGGGAATTCTAGTCTTCTAGTTCACTCTTCAAACGTCCCCAAGAACTCATACTTACTTACGACATCGGATAGCGGGCGGACTTTGTCCGCCCGCCATCCGACTGCTAAAAAGGGTAGGGGTCCCGTGGGGACAATTAATTAGGATGATGCGCCCGGCACAGTGGCGGGCGCACCCTGTTTTTTTAAATTTAAATTCTGGTTGGCTTTGCTGAAAGCAATGCTAAAATGTTGTGCTGCTTTTCCAAGCACAACATGACGGGCCTCGCACGGAGCCTGTCACGTTTTGCTTTGAAAGTCGGGGGGGTACCATAGCATCGGTAGGTACCCTCCATGGGGGCCCCCAAGCATACTCTGCAATGTGTGCATGCCTTTCCGTGGCGGACGGCAATGCCGCCACGCAAAGGCATTCCAAAATGCAGATTATATGGCTGCCGGTGTGGTGAGAGAGACACCACCGCCATATTGAACCCTTTTCCGCCTGGACATGTCTGAATATTTTCTACAGGGATGGCGGGAGGTTTGCCCCTGCGGTGACGGCAGTGAATTCCAGCAGGCCCGGCGGGGGCAATACGCCCACCATCCTAATGGGGCCCTAATTCACAACTGTACAGTATACATATACATACAGTACACCTTTGCAGTGAGTGTGCTGTCAAGTTCAACAATAGTTAAAGATTATGAATCTAACTTACCACCGCCTGCCCCTGGTGCTGCCACTCCCCCTCCGTTGCTATCTGCAACTGCCGCATCCTCGCCCTCGGCGTCGCCTTCGCTGGCCCCAGCAATGGTGGTCGGTAGTGCGCCTAGAAAACATTACACATTTATTAGGCGACATATACACCTCCCCCCTATTGATCAGTAGCAAGGTTGAAAAATGAGTTAATACTAACATACATCACTAGTACAAATCAGGTAGTAGTAGAGTAGACACTAAGTTATATGATCATTGTAGCATTTGCTTGATTAGCCCTAGCCATGCACATGTGACGTTACCTTTACCTTGCAGCTTCTTAAGACACCTTTGAGCCCACATGACCTACCTCACACTGCTACTGTCTAGTCTACGCGCTGCGTACAAGCGGTCAACAAACATTAACAAGCCACTTTTTTAGGAAGAACTGGTGTACTACTGTTACTGTTAGTCCATATTGCTTATCCATAGATGCTACACTTTTTGGCACGGCTGAGAAATGCTTGCAAGTTGCAATATACTAACGCACACCATTTCTTTTTTCGCATTACAGACGCAAGATTCCCTTCTACGAACCAGAGCTTCTGAACGATGCACCAACTACCAGTACTAGGTTATTCTGAGGTGAGGGGTCCCTTCACTCAAATCTTCATTTATAAATGTATATAAACTAAATTGCTATGGGATGGTGGTGCTGCCTTCCACCACTGTTCGTTATCATGATTTAATTCCCAACTGTATAAGTGTAACAATGTATATTGTTTTAATGTTATTGATTTGCCGGTTGGTGCTGCTAAGAAAACAGTGTACAGACCTTCTCAAATTGAAATAAACATTTTAAACTTACATAGACTTCGTGGTATTTGGTGTGGAGTGGACTAACTTACACGAGTGAGCAAATTAAAGTAAGGGTGTGCATGTGAATTGCTTCCACGACAGAGGTTGGGTGTGTTATGTTCTGGGTTGTCTACTTGTTGGTTATCTTGGGGGGAGGGTTCCGAGACCTAATAGGTATGACAAGACAGTACTATAGTCAAGCAGTGGAATTGTGGTGGGTGCGGAATTTCTGATTGAGGTGTGCAAGGAAGGTCCAACCTACCATCACCAACATCCTATTTTCTGGTGCAAATGTATGTGCAAGATCCCTACAACAGTGGTATGTCCTATAGGGTATCATATCAAAATATTAAGAAATCTGGTAGGGCTGTTGTTGCTGTGAATTTTCAAAGCCTCAACATCAATAAGAGTATAAGTAGTACAAGACAACGACCCAACGGATTGTACGAGCTACTGGTGAATATGAGTTTTATATTACAACCTTTCACAAAGAGTGGCACTGGCCAACTGGGCAAGACTAGCTACTACAGTACAGACAGACAGACTGATAGTATGTAGTAGTACTCAGTCATCATAGCGGAGGCAGGGATAAGCTTTTTGAAACCGTACAGATCGAAGGATAATTGGTGGTAAAAAAATAGCATTTGGAAACACACTATAGTTCGGGAGAAATGGGGCAGTAAAAGTTATGGAATAAGAAATATTATTAAAAACAAGAAGACTTACTGGGGCCAGCAGAGGAGCCCTCAGCGGTGTCCTCCTGGTGGTGTTCCTGTCCGCCGACTGTCCAGTCCCTGTCGGTCTGCCCCTGGGTGCTGATGGACAGGAGAGATATTAGAATTAAGAAAGAGACAAACATTGATGGATGGTGTCAAACAAATACAATATTTTTCAACAACGGTCAAAAAACACTTATGTAAACAACAATTGCAATAACTACATTGGCCGATCTCATCTGGTCAACATGTAATATCGTGGGATTCGCAGTTCGACTACTTAAGTTACTATTTATCAACAGTAATCCATTCTTCCATTCTGATTCCAGAAAACTAAGTTACAAGTAAGCCTAAGTATTAGTACAACATACCACCCAACCTAGCCCACCTATTCCAGGCATGCCAATTGTACATTAAGTATGCATTTCCACTGTATTCCTCAACAATGTGTATGATCCAATCATGGAGGACACATGAACATGACTAAATTTTTTGTATACACCAAATTTTGGTTTGATTGATGCTGATCTGCTACTGCTAAGTAACTGCAAAGCCTACCTCCACTCATTGAACAAACTAGAAAAGGTTCTAAACACTGCCGTACTAGCAGCACGTAACGTAACTGAGTGAGGGGGGGCATCACGCATACCACTAACCAATTAGAAGCTCATACAAAGTACCTAAACCTAAGTATCAATCCGCCCCTATCTATTAGTGACAGGACAAAGTAAGGAGTGGACGTGAGTCACTGTAGCATTACGTAACTTAATTTCTCTAAAATAAACTCGTAAAGAATCACGCTAAGCAAGCGCAAACGCAAAGCTGCAAACAAGTAAGATTAGTAGTAGCGCAGAAGAGCACCTGTGTCATAATCACAGAAGACTTTTAAACGTTATTTACCTGGAATGTATTGTAAGCAGCAACATTCTAGCTGGTTGGAAGGAAAAAAAGATATTCGCAATATATAACATAGAGCAGAAGAACAGACACAAAGTTGTAATAATTAAATAGGTACTCACCAAGCCCCGGGACCTCCACTCCTAGCAGGTCCAGCAGGTCCTGCTCACGGTCCAGGATGTCGGACCACCGGTGCGTCAGCTGTGCCTGGGTGCGCCGGACCCCAGAGATGCGCGACACTGCCCGGCGCACCTTCCCCCACCGCTGCCGACGCTCCCG
The DNA here is from genome assembly GCF_964204655.1 of Triturus cristatus. Classification (NCBI taxonomy): domain Eukaryota; kingdom Metazoa; phylum Chordata; class Amphibia; order Caudata; family Salamandridae; genus Triturus; species Triturus cristatus. The sequence goes on from NC_140583.1 coordinate 558,291,275, forward strand.
GAGGCCGTACCCGGACCCAGGCCTGCCACCTGCTGCCAGGGTTGAGGGGAGGTGGCGCTGCACAAAGAAAATTAGTGCAGCCAACTCCGCCTCCCCAAATAAGGCCCGTGGCTGCACCCCTTGTGGGCGCCGCCTTCCGCAAGGAAGGCGGTCGCGGCTCTGGCTTCGCCGGCGAACAGCCCTGCCCTTGGACATGGTTCTGGGGACGGGGCGGGAAAGAAAAGGTAAAATAAATAAAGGAGTAAAGGAAATAAATAGCGGGCAATACAAAGAGAAAAAGTAGCTAAAAAACAAAAAAAAGTAGACAAAAACCAAAAATATAGAAGCAGGAAAATAGTTAGAGAAATAATAAGTAATAAAGATCCAAAAAAAGTGGCTATAAACAAAGGATTGAAAAGATTTAGGGAGGATTGAAAATCAGGCCCCAGAACCATGCAATAGAGTGGAAAACAAGATGGCCGCGCCCATTGCGACCACTTGCGCAAGTTCGCGCAATATTTTCTCCCCGAGCAAGCAAAAAGCAACGCGATCAAGTAAAAGCGGTCGCGAACAGGAAATATCGACCGCGAACATGCATTGCGCGACCTGGAACAGGAAGTAAACATCGCGAGAGGGTGGGACAAGTGAAAACAAGATGGCCGCGCCCGTGAGCAACCGCATGGGTAAGTTGGCGACCCGCGATCACGCAAAAAATACCGCGAACAGGCGGCAAAACTTCCGCGTCTTCGCGATATTTCCGGCGTGTTTGCGGAGATTTTCTGCATTTTCGCGATAATTTGCGGAAGTTAATTCCGCAAATTCCGCCCACCCCTAGTTGTAAGGGACTTGTACGATTTGTATGGAAAAAAATACGGATCCGATTTGTATGGAGAATAAAAATCCAGGATCAGAATCGGCCCCTTAGTGGGGACGACAATATGAGTGAAAAGGATCTAAGTCATTTTGTATACAGGTTTGTATATGGTCTTCGTCCAGAAATTAGTGATATGATAAAACAGCATACTGTAGACCGGCAAAATAAGAAAATAGACGAAGTAGTGGGACATGCTAAATATTTCAGTGATGAGATCGAAGCAAAACAGCGAAAATTTAAAGAAATGGCTATGTGGGCACAAGTAAAGGTAGCGTAGAGACAGGAAGCTCAATTAGCAAAACAAGCAAATAATACAGGATCAAGACAAAAATTTAGTCCTGGGAAAGGTAAAGGAAATATAGAGGAAGCTAAGAAGAAATTTCCGTGTCATAATTGCGGTAGGATAGGGCATTGGAAATCCAAGTGTAAATTTCCCCCGAATACTAACAATGAAAATGCATCATTGAATCCACAGTTGCAGAATGAGGTGAGTGGTCAACCGCAGCGACAGCAGCAGGTTGTAACACAACAGAATCAGGTGCCAAACCCACCTTTTCCACAGAGCAAAAATTCCCAGAAGTATAGTAATGAAACAGGATTCTACAACGGAGAACAGGTAAATAAACTGCCGCGCGCTATCGCTGCTTCGTAGTATTGGTTGCAACGCGATGAGAGTGACAGAACGCCTCCGCACGACTCATCCTCGACATCCCTCACCACAGCCACATATCCGCCCACCTAAGAAACCTGCACTGGCTCCCCGTCAGCAAGAGGATCACAGTCAGGCTCCTCACCCACGCACACAAAGCACTCCACGACATGGGCCCCGAATACCTCAACAGCCGCCTCTCGTTCTACACCCCCACACGCCAGCGCCGCTCCGCCAGCCTCGCTCTCGCCACCGTCCCTCGGATCCGCAGAACCACCACCGGAGGACGATCGTTCTCCTACCTGGCAGCCAAAACTTGGAACTCCCTCCCCACACACCTACGACTGACCCAGGACCATCTCACCTTCAGGAAACACCTCAAGACCTGGCTATTCGAGCAGTAGCGGCTCCCCCCTCCCTTTAGCACCTTGAGACCCTCACAGGTGAGTAGAGCGCTCTATAAATGCCCTGATTGATTGATTGATTCAGAAGAGGGTTATTGACGGTGCCGAAGGGAGGAAGAAGAGTGCGTACTTGGCGCAACTCTAGAAGTAGACCAGACAGGCCCTTTGTAGATGGAAAAGTTAATAATTTAAATATTGCTTTCCTAGTTGATACTGGTGCTACTCGATCAACTGTTAGATCAGCTGATGTTAAGAATCTTCTTCTCTCGGATGAAACGATCCAAGTAGTTGGTGTATCCAACAGGCAGATTAAAACTTACCTTACAGATCCAGTGAAAGTTAGCATAGGGAAATATTCTGAAATGCACCGCTTTGTCGTGTGCGACACCAGTCCTGTGAATTTGTTAGGTAGAGATTTGCTGTGCAAGATGAACTGCACTATATTTGTACCCCAGATGGAATAGCATTTGAAACACCAGATGATGATGTGCTGTATAAAATGACAATGGCAAACAGGGAGAAGGAGGTAACTGAAACCTATGCTGTATTTAATCCTGGCGAATTGCCTAAAGAGTTAAAACAATCTGTTAAAGCAGAAGTTTGGGATTTCACCGGAGAAGATGTAGGATTAATGAGAAATGTAGATCCAGTAAAAATAATAGTAAAAGAAGGAGTAAGTTATCCAAATGTCCCTCAATATAAATTGACACCTGAAATAATTGAAGGAGTGACTCCTGTGATTGAAAAAATGATAAAACAAGGTATTTTGAGAGAAATAATGAGTAGTCCATGTAATTCACCAATAATGGGACTGAAAAAGCCTAATGGGAAGTTCAGGATAGTACAAGATCTGAGAAAGATAAACAAAATTGTTGTGTCATGCTGTCCCATTGTACCGAATCCATCTGTGATTTTATATCAGATTCCCCATGACGCAGAATGGTATACAGTGATTGATCTATGCCATGCTTTCTTTTCCATTCCATTGCACCATGACAGTCAGCAAATTTTTGCATTTCGTTTCGGTGAGCGTATTTTGGCTTGGTGCCGAATTCCACAGGGATATACAGAAAGCCCCTCGATATTTAATCAGCTATTGAAGAAGTCCTTGGAAAATCTAGAAATGCCAGAAAATTCAGTGTTAGTTCAATACATCGATGACCTACTTGTGGCATCGAAAACCCGTGAAGCTTGTGAGGTAGACACGATAGCCTTGCAAAATCATTTTGCAGATGGAGGACTAAAGGTGTCACCATCGAAATTACAATTTTGTAAGAAGGAAGTACAATATTTAGGACATAACATTGAAAAAGGACTGAGAAGAATAACAATAGACAGAATCAGGATCATAAAAAGAATGAGTCCACCTATGACCCAAAGAGAAGTGAGAATGTTTCTGGGAATGGTTGGATATTGTCGTCAATAGATCAGCAATTTTTCGTTGATCGCAAAACCTTTGGTACGACTGACAAGAAGTGATGTGAAAGATCCCATTGATTTGAACAAAGAGGAATTGGCAGCATTCAAAAGATTGAGAGATGGGTTGTGTGAAGCACCTGCATTGGGTATGCCTGATTATGAGAAAGAATTTGAGTTGTTTTGCAGTGAGAGAAATGGATGTGCACTCTCTGTTCTAATACAGAAGCATGGAAAACTGAGGAGACCAGTTGCATATTTTTCATCAATGTTGGACCCAGTAGCTGTAGCCCTACCTGGGTGTTTGAAAGCAGTAGCTGCTACATGTCGAAGTTTGGAACAGAGTGAGGGAATTGTGATGGGATATCCTGTGAAAGTGTTTGTACCTCATGATGTGGCGATCCTTTTAACAAGGAGTCGTACTCAGTATATGACACATAGTCGGCTGACTAAGTATGAAAAGGTCATATTAGGTGCAACAAAGGTAAGTCTTGTGAGATGTTTGAATGTGAATCCTTCAACATTGTTACCTGATGCAGAGAATGTGGAAGTAAGAGATGAAGCAGATCATGACTGTTTGGATGTACTTGATTTCTGTACAAAACCACGACCTGACATAAAAGATGAACCTTTACCAGAAAGTGATTTTGTTATGTTTGTTGATGGGTCTTGTTTGAGGACAGATGATGGAGTGTTAAGTGCAGCATATGCGGTATGCACAGTTGCAGCAGTAATGGAAGCATCCTATTTGAAATGAGTAAAATCGGCCCAAGTAGCTGAACTTGTTGCTTTGACGAGAGCATGCAAGATTGGGAAAAGTGTGAGAGTGACTGTGATAACTGATAGCCAGTATGGCTATGGAGTTGTCCACGACTTCGGCCAGATATGGCAGCAGAGAGGATTCTTAATCTCAAGTGGAACTCCCATTAAGAATGCTGAAGTGGATGGAAAGTTGCTTGAGGCGATACAGCTGCCTAGGCAATTGGCTGTTGTAAAGTGTGCTGCCCATAGTGGTGATTATATCGCTACTGGAAATAAATTTGCGAATGACATGGCACAATATTGTGCACGAAATCAGAATTCAATTAATCGGGCTAAGGAAAAAGAGGTGATTTCTTGCTCTTTGATGTTTACTAACACTGTGGGAACATGGGAAGAAGTAAGACTATTGCAGGAAGAAGCAGGAGAGGAGGAAATGAAACAGTGGGTAAAAGCAGGATGCGCACCCAGAGAGAAAGATCATGTGTGGGTCTATCGAGATGGAAGACCAGTCATGCCTGATAGCATGATGTCTGCCATGGCACGGATGTATCATGGACAGGGACACATAGGGAGAGACGCTATGATCAGGTCCTTTAAACAAACCTGGTAAAATGCAAAGTTCAGACTTGTAGCAGAAAGTCTTTGTCAGAGATGCCTAATATGTCAGCAATACAATCCAGGAAGAAAGACAGAAGTGAGTCTAGGAACAATAGGTCGAGAAGGAGGGCCTTTTACCAGAATGCAAGTGGATTTCATTGAAGTGCCTCCCTGTAACAGGTTGAGGTATGTCTTGGTTATGGTCTGTCTATTTTCCAGATGGGTAGAGGCATTTCCAACAAGAAGAAATGATGGGATGACAGTGGCAAAATCACTTTTGAGGGAATTTATCCCTAGATTTGATGTGACAGTTAAATCAGACCGAGGAGGACATTTTCAAAATGAGATCATAAAACTGATTTGTGAAGCATTGAATGTACGACAAAAACTACATTGTGCCTACCGACCAGAGGCTTCTGGTGTGGTGGAACAGATGAATGGTACTATCAAAAACAGGATAGGGAAAATGTGTTTAGCCACAGTTATGAAATGGCCTGATGTCTTGCCTCCGGTACTCATGACTATTAGATCAATTCTAGATAGAACTACAGGGTTAAGCCCCCATGAAATCATCATGGGACGAGCCATGCGCCACGTGTTTATACCAGTCAACAAGCTGATGACTATAACTGATGACATGGTGTTGGAATACTGTAAAAGCCTGGCTGACGCAGTTCATTCTGTGTTTCATCAGGTTGGAGCGTATGCCACCACCCTTGAAAAGAAGCCAGCCCATGATCTAAGCCCAGGGGACTGGGTAAGGATAAAAGTGCACAGAAGAAGAAACTATTTGGTTCCCAGGTGGGGAAAACCAAGACAATTCATCTTGACCACAACAATAGCTGTGAAGTGTGCTGGATTGAAGAACTGGATCCACTGGATTTGAGAATTCCAAATCCAGTAGACAGCACAGAAAAGGAGTATTTTAATGAATCAGAATCCAGTACTGAGTGAGATGATGGAGAGCCAAAAGACAAAGAAAACCCTGTGAGGGGGGAAACAGAACCAAGTTTAACTTTTGTCCCCAGAAGTAGTTCCCTGAGGAGAAGGTTACAGATTTCTGTTACCAGTTCAGACTCAGAAACCGAACAAGGAGCACGATCTTCCAGGAAAGAACAAGTAACGAACAAAGAAAAAGACAGTGAAGAGACGATAAAAGAGATTCATGAGAAGGAAGTGCCAGATGAAAGATTAAGAGAAATTCCACCTGAAAAAACACATTTAGATGGACAGGTGCCAGATACAGAGAGAGAGGGAAAGATTATTGCGGAAGCACCCCGAGGAGGTGTAGGGAACTCCAACATCCAGTTAGAAGCAGGGACAAGTAGTCAGCAGGAAGATTGCGTGTTGGAGATTCGAGGAGGGACAGAAGTAGGGAAAATAAAAGAAGTGGTGGAAAAAGAAACTGTTGAGAGTAAAAAACAAGTCGAAACAGAGTCAGAGGAAAGCGAAGATGAAATACCTGAAGGTCGAGTTCTAAGAAAGAGAGCTTGGAGAACTGAAAAGAACGAAAAAGGGAGTAAATTGAAAAGAACTGCAAAAGACGACGTTTGGCCGAATAAAATAAAAAGATTGAGATATCGACTGACATGAGTAAATTCACCAAGGGCTGAACAGGTGAATGAAGTGACGAGTCAGGAGAAATCAAAAGAAGAAGAAACAATTGTAGTTAAAGAAAGCAAAAGAACAAGGAAACCTAACCAGAAGTATAAATCACCAGAATGCACGTATGTGGCCCTGCCTGAAGTAAAAGAAGAGGCGGATAGCCAAGGAAATCCAGAGGTGGTTGTACCGGAAGTGGTTGAGGAAGACGAAGAATCGGAAATCCTGAGAGTTATCTTGTCTGATATTGGAGAAGAAGCGGATGTTCAGGACATTCTGTATACCGAAAACGAAGGAAAAGTGAAAGATGATGAAATGCCAAACTGAATGAGACAAGAAACCAACTGAGAGAAAGACAATTAAAATACAGAAAAAGACAAAAACTGGTAGAACCAAGAAGGTGCTTAGAGCCATGGGTTAGAAAACTAGTTGTGAAGTAGAAGAGGCTAAGTCAAAAGACACGGTCCATTTTAGCAAAGATGGCAAACATAGATAGTAGAAAAGATAGATGTAGATTTTTGAAGAGATGGTGTAAAATGTGTTGTTGTTGTACAGGATTATTAATGCTTCGATGGAGTATACTTGCTCTACTGATCTCATTTAAAGTTACTATAGATACATTAGAAGGACATAGTGAAAACATAACTAATATAGGGAAGATTCAAAAGGTAGTTCCGACTAGAATAGATAAAAATTATTTACATAAAGACAGGTCTAGAACTGATTTTTCTAATAATGTGTTTTCAAAATTGTTGTATGAATATGTAAAGACAATGGACGTAAGGGACTGCTAGGTCTGCATGCAGTTACCTGCTTCTGTATCACCACCTTCCAGTGACTTATGGAATAACATGTAGTGTAATAGCTAGTTTATTTGATCAAACAGGTAAATTAGAGTATTATTTTTCAGATGTAGATACTATATTTTCACAAGTACCGTCAATTAACAAACGAAACAAGGTAAAACCTGCAAAGGTATTAGGTGAATTTTTCTTAGAGACAAAAGAACTAACATTAGAATACATATTTAGAAATAATTTGAATTGCAGTTTGAAGAAAGAAGAAAATACATTTTTAGATATGGTTGTAGAAAGGAGACTGGAAATGCAAAGAAAGGCTTCAGAAGGAAAGGTGGAGAAAACAGTCTGGGATGTAGAAATGGAAAAACATTTGAAAGGTGAAGCTAGTCCAACTATGGCTTTAGATTGGCCTCAGAAAGGGAAATTGTGTATTAGAAGGAATCAAACTGCATATGATAATTATTTTGTAGGTAATAGCGAGTGCCATGACACATACCGAATCATGGGTGGATGGGGATTTAAAGGTGGAAAAGATCCAGTTTTTCCTGGATTATATTTCATTTGTGGGAACAGGGCATATTATCGTTTGCCAGACCATTGGTATGGCACATGTTATGTAGGCCTGATTTTCCCAAAGAATTTTCAGATGGATAGAGGAGAAGATGGTGTACATAGTTTAGGTAGCTATTTAGCACGTAGTAAGAGAGAATCTTGGACAGAAATTGTAGGTGATATTTTTGGAGCATTGATACCAGCAGTGGGAATATCTCTGAATGCAAACAAAATTAGAAGACTTTCAACAGTAGTGGATCGCTTGTCCACAAGCACCGCTGGAGGATTCTTATTGGTAAACACTGAAATGGTTGCCATGCGTGCTGTGGTAATACAAAATCAACTTGCCCTTGATATATTATTGGCAAAAGAGGGTGGAGTCTGTGGAATGCTGAAAGTTCTACACTGTTGTACTTACATTCCTGACGAAAGTAAAGATTTAAAAATTTATATGAAAAATATTACAGAATTGCATGACGAAATTGCACCACTGGAGGTTGAAGGTGTGTGGGAAAAGATTGGAAAGGAATTATCAGCTATTAAAGATTTTGTAGTAAAACTAGGTAGTACATTTTTAGGTAAGATATTATTTCCATTAACATGTGTGATTTTCATAGTATTAATAATTAGATTAGGGTGTACCTGTCATAAAAAGGATAAAAATCAGAAAAAGTTAAGAAGAGAAAATTTAAGGAGAAGAGATAAGAAACAAGAAAGAGAATTTGAAGAAATAGAATTGGAGGAAATCAAAGAGAGTATGTATAAATCAGCAAAAAGAGACGAAACTGAAATATGAATAAAAACAAGAAATCACTTTGAAATTCCGTAAAAGGGGTACAAAATGTTGTTGGTGTGGTGATATAATCACCAAAGGGGGGATTGCTGGAGCGGGTACAACATTTTGTATACCCCCCCCCCCATTCTGCATGTTTATATTAATCCGAATAATCAATTAATGGTAATATTATGAATCCGTTTGAAGTGATAACTCACCAATTATATTAACAAAAGAATTACACGTGGGATTTGCATTTTGCATGGCCAAACTAAGGGCCCGATTCACAGAACTAACTTAAGACAACATCCTAAACGTACTACTTTTGATATTCACAGAAGTTATGATTTTGTCTTAAGTTTGTCTTAGGACAAGCTTAAGACAGACTTAAGACAGTCTTAGGACAGACTTAAGACAGTCTTAAGACAGACTTAAGACAAACTTACGACAGACTTAAGACAGACTTAAGACAGACTTAAGTTAGGATTTTGTCTTAAGTTTGTCTTAAGTCTGTCTTAAGTCTGTCTTAAATCTGTCTTAAGTCTATATTAAGTTTGTCTTAAGTCTGTCTTAAGACTGTCTTAAGTCTCTCTTAAGACTGTCTTAAGTCTGTCTTAAGTTTGTCTTAAGACAAACTTAAGACAAAATCCTAACTTCTGTGAATACCAAAAGTAGTAAGTTTAGGATTTTGTCTTAAGTTAGTTCTGTGAATCGGCCCCAGCTTGTATACTAATATATGTACGCATACTGATGGTAGAAAATTAGAATATTTGCATGATATATGTTGCTTTTGTGACGTAATTGTAAGTTGCACCAGATGACATCACTGGGTGAATATAAAAGCTTTGAATGTTGCTATTATGCTAGATAATTACTTACACATAGGGGAATTAGTGAAGTTTTTGTGTTTGTTTTACTTAAGTAGACCATTTGGGCCTTCGTAAAGATGGCTGAATGAGACACACGAAGTGACTGCTACAGTCCCACGAGGTTTTGGGTGAAGTGCGCCTGCGCCACCGCCAGCAACAATGGCCTCATCCTGACCCCAGGAAAGATGTACCAACCAAGGTCGTACTGGGAGAGTTGCCAGGACTACAAAACAAGAACTGTCTTTAAAACCGGAACCAGCAAGTGCGATGACTTAATCTAACGGACTATGTGAGAACTTTACCGAATGACCCCAAATCTGCCAATCAGGACTGTCTAAAACTCATTCTTGATACATTTTGATGTTAGTTTCATTATAAAAGTGGGTAGACAAAGTGAATTAAGGAGTCCTTCTTTTGAGCGAACGTTCATTTTCCTGACGTTATGCTGATGGAGAGGACGGTGACACTGCTGGACAGCTGTTATCCTGAATCTTTGAGAGACTGAATTGCGACCTGACTTTGATGAATTTAAAGATTTTTCCACGACTTGACTGACTTAGAGGACGACTAATAGCCAGATTAGGTAAATATGATGTTCTGCGGTGTGGACGATGATTTTCTAAAATTTGCAATTTAATTAGATAAACAATGCTTTGATTAATAGACAAATGTGTTGTGTTGATTATTTGAAGAAATTAGATTAAGAGAAGAGCATAAATAAACAAATTGAATTACCAAATTACAAAATCAACTAACTGATTCATCGCCAAATGAGGGGAATATCACGAGATTTGAAGCTAATTAAGGCTATCAATGTATATTAAGGTTTAGGTGAAAAGATATTCCTTTCATGTCAGCGTTTGGAAACATATCCCTCTAGGGAAACAGATCAATGAAGTGTGAGTGTTGGTGTTATGGGCCCCACCAATGAATGTATTTGAGTTAATGTGTTACTGCGATATTTGGTCTGTGACGAAGGGAGGATTTGACATTCCATGCTGCAACACATACAGTTACTAATCCTTTGTTGCCTCCACCGGCTGGTGGTCGATCTGAAGATACTGAGTATGCTTATCCCACAGCTGTGTTGTTGCCTGGTTTACAATCAACTGCAGTTGACCAGTCACATTTTTCATTTGACACTAACTCTATGACTTCCAATCCCCCATCGAAAGTTTCTATTTTTGCTAGTTGGTTTAAGAGACATTTTTTAATTCCCCCCTGGCTTTACATTTGGCTGTTGCTCATAAGTATTTTTTTGTTTATGTCCATTTGATTTGTGTGTCTTGTAAATGGAAACTATCTCACCTAAAGATCTGCAATTAGACTAATTGATGGAACTTTGGCCCCCCACTCCTCATCGTACATCATGAAGAGGGACCAGACTTTTGTAAATATTACTGCCTGGCCTGTGTTGGATGGGATTGTGTGGGATGCTGTTAAATTTCAAATTCATGGGCCCACAGAGGTGATTAATGTCCCAAATGTACTTCGTGTTTCTATGGGAGATGTTGTGAAACAAAACATCCGCTCTGATGATTGGGACGTCCTGGCCATAGAGGCACTGTTTTCTGATTTGAAATATTATGCTGCCTTTGATGCTGAAGATTTGTATTTACACACAGCTAACTATTGGGAGCTATTTTGCTACCAACACTATGGCAATCACTTCCTACATAAAGCAAATACATTTAGAAATGTTGTTAATTATACGCAATGGGAACATTGTCCGGCACCAATTGAAGGCAGCTCTAAAACTTTAGTGAACAAATTTACATTTTTTACGGATTTCAGTGTATCTGACCCTGAAGCATTTTATTTTAAATTAGCTGCGGAGCCGGCTTCTAAAGTTAGACTGACTTTGACTAAATTGTTATATTCCAACCCATGGCAGGTACAAGGGACAGAGGCGCTGCATTGTGCTTGCCTTATCCCAAACCACATATTATTTTTTAATTCTACCATTTTTCAAACCACCTGCTTTGGATTGGCTACTTCTAAAAAGATTAATTCTCCCTCTGTTCCTGATCTGGGTGCTTACCCAAAATGGGATAATCACACAGATCTGTCCCTTGAGGCATTGCAGTCATATATTACTAACACATCCTTCAACATTTCCGATTTAGATCATGAAGGATTGTTGATATGGCAAAAGAGTTCAGATTCCTGTAAACATCGTTTTCTTGGTCTATACCCTGGATACACACAGGTTAGAGTAGACCCCCGCTTTGAATCTTCCCATTCGGTTACTACCTATTCTGTGGGGAAGTTATGTCAGAACTGGCTGCAACATTCCACCTTGGCATCTGTTAAACTTCATTTATCAAAATTGCATGACAAAATAGATTTGAATGATTTTGTTAAATTGAAGGCTGGGAAAGTTCCCTGGGACTACATGAATACATCGTCTTTATTCCTGCCGTTTAATCTGACTGCAAAACAACAGTTCATGCCCATGAAAGATGCAACATACTCATTACTGCATATTGAAAAGCTAGAACCTTTGCCTTTCTCTGTGGCCAAATCGAACTCTGCTGTGTGGCTTATCCACGGGTTAATCACCTTGCCATTTCCTTAATTTAAATTCAGTTCCTGTATGAAACATTATGCCCTAGGCAGATATGAACCATTGGGTACTGCTTTTCTGCATGAAGTTTGGTCGCTCCCATTTACATACAGATGCATGAGAGAAGGTAAAGAAGTTTATTTGAAAGGTGAGGAATGCACTTCCACATCTGATCACTCAGTAGTCTGTAGGCACATCCAATTGCATGGTGCATGCAACGTTCAGGCACCGAATTTACCTTGCGTTCTAAAAGGGATTCCAGTGCCAGCTATTACGACCACTTTTACATTGTTAGCTAAGGGTAGTTATTTGCTTTTAAATAATGGGGCTTGCTGCGGAATGCTAGTGGGAATTCCCTACATTGTGACTGTCTCACAATGAGTAGTTTGCTGTAAAAATGTCCTTTTCCCGCCCCCGCATTTGAGGCTGGATGTGTCTATCTGGCCTTCCATCCCAACCTTGAAAGCAGAGATCAACAAGATGAGCAGAATAAGGGCTCTTTGTCTAAAAAATAAGTCGCTCTGACTTCCTCTCGTGAAACGTTTGTCCTTCACGTAGCAAACACCCGCACCGAGGTGCATGCACTTTTAAATACTGATCTCCCCCTTCATTTTGGTGCTCTGATTCACACTATATTCAATGCCTCGTCAACAACTGGCTTGGCGCATTTTTTCAAAATTGTGGGCTCCGGCCTCGTGACCTCTTTCTAAACAATCTTTGGAGTGATACCAGCAATTTTTCATTCTATTTTTTCCAGCGTCTTTGGCGGGCCCCCGTTGATTCTCGCCCTCACGACTGGTGTGCTCCTGTTGGTCTGCTTGATATGCAATGGCTGCACAATTTGTGTCACACGACAGCCTGCCCCGGCTACTCCATCCTTGTAACCGGATGCTTGAAAATTATGGAACATTACCACTGGCCACTTTAAGCATAGCCTATGGATTGTCCTTCCGGTTTTCCTACTTTATTTGCGTGTAACCTGTTATTCATTGCCTAGATTGTCCCTTCAAATGGGCTCTGGATTTGTGCCTGACGAACTCTGTGTCTCCTGCCCCGGATTATGATCGACTGATGAGACCCTTAGTGGCTAATGAGTTGGACTGTTCTGGTATCAGGATTATGGCCTGTGGAGCGGCACATGGAGTCCTAGGGAATTGGGACATCTATACGGCAGCATATGACTTCTTGGCGAAAAGTTATCTTGAAGAACACGCAAGTTGTCCTCTGATTGTGCTAGAGGCTCCAGTTATCGAGGAACATGTATGTTCATTTACTTTGTTAGACTGGATGGCGGAAACTTTTACAGAACATTATAATGACTTCCTCTTGGAGGCTGTCGCTACTTATTGTGCTTACATGTTGATGGATTAACTTGGAAGTCGTCCAACTTCCATTAATTAAATTACAAATGTTTTGAGTTTGTTCCCCCCCCTTTTTTTTTTTTTGACTCGACATTTAGGCTCTGCCGAGCCTTTGCGAGATAATACATATTTTTTCCCTCTCTCTCTTTCTTTTTCATTTTTTTATGCTGGCTTTTTGAACTTTCACTGCCATTTATATGGATTTACAATACATGCACTTGGTTCTGTCACTGTTGAACTTGAACTCTGCGTTCCTAAATTGTATCCCTGTTTGTTCGTGGTCCGTTCAAGGGAGGATGTAGTGGAGATGGAGTTCCAGGTACACACATTGCTATGTTTGCATAAGCGTCTTAGAAGTTAAAACGCCATCTTGCCACTTTTGCTGCTTTTGCACACGACACTGCAGATAGATGTTTTTATATGAAAACTGCTTGCTTGCTTTTTCTTCACATGAGAACAGTCTGTTGTTCACATCCCTAGACGTGCAACGCGACCTTGGTCTGAACATTATGTGCAGAAACAGTCAGGGCCAACAAACAATGTATGCTTTTGAATTCAGGTTGATCGGCCCACGCTCTAGCCATAACACGCACACAGCTGCAAATATCTGAAACTCGAGTGCCTTTAATATCGCAGTTTGCATGCATGAGATAGACACTTTGGAGAAGACTTTTCCAGACACAGAGCAAAGCTGATTTTGTGATGTGATTCACCTAAGCTGATATTTACGGTATGGGGTTCCCCATTCAAACCTAGAGACCTTCTATTAGTTTAATAATACTCGCTTACTAGCGAAGGGAGGGTGGTTGTATTCCACTATCATTTGTAACATGATTCCTCCCTTCATTTTCTATGGTATTGTAACAATGCTGATGGTTTTATTCTTATTATTTGTCTGCTTATGTTAGCCAAAGTACTGCATCTTAGGACACGTAGTTTATAAAATAAACATTTTAAACTTTACTGTGTCTCTGATTACTCTTGTGGTGGACTGATATGAGAATAATAACGAACAGATAATTCCCACCATTCCTGAGAGTACTCTAAGTCGCTTGTTCTGGGTTGTCTAATCATTGGTAGCATCGAGATGATACGGAGAACAAATGAGACACTGATGCTAGTCGGATAGGGGTTCTGGGTACTAAGGTGAGTTTTTGGTACACCACAATTCACTGAGGTCCTGGTTTCCTGCGCATAGTTCTGTGCATGAGCAGAATCCCTGCAACAATCCAAACTTTGCTATCCCTCCATTTCTTCATTTTTTGTTTACTATTCTTATTTTCTCTCTCATTGCAATGCTTTGTCCTGATCATTGGCTTCGATTTCATTGGCTCTGGTTATTTGATTTGATTGTGTCTCTCTACTTTGATTTCGAATTCATCTTTTTCTTTTCTCTTATCACATTCTACATTGTTGCTTTACTGAATTGGACTTATGTTTCATATTTCTAGACCGATTTGTTTTTAATAATCTATGTCATTAAAACTGATTACATGGAATGTTTGGGGTTTAAACTACTCTCCCATTAAAAGGCAAAGAGTCCTGTCCCACTTAGCCAATTTAAATGCTGACATTGTATTTTTGCAAGAAACTCATCTTTCAGATGTTGAATCACTGAAATTATGAAAATAGGTTGGGTGGGGGAAGTTTTCTCCTCCCCAGGTGATGGCAAACACAATGGAGTATCGATACTTTGCCGCAAATCCCTTTCGTTCTCACTTGTATGCCAAGAATCAGACGCTGATGGTAGGTGGTTGATTGTTAAATTATCCTTAAAGGGTGTTCTGCTCTCTCTTCTGAAGGTATATGCCCCTATATGCGGTGAATCCTCTTTTTGGCACACACTGGCTAAGCAAATCACTCACTGCATGGAAGATAATGTCATTTTAGCTGGGGACTGTAATCAGATTTTTGACCCATTTATTGACAGAAATTCTAGAGTCTCCTATGTTCCCAATAAGCCACATAAGTCTTTTGTTCATACTATCAATCAACATAAGCTCATTGATGCTTGGCGTCTATGTAACCCGACCACCAGAGAGTATACTTTTTATTCCCCATCCCATCACACCCAATCAAGAATTGACTACATATTTGTTTCCCATAATATTATGCAAACTCTTACTGATGCAGAGATTGGTCCTATTCTATTGTCAGATCATGCTCCCGTCTCAATTGGCCTCGATATCCTATCTAAGATTAATGGTCCCAGAAAGTGGCGATTTCATAATACCCTCCTCTTAGATCCAAAGTTTACTGCTGCCTTCATCACCTTTTTTGATGAGTTTTTTTAGTTGAATCAAACCCAGTCCACGCCCTTTTCGACCTTATGGCATGCATTCAAAGCCTCGGCGAGAGATTTCATAATTCGCTTTGTTGCACAGAAACGAAAAAAGGCCTGTAAACTCACTATGGATCTCCTTCAGGATATTAAGAGACTAGAGCACTCTTACTACACTTCACACTCGAAAGATTGTTTAACGGCTCTCATTAATGCCAAAATGCAATTCAATAAGCAGTCAATGGAGGATGCTTCATTATACTTGTTAAAATCAAGCGCGAAATTCTATGGATGCAAAAATAAAGCAGGGAAGATTTTGGCCAATTATTTAAAAGTCAGACAAAACAAACTAAACGTTGAGTCTGTCTTCGATGAACACTCAGATTTAAAATTTAAGGACACTGATATCTAGAATGAATGCTCTCTTTGTTACAAATCACTATACACTTCTGAAACACAACCCACTGATCATTCCTTATTGCATTTTTTCTCCACTATCCAAAAATCTCAACACGCTCTTCCAGACTTATCCTTCCTGGAATTAGTTCTAACCCAGCAGGAACTATTAAAAGCTCTTCAGCACCTTAAAAAAGACAAAGCACCAGGACCGGATGGTTTCACTGTCAAATTTTATCTCCACTTTTCCAAGCTCGTCGTGACCAAATTATATTCTTTAATAAATTCCTTTAACTGATTAGGTGGCTCCTCGGGTTCCTTATCAGAAGCACATATTTGCCTTATCCCCAAGGAAGGTAAGGATTCTAAATTTTGTAAGAATTATAGGCCCATATCTTTAGTTAATATCGACTATAAAAAAAAATCCAAAGCATTAGCCATACGATTAGATTCCTATCTACCAGATCTGTTGGGAAAAGAACAATCTGGTTTAGTCATGGGTCACTTCATAACTGATAATACAAGACTCCTCTTTAATGTTTTATCTAAATCTTCCCATTTAAAACAACCTCTTGTAGCAATAGCACTGGACTCTGAAAAAGCGTTCGATAGAGTTGAATGGACTTATTTATTTTACTCCCTTAAGTGGTTTGGTTTTGGCCCTAAATTTACATCTTTAATTTATCTTATCTATTCAAACCCTCGTGCAGCTGTTTGCGCTAATGGTTTGATTTCCCCTTTCTTTGATTTAGGGAGAGGGGTATGCCAAGAATGTCCTCTTTCTCCCTTTCTTTTTAATTTGGCCTTAGAACATTTTCTCTCTAAATTACGCCAGAATCCAAATTTACATGGTTTTCAAACATTGAATTCTCATATTTAACTTGCAGCCTATGCTGATGATATTTTGCTATTCATGTCAAAACCAAATGATTCAATTCCCGCCTTTTTGGAGGAAGTGCAAGCATACTCTAATATCTCCGGTTATAAACTAAATAACGATAAGTGCGAGATTTTACACTTAACCAAGTACACCTTCAAGGCGGACTTCAATGCTTCCAATTTCACATGGAGCCCTAATCACATTAAATACTTAGGTCTTCATGTTACACCTTCAATCTTGGACACAGTGGCATTATGTTTGAATAAGTGCATACAAAAGATTTCAGACCTAACTACTAAATGACACCCCCTTTACCTCTCCTGGTGGGGCCGTTTAGACACTATAAAGAGGATGTTGTCGCCCATAGTTCTTTATACCATTTCTAATATCCCGGTCCTTATTCCTACCACATTTTTTAAGAAGATTAATTCTGTTCTCTCCTCCTTCCTGTGGAATAATAAGAAATCCCGAATGGCTCATTCAAAATTAATTCGTCCTAAAGGATTGTCCTTTATGAACTACAATCAAACGTCTTTTTTTGTCCTCCTTTTCCTTTAACGAATACCTTTCCTTCTCACGTAAACCACAGGCTTTATCTACTGCCATACTAAAAAACTTCTGGAATCCGCCTCCCCTCCTACTCATAGTTCTATAGATTCCTTTCTTAACTCACCAATTTGGCACAATAGAAACCTGCTTATCCATAACAGACCATTCTATTGGAAGACTTGGAGACAAAAAGAATTAATATGGGTTCATCAGCTATTCTCACAATCGGATTTTTTACCTTTCCACTCACTTAGCCAATCATTCAATCTCCCTGCCTCATTTATTCACAAATATAACTTACTTAAGAAAGCTGTGATGGACACATATACTCACTTATCTGCCACAATTACTGCTTCCACCACCATGATCCATCCTTCGCAACTTCATACTTTGTTAAAAACTACTCTTAAGGCTTCCACTATATATAGCTATTTACAGGACAAAGATACGATCAGACAGAAATCCAAAATAGAAGAGGCATGGGAACGAGACTTTATGTTAGTTTGGCCAGTATCCTTGTGGAACAAATTATGGACTAAGATACGTAAATCATCCAGAGCAGCTAACATAACACAAACGCTGTTTTTTTTTATAATAGACTTTTATTGACACTGAATGCTTTAAGCAAAAGATTTGCAACTATTCCAGACTCTTGTTGGACTTGTTCAGCTCCAAATGCTTATTTATTTCACATGTTATTCTCTTGCCAGACTGTACACAATTTTTGGAAACAAGTATGGTCTTAAATTAATCTGATTTTTGGAACTACATTTTCCTTTTCCTTTGCTATGGTTTTCTTAGGAAGTCTCTCATCTTGTTGGGAGAACGTTAAGCTTAATGTTACAATTATTGACTTGTTATTAGTGGTTGCATTTCAGCAAATTACCGTAAATTGGAAAGACTTTACAAAAATTTCCTATAAGGCTTGGTGGTATGCGGTTTGCCACAACCACAGATTGGACACCTCCTTTGTATATCCTATACATATGGCATATGGTACCTTGATGCACATACTAGGTGCTGTTCCCAGCTGCAACCTTCTCAACAAGAAGTTCAAAAACCCCTTTGAGCTCCCCAGATGTTCCCAGAATATTTTATATTCCAATGCTTTCTATGTTTATCATTTCATTGCTTCTATTTTTATTCAAGTTTCTTTTTTTATTCATGAGTCCGATTCATATAATCTTATTGTAGCACAATGGTTTGTAATGATATGAATTTAATATTGTTAACTATGTATTGGCACCTTTATTCTTATCAATAAAACTTTCTGAACTTAAAAAAGATATTGATTGACATTTCTTCTTATATCCAACAGGATCTCATCATTATTAGGACCCTGAGTAGGGAACAGACAATCACACCACAATGGTATTTCCCAAGTAAAATCTCTTGCAGACCTATTGTTTCTTATTTGTTGTAATTTCCTATTACCTCTCTCTTCGATATGACAGAAACATTTTGCTTCATTCTGAGCTACACAAACATCAGTATTCCACCGTTATTCTCATTGGAAAGTCACATATAATTAATTCCTGCTTATACATCTTTTCTCATCGCTGTGACATGCTATGTTCTCAATCAAGATATATTTAGATTCAAATTGGTATAAATGTCTTGTCCTATGTCCACTTCTTTCACTCTTGATTATATGATCAATTCCATATTATGTCATCAATTACTAGTTAACTTGATGGTGTTTCATATAATGTTTTGCAATGGCATAAGATGGATCTTTATTCTGTACCGCCCAGAAATGTTACACACATGAGCCTACAAACACATTACGGAATGTAAATTACAAAAGGTGTTTCACACGTGATTCTCTGATTAATCTTGCTTACCTGATTATTTTTATCCTCACTTTGGGCCATATGTAGGTAGCCTAACATTTACCACTTCATAAATACCGAATTTTACCGATTCGGTATTTATGAAGTGGTAAATGATATGTAGGTAATCCATCGGTAATATTTACCGATTTGGAATGGGTCGGTAATTTAGAATCGGTATTTACCGATTCGGTAATGGTAACTGGCTTCCCATTGATTCCTATGGGCCAGGAGGCCCATAGGAATCAATGGGAAGCCAGTTACCATTACCGAATCGGTAAATACCGATTCGGTAATGGGGGGAGCACAATCAAGGGTGGCAGGGTGGCACAGTGACACCCTGTTGCACCCCTGATTCCTGCATGTGTGCACATGTGGCAGACATTCATGCCCTAAGGGCATGTATGTCTGCAACATTGCACACTTCAAAGTGCAAAAAAATGCTTTTTTCCAGCTATTCGTCATTTACCACCAACTTTTAGTTGGTGGTAAATAACGAATCCCCACAACAACCACACACTCCCCCTACATATCATTTCAGGATTCGGTATTTACCGAATCGGTAAAATTACCGAATCGGTAATTTTACCGATTCGGTAAATTACCGAATCCTGAAATGTGCCCCCTACATACCAAAAGCCTGAATACCGGTCGGTAACGGGATATTTACGAAAATCGTCCGTTACCGAACGGTATTGGGCTTCCTACATATGGCCCTATGTTTGGTATTCCTTCCAATTTTACATGCTTTACATGTAGAGCATTTTCACAAACCCATTTTCAGATTGCTTTTAAGGAAGGCATTTTTTTCTGTTTGTTATTGAGCGTGTCTCTCCCAGCCATTCCACTATATCGGGATCTTGACTAATGAGACTGCAATGTTTTTGGAAGATCTTCCTAATTTCATTGTTATGTTTGCTATAGGTTAGAATTTATCATCAGATTTCTTTGTTCAAAATGAGTGCATCCATTCTGTTTTTCAGTTTTGAATAGTTCAAATCCTTTTTGAATTGTTGTCATGTGATGTCCTCTTTTTTAACAGTTTGTTTGTGATTTCCACTCATTTCACATCAATATCCCGGATATTTGAGCCAGTTCCCATAATTCTCAGAAATTCTCCATAGGGGATACTGTTCAACCGAGATTTTGGAGGAGAACTTGTACCATGCATGATGGAATATGTTGATGTCTCCTTTCCATATAGCGTGGTTTACAATGTACCATCTTTTACATAGATTGTCATATACAGAAAGTTAGTTTTCTTTTCATCATTGTGTAAGTGAATTTAAGACTCAAGTCATTGTTGTTCAGACTATTGAAATGCGTTTTAGCTCCTGTACTCTGCCAATCCAAATGATTAAAAGATTGTCTATATATCTAATCCATAACATTATTTTGTTTAAGCATTACTCATGCTTCTCACCCCATGGTTATTCCTTGTCCCACTATCCAATACTAAGATTTGCATAGCTGGGAAATAATTATATCCCCATGGCAGTTCCACAATGTTGTGTGTACAGTTTATGATTAAACAAGAACACATTTTGTTAAGACACATGTCAATCATTTGAAGTAGCATTTGTGAGTGCTCCAGTACACCCACACCTCTCTGCTTCAGAAAATATTGACAAGCCTTCATTTCAGCTTCATGCTTGATCGTTGTATAGAGTGAATGTACATCTATTGTTATCATTTTATACTCATCCAACCACATTTTATTTGCTAATATTTGTGGAAGGTCTCAAGTGTCTCTGATGTAGGAATGTAAGTTTATAATGATAGAATATTGTGATATTTTCTCCTACAAAGATTCACCTGCAGATACTATTGGTATCTCCTGTCGCTTTTTAAGACTTTTATGGATTTTGGGGAGAAAATAAATTGTGGGAATGATGAGATTCTTTGGTCTCAAAAAGTGATATTCATCCTCATTGATTAAGAGATTGTACATGAGTCTCTCATACTTTGTTATATCTTCAAGTTGTTGATTGTTTTCTCTATTACATGCTTCCTTGTCAAGCATCACAACGTTCCTGCCTTTGTCCTTAGGTTTTAGAATAATTCTTTTAATATTCTGTAAGACTCTGATTGTGGTCCTCTGTGTTAGATTCTCTTTTCGTCCTTTAAAGTTATATTTCTTCAGTTTCTCAAAATCTGCGGACATTTATTCATGCAACACATCAAACGTTTTACCTGGCAGTAAGATCTGACCCTTTCCTGGCTCTGCTTTTAAAAGGCTGTATTAATGTGTATTTGCATTGATAACACCATCTTCTAAAATCTCTGTTAATCGCAGTGATCCCACATCTTGCTCCAATTCAAATTAGTTTTTTCAGATCTGGTTTTTGTTCAGTTGCTAGGTTTGAAATAAATACGACCAATATTGCTTTGAAATGTAATTCTTCTTTATGTTGATTGGTGTTCATTCATTTAGACAATTTAAGTTTTTGTTCAAATTTGCACCTTTATCGAGCAACTTGTGTTCTAATTCCATCTTTTGAAAGATTTACAACTAGATCGCTGATCTCATCATTCTTTTAATTCTGTAGGGGGTATTATCTTTCTGTGACTTCTCCTGATTTTCCCCTTCCCTTTTCTTTTCCACAGCCATGCTCCTTTCCTCTTGTTTTGCGATCCATGTATATTAGTCTCATTTCCTCCAGAAAAGTGTTCTATAGTGTTCTACTTGAAGATATAGCACCCCGTTCTCACTTTGATCTGTTTCTGATCCACTAGTTTTAAGAGAGGGCTGTGAAGAATATGTTTCTGCTTTAAAAATGTTGAAACATCTAGCAAAGTTGAAAATTGTGCCCTGAATGTGATCCTGTTTACCATCAGAGGTGGACATTGAGTGAGCATTTTACCAATAATAACAAGAAAATAATACACTTTATAATAAATGTGGACAATTAACTGTAGGCTTTAATGAAAAATCAACATGCATTTAAATGCAGAAACTGTAGTATAGCCTTATAGCCCGCCGTAGCGGGCTATACCGGCTGTTAAAGGCCCGCTGCAGCGTTAAAGGCCCGAGCCAAAGGCGAGGGACTTCAACAAAGCAGAGGGACTTTAAAAGCCGGTATAGCCCTGCTACGAAGGGCAATACGGCTATTAGAACATTCTGCCACTAGAGGGCAGAATGTTCTAACAAAACAAAGCCGTCAGGGAGCGCGAGGGGATTGAAATCCCCTCAGGCTCCCTGAAGTCTTTGTTCACAGCCAGAGCTGTGAACAAAGAAACATTGGAATGTTGGATCTCCGGGCTTATACCAGCCATTATAAGCCCGGAGCGCTCCATTGTTATTAATAGTTGCTTAAATGTTTTCATCTAATGCTGCAACTTTTTCTTCTTACACAATGAATGCAGCTAATGAATAAATACATTTTGCTATTAGAAGATAGAGATGAAAGGTTCCTCATGGAAAAGACGTTTTGAATAAGAAACTGCATTATGAGTATATTAGGTGTAACCTATAGATGATGCAAAATCAGCGACATTTAAAGCTGCTGTGTAAAGCCATTGCGTTTTCAGTGAGAAGATGAGGAGAAATCCTGTTTCCATGTTTAAGGCTTCAACTACATACGTATAATAATAATCCAAATTATTGTAACAAAAGTTCATTAACAAGATGTTTTTTCTTGTCCGCCACAATTTTAAAACATATGATAATAAGGTGTGGCAAATAATGGTCTTGGAGGAATATCAAAACACTAAAACAGCCAGCCCCCCTTAGCTCTACCCATCGTTGAATGTACTTCATATTTACAAAATGGATAAAAAACATCAAGGCAGAAATCATCTGTATGCCACCTTTCTTGGCAAAAAAATAGAATCATAGCTACTTATAAAAGGTAGCCAATCTTGGTTATCCAATTCTGTATGAATGTCTGCAATATTCCATGTTAAAAGATTAATATCATTCCGATGTGCAGACTTTATTTTACAGAATGATTTTATTCATAGGTAAGAGAACCATAAGCTTCTACATCTGAATCTCCTTCACTCCCCCCTTCTACAAAAAATCATTTATTCTTTCATTTAAAGGCGTGGAAAGTTGGTCAGTTTCATTCACATTTTTAAGTGGTTTAAACACATTGCCGAGAGGAAGGTTGAAGCAACCTACTAGTTCTTATGAGCTGGGTATATGTTGCCTTACATTGTGGCGTGGTAGTTTAGGGTGATGTAATTCACATCACTGCTACTTATGACTTAGTAATGCTGCAGTCTTTTCAATTCAAATAATTCATGTTAGTGTAGCAGAGTCTAAGGCAATTGTACTACTGAATATCAATCCAGAGAATATCATCATATAAGAATATCGAGGACAGAATTTCAATGGATAAAATATATAAAGGTAAGTGAATATAGGGAAGTGTAGAGTTACTAATCCTAGCTCCACCAGCTACATACCTTGAAGATATATGTACTGTGTAGGTACATATAAGTGGAGTTAGGTACAGAAAATCTAGTCGTACCTACCTGTCAATATTCAGGTTGCCCACCTTCTAAGACTGTATCTTGATTTTACTGCCATTGGAATTACCAGTACTGTTACGACTGAACTAAGCCATTGCTTCGTTGAACTGCTTTCAGTCTCTTTCCCACTGTTAGCATTCTGGGTATAACCTCACCTTGAAAATTTGCATGCTCATTTTACCTTCTATTCTCCACAGAGGACTTTTGAGAACATGAACGAAGGCACAGTGTAGGAAACTACTAGTAATAATACCACAATCACTGATAGGCCCAGCCAAGTCTCAGTAAATGAATCCTTCCTTAACCCTTAGTAGCGTAACAAACAGGCAGTCAGGTTTAACTTAGGAGACAGTTATGTGTAAAGCTTTAAATACCACCAAAACATTAAATAAGCACAAGACACACCGCAATAAAATTCCAACAACAATTTATGCAAATAGACAACATTTTTATCTTTAAAATGACATCAAACTAACAACAAACCAATGTAGAAACCAGAGAGATTAATTATTAGAGATTAAACCAAAAAATTGTGCATTCTAGTCCTAAAAAGCATGAAGCGTCACTCGCGGTTAAGTGGCCGTGCAGGACTGGAACCAAGACAAAGGTTTAGGCAAACCGCAATAGAGTACAGGTCGGATAGGTTGAGAGCTAGGTCCTGGTCAAAAGTTTACCTTCGGACTTGTCCTTTTTCCTGGATCTTTTCTCTGAATAACGACTCATCTGGTTCATCTGATCCACGTTCCATTCGGCAACTGTAGCCTGCTGCAGCACGATGCCTCAATGAGCCTCTGAAAATCTTTGTCCTCGACGTTGATGGCAAGGAGCTCTGGAGCTTTTAGAGGGACAAACCAGTGCGGCCAGGCCGATTTGCAGTCAACGACGACAGCTTGACTCTCGATAGCGAGTCGATCTCTTCCTGAAGCTTATCTGCAAAACTTTGCTGAAAGCATCCAACCATTGTGTTCTTGCAGTTTCCTAGTTCCTTTGGGTAAAACAAGGGTCCAAAAGCACCAGCCAAGGGTTCTGAGACTCTTGATTGCCTCTTCCGGTCTAGGACTCAATTTCCCATAATGCACCGGGACAGTCCAGGAAAAATCCAGTTGCAAATTGTGAGATGGGGTGATCCTCTCTTTGGCTTGGCAAGTGACTTCGTCCAGCTGTGTTGTATCTGTCGCTGATAAAGTGTTGTGTAGGTCCTATATATTAATATACAGAATCTGCGCTTTCGGATAACATAAACTGTGGGTATGGTGACAGACTGATTCTGAGCACCCCCACCGAGAATGTTAGCCTGTTTGCATTAGCTAGCTCACAGTGCCCCTAGTATCTCCTCTTATCGGGGAGAGAATAGTTTCTGGCAACCTAAGAACATGACAACCCTTATCCCTCAGGATCGTGGAAACAATGTACTACTTTTTGCTCAGTCACCCGTGCTCACTTAGTTTGTCTCAGAGATACACAGAATAAACAGTCTGGGCGTTTCAATAAGGATTTATTGAACAGTTGTCATTCTCGAGTAAGATATATGAGCTGCAACAACCATAAGATAGTAGCAGAGATATATGATCAGCCGTACAGTGAATATAAAAGGATAGTACAGTTCTACCATCTTGCAATAAGCATGAATAAATACATGAATATAAAAGGCATGATAAAAGTGTTCATACTCCTACGATGCCTATCTAGATGTACTTAAGTGTACCTAGCATGTGAGCCAAGAATCCCTCTAGGTTTTAGTCGAACCCCATTACCTGAAGTGTGAGAATGTAGGAGCCCTTCTTGGTCTCGAGTTGGACACCCCGCGAGGGATGTTCAGACCACTGTCAGCTGGAGTGTCTGCATGCAGGAGCCTCAGCGTCTCTGGTCAGTGTGTTTGCCTGGAAGTCTTGGTTACCTCTAGCTAACACTAGCAAGAGGTGCTGTATTTATGCAGCAAGTATATAGGGTTTCTTTGTCCCTTGTTTCTTGTATTAGCCATTGTTGGATTTGAGGATGACGTATGGGATGAACCGTGTATGTAGATATGGGGAGGAAGGTGGTGTAGCTCCAGCGTGGTTTCCAAGAACCCTTATGAATATTCATTCATACCGTGTGAGTCTATTGATGGAGTTATATGACTCTATTTTTTAGGAGAAACCCTCCTTCTCTACCCAGGACTAGAACTAGGTAAAGGTTCAATCGTAAAAGGCTTGTTACAGTGTAGTGTAGGGGAGGTAATGTAGGTGAAGGGGTATGATGTTCCCTGGGTCTATATTAGGGTACCTATATGAAACATAACTTCTAGATGAGTTTGTTTATATAATTCGAACCACTGCAAGCGTTTTGAAGGCCATGCTTTTTCTAGCAAAAGTGTCAATTTTAGGAAATGTTCCAAATTTAGTTAGGTTCTGAAGAAAGGAAAATCTGAATTCTTTCCCAGCACACGATGAGCCAATTATCGATTAAATGTCCTGGCTGGGAGACGTAACATCATCGTTGCTTGCTGCTGTAGGGGACGGTCCTTGTAACACCTCGCAGAGTATGTTAATGGAGCACAGATGATATTCATCACTGCCAATAGTAGGTGTAGAGGCAGCCGGTGCTGTAGTCAATACCTGGGTGCTAGTGGTGCAGGTGGCAGAGCGGATGCTCAACCCAGTTGTAAAAGGCACCTGCGAGTTCTCGAGGAATGCAGCCATCAGTATAGGAATACGCTGGGGACATTGCCGAACATGAGACCTCAAGGGTTCCAGCCTGGCAGGCGTGTCTGTTGCAAGTGTCAGACAGAGGTCCAACATGCATTCTTCACCTCAAAACAGGCATCGAAGAACAGGTAAGATGCATTCCATCCAGACTAGTCTAAACGATAGGAACCAAGAGGTGCTCAGTTCCCATAGGCGACGTGTGCCCAGATGCTTTACCATGCGTTCACAGTATTTCAGCTCCAGGAGCGCTTTTGCCATATCGTTGGTGGTTGGGCCATCCATCGCGTAGCAGATAAATGAAAATCAGGATTCCCACTATTGATAGCAGGATCAGAGGTAGACCTCCACAAATGCTTCCAAATACGGAGTGTATAAAGTTTGGAATAACTCCGAGGATTGTCTGAAAGGTGCTTAGAAATCCTGACCCTATGGTCTTAAATAGGTGTACAATACCGCTCGTATCAGACATATTAAAGATATGACCCACTATTTCTGCGAAATGAAAGTGGCAGTTTGTACGTATAAGTGCCTGTATCTCAGTCGAGGTCCTTGCGATTCGGAGATCAAAGGTCTCTCGAGCGGAGGTGAAGCGTACTGTTTGCTGTAAAAGCATGACATTCAGTCTGCTCAAAGTATCAAACTGCATAAAAGAATCATTCCACGAAGGCCCTAGCGGCCCCTCCCTGACTGCACTTGTTGGGGTAATCAATACTTGCATACAAGTAACCCTGGAGTTCACAGTGAGCAGATAGGCAATGCCCGGAAGCATCCCACAGCAACCTTTATCGTTCAGCATCGAGTAACACCCATTCGAGAGCAGCGCGAATACCGGTGTAATCACGGTAGCTGGGGTCCCTTTCATCTGGCAAGACAAATTCGCTACCAAACTATTACATGCTCCGTGCAGTGATATGTCCTGGCACATGAGAGAACCGCTTAAAGCGTTCTTGCAGTTTGTACCACTTAGAAACACTTCTCGATCCCCACTCCGGCATCAAAATCTATATGGTAATTCCCAGGATTCCTTAATGTGTTCCTTAACCGTTTGTTCATATTTGCCAGCCTGCCTTTGCTCAAGACAATATTGAAACTGAACAGTAGTGACTGGTAGAGTTATGTGGCCATGGATTAGCCATTCTGTTGAAGGTGATTCCGCCACTGTAAAATGGTAGTCTATAAAGTTTTTTAATACGCAGCATTGTATATTTAGCTCCCCTTTGTCCCATTTCAACCTGTTTATCTGTTAGATTATATTCACAAAACAGAGGCGTACTGTTGATGAAACGCCAAGGCACATAGTCTGCACGCAAAGATTGCAGCGTCCAGCTCAATGACACAATAGAACGTAACTGAGATTGCCCGTATTGTAATATTGCCAAATCTTGTTCTAGTATGTCTATTGCAGAAGACACAATGTTGCCGAAAGAATATATCCTCGAGGTCAAAGTTGTTAACCCATTGTCTACCACAGCTAATGATTTTTCTAAGTTAATACGGTCTATTTCCCATATTCTCTCTGCGGCCTCTTGTTGGGATATTTTCCAAATTTTATTATAGGCAGCATAAATTCCAGAATATATGAAACATAACTGATGGGGTTTTGTAGAAAATCCATAAGATCCATGTCCTGTGAGAGTAAGGATAAGTGTTGTTTCACTTCTGTGAGTGTTGAGGTTTCTAGCCAATCAAGGTACAATTTCCTAACACTGTAGGATGTTCCTACCCCAGGGTGGTCTCTCTGTACATAGGGTGGGTCTGGCCTATGGATACTGTACCCTTCGGTAATACCCAAGAATCTTTTCTGACATCTGTTTGTGTCTAAGGGTCAAACCAACCATTCTTTCGAATTAGGGTCTGATCTATTGTACTGTAACATTTTATCTATTGTTGCCCCTTCCTTTGAAGTCGAATTTTGCTACCCCTGCAACGGTGTTGGAAACCGAGGTGTGTTAAGGTCCTTGTTCTTGGCTAGACCAAGACAGGATGTATGTTGCACAGTGTCATTTAGAAATATCATCTGCTGTGGAATGAGGCATGCTCTAAATAGCACTTCTGTTCCCTGGACTTGCCAGTCCCGAGATACCCAGACCGATTTTAAGTCTAGTGTGTCCTTCTATAGGCCAAAACCCTGTTCAGACAATTGGGCAATAAAGGATGCAGAGTAAATCTGTTTGGTGTTTGTCAACATCATTTTCAGTGCAGTTGTCAGTGTAACCTTATAATTATATGAGGTTAGGTCAGTGGCTTTAAGCCCTGAAAAATATGAAAATTTCAGTGCAAATGTGTGTGAATTAATTTTAGGTGGTTTGGGCAGTGTTCCTATTGGTGGTATTCAAAAACATTTCTAGGTGAAATAGATCTGTGCAGGAAATGATGACCATAATGTTGGTAACAGTACAAAGTATCATAGTCTGATGTACCTTCTAATATTTCAGTGTACGGAAATGTGGCAGTTTTTTCTAAATCAGACAACATGTTATTAACAGTTTCAGAGTCCCAATCATCAGAAAATGTACTGGAGGAATGATATCACTTAATGAAATTTTAAATACATGATACATTTTTAAAAGTTCAGTCGGATCGAATATGTCGAAATCAACCTTGTCCTACACTATATCGTCCGGTATAAGAACTGCTGTAATGTTCACTGATGACAAGTCTCTTTGTTAACGATGTGATGACTGATGTGGCTTCAGAATCAAGTTGACCTTTTGGACTGTAGAGCTTTGTTGAAGGTATCTACCATTAATAAGTATGCTAAAGGTTAGGACTAAGCCTAACCAGAAAAGAAAGAACAGTATCCCAGTAATTACCCAGAGTTCTACCCAAGGTGATACCAGGTAAGTCTTTTCGAGAAAGTGCAGAAAGTTCTTGACTTGTTGCTTGAGTGTTTGTTGCGCTGGCATCATTTTCGGTTCACTTGGATCCAAGGAAAACGTATCAAAGTTCATGAAGTAGCCAGAAGCAGTTCGATCAATTGTTGGAATTGCATCTGGATTTGTTGAAATCGTATTTTGCTCTCATCGAGACATGTTGATGTAGACGTCTGTATTTGGTCTGATTGCAACTTGAGTATTATTTTGAGTTTCATTTTGAAGATGAACGGTTCAAGGGGAATGAGTTTCACAGCATTGTTGCTAAGTCCTTCAATACGTACAGGTGGCTCTTCAAACGTGATGAGTCTTTCTGTTTGAACTTCTTGAATTGTAGCGAGAGGAGGGCATCTGCTACTGTGGAGTCCACGAGGCCTACTGTTCAATATCGGCCATGTAGTGTGGTTTGATTAAGTCGATTGAGACAAATCTTTTCTCCTTTTTCCCGGCAAGAGGCAGCAAAAGTACAATTCTTGTTCCTTTTACTGCTAGGACCGGTACAAGCTTTCTGTAGGATGGCCCAAATTCTTTCTTGTCCCTGACTTTTGGGATCCAGACAGGTCTTGCTGTGACTGCCATGACTTCCCCAGTGGCGGTCTGTTTTAAGTGGACGTTGCTTTGTTGTGTCCTGTATTCATTTAGATCCTGTAAAACAGCCAAACGTTCATGGATATCAAATGGTTTTTCATCTGCCACTGCGCCTTCACAATCAAGATCAGATACCCACATTCTCGGCCCAAATAGGACCTCGCAAGGAGTGACACCCCCTAAAGAACTTCTGGGCTGGTTGTTGAGGGCTCTCTGTACCCCATATAAGTGATTGACCCAACTACCGCCCTTGCCTCATACCCTAGCTGTTAAAGATTGCTTTAAGTCCCGGTTTTTCCTCTCCACAACCGAATTTCCATCAGGATGGTACGGAGAGGAGTACGGCAATGCTACGCCCATACTTTCCATGACCTCTTTGTATGCCCGAGAGCTAAACACCGGGCCACGGTCAGAATTTAACGTGCCAACTGCGTATGTCCCTATAAAGACTCTCAAATCCTTGATAACAGTTCAAACGTCAGACAAGCGCTGAGGCTAAGCCCATAGAAATCTTGAGCATGGATAATAGAGATATACTTGTAAGCCCCATCAGATTGTAAGGGGTCGCAGTGGTCCAGATACACACAAGCAAGAGGTGTGTCTGATTTTAATAATGGTGTCTGTGCCGGGCGTGTTATGGTGTAGCCTTTCATCTTTTGGCAGATGTCACATTTCAAGACATGGGGCTGATTGCAATGGCAGGCGGATCGCCACTGCCGGCCCGGCGGTGGCGATCCGCCCAGCATCGTAACCTGATTTACCCCCATCATATTATATTGGTGGGGGGGTATCACGGCGGTCGCACTTTTCAGCCGGTCACCAAGCGTTCCGATTGCCGGCCGGGCAGAGCTGGGGCACAATATGGTGGCACCGCCATCCATATTATGATGCACGGTTTTAAAGGCCTTAAAAGGCTGGCGGGATGTGCTTTGGGGGCCCGTTGTGGGCCACAGGGAGGTGCACTTGGGGGGTACACATGGTACCCCCTCCATTTCTATGCACAAGGTGGCAGGCACCGCGCGGTGCCTGCCATGTTGTGCATGGAAATGCACAACATAGCAATTTGCCATTGCGGTGACTGCTGCTGTAAGCAGCACCCGACGCAATGTCAAATATGCAGAATGCGACCGCCAGGGTGGTGGTCGCATCCTAATTAGCGTTGCGGGACCGCCGCACATCTGGCAGCCAGTCCCAACACTGCGAAGATGGCGGGCGGACTCAGGTCTGCCCGCCATCCTAATAGGCCCCATAGTCTTTAGTTTGTTTTGTTAGTCCTGGCCAGCAATAGCGCTGTTTCAATAAAGAAATAGTCGCTGTAACGCCTGTGTGCGCAGAGCTCAAACCCTTGTTTGCTGCAACACTCAAACCTTGTCTGCATCCATATTTGGTATTGCTCTTTCCCCCACTCCAGGAATCTGAGCATATGGAATGTTGTTCGCATATAACTTGTAGGAGTACTTGAGTGGAAATGTCTTTGAAACTGCTGAGCTGCCTTTGCGCAAAGCAATGACAGCAATCATAATCTCACTGTCTATTCTCGTTTTTGAGCAAGTGATTGCAGCTACGGAAGCCGCGCATACAGCCCCCTTTGCGGCTTCATCAGCCAATGGATTTCCTTCAACGTGCACGCCATCACGCTGATGACTCAGTGTATAAATCATGTGAGCCTTTGGTAGATCGTTTTTCAACTCAACTACCTGTTTCCATAGCATTTTATGCTTAATTGTGCCACCTTTTGCATCTTTGAACCTGTTTTGTTCCCAATTATGTAAATATTCATTGTATGACTGTACACAGTAGAAGGAATCACACACAATCACTTTGTGGAATTAGTGATCCGTATTGACAAGTGCCAGTATTAGTGTTTTTAACTCTGCCAACTGAGCCGTGCAGTCTCCTAGAGATTGAGTTTTTATGCAACTCGGATGGAATTTTCCATCCCACATGCAACATGCTGCGCTGTATTGTTGTTTACTCCCTAAGGGCGGTTGAGTAGATCCGTCAGTGTAAATAATATATTCATACTGATCTAGAGGAAAGAATTCATTTGATAGAGGATATTCTTGTTGGTATTGCAGAAATGCTTGTGTTTTTAGACTTGGATCAAATCTATATTCAACACCCGTTGCAGTAGGAGAACTAGCCCATTGTATCCATCTTGGATGTAAGGCTTTTGCACTTGGAATGCTAGCCTTTGTAACAGCCTCTAAGTCTGGTACGAAGTGATGACGATATGCGCTTCCCCTGTGCCAGTGCTCTTTCTCTTGCTACAGCGGTCTAAATTGCTGTCAGGATTTTTTCTGTTGAAGTGAAACGCATTTCTGCGTTTGTGTATAGGTGTGATTTGTATGCAATTGGTAGTGTTTTGCCATCATTGAAGGTCAAGTAAGTGTACCTGCATTGACCCGCTATTAAACGGATCACTAAATTAGGTAAGTTTACGTGTGTCTGTAAGTGTTTGGAAGCTATCATGTCTTCTTTTAGTGAATGTAGGATGTTTGAGTGTTCCTGTGTCCAATGTCTAACTGAGAAGTCAGGTTTTATCAGGTCGTAGAAAGGTTTTTTTAAAGTTACATTTGTAGCCCTCAGAGGCGAATCCCATAATTATGGTGCTCGCCCGGGTTAAGTGCCTCTTTAAGTCATCGTCCATCAGATAAATATCATCCACAGAGGACAATGCTTCCTCATCAAAATTTTGGAGTAACTCAGTTACTCTTGCTGAAAATACCCCGGGGCTGTTCTTATACCCCTGGGAGAGACAACAAAATTGTCGCTGGGACCCCAACGCTGAGAATGCGGTCAAGTACCTGCTTTCAGGCGCTATATTTTGGCAGAAAAATCCACTTGAGATATCAAGTGTTGTTTTGTATTTTTTCCGCACAACGTTATTCATTAATGCGGCACTGTGCGCGTTTTGGACAGCGAATGTCTTTGTGCATGTGTTTAAATGTCTGTAACCTAAAACGAGATGATATGAGTTGTCTGGTTTTGATACGGGTTACAAAGGATTGTTCATTGATGAGGTGCATTTTTCAATCACTCCTTGGTGTTCAAGATGATCTAAAATCTCCCTGACCTGTTTTTTCATCTTCTTGCTTTATTGGATATTGCCTTTGTGCATTTGGTGAAACTTTTAACGGGATCACATGGTGGGTTGAATCCTCATCCCACCCGGCATGATTTTTGTATAATACTGGAGCTAGGGCAACTGCCCACTCCCATGTTTAAGATGAATGGGAACGAGGTCGGAGAATGCTGGAAAAAATGATATCTTCCCCCTAGGGCACTCCATAACGAATGCTGGCGGACAATCTTTTTCGGCTAAAAGGATGTCGTAACCAGATGACAGGTTCTCCCAAAACAGACTCTTAACTTTCCTGGGCTTGTCTTCCTCCATTTGGCATGTTATCTCATGTAACTTATGCGGGACGCTCACCCATGTGTATCAGTATCCTGATACCTGTCAGGTTTCCTAATATTATCCCTATTCCTCTTTTCAGAGTGCTCCTGTGGAGGAGATCTACCTTGGATTGAGATCTCTTTTATTATCCCACTTCTTTTTAGAAGACGCAGGTGTCTGCTTAGAAGTGCCCTTTTCAGGACTGCCCATCAGTTGTGGTTTTAAAGCTTTCCCACCCAAACTGTCCCTGCCTAATTCTGCATACCCAGTCTCAATTATTTTAGGCAGTTCGTATGGTGGATCTAATGGACGGAACTCCCTTAGGCGTTTGCGGCTTGCCACCGAAGCTGCTTCCCCTTTAATATTAGCTAGTATTATGGCTGATACCTGATCATAGTTATTTAATAACTTCATCCCTAAGTTCAGAGCAGGCTCTGCTCCGTACTCATTCTGTATTTGTCTTAATACATCTGGTATGACTGCTAATGAAGGAATACCATGTGTCCTGGTATATATGGCAGCATAGATTGTACCCCAAGAGGTGCAGTCCTCTACTTATGATGTTATCCCCATGGTCAAGCATATTGTTAGCATTCCTTTTTTGTCCAATAGGGTAGTATTCGGGAATACTGCCTCGAGCTGAGTTATTTTCTGAGCTACCCAGAATGGCATTTGTTCACGTTTCATGGGCATTTTGCCCATTACCATGTGTAACGTTTGTGGTGTGATTTTAGTTGCTGTACCCTGAAATTGAGTTCCATTTGTTGCAACTGTTGTTGATTGGACTGTGAAAGTCCTTATGACGAATTGCGTCAGGTTTCTGTAGATTCTAATTAAATGTTTGTGTTGTATGAGTAAGTCTGGTTGTGCCATTGTATCAATGTCAGGATGTGGTGAGTAGGCCGCTAATATCGGCCATGTTGCCCCGTCTCCTCTGAGCGGGCCTAATCTTACTCTGTGTCTTATGTGGGGTAGGGCACCTTTAAACCAGTATAAGTGTTCCTGGTACGTGAGTGGAACCTCTATGTCCTTCCATGGACAATATTCCACTGGTGCATCTCCTTCTGTATAGTTGTGACATGTCTGTGTTCGTGCATCTGCTGCTTCGAATGTAACCAAAAAATAAAATATCTCAAAGGCTAATAAGCCACCCCTTGCTGATAAACTATTGTCCAATAGTTTCAGGATGATTGTATGTCTGAATTTAGGTGCAATTTGAATTGTGTTTGCATCTCCTTCCTCGTCTGTGAGAGGGAGTGCTTGCTGTAGTGGGTCTAAGACCAGGGTAGTCATTGCATACAGAACACAAACTAACTTTCCAAGAAAACTATGATAAGGTGTTTTGCACAATTTTTAGGTACAAAATGTCATTCAAGCTTGATAAACCAGCAGCCAAAAAAAAAATAGGATATTTGTGCCCACCCACTCTAGACGTCTCTTCCGTTTCATGAGTAGGGGTCTCTGAGATTTAGCACGACTGAACTACTCAGATTCTACTGTTAAATAAGTAACCAAGCAACGTTGGCAGTGAAATGTTGTATAGTTCCTATATATTTCTATACAGAATCTGCGTGTTCGGATAACATAAACTGTGGGTTTGGTGACAGACTTTTTCGGAGCACCCCCACCGAGAATGTTAGCCTGTTTACATTAGCTAGCTCACAGTTCCACTTGCGTCTCCTCATATCGGAGAGAGAATAGTTTCTGGCAACCTTAGAACATGACAACCCTGATCCCTTAGGATCATGGAAACAATGTACTACTTTTCGCTCAGTCACATGTGCTTACTTAGGGGCATATCAACAAGGGCTTTATCTCTGCTTTTTTGGCTTTAAAAGCCAAAAAAGGAGAGATAAAACTAGCGCCCTATCAATAACAGGGTGCTAACATGCAAATGTGCATGTTAGCACCCTTTTACTCTACGCTTCCCCTTGCATCTCTAATGAAATGCAAAGGGGGCGTTCCAGAGTAAAATAATAGGAGAAATGTCGCTAAGCGACATTTCTCCTATTATCAAGAATGTCGCTAACCCTGTTAGAGACAAAAAAAGCAGCGCT
The DNA here is from genome assembly GCF_964204655.1 of Triturus cristatus. Taxonomy (NCBI): domain Eukaryota; kingdom Metazoa; phylum Chordata; class Amphibia; order Caudata; family Salamandridae; genus Triturus; species Triturus cristatus. The sequence continues at coordinate 558,326,500 of NC_140583.1, forward strand.
AACCGCGGTTAACGCTGCTTTTTTACGTCTGGTATTTTTCTGACTCAGCCATGATATCCTATGGAAGGAGGATATCATGGCTAAATTTGCCTGTCCCTATCAACAAGGTAACGTGAGATTATCGCTGGGTTTCCAGCGATAATCTCACGTTCGCCTGTTAGCGTGAGGATTTTAATCGCTATTGAGATAAGCGTTGCTAATAGCACGCTATCTCAGCGATAAAAATTCACGCTAGCCGGCGATAATTATCCTAGCGCTAAGTGCGCTTAGAGATAATTATCGCCGGTTGTTGTTGATATGCCCCTTTGTTTGTCTCAGAGATAAACAGAATAAACAGTCCGGGAGTTTCAAAAATGATTTATTGAACAGTTGTCATTCTCATGTAAAATATATGAGCTGCAACAACCATTATACAGTAGCAGAGATATATGATTAGCAGTACAGTGAATATAAAAGGATAGCACCGCTCTACCATCGTGTAATAAGCATGAATAAATACATGAATATAAAAGGCACGATAAAAGTGTGCGTACTCCTACGATGCCTATCTAGATGTACCTAAGTCTACCTAGCATCTGGGTAGGTGTGAAGCCAAGAATCCCTCCAGGTTTTAGTCAAACCCATTACCTGAAGAGTGAGAATGTAGGAGCCCTTTTTGGTCTCGAGTTGGACACCCCGCGAGGGATTTTCAGACCACTGTCAGCTGGAGCGTCTGCATGCAGGAGCCTCAGCGTCTCTGGTTATTGTGTCGGCCTGGAAGTCTCAGTTCCCTATAGCTAACAATAGCAAGAAGTGCTGTGTTGATACAGAAAGTATCTAGGGTTCCTTTGTCCCTTGTTACTTCTATTAGCCATTGTTGGATCTGAGGATGACGTATGGGAGGAACCGTGTACGTTGATATGGGGAGGAAGGTGTTGTTCCAAGAACCATTTTGATTAATCATTCATACTGTGTGAGTCTATTGCTGGAGTTATATGACTCTATTGTTTAAGAGAAACCCCCCTTCTGCACCCAGGACTAGAACTAGGTAAAGGTTCAATCCTAAAAGGCTCGTTCCAGTGTAGTGTAGGGGAGGAAATGTAGGCGAAGGGTTATGATGGTACCCAGGACTGTTAGACCTGGCATTTCTTGGCGTGATTACCCCTGACTTTTTGCCTCTACCTCCTCTATTTTTGATGCTGTGATGGATTTCGTTTTGCCAACTTAAATGCTTTGGGCACTTTGCCACTGCTGATCAGTGTCAAAGTGCAAGTGCTCCCTGTGTAAAGTGTAATGGTAGTTGGTTGTCCATGATTGGTATATTTGCCTCACTAGTAAAGTCCCTAGTAAAGTGCACTATGTGTGCCAGGGCTGGTAATGCAAATGCTACTAGTGGGCCTGCAAGGAACGTAATACAGGAGTAAACCCGTTAACCCTGTTGAGGCCGAGTGAAATACTATAACAAAGCAACAATGTCTCAACCAGTAACCTTTTTGAAAAGACAGCTATAGGAAGTGCATGAATCACTAAAGGAGGGAACAGGAGACCAGGACGAGATATAAAAGTTGTTATTTTAGCAAGTAGTTATAATAGCACTACATTACAAGTAGATTAAAGTAACCAAACAACCAATTGAGCACTGACTGTGCTGAGTGCAAGTGATAAGCGTAGTGACACAAGTGATACAAACACAGCGTGAGACGGCGCAAAACAATAGACACAAACAATAATAAAGGATCAAATTGTATGAATCAAATTAATACAGGAATAACACATTTTTCATAATTTTCAAAAAAATTATCCTATAACAGCCAAAAGTTACGCTGTAATGTCGACGACGTTTCGACCTTGTCAAGTAAAGGTCATCATCAGGACAATGGTTACAACTTTTAGTAGTGCTGTGTTAGAAAGAAGGGAGAGAAAAGGAAATTGGGTAAATAGAATAAGAACTATACGATTCCATTATAGAAAAAGAAGAGAGAGATACCAGGACCTCTGTATTCACCTGAGCGCACACGGCGACTAAATCACATGGGGTGAGGCAATCACTGTGGGTAATGGGAGTGATCAGACCGCAAGTACTTGAACAAGGCAGTTATTCGAAAAGCCTCAAGGCTGAAAGAAATTAAAAATAAAATAAACCCAGAACCAAATTATAACCTGATCAGTTAAAAACTAACCAAAATGACATAGATTCATAAGGGTAATAGATAATAATAAATGATGATAGTTCTTACCAAGAGAACATGAGGTTGTGGTCGGAAAATTAATTACATTGGCAGCGTTACTACCCAAAATCCGGGGCTCAACAGAGCTCATTGGTCATCGTGTCAATGCGTAAAGTAGTTACTACAGATGGTCCAGTCAATGTATGTGGATTACTGTTCATGAAGCCAGCAAAGCAAAAAGAAAAGAAAGAAACCCGAAGACTCAATTAATGAAGTCAGGGGCAAGGATTCAAAAATTCCAAACGCGATGCATTCACCCGTTCTTACCGTTCTTAAATACTTATGCTGTCCGTTCCTGAAACGGCAGCCGTAGGCGTCAGAAATCTCTTCGCTCAGTCGTAAGTGTGCGGCCAGGAATGAATCTCTAGAACCGAAAAAGGCATACACACGGGCAGCGCAGCAGCAATCATTAAAAAGCCGATGCCTCTACTGCGCAGGTCGCAAAGGGGTTTCAGACACTAGAACGTGCCTAACACGGGTATTAGATACCCCAGGGGGACTATGAAAGAACAGGGCTGACTCGAGGGAAATGGAAAGAAAATTAGAAGTATAGAGATAGAAAAGGGCCAGAAAGTGCTGGGTTAGTAACATTAGATTAGGATACATAAGTATATACATAAAAGCATTTTTACAAGTAATGGCATATTTACAAATATTAACAACCAATAAAATATATTGATCTACATGTATAATATTAAGGAGCTGGTTTACACAAATTGCACAGAAAAATACGATCGGAAAGGTATAACATTATTAGATTGAGCAATACATGAAAACAAGTACATATTTGCACAAAGAAAAACAAACATTGCATCAATGTGGCTAAGTAAAGTAAGGTGAAATAGAGCCCACAGTATAGTCCAGAATTCTTTTATAGATAGAATGTACTGTTGTTCATATATTTAACATGAAGGGGCAAAGACACTGTTCTAGACCATTGTAGTGACCGTATTCCATTCATCAAGGGAATTTAGGCCAGAGGTTACAGAGTCACAACGTGCGATCCAACAACATTCACATCTATTGAGTAGTAGTTGTAAATTACCACCTTGAGTGGGTAGTTGGGGTCGGTCAATCACTTGCCATGTCAAATCAGTTTCAGATTGATTATATTCTTTAAAGTGTGTCACTAATGGAGCAGTGTCAACATTACATCGAATACGACTCTTATGTTGAGTAATGCGTTGTTTTACCATTTGGGTTATGTGACCAATGTACAGTAAATTACATGGACAACGTATCTCACTACTTGTGCCACCCACACAAGTAGCCTTAAAGAGAAAACTCAGGCCTGCCTCTGCAGTGCCTGCGCACAGTTTGTTAAACTGCCATGTTGTCCTGACAAGTGCACCCACTTGCCAGGCCTTGCCTTTCTCTTTTTATGCACATCAGACACCCCTATGGTAGGCCCAAGGTACCCCCCTGGGCAAGGTGCTGTTTATGTGAAAGGTAGGACATGTACTGAGGCGTGTACCATGTCCTGACAGTGAAATACTCTCAATTTCGTTTTTCACTGTTGAAAGGCCATCTTGCCCATAGGACAGAATGAGAAAGTCTGTGTAATATGCTTCCAGCCTATCTCACCGAAGGCTTAAGATGGAGAGGTGAAGTTTAGTATGCCTGAACTCACAATTCAATTACACATCTTTTTGTGAAGGTGGTTTTTGCATTGTGTGTTTAGAAACCACTCTTTTAGAAGTGGCTGGGTTTTTGTGTTTTAGCATGTCTGTGTGTCTCTGCCAGGCTGTGGATTGACTGTCTGGATTTGAATGTGCTAGGATCTGGGGAATGTCCTGACCCAGGGGAGGAGGTGAGACAGCAACAGACTGATCTGCATCTGGGGTGTAGGGGGGAGGCATAGCCCCTGGAGGTGAAGAGGCCTGGGCTGCAGCCATAAACCAGTGGCTCTGACCCCTGCTGAGTGATTGAGGATCCAGACCCCCACTATCAAAGGACTAAGGTGTCACTGGCAGGGAGACACCCAGAACTGATTTAGACAGGGGTCAGTGCCCCCCTGAACACAAAGACTTCAAAGACATTTAGGGGTATAACTATGAGAGCTGAAACCCCTGTGTTAGAAATGGGATCTCTGGTTGGCTAAGGCTTGCGCCAAAGCCAGGCAGAGACCACCACTCTTCTCAGGGCAAGGGAGTTACACGCCAAAGATAACCCCTGCTCACCCCCTTGGTAGCTTGGCACGAGCTGTCAGGCTTATCCTGGAGGCCATGTGTAAAGCATTTGTGCACGCACACAGCAACAACATTCCAGGCACACCACAAAAGGAACTCCACACAAGGTTATATCAAAAATAGCCTTTGTATTCTCATAACACATTTGAATAGTAAACACATAATATACATGGTGCCACCTGGCACTGGGTCATATCTACAAGGGATTATTTTAACAGAGCCAACTGGACCACTGTCAGAACCATCACAAAGTGAACTTAGTAAATGTAGAACTTATCATAAACATAGAACACAACCAGAAACTACTGGTAACCACTGTACTCAGCATTAACCTGTAACATAAACTACATTATGCACAGTATCACATCAGGCGCGAATTACATTCTGCGCCAACCTCACCAGCATAAACACATTATGCAACCCTCTCATAAGTCTAAACACCTTAGACCCTAACCTCCTAAGCACAACTCACATTAGGGGCATAAATCACACAGTGAAACATAATCTCACTAGCATAAACCATAGTATGCAAAACAACCTCATAATCCGAAAAAAACACATTTAGAGGTATCAAAACAGGGTGCGTAAAACATACTACATACATTACATTTCCTAGCACCACATAATCACATTAGGGCCTGGCACCCTACAATCCTAACAGTCCCCCTGGCCAACTGGCCACCTCAAAAGGGGCTCAAATGCCCTTTGTCCAGAATGTCAGAGCTGCTGCCTAGCAGCTGAATCCAATTGCGCCACTGCGCAAACCTAAGCTGTGCAGCTGGCACTAAGTGCTGCGCAGCTGTGAAGAAAAGGGGGCAAAAGGAGTGCATCTCACTCCTAGCTGCAAAAGGACATGCCCCCAAAGTGCTGTAACCTAAACGGTGCAGCTTGCACTAATTGCTGCACAGCTGGGAGGACCAAATGTTGGCCCTGGGCACCCAAGGTGCCCTCTAAAAAAGTATGCCCAAGTTGGTGCCACACGGGGCTCTAAAACAATCATGAGCACAACTAAAGTCGCTGCTGCCTTCTATCAGGTGGGGCAGCTGTGAAGGGATGGCCACACAATAGGGGAAAAAGCCTGGGCCCCTCTGGGCCAGTCTAAAATAAATGCGCCCATCGTTGGAGCCATGTAGGCTCTGAAAACCACTATGCCCACGTTGGAGCGGCCCGCTGACAGACGGGGCTGCTCGGACTCTGTGCCCCGCACTGGCACTAACACAAAAGAGCCGTAGCCATCATGGAGCCCCACTCGCCGGCTCTTCTTCTCAATGCGGCGGGACTCACTTCCTGACGGCAAGCGCTGTGGCTGCACGCGAGGCTCCCTCTACACCATGGGAGCCCTGTCCGGCATCGGCGGCCTCTCCACTTCACCCGGGCCCCCTCCTGGGACCCGGGACTTTTACTTCACTCACAGAGCCCGCAAGGCTCCAGACAACTTTCCTCCGGGGTGGCGCGCGGGGCTTTCCTTCGCACACGGAAACCCTCACGACCAGGCGCCGCCCTGGGAATCTCCTCTTCCGCTTCTGTCTGCCAGGACCTGCTCACAACCAGGCGGGCCGCAGACGACGGCGGCGCTCGGGTTCTTTGGCGGCAATGAGGGGTAAGCTCCCTTGGATAAAAATAACGGTAGAAGCAGGGTGGGCTCCCGCGTTGGAGGTCCAATAAGCGTGGTGGGCACCCGCATCAAAAATAAAGATATAAGCGGGGTGGGCACCCGTAACAGGCCACAATGCGGGGGAATCCCTACGTCGGGATTCCCTCGACGATGATCGCAGCCCAGTGCTGCACAGCCCACGCTCCTGGTAGACAAGGGCCAGGGGCTTCTGCAAAAAGCAAACTAAAGCGCTCCCAGAATAAACAAAGCGCTCTCCATCAGCTGGGCATCCTCAAGGCAAAATAAAGCGCTCCCAGGCGCTAGATGCAAAGCACCAGCAGAAAGTTCCTGTAGAGACCCCAAGGGCAAGGCAGGGCCCAGGGAGGCAAGCCCCCCCCTGGGCCCCAGCAGCAGCACGCCCTGGCAGGAACAGCACTCCAGAACTGAACAATTTCATGGGGTCACAGCCCCTATATTTATACCAAGAAATCCCATTGTGTCACCGCACAGGGCCTGGGGATACCAGTCAGAACTGGTTTAGGGTAGCTGTGGAGCACTTTGTTTTGCTCAGCTCTTCTCTCCTTTGTCAGGTGGGGGCTCAGGGATTAGACGCACCACAGGGGGCGGAGCCAGCGTTGTGTTGGGAAGGCACAGCCCTATTCAGGTCCCAGGTGCAACTCCTCCCTCCTATATGCAGATCTCTCTATTCACCACTGGGCAGACTCACCCTGGCTCCTGGAATTCCCCACGTCATCCAGCACCTGTCAATCACAAGCCAGACATGCACTCCACATCAGGCAGGCAGACACATAGCACACAGAAATGCCAACTTCTAAAAGTGGCACTTCTCCACCAGTCACCATAAATCTGCGCACACCATTGCGCAGCATTTATTCTCACGAGTTAGCACATAGTAAACTCGACCCTGCACTCTTCTCATACCAGGAATTACCATGGACACACATATCCCCCTTGCATTCCATTGGGAGGGCAGGCCAATCTCACCAAACGCACTCAGAGCGCGCACGCACTTTACACTGGACCACCAATACCAGGTCACAGGAAAGGCAAAAAGTTTAGGGGTGAACCTGCCTAAAAGGGCCAAGTCCAACACCCTGGACTTTGGAATGGACTGGAATTGGGTTGTTCAAGACTGAACAAGACTGAAACTACTTTGTGGTCAAGAGGAACCTCTGCCAGGGAAGAAACAGCTGAGGAGACTGAAGGAAAGGACTGACTCTTGCTGTAAGTTCTGGGGCTGGCCTGCAGTTTGCTGACTTAACCAATGAAGAGGCGAAAGGGACTTTGCTGTGTGCTGTGTCCCCGTGCTTGAAAGGACTTTGCTGTGCTGTGTCCTGAAGTAACTTAACCCCAGGGGCCCGAAGAGAGCTGGCTCCCTGTTGTGGAAACTCAGGAACACAAAAGTTTCCAGAAGTGTCTCAGCGACGCTGTGTGTGTGTGCTTTTTGCAGCCTGCGACCTTCGTAAGAAGTGTTCTGTGAGTCCAAGCGAGTCTCAGCGACGCTGTGTGCCTGTGCTTTTTGCGGCCTGATCCCTTCGGGAGGATTGTCCTGTGATCGAGTGCACCGGAGTGCTAGCGAGTCTCAGCGATGCTGGGTGCGTGTGCTTCATTCAGCCTGAGACCTTCATGAGGATTACCCTGTGACCGTGCACACCGGAAGTTCAAGAGTGTCTCAACAGCGCTGTGTGCATGTGCTTTTTGCAGCCTGAGACCCTCGGAAGATTTGCCCTGTGATCGTGGGCACCGGAAGTTCAAGAGTGTGGCAGCGACAACTGTGTGTGTGTGCTTTTTGCAGCCTGAGACCCTCTGCAGATTTGCCCTGTGATCGTGGGAGCCAGGAGTCCAAGTGAGTCTCAGCGATGCTGGGTGCTTGTGCTTCGTGCAGCCTGAGACCTTTGTGAGGATTACCCTGTGATTGTGTGCACCAGGAGTCCCAGTGAGTCTCGCCGACATTGTGTGCATGTGCAGCCTGAGACCTTCGTGAGGATTGCCCTGTGACCGTGCACACCTGAGGCTCAAGGGAGTCTCTGTTTTTAAAGGACAAGGGTACCCCTTATGCGAACCTGGGGTGATACAATGTGGAAGAAAACAATGGTTCGGGATGGCCTAAGAAGGTCCAGTGCAACGAGAAAGCCTTAGGAGGCGGATGATTTGGTATAGGTTCAAAGACTCATACGGGAGAATAATACTTAATATAGAGAAACAGGGGACAGGAAAGGTCAATCTATGACACTTATTTATTGTACATAGGTTGAATTCAAGTGCTCACATATTTAGTGACAAAAAGCGTGACATGCAGGTGAGGGTGGACTCTTTAAAAAAGAACATCGCATTGGCAACAATAGAGAACCATTTTTTCTTGGTTAAATCAGTACAAAAAAGGTTCAAGTTGCGTAAGGTCGACGATGTTTCGAACTCAATTATTTGAGTTCATCTTCAGGACAAATGTGAGCATATGAACTCTAAATGTGGAAAATGCAAAAATAAACAAGTATAAATAACTCATAAATAAGTCCCTGAACTGTAAATAGCATCACAATCAAGTAAATGTAAGGTACATAGTGTTCTCCAAATAGTGATGCAGATTCATTTAGGTGATAATTGATAACCTAGAATAATAAATCATGGTGACGGACCCGATCAGTCTAATACCCAGAAAAATGGAGGCATTTAAGCAATTGCAAAGTTATTTTCAAGAGACCCGGGGGTCACAAGGGCGAAGTAGCTGTTAGAAGTGCTAGCAAGGAAAGGAGGGGGCGTCAGGGCGCGCGAATAGACTGGATCACTTACTGAGCATATGTAAGGTTAAGTAATGGGGTTGTCGTCAATTAAGGAAGATGCAACGGTGTGCTCGTCACAGCAGTGAAAGTCTCGAAGGGAGCCAGTGGCCTGGGGAAACGGAGTGATTTGCGGTTAACAGGACATAGTACGGTGTGGTTTTAAGCGAGAATACGGAGTTGTGCCAGGATAAGCGAAGACACTTACTGGAGTTACAAACTTAGTCCAAACTTCCCAATGTATAGGGGCGGGGTTCCGGTGCCGAAAAATTCAGTGAATGTATCGGAAGAGACTAGTTGCCTGGGGAAAGCAGAATAAATTACGGTTAACACGACGTAGTCCGGTGTGGATACACGAGAGTACGGGATTGTGCCAGAGTAAGGGGAAGACACTTACTGGAGTGCAGGACTTAGTTCAACCTGCTCAATGTACATTGCCCTACTTAGTAGAGGTCTGTCTTTTGTCATCATGGAAAAACCAAACTGGTTTGATATCCACACCGAAATTCTTCAATTTTTTAGGAAAGTAAGACTTAATGTATTCTTTCAAGATAAAGAGACAATCACTAAAACTGACATCACAGGACTGCGACCCAAATCCACATTCAATCCGCCTAGTGGTTCGATGCCCCCGGAAGTTATTGCCTTTGAACATCTTGTACTTAAAGATTTCAACGACATAAAAACCAACTACAGGTTCACTCCCTTTAATGTTAGCCTTGAAGAAAGACAGAGCCTCAACGCTCTAAAAAACCTGGACGATGTGGTCATAAAACCCTGTGACAAGGGAGGCGGTATCGTCCTACAGGACAAAACCGCCTACGACAATGAAATTCAACGTCAACTCAAGAACACGTCACACTATGAACGCCTTATGCGCAACCCCCTACAAGACATCAGTGATCTCATCCTCACGGTTACCAAAACGGCTCTAGAAGAAGGCTACATCAGCAAACACGAATTTTCCTTTCTAAACAACAAAAACCCTAGGACTCCAGTCCTATATACTCTTCCCAAGATCCATAAGAATCTGGAAACTCCACCTGGCAGACCCATCCTTTCTGGGTGCGGATCAATTCTAGAACCCCTAGGGAGCTACATTGACTTTTTTATAAAGAATATGGTACAAGACACTTCGACATACGTTAAGGACACCACTCACTTTATCAATCTCATTGAATCCCAGCCCTTTGACCCCCAAACTGAACTCCTTGTCACTCTGGACATCGAGTCACTATACACCAATATTCCACAAGACAAAGGCATAGAAGTTATCAAAAAACATCTCAATCTACGCCCAGCACCACATCAGGTCCCAACAGAATTTATCATCTCACTCCTTGAAATAGCACTTACCAGAAACTATTTTATGTTTGAAGACCAGTACTACAGGCAATGCAAAGGTACTTCGATGGGGGCCATTTTTGCCCCCAATTTTGCCATACTCTTTGTTGACGACATTGAAAACAAGTTCATTCTCAATAACAACGACCCCTTCTTTAACAAAATTTGTGTTTGGCGCAGATACATAGATGACGTATTCATGATTTCGTCTGGCACTGAAACCGAACTCCAACTATTCAGTGCTTGGCTCAATAACATCCAGCCGGATCTAAAATTCACCTACAATTTTGACAACAACAAAATTGACTACTTAGACGTCACGGTTAAGAACTCCGAGGGCGAACTCTACACTACCCTCTTCAGAAAACCGACAGAGCGTAACACCCTTTTACAATACGATAGCTGTCATCCTAGGGCTCTGAGAGACGGCCTACCCTACGGACAATTTCTCAGAATTCGTAGAAATTGCAGGTTCAAAGAGGATTTCTTCCAGGAGGCTGAAATCCTGTGCAAGAAACTCACCAACCGGGGCTACCCTAGACGTCTAGTAAAGCGCTCAATGAAACGAGCATGGTATTCACACCGTGAATTCCTGCTGCAACCCAAAGAAAAGGCATCCCTCAATAAGATCACATGCGTCACTACCTTTTGCCCAGTCAGCAACAAACTTACCAAAATGATAAAGAAACATTGGTCAGTACTAGGCCCCTTGGAACTTAATACAGGCACCCCACTCTTTGCCTTCAAAAGAGGACGTAATATTAAGGACCACCTAGTTAGAGCTCAAAAACCTACGCACAAGGACAATACTCTACATTCTTTCCTTGGCCTCCCTCCTCTACAAGGCCACTATAAATGTAACAACTGTATGTCGTGTGATTCCACCTGTAACACCCAGTCTTTTGAATATAATGGCACAAAACACACTTTACAATTTTTCTCTAATTGCAATTCACAAAATGTGGTTTACTGTATTAAATGTCCCTGCCAACTGCTTTATATCGGACAAACCACGCAAAAAATCAAGACCAGGATCTCTCAACATAGGAGCAGGATCCGTGGCAAAATACAAACGGCACCACTGGTGGAACATTTTTTGGCCAAAGGACACTCTGAAACTGATTTCACATGGCAAGTGATTGACAGTCTACACCACAACCACAGAGGAGGAAATCAACAACAAATCCTTAACCGCATGGAATGCAAATGGATCTTCAAATGCCGCTCTATCGAACATGGACTTAACACTCTGGACGAATACAGAACCATTCTGTAACCATCTCCCGTGGCCCTATGTGCCACTAACTCTTGAAACTCCAGTCTAATTTCTTGCTTACCCCAAGACCACGTGTATGCATTTTTGTCCTTTTTTCTGCCATGCAATCGCTAATGTACTGCATTCCAATTGTACTATATTTACACACTTGAATGAAAACTGTTCGCGCAATTACTAGAACCCCAACGCTGACTATCTATTAACTGTTGTTGCATTCTAATAATTGATCTAACTAATATTCCTTTAATTTCAATTAATTTTTAGATTTTCTGTGCTTCAGCTAAGAGTTAGCAAGCCTCAAAACTTGCTTGCCCAGCGTTCTGGAATCATGCACTGTCTCGGTACTCAACAATCGAGCACATCCTTGCATGTTGCCTTTCCCAATTTCTATCGCTTGCAAACAGGCATCTTATGAGCCTACTCTCGATGCTGGGCCCTCGCGCGTCCCAACTCGCGCAGCTGTATTCGCTTCACTTAACCATTAGCAACCCTGTTCCTCAAATACCCTCCCCCTCCCACTACACCACCAGTAGCTGCGCGTACCTGCACGCATCCAGGACCCGCTCCACCCCCCGCGAGACCCCCATTGACTGAACCGTGTGCCGCCTGTAATGAGTAAGTACTTCGGCGATTACTTTATTCACCCTCCCCTCTCTCGCGGCCTTAATATCCGCTTGACGGTAATCTCTTACTCCCCCTCCATTACAGATTAATTTCCCGGCACCGGAACCCCGCCTCCATACATTGAGCAGGTTGAACTAAGTCCTGCACTCCAGTAAGTGTCTTCCCCTTACTCTGGCACAATCCCGTACTCTCGTGTATCCACACCGGACTACGTCGTGTTAACCGTAATTTATTCTGCTTTCCCCAGGCAACTAGTCTCTTCCGATACATTCACTGAATTTTTCGGCACCGGAACCCGCCCCTATACATTGGGAAGTTTGGACTAAGTTTGTAACTCCAGTAAGTGTCTTCGCTTATCCTGGCACAACTCCGTATTCTCGCTTAAAACCACACCGTACTATGTCCTGTTAACCGCAAATCACTCCGTTTCCCCAGGCCACTGGCTCCCTTCGAGACTTTCACTGCTGTGACGAGCACACCGTTGCATCTTCCTTAATTGACGACAACCCCATTACTTAACCTTACATATGCTCAGTAAGTGATCCAGTCTATTCGCGCGCCCTGACGCCCCCTCCTTTCCTTGCTAGCACTTCTAATAGCTACTTCGCCCTTGTGACCCCCGGGTCTCTTGAAAATAACTTTGCAATTGCTTAAATGCCTCCATTTTTCTGGGTATTAGACTGATCGGGTCCGTCACCATGATTTATTATTCTAGGTTATCAATTATCACCTAAATGAATCTGCATCACTATTTGGAGAACACTATGTACCTTACATTTACTTGATTGTGATGCTATTTACAGTTCAGGGACTTATTTATGAGTTATTTATACTTGTTTATTTTTGCATTTTCCACATTTAGAGTTCATATGCTCACATTTGTCCTGAAGATGAACTCAAATAATTGAGTTCGAAACGTCGTCGACCTTACGCAACTTGAACCTTTTTTGTACTGATTTAACCAAGAAAAAATGGTTCTCTATTGTTGCCAATGCGATGTTCTTTTTTAAAGAGTCCACCCTCACCTGCATGTCACGCTTTTTGTCACTAAATATGTGAGCACTTGAATTCAACCTATGTACAATAAATAAGTGTCATAGATTGACCTTTCCTGTCCCCTGTTTCTCTATATTAAGTATCATTATCCCGTATGAGTCTTTGAACCTATACCAAATCATCCGCCTCCTAAGGCTTTCTCGTTGCACTGGACCTTCTTAGGCCATCCCGAACCATTGTTTTCTTCCACATTGTATCACCCCAGGTTCGCATAAGGGGTACCCTTGTCCTTTAAAAACACTTGCACGAGCATTGGCTTCACTGCAAGGGTTCCACTTTTTAGTGGCTATATTAAGATATACTATAAAGAAATTATTCTACTCATCTATTTTGATCTATGTACATCGACCTAACTCATAGGCCAGCCAGAAGCCCTACCTCGTATAAACACTCGCTATTAGACTATGTCTACACCCACTATCCCAACTTATACCGAGGAATATATAGCGAGATTGATTAATGGTCCTTCACTTTTCCATACACCGATACCAGCTAACAATACTCCCTCTAACGTGGCAAGTGAGAAACTGACTAGTCTAGAAAGATTAAAAAAGAAACACATACGTACTGAGTTACACGCTCGTATGCTTACGGAATATCTGAAAGCCGACATCATCCCGGTAGGCTTGCAAGTACGAAATATCCCTGCAATTTTCCTACAAGACCCAAAATTTAAGAACGGTTTCGCCCACATTGGCACTACGTGTTCCCGCCACTGGATGGTGCTAGGTATTGACACTGCATTAGAACACAGCAGAAAAGAACTACTAGAAATCCGAGAATTAGAAAAGGCAATCTTAGAATTAGATAGCCTAGCAGATGCCAAATCAGCCCTAGAAAAACTAGAACGCACGATTGTTGACTTCCAAAACTTTGAACACCATAAAAAGTCAACCAAAGTGACAAAAGACATAAGGAATTACAATAAAGAACAAACCTACCCCTACCTCAGAGAAGACTTCTGTACACAAAACAATCAAGATCAACAGAGGTATCCAACAGGCACTTGGGGTAGATTCAGAAACAGGCAGCCGGTCACGTTCTCCACCTCCTCTCTAGAATCCGACAACTCTGACCCCGGGGAAGGCACTAGCTCCTCTACATACAATCCCAATTTTTTAGAGAGAGGCCAAACATTCACAGGGGAGAGACCAAGAGGCAGAGGGAGAGGCAGAGGGAGACCCAGGTACAACCTCCCCCCAGGGGAACGACAAACACGCAGGAAATTCTACCAATGGGGGTACCAATACTAACCCCTCCCCCCTCACCTCCCTCATCCAACATGGACCAAATGCCTATCTTTAACTTATCCAAACATCAACTGGCCTCAACTGACATTGCCCTACTTAGTAGAGGGTCTGTCTTTTGTCATCACGGAAAAACCAAACTGGTTTGATATCCACACCGAAATTCTTCAATTTTTTAGGAAAGTAAGACTTAATGTATTCTTTCAAGATAAAGAGACAATCACTAAAACTGACATCACAGGACTGCGACCCAAATCCACATTCAATCCGCCTAGTGGTTCGATGCCCCCGGAAGTTATTGCCTTTGAACATCTTGTACTTAAAGATTTCAACGACATAAAAACCAACTACAGGTTCACTCCCTTTAATGTTAGCCTTGAAGAAAGACAGAGCCTCAACGCTCTAAAAAACCTGGACGATGTGGTCATAAAACCCTGTGACAAGGGAGGCGGTATCGTCCTACAGGACAAAACCGCCTACGACAATGAAATTCAACGCCAACTCAAGAACACGTCACACTATGAACGCCTTATGCGCAACCCCCTTCAAGACATCAGTGATCTCATCCTCACGGTTACCAAAACGGCTCTAGAAGAAGGCTACATCAGCAAACACGAATTTTCCTTTCTAAACAACAAAAACCCTAGGACTCCAGTCCTATATACTCTTCCCAAGATCCATAAGAATCTGGAAACTCCACCTGGCAGACCCATCCTTTCTGGGTGCGGATCAATTCTAGAACCCCTAGGGAGCTACATTGACTTTTTTATAAAGAATATGGTACAAGACACTACGACATACGTTAAGGACACCACTCACTTTATCAATCTCATTGAATCCCAGCCCTTTGACCCCCAAACTGAACTCCTTGTCACTCTGGACATCGAGTCACTATACACCAATATTCCACAAGACAAAGGCATAGAAGTTATCAAAAAACATCTCAATCTACGCCCAGCACCACATCAGGTCCCAACAGAATTTATCATCTCACTCCTTGAAATAGCACTTACCAGAAACTATTTTATGTTTGAAGACCAGTACTACAGGCAATGCAAAGGTACTTCGATGGGGGCCATTTTTGCCCCCAATTTTGCCATACTCTTTGTTGACGACATTGAAAACAAGTTCATTCTCAATAACAACGACCCCTTCTTTAACAAAATTCGTGTTTGGCGCAGATACATAGATGACGTATTCATGATTTGGTCTGGCACTGAAACCGAACTCCAACTATTCAGTGCTTGGCTCAATAACATCCAGCCGGATCTAAAATTCACCTACAATTTTGACAACAACAAAATTGACTACTTAGACGTCACGGTTAAGAACTCCGAGGGCGAACTCTACACTACCCTCTTCAGAAAACCGACAGAGCGTAACACCCTTTTACAATACGATAGCTGTCATCCTAGGGCTCTGAGAGACGGCCTACCCTACGGACAATTTCTCAGAATTCGTAGAAATTGCAGGTTCAAAGAGGATTTCTTCCAGGAGGCTGAAATCCTGTGCAAGAAACTCACCAACCGGGGCTACCCTAGACGTCTAGTAAAGCGCTCAATGAAACGAGCATGGTATTCACACCGTGAATTCCTGCTGCAACCCAAAGAAAAGGCATCCCTCAATAAGATCACATGCGTCACTACCTTTTGCCCAGTCAGCAACAAACTTACCAAAATGATAAAGAAACATTGGTCAGTACTAGGCCCCTTGGAACTTAATACAGGCACCCCACTCTTTGCCTTCAAAAGAGGACGTAATATTAAGGACCACCTAGTTAGAGCTCAAAAACCTACGCACAAGGACAATACTCTACATTCTTTCCTTGGCCTCCCTCCTCTACAAGGCCACTATAAATGTAACAACTGTATGTCGTGTGATTCCACCTGTAACACCCAGTCTTTTGAATATAATGGCACTAAACACACTTTACAATTTTTCTCTAATTGCAATTCACAAAATGTGGTTTACTGTATTAAATGTCCCTGCCAACTGCTTTATATCGGACAAACCACGCAAAAAATCAAGACCAGGATCTCTCAACATAGGAGCAGGATCCGTTGCAAAATACAAACGGCACCACTGGTGGAACATTTTTTGGCCAAAGGACACTCTGAAACTGATTTCACATGGCAAGTGATTGACAGTCTACACCACAACCACAGAGGAGGAAATCAACAACAAATCCTTAACCGCATGGAATGCAAATGGATCTTCAAATGCCGCTCTATCGAACATGGACTTAACACTCTGGACGAATACAGAACCATTCTGTAACCATCTCCCGTGGCCCTATGTGCCACTAACTCTTGAAACTCCAGTCTAATTTCTTGCTTACCCCAAGACCACGTGTATGCATTTTTGTCCTTTTTTCTGCCATTTAATCGCTAATGTACTGCATTCCAATTGTACTATATTTACACACTTGAATGAAAACTGTTCGCGCAATTACTAGAACCCCAACGCTGACTATCTATTAACTGTTGTTGCATTCTAATAATTGATCTAACTAATATTCCTTTAATTTCAATTAATTTTTAGATTTTCTGTGCTTCAGCTAAGAGTTAGCAAGCCTCAAAACTTGCTTGCCCAGCGTTCTGGAATCATGCACTGTCTCAGTACTCAACAATCGAGCACATCCTTGCATGTTGCCTTTCCCAATTTCTATCGCTTGCAAACAGGCATCTTATGAGCCTACTCTCGATGCTGGGCCCTCGCGCGTCCCAACTCGCGCAGCTGTATTCGCTTCACGTAACCATTAGCAACCCTGTTCCTTAAATACCCTCCCACTACACCACCAGTAGCTGCGCGTACCTGCACGCATCCAGGACCCGCTCCACCCCCCGCGAGACCCCCATTGACTGAACCGTGTGCCGCCTGTAATGAGTAAGTACTTCGGCGATTACTTTATTCACCCTCCCCTCTCTCGCGGCCTTAATATCCGCTTGACGGTAATCTCTTACTCCCCCTCCATTACAGATTAATTTCCCGGCACCGGAACCCCGCCTCCATACATTGAGCAGGTTGAACTAAGTCCTGCACTCCAGTAAGTGTCTTCCCCTTACTCTGGCACAATCCCGTACTCTCATGTATCCACACCGGACTACGTCGTGTTAACCGTAATTTATTCTGCTTTCCCCAGGCAACTAGTCTCTTCCGATACATTCACTGAATTTTTCGGCACCGGAACCCCGCCCCTATACATTGGGAAGTTTGGACTAAGTTTGTAACTCCAGTAAGTGTCTTCGCTTATCCTGGCACAACTCCGTATTCTCGCTTAAAACCACACCGTACTATGTCCTGTTAACCGCAAATCACTCCGTTTCCCCAGGTTACTGGCTCCCTTCGAGACTTTCACTGCTGTGACGAGCACACCGTTGCATCTTCCTTAATTGACGACAACCCCATTACTTAACCTTACATATGCTCAGTAAGTGATCCAGTCTATTCGCGCGCCCTGACGCCCCCTCCTTTCCTTGCTAGCACTTCTAATAGCTACTTCGCCCTTGTGACCCCCGGGTCTCTTGAAAATAACTTTGCAATTGCTTAAATGCCTCCATTTTTCTGGGTATTAGACTGATCGGGTCCGTCACCATGATTTATTATTCTAGGTTATCAATTATCACCTAAATGAATCTGCATCACTATTTGGAGAACACTATGTACCTTACATTTACTTGATTGTGATGCTATTTACAGTTCAGGGACTTATTTATGAGTTATTTATACTTGTTTATTTTTGCATTTTCCACATTTAGAGTTCATATGCTCACATTTGTCCTGAAGATGAACTCAAATAATTGAGTTCGAAACGTCGTCGACCTTACGCAACTTGAACCTTTTTTGTACTGATTTAACCAAGAAAAAATGGTTCTCTATTGTTGCCAATGCGATGTTCTTTTTTAAAGAGTCCACCCTCACCTGCATGTCACGCTTTTTGTCACTAAATATGTGAGCACTTGAATTCAACCTATGTACAATAAATAAGTGTCATAGATTGACCTTTCCTGTCCCCTGTTTCTCTATATTAAGTATTATTCTCCCGTATGAGTCTTTGAACCTATACCAAATCATCCGCCTCCTAAGGCTTTCTCGTTGCACTGGACCTTCTTAGGCCATCCCGAACCATTGTTTTCTTCCACAACTCAAGGGAGTCTCAGCAACACTGTGTGCGTGTGCTTCATGCAGCCTGAGACCTTCTGCAGGATTGCCCTGTGACCGTGCACACCCGAGTCTCAAAGGAGTCTCAGCGATGCTGTATGAATGTGATTCGTGTAGCCTGAGACCTTCGTGAGGATTGCCCTGTGACCGTGCACACCGAGGCTCAAGGGAGTCTCAGCAACTCTGTGTGGGTGTGTCCTGTTGCAGCCTGAGATCTTTGTGAGGATTTCCCTGTGACCGTGCACACCATAGGCTCAAGGGAGTCTCAGCAACTCTGTGTGCGTGTGCCCTGTTGCAGCCTGAGATCTTTGTTATCGGCATAGGCCTGGAATCAACAAAGTCGCATCGGAGGCCCAAGTCGTGAGAGGCGGAGAGGAGAGCGGGGTCGCACCACCCAGGTAACGTGTGTCGTGCCTGGGGCGGGGTGCGGGCTCGGAGAGAGATGCTCTCGGCCTCCCCCCTTCTGGTAGGGCCAGCCTCGTATTGTGGCCCATACGTGCCAAAGAGTGGCAGTACCAGGGCCGGAGTGTGGAGCTGTACTTTGGTTTATACCAGATCCGTGTTGGGGGCATATGTTAACGGAAGCTGACCGCGAGTCAGCCCGCGTGGCAGAGAGACCATCTAACGCACCGTGATCGGTGCCGGAGTGCTTTGTGCATTGCATTGTTTCTGCATTACGAACTACCTGATTGTTACATTGCGAATTGCATTGTGTTTGCATAACAAACTGCCTGATTGATGCATTACGCATCGCATTAGTTTGCATCACGAACTGCCTAATTGTTACATTGCGCATTGCATTGTGTTTGCATAACGAACTGCCTGATTGTTGCATTACGCATCTCATTAGTTTGCATCACAAACTGCCTAAATATTGCATTACGCATTGCATTATTCTTGCATAAGGACCCACCTTATTGTTGCATTACGCATTGCATTCTTTTGGTATTACGATCTGCTGGATTGTTGCATAACGAACTGCATTAGTGTTACACTGCAAAGTGCTTGATTCTTGCATTACGAACTGCATAGCATGGCATTAGGATTGCATTGCATCATCTAGAATTGCTCATTAATACCGTCAGAACCTACAAGGATTTGCTGGCCTTATATCGAGCAAGATGAATTATTACAAGTACGCATACGTTGGATTTTTATCGTGTGGTCTCATCATATATCTTTTTATATAAACTTATACTTATTTTTATATGAAACCCCGTGTGGCGTCTATTTGTGGTGTCATCATTGGGTCACTGGGAGCGTGGTTGCAAATACTTTACACATTTGCCTTGAAGATAAGCCTGGCTGCTCGTGCCAAGCTACCGAGGAGGTGAGAAGGGGGCTACCTGAGAAGGTGGCCTTCCTTTACCTGACGTGGAAACAAGGGTCCCTACTTGGGCTTAGGTACCTACCTCAGCCAACCGGGGATCCCGGTTGGGATTTGAACGTGTATTTGCAAATTCATTCACAGTGATTGGTGTACATCACAAGTTTAGCGCAGACCACGACATAACCACATATTTTGTGTTTTGATTTTTTGGTTCTATTTTTGAGCGACCGTTAAGCCACACATCATGTCTCAGAGGAGTCAAGTACCCTGTGAGGCTGCAGAATTAGAGTTCGACATTGAGGTATTGCTTACCTACAAAGTTAATCAATTAAGGCAATTCTGCAGCGCTTTGGGATGTTCCATGAAAAGTAGCGCCAAGAAGGAGGAGCTGCAAATGGCTTTGAGGGCCTGGTAGGAAGCAAAAGGGGCTCAGGAGATGGGTGATGTTGAGGTGGATGAGAATGACCCAGGGAATGGATTTGGTCCACAGGATTTGCCAGTGGAGGGACCAGCCTCAGGGGCTGGTAGTAACCATTCAGGGAGGAGATTTTCCCCAGAGGAGCTGGAGGAAAACCATAGGGCCAGAGAGCATGGGTTGGAGGTTTTAAAACGTATAACTCAAGCAGAAGAGAAGAAGCTGCTCATTGAAAGTGAAAAGCGAGCAGAGGAGAGCAGGAACGCTCTCGCCTTGGAAGAGAAAAAGATTCTCTTAACTCAAGAATTAAGCATGAGGGAACTGGACATGAAGGTTAAATAGGCAGTGTCCAGTTCAAATGGAGGCAGCATGCAACCAGTGCCAGTAGGGAAGGTGTACATTCCCAAAGACTTAGGGGTCTATTATCGCCCCGGGAAATGGGACCGCCCGCTATGTGTGCGTCGGTCCCGCATGTGCAATTAGAATGTGCCCGCCACACTGGCAGGCGCATTCCACATTTTTTGCATTGCGGCGGGCGGTGCTGTAGGCAGCACCCACTGCAATACAAAAAAGGCATTTATGCATTTGCATGCACAACATGGCAGGCACCACGTGGTGCCTGCCATGTTGTCCATGCAAATGCAGGGGGGCTATGGTAGCCCCCATGTGCCCCCCTCCACCTCCCCAACATCCTGGGGGCCCGCAACGGGCCCCCAATGGAGGAATCCACATGCCGTTGCCACCACGGAAAGGCTGCTTCCCGCTGACATCGTAATATTGATGGCGGTGTCTAGCAGACGCCGCCACCATATTCAGCCCTTTTCTGCCCGGTCGACTCGTCTGCCGTGGTACCCCCGCCAACAAATTATGGCGGGGGGAAATGGGAGGCGGGTGGGGGATGATGTTTGGCGGATCGCCTCCGCCATGCGGGCGGTGGCGATCCGCCCGACATCATAATACCCCTTAGTGTGAGATTACCAAAGGGGTGATGACATTTATGCGTGGTTCACGGAATATGAGATCGCACTGAGGATGAATGAGGTGCCTGAGAAGCATTGGAAGGCGGGCCTATAGAAACACTTTGAGGCTTCTGGGAGGGATGCTTTACCCCCTCTAGAGAGGGCGGGAACCCTGACCTACGCCAATATGAAGGATGCTTTATGCCTCAGGTATGGGCTCACTCCTGAACAGTACAGGTAGAAATTCAGGTACTTCAAGAAACTGGAATCCAGTACTTGGGTTAAGTGTGTGAATGCGTACATGCGGGCACTGGATGGTTGGATGAAGGGCAGCAAGGTAACTGATTTTAAGGGCGTATGCGATTTAATTAGTTGGGAGCACTTGAGAAGTCTGTGTGTTCCAGAGCTGCGTCAGCATCTTTTGGACAGTAAGCTGACTGCTCCCGGTAAGCTTGCTGAGGAGGTGGACCACTGGACCAGCCCCAGGGTCCACAAGGGAATTGGAGGTAATGCTACCAAAAGTGTACAAGGTCCCCTACAGAAGGTGGGGAGGACACGGGTAACCACAAGGGGTTCTCTAAAGGGCCTCAAAGTAGTTTCCAGGTAAAAGGGTCCCAGTCCCCCAAGGCTAAGAGGTCCTGGCCCCATAAGGGAAAGCAGTACAACAGAGATCCTCCTACTTGTTACTTCCGTAAAGAAGTAGGTCATATTCCCCTAAATGCCCCAAGAAGTCACCTGCACCCACTGGTGCTCCAACACCGGGTTTAGTGAGTGTAGCGTTGGGTGAGGAATTGAGTCCTTGGAATGGGGAGGAGCAAGCAGTTATGACCCTGGTCTCATTAGGAGATCAAGAGAAGGTCCAGGAAGTCTCCCTGCCTGAGAATACTAAGAAGTACAGGCAGTGGGTGACCATCAATGAAAGAAGGGTGGAGGCTTTGAGAGATACAGGAGCCAGTTTGACATCTGTCAGGTGTCAATGGGTGTCTGAAAAGCAGGTAATTACCAATGTGCTTCACCCTGTGGTTGCAGCACACAACTCTGTGTGCCTCTGCAAGGTGGCGCTACTTCCATTTGAGTAGGGGGGTCTCAGGTTCCTTGAAGGGTGTTGTAAATCCATCCATGCCTGTAGACTGTCTGCTGGGGAATGACCTAGAGAGTTCCCCCTGGAAGGGAGTGGAGCGACAGGCGCATTTGGATATGTTGGGTCTGCCTGAATGGGCTTGTGTGACCACTCAGTCTATGGTAGCCAGTAAAGGTGTTCAAGAGGACCTGGAGCCTGAAACAGTGGCCCAGGTGCCTGCCTTAAAGAGAAGAGACAGGGGGCACGGGAAACCGGCCCTTAAAGTTCCCATGGTCCAGGAGGAGGCAAACCTTCAGGGGGATGCCCTGGAGCCTACGGGGGAGCAAGTAGCTGAACTGAGGGACCTACCTGAGCTGACCGAATGGCAGCAGGAGGGAGGGCCCTCCAGGGAGGAATTCTGTGAGGAGCAGAAGAAATGTCCTTCTCTTGTAGGTTTGCGGCATCAGGCAGCAAACCAGGCAGCAGGTGATCTGTCCTGGTCACACTTGATTTACTGGGAGAATGACCTCCTATATAGTGAGCCTAAGGTTGCTGAGCCTGGGTAAGCCCATGCACTGGTGGTACCCCAGCGCTTCAGAGCCTTCT
Source organism: Triturus cristatus (assembly GCF_964204655.1). Taxonomy (NCBI): domain Eukaryota; kingdom Metazoa; phylum Chordata; class Amphibia; order Caudata; family Salamandridae; genus Triturus; species Triturus cristatus. The sequence continues at coordinate 558,349,366 of NC_140583.1, forward strand.
TACTGGGGTTGGCTCATGATGTATCTTTAGCAGGACATTTGGGGCAGGAGAGGACCTTTGAGAGGCTTGTCACCCCACTTCTACTGGCCTCAAATGCGCAAGAGTTTTGATACTCATTGTAGGACCTGTCAGACTTTCCAGGCAAGTGGTAAGAGTGGAATGAAGCGCAAGTCTCCCCTCAAACCTTTCCCGGTAGTCAGCACCCCCTTTGAAACGGTGGGCATTGACATTGTGAGGCCTCTGGATCCCAAGACAGCCATGGGCAATCATCCTGCTCTTGGTGGACCATGCCACCCGGTACCTGGAAACCATCCCTCTCCGGATGGTGAGAGCCCCTGTGGTGGGCTGTGCACTGATGGGGATTTTCTACCACGTGGGGTTCCCCAGAGAGGTGGTGTCTGACAGGGGTACTAATTTCCTATCTAGGTATATGAAATCCCTGTGGAAGGAATGCGGTGTAACCTACAAGTTAACCACACCTTACCACCCCCAGGGTAATGGTCTGGTTGAGAGAATTAACCGGACCCTGAAAGGCATGATCATGGGTCTTGAGGAACCCATGAGGCATAAGTGGGACGTCCTCTTACCATACCTGCTGTTTGCTTACCGAGAGGTGCCACAGAAGGCCTTATGGTTCAGTCCCTTTGAGCTCCTGTATGGGCAACCGGTAAGAGGACACTTGAGTTTGGTGAAGGAGGGCTGGGAGAAGGCTCCTAGTATACCCCCCAGGATGGATATAGCTACGTGCTAGCCTAAGGAACCAAACTAGGCGTTTCAGGCAACTCGCTCAGGCATATCTGGAAGCCAGCCAGGAAGAAAAGAAACGGTGGTACGACCAGAATGCCCCTCTGGTCGAATTTCAACCTGGGCAAAAAGTGTGGGTGATGGCGCCAGTGGAGCCTTGCGCACGCCAGGACAAGTGGACTGGGCCTTATGAGGGGGTGGAGCGCAGGAGCAAAGTGACCTACCTGGTTGACCTACGGTCTCCTAGGAACCCTTTGAGGGTCCTCCAAGTGAACCGCCTCAAACCACACTTTGAGAGGTCTGATGTGACCATGCTCTTGGCTACAGACGATGGCGCAGAAGAGGAGAGTGCACCTCTTCCTGACCTCCTGTCAGCCAAAGAGAAGGATGGGTCAGTGGATGGGGTGAACCTCTCGCCTACCCTGACCCTGGAACAGCAGAGGGACTGTCACCAGGTATTGGGTCAGTTCACCTCCCTGTTCTCCCTGACCCCAGGAATCACCAATTGGTGCGTCCATGATGTGGACACTGGAGACAGTCTGCCTGTAAAACAAAAATGTTACAGAGTAGCTGAAAAGGTCAGGGCCAGCATCAAGGAGGAAGTTTCCAAGATGCTGGCGCTAGGGGTGATTGGGCCATCTAGCAGCCCCTGGGCTAGCCCAGTGGTCCTTGTGCCAAAAGCTGCTGTGCCTGGTGCCACCCCAGAACTCCAGTTCTGTGTGGATTACCGTGGGCTCAATGCAGTCACTAAGACTGACGCTCACCCCATCCCCAGAGCTGATAAGCTCATGGATCGGCTGGGAGCTGCCCAGTACCTCAGTACATTTGACTTGACATCTGGGTACTGGCAGATTGCCTTAACCGAGGGGGCCAAGGAGAGGTCAGCATTCTCAATGCCAGAGAGGCACTACCAGTTCAGGGTTATGCCCTTTGGGTTGAAGAACGCCCCTGCCACCTTCCAGCGACTAGTTAACCAGGTGCTGAGTGGGCTGGAGGAATTCAGCACCGCCTACATGGACAACATTGCTGTGTTAAGCTCCAGTTGGGAGGAACATTTGCGACACCTCTGTGAAGTGTTGAAGGCCTTGCAGAGGGCAGGCCCAACTATCAAGGCAAGTAAGTGCCAGATAGGGCAGGGTTCTCTGGTGTACTTAGGACACCAGGTCGGGAGCGGCCAGGTGGAGCCCCTAATGGCAAAAATGTATACCATTCTGGCTTGGGAACCCCCCAAGACCCAGAGAGGAGTGAGAGCCTTTGTAGGACTCATTTGGTTTACACGGTTTGTGAAGGTGTATGGCACCATTGTTGCCCCCTTGACAGAACTAATGTCAAAGAAACAGCTCCAGAAGGTGATCTGGACTGATGCCTACCAGACCACTTTTGATTTCCTGAAAACTGCCATGTGCACGCCGCCTGTGCTTCAGGCGCCTGATTTCTCCAAGGAATTTGTAGAACAGACAGATGCTTCAGAGCATGGTATGGAAGCGGTACTTTCACAATTTAATGATGAGGTCTAGGACCAACCCGTAGCTTTCATTAGCAGGAGGCTACTTCCCAGGGAACAGAGGTGGAGTGCAATTGAAAGGGAAGCTTTTGCTGTGGTCTGGGCGCTGAAGAAGCTGAGGCCCTACTTGTTTGGGACTCACTTCCTGGTTCAGACCGACCACAGGCCCCTCAGATGGTTGATGCAGATGAAGGGTGAGAACCCAAAACTGTTGAGGTGGTCCATCTCCCTACAGGGAATGAACTTCACGGTGGAACACCACCCTGGAACAGAACGAGCAAATGCTGATGGTCTGACCAGATTTTTACGCCTTAGTGATGAGAATTCCCATAAGGGTGGGTAGTTCTCCCTCTTTTCAGCTGGGGGGACATGTGTTAAACCTGGCATTTCTTGGCGTGATTACTCCTGACTTTTTTCCTCTACCTCCTCTATTTTTGTTGCTCTGATGGATTCTGTTTTGCCAACTTAGATGCTTTGGGCACTTTGCCACTGCTGATCAGTGTCAAAGTGCAAGTGCTCCCTGTGTAAAGTGTAATGGTAATCGGTTGTCCATGATTGGTATGTTTGCCTTGCTAGTAAAGTCCCTAGTAAAGTGCACTATGTGTGCCAGGGCTGGTAATGCAAATGCTACTAGTGGGCCTGCAGCACTAATTGTGCCACCCGTACAAGTAGCCCTAAAGAGAGAACTCAGGCCTGCCTCTGCAGTGCCTGCGCACAGTTTGTTAAACAGGCTTGTTGTCCTGAGAAGTGCACCCACTTGCCAGGCTTTACATTTCCCTTTTTATGCACATCAGACACCCCTATGGTAGGCCCATGGTTCCCCCCCTGTGCAGGGTGCAGTGTATGTGAAAGGTAGGACGTGCACTGAGGTGTGTACCATGTCTTGACAGTGAAATACTCTCAATTTAGTGTTTCACTGTTAAAAGGCCATCTTGACTATAGGACAGGATGGGAAAGGCTGTGTAATATGTTTCCAGCCTATCGCCCCGAAGACTTAAGATGGAGAGGAGAAGTTTAATATGCCTGAACTCACAATTCAATAACACATCTTTTTGTGAAGGTGGGTTTTGCATTGTGTTTTTAGAAACCACTCTTTTAGAAGTGGATGAGTTTTTGTGTTTTAACATTCCTGTGTGTCTCTGCCAGGCTGTGGGTTGACTGTCTGGATTTGAATGTGCTAGGATCTGGGAAATGTCTTGACCCAGGGGAGGAGGTGAGAGAGCAACAGGCTGACCTGCGTCTGGAGTGTAGGGGGAGGAGTAGCCCCTGGAGATGAAGAGGCCGGGGCTGCAGCCATAAACCAATGGCTCCGTCCCCTGCTGAGTGATTGAGGATCCAGACCCCCACTATCAAAGGACTATGGTGTCACTGGCAGGGAGACACCCATAACTGATTTCGACAGGGGCCAGTGCCCCCTTGAACACAAAGACTTCAAAGACATTTAGAGGTATAACTATGAGAGCTGAAACCCCTGGACTTTGGAATGGAATGAAATTGGATTGTTCAAGACTGAACAAGATTGCAACTACTTTGTGGTCAAGAGGAACCTCTGCCAAGGAAGAAACAGCTGAAGAGACTGAAGGAAAGGACTGACCCTTGCTGTGTGTTCTGGGGCTGGCCTGCATTTTTCTGCTTTAACCAGGGAAGAGGCTAAAGGGACTTTGCTGTGTGCTGTGCTGCCCTGCTTGAAAGGACTTTGCTGTGCTGTGTCCTGAAGTAACTTAACCCCAAGGGCCCGAGGAGAGCTGACTCCCTGTTTTGGAAACTCAGAAACACAAAAGTTTCCAGAAGTGTCTCAGTGACGCTGTGTGCATGTACTTTTTAAAGCCTGAGACCTTCGTAAGAAGTGCCCTGTGATCATGGGTACCTGGAGTCCAAGCGAGTCTCAGCTACGCTGTGTGCATGTGCTTTTTGCAGCCTGAGCCCTTCGTGAGGATTGTCCTGGGATCGTGTGCACCAGGAGTCCAAGTGAGTCTCAGCGACGCTGTGTGCTTGTGCTTCGTGCAGCCTGAGACCTTGGTGAGGTTTGCCCTGTGTCTGTGCACACCGGAAGTTCAAGAGTGTCTCAGCGACGCTGTGTGGGTGTACTTTTTGAAGCCTGAGATCCTCTGAAGATTTGCCATGTGATAGTGGGCACCGGAAGTTCAAGAGTGTCTCAGCGACGCTGTGTGGGTGTGCTTTTTGAAGCCTGAGACCCTCAGAAGATTTGCCCTGCGATCGTGGGTGCCAGGAGTCCAAGTGAGTCCCAGCGACGCTGAGAGTGTGCTTCGTGCAGCCTGGGACCTTCGTGAGGATTGTCCTGTGATTGTGTGCGCCAGGAGTTTAAGTGAGTCTCAGCGACGCTGTGTGTGTGTGCTTCGTGCAGCCTGAGACCTTCGTGAGGATTGCCCTCTGACTGTGCACACACGAGGCTCAAGGGAGTCTCAGCGACGCTGTGTGCGTGTGCTTCGTGTAGCCTGAGACCTTCGTGAGGATTGCCATGTGACTGTGCACACCCGAGGCTCAAGGTAAAACTACTTTCCTGAAATAGTTATAATAAATCCAACTTTGGCAAGTTGGATTTATTGTAACTATTATTTTGATACTTAAAATGATATGTCTGCTAGTTCCAATTAAATGTTAGGCATTATTAAGTTCAATAAAGCCTTCCCATGTTAGCCTATGGGGCTACCAGCAGTACAATAGGGAAAAATGACTTTGGCTGTTTTCCCTTACCAGGGCATTTAAAACATATTTTATATTGTCCCTGCTTTTTATAACATTGCACTCTACCCTTGCGGCACCTAGGTCAGACCTAAGGGGTAACATAAATGTAATAAAAAGATAGTTTCGGACTTTGGAACATAGTTTTATTTCAAAACCAACCTGCGGGGCAGGCCTGGCTTTAATATGATACCAGAACCCACAGCTGAGCACACTTAAGTGCATTAAGTCCACTGGGGTCTCTAAACCTGCATACCCTACCATATACTAGGTATTTACAGGTAGGTTGTCTTGGCTAATTAGAATTACACTTATTACTATATACCTTCAGAGGACAGAGCACTGGCCCTGGTTAGCAGAGTCCAGGGCAGTTTCAGAGTCTGTAACACCAGCATCAGTCAAAAAAGATGGGGTGGACGGGGCAAAAAGGATAAATCCTGTACAACGGTGTCTTAAATATTACCCTTTGGCAGGGGTCTTCAAACTGGGTTGCGGGCTTTAAGTGATCCAGGGGTCGTTGGGGGGTTTTAGGCTCTGGCTAAAAGAAGCATTATGCTGATAATAGTGCTTTGTTTCAAGCTGAAATAAATGAGCCACAGTAAACTGCTCTGCGTATGGGCCATCACCGACATCTTTTGTCATTTAAATACTAGCTGGGTGTATGTGTCAGAATGGAGGGACTCCAAATATTCTTAAAAACCCCCACTTCTAAATATCACACTGTGGATACTTGAACGCACTAGTAAAGCCTGCCTGACCAATATAGTATGTTTGGTATTCATCTAGTTGACTGCATTTTTAAAACGGTCACAGAACTTAGTTGCAATGGTTAAATAAATCAAGACATATTCAAACATTACTATTTTACTAGAGTAGACGTGACAAATTTGGAGGGTGTCCTGATGATTTTTTTTTCCACAGAAGGGGGCGCGGCATTACAACGTTTGAAGACCACTGCCCTACGGCAATATGGAGCCGTTGCCTTTCATTTTTAGAGCAAAGGGAAATGAATGCTGGTTGCTGCATTTCCACATCAGTTGCTTTCTCCCGAGAAGTACTTATTATTTTAAGTTCAAATCCCTTCCCGTCCCGCTCAACTCTTTATCTCTTCATCATAGATTGCATCTTTGGGGGGTACTCGCAGCGAGGGAGGGGGAGGGGGGGCGGGGCGGAGGGGGTGCAGGAGAGAGATGCAGGCTTTGAGGGCCATTGGCCTTGTAGTACAGAAAGCTGTCTTGAAGTGCATGCAGTATAAAGAGTTGTTAGATCTCTTTATGAACTTTGAAGCAAGCAGTTTGAGAGCGAACATATTTTTTACCGAGGACAAGAGAAGTACATTCCTCTGCATTAATGAATACCTTTGTGGTAGTAACCTTGTCGGTGATGAATCATGTCTGTAAAAGGCAAGGTAAGATATTTTAGCGGCTCTGTAATACCTAAACCCATCGTGTCAGGAATGCTTTCGGATTTCAATTTGATTGCATCCTCCTGTTGAGGCAGCTTTCAAATGATCAGTAAATGGCATCCCGGCTGCTGCAGCCTAATCGAGAATCTCTGTCGACTTTTACTTGTCTGATCACACACAAATGTCAACTGAATGATAAAGTGTTTAAGCTGCAGGGAGTTCAGTGATGGAACTGGGAGTAGTTAAACGCTTCATTATGGACCTTGTGGTTGCTAAGGCCACCAAAATGTAGGCCCGTCTGAAAAGATAACGTGCATCTTATTTTAATGAGGATTTTTCAGCAATGTGCCTAATAATAGTGATAAATACGTGTGCGGTATTGGTTTGTTTTAGTCTCATTGGAGTTAGTGGTTCAAGTCTGTGTTTTCTGTGCTTACTGTCTGGGTGACGTCACTGATTGATGGAAGGCTTTTAAAGTTCCATTTCTGATAAAACATTTTTTACTAGTGTTTGATCCATAATTTATCAGTGACAACGAGGGTGGGGTGACACTTCTGTGTCTTACAATCAGGATTGGCAATGCGAACATGAAACTAAATTATTATTTTCGGGTTTTAAATATCTATGAATGTTCTCAGATCAGTTGAATATTTTTACATTTTTTTTGTTTCCACTTCGTGTTGTCAGTGTAGGGGATTGGCGTATTAGTTAAAGGGGGTGAGTACCCACCTTGAATAATAATTACTATCCTTGTCAGGGTGAAACACAAAACGCATTAAATAACCTGTGCTTAAACCCATGGTAGCTTGGCACAAAGAGGTCAGGCTTAATATAGAGGCAACTTGTAAAGTATTTGTGCAGCACTCAAACAGTAGTAGGAAAATTTGAATTTTGCACCTAGAGAAGGTCCTTCGCTGGCTGGATACTTTTCGCACCTTTACCCGGTGGTGATTTCTACTTTCAGACTTCGTCACTTTTTGGAGTTCGGATTCTTCTAGCGGGGAAAGGTTGCATGCTGTTGCCTAAGAGAGCTCCACTATGCTGTACACAATCTAAGTGAGGTCATGTTGGATCAGATCTACTGCTATGGACAAGACTGTAGCTGGAGCAACCTGGATCTTTGGCCCAACGGCAGTGCACCTTCATCAGATGTGGTTGGCAGTTGAGCCCAGTCCTTTGTCAGTGCTCTGAGCAAAAATCTGGCAAAAGGATTGTAACGCCCAGTTTTGAGAAACTTTAGGAGAAGTACACTTTGACACTAGTCAAGGGTCCAGGACTTTGGTGATAGCCCTTGAGGTCAAGGCCCACTCCAGCAGAGGCCAACAGCAGGGTCCTGACAGGTCCAGTTGAAATGGTCAGCTGGAAGGGCAGGCAAAAGCCTCTTTGAGTTTGTTTTGTCCCTGTAGGCCAAAACCTGTGGAATACACTTCTTTGTCCTGGGTACAAGAGAGAGAGAGCAGGTTCTCAAAGGTCACAGACAGCAGCTTCATTCCTTTTCTGTTCTTCCCAAGGTCCAGTAGTGATATGAGGAGGGTAGTAGAGTTGTCACATTTATGGTTAGTGCAGCCTGTGGGTGGGGGAAACGTCTGAATGCTCCCCAACTAATTGGGTGAAAGTTCACAGGCGGGCCCCTAGTCACTTCTGCAGCACCTCTTGTAGATGTTACTGTAATCTTTCCCACAGTGTCCCATTGTTTTCCTAAAACCTAGATCCCTTTTTCCTCGTGTCAGAGCTCCCTGTGCCCACCTAAAGGTGTGGCTATGGAAATGGGCAAACCCTCCTGTGTGTTCACTCCAAACCAGTTCTGAAACAGCTACCTTCTCCCACTGGGTTTGGGGTGTCCAGCTAGCTAGGAAGACAAATGGGGGCTGGCCAAGTAGTGAGCTACATTTGCAGGGACAGGATAATCACCCTTTGAAGCTCAGGAAGGGGCTGGGTACAGCCCACATGCCATCCTGTTCAATAAGGGAAAAAAACCTCTCCACATCCAACCTTTTGTCCACTGTCTGGGAGCAATCCACATCTCACTACAGGGAAGCCATTCAACAGTCAGGTGTTCGCCCTAGTTTGACAGAGGATGCTCAGACGTGGGTCCCTTGCTCACTTTGTCACTGGATTCAAGCTAGCCAGGCTGATGAGGGGTGCTTCCCCAAAACCGGTCCCAGGATGCTTGTTTCCAGTCCAGGGAAGGCCTGGCTTGGCAGTCTGGGCTCGTCTGTTACCATGAGGAACATGGTCACAACTGATTTGCATATGGTTGGGTACGAACTGGGGTGGAGAAGTGAGCTAAAGAATGATGATGGATTCAACCCAGATCTGTGATTGGGGGTGAGTACCTGAAAGGTTTCTGTGCTCGTTCCATCATCTCCTTGTGTTTGCTTTGTTTGCCCTACTTTGGCAGGGGATACCCAGACGTGGGTCCCTTGCTCACTTTGCCATTGGATTCAAGCTAGCCTGGCTGATGAGGGGTGTTAGCCCGAAACCTGTCCCAGGATGCTTGTCTCCGGTCCAGGAAAGGCCTGGCTTGGCAGTTCGGTCTATACCGTTCCCATGAGGAAGAGGGTCAAGACTGATTTGCATATGGCTGGGTCAGAACTGGGCTGGCGAAGTGAGTTAAAGAACAATGATTGATTCAACCCAGATCTGTGACTGGGGGTGGGTGTCTGAAAAGTTTCAGCGCTCCGTCCATTATCTCCTTGTGTTTGCTCAATTAGGAGTATGCCAAGTTTATCATGTTTAAAAGGAGAAGCTCAAGCACTTTACTACTGGTTAGCACGAGCTAGGGCTAGGAAAAACATGTTCAGCATTAGAAAGTGGAATTTGGGGGAATACCATGACAAATATGGTTCTCTCCAAAACTCAGCATTAGGGAAATCAGCTAACTCATGGAATTTACAACATGTAAGATCAGCAACACAGCCTAGGATCCTATTTTCATTTCTGGTGCACATGTATGCTACACTGCTTGAGCTGTCACCTGGGCTTCTGTGTGCGCCATCAATATAATGTGGGTTTTCTGTGCAGGCATTTTCTGCAAGGTGTGGGTGTCTGCACAGCCAGATGGTATTTCACATATGGAAACCAGGATTGGCAATGCCAGAAGAGTTTTGGCTTTAAAGGCAAGATGTCTGGTAATGTGAACAGGTATAAATAGATGTTAACAGATGGCAGGGAATAGTATGAGACACAAGTTCATTTGCAGTAGCAACCCTGCCAAGTTTCCAATGGCCATGCATGACTAGCTGCTCCAGTCTAAGTTCTCTCTTTGGAGTTTGGATCTTGTTCTTTGTTATACCATTATAATACGAGGACCGCAAATCACAAAATTTAAAAAAACTAGCACTGTGACATGCAAGACTAGGTTTCGTACTGTGCAGAGTGGAATTGGGATGGCAATGTATGCACTGCAGCGTGTGATACAGTGCCAGCCTTGCATGGAGGAATACTCCCACATAGCAGTGTGATACAGTGACATATTACTGCATGGAACATTCCAAAAACACCCTCTCACACAGAGTATGAAAGTGGTATATCACTGCACAGAGGCATACTGCCGGATATCTTACCCACTCCAACGTTTAGGACAGTGACAAGTCCAAAGGGTTGAGATATATTGTCAGAACACTCCTACACTGCAGTGTGAGATAGTGCTCTTGGACATGAAACCCTGCAGCAGTGGACAGTTGCAGTTTGGGATAAGTCTGGAAAGAAACTGACGTACAGTGGTCTGAACTCTGATGTTTAGGAAAGACTGCAATGCTTTTGTAGTCAGGATACTAATCAGCATGCAGACAGAAGTCACAATGTCAGCAGCATGCATAATGAGGATGGCTACTAAAAGCGTCTCTGTTGCATGTGCAAGCAGAAGGATCTGTTCCTCCTCTCCCTCACAAAGCAACCAAACACCACCAGACTCGGCTTCCAGGAAGTAATGAAGAATGTTGCATCCTGGATAAGCAGCAGCTGTCTGAAGCTCAACTTGGAGAAGACAGAAGTACTCATCCTCTGACCCACCCCCTCAGCATGGAACAACAGCTGGTGGACCACCACCTTCGGCAACCCCCCAACCCCCTGGACCGCGCTTGGAACCTCAGCATCATACTTGACTTTTCCCTCACCATGACCTGACACGCCGTCTCCTCCACGTGCTTCAACACCCTCCGCATCTTTCGCAAGACCTTCAAGTGGATCCCCCGAATCCAGAAAGGCCATCACCCACGCATTCATAACTAGCAGACTGGACTACGTGAATGCCCTCTATGCCGGAATCAACCAATCCCTGCTCTGAAAACTTCAGACCATCCAGAACACCGCCGCCAGACTCGTCCTTGGCATCCCAAGACATGAACACATCACCCAGCACCTACAAGTCCTCCACTGGCTCCCTGTTGAGAAGAGAGTAACCTTCAAGCTACTCACTCTCACTTACAAATCTATCCACAACAACAGTCCCCAATACCTCAGTGAAAGATTCTCCTTCCACGTACCGAACAGAAACCTCCGCTCCGCTGACCTCACCCTCGCTGAAACCTTGCACATCCGCAGCGCCATAGCGGGCAGAAGAGCCTACTCCTACATTGCGGCAAAGACCTGGCACGAGTCCCGCTCAACATAAGACATTCCCCCACTCTTCACACTTTCAGAAAGAGCCTCAAGACCTGGCTCTATGGCTGATCTGGAGCTGCACGCCCCTCCTCCCCTCCCAGCACCTTGAGACCCTCATGAATGAGTAGCACGCTTCACAAATCCCTTGATTGATTGATTGATCTGCAAAAAAGCACAGAGTGAGACTTTTCAAATGGGAGGAAGAAACGTCTGATAACTCCTCTCTAAATAAGCAGCTGTAAATGAACAGCTGAAGGCCAGGGGCAGTTCCTCTTTAGGAGCCTAAGGTCATAGCCCTGATACCTGTGAGTCATCACAGAGCCACTGCTAAACTAGATTACTACATTTGTGATAATTCAATTTAGCAGTGTTCACAACTTTTGTCTTTCCATGAACTCTGCAGTGTGCAGGCCAGCCTACTCTCCCTTGTCCGCAGGCACCTGATGACAGAAGAAGGAAGTCAGGGCCGAAGGAGCGGAGGCATGATCCAGCTACAGAGTGTTGCTTAGAAATACAGCACTCTGTAGATGGATGTCTGGATTGCACATCTCTGGGGAGAAGCAGTTCAACTACGAACCCCTCAGACAGGGACAGTCAATTTTTATTTAACACACATACAGCGCATGGCTCAGACATCACAATATATCTGCTAAAATGGGTCTATCAGGGTGTACATCAGTGTATCCCTGAGGTCAATGAGAAGCTACAAAGGGAAACAGGGGTAGAATCCCTAGCTTTGTTCCAGCTTCTTATGCGGCTGTATTTCCATTACTTTCAAGAGTCTGGGAGAGGGGCGAGGTGGATCTTCCTCCTAAACATGGCCTACCTGCTCTGTTTTGCTTGTTGTTGGGAATCATGTATTTTCCAGTGTGCAGTACCAGATTCCTGCTCTGCTACTGCCATGAAGGCACTGAATTGCCAGCAAAAAATGAAAGGTAAGTAAAAAAAAAAATCACTGTTGTTTCTCTGTACATGTGTGAGTGAAAGTGTGTTTGTGAGTGATTGAGAGAGAACGAGATTCAGTGAGAGTCTGTGTTAGTTTAATGTGTTTGAAAGTGTCGATGAGAATGAAAGAGTGAGAATCGATGAATGGGTGACCGTGAGTATGAATAAGTGAAAGCTAAGGAGGGAGCAATGCAGTGTGAGTGAGGGGGATTGTGAAAGGGAGTGGGAATGAGTTATGGGTTTCTCTATTAATGGTGCAGCAGGAGCAGTTGCACCAGGACACATAGGTCCTGGTGCTACTGCACCTGCTGCACTATTAAAGCAGGACAACTGTACCCCAGGAGTTCAAATATAAGCTCCTTTGCACTAGTAGTTGTGAGTGTGGGTCAGTGAGTATATGGGTACCTTTGTGAGTGAGCGTACCCAAGGTAAATTTTGAAAACAATTAGGTGTTGCTGGGATTCTGTTTGAAAACAGAACTTTCTATTGGGAGAACAGGATGCCAGAAAGTAGGTACTTAGTCTCTCTACCACATCAGTACTTTTAGACATAAATACGACTAGCTTACAGTACCCTCCTAACCTTTCCATAGTAGCAGGTGATTAATGCAAACCTAGAACAGGAACCTCTAGTCCCCAAGGGAACAGCAGAAACATATTATCACCTTTCAGTATCACTCATGCATGTCCATCGTAAATAAAGAAAGACACAAAGGACATTTACAATATATTTATTGAAAATATCATAGTCTATTTTGAAGCAGATATGTTGCGATTAGTAAACATATACAACTAAGAAAAGTAATCAACATTACTCATAGGCTGTAAACAATGGTTCACTGACAAAATATCGATGTAAAAAATATAGCTGTAAAAAATATAGATGAAAAAATACAGAATGCAAAAATATCGACTCTCTATACTTAAACAGGTAAGTACAAAACTATTGGGGAAAAAAATTGATATTAAAAATATAGTAGTATAAAATATCAAAATATATATATAGTAACTGAAAAAACCATAGGTTTCAGGTACCTTATAGTTAGAAATTAGCATTTAAACAACCTTAGAAATTCACTGAAAAAACCATAGGTTTCAGGGATGTTATAGTTAGCTGGACATTCAACTCGCACAAAACCATAGAAATTCCCCCGTTATAGTTAGTTCAGCTAACTATAACTCGCGCCCCCGCAATGCACTGCTGATGATGTAACATATTACATCATTCATAACATGGTCAGTGACATCACTGATGACATCTCAAATGACATCACTGATGACATCATCCACATGATAATCTGAAGCACCTTCTCACACCCTAATATAACCTTTCATACACCTACTCTACAATATAGAGTACCATTTTCAAAGCCATAGACACACCAATACCAGTTACTATATACCCACTCACTGATTCCTAGGTCTTCACACGCATACACTCATTCACCCATACAGTCACTCATACATACAGTCACTCATTAATACAGCACTATCACATGTACTCATACATCTATACAGACACTCACACACTGCCACTCATCCATAGCGTTACTCACACACCTAGTCAGTCATGCAAAAGATCAATCACACTTCCATTCACACACCTATACAGTTAATCAAAAACAAGCTCACTTACAGACACAAACACATACTTACTCTCTTATACAATCACTCATACAACCACACACTCATCCATACAGCCACTCTCGCAATCACTCACTCTCACATATAGCTCATTTATATACTCCGTCACTCACATATACTGCTTTTCAGATATGTATTTACTCACACATGAACCACTGAGACATCCATTCACTCACAAACACAACCATACACACACTCACCCATCCATACCACTCTTTACAGATGTACTCTTCAACCCATACACCCACTGTATAACCCACTTATATATCCATGCACATAGTCACACACCCCCCACCCACCCACATAGACACTCTGGCACCCATACAGATACTCAGACAACCAATCAATAACCCATATGGACAGTCATTTAGCTACCAACCCATGCAACTGCTTAGACACCAACTGACAGACTGATACAGACATTTACATAGTTTAGTGACTAACTCATTCATTCACTAAGACACGTTTAGTTACTCACTTATACAGACAGTCATGCACTTACTAAATCCTCCATTCACACACTTATACACCCACTCATTCTCATTCTTCAATACACCTTGGCATATATATAAATATAAAACATATTTTAAACTTTACATATTTAAACTTTACAGAAAGACACAGTCACTGGATGATGTCATCAGTGATGTAATATGCGATGTCATCAGCAGTGCATTGCGGGGGCGAAAGTTATAGTTATCTGAATTAACTACAACGGTGGAATTTATACGGTTTTGTAAGAGTGAAATATCCAGCTAACTATAACATCCCTGAAACCTATGGTTTTTTCAGTGAATTTCTAAGGTTTTTTAAAAGCTAATTTCTAACTATAACGTGCCTGAAACCTATGGTATTTCAGTGAATTTCAATGTTTTTTTAAATGCTAATTTCTAACTATGACATCCCTATTAAGTCCCCTTGAATCCCGAAGGTCCATGGTGGCTAAGGAGTCCACCAGGTACATTCAGTAAGCGCCACAGACCTGCGTTTCAGAGAGATGTACTGAGGCCATGGCCTTGGACCACCACTCTGCAATGCAGCTCCCTGGCGCTTACTGGAGGTACCTGGTGGGCTAGTTGGCCCCCAAGGACTTTTAGGATTGAAGGGAACTTAATCCTCCAACTTAAAACACGCCACAGGGTGCGTTTGCACTCTCAGCACCACTGTGCAAATGCACCTCCTGGTGCGTTGTAAATTGGGGGAATAAATCCCCTTGAGTCCTGAGGGTCCCTGGGGTCCAACTAGCCCACCAGGTACCTCCAGTAAGTGCCACAGAGCTGCATTGCAGAGAGGTGTAAAAAGGGGCGTGGCCTGGGACCACCTCTCTGCAAGGCAGCCCTGTGGCACATACTGGAGGTACCTGATGGACTAGTTGGCCCCCACAGACCCCCAGTATTGAAGGGGAATTAATTCCCCAACTTAAAATGCACCACAGGGCGCGTTTGCAGTGTGTATCTGGGAGGGGGCGTGCCGGGCTTTTAAAACATTCTTTTTTTAGACTGGGGGCTGTGTGGCCCCCCCTTCTATTTTATTTTTTTGTGCCCTGGGGACCCCATCCCCCAGGGCCTGACCACTTAAAAAAATAATAATAATCGGAACGGGAAGGGGGCCGTGTGGGCCCCCCTCCCGTAGCCAATTCTGGCCCCGGGGACCCCATCCCCCGGGGCATGGCCACATCTATTAATTTTTTATGGAGGGGGGCTGCGTGGCCCCCCTCCTGAGGCCTCTATTGGCCCGGGGACCCCATTCCCCGGGGCCGGCCTTTATTTTTTTAAATATTTTTTTTCTTGGGGAGGGGGGCCATGGCTTCTAAAGGCATAGCTGCGAGCTGGTGATGTGGGGAGAGGGAGATTGAAAGGGGTATCTCACACAGACAGAGCTCCGGTATATTAAATTGTCCTCAGGACCTTTGTTTTATTTTCACTCGATGCGAGGCACAAGATGGCTGCTAACACTTCCTGGTTTGAAGTGTTAGCAGCCAATCAGAGGCAAGCTCGTGCTCTAGAGTTAGGCTCTGCCCAGATATGTATGTATATATATTTTCTTTAATATCTCAAAAATTACCGAACGGATTTACACCATTTCAGAAAAAGCGTGCTGTCTGGACCAAGACCTTTCTCCCTGCCAAATTCGGCATAATTCCATTCAACAGTTTGACCTGTAGCCTTGTCTAAAGTTTCTTATGGAAATTGAATGGAGAAAACACATTTTGGGACCCCCTTTTTTTTCATCCCACCCTTGACGAATTACCCCCAAACTTTCAAGATAGGAGTTGATCTGAAAAGAGGAACTTTTTGGAAACTTTTGTAAAGATTCGTCAAAGGACGCCAAAGTTATAAGCACATCAAAAAATGCTATTCCTATGAAAACTAGGTTCTAACTATAACTATCTACTGGCGACCGCCAGTAGATAATATATATATATATATATATATATATATATATATATATATATATATATATATATATATATATATATATATATATATATATTCACTGAAAAAAACAAAGGTTTCAGGGGCGTTATAGTTAGGAATTGGCATTTAAAAAACCTTAGACATTTACTTTAAAAACCATAGGTTTCAGGGGCGTTATAGTTAGCTGGACATTTACCTCGTACAAAACCCTAGAAATTCCCCTGTTATAGTTAGTTCAGCTAACTATAACTCGCGCCCCCGCAATGCACTGTTGATGACGTCACCTATTACATCACTCATGACATGGTCAGTGACATCACTGATGACATCACTGATGACATCTGAAATGACATCACTGATGACATCACTGAGGGTGCCGTTTTTTAAATTATTTATTTTTAGGAGGGGGACCGCGTGGCCCCCCTCCTGGGCCACTACTGGCCCCGGGGACCCCATCCCACGGGGCCCGGTCATCTCGTTGGGGACCGTGGGGGGGGTCCCAATCCCCCCATGGTCCCAGCCGGCTCCCCGCTTCCTGCGGGAGCCGGCATTGCTTTTCCACATGGGGAGCAGCTAACATGCTGCTCCCCATGTGGAAAAGCAATCGTCTTTGCTTCATTGAAGCGAGAGCAGGTTTCCCTGCTCTCGCCTCAATGAAGCAGAGTAGTTTGCAATGGCAGGGTGGGAGCCGCGAGGCTCCCGCCCTGCCATTGCAAACAGCAGTGTCCCGGAGGTGGGCACCCCGGGACAATGCAGGAGCCGGCCCTGGGGGGTGGCGGTCCCCAGGGCCATCTTTGGCTCCAAGAGGGGGCCCCCCCTCCCACTTAATTTTAAGCCCCGGGGGTGGTGGTCCCCGGGGCTTGGGGGGGGGGCTCGAGCCCCCCTCCACACTTTTTTTTTCTAAACAAACATGCCCTGGGGGGTGGCGGTCTCCGGGGATGCGGGGGGCCGTAAGCCCTCCGCATACATTAAATTAAAGCCCCGGGGGGTGGCGGTCACCGGGTCTTGGGGGGGCCTTTGAGCCCCCCCACCCATTTATAATGAAGCCCCGGGGGTGGCGGTCCCCGGGGCTGCAGGGGGGCCGTGAGCCCCCCGCATATTCAATCTTGGAGCCCCGGGGGGTGGCGGTCGCCTGGGCAGTGTGGGGGGGATTGGGACCCCCACACTTTTTTTTTTAATTATGCCCCTGGGATTTGGCCCCTGGGGGAAAAATAGAATATTCAGCGTGGGAGCCCGCGCTGAATTTTTTATTAATTTTCGGCCGAAATTCGCGCTGGGTGCACGAATCTCGACGATTTAAAAAAAAAAAAAAACGTTTTTGGGCCCTGGGTGTCCTTGTGGGACCCCCTGAGCAGACCTAGGGGATCAGGGTGTTTCTACCCTGCCCCCTTGTCGCGTTTTTCGCGTTTGTTTTTTAGGTTTCTTGTGCCTCGGTTCTACCGAGGCCCAAGATGGCTGCCAACACTTCCTGATCTGGAGTGTTGACAGCCAATTAGCATTCAGCTCGTGTACTTTTAACTGTAATTTTTTCAGGAACTACTGAACGGATTTACACCATTTAAGGAAAAGGCACGAGTCTGAACTGAGGACTACCTCTTTGCCAAATTTGGTGTAATTCTGTTCAGCAATTCGGGCTGTAGCTGCGACAACAGGTCCTATGGGAAATTGCGTGGGGAAAACGCGCTTTGGGACCCCCCTTTTTTCTCAGCCCTCGCTTGACGAATCACCGCAAAACTTTCAGGGTAGGAGAGGAGCGGAGCTGGCCAAAAGTTTGGAAAATATCGCGAAGATTCGTCAATCAGCGCCAACGTTATTCCAAATAGAATGTTGCGGATTTCCTATGGAAAATAGGTCCTAACTATAACTATCTACTGGCGACCGCCAGTAAATATTTATATATGTGTGTATATACATATATATATATAGTACATTAAATAATAACATTATTTTTTAAATAAAGTAGATTTAATATACATATTAACAAATATAACACATAAACGTAATTAAAAATGTTATGCACACATACATACTATATATATGTATATATTAACTTTAAAACAATTATCAAACTATTATTTTAATGTATTTTATCATTTTAAAATTATATCAAAATGTATATATATATATATATATATATATATATATATATATATATATATATATTACCTACTGGCGGTCGCCAGTAGGTAGTTATAGTTAGGACCACGTTTCCATAGGAAATCCGCAACATTCTATTTTGAATAACTTTGGCGCCGGTCGACGAATCCTCGCGAATTTTTCACAATAGGTGGGGAGCTACGCTCCGCTCCTTCCCTGAAAGTCTCGGGGGGATTCGTCAAGCGGGGGCTGAGATAAAAGGGGGGTCCCAAAACGCGTTTTTCCCATGCATTTTTCCATAGGACCTTTAGACAGGGCTACAACCCGAACGGCTGAACAGAATTACAAGAAATTTGGCAGAGAGGTAGTCCTCAGGTCAAGGAAGTGCCTTTTGTAGGTTTGGTGTAAATCTGTTCAGTAGATTCTGAGAAAATAGCCTTTAAATCAATATATATATCTGAGCCAGCTTACGGTGCATTTACGGTACGCTTACCGTACGCGTACGGTGGCGTGCGCGAGCACGATTCTGATTGGCTCTTAGATCTTAGTAAACATTCGAATCGGCCGAAACCAGGAAGCGGCGGCCGCCATTTCGTGTGTTTCACTCAGAAAAAAAAGAGTGATAACAAGAAAAGGGGGCAAGGAGGAGAGTTACAGACCCCCTAATATTTGTAAGGGGGTCAAAGAAGGACAGAAAAGTACAAAGAAAACATTTATTGATTTTTAAAAAAATCGCGGGGTACGCGTACGGTAAGCGTACGGTAAAAAATAAAATAAAAAAAGAAATGAAATGCAGATTTAAGTGTTTAGATATTAGGGGGCTCTAAAAAGAGCCGTTGTGTTTATGAAGTGATTTTTAAGTGGTACCTACAAGTAAGTACCGATGCAGAGTCTAAGGTTCAAGAGGAAGACTCTGTTCCCTTCATCATTGAAGTGCACACCATCTCCTCTATAAATGTCTTGCATGTCGTAACGCAAGTTGTTGTGGTGAATGGAACCCATACCATAGTCACGGAGGAAAGCAGAAACAGATTTGTTGACGTGCTTTCTTGCTTTGTCAATCTGTGGACAGAAATGATTGGACCAGTTCCATTTTTGCCTTTGGCATATGTTAGAAAACACAAAGGCAGTTTTAGGGAAAAGTGAAAACAGTTGTGCAAAGGTGTCCTTCATAAGCATTTCCAGACCTACCCCAGTCAAAGTGCCTAGGTCATTGCCACCGCAGTGCACTATTATGAGGTCAGGGTGTTGGTTTTGCATGAAGGATTTCACCAATGGCATCAATTGGTGCCACTTTAACCCTCTCTGACCAATCCATTTAATGTCTACATTTGGCAAAGCAAGGTCTCTCACCATACCTGTTTTCTCTGCAAACTTTTCACTCCAGAAGACATAGCTGTGTCCTACAATCCACAATGTGAACATCTTCAAAGGAGATCTGGATGCACTCAGGAGGTGTATTTCAGTAGAATGGTAAAAAGAAATGAAAGACAGTTTGGAAATGGAGGCATACATATTTTTTTTTAAAAAAAAGAACTGATTGGCTGTTTCATACCATTCTACACTAAAAACTAGGCTGTATGTGTAAATTTATAGAAGCATGTTTTGTATTGGTACAGAAAAATGTGTTACCATAGAACAGTACTATGGATTTGCTGTTAGGTTAGAAAAGTCAAGCACTCTTGCTCTGTGGAATTGAAACATTGTTTGGCGAACTTCTGACCTAACTCCACACAGCAGTGTTCCATGAGCTGTTGCTATGGTAGCAGGCAGAAGTCAAGTTGGGGGAAGGGTACTAGGCAGAAGTCAAGTTGGGGGAAGGGTACTTTTGGAAAAGGGTTGGTTTTCAACCAATAGAAATGTGTGATTACATTTGAAAAAAGGGGGAAGCACTGAGATTTGAAATTAACATGTATATATGTGGAAAAAGAGAGGGAAAGTTTGCCATTATCTGGTTCTGCTGAGAGGAGAGAGGTGTAAAGAACAGAGATCCTGGCTCTGATAATCTGCTGTTTGAGTGCCACATTTCTTTCACAACTAACTAATTTTAAAGGTGAGTTTAGAGTTTGAGAGGGGATGTATATGGTAAATTAAGAAATGAATAATAGAAATGCAATTCTTTTTGTTGAAGTTGTGTTTATTATTTTCTGTTTTGGGAGAAATTTAAATGTGAGGAACAAGTAAAATAATATGGACTATGTTTTCACAATACATTAAGGTGTACTGGTATAAAAAAAGAATAGTTTAAGGGTTTGAGGTTGGACTCAGTAATACAAATACATTCAGCATCACTAAGGCTGGTTGCCCTTGCTGGAGTGTAGGCAGTCACCCAGGTTACAAATGGTGCTGGTCTGAAAAAGCAGTTTGGACATGTGCTTTTTAAAAAATCTGAAAAGTGGATTCATAATGTGTCAGTCTGTAAAAGTGATTATCACTTGCCAAAAAAAAGAGCAGTAAGTGTGCTTTCAAATTGGCAAAGAAATTTCGTTTTGTGACTAATGTGCAAACATGACTCTGTGTGCAAAGAGGAATTATAGGCAGAGATTTATTGCGTATTGCTCTGGTGATTTCACAGTTGCATTAGATGGAAAGGCGGAGCCATTTTTTGGTGCAGAAGCAGACTCTTAGCACACACCCAGCTGCTTACCATGTGGAATCATGCACAGTATTCACAAGCGAGTGGGGTTTGAGGTTTCAGTCAGTAATGCAAATACATTCAGCATCACTAAGGCTGGTTGCCCTTGCTGGAGTGTAGGCAGTCACCCAGGTTACAAATGGTGCTGGTCTGAAAAAGCAGTTTGGACATGTGCTTTTTAAAAATTCTGAAAAGTGGATTCATAATGTGTCAGTCTGTAAAAGTGTTTATCACTTGCCAAAAAAAAGAGCAGTAAGTGTGCTTTCAAATTGGCAAAGAAATTTCGTTTTGTGACTAATGTGAAAACATGACTCTGTGTGCAAATAGGAATTACAGGCAGAGATTTATTGCGTATTGCTGTGGTGATTTCACAGTTGCATTAGATGGAAAGGGGGAGCCATTTTTTGGTGCAGAAGCAGACTCTTAGCACACACCCAGCTGCTTACCATGTGGAATCATGTACAGTATTCACAAGCGAGTTGGGTTTGAGGTTTCAGTCAGTAATGCCAATACATTCAGCATCACTAAGGCTGGTTGCCCTTGCTGGAGTGTAGGCAGTCACCCAGGTTACAAATAGTGCTGGTCTGAAAAAGCAGTTTGGACATGTGCTTTTTAAAAAATCTGAAAAGTGGATTCATAATGTG
The DNA here is from genome assembly GCF_964204655.1 of Triturus cristatus. NCBI lineage: Eukaryota > Metazoa > Chordata > Amphibia > Caudata > Salamandridae > Triturus > Triturus cristatus. The sequence goes on from NC_140583.1 coordinate 558,370,708, forward strand.
TCAGTCAGTAAAAGTGTTTATTACTTGCCAAAAAAAAGAGTAGTAAGTGTGCTTTCAAATTGGCAAAGAAATTTCGTTTAAGGGCCTAATGTGAAAACATGACTCTGTGTGCAAATAGGAATTACAGGCAGAGATTTATTCCGTATTGCTCTGGTGATTTCACAGTTGCATTAGATGGAAAGGGGGAGCCATTTTTTGGTGCAAAAGCAGACTCTTAGCACACACCCAGCTGCTTACCATGTGGAATCATGCACAGTATTCACAAGCGAGTGGGGTTTGAGGTTTCAGTCAGTAATGCAAATACATTCAGCATCACTAAGGCTGGTTGCCCTTGCTGGAGTGTAGGCAGTCACCCAGGTTACAAATGGTGCTGGTCTGAAAAAGCAGTTTGGACATGTGCTTTTTAAAAAATCTGAAAAGTGGATTCATAATGTGTCAGTCTGTAAAAGTGATTATCACTTGCCAAAAAAAAGAGCAGTAAGTGTGCTTTCAAATTGGCAAAGAAATTTCGTTTTGTGACTAATGTGAAAACATGACTCTGTGTGCAAAGAGGAATTATAGGCAGAGATTTATTGCGTATTGCTCTGGTGATTTCACAGTTGCATTAGATGGAAAGGGGGAGCCATTTTTTGGTGCAGAAGCAGACTCTTAGCACACACCCAGCTGCTTACCATGTGGAATCATGCACAGTATTCACAAGCGAGTGGGGTTTGAGGTTTCAGTCAGTAATGCAAATACATTCAGCATCACTAAGGCTGGTTGCCCTTGCTGGAGTGTAGGCAGTCACCCAGGTTACAAATGGTGCTGGTCTGAAAAAGCAGTTTGGACATGTGCTTTTTAAAAAATCTGAAAAGTGGATTCATAATGTGTCAGTCTGTAAAAGTGATTATCACTTGCCAAAAAAAAGAGCAGTAAGTGTGCTTTCAAATTGGCAAAGAAATTTCGTTTTGTGACTAATGTGAAAACATGACTGTGTGCAAAGAGGAATTATAGGCAGAGATTTATTGCGTATTGCTGTGGTGATTTCACAGTTGCATTAGATGGAAAGGGGGAGCCATTTTTTGGTGCAGAAGCAGACTCTTAGCACACACCCAGCTGCTTACCATGTGGAATCATGCACAGTATTCACAAGCGAGTGGGGTTTGAGGTTTCAGTCAGTAATGCAAATACATTCAGCATCACTAAGGCTGGTTGCCCTTGCTGGAGTGTAGGCAGTCACCCAGGTTACAAATGGTGCTGGTCTGAAAAAGCAGTTTGGACATGTGCTTTTTAAAAAATCTGAAAAGTGGATTCATAATGTGTCAGTCTGCAAAAGTGTTTATCACTTGCCAAAAAAAAGAGTAGTAAGTGTGCTTTCAAATTGGCAAAGAAATTTCGTTTAAGGGCCTAATGTGAAAACATGACTCTGTGTGCAAATAGGAATTACAGGCAGAGATTTATTGCGTATTGCTCTGGTGATTTCACAGTTGCATTAGATGGAAAGGGGGGGCCATTTTTTGGTGCAGAAGCAGACTCTTAGCACACACCCAGCTGCTTACCATGTGGAATCATGCACAGTATTCACAAGCGAGTGGGGTTTGAGGTTTCAGTCAGTAATGCAAATACATTCAGCATCACTAAGGCTGGTTGCCCTTGCTGGAGTGTAGGCAGTCACCCAGGTTACAAATGGTGCTGGTCTGAAAAAGCAGTTTGGACATGTGCTTTTTAAAAAATCTGAAAAGTGGATTCATAATGTGTCAGTCTGTAAAAGTGATTATCACTTGCCAAAAAAAAGAGCAGTAAGTGTGCTTTCAAATTGGCAAAGAAATTTCGTTTAAGGGCCTAATGTGAAAACATGACTCTGTGTGCAAATAGGAATTACAGGCAGAGATTTATTGCGTATTGCTCTGGTGATTTCACAGTTGCATTAGATGGAAAGGGGGAGCCATTTTTTGGTGCAGAAGCAGACTCTTAGCACACACCCAGCTGCTTACCATGTGGAATCATGCACAGTATTCACAAGCGAGTGGGGTTTGAGGTTTCAGTCAGTAATGCAAATACATTCAGCATCACTAAGGCTGGTTGCCCTTGCTGGAGTGTAGGCAGTCACCCAGGTTACAAATGGTGCTGGTCTGAAAAAGCAGTTTGGACATGTGCTTTTTAAAAAATCTGAAAAGTGGATTCATAATGTGTCAGTCTGTAAAAGTGTTTATCACTTGCCATAAAAAAGAGCAGTAAGTGTGCTTTCAAATTGGCAAAGAAATTTCGTTTAAGGGCCTAATGTGAAAACATGACTCTGTGTGCAAATAGGAATTACAGGCAGAGATTTATTGCGTATTGCTCTGGTGATTTCACAGTTGCATTAGATGGAAAGGGGGAGCCATTTTTTGGTGCAGAAGTAGACTCTTAGCACACACCCAGCTGCTTACCATGTGGAATCATGCACAGTATTCACAAGCGAGTGGGGTTTGAGGTTTCAGTCAGTAATGCAAATACATTCAGCATCACTAAGGCTGGTTGCCCTTGCTGGAGTGTAGGCAGTCACCCAGGTTACAAATGGTGCTGGTCTGAAAAAGCAGTTTGGACATGTGCTTTTTAAAAAATCTGAAAAGTGGATTCATAATGTGTCAGTCTGTAAAAGTGTTTATCACTTGCCAAAAAAAAGAGCAGTAAGTGTGCTTTCAAATTGGCAAAGAAATTTCGTTTAAGGGCCTAATGTGAAAACATGACTCTGTGTGCAAATAGGAATTACAGGCAGAGATTTATTGCGTATTGCTCTGGTGATTTCACAGTTGCATTAGATGGAAAGGGGGAGCCATTTTTTGGTGCAGAAGCAGACTCTTAGCACACACCCAGCTGCTTACCATGTGGAATCATGCACAGTATTCACAAGCGAGTGGGGTTTGAGGTTTCAGTCAGTAATGCAAATACATTCAGCATCACTAAGGCTGGTTGCCCTTGCTGGAGTGTAGGCAGTCACCCAGGTTACAAATGGTGCTGGTCTGAAAAAGCAGTTTGGACATGTGCTTTTTAAAAAATCTGAAAAGTGGATTCATAATGTGTCAGTCTGTAAAAGTGATTATCACTTGCCAAAAAAAAGAGTAGTAAGTGTGCTTTCAAATTGGCAAAGAAATTTCGTTTTGTGACTAATGTGAAAACAAATGTAGTAATATATTTAAATTAAATAAAGGATTTTTTTTTTAGTTTTTTTCAGGTATTGCTGAAGAGCAGTGAACAAAATTTAAGATGCCTACAAAATCCAGAGTAAAAAAAGACCACAAAAAAAACCTATATTTGAAGACAACTGGAGGACCTAAGTTAGTTGAAGATGCTCATGTTGGGAAAAAGAAAAAATCTTCTGGTAAGCAGACAAAAGTTTTTCTAAAGAACATATTCAAAAAAAGAAAAAATGTACAAAATGTCTGTACTGGAAAGAATGATTTCAATCGAAAAGGACGGGAAAAAAGTGAGAATTTAGTTAATGCAAATATACCTTCTGCAACTAAAAAGATTAACTTAAACAGAAAAACAGCGTTTAAAGAGATACATAGAAAAATGTTTCAGAGAAGAGTTATGTCCAATTTGATAAAGGATGTGAAGAAATATAAGCAAAAGGCTAAGTTTTATAAGAGAAAAAAAGAAATTGAAGCCATTGCAGCAAAGGGATTAGAATTAAAAAGGAAACTATTCATTTTAATTTTGAATAGGATGCGTACATTAGACAAAATGGTTAATGTACTGAAATCACATAGCAAAAGGAAAAGAGTAGTGAACAGAACAAACTTTTCTAAAGTGTTTTTAGGAAAATGGATGCATAGTTCAAGTAGTGAACCTTTTTTTAATGAAGAGAGTTATTTTCAAAGTAATAGTTTGCTGCATGCAGTTGACACCAGAGGTCGTGCTTATGAAGTGAAAAATGGTTGCATAATGGAGAAGGAGATAATGGTTCCAAGAGATGAGGTACAAGTGATGGCGGATGAGGCTATGGGGAGACGTCCTAAAGCCCCAGTGTACACTTGGAATTGTAGTAGTATTTGCACTGTGCGTCAGGAATCTATTGATAAATTTCGTGAGTTTCTAAGAGAATATAGTAAAAAAAAGTGTAAAACAGAAGATTAAGGTGCTTCAAAGTCTGGATCCATGCAGAGTGAGAGAGAATACTGGTTTGCAGGGTCATTCTCTGGCTTGTCTATCTAGAAAAGTGTGTAATAGTGTTTTCCATCATTTTAGGATGCTGGCTGTTCATCATACTGAAATGAGAAAGTTTGTGAGACGGTTGTATTTTGCTAAAAGTCCAGCAATAAAGTTAGATGAATTGAATAGGGCTCTGTTCCATGGAACGGTATCAGATGTAGAGAAGGTTGTTGATGAAATTCAGTTTTGTTACTTTGGTCCTGAACAAAACAGTGCAGAGAAGGACACAGTAAATGAGGAAGAAGTGGAAGAGAATGTAGAACCCTCTGTAAGTAAGACATTTAATGATCACATATTAAAATTTGCAATAATCTCTAATGAAAGACCAAATATTACTTGTATTTGTTGCCGCAGAACTCATTATAGAAAACAAACTAGGAATGTTGATCTCTACAGAAAGAGTGAAAATGAAGATAATTATAAGTGGAAGGATTTTGCCACATATATATTTCTTGAAAATTGTTTTGAATTGGGTGAAGATCAGCGTATTTGTAAATACTGTTACAACAAGTTAGAGGAAAATAGAATGCCGACCAGAGCTGTACATAATAATTTAGAATTGGATGCTATTCCTGCTGAACTTTCTGAATTAAATACATATGAGTCTATACTCATTCAATGTGTTCATCCGTTCCAGACCATAGTACGTATGGAGCCCAAAACTGGTAAATTACCTCCTTCAGATTTACTGAGAGGTTTAAAAGGTAGAGTGGTGTATTTGCCCTTGGATTTGAAAAAAAATATGGATACTTTGGAAACTGAACCATTACTTATTCTGGTTAATGGTGTACCTACAAAGAATAAGAAGATTTGGCAGGAGCTGGTAGATGTACGGAAAGTACAAAGAGCAAATTTGTATTTGAAAAGGAATAACAAATGGTATGAATCAATTTATATAGAAGAAGAAGAAGAATAAGATTTACAAGAAGACACAGAAACACCAACTGGACAAATTGAAAAAGTGGACAAGTCAAAGGAAGAAGAAATTTATGAACATTTTAGCATACATCCTCTTCATTCAAAAGAAGTTATGGGAGACAATATTGATCTATTTCAGATGAAGAAAGCAAAAGGAACTCCCGTGAGTGTATGGGAGGAGAGCTTGGAAGCTCGATGTTTTCCCCAGCTGTTTCCTAAAGGAAAAGGAGGACGATACGATGAACGTCCGGAACAGATTCCAGCTTCTTAGTATCGGACTACAAGACTATATGCTGAAGATACCAGATTTCGACAAAGTATTCCTTATTTGTTCCATCTTTTATTTGAAAGCGACTTGTCTGCATTGTCTTATGCAGTAAATCACATTTTAAAAAGTGGAGTACATTTGCAAAATGTGTCTACTAAGGATTTTATGGAGAAAGAGCAGCACCGAGATGATCATTTGGAAACACAACTGATCAATCTGATGGCTTGTCAGCGTTGAACAAATGAATATTGGTACCGACGCCATGGTGAATTGAAATGCATGTTACGGAATTTAGGAACACCAACATGGTTCGTTACCCTAAGCTGTGCCGAGTACGCTTGGGATGATTTACTGGATTTTCTACGAGAGGCAAATTCAAACATTAAAAACATTTAATACAAGACAGCAGGAGAACTGTGCTCATTGGATCCGGTTAATGTTTGCAGAAATTTCAATCATAGATTTGAGGCTATGATGTCCTTCATCTGCAATAAAAAAAATCCACCTCTAGGAGAAGTAGTGGATTTCTTTTGGAGAAAAGAGTACCAGGCAAGAGGTGCTCCTCATATTCATATGCTGTTGTGGATCAAGGATGCCCCAAAGTTTGGAACAGATACTGATGAAGCAGTGTTATCTTACATTGAAGAATATGCAACATGTGCTATACCAAAAAGCACAGAAGAGAAAAAGTTAAAGGAGCAAGTTTTACGTTTCCAAAGTCATCGGTGTGGAAAATACTGTCGACGGAAATACAAGAGCAAAGATAAATACTACACTAAATGTCGATTTGGATTTCCTAGACCTGTTCTTTCAAATGGAAGAGTTAACAGTTTTATGTCATCTGTGAGATATACTATCACAAGAAAATCACCTAAGAATACCTACAACCTTAAAAGAAAAGAAGAATCAAAAAATATAAATGACTACAACCCAGTGATTTTATCCATGTGGAACGTTAACATGGATATACAGTATGTAGCTGACAATTCCATTGCTGTTGCTCGATATGTAACGTCTTACATTACGAAATCAGAAAAAACAGAATTGAAGGAAATGTGGGAAGAGATTTCTCACGAGAAAACTGTCAGTAAGAAGCTGTACAGTTTCAGTTTGAAGATGTTATCGCATCGAGAAATTGGATCCTACGAATGTTCAGATAGGTTATCTTCTGCAAGTCTCTACTCGAAATCAAGAAGAATAATTTGGGCAAGTTTAGGCCTTGCAGCAATGAGAAATCGGGTACTGAAATCTGTTGGAGAAATTGAATATTTGGCCGAGAATGACCCAGAAAGTACAGATATTTTGAAATCAAACATGTTGGACACATATTATCCCAAGAGAAGTCATCATCTGGAGAACATGTGTCTCTATGAAGTGCTGCAGAACTACATTTATTCACGGAAAGCCGCAGAAGACATCAACAATGGAAAATATAAAGTCATTGGTGAGGAAGGATGTTTGGTGAAGCAAACAAAAGGAAGTTTGATAAATCACCGGAAGCTGAGTTGCGACACTACTGACAAAAAGGAATTTTACTACTTGGCTCTTTTACAGCTGTTTAAACCATGGCGTACAGAGGATGAACTACTGGGAGAATTTCAAAGCTATGAAGATTCTTTTAATGCTTGCAAAGACAGCATACAATGCAATACATTCACAACTTATCTGCAAATGTTAAATGAAGAAATTGAACAGGAAACTACAATTGCAGCAGAAATAGCTAGAGACAGTTCTCAGGACAGCCAAAGTTCAGGAACACTCAGTCAAGATCCCCTAGGACAACCAATCGTTGAAAATGAAGCATCAATAGCCATGAATGAAGTGGAAACGGCTATGAATCAAGCTCAAGAAGAATTTATAGACTTACAAAATTTGGAAAGACAACTGAACGAAGAGCAGCAACAAATTTATGAAGAGATCAGAAACAAAATTGATCACGGATTTCTACATGAAAAAAAGAGTGCTCATGCACATCATTTCATCCAATCAGGATGTATGTAAGCGGACAAGCTGGAACTGGAAAAAGTTTCCTAATAAAAGTCATCAGAAGCTACCTACAGCAAAAAACGGATTCTACTTTGTCTTGTGTGGTTACTGCTCCAACTGGGTTAGCAGCATATAACATAAAAGGAATCACTTTACATCGTTTGCTAATGTTACCAGTGGAGCATGAGAACAAAATACAATACAACAAGCTAACTGGAGAAGCACGCTTGGAAGTTTCAAGAGTATTGAAGAAGATGCAAGTTCTCATTATTGATGAGCTGAGCATGGTATCAAACTTAATGCTTGCCTTTGTGCATTTAAGAATGCAGCAAATTCTGAAGACAGACTATGACGTGTTATTTGGAGGAAAACACGTCATAGTTTTTGGAGATCTTTTGCAACTTACTCCAGTTAAAGGACAACCAGTGTTTAATACTGTGACACATGAAGACACGAAGAAGTCATTGGGAAGCATCAGTAATACAAATATTTGGTCCTTCTTTGAGTACAAGGAACTTACTACTAATATGAGGCAAGCAAACGATGAAGAATATGGAAGTATTCTGAAAGATATCAGAATTGGACTACTCACTGAAGCTGGCAAAAAAGCATTACAGAGTCGGCTGCTACATAATTTATTTCCAAAGGAAGAAATAGTTGCAGAGAAGATATACAAGAACATTGCAGAAAACAAAAGTGTCATCTGCTTAATGCCAACTCTACGTGAATGCTCAATATTCAATGAGGAGCTTTTGAAATTGGAAAAGGAAGATATCAGGAAATTGGAAGCAGTGGACAAAATTGAGGATGGAAGAATTACTGTCACATTAACAGGCACACTGAAAAATAAATTGGATTCACTAGAGAAGAACATTTCCAAAACAGCTGGATTAAAAAAAAATCTATATGTTTGCATGAACTGTAGAGTATTTTTAAGGAGATATTTGGATGTTGAAAAAGGTTTAGTTAATGGAGCTATGGGAAGAGTTGGGGGTTTTATTAATTATCAGAAAAAAGATGGAATTGAATGTTTAAAAATAAAATTTGATCAGATAGAAGAAGTTAAAGACATTTGTCGTTGTTCAGTTCGTTTCATGCTTGTGAAAGACTTATATGTACGTAGGAAGCAGTTTCCGTTTTCGCTAGCATATACTGTCACTATTCACAAGTCTCAAGGATTGACTGTAGATTGTGCATTTGTGAACATTGGTTCAACTGTGTTCAAAGAAGGTATGGCATATGTTGCTTTGTCACGAGTGAAAACATTATCAGGTTTATTCATGATAGACTTTGATGATTCAAAAGTTAGTGCTGATACAAATTGTGTAAAGGAGTATAATAGATTAAGAAGAACCTATGCTCCTCATTTAGGTCAGTATCCTGTGTTGGAGAAACGTGTAGTTTCTCGTAAAAGGAGAAATGAGAATATCTGTAATGAAGATGTAGAGAGGAGGAAAAAAAAGAGGAGTGATGTAATTGCAAGCAAAAAGAATAAGGAAAATGAAGAACAGGTTGTAGGATGTAATTTTGAAAATAGCTCTGGTGTCAACTGCTACGCTAATGTAGTGCTGAATGTTGCATTTTATCTGGAAAGTTTGCAAGAGCACATAATAGTAAATCAGGGAAAAAGATTCTGTTCTGTGCTGAGTCTCCTTTTTGAAAAGCTGAGTAATGATAAAACTCAAATAGAAAGTGCTACTGAAATTAGAAAACTTTTAGATGTATGTTCAGGACGAACACAGTTTTCTCAAAATGTACAGCAAGACGCACAGGAATTCTTGATGTATTTTCTTCAGGTACTGGAAGAAGAAGGGGTTCCCATTGAAAATTTATTTGGTCTCTCTTATAAATGGGAACATAGTTGTGAAAACTGTTATAATATATGTGGCTTTAATGTTGATAATGAAAGGTTTATTTATTTAACATTGCCAGAGAGTAAAACAGTCACTTTTGCTAAATTAGTTAAAGATGCTAATCATAGCATGCAATGCGGTGAGTGTAAATCTGACATGTTTTCAACGTTAATTTTAAAGGAATACGGACAGTATGTAATTTTAATGATGCAACGATGTAGAGCTGATGGTTCAAAATTGGATACTTTAATAAAGAAGTTTACAGGACAGCAATTATCAATTTCAGGAAAAACTTTTGTAACAGTTGCAATAATTTTCCATGATGGACCTACTGTAACTTCTGGTCATTACACAGTTTATCTTAAATGTGAAAAAGGCTGGACACTGTGTAATGATTCCCAATTGATTTTTAAGCAACGTTTGCCTTTTGATTTAGCAAATTCCTATCTAATCTTCCTGAAACCTAAATTTTAGAGAGATTTGGCAACATCTGGACAAAACAATTTTACCATTTTATTGGATTACCATTTGGAATTTACAAATAAAAAGATTTAACAAATTATCATTTGGCCTAATGGAAAGGTAACCAATTGTAATGTGGAATTTTTCCATTTTTTAAGGAAACTTTGGAAAAGCAAAAATTTAGAAAAAATCGGTAACATCTGCACAATTTAAATTTTGGAATGTTATTGGATTGCCATTGGAAATTTTTTCAAAAAAGATTTTTAAAATTACTATTTGGCCATGCGGAAAGGTAAACAATTCTATTGTGGACTTATTTAATTATTAATAAATCTTTCGGAAACCAAAATGTTACAGAGAATCGGTGACATCTGTACAATTTAAACTTTAGATTTTTATTGGATTACCATTGGAAATTTAACCCAAAAAGAATTTTAAAATTACTATTTGGCCTAAAGGAAATGGAACCCGATGTATTGTGGAGTTATTTGAGATATATTATTGTGATTATACTTCTGAAACAAAAATATCAGACGGTATTTTAAAGAAATAAGTATTGATATTAGATGATATTTTTAAAGAATATTATGCATTTCTATAAAGTTATGTTTATGCAAAAAGAGATTGTGGGCTTTTTTAAAACAATCTTTGAGATTGTTAATTTTTTTTTTGCCTGCTGTTAAATGATGAATGCAATTGCTTTCACAATTTATAGTGAAATGCAATATATTCTGAAAACAGCAAAAAAAAGGCAAAAATATTTTTTGAAAAATATGTAAATATGTGTACTGTATTATAAAATGTTTTATTAAATATTAATACTTTTTTCTTTTTTTTCAGATTGAGATAGAAAATTTTCGAAAACTAGAACCATTTTTAAAGCAATTAATTTTTTTTTTAAATGAATAAATATTTTTTTGAGTGGGTATGGTAAGTCAATAATATCATGGTCCCTTTTTTCCACTTCTCTACAATCACATTTTCAGTTTTTAATTGTAGTCTCTCAAGGACCTTGTAATGTGATAATTGATTTTTAGTGTTTTTAAAAAAAAAAAAAAAAAAATTACGCGTACCGTACGCGTACTGTAAAAAAAAAAAAAAAACGTTTTTAAAAACATATATCAAAAATAGATGAAAGGTAAGGTTGGCTCTTAAAAGAGCCGTTGTGTTCATGCAGGGATAGAGGAAAGAAAGATTGGGAATATTAGATGGTACGACAAGTGTGCTGATCTATTTTACAGTTCACTAGGGAAATACTGGTCTCCCTATAACTAATTAGATCATGAAAAGTGGCGCACCGTACTTCAACCCTCGCAAACCGAGGGTTAATTTCCAGAGGACCAGAAAAAGGAGATGCTCCCCCCACAGATGAAGGGCTCACCTGACCTGCAGAAGAAGGACTCGGCACTGCAGATGATGGTCCAGGCTGAGCTGCTGTGGATGTGCTTGGTTGATTTACTGAAGGGTTACCTTCAGTAAGTCGAGCATGTGTCCTTCTGTGTACATCCTTAAGGTGTCTCATCATGGTGTGATTCCCAAAGGAATACTTCCTGTCAGGATTACCTCTTGAAAGTACACGCTTACACAGCTTGCAAGTCACTAAGGGTGCATTTACCTTTTGCTGGCCTTCTGGAAAAGTAAAATACTCCCATACGTAAGAGGTCTTTTGTTTCCTCGCTCTCTGCCTCAAGGTAGTGCTGCTAGCCTCACTCTCAGAAGAGCTCTGCTGTTCTGCCATCGTATCACAAAGACAACCCAGCACCTTCTCCTAAGGGATCACAAGCAGAAATGAGGGGAATGGGTGTGGTGTAGGAGAGTTCTAGAACTGAAAGTAGTTTCAACCAATCAAAAGTTGTGTTTCATGATCACATGACCCATCGTACGCTTACGGTGCGCTTACGGCAAAAGTACGCATGCGCGTAAAAAAGACACGCGCTCGCGCACATGCGCATAACAGTCACTCCCCAACACTTCCGCGTAACGTGCGCGTGTAGCGTACACGCGTACGCGCCCCACGCGCAGTACGCGCGGCTACGCAAATTGCGTAACTATACGCAAACAGCGTAGATAAATTACGGACATTGCGTAAACCGTACGCTTACCGTAAGCTTACCGTACGCGCACTAAAAAAAAATAACAAAAAAAGGAAAATATGTATTGCTAATAAATTTTACCTGTTTATTTTATAAAAAATGTAAAATAAAAACATATTGTAGAATTTTAAAAATTTAACCATAGTCTTTAAAAAAGGATAGAAAATTAAAATAAAAATATGTAAAAAAAAAGAAGAAGGAAAAAAAAAAAATTAGCATTTAAAAAACCTTGCAAATTCACTGAAAAAACCATGGGTTTCACACACGTTATAGTTAGGAATTAGCATTTAAAAAACCTTTGAAATTCACTGAAAAAACCATGGGTTTCACACACGTTATAGTTAGGAATTAGCATTTAAAAAACCTTAGAAATTCAATGAAAAAACCAAAGGTTTCACGCATGTTATAGTTAGCTGGACATTTCACTCGTAAAAAACCATTGAAATTCCCCCGTTATAGTTAGTTCAGCTAACTATAACTCGCGCGCCCGCAATGCACTACTGATGACGTCACATATTACATCACTCATGACATGGTCAGTGACATCACTCATGACATCACTGATGACATCTCAAATGACATCACTGATGACATCATCCTTGTGATAGAGTGGTAGACCTCCTCTCACCCTAATATAACCTTTGATACACACATTTAAAAATAGAGACTGAAATTTTCAAAAAAATGGACATACCAATAACAGTTACAACAACCTATTCAGTAATTCTAAGATCCACATACACATCCACTCATCCACCAACAATCCTATACAGTCACTCATACATGTACTCACACATCATATGTACTCATACACCTAAACATCCTGTAACACAATGCCACTCATCCATAGAGTTACTCACACATATTCACTCATGCTAATAAAGAATCAAACATCCATTTACCTGCATATACAGTTATACACACACCACCACACTTACTTTTACAGAAACTTACACATACTTAGTCTTTTAAATAATCACTTATAGAAACACATACTTATTCATACAGGCACTCTTCCAATCTCTCACTCGCACATATACTTACTTATATACACCAATAGTCATATATACTAGTTTAAAACATATGTAGTTACTCATAAAGACACTATTGAGACAGTCATTCACTCACTAACACACCCATACACACACTCATCCACCCATACGGTCCTACACACATGCTGTCTTCAACACATACAAACAGTGAGTCACTCATTCATGCACCTATGCACTACATAATAACCCCCACCGAACCATGAAGACACTCAGACACTCATACTGATAGTCAAAAAACCAACTAATAACCTATATAGACACTCATGTAGCTACTCACCAACCCATGCAGCCACTTATATACAAAGTGAGAGACTGATACAGGTATTTACACATTTAAACATTACTCACTTAGCCATGTATTCATAAAGATACACTTAATCAGTCAGTTACACAATCAATTTTTCAAAAACAAATCATCAATTTAGACACTTATATACTCATTTATTCTTCCATCGACCTTGAGATATACATATATTAAACATATTTAATTTTCAGAAAAACACACATTCACTGGATGATGTCATCAGTGATGTCATTTGAGATGTCATCAGTGATGTCATGAGTGATGTCACTGACCATGTCATGAGTGATGTAATATGTGACGTCATCAGTAGTGCATTGCGGGCGCGCGAGTTATAGTTAGCTGAACTAACTATAACGGGGGAATTTCAATGGTTTTTTACGAGTGAAATGTCCAGCTAACTATAACATGTGTGAAACCTTTGGTTTTTTCATTGAATATATATATATATATATATATATTACCTACTGGCGGTCGCCAGTAGGTAGTTATAGTTAGGACCCTGTTTCCATAGGAAATCCGCAACATTCTATTTGGAATAACTTTGGCGCCGGTCGACAAATCCTTGTGAAATTTTCAAAATAGGTGGGGCGCTACGCTCCGCTCCTACCCTGAAAGTCTCGGGGGGATTCGTCAAGCGGGGGCTGAGATAAAAGGGGGGTCCCAAAACACATTTTTCCCATGCATTTTTCCATAGGACCTTTAGACACAGCTACAGCCCGAACGGCTGAACAGAATTATTTGAAATTTGGCAGAGAGGTAGTCCTCAGGTCAAGGAAGTGCCTTTTGTAGGTTTGGTGTAAATATGTTCAGTAGATTCTGAGAAAATAGCCTTTAAATCAATATATATATCTGAGCCAGCTTACGGTGCGCTTACGGTGCGCTTAACGTACGCGTACGGTGACGTGCGCGAGCGCGATTCTGATTGGCTCTTAGATCTTAGTAAACATTCGAATCGGTCAAAACCAGGAAGCGGCGGCCGCCATTTTGTGTATTTCACTCAGAAAAAAAAGGGTGATAACTTGAAAAGGGGGCAAGGAAGAGAGTTACAGACCCCCTAACATTTGTAAGGGGGTCAAAGAAGGACAGAAAAGTACAAAGAAAACATTTATTGATTTAAAAAAAAATCGCGTGGTACGCGTACGGTAAGCTCACCGTACGCGTACGGTAAAAAAAAAATAAAAAAAGAAATGAAATGCAGATTTAAGTGTTTAGATATTAGGGGGCTCTAAAAAGAGCCGTTGTGTTTATGAAGTGATTTTTTATTGGTACCTACAAGTAAGTACCGATGCAGAGTCTAAGGTTCAAGAGGAAGACTCTGTTCCCTTCATCAGTGAAGTGTACACCATCTCCTCTATAAATGTCTTGCATGTCGTAACGCAAGTTGTTGTGGTAAATGGAACCCATACCATAGTCACGGAGGAAAGCAGAAACAGATTTGTTGACGTGCTTTCTTGCTTTGTCAATCTGTGGACAAAAATGATTGGACCAGTTCCATTTTTGCCTTTGGCATATTTTAGAAAACACAAAGGCAGTTTTAGGGAAAAGTGAAAACAGTTGTGCAAAGGTCTCCTTCATAAGCATTTCCAGACCTACCCCAGTCAAAGTGCCTAGGTCATTGCCACCACAGTGCACTATTATGAGGTCAGGGTGTTGGATTTGCATGAAGGATTTCACCAATGGCATCAATTGGTGCCACTTAAACCCTCTCTGACCAGGTGTAATTCAGTAGAATGGTAAAAAGAAATGAAAGACAGTTTGGAAATGGAGGCAAACATATTTTTTTTATTAAAAAAAAAACTGATTGGCTGTTTCATACCATTCTAGAATAAAAACTAGGCTGTATGTGTAAATTTATAGAAGCATGTTTTGTATTGGTACAGAAAAATGTGTTACCAAAGAACAGTACTATGGATTTGCTGTTAGGTTTGAAAAGTCAAGCACTCCTGCTCTTTGGAAATGAAACATTGTGTGGCGAACTTCTGACCTAACTCCACACAGCAGTGTTCCATGAGCTGTTGCTATGGTAGCAGGCAGAAGTCAAGTTGGGGGAAGGGTACTAGGCAGAAGTCAAGTTGGGGGAAGGGTACTTTTGGAAAAGGGTTGGTTTTCAACCAATAGAAATGTGTGATTACATTTGAAAAAAAGGGGGAAGCACTGAGATTTGAAATTAACATGTATATGTGTGGAAAAAGAGAGGGAACGTTTGCCATTATCTGGTTCTGCTGAGAGGAGAGAGGTGTACAGAACAGAGATCCTGGCTCTGATAATCTGCTGTTTGAGTGCCACATTTCTTTTACAATTAACTAATTTTAAAGGTGAGTTTAGAGTTTGAGAGGGGATGTATATGGTAAATTAAGAAATGAATAATAGAATTGGAATTCCTTTTGTTGAAGTTGTGTTTATTATTTTCTGTTTTGGGAGAAATGTAAATGTGAGGAACATGTAAAATAATATGGACTATGTTTTCACGAAAAATTAAGGTGTACTGGTAAAAATAAGGAATACTTTAAGGGTTTGAGGTTGCACTCAGTAATGCAAATACATTCAGCATCAGTGAGGCTGGTTGCCCTTGCTGGAGTGTAGTGAGTCACCCAGGTTACACATGTTGCTGGTCTCAGAAAGCTGTTTGGTATTGCTCTGGTGATTTTACATTTGCATTAGATGGAAAGGGGGAGGTATTTTTTTATGCAGAAGCAGACTCTTAGCACACAGCCAGCTGGTTATCCTGTGGAATCATGGATAGTATTCACAACCGAGTGGGGTTTGAGGTTTCAGTTAGTAATGCAAATACATTCAGCATCAGTAAGGCTGGTTGCCCTTGCTGGAGTGTAGTCAGTCACCCAGGTTACACATGGTGCTGGTTTCAAAAAGCAGTTTGGACATGTGCTGTTTTCAGAATCTGAAAAGTGGATTCAAAATGTGTCAGTCTGTAAAAGTGTTTATCACTTGCCAAAAAAAAGAGTAGTAAGTGTGCTTTCAAATTGGCAAAGATATTTCGTTTTGTGACTAATATGAAAACATGACTCTGTGTGCAAATAGGAATTACAGGCAGAGATTTATTGCGTATTGCTCTGGTGATTTTACATTTGTATTAGATGGAAAGGGGGAGGTATTTTTTTATGCAGAAGCAGACTCTTAGTACACAGCCAGCTGCTTATCCTGTGGAATCATGCATAGTATTCACAACCGAGTGGGGTTTGAGGTTTCAGTCAGTAATGCAAATACATTCAGCATCACTAAGGCTGGTTGCCCTTGCTGGAGTGTAGTCAGTCACCCAGGTTACACATGGTGCTGGTCTGAAAAAGCAGTTTGGACATGTGCTTTTATCAGAATCTGAAAAGTGGATTCATAATGTGTCAGTCTGTAAAAGTGTTTATCACTTGCCAAAAAAAAAGAGTAGTAAGTGTGCTTTCAAATTGGCAAAGAAATTTCGTTTTGTGACTAATGTGAAAACATGACTCTGTGTGTAAATAGGAATTACAGGCAGAGATTTATTGCGTATTGCTCTGGTGATTTTACATTTGCATTAGATGGAAAGGGGGAGCCATTTTTTTGTGCAGAAGCAGACTCTTAGCACACACCCAGCTGCTTATCCTGTGGAATCATGCACAGTATTCACAACCGAGTGGGGTTTGAGGTTTCAGTCAGTAATGCAAATACATTCAGCATCACTAAGGCTGGTTGCCCTTGCTGGAGTGTAGTCAGTCACCCAGGTTACACATGGTGCTGGTCTGAAAAAGCAGTTTGGACATGTGCTTTTATCAGAATCTGAAAAGTGGATTCAAAATGTGTCAGTCTGTAAAAGTACTTATCACTTGCCAAAAAAAAGAGTAGTAAGTGTGCTTTCAAATTGGCAAAGAAATTTCGTTTTCTGCCTAATATCTAACCATGACTCTGTGTGCAAAGAGGAATTACAGGCATAGATTTATTGCGTATTGCTTTGGTGAATTTACATTTGCATTAGATGTAAAGGGGGAGCCATTTTTTTGTGCAGAAGCAGACTCTTAGCACACACCCAGCTGCTTATCCTGTGGAATCATGCACAGTATTCACAACCGAGTGGGGTTTGAGGTTTCAGTCAGTAATGCAAATACATTCAGCATCACTAAGGCTGGTTGCCCTTGCTGGAGTGTAGTCAGTCACCCAGGTTACACATGGTGCTGGTCTGAAAAAGCAGTTTGGACATGTGCTTTTTTAAGAATCTGAAAAGTGGATTCAAAATGTGTCAGTCTGTAAAAGTACTTATCACTTGCCAAAAAAAAGAGTAGTAAGTGTGCTTTCAAATAGGCAAAGAAATTTCGTTTTGTGACTAATATGAAAACATGACTCTGTGTGCAAATAGGAATTACAGGCAGAGATTTATTGCGTATTGCTTTGGTGAATTTACATTTGCATTAGATGTAAAGGGGGAGCCATTTTTTTGTGCAGAAGCAGACTCTTAGCACACAGCCAGCTGCTTATCCTGTGGAATCATGCATAGTAATGACAACCGAGTGGGGTTTGAGGTTTCAGTCAGTAATGCAAATACATTCAGCATCAGTAAGGCTGGTTGCCCTTGCTGGAGTGTAGTCAGTCACCCAGGTTACACATGTTGCTGGTCTCAGAAAGGTGTTTGGTATTGCTCTGGTGATTTTACATTTGCAATAGATGGAAAGGGGGAGCTATTTTTTTATGCAGAAGCAGACTCTTAGCACACACCCAGCTGCTTATCCTGTGGAATCATGCACAGTATTCACATCCGAGTGGGGTTTGAGGTTGCACTTAGTAATGCAAATATATTCAGCATCACTAACGCTGGTTGCCCTTGCTGGAGTGTAGTCAGTCACCCAGGTTACACATGTTGCTGGTCAGAGAAAGCTGTTTGGTATTGCTCTGGTGATTTTACATTTGCATTAGATGGAAAGGGGGTGTTATTTTTTTATGCAGAAGCAGACTCTTAGCACACAACCAGCTGCTTATCCTGTGGAATCAAGCACAGTATTCACAACCGAGTGGGGTTTGAGGTTGCAGTTAGTAATGCAAATACATTCAGCATCACTAAGGCTGGTTGCCCTTGCTGGAGTGTAGTCAGTCACCCAGGTTACACATGTTGCTGGTCTGAAAATGTTGTTTGGACATGTGCTTTTATCAGAATCTAAAAAGTGGATTCAAAATGTGTCAGACTGTAAAAGTGTTTATCACTTGACAAAAAAAAGAGTAGTAAGTGTGCTTTCAAATAGGCAAAGAAATTTCGTTTTGTGACTAATATGAAAACATGACTCTGTGTGCAAATAGGAATTACAGGCAGAGATTTATTGCGTATTGCTTTGGTGAATTTACATTTGCATTAGATGTAAAGGGGGAGCCATTTTTTTGTGCAGAAGCAGACTCTTAGCACACAGCCAGCTGCTTATCCTGTGGAATCATGCATAGTAATGACAACCGAGTGGGGTTTGAGGTTTAAGTCAGTAATGCAAATACATTCAGCATCAGTAAGGCCGGTTGCCCTTGCTGGAGTGTAGTCAGTCACCCAGGTTACACATGTTGCTGGTCTCAGAAAGGTGTTTGGTATTGCTCTGGTGATTTTACATTTGCAATAGATGGAAAGGGGGAGCTATTTTTTTATGCAGAAGCAGACTCTTAGCACACACCCAGCTGCTTATCCTGTGGAATCATGCACAGTATTCACATCCGAGTGGGGTTTGAGGTTGCACTTAGTAATGCAAATATATTCAGCATCACTAACGCTGGTTGCCCTTGCTGGAGTGTAGTCAGTCACCCAGGTTACACATGTTGCTGGTCAGAGAAAGCTGTTTGGTATTGCTCTGGTGATTTTACATTTGCATTAGATGGAAAGGGGGTGTTATTTTTTTATGCAGAAGCAGACTCTTAGCACACAACCAGCTGCTTATCCTGTGGAATCAAGCAGAGTATTCACAACCGAGTGGGGTTTGAGGTTGCAGTTAGTAATGCAAATACATTCAGCATCACTAAGGCTGGTTGCCCTTGCTGGAGTGTAGTCAGTCACCCAGGTTACACATGTTGCTGGTCTGAAAATATTGTTTGGACATGTGCTTTTATCAGAATCTAAAAAGTGGATTCAAAATGTGTCAGACTGTAAAAGTGTTTATCACTTGACAAAAAAAAGAGTAGTAAGTGTGCTTTCAAATTGGCAAAGAAATTGCGAATTCTGACTAATATGTAAACATGACTCTGTGTACAAAGAGGAATTACAGGCAGAGATTTATTGCGTATTGCTCTGGTGATTTTACATTTGCATTAGATGGAAATGGGGACCTATTTTTTTTGTGCAGAAGCAAACTCTTAGCACACACCAGCTGTTTATCCTGTGGAAACATGCACAGTATTCACAACCGAGTGGGGTTTGAGGTTTTAATCAGTAATGCAAATACATTCAGCATCACTGGCTGGTTGCCCTTGCTGGAGTGTAGTCAGTCACCCAGGTTACACATGTTGCTGGTCTGAAAAAGCTGTTTGGACATGTGCTGTTTTCAGAATCTGAAAAGTGGATTCAAAATGTGTCAGACTGTAAAAGTACTTATCACTTGCCAAAAAAGTAGTAGAAAGTATGCTTTGCAATTGGCAAAGAAATTTCGTTTTCTGCCTAATTTCAAAGCATGACTCTGTGTGCATACAGGAATTGTTTTTAGATATTTAATTTGTGAAGGTGTTATTGTGATTTTCATTTATAGGAAAGGGGTTTATAGTATTTTAAGATTTCAAAAGATCATAAAAATGTAGTAATATATTTAAATAAAATAAAGGAATTTTTTTTTAGTTTTTTTCAGGTATTGCTGAAGAGCAGTGAACAAAATTTAAGATGCCTACAAAATCCAGACTAAAGAAAGACCACAAAAAAAACCTATATTTGAAGACAACTGGAGGACCTAAGTTAGTTGGAGATGCTCATGTTGGGAAAAAGAACAAATCTTCTGGTAAGCAGACAAAAGATTTTTTAAAGAACATCTTCAAAAAAAGGAAAAATGTACAAAATGTCTGTACTGGAAAGAATGTTTTCAATATAAAAAAACAGGAAAAAATTGAGAATTTAGTTAATGCAAATATACCTTCTGCAACAATAAAGATTAACTTAAACAGAAAAACAGCGTTTAAAGAGATACGTAGAAAAATGTTTCAGAGAAGAGTTATGTCCAATTTGATAAAGGATGTGAAGAAATATAAGCAAAAGGCAAAATATTACAAGAGAAAAAAAGAAATTGAAGCCATTGCAGCAAAGGCATTAGAATTAAAAAGGAAACTATTCATTTTAATTTTGAATAGGATGCGTACATTAGATAAAATGGTTAATGTACTGAAATTACAAAGCAAAAGGAAAAGAGTAGTGAACAGAACAAACTTTTGTAAAGTGTTTTTAGGAAAATGGATGCATAGTTCAAGTAGTCAACCTTTTTTTAATGAAGAGAGTTATTTTCAAAGTAATAGTTTGCTGCATGCAGTTGACACCAGAGGTCGTGCTTATGAAGTGAAAAATGGTTGCATAATGGAGAAGGAGATAATGGTTCCAAGAGATGAGGTACAAGTGATGGCGGATGAGGCTATGGGGAGACGTCCTAAAGCCCCAGTGTACACTTGGAATTGTAGTAGTATTTGCACTGTGCGTCAGGAATCTATTGATAAATTTCGTGAGTTTCTAAGAGAATATAGTAAAAAAAGTGTAAAACAGAAGATTAAGGTGCTTCAAAGTCTAGATCCATGCAGAGTGTGAGAGAATACTGGTTTGCAGGGTCATTCTCTGGCTTGTCTATCTAGAAAAGTGTGTAATAGTGTTTTCCATCATTTTAGGATGCTGGCTGTTCATCATACTGAAATGAGAAAGTTTGTGAGACGGTTGTACTTTGCTAAAAGTCCAGCAATAAAGTTAGATGAATTGAATAGGGCTCTGTTCCGTGGATCGGTATCAGATGTAGAGAAGGTTGTTGATGAAATTCAGTTTTGTTACTTTGGTCCTGAACAAAACAGTGCAGAAAAGGACACAGTAAATGAGGAAGAAGTGGAAGACAATGTAGAACCCTCTGTAAGTAAGACATTTAATGATCACATAACAAAATTTGAAAAAATCTCTAATGAAAGACCAAATATTACTTGTATTTGTTGCCGCAGAACTCATTATAGAAAACAAACTAGGAATGTTGATCTCTACAGAAAGAGTGAAAATGAAGATAATTATAAGTGGAAGGATTTTGCCACATATATATTTCTTGAAAATTGTTTTGAATTGGGTGAAGATCAGCGTATTTGTAAATACTGTTACAACAAGTTAGAGGAAAATAGAATGCCGACCAGAGCTGTACATAATAATTTAGAATTGGATGCTATTCCTGCTGAACTTTCTGAATTAAATACATATGAGTCTATACTCATTCAATGTGTTCATCCGTTCCAGACCATAGTACGTATGGAGCCCAAAACTGGTAAATTACCTCCTTCAGATTTACTGAGAGGTTTAAAAGATAGAGTGGTGTATTTGCCCTTGGATTTGAAAAAAAATATGGATACTTTGGAAACTGAACCATTACTTATTCTGGTTAATGGTGTACCTACAAAGAATAAGAAGATTTGGCAGGAGCTGGTAGATGTACGGAAAGTACAAAGAGCAAATTTGTATTTGAAAAGGAATAAAAAATGGTATGAATCAATTTATATAGAAGAAGAAGAAGAATAAGATTTACAAGAAGACACAGAAACACCAACTGGACAAATTGAAAAAGTGGACAAGTCAAAGGAAGAAGAAATTTATGAACATTTTAGCATACATCCTCTTCATTCAAAAGAAGTTATGGGAGACAATATTGATCTGTTTCAGATGAGGAAAGCAAAAGGAACTCCCGTGAGTGTATGGGAGGAGAGCTTGGAAGCTCGATGTTTTCCCCAGCTGTTTCCTAAAGGAAAAGGAGGACGATACGATGAACGTCCAGAACAGATTCCAGCTTCTGAGTATCGGACTATAAGACTATATGCTGAAGATCCCAGATTTCGACAAAGTATTCCTTATTTGTTCCATCTTTTATTTGAAAGCGACTTGTCTGCACTATCTTCTGCAGTAAATCACATTTTAAAAAGTGGAGTACATTTACAAAATGTGTCTGCTAAGGATTTTATGGAGAAAGTGCAGCTCCGAGATGATCATTTGGAAACACAACTGATCAATCTGATGGCTTGTCAGCGTGGGACAAATGAATATTGGTACCGACGCCATGGTGAATTAAAATGCATGTTACGAAATTTAGGAACACCAACATGGTTCCTTACCCTAAGCTGTGCTGAGTACGCTTGGGATGATTTACTGGATTTTCTACGAGAGGCAAATTCAAACATTAAAAGCATCGAATACAAGACAGCAGGAGAACTGTGCTCATTGGATCCGGTTAATGTTTGCAGATATTTCAATCATAGATTTGAGGCTATGATGTCCTTCATCTGCAATAAAAAAAATCCACCTCTAGGAGAAGTAGTGGATTTCTTTTGGAGAAAAGAGTACCAGGCAAGAGGTGCTCCTCATATTCATATGCTGTTGTGGATCAAGGATGCCCCAAAGTTTGGAACAGATACTGATGAAGCAGTGTTATCTTACATTGAAGAATATGCAACATGTGCTATACCAAAAAGCACAGAAGAGAAAAAGTTAAAGGAGCAAGTTTTACGTTTCCAAAGTCATCGGTGTGGAAAATACTGTCGACGGAAATACAAGAGCAAAGATAAATACTACACTAAATGTCGATTTGGATTTCCTAGACCTGTTCTTTCAAATGGAAGAGTAAACAGTTTTATGTCATCTGTGAGACATACTATCACAAGAAAATCACCTAAGAATACCTACAACCTAAAAGGAAAAGAAGAATCAAAAAATATAAATGACTACAACCCAGTCATTTTATCCATGTGGAATGCTAACATGGATATACAGTATGTAGCTGACAATTCCATTGCTGTTGCTCGATATGTAACGTCTTACATTACTAAATCTGAAAAAACTGAACTGAAAGAAATGTGGGAAGAGATTTCTCACGAGAAGACTGTCAGTAAGAAGCTGTACAGTTTCAGTTTAAAGATGTTATCGCATCGAGAAATTGGATCCTACGAATGTTCAGATAGGTTATCATCTGCAAGTCTCTACTCGAAATCAAGAAGAATAATTTGGGCAAGTTTAGGATTTGCAGTAGGCCTGGGCCAAAATTCCGTTCCGTTCGCGGAAGTTGCGATATTTTGGCATTCTCGCGTTCCGCGGAAAGCGCGAAAATGTCAAAATTTCCGCATTCCGCAGCTTAGCGATAATTTTTTTCTTGCTCGCGCTGTAAAACAATACATTCTCGCGCGCGCGCGATCGCCTTACCTGAATCCCTGCGTTCTCCGACAAGTTTTCTTGACCCGGTCGCGTTCTCCACGAGATGTTGGATTTTGGTAGCCATTTTGCGCTGTCTCGCGAGAGTTCGCGGCCGCATTCAAGTCATTTTTCACGCGATCACGTCATTTGTCGCGCGATCAGGTATTTCTTCTCGCGATCATGCACCGCGCGAGTATGAGAAGATTGAGATCTCGAACATGTCATTCTACATCGCGAGCCAGAGAATGAGGACGCGGGCACATGAAATCGAACGCGAACAGGAGAAAGAGACCGCGAACACGTCATATCCAACGCGACAGGGACAAAGAAGAGAACGCGATCATATCGTTTTCGACACGCCGGCGGAAGTAATGTGAAGCTGGAGAACTCAACAATGTAAAATTTACAATTTGGAGAGGAATATCGGCTCTAGCAGCATGAAACCATCTGCAAATACTGATTTTGGATGAAAAGAACTCCTTACATTCACATTTGGCTTTCCTTTTTTGTGCAAGGACTCCAGGATTCATTTTTTTTTTACAAAGTGGAGAGAGGGAGGAAGTGACACAGATTCTCCAACTTCCTGTTCCTGTCCAGCAGGCTCCTCCCAGTGCTTTGTCCATCTCCTGCTCATTCTGCCTTTGGATTTGGAGCTGGAAAGATCTCTCTTTTTGTCTGCTGCATCATTGCAATTGGATTTCAGGATTTTTGGAATAGGATATTTTACAAGTAAGTGGTTGTTGTGTTTGATTGTGGGCATTGCAGTTGTTGTGTAACTACAATTTATTTTTGATAATTAATTATCATCATTCCTTTTTTTTTTTTTTAATTTATTTTAATTTTGTGGGTTGTAGTAGTAGGCCCGAGCTAGCCATGGGCATGGCCTCATGGGTGTGTGTGTGCATGATGAAGCAACTGTTCCTTTTGTTTTTTGAATATATTTCATTTTCAATCACATTTAGGGCATGGATGGCATTGGATTGAGTTGGGGAAGTGTGTATTTTGGGGTGGCCTTGCTGATGTTGTTGGGGCTCTCCATGTGGCTGGTGGCCATTTTGAGGCCTAGGCCTGCAAGCTTGCCTGGCCTTGTCTGCCAGCAGGCCTGCTTTCATCCACTGCTACCAGAGCAGGTAGCCACAGCTTTAGTAATCTACTGTTTTCTGTGTGTTCTGTTGATTTTAGACATCATTTTGGGCATGGATGGCATTGGATTGAGTTGGGGAAGTGTGTATTTTGGGGTGGCCTTGCTGATGTTGTTGGGGCTCGCCATGTGGCTGGTGGCCATTTTGAGGCCTAGGCCTGCAAGCTTGCCTGGCCTTGTCTGCCAGCAGGCCTGCTTTCATCCACTGCTACCAGAGCAGGTAGCCACAGCTTTAGTAATCTACTGTTTTCTGTGTGTTCTGTTGATTTTAGACATCATTTTGGGCATGGATGCCATTGGATTGAGTTGGGGAAGTGTGTATTTTGGGGTGGCCTTGCTGATGTTGTTGGGGCTCGCCATGTGGCTGGTGGCCATTTTGAGGCCTAGGCCTGCAAGCTTGCCTGGCCTTGTCTGCCAGCAGGCCTGCTTTCATCCACTGCTACCAGAGCAGGTAGCCACAGCTTTAGTAATCTACTGTTTTCTGTGTGTTCTGTTGATTTTAGACATCATTTTGGGCATGGATGGCATTGGATTGAGTTGGGGAAGTGTGTATTTTGGGGTGGCCTTGCTGATGTTGTTGGGGCTCGCCATGTGGCTGGTGGCCATTTTGAGGCCTAGGCCTGCAAGCTTGCCTGGCCTTGTCTGCCAGCAGGCCTGCTTTCATCCACTGCTACCAGAGCAGGTAGCCACAGCTTTAGTAATCTACTGTTTTCTGTGTGTTCTGTTGATTTTAGACATCATTTTGGGCATGGATGCCATTGGATTGAGTTGGGGAAGTGTGTATTTTGGGGTGGCCTTGCTGATGTTGTTGGGGCTCTCCATGTGGCTGGTGGCCATTTTGAGGCCTAGGCCTGCAAGCTTGCCTGCCCTTGTCTGCCAGCAGGCCTGCTTTCATCCACTGCTACCAGAGCAGGTAGCCACAGCTTTAGTAATCTACTGTTTTCTGTGTGTTCTGTTGATTTTAGACATCATTTTGGGCATGGATGCCATTGGATTGAGTTGGGGAAGTGTGTATTTTGGGGTGGCCTTGCTGATGCTGTTGGGGCTCGCCATGTGGCTGGTGGCCATTTTGAGGCCTAGGCCTGCAAGCTTGCCTGGCCTTGTCTGCCAGCAGGCCTGCTTTCATCCACTACTACCAGAGCAGGTAGCCACAGCTTTAGTAATCTACTGTTTTCTGTGTGTTCTGTTGATTTTAGACATCATTTTGGGCATGGATGGCATTGGATTGAGTTGGGGAAGTGTGTATTTTGGGGTGGCCTTGCTGATGCTGTTGGGGCTCTCCATGTGGCTGGTGGCCATTTTGAGGCCTAGGCCTGCAAGCTTGCCTGGCCTTGTCTGCCAACAGGCCTGCTTTCATCCACTGCTACCAGAGCAGGTAGCCACAGCTTTAGTAATCTACTGTTTTCTGTGTGTTCTGTTGATTTTAGACATCATTTTGGGCATGGATGGCATTGGATTGAGTTGGGGAAGTGTGTTTTTTGGGGTGGCCTTGCTGATGCTGTTGGGGCTCGCCATGTGGCTGGTGGCCATTTTGAGGCCTAGGCCTGCAAGCTTGCCTGGCCTTGTCTGCCAACAGGCCTGCTTTCATCCACTGCTACCAGAGCAGGTAGCCACAGCTTTAGTAATCTACTGTTTTCTGTGTGTTCTGTTGATTTTAGACATCATTTTGGGCATGGATGGCATTGGATTGAGTTGGGGAAGTGTGTTTTTTGGGGTGGCCTTGCTGATGTTGTTGGGCCTGGACATGTGGCTGGTGGCCATTTTGAGGCCTAGGCCTGCAAGCTTGCCTGGCCTTGTCTGCCAGCAGGCCTGCTTTCATCCACTGCTACCAGAGCAGGTAGCCACAGCTTTATTGATCAAGTGTTTTCTATGTGATCTGTTGAATTTTTAGACATCACCTTCCTGAGAGTGTAGTGTGGCTGTACACAGTACTAGTAGTATAACATAGCTCTAGTTAAAAAAAATTCATAAATGGCTAGACTATCTTTTGTTTGCACTAGTACAGTACTAAGTAACTGAACCACAAAAACAAATGCAACATTTCACTGATGTTCTTCTCCTGTCTTCTTTGCTTTTAGGTGCACAAAAGACAGAGTAGGAGGTGTCATCGGCATCACCTGGCTACCCGTTGTACTGCCAGCCAGACAGAAGTCCTGCTGCGCATCACGCCCACGTGTGACCAGAACTTGTTGTGCATCTGCCTCCTGCCTGACGTCGGAATAAGATGGCCCCAAAGAAAGGTACCAGGTCCAGTACCAAGAAAGTTGCTGGTGAGAAGAAGGAACAGAAAAAGGAAGTGCCATTAACCACGACTGGTGGTGTGCCGGCCAAGGTTTTTTTTGGCACCAAAGCGTTGTCCGGGAACCAAGCTGGGAGCAGCACAGCGGTCCAGCAACCCCACCAACCTAGGCCCAAGGGCTTTACTGTCGCAGAGGTAGCCAGTCTACTAACGGGCAGCGGTGTTGAAGAAATGTCATTACCGCAAAGTAGTACACAATCAAGTTCAACGCAGGCGCAAACTCAGCAGATCAGTGTGCAGCCGGCGCAACCAGAACAGCAGCAGCAGCCGGCGCAACCAGAACAGCAGCAGCAGCCGGCGCAACCAGAACAGCAGCAGCAGCCGGCGCAACCAGAACAGCAGCAGCAGCCGGCGCAACCAGAACAGCAGCAGCAGCCGGCGCAACCAGAACAGCAGCAGCAGCCGGCGCAACCAGAACAGCAGCAGCAGCCGCCGCAACCAGAACAGCAGCAGCAGCCGCCGCAACCAGACCAGCAGCAGCAGCCGCCGCAACCAGACCAGCAGCAGCAGCCGCCGCAACCAGACCAGCAGCAGCAGCCGCCGCAACCAGAACAGCAGCAGCCGCCACAACAGCCCACCATAGTAGTTGTTGCTCCTGACGTAGGGGCATTTCAGGAAATCGAGCTTCCTGCAGACAAAGCGGAGCGAAGTCAAACCACTGTTCCAGAACATCTATTGTCTTCCAGACCACCAGCAAGGAAAAGGAGGCTTAGTCCATCATCTTCTTCTTCAAGCCCCGCTTCTGATGATCGTGATGACACTTGGGTCCCACCAGCTCGGTCTGAGAGTGAAGTACGCCACAAGACATTGCTTCTGAAAAGGAAGGTCCCAGAAAAACTTAGAGTTATGGAGGTAGATGTAGAAGAGGGGGGTGATGATGTTGATGAAGACGAGCCAGTCATCACGCACATTACTCCCGCCCCAAAGGGATTGGAGACCGACATTCTAACCCTATCCAGAAAGGCTGCTACTGAGCGGGATGCAGCACGGATCTCACCAACACAGGTTACACCACCACTACCTCCAGCTGCCATATTTTCCAAGGCCCGGCAGGGACCTACATCCAGCTCAACCACCTCAGTAGGAAGTGGTAGTAAAAGTCACAGTGTAGGTGGACAGGGTCACATATTTTCAAGGACCCCCTCAAGTTCATCTGGTGTTGAAAGTGGCACATCCAGCAGTGCCAGAAAGTTCTCCTCCCCAGTTTGGGACTTCTTTTCTGTTAGCGCCAAGGAGGAGAACGTTGCTATATGCGCAATTTGTCGGCAAGGTGTTCGGCGTGGTAAGCTTGGTACAAACTATGGTACCGGAGGACAAGCAAGTCATCTCAGAACACACCACACTATTGTGTGGGAGGATCACCTACTTAAGTTAAAAGAAAGTAGGAAAACTAAACCCTTTGAAGTTGGTCAGGAATCAGGGAGCGATATTATTGTGGTGGCAGGTGAAGAACAGGGAGGCATTTCTAGCCCTGTCTCCAGTAGTGCAGTCACTGCAGTGGTAACGCCCACATCCTCCTCAGTAACATCAGAGTGGCACCGCAGTAAGAGCCATACTCAGAGTGTGGGTGAGACACCAAGGCGACCGGCGGCGAGTACCTCAATGAGACAATCTGTGTCGTTGAGCCTTAGTGGGTTAATGGCACCACTAAGGAAAGTAAGCCAGCCTACCATTGACAGCATGTTTAGGTTGGAGGGGCAGTTCCAACGCAACCACCCAACGGCACGATTGTACAATGCGAAGCTGGCTAAAATGTTAGCGCTGGACCTTCTTCCTTTTTCATTTGTGGAAGGGGTGGGTTTCCTTGAATTTGTGTCTGCCATCTGCCCGAAATGGAAAGTTCCAAGCCGGTCCTATTTCGCAAGAATTGCTGTTCCGGCACTACATCATGATGTGCTGGAATTGGTTGGACAAGCTTTGCAGAAGAGTGCTGTGCACAATATCCACCTGACAACAGACATGTGGACCAGTTGCCAAGCCACAGATTACATGTGTATCACTGCACACTGGATCTCTTTTGTGGGGGTTAAAGATCTACTATCTGCACGAGGTGTTGTTGACACAGCTGCGATTTTTGAAGGTACTCGGAAACATGCAACTGTAGCCATGTTCGCCATGGAGAAATCTCATACGGCTGAAAACATTTTAGAAGAGTTTCGCACCAAGGTTTTGGAATGGCTGCAGCCCAGAGGGCTTGGTATTGGTTTTGTTGCCACAGACAATGGCAGTAATGTACTTAAGGCCATGGAACTTGGTTCCTATTTCAGGGTTCCGTGTTTGGCACACTGCATAAACATTATAGTGCAAGACTTTCTGAAAAAAGAACCCATAGTAAGCAATTTACTGTCCATCTGCCGAAGAATATGCACTCATTTCAGCCATTCTTTTAAAGCTCGGAAGCAGCTGAGGATCTTCCAACGTGAGCGTAGGGTGCCAGTCAAGGCACTCATCCAGGAGGTGGCAACACGTTGGAACTCAACGTATTACATGCTTGATCGTCTGTACGAACAGCACAGGTCACTCAATGATTATGTCTGGTACAAAGGCAGTGATGCTAGTGTTAAAGGCATGACCCTTCAGAGGGAGCAATGGACCCTAATTCAATGCCTGACTGAGATGCTGTCTCCTTTTGAGGTCTTCACACGTGAAGTCAGCAAGGAGGACTGTACAATGGGCCAAGCGATCCCATTGTTGCAAATGCTAGAGCATGAGCTGAATAATGTGTCTGAATCCTACAAAGGTGTAGAGGACAGAAGGCAAGCCCATGACTTGGTGGAGAGCTTATCCAGGCGCTTATCAGAAAATGTAAGGATACAAAATAAAATTTTGTCACAAGACCATTACATTTGTGCCACAATTCTGGATCCACGTGCAAAATTAGGACTATTCCGTTCTTTTTCCGACACTGATGTTGCCCGCTACAAAAGTTGTATAGCTGAAGCAGCCATCAAGTTTGAAAACGAAGGGCTGCTAATTAAAAGCCCGCCACATCAACCCACAACAAGTACTGATACTGAAGCAGGCCATGCAGAATCAAGTGCAACTTCGTCGGCTGAGGGCAGTGCGGTTGGCTCACAATCGCAACACTCACCATCACCATCGACTACAAAAACAATAACTGGATCATTCGGCCGAGTACAATCATTATCAGATTGGTATGTAAAGATGGGCCGTAAGCACAGTGCTGATGCACAGAAAAAACAGCACAAAAGCTTACCAGCAGCAACCCTGAACATTGAGCGGATGGTCCAGGCCTATCTGGACGATCCAACAGAGGTGTACGTTGATCAAAACCCAGTGCAGTATTGGTATAGGAAAAGGTCTGAATGGCCACAGCTCAGCAGGCTGGCGATAAGCTATCTGGCTTGCCCTGTCGCAAGTGTCTCTTCCGAACGTGTTTTCAGTGCTGCTGGTTCCATTGTAACCTTGAGAAGGACCAGTCTATCTCCCAAAAACGTGGAGAGGTTAACAATGATCAAAATGAATCAGCACTTCATACCACCGAATTACACAATGCATGAATCAACAGAGGAAGATGAGGACAGCGGCTCAGGTGACGGTAGTATTGTGTCAGATGATTACCTACTACTGGAAGATCCCCCAGAGTTTGAGGACGAGCTATACTTCCCTGACAATTAGGCTCGCACTTACTGTCTTCCTCCCTTTTTTCCCCCTTTGTTTGTGTCTGTTGTTCCGGTTATAAACTTGTGAATCGCAACCAATGCATTATCACCGTCTTCTAATCTTCTAATTTAAGATACAAGTTTCAGGTGTCTGCCATTTGACACTACAGTCCTCAGAATCCAGCTCCTCCGCTCGATCATACTGCATCTCCTGGTCAATTCCATTTCCCTCATGAATGATGATTGGATGATGGTAACAACAAATTCAAACTTTCCTCGTCCTTCCAAAACAAGTGGACCATGAATCTGATGACTTCTATAGCTATCCTCCTTCAGAGCCGAGAGAGACTGGCCATTAACTGAAAATAAGATGCAACAGGTAATGATTGATGCCATGCATTGTCCGCAGAAAAGCAGACTGAGTGATGTAGATTTTGTTGTGTGTGTTGCGCATGAATGAATTGATGTAATTGTGCACTGCCACTAATCAACTTTCTACAGAACACACTAGTAATTACTAATTTTCCTCTTCTGGCAAACAAGAAATGTGTACTTCTCTCCTGCATCTTGGTGATACATTGCTTTTAATTCAATACAGGAAGGGCACTCACTCAATCTGCTGCGCAATGCAAATGACTGTGACTTAACAGCACCGTCCATCATGATGATGGCGAAAGAGACGGCCTGCAGCGTTAACGAGATGAGATGCAACAGGTAATGATTGATGCCATGCATTGGCCGCAGAATAGCAGACTGAATGATGTAGATTTTGTGGTGTGTTTCGCATGAATTGATGTAATTGTGCACTGCCACTAATCAACTTTCTACAGAACACACTAGTAATTACTAATTTTCCTCTTCTGGCAAACAAGAAATGTGTACTTCTCTCCTGCATCTTGGTGATACATTGCTTTTAATTCAATACAGGAAGGGCACTCACTCAATCTGCTGCGCAATGCAAATGACTGTGACTTAACAGCACCGTCCATCATGATGATGGCGAAAGAGACGGCCTGCAGCGTTAACGAGATGAGATGCAACAGGTAATGATTGATGCCATGCATTGGCCGCAGAATAGCAGACTGAATGATGTAGATTTTGTGGTGTGTTTCGCATGAATTGATGTAATTGTGCACTGCCACTAATCAACTTTCTACAGAACACACTAGTAATTACTAATTTTCCTCTTCTGGCAAACAAGAAATGTGTACTTCTCTCCTGCATCTTGGTGATACATTGCTTTTAATTCAATACAGGAAGGGCACTCACTCAATCTGCTGCGCAATGCAAATGACTGTGACTTAAACAGCACCGTCCGTCATGATGATGGCGAAAGAGACGGCCCGTTAACTTAAGATGAGAAGTAACAGGTAATAAATGATGATAATTAATGGCATGCATTGGACACCTGACTCTGAGCTATTGATCTTTGTGTTGGCGTTGTTTGTTGTGCACAAAGTGAATGATGTCAAAGTGTACTAGTGTTAATCTATCTTTCTGTACACAATAAAGAATGACTCAAGTCAGTAATATTTATATTTCTACTCTTGTTGTGTTCTAAAAATTACACTTGTACTGCAGGCCGATCTTCAGTCAGTAGAAGTATCAGAGCTGATGATGAAGTCAGGAGGATGTTTCATGAGTGGCATAAAACGGAAAAGCCTAAAGGTAAACACGTGAACCACAACCACAGCACACCCAAATGTCTGTGTAGAAGTTGAATAGAGTGTAGCGGTGGGATGACTGCAGTGCATTGATTTTACTAACTTTAACTGTAAAATGCTATGTCTGGAATGGATAATGTGCTTTGCGTTTGTCCAACTCTTTGAGAGAAAAAAAAAGGACTGTAAAGTGGTAACGTAGGATGTGCTAATGGTAAGCACTGTGGGCCTGATCTCTCCTGTTACTGTTGAAGGTCTATGCTGGAAACAGACTACAGTAGAGATGATGCATATGCATACATGCCACCTCGGAAAGTGTTCTTGTTGCACTACACCATCACTTGTGCATTTGTTTTCACTTTCTTTCTGAATATCCCCTTTGGTTTTCAATCTAAAATTACAGGCCGGGCCTTGTCCAAAACTTTGTAAAACATTACAATGCATATTAATTACCTTACCAATCAATCACCTTTTTATTCCAGCCGGGCAGTGGCGAGTGGTGAGGCGACACACCCTAGATTGATGGACGAGAGGAGCAAGAGGAATGCCGAGATGCAAAAAACCAGTCCACATTTTTGACCAGGATAAGACAGTAACAGTATCCACTTTTCACTTCTTTTAAAAAATTTGATTAATATCTTGTATACATTCTTTACAACAGTGTGTTCTTGGAGTTGTTATTATCAATCATCATTACGTTTTCTCTGTGTTTACGATTCTTCACTACCAATATTTAAAATTTCTATTTGCTATCTGTTAAAGTTTTAAGGCCGGAACAGAACAAGAAATAGAAGTGTATGTAATCCGGGTCTCATCATGCATGCATTTCCTTTTTTATACCTTAACATATGGAATGGATATGGTATGGTAGTCTTCAATGATTGTCGTTTGTTTGTCTATGTATGCATACTGTTTTTCTATGTCAAACCTTTCCCAAAATCCCCCTTCCCATCCAATCAACGGACCCTAACCCTCTTCCCCCGGGCTGTGTGACTTATTGTCGAGGTGTAACTAAATTAAAAGTACACCAATACTTAATCACACACTTGCTGGGGCGGATGTGGTGAAAGCAACACTACTTCAATTTCAATGCAGAGCGATGATCTTCTTCTGCTTGCCCACCCATGAGTAGGATATTTCACAGGTTATTTTATTTAACAAAGGAACATATACCTCAGCATGAATTGCCGGCATTGATTTGATTTGTTTGTTGTCATTCCTCATATACAGCACTAACTGTTAGACTGTAGGCATAGCCAAGTCGACAAAACTATAGTTTGTAACTCTGTCTAGTAGGCTATCCTCATAATATCCAGCATTCATTTTTTTTGTCAAATATTTGAACATATAATTGTTGCTCGGTAAATTCTGTGATGTACTTCATTCAACTACTCCTCTAACAGTCTCTCAAAGGCGATTGACTATCTCCTTTTCTTTTTTTGGAAATGCTGCTACCCTGCCAGTGTATACTACTACTATACTACCACCACCACCCCAATCATGGCATGTATGAAAAAGGAAACCATCTTCACCATGCAGCCAGTGCTGTGCCACAGTTGGACATAAACATCAAGCACCGGTAAGAGAGAAGTTTGGGGGAGGCAGAATCAATAATGGACATGTCAATGATGTCAGTTTCAAACACCACTCCAAAGAATGCATAGTAGGACCAGTCAATGAGTGAGGTGTGTCGCATCTATCTGTTTGTGTCTTATACAGTCAGCAAATTATTGAAATCAAACACACGCTATGGGCGGCCATGCACCAGCAAAGAAACAGTGTGATGTAAAACAGTTACCCCACCTACAAAACATTAACAACATTGCATGTAACATAGAAAAATATATTTAATTGACCCTAACAAATAAACTAAACCCACAAAAGCTGACCCACCCCCCTCCCTAACCCCAACGACTGTCCATAGAAATAGAGAACGCCCAAACGAGTGAGGAAACAAACAGGAATTAAAAAAGGGGCAGTGACAGGGACTAACTGGTGGGGCGGGACTGGAGGAGGACACGAATCTGGTCCTCTAAATGGGCGACGCGGCGTCTAAGGCCGCGGCAGTTGCAACCACAGTGGGGGGGGGCACCGGAGATGGCACGGTGGCGGCGGGCAGCCGCCAGACGGTGGCGCCGTACCGCTGGAGGGCGGTGGCTGGGGCCCGGGGCACTGGAGGAGGCTTCAATTGCTGCTGCACTCTCCTCCTCCTCCTCGGCTAGGACCACCAGCCGCCGGTATTCCTGCTGGATTGCCTCCAGCTTCCGGCGCCGTGCCTTGGCGGCCAACTCCTTGCGGTTGATTTTCGGAGTAGCTGTGTATCAAAAAGAAAAAAACACGACAATTGTAAAATATAGTCTTAATAAAACAGTAGGACAAGGTAATTATTTATACACATAGTGGCATGGTAGAGTAGCACTATAAAATAAAGCACAGTAGTACATAACATTTTAAATGTCGCCCGTCCTTCTTCCTTCCACCTGTCTTACACTTTTTAGTTGAACAGTGCACCAGGTGCTCTTCTCCATAAAACTTTCAAAGCGGAGTTGAAATCAGATAGATGAGGCCATTGGTTACTCAATACTCTGGCTCCTAGTCCTATACCAATTAAAGGGAATTCTAGTCTTCTAGTTCACTCTTCAAACGTCCCCAAGAACTCATACTTACTTACGACATCGGATAGCGGGCGGACTTTGTCCGCCCGCCATCCGACTGCTAAAAAGGGTGGGGGTCCCGTGGGGACAATTAATTAGGATGATGCGCCCGGCACAGTGGCGGGCGCACCCTGTTATTTTAATTTTAAATTCTGGTTGGCTTTGCTGAAAGCAATGCTAAAATGTTGTGCTGCTTTTCCAAGCACAACATGACGGGCCTCGCACGGAGCCTGTCATGTTTTGCTTTGAAAGTCGGGGGGTACCATAGCATCGGTAGGTACCCTCCATGGGGGCCCCCAAGCATACTCTGCAATGTGTGCATGCCTTTCCGTGGCGGACGGTAATGCCGCCACGCAAAGGCATTCCAAAATGCAGATTATATGGCTGCCGGTGTGGTGAGAGAGACACCACCGCCATATTGAACCCTTTTCCGCCTAGACATGTCTGAATATTTTCTACAGGGATGGCGGGAGGTTTGCCCCTGCTGTGACGGCAGTGAATTCCAGCCAGCCCGGCGGGGGCAATACGCCCACCATCCTAATGGGGCCCTAATTCACAACTTTACAGTATACATAGACATACAGTACACCTTTGCAGTGAGTGTGCTGTCAAGTTCAACAATAGTTAAAGATTATGAATCTAACTTACCACCGCCTGCCACTGGTGCTGCCACTCCCCCTCCGTTGCTATCTGCAACTGCCGCATCCTCGCCCTCGGCGTCGCCTTCGCTGGCCCCAGCAATGGTGGTCGGTAGTGCGCCTAGAAAACATTACACATTTATTAGGCAACATATACACCTCCCCCCTATTGATCAGTAGCAAGGTTGAAAAATGAGTTAATACTAACATAAATCACTAGTACAAATCAGGTAGTAGTAGAGTAGACACTAAGTTATATGATCATTGTAGCATTTGCTTGATTAGCCCTAGCCATGCACATGTGACGTTACCTTTACCTTGCAGCTTCTTAAGACACCTTTGAGCCCACATGACCTGCCTCACACTGCTACTGTCTAGTCTACGCGCTGCGTACAGGCGGTCAACAAACATTAACCAGCCACTTTTTTAGGAAGAACTGGTGTACTACTGTTACTGTTAGTCCATATTGCTTATCCATAGATGCTACACTTTTTGGCACGGCTGAGAAATGCTTGCAAGTTGCAATATACTAACGCACACCATTTCTTTTTTCGCATTACAGACGCAAGATTCGCTTCTACGAACCAGAGCTTCTGAACGATGCACCAACTACCAGTACTAGGTTCTTCTGAGGTGAGGGGTCCCTTCACTCACATCTTCATTTATAAATGTATATAAACTAAATTGCTATGGGATGGTGGTGCTGCCTTCCACCACTTCAGTTATCATGATTTAATTCCCAACTGTATTAGTGTAACAATGTATTTTGTTTTAATGTTATTGATTTGCCGGTTGGTGCTGCTAAGATAACAGTGTACAGACCTTCTCAAATTGAAATAAAAATTTTAAACTTACATAGACTTCGTGGTATTTGGTGTGGAGTGGACTAACTTACACGATTGAGCAAATTAAAGTAAGGGTGTGCATGTGAATTGCTTCCACGACAGAGGTTGGGTGTGTTAATGTTCTGGGTTGTCTACTTGTTGGTTGTCTTGGGGGGAGGGTTCCGAGACCTAATAGGTATGACAAGACAGTACTATAGTCAAGCAGTGGAATTGTGGTGGGTGCGGAATTTCTGATTGAGGTGTGCAAGGAAGGTCCAACCTACCA
Organism: Triturus cristatus; assembly: GCF_964204655.1. Classification (NCBI taxonomy): domain Eukaryota; kingdom Metazoa; phylum Chordata; class Amphibia; order Caudata; family Salamandridae; genus Triturus; species Triturus cristatus. Next base: position 558,407,285 of record NC_140583.1, read on the forward strand.
TCACCAACATCCTATTTTCTGGTGCAAATGTATGTGCAAGATCCCTACAACAGTTGTATGTCCTATAGGGTATCATATCAAAATATTAAGAAATCTGGTAGGGCTGTTGCTGTGAATTTTCAAAGCCTAAACATCAACAAGAGTAAAAAGTAGTACAAGACAACGACCCAACGGATTGTACGAGCTACTGGTGAATATGAGTTTTATATTACAACCTTTCACAAAGAGTGCCACTGGGCAAGACTAGCTACTACAGTACAGACAGACAGACTGATAGTATGTAGTAGTACTCAGTCATCGTAGCGGAGGCAGGGATAAGCTTTTTGAAACCGTACAGATCGAAGGATAATTGGTGGTAAAAAAATAGCATTTGGAAACACACTATAGTTCGGGAGAAATGGGGCAGTAAAAGTTATGGAATAAGAAATATTATTAAAAACAAGAAGACTTACTGGGGCCAG